>NC_133105.1:20015383-22761046 GCF_022965805.1 Primulina eburnea
GTAATGCCCGAGATTTTATATCTTGTTAAATTACGATTATTGATTTTTAATCAAGACGATTATGAAAGGACTAACCGAGACACAAATTGAAATTTTGCATGTGAGATTGTTGGTGCGAGAGCCGAAGGTCTCGCACATATGCGCGAAGAGTAGGCGCGCATATGCGGGAGTATTACGGAAGGCCATGATGCGGGACAGAACACTGGGCGCACATGCGCGACCTGTATATGCGCACATACGCGAGGTGTCCAGAGAGTCTCGCGCATCTGCGCGACGTGTATCCGCGCATATGCGCGAGGGTACTCGATAGGGGGGTAAAATTAACATTTTCCTCGCGCATATGCGCCGAGTAGGGGCGCGCATATGCGCGAGGTGCTGTGCATGTACGCGCCGAGAATTAAGTCTCGCGCATATGCACGAGGAAGGTGCGCGCATATGCGCGAGAGGCTTTTGGCGAAAATTCAGAAGGAGCCACGTAGCAAGCTGCATGCAATATATATATATATATATATATATATATATATATATATATATATATATATATATATATATATATATATATACATACTAACCTTCAGATAAGGAAAAGAAAAAGAAAACGAGAGCTTCGGGGGAGAATTGCTTTTGAATTTCAGAATTTGATTTACGAGCAATCCGTCCGTCCAAATTGAAATCCGAGTACGGAACCGTGTTCCTAGCAACGACAGCTACAACAGGACGTAAGTTTTGTTACGTTTTGTTAAGATTTGAGATTATGATATATCCAGAATTAGATACGATTCATATATGGCGTTCTTGACATAGTAGACTTCATAGAATCGAAGTCAGATTAAGAAACATATTGATTATTGACTTGTTATGAATTTCAGAGTTAAATTGACTGAGATGTGATGTCAGATTTGTACGTTGTATGATTATAAGTTAATGTAATTGGTATAGACTGATATGGTATTACCAGTATCGCAAAAATTGTACTGTTGTATCGTCAGAATTTGATAAGACAGAGATGTCTTAATTTAAATAGAATATTGATACAGAATATTGAGATTGTCATTTTGCCAGATTGAACATTGACAGACTTTGAGTCGAGACTTCGATTGTACCAGAGCGACAGAACGAAAGGTATAAATAAATTTTGATTCGGGATTGTACAACTAGAGTTAGGTTTGACTTGAGTTTCCCAAAATCACATACTTTATTTTATTGCATTGATATTTGCAGATTATCATATTGATATGTTTAGTCTACTGAAGTATAGCAGAGCCAGAGTTTGAGTCTATGGCAGATCAGCCTAGCTAGGGCAGAACAGCCGAGTCTTTGTCAGAACCGCTGAGATTCTAGACTTTCGGTGTATCGATGAGCTTAGATGTAGATCGACTTCTATTGTAGACATTTGATACAGCATGTCGAAGTCTAAATTATATTGGGATCCCTAGGTTAGAAATAAGTTGAGATAAGATAACAAGTCATTGACTTAAATACAGATTTGTATTGATTCATGTAGGCAGATTGGGATACATGTTTTAATGATTGTTTATGCTTTTATATATGTTTTATATGATTGCATTGATACATTATTTATACTGGGATATTTATATCTCACCGGAGTTATCCGGCTGTTGTCTCGTCTGTATGTGTGCATGGCAACAGGTGGGACAGGTTCAGGGTCACAGAGGTGAAGAAAGATCGAGATTAGAGTGGAGACTATGGACTTGGACTAGAAATAGAGTTTAAACACTTGATAGTTAGTTGTTGAACCTGAGATGTAAATGATTGTATGCTATATTAGATTTATACCTTTATACTGATATGTATAGGAGTTTGATTCCATTACGTTCCGCATTTTAAAAAAAAAATTTAGACCCTGTTTAATTTAATTGATTAAATTAGTCCCAATAAAGATTAAGAAGATGATTAGCGTCAGGGTCTCCTCAACAGGTGGTATCAGAGCGATAGATCCTTTAGATTAAGATAGAAGAGTCTAGTGAGCGTGGTAGATTGAGGTTTTCTTTCCTTCTTTTGAATGCTAGCATGTCTTACTGCTTTAATACATGTTGCTTGCTTATCTGATTTGATATAGTAATGTGTTTTATTGAGACTGGATCAGCACCGATTCTAGATCAACAGTAAGATAATCAGAGGAGGATTGAAACAGAATTGTGGTATTTGTTACTAATCTATTTTATTAGCAGATATGCCTCCCAGACGAATCCCAGAACAGGGAAGTACATCAAATCCTTCCATGGATGTAACACCGACTCCAATGGAAACGTTACTGAAAAGATTTCAGTCATTTCACCCGCCAACTTTGAAGGAACAGAAAACGCTGTGGAGTGCGAGAGTTGGCTTGATGATATTGAAATGCTGTTTTAATCATTGGAGTATACAGATGAGCGACGAATTCGATTGATTGGACACCAGTTACACGATGTTGCAAAGAACTAGTGGATTACGATAAAGAGGGCTTTGGAGCATAGAAGTACGACTATTACCCGGAATGTTTTTAGAACTGAATTGTATTATCGGTATTGATATGATGACCAAGTACAGAGCTACAGTTGATTGTTTCCACAAGATAGTGAGATTCAGACCAGATATGGCTGAAGAGTGGAAATTTTACGGTAAGGGTTCTAGATCGAGAATTCCTTTAATATCCGCATTATCTATGACTCGATTGTTACAAAAAGGAGCAGAGGGGTTCCTTGTATATTCAGTAGATTTACTGAAGTCGAGTCCAGCATTGGCATACCTGCCAGTGGTACGTGAGTTTACTGACGTCTTCCCAGATGAGATCCTGGGATTACCTCCAGTTAGAGAGATAGACTTCAGCATTGAATTGATGCCAGGTACAGTGCCGATTTCTAGAGCTCCGTACAGAATGGCACCAGTTGAATTGAAAGAATTGAAGAATCAGCTGGAAGACTTACTGGCCAAGGGGTACATTAGACCGAGTGTTTCTCCTTGGGGTGCTCCAGTATTATTTGTAAGAAAGAAAGACGGTTCGATGAGACTCTGCATCGACTATCGGCAACTAAACAAGGCAACGATAAAGAATAAATATCCTTTGCCTCGTATTGATGATTTATTCGATCAGTTGCAGGGTTCTTTCGTATATTCTAAAATTGATTTAAGATCAGGATATCATCAGCTGAGATTCAGAGATTCTGATATCTCAAAGACAGCATTCAGAACAAGGTATGGACATTATGAATTTATTGTCATGCCATTTGGTTTGACGAATGCTCCAGGTGTGTTTAAGGGATTGATGAACTGTATCTTCCAGAAATATCTCGATGATTTTGTGATTATTTTCATCGATGATATTTTGATTTATTCAAATAATATGAGTGAGCATGCTGAGCATTTAAGAATTGTGTTGCGAATTTAAAGGGCTGAGAAGTTATATGCTAAACTGTCAAAATGTGAGTTTTGGTTAAGACAGGTAGTATTTCTGGGTCATATTATATCCGGAGACGGGATATCAGTGGATCCCAGTAAAGTGGAAGTCGTGATTTCTTGGCCAAGACCGACGTCCGTGCCCGAAATTCACAGTTTTATGGGTTTAGCGGGATATTACAGTCGTTTCATTAAAGATTTTTCGAGTATTGCTAAACCAATTACTCAGCTGACGCAGAAGAATGCTCCATTTGTTTGGTCTGAAGAATGCGAGACCAGTTTTCTGGAGTTGAAGAAGAGGTTGACCAGTGCCCCAGTGTTGACTATCCCATCCGGTACTGGTGATTTCGTGGTTTATTGCGATGCTTCTCACAGAAGGTTGGGATGTGTTCTGATGCAGCGAGGGCATGTTATTGCAAGATAGCTTAAACCACATGAAACCCGTTATCCAATTCATGACCTTGAACTGGCAGCCATTGTCTTTGCATTAAAGATATGGCGACACTATCTTTACGGTGAGAAGTTTGAGATATATTCTGATCATAAGAGTTTAAAATATCTGCTTTCACAATCTGAATTGAATATGAGGCAACGGAGATGGCTTGATTTGCTTAAAGATTTTGCTTATTTAATCAAATACTATCCGGGAAAGTCTAATGCAGCAGCTGATGCACTAAGTCTAAAGGTATGTTCTTTATCCTTGTCGACGATCGGTGTTTCAAATTTGATAGAAAACTGCTGTTTGTCTGGATTAGCATTTGAAACAGATTATAGACCGGTGAGACTTTATACGGTGCAAGTAGAACCGGAGCTGATTTAAAGAATTAAGGCAGCTCAGCAAGTTGATCAGAATGTACAGAAATCAGTATCAATGGTCAGAACAGGACATCAATGGGAGTATCAGGTATGTGATAACGTCTTATATGTGAATAATCGTCTCATTGTGCTGAATGTTTCAGATTTGAGACGACAGATATTGTCAGAGGCGCACAACAGCCGATTTAGTATACATCCTGGTGGTAGAAAGATGTATAATGATTTGAAAAGACAGTTCTGGTGGAAACAAACGAAGACTGACATTGCTGAATTTGTTTCCAAATGTCTGAATTGCCAACAGGTGAAGGCAGAAAGAAAGAAACCAGGAGGATTATTACAGAGTTTATCCATTCCTGAGTGGAAATGGGATCACATTTCCATGGATTTTGTGAAGCAATTGCCGCGTTCCTCCCGAGGTTGTGATGCGATTTGGGTCGTTATTGACAGATTGACCAAATCCGCATGTTTTATTCCGTACAAGATGATGTACAGATTTGACCAGATGGCAGAGATCTATGTCAGAGAAGTGGTCAGATTACATGGAGTGCAGAAATCAATTGTATCAGACCGTGATCCTCGATTTACTTCGCACTTCTGACAGAGTTTACAGCAGGCTCTTGGTACGAAGTTACATCTGAGTACCGCATATCATCCACAGACCGACAGACAGTCAGAATGGACTATCCAGACACTGGAAGATATGCTGAGAGCAGTAGTGCTTGATTTTAGCACTAATTGGCAAGATGCATTGCCTCTTTGTGAGTTTTCGTACAACAACAGCTATCAGACGAGTATTGAGATGGCACCATTTGAAGCGTTGTACGGAAAGAAGTGTAGATCCCCTCTATATTGGGATGATATCTCTGAAGTACCTGAAATTGGACCTGACATGATCAGAGATATGACAGAAAAAGTGAAGTTAATTCGAAAGAAAATGAAGGCAGCACAAGATAGACAGGCCAAATATGCCAATGTTCGACGCAGACCGTTGGTATTTGAGGTAGGAGACCGAGTATTCTTGAAGATTTCACCTTTCAGAGGAGTTGTCAGATTTGGGAAGAAAGGGAAACTGTCTCCACGATACATTGGACCTTATGAGATTCTCGAGAAGATAGGAGATCGTGCCTATCGACTCGCTTTATCGCCTTCATTATCCGGGATACATGATGTCTTTAATGTATCATTATTAAGGAAATACCATCCTGATGCTTCACATGCTATTCAGCCAGACGAGGCCGAACTGGATGAGATGTTGAGCTATGTTGAAAAACCAATTCAGATTATCGATCGAAAAGAAAAACAGCTCAGAACGAAAACTATTCCACTTGTAAAAGTGCAATGGACTCGTCATGGCATTGAAGAAGCAACCTAGGAAACTGAATCAGATATGAGACAAGAGTTCCCAGAGTTATTTCGATAATGTAAATTTCTTATACAGTTTTGTATATACTCCCTATTGATATAATTAAATGCCTGTGATTTCGAGGACGAAATCGTATCTTAGGGGGGGAGAAATGTAATGCCCGAGATTTTATATCGTGTTAAATTACGATTATTGATTTTTAATCAAGACGATTATGAAAGGACTAATCGAAACACAAATTGAAATTTTGCATGTGAGATTGTTGTAGCGAGAGCCAAAGGTCTCGCGCATATGCGCGAAGAGTAGGCGCGCATATGCGCGAGTATTACGGAAGGCCGTGATGTGGGACAGAACACTGGGCGCACATGCGCGACCTGTATACGTGCACATGCGCGAGGTGTCCAGAGAGTCTCGCGCATCTGCGCAACGTGTATCCGCGCATATGCGCGAGGGTACCCGAGAGGGGGGTAAAATGAACAATGTCCTCGCGCATATGCGCCGAGTAGGGGCGCGCATATGCGCGAGGTGCTCTGCATGTACGCGCCGAGAATTAAGTCTCGCGCATATGCGCGAGGAAGGTTCGCGCATATGCGTCCTCGCGTATATGCGCGAGAGGCTTTTGGCGAAAATTCAGAAGGAGCCACGTAGCAAGTTGCATGCAATATATATATATATATATATATACTAACCTTCAGATAAGGAAAAGAAAAAGAAAACGAGAGCTTCGGGGGAGAATTTGTTTTGAATTTCAGAATTTGATTTACGAAAAATCCGTCCGTCCAAATTGAAATCCGAGTATGGCACCGTGTTCCTAGCAACGACAGCTACAACAAGACGTAAGTTTTGTTACGTTTTGTTAAGATTTGAGATTATGCTATGTCCAGAATTAGATACGATTCATATATGGTGTTCTTGACATAGTAGACATCATAGAATCGAAGTCAGATTAAGAAACAGATTGAATATGGAATTGTTATGAATTTCAGAGTTAAATTGACTGAGATGTGATGTCAGATTTGTATGGTGTATGATTATAAGTTAATGGAATTGGTATAGACTGATATGGTATTACCAGTATCGCAAAAATTGTACTGTTGTATCGTCAGAATTTGATAAGACAGAGATGTCTTAATTTAAATAGAATATTGATACAGAATATTGATATTGTCTTTGCCAGATTGAACATTGACAGACTTTGAGTCGAGACTTCGATTGTACCAGAGCAACAGAACGAAAGGTATAATTAAATTTTGATTCGGGATTGTACAACTCGAGTTAGGTTTTACTTGAGTTTCCCAAAATCACATAATTTATTTTATTGCATTGATATTTGCAGATTATCAGATTGATATGCTTAGTCTATTGAATTATAGCAGAGCCAGAGTTTGAGTCTAGGGCAGATCAGCCTAGCTAGGGCAGAACCGTCGAGTCTTTGTCAGAACCGCTGAGACTCTAGACTTACGGTGTATCGATGAGCTTAGATGTAGATCGACTTCTATTGTAGACATTCGATACAGCATGCCGAAGTCTAAATTATATTGGGATCCCTATGTTAGAAATAAGTTGAGATAAGATAACAAGTCATTGACTTAAATACAGATTTGTATTGATTCATGTAGGCAGATTGGGATACATGTTTTAATGATTGTTTATGCTTTTATATATTTTTTATATGATTGCATTGATACATTATTTATACTAGGATATTTATATCTCACCGGAGTTATCCGGATGTTGTCTTGTCTGTATGTGTGCATGGCAATTGGTGGGGCAGGTTCAGGGTCACAGAGGTGAAGAAATATCGAGATTAGAGTGGAGACTACGGACTTGGACTAGAGATAGGGTTTAAACACTTGATAGTTAGTTGTTGAACCTGAGATTTAATGATTGTATGTTGTATTAGATTTATACCTTTATACTGATATGTATAGGAATTTGATTCCATTACGTTCCGCATTTTTTAAAAAAAAAAATTTAGACCCTGTTTAATTTAATTGATTAAATTAGTCCGAATGACGATTAAGAAAATGATTAGTGTCCGGGTCCCAACACTTAGTGTCACTAAGAGTCTATAGGCGTGAATTCAAGACCATGTACAGGTTGGGTCCGGTTCCAGGCGAGTTTGAGCGAGCTAGGGCTAGGTTCAGGGGCTTGGACTTGGCCAGGAGGGTGCCTAGATGGGTTGGCTAGGGTTTGGCTCGAGGTGTCTCGGGCGTGGCTCTAGTAAATTAGGAGATGGCTCGGGTTGATCGGTTAAGGGTCAATTTCAAAAATTAAATAACTAAAATTGAATACATGGGTCCACATGTGTGACTCATGACTTGGAAGGGTAGAATAAATACTAAAAAATGTTATGTTAAAATTTGGAATCAAAATAATAAGTTTTGGAATTATCCGGGATTTAATCGCTGCACACGTTAATTAAAGAATTAATTGAAACGCCCAGTTTTAAGCTTCATAAAATTACGAAAAAAAATTTAAGCATAAATAATTATTTAGAATAATCTCATGTCTTTAAAAGTCAGAAAAAATTAAAATCCAGAATTTTTACGTCCAGGAGAAAAACGGTAATTTTACATGTAGAAAAATACGTAAACGCTTGGCAGCGTCCTGAAGGTTCATAATGCTTGTAAACGCTTGGCAGCGTCCTGAAGGTTTCTTTTCAACTGAGCAACAACTATCTTTCTTTGGCTTAGGACAGTCAGCAATGAAGTGTCCAGTTTTGCCACAGTTGTAACAAGCATTTGGTTCTTCCTTGGTGTTATTCTTCTGATATTGTCTTTAGAAAGAACCTTGATTTCTTCTCATGAATCTTCCAAATTTTTTGACAAATAATGACATTGCGTCATTCCTTAACTGATCAGCAGTTTTCTCAACTGAACCAGTTGGTTCCAGTTTGACAGTACTAAGAGCAGTTGTAGCTGCTGGTGTAGAAGGTTCTCCTTCTCATGTTTGTAACTCGAACTCATAGTCTGGGGACTCGGACACTAATAATGTTTTTAATCATCATTGGGACAATTTAATCAATTATAATAAACAAGGTCTGAATTTTTTTTAAAAATACAGTATTAAATGCGGAACGTAATGAAATACATTCTAATACACATGTCAGTACTAAAGTACAAGTCTTATACGATATACAATCCATCCAACGTAAGGTTTAACGACTATATAAAAAGTATTTAAACCCTATCTCTAATCAAAGTCCGTAGTCTCCACTCTAATCACAAATATCTCTTCATCTCCTCGACCCTGAACCTGTCCCACCTGTTGCCATGCACACATACAAACATGACAACAGCCGGATAACTCCGGTGAGAAATACATCCCAGTATAAACCAACAAAACATGCAATCATATAAACAATGTAAAAGCATGTA
The DNA here is from genome assembly GCF_022965805.1 of Primulina eburnea. Taxonomy (NCBI): domain Eukaryota; kingdom Viridiplantae; phylum Streptophyta; class Magnoliopsida; order Lamiales; family Gesneriaceae; genus Primulina; species Primulina eburnea. Next base: position 20,024,339 of record NC_133105.1, read on the forward strand.
ACAGATATCAGTAATACGAATCAAAATCTGAAGACATAATCAATATAAAATCGTCAATCAGACTCGTGACTCCACGTCTCAGACTAGACTCAATCCTAGTCTAGGGATCCCGGTTTCCAGACGTGTTGGTATTCCTATATCGAATTCAGTAATAGAAGAAATTTCAATTCTATTCAATCGATAAAACCAAACATCCGGTGTCTTGACCTATCCGTCACAGACTGTGGCACTATCGCCAATCTACTATCTTGTGACAATGGGCAATGTGCCGGTGATGATTCCATCACTATCGGCACTTATGTCACAAGATCACTCGTCTAATACTCATCTAATACATGCTTATATAAATCAATAGAACAAGCATATCATTTCAAATCAATGTAAATAATAACAATAAGAATGTGATTTAGGGAAACTCAAGCATATCATACTCGAGTCATTCTCTCGGTACCACATTGACTTATACCTTTCTTTTATTGCAGTTCTGATGTCGTTCCTGTCTGGAATTCAAAGTCTGTCTGTGGGGACCCGAACTTAATTCAATTCTTAATCACTTTCTGGGAATAATTAATCAATTAAAATAAACAGGGTCAAATTTTTTTTTTTAAGACACGAGAGTACGCAGCATATGAAATAAGTCTTATCTCATTTACAAGATCACTAATCAGATCTAAGTACAAGTCCTGTACAACAAGAAATCATAATAACTACTGTTTTTTCACTACATCTCAGGTGATATAACAGATATATTCCTAAGTCCGGATCTCCACGCTAACTGTCTTCTCTCATCCTCTTCTTGACCCTGATCCAGCCCCACCTGTTGTCATGCACACATACAAAACAAGACAACAGCCGGATAACTCCGGTGAGAATTACATCCCAGTATAAACAATGTAAACATGCAATCATATAAAAGCATATACAAAAGCATATAAGAATTATTCATATCAGAAACATAAATCAATATCAAGCAATGAATCACACTCAGACTCAGACTCGACTCAAACAACGCGTCGTCTCAGACTCGACTCAACTCTAACCTAGGGATCCCGATGTCTGGATATTGATAATTGTATTGAATCTCAGTCGATAGGAATGAATCAATTCCTACACGGCATCGATATAATTCATATATTCAGTGTCTGGGCGAAACAGCCGCAGAATTGAAGAATCAGTCAAGAATTAAGCGAATCAGCCAATAACTAGACGAATCAGCCAGTAATTAAGCGAATCAGCCAAAGTTTAGACGAATCAGTCAATAACTAGACAAATCAGCCAATAACCAGACGAATCAGCCGGTGACTAGGCGAATCAGCCAATGACTAAGCGACTCAGTAGTCAATACATGCAGTGGCTATAAATCAATAGACTACACACATCAATCCCATCAATTACAAATATCAATGTAATAAACTAAGTATGTGATTTAGGGAAACTCGAGTCAAACCTCACTCGAGTTATGCAATCCCAACTCAACATTAATTTATACCTTTCTTTCTTATATTCTGACTCTGTCGAAGTCTCGAACTCAAAGCCTGTCAATACTCAATCTGACAACAACAATATCGAGGGTACGGTATCAATACACCACTCAATCAATACTGGATATAATAAGAATTCAATCAAATTCAGTTTCAACGGCATAACATTATAATCCCAATATATCCAGCAATACCATATCAGTCAGATATCGATTCTAACGTCTTCTACTCGATAATCATTCAATCTTGATATCAATTCTTACTCAACTCAACTCTAAAAATCATACCAATTTCATATGGTATCTGTTTCTCAATCCAGTTTCAATTATACGATGTCTAACATACCAAGAACATCATATATGAATCATATCAGATTCTGACAATACCATAATTTCAAAACATATTAAAACGTAGCAAAACTTACATCCAGTTGTAGCCTATGTCAATAGGAACACAATACCGCAGTCAGATTCAAAATCGGATAGACGGATTTCTCACAAAAGGCGTAAGGATTTTTCGTAACTTTCCTCGGCCCTTTCTCGATTCTTCTTTACTGAATTTCTGAAGAATTCGTGCATATATATATATATATATTTATATATATATATATATATATACATACTCGCACATGCAAGAAGGCAAGTGGAAATTTTTTCTTCTACATGACTGGCGCATATGCGCGCCCAAAATCTGCGCATATGCGCCGGAAGTACTGTCTGGACTACTCGCGCATATGCGCGCACTGACATCGCGCTTATGCGCGAGACCTACTGTCTCCGCATACATCAACTCGCGCATATGCGCACCTTCTTCCGCGCATGTGCGCCAACCTTTCTGCCCTGCTCACGCAGATGCGCCGTTCACGTCGCGCATATGCGCCGAGCACTCCACTAGGCTACTGGACACCTCGCGCATATGCGCGTCCTCACGCCGCGCATATGCGCGGGGTCTTCTGCCCATTCCGCGCATGATTCACGCATCTCATCGCGCATGTGCGCAAGCACACCTCCTTGCACATATATTTACATCTTTTCTAACTTATTTTCCGGTCTAATCCGTTCTGTTTATAATCATCTCAATTAATCAAGAAATCATCCCAGATTAATCTCAGATTACAGTAAATATACCCAAATCATTTTAGATTACGGTAATCAAATTCTCGGGCCTTACACTGTCAACCCTCAATCTGGAAATGACAATATCAATAGTACCATATCAATATACTACTCAAATCAATACCAATCCGATCAATCTGGATTTAATTCAAAACCGACGGCATAACGGAACGATCTCGACATCTCCGTCAATACCACATCAACATATATCAATTACAATCTATAGCCCATATCCAATACAATCTGAATCAATTAATTCTCAAATCTGTCCAATTTGAATCAATATAGTTTGAAAAATCACAACAATTCCATAATCAATCTGTTTCTCAATCTGACTGCGATTATATGATGTCTAGCATATCAGAAACACCATATATGAATCATATTCGATTTCAGCAATATCATAATTTCAAATCTTAACAAAACGTAACAAAAGTTACGTCCAGTTGAAGCCTGCGTCGATAGGAACACATTACTGAAGTCGAATTCAAAATCTAACGGGCAGCTTGAAATATAAAGGCGTAAGGATTTCTGAAATATTCTCGATTCCTTCTTTCTTCGTTTCCTTCCAAATCTGAAGAAGGAACTTATATATATATATCCAATGCATGTTAAGGCAACGTGTCAAACCTTTCTTCAATCTTGGTTGGCGTTCGGCGGACATATATTTCCGCCCGGGCGCGAAACGTTCGGCCCTCGCATAATATACAATCGCGCTCGGGCGGTCAAAAACTTCTTCCCGGGCGCGAGGTGTTCGACTTTCTTGTATTATTCAATGGCGCTCGGGCGGTCAAAAATTGCCGCCCGGGCGCCACACCTTCGGCCCAACTTTTGTGCTTTTCATATATTTTGTCCAATCTGGTCTCGGAATGGGCCGGCTATAATCATATCAATTCATAATCAATAAACTCAGATTATTAGAATCAAAATCTCGAGCATTACATTTCTCCCCCTCTAAGATACGATTTCATCCCCGAAATCACAGGCAATCAAAACATATTAGAAAGAAATGTATATAAGAGAATTCTGAATAGAAAACTCACATTAGTTAAATAATGCTGGGAATTACTGTCTCATATCTGATTCAGTCTCCCAAGTAGCTTCTTCAGTACCATGAAGAGTCCATTGAACTTTTACAAGCTTAATAGTATTCGTTCTAAGTTGCTTTTCCTTGCGATCGATAATCTGGATCGATTTTTCGACATAACTTAGATTTTCATCAAGTTCCCCCTCGTCTGACTGAATAATGTGAGAATCATCAGGGAGATATTTCCGCAGCATAGATACATGAAAAACATCATGTATACCCGATAATGAAGGCGGTAATGCGAGTCGATAGGCACAATCTCCCATCTTCTCGAGGATTTCATATGGACCAACGTATCGTGGAGACAACTTCCCTTTCTTGCCAAATCGGACAACTCCTTGGAAAGGTGAAATCTTCAAAAATACTCTGTCTCCTACTTCAAATACCAACGGTCGTCGTCTGATGTTGGCATATTTGGCCTGTCTATCTTGAGCTGCCTTAATTCTTTTCTGTATTAGCTTCACTTTTTCACTCATATCTTTGATCATGTCAGGTCCAATTTCAGGAACCTCAGAGATATCATCCCAATACAGAAGGGATCGACATTTCTTTCCGTACAACGCTTCGAATGGTGCCATCTCAATACTCGTCTGATAGCTGTTGTTGTACGAAAACTCACAAAGTGGCAAGGCATCATGCCAATTAGTGCTAAAGTCAAGCACTACAGCTCTCAGCATATCCTCCAATGTCTGAATTGTCCGCTCTGATTGTTCGTCAGGTCTAGGATGATAGGGGGTACTCAGATGTAACTTCGTACCGAGAGCTTGCTGTAAACTCTGCCAGAAGTGCGAAGCAAATCGAGGATCACGGTCTGAAACAATCTACTTCGGCACTCCGTGCAATCTAACCACTTCTCTAACATAAATATCGGCCATCTGGTCATGTCTGTATGTCATCTTGTATGGAATAAAGCATGCAGATTTGGTCAATTGATCAATCAAAACCCAAATCGAATCGCAACCTCTAGAGGATCTCGGTAACTGCGTCACAAAATCCATGGAAATGTGACCCCATTTCCATTCAGGAATAGACAAACTCTGTAACAATCCTCCCGGTTTATTTCTTTCTGCTTTCACCTGTTGGCAATTCAGACACTTGACTACAAATTCAGTAACATCAGATATCATCTGTTTCCACCAATACTGTGTTAAAATCATTATACATTTTCCTGCCACCAGGATGAATGCTAAAACGACTGTTGTGCGATTCTGTTAATATTCGCTGTCTCAAATCTGAAACATTCAGCACAACAATACGGTTATTCACATACAAAACATCATCACGAACTTGATATTCCGATTGATGTCTAGCTCTGACCATGGCAATCGAATTCTGCACATTCTGATCAATTTTCTGTGCCTCTTTGATTCTCAATATCAGTTCTGGTTCCGTCGAATAGCACACAATCTCAGAGGCTGACAATCTGTTTCAAAGGCTAATCCAGACAAACAGCAATCTTCTATCAAATTGGTAACACCAATCGTCGACAAGGATAAAGAACATACCTTTCGACTCAGTACATCAGTTGCTGCATTGGATTTCCCTGGATAATACTTGATTTCACAATCGAAATCCTTTAGTAAATCAAGCCATCTTCCCTGCCTCATATTTAACTCGGACTACGAAAACAGATACTTCAGGATTTTATGATCAGAATAGATCTCAAACTTTTCATCATAAAGGTAATGTCGCCATATATGCAATGCAAAGACGATGGAAGCCAATTCAAGATCATGAATTGGATAACGAGTTTCATGGTGCTTCAACTGTCTTGAGGCATAAGCGATAACATGCCCTCGCTGCATCAACACACAACCCAATCCTCGGTGAGAAGCATCACAATAAACTACAAAATCACCAGTACCTGATGGAATCGTCATGATCGGTGTACTGGTCAATCTTTTCTTTAATTCAAGAAAGCTGGTCTCACATTCTTCAGACCATACAAACGGAGCATTTTTCTGAGTCAACTGAGTAATCGGTTTGGCAATGCTGGAAAAATCTTTAATAAAACGTCGATAATATCCTGCCAAACCCATAAAACTGCGGATCTCGGGCGCTGAAGTCGGTCTCGGCCAAGAAATAACTACCTCAACCTTACTGGGATCCACAAAAATCCCGTCTCCAGATATAATGTGCCCAAGAAATACCACCTGTCTCAACCGAAACTCGCATTTCGACAGTTTAGCATACAGTTTCTCAGCTCTCAAAATTTTCAACACAGTTCTCAAATGCTCGGTATGTTCAATCATATTCTTGGAATAAATCAGAATATCATCAATGAATATGATAACGAAATCATCAAGATATCTCTGAAAGACACGGTTCATCAATCCCATAAATACAGCGAGTGCATTCGTCAAACCAAATGACATGACAATAAATTCATAGTGTCCATACCTGGTTCTAAATGCGGTCTTCGAGATATCAGAATCCCTGACTCTCAATTGATGGTATCCAAATCTCAGATCGATCTTGGAATATACAGATGAACACTGCAAATTATCAAACAAATCATTAATACGGGGCAAAAGGTATTTGTTCTTTACCGTTGCTTTGTTCATTTGTTTGTAATCGATACAGAGTATCATCGAACCGTGTTTCTTTCTCACAAACAAAACAGGAGCACCCCAAGGAGACACACTCGGTCTGATATACCCCTTGGCTAGTAATTCCTCCAACTGTTCTTTCAACTATCACTACAAGAAAAGCTTCAATCAACAACGGTTTTAACAAAAACCGTTGTCGTAGCCTAAAAAACCCCGCTTATAGACAACGGTTTTTAAAAAACCATTGTCTTTTATGTGTCTAAAACAACGGTTTTTAAAAACCGTTGTTTATGAGCCTTTTTTTTTTGTTTACAACAACGGTTTTTAAAAACTGTTTTCTAAGATCTTTTTTTTTTGCTACAACAACGGTTTTAAAAACCGTTGTCTATGAGCGGTTTTATTAGACTACAACAACGGTTTTTAAAAACCGTTGTCTTTTGAATGATTTTTTTGGGCTACAACGACGTTTTTCAAAAACCGTTGTCTACAAACCGTTGTCTTTCGGATGGTTTTAAAACTACGACAACGGTTTTTTAAAACGTTGTCGTTTCTAAGTGTTTTATTTGGTTAAAGACAACGGTTTTTGAAAAAACGTTGTCGTAGTTTTTAATTTTTTTAAAAAAATCGGTTAATATTTAACGACGGTTTTACAAAATTGTAAGAATATGATTTATTATTATTAATTATTAGTATTAGTATTATATTTATTAGGTATTATAAAGTGCAAAACATTGAAAAACATGAAGTGCAAAACATTGAAAAACATGAGTGCAAAACATTGAAAAAACATGAGTGCAAAACATTGACAAAACATGAGTGCAAAACATTGAAAATCAAATGTGCCAAAATTGACTAAAATAAATAAAATATATTAAAGTATGCATCAAATTGTGGAAATTATTTTAAAATCTTGCCTATAAATAGATGTATTGAGTTTGAGAGAAATCACACCAAAACCTTTCCATCTAGAGCAAGCTTGAAGTTTGAAATCATCAATCTTTCTTGAAGTAAAATTTAGGAGCAATAATTCTGTTATACTTCTGAAAATTCGTTCCATCACTTCTGACCTCAGAATCCGATCTTCACCGTTCATAATACACTTTCATATGTTTTAAACATCATATCAAAATTTCAGCCTCATCCATACGGTCAAATTTTGTGAAACCCTTCGGCAAGAAAACTGCTCGGATTTCAAACGAGTTTAGCTAATTTACGGATTTTCGGACGATAAATTCCAGCTTGTTTCTTCCATAATTTAGGAGCACCTTTCTGTAAGTGGGCTTATGTTTTAAAGTATTTAAGTATGTTTTCGAAAATTCGATCGACATGATATATTCCTTCGATTTGATATATGAATATTTTGTTTCAATATATTGTTAAGCATGTTTAAATCAATTTCAAGTGCATGTTCTTTTCGTTTCAAAATTATGTTGTCTTTGTTTCATGTTATATTCTAATATATATTCTTAAACACCAAATTGGTGTATTCTAAGAATTATGTTTAAAGGCACTGTTATGATTCAAGTTATAAATGGTAAAAAGGAAAATTTTCCTAAAACATGATAAGATATGACAAGTTTATGGCCCTGATGCGGTGGGTAATAATAACCGATATATGGCCTCACCCCTTAGAGGAATTACATATAGGGGACTGATCAGTAACACCATGGATAATAAGATGAAATAACAGTGCAATACGAATAATTTATGTCTATATGCATATGCTAAGTTATCTTTGCTCATTGTTAATATCATGTCTTGATTTTGTTATGAATAATTATTGTGACATGAAATTCATTTAATATTTACATAAATATATATAAGTTATGTCGTATCTATCATTTTATTGTTCCGACGTTTGTTGAGACACGGAAAATTTCGAATGGTTAAAGATCTATATATGTATATCCTTGTGTTATTGTGATCGATCGGCCCCCACTTGCTGAGTATTTCACAAAATACTCACCCTTACACCTCTCACTCCCAGATAAGAATGAAAAACAAGTTGAAGAAGAAGAGCAAATGCATTTCTGGGGATGGTAACGAGGTTTCAGTTGATCAAGACATACTTTGGAATTTGACTATCTTTTATTTCTACGTTGTTCGCTTCCGCACTCATTTATTAAGTTGATTATGTTGTAAAGACAATGTATGTTTTATGAAAAAGACTGGTTTGGTTGTATACTGTACTACGAGGCTTGTTGATTTACGATTGAATAATTGTAAAACAACGCCGGATGTCAACTCACCCCGGTATCGGGACGTGACATTTAAGTGGTATCAGAGCCCTCCAGGTTCATAATCCGGCTGGGAAATTGCCATAGGAAATTTGACAAAGTCAGTTTTTGGCAAGACCCTAGCGACTTCCTACCAATGAACAATATTCACTATCCTTATCGTGACATCTGAAAATCACAATATTCTATTGTTGAAGCATCCAAAATCACGTTTTGCCGTTTTTGGTAATAATCGTGAATATCATAAACTCCTTGTTCTAAGCCTTTCCATTGGTTTTATTTCAGGAAATGGCTTCCCGTACTCGTGCTGAAATACCCAAACGTATGCGTGAACTCGCTCTTAGTAACCACGAGATTGCGATGGCAAACCTTAGAGCTCAACTTTATGAAGAGCAACAAAAACACCAAGAGCAATTGTTGGCCAAATATTTGACATATGAAAACTTGAAAAAGGAAAAACAAGAGTTAGAAGAGATCAAAGACCATTTTCAGGCTGACGTACAAAGGTTTGCTTACTATCTCAACTCAGAAGAGAAAAATCACGAAATGACCAAAAATAAACTAGAGGCTTCCCAAACAAAAGTCCTTGAATTGAACAAAGAACACCAACAAATGCTAGAAGAATCCCAAGCACTCCAGTCTCAAATTCAACAAAGTATACTGATGGAAAATCAACGTCGTCAGCAAGATGAGGCAACCATTCAAGAACTACAGAATTCAGTGCACAATTTGACTATGCAAAATGAACAATTACAGAATTATGTTCATCATCTTGAGGATGCCATCATTATGGCATTAGAGCCGGAAGAAGAACAGATGGAAGATGAAGTATTAGGAGATGGCGAGGTTTTAGATGATTGAGTATTTAGTGTCGTGACTATTTGTAATAAGGATTGATAATCCATTTCCTTTCTTTTACTTCTTATCATTGCACTTCTGAAAACTTTGATTTGTATTGCTTTTCCTTCTCATTGGAATCAATAAAAAGTTTATTTGATCTATTCCTTGATTGATTTCATATTTGAGTTAATCTTCAATATTTTTGTACATAATTATTCAAACATCTTAGAAATTCTCATGCGTGTAGGAAATGGCAGAGAGACCCTATCGTAGCAACCGCAACCCGCGATATGCCAATCGCAACAATGATTGCAACAACAATAACAACGAAGATACACCACCAGCAGCAAGAGTTGGCCTTAGCAGAGAAGATTTAATGGCCATAGCAACCATTGTGGCAACAACCATCCAAGGAATGAGCCATGTAAATACCAACACTAATCAGCCACCACCACCTCCACCACCGAATGGAATCAAACACCATTATGAATCTCTTCGGAGGAATCGAGTCCCAACGTTTGACGGCAACCCTGACCCAGAAATTGGTCAAGGCTGGCTCAAGAATATTGAGACACAACTCCAATTGCTTGAAGTGCCAAATGAACTAAAAGTGACTGTGGTGACACCATTCCTAGAAGAAAAGGCGGCCAAACAGAGAGAACAATACAAACCCTTGAAGATATGCTACGGGCATGTGCTTTAGAATTCAGGGGTAATTGGAGTGAACATCTACCTTTAATAGAGTTCGCTTACAATAACAGTTATCATAGCAGTATTGGAATGGCTCCATACGAAGCTCTATACGGTCGAAAATGTAGATCACCTCTGTACTGGAATGAGGTAGGAGAGAAATCCATAACTGGGCCTGAACTTGTCCAAGAAACCGTGGACAAAGTAACAATCATTAAAGAAAGACTCAAAATTGCTCAAGATCGACAGAAAAGTTGGGCTGATCTAAAGAGGAGACCAGTGGAGTTCACAGTTGGAGAAAAAGCCTACGTAAAAGTTTCTCCCATGAAAGGAGTTGTTCGATTCAATAAAGCTGGGAAATTACATCCTCGATACATAGGACCTTTTGAAATTTTAGAAAGAATCGGAACATTGGCATACAGACTAGCATTGCCACCAGATATGTCAAGAATTCATAATGTATTTCATGTTTCACAATTGAGGAAATACATCCCAGATCCAAGTCATGTTCTTGAAACTGGACCGCTCCTGATGGAAAATAATCTGAATGAAAAACTAAGATATGAAGAAGTTCCAATTCGAATTTTGGACACCAAAGAACAAGTATTAAGGCGACGCAACATTTCTTATGTTAAGATACAGTGGTCTAATCATACCGAAAGAGAAGCTACTTGGGAACTAAAAGAGAAGATGTTCGAGCAATATCCCTATCTGTTCGAAAATCTAGAAAACTCAAGTTTCAGGGACAAAACTTCCAATAAGGAGGGAGGAATGTAAGAATATGATTTATTATTATTAATTATTAGTATTAGTATTATATTTATTAGGTATTATAAAGTGCAAAACATTGAAAAACATGAAGTGCAAAACATTGAAAAACATGAGTGCAAAACATTGAAAAAACATGAGTGCAAAACATTGACAAAACATGAGTGCAAAACATTGAAAATCAAATGTGCCAAAATTGACTAAAATAAATAAAATATATTAAAGTATGCATCAAATTGTGGAAATTATTTTAAAATCTTGCCTATAAATAGATGTATTGAGTTTGAGAGAAATCACACCAAAACCTTTCCATCTAGAGCAAGCTTGAAGTTTGAAATCATCAATCTTTCTTGAAGTAAAATTTAGGAGCAATAATTCTGTTATACTTCTGAAAATTCGTTCCATCACTTCCGACCTCAGAATCCGATCTTCACCGTTCATAATACACTTTCATATGTTTTAAACATCATATCAAAATTTCAGCCTCATCCATACGGTCAAATTTTGTGAAACCCTTCGGCAAGAAAACTGCTCGGATTTCAAACGAGTTTAGCTAATTTACGGATTTTCGGACGATAAATTCCAGCTTGTTTCTTCCATAATTTAGGAGCACCTTTCTGTAAGTGGGCTTATGTTTTAAAGTATTTAAGTATGTTTTCGAAAATTCGATCGACATGATATATTCCTTCGATTTGATATATGAATATTTTGTTTCAATATATTGTTAAGCATGTTTAAATCAATTTCAAGTGCATGTTCTTTTCGTTTCAAAATTATGTTGTCTTTGTTTCATGTTATATTCTAATATATATTCTTAAACACCAAATTGGTGTATTCTAAGAATTATGTTTAAAGGCACTGTTATGATTCAAGTTATAAATGGTAAAAAGGAAAATTTTCCTAAAACATGATAAGATATGACAAGTTTATGGCCCTGATGCGGTGGGTAATAATAACCGATATATGGCCTCACCCCTTAGAGGAATTACATATAGGGGACTGATCAGTAACACCATGGATAATAAGATGAAATAACAGTGCAATACGAATAATTTATGTCTATATGCATATGCTAAGTTATGTTTGCTCATTGTTAATATCATGTCTTGATTTTGTTATGAATAATTATTGTGACATGAAATTCATTTAATATTTACATAAATATATATAAGTTATGTCGTATCTATCATTTTATTGTTCCGACGTTTGTTGAGACACGGAAAATTTCGAATGGTTAAAGATCTATATATGTATATCCTTGTGTTATTGTGATCGATCGGCCCTCACTTGCTGAGTATTTCACAAAATACTCACCCTTACACCTCTCACTCCCAGATAAGAATGAAAAACAAGTTGAAGAAGAAGAGCAAATGCATTTCTGGGGATGGTAACGAGGTTTCAGTTGATCAAGACATACTTTGGAATTTGACTATCTTTTATTTCTACGTTGTTCGCTTCCGCACTCATTTATTAAGTTGATTATGTTGTAAAGACAATGTATGTTTTATGAAAAAGACTGGTTTGGTTGTATACTGTACTACGAGGCTTGTTGATTTACGATTGAATAATTGTAAAACAACGCCGGATGTCAACTCACCCCGGTATCGGGACGTGACAAAAATACCGTCATGCAATTTAAATTTAGCGACAGTTTATGAAACTTGTCGCTAAATTTAGCGACGGTTTTATGTACACCGTCGCCGATTTACTTTAGCGAAGATTTTTACATAAACCGTTGCTACTAGCGACAATTTACAATTAACGACAGTTCGTCGCTAAATTTAGCAACAGTTTTATTTACACCGTCGCCGATTTATTTTAGCGAAGGTTTTTACTTCAACCATTGCTACTAGCGACGGTTTACTCAAATACCGTCGCACAAGTGTCTATAAATATCAGAATCCTTAGTCATTTTCTTCATACCTCTAAGTCATTTCCTTAGTTAGTTTTACTTCTCAAATTTTTTTTTCTTTAAAGTTTTGTCCACGATTTTTCTTAATTAAATTTTAAGTTAAAGATTATAAATATATTAATTTAGTAAGATTTTTAGTATATTTTGTTAGGTTTATATAATTATAACCGCAAATTTTTTTTTATTTGACGAAAAACAATAGCGACGGTAATCATAATACAAACCGTCGCTACTGTGCGACGGATATCCAAAACCGTCGCTATGAGCGACAGAATTGTTTAGAAAAACCGTCACAAAATATTTGTTTTACAACGATTTTTTAATGCTACGACAACAGTTTTTCACCGTCGTCTTTAGACGTCTACGACAACAGTTTTTCACCGTTGTCTTTGAGCACACCCTTTTAACCACAGTGCCTTTAACAACGGTTTTACAAGACCTACGACAACAGTTTTTCAACGTCTTCTTTGATGTCTACGACAACGGTTTTTCACCGTTGTCTTTGAGCGCACCATTTAACAACAGTGGCTTTAACAACAGTTTTTTTGACCTACGACAACGGTTAAAAACCGTTGTCTTTCGCCTTTTTTCTTGTAGTGTCTTTCAACTCAATCGGTGGCATTCTGTATGGGCCCCTCGAAATCGGAACTGTACCTGGCATCAACTCAATGCTGAAGTCTATCTCTCGAATCGGAGACAAACCAGGAATCTCATATGGGAAGACATCAGCAAACTCACACACCACTGGCAAATCCGCCAATGATGGACTCGATTTCAGTAAATCAACTGAATAGACAAAGAATCTCTTCGCTCCTTTCTGTAACAATCGAGTCATATTCATAACAGATATCAAAGGAATTCTGGCTCGAGAACCCTTACCATAAAATTTCCACTCATCAGCCATCTCCGGTCTGAATCTCACAATCTTGTGGAAACAATCAACAGTGGATCTGTACTTGGTTAACATATCGATACCAATAATACAGTCAAAATCAGACAACCCAAGTATGATAAAGTCTAACTCAATATCATGCCCATCATACTGTAGCATACAATGTTTCACAGACTTTACTGATATCAAACATGTCCCCAAAGGATAAGATACAGACACTACAGCAGATAATGACTCGATAGGAAATGAATGACTCAATGCAAATCGCTCAGATATGAATGTATGAGATGCACCAGTATTTATCAATACATAAGCAGGGTAACCAGAAATAAAACAGTTACCTGCAACAACATCGTCAGGTGCATCCTGAGCCTGCTCCTCAGTCAAAGCGAACACTCTGGCCTGCTGTCTAGGAGGCTGGCTAACTGCCTAACTTCCCCATGGCCTCTTCTGTGACTGAGTTGGTGCTGGCTGAAAAGAGTGGACTGCAGCTGTTCGTCTACCAGTCTGAGCTACTGATCCAGATGACTCAGCACCCTGTGACCTCTGGGCATCTCTCTGGGGACAAACTCTAGCAAAGTGTCCCTGCTGTCTACAGATACGGAAACTGCCAAACACTCCTCGGCACTGCCCAGTGGAATGATTCCCTCCAAAAGTGTTGCAATAAGGTCCTGTATAACTCTGGCCCTGACCGGTCTATCTCGAGCCAATAGAACTGGACGAACTGCTTCCAGATCTTCTGAATTGCTTTCCTCTTGCTTTCAAGAAATCCTTCTTTCCGCCACTGCTGCTTCCACCCTAAAATCTAGGAGAAGGTGGAGGCATTTGGGGTCTCGGTGCTGGTGGCACAAACGAAGCTCCTCTCTGTCTCATCAGATCGGCTTCAGCTCCCTTCGCTCTGTTCAAGGTATCGGTAAAATTATTCGGTCTTCCGGTATTCACCAAGGTAAAGATTTCCAGATTCAGGCCATTAATGAACTGGTCCGCAACAGCTTCGTCATTTTCGGCCACATGTGGAGCAAATCATAGTAGTGTAGAGAACTTGGCCACATATTCTTCAATGTTCAGCTGACCCTGTCTCAAGTTCGCAAACTCTGCTCCCTTATCCTTCTTGTACGACACTGGAAAGAACCTATGATAAAATTCAGTTCTAAACACATTCTAGGTAATAACTGTACCTCGATGCTCCAATGCCCGCTTTGTTGTAATCCACCAGTTCTTTTCCACATCATGCAACTGGTGCCCTATCAGTTTCACTCTCTGCTCATCAGTGTAATCCAAGGACTCAAACAGCATCTCAATGTCATCTAGCCAACTCTCACAATCCACTGTTGTCTCAGTACCTTTCAGTGTAGGTGGATGAAACGACTGAAATCTCTTCAGCAATGTCTCCATCGGTGTTGCTGTCACATCCATTGGAGGATTCGAAGTGCTACTCTGTTCCGGTACTCTTCGGGGAGGTATATATGATTATTAAAAGGGTTAGCAATCACAATTGACAAATCTGTCTCAGTCCCTTTCTGATCAACTTACCTCTGATCAAGAATCGGTTCTGCTCCATTCTCAATAATACACATTACCATATCAAAATCAGATAATTAGGTAAACATTTATTTAAGCAGTAAATCATGCTAGCAATCAAAAGCAAGGAAATAAAACTCAATCTACCCCGCTCACTAGCTCCTATCTCAGTCTAAAAGATTTATCGCTCTGATACCACCTGTTGTGGGGACCCGGATGCTAATCATGTTATTAATCATCATTGAGACAATTTAATCGATTATAATAAACAGGGTCTAAATTTTTTTAAAAATACAGTCTTAAATGCGAAACGTAATGGAATACATTCTATGAGACATGTCAGTACTAAAAGTACAAGTCTTATACGATATACAATCCATCAAACGTAAGGTTTAACGACTATATATCAAGTGTTTAAACCCTATCTCTAATCAAAGTCTGTAGTCTCCACTCTAATTAGGATCTCTCTTCATCTCCTCGACCCTGAATCTGTACCACCTGTTGCCATGCACACATAGAAACACGACAACTAATAAACATAAAAATTATACATTAATTAAATGTTTTATAACATAAATATATAGTTTTTGTTTTATTATATGTTTTATAATAAATTGTATAAAATATAAGTTGTTGTGTAATTATAAATTTTTACTATTTTTACAGGTTCGATAAAAGAAGAATAACCTTGGCGTTGCAAATGGGATTAAGATGATTCTTGGACCTGTAGAAATTTGATGTTAATATCTACAATATTGGTGGCAAGCATGAGATAAAAATCCTCTCACAATTGGGATCAAATTAAGCAACAAATAAAGTTACCAAAGGAGTGGCAGTTTTACCATGCTCTAGTATTTTGACCATATCTCTCAAATTACTTGGTCAAATGGTTTGAAAAAATTACCACAACAAGATAACTCAATTATCCACATGTTTCTTTTTATGTGAAGAAGCAAATTCGGAAAAGAATATTTTCAAAAGTGATGTGTAATATAATATAATATCTTGGAACACCAATGAAGACTTATGTGTAAAAAAATAATATTTTATTTGTAGTTGTCTCCCCAAATTTGGCTATAAATAGGGGTGCATTGTAATGTATTGAGATATCCCTCATTCTATGAACAAACCTTTGAGTTCATAATATTTCTCTCTATATTTTTCTTTTATTTCTTCATTAAATATAATTAGCACGTTAATTTAATATTCAAAGTTTTACACTTTGAATAATGAATAGCTAACTTCCTAAAGTTGAGATGAAAAGGTGAAACTCTTGGCATGATAATAAAGTTACTAAAAGGTAAGAAGCTATGTTTTATATTATTTAATCATTATTTATTGTATATGTTATATTTATTTCTTTAAGCATTTTTATACCCTACTTATAAGTGGGAGTTTTGATTTATTGTTGCTATATGTTACACTAAATTCTTGGAACCATTTAAATGTTAGTTTGGTATTACCAACCATTTAAAGTGGATGCCTTGATTTATTATATATGAATATATTATAATATTAAATTCTTGGAACCATTTAAATGTTTGTTTGGTTTTACCAACCATTTAAAGTGGGAACCTTGATTTAGTATATATAAATATATCATAATATTAATTTTTTGGTACCATTTAAATGTTAGTTTGGTTTTACCGACCATTTAAAGTAGGAACCTTGATTTAGTGATTACAAATATATATATATATATATATATATATATATATATATATATATATATATATATATATATATATATATAATATATATATATATATATATATATATATATAGCACAATAAATACTTGATAACATTTATAAGTTTTGGTATATATTATATACTTATAAGATAATAATATATAACATAATATAAATATGATTATTTAATATATTGGAACCATTTTATTAAGTGGAATTCAATAATGTTCGTTAATGTTAACTTTATTAAAATACCAAGAGTGGATCATTTAATCTCAACTACTTAAATTAAAATTTGAACAATTAAAAATTACCAATTAAACATTCAAACAACTAAAAAAATAAAAATAAAAAGACATTGTAGTGGACTTGTAATTACCTTAGCTTCCTCGTGGATACAATATTCGAACTCACCGAATTATACTACTTGTGGACAACCTGCTCTTGGAAGTGCAACAATCAAAAAGTTTTTGGCGCCGGTGCCGGGGAAGTATAATTTAATTTCAAGTCTATTTAATTTTGTTTATATTTTTTCTTTATTTGAATTTTTATTGTTTTTGTGTGTTTTTATTCTTTTGCATTTGCATTTGCATGAGCATTTGGTCACGTACACTTAGTGGTCGACTCATTCGAAATAACCCTTTATTTTTACAAAACATGGCGGAAGAACCCATCCAAGAAAATGAAGATGAAATTCAATCTCAACATGATCATGATAGACGAAGAACACTTAGAGATCACATGAATCCTACACGTACTAGTGCACCTTCATGTCTAGTTTTTCCCCCCTGATACATCTCATTTCAATTTTAAGCCTGGTATTATCCATCTTTTACCCAATTTCCATGGTTTAGATTCTGAAAATCCATACATGCATTTACGAGAGTTTAAAGAAGTGTGCAAACAATTTAAGGTGTTGTGGGATTCTTATTGGCCAAGCTGGAAAACCTATAAATATAGGTAGCTTTCAGTTGGCTGATAATAACATAGAATACACTACATACAACACATAAAATAAACTAGATTATTTATCTGATAGAATCGTCATTAAATTGTGAGTGTATATAACTTTGTATTCAAGAGAAAGGGCTGGCGACTGCTGAATGTGTGCTCGTCTCCCGCCTCTCATCCGCGCCCGCCTCTTCCCCGCCGCCATATAATGATCTAAATTGTAGCATGAACACCATTCGACTTAAGCTTTTTCCTTTTTCTTTAAAAGATAAAGCTAAAACTTGGCTACAAAATCTTAGATCGGGATCCATTCGAACTTGGGATGAATTGCAACAACAATTTTTGAAAAAGTTTATTCCATCTCATAGAACAAATTCTTTCAAAAGGCAAATCATCATGTTCACTCAAAAACAAGGAGAAACTTTTTAACAGTGTTGGGATAGATACAAAGAATTGCTTAATCTTTGTCCACATCATGGTTTTGAAATTTGGAGAGTTGTTTCTCAATTTTATGAGGCTTAACACCTAAAGATAGGCAAATGCTTGAATTTATGTGTAATGGAACATTTGAAGATAAAGATCCAAACGAGGCAATTGAGTATCTCGATTCATTAGCTGAAAATGCTCAAAATTAGGGACACTATAGGTACAATCGAACCATCAAACAAGATTCAATCTCCAACATCTGGTGGAGGTATGTACACTCTCAAGGATGAACATGATCTTCAAGCTAGATTTACCTCTTTGGCAAGAAAAGTTGAGGCACTTGAATTGAAAAAGAATGGTCAATTAAAATCTGTTCAAGAAATTGTGTATCACATCTGTGATACAAGTGATCATTTTACAAAAGATTGTCCCACTTTTCCCTCTTTTAAAGAATGTCTCCATGAACAAGCCAATGTTTTAAACAATTTCAAAAGGCCAAATTTTGAACCATTTTCTCAAAATTACAATCCAGGTTGGCGAAATCATCCAAATTTTAGTTGGAGGAATGATAATTCTGCACAATTTTCACAACCACATTTCCAAAATCAACAAAATTTTCAAAATTATGCACCTTATGTTCCTCCACCTAAAAGAAATTTGGAAGATACATTGAATTCTTTCATTGCAAAACAAGAGTCTATCAATACTCAAACTGCTCAAACCATGACAGATTTGAAAGATACTCTTGCTAAATTTGCATCTGCACTTAATGTTCATGAAAAAGGTAAATTTCCTTCACAACCTCTGTCTAATCCCAAGGATCATCATTCACAAACTGGAACTTCTGGAACTCAACCGATGGATCATGTAAAATCTGTTATTACCCTTCGAAGTGGTAAGGTTGTGGAAAAATCCATTCTTGAACCTTGTGAAGATGATGATAAATCAACTCAAAAGGGTGAGGAAGTGGAACCCATAACTTGCGAAGAGGAGGTTCAACAGACAGTGTCAGCACTATTCCCTCATGCATTGAAAAATACAAAAAAATCAAATTTGAATTCTGATATATATGATATTTTTAAACAAGTAAAAGTTAATATTCCTTTATTAGATGCAATAAAACAGGTACCATCATATGCCAAAATTTTGAAAGACTTGTGCACTGTGAAAAGAAAATTGAATGTGAAAAAGAAAGCATTTTTTGCCGAACAAGTAAATGCAATCATTCAAAATAATAATACTTTGAAATACAAAGACCCTGGTTGTCCTACTATTTCATGTATTATTAGAGAACGAAAGATTAAAAAAGCCTTGCTTGATCTTGGAGCTAGTGTGAATTTACTTCCATATTCAGTTTATCAAGAACTCAATCTAGGCGAGTTAAAATCTACTTCGGTAACACTTTTACTTGCAGATAGATCTGTTAAGGTGCCAAGAGGTATGGTAGAAGACGTATTGGTCCAAGTTGATAACTTTGTATATCTTGTCGATTTCATAGTTTTAGATACACAATTTATCGAAGCTTGTAATGCAATTCCTGTAATTCTGGGTCGTCCATTTTTAGCAACTTCTAATGCTCTTATAAATTGCAGGAATGGAATAATGAAGTTGTCATTTGGTAACATGACCTTGGAGCTCAATGTTTTTAATCTTTGTAAGCAACCACATGACAAAGGAGATGAAAGTGAAGATGAAAATCTTATTGAAACTCTTGTGGAAGAAAACATTCAAGAAGGGAGTACTCGTAATCAATTAGATATTTGTTCAATTGAAAGTGTTAAAGAAAATATTGAAATTGATCTTGATGATTTTATCAGGTATTACTCGTTACCAGGATCAGAGAAAGAATTTGATGCAAAATATGAGAACAAAGATGAACCACCCAT
The DNA here is from genome assembly GCF_022965805.1 of Primulina eburnea. Taxonomy (NCBI): domain Eukaryota; kingdom Viridiplantae; phylum Streptophyta; class Magnoliopsida; order Lamiales; family Gesneriaceae; genus Primulina; species Primulina eburnea. Next base: position 20,044,384 of record NC_133105.1, read on the forward strand.
ATTGGAGTTAAAACCCTTGCCAGAAGAATTGAAGTATGCATTTCTTGGAGAAGATGAAACATATCCGATGGTAATTTCTTCCAAACTAGAAAGTGATCAAGAAGGTAAATTAGTTGATATTCTTAAAAGACATAAAAATGCCATTGGTTGGACACTAAAAGATCTCAAGGGCATTAATCCACTAATTTGCACTCACAAAATTGACTTAGAAGAAAATGCAAAAACATCTCAACAACCACAAAGGAGATTAAATCCACACATGAAAGATGTTGTGAAAACACAAGTAGTTCGAAAAAAATCTGGCATCACAGTGATAAAAAATGAAAAAGGTGATTTTTAACAAGTCGAGTCCCATCTAGTTGGCGGATGTGTATTGATTATAGAAAATTAAATGACGCCACTAGAAAAGATCATTTTCCATTACCATTTTTGGATCAAATTTTAGAAAGAGTTGCAGGTCATCCATACTACTGTTTTCTTGATGGATATTCAGGTTATTATCAAATTCCAATTGCACTCGAAGATCAAGATAAAACTACATTCACATGTCCTTTTGGAACATTTGCATTTAGAAAGATGCCATTTGGATTATGCCATGCCCCAGCAAAATTTCAAATATGTATGCTAAGCATTTTTTGCGACATGGTTGAAAATTGTTTGGAAATTTTCATGGATGATTTAACTGTCTTTGGGAATACATTTGATAATTGTCTTGAAAATTTGGAAAAAGTTTTAAAAAGATGCGAGGAAAAAGGTCTTATTTTAAATTGGGATAAATGTCATTACATGATTACTTCTGGAATTGTTTTGGAACATGTCGTGTCATCTCATGGAATTGAAGTTGATAAAGCAAAAGTTGAAGTCATTGCCAATTTACCCCCTCCGAAAACCATTAAAGAAATTCGCTCATTTTTGGGACATGCTGGATTTTATATGAGGTTTATAAAAGACTTTAGTTTAATCTCTAAACCCATTTGTAACCTCTTAACAAAAGAGATTGCATTTGAGTGGACTCAAGAATGTTAGAATGCTTTTGATAAAATCATTCGACATTTAACATTTGCTCCTATCATGCAACCTCCTGATTGGTCTTTACCATTTGAAATAATGTGCGATGTGAGTGATTATGCAGTCGGTGCAGTACTGGGTCAAAGAAGAAACGGTAAGCCTTATGTGATATATTATGCAAGTAGAACTTTAAACAATGCTCAAATGAATTACTCCACAACTGAAAAAGAACTACTTGCTGTAATATTTGCATTAGATAAATTTCGTTCTTATTTGATTGGATCAACGACTATTGTGTTTACTGATCATTCTGCTATTAGATATTTGTTGACCAAACAGGATGCAAAGCCACGACTGATACGATGGATTTTGTTGCTCCAAGAATTTGACATTGTGATCAAAGATAAAAAAAAAAAGAACCGAGAATGTCGTAGCCGATCATTTATCGAGACTAGTAACATGATCATCTTGTGAAATAACACCAATTAACGATAATTTTCCTGATGAACATTTATTTTCAGTTACTACTACACCTTGGTTTGCTAACATAGTAAATTTTCTTGTGACAGGAAAAATGCCACCGCAATGGAGTTCCCAAGATAAAAGAAAATTTTTGAGTGAGGTAAAAAACTTTTATTGGGATGATCCGTATCTGTTCAAGTATTGTCCAGATCAAATTTTTCGACGTTGCATACCCGACAATGAGGTAAGTAGTGTCATTAAATTTTATCATTCAGAAGCATGCGGAGGACATTTTTCTTCAAAGAAAACGGCTGGAAAGATGTTGTGAAAATTTTATTGGCCCACGTTGTTTAAAGACACCCACGAAATCTGCAAGATCTGTGAAAATTGTCAAAAATTGGGTGCGATTTCAAAAAGAAACATGATGCCTTTGAATCCTATCATTGAAATTGAAATCTTTGACTGTTGGGGAATTGATTTTATGGGACATTTTCCACCGTCGTTTGGATACTTGTATATTTTAGTTGCAGTTGATTATGTTTCCAAATGGATAGAGGCAATTCCATGTCGAACAAATGATCATAAAATCGTCATTAAATTTTTAAAAGAAAATATTTTTAGTAGATTTGGAATTCCTAGAGCCATGATAAGTGATGGGGGAACTCACTTTGTTAATAAACGATTTGCTTCATTAATGAAAAAATATGGTATTACTCATAAAGTAACTACTCCTTATCATCCTCAAACAAATGGACAAGTTGAATTAGCTAATAGGGAGATAAAGCAAATTTTGGTAAAAATTGTTAACTCAAATAGAAAAGATTGGTCTCTGCGACTTAATGATGCACTTTGGGCATATCGAACAGCTTTTAAAACATCATTGAATATGTCTCCGTATAGGTTGGTTTACGGAAAACATTGTCATTTGCCTGTGGAATTGGAACATAAAGCTTATTGGGCGATTAAAACTTTTAATTCAAGCATGGATGATTGCAACAAATTGCGCAAATTGCAACTTAATGAACTTGATGAACTCAGAAATGATGCGTATGAGAATTCAAGGATTTATAAAGCAAAATCATTTCATGATAAAACAATTCTTAGAAAATCTTTTGAGATTGGTAAAAAAGTTTTGCTTTATAATTCTCGACTTCACATATTCCAAGAAAAATTACGATCAAGATGGACATGCTCATATGTTGTAAAACATGTGTATCCTTATGGAGCTATGGATATTGAAAATCCTAAAAATGGTGATGTTTTTAAAGTAAATGGACAAAGGCTTAAACCATTTTTGGAAAATGAAATCTTTCAAGAAGAGTTTATTTCCCTTTCTGATCCTTAAATTTTTATGTTGCATTTAAGTTTGTTTGTTTTTATTTCGGGTTTTCTTAATATTTTTAGTTTCCCGATTAAATGGCCGATAACGGTACTCCGTGACTCTCATAGTCGGTTAAATTAGTTTCCCACAATTGCTGATACAAAAATAAAAAAAATCATTTCTTTTCTTTTCAAAATGGATGAAATTCTCTCAAAAATTTGAAAATATTTTGCCGCTGTTTCTGAAAATGTTCTAAGAAAAATTTATGCAGGAAGGCATGAAAGATTGAGATTGCTAATGCAAAAAGGAATTCCAGAAGATATTCGTCTTGTAATAGAAGCTAAGGTCCGGTTAGGTGGAAAAGTTCCACAATCATTTCTCATTCGGTATTTGCCTGGATTAGGAAAAAGCACTTATGCGAAAAAACAAAGGGCCAAAAGTTTAGGGGTTTGTCATAAGTGTGCAACATGGACTTGTGACAAACGATGCAGATTTTGGGATGTGTTTCCAATAACAGAGAAGATAAAATTGGTTTCATTAAGAATGGGCTGAGTAAGGAGTCTTTAGATAACATCTTATTGACTCTTGAGACGCATTCTAGTGGACATGTGCATATTGAACTTCTCCGTTTATGGAAACATTTCCAAGATGAGCGTCATAGTTTTGGGAATCCGACTAAAAAAGACCTTGTTTGCCAATTTATAAGAAAATTGGATGGTAAGCATATCCTCGACTCATAGAAGGCGTTGAAGCCGTTTCTGGACGTAAAACCAGAGAAAAATTGTGAGCCACAATCACACTACTGTTTATATGCATGTGTGTCATTATTGTTTTTACTATTTATTCTGTTTACAGCTGTGACCCATAGTTTTGTCATGATAACATATTACACCTATAAAATCTCTCATCTTTATCTCTATTTTTGCAGGAAAAAAAAAGAAAGTAAAAACATGGTTGGATCCTCTACACAAACATTGAAAAATATTTGTGTATTTTGTGGGTCGAGTCCTGGAAAAAATGAAGTGTTTGTAGAAGCAGCGAATAATCTTGGAAAGATATTGGCTGAGAGAAAAATTCATTTGGTATATGGGGGAGGTAATATTGGGTTACTAGGATCTGTTTCAACATCTGCTCATCTTGGAGGTAGCCAGGTTTTGGGTATTATTCCTACAGCTTTAGCTGAAGGAAATATTACAGGTGTTACGATTGGGGAGGAATTAAAAGTTTTTTCTATGTATGAAAGAATCACTCAAATGATTGAAAATTCTGATGCTTTTATCGCACTACCAGGTGGTTTTGGTACATTAGAAGAAATTTTTCACACGGTTTCTTGGGCACAACTTAATATCCGTAATAAACTGTGGGCTAGTTGAATATCAATAATTATTATGACAGTTTGTTGACATTTCTTGATAAAGCTGTGGAACAGAATTTCATTTCCGAAAATTCACGAAGGATGCTCATCTGTGCTTCGACTGCCGACCAATTAATTGATGATTTGGAAACTTTTGTTCATAAGCCTGATCCGATGATAACAAAGATCAATTGGTTGCAATCAAGCAGTAAGAAAAGGAAGTTGGATCATTGATTCAAAAGTCGTTGATTGGTTTGCGTTTGTTTCAGTTTGTTATCTTCAATAAAATCCAGGTGATATCTCTTTCATTATGTACTCTTTATTAATAGTTATTTTGACATTAGGGACAATGTCATATTTTGATTGAGGGGATAACAAACTTATAAAAAAAAATTAAAAAAAATTTAAAAATATATATATATATATATATATATATGTATTATTTTAAAATAAAATCATGTTTATTGTTTGTATCTTAGTAATTTTTGCAAAAATGTTATACATTACATGTTTGAAAGATTTAAATTAGAACATGCATTAATCTATTTAAGAGTGTTTAAATTTTTATTTGAAAAAAAAAGTCAATTTTAATATTCTGATCAATATAAAAATATAATTTATGAAATCTTTTTGAGTGATTAATCATTGTGATAAAATCAGGTATTAAAGTATATGGCCAAAGATATACCTTATAAGAGTGCCTAAAATTTTAATCTCACACATATTTTGTGAGTGAGTGGAGAGGACTGAGAAAACAGCTTTCGAGCCTTTATTGATCATGAGAGAGACTATCTATTGTTTAGATTTTGAGTTCTTGAAGAAAAAAAAATGATATTTCCTATGTAATTTTTAAGTTATATGCTACGACCCATATTTCTCTCATAAAAAAAAAAGAGAGAAATTTATTGTACAAATTAAATAAATATGTGGTCAAGAAGAATAAACTTAGTCTGATTCCATGATATTATAAAATATATAAATATATATATATATATATATATATATATTTATATATCAGGAAAAAATATATAATAAGAACAACTAGATTTTGAATCAATGGATTTTCTATCTTTTGATTAGTTTGACTCGTTTGTCTGTCTGTATTCTTTAAACCATTTTTCTGAGCATTTATCTGTATTCCAACTCCATGAGAGAAATCGTTGCCATAAATGAAACATTTATTAACCTGTGAGGATATGGAGTTGAGACTCTTACTAGGAATTTCTGAAGGCCGTGTACATTTAACTACCTGAAATAAGCTTTGAATTGATCATCTCAAATTATTTCATAAATTATAATTATGATGATCTTGATATAACTTTGACAGTTTTCAAATTTAATTTAAACACTTAGAAAGTTTTGATTACATTTCTATTTAAATTAATCAGTATGTTTTGTATTGCTATTAACGCATACATTGCTAGGGAGTAGCAATAAGCTGGTTGGGAGGTGTAATAAACATAAATATTGTACATTAATTAAATGTTTTATAACATAAATATATAGTTTTGTTTTATTAAATGTTTAAATATTATATGTTTTATAAGAAATTATATAAAATATAAGTTGTTGTGTAATTATAAGTTTTTACTATTTTTACAGGTTTGATAAAAGAATAATAACCTTGGCGTTGCAAATGGGATTAAGATGATTCTTGGACCTGTAGAAAGTTGATGTTAATATCTACAATATTGGTGGCAAGCATGAGATAAAAATCCTCTCACAATTGGGATCAAATTAAGCAACAAATAAAGTTACCAAAGGAGTGGCAGTTTTACCATGCTCTAGTATTTTGACCATATCTCTCAAATTACTTGGTCAAATGGTTTGAAAAAATAACACAACTAGACAACTCAATTATCCACATGTTTCTTTTTATGTGAAGAAGCAAATTCGGAGAAGAAGATTTTCAAAAGTGATGTGTAATATAATATAATTTCTTGGAACACCAATAAAAACTTATGTGTAAAAAATAATATTTTATTTGTAGTTGTCTCCCCAAATTTGGCTATAAATAGGGGTGCATTGTAATGTATTGAGATATCCCTCATTCTATGAACAAACCTTTGAGTTCATAAATCTCTCTATATTTTTCTTTTATTTCTTCATTTAAATATAATTAGCATGTTAATTTCATATTCAAAATTTTACACTTTGAATAATGAATAGCTAACTTCCTAAAGTTGAGATGAAAAGGTGAAACTCTTGGCATAATAATAAAGTTACTAAAAGGTAAGAATCTATGTTTTATATTATTTAATCATTATTTATTTTTTATGTTATATTTATTTCTTTAAACATTTTTATACCCTACTTATAAAGTGAGAGTTTTGATTTATTGTTGCTATATGTTACACTAAATTCTTGGAACCATTTAAATGTTAGTTTGGTATTACCAACCATTTAAAGTGGATGCCTTGATTTATTATATATGAATATATTATAATATTAAATTCTTGGAACCATTTAAATGTTTGTTTGGTTTTACCAATCATTTAAAGTGGGAAACTTGATTTACTATATATAAATATATCATAATATTAATTTCTTGGTACCATTTAAATGTTAGTTTGGTTTTACCAACCATTTAAAGTGAGAACCTTGATTTAGTGTTTACAAATATAAATATATATATAAATATATAAATATATATATAATATATAATATATATATATATATATATATATATATATATATATATATATATATATATATATATATATATAGCACAATAAATACTTGACAACATTTATAAGTTTTGGTATATATTATATACTTATAAGATAATAATATATAACATAATATAAATATGATTATTTAATATATTGGAACCATTTTATTAAGTAGATTTCAATAACGTTCGTTAATGTAAACTTTATTAAAATACCAAGAGTTGATCCTTTAATCTCAACTACTTAAATTAAAATTTGAACAATTAAAAATTACCAATTAAAGATTCAAACAACTAAAAAAAATAAAAATAAAAAGACATTGTAGTGGACTTGTAATTACCTTAGCTTCCTCGTGGATACGATATTCGAACTCACCGAATTATATTACTTGTGGACAACCTGCTCTTGGGAGTGCAACAATCAAAGTCGCAACAACAACAGCCGGATAACTCCGGTGAGAAATACATCCCAGTATAAACCAACTAAACATGAAATCATATAAACAATGTAAAAGCATGTAACAGATATCAGTAATACGTATCAAAATCTGAAGACATAATCAATATAAAATCGTCAATCAGACTCGTGACTCCACGTCTCAGACTACACTCAATCCTAGTCTAGGGATCTCGGTTTCCAGACGTTGGTATTCCTATATCGAATTCAATAATAGAAAAAACTCCAATTCTATTCAATCGATATAACTAAACATCCGGTGTCTTGACCTATCCGTCACAGACTGTGGCACTATCGCCAATTCACTATCTTGTGACAATGTGCAGTGTGCCAGTGACGATTCCATCACTATGGTCACTTATGTCACAAGATCACTCGTCTAATACTCATCTAATACATGATTCTATAAATCAATAGAACAAGCATATCATTTCAAATCAATGTAAATAATAACAATAAGTATGTGATTTAGGGAAACTCAAGTATATCATACTCGAGTCGTTCTCCCAGTACCACATTGACTTATACCTTTCTTTTATTGCAGTTCTGGTGTCGTTCCTCTCTGGAATTCAAAGTCTGTCAACCCTCAATCTGGCAATGACAATATCAATAGTACCATATCAATATACTACTCAAATCAATACCAATCTGATCAATCTGGATTTAATTCAAAACTGACGGCATAACGGAACGATCTCGACATCCCGGTCAATACCACATCAACATATATCAATTACAATCTATAGCCCATATCCAATACAATCTGAATCAATTAATAACTCAAATCTGTCCAATTTGAATCAATATAGTCTGAAAAATCATAATAATTCCATAATCAATCTGTTTCTCGATCTGACTGCGATTATATGATGTCTAGCATATCAGAAACACCATATATGAATCATATTCGATTTCAGCAATATCATAATTTCAAATCTTAACAAAACGTAACAATACTTACGTCCATTTGAAGCCTGCGTCGATAGGAACATAGTACTGAAGTCGGATTCAAAATCTAACGGACGGATTGAAATATAAAGGCGTAAGGATTTCTGAAATATTCTCGATTCCTTCTTTCTTCGTTTCCTTCCAAATCTGAAGAAGGAACTTATATATATATATATATATATATATATAACCAATGCATGTTAAGGCAATGTGTCAAACCTTTCTTCAATCTTGGTTGGCGCTCGGGCTGTAACGTACCGTACTTTTCATACTCAAAATTTGCGGAAAAATTAAAACTTTTCTTAAACATAAAGTAACATTCAAAGTTTGCCCTAAAAATATCTCAACCAAGTCCCCCATAAGACATGGTTGTTCAAAATAACTACAATAAAATTTGCTCACAAAATGTTTGCTCAAAATGTTTCCCTCAAAGCATGAAATCAGAGTAAATTAACATTTTGCATAAAAACATAAACATTGCGGTCCTCGGGTTAGCCTCCCGCTCAGTCCAAGCCTGCCCCTTGGTCACCACCTCCTGTCTCCTCATCAACATACTCACCTGCATCGATCAAGTCTAGTGGTATAAAGACTCAACACGTATAAACTGGGAAATAGCGAGTACTACATAATAAAACTGCATGCAACTTTAAAATAGAACATACATACTTGACCTTGAATTTGCGTACTAAAACTTGAATATATGTACATAACATAGACGTGCCATAACGTGAAAACTTGTCATAAACATACTGCCTACTAGAACGTACGTAACATCATCATTTTGCGTAGAGGCATGTTTCAAAGCAAGTGACCCATAACATAATAAATGCCTGATCAGACAAACCACAGTACTGGGCCGACAGGGACGTATCCACTGCCACATACATGAGATCCCCGTTCATAATTTAACGGGCTGGTTGGTCCCCGTTCATAATTTAACGCTTTCCAACCTCGATTTAACATGTTCATAGTTTAACGGGCGGATTGGTCCCCGTTCATAATTTAACGCTTTCCAATACTAAACATAATTTGGTCACAAGACATGTAGCATACCTCAAAATCTTAAAATATTTTCTTGCACGTCAAACATACTTACTTGGCATTGCGGGATTCGTTGGATTTCACTTGGAGCCGCTGCTGCACATGCTAAATGAATTTCAACACTTAACTTGCATAACTTAGACGTAGGTACTCGAGCTCAACGCCGAAGTGCATAAATAGCTTGTCATTCAAGTTCACTCGGGACTCGACCTCGTTTAATCATACTAATCGTGACATCAAAACCCAAAAAAAACTCTACAGTGTCGTGTGAACATTTCCCAACCATAAAAGACATACACTTACTATTAAAACTTGAAAAGAAGCAAGAACAAAATGTTTGGACAGAAGGGGTGGCGCTCGGGCAGTAAAACTCTACCGCTCGGGCGCCTGGATCCGTGCTCGGGCGGTAACAAATTTCCGCTCGAGCGCCGAGTGTACTGGGAAGAACCCTCGGACAGAATGAATGGCGCTCGGGCAGTGAGAAATTACAGCTCGGGCGCCGAGTGTACTGAACTTCGCGACTCTGAAACTTAAACTCTCCATTTTCGATTATGCAGACCGTGACAACACCCCGAGGCTCATCCTAGGACACTAAGGCACTGACTCGACTCCCCAAAACATTCCAACGAAGACGTACACCAAGCAAGCACTCAAATTCGTAAACTCAAATTTTGACACCAATTGATTCTTACGATTTCTAATGCGACCAATGACCATTGACGCGAAACGAAGCATCGATCTCACCCCAAACTCATACTCAAATATACCTAAACACAGCAGCGATCACCCGTTGATCCCCAACGAAGCCTGCAACAATAAAACTTCAAGAACGTTACGTAAAAGTCGCAGTTTGAGCAGTCCCACGAAAAACGCCATAACTCACTCAATTTTCATCCAAAAATCTCGAATTTTATATCAAATGGAAGGCATCCAAAAGTTCTACAATTTTCTAGTTGAAAGTTTTCACGAAATCTCGACTGAAAATTCTCAGTTTCAACCAGAATAGTAAAAAACGTGATTTTGATCCCTAAAATGGTTTCAAAAGTGATCCCAACACAATTTCTCAAACTTCTACACGTCGCACACATGGTTTTATGCATAAATAACAATGCACGCATAATATGACATGATCGATGCATCAAGAACAGAATATACGTGCCTTATGATATCAAACGTTACCGAAACGGCGTCACCGGAGCGGAGATAGAAGCGAGGTTGATCTGGGACGAACGTGGCGCTAAAATCTTGCGATAAAAACTCTCGAAAATTGATGGAATGGTGGAGGGGATGGGGCGGCTGCTGTTGGGAAGGAGAACCCTAGTTTTCTCTCTATTAAAATAATAAAATTCTGAAACGTGAAGTGAGTGTGTGTGTTTAGTCGTGTACAGGTGTGTGTAAATGTGGGGACCCGAGCTCTAAATCGATTCGATCTGGGATTAATTGGATATGTGAGAAAATGAGGGTCAAATTTTCGCTTTTTAACATACATTCAAATGTTTATAAACAAGCATAAGGTCTTTATTTATTCCAACAAACATATACACATATCTTGTTCTAGTACATTCATACAACTAGTGTTTACTTCAAACTACAAACATAAGTAGTACAAGTCTAATGAAAACCACTAGTCATCTTCTGCGCCCGTAGTCACCACGCTATCTCGATCTCATCTCTGTCGTGACCCAGATCCTGTCCCACCTGTTGTTATGCACACATACAGACATAACAACAGCCGGAAACTCCGGTGAGAACAAATCCCAGTATAAAACATGTCTGCATGCTAACACAAAATCATGAATCATGCATAAAAGCAATAATAATGGGTTCCATAGTCTATGAAACCAATCCATATAAGCATGCAATACAAATCAAATCATGTCTTGACTCAACTCGACTCTACTCTAGGGATCCCGGGGTGAATAAGACGTCACTATCTGTTACCTACCCTCCAATCGGGGTAACTGTACGTCTTACTCCTAGACTTCGGTCATGTCTGTATCGAATATCTACAATCGGAGGAAGTCTGCTCCTATGCGTCGATACACCGAACGTCTAGTTTGAAAAATCTGTCAATGACTCTCCTATCTCAATGCTTGAATATAATTCTATAGACAAAGCATGATTATATAAAGAGATTTGAATATAAATCTATAAACAAATCCAAATCATATCAAAGAGATAAACAATAAATCTAGTATGTGATTTTGTTGGGAAACTCAAATTGAATCTCATTTGAGTTGTGTCTTCCCCAAACAAAACATGAATTATACCTTTCTTGCACAATATGTGTCGTAATCGGAGTCTCGAAGACGAATCTTACCAATATCAATCTGAAATGGCAATGTTGATACATATTTTATCAATTTCTATTCTTAATTAACACATTGTACTCAACAATCAATCTTAGTACAATTCAACGGCATATCGGCGTGAATTCTCGATACCGATCAATCCAACTCTCAACATATATCAATAATTCATAAGTCTCAACCCATAATCATCGTCATAGTCATATGATACTACCCAAAATCTGCATAATTTAGTTCTAAACTTGCTGAAATTCATAACAATTGCGTACAATCATACTTCTTTGATCCGACTTCGAATACATGATCATTAACTTCACAAGAACTCATAATCTAGTGTAATTCATAATTTCCCCAATCACCATATCTCAAATCATGCAGGAATTGAAGGAAACTTACATCACCTTGTAGTTAATAATGAGAGGAACTCAAAACCGCAGTCGGATTAACGTTTGGATGATTGAATCTTGCACAACTAACTTCAAAATGGAAGAACCTTCCCTCTTCCTTGTTCCTCACTTTCTCTCGGTTATCAGCTGAGTAAGGAGGGAAATGAAGACACCTTTATATATATCTTGCATGGCCTAGGACAAATGGCTTGTTCTTTGAAGTACACGTCTCGCGCATATGCGCGACATCACTCGCGCATATGCGCGAGACCTACTGGTCTCGGCAATACAACTCCTCGCGCATATGCGAGCTTCATCTCGCGCAAATGCACCGAGGCTTCTGGAGGTGTCGCGCATATGCGCGCTTTCTCTCGCGCATGTGCGCCAATATCTCTGGACGTGTCGCGCATATGCGCGCCTTATCTCGTGCATGTGCGCCGATGCTACTGTAATTCTCGTGCATATGCGCGCATATCTTCGCGCATGTGCGCCATCTGTTCTGTACTATTTTGAATATTTTCTCATCTCATCTCACTTAATACCTCCCGTTGCATGTCATGCATACTCATATCTTCCGAGTCTCACGTCAATGAAGACTAATAATCTCGAGCCTTACATTTCTCCCCCTCTAAGAAATGATTTCGTCCTCGAAATTTTAGGCACTCTATCATATCATACATGAAAAGTAATATAATCAGTACTGAAGAATTACTTACATCATGTAAATAACTCGGGATGTTTCTGTCTCATATCTGCTTCTATCTCCCAAGTCGCTTCTTCGATGCCATGACGACTCCACTGGACTTTCACTAGTGGAATAGTCTTCGTTCTGAGCTTATTTTCTTTCCGATCAAGAATATGTTTGGTTTTTCAACATAACTCAATGTCTGATCAAGCTCGGCTTCGTCAGGGTGAATGACATGAGAAATATCTGGCATATATCTACGTAACATCGATACATGAAAAACGTCATGTATCCCAGATAAAGAAGGAGGAAGGGCAAGTCGATATGCTCGATCGCCAATCTTCTCAAGAATCTCGTAAGGACCGATGTATCTAGGAGACAACTTTCCACGCTTGCCAAATCTGACAACGCCTTTGAAAGGAGAAATCTTTAGAAACACTCTATCTCGTTGCTCAAATACCAACGGTCTACGTCTAACATTGGCGTATTTGGCTTACCTATCTTGTGCCGTCTTCATTCTTTTTTTATGATTTTCACCTTCTCAGTCATATCACGAATCATATCAGGCCCAAGTTCTGGTACCTCAGATACATCATCCCAGTACAACGGAGATCTGCACTTCTTGCCATATAAGGCTTCAAATGGTGCCATCTCGATACTCGTCTGATAGCTGTTGTTGTACGAGAATTCACACAAAGGTAGTGAATCTTGCCAACTAGTACCAAGGTCTAGTACTACTGCTCTCAGCATATCCTCTAAAGTCTGGATAGTCCGCTCTGACTGTCCGTCTGTCTGAGGATGATAAGCAGTACTTAGGTGTAGGGACGTACCTAAAGCCTGCTGCAAACTGTGCCAAAAATGTGAAGTGAATCGGGGATCACGATCTGATACGATAGACTTCGGCATCCCATGTAATCTGACTACCTCTCTGATATATATCTCGGCCATCTGATCGTGTCAGTATGTCATTCTGTATGGAATAAAACACGCTGATTTGGTTAATCTGTCAATAATGACCCAAATCGCGTCACAGCCCCGAGGTGATCGTGGTAACTTCGTCACGAGATCCATGGAAATGTGATCCCATTTCCATTCTGGATTAGATAAACTCTGAAGTAAACCTCCGGGCTTCTTTCTCTCAGCCTTCACCTGTTGGCAATTTAAGCACTTAGACACAAATTCTGCAATATCTGTCTTCATATGTTTCCACCAGAATCGTGTCTTCAAATCGTTGTACATTTTTCGGCCTCCAGGATGAATGCTGAACCAACTACAGTGTGCTGCTGACAATATCTGTTGTTTCAACTCTGAAACATCTGGCACGGTCATTCACATACAGAACAAAATCATGTACCCGATATTCAGACTGATGTCCTGATCTGACCATCTGAATTGACCTCTGTATATTTTGATCTGTTCTTTGGGCTTCTTTAATTCTCATAATCAAATCTGGCTCAATTTGAATCGAAGCAAGTAGCAATGGTCTACTACCTGTATCAAATGTTAATCCCGACAAACAACAGTCTTCAATCATATTAGTCACCCCTATCGTCGACAAGGATAGAGCACAAACCTTTCGACTCAAGGCGTCTGCTGCTGCATTTGACTTCCCTGGATAGTATTTGATCTCGCAATCAAAATATTTCAACAAATCGAGCCATCTACGCTGTCTCATGTTCAAATCTAAATGAGAAAACAAGTACTTTAGGCTTTTATGATCAGAATAGATCTCAAATTTCTCGCCATAAAGATAATGACGCCAAATCTTCAGTGCAAATACGATAGCCGCCAATTCAAGATCATGAATGGGGTATCGAATCTCGTGTGGCTTCAGCTGTCTAGAGGCATATGCAATTACATGACCTCGCTGCATAAGAACACATCCCAACCCTCTGTGAGATGCATCACAATAAACAACGAAATCGCCAGTACCTGAAGGAATCATCAAGACAGGTGCACTAGTCAGCCTCTTCTTCAACTCTAGAAAGCTAGACTCACATTCCTCATACCACACAAATGGCGCATTTTTCTGTGTCAACTGGGTAATTGGCTTCGCAATGCTGGAGAAATCTTTGATAAATCGTCTATAGTATACTGCTAGACCCATGAAACTGCGTATTTCAGGCACAGAAGTCGGTCTCGGCCAACTGATCACAGCTTCAACTTTACTCGGATCTACAGAAATACCGTCTCCAGATATGATATGACCCAAGAAGACAACCTGTCTCAGACAAAACTCACATTTTGACAGCTTAGCATATAATCTTTCATTTCTCAGTGTTTGCAACAAAATTCTTAAATGATTGGCCTGCTCATTCAGATTCTTAGAGTACACCAAAATATCATCAATAAAAACAATCACAAACTCATCCAAGTACCTTTGAAAGATGCGGTTCATCAAACTCATAAACACCGCTGGAGCATTCGTTAAACCAAAAGACATGACAATAAATTCGTAGTGTCCATACCTGGTTCAGAATGTTGTTTTCGGTATATCAACATCTCGAACTCTGAGTTGGTGATATCCCGATCGCAAATCAATCTTGGAATAAATAGAAGATCCCTGCAACTGATCAAATAAGTCGTCGATTCTAGGCAAAGGATATTTGTTCTTTATCGTTGCCTTGTTCAGTTGCCTGTAATCTATACACAATCTCATAGAACCGTCTTTCTTTCGCACAAATAGCACTGGAGCACCCCAAGGAGATACACTAGGTCTGATATATCCCTTGGCTAGAAGATCTTCTAACTGTGCTTTCAGTTCTTTCAGCTCTATCGGTGCCATCCTATACGGAGCTCTCGAAATAGGAACGGTACCTGGAATAAGATCTATGCTGAAATCAACCTCTCAGGCTTGAGGTAACCCTGGAATCTCGTCAGGAAATACATCTGCAAACTCCCGTACTACTGGCAAATCTGCCAATGCTCGGCTCGATTTCTGTAGATCTACAGAATAAATAAGAAACCCCTCTGCTCCTTTCTGTAACAATCTACTCATAGTCAAAGCAGATACTAAGGGAATCCGAGATCTGGAACCCTTACCGTAGAATTTCCATTCTTCTGTCATTTCGGGTCTGAATCTGACAATCTTGTGAAAACAGTCTACTTAGCTCTGTACTTAGTCAACATGTCGATCCCGACAATAAAATCAAAATCAGATAAACCAAGTACAACACAATCTAAATCGATATCATGCCCCTCAAACTGTAGTATGCAATGTCTAACTGAAGTCACAGATATCAAACCACTTCCCAACGGAGAAGAAATAGACACTACAGTAGACAATGACTCGACAGGCAATACATGTGTCAATGTAAAATGCACAGAGATGAATGTATGGGATGCACCTGTGTCTATCAACACATATGCAGGATAACCACGAAGAAAACAGTTACCTGCAATCACATCGTCTGTCGCATCCTGGGACTGCTCCTCTGTCAAGGCAAACACGCGAGCCTGCTGTCTGGAAGGTTGGCTCCCTGTCTGGCCACCTCTGGCTCTCGGCTGTGTCTGTGTAGGAGGGGGCTGGAAGGAGTGAACAGATGAAGCTTGCCTCTCAGGCTGAGCTACCGAACTTTATGCTCCCCCACTCTGAGCCTGTTGTGCACCTTTCTGGGGACAAACTCTGGCAAAGTGTCCCGGCTGTCTGCAATAGTTACATCTGCCAATCACTCCCTGACACTGTTCAGTGGCATGCCTACCTCCACACGAACTGCAATACGCACCTGCATAATCTAAACTCTGGCCAGGACCTCTCTATCTTGACCCACTGGAGCTCGACGAACTGCTCCCTGCCCTCTTAAACTGCTTACCCTTGGCTTTCAACGAATCCTTCTTGCCACTACTACTGCTTCCACTATCAAATCGAGGAGCAGGTAGTGGAAACTGTACGGCGGGCGGTGGCGGTCTCTGACCCTGAACACTATAGGAAGCTCTTCGCTTCCTAATCAAGCTAGCCTCTGCTCCCTTTGCTCGGTTCAGCGCTTCAGAAAAGTGTTGGGTCGCCCCGTGTTCACCAAGGTGAAGATATCCGGATTCAAACCGTTTATGAACTGATCGGCAACTGCCTCATCATTCCCTGCTACATGAGGTGCAAATCGAAGCAAGGAAGAGAATTTGTCAACATACTCCTCTATGTTCCACTGGCCCTGTCTCAAGTTGGCGAATTCTGCCCCTTTATCTTTTCGGTAAGACACTGGAAAGAAACGTTGATAAAATTCATCGTTAAATACTTTCCAAGTAATATCAATACCTCGATGGTCTAGGGCTCGTTTCGTCGTTAGCCACCAACTCTTGGCTTCTTCTTGCAATTGATGTCCGATCAGTTTCACTCTACGTTCATCTGTATAGGCAAGTGATTCAAATAACATCTCTATATCATCCAGCCAGCTTTCGCAATCCGCTGCATTCTCAGTGCCTTTCAAAGTCGGGGGTCGGAACGACTGAAACCGCTTCAACAGAGTCTCCATCGGAGTAGCGGTTACGTCCATCTGATTACCTGACGTACTCCCCTGTTCTGGCACTAGTCCTGCAGCTGGTTGTGGTATCCTTCTAGGCGGCATATCTGGTTATCAAACAGGTTAGTACACAGTCTATACAAGATGTCTCAGCTCTCCTCTGATCATATACCTCTGATCTAGAATCGGTTCTGATTCAGTCTTGGCAGTTATATGTTGTAAATCAACTCAGATACAATACAACATATAATAAGGAAAGCAATAAATCATGCTAACACATCAAAAGCAAGGAAGATGACTCGATCTACCTCGCTCATTCTATTCTATCTCAGTCTACAGAATCTACTGCTCTGATACCACCTGTTGTGGGGACCCAGGCTCTAAATCGATTCGATCTGGGATTAATTGGATATGTGAGAAAATGAGGGTCAATTTTTCGATTTTTAACATACATTCAAATGTTTATAAACAAGCATAAGGTCTTTATTTATTCCAACAAACATATACACATATCTTGTTCTAGTACATTCATACAACTAGTGTTTACTTCAAACTACAAACATAAGTAGTACAAGTCTAATGAAAACCACTAGTCATCTTCTGCGCCCGTAGTCACCACCCTATCTCGATCTCATCTTTGTCGTGACCCAGATCCTGCCCCACCTGTTGTTAAGCACACATACAGACATAACAACAGCCGGAAACTCCGGTGAAAATAAATCCCAGTATAAAACATGTATACATGCTAACACAAAATCATGAATCATGCATAAAAGCAATAATAATGGGTTCCATAGTCTATGAAACCAATCCATATAAGCATGCAATACAAATCAAATCATGTCTTGACTCAACTCGACTCTACTCTAGGGATCCAGGGGTGAATAAGACGTCACAGTATGTTACCTACCCTCCAATAGGGGTAACTGTACGTCTTACTCCTAGACTTCGGTCGTGTCTGTATCGAATGTCTACAATCGGAGGAAGTCTGCTCCTATGCGTCGATACACCGAACGTCTAGTTTGACAAATCTGTCAATGACTCTCCTATCTCAATGCTTGAATATAATTCTATAGACAAAGCATGATTATATCAAGAGATTTGAATATAAATCTATAAACAAATCCAAATCATATCAAAGAGATAAACAATAAATCTAGTATGTGATTTTGTTGGGAAACTCAAATTGAATCTCATTTGAGTTGTGTCTTCCCCAAACAAAACATGAATACCTTTCTTGCACAATCTGTGTCGTATTCGAAGTCTCGAAGACGAATCTTACCAATATCAATCTGAAATGGCAATGTTGATACATATTTTATCAATTTCTAATCTTAATCAACACATTGTACTCATCAATCAATCTTAGTACAATTCAACGGGATATCGGCGTGAATTCTCGATACCGATCAATCCAACTCTCAACATATATCAATAATTCATAATTCTCAACCGATAATCATCGTCATAGTCATATGATACTACCCGAAATCTGCATAATTTAGTTCTAAACTTGCTGAAATTCATAACAATTGCGTACAATCATATTTCTTCGATCCGACTTTGAATACATGATCATTAACTTCACAAGAACGCATAATCTAGTGTAATTCATAATTTCCCCAATCACCATATCTCAAATCATGCAGGAATTGAAGGAAACTTACATCACCTTATAGTTAATAATGAGAGGAACTCAAAACCGCAGTCGGATTAACGTTTGGACGATTGAATCTTGCACAACTAACTTCAAAATGAAAGAACCTTCCCTCTTCCTTGTTCCTCACTTTCTCTCGGTTATCAGCTGAGTCAGGAGTGAAATGAAGACACCTTTATATATATCTTGCATGGCCTAGGACAAATGGCTTGTTCTTTGAAGTACATGTCTCGCGCATATGCGCGACATCACTCGCGCATATGCGCGAGACCTACTGGTCTCGGCAATGCAACTCCTCGCGCATATGCGCGCTTTCTCTCGCGCATGTGCGCCAATGTCTCTGGACGTGTCGCGTATATGCGCGCCTTATCTCGCGCATGTGCGCCGTTCTACTGTAATTCTCGTGCATATGCGCGCATATCTTCGCGCATGTGCGCCATTTGTTCTGTCCTATTTTGAATATTTTCTCATCTCATCTAACTTAATACCTCCCGTTGCATGTCATGCATACTCATATCTTCCGAATCTCACGTCAATGAAGACTAATAATCTCGAGACTTACAGTAAAAGTGTGTAAGTGTGTGTGAGGTAGAAAATGTGTGTGTGGGTTTAAATTTCTGTGTAATTAGTGCTAATTAACTAATAAAAAAATACTAATAAAAAGGCTAACCCACCTAGCTTAATATAAACTCTACAATTAAAATAACACACACCCAAAAATGCTAATTTTAAAGTTTTAAACTCTTAAAATTACTAACTAAATGATCTAGGCTTAAAAATGCTAAAACTAAACAAATCATTTAAAGTGTCTCATCCTCAACTTAAAAATAAAATACCGCATTTTTAAATTGCCAGAAATCATCACCAGGTCTTTTCCTCAATCCCGCCTCGAATGATCGCCTGAAACATGAAACTCGAGAAGTATTTTAACGTGCATCACATAAACATGAATAATTTAAAATAATGCATTTTCATAAATCATGTCTGGCTAAAACTTATTTAAAATTAATTAAAGGATTTACTAATTAAATAAATGCATGGATTTTACGTGTATTAAGTTGGGCTCTACAGCTCCTCCCCCACTTATAAAAATTCCGTCCTCGAAATTAAGTCTTACCGAACAACTCCGGGTAGCGAAGTCTCATATCTTCCTCTGAATCCCACGTGGCTTCTTCCACTGATTGGTTTAGCCACCGAACTTTGACAAGCTTAGTCACTTTGTTCCGGAGTCTGCGCTCTTGCCTGTCTAGGATTTGGACTGGTCTCTCCTCATAGGACAGGTCTGGAGCCAATTGTAACGGCTCGTATGTAGTAGCCCGAATTCCAAATTGGGTAATTAATGGATTAATGGTGATTAAGAAGGTTTAATGTGTAATTTTGATCGTGGTCATGATCGGACGGACCGAAGATGGTTCGGTAGCACCGAAGAGTTCGGACGATCCGAAGTAAGTTCGGTGGATCCGATCATGAGGTGTCAAGAGCCGATGGACACGTAGGAGTTCGGACGTTCCGAAGTGGGTTCGGTGGATCCGAACATAGCCTATAAATAGTGCTCGGATTTCCTCATTTTGCATTGCAAATTCTTGAGTTATGTCTCATATTTGAGAGGTTTGGAAGGTTTCTAGGGTTAGTTGTCGGTCGAGCGATAGCCAAGAGCTGTCAGGATTGGTAGCGTAGCGACGCCTGAGTTACGAGGCAATCGACATCAAAGGGCTGTCGACGGACGAAGGTAAACCCTAAACCTTTGGTAGTACTGGAGAGTACTGGTTTTGCTAGTCGAGCATGGTAGTTTTGTTCATTGGGTATGCTTTTGATGCGTAGGCTTGTTCTAGACCTGATTAGCGGTGTTGCGTAAGGCTAGGCTTGCTGTGATAGAGGTACGAAAGTACTATCCGAAATATCCTGGTCGAGTATACATTCTTATATGTGTTGCATGATTATGTGGTGCATTGATATATGTCATATGATGCATGCTATTATGTCACGCTTTATGATGCATGCTGCATTTCATGTTGAGCCGTATCTCCTTCGAGATAGCCTTTACTGTTGAGCTGTATCTCTTTCGAGATAAGCTATATCTTGTGGGGCCGCTCAGCCCTGTCTTGTCTTGTGGACGCATGGACACCGAGAGTACACAGTGGCCGACGGGTCGGGAGGGCTTCGGTGATCCGGGACATTTTTGGTCCACGTCTGTTCTTGTAGTGGATGCAGTGACCCAGAGGAGTACCGCGCGGCACTATCCACTTGGCGCCTCTAGACTGAGCATTTTGAGATCCTTTGTTACTCCTGTTTCTTGACCTACCCTGGTATCATATCATAGCATGTGCATTTCATATAGGTTTGTATACTCATGCTTTTGTACTGGGCGTTCTTATCGCTCACGTCCTCGGTTTTGTTTATCTTGGACACCCCATTCCCACGGGGCAGGCCTCAGGTTGGATGGCTCAGGAAGAGTAGGAGGAGGATAGTGAGTAGCTGGTTGGTTTAGTTTTCAGTACTATTCTATTCGATATGGTTGTACCGAATATTTTTGAGTTGTTCTGTTTTCGATTGGGTTGTATAACTATTTGTCGTTGGCCATATTTCCGCTGTTATCTCTGATTATTATTAATTAAGTTAATTGCATGCTTAGTTCTTGATTAGTAGGTGATTCTGGAACGGGTCACTACATTTATGGTATCAGAGCATGCTTACGATTTTGGGATATAGATTTCTGTTTTGGGATTTTCGTTGACCATTTTACCATTTTCCCCATTCTATCTTGTAGCGATGGCTGACCACTTTGGTGATGAGAGTAGTCAGGGAAGTGTAGGTCGTTGGGGTGACCAGGACGATCGTAGGCGTCATCGTGAACATCGTCATCGTCGGGATGGTCCTAGGCGTTTTGATTTGCACCGTTTCATTCAGATGGGGCCTAAGCCTTTAGTCGGCGGTGAGACTCCCGATGATGCTGAGGATTGGTTAGAGCGCATGGAGAGCTGTTTCCGTGCATTCCAGTGCACCGAGGAGCAGAAGATAGAGACCCTTAGTTTTCTTCTCGAGGGCCGTGCGCGTAAGTGGTGGCGATCGACTTCTGCGCCGATAGTTCAGTCCCAGGGTAGGGTGACTTGGGCCGATTTCCGTGCAGCTTTCATGCAGCTGTATTTTCCTCCAGCCCTTCGCCAGGCAAAGACGATTGAGCTCCTGAATCTTAAGCAGGGGAGTATGTCTGTTGATGAATATCAGCAGAAGTTCTTCGAGTTGTTACCCTTTGCCCCTCATATCAGTGGCAGTTCTGAGGCCAAGTATGACCATTTTCTTCAGGGTCTTAACCAGGAGATTTTTGATCGAGTCACTGTCTGTGATAATCCTACTTCGTATGATGGATTAGTGAACCGGTGTCGCCAGGCAGAGATCAGTCTCCAGCGTGGTAGGGCTATTCTTTCTTCTAGACCTCCGAGTACTTTGAGCCCTCGATCTCAGTCTTTCAAGAAGTCAGGTTCTTCTTCTTCTGGATCTGGATCACGGTCTAGCGGTGTTTTTCGCTTTGGTAAGAGGAAGGTTTCTTGTGTGCATTGTGGGAAGAACCATCCATCGGAGCAATGCCGATCAGCCGCGGGAGCTTGTTTTCAGTGCGAAGAGATGGGTCATCTCAAGAAGAATTGTCCTCAGTTGCGAGGTGGAGCAGGATCTGGTTCCGGATCTCAGATGACTGTTCAGCAGAGGAGGCAGGGTCAGGCAGTGGGTAGTTCAAATCTTCGACCTCGTGCCCAAGGTCAGGTTTTTGCGCTGAACCAGGATCAGGCTGCAGATGAGACAGAGAGAGTCATAGCAGGTACTTTTCGTTTATGCGGTATTCCTGCTTTTGTTCTTATTGATACCGGAGCATCACATTCATTCATTTCTGCACGATTTGTTAAGCGTCATAAGTTACCGTATGTTTCTCTAGACGTCATGCTTTCTGTTTCTACTCCGATGGGTCATTCGGTGTTAGCGAAGCGTCTAGTGATGGGTTGTCCCTTAGATTTTGAGGGTAACGAATTGAGTGCGAATCTTATGATCCTGGAGATGGAAGATTTTGATTGTATTCTAGGTATAGACCTTTTGGCTACCTACCGAGCTACCGTGGATTGTTACCAGAAGCTTGTTCAGTTTCGTACGACTGAGAGCTCTAGTTGGTTTTTCTATGGTGAGGGAGCGCGACCTCCGATGCCAGTGGTATCTGCTCTGAAAGCCTGTCGTGCTTTAGAGGCGGGCGGGGAAGGCTACCTCATCTATGCGATTGATTCCTCCACAGGTAGTGTTGGTATAGATGATATTCCAGTGGTTTGTGAATTTCCTGATGTTTTTCCAGATGAGATTCCTGGTTTTCCTCCGGTTAGAGAGGTGGAATTTGGCATTGAGTTAATGCCAGGGACTGCACCGATTTCTCGTTCCCCCTATCGTCTTGCTCCGTCAGAGATGAGAGAATTGAAGCAGCAATTGCAGGATCTTCTTGATAAAGGTTATATTCGCCCGAGTGTTTCACCTTGGGGAGCTCCAGTCTTGTTTGTCAAGAAAAAGGATGGATCGATGCGATTGTGTATTGATTATCGCCAGCTGAATCGTGTGACGATCAAAAACAAGTATCCATTACCTCGTATTGATGACTTGTTCGATCAGCTTCAAGGTACCTCTGTTTACTCCAAGATTGACTTGCGATCAGGTTATCATCAGATGAGAGTCAGAGATGATGATATTTCCAAGACTGCATTTCGTACTCGATATGGGCATTACGAGTTTCTAGTTATGCCATTCGGATTGACGAATGCGCCAGCAGTGTTCATGGATCTAATGAACCGAGTCTTTCGTGATTTTCTGGATCAGTTTGTTGTGGTTTTCATCGATGATATCTTGATTTATTCTCACAGTGTGGAAGAGCATATCCAGCACTTGAGGATTGTGTTGCAGATTCTTCACGAGAAGCAATTGTATGCTAAGCTGAGTAAGTGCGAGTTCTGGATTGATCGTGTAGTATTCCTTGGTCATGTGATTTCCAAGGAAGGAATTTCTGTGGATCCCAGCAAGATTGAGGCAGTGCTGAATTGGTCACGTCCTACGACGGTGGCTGAGATCCGTAGTTTCCTAGGTCTGGCAGGGTATTATCGTCGCTTCATTGTGAATTTCTCTCAGGTAGCTAGACCATTGACGCAACTTACTCGGAAGGATGTCCCATTTGAGTGGTCATCTGAGTGCGAAGATAGTTTCAGAGAGCTTCGTCGACTTCTGACTTCTGCACCTGTTTTGGCGTTACCGTCAGGATCTGATGGGTTCAGTGTTTACACCGATGCCTCTTTTCAAGGCTTAGGGTGTGTGTTGACGCAGAATGATCATGTGATCGCTAACGCATCCAGGCAGTTAAAACCTCACGAGGAGAAGTACCCTATTCATGATCTAGAATTAGCTGCTATTGTGTTCGCGCTGAAGATCTGGCGTCATTACTTGTACGGGGTTAAGTTTGAAATTTTTACTGATCATAAGAGTCTGAAGTATCTGTTCACTCAGGCTGAGTTGAACATGAGACAACGTCGTTGGATGGATCTACTTAAAGATTATGACTGCGAGATCAAGTACCATCCAGGTTCTGCGAATCTCACAGCCGATGCACTTAGTCGCAAGGTGAGAGCCTCTGCACTTCAGACCAGTGCTATGATTAGTACTATCCAGGATTGTTGTTCATTGGGATTTAATTTCAAACATCGGAAAGGTATGGAGAGCATTCGTGTTGCTACCATTTTATCTGAGCCAGCTTTGTTCGCTCGGATTCGAGATGCACAGATGTCTGATCTCAAGACTCAGAGATTAGCCCGATTGGTTGGTGGAGATAGCAATTTCCATTATCAGTCTAATGGTCTTCTGTGTTTGTCTAATCGAGTTGTGGTACCAGAGGATGATACTTTGAGGGAAGAGATCTTATCTCAGGCCCATCGAAGCAAGTTGAGTGTCCATCCGGGAAGCAATAAGATGTATAAAGATTTGAGGACACGATTTTGGTGGAAAGGGATGAAGCGCAGCGTTTATCAGTTTGTTTCCAAGTGTCTTGTTTGTCAGCAGGTTAAGGCAGAGCACCGTCGACCGGGAGGATTATTGTTGAACTTACCTATTCCCGAATGGAAGTGGGAGCATATCGCGATGGATTTCATTACTCACTTACCATTGTCTTCGAGGAATAGTGATGCTATTTGGGTAGTGGTGGATCGACTCACCAAGTCTGCTCATTTTATGCCATATAACCGTGATTTCACTTTCGATCGTATGGCTCGCTTGTATATTCAAGAAATTGTACGTTTGCATGGGGTGCCAGTTAGTATTGTCAGTGACAGAGATCCTCGTTTTACCTCACGATTTTGGGGTAGTTTCCAGTCAGCATTGGGTACGTCCCTAAGTTTAAGTACAGCTTATCATCCAGAGACCGACGGTCAGACGGAGAGGACTATCCGTACACTTGAGGATATGATGCGAGCTTGTGTGATGGATTTCGGAACCGCTTGGCAGGATCATTTGCCTTTGATTGAGTTCGCGTACAACAACAGCTATCATCGTAGTATTGGTATGGCACCATTTGAGGCGTTGTATGGGCGACGTTGTCGTACTCCATTATTCTGGGACGAAGTTGGGGAACGACTTGTTGAGGGACCGGAGTTAGTCCAGCAGGCTATTGATAAAGTTGCAGTAATCAAGAAACGGATTAAGATCGCTCAGGATCGACAGGCTAGTTATGCGAACACCAAGCGGCGACCTCTTTATTTTCAGCCAGGTGAGAAAGTGTTTCTCCGAGTTTCGCCTTTTCGCAGGATTTTGAGATTTGGTCTCAAGGGTAAGATGTCTCCGAGATTTATTGGTCCATTTGAAATATTGGAAAGAGTGGGAGATTTGGCTTACAGACTTGCTTTGCCGCCGTACCTATCAAGTATTCATGATGTGTTCCACGTATCTTTGTTGAGACGATACGTAGCAGATGAGTCTCACATTTTGCATCCCTCTGAAGTTCAACTAAATTCAGATTTGTCTTACGTGGAGCGACCAGTTCAGGTTCTCGATCGCAAAGACAAGGTGTTGCGAAATAAGATAATTCCTCTTGTTTTAGTTCAGTGGCAGCGCAGAGGCACTGAAGAAGCCACTTGGGAGTTAGAGAGTCGTATGCGTTCAGAGCATCCAGAGCTCTTTTGAGTTGTGCTTTGTATATGTTTGTGTTTTCAGTTGTAATCGAAATATCAGTTGTATTCAACAACAATTGAGGTGTAATAACGATGTTGTTATTTCGTTTTATTCATCCTCTAAGCCTGATTTCGAGGACGAAATCTTTTAAGGGGGGGAGAATGTAGTAGCCCGAATTCCAAATTGGGTAATTAACGGATTAATGGTGATTAAGAAGGTTTAATGTGTAATTTTGACCGTGGTCATGATCGGACGGACCGAAGATGGTTCGGTAGCACCGAAGAGTTCGGACGATCCGAAGTAAGTTCGGTGGATCCGATCATGAGGTGTCAAGAGCCGATGGACACGTAGGAGTTCGGACGTTCCGAAGTGGGTTCGGTGGATCCGAACATAGCCTATAAATAGTGCTCGGATTTCCTCATTTTGCATTGCAAATTCTTGAGTTATGTCTCATATTTGAGAGGTTTGGAAGGTTTCTAGGGTTAGTTGTCGGTCGAGCGATAGCCAAGAGCTGCCAGGATTGGTAGCGTAGCGACGCCTGAGTTACGAGGCAATCGACATCAAAGGGCTGTCGACGGACGAAGGTAAACCCTAAACCTTTGGTAGTACTGGAGAGTACTGGTTTTGCTAGTCGAGCATGGTAGTTTTGTTCATTGGGTATGCTTTTGATGCGTAGGCTTGTTCTAGACCTGATTAGCGGTGTTGCGTAAGGCTAGGCTTGCTGTGATAGAGGTACGAAAGTACTATCCGAGATATCCTGGTCGAGTATACATTCTTATATGTGTTGCATGATTATGTGGTGCATTGATATATGTCATATGATGCATGCTATTATGTCACGCTTTATGATGCATGCTGCATTTCATGTTGAGCCGTATCTCCTTCGAGATAGCCTTTACTGTTGAGCTGTATCTCTTTCGAGATAAGCTATATCTTGTGGGGCCGCTCAGCCCTGTCTTGTCTTGTGGACGCATGGACACCGAGAGTACACAGTGGCCGACGGGTCGGGAGGGCTTCGGTGATCCGGGACATTTTTGGTCCACGTCTGTTCTTGTAGTGGATGCAGTGACCCAGAGGAGTACCGCGCGGCACTATCCACTTGGCGCCTCTAGACTGAGCATTTTGAGATCCTTTGTTACTCCTGTTTCTTGACCTACCCTGGTATCATAACATAGCATGTGCATTTCATATAGGTTTGTATACTCATGCTTTTGTACTGGGCGTTCTTATCGCTCACGTCCTCGGTTTTGTTTATCTTGGACACCCCATTCCCACGGGGCAGGCCTCAGGTTGGATGGCTCAGGAAGAGCAGGAGGAGGACAGTGAGTAGCTGGTTGGTTTAGTTTTCAGTACTATTCTATTCGATATGGTTGTACCGAATATTTTTGAGTTGTTCTGTTTTCGATTGGGTTGTATAACTATTTGTCGTTGGCCATATTTCCGCTGTTATCTCTGATTATTATTAATTAAGTTAATTGCATGCTTAGTTCTTGATTAGTAGGTGATTCTGGAACGGGTCACTACATCGTAACTCAGAACATGTGAAGGATTAGCCAAATATTTCCTCAGCATCGAGACATGGAACACATTGTGCACCCCGGCCAGATTCGGCGGAAGGGAAACCCGATAGGCTAGTGTCCCAACTTTGTCCAAAATCTCAAACGGCCCAATGAACCTCGGACTCAGCTTGCCCTTTTTCCCAAATCTCATCACACCCTTCATGGGTGCTATCTTGACGAATACGTGATCACCGACGGCAAACTCGAGATCTCTCCTTCTCTTATCAGCATAGTTCTTCTGACAGCTTTGGGCGGTCTTCATTCTGTCCAGAATCTTGGCTACTACGGCTGCAGTCTGCTGAACTATTTCTGGACCAAGTTCTGCTCTCTCACCAACTTCATCCCAATGAACTGGTGACCTGCACTTCCTTCCATACAACGCCTCATAGGGAGCCATACCAATGGATGCTTGGAAGTTGTTGTTGTATGTGAACTCCACTAGAGGTAGTCTAGACTCCCAAGTTCCTTGAAAATCAATCATGCAGGCTCTCAGCAAATCCTCTAAAATCTAAATCACTCTCTCAGACTTACCATCTGTCTGCGGGTGAAAAGCTGTACTGAACAGCAATTTTGTCCCCATGGCTGCATGTAAGCTCTTCCAGAAGGACGACGTGAACTTCGGGTCCCTGTCGGACACAATCGAAACTGGGAACCCATGTAGGCGGACTATCTCCCTGATATAAAGCTCTGCATACTGCGTCATGGAGAAAGTCGTCTTCACTGGCAAAAATTGCGCTGACTTCGTGAGCCGGTCCACAACAACCCAAATGGCATTAAAGCCTCTGACTGATCTAGGCAATCCAATGACGAAGTCCATAGTGATGTTCTCCCATTTCCACTCTGGGATGGGGAGTGGCTTAACCAATCCCACTGGCCTCTGATATTCTGCCTTCACCTGCTGACAAGTGAGGCATTCAGACACAAACCTGCGGTTGTCTCTCTTCATCCCTGGCCACCAATACAGAATCTGTAAGTCCTTATACATCTTGGTACCTCCTGGATGGATAGAATACGGAGATGCGTGTGCCTCTGTCAAAATATCCTGTCTGATCGAACCACCACTAGGCACCCACATTCTACCTCTGTATCTCACAATGCCGTCTAAAATTGTGTACAAAGCACTGTCCTTGGCCTCATCTTTCAGTCTCTATTTTTGTAACTGCTCATCTGAAGACTGACCTGCTCGGATACGGTCTAGCAAATCGGATTTGGCTGTCAGATTAGACAGCGTAGGGGATCTTCCCTCACGATAAATCTCTACACCAAACTTCTGAATCTCAGATTGAAGAGGTCTCTGTGCTGATAACTGAGCTATGACGGCAACTTTTCTGCTCAAAGCGTCTGCGACAACATTAGCCTTTCCCGGATGGTAGCTAATTTCGCAGTCTTAATCTTTCACAAGTTCCAACCACCGTCTCTGTCTCATATTCAACTCTTTCTGCGTGAACAAATATTTGAGACTCTTATGATCGGTGAAAATCTGGCATTTCTCGCCGTATAGGTAGTGTCTCCAAATTTTTAGTGCGAAGACAACGGCGGCTAACTCAAGATCGTGCGTCGGGTAGTTCTTCTCGTGCACTTTCAACTGCCTGGAAGCATAAGCTATGACCAGACCCTGCTGCATCAATACCGCACCTAACCCGAGCTTAGATGCATCGGTATATAATACGAAATCTCCTTGCCCTGACGGCATGGCTAGCACCGGCGCAGAAATAAGAGCTTGCTTCGACGTATCGAAGCTCTTTTGACCTTCATCTCTCCACACAAATTTGGCATTTTTCTTGGTTAGTGAAGTGAGTGGCACTGCTATGGATGAAAACCCCTTAATAAACTTACGGTAGTAACCAGCTAAACCCAAAAAACTGCGAATTTCTGATGCATTCTTTGGCTCAACCCAATCCTTAACAGCTGCTACTTCCGCTGGGTCCACCTCAATATCACTGCTAGATACTATATGCCCCAAAAATGCAACTTTCTGCAACAAAAACTCACACTTACTGAACTTCGCAAATAACTTGCGACTCTGCAAAACCTGCAACACTGTCCTCAAATGCTGGCTATGCTCCTCATGGCTCTTTGGAATGTCGCCAATAAATACTATGACGAACTGATCAAGATACGGCTGAAACACTCGGTTCATGCGGTCCATGAAAACAGCTGGAGCATTTGTCAATCCAAACGGCATCACCAAGAATTCGTAATGCCGTATCTGGTCCTGAAAGCTGTCTTGTGAACATCTGCATCCTTCACTTTCAGCTGATGATACCCGGATAGAAGATCTATCTTAGAGAACACGGTAGCTCCCTGCAACTGATCGAACAAGTCTTCGATTCTAGGCAACGGGTACTTATTCTTAATCGTTACCTTCTTCAGCTCATGGTAATCGATGCACAGTCTCATGCTTCCGTCTTTCTTTTTCACAAAGAGCACTGGTGAGCCCCACAGTGAGAAACTCGGGCGGATAAACGCCTTGTCTAAGAGCTCCTGAATCTGCTGCTTAAGTTCTAACATCTCTGCTGGAGCTAGTCTGTACGGTGCCTTAGAGATTGGCATTGTGCCTGGCATGAGATCGATTGCAAACTCTACATCTCTATCTGGTGGAAGGCCTGCGACGTTGTCTAGAAAGACGTCTGGGAAATCTTTGACTACTGGCATCCCTGATATAGAAGGAGTGGGCACGTCCGGTGCTGAGATGACACTGGCCAAGAAAGCCTGACACCCCTTAGAAATTAGTCTCCTCCCCTGCATGCAAGAGATCACGCGCGGCAAACTCCTCCATCTGGCTGGCTCAAAGAGAAACTGCTCCATGCCCAATGGTCTGACTAGCATTTATCTCTTCTGAAAGTCGATAAGAACTCTGTTCTTAGTCAGCCAGTCCATTCCCAATATGATGTTGATCGAGCAAACCTTGCACTGTGATATCCTCAATAAAAATATGATTTTGTATGCTCAAAATTAATCGCAAGTGCACGATGTCAAGTTATAATATAGTGTACGTGAGTACGAGTATCGTTCCACTGAAGACTGTGTTTTACAATTATTATTTTCAGTTATTTAACATTTAGCAACGAAAATTTAGTTGTGTGATTATTCCTACTATGCTCAAATAAATATGCAATTAAAATGATTCAACAAGTAATGAATGAGAATTTAATCTAAAATGTTGAGTTAAAATTCAATGAGAAATGGATTTGTTGGGAATCTCGGTTCACCTACCCCTCTTTAATTAATTAATTCGTTCGATCGTGATCCACGTTTCCGACAGGATTTCCTAATCTATTGAACACACTCTCTCGAGCTATGCCAAACTAATTCTACTCAATGAATTAATTAAATATCTTTAATTATTTATCAAGAGAAAATCGCATTTCGACCTATGAAATCCCCTAGTTTTCGACCCTAAGGACTATGACTATCGGCACGTATCCAATTTCATACATCTATGTAAATTGTAGATCCGCGAATTATACTACTCGATCCTATCACTCGTTATTCTCTCGAACTCACTCGTGATATGAAAACGTCGTTAAAGTTAGCTACGCTTTAATGACACAGTAAAACAGTAGTAAAATCAAGAATAACGCACAATCAAAATATAAATTAATTCAAACAACGTTCGGGGTAGGATCCCCTTTAATCCCAACAAATAATAAAGTTAGCTACTAGAATTCATAGTAAAAATAAATGCAACAATGTTTAAAATGAAAGAAACTAGATTAGAAATACTAGGCGAGACGAAATCTGCGAAGAACGGTGCTCGGAAAGCTTCAAATCTTCAATCCAAGCGCAAAGTTCTCTCTAAACTTGTTGACGGCTGCAAAATCAAGTCTGAATCCCTCTCAAAGTCGACCAACCGACCTTCCATAGCATTCTCATCTCAGAATAAGGTAAGGAATCGCACACAATATCTTTCCAAAAATAGGTGGCGCTCGGGCGTTAGAAAAGTACCGCTCGAGTGCCACACCTTCTGTAAAATCTCATGGGATGCGCGGCATTCGCGCTCGGGTGGTAGAAAACTACCGCTCGAGCGCGGACTCTTCTGTAATTTTTGCTCGGAAATCCACCTACCGCGCTCGGGCGGTAGAAAACTACCGCTCGAGCGCCGACCTTGCTGCACTTCATTTTCTTGACTTGGCACTTGGCTCCGATTTTTGGTTTTCCGGCCACTTTCCCTGCAAATTCATCATGCCCGAGTGAGATAGGATAAAATGCAAATATTTACTCTAAAATGACCAGAATGTGATTGAAATAAACGATGCGCAATGCAAAACACACACAGACTAATGCAATAAAACACGTAAAAACGACACATATCAACCCCCTCATACTAACCTTTTGCTTGCCCTCAAGCAAAACAGGTTACAACCCACAACCAAAATACGAAATAAACACAAAATAAAAGAATTAAACTAACTAACTTGATGGTGAAGTAGCAAACCGGTATCTCCTGCCTCAGCGAGGTGTTTGAACCACATCCAATTAGTCAAATCACAACATTCACCAATACCCCTTTTTAAAGCACCTTATAACCTTTTGATTTTGACCAGAAAGTGTGGTCGTGTGTGTGCTGTGGGTCTCACTAGCTCGTGCTTCAGACAGTTTCATTTGCAAATCATGCGAGCCACCAAATCAACAGTTCTATGCAAGTTTCCCTATCCCGAGTTCTGTTTCTAGTCGTGACCAACAAGTGAACACAAAGCGGCTAATTTTCAAGGTTGTACACCAGGAATTAGAGAGTCAATATCATGAGGTTTCGAACAGCTAAAGAAGATGGGACGTACACTAATCATTTTCATTATGCACATGTCAGAATTTTTATCTGACATTCCTCAACGCCTTACATCTCCATCTATTTAGCCTTGGGATAGGATTTCATCCCTTTTTGGCTCCCCCACACCTTACATCCCCCTTTTCCATTTACAACACTCTTGTTGTAATACTTCTCTTTTTTTTTCTTTTTTTTTTCTTAGTGCATAATTTTCTCAAGTGTACTCCCTAAATATTGAGCATATGGAATGTGTGTTTAGTTGGCTTAGGGATAACTCTTGAGGTATTATGCACAATTGGGACGAAAGTTATTCCGGTGGGTTCAAATGATCTATGCTATTTCATGTCACTGGTCGGTTGCGACTGTCAACAAAATTCATTCAAGTTCAACTTGCATCTCATGTCATTCCAGTTCCTCCCGCAGAATCTTAAACTCGACTATCGTGTACACTACTAATAATACCCACAATGTACGCTTATACAATAAACATTTCATTTCACTGGGGTATTCATGACGTGTGATAAAACTAAGTAACATGCCGTTCATTCACCCCACAATCATCATCGGCTACCAATTCACTAATGTCACCATCACTGCTACTCATGCAAGACACAGACGAATGCAAACAAATAAGAAGACGTACAACGACCCCCTCATACTAGACGTGTGCAATGTCCCCAGTGCACAAAGACTCAAAACACAAAAATGCAAACACAGATGCAGACTAATAAACATGAAAGCTAATAAACATGCTAGACTGAAACAATGATAAGAAAGAAAAACAGAAAAGCGGCAAAGAAATAAAAGTGCAAAGTAGGGGAAACAGTAAACTCCCCTGATCAAGCGTCATCCTCCTCATACTCCGGCGGTGGCACTCCTGCGGCCTCCCCATGCTGAGAATAATCATACTGGAACTGGAACGGGGGAGGAGGTAGCGGAGTCGGTGGAATGGTCGACGGGTCAACGCCCCCGTGCACAAGCAAAGAGCGCATCATAGAGTCAATGTGAGATAAGTGGTCTGTGACATACGAGTTGAACTGAATCTGGTGTGCTTGGAAGGCTAGACTCTCATCCATCTTATCATTCTGAGTTCGCCTGCGGGGTTGTGGTGGGAGGCGGCGTGGGATGGTGCTAGATCCACCGGCGTCCTCCTCCCGAGGGGGAAATTCACTGATTCGCTTAACTCGTTTCCGCTGGAGGTCTTCGACACAAATAGGCTTCATGGGCTACAACCACTCCTCATCATCGCGAAATACGACTCCCGCTCTAGCACACAACTCGGAGATAATGGTGGTAAAGAACAAACCGACATGACTGTTGTGGGCGCTCAGTGTGATTTGCGAATTTATCAGTCTTCCCACATTGATATTGTATCCTTTGGTCAAAGCATACAGTAGCACTGCTCGCTCTTTCTGTACCTCGCTCTTGTGCGAGACCGGCATCATTCTCCGAGCCACAAATAGATACCAAAGTGCAACTCTGGCTTTCAAATATTTTTCGTCAAAACAGCTGGGCGAGCCGCCCAATGGTTTCCACATCGCGCCCGGATTGCACAACGTAGCGAGAATAGTGTCGTAATTCGGGTCGGTGACTAATGCCTGGAATTGGGAGTCGTCCACTTCCGCTATCTCGAACAGTGCGTTGATTGTGACCGAGTCATATGGTACATGGCGACCCCTCACAAAAACCACACCATTTCTCCCCTCCGCCGCATTGGCATAGAATTCGCGAACCACTGAGACTACCACCGCCTTAGGTTGATCATCGTATTGTTCCCATTCACGCCTTTCCAAACCAACAATAATATCCAAGTATCTGTCCTCTAACTGTCGCCGGACTCCCCTCTCGGCTATTGGGTTGCGGTGAATTTTGGCATGCTCGTATCGAGCCCTAGCCACCATACTAACAAAACGTGTTCTATCAAATGAAGATGAAGAGGAGGAACTAGGATTACCTCTTTGCTTCTTGGGAGCCATGGGATGAAGATGGAGATGGTGCCTTGAATTGGAGAGGGATGTTCTTGCTTCCTAAGGGAGAGTGCACCTTGCCGCCGGAAAGAGGAGTGGAGATGGTGGTGCCTGCACAAGAGAATCGAGAAGAAGAAGAAAATTGAGAGGAGTCAGGGATTTGGGGGTGAATTTGGGGAAAATATTTCGTGCAGAATGAGGAAAGGGGAAGGGGTTCCGCGCTTTTAAAAACTGTCGCGCTCGAGCGGTAGAAAACTACCGCTCGAGCGCGAACCTCACTGGAGTTTATTTCCAGAGGTACACCCTCGCGCTCGGGCGATAAACAATTACCGCTCGAGCGCCAAACTCTAGGGAATTTGTATCCCGAGGTAGGCGTTCGCACTCGGGCGGTATAAAATTACCGCTCGAGCGCCAACCCTTCTGTTTTTCTTTAGATTTTTTTTAAAAAAAAAATAAAATAAAACAAAAGGAATAGAAAATCACTAAATTGACACGAAAGAAAATCTAAATCAAATGCAAGGAAAGGGGAAGACAATAGTTCTCAATTTATAGTCGAGAGCTTGACTGTCGGTCTGTCTCAGTTCGGCGTGTCTTGGAACCGGGTGATTCCAAGTTGCGGCTCAATTGTGCCACCCATGTAGTGCTTCAGTCGCTGGGCATTGACCGTAAATGCCCCATCCTTCCCATCTTTCAATTCTACAGCTCCCGATGGATAGACTTTCGAGATCACGAATGGACCGGACCATCGTGACTTCAATTTTCCGGGAAATAGTCGCAACCGGGAGTTGTAGAGTAGGACACTTTCACCTTATTTGAATTCTCTTTCGATGATCCGCCTATCATGAGCCTTCTTTGTCTTTTCTTTGCATGACACTGCTAGATCATAGGCCAGATTCCGGAATTCCTCCAACTGATCTAGTTGAAGCAAACGTCGTTCACCTGCATCAGCAAAGTTAAAGTTTAGTGCTTTTGTTGCCCAATATGCCCGATGCTCTAACTCTACAGGTAGATGACATGCTTTACCAAACAAAAGCCTATATGGTGTAGTGCCTATAGTTGTTTTAAAAGCAGTCCTATATGCCCAAAGAGCATCGTCTAACCTCACCGACCAATCTTTCCTATTGACACCTACCACTTTTTCCAAAATCCGCTTAATTTCTCGGTTAGACACTTCCACTTGACCACTCGTCTGGGGATGATAAGGGGTAGATATCTTATGTGTGACACCATATTTGCTCAAAAGTTTTTCAAAGAGTTTGTTGCAAAAATGAGTGCCACCATCACTAATGATTGCTCGTGGTGTTCCGAATCGGTTAAAAATGTTTTTCTTTAAAAACTTTAGGACCACTGGAGCATCATTAGTGGCGTACGCTTCCGCCTCTACCCACTTAGACACATAGTCCACCGCAACCAAGATGTATTTTTTCGTGAAAGAACTAGGAAACGGTCCCATAAAATCTATCCCCCACACATCAAAAACCTCACATTAAATGATATTATTTAACGGCATTTCATGACGGTTAGAGATGTTACCTGACCGCTGGCATTTATCACAATGTAGCACATAAGAACGAGCATCTTTGAAAAGAGTTGGCCAATAAAAGCCACATTCAAGTACCTTGGATGCCGTCCTTATTGGTCCGAAATGACCACCTACCTCACGGTCATGGCAATGGTTGAGAATTTGATCAAACTCTTCCTCCGCAACACACCGTCTTATCATGGCATCTGCACAAATTTTGAACAAAAACGGTTCCTCCTAAAAATAGTATTTCATGTCAGAAAAGAATTTCTTTCGTTGGTGAAACGATAGGTTTGGTGGAGGTGTGCCTGTGACAAGAAAGTTAGCGAAGTTTGCATACCAAGGACAATTTCTCACCTCAAAGAGTTGCTCATCAGGGAACCAATCATTGGTAGCACGACCGACAGAATCATCACAAATAAATTCTAATCTAGACAAGTGATCTGCTACCACATTCTCGACACCCTTCTTATCTCTTATTTCTAAATCAAATTCTTGTAACAATAAAATCCACCGAAGAAGGCGTGGCTTTGCATCTTTCTTAGCAAGCAAGTATTTAAGGGCAGAATGATCAGTGAATACAATTACTTTGGACAAAACAAGGTATGAATGAAATTTGTCAAGTGCGAATACTACTGCAAGTAATTCCTTTTCAGTTGTTGCATAATTCAATTGAGCCTCATCTAAGGTCTTACTTGCATAGTAAATTGTGTGAAATACCTTGTTTTCCCGCTGGCCAAGTACGGCCCCCACTGCAGTGTCACTGGCGTCGCACATGATCTCGAAGGGCAGGTCCCAATCCGGTGCCACCAAGACAGGGGCCGTCACCAAGCGCTCCTTTAAATCGTCGTATGCCTGCAAACAGTTAGAATTAAAATCAAAGGGCATATCTTTCATAAGTAGAGAAGATAGAGGTTTGGCAACTTTAGAAAAATCTTTGATGAACCGCCGATAGAAACCGGCGTGGCCTAAAAAAACTTCTAACTCCCTTTACTGAGGTTGGTGGTGGTAGGTTCTTTATGACTTCAATTTTTGCCTTGTCCACCTCAATTCCTTGCTCCGAAACTTTGTGCCCTAAAACAATCCTCTCTTGTACCATGAAATGGCACTTTTCCCAATTGAGCACCAAGTTCGTCTCCTCGCATCTTCTCAACACGGATCTCAAATTCTGCAAGCACTCATCAAACGTTGCACCAAAGATAGAAAAATCATCCATAAATATTTCAAGAAAGGTTTCAATCATATCATGGAATATAGCAGTCATACAGCGCTGAAATGTAGCAGGTGCATTACAAAGACCAAAAAGCATTCGGCGAAAAGCAAACGTGCCATAAGGACAAGTGAAAGTGGTTTTCTCTTGGTCCTCAGGTGTTATTGTGATTTGATTATACCCCGAATACCCATCTGGAAAACAATAAAATCCATGCCCCGCTAATCTCTCCAACATTTGATCAATAAATGGAAGGGGAAAATGGTCCTTACGGGTGGCATCATTCAACTTCCTATAGTCAATACACACTCTCCACCCCGTAACAGTTCTCGTGGGAATAAGTTCATTCTTTTCATTTGTGATCACCGTAATACCACCTTTCTTAGGCACACATTGAACCGGACTTACCCAAGCACTATCGGAAATAGGGTAGATAATACCTGAATCGAGAAGCTTAATAGTTTCCGCTTTCACTACCTCTTGCATCTTTGGATTTAGTCGTCTTTGAGGTTGCACGAGAGGTGAGTACTTCTCTTCCATCAAGATTTTATGCATGCATATCGATGGACTGATTCCCTTGATGTCTGCCACCTTCCAAGCGAATGCTCTTTTGTGCTCTTTGAGAACTTGCAACAATTTGTCCTCCATATCATCTGTCAAAACAGCAGAAATAATGACAGGCAATGTGTTATTCTCACCTAGGAATACGTACTTTAAGTGCGGAGGTAAGGGTTTTAGCTCAAGCGTCGGTGGCTCCTCGATGCTCGACTTTGGAGGGATCAAATCTCTGCGTTCTCCTAGGTCCTCCAGTCGCATCCTCATTGGCTTTCTCCATGGATGGTTGGCATTGAGATGTGCCACAATTTCAGTTTTTTCATCGTCCAATTCCTTTTCTCCCAACTCAGTAGTGATAGTGGCCTCCAAAGGGTCCCTAAAAGCATCCTGCACATAGTGAGAAACAAGAGAGTCAAAAGCATCAATTCTAAAACAGCTATCAGAATGCAGTGTGTGCTTAAGTGCATTAAAGACATCAAAAGTAATCTCCTCCTCGCCCACTCGCAATCTCAACTTCCCTTCTTGAACATCAATCAGTGCCTTGCCAGTCGCAAGGAATGGTCTCCCCAAAATGAGAGGCATCTCGGTATCCTCCTCCATGTCGAGCACCACGAAATCGGCAGGAAAAATGAATTTGTCCACCTTCACTAGCACATCCTCAATCACTCCGCAGGGGTACTTGATAGATCTGTCAGCCAGTTGCAAGGACATCCTCGTCGGCTTAGGCTCTCCCAACCCAAGTTTCCTAAACACAGAAAATGGCATCAGATTAATACTTGCACCAAGATCACATAATGCTTTATGAAAAACAACATCACCAATCATGCAAGGAATAGAGAAACTCCCTGGGTCTTTTAGCTTCGGTGGGATTTTGTTTTGCACCAAAGCGGAGCAATTTTCAGTTAAGTTCACTGTCGTGTGACCCTCTAACTTCCTCTTATTTGCTAAGATATCCTTCAAAAATTTAGCATAACTAGGCATTTGCATTAGAGCATCGGCAAAGGGAATATTGATATGCAACTTTTTAAACACCTCAAGAAACTTACCGAATTGTGCATCTAGTTTTGCTTTTTTAAGTGCTGCAGGGAAAGGAGGAGGTATAACAATTTTTGGTTGTGCAGTGGGTGCTAGTGTGGAGTTAGAAGACTTACCTTTAGATGTCGCGGTTTGCTCATCCACTGTTTGAGTTTTCTCTTTTTCCCTTGACTCCAAAACTTTCCCACTTTTCAACTCAATAGCCTTCACTTGCTCTTTTGGATTAGTCTCTGTGTTACTTGGCAAGGTGCCTTGCTCTCTACTTGCTATCATCTTCGCTAATTGACCAATCTGATTTTCAAGTCCCTTAATCGACGCATCCTGATTTTGAAGTCTAGTTTCAGTGGATGAAATAAACTTAGACATCATTTGCTCCAAGTTGGACTTTTCTTCTCTAGGAGGATCGGATCTATACATCGGTTGTTTGCCATATTTTTGTCCTCCTTGCGGTCTAGTCTGACTGTTTTGACCGCCCCATGAGAAGTTAGGATGTTGCCTCCACCCAGGATTGTATGTGTTCGAATAAGGGTCATGCCTTGGGCGGTTGTGGACTCCTACTTGATTCACTGGCGCCTCATTTTGCACATAGAATGGATTTTCGTCTTGACAATCCTTCGCATAATGTTCCCCTCCACACTTTTCACAGAATATCTCTTGGAGACGCATCGCCGTGCCACCCACATTCAAGCCATCTATTTTCCTGTTTAAAGCATCAAGTTGTGCAGTAATAGCAGAAAAATCAGTTACCTGGTTGTTCCTGTCAGATTGAGGATGATAACTGCTAGCAGCCATCTCCTCCAACAACTCATATCCTTCTTCCGTAGTCTTCCTCAAAAGGTTCCCACACGCAGCAGCATCTATCATAGTACGGTTAGGAGTAAGCAAACCGGAATAAAATGTTTGAACGACTAACCCAAGTGGTAACTCGTGATGTGGGCATCTTCGTAGTAGGTCCTTGAAGCGTTCCCATGCCTCATATAAAGATTCCTGATCGAATTGAGCGAATGTTGTAATGTCTGCCCGCAGCTTCATGGTCTTGGAGGGAGGGAAGTATTTGATGAGAAATGCTTTCGCCATGTCCTCCCATGTAGCGATCGAACCTACAGGCAAACAATTTAACCACGCTTTAGCTTTATCACGTAAGGAGAAAGGAAATAAACGCAATCTAACAGCATCATCAGAAACTCCAGTGAATTTAAAAGTATCGCAGATTTCAATAAAATCTGCGATGTGCGTGTTTGGATCATCCACTGCAGTTCCTCCGAATTGGACTGTGTTCTGAATCATCTGGATTATGGCTGGCTTGATTTCAAAGTGATTTGCCCGCACGATAGGTCTCACAATGCTAGGGCGTGCACCCTCCAAAAAAGGTTGGGCATACTCCAGCATCGGTATGCGGCGTGGCATCTCGACTTGTCTATTTTCACGCTGTTCCTCCTCACGTTCTGGCTCGTGTCTCTCCATCAGTTCTTTAAGCCTCTGTTGTTGTCTTCTCCTGCGGAAGATTCTTTCAATTTCAGGATCAAACTCAAGCTCCACGTCAAGAGACTTTGGCATGCACTGGAAGATATATCTGTAATAAAATGAGAAGTGTTATCTCAAGAGAAATAAAATAATGCTAAAGAAAATAACTAAAAATAAAATTGTAGATTAACAATCCCCGGCAACGACGCCAAAAACTTGGTCGAGCAAAACTTGCACTGTGATATCCTCAATAAAAATATGATTTTGTATGCTCAAAATTAATCGCAAGTGCACGATGTCAAGTTATAATATAGTGTACATGAGTACGAGTATCGTTCCTCTGAAGACTGTGTTTTACAATTATTATTTTCAGTTATTTAACATTTAGCAACGAAAATTTAGTTGTGTGATTATTCCTACTATGCTCAAATAAATATGCAATTAAAATGATTCAACAAGTAATGAATGAGAATTTAATCTAAAATGTTGAGTTAAAATTCAATGAGAAATGGATTTGTTGGGAATCTCGGTTCACCTACCCTTCGTTAATTAATTAATTCGTTCGATCGTGATCCACGTTTTCGACAGAATTTCCTAATCTATTGAACACACTCTCTCGAGCTATGCCAAACTAATTCTACTCAATGAAGTAATTAAATATCTTTAATTATTTATCAAGAGAAAATCGCATTTCGACCTATGAAATCCCCTAGTTTTCGACCCTAAGGACTATGACTATCGGGACGTATCCAATTTCATACATCTATGTAAATTGTAGATCCGCGAATTATACTACTCGATCCTATCACTCGTTATTCTCTCGAACTCACTCGTGATATGAAAACGTCGTTAAAGTTAGCTACGCTTTAATGACACAGTAAAACAGTAGTAAAATCAAGAATAACGCACAATCAAAATATAAATTAATTCAAACGACGTTCGGGGTAGGATCCCCTTTAATCCCAACAAATAATAAAGTTAGCTACTAGAATTCATAGTAAAAATAAATGCAACAATGTTTAAAATGAAAGAAACTAGATTAGAAATACTAGGCGAGACGAAATCTGCGAAGAACGGTGCTCGGAAAGCTTCAAATCTTCAATCCAAGCGCAAAGTTCTCTCTAAACTTGTTGACGGCTGCAAAATCAAGTCTGAATCCCTCTCAAAGTCGACCAACCGACCTTCCATAGCATTCTCCTCTCAGAATAAGGTAAGGAATCGCACACAATATCTTTCCAAAAATAGGTGGCGCTCGGGCGGTAGAAAAGTACCGCTCGAGCGCCACACCTTCTGTAAAATCTCATGGGATGCGCGGCATTCGCGCTCGGGCGGTAGAAAACTACCGCTCGAGCGCGGACTCTTCTGTAATTTTTGCTCGGAAATCCACCTACCGCGCTCGGGCGGTAGAAAACTACCGCTCGAGCGCCGACCTTGCTGCACTTCATTTTCTTGACTTGGCACTTGGCTCCGATTTTTGGTTTTCCGGCCACTTTCCCTGCAAATTCATCATGCCCGAGTTAGATAGGATAAAATGCAAATATTTACTCTAAAATGAACAGAATGTGATTGAAATAAACGATGCGCAATGCAAAACACACACAGACTAATGCAATAAAACACGTAAAAACGACACATATCAGATGTCGAATTCTGGCATCGGCAATAGGATTAAATCTGCATATACTAGGTGGCCATGCAGTTCTAGATCGATATCTCTGACCACACTGGTAGCTAACAGCTCTTCCTCTGATGGGACTGTCACTGAAAAGTTCACATCTAGGCCAATGGACTTGAGGTCCAAATTATTAGCAAACGTCTCCGATATGAAGGAATGAGTGGCTCCTGAGTCTATCAGTGCAGTTGTGGATAATCTCTTAATAAAAATGTTTCCTGAGATGCGTTAGCACAACACAAAACTTATATTCCCAAAATTACTATCATACCTCAAGCATAATATAGCTCAATATCCCTAGGCACACAAAATATTACTAGCACGGTAATAATCCCAAGAAAAAATTCCACATGCAAGGCAAAATAATACTGAGCTTAGGTAGAAAAGTTTACCAGTCAGTAAAGTGGTGTCTGGGTCTGCCTCCTGCGCATGCATGGAGAATACCCTGCCCTGGGTTGGCTGCTTCCACTGCGGGCACTTTTTAGCATGTGGTCACTAGCTCCACACTTGAAGCACTTGCCAGATCCATATAAGCACTGCCCCGGGTGCTGGCGGTTGCATTTAGGACACACTGGGTAAGCAACGGGCTTCTGAGGCGCCCCCTGCTGCTGAATTGGGCCCTTGCCCTTTGGTGGTCCATGATACGGCTTCTTCCTTGGCGGCCCCTGATACGGTTTCTTGAACTGGGGCCTCTGATGCTGCTGCTGCTGGTGCTGCGGCGCTTGGTAGGGCCTCTTGCCCAACCTGTCAGCCTCAATATCTCGCTGGTCTTGTTCCGCCGCGAAAGCCCTAGATACGGCGATTGCATAAGAAGTAGGGCCAGCTACCCTCACATCACGGCGCAAGATCGGCCGAAATACATCCATGAAATGCCTCAGTTTTGCTTGGGCGTCATTCGCAATGAGGGGTACGAAGTAACACCCCCTCTCAAACTTTCTGACAAAATCTGCCACACTACTGTCTCCTTGTCTCAGCGTCATAAATTCCCTGGTCAGACGAGAGCGTACCTCTTCAGTGAAGTACTTGGCGTAGAACACCTCTTTGAATCCGTTCCACGACAGAGTCTGCAAGTTTACTGCCACTGATGCACTCTCCCACCATAGTCTAGCATCCCCTGACAGCAAGAATATAGCTCATCTGACCCTGTCAGCGTCAGTCAGCTCCATAAAGTCAAATATTACCTCGATGGACTTGATCCATCCCTCAGCTACCATCGGGCCAGTAGTACCCGAAAACTCCTTCGGACTCATCCTCCGGAACCTCTCATATACTGCCTCTGGTCTAGGCCTCTCCTCGAGGCCTACAACAGCCTGGTTCCTCGCAAACTGCGCGAAGAATTGCGTCATACCAGCAAGCATCTGCGCCTGCATATCTGGTGGTGGTGGTGGAGGATTGGCTCTTCCCTCATCTCGAGGCTCTCTGTCCTCCTCCCTAGCTTCCTGGTTAAACATACGTCTAGGAGGCATACTGTTCCAATGAATTACCCAACACGTAAACCCAACATGAATATGATATAAATGACATACGATGAACGAAATTTGAACTAAAACATGAACATGCTGAAATCATGGC
Source organism: Primulina eburnea (assembly GCF_022965805.1). Taxonomy (NCBI): domain Eukaryota; kingdom Viridiplantae; phylum Streptophyta; class Magnoliopsida; order Lamiales; family Gesneriaceae; genus Primulina; species Primulina eburnea. The sequence goes on from NC_133105.1 coordinate 20,087,640, forward strand.
TTAGTGCATATTACATAGCATAAATATTTGAAACTTTAAAACTTACAGACTTGAGGTGTGACTTCGTGAGCTTCTTGCGGCTGGCAGTAGGCGTAACCCTTTACAAGAACACCGCTCTGATACCAACTGTAACGTACCGTACTTTTCATACTCAAAATTTGCGGAAAAATTAAAAATTTTCTTAAACATAAAGTAACATTCAAAGTTTGCCATAAAAATATCTCAATCAAGTCCCCCATAAGACATGATTGTTCAAAATAACTACAATAAAATTTGCTCACAAAACGTTTGCTCAAAATGTTTCCCTCAAAGCATGAAATCAGAGTAAATTAACATTTTACATAAAAACATAAACATTGCGGTCCTCGGGTTAGCCTCCCGCTCAGTCCAAGCCTGCCCCTTGGTTACCACCTCCTGTCTCCTCATCAACATACTCACCTGCATCGATCAAGTCTAGTGAGTCTAAAGACTCAACACGTATAAACTGGGAAATAGCGAGTACTACATAATAAAACCGCATGAAACTTTAAAATAGAACATATATACTTGAACTTGAATTTGCGTACTAAAACTTGAACATACGTACATAACATAGACGTGCCATAACGTGAAATCTTGTCATAAACATACTGCGTACTAGAACGTACGTAACATCATCATTTTGCGTAGTGGCATGTTTCCAAGCAAGTGACCCATAACATAATAAATGCCTGATCAGACAAACCACAGTACTGGGCCGACATGGACGTATCCACTGCCACATACATGAGATCCCCGTTCATAATTTAACGGGCTGGTTGGTCCCCGTTCATAATTTAACGCTTTCCAACCTCGATCTAAACCGTTCATAGTTTAACGGGCGGATTGGTCCCCGTTCATAATTTAACGCTTTCCAATCCTAAACATAATTTGGTCACAAGACATGTAGCATACCTCAAATCTTAAAATATTTTCTTGCACGTCAAACATACTTACTTGGCATTGCGGGATTCGTTGGATTTCACTTGGAGCCGCTGCTGCACATGCTAAATGAATTTCAACACTTAACTTGCATAACTTAGACGTAGGTACTCGAGCTCACCGCCGAAGTGCATAAATAGCTTGTCATTCTAGTTCACTCGGGACTCGACCTCGTTTAATCATACTAACCGTGACATCAAACCCCGAAACAAACTCTACAGTGTCGTGTGAACATTTCCCAACCATAAAAGACATACACTTACTATTAAAACTTGAAAAGAAGCAAGAACAAAATGTTTGGACAGAAGGGGTGACGCTCGGGCGGTAAAACTCTACCGCTCGGGCACCTGGGTCCGCGCTCGGGCGGTAACAATTTCCGCTCGAGCGCTGAGTGTACTGGGAAGAACCCTCGGACAGAAAGAATGGTGCTCGGGCGGTGAGAAATTACCGCTCGGGCGCCGAGTGTACTGAACTTCGCGACTCCGAAACTTAAACTCTCCATTTTTGATTACGCAAACCGTGACAACACCCCGAGGCTCATCCTAGGACACTAAGGCACTGACTCGACTCCCCATAACATTCCAACGACGACGTACACTAAGCAAGCACTCAAATTCGTAAACTCAAATTTTGACACCAATTGATTCCTGCGATTTCTAATGCGACCAACGACCATTGACGCGAAACGAAGCATCGATCTCACCCCAAACTCATACTCAAATATACCTAAACACAGCAGCGATCACCCGTTGATCCCCAACGAAGCCTGCAACAATAAAACTTCAAGAACACAATTTACGTAAAAGTCGCAGTTTGAGCAGTCCCACGAAAAACATCATAACTCACTCAATTTTCATCAAAAATCTCGAATTTTATATCACATCGAAGGCATTGAAAAGTTCTACAATTTGTTAGTTGAAATTTTTCTCAAAATCTCGACTGAAAATTCGCAGTTTCAACCAGAACAGTAAAAAACGTGATTTTGATCCCTAAAATGGTTTCAAAAGTGATCCCAACACAATTGCTCAAACTTCTACACGTCGAACACATGGTTTTATGCATAAATAACAACGCACGCATAATATGACATGATCGATGCATCAAGAACAGAATATACGTGCCTTATGATATCAAACGTTACCGAAACGACGTCACCGAGGCGGAGATAGAAGCGAGGTTGATCCGGGACTAACCTGGCGCTAAAATCTTGCGATAAAAACTCTCGAAAATTGATGGAATGGTGGAGGGATAGGGCGGCTGCTGTTGGGAAGGAGAACCCTAGTTTTCTCTCTATTAAAATAATAAAATTCTGAAACGTGAAGTAAGTGTGTGTGTTTAGTCGTGTACATGTGTGTGTAAAAGTGTGTAAGTGTGTGTGAGGTAGAAAACGTGTGTGGGTTTAAATTTCTGTGTAATTAGTGCTAATTAACTAATAAAAAAAATACTAATAAAAAGGCTAACCCACCTAGCTTAATATAAACTCTACAATTAAAATAACACACACCCAAAAATGCTAATTTTAAAGTTTTAAACTCTTAAAATTACAAACTAAATGATTTAGGCTTAAAAATGCTAAAACTAAACAAATCATTTAAAGTGCCTCATCCTCAACTTAAAAATAAAATACCGCATTTTTAAATTGCCAGAAATCGTCACCAGGTCTTTTCCTCAATTCCGCCTCGAATGATTGCCTGAAACATGAAACTCGAGAAATATTTTAACGTGCTTCACATAAACATGAATAATTTAAAATAATGCATTTTCATAAATCATGCATGGCTAAAACTCATTTAAAATTAATTAAAGGATTTAATAATTAAATAAATGTATGGTTTTTATGTGTATTAAGTTGGGCTCTACACGGGCGGACATAAATTTCCGCCCGGGCGCGAAACGTTCGGCCCTCGCATTATATACAATCGCGCTCGGGCGGAAGTTAACGTTCGGCCCTCGCATAATGTACAATCGCGCTTGGGCGGTCAAAAACTTCCGCCCGGGCGCGAGGTGTTCGACTTTCTTGTACTATTCAATGGCGCTCGGGCGGTCAAAAACTGCCGCCCGGGCGCCACACCTTCGGCCCAACTTTTATGCTTTTCATATACTTTGTCCAATCTAGTCTCAGAATGGCCCGGGTATAATCATATCAATTCATAATCAATAAACTCGGATTATTGGAATCAAAATCTCGGGCATTACACATAGGCTTTTAGATCAGAAAATAAATCAAGTAGTTCGACCCTATTTAGGTCTTTTGATTCTCTCATGGCCATGGTCTTAACATCTCATTCCTTGGGAAGACCTCGGACCACTTTCAGCGATATTTCTTTGTTTGAATACACTTTTCCAAGTGCATTCAATTCATTTATGATGCTGCTAACTCTCTCATCGTATTCTCTCATAGATTCTCCAGTCTTCATTTTAATATTATCGAACTTCTGAATAGCAACTGAGAGTTTATTTCTTTGATTTGTTCATTGCCTTCGCAGAGCTGAATTAAATTATCCCAGATTTCTTTTACAGTCTTGCACATTTTTTTCTTGCTGAAAGTCATTTTTTTCCAACGTTTTGTACAAGATATCTTTAGCCACATTGTCCAAATTGGCTTTTCTCTTGTCTTCTACAGTCCATTCTTCTCTGGGATTTTCAATGCGATGTGGTGCACTATCAGTTATTGCAACAACAGTGTTTGCTTTCAGTATTTTCATGGGTCCATCAGTGAAAACGCACCACATATCATCATCTTGTGCAGCTAGATGAGCCTGCATTCTAAAATTCCAATCATCAAATTCTTCTCTGGAGAACATTGGAATTTGTTGAAGGAAGACATGGTAATAATTTTGTAGGTAGGAATATTCAGGAACAAGACTAAACCGCTCTGATACCACTTGTTAGGATCGTTTGGGAGTGAAGAAGTGTTTAGAAGGGGGGTTGAATAAAAACTTAGCAGTTTTCACAACTTTTTCGAATAATGAATCAAGTTTAGTGATAAACTGAATTCAGAAATCTTGTTTGTTAATATCAATCAGTTAACCAATGAAAAGTGAGGAAATAAACTGAATTACATATAGAATAAAAATTGAAATTAGGGAACACAAGATTGGTGGATGTTCGGAGATTTCAAACACTCTTACGTCACCCTTTCTATCTCGAAGATATGATATTTACTAAAAGACTTTGATCTATACACCGATTTGTACAAACCAACTCCAGTTTTGGACTTAACAATTCCAAACCGAAATTCTTAGTTTCAATATAGTTTATCAGAACTCAACTGATATGTAACTACTTAGCACAACTGATCTCTACAAGATCAAATAATACACAAGCGAATGTTTATGTTTTTAAGCTCGAATTATAGCCTTGAATGCTGTGAATATGCATATTAAGCGTGAGCTTTTGAGAGATTTATAACTGAAAGAGTAGTCACAGAGTTTGCTTGATAACTGATTGCTTGATTTCTGGATTATGGATTACTGTAGCTCAGCTGATCTTCTCGGCTATTTATAGGCTTTGCTTCCAACGGTAACAATAAATCCATTTGAATTTTTATATCTGTTGTATAGCCACGTCAACATTTTTCTGCCAATCGTACACTGTAGCTTTTCTGATATGCGGAATTCCCACTATGCGTTGCAGTCTGCTCTTGTACAATTGTCGGTTGATAGCTACGTTCCTTAACTGATGATGTGTCAAACTGATTTAACAGTTGACAAAGCCGATAGGACTAACTGATTGTTCTCAACTGATCAGTTCCAACTGATCATCCAATTTACTACGTAGTTCAGTTAGCTTAGTTCGGTTGCCTTAAATAAGAACTAATACTCAGTTCGGGCAACTACAGTTTGTGATTTTTTTTAGTTCAGTTACACTCAGTCTTCCTGATCAGTTGTTCATTCTTTTCACACTTAGTTTGTCAAACTCCGAAGTTAAGTTTCCAACACAAGTAATACTTATACATTCACAAGCAACAGTGAAAAAACTTTTACTTAAAATAGCTTTTCATGAACATAAACTTAAACGTTATCCTTTCAACATATCATATCATATTTCCTTTCATTATATATTTATATGTTTCTCTTCTTATTGAATTCAGATCCTCAATTGTGACTTTCATATTAGCTGAAGGTCGATGAATCCATCTACGTATTACCACGGTACCGGGCAGGCGGGAACATCGGCGACACTCTCACCCATCAACTGAGTCTTGGCCTTACATATCATCGTATCATCGTATTAGTCACAATCAATTCATCTCCTTCAACTTTTCATATTTATATCACTTATAAAAATTCATGCACATATAAATCATTTTCTTTTAAACCAAGCATGTAACATATCTTTTAGCATTAACATTTCATCATAAAATTACATAAACATTTTAACATTTATTACAGCATTTAGGGCACTGCTAGGACGTCAAACATTTTTCAGGTGTAAAATGACCGTTTTGCCCCTAAAACCTTAGCTTTCTCAATTTATCCTTAGACCTTAAAATGATGACCCAAATCATTCCAAACTTAACATATCACCTTAAAATACACTCCTAAATATTTTTTAGACGTAAACTTAGGCTTTTCGACTAATTTTCTGATTCGTTTTTAAACTTAGACGTACATCTCGATTTTGACTCGTATGGATCGAAACTTAACCAAACTTGAACCAAAGCTTAAAAACACCTAAATAAACCATATAAAACCCAAATCAAACCATTTAAGACCCTCAAACCAGCCTATGCTTCCTACTGAAAATTTATGCACAAAACCCTAGCTCTATTCGGTTCTCTCCTTGGCTTGCCTCGACTCCAGCTCCTTAGCCACCATGTCCAGACCTTAGTTAACCCTCCTAGGACCATGACTAACTCCTAAGGAACCTGCTGGACCGCACACGTAGCATTGTGCACCCTCCCCCTGAACCACCCTACAGCCCATTTAGGTCTTCTGGACACACCTTAACAGCAATTAGTAGACGTGGCCCTCGAAGACTCCTAGTCGAAGAGTCCTTGCCCACAAGGGTTCTATTTTCGAGCAACCCCTTCCTCCTCCATGTCCAGCCCTTGTGTTAGCTTGTCTAGGCCTTTAAACCCTCTTGAATTCATCCCTTCCCATGGCCCTATGATGGCAGCCCCTTCATACACCATTAACACGAGTTGTGGATCATGAAATCATGAATTTTTGGCATAGCATGGCATAAAACGAAAATAAATTCAAGGGTTCATATTTTTTCCATGAAAACATGCATCAAACATATAATATAGTGTGATAGATTAGAAAAAAAGATATTATGGTGTGTCTTTGCGTATATTGCGCTCGAAAATAATTTGGTGATGCGAGAAACGTTGGCGGAGAGGCGACCCTTGCTGAATTTTTCTTCAAATTTGTGTGTTTCCCTTCAAAGTTCTTCGTGTATGTGTGATTTGGGGAGGGCAGAGTCCTAGTAATTATTTAGAGGGGAGGGGCAAGAGTTGTGTGCTTTAGGTTAGGGTTTATTAGTTAAAGTTTGATATATAATACGTTGTATAAGCTTAGGCTCATTAACATAATATAATAGGCCCATTAGATAATATTTACAATATTTTATTTTGGAAATTTTTTGAAAATAATAACCGAGTTCTCAAAAAGTTCATATTTTCGTCGAAAATCGCATATCGTTTAAAATACGACTCGGCGTATAAAATCACCTCAAAACACTTCATTTTCAAAAATACCATATAACATATACCATATATTAAATAATTAAAATTAATCGTTTAATAAAAATATTTTCCCTTATTTGGTCTTCAGTCTTCATTCCTCGATTGCGTCTCGAATAACTTTTAAAACACAATGTTATGTATTTTAACATAAAACCCTATTTTAAACATACAACCATGCATCTCATATATTAAATTTATGCAATTTAAATCATTTAATTAGTCATTTTCCATTTTCCCTAGCTTTGCATGCAGTTGGATTACGTTATCGTATTGTGGACATTACATATACAGTTTAAGTATTCGTGTTGTATAACTACCACCAACCACAATTTTTGACAAAGTGCCAAGACAATGATCTTACAATTGGTATTATAGTCGATGTGACATGTTCGATTCTCTTGGATGACAAAGAATGAAATTATTGAGATGAGATTTTTGAAGTGAAACAATTGTCCCTACTAGGAGAGTAGTCGACACTAAGAGAATGTTCGACAAGTGACATTTTTATTACTGTACAACTTAAAATATTATAATTACTTTATTACCACAAGTTATAAATTCTGATAAAACGACGAACAGTCAATCTTTAAAATAATAATACTAGTTGGGCAATTATAATATATAGTGATATAAATTGATATATTATCTTTAAATTTTGTGGAAAAAAATTATATTATGATAATCTAATGATATTTTAAGATGGTTTATGATGTAAAGGTTTTTCACTGAAAATTAGTTTTATAAAAAAAAATTATTTTATTTTTGTGTATTTACCATACATGAAAGTTGTATATTTTTATTTTACAACTTATATCGGATATAATTTTTTGTTAGTATATAAAATAAGAATAAGTATCTTATGAGACGGTCTCAGGAGTATATAACTGTGAAACGAGTTGACTTGAGTTATGCTATCATGAAGAATAGTAATACTTTGACATAAAAATTAATATTTTTCATGTGTATGTGAGACTATCTCACATGAGTTTTGGTGATAAATACAATAAAAGTGTGTAAATTTAAGAGGATTAATTATCTCTACAAAATTAGGATAGATGAACATAAAAATGTCCATTTATAATAACAAGTTAACATAAGTAATTATTATTATGTTTATTTTGTTACGGAATTATTATGATAGTTGTGTTATTTGAATAAATCTCCAATGAAAACATTTAAATCTTTATGTTAAATTTTTGTTGATATAATATGGAATGAAAGGAAATGAAAATGTAGTTGAATTCTTTTATTTAAGTTTTTTTAATATGTTTATTTAAGTTTGTATTTGGTTAAAAATTCTAAAAAGTAGATTACACAATTTTATTCAAAATTAGTATCTCTTTGCATATGATGGGTGGATAGCCAAAATTTCTCTCGTAAAAAATTTTAAAATTAATCAAAATAAAAATTATTTAGATATTTTTACATGATTTTTGTTTTTTTTTTTTATAAAATTAGAGATGATATGGTAGTTTGAATTGGGATAAAGATTTGAATAAAATTTAAATAGATATATATGCTGAAATTTTTATTTAATTAAAAGGAAACATGACATCGAATTTTTTTAACATAAAGAGCCTAAGTTTGTTAATATGGTATAGATTATTAAGTAAATTCAATTTCCTTGTAACCTCTATAACAGTGAATAAGATGATACACACTTATTGTATACAAAACTTTTTATCAATGAAATATCAATTTGGAAACTGAACTTATTTTGTGCAAATATCACAAATGAACCATGAAAAAAAAAAAAAAAAAAAAAAAAAGCCACCAACCTCCAAAACGGCCAAAGACTTCATAAACACTAGAAAAATAAATAAATAACGCAGTGATATGAGTCTCTCCCCAAAGAGAATGAACTGAAAACTGCAGAAATCGAGCAAAAATAATTAAATAACAAAGGGAAAAAGGAAAAAATTAAAGTTTTAATGTTTTCACTCTAAAAGAACATGTTTTATGAGCTGATTGCACTTCAAAAATTGTGTACTAACTGTTGAGCAATCATATGTTTGTACACTCACTCAGGTATCTCACTCCCTCAATATTAAGTCCACCAGGTCACCAAAAAACCAGATCATATATTGTAATAATTTTGAAGCCCCGCTCGAAAACCTCTCTGTTTTCCCAGATACTTCGAGAGTAGCTTGTGTGGTGCCTGAAAAATGGAAGCAGGGACGTTCTGTCACTGTAGGAAGTATAGTTGAACTATAGAGAACAGGGAGGTTTTTCCTCCCAAAGGGTGCTAAGTTAATAATGGTTGTGATGGTGGTGGAAACGGTGACAAACAATAGAACCCGAGTATCCTCAAGTTCCTTCATAGAACAAAATGTAGGCCTCACAGCTAAGAACTTCTTCCAACGAAACTTGACGAACGTGAGTATCACTGGCATAATACCAAATGGTGCTATCTCCTTGGCCTCCTCTCATGTATGCCACATAATGGCCACTCCTCATGTTTCCACTGTGCTCGACTGCTCCAAGGAGACGGTAAGTGCGCTTTCCAACATTGGTGCACCTGCAGATACAATTTGAAGAGAGCATGAGAAGAGATCATCAAATTTTATGGGAAGAAATGCAACAGTATCAGCCACTTGAATTCCTGCGTATGACAAATTCTATCATGAAGGCAAGATTCTGCAGTCGTAGAATGTACAGAGTTTCTCAACAAGATTGGTGCAACTTTGAACAACGTCTTGTTGGGGAGTTCGCTAAGCTTCTATGAATCATTTCTGTAAAAAATAATATGAAATTCAGATGTGTGTGAATTGACTTTGGAATTTGTGGCATACAACACACTTGCTCAACCAGTTTCATGACATACCTCTTAGCATGTGTTTATCCTTTATAATAGATAATTTGGTCAATAATCAAGTTACTATATATGTGACCAAGTGAACTTAACAAAGGGAAAGTAAAGAAAAAGTGACTTTAACTGAATTCAACATAGAGAGCACAAAATCAGAATAGGACTGACTTTGAAATTTGCATGTTTTATACTAAATTCCTCCTCAGTCCCCACAAGACACCAACTTGAACCAATTTCACAAACACTACATGTTACATGAGAAAAATTGTATTGCAAGAAATTGAGGTTCCTTTTTATGTTTCCCGGTTAATGCAAATAGTACAATGGTCATTAAAACCCGTTTTATAATCTCCTTCATGAACCAATATCTTTGAGTCTGCAGTCGTATAACAGTGTTCGCGTCTGAAAGTAAGTACTACATTTCACATCCATAAACTTCAAACCAAAGTATTGAAAGAAAAAACATTAAATAAATGTGTAGCTTGTTTGATAGCAAACTCAAAGTTGAAGAGTACAGAGTGGTTAAAAAGAAATCTCACACAATTATTTTTTTCTGGACAATCAAGGCTTTATGGTAGCATAAGTTGCATCAAGTCCATATTCATCATATTAACAATGACTCCATTTTTTGGATGAAACCCACACACAAATAATAAAAAAATGTTCTGCGAGCTTAGATTCAAAATGTGGCATTTTCTAGGTTGTAACATCACTATCTAGCCTTGTAATAATTGATGATTAAAATGCCACTTAAATAACATCAAATAATCTCCAAGACAATAGTTCATCAAATTATAAAAGGTGAAGAAAAATACACCTGGGCTTCATATATGGATTGAAATCAATCGTCTCTCTGAAATTCACATGTCCATTTAATTTACTCAAGCGACCTCGAGCATCTTGACTAAACCTCTTTAGATGGATTGTCAACACAGAAGGAGCCTTACTGATTAGTATACTCTTAGTTGCATCCCTCTTTACTTTGAGACTCTTTGAGTCCACCTCCTCTCCCTCACTCACCTCTGATTCACATTTTTCAGGCAATAAATCAGTTTCAGTAAGCCCAACACTATCAGCATCACGTTTACCACAGCATGAATCAAGAATTTGACTATTGGAACATGAACATTCTGACATACCATGACACAAATTTGGCTTCATAGACACTTGGTTTTCTGATTGACAAGCTATCATATTCATCTTGCTTTCTTGATGGTTGCTGAGCATGCTATTGCTGATATCATGCATCTCCTGATTGTGTGGCACCAACATGCCATCGGAACCATCAAATGCATCATTTTCCATCATCCCGCTGATGATCTCAACTTCATGGAGATTATTGCCGCAACCCTCCAACGGACCATTTGCATTTGTATCATCACAACCATTTGGCACTATTTTGGTTTTAAGCTTTCGCAATTTCCTCCTTGTTCCTTGTTGCAAAACTTTTGAGCAATTATCACACTGCCAAGCATACTCGTCCTTGGAAAGAAGCTCGGGCCTTGTAAAAAAGGCCAAACAACTCTCGACCGACACGGAAACATCAGAATTATCAACCTCACCAGGATCAGAATCACTACTATTTCCCACTTCATTTTTCATGGCATCAGTTGCCTCACAAGCAGGATATGAGGTCCCAAGCTCCAAGGTAACTTCAGGTTCATTGAATAAGTCTCCAAAGCCATCAAATTCTTGAGAAGCATGTTCATCACTGACCACTTCTGAGGTGATCTCAATTTCTTCTCCCAATAACTCAAAACTAGATGAAGCATCTTCTTTATAAGGAAGAAAAATAACTTCAGATTCCTTAACCTGTGACGGGTTTACAGTGTCGCAGCCTGAAGAGCACACTTCAACCGTTGAATCATTAACTAAGCTATGACCTACATCAGCATTTAGCTGGATGACTTCCTTGATCAATGAATGGTCTGTAGAGAGCTTCTCATCAGATTGAGAAATTTCATTTTGCTTCTCCACATATTGTGAAGATGCATCTTGTTGATGGGTTACTATACCTTGGTCAAGAGGATTAAACTGACAGGAACTATCCAAGGGCATTGTCGAAACAGCACATTCAGATTCTAAATCACTACCAATCCTACAGTAGAAAGTAATGGGTATTGAGACATCATTCTGAAAAACATTTTTATCTGCAGAACCCTGGTCTGCAGACACTTCATGAGTTTCTGAGGTACCATCATAGTCATTTGACACCAGATTTGGCTCAAGGTAATCCAACCATGTTAAAACATTCGATGAGATTGACTGCTCTCCAACATTATTAACTTCTGTATGGTTTTTTGCTTCCTGACTATCTGAAAGATCTTGATGTGTTAAACCCATATCAAGAACAACAGCGTTTAAATCAATGGATATTGATGATGCAGAATCAACTGGAAGCTCAGCAGTTTGTACTCTAGGCTGCATTAAAGTGTAAGAGTCGACAAAAGTTGATTGATCAGAAACACTTTCTGCTGGAAGAATAGGTTCATCTCTGTTAACTTTGGAGTCAATCCTCCCGCCTTGCTTAAGAGGCAGTTTGATTTTCTTGCCCCGAGTGGCAGGTTGAGACCGTTTGGATGGAGGTTTCTTGGTAGGAACTGGCAACGAGAGGTCCAAAAAGGGCTCGTAAATTGTTGAAGAGTGCCCACATTCCAAACAGCAAACAGTGCTTGAAAGCTGTCCACCAAAGATGGCATCTACAAATGTAGGCTTTGCTATAGAAGTTGTCCCATCGGCCAACGAAGATTTGACTTGCTTTCTAGCACTCATCTCTTCGGTACACAAACTATCAAGCAAACATCTTAGTAACTCATGGCTATCATGTTGCTGATATCCCCTAAACTGAGGAGCCTTGCTACAAAGACTACCAAATAAAGATCTGGGATTTATCACACCTTTTAAACCAGCTTCAGCACTGGTTTCCAAGAAAAGCTTTCTCAGAGAAGCACTAAGTGGACCAACAGATTCATCAAATTCAAAAAGGTAATCCCGCAACTGATTTATTGCCAATAAATTCTGCATTATCGAATTAAAGAAACAGGTATTTCCTAAATTAATTAAACCTCTTACTGAATAGCCAACTCTTTCATCTGCCTTGTTGGGTACAGAGTATTCCGATTTCATTGCACTAGTTCCACTCCCACTTCCAAACCAAACATCCTCCACATTAATAGTGGATCCTTTACTTGGTCGTGCTTTCAGCATTTTAGCAACCTCATGTATGACATTCTTCCGTTCATCTATGTCTTCCGGCTTTTCAAAAGTGAGTAATTTATCGCAAGGGAAACACCACAACAGTTGAAGATTTTCAAACTGTATGGCCAATGGATGGTGATTCTGTTTTGCATGCCGAACTGCGTGGCTGTTAGATATGGTGGGGAATCCAATGCCTCCACAAGAGAAATGCCCACATCCCAAGCAAATCCAAATTGCTTTCAACTCTGATTTTGAATTGATTCCTCCTTTCTTCCCATGTTTAGGTTTTCCTTTATTTGCTCGTCTATCCAAGGCACTTTCTCGACAATCTTCACATTTAAAAGGTTCTGATGGGTCTAGTTTGACAGAAAGTTTGTCCCAATCAATCCCTCTATCTATATGAGAACATACTCCTCTTTCTTTAACTGCAACTCCGTCAATGTGAGGAGCTTCAGCATTGATGCTGCATTGTTCGGGAAGTATTTTAGGAGAAGGTGAGGAGACACGCTTCTCTTTTTGAACACTTCTTGCTTTCTTGTTGACCTTTTTCCCCATTATAACCTAACACATATTCAAGAAAGCAAAAATAGTAAACACAAATCAAAATTAGCAAAAGAAACATTCCACGTCCAATTTAAAACACCAATAAACCCATATATATATATATATATATATATATAAAAAAAAATCGATAGATATTATCTAGCTCACAAGAAATCATAAAGGGACTGAAACTTACTGAACCAGAGAGAGTTACAGTTCAGCAGAAAAATTGCAAACAAAATACTAAATAACCTGAAAAAAAACACCAAGAAAATCAATCAAATTAATCAGACATAACAACAGGCTAAAACACTTGTCACATAAGAATAATCATCAACGGAATCAATCTTCTACTGTACAAGAGCCAAACTATCCAAGAAATCCTTAAGGAAAAACAAACGAGTCAACAAATAATCAAGATTCCTCTTCCTATCAACCAATCCAATAATTAAATTCATTATTTAACATACCCAAATAAAAAATTTAAATTACAATCCATCACATTTAATGAGAAAAACGGAGATAGAGCTGAAAAATAAATAAACGGCGCAAGAACCAACCTGAAGTTGCAAAGCAAGATAATTTCTCCATAATCTTCAATCCCAATTCCCAAGTTAGAAAAATTAAGGGAAAATAAAGCCCAGATGTCAGAAGTTTATGATCTTACATCCAAAAAAATGATTAGATTTTTTTCTTAAAAAAATACTGTTTTATGTATTTTAAAGGGTTTTTGAGTAACCCCTTCTCTCTCGCTAGAAGCGGGGGGCGAGACGGCTAAATCAAAGGTAGGAAGCAGAAGCATGGTTTATTTCATCCTAGGCATTGCCTTGTTGTGACATATAGATGGTCAAATTTGTCAATGTATATATAAAATTTTTTTTTTTTGAAATTGCATGTGTGGTAAGATTTTATTCGTTGAAATGAAGTGATGGTATTATTCACATAAATAAGATCTCATTAACCCAGAAGTAAAAAAATACATAGAAAATGTGTAAATTTCCAGGAAAAATATAAACTAAATATTACTATTTAATGTCAATAATAGATTTTTGTGAGGCTATAACACCAATTTCGTAAACCTTTGTTTTAACTTCTTAAACAAATATTTATAAGTCTATTTAGTTTCAATAAAGGCAAATTTATAAGGAATCTCTAAATTCATATTAACTTTTTTTTACTTCTCGTCCCCTCAAACCTTTGTTTTAACTTCTTAATTTTTTAAAATTGCCAAAAATATCCTTGTTCTTCAAATTATAGTATGTGACATTATTTAACCTATCGAGCATGTTCATAAAAGCATATAGCCTAAAGATATGCAGCTACGCAAGATTTCAGACTATATATCATGTTCAAATGATCGATTTTTTTCTTTATAAATGGGCCATCATTCTTCCGTATAATAAATTGAACAGTTTGCTTCTTTGACCGGAGTGTCGTCGGGTTATATTCACCGAATTTTACAGACTGCTCCTCACAGCTTAACCACGCAGTCGCAACAGATGGTTCATGTCGTGAATTCCTTCAACATCACCTAGCATAACCCTATTTTGTTTCCTACCTCATAGTGTATAATATAGTTGTTCAATTTGATAATAATACATGAGAGGGACCAAAGTCTTGGTCTTTTTATTCAAACATAAGAAATTATTATTACATAGTAACCTACTATAGAGGAGGAGGAACTTGTTTAGCTACTTATCGTAGCTGAAATTACAAAACTCATAAACTAGGAAGAGAAAATATTACAAGTTTTTTTTAAAGAAAATGAAGAGGTTGAATGATGCCTTCATCTTCTTTATGTCTTGGTATTTATAGAAGTCCTATGCGGATATAAACTCCAGACTTCAAAATTACCTTAGCTTTTCTTTAATTTCTTCCGGCCATGTTGGCATTATCTTTTGAATGTATTGAGTGTGTGGTTGAATGGTCCTTCCACTTTTTCTTGAGTTATCTTTTTCTAGATCATTAATCTAGAAACATCTTGTTCTTCTCAATCACATGCATTGAAAATCATACTTTTACTTAAAATAATCTTTTGAACATAAATAAACCATTTAAAATCATTTTCAGCATAAATAAATTGTATATCGACAAATCATTTTAATCGTAAAGCTTTCAATCATTTATCATTTTGGGTGAAGTTTGATCCTCGAAAGTGACTAGTCTTTATCCTTTGGTCGACTGGTCAATCTTCAGCTCCACATGGTCCATGGGGGCAGGCACTAGGCTCCATCGTGAAAATACGATCCCTCTAGGGCTTTGTCCCGTACACGGGGTCCCTCTGAGGTATTTTCCCTCACGATATCCCCAAAAAATCGTAAGATAACCGTTTCTTCTTAAAACGGATCCCCCACATATCATATATCATTTGTCACAGTCAATTTACATCCCTCAAAATATTTTTTATTTTCTTTTAAAAAGTATAAAATATCATAAATTTTCAAAAATAACATTTTAATAGTAAAAATTGCACAGCTTTACCATAAATATCATATTTTCATCAAAATCATCATTTTAAATCATTTAACATGCGTTATCATCTTTCAGAACGCTGCCAAGCTTTTACGTATTTCCCCAGTGTAAAATGACCCTTTAACCCTTAGACGTAAAATTTCTCGATTTTAACTTTTTTTTGCTTTTAATGATATGGGCTTATCCCAAATAATTATTTAAGCTTAAATATAATTTTCAATAATTTTATTCAGCTTAATTCAAAACTTTTATTTAATTCTTTAATTAATAATTCGTGAGGCGTTTTAATTCCCGAATAAATTCAAATATTTTCTTTCCAAACATTAAACATAGACTTTTTCTTACTTAAACTACCCTTGTGAGCCTTGAACCACCCCCGTGGACCCATAGTTCCAATTTTATTCTTTAATTCTTGTTTTTTGGCCCTTATAAGAAAACACCGAGCCATCTCATAATTTACTCGAGCCACGGCCGAGCCACCTCGACCCAAACCGTAGCCAACCCATCTAGGTACCCTCATGACCAACCCTGACCCTTAGAACCTGAATCTAGCTGGCGCACGGACCCTGCACAGAAGATGAAAAGGTGCGCGTGAACCTTCGCTCTCGCCTAAGATTCCTAGCCAACTAGGACTCTTCTACCCGAGCCACCACCGAGCCCACCTGACCCTCACCGACCCTGGACCACGCCCAGACCCAAACAAACCCAGCCCAGCAGACCCTAGGCTAGCGCTGCGAGCCACCTGAACAAGTACAACAGCTGCTCCCAAGGAGTTCCTAGTTCCTTCACATTTTTCTCGAGCCACGTCAGGCCACCCTGCACACCCCCATGACCCGAAACCTAACCACTTCCCTTGGACCCTGATGGACCAGCCTGGCTTGCCCCCAGGCCAGCCGCAAGCCTCCCCTCTCCTGAATCAACCCTTGCGTGCGTGTGGTAGAGTCCTAGTTCACTATAACTCTTTCCTAGCCACTCCCTCGGACCCTAGCTGCCCTAGGACCCAACCTCACCCTAGAACAAGACCAACATTGCCCCTGAACCTGCCGTGGCCAAGCCCCAACACCCCATGCACAGTAGCCAAGCCACTTGAATCATGCAAAACCCATAAACCCTTGGCTTTACTATCCAACATGCACAGTCCCTTCCCAACCATGTCCATCCCTCTTTTCCCTTAAAATTATTCATATTTTAACCATATTCCATCTTGTGTTGGCAGTGTACTCATTGAAAATCATATCATGATCACTTATACGTAAAACGTTTGAAAACTTTGAATATAATCATCATATCGTTTAAACAATCGTACATAAATATTTTTCATGCAACGACAAATAAAACATGCATATTATGATTCTAATGATTCGAAAAAAGGTTTAGAAAACGTGCCTTTGTGTTTAATACCCTCGAATATTCAATCGTTGGCGATGGTGAAGTTGGACGACCGGACGATGAAGAATCCTAGCTTTTCCTCCTTCTCTTATTTTCGAAAAATAGTGTGTGCAAGTGTGTGTTTTTTTTTTTGGCTTATATGGTGCTCTCAAAAGCCTAGGTAACATATTTATAGATTTAATTTTCCATGCTAATGGGCTTTGGTTTTGGGCTTCTAGGCTCTAAGTATAGGAGCAATTGAGCCTACTTAATTTAATTAAATTGAGCTCAATAACTCTTAATTAACTAAATATAAAATGTTATAAAATTAGTTTTCCAAAAATAATATTTTTAATCTTTTAAAAACTCATTGTTTGCCCAAAACCGTCTTCTCGGGAAAAATCGAGCTCGACTCGTAAAATAATTCGAACTCTTAACATTTTTAAAAAAAGTAAATCATTTTTAATCATATCAGGGAGCCTTGCAAATATTTTATGAAAAATAAATATTCTTGTCTTGGTCGTCCCCGCTCTCCTTTTCCCTGCCTATTATCGAATATTCAGGTAAAATCTTTCAATTTTATGAAATCATATCATATAATCATACATTTAATCATTTAATATATATCATGCAAGCATTTAAAATCAATTCAATAAAACAATTAAGCAATTAAAATAATTTGCATGCATGTGGTTTACATAGATTAGTTTTTCGGACATTACAGATTGTTTACGAGTCAAGGCAATTAAAACCATGTGAGCAAAATTACCCAACTCATGATCTTGAGTTGGCAGAAATTGTGTTTGCGCTAAAAACATGAAGAAATTATCTATATATTGCTAAATGAGAAATATTTACCGATCATAAGAGCCTCAAATACTTATTCACACAACAAGAATTAAACACGAGGCAGAGGCAGTGGATCTAACTCTTGAAGGATTATGGTTTAACAATCAACTACCATCCGAGAAAAGAAAATAAGGTAGCTGATGCCTTAAGCCAAAGAGACATGGGAAAAATAAAGATCCTTCCATAACAAAAATTAAGTAACAACTCCAAGTATAAAAAGCCCAAGAATTTCAAACTAATGAGAAATGCGTCCTATGGATGAAAGGACGTTTCCCAAACATTGACAAAATTCAACATGAAATGATGTCTGAGGTAACAAATCAAAATTTTCAGTCCACCCCGAGAAGACCAAGATGTACCGAGATTTGAAACAAAATTACTGGTGGAATGGAATGAAGAAGGATGTAGCTGAATTTGTCTTTAAATGTCAAATTTTTCAACAGGTCAAAGCCATACATCAGGGACCTGGAAGACTCCGATAGCCGCTAGAAATACCAACATGGAATTGGGAACACATTTCTGTGGACTTTGTGGTATTATTACCAAAATCAAGACAACATGGAATCTGGGTCATCATTGTTCGGCTAACCAAATATGAAAACTTCCTAACGATTCGAACGAACTACAACCTAGATAAACTAGCCACCATGTACACGGACCACATAGTGAGATTGCATGGTGTTCCAGCCAGCATATTATCCAATAGAGGCCCAAGATTTGTGTCCCGGTTCTGTAAAAGCTTCCAAGAAGCCATGGGGACCGAGATCACCCTCAAACAGGTGGCCAAACTGAAAGAAAAATTCAAACCCTCAAAGAGATGCTTTGGTGTGTGCACGAGATTTCAGTGGGAATTGGAGTGAACATCTATCCTGAAATGTCTACTACTCATTTTTCTTTAAAATATACAAAAAAAAAATATTTCTTATATGCTTTCGGCCGAATCTATATATACATAAATATATTTTTTCCACCATTTAAAAATATTCACCAACTCACTATTTAAAAATCCAAAAGAACGCAGTGCAAACATAAAATCATAGATCGTTAAACCAAACCTAAAACTAGTATTTTTGCAAAATAGCATAAACTCTTAAATCATCTAAAAAATCACTCAAAAGAATAAAAGTCATAAACTTGATCACAAGTTTTAAAATCACACCAGTGCGGAAAACTAGCAAACGTCCTTGGGTTATGTTCACCATCAGTCCAGCTAGTTCAACCATCAAGTCCTCCAACATCATCAAAATCATGCTCACCTGCATCATTCACACATAGTGAATCTATTGACTCAGCAACCTTAACCATGATAACAAGTAGTATATAAACATTCGCAAGCAACAGTGAAATATACTTTTAATAAAATAGATTTTCATGAACATACATAAACTTTAAACATTTTTTCTTTCGTCATATCTTTTTTCTTTCATCATATACGTATATGTTTCCCTTTTATTGAATTTAGATCAATAATTGTGACTTTGTTTTCAGCTATTGGTCGATGAATCCATCTACGTATAACCATGGTACTAGGAAGTGGGGACATCAGCGACACTCACCCATCAGCTGAGCCTTGACCTTCTATATTATCATATCATCATATACTTTAGTATTAGTCACAATCAAGTCACCTGCTTCAACCTTTCATTATAATCATCACATGTAAAAATATATTCATATATATCATTTTTTTAAACCAAGCATGTAACACGCCTTTTAGAATATACCGTTTTTCATCAGAAAATCCCATAAAATTTCAAAATAAATATTTAATCATTCATTACGGCATTCAGCGCACTACCGGGACGTCTAACATTTTTTAGGTTTAAAATGACTGTTTTTCCCTTTAAACCCCAACTTTCCCAATTTACCCTTGAACCTTAAAACGACGACCCAAATCCATCCAAACTTACCATAATACCTTAAAATACACCCATAAACATTTTTTTACATGTAAACTTAAGCTCCACGACTAATTTTTCAATTCATTTTAAAACTTGAACCAACATCCCATTTTTAACCTGAATTAACTCAAAATTTAACCAAACTTCACCAAACTTGAACCATAGCTTATTAACACCTACCCTATGAAACCCAAATTAAGCCATTTAGAACCCTTGAACATGCCTAAGAAGCTTGTTGAACTTTATTTCCCTTGTTCGAAAAACCTATCCCTAAGCCATTTTCAAACCCTTCGACCCTAGATCTTTACCAACAAGACTAGCCCCTACACAACCTTTCTAGGACCATGACTAATCCCCTAACAAACTTCTGGACCAGACCTAACGAATCAAGCATGCACAACCCCTCAAGTTGTGCCCTTCCAACCTACGCGTGACAAGGGAACTCGCCTACGGCCCTTCTCTTTCGAACCAGCCTTCCCTCAACCCATCTAGGACCATGACTAGACCCTCCTAGCCGCCTGGACGTGACCCAAACACAGCCCACAACCTACTCTTTCCTAGCTCTCAAAACTGAAACCCTAGCTTGTTATAACCCAAATTTTATTTCAACCTTTTTACCCTTTTTGTCCAGTCCTTAACCAAGCCTTTATGGTCTCTTAATCATGCTAAAAAACGTCCCTTCCCATAGCCCTATCAAGGTAGCCCCTTTGTGCAACATAAACATGGATGTAAAAGCATGAAAACTCAAGTTTTGATCATGTATTGCCATTAAAACGAAAATATAAGAAAGTGTATCATATTTTTCATGCAATCATGTTAAATACACATAATATGATGTGAACGAGGAGTGAAGGAAGATTAAGGTGTGCCTTTACGTGTTTCACGTACAAAAAACAATCCTTGACGCGAGGGACGTTGGCGGAGAGACGGGGGAGAATACCTTGCTTAAATTCCTTCTTCAAAATCATGTGAATGGCCTTCAAAAAGGTGTGTGTGTGTACTCGGCTGCCCTAGGAGTCCTAATGTTAGGCATGTGATTTGATTGAAAATTAGGTTTTAGAACTCAATCTTTTGATATAAATAGTTGGATAAGAATTTAGGCACAATAACCCTAGTAAAATAGGCTCGCTAGAATGTAGGAAAATTATTTTGTTTAGAAAAGTTTTCAAAAAAATTAGCCGAGTTCCCAAAAGAGTCCTTATTTTCGTCAAAAATCGACTACCGGTTTAAAATACGACTCGGTGCGTAAAAATATCTCAAAAAGCATCATTCTCAAAAATAACACATTAAATATATCTATATTAAATAATTAAAAATATAATTTAATAAAAATATTTTTCCTTTACGGTCCCTGGTGTCTCCGTTCCTCAATCATGTCTCGAATACCCTTTAAAACACAATTTTATGCATTCTAATATAAAACTCTATTTTAAACATGTAAACATGCCTACCACATTCAATAAATGCAATTAAAATAATTTAATTATGCATTTTCCATTATTTCTAGATTTGCATGCAGTTGGATTACGTTATCACATTTTGGACCTTACATGTCCCTAATAGAGTTCGCTTATAATAACTGCTATCACAGTAGTATCGAAATGGCTCCATGAAGCACTTTATGGAAGAAAGTGTAGGTCACCACTTTACTAGGATGAAATCAGAGAAAAACTATCACAAGACCTGAACTGGTACAAATAACTATTGAGAAGGCAGCTATCACAAAGAGAAACTCAAAGCAGCGCAAGACCGACAAAAGAGTTGGGCTGACTTAAAGAGAAGACCGTTGGAATTTGAAGTCGATGAAAAGGCTTATGTAAAAGTTTCACGTATGAAGGGAGTTATTTGCTTTAGCAAATCGGGAACATTAAAACAAAGGCATGTCGGACCTTTCGAAATCCTCGGAAAGGTCGGAACCTTAGCTTATCGTTTAGCTTATCCACCAGACATGTCAAAAGTCAACAACGTGTTCCACGTTTCACAACTAAGAAGATAAATTCCCAACCCGAGTCATATTCTTGAAGTCGCACCATTTTTAATCAACGACAAACTGAACGAGGAACTTAAATATGAAGAGGTCCCTATCCATATAGTAGACACCAAAGAGCAAGTACTAAGACATCGGACCATTTCGTACGTAAAAATACAATGGTCTAATCATACGGAGCGAAAATCAACATGGGAATCTGAAGAGAAGATGAGAACCTTGTAACCCTACTTTTTCAAAGATCAAGCAAACTCAACTTCCGAGGACGAAACATCCAATAAAGAGGGTGGTGTGTGAGAATTCGGATTTTCTAAGTAAATCACGTAAGCAACTAAACTCGATATTTAAGCTTGAAATTATTAATTAAAGAAACTCAACTATAGACTTAAACTTTCATCTCAAAAAGCTTGAGAGATTAGCTCAAAAGAAATCTATGTGATGTGAAACCACAATACTCGGCGTCGTCACTGGAGGAGGAAACCCCTAGCTCATGATCCCAAGACTCTAGCTCATGGAAGCTCATTGATCCATGTCCTAAAGGAGCCAAAAATTCAGACATGGGAGGAGTTAGATGAAAAGTCTACTACTAAAATACTACTATATATATGTGTGTGTGTGTGTGTGTGTATACATTTTAAGTAAAACAAGCCTTGGCCGAAAATACACACACATATATAAACAAACAATTCGTACCATGAAATAAAATAAAATCAACTCCAGTCACTACAAGAAAATATGCCTTCAACAACACTCAAAAGACAACGGTTTTATTGTAAAACCGTTGTGTTTTTACTTTTAACTATGGTTTTAAAAAAACCGTTGTGGATTAGCGTGTTTTTTGAACAAACGACAACAATTTTAGTAAAACGTTGTGTATTAGAGTGTTTTTTGGGCAAACAACAACGGCTTTAGCTAAGCATTGTTGATTAGCATGTTTTTTTTGGAGAAACGACAATGGTTTTAGCAACCGTTGTTAATAAGCGACGGTTTTAGAGAATATTTATTGACATTTATATTAAACCCGTCGCATTTTTATAATAGCGATGGTTTAAACAAAAACCGTTGCTAATAGAGACGATTTTTGTGGGGACCCGGACGCTAATCATGTTCTTAATCATCATTGGGACAATTTAATCAATTAAAATAAACAGGGTCTAAAATTTTTTTTATGCAGTATTAAATGCGGAACGTAATGGAATTCAATCTAATATACATATCAGTATAAAAGTACATGTCTTGTACAACATACAATAAACTTAAACTAAGGTTCAACAACGAAATGTCCAGTGTTGAATCCTATCTACAGCAACGTCAAAGTCCGTAGTCTCCACTCTAATCACGATATCTCATCATCTCCTCGACACTGATCTCGTCCCACCTGTTGTCATTTACACATACAAACACGACAACAGCCGGATAAATCTGGTGAGGAATATATCCCAGTATAAATCAACGAAACATACAATCATATAAACAATGTAAAAGCATGAAACATATATCATTAATATGTATCAAAACCTGAAACATAATCAATGTAAAATCATTAATCAGAATCGTAAATCCACGTCTCAGACTAGACTCAATCCTAGTCTAGGGATCCTGATTTCCAGACGTTGGTGTTCCATATCGAACATCAGTAATAGAAGAAACTCCAATTCTATCCACTTCGATATAACCAAACATCCGGTGTCTTGACCTATCTGTCACAGACTTTAGCACTTTCGCTAATTCACTATCTTATGACAATGTGCAATGTGCCACTGACGATTCCATCACTATCAGCACTTATGTCACAAGATCACTCGACTAATACTCGTCTAATACATGCTTTCTATAAATCAATAGAACAAGCATATCAATTCAAATCAATGCACATAATAACAAGAAGTATGTGATTTAGTGAAATTCAAGTATATCGTACTCGAGTCGTTCTCCCGGTACCACATTGACTTATACCTTTCTTTTATTGCAGTTATGATGTCGTTCCTGTCTGGAATTCAAAGTCTGTAAACCCTCAATCTGGAAATGACAATATCAATAATATCATATCAATATACTGCTCAAATCAATACCAAATCTGACCCATCTGGATTTAACTCAAAATCAACGGCATGACGGAACAATCCCGATATCCCGGTCAATACAATCTCGACAGATTTTAATTAAAATCTATAACCAATATTCAATAAAAAATTTAATCAATCAACAATCCAAATCTATCCAATATCAATCGATATACTCTGGAAAATCATAACAATTTCATAATCAATCTGTTTCTCAATCTGACTTTGATTTTACGATGTCTAACATATCAAGAACATCATTTATATATTATATCTGATTCTGACGATATCATAATTCCAAAACATATCAAAACGTAGTAAAACTTACGTCCAGTTGTAGCCTGCGTCGATATGGATACAATACTGAAGTTAGATTCAAAACCGAACGGACGGAATTCTATCAACCTTCAATTTAAACTTACGAAGTTTGCACCGTTCCCCTGAAGTTTTCTCCTTTTCTCTCGAGTTCTAAATGTAAGC
Source organism: Primulina eburnea (assembly GCF_022965805.1). Classification (NCBI taxonomy): domain Eukaryota; kingdom Viridiplantae; phylum Streptophyta; class Magnoliopsida; order Lamiales; family Gesneriaceae; genus Primulina; species Primulina eburnea. Next base: position 20,111,962 of record NC_133105.1, read on the forward strand.
TATATATATATATATATATATATATATATATATATATATATATATATATATATATATATATATATATATATATATATATATATATATACCAAAGACTACCCAGTGATACTTAGGAGGATAATTGAACACCAATAGAAATATTCATAAACAATAATAATAAAAAGCAATTAATAAAAAGAAAATGCAATAACAATAAATAAAGTAGGCGGTTTAACCAGCCATATAATATATTACCCAGTGATACTTAGGAGGATAATTGAACACCAATAGAATATTCATAAACAATAATAATAAAAGCAATTAATAAAAAGAAAATGCAATAACAATAAATAAAGTAGGCGGTTTAACCAGCCATATAATATGTATAATAATATATATATATATATATATATATATATATATATATATATATATATATATATATATGCGGAATTTAAAGACAGGAATTTAAATACAAGAATTTAAATGCAGGAATTTAAAGATCTTTAAAGATTTGAGGTTCCTCCAGTTTCTGATTGCATATAATCTTTAAAGGATTATATGTAGAGCATACTTTTGCAAAAAACACTACAAAATCTTCAAAGATATATATATATATATATATATATATATATATATATATAGGTATTTATATATATATTTTGGCGGTTTAACCGGCCATATAATATATAATATATATATACAAGTATTTAACACATAAATAAAACACACCTTGGAATCAAAATAAGAACTTCAATATATCTTCAAAGGATTTACAAATTCTTCAAGAACATAAAGCTTGAAAGGTAAGAACACCTTGAATGTGAGTGGAGAAAGTAGGAAAAGTATGAAAGAGAAGAGAGAAGAAAGGAAGTGAAAGTGGGAATCAAAACTTGGTATCAAAAAACTTGCCTTTCCTTGGGAGACTTGTCTTCTATTTATAGATATCTTCAAGTGCATTTTCGGAATCTTGAATAGTATTTGTCGTCGTCATGCTTGCATCATTTCGTCGTCAATTTTCATTTTTTTTTTTAATACACGAATATTACAATCAATACAAAAATTAAAATTTACAATTCATATTTACATTCCACTGTTTCCAAAAATAGGTCCATCATCATCATCATCTAAATGGATAGAGGGCTCTGGAGATTCTGATTTGTTTGATAAGGTTGGTGTAAATTTCATCAATATTGCCTGCATTTCTTCAGGAGTTTTTGCTGTTGCAAGCATAGCTGCCATTTGAGATTTTTGTACCAAAAAGTCTGTCTGCTGTGGTGTTTGGAATGTTTCTGGAGTCTTGACGTTACAGTCTTTAATCCATTTTTGAATATTCATAATTGAAAGGCTTGGAGGACTTTTAAATTTATCCCACCATTTAACTTTGAATCTTTTTATAAGTACTGGAAGTTTTTGATCAGAAAGTTCTACTGTCCATGCAAGAACCCATGGAACATAGAATTTTGTACAAAAAAGGGCTAAGGGTTGTAATGATTTTTCTTCATCTGTAGGTTTATACTGAGCTTTGAATAAATTGAACGAACTTTGGATTGGGGGTTTTAGAATTTCATATGATGAACCAAAAAATTCCCACCATGAATTCCACCAAAATGGAAATTGTTTGGGATCACATATTTTTGTGTCAAAATAGAAAAGCCATGTGTGTTTATGTTTTTGGTTTTGGATCAAAAAGGAATTGTACCATGCTTGATGATAATCCCAATAATTAAAAGGTATTTCGAAGAAATGTGTTTCTTTAAGTTTTTCTGGAAAGAATAGGGATTTGGTTAAGTCATATCCCCAATCAGCTGGAGCAATGACTTTGAGAATCTTACAAGTAGAATATGCCGGATCTTCATGTTTCTCTTCTAGGAAGAAATTTTTAAATATTACGGATTCTGTAATTTCAAGAATGGCTTGATAGAAATAAGGGGTTTTATTAATATCATATGGTTTATAATATCTTCCTTTTCCAAAATATTTTTGAAGAATCTGGAATGGTTCAGAACTATCGAATCCTCTTTCAGTATTAATAATATTTTGCCATATAGGTTTTTCAAAAAATTCTGAAGAGGCTTTTGAATAAGGTTGGGTGAAAGAAACCTGAGGATTTAAAGATTGTTTTTGTGAGGATGTTGTAGGGGAATCATCTGAATTTGACAATACCTGGAAAGTATTTGAAACTTGGATTTTTGAGGATTTTTCTTCGGAATTTTCTTTTTCTAGAGATTTTTTGTCCTTTGATGCTTCAAGAATTTGAAGTCTGGTTTCAGTATCACAGTTTTCTTTCTTTGGAATTTGTAGTTTGGATTGGGCAGTGTCGACCTCTTCTTCTTTTGTAACAATTTCATACCAACTTTTTGGTTTTACTGGATCAACAGAGGTTTGGATAGGCCTTTTGTCTTTATCTTTTTTCGGCGGCATTGACTCTGTCTTGAAGAAATTCTCGGGTAAGGAAGTCTGGTAGAGAATTTGTATCTCCTTTGATAAATTCAATATTAAAATAAAAAATACTTAATATAGCCTGCCATCGTGCAAAAATTTGTTTTGATGCAAGATTTTGAACATCTTTTTGTAAAATTTCTTTCGCACTTTTACAGTCTATCCTTAGTAAAAAATTTTGATTTAATAAGTCACTTTGAAATTTTTGTATGCATAAAACAATGCCCAAAATTTCCTTTTTTATAGTAGAATAATTCTTTTGGGTGTCGTTCCAATGGGCTGATGTATACTGAACTATATACTCTTTGCCTCCTTGTTTTTGCTTTAAAATACCTCCATATCCTAGATCTGAGGCATCTGTCTCAACTATTTTCGGTAGGCTAGGATCTGCAATATGTAAACATGGAATTTCTAATACTTGTTTTTTGATTATCTGTACTAACTCTGTGTGTTTTTCTGTCCATGGAACTGGGTTTTTCTTAAGCCTATCATGTAAAGGTTTTGCTATTCTAGTAATGTTAGGACAGAAATCTAGAACATAATTTAAACTTCCTAAAAATCTTTGTAATTGATTTTTATCAAGTATTTTATCAGGGAATTTATTTGCAAATTGCAAAGATCTTTCAATAGGTGTAATAGTTCCTTGTGATATGTAGTGTCCTAAAAATCTGATTTTAGTCTGGAATAGGCTTATTTTTTATTTGGATACTACTAAACCATTTTGTTTTGTAATATAAAGGAATGTTTTTAGGTATTTTATATGCTCATCTATGTTGTTTGAAAAGACTAAGACATCATCAATATAAACTATACAATATTTTGAATAATCATTGAAGATTTCATTCATAATTCTTTGGAATTCAGAAGGGGCATTTTTTAACCCAAAAGGCATTACATTCCATTCATATTGTCCAAAAGGGACTGTAAAAGCAGTTTTATACCTGTCCTTTTGAGAAATTTGTATTTGCCAAAATCCTGATTTCATATCAAATTTAGAAAATATAGAAGCATTATGCAGTTTTTGTAATAGATCTTTTTTATTTGGTATAGGATATCTGATCCATTTTAATGCTTTATTTAATGGTTTATAATTTATTACTAATCTGGGAGTCCCTCTTTCAATTTCAGAATTTTAATTAACATAAAAAGCAGCGCAACTCCAAGGAGATCTAGATTTGGAAATTAGACCTTTCTTTTCCAAATCTTGTATTTCCTTTTTACAATGTTCTTCTAGATCAGAATTCATTTGTATTGGTCTAGCCTTGGTTGAGATTTGTTTATCATTAAAATCTTGTTCATAAGGGAGATCAACAATATGTTGTTTTCTATTCCAGAAAGCATTTGGAATTTCTGAACAAATTTCTGTTTCTAATAGCTTTTGAAATTTTGAAATTTTATTTTGAAGTTCTTGTGTTTCTAACTGTTTTATTATCCTTTTTTTGGAAATATCTTTTTTAAGATTTTCTAGTTGAAAATTTTTTCCTTGGATTAGTACATTAATACTATTTTCATATATAGAATATGCTTTTATTAAATTAAGATTTCTTGTATGTGGTTTTTCTAAGAATTCAAATTCTAATTTTTTGTAATTAAATTTAAAAGAAATAGAATTATTATTTACTTTATATGGAGTAATTAATCCTATAAAAGGTGTTCCTAGAATTACAGTATGATGTATATCATTAACAAGAATAAATGTAGTTTTAATAAGAACTCCATTGTTTAATATTGATGCTTCTGTTTTTTAATTGACATTTAATTTAGAATTGTTAGCAGCCGAAAGTTTTTCATTAGTTTTTTCTTGAAAATTTTTAGGTACTATTCCTGATTTTATACAATTTAAATCAGCACCAGTATCAAAAAGCGCTATTGTACTAATTTTAAAATTTTCTGAAAATACAAAATTTATTTTTAATATGTATTTTCTAGAGGTTATTTCTCTTAATACAAAAAGAAAGTCTTCTGGAATTTTTTCAAGGTTTTAAATATTTTTTATTTCATTATCTTCAGATTCTTCGGAATTTTCAGTGTTAATATTATCTAATATTCCTTTGATTATTTCAGAATCTTCTTTTTGTTTTTCTTTTAATTCTTTTAGTTCTAGTTTTATTTCTTTTATATCTTTTTGTAAGTCTGGGATTGTTATCTCTTTATTTTTTCTTTTCTTTCTTTTTTCTAAAATATTGGTTAGGTCGTAAGTATTTTTAGAAGTATTTGGTAAAGTAGTAAATTTTATTTCTGTTTTTTCTTCTTTATTTTCTTTGAGAGATTTTAAAATTTTATCAAGATATTCTTTTTGAATATTATGATCATTTATGTCTTTTAGAATATCAAGAAAGAATTGTTGATCTTTTGAAAGCATGTTAATTTTTTTTTCAGATTCATTACTAGATGTAATTAATTCATCTATTTGTAAAGATTCATTTTCATCTTTAGAAGAAAAATTTTCAAATTCTGACTCAGAAGAATCAATTAAAAGATTAGAAATTTTATTTAATATTTCTTGATTTAATTCTAATTCATTTAATTGTTTATTCAATCTACAATAATTAGCAGTATGTCCTTTTTTATGACATTTATAACATTCAATATCTTTAAATGATTTTTTAGGATATTGTTTGAAATTTTTAAATTTCTTATAAGGTTTCTTATAAAATTCTTCTTTTGATTTATAATTTTTCTTATTGTATTTAAAATTTTTTCTATATGGCTTTTCATTAGATTCACTACAGTTTCCTAGGCATTTAGAAGGAGAAGTTTTATTAGGATTTATATCGAATTGTTGACAGAAAGTTCCTAATTCTTGTTTCGTTCTTTTCATTTCCCATTTTAAATGTTTTTGTAATTTTAGATCTTGACATATTTTTAAACCTTCTTGTTGAGTTAAACTAATTAATTGACCATAAGTAAATTCATTATAAGGAATTATTTGTTTTCCACATGATTCTCTAATTTTATTTCTAACCTTTTCTCCTAAAAGAGTTGGTAATCCCGCTAGGAATTTTTCTTTCCAAAATGGTTGATTAGAGTCTTCCCTAAGCATGACTCTGGTTAGAAAAGTATTTTTATACCATTGAAAATCACTTAATTTTTTACATTTAAGATTTGATAATAATTCAGCATTTTTATCTTTTAAATGTGAAGGATCACCTATAAAGTGTAAAGAGATTGTTAGGATTAAAGTAGCTACAGCATCTTGTTGGGGATTTTCATCTTGATCTAAAATTGGTATTCCAGTCTTCATCAGTTTTTATAGAATTTAAAATATCTTCTTGTTGTTGATTTGTAAGATAATAGTCCCACCAACCCTTAATTTGGCCAGAAAAACCAGCTATAAGGAGTTCGGCTATAGGTTCTATCTTGTGTATTTGTTTGAGTTTTATAGGCATTTGCTGCCATAGTCATTTGTTGTAAAATACTAAGAATATTATATTCAGTCATTCCATCTATGTTCCAATCATAAACGGAAGAAGCATTAAAACGAGATTGTGTTATGGGTTTTATTATTCCTAAATCTGGAGCAGGAATAATTTGTAACTTTTGTGAAGATTGATTCCAATCTATTTTATTGATTTTATTTGTAGGATTTTGGAATTGTTCTAAAGTTTCACTAATATCTGAATCATGATTTAAGGTATTTATTCTAAGATTAGAGATTGGTGTTTTAGGAGCAATTTGATCTATGGGTTGATTTGAGCTATTGGCTGTTGTTGCCATTTTACTTAATTTATCTTGTATTATTTCAAAATTATTTTGTTTGATATTTTTAACACTATTTTCAGTTATTTGGTATAGTTTAAAAATTGGGTTTTTGAGTTTACTATCTATAACCGTGGTTTCTATATTATTTTTAATAGGATTAACAGAATTTGAAAATGGATAATATAAAGAATTTTGAAAGGAATATATTTCAAACCAATCAAAAAATAAAATATGAATTTTATATTTATTTGTAAATTCATAGAATTTTTGTTGAATATCTTTTCTTGTATCCATAAATTTTTCAAAAAACCATAATCTTTTTCCTTTATTATGTGTAGCATAAAAGTCTTTATGTAGAAATTTTTTATCTACTTGGAATTCTGTTTTGATTGTACAATCTGTTTTGAAGAATTGATAATTTGAAGTTTTATAAATTTGATCTTTATTTACTTTAGGAATTTCCCAAATATCAATTGATTTATCAAAATCTTCTATGACTATTTCTTCGGTATTTATTATCCTTCTATTCTCATAAGAAGTTGAAGTAGCGGAGTCAAGAGAAGTAGATCTACAGAAAATTGAATTCATTATTAAAATTTGTGTTTCGATTTTTAATTTCTCTCTACAATCCTAAGCAATTCTATGGTTTTACAGCCTTAACGTTAGGACTTACTACCCAGACCTTCTTAGGCAAAAACACTCAAGAGAAATTAAATTTCTAAAACTCAAATTAAAATATCGTAAAAACAATTCTTATAACTCTACCACCCCCCCCCCCCCAGGCTCTGATACCAAAGACTACCCAGTGATACTTAGGGGGATAATTGAACACCAATAGAAATATTCATAAACAATAATAATAAAAAGCAATTAATAAAAAGAAAATGCAATAACAATAAATAAAGTAGGCGGTTTAACCAGCCATATAATATGTATAATAATATATATATATATATATGCGGAATTTAAAGACATGAATTTAAATACAAGAATTTAAATGCAGGAATTTAAAGATCTTTAAAGATTTGAGGTTCCTCCAGTTTCTGATTGCATATAATCTTTAAAGGATTATATGTAGAGCATACTTTTGCAAAGAACACCACAAAATCTTCAAAGATATATATATATATATATATATATATATATATATATATATATTATATATATAGGTATTTATATATATATTTAGGCGGTTTAACCGGCCATATAATATATAATATATATATACAAGTATTTAACACATAAATAAAACACACCTTGGAATCAAAATAAGAACTTCAATATATCTTCAAAGGATTTACAAATTCTTCAAGAACATAAAGCTTGAAAGGTAAGAACACCTTGAATGTGAGTGGAGAAAGTAGGAAAAGTATGAAAGAGAAGAGAGAAGAAAGGAAGTGAAAGTGGGAATCAAAACTTGGTATCAAAAAACTTTTTTTTCCTTGGAGGCCTTGTCTTCTTTATATAGACATCTTCAAGGGTATTTTCGGAATCTTGAATAGTATTTGTCCTTGTCATGTTTGCATCATTTTGATGTCATTTTCCATATATATATATTTATATATGTATATATATATATATATATATGTATATATATATATATATATATATATATATATATTTTTATTACAATTTTACAATACAAAATTTACAATTCAATAAAAATCATGTGTCTAAATTGTGCATTCCTTCTTCATCGAGTAAATCTTCAAGGATAATATCTTCTTCTGAGGAGTAGAAGATTTCTTCTATCTTTTGGTCTTCTAATTCTTCCAAGAATCTGTTGTACATTCTAGTATAAAAATAAAAAGTTTTTGGAGCATCTGTATGAAAATCTGGAAAATGATCAACGCATGGTGATGAGCTCAATATGTAGATTTTGTAAATCTGATTCATAAAATACAGTCTGTAGTCTTCGTTTCTCTTTTCGATGAATTTATGCTTGAAGGCTAATGTCTGTAATCTCTGATGTTTTATTTGTTTTTGGATTGTAGCACTGCAAATGGTTGGATGATGGACTTTGGGTTCCGCTTCTTGTTTTTACCATTTAAAAAAGGGACTGACCCAAATTCTGTGAACTGCTGGTTCTAAATCTGTTCTAATCCATTCTGGACATGTTGATCTTATTTCTAATTTTACTTCATTATTGCCGATATCAAAGATATATTGGATTGCACTTTTAAGGGCAACACTGTTGAGACTGTCTATGTTATCTTTATCTGTAATGATGATTTCGGAAACTAATCCTAAATCTGATAAGGAATTTATACTTATTCTTTCTTCCTTATTATTAAACTGAAAGAAAAAATCTCTAAATGATGAAAAATGTATTTGGGTAGAAAGGATGTAGAATTGAAGTTGACAAGAACAATTGTCTATGTCTAAAGTTTCTTTTTCACAATCAATTTTATGTTTGGCATATTCATTTATTCCTTTTAAAGGAATAATTTTTATGCCATTAGGTTTTAAGAAAAGAATTTCTTGGATCATTTGGAATTTTTTGTAGAAATTTTCTTTGGCTTTTGAGAAAATAATGTCATTTATTTGGGTAGGTAATATGCTTAATGCTGTAAGTGGTCTAAAGAAAAATCTTGTTGGGCTCAGTTTTTGGCTAGAATTAAATAGACTAGGTCTGTCTAATAGACTGGGTTTGTCTATTTCAAAATCTTGAATCTTTTTAAGAAGGTCCAAGTTTATAAGGTTTGTCTTAAGGGCTGCTTCTGTTTTTTGTAATTTTTCCGTCAATTCCTTTATTTTATCAGACATTAATGATTTCGAATCATTTAGTCTTTTAAAATTTTTTACCATCGTCTCGCAATGATCACAAAATTTAAAATCAGTTTTTAAAACTTTTTTAGGAATTTCATAAACACTCTTTTTTGGAAAATTATTTTCATGGGCTATTTGTTTACCATAACTCTTTTGGGTATTTATATCTTTTCGGATTGGATAATCAATAAAGTAATTTGGACCAATAAAACGGTTGGCTGATTCTAGAGCTTCAGGAAGGGTTTTAAAACTTTTATAAAAAGAATTTTGATCATTTTTAATAACTTCAACCACTCGGGTCCAATGGTTGTAGACTCCTGTCACCTTCCCTTGGTAAACAACATAATATAATATGGTTTCTGAATCAGCTTCATGTGATGATTGGGAAGAAAGATTTATTTGATTGAAATAATAGGCCAAGGCATTTAAGACTATGACTTTTTGATTGGAATCGTTTGGTTGGACGTTCCATATTGAATTTAATAAAGTTTTTTGGGATTTTTCTAGATGAAATGGTTTTGAAGTCCTGAAACATTTTTGTGAGTTTTGAGGATAAACAGGGAGATTGATATCTCCAAAAGAAATTAATTCTGTGGGGGATTTCTGTTGGGAATAATTAATTTTGCTTGATGACGCCATTTTCCTGCATGGATCAAATAAATTTGTTAGAATTCTTTCATAATTCCCATAAGTTTTTATTCTTTTTAGAGAAATATTATTTTGAAAATTTTTTCCTTGAATTAGTGCATTAATACTATTTTCATATATAGAATATGTTTTTATTAAATTGAGGTTTTTTGTACAAGGTTTTTCTAAGAATTCAAAATCTAATTTTTTATAATTAAATTTAAAAGAGATGGAATTATTATTTACTTTATATGGAGTAATTAATTCTATAAAGGGTGTTCCTAGAATTATAGTATGATGTATGTCATTAACTAAAATAAATGTAGTTTTAATAAAAACTCCATTGTTTAATATTGATGCTTCTGTTTTTGAACTAACATTTAATTTAGAATTGTTAGCAGCCGAAAGCTTTTCATTAGTTTTTTCTTGAAATTTTTTAGGTACTATCCCTGATTTTATACAATTTAAATCAGCACCAGTATCAAAAAGTGCTATTGTACTAATTTTAAAATTTTCTGAAAATACTAGATTTATTTTTAGTATGTATTTTCTAGAGGTTATTTCTCTTAATACAAAAAGAAAGTCTTCTGGAATTTTTTCAAGGTTTTGAATGTTTTTTATTTCATTATCTTCAGATTCTTCGGAATTTTCAATATTAATATTATCTAATATTTCTTTGATTATTTCAGAATCTTGTTTTTGTTTTTCTTTTATTTCTTTTATTTCTATTTTTATTTCTTTTATCTCTTTTTGTAAATCTTGGATTGTTATCTCTTTATTTTTTGTTTTCTTTCTTTTTTCTAAAATATTGGTTAGGTCGTAAGTATTTTTAGAAGTATTTGGTAAAGTAGTATATTTTATTTCTGTTTTTTCTTCTTTATTTTCTTTGAGAGATTTTAAAATTTTATTAAGATATTCTTTTTGAATATTGGGATCATTTATGTCTTTTAGAATATCAAGAAGGAATTGTTGATCTTTTGAAAGCATGTTAATTTGTTTTTCAGATTCATTACTAGATGTAATTAATTCATCTATTTGTAAAGATTCATTTTCATCTTTAGAAGAAAAATTTTCTAATTCTGACTCAGAAGAATCAATTAAAAGATTAGAAATTTTATTTAATATTTCTTCATTTAATTCTAATTCATTTAACTGTTTATTCAATCTACAATAATTAGCAGTATGTCCTTTTTTATGACATTTTTAACATTCAATATCTTTAAATGATTTTTTAAGATATTGCTTGAAATTTTTAAATTTCTTATACGGTTTCTTATAAAAATCTTCTTTTGGTTTAAAATTTCTCTTATTGTATTTAAAATTTTTTCTATATGGCTTTTCATTAGATTCACTACAGTTTCCTAAGCATTTAGAAGGAGAAGGCTTATTATGATTTATATCGAATTGTTGACAGAAAGTTCCTAATTCTTGTTTCGTTCTTTTCATTTCCCATTTTAAATGTTTTTGTAATTTTAGATCTTGACATATTTTTAAACCTTCTTGTTGAGTTAAACTAATTAATTGACCATAAGTAAATTCATTATAAGGAATTATTTGTTTTCCACATGATTCTCTAATTTTATTTCTAACCTTTTCTCCTAAAAGAGTTGGTAATCCCGCTAGGAATTTTTCTTTCCAAAATGGTTGATTAGAGTCTTCCCTAAGCATGACTCTGGTTAGAAAAGTATTTTTATACCATTGAAAATCACTTAATTTTTTACATTTAAGATTTGATAATAATTCAGCATTTTTATCTTTTAAATGTGAAGGATCACCTATAAAGTGTAAAGAGATTGTTAGGATTAAAGTAGCTACAGCATCTTGTTGGGGATTTTCATCTTGATCTAAAAATGGTATTCCATCTTCATCAGTTTTTATAGAATTTAAAATATCTTCTTGTTGTTGATTTGTAAGATAATAGTCCCACCAACCCTTAATTTGGCCAGAAAAACCAGCTATAAGGAGTTCGGCTATAGTTCTATCTTGTGTATTTGTTTGAGTTTTATAGGCATTTGCTGCCATAGTCATTTGTTGTAAAATACTAAGAATATTATATTCAGTCATTCCATCTATGTTCCAATCATAAACGGAAGAAGCATTAAAACGAGATTGTGTTATGGGTTTTATTATTCCTAAATCTGGAGCAGGAATAATTTGTAACTTTTGTGAAGATTGATTCCAATCAATTTTATTGATTTTATTTGTAGGATTTTGGAATTGTTCTAAAGCTTCACTAATATCTGAATCATGATTTAAGGTATTTATTCTAAGATTAGAGTTTGGTGTTTCAGGAATAGTTTGATCTATGGGTTGATTTGAGCTACTGGCTGTTGTATCCATTTTACTTAATTTATCTTGTATTAATTTTATAAATTCAAAATTATTCTCTTTGATATTTTTAACACTATTTTCAGTTATTTGGTATGGTTTAAAAATTGGGTTTTTGAGTTTACTATTCGAGGTTTCTATTTTAGTTGTTGGTTGTTTTTGTATTTGTTTTTCTATCCGATCTAGTTGTTTTTCTATGGTATTTAAATTTGTATTTGTGAAATTATTTTGTATTATGATGTTTTTTATATTAATTTTTTCATTATCTCCTGGATTTTTTATAGGAATTGCTTCAATTTGTTGATTTTGTACTAGTATTTTAATTCCTTGTAAAGGAGGATGATTAGATTGAATTTTTCTAGAATCAGTAATAGTTTCCCATTCTGGTGATTTATTTCTCATTGTAATAGGATTAACATAGTTTGAAAATGGGTATTCTAAGGAATTTTGAGAGGAGTATATTTCAAACCAATCGAAGAATAAAATGTTAATTTTATATTTATTTATAAATTCATAGAATTTTTCTTGAATATCTTTTCTGGTATTCATAAAATTTTCAAAAAACCATAATCTTTTCGCTTTATTATGTATATCATAAAAATCTTTATGTAGAAAGTTTTTATCTATTTGGAATTCTTTTTCTATAACATTTAGTTCATTAATTATATTTTCTGTTATTGAGGAAAAAGTTGGACTTGTTGGATCTTGTTCTGATTCAAATTGTTGTTCTGGAATATTCAATTGTCTTCCTATCTTATTTTTGGTATATATAGGTCTAGGTATTTCTGAGGTATAATCTACATTTCTTATTATAGAATTGGGTATATCTGATGTAGAATATCTAGGTTGGGTTTTATAAGGAGAGTTTATTTGTGATATTCTTCCTAAATCTATAGTATCTGAAGTTGAAGAATCATCAGATCTACTGTTATGACTACTTGTTCTATCAAAAGAAAGTTTAACTCTTCCATCTAAATATTGAGTTATTTCTTTTAATTGGGTGTTGGGTTCTTCTTGTTCTATAAATTCTGTTTTGGCAATACCTTCTAAAATCCATTCTTCTGGAAGTGTTATATCTTTCCATTGAATCGGTTTAGGAATTACTGTATTAGATTTTCTTAAATCTGTTTGTAATAAAAGAGTTTCTCCTTTTTTACTATGAAATTTTACTTTTGTCGCAAAAGCAGAAATCATGGCTTTATAATGTACTTTAAAAATTAAGGCTACGGGAATTGAACCTTGAAGCATATTATAATTATGAGTTTTAACTTGTAGAACTAAAGATTTTAAAATATTTTTATCATTTAAGGAGACTGAAAAATTTGGATAGCAATCAAAAGAAATTGGTCCCGTACACAGACTAGATTCAACGGAACTTAACAAGGAGTCTTCAAAGTTTGTGAATCTGGCATCTCTTAAAATAGCAAGAATAGAGGTATTTAATCCTTCTTTTGTTAAAGGTTTTATTCCAACTTGGACTAATCCAATATGAAGGTATTTATAATTTTTATCTCTATGTTTTTGTAAAGAATTTTGAGAAAATAAATTTATTGTTTCAAAAGGTTTTGTAAGTTGAATATCTCTTTCTTCTGTTTTAATTGTAAAATCAGTTTTGAAAAATTGATATCTAGAAGTTTTATAGATTTGATCTTTATTTACTTTAGGAATTTCCCAATTATCAATTGATTTATCAAAATCTTCTATGACTATTTCTTTGGTATTTATTATCCTTCTATTCTCATAAGAAGTTGAAGTAGCGGAGTTAAGAGAAGTAGATCTACAGAAAATTGAATTCATTTTATTAAAATTTGTGTTTCGATTTTTAATTTCTCTCTACAATCCTAAGCAATTCTATGGTTTTACAGCCTTAACGTTAGGACTTACTACCCAGACCTTCTTAGGCAAAAACACTCAAGAGAAATTAAATTTCTAAAACTCAAATTAAAATATCGTAAAAACAATTCTTATAACTTAGGATTGTAGGCCTGGGGGGGGGGGGGGGGGGGGGGGGGTAGAGTTATAAGAATTGTTTTCACAAAAGTTACAAATTATTCCTGCTCCAGATTTAGGAATAATAAAACCCATAACACAATCTCGTTTTAATGCTTCTTCCGTTTATGATTGGAACATAGATGGATTGACTGAATATAATATTCTTAGTATTTTACAACAAATGACTATGGCAGCAAATGCCTATAAAACTCAAACAAATACACAAGATAGAACCATAGCCGAACTCCTTATAGCTGGTTTTTCTGGCCAAATTAAGGGTTGGTGGGACTATTATCTTACAAATCAACAACAAGAAGATATTTTAAATTCTATAAAAACTGATGAAGACGGGATACCAATTTTAGATCAAGATGAAAATCCCCAACAAGATGCTGTAGCTACTTTAATCCTAACAATCTCTTTACATTTTATAGGTGATCCTTCACATTTAAAAGATAAAAATGCTGAATTATTATCAAATCTTAAATGTAAAAAATTAAGTGATTTTCAATGGTATAAAAATACTTTTCTAACCAGAGTCATGCTTAGGGAAGACTCTAATCAACCATTTTGGAAAGAAAAATTCCTAGCAGGATTACCAACTCTTTTAGGAGAAAAGGTTAGAAATAAAATTAGAGAATCATGTGGAAAACAAATAATTCCTTATAATGAATTTACTTATGGTCAATTAATTAGTTTAACTCAACAAGAAGGTTTAAAAATATGTCAAGATCTAAAATTACAAAAACATTTAAAATAGGAAATGAAAAGAACGAAACAAGAATTAGGAACTTTCTGTCAACAATTTGATATAAATCCTAATAAAACTTCTCCTTCTAAATGCCTAGAAAACTGTAGTGAATCTAATGAAAAGCCATATAGAAAAAATTTTAAATACAATAAGAAAAATTTTAAATCAAAAGAAGAATTTTATAAGAAACCTTATAAGAAATTTAAAAATTTCAAACAATATCCTAAGAAATCATTTAAAGATATTGAATGTTATAAATGTCATAAAAAGGGATATACTGCTAATTATTGTAGATTGAATAAACAATTAAATGAATTAGAATTAAATGAAGAAATTGTTAAGAAATGAAATTTCAGGAATTTTGGTATATGATAAATTAGAAATCAACCGCGGTTAGAAATTCTCAACCGCGGTTAGAAGTTCTCAACCGCTAGTTTTCAACCGTCTATTCCTTATGGTTCAGTCGTTTCATTTAAGAGATCTACTTATTGCTTTCCAACATTCCCTGACCGGTTGAATGCAATTCAAATTCTCGAAAGTCAACGATCTCACATCAATTCCAAGGAAGATATGCATTAATAACTCTTTCCTAGAAAAGACATTCAGAGACAGTTTTCATATCCTACTGCTGCATGTACAGTCGCTCAAAGGAGTAAACCTCAAGAAAAGAGCTTCAAATTTATGATAAGCAAAAGGAAGTTTAAATACAAGTATTTATTGCTCATAAATGAGAAAATGACTCATCTGATTCAGGAGCTCAGGTTTACGGTAAATGTACTTTCTGACCGTTACATCACTCGGTTATATTATCTGGAAAGAAATGAAAGCTAGACAAGCAAGCTACACAACTCTAACACTGATTGAAAGAAGTCTTTCAGCTTGCCTTCACAAAAATCTTAGAGCGCATTCACTGTAGAACCCGTAAATCAGTCTGCGTATAAGCCATGCATAATTCCTAGTAATTTTAATTGCATGAGTATTTAAATTCTTTTCTTTAAATTTATTTATTTTACGCAGTAGTAATTGTTACCTTTTCCGTTAAATAAGTGAGGCCGGACCGGAGATGGAGTATTGAGATAAATTAATAAAGACTTATTTAAGAAGTTGGTAATATAGCATGTTCATTCCATTACATTTCAAAAGTTCGTGTATTAAGATTTTTTTTAAGTTGCATTTCACGTTCGAACGAGGATCGGAGACAGGAGAATTTTCAGGAAAATTATTTTATTACACGATTTATTTTTATAAATTAAGTGGGAGAGTTTTTAAGTGTATTTTTGAAAAATGGGATTTTATGAGGTATTTTTACCCGCATGACTTTATTTTTAACGGTATGCAAATTTTATCGAATCGGTGAATTTTCTTAGGGTTCGGCTAATACTTTTAAAATCTTCCCAACATAAAATATTTTTCGGGAGTGTGTTTGGATTTAATGGACCTAATTTTAAGCTTATTGGGCTTAAATATTTTTTTTACTCTTAATTAAATAATTAGGGTCCATTATCTACTAATTAATCATTTAAATAATTTAATAGTATTACCCTACACCCATTATCACTTTCCCAACCGACACTCTCATTATTTAGAATCCCACCTCCTTCAATCAGTGACCCTCTTCGTGAGTGCAACAGCAAGGTTGTTTCGGTTGTGTCTTTTTCTTCCAGCTCAAGTGTTTCTCCACGTCTCGGGTTTTTCTTTTGAGCAGTTGTACGCCAAAAACCCACCAACCGACACCCTCTTCATTCCTAATTATTCCCTCGGTTTCCATCAATTTATAACCTCCTACGGCTGAAGCTTTCCTCGGTCACCTCCATTCTTGCAAAGAAAATCCTTCGGCTCTTCCTTGTAGCTCCATTCTTCGATCCCCTCGCGTTTATACTTCATCAAGGCAAGCTTGTAATCTTATTTTCTCATTTAGACATTTTCTCCTTGGTTTTCCAGCAGCCAACCATGGGGAAGCTTCGGCCATAGTTGCTCTTGCAAAAGAAATTCTCCGGCTTGATTCCCGACGCTCGTTCTTCGGTTTTCTTACGAATTATTTACCAGGCACGCATTGTACCCTTATTTCTGCATCATTTACGTCATATACATGATGATGATTGTGTTCTTACAATTAAAAGTCTCGATCCAGCCGTGCACAGAAAAGCTTTTCGGTTTTACTTACGTTCTTGCATCTTTTAATCATTACTCACGTTTTTCTTGTGTGATGTGCCAAGGGCTGCCACGTTCAAGTGTTAAGGGGACTGCTCGAAAGGGGTTTAGGTGCTGTCATGGTTGCTGAGGCCGCGATTTGTCCTTATGGATGAGAAGGGTCGGCGGCTTTGAGGTTTAGGTGGTGTCCTTGGTAGCCGAGAGTGAAAAGTGATGGGTTCAAGAGATGTGAGAGATCCAGCTGTGCGAAAACCCTTCCTAACCTTGGACCAGACCCTGGTGGGTCTGAGATAGGGGCTGGAATGGCTCGAACAATTCTGGATTCGAAGGATCAAACAATCGAGCCATGTTGGGGAGGGTAGTTTCGGTAGGAAGCTTCTTGTTGTTTCTTGGTTCCTAGCCATTAAGAGCGTGTATGGGGATGGTGTCTTGGTTCTGATAGGTGCCTTAGAGTCTGGTCTAGGTCCCTGGTAGGCTGGTTCAGGGTGGGTGCCATCGGTGTAGGCTAAGACGTGAATTTTTGGGAAGGTGAAGGTAATAGGAGTAAAGATAATGTAGGGCCGAGAATTTGGATAAATTCTGGAATTTTCATCCATGGATTTTGGGTCTGAAATTAAGATTGTAGGACCTTTTAAGTGTTTATAAGATATGGTAAAAAGTTTGGGAAAAATTTGTTAAAGTTTCGAGTCGATTCGGGTTAAAAACGGGACCTCGTTCTAAGTTTTTTAAACAAATTGGTTAAGTTGTGAATTTGGCTCGAGTTTACATCTAGGAATGGTTATAAATAATTATTTGGGACATGTTAGAGTCAATGGAATTAAGAAAATGTCAAAGAAGTGAAATTTTACGTCCAGGGGAAAAATGGTAATTTTCGGGTTTCCAGGGGTAAAATGGTAATTTTGCACCCGGGGTGAGATTTTAGTCCTAGCAGCGCCCTGAGCACAAATCAAAATATTTTTAATGTTCATGCATCACGTTTACGATTTTTACGCTATTATAATAATTATGGTGCATGCTTAATTTAAAGGAATTAAGTGAGGAAGAGAAGAGCACTCCGTCTCCGCCGCGCCGCGTCGTTATTTCGTTTGTTTTCTGTCAAAACAAACCAAGGCATGTATATACTTTTTCTAAACCTCAATCAAGTCATATAGGTATTTTTAAATATCGCAAGTACATGATTTTAATTGTTCATATTTAATTATGTTGGTTAATTATATTACGTGCATAGAAAATATTCATTTTTGAGATTTGTGCGATATGGCTTGTGGTTCATTCACTATGTGGGAGCATTATTTATACGGTCGCCAGTGACCGCTCAGTTCAGGTTGGTATCATCAGGTCGCCAGTGACCTATCAGTTACGGATGGTACCATCGGGTCTTCAGTGACCGCCAGCTCAGTTTCAGGCTCCCCGGTAGCCAGTTACCGATCAGTTCAGCTTAGTGCAATGGCCACAGGCGTAAAACATAATCTCAACAGAAAATTTTACCAGTTATTTCAGTACAGGGCTCCAAGGAGCAAACGTTTTTTACCGTGATTATCAGTTCAGTTATGCACGTATTATAATTGCTCAATACAGATTATTTTCAACAGCAGTACAGATTATTTTCAGCAGCAGTACAGATTATTTTCAGCATGAGTATAGATTATTTTCAGTATCAGTACATATTATTTTCAGCATCAGTACAAATTATTTTCAGCATGACTCATGACATGATATTTTATCCCATGCATATTTTACCTCAGATTTTACTCGTTACCTGCGATATATGCATGCTGAGTCTTTAGGCTCACTAGACTTGATTGTTGTAGGTACTGATGAGGTCAGGGTAGAGGACGGAGACCAGTGAGCCAGCTTGGGTCGGCAGTAGTGGCACCCGAGGACCTCAGCGCAGCAGTTGTTATTTTTCCGCAAACAATTTTATCAGTCGTTAGATATTTTTAAATTGTACTTGTTGACAAACTTTATTTTCTTCCGCTGTTTTAAATTTTAAACATTGAACTTGATTCATCAGTGATTTTATGAATGAGGCCATTTAAGTTCTTTAAAAAGGAAAATTTTAAATTTCCGCAAATTTTCAAAGCGAGGATTTTCGGGCCTTCACATTCACAGTTTACATCTTCATTATCGCTCATTTGCACGCAGCTTTACAGTCACATATTTGATCTCTCAAGGATCCTTTCGTGCTACCAAAACAAACTACTGTTTTATCAATAACCTATGGTTACTTGATTAAAGTTTGGAAGTCTGGTGAACTGAGGGTTCGTAAACATCCAGAAGTGTAAAGTGATCACTAGGAGTTCCAAAACAGGCAATGGGATAAGTCCTGATTGGATTGGGCTGTTACAAACGATTTGTAAAGTCAAAGTCTTTTAGTGGATTCCTTCCTACCAAGGAAGAAGGGGTGACGTAGGAGTATTTAATCTCCGAACATCCATAAAATACTGTGTCGTTTATCTTATGCAATCTGTTATTGATATTCTTGTTGTTTAGATTACTAAATATTTGAGAAATATCTGTCAAAAGGAAGTGAACCATCTTCCGCACATTTCTGTGGTTCACCTCTTTCGACCGTTTGAGAGAGAAGTATTTCGAACCGCCTAAAAACGGTTGAAAATATATTTTACAAAAGAAAATGTGAAAGAGTTCATTCACCCCCCCCCCCCCCCCTCTTAACTCTTTCTCGTTCCTAACAATTGGTATCAGAGCGGGTTCTTCTCAAACATTGATATATCTTGAATAATATGGCTTCTTTCAACAAAATCCCTATATTTTACAAAGAAGATTATGACGATTGGAAAATTCGTATGCAGGCACATCTGGCAGCTCAGGATGACGATATGTGGTTTGTAATTACTGATGGACCAATGAAGATAATGAAAGCAAACACGGCTGTTGGGATAACTGAAGGTGCTCCTCAAATGATGGAGAAGCACAGATCTGAATGGACCGCTGAAGATAAAAAGAAAGCAAACTTAGACAACGTAGCAAAAGACATTCTCTATAAAACTCTTGATAAGAACATGTTCGCCAAAATCAAGACCTGCACTACTGCAAAAGAAATATGGGAAAAACTCACTCAACTGTGCGAAGGAAATGATCAGACCAAAGAGAACAAACTGACAGTGGCTATTCAAAAATTTGACAATGCAAAGATGAAGCCAGGAGAAACTCTTGCAGAATTTGATGAGCGATTCAGCAGCATTATCATCGAACTTACCTCACTTGGAAAAGAATACTCCAACAGAGAAATTGCTTTAAAGGTCATGAGAGCTCTTCCCAGAGAGTGGGATGTGAAAACAATAGCTATGCGCGAATCCAAAGATCTAAACAAACTGGAACTACATGATTTATTTGCTGATCTCAAGGCATATGAATTTGAGCTAGGAATACGAACTGAAGAAGAGCCGTCCACAACCCAACAAACAAAAGCCTTGGCAGCAGCTACAGTGACTCTTCCGGTCGAAGAGTCCACAAGTAAGAAATCAGCTGAGCAACTAAGCAATGAAGCCATGTCTTTGTTCGTTAAAAAATTTGGTAAATTTATGCGCAAAAATCAATCTCAAATGAATAAACCTTACTTCAAAAAAGACCATACTGAGGATGGTCAAGGGTGTTTTAACTGTGGAAAGAAGGGACATTTTATTGCAGAATGCAATAAGCCAAAGAAGGATGAAAAGAAGCCGGAAAATAGAAGACGATTCAAAAACGACAAGAAGTTCTTCAAGAAAAGGAGTCAGAAAGTTTTGGTTGCAGAAGAAGACAAAGGCAAATGGGCTGAAACAGAATCAGAAAAGTCTTCTTCTGAAGAATCTTCGAGTGAAAGTGAAGACGAAAGAGTCGAATGTCTTATGGCCAAGGAAGATCAAGAAGCTACTGATGAAATGGTATTTGATTTTAATTCTGAAGAATTTACAGGTGAAGATCTTGTTACAGCACTTAACGAGATGGTGAATGAGTTCAAAGGACTATATATGAAATTCAATGAAGCTGATACAGAAAAGAAAGACTTGAAAAACAAACTAACTCTCTCCAGCTGTTCGCAGCACAAAGAGGTTGAAAGTTTAAAAGTCAAGCTAAGTCTGATAGCAGCTGAGAATGATGATTTACGAAAACTGTTCCATGCTACTTTAAAAGAAAACAAACGTTTATTAAGCACCATCAACATGTGGAACAAGTCCTCTGCTTCTCTTGATAAGATACATGAAATGCAGAAACCAGCCGGGGATAGAACTGGGCTCGGTTACTGCATAAATGATTGTAATACCTCAGAAGCTTCAACTCAACCGTTGCTAGAAAAAGACAGTTTAAGATCAATTAAATTTGTCAGATCTAGCTCGGTATATGAACATGATGAGCCTACGGTTCAAGGCATTCAAAACATAAATCTTAAGAACAACGGGAGGCGATGTGGTTTGGGTTATGAATCCAAACAATTTTGGCACAAACTCAGGCCAAATCCAACTGGATACGAAGGGTCAACCAGACATTACTTAAAAATCAGACCTTACAATTACTACAATTGCCGACCAGTTCAAAAGAGGTATAGATTGAATGATGATAATCAAAGGCCCAAACAACATGTACTGCATTCACCAGAGTCCACTTTTGATCATGATTACCCTGGAACATATCACAAAAAATCCGCAAGGATAATTCAAGTGTGGATTCCTAAGGGTCTAATTAACCCTGGACCCAAATAAAAGGGGTACCAATCTTTCATTGTCAGGAACTAAAGAAGAAGAACATAGAAAAGTCATCATGGTTCCTAGACAGTGGATGCTCAAGACATATGACTGGAAATAAAGATCTCTTATCAGAAATTGTAGATCTCAAAGGACCAACAATCACTTTCGGTGACAACTCTAAAGGTAAAGCTATGGGTAAGGGTAAGATTACTCATGGCAAAATTATCATCAAAGATGTTCTGTTAGTAGAAAACTTATGCTACAATCTGATCAGTATAAGTCAACTTTGCGACAATGGGTACACGGTTGAATTTCATAAAGAAAAATGCATGGTTAAAACCACTGCAGGTTACACAGTGTTGACTGGTTATCGAAGTCAAAATACTTATAGGGTAGAATGGAATGATCAAAATTTAAATGCATCTACTTGTTTCGTTGCTTTAAATGGAAATAAAAATTGGCTATGGCATAAACGACTAAATCATCTAAATTTCAAATCCATCTCTACTATTAGTAAGCTTAAGTTAGTATCTGGACTGCCTAACGTTGATTTTGCCAAAGATAAAGTATGTAATGCTTGTCAGCTTGGAAAACAGGTTCGATCAACTTTTAAAAGCAAAGGTAGACATTCTTCAAATAAATGTCTAGATCTTCTTCACATGGATCTATTTGGACCAATCCCGGTAATGAGCTTAGGGGGAAAGAAATACACTCTCGTTGTCATTGATGATTATTTTAGATTTACATGGGTAATATTTCTTGGCTCCAAAGATCAAACTGCTGATCATCTAATCAAGCTGCTCAAGAGACTTCACAATGAAAAGAGGGAAAACATTAACAGAATCAGAAGTGATAAAGGAACTGAATTTCTGAACAAATATCTATCATCCTATCTTGAAGATCATGGGATTAAACATGAGCTATCAGCTGCAAGATCGCCCCAACAAAATGGAGTAGCAGAAAGAAGAAACCGCACATTGAAAGAAGCAGCTAGAACCATGCTGGCTGAATCCGGTATCTCGCAAAAATTTTGGGCTGAAGCCATTAACACAGCATGTTTTACTCAGAATCGATCTATGATTAATAAAAATCATGAAAAGACTCCATATGAAATATGGACCGGCAAAGTGCCAGAAGTGGGGTATTTTCGCATCTTTGGCTGTAAGTGCTTTATTCACATAAATGGAAAAATACATCTCACTGCATTTGATGTAAAGGCTGAAAATGGCATCTTTCTGGAATACTCAGCAGTAAGTAAAGCATATAGAGTATATAATCAAAAATCTCTCACTGTCGAAGAATCCATACATGTTGTATTCGATGAATCATCCATATGTCATGACAATAGCAATAGCAACATGCATGATCTAATAAATAATTTTGAAGCTGCTAACCTTGAAGCTAGCAATGATGAAGATGAAATAGACTTACGAAGAACAGGTGAAACAATCTTCAAAGAGAATCCAACCGGTCAAGAAAATTGTCAACAAACAAATGATCAAGAGAACAACCATCAACCACAGATTACACCACTGGCAGAAGAGGCAACAGAACGAGAAAATGACATCATTCCACCAACCGAGGAAGATCAATATGGACCATGTCTCCGGTGGAAAAAGGATCATCCACTCGAACTGGTCATTGGTAACCCTACTGCTCCCCTTAGAACTAGAAATCAAATGATAGGTGAATTTTTGCAAGCTGCTTTCGTTTCTCAAATTGAACCCAAGAAAATTGATGATGCTCTCCTAGATACAAACTGGATAGAAGCCATGCAAGAAGAACTTAATCAGTTTGAAAGAAACAGAGTATGGCACTTAGTATCTCGACCTAATGATGCTAATATAATAGGAACTAGATGGGTTTATAGAAACAAAATGAATGAAAGTGGTTTAATCATAAGAAATAAGGCTCGTCTAGTGGCTCAAGGATATAGACAGGAGGAAGGAATAGACTTTGATGAATCTTTTGCCCCAGTTGCTCGATTAGAAGCCATTAGAATATTTCTAGCATTTGCAGCTTTTAAAAACTTCAAAGTATATCAAATGGATGTTAAATCTGCCTTTCTAAATGGTATGCTAAATGAGGAAGTTTATGTAGAACAACCACCCGGTTTTGTTAATCATATATTTCCTGACTATGTTTACAAATTGGATAAAGCGCTATACGGACTGAAACAAGCCCCAAGAGCATGGTATGATACACTAACCAAATTTCTGCTTGATCATGGATTTTCTATTGGTACAATCGATAAGACCTTATTTACATTCTCCAAAAATGATCATTTACTGTTTGTTCAAATATATGTAGATGATATTATTTTTGGGTCAACTAATACTAAGCTCTGTGAAAGATTTTCAAAGATGATGCAGGAACAATTTGAAATGAGTATGATGGGCGAATTAAATTATTTCTTAGGACTGCAAGTCAAGAAGTCTGAAAATGGCATCTTCATTAATCAAGCCAAATATACTCGAGATATGTTAAAGAAATTTGGAATGGAAAATTGCTCTCCGGCTGGCACTCCAATGAGTTCATCAATCAAATTGGATAAAGACGAAGGGGGAATTTCGGTGGATACAAAAATGTATAGGGGACTGATTGGATCTCTACTGTATCTAACCGCAAGTCGACCGGACATTATGTTTGCTGTATGCTTATGTGCACGGTTTCAAGCTAATCCTATGCAATCTCATTTTATTGCTTCTAAACGCATACTCAAATATTTGAAAGGAACAGCAAATGTAGGTCTTTGGTATCCCAAAGATTCAAGCTTTAACCTTGTAGGTTATTCAGATGCAGATTATGCAGGATGCAAAATTGATCGAAAAAGCACAAGCGGCTCATGCCAATTTTTAGGGGAAAGACTTATTTCATGGGCCAGCAAAAAGCAAACATCTATCGCTACATCAACCGCTGAAGCAGAATATTTAGCAGCTGGAAGCTGTTGTGCTCAAATGTTATGGATCCAGCAACAGTTAAAAGACTATGGAATTCAAGCGGTTGAATCTCCTATATTTTGCGACAATACAAGTGCAATAGCTATAACATACAATCCTGTCATGCACTCTCGGACAAAACATATTGATATTCGACATCACTTCATCCGAGAGCATGTGATGAAGAAAGATATACGGCTTGAATATGTTCACACTGATCAACAAACAGCTGATATCTTTACAAAACCTTTACCCGAGGCTAAGTTCTCTCATTTTAGAAATATGCTTGGCCTAACTGATTTGTCATAATATGTTTATTTATTGAGTATGTTATAGATAAAGTTTAAAAAAAAAAGGGGGAAAGGGGGTTTTGTACATCATCAGAGACAGGGGCGAACCCTCTCAATCTCTTTATCTACGTACAACCTCCAAAGGGTTAACCATCCAGTCATCCCTCCTAAGGAAATACGTGAGAACTCATCTGAGATGGCCACCTTCTTCAGAGCCCTCTTCTCCTTCAGCAGCATGAGAAGATAAACACCGTTGTCAGAGAAGACTCCAGCGTTATCCGCGACACGAAGCCGTCGCCGATATCTTTTCAATGCCGCTTTATTTCTGGGAGAGAGAGCCTCCCCGCTTTCAATGATGGCCTGTATTGTGTGAACTCGCTCCCAAATGGCCAGAGGCTTTTCATGCACTCTGTCCATTATGGTCTTCTTTCGGGCAGCCAAGACATCCCTCATAAACTCCTCAGCTAAATCAGGACTGCTATCTCTATTCATCTTGTTTAAACTTGAAGTATAATGTTAACATCTTTGCTGATATTTATAGATGAAGATCAAGCGTTGAGGGCTTATGTCATCATGCCTCTGGTGGGAAATGTGAAGAGTCTTTATCATATGCAACCGACGGTTTTATCCCATTCATGAACGTGTTTAGGGGGAACATGGTTAAGAATGTTAATCATTGTCTATAACCAGTTCTACCTAATAATATTAATGATCCGGTTCATATTTTGTGGACAGAATTAATCCACGTCATTTTCTTAAAACACACTCTAAACTATTTTTCGTCTGCCCCAATATGACGTGACGGTTATCTCCTTGAAATTTGAAAAACACTCATTTTGCCGCCGTCCAAAATTTTAAAATATTTTTGAACACACTATATCAACAGTCCTCTACATGGATATGTTCGTACATCCTTGAACCGGACATACATATTTTTACTTAATCGTTTCTCATCTTATTGCAGTCCACATTACAGGAACTACCTTCCAAAAATCCTTTCTAGTATCCTCAAATGGCTGCATCCATCTCTCAGAATACAGTGGCCATCAACTTTCCATCTGTTTATTCTATGCCTAACAAACCAATGAAGGCCATGTTCCGTACACTTGAAGAATCTGGGCTTCGAACTTTTCTGGGTTGTCGATACTCATACTCTGAATTACTGCTGAACGAGTTCTTTGAAACTGCTCACATGAAGAATGGAGAAATTATATGCTCTGTTCAGGACAAACATTTTACTTTCACCCAGAAGGTGTTTGCTGATTTGTTTAAGTTACCTACGGCTGGCATTACTGACTTCTCTACACTACCAGATGGTAATATTGACATTTGGCGTCAAACTTTCTCCCTTACTGCCTCTCCTATCTCTCATCCAACTTGTCAAAAGCGAGATCTAAAAATTGAATATCGACTGTTAGCTGATATTGTGGCTAAGGGAATTCTTGCTAAAGCTGGTGCTTATGATAAGATTACACTGGAAAAATTTCTTGTTATGGCAACCATTTCTTCTCAATTAGGAGTCAATTGGTCTGATATCCTCTTCAACATTCTGGTGGCCATGGTAAAGAAAGTCAACCAATCTCAAGGGTTTGCAGTTCAAATCTGCCATATGCTACTTTCTGCCGGTGCTCAACCAGTTGAGATGATTGAAGTCGGTAAAACCAAACTGTTTTCATGGGTATCGGTCGACAAATTTATATCGAAAAACAAACCGACAGATGAAGAATTCGTCCACATCAAAACAGAAACTGGAGTTGAATTTGTGAAACAAAAGAAAGCAACTGCCTCCACTCCCAAGGAAACTAAGAGAAAATTGGTTCTGAAATCCAATTCTGACGAGGAAACTAAGGATGATATTCCGGTCTCTCAGGTGTTCAAAAAGAAACGGACCGCTCCTGCCAAAGTAACAAAGATTAAGTTAATCAAGCATATCTCTGCACCACTTATTCCTGCACCTATCCCATCAGCCTCGATTTCAAAGTTGAAAAGTATTCAAATTACAGAAAAGGACATCCAATCATCTTATTCAGGAGTTCCGATCATTCTGTCATCAGACAAAGGCAAACAGGTTATGAGTACAAACCCTCCGCAAAACCATGCAGTTCATACGGCAATCGTTCTCACAAGTCAGCGTGTTTGTGAAGCTGTTGAGTCCCAAATTAAGAAGTTTGATAAATGGGTAAAATATCGCACTTCTATCTCTTTTGATTCACTCCTCGAAACCGGGAAGATACAGACTGCAGCCAAGCTTGAACGGTCTATTTTGGAATGGGCAGAAACAACAGACATTCCAACCGCTCTTCAAAGACGTGATTTCATAGAAATTCAAATGAAAGAGAGCACTCTCAGAATCATCATCCAGTTAAAGAGGAAAAATTTTGATCCGAATAGTCCTACCGCTCAAGATGACTCTGCAGTAATTTCTCAACTTGAAATGGATGCTCTGTCTCTTGCTACATCAATCGCTTTCATGCGAAACTCGCTCCATCTTCCAGACAGTGCCGCACAGAATAAATTTGATTCTTTGATGGACATTCATGATGATTTTAGCACAGAAACAGTTCCCACAAAGGCTTCTCCGAAGGCTTCCTCGTCACACCCTTGCACTAGTTCTAAATTTTCTACACAGGGCATTCCGACCGCAGCTCAACTGGAGCTAAAACTCGTTCCGGAAACTCAACCGTCAGATCAACAGGTAGCATCTCCCACTTGTCCAGATGTTTTATCTACTCCACATGATAAATCTGCACTACCTACGGTTATCGTTGAACCGATTCAATCAACTACTCAAGACACGGTTCATACACCGTCTGACCCACCTCTGAACAAAGATTCTGTCTTTCCCATCCAACAATGCGGTCCAGAAATTGTCCCAGTCGCTTCGTCACCACATTCCGATGCTGGCATCCTTGCTTCTCAGCCTGTCATTGAGTCAGTCAGAGCTTCGGTTCTTTCAGTCGATGAAGCAGAACGATTTCTCTCTGACTTTGACGCTGTTCAACCATATCAGGACTCTATTGTATCTTCGATAGATCCTCTCCCGGTTGTTGCTTCCATGGAACTTCACACGCAGCCCTCAGCTTCTTTGACAGACATTCCGCCAGCTGAGATAACCATCTCCTCACAACTTTTTTCTGCTGCTGACCGAATTGACAACTCAGAAGAATCCAAGATCATTAGAGCAGCATCTTCTGTATCAAATGACGACATTGATAAATTTATTGAAAGTATCGCAGATGACCCCACTGCTATTAACCCATCGCCATATTCTGCCAAAGCCACATCATCTAAATTAATCGCTTTCAAAGGCAAACTTCTCGGTGATCCCAAAGCAGCTGAAGTCCAAGAATTGTTCGACCCTGCGGACGAAGTAGTTGTCGAAGCAAACTTTCGTCAGGATCTGCTCAGTCGACTTGGCAATATGGATCAGTCTATCCTCGCTCTTAACCACAAAAATTTTGATCTAAAAGAGGATCTACGGTCTATCAAAAGCAGTATAGCTAAGGATTTTGATGTTCTCAATTCAAAGGCTTCCAACAATCATACGATAAGTGTCAATATGTGTCTTGGTCTTTCCTCTCAAATCACTCGTATTGAACAAAGGATGGATAATCAAGGAGCTCAGCTAACAGAAATCATGGACTTTCTGGTAAATGGTGATGTCAAAAAAGGGGAAAAAGAGCAAGAAAAGAGAAAGCAAGAAAAGCGTATTCAAAAGGAATTGGCCGCTCTTAAAACAAAGGAAGCCAAAAATTCAGAATCCAAGAAATAGCAAGATTGTCTCTGATTTGGCTAATAGAATTTCAGCTCAGTTTTATCATCACCAAAAAGGGGGAAATTGTTAAGAAATGAAATTTCAGGAATTTTGGTATATGATAAATTAGAAATCCGCGGTTAGAAGTTCTCAACCGCTAGTTTTCAACCGTCTATTCCTTATGGTTCAGTCGTTTCATTTAAGAGATCTACTTATTGCTTTCCAACATTCCCTGACCGGTTGAATGCAATTCAAATTCTCGAAAGTCAACGATCTCACATCAATTCCAAGGAAGATATGCATTAATAACTCTTTCCTAGAAAAGACATTCAGAGACAGTTTTCATATCCTACTGCTGCATGTACAGTCGCTCAAAGGATTAAACCTCAAGAAAAGAGCTTCAAATTTATGATAAGCAAAAGGAAGTTTAAATACAAGTATTTATTGCTCATAAATGAGAAAATGACTCATCTGATTCAGGAGCTCAGGTTTACGGTAAATGTACTTTCTGACCGTTACATCACTCGGTTATATTATCTGGAAAGAAATGAAAGCTAGACAAGCAAGCTACACAACTCTAACACTGATTGAAAGAAGTCTTTCAGCTTGCCTTCACAAAAATCTTAGAGCGCATTCACAGTTTACATCTTCATTATCGCTCATTTGCACGCAGCTTTACAGTCACATATTTGATCTCTCAAGGATCCTTTCGTGCTACCAAAACAAACTACTGTTTTATCAATAACCTATGGTTACTTGATTAAAGTTTGGAAGTCTGGTGAACTGAGGGTTCGTAAACATCCAGAAGTGTAAAGTGATCACTAGGAGTTCCAAAACAGGCAATGGGATAAGTCCTGATTGGATTGGGCTGTTACAAACGATTTGTAAAGTCAAAGTCTTTTAGTGGATTCCTTCCTACCAAGGAAGAAGGGGTGACGTAGGAGTATTTAATCTCCGAACATCCATAAAATACTGTGTCGTTTATCTTATGCAATCTGTTATTGATATTCTTGTTGTTTAGATTACTAAATATTTGAGAAATATCTGTCAAAAGGAAGTGAACCATCTTCCGCACATTTCTGTGGTTCACCTCTTTCGACCGTTTGAGAGAGAAGTATTTCGAACCGCCTAAAAACGGTTGAAAATATATTTTACAAAAGAAAATGTGAAAGAGTTCATTCACCCCCCCCCCCCCTCTTAACTCTTTCTCGATCCTAACAGAAATATTAAATAAAATTTCTAATCTTTTAATTGATTCTTCTGAGTCAGAATTAGAAAATTTTTCTTCTAAAGATGAAAATGAATCTTTACAAATAGATGAATTAATTACATCTAGTAATGAATCTGAAAAACAAATTAACATGCTTTCAAAAGATCAACAATTCTTTCTTGATATTCTAAAAGACATAAATGATCCTAATATTCAAAAAGAATATCTTGATAAAATTTTAAAATCTCTCAAAGAAAATAAAGAAGAAAAAACAGAAATAAAATTTACTACTTTACCAAATACTTCTAAAAATACTTACGACCTAACCAATATTTTAGAAAAAAGAAAGAAAAGAAAAAATAAAGAGATAACAATCCCAGACTTACAAAAAGATATAAAAGAAATAAAACTAGAACTAAAAGAATTAAAAGAAAAACAAAAAGAAGATTCTGAAATAATTAAAGGAATATTAGATAATATTAACACTGAAAATTCTGAAGAATTTGAAGATAATGAAATAAAAAATATTCAAAACCTTGAGAAAATTCCAGAAGACTTTCTTTTTGTATTAAGAGAAATAACCTCTAGAAAATACATACTAAAAATAAATCTGGTATTTTCAGAAAATTTTAAAATTAGTACAATTGCACTTTTTGATACTGGTGCTGATTTAAATTGTATAAAATCAGGGATAGTACCTAAAAATTTTCAAGAAAAAACTAATGAAAAACTTTCGGCTGCTAACAATTCTAAATTAAATGTCAATTCAAAAACAGAAGCATCAATATTAAACAATGGAGTTCTTATTAAAACTACATTTATTCTTGTTAATGATATACATCATACTGTAATTCTAGGAACACCTTTTATAGGATTAATTACTCCATATAAAGTAAATAATAATTCTATTTCTTTTAAATTTAATTACAAAAATTAGAATTTGAATTCTTAGAAAAACCACGTACAAGAAATCTCAATTTAATAAAAGCATATTCTATATATGAAAATAGTATTAATGTACTAATCCAAGGAAAAAATTTTCAACTAGAAAATCTTAAAAAAGATATTTCCCAAAAAA
Source organism: Primulina eburnea (assembly GCF_022965805.1). Classification (NCBI taxonomy): domain Eukaryota; kingdom Viridiplantae; phylum Streptophyta; class Magnoliopsida; order Lamiales; family Gesneriaceae; genus Primulina; species Primulina eburnea. The sequence goes on from NC_133105.1 coordinate 20,142,662, forward strand.
GGATAATAAAACAGTTAGAAACACAAGAACTTCAAAATAAAATTTCAAAATTTCAAAAGCTATTAGAAACATAAATTTGTTCAGAAATTCCAAATGCTTTCTGGAATAGAAAACAACATATTGTAGATCTCCCTTATGAACAAGATTTTAATGATAAACAAATCCCAACCAAAGCTAGACCAATACAAATGAATTCTGATCTAGAAGAACATTGTAAAAAGGAAATACAAGATTTGGAAAAGAAAGGTCTAATTTCCAAATCTAGATCTCCTTGGAGTTGCGCTGCTTTTTATGTTAATAAAAATTCTGAAATTGAAAGAGGGACTCCCAGATTAGTAATAAATTATAAACCATTAAATAAAGCATTAAAATGGATCAGATATCCTATACCAAATAAAAAAGATCTATTACAAAAATGCATAATGCTTCTATATTTTCTAAATTTGATATGAAATCAGGATTTTGGCAAATACAAATTTCTCAAAAGGACAGGTATAAAACTGCTTTTACAGTCCCTTTTGGACAATATGAATGGAATGTAATGCCTTTTGGGTTAAAAAATGCCCCTTCTGAATTCCAAAGAATTATGAATGAAATCTTCAATGATTATTCAAAATATTGTATAGTTTATATTGATGATGTCTTAGTCTTTTCAAACAACATAGATGAGCATATAAAACACCTAAAAACATTCCTTTATATTACAAAACAAAATGGTTTAGTAGTATCCAAATCAAAAATAAGCCTATTCCAGACTAAAATCAGATTTTTAGGACACTACATATCACAAGGAACTATTACACCTATTGAAAGATCTTTGCAATTTAAAATACTTGATAAAAATCAATTACAAAGATTTTTAGGAAGTTTAAATTATGTTCTAGATTTCTGTCCTAACATTAATAGAATAGCAAAACCTTTACATGATAGGCTTAAGAAAAACCCAGTTCCATGGACAGAAAAACACACAGAGTTAGTACAGATAATCAAAAAACAAGTATTAGAAATTCCATGTTTACATATTGCAGATCCTAGCCTACCGAAAATAGTTGAGACAGATGCCTCAGATCTAGGATATGGAGGTATTTTAAAGCAAAAACAAGGAGACAAAGAGTATATAGTTCAATATACATCAGCCCATTGGAACGACACCCAAAAGAATTATTCTACTATAAAAAAGGAAATCTTGGGCATTGTTTTATGCATACAAAAATTTCAAAGTGACTTATTAAATCAAAATTTTTTACTAAGGATAGACTGTAAAAGTGCGAAAGAAATTTTACAAAAAGATGTTCAAAATCTTGCATCAAAACAAATTTTTGCACGATGGCAGGCTATATTAAGTATTTTTGATTTTAATATTGAATTTATCAAAGGAGATACAAATTCTCTACCAGACTTCCTTACCCGAGAATTTCTTCAAGACAGAATCAATGCCGCCGAAAAAAGATAAAGACAAAAGGCCTATCCAAACCTCTGTTGATCCAGTAAAACCAAAAAAGTTGGTATGAAATTGTTACAAAAGAAGAAGAGGTCGACACTGCCCAATCCAAACTCCAAATTCCAAAGAAAGAAAACTGTGATATTGAAACCAGACTTCAAATTCTTGAAGCTCTTCTTGAAGCATCAAAGGACAAAAAATCTCTAGAAAAAGAAAATTCCGAAGAAAAATCCTCAAAAAACCAAGTTTCAAATACTTTCCAGGTATTGTCAAATTCAGATGATTCTCCTACAACATCCTCACAAAAACAATCTTTAAATCCTCAGGTTTGTTTGACCCAACCTTATTTAAAAGCCTCTTCAGAATTTTTTGAAAAACCTATATGGCAAAATATTATTAATACTGAAAGAGGATTCGATAGTTCTGAACCATTCCAGATTCTTCAAAAATATTTTGGAAAAGGAAGATATTATAAACCATATGATATTAATAAAACCCCTTATTTCTATCAAGCCATTCTTGAAATTACAGAATCCGTAATATTTAAAAATTTCTTCCTAGAAGAGAAACATGAAGATCCGGCATATTCTACTTGTAAGATTCTCAAAGTCATTGCTCCAGCTGATTGGGGATATGACTTAACCAAATCCTTATTCTTTCCAGAAAAACTTAAAGAAACACATTTCTTCGAAATACCTTTTAATTATTGGGATTATCATCAAGCATGGTACAATTGCTTTTTGATCCAAAACCAAAAACATAAACACACATGGCTTTTCTATTTTGACACAAAATAATAAGAACTTCAATATATCTTCAAAGGATTTACAAATTCTTCAAGAACATAAAGCTTGAAAGGTAAGAACACCTTGAATGTGAGTGGAGAAAGTAGGAAAAGTAAGAAAGAGAAGAGAGAAGAAAGGAAGTGAAAGTGGGAATCAAAACTTGGTATCAAAAAACTTGCCTTTCCTTGCGAGACTTGTCTTCTATTTATAGATATCTTCAAGGGCATGTTCGGAATCTTGAATAGTATTTGTCGTTTTCATGCTTGCATCATTTCGTCGTCATTTTTCATTTTTTTTTTAATACACGAATATTACAATCAATACAAAAATTAAAATTTACAATTCATATTTACATTCCACTGTTTCCAAAAATAGGTCCATCATCATCATCATCATCTAAATGGATAGAGGGCTCTGGAGATTCTGATCTGTTTGATAAGGCTGGTGTAAATTTCATCAATATTGCCTGCATTTCTTCAGGAGTTTTTGCTGTTGCAAGCATAGCTGCCATTTGAGATTTTTGTACCAAAAAGTCTGTCTGCTGTGGTGTTTGGAATGTTTCTGGAGTCTTGACGTTACAGTCTTTAATCCATTTTTGAATATTCATAATTGAAAAGCTTGGAGGACTTTTAAATTTATCCCACCATTTAACATTGAATCTTCTTATAAGTACTGGAAGTTTTTGATCAGAAAGTTCTACTGTCCATGCAAGAACCCATGGAACATAGAATTTTGTACAAAAAAGGGCTAAGGGTTGTAATGATTTTTCTTCATCTGTAGGTTTATACTGAGCTTTGAATAAATTGAACAAACTTTGGATTGGGGGTTTTAGAATTTCATATGATGAACCGAAAAATTCCCACCATGAATTCCACCAAAATGGAAATTGTTTGGGATCACATATTTTTGTGTCAAAATAGAAAAGCCATGTGTGTTTAAGTTTTTGGTTTTGGATCAAAAAGGAATTGTACCATGCTTGATGATAATCCCAATAATTAAAAGGTATTTCGAAGAAATGTGTTTCTTTAAGTTTTTCTGGAAAGAATAGGGATTTGGTCAAGTCATATCCCCAATCAGCTGGAGCAATGACTTTGAGAATCTTACAAGTAGAATATGCCGGATCTTCATGTTTCTCTTCTAGGAAGAAATTTTTAAATATTACGGATTCTGTAATTTCAAGAATGGCTTGATAGAAATAAGGGGTTTTATTAATATCATATGGTTTATAATATCTTCCTTTTCCAAAATATTTTTGAAGAATCTGGAATGGTTCAGAACTATCGAATCCTCTTTCAGTATTAATAATATTTTGCCATATAGGTTTTTCAAAAAATTCTGAAGAGGCTTTTAAATAAGGTTGGGTCAAAGAAACCTGAGGATTTAAAGATTGTTTTTGTGAGGATGTTGTAGGAGAATCATCTGAATTTGACAATACCTGGAAAGTATTTGAAACTTGGTTTTTTGAGGATTTTTCTTCGGAATTTTCTTTTTCTAGAGATTTTTTGTCCTTTGCTGCTTCAAGAAGAGCTTCAAGAATTTGAAGTCTGGTTTCAATATCACAGTTTTCTTTCTTTGGAATTTGGAGTTTGGATTGGGCAGTGTCGACCTCTTCTTCTTTTGTAACAATTTCATACCAACTTTTTGGTTTTACTGGATCAACAGAGGTTTGGATAGGCCTTTTGTCTTTATCTTTTTTCGGCGGCATTGATTCTGTCTTGAAGAAATTCTCGGGTAAGGAAGTCTGGTAGAGAATTTGTATCTCCTTTGATAAATTCAATATTAAAATCAAAAATACTTAATATAGCCTGCCATCGTGCAAAAATTTGTTTTGATGCAAGATTTTGAACATCTTTTTGTAAAATTTCTTTCGCACTTTTACAGTCTATCCTTAGTAAAAAATTTTGATTTAATAAGTCACTTTGAAATTTTTGTATGCATAAAACAATGCCCAAGATTTCCTTTTTTATAGTAGAATAATTCTTTTGGTGTCGTTCCAATGGGCTGATGTATATTGAACTATATACTCTTTGTCTCCTTGTTTTTGCTTTAAAATACCTCCATATCCTAGATCTGAGGCATCTGTCTCAACTATTTTCGGTAGGCTAGGATCTGCAATATGTAAACATGGAATTTCTAATACTTGTTTTTTGATTATCTGTACTAACTCTGTGTGTTTTTCTGTCCATGGAACTGGGGTTTTCTTAAGCCTATCATGTAAAGGTTTTGCTATTCTATTAATGTTAGGACAGAAATCTAGAACATAATTTAAACTTCCTAAAAATCTTTGTAATTGATTTTTATCAAGTATTTATCAGGGAATTTATTGCAAATTGCAAAGATCTTTCAATAGGTGTAATAGTTCCTTGTGATATGTAGTGTCCTAAAAATCTGATTTTAGTCTGGAATAGGCTTATTTTTGATTTGGATACTACTAAACCATTTTGTTTTGTAATATAAAGGAATGTTTTTAGGTGTTTTATATGCTCATCTATGTTGTTTGAAAAGACTAAGACATCATCAATATAAACTATACAATATTTTGAATAATCATTGAAGATTTCATTCATAATTCTTTGGAATTCAGAAGGGGCATTTTTTAACCCAAAAGGCATTACATTCCATTCATATTGTCCAAAAGGGACTGTAAAAGCAGTTTTATACCTGTCCTTTTGAGAAATTTGTATTTGCCAAAATCCTGATTTCATATCAAATTTAGAAAATATAGAAGCATTATGCAGTTTTTGTAATAGATCTTTTTTATTTGGTATAGGATATCTGATCCATTTTAATGCTTTATTTAATGGTTTATAATTTATTACTAATCTGGGAGTCCCTCTTTCAATTTCAGAATTTTTATTAACATAAAAAGCAGCGCAACTCCAAGGAGATCTAGATTTGGAAATTAGACATTTCTTTTCCAAATCTTGTATTTCCTTTTTACAATGTTCTTCTAGATCAGAATTCATTTGTATTGGTCTAGCTTTGGTTGGGATTTGTTTATCATTAAAATCTTGTTCATAAGGGAGATCTACAATATGTTGTTTTCTATTCCAGAAAGCATTTGGAATTTCTGAACAAATTTATGTTTCTAATAGCTTTTGAAATTTTGAAATTTTATTTTGAAGTTCTTGTGTTTCTAACTGTTTTATTATCCTTTTTTGGGAAATATCTTTTTTAAGATTTTCTAGTTGAAAATTTTTTCCTTGGATTAGTACATTAATACTATTTTCATATATAGAATATGCTTTTATTAAATTGAGATTTCTTGTACGTGGTTTTTCTAAGAATTCAAATTCTAATTTTTTGTAATTAAATTTAAAAGAAATAGAATTATTATTTACTTTATATGGAGTAATTAATCCTATAAAAGGTGTTCCTAGAATTACAGTATGATGTATATCATTAACAAGAATAAATGTAGTTTTAATAAGAACTCCATTGTTTAATATTGATGCTTCTGTTTTTGAATTGACATTTAATTTAGAATTGTTAGCAGCCGAAAGTTTTTCATTAGTTTTTTCTTGAAAATTTTTAGGTACTATCCCTGATTTTATACAATTTAAATCAGCACCAGTATCAAAAAGTGCAATTGTACTAATTTTAAAATTTTCTGAAAATACCAGATTTATTTTTAGTATGTATTTTCTAGAGGTTATTTCTCTTAATACAAAAAGAAAGTCTTCTGGAATTTTCTCAAGGTTTTGAATATTTTTTATTTCATTATCTTCAAATTCTTCAGAATTTTCAGTGTTAATATTATCTAATATTCCTTTGATTATTTCAGAATCTTCTTTTTGTTTTTCTTTTAATTCTTTTAGTTCTAGTTTTATTTCTTTTATATCTTTTTGTAAGTCTGGGATTGTTATCTCTTTATTTTTTCTTTTCTTTCTTTTTTTTAAAATATTGGTTAGGTCGTAAGTATTTTTAGAAGTATTTGGTAAAGTAGTAAATTTTATTTCTGTTTTTTCTTCTTTATTTTCTTTGAGAGATTTTAAAATTTTATCAAGATATTCTTTTTGAATATTATGATCATTTATGTCTTTTAGAATATCAAGAAAGAATTGTTGATCTTTTGAAAGCATGTTAATTTGTTTTTCAGATTCATTACTAGATGTAATTAATTCATCTATTTGTAAAGATTCATTTTCATCTTTAGAAGAAAAATTTTCTAATTCTTACTCAGAAGAATCAATTAAAAGATTAGAAATTTTATTTAATATTTCTTCATTTAATTCTAATTCATTTAATTGTTTATTCAATCTACAATAATTAGCAGTATGTCCCTTTTTATGACATTTATAACATTCAATATCTTTAAATGATTTTTTAGGATATTGTTTGAAATTTTTAAATTTCTTATAAGGTTTCTTATAAAATTCTTCTTTTGATTTAAAATTTTTCTTATTGTATTTAAAAATTTTTCTATATGGCTTTTCATTAGATTCACTACAGTTTTCTAGGCATTTAGAAGGAGAAGGTTTATTAGGATTTATATCGAATTGTTGACAGAAAGTTCCTAATTCTTGTTTCGTTCTTTTCATTTCCCATTTTAAATGTTTTTGTAATTTTAGATCTTGACATATTTTTAAACCTTCTTGTTGAGTTAAACTAATTAATTGACCATAAGTAAATTCATTATAAGGAATTATTTGTTTTCCACATGATTCTCTAATTTTATTTCTAACCTTTTCTCCTAAAAGAGTTGGTAATCCCGCTAGGAATTTTTCTTTCCAAAATGGTTGATTAGAGTCTTCCCTAAGCATGACTCTGGTTAGAAAAGTATTTTTATACCATTGAAAATCACTTAATTTTTTACATTTAAGATTTGATAATAATTCAGCATTTTTATCTTTTAAATGTGAAGGATCACCTATAAAATGTAAAGAGATTGTTAGGATTAAAGTAGCTACAGCATCTTGTTGGGGATTTTCATCTTGATCTAAAATTGGTATCCCGTCTTCATCAGTTTTTATAGAATTTAAAATATCTTCTTGTTGTTGATTTGTAAGATAATAGTCCCACCAACCCTTAATTTGGCCAGAAAAACCAGCTATAAAGGAGTTCGGCTATGGTTCTATCTTGTGTATTTGTTTGAGTTTTATAGGCATTTGCTGCCATAGTCATTTGTTGTAAAATACTAAGAATATTATATTCAGTCAATCCATCTATGTTCCAATCATAAACGGAAGAAGCATTAAAACGAGATTGTGTTATGGGTTTTATTATTCCTAAATCAGGAGCAGGAATAATTTGTAACTTTTGTGAAGATTGATTCCAATCTATTTTATTGATTTTATTTGTAGGATTTTGGAATTGTTCTAAAGCTTCACTAATATCTGAATCATGATTTAAGGTATTTATTCTAAGATTAGAGATTGGTGTTTTAGGAGCAATTTGATCTATGGGTTGATTTGAGCTATTGGCTGTTGTTTCCATTTTACTTAATTTATCTTGTATTATTTTTATAAATTCAAAATTATTTTGTTTGATATTTTTAACACTATTTTCAGTTATTTGGTATGGTTTAAAAATTGGGTTTTTGAGTTTACTATCTATAACCGCGGTTTCTATATTATTTTTAATAGGATTAACAGAATTTGAAAATGGATAATATAAAGAATTTTGAAAGGAATATATTTCAAACCAATCAAAAAATAAAATATGAATTTTATATTTATTTGTAAATTCATAGAATTTTTGTTGAATATCTTTTCTTGTATCCATAAATTTTTCAAAAAACCATAATCTTTTTTCTTTATTATGTGTAGCATAAAATTCTTTATGTAGAAAGTTTTTATCTACTTGGAATTCTGTTTTGATTGTACTATCTGTTTTGAAGAATTGATAATTTGAAGTTTTATAAATTTGATCTTTATTTACTTTAGGAATTTCCCAATTATCAATTGATTTATCAAAATCTTCTATGACTATTTCTTCGGTATTTATTATCCTTTTATTCTCATAAGAAGTTGAAGTAGCGGAGTTAAGAGAAGTAGATCTACAGAAAATTGAATTCATTTTATTAAAATTTGTGTTTCGATTTTTAATTTCTCTCTACAATCCTAAGCAATTCTATGGTTTTACAGCCTTAACGTTAGGACTTACTACCCAGACCTTCTTAGGCAAAAACACTCAAGAGAAATTAAATTTCTAAAACTCAAATTAAAATATCGCAAAAACAATTCTTATAACTCTACCCCCCCAAGGCTCTGATACCAAAGACTACCCAGTGATACTTAGGGGGATAATTGAACACCAATAGAAATATTCATAAACAATAATAATAAAAAGCAATTAATAAAAAGAAAATGCAATAACAATAAATAAAGTAGGCGGTTTAACCAGCCATATAATATGTATAATAATATATATATATATATGCGGAATTTAAAGACATGAATTTAAATACAAGAATTTAAATGCAGGAATTTAAAGATCTTTAAAGATTTGAGGTTCCTCCAGTTTCTGATTGCATATAATCTTTAAAGGATTATATGTAGAGCATACTTTTGCAAAGAACACCACAAAATCTTCAAAGATATATATATATATATATATATATATATATATATATATATATATTATATATATATATATAGGTATTTATATATATATTTAGGCGGTTTAACCGGCCATATAATATATAATATATATATATACAAGTATTTAACACATAAATAAAACACGCCTTGGAATCAAAATAAGAACTTCAATATATCTTCAAAGGATTTACAAATTCTTCAAGAACATAAAGCTTGAAAGGTAAGAACACCTTGAATGTGAGTGGAGAAAGTAGGAAAAGTATGAAAGAGAAGAGAGAAGAAAGGAAGTGAAAGTGGGAATCAAAACTTGGTATCAAAAAACTTGCATTTCCTTGGAGGCCTTGTCTTCTTTATATAGACATCTTCAAGGGTATTTTCGGAATCTTGAATAGTATTTGTCCTTGTCATGTTTGCATCATTTTGATGTCATTTTCCATACAAAATTTATTACAATTTTTACAATACAAAATTTACAATTCAATAAAAATCATGTGTCTAAATTGTGCATTCCTTCTTCATCGAGTAAATCTTCAAGGATAATATCTTCTTCTGAGGAGTAGAAGATTTCTTCTATCTTTTGGTCTTCTAATTCTTCCAAGAATCTGTTGTACATTCTAGTATAAAAATAAAAAGTTTTTGGAGCATCTGTATGAAAATCTGGAAAATGATCAACGCATGGTGATGAGCTCAATATGTAGATTTTGTAAATCTGATTCATAAAATACAGTCTGTAGTCTTCGTTTCTCTTTTCGATGAATTTATGCTTGAAGGCTAATGTCTGTAATCTCTGATGTTTTATTTGTTTTTGGATTGTAGCACTGCAAATGGTTGGATGATGGACTTTGGGTTCCGCTTCTTGTTTTTGCCATTTAAAAAAGGGACTGACCCAAATTCTGTGAACTGCTGGTTCTAAATCTGTTCTAATCCATTCTGGATATGTTGATCTTATTTCTAATTTTACTTCATTATTGCCGATATCAAAGATATATTGGATTGCACTTTTAAGGGCAACACTGTTGAGACTGTCTATGTTATCTTTATCTGTAATGATGATTTCGAAAACTAATCCTAAATCTAATAAGGAATTTATACTTATTCTTTCTTCCTTATTATTAAACTGAAAGAAAAAATCTCTAAATGATGAAAAATGTATTTGGGTAGAAAGGATGTAGAATTGAAGTTGACAAGAACAATTGTCTATGTCTAAAGTTTCTTTTTCACAATCAATTTTATGTTTGGCATATTCATTTATTCCTTTTAAAGGAATAATTTTTATGCCATTAGGTTTTAAGAAAAGAATTTCTTGGATCATTTGGAATTTTTTGTAGAAATTTTCTTTGGCTTTTGAGAAAATAATGTCATTTATTTGGGTAGGTAATATGCTTAATTCTGTAAGTGGTCTAAAGAAAAATCTTGTTGGGCTCAGTTTTTGGCTAGAATTAAATAGACTAGGTCTGTCTAATAGACTGGGTTTGTCTATTTCAAAATCTTGAATCTTTTTAAGAAGGTCCAAGTTTATAAGGTTTGTCTTAAGGGCTGCTTCTGTTTTTTGTAATTTTTCCGTCAATTCCTTTATTTTATCAGACATTAATGATTTCGAATCATTTAGTCTTTTAAAATTTTTTACCATCGTCTCGCAATGATCACAAAATTTAAAATCAGTTTTTAAAACTTTTTTAGGAATTTCATAAACACTCTTTTTTGGAAAATTATTTTCATGGGCTATTTGTTTACCATAACTCTTTTGGGTATTTATATCTTTTCGGATTGGATAATCAATAAAGTAATTTGGACCAATAAAACGGTTGGCTGATTCTAGAGCTTCAGGAAGGGTTTTAAAACTTTTATAAAAAGAATTTTGATCATTTTTAATAACTTCAACCACTCGGGTCCAATGGTTGTAGACTCCTGTCACCTTCCCTTGGTAAACAACATAATATAATATGGTTTCTGAATCAGCTTCATGTGATGATTGAGAAGAAAGATTTATTTGATTGAAATAATAGGCCAAGGCATTTAAGACTATGACTTTTTGATTGGAATCGTTTGGTTGGACGTTCCATATTGAATTTAATAAAGTTTTTTGGGATTTTTCTAGATGAAAAGGTTTTGAAGTCCTGAAACATTTTTGTGAGTTTTGAGGATAAACAGGGAGATTGATATCTCCAAAAGAAATTAATTCTGTGGGGGATTTCTGTTGGGAATAATTAACTTTGCTTGATGACGCCATTTTCCTGCATGGATCAAATAAATTTGTTAGAATTCTTTCATAATTCCCATAAGTTTTTATTCTTTTTAGAGAAATATTATTTTGAAAATTTTTTCCTTGAATTAGTGCATTAATACTATTTTCATATATAGAATATGTTTTTATTAAATTGAGGTTTTTTGTACAAGGTTTTTCTAAGAATTCAAAATCTAATTTTTTATAATTAAATTTAAAAGAGATGGAATTATTATTTACTTTATATGGAGTAATTAATTTTATAAAGGGTGTTCCTAGAATTATAGTATGATGTATGTCATTAACTAAAATAAATGTAGTTTTAATAAAAACTCCATTGTTTAATATTGATGCTTCTGTTTTTGAACTAACATTTAATTTAGAATTGTTAGCAGCCGAAAGCTTTTCATTAGTTTTTTCTTGAAATTTTTTAGGTACTATCCCTGATTTTATACAATTTAAATCAGCACCAGTATCAAAAAGTGCTATTGTACTAATTTTAAAATTTTCTGAAAATACCAGATTTATTTTTAGTATGTATTTTCTAGAGGTTATTTCTCTTAATACAAAAAGAAAGTCTTCTGGAATTTTTTCAAGGTTTTGAATGTTTTTTATTTCATTATCTTCAGATTCTTCGGAATTTTCAATATTAATATTATCTAATATTTCTTTGATTATTTCAGTGTAACGTCCTGTAATTTGGACTGCGTATAAACCATGCATAATTCCTAGTAATTTAATTGCTTGATATTTAAATTCTTTTCTTTGAATTTATTTATTTTACGCAGTAGTTTAATCGTCATCTTTTCAGTATATAAGTGAGGCCGGACTGGAGATTGAGTATTGAGATAAATTATTAAAGTCATGTTTAATTATTTTATGCATTCTATGCATAATTCATGCATGATGTGATTTGCTTCATGAAATTTTAAAAGTTCGTGCATTAGAATTTTAAGTTGCATTTCACGTTCGAGCGATGATCAGAGACCGGAGAATTTTCAGAAAATTATTTTATTACATGATTTGTTTTTATAAATTAAGTTAAAGCATTTTTAGAGTATTTTTCAAAAATGAGAATTTTTGGGTATTTTTACCCGCAGGACTTTATTTTTAACGGTACGTAAATTTTAGCGAATCGGGGGACTTTTTATTGGTTCGGCTAATATTTTCAAAATCTTTTCAACTCGAAATATTTTACGGGAGAGTGTTTGGATTAAATGGACCGAATTTTAAGTCTATTGGGCCTAATTCTCTTTTAATATTTTAATTAAACAAAGTTGGACCCATTAACTATTTGTTTACTATATAATAACCTCCTAATCACTCATTTAACCTAAACCTAATGACCCTAGCACCGACACTTCCTTCAGCAGCCGACACCCTCGTTTTCACCATCAAACTTGAGGCCCCATCGGTTTCCCTCTTCACCCTTGAAAGAACTTCCGGCTCGTGTGTGTGTTCTTCGATATAGATCATCACCAGGCACGTATTATATCCATTATTTTCTCATCACACATGTCTTTTATACTGTTGGTTATGTTGTTGCATGCAAAGTTTCGATCCAGCCCTACACACGACAAATGGGTTCTGTTTTCCGATATTCATGAACCCTTTTTATTTGTGCTCACGTTTTCTGATTTTTAGTGCAAGGGGTTGCTATATTGTGATGGAAAGGGGCTGTTCAGATCGTGTTTGGTCGAGTTTAAGTGCTGGTGTGCGCAGCTGGTTGTGTTGTGTTGATTTAGGTGTGGGCCGATCGGGTAGAAGTGGTGAGGGGGTTCGATCTGTTCTTCCGACCACACCAGCTGAGCGAGGGCTTCCTCCAGCCCTGGATCAGACCTTGGTGGGTCTGGTTTGGGGTCTGGAACGGCTCGAACCACGCTGTAGAAACGGGACAATCGATCGAGGTAAGGTGAGATATTTTGGGTCACGGTAGGAGCATTTTGGTGGGTATCGGTTCTTAGGGGTCAATCGCGTGCATGGGCTGGTGGCTGGGTTCTAGGATGTTCCTTGGTGTCTGGACTAAGTCCACTGTAGGTGGGTTTATTGCTGGAACGAAGGGGTAGCTTGAGGCGAGAGCTTTTGAGGGATAGGTGCATGTGAGGTGGCATAATATGAGAGAACCGAGAATTTTAGTGGGTTCTGAAATTTTGCCGTGAGTTTGGGATGCCTAATGACAGTGTTTTAGGGTCTATTAAGTGTTCTTATGATATGGTAAAAGTTGTAGAAGATTTGGGTAAATTTTGGAATCGATTCGGATTAAAATCGGGACCCGAACCGAGTTTTAAAACAAATTAGATAAGCGGAGAATTGGGCTCGGGTTTAAGTTTAGAAAAGCTTTTAAAAATGTTTTGGGACATTTTAAGGAGTTTGGTAAGCTTCGGGTCAATTTTAGAGGTCCAGGGGTAAAATGGTAATTTTTGGGTTTCCAGGGGTAAAATGGTAATTTTGCACCCGGGGTGAGATTTTTGTCCTAGCAGCGCCCTGAGCACGAATCATGATATTTTAAAATGTTCATGCATCACGTTTACGATTTTTTTATGCTATTATAATAATTATGGTGCATGCTTGATTTAAAGGAATTAAGTGAAGAAGTGAGGAGCACTCCGTCTCCGCCGCGCCGAGTCGTTATTTTGTTTGTTTTCTGTCAAAACAAACCAAGGCATGTTTATATCTTCTTTCACTCTTCAATCAAGTCATATAGGTATTTTTAAATATCGCAAGGACATGATTTTAATGCAAGAAGATCGAAGTTGTTCATATTTAATTATGTTATTTAATTATATTACGTGCAAATACAAATTTTGAGATTTATGCGATATTGCTTGTGGTCACTTTACTATCATGCTTAAGTCCGGTCCCCAGTATCGGCCCGGTCACCAGTTACCGGTCAGTTCAGTTGTTTCACCCAGTACTGTGGCAGTAGTCTGATCAGACGCAAATCCGATCCCCAGTATCGGTCCGGTCCCCAGTATCGGTCAGCTCAGTTCAGTTCAGTTCATGGACCACTTGCATAGACCATAATCTCACCAGAAAATTTATTACAAATTATTTCAGTACAGCGCTCCAAGGAGCAATTATTTTTACCATGCGTTTTTCAGTTCAGCTATGCACGTATTATAATTGCTCAGGACATGATATTTTATCCCATGCAAATTTTATTGTAGTATTTACTTGCTATTTACGATATATGCATGTTGAGTCTTTAGACTCACTAGACTTGATTGTTGCAGGTACTGATGATGTTGGGACCGAGGGCGGGGACCAGTGAGCTAGCTTAGGGTCGGCAGCAGTGGCACCCGAGGACCTCAGTTTCAACATTTGCAAACTTTATTTTTATGCTCAAACTTTTTATCGCTTGTTGGATTATTTTAAATTGTTACTTTGCAAATATTTACTTCCGCTGCTATTTTAATCATTTAACATTTTTGTCAGTTTGGATATAAATGAGACTTTTAATTAGTTAAAAGAAAATTTTAAAATTTTCCGCAATTTTTCAAGTAATGATTTTCGGGCCGTTATAGTTGGTATCAGAGCCTATGTTCTTGTAAAGGGTTACACTACTACTGACCACGAGAAGCTCACGAAGTCACGTCTTCGGTCTGTAAGTTTTATATTTCAGCATTTTATTTAAAGCATGAATTATTTTGACAGCATGCTTCCATGAAATAGTTTACGATCAGATTTTCAGTATTTCAGTGTTCGTTTGAAAATAAATTATGGAATTATGCACGTTGGTTACGTTTGGAATTGGACATATCTAAGAATCCGAATGTTGGGCTTTAGGAGAAATTGAAAATGATTTGACTATATTCAGTAGTACTGATGCCCCCTTTGTGAGTTATAAGTTAATCTTGAAAATTATGAATGCTTTTGAGAAAAGAAATTATCGATGGTTCTTGGTTGCTAGTCGAGTAAATTTTTGAGGATTTTTATATAAGCAATAGCAATTTGAAGACTACGACAATCTTTAGGATAATAAATGTACAATTTGGAGAACTGTAAGGGTCAGATTGCAATTTTCAAAAATTTTAAGGAGTAAATGCGAACTTTTGAGGAACACTTGGGATTTTAAGTATTTATAGAAATGTAAGACGTGTTATGGGAATTAAGTTTGGGTTTAATAAACTTAAGGCTACTGAGCCTTATGATACAGGAAATCTATAAAATGAAATTGGGAATACTGAGGACTCATGGGTAATTGTGGAATTTCGAGATTTAATGAAAAATTGGATGATAGGAATTTTCGGTTATTTAGGCTCGAAGGAAATATAGAATATTTAGATATTTTAGTTATACTGTTATAATGAATGGTAATCAAGAACATTGTAGGATGAATCAATCTTAGGCGTAAAAATTTAAGCGTTAGTGAATAATGTTGTGGCAAATTAAGAAATTTAAAGTGATGACGATTTAAGGTAAATTTGATCGGTTAGTTAAGTTATAAGAATAAACATTGAGTTAGTAAATTTTTGGGAACGTAAGTTGATGTGTCACAAGTTTTAGTGATCATGATCTTAACAGTTAAGATTATACCTTGTGAGAATTTAAAATTTTTCAAAGTTGGGTACAATGAGGGTTAGTTTAATCGATAGACCAACGCAAGAGGTGAGGTAGACACCTTGTCTTGGGAAATGTTGGAAGTCATTAACAAACTTGGGACTAAACGGATATATGTATTGGGATTATTTTATTCAAAGCTATTTGGATTAGGTAAGTTTGAATTTCAAATTTATGGAATATTTGTTCATACGGAATTTTGGGGAAATAAAAACAAAAGAAAATTTGTTGTGTTCAATATAAGTTATCAATGGATGAATATTAAGATTTTTATCGAGTAAGAAATCTAAAATTTTGATATGGGAATTCTAGAATTTTATGGGTTATAAGTGAAGTTGGTTTATTAGAATTAGTCCAACATTAACATGGGGTGACTTAGTAAGTTTTATACGCTAGTACTAATTAAGCCTTAAGGATACATAAGAATGCGACATTCGTTTCAATGATGGAAGTCCAAGGGTCGTAGGCCTCAACTTTAATTGAGAAAATAATAGTTTAAACATGTAATTGGAACTCGAAAGGCTTTAAAATTTAGGTAAAATGTCGATGTTGTATAATTGGGTTTATGAATTAACGTTACTCGAGGTATAAGAAATTGCAACAATTTTACATTCGGGATGTACTCGTAAATAATTAAGTTATGGAAGTTTAGTGCCGTAAGATAGAGATTCGATTCAAGAAACTTAGCCTAATATTATTATGAGATTGAGATAAGGTTTAACAGTTAAGCGTATAATCGAGGATATGAATCGATCAGTAAATTTTGGTGCTAAGGTTTCTTAGAGTGAAATACATAAATACAAATGTAAGAGATCAATGAACATCACGGGTACACTATAAGAAAAGTAAGACGTAATAAAATTCGGACTGTCATTTCTAATATTGGTAATTTTGAGAAAAGTTGAAATTCGAGGTTATAGAAAATAGAGCTAAGTTACTATAAGTCGTTTTAAGTTGCGATTCGCAAACGAGATTTTGTTAGGCAATTTAATTAGGATTGAAGAAACGTAAGGACATCACAGCAATTATTTTATCAGAGTAGCGCAGCGGAAGCGTGGAGTATTGGAATATTACAACTAAGTTTAAACTTCGTGATTATCAAGGATAAGCGAATTTCGGGGACGAAATTCAATTTAAGGGGGAGAGATTGTAACGTCCTGTAATTTGGACTGCGTATAAACCATGCATAATTCCTAGTAATTTAATTGCTTGATATTTAAATTCTTTTCTTTGAATTTATTTATTTTACGCAGTAGTTTAATCGTCATCTTTTCAGTATATAAGTGAGGCCGGACTGGAGATTGAGTATTGAGATAAATTATTAAAGTCATGTTTAATTATTTTATGCATTCTATGCATAATTCATGCATGATGTGATTTGTTTCATGAAATTTTAAAAGTTCGTGCATTAGAATTTTAAGTTGCATTTCACGTTCGAGCGATGATCAGAGACCGGAGAATTTTCAGAAAATTATTTTATTACATGATTTGTTTTTATAAATTAAGTTAAAGCATTTTTAGAGTATTTTTCAAAAATGAGAATTTTTGGGTATTTTTACCCGCAGGACTTTATTTTTAACGGTACGTAAATTTTAGCGAATCGGGGGACTTTTTATTGGTTCGGCTAATATTTTCAAAATCTTTTCAACTCGAAATATTTTACGGGAGAGTGTTTGGATTAAATGGACCGAATTTTAAGTCTATTGGGCCTAATTCTCTTTTAATATTTTAATTAAACAAAGTTGGACCCATTAACTATTTGTTTACTATATAATAACCTCCTAATCACTCATTTAACCTAAACCTAATGACCCTAGCACCGACACTTCCTTCAGCAGCCGACACCCTCGTTTTCACCATCAAACTTGAGGCCCCATCGGTTTCCCTCTTCACCCTTGAAAGAACTTCCGGCTCGTGTGTGTGTTCTTCGATATAGATCATCACCAGGCACGTATTATATCCATTATTTTCTCATCACACATGTCTTTTATACTGTTGGTTATGTTGTTGCATGCAAAGTTTCGATCCAGCCCTACACACGACAAATGGGTTCTGTTTTCCGATATTCATGAACCCTTTTTATTTGTGCTCACGTTTTCTGATTTTTAGTGCAAGGGGTTGCTATATTGTGATGGAAAGGGGCTGTTCAGATCGTGTTTGGTCGAGTTTAAGTGCTGGTGTGCGCAGCTGGTTGTGTTGTGTTGATTTAGGTGTGGGCCGATCGGGTAGAAGTGGTGAGGGGGTTCGATCTGTTCTTCCGACCACACCAGCTGAGCGAGGGCTTCCTCCAGCCCTGGATCAGACCTTGGTGGGTCTGGTTTGGGGTCTGGAACGGCTCGAACCACGCTGTAGAAACGGGACAATCGATCGAGGTAAGGTGAGATATTTTGGGTCACGGTAGGAGCATTTTGGTGGGTATCGGTTCTTAGGGGTCAATCGCGTGCATGGGCTGGTGGCTGGGTTCTAGGATGTTCCTTGGTGTCTGGACTAAGTCCACTGTAGGTGGGTTTATTGCTGGAACGAAGGGGTAGCTTGAGGCGAGAGCTTTTGAGGGATAGGTGCATGTGAGGTGGCATAATATGAGAGAACCGAGAATTTTAGTGGGTTCTGAAATTTTGCCGTGAGTTTGGGATGCCTAATGACAGTGTTTTAGGGTCTATTAAGTGTTCTTATGATATGGTAAAAGTTGTAGAAGATTTGGGTAAATTTTGGAATCGATTCGGATTAAAATCGGGACCCGAACCGAGTTTTAAAACGAATTAGATAAGCGGAGAATTGGGCTCGGGTTTAAGTTTAGAAAAGCTTTTAAAAATGTTTTGGGACATTTTAAGGAGTTTGGTAAGCTTCGGGTCAATTTTAGAGGTCCAGGGGTAAAATGGTAATTTTTGGGTTTCCAGGGGTAAAATGGTAATTTTGCACCCGGGGTGAGATTTTTGTCCTAGCAGCGCCCTGAGCACGAATCATGATATTTTAAAATGTTCATGCATCACGTTTACGATTTTTTTATGCTATTATAATAATTATGGTGCATGCTTGATTTAAAGGAATTAAGTGAAGAAGTGAGGAGCACTCCGTCTCCGCCGCGCCGAGTCGTTATTTTGTTTGTTTTCTGTCAAAACAAACCAAGGCATGTTTATATCTTCTTTCACTCTTCAATCAAGTCATATAGGTATTTTTAAATATCGCAAGGACATGATTTTAATGCAAGAAGATCGAAGTTGTTCATATTTAATTATGTTATTTAATTATATTACGTGCAAATACAAATTTTGAGATTTATGCGATATTGCTTGTGGTCACTTTACTATCATGCTTAAGTCCGGTCCCCAGTATCGGCCCGGTCACCAGTTACCGGTCAGTTCAGTTGTTTCACCCAGTACTGTGGCAGTAGTCTGATCAGACGCAAATCCGATCCCCAGTATCGGTCCGGTCCCCAGTATCGGTCCCCAGTATCGGTCAGCTCAGTTCAGTTCAGTTCAGGGACCACTTGCATAGACCATAATCTCACCAGAAAATTTATTACAAATTATTTCAGTACAGCGCTCCAAGGAGCAATTATTTTTACCATGCGTTTTTCAGTTCAGCTATGCACGTATTATAATTGCTCAGGACATGATATTTTATCCCATGCAAATTTTATTGTAGTATTTACTTGCTATTTACGATATATGCATGTTGAGTCTTTAGACTCACTAGACTTGATTGTTGCAGGTACTGATGATGTTGGGACCGAGGGCGGGGACCAGTGAGCTAGCTTAGGGTCGGCAGTAGTGGCACCCGAGGACCTCAGTTTCAACATTTGCAAACTTTATTTTTATGCTCAAACTTTTTATCGCTTGTTGGATTATTTTAAATTGTTACTTTGCAAATATTTACTTCCGCTGCTATTTTAATCATTTAACATTTTTGTCAGTTTGGATATAAATGAGACTTTTAATTAGTTAAAAGAAAATTTTAAAATTTTCCGCAATTTTTCAAGTAATGATTTTCGGGCCGTTATATTCAGAATCTTGTTTTTGTTTTTCTTTTATTTCTTTTAGTTCTATTTTTATTTCTTTTATCTCTTTTTATAAATCTTGGATTGTTATCTCTTTATTTTTTGTTTTCTTTCTTTTTTCTAAAATATTGGTTAGGTCGTAAGTATTTTTAGAAGTATTTGGTAAAGTAGTATATTTTATTTCTGTTTTTTCTTCTTTATTTTCTTTGAGAGATTTTAAAATTTTATTAAGATATTCTTTTTGAATATTGGGATCATTTATGTCTTTTAGAATATCAAGAAGGAATTGTTGATCTTTTGAAAGTATGTTAATTTGTTTTTCAGATTCATTACTAGATGTAATTAATTCATCTATTTGTAAAGATTCATTTTCATCTTTAGAAGAAAAATTTTCTAATTCTGACTCAGAAGAATCAATTAAAAGATTAGAAATTTTATTTAATATTTCTTCATTTAATTCTAATTCATTTAACTGTTTATTCAATCTACATTAATTAGCAGTATGTCCTTTTTTATGACATTTATAACATTCAATATCTTTAAATGATTTTTTAGGATATTGTTTGAAATTTTTAAATTTCTTATACGGTTTCTTATAAAAATCTTCTTTTGGTTTAAAATTTCTCTTATTGTATTTAAAATTTTTTCTATATGGCTTTTCATTAGATTCACTACAGTTTCCTAAGCATTTAGAAGGAGAAGGTTTATTAGGATTTATATCGAATTGTTGACAGAAAGTTCCTACTTCTTGTTTCGTTCTTTTCATTTCCCATTTTAAATGTTTTTGTAATTTTAGATCTTGACATATTTTTAAACCTTCTTGTTGAGTTAAACTAATTAATTGACCATAAGTAAATTCATTATAAGGAATTATTTGTTTTCCACATGATTCTCTAATTTTATTTCTAACCTTTTCTCCTAAAAGAGTTGGTAATCCCGCTAGGAATTTTTCTTTCCAAAATGGTTGATTAGAGTCTTCCCTAAGCATGACTCTGGTTAGAAAAGTATTTTTATACCATTGAAAATCACTTAATTTTTTACATTTAAGATTTGATAATAATTCAGCATTTTTATCTTTTAAATGTGAAGGATCACCTATAAAGTGTAAAGAGATTGTTAGGATTAAAGTAGCTACAGCATCTTGTTGGGGATTTTCATCTTGATCTAAAATTGGTATTCCATCTTCATCAGTTTTTATAGAATTTAAAATATCTTCTTGTTGTTGATTTGTAAGATAATAGTCCCACCAACCTTTAATTTGGCCAGAAAAACCAGCTATAAGGAGTTCGGCTATGGTTCTATCTTGTGTATTTGTTTGAGTTTTATAGGCATTTGCTGCCATAGTCATTTGTTGTAAAATACTAAGAATATTATATTCAGTCATTCCATCTATGTTCCAATCATAAACGGAAGAAGCATTAAAACGAGATTGTGTTATGGGTTTTATTATTCCTAAATCTGGAGCAGGAATAATTTGTAACTTTTGTGAAGATTGATTCCAATCAATTTTATTGATTTTATTTGTAGGATTTTGGAATTGTTCTAAAGCTTCACTAATATCTGAATCATGATTTAAGGTATTTATTCTAAGATTAGAGTTTGGTGTTTCAGGAATAGTTTGATCTATGGGTTGATTTGAGCTACTGGCTGTTGTATCCATTTTACTTAATTTATCTTGTATTAATTTTATAAATTCAAAATTATTCTCTTTGATATTTTTAACACTATTTTCAGTTATTTGGTATGGTTTAAAAATTGGGTTTTTGAGTTTACTATTCGAGGTTTCTATTTTAGTTGTTGGTTGTTTTTGTATTTGTTTTTCTATCCGATCTAGTTGTTTTCCTATGGTATTTAAATTTGTATTTGTGAAATTATTTTGTATTATGATGTTTTTTATATTAATTTTTTCATTATCTCCTGGATTTTTTATAGGAATTGCTTCAATTTGTTGATTTTGTACTAGTATTTTAATTCCTTGTAAAGGAGGATGATTAGATTGAATTTTTCTAGAATCAGTAATAGTTTCCCATTCTGGTGATTTATTTCTCATTGTAATAGGATTAACATAGTTTGAAAATGGGTATTCTAAGGAATTTTGAGAGGAGTATATTTCAAACCAATCGAAGAATAAAATGTTAATTTTATATTTATTTATAAATTCATAGAATTTTTCTTGAATATCTTTTCTGGTATTCATAAAATTTTCAAAAAACCATAATCTTTTCGCTTTATTATGCATATCATAAAAATCTTTATGTAGAAAGTTTTTATCTATTTGGAATTCTTTTTCTATAACATTTAGTTCATTAATTATATTTTCTGTTATTGAGGAAAAAGTTGGACTTGTTGGATCTTGTTCTGATTCAAATTGTTGTTCTGGAATATTCAATTGTCTTCCTGTCTTATTTTTGGTATATATAGGTCTAGGTATTTCTGAGGTATAATCTACATTTCTTATTATAGAATTGGGTATATCTGATGTAGAATATCTAGGTTGGGTTTTATAAGGAGAGTTTATTTGTGATATTCTTCCTAAATCTATAGTATCTGAAGTTGAAGAATCATCAGATCTACTGTTATGACCACTTGTTCTATCAAAAGAAAGTTTAACTCTTCCATCTAAATATTGAGTTATTTCTTTTAATTGGGTGTTGGGTTCTTCTTGTTCTATAAATTCTGTTTTGGCAATACCTTCTAAAATCCATTCTTCTGGAAGTGTTATAATCTTTCCATTGAATCGGTTTAGGAATTACTGTATTAGATTTTCTTAAATCTGTTTGTAATAAAAGAGTTTCTCCTTTTTTACTATGAAATTTTACTTTTGTCGCAAAAGCAGAAATCATGGCTTTATAATGTACTTTAAAAATTAAGGCTACGGGAATTGAACCTTGAAGCATATTATAATTATGAGTTTTAACTTGTAGAACTAAAGATTTTAAAATATTTTTATCATTTAAGGAGACTGAAAAATTTGGATAGCAATCAAAAGAAATTGGTCCCGTACACAGACTAGATTCAACGGAACTTAACAAGGAGTCTTCAAAGTTTGTGAATCTGGCATCTCTTAAAATAGCAAGAATAGAGGTATTTAATCCTTCTTTTGTTAAAGGTTTTATTCCAACTTGGACTAATCCAATATGAAGGTATTTATAATTTTTATCTCTATGTTTTTGTAAAGAATTTTGAGAAAATAAATTTATTGTTTCAAAAGGTTTTGTAAGTTGAATATCTCTTTCTTCTGTTTTAATTGTAAAATCAGTTTTGAAAAATTGATATCTAGAAGTTTTATAGATTTGATCTTTATTTACTTTAGGAATTTCCCAATTATCAATTGATTTATCAAAATCTTCTATGACTATTTCTTCGGTATTTATTATCCTTCTATTCTCATAAGAAGTTGAAGTAGCGGAGTTAAGAGAAGTAGATCTACAGAAAATTGAATTCATTTTATTAAAATTTGTGTTTCGATTTTTAATTTCTCTCTACAATCCTAAGCAATTCTATGGTTTTACAGCCTTAACGTTAGGACTTACTACCCAGACCTTCTTAGGCAAAAACACTCAAGAGAAATTAAATTTCTAAAACTCAAATTAAAAGGGGATAATTGAACACCAATAGAAATATTCATAAACAATAATAATAAAAAGCAATTAATAAAAAGAAAATGCAATAACAATAAATAAAGTAGGCGGTTTAACCAGCCATATAATATGTATAATAATATATATATATATGCGGAATTTAAAGACAGGAATTTAAATACAAGAATTTAAATGCAGGAATTTAAAGATCTTTAAAGATTTGAGGTTCCTCC
The DNA here is from genome assembly GCF_022965805.1 of Primulina eburnea. Lineage (NCBI taxonomy): Eukaryota > Viridiplantae > Streptophyta > Magnoliopsida > Lamiales > Gesneriaceae > Primulina > Primulina eburnea. The sequence continues at coordinate 20,166,025 of NC_133105.1, forward strand.
AGTTTCTGATTGCATATAATCTTTAAAGGATTATATGTAGAGCATACTTTTGCAAAGAACACCACAAAATCTTCAAAGATATATATATATATATATATATATATATATATATATATAATATATATATAGGTATTTATATATATATTTAGGCAGTTTAACCGGCCATATAATATATGATATATATATACAAGTATTTAACACATAAATAAAACACACCTTGGAAGCAAAATAAGAACTTCAATATATCTTCAAAGGATTTACAATTTCTTCAAGAACATAAAGCTTGAAAGGTAAGAACACCTTGAATGTGAGTGGAGAAAGTAGGAAAATTAAGAAAGAGAAGAGAGAAGAAAGGAAGTGAAAGTGGGAATCAAAACTTGGTATAAAAAAACTTGCCTTTCCTTGGAGGCCTTGTCTTCTTTATATAGACATCTTCAAGGGTATTTTCGGAATCATGAATAGTATTTGTCCTTGTCATGTTTGCATCATTTTGATGTCATTTTCCATATATATATATATATATATATATATATATATATATATATATATTTATTACAATTTTTACAATACAAAATTTACAATTCAATAAAAATCATGTGTCTAAATTGTGCATTCCTTCTTCATCGAGTAAATCTTCAAGGATAATATCTTCTTCTGAGGAGTAGAAGATTTCTTCTATCTTTTGGTCTTCTAATTCTTCCAAGAATCTGTTGTACATTCTAGTATAAAAATAAAAAGTTTTTGGAGCATCTGTATGAAAATCTGGAAAATGATCAACGCATGGTGATGAGCTCAATATGTAGATTTTGTAAATCTGATTCATAAAATACAGTCTGTAGTCTTCGTTTCTCTTTTCGATGAATTTATGCTTGAAGGCTAATGTCTGTAATCTCTGATGTTTTATTTGTTTTTGGATTGTAGCACTGCAAATGGTTGGATGATGGACTTTGGGTTCCGCTTCTTGTTTTTGCCATTTAAAAAAGGGACTGACCCAAATTCTGTGAACTGCTGGTTCTAAATCTGTTCTAATCCATTCTGGACATATTGATCTTATTTCTAATTTTACTTCATTATTGCCGATATCAAAGATATATTGGATTGCACTTTTAAGGGCAACACTGTTGAGACTGTCTATGTTATCTTTATCTGTAATGATGATTTCGAAAACTAATCCTAAATCTAATAAGGAATTTATACTTATTCTTTCTTCCTTATTATTAAACTGAAAGAAAAAATCTCTAAATGATGAAAAATGTATTTGGGTAGAAAGGATGTAGAATTGAAGTTGACAAGAACAATTGTCTATGTCTAAAGTTTCTTTTTCACAATCAATTTTATGTTTGGCATATTCATTTATTCCTTTTAAAGGAATAATTTTTATGCCATTAGGTTTTAAGAAAAGAATTTCTTGGATCATTTGGAATTTTTTGTAGAAATTTTCTTTGGCTTTTGAGAAAATAATGTCATTTATTTGGGTAGGTAATATGCTTAATTCTGTAAGTGGTCTAAAGAAAAATCTTGTTGGGCTCAGTTTTTGGCTAGAATTAAATAGACTAGGTCTGTCTAATAGACTGGGTTTGTCTATTTCAAAATCTTGAATCTTTTTAAGAAGGTCCAAGTTTATAAGGTTTGTCTTAAGGGCTGCTTCTGTTTTTTGTAATTTTTCCGTCAATTCCTTTATTTTATCAGACATTAATGATTTCGAATCATTTAGTCTTTTAAAATTTTTTACCATCGTCTCGCAATGATCACAAAATTTAAAATCAGTTTTTAAAACTTTTTTAGGAATTTCATAAACACTCTTTTTTGGAAAATTATTTTCATGGGCTATTTGTTTACCATAACTCTTTTGGGTATTTATATCTTTTCGGATTGGATAATCAATAAAGTAATTTGGACCAATAAAACGGTTGGCTGATTCTAGAGCTTCAGGAAGGGTTTTAAAACTTTTATAAAAAGAATTTTGATCATTTTTAATAACTTCAACCACTCGGGTCCAATGGTTGTAGACTCCTGTCACCTTCCCTTGGTAAACAACATAATATAATATGGTTTCTGAATCAGCTTCATGTGATGATTGGGAAGAAAGATTTATTTGATTGAAATAATAGGCCAAGGCATTTAAGACTATGACTTTTTGATTGGAATCGTTTGGTTGGACGTTCCATATTGAATTTAATAAAGTTTTTTGGGATTTTTCTAGATGAAAAGGTTTTGAAGTCCTGAAACATTTTTGTGAGTTTTGAGGATAAACAGGGAGATTGATATCTCCAAAAGAAATTAATTCTGTGGGGGATTTCTGTTGGGAATAATTAACTTTGCTTGATGACGCCATTTTCCTGCATGGATCAAATAAATTTGTTAGAATTCTTTCATAATTCCCATAAGTTTTTATTCTTTTTAGAGAAATATTATTTTGAAAATTTTTTCCTTGAATTAGTGCATTAATACTATTTTCATATATAGAATATGTTTTTATTAAATTGAGGTTTTTTGTACGAGGTTTTTCTAAGAATTCAAAATCTAATTTTTTATAATTAAATTTAAAAGAGATGGAATTATTATTTACTTTATATGGAGTAATTAATTCTATAAAGGGTGTTCCTAGAATTATAGTATGATGTATGTCATTAACTAAAATAAATGTAGTTTTAATAAAAACTCCATTGTTTAATATTGATGCTTCTGTTTTTGAACTAACATTTAATTTAGAATTGTTAGCAGCCGAAAGCTTTTCATTAGTTTTTTCTTGAAATTTTTTAGGTACTATCCCTGATTTTATACAATTTAAATCAGCACCAGTATCAAAAAGTGCTATTGTACTAATTTTAAAATTTTCTAAAAATACCAGATTTATTTTTAGTATGTATTTTCTAGAGGTTATTTCTCTTAATACAAAAAGAAAGTCTTCTGGAATTTTTTCAAGGTTTTGAATGTTTTTTATTTCATTATCTTCAGATTCTTCGGAATTTTCAATATTAATATTATCTAATATTTCTTTGATTATTTCAGAATCTTGTTTTTGTTTTTCTTTTATTTCTTTTAGTTCTATTTTTATTTCTTTTATCTCTTTTTGTAAATCTTGGATTGTTATCTCTTTATTTTTTGTTTTCTTTCTTTTTTCTAAAATATTGGTTAGGTCGTAAGTATTTTTAGAAGTATTTGGTAAAGTAGTATATTTTATTTCTGTTTTTTCTTCTTTATTTTCTTTGAGAGATTTTAAAATTTTATCAAGATATTCTTTTTGAATATTGGGATCATTTATGTCTTTTAGAATATCAAGAAGGAATTGTTGATCTTTTGAAAGCATGTTAATTTGTTTTTCAGATTCATTACTAGATGTAATTAATTCATCTATTTGTAAAGATTCATTTTCATCTTTAGAAGAAAAATTTTCTAATTCTGACTCAGAAGAATCAATTAAAAGATTAGAAATTTTATTTAATATTTCTTCATTTAATTCTAATTCATTTAACTGTTTATTCAATCTACAATAATTAGCAGTATGTCCTTTTTTATGACATTTATAACATTCAATATCTTTAAATGATTTTTTAGGATATTGTTTGAAATTTTTAAATTTCTTATAAGGTTTCTTATAAAAATCTTCTTTTGGTTTAAAATTTCTCTTATTGTATTTAAAATTTTTTCTATATGGCTTTTCATTAGATTCACTACAGTTTCCTAAGCATTTAGAAGGAGAAGGTTTATTAGGATTTATATCGAATTGTTGACAGAAAGTTCCTAATTCTTGTTTCGTTCTTTTCATTTCCCATTTTAAATGTTTTTGTAATTTTAGATCTTGACATATTTTTAAACCTTCTTGTTGAGTTAGACTAATTAATTGACCATAAGTAAATTCATTATAAGGAATTATTTGTTTTCCACATGATTCCCTAATTTTATTTCTAACCTTTTCTCCTAAAAGAGTTGGTAATCCTGCTAGGAATTTTTCTTTCCAAAATGGTTGATTAGAGTCTTCCCTAAGCATGACTCTGGTTAGAAAAGTATTTTTATACCATTGAAAATCACTTAATTTTTTACATTTAAGATTTGATAATAATTCAGCATTTTTATCTTTTAAATGTGAAGGATCACCTATAAAATGTAAAGAGATTGTTAGGATTAAAGTAGCTACAGCATCTTGTTGGGGATTTTCATCTTGATCTAAAATTGGTATCCCGTCTTCATCAGTTTTTATAGAATTTAAAATATCTTCTTGTTGTTGATTTGTAAGATAATAGTCCCACCAACCCTTAATTTGACCAGAAAAACCAGCTATAAGGAGTTCGGCTATGGTTCTATCTTGTGTATTTGTTTGAGTTTTATAGGCATTTGCTGCCATAGTCATTTGTTGTAAAATACTAAGAATATTATATTCAGTCATTCCATCTATGTTCCAATCATAAACGGAAGAAGCATTAAAACGAGATTGTGTGATGGGTTTTATTATTCCTAAATCTGGAGCAGGAATAATTTGTAACTTTTGTGAAGATTGATTCCAATCAATTTTATTGATTTTATTTGTAGGATTTTGGAATTGTTCTAAAGCTTCACTAATATCTGAATCATGATTTAAGGTATTTATTCTAAGATTAGAGTTTGGTGTTTCAGGAATAGTTTGATCTATGGGTTGATTTGAGCTACTGGCTGTTGTATCCATTTTACTTAATTTATCTTGTATTAATTTTATAAATTCAAAATTATTCTCTTTGATATTTTTAACACTATTTTCAGTTATTTGGTATGGTTTAAAAATTGGGTTTTTGAGTTTACTATTCGAGGTTTCTATTTTAGTTGTTGGTTGTTTTTGTATTTGTTTTTCTATCCGATCTAGTTGTTTTCCTATGGTATTTAAATTTGTATTTGTGAAATTATTTTGTATTATGATGTTTTTTATATTAATTTTTTCATTATCTCCTGGATTTTTTATAGGAATTGCTTCAATTTGTTGATTTTGTACTAGTATTTTAATTCCTTGTAAAGGAGGATGATTAGATTGAATTTTTCTAGAATCAGTAATGGTTTCCCATTCTGGTGATTTATTTCTCATTGTAATAGGATTAACATAGTTTGAAAATGGGTATCTAAGGAATTTTGAGAGGAGTATATTTCAAACCAATCGAAGAATAAAATGTTAATTTTATATTTATTTATAAATTCATAGAATTTTTCTTGAATATCTTTTCTGGTATTCATAAAATTTTCAAAAAACCATAATCTTTTCGCTTTATTATGTATATCATAAAAATCTTTATGTAGAAAGTTTTTATCTATTTGGAATTCTTTTTCTATAACATTTAGTTCATTAATTATATTTTCTGTTATTGAGGAAAAAGTTGGACTTGTTGGATCTTGTTCTGATTCAAATTGTTGTTCTGGAATATTCAATTGTCTTCCTATCTTATTTTTGGTATATATAGGTCTAGGTATTTCTGAGGTATAATCTACATTTCTTATTATAGAATTGGGTATATCTGAAGTAGAATATCTAGGTTGGGTTTTATAAGGAGAGTTTATTTGTGATATTCTTCCTAAATCTATAGTATCTGAAGTTGAAGAATCATCAGATCTACTGTTATGACTACTTGTTCTATCAAAAGAAAGTTTAACTCTTCCATCTAAATATTGAGTTATTTCTTTTAATTGGGTGTTGGGTTCTTCTTGTTCTATAAATTCTGTTTTTGCAATACCTTCTAAAATCCATTCTTCTGGAAGTGTTATATCTTTCCATTGAATCGGTTTAGGAATTACTGTATTAGATTTTCTTAAATCTGTTTGTAATAAAAGAGTTTCTCCTTTTTTACTATGAAATTTTACTTTTGTCGCAAAAGCAGAAATCATGGCTTTATAATGTACTTTAAAAATTAAGGCTACGGGAATTGAACCTTGAAGCATATTATAATTATGAGTTTTAACTTGTAGAACTAAAGATTTTAAAATATTTTTATCATTTAAGGAGACTGAAAAATTTGGATAGCAATCAAAAGAAATTGGTCCCGTACACAGACTAGATTCAACGGAACTTAACAAGGAGTCTTCAAAGTTTGTGAATCTGGCATCTCTTAAAATAGCAAGAATAGAGGTATTTAATCCTTCTTTTGTTAAAGGTTTTATTCCAACTTGGACTAATCCAATATGAAGGTATTTATAATTTTTATCTCTATGTTTTTGTAAAGAATTTTGAGAAAATAAATTTATTGTTTCAAAAGGTTTTGTAAGTTGAATATCTCTTTCTTCTGTTTTAATTGTAAAATCAGTTTTGAAAAATTGATATCTAGAAGTTTTATAGATTTGATCTTTATTTACTTTAGGAATTTCCCAATTATCAATTGATTTATCAAAATCTTCTATGACTATTTCTTCGGTATTTATTATCCTTCTATTCTCATAAGAAGTTGAAGTAGCGGAGTTAAAAGAAGTAGATCTACAGAAAATTGAATTCATTTTATTAAAATTTGTGTTTCGATTTTTAATTTCTCTCTACAATCCTAAGCAATTCTATGGTTTTACAGCCTTAACGTTAGGACTTACTACCCAGACCTTCTTAGGCAAAAACACTCAAGAGAAATTAAATTTCTAAAACTCAAATTAAAAGGGGATAATTGAACACCAATAGAAATATTCATAAACAATAATAATAAAAAGCAATTAATAAAAAGAAAATGCAATAACAATAAATAAAGTAGGCAGTTTAACCAGCCATATAATATGTATAATAATATATATATATATATGCGGAATTTAAAGACAGGAATTTAAATACACGAATTTAAATGCAGGAATTTAAAGATCTTTAAAGATTTGAGGTTCCTCCAGTTTCTGATTGCATATAATCTTTAAAGGATTATATGTAGAGCATACTTTTGCAAAGAACACCACAAAATCTTCAAAGATATATATATAATATATATATATATATATATTTATATATATTTATATATATATATATATAATATATATATAGGTATTTATATATATATTTAGGCGGTTTAACAGGCCACTTTATTTATTGTTATTGCATTTTCTTTTTATTAATTGCTTTTTATTATTATTGTTTATGAATATTTCTATTGGTGTTCAATTATCCCCCTAGTATCACTGGTAGTCTTAGAGCCTGGGGGGGGGTAGAGTTATAAGAATTGTTTTTACGATATTTTAATTTGAGTTTTAGAAATTTAATTTCTCTTGAGTGTTTTTGCCTAAGAAGGTCTGGGTAGTAAGTCCTAACGTTAAGGCTGTAAAACCATAGAATTGCTTAGGATTGTAGAGAGAAATTAAAAATCGAAACACAAATTTTAATAAAATGAATTCAATTTTCTGTAGATCTACTTCTCTTAACTCCGTTACTTCAACTTCTTATGAGAATAGAAGGATAATAAATACCGAAGAAATAGTCATAGAAGATTTTGATAAATCAATTGATAATTGGGAAATTCCTAAAGTAAATAAAGATCAAATCTATAAAACTTCTAGATATCAATTTTTCAAAACTGATTTTACAATTAAAACAGAAGAAAGAGATATTCAACTTACAAAACCTTTTGAAACAATAAATTTATTTTCTCAAAATTCTTTACAAAAACATAGAGATAAAAATTATAAATACCTTCATATTGGATTAGTCCAAGTTGGAATAAAACCTTTAACAAAAGAAGGATTAAATACCTCTATTCTTGCTATTTTAAGAGATGCCAGATTCACAAACTTTGAAGACTCCTTGTTAAGTTCCGTTGAATCTAGTCTGTGTACGGGACCAATTTCTTTTGATTGCTATCCAAATTTTTCAGTCTCCTTAAATGATAAAAATATTTTAAAATCTTTAGTTCTACAAGTTAAAACTCATAATTATAATATGCTTCAAGGTTCAATTCCCGTAGCCTTAATTTTTAAAGTACATTATAAAGCCATGATTTCTGCTTTTGCGACAAAAGTAAAATTTCATAGTAAAAAAGGAGAAACTCTTTTATTACAAACAGATTTAAGAAAATCTAATACAGTAATTCCTAAACCGATTCAATGGAAAGATATAACACTTCCAGAAGAATGGATTTTAGAAGGTATTGCCAAAACAGAATTTATAGAACAAGAAGAACCCAACACCCAATTAAAAGAAATAACTCAATATTTAGATGGAAGAGTTAAACTTTCTTTTGATAGAACAAGTAGTCATAATAGTAGATCTGATGATTCTTCAACTTCAGATACTATAGATTTAGGAAGAATATCACAAATAAACTCTCCTTATAAAACCCAACCTAGATATTCTACTTCAGATATACCCAATTCTATAATAAGAAATGTAGATTATACCTCAGAAATACCTAGACCTATATATACCAAAAATAAGATAGGAAGACAATTGAATATTCCAGAACAACAATTTGAATCAGAACAAGATCCAACAAGTCCAACTTTTTCCTCAATAACAGAAAATATAATTAATGAACTAAATGTTATAGAAAAAGAATTCCAAATAGATAAAAACTTTCTACATAAAGATTTTTATGATATACATAATAAAGCGAAAAGATTATGGTTTTTTGAAAATTTTATGAATACCAGAAAAGATATTCAAGAAAAATTCTATGAATTTATAAATAAATATAAAATTAACATTTTATTCTTCGATTGGTTTGAAATATACTCCTCTCAAAATTCCTTAGAATTACCCATTTTCAAACTATGTTAATCCTATTACAATGAGAAATAAATCACCAGAATGGGAAACCATTACTGATTCTAGAAAAATTCAATCTAATCATCCTCCTTTACAAGGAATTAAAATACTAGTACAAAATCAACAAATTGAAGCAATTCCTATAAAAAATCCAGGAGATAATGAAAAAATTAATATAAAAAACATCATAATACAAAATAATTTCACAAATACAAATTTAAATACCATAGGAAAACAACTAGATCGGATAGAAAAACAAATACAAAAACAACCAACAACTAAAATAGAAACCTCGAATAGTAAACTCAAAAACCCAATTTTTAAACCATACCAAATAACTGAAAATAGTGTTAAAAATATCAAAGAGAATAATTTTGAATTTATAAAATTAATACAAGATAAATTAAGTAAAATGGATACAACAGCCAGTAGCTCAAATCAACCCATAGATCAAACTATTCCTGAAACACCAAACTCTAATCTTAGAATAAATACCTTAAATCATGATTCAGATATTAGTGAAGCTTTAGAACAATTCCAAAATCCTACAAATAAAATCAATAAAATTGATTGGAATCAATCTTCACAAAAGTTACAAATTATTCCTGCTCCAGATTTAGGAATAATAAAACCCATAACACAATCTCGTTTTAATGCTTCTTCCGTTTATGATTGGAACATAGATGGAATGACTGAATATAATATTCTTAGTATTTTACAACAAATGACTATGGCAGCAAATGCCTATAAAACTCAAACAAATACACAAGATAGAACCATAGCCGAACTCCTTATAGCTGGTTTTTCTGGTCAAATTAAGGGTTGGTGGGACTATTATCTTACAAATCAACAACAAGAAGATATTTTAAATTCTATAAAAACTGATGAAGACGGGATACCAATTTTAGATCAAGATGAAAATCCCCAACAAGATGCTGTAGCTACTTTAATCCTAACAATCTCTTTACATTTTATAGGTGATCCTTCACATTTAAAAGATAAAAATGCTGAATTATTATCAAATCTTAAATGTAAAAAATTAAGTGATTTTCAATGGTATAAAAATACTTTTCTAACCAGAGTCATGCTTAGGGAAGACTCTAATCAACCATTTTGGAAAGAAAAATTCCTAGCAGGATTACCAACTCTTTTAGGAGAAAAGGTTAGAAATAAAATTAGGGAATCATGTGGAAAACAAATAATTCCTTATAATGAATTTACTTATGGTCAATTAATTAGTCTAACTCAACAAGAAGGTTTAAAAATATGTCAAGATCTAAAATTACAAAAACATTTAAAATGGGAAATGAAAAGAACGAAACAAGAATTAGGAACTTTCTGTCAACAATTTGATATAAATCCTAATAAACCTTCTCCTTCTAAATGCTTAGGAAACTGTAGTGAATCTAATGAAAAGCCATATAGAAAAAATTTTAAATACAATAAGAGAAATTTTAAACCAAAAGAAGATTTTTATAAGAAACCTTATAAGAAATTTAAAAATTTCAAACAATATCCTAAAAAATCATTTAAAGATATTGAATGTTATAAATGTCATAAAAAAGGACATACTGCTAATTATTGTAGATTGAATAAACAGTTAAATGAATTAGAATTAAATGAAGAAATATTAAATAAAATTTCTAATCTTTTAATTGATTCTTCTGAGTCAGAATTAGAAAATTTTTCTTCTAAAGATGAAAATGAATCTTTACAAATAGATGAATTAATTACATCTAGTAATGAATCTGAAAAACAAATTAACATGCTTTCAAAAGATCAACAATTCCTTCTTGATATTCTAAAAGACATAAATGATCCCAATATTCAAAAAGAATATCTTGATAAAATTTTAAAATCTCTCAAAGAAAATAAAGAAGAAAAAACAGAAATAAAATATACTACTTTACCAAATACTTCTAAAAATACTTACGACCTAACCAATATTTTAGAAAAAAGAAAGAAAACAAAAAATAAAGAGATAACAATCCAAGATTTACAAAAAGATATAAAAGAAATAAAAATAGAACTAAAAGAAATAAAAGAAAAACAAAAACAAGATTCTGAAATAATCAAAGGAATATTAGATAATATTAATATTGAAAATTCCGAAGAATCTGAAGATAATGAAATTAAAAACATTCAAAACCTTGAAAAAATTCCAGAAGACTTTCTTTTTGTATTAAGAGAAATAACCTCTAGAAAATACATACTAAAAATAAATTTGGTATTTTCAGAAAATTTTAAAATTAGTACAATAGCACTTTTTGATACTGGTGCTGATTTAAATTGTATAAAATCAGGGATAGTACCTAAAAATTTCAAGAAAAAACTAATGAAAAGCTTTCGGCTGCTAACAATTCTAAATTAAATGTTAGTTCAAAAACAGAAGCATCAATATTAAACAATGGAGTTTTTATTAAAACTACATTTATTTTAGTTAATGACATACATCATACTATAATTCTAGGAACACCCTTTATAGAATTAATTACTCCATATAAAGTAAATAATAATTCCATCTCTTTTAAATTTAATTATAAAAAATTAGATTTTGAATTCTTAGAAAAACCTCGTACAAAAAACCTCAATTTAATAAAAACATATTCTATATATGAAAATAGTATTAATGCACTAATTCAAGGAAAAAATTTTCAAAATAATATTTCTCTAAAAAGAATAAAAACTTATGGAGATTATGAAAGAATTCTAACAAATTTATTTGATCCATGCAGGAAAATGGCGTCATCAAGCAAAGTTAATTATTCCCAACAGAAATCCCCCACAGAATTAATTTCTTTTGGAGATATCAATCTCCCTGTTTATCCTCAAAACTCACAAAAATGTTTCAGGACTTCAAAACCTTTTCATCTAGAAAAATCCCAAAAAACTTTATTAAATTCAATATGGAACGTCCAACCAAACGATTCCAATCAAAAAGTCATAGTCTTAAACTGCCTTGGCCTATTATTTCAATCAAATAAATCTTTCTTCCCAATCATCACATGAAGCTGATTCAGAAACCATATTATATTATGTTGTTTACCAAGGGAAGGTGACAGGAGTCTACAACCATTGGACCCGAGTGGTTGAAGTTATTAAAAATGATCAAAATTCTTTTTATAAAAGTTTTAAAACCCTTCCTGAAGCTCTAGAATCAGCCAACCGTTTTATTGGTCCAAATTACTTTATTGATTATCCAATCCGAAAAGATATAAATACCCAAAAGAGTTATGGTAAACAAATAGCCCATGAAAATAATTTTCCAAAAAAGAGTGTTTATGAAATTCCTAAAAAAGTTTTAAAAACTGATTTTAAATTTTGTGATCATTGCGAGACGATGGTAAAAAATTTTAAAAGACTAAATGATTCGAAATCATTAATGTCTGATAAAATAAAGGAATTGACGGAAAAATTACAAAAAACAGAAGCAGCCCTTAAGACAAACCTTATAAACTTGGACCTTCTTAAAAAGATTCAAGATTTTGAAATAGACAAACCCAGTCTATTAGACAGACCTAGTCTATTTAATTCTAGCCAAAAACTGAGCCCAACAAGATTTTTCTTTAGACCACTTACAGAATTAAGCATATTACCTACCCAAATAAATGACATTATTTTCTCAAAAGCCAAAGAAAATTTCTACAAAAAATTCCAAATGATCCAAGAAATTCTTTTCTTAAAACCTAATGGCATAAAAATTATTCCTTTAAAAGGAATAAATGAATATGCCAAACATAAAATTGATTGTGAAAAAGAAACTTTAGACATAGACAATTATTCTTGTCAACTTCAATTCTACATCCTTTCTACCCAAATACATTTTTCATCATTTAGAGATTTTTTCTTTCAGTTTAATAATAAGGAAGAAAGAATAAGTATAAATTCCTTATTAGATTTAGGATTAGTTTCCGAAATCATCATTACAGATAAAGATAACATAGACAGTCTCAACAGTGTTGCCCTTAAAAGTGCAATCCAATATATCTTTGATATCGGCAATAATGAAGTAAAATTAGAAATAAGATCAACATGTCCAGAATGGATTAGAACAGATTTAGAACCAGCAGTTCACAGAATTTGGGTCAGTCCCTTTTTTAAATGGCAAAAACAAGAAGCGGAACCCAAAGTCCATCATCCAACCATTTGCAGTGCTACAATCCAAAAACAAATAAAACATCAGAGATTACAGACATTAGCCTTCAAGCATAAATTCATCGAAAAGAGAAACGAAGACTACAGACTGTATTTTATGAATCAGATTTACAAAATCTACATATTGAGCTCATCACCATGCGTTGATCATTTTCCAGATTTTCATACAGATGCTCCAAAAACTTTTTATTTTTATACTAGAATGTACAACAGATTCTTGGAAGAATTAGAAGACCAAAAGATAGAAGAAATCTTCTACTCCTCAGAAGAAGATATTATCCTTGAAGATTTACTCGATGAAGAAGGAATGCACAATTTAGACACATGATTTTTATTGAATTGTAAATTTTGTATTGTAAAATTGTAATAAAAATATATATATATATATATATATATATACATATATATATATATATACATATATAAATATATATATATATGGAAAATGACATCAAAATGATGCAAACATAACAAGGACAAATACTATTCAAGATTCCGAAAATACCCTTGAAGATGTCTATATAAAGAAGACAAGGCCTCCAAGGAAAGGCAACTTTTTTGATACCAAGTTTTGATTCCCACTTTCACTTCCTTTCTTCTCTCTTCTCTTTCATACTTTTCCTACTTTCTCCACTCACATTCAAGGTGTTCTTACCTTTCAAGCTTTATGTTCTTGAAGAATTTGTAAATCCTTTGAAGATATATCGAAGTTCTTATTTTGATTCCAAGGTGTGTTTTATTTATGTGTTAAATACTTGTATATATATATTATATATTATATGGCCGGTTAAACCGCCTAAATATATATATAAATACCTATATATATTATATATATATATATCTTTGAAGATTTTGTGGTGTTCTTTGCAAAAGTATGCTCTACATATAATCCTTTAAAGATTATATGCAATCAGAAACTGGAGGAACCTCAAATCTTTAAAGATCTTTAAATTCCTGCATTTAAATTCTTGTATTTAAATTCCTGTCTTTAAATTCCGCATATATATATATATATATATATATATATATATATATATATATATTATTATACATATTATATGGCTGGTTAAATCGCCTACTTTATTTATTGTTATTGCATTTTCTTTTTATTAATTGCTTTTTATTATTATTGTTTATGAATATTTCTATTGGTGTTCAATTATCCCCCTAAGTATCACTGGGTAGTCTTTGGATATATATATATATATATATATATATATATATATATATATATATATATACTTCCACTTGCTTGTATAAGATACGTGTCATCATTTTCTTCAATTTTGGCCGGCGCTCGAGAATTACCGCCCGGGCGCGGAATGTTCTGCCCAAGCTCTTTCGGATTACACATTGGCGCTCGGGCGGTCACAAATTACCGCCCGGGCGCCGCATCTTCTGTACGAAACATGTTCCTATTGAATATTGGCGCTCGGGCGGTCATTTTCTACCGCTCGGGCGCCAATAGTTCTGTCCCAAAATTTGCACCCTTCATATGCTTTGGCCAATCTGGTCTCGGGATGATCCATCTATAATAATATCAATTCAAACTCAATAATCTCCGCTTAATATGATATAAAATCTCGGTCATTACAGTTTTTTCTCGGGTTAATAAACAAAATGTCGCTAATAGCGATTGTTTTACCAAAAATCGTCGCAAATAGTCTATAAATATTCGTGTTTTTAGTCCAATTAACTCCACATCGCTTCACATCTACAATAAAATTCTCTCTTAGAATATTTTAGTTTCGATTTAAGGTAAGTTTTTTCGCTTCAATTCTTGGTAAATTTCTAAGTATTAGTTAAGATCATGAATATTGTTAATTTAGTCAGATTGTAAGTTTTTTTTGGTAGATTTATTAAATTATAAAAGTAATTTTTTTAATTATACTGAAAAAATTAGCGACGGTTAGCAACAAACAGATTATGTCTAAACCGTCGCTAATTAGTAACGGTGTTTATCTAAACCGTCTTTAATTAACGACGACTTAGTCAAAAAATGTCGCTAATTAACGACGACTTAGTCAAAAACCATCGCTAATATATCATAAACCGTCGCTAATTAGCGACAACGACGATTTTTGAAAAACCGTCGCAATATGATACCAACGGCAACAGTTTAAAAACAGTTGTCGTTAAATGCAATTTCAACAACACTGTCAGTTACAACAGTTTTAAATGACCTATGACAACAAATAAGATCCGTTGTCTTTTAGCGTTTTTGTTGTAGTTTGTATAAAATTTACTACAGTTCATATCTAGAATATGTGGGGACCCGAGCTCTAACTTAGTTCTTTACGGGATTAATCGGATCGTTGTTAGAAAACGTGGGTCAAATTTTTGCTTTTAACATTGAATCAAATGTTTATAACTCAAGCAAAAGATAGTCCTATATTTATTTCATTACAACAAGCATAATATACATGTCTTATTTTATCCATATTCTACAAACCAGTATTTAAATACAGTACATGTCAAAAGTACAACTACTAGTTCATCTGCTACGCCCGTGATCACCACGCTATGTCCATCTCTCATCTCGGTCGTGACCCTGATACTGCCCCACCTGTTGTTATGCACACATACAGACATAACAACAGCCGGAAACTCCGATGAGAACAAATCCCAGTATAAAACATGGTATGCATGCATAAACAAACTATAAATCATGAAACAACTATCATGAATAATATCAAAAGCAATAGGTTCCATAGTCTATGAAACCAAATCAATATAAGCATGCAATATCAATCAAATCATGTCTTGACTCAATTCGACTCTACTCTAGGGATCCCGGTGTGAATAAGACGCCGCTGTCTGTTACCTACCCTCCCAATCGGGGTAACGGTACGTCTCATTCCTAGACTTCGGTCATGTCTGTATCGAGTGTCTACACATGGAGTCGAACTGCTCCAATGCGACGATACTACCGAACATCTAGTTTGACAAATTTGTCAATGGCTCCTATCTCAATGCTTAAATATAAATCTATAAACAAGGCAAAACATTCAAAATATAAACATAGTCTAGTATGTGATTTTTGTTGGGAAACTCAAATTGAATCTCATTTGAGTTGTGTATTACCCAAACAAAACATGAATTATACCTTTCGTCGCACAATATTTATTGTAGTCGAAGTCTCGAAGACGAACCTTACCAATATCAATCTGAAATGGCAATGTTGAATGTTCAATATCAATTCATAGCTCCATTCAACACATGTATACATCAACAATCAATTTCGATACCAATCGACGGTACAACGGCATAATCTTGTGAGACCGATAACTCAATAGCAACATGATCAATATCCACAACTCATAATCTTCATCAAAAGCCTACATAATTTCTGAAATCTGCATAATCTCATATACAATATATGCTGAAATTCATAACAAATGCATACGGTATCATTTCTTCGATCCGGTTGCGAATATACGTTGCTTATAATATCAAGAACATGTATCTACAAGCATAACAAAGTTTCCCCAACATCAATATCTCAAATCAGGTTGAAAGTGAATGAAACTTACACCCTCTTGTTGCCCTTGAATAGAGGAGCTCAAAACTGAAATCGGATTAACGTTTGGATGATTGAATCTTGTAAAGCTAGCAAATGAAGCTTGAAAAGAACTTGCTGAATTCTCTTGGAGCTCTCTCGGTATCCTCAGCTGAAATGGAAAGGAAAGAAGACACATATCCCTTATATTGCATGGCAAGGACAAGTGTTATCATTTTTCAAGCAACACGTCTCGCGCATATGCGCGACATCACTCGCGCATATGCGCGAGACCTACGGGTCTCGGCAATGAAAATCCCAACTCCTCGCGCATATGCGCGCTTCATCTCGCGCATGTGCGCCAAAGTCACTGGAGGTGTCGCGCATATGCGCGGCTTATCTCGCGCTTGTGCGCCAATGTTTCTGGACGTATCGCGCATATGCGCGCATTTCTTCGCGCATGTGCGCCGATGCTTCTGGAATTGTCGCGCATATGCGTGCATTTCTTTGCGCATGTGTGCCATCTGTTCTGTCCTATTTTGAATATTTTATCATCTTTTCAATGTCTTTCCTACTCCCATCTCACTTAGTACTTCTCATGAGATGTCATGCATAGTCATATCTTCGAATCTCATGTCAATGATGACTAATAACTCTAGTACTTCTCATTACATGTCATGCATACTCATATCTTCCGAGTCTCACATCAATGAAGACTAATAAATTTAATACTTTTCATCACATGTCATGCATTCCCATATCTTCGAGTATCGCCTCAGTAAAGACTAATAATCTCAAGCCTTACAGAATATATGACTAACGGAAACGTTTACTGTTAAAAATCAACCATCCACAAACTACTAGAAACCTACTAATCCTCAATGCAATGAAGTCATTTATGTTTTGAAATAAATTGTTTTAACCATAGCCCTCATATATCATAAAATGCGAAAGAAACGCAAGGTCCTCGGGCTTCCAGTGCGCCACCAGCTCAGTCCACTCAGTCCTCCGCACCACCAGTCTCCTCATCAACATGATCACCTGCATCAATCACAACTAGTGAGTCTAAAGACTCAATACACCTGAACCGTAATAAAAAGGTACATATGCATATCATGCAACATGGAAAAGTACTGCAATTAAATTAACTTCCATGATTTTCAAAAGCATGAACTTAAACATAACCATGCACATAAACATAAATATATTGAAATCATGTCATCATAAATGTATTCGTTTTTACTTTATTGAATTCAGATCATTAGCTGTGACTTTCGTATCAGCTGTTATTCGATGAATTCATCTATGTATAACAATGGTACCAGGCGGCGGAGACATCATCGACATTCTCACCTTTCAACTGAGCCTTGGCCTTACATGTTTCGTGTTCGTGTTCGTGTTCGTAATAGTCACAACAAAATCACCTCCTTCAAACATATCATATTCATCACATAAAATTTATGCATAAACGTATATTTTCTTGAAACCAAAGCATGCAACATATTTTCAGCATTTTCATAAAAATTCTATATTCAAGTGAAATAAACATTTTAAACATGTATTTTCAGTTGTCGGGGCACTGTCAGGACTGCTAACATGATTCACATGCAAAATGACCATTTTGCCCCTGAAACCCTAATTTGACAATTTTACTACTGGACATTAAAATTTCGACCCGAATCCATCCGAACTTACTAAACAGCTTAAAAAAAACTTATAATCATTTCTTAGATATAAAATCGAGTCCATACATTACATTCTATAACTCGTTTTAAAAAATTGGCCCGGTTTTGACCTGAATCAATCCGAAAAACTACCAAACTTTCCCAAACTTAAACATGACTTAACCACACATGACCAACCGTTAAAAAACCTAATTCAGACCGCTTAAGACCCTCGAAAGTCCCTGTCCAGATGCTGGAAAATTCTACACAAGAGAGACTGAAACCCTAACAACATTTCCAAGGCAATATCTCGACCCTACCCCAAACCAGCTCGAACCAGACCCAAACCAGACCTTCCTAGACAACCACTGGACCCTCCTGGACTGAAACACCCATGGTCCTCAGCCCCATGCACGTGGTCTTATGATATTCCCCCAAAACACCCCAAAATCGAGCCACAACCACACCTAGCTCCCTCGATCTGCTCCTAGTCCATAACAAGCTGTGCACGAGCCACCCTAGGCCACGTCTCAGACCCACCAGTGTCTAATCCAAGGCCTGGAATGACCCTTGCACCGCTACACCCCTCCTATACCAGATCGAGCCAACCCTAGTCCAAAACATGAAGATCCGATCGGTTCTCCACAAGGCTTGCACCAACCTCAAATCCAGCACATACACGCCTTCAAACCTGCTACAAAATCACTCTTAACCATCGAGCCTTGGCAGCCCCTTCATTAAAAACCAAAAACATGAGGTGCATAGAATAAAATTGAGATGTTTCCATGAAAAATCGACCCATACAAGTATACATCATTAGATCGGTCATATATCATGCACAAACACACATAAACATGTATGATGGAGTGAAAGATGAGAAAACAAAGGTATAGGGTGTGCCTTTGTGTAAAGGCCCGTATTTCTTATTCGTGTTTTTACGGAATTATCAAAATTTTTCTAAATAAATAACTTGCCTCATTTATAAAATAAACCTATAAATAGATTTAACTTTAAAATAACATCGGAAGTAAATATTGTGTTTCAAAAAAACAACTTAAAAAGAATCCAACATACTAAAATCTGAGTTTGAACATAAAAAGGTGAATAAACTGAAAAATGAGGTCCTCGGGTTCCTACTACTGCTGACCCAAGCTAGTGCACTGGTCCCCGCCCTCAGTCTCGACCTCATCAGTACCTACAACAATCAAGTCTAGTGAGTCTAAAGACTCAGCATGCATATATCGTGAATAGCAAGAAAATATATCATAAAATCGCATGCAACGTAAAAATATCGTATCGTAAAGCGTAAGGTGAAAATCATGTCATGAGTAAGTATAAATACGTGCATATCTGAAAATTTTATGTAAAAGCTCGGTAGAGCCCTGTCATAACATTTCATATCTTAAATTTTTCTGGTAGAGATAATGTTTCCAAACAAGTGGCCCATAACATATCATGAACGCCTGATCAGACTAAACCACAATATACTGGGTGGTAGAGATCACCACAGCCCTTGGACTTGATGCCCATACCCATACATAATCGTAAACCAGTCGTAAGTCACCGGGTGGAGAGGTCCCCGGTTATGCATCCCGGCTTCCAAACCCATAAACGTGAGGTGGCCACAAGACATATCGCATATATCTCAAAAATAAACATTTTATATTTTATGCACGTAATATAATTATAACACTGTTTTTACCGGATGAGTTGGATCATTCCCAGGCTTGCTGCGACCTAATCCTAACATGAGACACATGCAAATAATCTCAACTTGACAAAAACTTCATATCCGAACAAAAAAAAAAAAACGAGACAAACGAGACCAACAACCTAGTTTCCAACCATTGCTTCGTACCAACCCGAATCAAGTTTGAACCACCATTTAGCCATTATTGAAATACACCTAACTTAATGAAAGAATATCCATAAGGACTGTAATACACGAAAAATAGTGAATGGAGACCAAAATCATGACACACTCTTTCGAGAGTCACTTTGGCACATTGCACCGTAAATTCTCGTACGACTTCTAAACTCAACCAAATCACGAACGGCCAAAAACATGACTTTCATAACTCATTGGGATACTGTCAAGTCCAGGCCATAGGCTAAAATCCAACAAAGAACTCAAACAAGACCTCTGAACCGAAGCAATGCTGCTGTCCGAATGCAGTGGCAGCAGCTGCGCATGTGATGTCTAATTTATGAAACTAATGGCCATTTGGCTTGAACCACCAACCAGAGTCTCTTACCAACATCCTAAGACGTGGCTTGAACCATGGCTAAGGGCACTAAGCCAACCACCAACCAAGCAAATACCTATGACAACCCAAAGCTCCAACCAAGAGCACCAAATTCTGTGCAGTGTGATGTGTTGAATTGTTTTGCTATCTTGTGTTGTTCCAGTGGCCATATGATCGACCATGGCTCGATCTAAACATGATGAGGCATTGTGTGAACCATGGATATGGGCTAAAATCCAACCACAATCCACCCGAACACTCCAAAACCGAAAGCTTCAGTCACACCGAAAAATGAAAAACCGAAGAGCACTTGTATTGTTGTTGTAAAATTTTGATAGATCCGTGAACCAAGCCTTGAAAGACTAACTTGGTCACATTCTAGACATGCTAAGGGAGGGATCTAACCATGGTTACAGTTCCCAGAACTGCCGTTGTAGAACCCGATAAATCAGATTACGTATAAGCCATGCATAATTACTATTATTTAAATTAAAAATGATTTTTATGCATGAGGGTTTAAATTCATTCTTTTAAACTGGTTGAGTTATGATTATTTATTTTACGCAGAAGTTTAGTTTTTATCTTTTCGGATAAATAAGCGAGGTCGGACTGGAGTTGGAGTATCAAGATAAAATTTAATAATAAGAAAATATTCAGGATATTTATTCAAGGTAAAGAATAATTTATTTTAAAATAATGTTTAGGGATTTATTTAATTAATTAGAGTTAAATAGTAAATAAGTTCTTTTATGTCCAATAATTAATTAAAAACCTAAATTAAAAGGTGTAACCAATTGGGATAAATTAATCTAGGCCTATTTTATTTAAGAAATTGTAACTTAACATGTTAGTAATTTATTTTAAGACTTAGCCATGTATGCAAGAAAATTGCTATCCTAAATTAAATTATTAATTCACTAAAATACATAATAAGTGTTTAAAACTTTAAAGAGTTAAAATTCATGAATTAAGCAATATTTTACCTCATTTTGATAAGCAATTTTCGGCCACTCCCTTAAACAACTTAATTGTGTTTTGGCAACTCTCCATTTTTATTCCTTTCCTTATCCTTTCTTGGTAGATTTCCCTCACTTTTAATCACCAACAATTAATAATTAAGCAATATTTCTACCTTATTTTGGCTAGCAAATTTTTGTCATCACCTCCCCTAAATCTCCCTCAAATCCCATAATATCACCTCATTTCCTTATCTCCCAAAGAATCAAGGATAGAAAGATTTTAATTTGTCCTTCAATCCCCATTTAATTGGTAACCTTCCCCTCATTTTTCCTAGCCTTCCTCCCACCCCTTGCCGTGTTCGTTATAGTGTTTTTTTTTCTTTCTTAAACGAAATTCAGGCATGTTTATATTATTCGTTTCTCTTCAATCAAGTCATATAAATATTTTAAAAAACCTCACATGTTCATGATTTTGATAGCAAAATTTCAAAAAACTTGACAGCAACTTTCAAAAATTCTGTGCAGCATTTTCGGCCTTCCTTCATGCTTCACGGTTTTGGCTTGTTTTTGTGATTTCAGGGATTGGCTCAGTTCCAGGCGCTCAAGGCTGCATCTAGGCACGTACTAGGGTGTGTTAGGATCATGTTGGTCCATTAGTTCAAACCCCTACACGCTGGATGAAGGCTTGACAACAACTTTCCCCTTAGTTGCAAGTGGAGCCACGATTTTTGTTTTGGGTTGTCTAAGTTGAAGGTTCAGATCATGGTTGGTCTAAGGCCTGTAACAATGGTTAGAACCCTTCCTTAGCATGTCCAAGACGTGACCAAGATGACCCTTTTTCAAGGCTGGGTTCATGGTCCCATCGATTTTAAAATAAAACAAGACAAGCACCCCTTCGATTTCTTTAGTTCCTGCGTGAGTGAAGCTTCGGCTTTGAAGTTTTGGGTGGATCGTGGTTGGCTTATAGCCCATAGCCATGGTTCCTAAAACACTTCATCAAGTCTAGATCGAGCTATGGTCGATCATATGGCCACTGGAATGACGTAAGACAGCAGACAAATTGATACATCACAGTACAGATTTTTCTGAGTTCTCGGTTGGAACTTTGGTTGTCTTGGATGTTTGTTTGGACTGTGGTTGGCCTAGGGCCCTTAGCCATGGTACAAGCCACACCTTAGGACATTGGTAAGGGACTCTGGTCGGTGGTTCAAGCCCCAATGACCAACAGCCTCTTAAACGAAGCCCAGCGAGAGCAGCTGTTGTCACGCATTTTTACAGCAGCATCGCTTCGGTTCAGAGGCTTGTTTCGAGTTCTTGGTTGGCTTTTAGCCCATGGAATGAAGGTCATGTTTTTGGCCGTTTGAAATTTGGTTAATTTTAGAGGTCGTACGAGAATTTACGGTACAATTTGTCAAAGTGACACTCGAAAGAGCGTTTCAAGATTTTGGCCTCCATTCACCAAATTTCGTGAATTACAATTCTTAGTAGCATTATTTCATCATGTTAGGCATATTTTGACCATGACTAAATGATGGTTTGATGTTGGATCGGGTTGGTACGGAGTCATGGTTAGAAATTAAGTTGTTGGTCTAGTTGGCCCCGTCTTTAGGTTCGATTACGAAGTTTTTCTCAAGAAAAATATTTGCATGTTCCTCATGTTAGAATTAGGTCGCAATGAGCCTGAGAACGATCCATCTCATTCGGTAAAAACATGGTTATAATTATATTACGTGCATAACATAAAAATGTTATTTTTGAGATATATGCGATATGTCTTGTGGCCACCTTACGCTTATGGGATTGCTTCACTCGGTGACTTACGACCGGTTTACGATTATGTATGGGTACGGAGTCCAGTCCAAGGGCTGCGATGATCCCTACCGCCCAGTATAGTGTGGTTTAGTCTGATCAGACGTGCATTTTAGGTTATGGGCCACTTGCGTAGAAACTTTATCTCTACCAAAAATTACGATATGATAAGTTATGACAGAGCTCTATCGAGCAAAGTTTTTACATATGATTTTCAGATATGCACGTATTTATAATTATCCATGACATGATTTTCACTTTACGCCTTACGATACGATATTTTTATGTAACGCGAAATTTTATGATATATTTACTTGTTATTTATGATATATGCATGCTGATTATTTAGACTCACTAGACTTGATTGTTGTAGGTACTGATGAGGTCGGGACCGAGGGCGGGGACCAGTGAGCTAGCTTGGGTCAGCAGTAGTAGGAACCCGAGGACCTCATGCTTCAGTTTATTTATTTTTTATGCACAAAACTCATTTTCATCATGTTGAATTATTTTAAGTTGTTGTTTTGAAAACAATAATTTCTTTCGTTGTTACTTTAACATTAAATCTTTTTATCAGTTTATTTTATGAATGAGACATGTTATTTATTTAAAGAGAACATTTTAAATAATTCCGCAAATTTACAAATACGAAATACGGGCCTCTACAGCCGTAGTTCGAACACTCACCTTAACCATCCAAATAACAAAAATCGTGACCAAATTAATGAAATGTTTTGATGTCATGTCTTTAGCTTGAATGCATGGATTTAAATCAATGAACCAAATACCCCCCTAACACACTCTAAATCATGCCAAGATGCATCCTTGAGTGCCTGGAACCGCAGCAACCTCCTGGAATCAACAAAATACAACACCCGTGAGACTTAAAGCAAATGGCCGAGAAGGGCCTGTATCGATTTTGCAAGTTGATGTCAAATTTTGTAAGGCTCGAGAATTATCAATTGGCATTAATGCTAGACTTGTCGAGGTAAGAATGCATGACATTTAAATCAGAATTGTGAAGTTTGGCCGAAGCCACACCGCACCCGCGGTACAGGAAGGACAGCACCCACGGTGCATTGAGAAGAAATTGGTGAATTTGTGCGAAGCCACACCGCACCCGCGGTGTTAGCAAGACCGCACCCGCGGTGGTGAGACCGCACCCGCGGTCATGCAGGGACCGCACCCGCGGTCGAGGTATTTTCAAAAATAAAATCCTGCCGAAACATGAGCGCACCCGCGGTGCTGGGGTGACCGCACCCGCGGTGCTGCATGCGGAAATGCCACCTTTGATTTTTACATTGACACATGGCCTGAGGTATAAATATTTGTAATGACACCTCATTGTCTTCACCTTCATCAAAGAGAGAACCGAGAACTCCCCTTAGTTTCCTTCAAGCTTCTTCATTCCTTAGGATTTGTATTGTGCAAGATTTACACATCCGAATTGGAAACCGAGTTGAGATTATTGTTCCTTACACTAAGAGCTATCTAAGGATGTAAGTATATCTCATTTTCAGCATGATTCAGATTTTGGATGTTGGGGAAATTATGATTTTGTTGTAAATATGTGTTCTTGATAGATAGAGCATCGTATATTCGTTGTCAGAGTGATTTTCGGACACAGTATGCTATTGTTTCGATTTTCAGCATATATTTTTGAAGAATATACCGATTTTCAGAGTTTAAGAGAATTATGTCATTGATATTGTGATGTTGATGAGATTTTGATATTGTTATATGTTGAGATTGAGTTATCGGTATCGAAGAAGTACACTGTTATGCCGTCGATTGTTACCGAGACGGAGTATGATTAAGTATTGACTTGTGCAAGATTTTGATATGAGTTATGTCTTGATAGAGTGCATTGTTACATTGCCATTTCAGATTTGAAGTGACAGGTTTGACATTTGATTCGAGATCTCGACAGACAGTGCGACACGAAAGGTATAATTCATGTGGTCACGGGATAGCACAACTCGATTCAGATTTGATACGAGTTTCCCTAAATCACATACTAGATTGTTATTACATTTCATTATGTAATTCCTTGTTTATTGATTTATATTCGAGTCCTGAGATAGGAGATATTGGCAGACTGGCCAAAACTAGACGTTTCGGTGTATCGACGCATAGGAGTAGATTTGCTCTATGTGTAGACCCTCGATACAGAGTTGACCGAAGTCTAGGAATAAGACGTACCGTCGCCCCGAGTGGTTGGGTAGGTGACAGATCGTCTTATTCACACCGGGATCCCTAGATTAGAAATGAGTCGAGTCAAGATTTAAATGTTGAATACAGATTTGTATTCTTCGACATGTTTAGATTTACATTCATGTTAATTGATATATGCTATGCTTTTGTACATGATTTATGACATTGCATGCATCCATGTTTTATACTGGGATATGTTCTCACCGGAGTTATCTGGCTGTTGTCGTGTCTGTATGTGTGCATGGCAACAGGTGGGGCAGGATCTGGGTCACGAGCTAGATGAGAGGTTGATGATAGCGTGGAGATCTCGGGCATGGAAGATTTCTAGTGGTTTCTATTTAGATTTGTATCACCTATGTTGTAGTTGGTATGTAAACACTGGTGTATAGGTTGTACTAGACAGACATGTATGTACATTATGTTGTTTATTTCAGTTAAAGACATGATATGCTTTAGTTATACATTTGAATTAATATTAAAAGCAAATTTTTGACCCACATTTTCGAGCAAAGATCCAATTAAATCCCAAAAGAATTGAGTTAGAGACCGGGTTACCACAACAGGTGGTATCAGAGCCGTAGGTTCTGTAGATTGAGATAGAATAGAATGAGCGGGGTAGATCGAGTCATCTTCCTTGCTTTTGAGATGCTAGCATGATTATTGCTTTCTATATTATATGTTGTTATGTTGTTGTATTATCTGAATTGATTTACAGCATGTCAAGCCTGAATCAGAACCGATTCTCGATCAGAGTCTATGATCAGAGGAGGGCTGAGACAGATGATATTGATTGTGTACTAATCAGTTTTATAATCAGATTTATGCCGCCTAGACGTATACAACAGCCAGAGCAGGGTAGTACATCAGGTGCACAGATGGATGTTACCGCTACGCCGATGGAGACTTTATTGAAGAGATTTCAGTCTTTCCATCCGCCTACCCTGAAGGGCACAGAGAGTGCAGTAGAGTGCGAGAGCTGGCTTGATGATATCGAGATGTTGTTTGAGTCTTTGGCATATACTGATGAGCGACGTGTGAAGTTGATAGGGCATCAGATGCAAGAGGTTGCAAAGAGCTGGTGGTTGACTACGAAGAGAGCCTTGGAGCACCGAGACATTGATGTCACGTGGAAAGTCTTCAAAGATGAGTTTTATCAGCGCTTCTTTCCCGTCTCCTACCGAAAAGATAAAGGAGCTGAATTTGCGAATCTGAGGCAGGGACAGTGGAACATCGAGGAGTATGTTGCTAAATTTTCTGCGTTGCTTCGATTTGCACCGCATGTAGCAGGGAACGACGAGGCAGTGGCTGATCAGTTCATCAATGGGCTGAACCCAGATGTTTTTACTTTGGTGAACACGAGCCGGCCTAGTACTTTTTCAGAGGCACTGAACAGAGCCAAGGGAGCAGAGGCTGGCTTGATCAGGCAGCGAGGGGCTTCCTACGGTGTTCAGGGACAGAGACTGCCACAGTCCACGACCGTACAGTTTCCACCACCTCCTCCTCGTTTTGACAGTGGAGCTAGTGGTAGTGGCAAGAAGGAATTTCTGAAGGCTAAGGGCAAGCAGTTTAAGAAATCCGGGAGTAGTTCATCGAGTTCGAGTGGATCTCGACAGAGAGGTCAGGGTTCAGATTACAGTGGCGTATACTGTAGTTCGTGCGGAGGGCGACATGCCACGGAGCAGTGTCAAGGAGTTATGGGCGCTGCAACATCTGTAGGCAACAGGGACACTTTGCCAGAGTTTGTCTCCAGAGAGGTGCATCACGATTCCAGAGTACCGGGTCATCAGCACCAGTGCCACAGATGGAGAGACAGGCGTCCTCTGTACACTCCTTTCAGCCATCATCCACACAGACCCAGCAGAGACCAGGAGGTAGTCAGACAGTGAGTCAACCTCCGAGACAGCAGGCTAGGGTGTTTGCCCTGACAGAGGAGCAGGCGCAGGAGGCACCAGATGACGTCATTGCAGGTAGCTGTTTTCTTTGCGGTTATCCTGCATATGTGTTGATTGACACAGGTGCATCTCATACATTCATAGCTGAACATTTTGCATTGAGACATTCATTGCCTGTTGAGTCTTTATCGACAGTAGTGTCTATAGCTTCTCCGTTGGGAAGTGGTTTGATATCTGTGACTACTGTTAGACACTGTATGCTTCAGTTTGAGGGGCATGAGATTGATCTTGATTGTGTAGTACTTGGTTTAGCTGATTTTGACTGTATAGTTGGCATAGACATGTTGACCAAGTACAGGGCCACGGTAGATTGCTTCCACAAGATTGTCAGATTCAGACCCGAAATGACAGATGAGTGGAAATTCTACGGCAAGGGTTCCAGATCTCGGATTCCCTTAGTATCTGCTCTGACTATGAGTAGATTGCTTCAGAGAGGAGCAGAGGGCTTTCTCGTATATTCAGTAGATCTACTGAAGTCGAGCCCAGCATTGGCAGATCTGCCAGTGGTTTGCGAGTTTGCAGATGTTTTTCCTGATGAGATTCCAGGGTTGCCTCCGGTTCGAGAGGTAGATTTTAGCATAGATCTTGTGCCAGGCAGTGTTCCTATCTCGAGAGCTCCGTATAGGATGTCACCGATAGAACTGAAAGAGTTGAAAGCACAGTTGGAAGATCTTCTGTCCAAGGGATATATCAGACCAAGTGTATCACCTTGGGGTGCTCCGGTGCTATTCGTTCGAAAGAAAGATGGTTCGATGCGACTGTGTATTGATTACCGACAGTTGAACAAGGTGACAGTGAAGAACAAGTATCCGTTGCCTCGCATCGATGATCTGTTTGATCAGTTACAGGGATCTTCTGTATACTCGAAGATTGATTTGAGATCAGGGTATCATCAGCTCAGAGTTAGAGACGCTGATATTCCGAAGACTGCATTCCGAACCAGGTATGGGCACTACGAGTTTATTGTTATGCCTTTTGGTTTGACGAATGCACCTGCGGTGTTTATGAGTTTGATGAACCGCATTTTTCAGAGATATTTAGATGATTTTGTGATTGTGTTCATTGATGATATTTTGGTGTATTCGAAGAGTCTGACTGAACATGCAGATCATCTGGGAATTGTACTGAAGACTTTGAGAAAAGAGCAGTTGTATGCTAAACTGTCCAAGTGCGAATTTTGGCTGAGACAAGTTGTCTTCTTGGGGCACATTATATCTGGAGAGGGTATTGCGGTAGATCCGAGTAAAGTTGAGGCTGTTATCAGTTGGCCGAGACCGACTTTTGTGCCTGAGATACGCAGTTTCATGGGTCTAGCCGGGTATTATCGTCGTTTTATTCGAGATTTCTCCAGTATAGCGAAGCCTATCACCCAGTTGACACAGAAGAACATGCCATTTGTGTGGTCCGAAGATTGTGAAGCCAGTTTTGTAGAGTTGAAAAAGAGGCTGACTAGTGCACCTGTCTTGACGATTCCTTCAGGTACAGGTGAGTTTGTTGTATACTGTGACGCATCTCACAGAGGGTTAGGGTGTGTTCTTATGCAGCGAGGGCACGTGATAGCGTACGCCTCTAGACAGCTGAAGCCGCACGAGACCCGTTATCCGATTCATGATCTTGAATTGGCGGCGATTATCTTTGCACTCAAGATCTGGCAACATTATCTGTATGGCGAGAAATTTGAGATCTATTCCGATCATAAGAGCCTGAAGTATCTCTTTTCTCAGTCAGAGTTGAACATGAGGCAGCGACGATGGCTTGATCTGCTGAAAGATTTTGATTGCGAGATCAAGTACCATCCAGGGAAGTCGAATGCAGCGGCAGACGCCTTAAGTCGAAAGGTATGTTCTTTGTCCTTGTCGACTGTAGGTGTATCGAGTTTAGTAGAAGATTGTTGCTTGTCTGGGTTGACATTTGATACAGAGAGTAGACCGTTGCGACTTGCTGCGATTCAGATTGAGCCAGATCTGATTTTGAGGATCAAAAAAGCGCAGAGAACCGATCCGAGCGTTCAGAAATCGATTGATATGGTCAAAGCTGGTCATATATCAGAATATCAAGTTAGAGATTCTGTTCTGTATGTGAATAACCGCTTAGTAGTGCCAGAGATTTCAGATTTGAGACGACAGATCATGTCGGAGGCACACTGTAGTCGGTTCAGCATTCATCCTGGAGGCAGGAAGATGTACAATGACTTGAAGACGCAATTCTGGTGGAAGCAAATGAAGACAGACATTGCAGAATTTGTGTCTAAATATCTGAATTGCCAGCAGGTGAAGGCAGAAAGAAAGAAGCCCGGAGGGTTACTTCAGAGTTTGTCTGTTCCTGAATGGAAATGGGACCACATTTCCATGGATTTTGTGACGAAGTTCCTCGATCTTCGCGAGGCTGTGACGCGATTTGGGTAGTGATAGACAGATTAACCAAATCAGCGTGCTTTATTCCGTACAGAATGACCTATCGACACGATCAGATGGCAGAGTTGTATGTCAGAGAGGTCGTCAGATTGCACGGTGTGCCGAAGTCGATCGTATCAGATCGTGATCCACGATTTACTTCTCACTTTTGGCACAGCTTACAGCAGGCTTTGGGTACGACTTTACACCTAAGTACTGCTTATCATCCTCAGACGGACGGACAGTCAGAGCGGACTATCCAGACTTTAGAGGACATGCTGAGAGCTGTAGTACTAGACTTTGGTACTAGTTGGCAAGATTCATTGCTGTTGTGTGAGTTTTCATACAACCACAGCTATCAGACTAGTATTGAGATGGCACCGTTCGAAGCTTTGTATGGTAAGAAGTGCAGATCTCCGTTGTACTGGGATGATATCTCTGAGGTACCGGAGTTAGGGCCTGATATGATTCGTGAGATGACCGAGAAAGTGAAGATCATTCAGAGGAGAATGAAGACAGCACAGGATAGACAGGCGAAGTATGCCAATATCAGACGCAGACCGTTAGTATTCGAGCAGGGAGACAGAGTGTTTTTGAAGATTTCTCCTTTCAGAGGCGTTGTCAGATTTGGCAAACGTGGGAAGTTGTCTCCTAGATACGTCGGTCCATATGAAATCCTTGAGAAGATTGGCGATCGAGCTTACAGACTTGCTCTTCCTCCTTCATTGTCTGATATATATGACGTTTTTCATGTATCGATGTTGCGCAGATATATGCCAGATAATTCTCATGTCGTTCAACATGACGAAGTCGAGCTGGATTAGACTTTGAGCTATGTTGAAAGACCGATACAGATTCTTGATCGGAAAGAGAAACAGCTTAGAACCAAGACCATTCCGCTTGTGAAGGTTCAGTGGAGTCGTCATGGCATCGAGGAAGCAACTTGGGAGACAGAGTCTGATATGAGGCAGAAACATCCCGAGCTATTTATATGATGTGAGTCCTCCTTTCAATTTTGATTATACTGTGTTGTATATACTTGCATGATTATTTGCTTACGAGTTCGAGGACGAACTCTTGTCTAAGAGGGGGAGAAATGTAAGGCTCGAGAATGATCAATTGGCATTAATGCTAGACTTGTCGAGGTAAGAATGCATGACATTTAAATCAGAATTGTGAAGTTTGGCCGAAGCCACACCGCACCCGCGGTATAGGAAGGACAGCACCCGCGGTGCATTGAGAAGAAATTGGTGAATTTGTGCGAAGCCACACCGCACCCGCGGTGTTAGCAAGACCGCACCCGCGGTGGTGAGACCGCACCCGCGGTCATGCAGGGACCGCACCCGCGGTCGAGGTATTTTCAAAAATAAAATCCTGCCGAAACATGAGCGCACCCGTGGTGCTGGGGTGACCGCACCCGCGGTGCTGCATGCGGAAATGCCACCTTTGATTTTTACATTGACACAAGGCCTGAGGTATAAATATTTGTAATGACACCTCATTGTCTTCACCTTCAGCAAAGAGAGAACCGAGAACTCCCCTTAGTTTCCTTCAAGCTTCTTCATTCCTTAGGATTTGTATTGTGCAAGATTTACACATCCGAATTGGAAACCGAGTTGAGATTATTGTTCCTTACACTAAGAGCTATCTAAGGATGTAAGTATATCTCATTTTCAGCATGATTCAGATTTTGGATGTTGGGGAAATTATGATTTTGTTGTAAATATGTGTTATTGATAGATAGAGCATCGTATATTCGTTGTCAGAGTGATTTTCGGACACAGTATGCTATTGTTTCGATTTTCAGCATATATTTTTGAAGAATATATCGATTTTCAGAGTTTAAGAGGATTATGTCATTGATATTGTGATGTTGATGAGATTTTGATATTGTTATATGTTGAGATTGAGTTATCGGTATCGAAGAAGTACGCTGTTATGCCGTCGATTGTTACCGAGACGGAGTATGATTAAGTATTGACTTGTGCAAGATTTTGATATGAGTTATGTCTTGATCGAGTGCATTGTTACATTGCCATTTCAGATTTGAAGTGATAGGTTTGACATTTGATTCGAGATCTCGACAGACAGTGCGACACGAAAGGTATAATTCATGTGGTCACGGGATTGCACAACTCGATTAAGATTTGATACGAGTTTCCCTAAATCACATACTAGATTGTTATTACATTTCATTATGTAATGCCTTGTTTATTGATTTATATTCGAGTCCTGAGATAGGAGATATTGGCAGACTGGCCAAAACTAGACGTTTCGGTGTATCGACGCATAGGAGTAGATTTGCTCTATGTGTAGACCCTCGATACAGAGTTGACCGAAGTCTAGGAATAAGACGTACCGTCGCCCCGAGTGGTTGGGTAGGTGACAGACCGTCTTATTCACACCGGGATCCCTAGATTAGAAATGAGTCGAGTCAAGATTTAAATGTTGAATACAGATTTGTATTCTTCGACATGTTTAGATTTACATTCATGTTAGTTGATATATGCTATGCTTTTGTACATGATTTATGACATTGCATGCATCCATGTTTTATACTGGGATATGTTCTCACCGGAGTTATCCGGCTGTTGTCGTGTCTGTATGTGTGCATGGCAACAGGTGGGGCAGGATCTGGGTCACGAGCTAGATGAGAGGTTGATGATAGCGTGGAGATCTCGGGCATGGAAGATTTCTAGTGGTTTCTATTTAGATTTGTATCACCTATGTTGTAGTTGGTATGTAAACACTGGTGTATGGTTGTACTAGACAGACATGTATGTACATTATGTTGTTTATTTCAGTTAAAGACATGATATGCTTTAGTTATACATTTGAATTAATATTAAAAGCAAATTTTTGACCCACATTTTCGAGCAAAGATCCAATTAAATCCCAAAAGAATTGAGTTAGAGCCCGGGTCCCCACAAATTTGTATTTTGTTTCTTGAATCTGAAAATAAAGTGGTTTAAAAATATCTATAGGACTTGATTGAAGAGAAAATAAACAATATATACATGCCTGAAAATCTGTTTTGAAGAAAACAAACTAATACGACGAACACGGCGTGGAAGAGTCGGAGTTGGATTTTTCTTTCTTATTTTTCTGCTGCTATCTCACGACTGCTGTTTTCTCTGATATTTTCGAAGGTAAGGGTGGAGAAATGCTAGGTAATGAATGTGAAGGTTACAAGGGGTGATAAATGAGTAATGAAATGCATTTAGATGGAGGTTACAAGTGAGGAATTTGAATGGCACTTGAATTGCTTTCTCACCCTTGCTGCCGAAGGTTTTTATTTTTATTCTTGCTACACGTTCAAATTAGTTTGCTAGGCTAATGGGTTAAGGAGAAATGAGGTGAATTATGGTGCTTGAATTACCCATAATTGGTGAATTAAAAGTGGTGAAATGATTACATCATGAAGGCCATTGAGGGGTGACTTGAATGGAGAGTTACCAAACATTTGAAATGGGTTTAAGGATTGACCGAAAATTGTAAATAATTTTGCATGATATAATATTGATCAAATTTTGTATTTTTAATTGTTAAGGTTTTAAACACTCATTATATATTTTAGTGAATTAACAAATTAAATTAGGATAAAAATCTTGCATGGCATGGATTGGTCTTAAAATTATTTATTAAAATGTTAGGTTTTAATTTCTTGAATATATTAGGCCTAGATTAATTTATCCCAATTGGTTAAACATTTTTAATTAAAAATTGGACATAAAAGAACTTATTTAATAACTTAAATCCAATTAATTTAATAAATCCTAAAAACATTATTTTTCATCAAAATATTCATTGGTCCGAGCCAAAACTTGCTGGTTTGTGTGCGGCCGAGAGGGTGTGGGGAGGGTCTAGGGTTCGAGTGTGTGTTTTTGTGGGGACCCGGACGCTAATCATCTTCTTAATCATCGTTGGGAATTAATTATCAGTTCTGATAAACAGGGTCAAAAAAAAAATTTCTTTTTAAAATATAAATGCGGAAGGTAATGGAATCTAATTAATATACATCTCTGTATAACAACTACAAGTCAGTAGAAAAGTACAATACTGTACAACCTCAGTCTAAGGTTTAGTTACTAAGTTCAAGTAATAAAACAAGTCTACAGTAAGTCCGGAATCACCACGCTATCTAGTCCAGCCTCTTTCTCATCTTGACCCTGATCCAGCCCCACCTGTTGTCATGCACACATACAAAACAAGACAACAGCCGGATAACTCCGGTGAGAATAAATCCCAGTATAAAACACGGTAAGCATGTACAGAAACAATCTAAATCGTAACACATGCTTTCATAAACATATTCAAGGATACTGGATTTCATAATCTATGAAATCAAATCCAAATAAGCATGCAATTCAATCTAGATAAACATGCAATTTAAAGCAAATCATATAACATGCTATCATAACTGAAAGCAATAAA
The DNA here is from genome assembly GCF_022965805.1 of Primulina eburnea. NCBI lineage: Eukaryota > Viridiplantae > Streptophyta > Magnoliopsida > Lamiales > Gesneriaceae > Primulina > Primulina eburnea. Next base: position 20,200,027 of record NC_133105.1, read on the forward strand.
CATGGGTTTCATAGTCTATGAAACCACATCTATAAACACATGTAATTCTGGTCAAATCATGTCTAGACTCGACTCAATTCTAACTCTAGGGATCCCGGTGTGAATAAGACGTCACTGTCTGTTACCTACTCTCCCAATCGGGGTAACGTACGTCTTATTCCTAGACTTCGGTCATATCTGTACCGAATAATCTACAATCGGAGGATGTCTGCTCCTATGTAACGATACACCGAACGTCTAGTTTTGGCCGATCTGCCAATCTCTCCTATCTCAGGACTCGAATACAAATCAGTAAACAATATATTACAAAATCAAATGTAATAACAGTTTAGTATGTGATTTAGGAAAACTCGTATCAAATCTGAATCGAGTTGTGCAATCCCGTGACCACATGATTTATACCTTTGTCGTCCCGGTCTGAGGAAGACGATGACCTGTATTCAAATCTGTCCATATCAAATCTGAAATGACAATATCAAATACACTGTATCAATGAATAACTCAATTCACAATCTGTTCTGATCAATACTTAACTCAGTACATAATCTGACCAAAAATCTGAACAAGATACAATCTGATTCATATCAACGAATATCACGATGAAATCTAAATCATAACTGAATCTGATCAATCTGAATCAACTGATGTTGTAACAGTACAATAATACAATCTTGTAACCCCGTCAACCTCAACATTCCAAATATCAAATCTAAAGGCATAATCAATACCATATCATCATTCTTCTAATTCTAGTATGTCAATATCTATGGAATTCGACTCACGATCTGTTGAAATTCATAACACAAACATACCGCATCATTTCTTTGATCTAATTCCACAAACATGCTGAATAATCTATCCACACACATAAGAATAATCATCTCTTTATTCTTGAATCAAGAACGATACCATTCTAGTGTTTCATCTCAGTCAATATCTTCTGACATTCATAACAATTGTATAAACAGTCTGTTCGTTAATCTGACTTCGATTATACAATGTCTACGGTAGCAGAAACAACATATCTGAATCATATTCAGTTCTGACAACATCATATTTCCAAAACATCTCAAAACGTAATAAAACTTACGTCCCGGTATAGCTTGAGTCGAGACGAACACGCTGCTGTGTTCAGATTCGAATTCTGATGCACGGATTCTTCGAAATCTCGAATCTAAAAGGCGTAAGGATTTTCTCTCCAAAAGCTTCGACCCTTTGATGAATTCTGAGAGAAAACACGTGTAACTCTCATATATATACTGCATGCAACCATATAAAACGTGGCATAGCTTTTCTTGTTGCACGTAAGACCGCGGGTGCGGTAACTCAATGAGAGCGGGTGCGCCATGCTCTCGGCAGCACTATCCAAAATCAAGAGCATCGACCGCGGGTGCGGTCTTGGTTGCACCGCAGGTGCGGTGTTCTTAGCGCGGGTGCGCTGCGTCTAACACCGCGGGTGCGGTGTGGCTACGGAAATTGCACTTCATTTTCTTCACATGCACCGCGGGTGCGGTCGTGCTGGCACTGCGGGTGCGGTCTTGGAAACTTCTAAATTTCTAATTTTTTGATCTTTGCAACACCTTATAATCTTGTCTTTTCTTCCCTCAATGCATGTCATGCATTCTCATATCTTCCGAGTCTCACGTTAACGAAGATTAATAATCTTGGTTTATCAATTCGATAATTCTCGGGCATTACATTTCTCCCCCTATTAGATCTGAGTTCGTCCTCGAACTCATAAACAATCAATTTAGAGATATACGAGAAGAAATGTATACTAGAGTTTAAATCAAAACTCAACTCCCTGATCCCTATCTGGAATACGAATTCATGAAGTATGCTATCATAATACTTCTTCAAGTAACTCTGACAAAATCAATCTTGCCATGTTGGTTATACAACATCCGTATACACCGATCACAGTTCATAACAACCCAATGCCAATAGTGTTATCCAGTCTGTTTATCCCAATCAAGGACATATACCATCTTCAGCTTCAAATACCAATCGTCATCATCCGACGTTGGTTTCTTCAATCTGTTCATTCTGAACTATCTTTATCTTCTTTTGAATTTTCTTCAAAAGAAATCTGTAGTATTCACCGTATACTGTCTTGCCTATAATTATCTCATTACCCATCTGATAAGCTGATAGTTACTGTCACGCAGTGATAATAAGTCATATCAATTAGTGCCAACATCCATCATCACAGTTCTCTGGATATCTTCCAATATCTGGATCATACACTCTGACTGTCTGTCAATCTGTGAATAATCTGCAAAATAACTTATGGTATGGTCTGCCATAATTGCAAACTTAATCACAATCACAATCTGATACAATCTATCTCAATATTCTGATTACTCTGATCATTTCTTGACATCGATCTTCGTCATTTGGTCCTGTTTGTACATCATCTTGTACAAACTGATAGATATAGATTGAACAATCTGTCAATCACAATCATATCATATTTCAATCTGGAGAGAATGGCGGTAATTTCATTATAAAAGCCATAGAAATGCACTCCCATTTCTTTTCAGAAACATACATATCTATGATAATCTTCTGATTTTTGTCTTCATCTGTTGACAATTCGTACCGTTCAGTACAATTTCTGCCAAAATTTCAGTACAACTCTGTCACAACTGACTTAATCTGTCTATACCAAAACTGTCTGTTCGAATATCATACATTCTTAGTCACAAACATGACAACTGAAGTCACTACAGCGCATTTCTGACACTATCTGTGATTTCAGATTCGGTATAAACAAATCAGTTAATAACATAAAGTAAAGAAAAAAATACCTACCTGGTATTCGGCTCTGAGTATCAATATCAATTCTATTATACAATTCTGTAATATTCTGACATCACAAGCTAGTCAATTTCATACAAAATACACAATCACATATATGTTACATTCTGATCACATTCTGAACTGCTGTAACTCTCGAATTTAACTCTGATTCGGTTGGAACTGTATATACTCTCACCGGTTCACAATAATCTGCAGCATATACGGATTCAAAATAATAGTAATATCAAATCAGAAACGAAGTATCAATATCCTATACAGATCTAGTGAGTTCAATGAACTCATAAAACAAGGATTTCTGGTAAACATCTTCATATCATTCTGATCAACTGGTAAATCTCATCTGCAAATAACATATGCTCCCCAAAACAATATAAGATATCTCAAATACTGATTTAGAGCAATAATTCTCAAGCAGTTCAAAACACAATTATATCAGATAATCTGTCAACTCCTATAATATCAATCTCTGACAACTCTGACATTTCTGACTTTCTGATCTGTCTGATATCGGTATCTGATCAGTCACTGATCACAATATCAACTGTCTCAAAATCAATCTGTATACTAACATCAGATATCATCTATTCTGAATACAATCTTCAAATATTCTATTCAGTCAATCAGATACTGCAAATATATCAAAATTTCATAGATATAATGAGCATAGAATTCATCAGAATATCTCTGAATATACTGACACGTGCCAAATAGTATCACAAATCAGATGTACTCGTGGTCGGTACTCTTCTACCGATCTTCCAATTTATTCTGTATCATTCTGTACTGAATCTATCATACAATCAATGTCTGATCTCAATTCAATTCTGAACTCTATCTTTCTGATATAAAGCAATCTAAAATCTTATCTGGCAATATCAGCCAACTCGTACAACACTGGCAGATCTGCCAATATTAGGCTCGATTTCAGTATATCTACTGAATACATAAGGATACCATCTGTTCCTTTCTGTATCAATCGAGTCATAAACAACACAGATATCAAAGGAATTCGAAATCTAGAATCCTTACTGTGAATCTCTACTCATCAGCCATATCTGGTCTGAATCTTATACTTTCCTGACTGGAATCTATCATAGTTCTGTACTTGTTCAGCCTATACATATCAATAATGCGTTCAAATCAGGAACACAAGTACATCATAAGCTATTTCTATTTCCTTCTCATCTTACTGTAGTATACAATATATACAGAAATCTCTGATACCACCTGTTGTGGGGACCCGGACGCTAATCATCTTCTTAATCATCGTTGGGATTTAATTATCAGTTCTGATAAACAGGGTCTAAAAAAAATTTTCTTTCTAAAATATAAATGCGGAAGGTAATGGAATCTAATTAATATACATCTCTGTACAACAACTACAAGTCAGTAGAAAAGTACAATACTGTACAACCTCAGTCTAAGGTTTAGTTACTAAGTTCAAGTAATAAAACAAGTCTACAGTAAGTCCGGAATCACCACGCTATCTAGTCCAGCCTCTTTCTCATCTTGACCCTGATCCAGCCCCACCTGTTGTCATGCACACATACAAAACAAGACAACAGCCGGATAACTCCGGTGAGAAGAAATCCCAGTATAAAACATGGTAAGCATGTACAGAAACAATCTAAATCGTAACACATGCTATCATAAACATATTCAAGGATACTGGATTTCATAATCTATGAAATCAAATCCAAATAAGCATGCAATTCAATCTAGATAAACATGCAATTTAAATCAAATCATATAACATGCTATCATAACTGAAAGCAATAAACATGGGTTTCATAGTCTATGAAACCACATCTATAAACACATGCAATTCTGGTCAAATCATGTCTAGACTCGACTCAATTCTAACTCTAGGGATCCCGATGTGAATAAGACGTCACTGTCTGTTACCTACTCTCCCAATCGGGGTAACGTACGTCTTATTCCTAGACTTCGGTCATATCTGTATCGAATAATCTACAATCGGAGGATGTCTGCTCCTATGTAACGATACACCGAACGTCTAGTTTTGGCCGATCTGCCAATCTCTCCTATCTCAGGACTCGAATACAAATCAGTAAACAATATATTACAAAATCAAATGTAATAACAGTTTAGTATGTGATTTAGGGAAACTCGTATCAAATCTGAATCGAGTTGTGCAATCCCGTGACCACATGATTTATACCTTTGTCGTCCCGGTCTGAGGAAGACGATGACCTGTATTCAAATCTGTCCATATCAAATCTGAAATGACAATATCAAATACACTGTATCAATGAATAACTCAATTCACAATCTGTTCTGATCAATACTTAACTCAGTACATAATCTGACCAAAAATCTGAACAAGATACAATCTGATTCATATCAACGAATATCACGATGAAATCTAAATCATAACTGAATCTGATCAATCTGAATCAACTGATGTTGTAACAGTACAATAATACAATCTTGTAACCCCGTCAACCTCAACATTCCAAATATCAAATCTAAAGGCATAATCAATACCATATCATCATTCTTCTAATTCTAGTATGTCAATATCTATGGAATTCGACTCACGATCTGTTGAAATTCATAACACAAACATACCGAATCATTTCTTTGATCTAATTCCACAAACATGCTGAATAATCTATCCACACACATAAGAATAATCATCTCTTTATTCTTGAATCAAGAACGATACCATTCTAGTGTTTCATCTCAGTCAATATCTTCTGACATTCATAACAATTGTATAAACAGTCTGTTCGTTAATCTGACTTCGATTATACAATGTCTACGGTAGCAGAAACAACATATCTGAATCATATTCAGTTCTGACAACATCATATTTCCAAAACATCTCAAAACGTAATAAAACTTACGTCCCGTATAGCTTGAGTCGAGACGAACACGCTGCTGTGTTCAGATTCGAATTCTGATGCACGGATTCTTCGAAATCTCGAATCTAAAAGGCGTAAGGATTTTCTCTCCAAAAGCTTCGACCCTTTGATGAATTCTGAGAGAAAACACGTGTAACTCTCATATATATACTGCATGCAACCATATAAAACGTGGCATAGCTTTTCTTGTTGCACGTAAGACCGCGGGTGCGGTAACTCAATGAGAGCGGGTGCGCCATGCTCTCGGCAGCACTATCCAAAATCAAGAGCATCGACCGCGGGTGCGGTCTTGGTTGCACCGCAGGTGCGGTGTTCTTAGCGCGGGTGCGCTGCGTCTAACACCGCGGGTGCGGTGTGGCTACGGAAATTGCACTTCATTTTCTTCACATGCACCGCGGGTGCGGTCGTGCTGGCACTGCGGGTGCGGTCTTGGAAACTTCTAAATTTCTAATTTTTTGATCTTTGCAACACCTTATAATCTTGTCTTTTCTTCCCTCAATGCATGTCATGCATTCTCATATCTTCCGAGTCTCACGTTAACGAAGATTAATAATCTTGGTTTATCAATTCGATAATTCTCGGGCATTACAGTTTTGATAATGAAATGAGTGCATATTGGGCCTAGGTTTTAAATTATTGATGTGTAATGGTCTTGGCCCAAAACTCTACTAAAACAAGCACATTAGGCCCAATAACACACACGTAAAATATTTGTTTTGGTACGTTTTCAAAAATATTACCCGAACCATAAAAAAGTCCTCTGTTTTGCTTAAAATTCGACCCACCGATTTAAAATATGGCTCGGCGTGTAGAAATACCACAAAGAGCCCTTTTTTGAAAATTACATAATAAATACAACATATATTAAATAATTAAAAATAGTTATTTAATAAAAACATTTTCCTTAAAATTTCCCCGGTCTCCGTTCTTCGTTCGAACATTGAATGCTGCAAAAAGCCCTAATTTATGCAATTCTAGTAAACCATGCAGTAAAATACCTAATCATGTCATGAACATGCATTAAATGCATTTAAAACATTTAATTAAGCATTTTAATAATACCATATATTTGCATGCAGTCAGGTTACGTCGTTTAATTTCTAGACCTTACAAGCCCAACTAGTACCAAAACTTTAAGAATTTAGATACTTAAGTCTGAAGGTCTTGGGTTCAAATGTTGGGGGAGGCGAAAGAAACCACTTTGCATGGGTGAGATATTCTATGAGTGACGGTGCATGGGCTACAGCTCACGTTGTCACAACTATTGCGTTCACCATCTAGGCACGTCTGAGTGCTGCTAAACTGACTTAAGGTGTTGTCCGAAGGCTCAAAAAATTATTTTCCAAAAGCTCGACCAAGTTTTGTCCAAGGCTTGTTCGAAATGTGGTTCGTGTTCAGTCAAGATTTTTCAAATCCAATCGAGTTTCGAATCACCCATTAAAAACGGTAAATGGACTTATAAATACTTTTTAAACATTTATGTATGTTTTAAATTTTGATCGAGTACTATTTGTTTTCTTTGATATACATTGTTATATGGTCTGTTATGCATCTTTTTAGGATCGTTCAGTCCTTTTTGTTCCAATTCGCTTTGTTTGATCTTTCTGCTTCGACCCAAATGATAAGTTTATGGTTCGAATAATGGTGCATCAGGAAAGACTGTGAGGGAAAAGGCTCCAGATGGAACATGTCTATGGGAGAAGGCCCTAGAGATAGCTCGAATGCGGGAAAAGGCCCCAGAGAAAGCCCATTTACAAGAGAAGACCCCAAAAAGAGCCCAAGATCAAGAATAGCTCATGATCTCAATAATGTGTTATGTCTGATAAGATCTAATAAGTTTTTGTTTTGATCTGATAAGATTTTTGACATGCTCTATGTCTGGTGCATTTAGTTCTTCATTCTGTCTATTCAATTATGTCCAAAAGTCATTTTAAAATATGTTTAATATGTTATTATGCTATTCGATCGGGCCCCATTTACTGAGCGTTGTTCAAAACTCTCACCCCCTTACGTCCCTTCCCAGATAATACTAAGGAACAAGTGGAAGAAAAGGAACATATGCAATTCTGGGGCTGGTGACGAACGACAAAAACAAGAAGACCAAGTCCTTGAATGAAAGATTACTAGTTATTCGTATTAGTTTCGGCATTTTTGTGCTTTCTTTTGTAAGAAACAGCTTTTACACTTTGAATTTTTATGCATTAGACTGGTTTTAACTTTTTGCTATGATGCTTATTGTTTCCAATTCATTTGATTAACAATGCCGGATGTCACCGACGCTTCGGTCTCGAGGCGTGAAATTTAAGTGATATCAGAGCAGCCAAAAAGAACCCATGCCTCCCTATCCAAATTATTCCGACAAATCATACTCACCTCCCATTGTTTAAATTTTCAAAGTCAAGCTATCGCCATTTGTGGGTATATTTGAACGACCTATATCTTCGCATATATATCTCAAAATTCGATCTCTTCCATTACTCTATATTCTCATTCTATGCGAAAAAATTCTTAAATTTCCAATTTTGAAAAATCCCACGAAATTCTTTTTCGATCCAATTATTTTATTTTTCTGATGTAGTAACTTTTATATTTTTGCCTTTATTCTGATTTTGAGTCTTGTTATTCGATTTATGTAGGAAATGGCAAGCAAACCACCAAGAAACAATCGTAACCCATGCCACGCCAATCGCAACAAGGAGAAAATGAGAATCTACCTCCACCTTAACCCCCAAGAGTTAACATTAGCCAAGAAGACATGATGACAATTGCAACTATTGTGGCTGCAATGCTACAAGGGTTTGTGAACTCAAACTCCAATTCCAACCAACCAACCACTGAAACCTCATTCATGTGGCATTAAAATACCACTATGAGTCCCTTCGAAGAAACCGAGTCCCAACCTATGATGGAAACCCATATCCAAAAGTTGGTCATAATTGGCTCAAGAATGTGGAAAACCCACTTCATCTACTGGAAGTCCCAAAAGATCTTAGAGTAGAATTGGTCGTGTCATTCCTCAAAGAACGAGAATGAAAATGGTGGGAAACCTTCTCACCAGCCTTAGATGATGCTGGAAAAATTACATGGAAAATATTCCGAAGAGAATTCTTGAGGCAGTACTATCTAGCTTAATTCTGTTTACAAAAGCTAAGTGAATTTGAGGGCTTTAACCAAACTTCGGATATGGCAGTGATAGAGTATATATCAAAATTCAACAACATCAAAACTTATGTCCCAACCATTATGGCAGACCAGAATTTGAAGATACATCGTTTCAAGAAAGACCTAAGCTGTCGAATCCAATAAGCCTTAGTTGTTTACAAACCCACTAATTTTGTTGTCTTAATGGCAGCAGCCACGAGCACTGAAACGAACATCAATCGCCGAGAAGAAGATGTTAAACAAAAATGACCTTTGTTTGGTCAATTTTCCCATGGTGGACAGAGTTTCAAAAGATCCAACCATTAAACTGAGTCATCGAAAAGAACCTTTTCCACCCCCATCAACAAAGACATAATGTGAAACACCCCTCTCCCATGAAATTTAATTTTTAAAAGAAATAACATGCGCGGAATAATTTCATTTTAAAGGGAAAATAAAACTCGTATATATAAAATAAAATAAAAAACGTTACCAAACCTTTAACATAACCATGCCCAAAAACTATCATCAAAATATGTTCAAAAGTCACCACAAAATATATATGACTCATTCTTTCAAGGTACAAGATACCATGACTACCAATGTTTCACAAAACCAAAATATGTATTACATGCCAAAAGTTTCTCCCATTCCCTTGCCATATGACTTCTTCCACCTCTAACAATCCATTCATTCTTTCTTATCACATGTATCACATGATATTAACTGGAATGAGTTTATAACTCAGTAAGTAGAAAGCAAAGTACAACAAATAAATATACATAGGCTTGGGCTTGAATAACATGGCTATGGCAATGAAAGCTATATAATATCATCTTCAATGAATAGTAGATAACAAGACATAATAGATGGTTTCATAGCATGAATGAAAGAAAGAAATTGATAGTCTTGTGACATGTGGCATAACATAGACATAAATCTGTAACGGAGACTATGTAATATGTACCTCTTTGATATAAATATCAAAACTGTGATAGATATACATTTATCATGAAATTTGTCAATAACATGTATATAATTACTATCAATTCTTTACTTTAATCATGGGAACTTCATTGAGACAATTTAAAAAACATATAGTAGGCAACAATGGCTTACTAGCTCTTTTATCAATGAATTCAATGGTATTCCTTGATCAATGAATATATAACAACACATATAACAATAATATATCAATCGAAGGAGCTAGACATCAATAAACATGGCTTTTGTACATATATATATATATATATATATAATGTGAGCAAAGAAAGAAAGCCTGTTGGAAACGAAATTCCGGCATTTGACAAAAGATTTACCAACTGAATCCAGCAACTGAATTTGACTAACTGATCGATGTAACTGAACACGTCATCAGTCAACTTATCGCTACAACTGAGGTCTATTCTATCGTCAACTGATATTTACCAGCTGATCTCTCAGATGTACTCATCATCAATTGAAAGCGACAACCGACAAATAGTACAACTATCTGCAACTGGTAGTGGCTCGCCGCATTTCAGAATGAACAGTGTACGATTGTCAGAATATATCGACGTGGCAATCAACGATTAGAATATTCAAATATCTTTATTTGTGACCGTTGAGAGGAAAGCCTATAAATAGTCGAAGTCAGCAGCTGAAGAACATCCGACTCTCAGTTATCTTATCTTACTTGCTGTTACGCTGCAAAAATATCCGTTTACATTCAGAAATCAAGCTCACGCTTATCAGTTATATCAGTAGTATTCTAGACTACGCTCTTGAGCTTAAATAGCACTTTGTAATCGATTGATAGATTTTCCAAGTAGTGCTAAGATCAGTTACGATCTGTAAAAGTGTTGTATACTAAGAGTTTCAGGATTGGAAAAGTGATAAGTCCAAACTGAAGTGGGTCAGTACACCTTTTTGTATTTGATCAAAGTCTTTTAGTGAATATCCTATTTGCGTGATAGAAGGGGTGACGTAGGAGTTATTCAAGTCTCCAAACATCCAGAAACAATTTGGGGTGTTATTACTTTCAGTTATCATTTTCAGTTAGATACTCTATCTTTCAGTCAGTTAGTTTTCCGCAAATGTTTGTTCAGTTTAACTAATTGTTATTGACCGACGGGATATTTAGAATCAGTTTGTAACACAACTGAAATCAGTTTGTCGAAGAATAATTTTAATTGAGCAGTGTTTATTCAACCCCCCCTTCTAAACACTCTTCACTCGATTCACCGATCCTTTCAAGTGGTATCAGAGCAAGTCATATCCTTTCAAATATTATCTATACTTAAATCGCTCACTATGTCTTCATTCAACATGATTCTTATGTTCTCCAGAGAAGATTTCGACGATTGGAAGATCAGGATGCAGGCTCATCTAGCTGCATAGGATGATGACATGTGGTACGTTATAACTGACGGACCCATGAAGATCTTGAAAGCCAACACAGCAGTTGCAATCACAGATGGGGCACCTCACCGTATTGAAAAGCCCAGAGATGAGTGGACTGCTGAAGACAAGAGAAAAGCTAATTTGGATAATGTAGCAAAAGACATATTGTACAAAACACTGGACAAAGTGACGTTCAGTAAAATCAAGATGTGCAAAACAGCCAAAGAGATTTGGGAGAAATTAATCCAGCTTTGCGAAGGCAATGAACAAACCAAAGAAAACAAGCTATCTGTTGCTGTACAAAAGTTCGATAACATCTGACTGAAAATTGGAGAAACAATGCATGAATATGATGAAAGAACCAGCTGCATCATCAACGAACTGAATGCACTTGGAAAAGTGTGTACCAATAAAGAAGTAGCATTGAAGGTTATCAGAGGTCTTCCCAAAGAATGGGATGTGAAAACTATGGCTATGAGGGAGTCTAAAGATCTGAACAAAGTTGAACTCCATGACCTGTTCGCTGACTTAAAAGCATATGAATTTGAACTGCAAACTCGAGAAGGAGAACCATCTACCCCAGCAGCAACTACTGCCTTAGCTGCTGTAAGATCAAAACCAACTGGTTCAGTTGAGAAAGCTGCAGATCAATTAAGCAATGACGCCATGTCATTGTTCATCAGGAAATTCGGAAGATTCATGAGGAAGAATCAAGGGAATTTTCAGAAGCAGTACCAAAGAAACAATTCCAGAGAAGAGTCCAATGCATGCTACAACTGTGGCAAACCTGGTCATTTTATTGCTGACTGTCCCAAGCCTAAAAAGGATAGTCAAGTTTCAACTGAAAGAAAGAAGAAAGTGTATGAGCATAAGAGGAGATCTAAGGACGATAAGAAGCCTTACAGAAAGAAGCATGAAGTACTCCTAGCTGAGGATAGCAAAGCCAAATGGGCAGAGACTGACAGCGAAGAGTCAGAACCAGAAACCTCTTGTAGCTCTAGCGAAGATGAGGAAGAAGTAAATTGCTTGATGGCTGATGACACAGAAGTTCAATCAAGCAGCCAACAGGTATTTGACTTTAGCTCAACTGATTTCACAAGAGAGGAACTTATTTCGACTCTTCATGACATGGTTAGTGAATATCAAAATCTTGCCTTATCATTTGAAAAGGCCAGAGTAGAGCAAACTGATCCTATTGACAATAAGACAACAACTGATATATCAATTGAGATGTTGAGTCTAAAAGGGGAGATTTCCGAACTCAATACTAAAGGAGCAAGGATCAATTGATGATTCAAAAGTTAATGCTTGAAAACACAAAGCAAACTGAGCTCATTCAGGCTTGGAATAAATCATCCGTTGCATTGACTGATATACAGAACTCTCAGATTCATTTACTGATAAAACTGGCTTAGGGTTCAGTAACCAGGATGAAATACCTTCCAAAGATATTCAACCAAAACTGAATATGGATAAAGGGAAATGTATTCACTTTGTCAAATCAGTTATGGTACAAGAACAAGCTGAGCCGAGTAAACTGATTGAACAGCCAACTCACAATATGAGCAAGGCCAAAAGATGTGGTATTGGTTATAGCCCAAGAGTTGTGACTGACTCACGAAGTCAGCCACCAAAATTTTTCAGCAAAAATTATTCAAATGGCTATTCAAACTACTATAACAGCAAGCCAGTTCAGAAAAGATACTGGCTGAACAATCAGTCGAAAAAGGGCAAATCACATGTTGTATCTTTTGCACACCATACACCACACACACACAGACCGGGAAAGACAATTTGGAATACAGCAACTGGACGGTCAGTTAGACTGATCCAAGTTCGGATTCCTAAAGGACTAATCAAATTTGGACCCAAATAGAAAAGGGTACCACAATCTTATCTTGTGTTTGATTGCAGGTAATAGGTACAAGCATTGGACCTATATGGTATTTGGACAGTGGATGTTCACGCCACATGACAGGAGATTCAAATTTATTATCTCAACTAATCAATTACACTGGACCAAACATCAGTTTTGGAGATAATTCTAAAGGTAAAACTGTGGGTAAGGGTAAGCTTATCCATGGTAAATTCACCATTAATGATGTTTTATTAGTTGAGAATCTCAAGTATAATCTGATCAGTATCAGTCAGTTATGCGATAATGGATTCTCAGTTCAGTTTGACAAACATTCTTGTTCAGTCAAAAACTCAACTGAAGAGATCATCCTAACTGGCAAAAGGTGTGGAAACACTTACAAAGTCAGCTGGAATGATCAACCTTATGCACCAGTATGTTTTATTGCTTCAAAATCTTCTAAAAATTGGTTGTGGCATAAGAGATTGAACCACCTAAATTTCAAATCTATTGCATATTTGAGTAACTACGATCTTGTTACTGGATTGCCCAAAATGGATTTTATCAAAGACATTTGCTCAGTATGTCAGTTTGGTAAACAAATCAAATCCTCTTTTAAGAACAAGGGTCGTAAATCTTCTTCCCGATGCTTAGAACTGTTACATATGGATCTATTTGGTCCTATACCAGTCATGAGCTTAGGGGGAATGAAATACACCTTGGTGGTTGTAGACGATTTTTCAAGATTCACTTGGGTTATATTTCTCAAGTCCAAAGACCAAACTGCTGCTCAACTGATTAAACTTTTCAAAAGATTATTAAATGAAAAATCAGTTGGAATTGATAGAATCAGATCTGATCGAGGAACTGAATTTATCAATCAAATTCTTTCAAATTATTTAGAGAATACCGGAATCAAGCATGAGCTCTCAGCAGCCAGAACTCCTCAGCAAAATGGTGTAGCTGAAAGGAGAAATCGGACCCTCAAAGAGGCTGCTAGAACAATGCTTGCTAATTCCTCTATCTCTCAAAGATTTTGGGCAGAGGCAGTGAACACTGCATGTTACACTCAAAACAGATCAATGATTAATAAGAATCATATGAAAACACCTTATGAGATCTGGCATGGAAGAAAAAGTGTGGTTTCCTACTTCAAAATATTCGGCTGCAGATGTTTTATACTTGTCAATGGTAAAACCCATTTAAAAGCTTTGGACGCTAAATCTGCAGAAGGAATATTTCTTGGTTATTCTTCAGTAAGTAAAGCCTATAGAGTCTTCAACAAAAATACTTTGAATGTTGAGGAATCTATTCATGTTGTGTTTGATGAGTCTACACTAACTTCTAAGCCAACTGATACAGTTGAGCTAGCTGATAGATTTACAGATATAAGCTTGGATGATGATGATGAAGAAGATATTCATCTTAATCAAAACAACCTCCAATCACCTGAACCCGACATATTGGATCAATCAGCTGAATTGGAAGCAAATCTTGATAATCAGTTAGTGGAGCATACAAATGAGAATCAGTTGCCAACTGAATTAGCTCCAACTGAAACTGAGGACATTCAGTTACCTAATGAGGAAATTGCTAATACAAAAGAAAAAAATGCTGAACTTAGATGGAAGAAATCACATCCTCCAGAATTGGTGATAGGTAATCCATCTGATCCGGTAAGAACAAGAAATCAAATGCTTAACTTATTTATTCATTCAGCTTTTGTATCTCAACTGGAGCCAAAGAAAACTGATGAAGCTCTTGCTGATCCGAACTGGATAAATGCAATGCAAGAAGAGTTAAATCAGTTTACCCATAACAATGTCTGGAACTTAGTTCCAAGACCACTCTCTAAAACTGTGATAGGTACAAAGTGGGTGTACAAGAACAAGCTAAACGAAGATGGTTCAGTTGTCCGCAACAAAGCAAGGCTAGTAGCACAAGGATATAGGCAGGAAGAAGGAATTGATTACGATGAGACATATGCACCAGTTGCAAGACTGGAGGCAATCAGAATATTCCTTGCCTATGTCTCATTCAAAAACTTCAAAGTCTATCAAATGGACGTAAAGAGTGCATTTCTGAACGGCCAGTTGCAGGAAGAAGTCTACGTTGAACAACCTCCAGGTTTTGTCAATCATAACCTTCCTGATCATGTCTATCATTTGAACAAAGCTTTATACGGTCTTAAACAAGCTCCAAGAGCTTGGTACGAAACCCTTTCAAAATTTCTAACTGATCATGACTTTTCTGTTGGATCAGTTGATAAGAAATTGTTCAAATTCTCCAAGAATGATCATATTCTACTTGTTCAAATTTATGTTGATGATATTATTTTTGGGTCAACTAACCCCAAATTAGGCGAGAAATTTTCCAAGTTAATGCAGGAGAAATTCGAGATGAGTATGATGGGTGAACTGACATTCTTCCTTGGTCTACAAGTGAAACAACTGGATTCAGGAACTTTTATCAGTCAAACCAAATACACCAAGGAATTGCTGATGAAATTTGGCATGGAATCATGTTCAGCTGCAAGCACCCCTATGAGCTCATCAGCTAAATTAGACACTGAACAAGGGGGAATATCAGTTGAGACGACGCTTTACAGAGGTTTAATAGGTTCATTATTGTACCTAACTGCTAGTCGTCCTGATATTGTGTTTGCTGTATGTATGTGTGCAAGATTTCAAGCTAATCCTAAGCAATCACATTTCTCTGCTGCCAAACGTATCTTGAAATATCTTAAAGGCACGCAAAATGTTGGATTATGGTACCCTAAAGACTCATCTTTTAATTTAGTTGGCTATTCAGATGCAGACTATGCAGGATGCAAGCTTGATCGAAAAAGTACAAGTGGATCATGTCAGTTTCTAGGAGACAGACTGATTTCTTGGTTCAGTAAGAAGCAAACATCCATAGCAACTTCCACAACTGAAGCAGAATATCTTGCTGCTGGAAGCTGCTGTGCCCAACTGCTCTGGATTCAGCAACAACTGAAAGATTATGGTGTTGATGCAAAAGAATCACCAATATTCTGTGACAACACAAGTACAATTGCTATTACGTATAATCCAGTTCTTCACTCCAGGACTAAGCACATAGATGTCAGACATGACTTCATCTGAGATCATGCTTTAAAGAAGAACATTAGATTGGAATACGTATCAACTGAAGAGCAAGCGGCTGACATCTTCACCAAACCACTGGCTGAGACTAAGTTTTCTCATTTTCGCAATATACTTGGATTAATTGATTTGTCCTAATTAATTTTTATTGCTTGTAATTCATATATCAGTGATAGGACTCGTTTTTACGTGTTTTTAATGTTGGTTTTGAGTCGCATTCATGCATCATATTAGTTTGTTTTAGTTTAATTTTGCATTTTTTTAGCATTATTTAGCATGTGATTGATCTCGTGTATTTTGTGGTTATTTTGTAGGAATTGAACCATAAAGTGGGAGAAAATTTGTCAAAATATCGAAGAGGATTCGCTAGGGCGGTCAAAAGTGACCGCCCCAGCGAGCATTTTGGTCTGGCCGAGGAGTTTATGCGCAAGTGTCTCGCTAGGGAGGTCACCAGCGAAACCAGGGACATGCTCGAGGAAGTTTATGCGAGGACCTCTCGCTAGGGCGGTCAAAATATACCGCCCTAGCGAGAAGCGAGATTCAGGAAGATTTGTTTCATTTTGACCGCCCTAGCGAGAAGCGAGATTCAGGAAGATTTGTTTCCAACTTTTGATGGACTCTATCCTACACCTTATAAACCTAATACACGAGATCAGCCGTCCTTTTGAGATTGGATATCATATTTTTAATAACTTTTCTTGGAGGAGAGGTTTTTTTGTTTTTTTTTTTAAATGCACAATTTTCACACATGTACTCCCTAGGCTAAGAATATATAACTTTGGATTACAGCTGGTTAGGGGTATGATATTGTAATTCAGTGCATTGAAAAGGGGGTATATGTAAAGTTCAAGGCAAATCAAATGTTCTCATTCCAGGTCCCAATTAGTGACTTATTTTCACAGGTTTACATGCTAAATCAACTCATAAATGATGCTTTTCAAGTTAACCACACAAAACCTTCAAATTTCACCATTATTCCTACAAAATTCTAGTCCCCACACATATGTGCTCAAAAAGTTCAAACTTTGTACCAAAATTCATGCTTTAACAATCAAGAGTACCATTCATGAAGTGACCCAATCAATACTTTTGTATACTATCAATTCAACATCATCATTGGCTCATAAACTATGTCTTCTCACCATAAACGACACCAAACATGCCATACTATAACGGACTAAAAACAACCAACTCAAAACAAGCAATACTAACAACACCAAATAAACTCCCATAACTGAAACCTGACACCACCAAAGCTTGACACCACCAAAGTAATATAAACTCCACCAAACAAAAGAAATGCTACGAACTTAAAACCAATTAACTAAGCAAACATGACAATCTACCCCCCTCATACTAGAGTTGTGCAATGCCCTCATTGCACAAAACGAAACAAACACTAAAAACATAAAAACTCATTAATGTAAATGCAAAGACAGAATATGCAAAATAAAAAGAAAGGGGAAACAGTAAACTCCCCTGATCAGAAATCATCCTACTCCTCATTCTCTGGCGGTGGAACTCCCTCTTCAGCTGATGGGGGCATAGGATAATTGTACTGAAAATGGAAGGGTGGCGGGTATGCAGGTGTAGGTGGCCGTCCGGAAGTGTCGATGCCCAAATGAGTTGAGATCCCCTGCACCAAGTATTCGATGTTCTGAATGTGAGCCTGATTAACGGCCTGGTACTGAGTCTGATAATTGGCCCAAGCGCCCAATTCGTCGACGCGATCTCGCATGGCACGACGGCGTGGCTGCGGAGGTGGTGGTGCATGTCCTAAGGCCGGAGGTGATTGAGCTGCTCTCCCATAATCGAAAAATACCTCCTCGGGCAGCTCAACCTGTCTTTTCTCCCTCTTGGATTTATAAAGAGCCTCATCAATGGCTCTCATCAGCGGTAACCACTCATCATCATCTGGGAATGTCACCCCCGCTCGGGCACACAGCTCAGTCACTATCGTCGGGAAGTAAAAAGCCAAATTGCTGCAATTAATACACATGGTAAGCTGTCCGAAAATGAGCCTGCCCACATCAATCACCATCCCAGTACAGATGGCATACAGAACAACCGCCCGCTCACGCTGCACATCACTCGTATGACCGACCGGCATCAATCTCTTAGACAAGAATGCATACCACAATGCCGCCTCCATTTGCAAAAATTTTTCAAGAAAGATCGTATAAGTCCCCGGTTGTTTCCACGTGGTGCCCGGATAACATAGTGTGCGAATGATCAAATCATAATCCGGGTTAAGCACCCACGCCTGAAACACCGAATCATCCACCGATGGTAAACCCAACATTTCATTGATCGTCTTGGAATCATACGGGACTAAATGTCCCCTCACAAATGCCTTATACTCATTCCCCTCCAGAGCATTGGCATAAAATTCACGCACAACCGGAACCACTGCTACATTCGGTTGTGCAACAAAGATATTCCACCATCTTCTTTCTACTTGGGACTCCGAAAAATGATCGATAATAGACGAGCTAAATCCACGATCAGGGATTGGTTTCCTATGAAGTCTAGCATGTTCAAATCTCTCCCTAGCTTTTTCATTCACAAACTTAGATGGAGTGGACCGAGAACTAGAAGCACCATGAGTTACCTTAGACTTTTTAGGTGCCATTGTGGAAGATTGGAGAAGAGCGCAAGTAGTCCGTAGTAGGGGGATGTTTTCCGGAACTTGGTGGCGGTCGGGACCGGAAGGGGCGGCCGGAAAAGAGGTGACGGTGGCCGGAAATCGCTTGGGTTCGCCGGAGAGTTGAGTTCTTGACTGGAAAAATCGCGTCTTGACACTCGGTGAAGGTGAGGGTGCACGATTGTACCTGAAATTTGGTGAGAAGAGATAAATTGAGTGAGATTGAGAGAGTGGGGGCGAAAAATTCGGAAAGGGGGCGATGGTTTCGAGTGGGGAGAGGAGAAAAAATGTAGCAGACTTTAAATCTGCGCGATCCGCCTGGGCGGATATAAGTTTCCGCCCGGGCAGATGTTCCTCGAATTTTTTGAAAAGGGCGCGCCCGGGCGGATGTTCCTCGAATTTTTTGAAAAGGGCGCGCCCGGTTCCTCGAATTTTTTGAAAAGGGCGCGCCCGGGCGGATATAAATTCCCGCCCGGGCGGAAGCATCACGGCATGGATTTTTAAAAAAAGTTGCACCCGGGCGGATATAAATTCCCGCCCAGGCGGAAGCTTCACGGCTGTGCACACCAAAATAAATTTTTTTTTCAAAAAAAAAAATTAAAACAAAACAAAAGCAAGAGAAAACAAGCAAATCGACATGAAAGAAAAATTAAATCAAATGCAAGAGAAGGGAAAGAAAAGTAGTTCTCAATTTATAGTCGAGAGCTTGACTGTTGGTCTGTCTCAGTTCGGCATGTCTTGGAATCGGGTGATTCCAAGTTGTGGCTCGATTGTGCCACCCATGTAGTGCTTAAGGCGCTAGGCATTGACCGTAAATGTCCCATCCTTCCCATCTTTCAACTCTACCGCTCCCGATGGGTATACTTTGGAAAACACGAATGGACCGGACCTTCGTGACTTCAGTTTTCCGGGAAATAGTCGCAACCGGGAGTTGTAGAGCATGACGTTTTCACCTTCTTTGAATTCTCTTTCGATGATCCGCCTATCATGAGCCTTCTTTGTCTTTTATTTGTATGACAGTGCTAGATCATAGGCCAGATTCCGGAATTCCTCCAACTGATCTAGTTGAAGCAAACGTCGCTCACCTGCATCAATAAAGTTAAAGTTTAGTGCTTTTGTTGCCCAATATGCCCGATGCTCTAACTCTACAGGTAGATGACATGCTTTACCAAACAAAAGCCTATATGGTGTAGTGCCTATAGGTGTTTTAAAAGCAGTCCTATATGCCCACAGAGCATCGTCTAACCTCACCGACCAATCTTTCCTATTGACCCCTACCACTTTCTCCAAAATTCGCTTTATCTCTCGGTTCGACACTTCCACTTGACCACTCGTCTGGGGGTGATAGGGGGTAGATATCTTATGTGTGACACCATATTTGCTCAAAAGTTTTTCAAATAGTTTGTTGCAAAAATGTGTGCCACCATCACTAATGATTGCTCGTGGTGTTCCAAATCGGTTAAAAATGTTTTTCTTTAAAAATTTTAGGACCACTTGAGCATCATTAGTGGCATACGCTTCCGCCTCTACCCACTTAGACACATAATCCACCGCAACCAAGATGTATTTTTTCGTGAAAGAACTAGGAAACGGTCCCATAAATTCTATCCCCCACACATCAAAAACCTCACACTCAATGATATTATTTAAAGGCATTTCGTGACGGTTAGAGATGTTACCTGTCCGCTGGCATTTATCACAATGTAGCACATAAGAACGAGCATCTTTAAAGAGAGTTGGCCAATAAAACCACATTCAAGTACCTTGGATGCCGTCCTTATTGGTTCGAAATGACCACCTACCTCACGGTCATGGCAATGGTTGAGAATTTGATCAAACTCTTCCTCCGCAACACACCGTCTTATCATGGAATCTGCACAAATTTTAAACAAAAACGGTTCCTCCCAAAAATAATATTTCACGTCAGAAAAGAATTTCTTTCGTTGGTGAAACGATGGGTTTGGTGGAGGTGTGCCTGTGACAAGAAAGTTTGCGAAATTTGCATACCATGGACAATGTTTCATCTCAAGCAATTGTTCATCAGGAAACCAGTCATCTATATCATTGTCACTGCCCTTAATTCTAACATGCTCAAGCCTAGACAGATGATCAGCAACTACATTTTCCACACCCTTTTTATCTCGAATCTCGAGATCAAATTCTTGCAATAATAAAATCCACCTAATTAACCTAGGTTTCGCATCTTTCTTAGCAAGCAAGTATTTTAGGGCAGAATGATCTGTATACACAGTTACTTTAGACAGAACAAGGTATGAATGAAATTTGTCGAAAGCAAATACTATAGCAAGTAATTCCTTTTCAGTAGTAGCGTAATTCAATTGAGCATCATTTAAAGTCTTACTTGCATAGTAGATGGTATGAAATACCTTGTTCTTCCTTTGACCTAGCACCGCACCAACAGCTGTATCACTAGCATCGCACATCACCTCAAACGGTAACTCCCAATCAGGGACAGTCAGAACAGGTGTTGTCACCAAGCTTTCCTTGAGTATCTCGAATGCATGCAGACAAGTAGAATCAAAATTAAATTCAACATCTTTCATCAACAAAGAGGATAAAGGTTTAGCAATTTTAGAAAAATCTTTAATAAAACGCCTATAAAAACTAGCATGCCCTAGGAAACTTCTAACTCCTTTTATTGATGAAGGTGGTGGTAGGTTTTTGATTACTTCCACCTTGGCCTTGTCGACCTCAATTCCATTCTCTGATACCTTGTGTCCTAACACAATCCCCTCTTGAGCCATAAAATGACACTTCTCCCAATTTAACACCAAATTGCTCTCTTCACATCTAATTAACACCAAGTTCAAATTCTCTAAACATTCATTAAATGAGGAGCCAAAAATAGAGAAATCATCCATAAAAATTTCAAGGAAATTTTCAATCATGTCATGAAAGATAGCGGTCATGCATCTTTGAAATGTTGCAGGTGCATTGCATAAACCAAAGGGCATACGCCTAAACGCAAAAGTACCATAAGGGCAAGTGAAAGTAGTTTTCTCTTGGTCCTCAGGTGCAATTGTGATTTGATTGTATCCCGAATATCCATCTAAAAAGCAATAAAATTCATGACCTGCTAATCGTTCAATCATTTGATCGATAGATGGCAAGGGAAAGTGATCTTTACGGGTTGCATCATTCAATTTCCTATAATCTATGCACACACGCCAACCCGTAACAGTTCTAGTGGGAATCAACTCATTTTTTTCATTAGTAATAACAGTAATCCCACCCTTTTTAGGCACACAATGTACAGGATTTACCCACGCACTATCAGAGATAGGATAGATAATACATGCATCCAGAAGTTTAATTGTTTCAGCTTTTACTACATCTTGCATCTTTGGATTGAGTCTCCTTTGTGGTTGTGCTAGAGGTGAGTATTTATCTTCCATCAGAATTTTGTGCATGCAGATCAAAGGACTTATCCCTTTTATGTCCGAAACCTTCCAAGCGAATGCTCCTTTATGCTCCTTAAGGACTCCCAAGAGCTTACTCTCCATATCATCTGTCAAAGAAGAGGAAATAATAACAGGTAATTTATTATTTTCTCCTAAATATACGTACTTGAGATGTGGAGGTAGTGGTTTGAGCTCTAAAGTAGGTGGCTCCTCTAGGCTTGACTTTTGAGGCATTAAATCTTTTCTGTCTCCCAATTCCTCTAGTCTAAGCCTCACTTGCTTTCTCCAAGGTGGAATGGCATTCAAGTGAGCTACCATCTCCATCTTTTCCTCGTCTAGCTCGTCCTCCTGCTTTTCAGTAGTGAGAGTGGCCTCCAATGGTTCTTTCAATCCATCCTGCATAAAATCATAAACGAGAGAATCAAAGACATCAATACGAAAATAACTATCATTGTGCATTGTGTGCATGAGAGTATTGAAGACATCAAAAATAATTTCTTCTTCTCCAACTCTCAGTCTCAATTTCCCCTCTTCAACATCAATCAGTGCTTTCCTTGTAGCCAGAAACGGTCTCCCTAGAATTAAAGGCATCTCTAAATCTTCCTCCATGTCAAGTACCACAAAATCTGCAGGAAAAATAAACTTATCCACTTTCACCAAAACAACTTCGATAATCCCATGTGGATACTTGACAGATCTGTCAACCAGCTGCAACGACATCCTAGTTGGCTTGGGTTCACCTAATCCCAGTCTCCTAAACACAGAAAAAGGCATCAGATTAATACTCGCACCAAGATCACATAGAGCTTTATGAAAATTAATGTCACCAATAATGCAAGGTATAGAGAAACTCCCTGGATCTTTTTGCTTAGGAGGCATCTTGTTTTGAACTAAAGCGGAGCAATTTTCAGTAAAATTCACCGTCGTATGATCTTCTAGCTTCCGCTTATTTGCTAAGATATCTTTCAAGAATTTTGCATAACTTGGCATATTCAATAAAGCATCAGCAAAAGGAATGTTAATATGCAATTTTTTAAATATCTCAAGAAATTTACCAAATTGTGCATCTAATTTAGCTTTCTTCATTGCTGCAGGAAAAGGTGGAGGGATAAAAATTTTATTCTGTGCAATAGGTGTAGATGTAGAGTTAGAAGACTTACCTCCTCGATTTTCCACCTCATCCTCACCGTGCTTGGTCTTTTCCTCATTAGACTCGAGTGCTTTTCCACTACGAAATTCCACAGCCTTCACATGTTCTCTTGGGTTAGTTTCCGTGTTGCTTGGCAAAGCTTCTTGCTCCCTATTAGCAATCAACTTAGCCAATTGTCCAATTTGATTCTCTAACCCCTTTATGGATGCATCTTGGTTCTGAAATCTCATCTCTGTTGCAGAAATAAATTTAGTCATCATTTGCTCTAAATTGGACTTCTCCTCCCGAGGCGGTTCTGGCTTGAATCCTTGGTGCATCCCATATGGTGGACCTCTTTGTTGGCGATTTTGGTTGTTTTGACCTCCCCATGAAAAGTTTGGGTGATTCCTCCATCCCGGATTATATGTGTTCGAATATGGGTCATTTCTAGGACGGTTCTGGAATCCCACTTGTTTTACCGGTGCTCCCTCAGGCACATAGAATGGATTGCCATCTTGGCAATCTTGCACGTCATGCTCACCCCCACACTTATCACAGAAAATTTCTTGCAGACGCATAGCCGATCCACTCATGCTCATCCCATCAATCTTTCTATTCAAAGCCTCTAACTGTGCTGAAACCGCCGACAAATCATTAACTTGATTAGCTCCAGCACCTCGTCTCTGCCTATCAGACTGAGGATGATAGCTACTAGCAGCCATCTTCTCCAATAACTCATATCCTTCCTCAGCCGTTTTTCTCACTAAGTTACCACAGGAAGCAACATCTATCATAGTACGGTTAGGAGTAAGCAGACCGTAGTAGAAAGTTTGAACAACTAACCCAAGAGGCAGCTCATGGTGTGGACATCTCCTCAACAAGTCCTTGTAGCGCTCCCATGCCTCGTAAAGTGACTCTTGCTCATATTGAGCAAAAGTAGTAATGTCGGCTCTAAGCTTCATAGTCTTCGACGGAGGAAAGTACTTGATCAGGAATGCCTTTGCCATATCCTCCCTTGTAGTAATAGACCCTACAGGCAAACATTTTAACCACGACTTAGCTTTATCTCTCAGTGAAAATGGAAATAAACGCAAACGAACAGCATCATCAGACACGCCATTAAACTTAAAAGTATCACAAATTTCAAGAAAGTCAGCTATATGAGAATTAGGGTCGTCAAGTGCACTTCCCCCAAATTGGATAGTGTTCTGAATCATCTGAATGATACCTGGCTTGATCTCAAACTGATTAGCTCGGATGACTGGTCTTACGATGCTTGGACGTGCTCCATCAAGAGACGGCTGTGCATAATCCATCATCGTTATACGCCTTGGCTCCTCTCTGTGTTGATCGTCTTCCATTCTTTCCTTCACTCTTTGCTGCTGTAGTCGACGTCTAGCTGTGCATTCAATCTCGGGGTCAAAAGGCTCAAGCTTAAACTCGAGTGATCTTCGCATGCACCACAAGAAAAATCTGCAACACAATGAGAGTATCAAATAACAATAAAATAAGTAATACTAAAGAATTTAAATGAAAAATAAAAAATTGTGAATCAACAGTCCCCGGCAACGGCGCCAAAAACTTGGGTAGATTGTCATGTTTGCTTAGTTAATTGGTTTTAAGTTCGTAGCATTTCTTTTGTTTGGTGGAGTTTATATTTACTTTGGTGGTGTCAAGCTTTGGTGGTGTCAAGTTTCAGTTATGGGAGTTTATTTGGTGTTGTTTGTATTGCTTGTTTTGAGTTGGTTGTTTTTAGTCCGTTATAGTATTGCATGTTTGGTGTCGTTTATGGTGAGAAGACATAGTTTATGAGCCAATGATGATGTTGAATTGATAGTATACAAAAGTATTGATTGGGTCACTTCATGAATGGTACTCTTGATTGTTAAAGCATGAATTTTGGTACAAATTTTGAACTTTTTGAGCACATATGTGTGGGGACTAGAATTTTGTAGGAATAATGGTGAAATTTGAAGGTTTTGTGTGGTTAACTTGAAAGGCATCATTTATGAGTTTATTTAGCATGTAAACCCGTGAAAATAAGTCACTAATTGGGACCTGGAATGAGAACATTTGATTTGCCTTGAACTTTACATATACCCCCTTTTCAATGCACTGAATTACAATATCATACCCCTAACCAGCTGTAATCCAAAGTTATATATTCTTAGCCTAGGGAGTACATGTGTGAAAATTGTGCATTTAAAAAAAAGGGAGATGTAAGGTGAGGGGGAGCCGAAATAAAAGGAATGGAAATTCTATTCCTAGGCTAAAAGTTGGAGATGTAAGGAGACGAGGAAAGTCAGACGAAAAGTCTTGACGATTGCACAATGAAAATGATCGGTGTACTCCCAACTTTTAGCCACTTGAGCTTATTTTCCTTCTTTTCGACACCCTTATCTGCACTTAAGAATTGAATAAAATTCAATTTATGGTTAGTGATAAATGGACATGGGGGTGCATGCTAGTGAGACTTGTATTGAAGTGTTAATTGAGTGACTCGCATGATTTGATGATTGATCTATTTGAAGTACGAATGACTAGACCCAACATGACACACACACACGTTCAAATTAGTGTCAAGATTTATGTGTAGATTAGAATGAGTATTCGTTTGTGATTTGACTTGATTATGATTTGTATGTGGGAAAGTTCACTGAGGCATGAGCATAAAAGTTGTTAACTCTCCATTGACATTTACTTGTGTTGGTTATGTCTTGTTTGAGTATTTTGTGTTTGTTGTGTTTGTTTAGAATCTCGTCCTTTAACCTATTTTGCTCGAGGGCGAGCAAAAGGTTAGTATGAGGGGGTTGATAGGACTCGTTTTTACGTGTTTTTAGTGTTGGTTTTGAGTCGCATTCATGCATCATATTAGTTTGTTTTAGTTTAATTTTGCATTTTTTTAGCATTATTTAGCATGTGATTGATCTCGTGTATTTTGTGGTCATTTTGTAGGAATTGAACCAAAAGTGGGAGAAAATTTGTCAAAATATCGAAGAGGATTCGCTAGGGCGGTCACCAGTGAGCATTTTGGTCTGGCCGAGGAGTTTATGCGCAAGTGTCTCGCTAGGGCGGTCAAAAGTGACCGCCCCAGCGAAACCAGGGACATGCTCGAGGAAGTTTATGTGAGGACCTCTCGCTAGGGCGGTCAAAATATACCGCCCTAGCGAGAAGCGAGATTCAGGAAGATTTGTTTCCAACTTTTGATGGACTCTATCCTACACCTAAACCTAATACACGAGATCAGCCGTCCTTTTGAGATTGGATATCATATTTTTCATCACTTTTCTTGGAGGAGAGGCTAGAAAAAAGAGATTTCGAAGACCTCGAGATTTCCACGCGTCGTGGCCGTCATCCATCGTCATCTTTAGTATTTTCATTATTCAGTATTTTATTTCTTACATTGATTGTTGGTTTTTATCATGAATTTCAGTAGCTAAACTCTAGATTTGTTGGGATTTGAGGGGATCCTACCCCGTACTCGGTGTTTAACATTATTTCTCGACGTTTTTATTAGTGATTTGTTTATGCTATTGTTCTTTCTTGTTTCAATCGAAGTCTAGCTAACTTCCTTTGATTATTTCATGTTGTTGATGATTTCGATAGAACAATTAACAATAGGATCAAATAGTATAAACCACGGATTTACAATTTTAGTAGATATACTGTAGTGACCCGTTCCAGAATCACCTACTAATGAAGAACTAAGCATGCACTTAACTTAATTAATAATAATCAGAGATAACAGCGGAAAACTGTCACCAAACGATAGTTATACAACCCAATCGAAAATCCAGAACAACTCAACTAAACTGAAATATACGGTACAACCATATCGAAACAAAAAGATACCGAAGAACTAAACCAACCAGCTACTCAACGTCCTCCTCCTCCTCCTCCTGAGCTGTCCAACCTGAGGCCTGCCCCGTGGAAATGGGGTGTCCAAGATAAACAAAACAGAGGACGTGAGCGATAAGAACGCCCAGTACAAAAGCATGAGTATACAAACCTATATGAAATGCACATGCTATGATATGATACCAGGGTAGTCAAGAAATAGGAGTCACAAAGGATCTCAAAATGCTCAGTCTAGAGGCGCCAAGTGGATAGTGCCGCGCGGTACTCCTCTGGGTCACTGCATCCACTACAAGAACAGACGTGGACCTAAAATGTCCCGGATCACCGAAGCCCTCCCGACCCGTCGGCCACTGTGTACTCTCGGTGTCCATGCGTCCACAAGATAGGGCTGAGCGGCCCCACAAGATATAGCTTATCTCGAAAGAGATACAGCTCAACAGTAAAGGCTATCTCGAAGGAGATACGGCTCAACATGAAATGCAACATGCAGTAATAAACGTGACATAATAGCATGCATCATATGACATATATCAATGCACCACATAATCATGCAACACATATAAGAATGTATACTCGACCAGGATATCTCGGATAGTACTTTCGTACCTCTATCACAGCAAGCCTAGCCTTACGCAACACCGCTAATCAGGTCTAGAACAAGCCTACGCATCAAAAGCATACCCAATGAACAATACTACCATGCTAGACTAGCAAAACCAGTACTACCAACGGTTTAGGGTTTACCTTCGTCCGGCGACAGCCCTTTGATGTCGATTGCCCCGTAACTCAGGCGTCGCTACGCTACCAATCCTGGCAGCTCTTGGCTATCGCTCGACCGACAACTAACCCTAGAAACCTTCCAAACTTCTCAACTAGGAGACACAATTTCAAGAATTTGCAATCCAAAATGAGGAATTCCGAGCACTATTTATAGGCTATGTTCGGATCCACCGAACACACTTCGGAACGTCCGAACTCCTACGTGTCCATCGGCTCTTGACACCTCATGATCGGATCCACCGAACCTACACTTCGGATCATCCGAACTTGCATGCAAACTGACGTGTCGATCAACTCTTGACACCTCATGATCGGATCCACCGAACCCACTTCGGATCGTCCGAACTCTTCGGTGCTACCGAACCATCTTCGGTCCGTCCGATCATGACCATGGTCAACATTAAACCTTCTTAATCACCATTAATCCGTTAATTACCCAATTTGGAATTCGGGCTACTACATTCTCCCCCCCTTAAAAAGATTTCGTCCTCGAAATCAGGCTTAGAGGATGAACAAAACGAAATAACAACATCGTTATTACATCTCAATTGTTGTTGAATACAACTGATATTTAGATTACAACGGAAAACACACACACACACATCCATATTACAACCATAGTACAACTCAAAAGAGCTCTGGATGCTCCGAACGCATACGACTCTCTAGCTCCCAAGTGGCTTCTTCAGTGCCTCTGCGCTGCCACTGAACTAAGACAAGAGGAATGATCTTATTCCGCAATACCTTGTCTTTGCGATCGAGAATCCGCACTGGTCGTTCCACGTAAGACAATCCGTATTTAGTTGAACTTCAGATGGATGCAAGATGTGAGACTCATCTGCTACATATCATCTCAACAAAGATATGTGGAACACATCATGAATCCCAGACAGATACGGAGGTAATGCTAACCTGTAAGCCAAATCTCCCACACATTCCAGAATCTCAAAAGGACCAATAAATCTCGGAGATAGCTTACCCTTGAGACCAAATCTCAAAATCCTGCGAAAAGGCGAAACTCGGAGAAACACTTTCTCACCTGGCTGAAAATAAAGAGGTCGCCGCTTGGTGTTCGCATAACTAGCCTGTCGATCCTGAGCGATCTTAATCCGCTTCTTGATTACTGCAACCTTATCAATAGCCTGCTGGACTAACTCCGGTCCCTCAACATGTCGTTCCCCAACTTCATCCCAAAATAATGGAGTACGACAACGTCGCCCATACAACGCCTCAAATGGTGCCATACCAATACTATGATGATAGCTGTTGTTGTATGCGAACTCAATCAAAGGCAAATGATCCTGCCAAGCGGTTCCGAAATCCATCACACAAGCTCGCATCATATCCTCAAGTGTACGGATAGTCCTCTCTGTCTGACCGTCGGTCTCTGGATGATAAGCTGTACTTAAACTTAGGGACGTACCCAATACCGCCTGGAAACTACCCCAAAATCGTGAGGTAAAACGAGGATCTCTGTCACTGACAATACTAACTGGCACCCCATGCAAACGTACAATCTCTTGAATGTACAATCGAGCCATACGATCGAAAGTGAAATCACGGTTATATGGCAGAAAATGAGCAGACTTGGTGAGTCGATCCACCACTACCCAAATAGCATCACTGTTCCTCAAAGACAATGGCAAGTGAGTAATGAAGTCCATCGCGATATGCTCCCACTTCCATTCAGGAATAGGTAAGTTCAACAATAATCCTCCCGGTCGACGGTGCTCTGCCTTAACCTGCTGACAAACAAGACACTTGGAAACAAACTGATAAACGCTGCGCTTCATCCCTTTCCACCAAAATCGTGTCCTCAAATCTTTATACATTTTGTTGCTTCCTGGATGGACACTCAACTTGCTTCGATGGGCCTGAGATAAAATCTCTTCCCTCAAAGTATCATCTTCTGGTACTACAACCCGATTAGACAAACACAGAAGACCATTAGACTGATAATGGAAATTACTATCTCCACCAGCCAACCGAGCTAATCTCTGAGTCTTGAGATCAGACATCTGAGCATCTCGAATCCGAGCGAACAAAGCTGGCTCAGATAAAATGGTAGCAACACGAATGCTCTCCATACCTTTCCGATGTTTGAAATTAAATCCCAATGAACAACAATCCTGGATAGTACTAATCATAGCACTGGTCTGAAGTGCAGAGACTCTCACCTTGCGACTAAGATCATCGGCTGTGAGATTCGCAGAACCTGGATGGTATTTGATCTCGCAGTCATAATCTTTAAGTAGATCCATCCAACGACGTTGTCTCATGTTCAACTCAGCCTGAGTGAACAGATACTTCAGACTCTTATGATCAGTAAAAATTTCAAACTTAACCCCGTACAAGTAATGACGCCAGATCTTTAGCTCAAACACAATAGCAGCTAATTCTAGATCATGAATAGGGTACTTCTCCTCGTGAGGTTTCAGCTGCCTAGAAGCGTAAGCGATCACATGACCATTCTGCGTCAACACACACCCTAAGCCTTGAAAAGAGGCATCGGTGTAAACACTGAAACCATCAGATCCTGACGGTAACGCCAAAACAGGTGCAGAAGTCAGAAGTCGACGAAGCTCTCTGAAACTATCTTCGCACTCAGATGACCACTTAAATGGAACATCCTTCCGAGTAAGTTGCGTCAATGGTCTAGCTATCTAAGAGAAATTCATGATGAAGCGACGATAATACCCTGCCAGACCTAGAAAACTACGGATCTCAGCCACCGTCGTAGGACGTGACCAATTCAGCACTGCTTCGATCTTGCTGGGATCCACAGAAATTCCTTCCTTGGAAATCACATGACCAAGGAATACTACACGATCAATCCAGAACTCGCACTTACTCAGCTTAGCATACAATTGCTTCTCGCGAAGAATCTGCAACACAATCCTCAAGTGCTGGATATGCTCTTCCATACTGTGAGAATAAATCAAGATATCGTCGATGAAAACCACAACAAACTGATCTAGAAAATCCCGAAAGACTCGATTCATCAGATCCATGAACACTGCTGGCGCATTCGTCAATCCAAATGGCATAACTAGAAACTCGTAATGCCCATATCGAGTACGAAATGCAGTCTTGGAAATATCATCATCTCTGACTCTCATCTGATGATAACCCGATCGCAAGTCAATCTTGGAGTAAACAGAGGTACCCTGAAGCTGATCAAACAAGTCATCGATACGGGGTAATGGATACTTGTTTTTAATCGTCACACGATTCAGCTAGCGATAATCAATGCACAATCGCATCGACCCATCCTTTTTCTTGACAAACAAGACTGGAGCTCCCCAAGGTGAAACACTTGGGCGAATGTAACCTTTATCAAGAAGATCCTGCAATTGCTGCTTCAATTCTCTCATCTCTGACGGAGCAAGACGATAGGGGCACGAGAAATCGGTGCAGTCCCTGGCATTAACTCAATGCCAAATTCCACCTCTCTAACCGGAGGAAAACCAGGAATCTCATCTGGGAAGACATCAGGAAATTCACAAACCACTGGAATATCCTCTATACCAACACTACCTGTGGACGAATCAATCGCATAGATGAGGTAGCCTTCCCCGCCCGCCTCTAAAGCACGACAGGCTTTCAAAGCAGATACCACTGGCATCGGAGGTCGCGCTCCCTCACCATAGAAAAACCAACTAGAGCTCTCAGTCGTACGAAACTGAACAAGCTTCTGGTAACAATCCACGGTAGCTCGATAGGTAGTCAATAGGTCTATACCTAGAATACAATCAAAATCTTCCATCTCCAGGATCATAAGATTCGCAATCAATTCGTTACCCTCAAAATCTAATGGACAACCCATCACTAGACGCTTCGCTAACACCGAATGACCCATCGGAGTAGAAACAGAAAGAATGACGTCTAGAGAAACATACGGTAACTTATGACGCTTAACAAATCGTCCTGGTCACCCCAACGACCTACACTTCCCTGACTACTCTCATCACCAAAGTGGTCAGCCATCGCTACAAGATAGAATGGGGAAAATGGTAAAATGGTCAACGAAAATCCCAAAACAGAATCTATATCCCAAAATCGTAAGCATGCTCTGATACCATAAATGTAGTGACCCGTTCCAGAATCACCTACTAATGAAGAACTAAGCATGCACTTAACTTAATTAATAATAATCAGAGATAACAGCGGAAAACTGTCACCAAACGATAGTTATACAACCCAATCGAAAATCCAGAACAACTCAACTAAACTGAAATATACGGTACAACCATATCGAAACAAAAAGATACCGAAGAACTAAACCAACCAGCTACTCAACGTCCTCCTCCTCCTCCTCCTGAGCTGTCCAACCTGAGGCCTGCCCCGTGGAAATGGGGTGTCCAAGATAAACAAAACCGAGGACGTGAGCGATAAGAACGCCCAGTACAAAAGCATGAGTATACAAACCTATATGAAATGCACATGCTATGATATGATACCAGGGTAGTCAAGAAATAGGAGTCACAAAGGATCTCAAAATGCTCAGTCTAGAGGCGCCAAGTGGATAGTGCCGCGCGGTACTCCTCTGGGTCACTGCATCCACTACAAGAACAGACGTGGACCTAAAATGTCCCGGATCACCGAAGCCCTCCCGACCCGTCGGCCACTGTGTACTCTCGGTGTCCATGCGTCCACAAGATAGGGCTGAGCGGCCCCACAAGATATAGCTTATCTCGAAAGGGATACAGCTCAACAGTAAAGGCTATCTCGAAGGAGATACGGCTCAACATGAAATGCAACATGCAGTAATAAACGTGACATAATAGCATGCATCATATGACATATATCAATGCACCACATAATCATGCAACACATATAAGAATGTATACTCGACCAGGATATCTCGGATAGTACTTTCGTACCTCTATCACAGCAAGCCTAGCCTTACGCAACACCGCTAATCAGGTCTAGAACAAGCCTACGCATCAAAAGCATACCCAATGAACAATACTACCATGCTAGACTAGCAAAACCAGTACTACCAAAGGTTTAGGGTTTACCTTCGTCCGTCGACAGCCCTTTGATGTCGATTGCCCCGTAACTCAGGCGTCGCTACGCTACCAATCCTGGCAGCTCTTGGCTATCGCTCGACCGACAACTAACCCTAGAAACCTTCCAAACTTCTCAACTAGGAGACACAATTTCAAGAATTTGCAATCCAAAATGAGGAATTCCGAGCACTATTTATAGGCTATGTTCGGATCCACCGAACACACTTCGGAACGTCCGAACTCCTACGTGTCCATCGGCTCTTGACACCTCATGATCGGATCCACCGAACCTACACTTCGGATCATCCGAACTTGCATGCAAACTGACGTGTCGATCAACTCTTGACACCTCATGATCGGATCCACCGAACCCACTTCGGATCGTCCGAACTCTTCGGTGCTACCGAACCATCTTCGGTCCGTCCGATCATGACCATGGTCAACATTAAACCTTCTTAATCACCATTAATCCGTTAATTACCCAATTTGGAATTCGGGCTACTACATATACGTAACTGGGTACGTGTCGATAGTGATAGTTCACCCGGATGAAAGCTAGTTGATTCCATAGAATGTAATGCAATCTTGAACTGTTAAATAATTGAGGACACTTGAGTACTGCATGTTTATGATTAGTATTAATATAGCTCGACAGAGTAAATTAATTAGTCTAGGGAATCCCGTCGAATGCACGAGTAAAAGTCGAGTGTAATTATTTAAATACGAGTGGTAGGTGAACTGCAAATTCCCAACAAATTCATTTCTCAATTGATTTAATCCAAATTAATCATTGCTTTCTTGAATACGTTTTCTTTGCATTTTAATTATTTTAGTTGTTTAATTTACATTAGTTTAATCATCAACTCATTTTATCGTTGCTAAAGAAATTTTACTTGAAAATAAAAATAGTGTAACGCAGTCCTTGTGGAACGATACTCGTATTCACTTACGTTTATTATAACTTGACTATCGTGCACTTGCGATATTTAAAATCGAGCTTTCATTTATAAAATAAATTTTGGGACTATTCACTGTGCAAGTTTTGCTCGATCAGTCAGCTGTACTGTTTTCTTACTGATTATTTAAAGTGAGTTGTTTATCCATATGAGTTTTAACTGATGTCAGTTAGCATTTCATTAGTTCACAGGTTTGTATCTCATACAGATCATTGCGTGTAGAAACAAAGAAAAATGACGCTTTATCAAAATAAAAATTTTATTTATCCATAAATGTTGGAGAGGACTACATTTTCATAAGTCTCTTCTACACTAGCTATCCACATCCTCATCCAAACAGCTAGAGTTGAGGAAGAGATCTTGCAGAAGCTGTTCGAAGAGGCAATGCTATTAAGAGTCTCCAGCTCCTTGCGAAGCATCAGCTGATAGAGATGGCCCTCCTTGAAGGCATCCACCTCTGCAGAAATGTTTAAGTGCTTTCGCACTTCCCTCAGCTGGGCTATCCGCCTGAAGGTGGTAACCCTCCCAGAGTTGTACAGGAGTTCCAGCCCTAATAACTCTTCCCAGTAGGGAAGACTTGCATAGAAGACCTCGTCCTCTATAGCAGCTTTTCGGGCTTCAAGAG
Source organism: Primulina eburnea (assembly GCF_022965805.1). Taxonomy (NCBI): domain Eukaryota; kingdom Viridiplantae; phylum Streptophyta; class Magnoliopsida; order Lamiales; family Gesneriaceae; genus Primulina; species Primulina eburnea. The sequence goes on from NC_133105.1 coordinate 20,234,667, forward strand.
AAAGTGGAGAGACGATTGAACTACTTGCTCCTTCCATTTCTTTTTGAATATTGTCTGCTGATACTTGTGACTAACTCCTCATCTCTTATTTATAGGCCAAGTCGAGGAAAATGAAAGGACACTTCCTTAAGTGACGATTACTCTACTAAGTCTCAGGATTTTCTTAATTAATCTGGCTTATTTTATTGTCATTTTCTTTAATGCATCTATTTAGGGAGAATGGTGGTTTAAGAGGTTAACTGAGAAGACAGTTGTTAGTGAATTCTCAACTGAAAGGACTCAGTTTTACTAACTGATCGTTCAGTTGAATATTCCACTAATCTTCTCATATAAGTTAACTAATTAAATCTATTATATTCCAAATCAAATGACGTGACTGTCTGCTAACTCATGATGAATTTCAGTTTATAACGTGGACACATTTTTAACCGCTCAAAATTTCAGCTTATAGCACACGTACACACTTTGTTTTTTCAAAATTTCTACGGACTGACACGTGTCCAGAATTTGAATAGTCACGTACATATGTACCATTACCCGCTTCATTTCAGTTTCACCTTACAATTATCCACAAATTTTTGAAAGCAAGAACTATTCTATTCTTCAATTTCGTTTCAGGAACTCACTCACTTGTCAATGGCAACCCAAATTCCCGCTTTTATGCTGAATGCTATGGCTATCAACTTTGGATCCATCTTATCCTTTGGCGATGCTGAAGTCAAGAAGGTATTTCAGAAACTTGAAACTGCTAGACTGAGAACATTTTTGGGACAATCCTCACAGGACATCTATCCCAAAGAACTTCAAGATTTCTACTCCACCGGCATGGTTGATTCTGAGGGTAACATCAATTCTACTGTCAATGGTCAGTTGCTGACCATCTCTGAAGACTCTCTTGGGGAATTATTTTCTTTACCCTCTGATGTTTTGGCACAACTTTCGGATGTTAAAGCATCTGATATTGAAGAGATGCAAACCCTTCTCTCTACTGATGGACGGAAGATTAAGGTTTCCGATCCTAAGAAGGAACTAAAGCATGAAGTTCAGTTGCTTGCTGATGTAGTTGCTAAAGGGCTTTTGGCAAAAGCTGGATCATTTGCTGCCCTCACCTTGGAGAAGTTTCAAGCCATTTCTGTTATTATGGCTGATCGCAAACTCAACTGGAAGCACCTTATCTTTAACACTCTAAAGAATATGTTTCTGTCTTCAAAACAGTCCAAGGGTTTTGCTGTACAAATCAGTTATCTGTTGACAGTGAAAGGATTAGTGGCTGATGATTCTGAAAGGTCATCGAAATTTAAGGTGTTCAATGCAAAGAACATGATGCCAATCAAAACCAAAATGGACATAACTCATGCTCAGTTAGTGCAAATCAAACAGGAGATTGGGACTCAGCTAGCAGCTTCTAAATCAGTTAAGAAGAACAAAATTGGCTCAACTGAAGGTCGCCAAAAGAAAATTAGTGTTGACTGCATCTGAGTCAGAGAAGACTCCATCCCCTCAGATTGCGAAGAAACCAAGAACCCAAAGGGTTAAAACAACTTCGGAGGTATCAATTCCTACTGATGCAATGATTTCTACAACTGATCAGCAGCCTATAGAAGCAGTTCCTCTGCAGATCATTCCACAAGAAGCTTCAATTGGTATCAAAAAGGAATCAGTTAGGATCAAAGCTCCTCTGATTCAGATCTCTCGTCCTACTGGTGTGCCACCTGCTAGACCTAAAGGCATAAAATTTGTAGAGCAAGTGGAATCTACTCGAACAGGATTGGAAATTCCTCACATCATGAGTACTGATGAAGGGAAAGAGAAGTTGATTGAAGAGCGAAGACCCTCCAACCCAATTCAGACTCATATTGGCGTTGTATGGGTAAAGGTTAACAGTTTTCCTGCTTCAAAAATTAAGTCCTATGATGCTTGGACAGCCTATCGCACTGAAGTTTTTGCCAAGCAATTAAAGAAGAAGTCCGAGCTGAGCAAATTCATCAAATTGGAGGCCTTTGTCCTCAGGACAGTCAAAGCTACCTCAATTGCTCAAGCTATGGAGAGGAAGAGTTATCTATTTGATCAGACGAGAGCGAAGAAGTTGGCTCAAATTGTTGCCAATCTGAAGACCAAGTACTTACCTACAAGCCCTACTGCCTACGCTGATCAAGCTGTAATTACTCAGCTAGACACTGATCTTATAGGACTACTTCAAGTTTTGGGAAATGAATCAAGAATTGGTTCTCCATCAAGAAGATTCAGATGATGACGACGAGGAAATATTTGAAGAGGTATCCTATGACAAAACAGAACCATCATCAGCTTTAGTCATTGTTCCAACTGAAGAGCCAGTTCATGATAAGCCTCTTTCACCTCCTAGTGAACAACAACTGTATACTGAAGCTGAGCTCTCTTTCGCACACATTGATGAAGTTATTCAGGCCGTTGTGGAAGAATCCCAGATTACTGCACCGATTTCTGACAAAGTTGATCACTTTGCTGATCAAATCAATCCAGAGGTCACTTTTCCTTCAAAAGAACCTGTTCAGCCTGATCCATCTATTGATCATGTTATTCCAACTGATGTGCCAGTTGATTCAATCGATCATCCTTTAGAGGCACCAGTTTCAGTTTTATCACCATTTGTTGAACCAAATCCTCCTTCACCACCTCAGGATCAAGGAGAAATCACTGCTGCTGATACTTCAGTTCGAGATGCTGCTGAAACAATCTCAACTGATCAAGCCTTGATCATTTCTGAACTTACTACAAGTGAACCAAGCACTTCTCGACAGTCTCATCATCCATCTTCATCAGATTTTGATCTCATTTTTGAAGAAGTTCAGCATATGCAGGACAATATGAGTCAAATGATTACTGCCATCTCCAAGATTCAAAACACGCAATTATCGCATACCCTGAAGTTGGACGATAATCAGCAGTCTTTACAAAAGCTGAAGGATATAAAATCTGTTGTTACCGCTCTTTCATTTGCAGTAAAAGATATTCAAAAAAATAGAAGAATTTTTTCAAGTCTGACTGCCACTCAAAACTCTATTAACCAACGGGTCGACAGTGTGGAGTCACTTGTATCAAGAAAAATCGAACTGCTACAAGTCACTATGTCTACTGCTATCGATAAAATTTCATCCTCTGTCAAGCTCCTTTCTACTGACGTTCGGAAGTTATCTCTCAAGATAGAGCTGTTTGAAAAAAAGGGGGAAGAGATCAAGGAGATCTTAGAACAGCAGAAGAAACAATAAGAGCAGTATCTATTGTATTTATTTGAATTCAGTTGATTCAGTTAATCGACATCTTATTTTATCTACTTTGAATTCAATCAAGTATCTCTTACTATAGTTTTGTCAAACACCATAAAGGGGGAAATTGTTGGAAACGAAATTCCGGCGTTTGACAAAAGATTTACCAACTGAATCCAGCAACTGAATTTGACTAACTGATCGATGTAACTAAACACGTCATCAGTCAACTGATCGCTACAACTGAAGTATATTCCACCGTCAACTGATCTTTACCAGCTAATCTCTCAGATGTACTCATCATCAATTGAAAGCGACAACCGACAAATAGTACAGCTATCTGCAACTGGTAGTGGCTCGCCGCATTTCAGAATGAACAGTGTACGATTGTCAGAATATATCGACGTGGCAATCAACGGTTAGAATATTCAAATATCTTTATTTGTGACCGTTGAGGGGGAAGCCTATAAATAGTCGAAGTCAGCAGCTGAAGAACATCCGACTCTCAGTTATCTTATCTTACTTGCTGTTACGCTGCAAAAATATCCATTTACATTCAGAAATCAAGCTCACGCTTATCAGTTATATCAGTAGTATTCTAGACTACGCTCTTGAGCTTAAATAGCACTTTGTACTCGATTGATAGATTTTCCAAGTAGTGCTAAGATCAGTTACGATCTGTAAAAGTGTTGTATAATAAGAGTTTCAGGCTGTGTTTGGTTTGAAGGATAGGATAAACTAATGATTAGTATGTAAATGATAAAGAAAATGATTGTGATTTGATTGTAATATATGGTGTAAAATAATATTGTGTTTGGTAAGATTTTTAAGTGTAGGATAATTTAGAATTTTTCGATGAAAAGACAAAATTGCCCTTCTCCTTCGCGGCGGCGGCGACGGTGACGGCGACAAACGGCCGGCCGGAGAAAATGGCCGGCGGCTTAAGCGGCGGCCTGCCGGTGGTCGGCGGTCCGGCGGCGGCCGGAAACGGTCGGCGGAGTCAGCGGCGGCCGGCCGGGGGACGGCGTTCAGGCGGTGGTCGGCCGGCGGCGACGGTCTGGCGGTGGTCGGCCGGTGGTCTGCCGGCGGCGGTAATGGCGGCGGCGGCGGTCGGTGGCGGGAAGTGGTGGTGAGTTTGAATATAAGAGAAGGGTAAAATTGGAAAAATAGGAGGTATTAAGAGTGGGATAAATAATCCTAGGAGGTGAGGAGGTATTATTTTAACCTACCTAATATAATCTAATCATTCATAGGAGGGATTGAGTAGGTTAAATAATCACGCGTACCAAACATCTGACTAAGTAGGATAAAAAAAATTATCCTCCCTTATCCCTCAAACCAAACGCCCCCTCAGTATTGGCAAAGTGATAAGTCCAAACTGAAGTGGGTCAGTACACCTTTTTGTATTTGATCAAAGTCTTTTAGTGAATATCCTATCTCCGTGATAGAAGGGGTGACGTAGGAGTTATTCAAGTCTCCAAACATCCAGAAACAATTTGTGGTATTATTACTTTCAGTTATCATTTTCAGTTAGATACTCTATCTTTCAGTCAGTTAGTTTTCCGCAACTGTTTGTTCAGTTTAACTGATTGTTATTCAACCCCCCCTTCTAAACAATCTTCACCCGATTCACCGATCCTTTCAAAGCCTTTACTTACAACCCAAGAAGCAAATGGTTTCTAATATGACTTTGAAGGGATTCCTACAATAAAATAAAAATAATCAACAATTAATCATCACCATTGATCATAGAAATCAACCAAGCCAACATATACCTTCAACTCATCAGACCACTAAACTCAAAAATATAGATTCCTTACCTTGGAGCTTGGAAATTTAAGTAGGAGGAGCTAAGAAATCTACTAGGACCCTTGAACTTGAAGTGGAAAGATGAAGGATAGAAAACTTAATGGAAGAAGGAGCTATAACCGATACATGCTAAGGAAGAAGGATGGAAACGAGTAGAAGCCTCTAGAAAATATATTTAAAAGCCTTTCTGCAATGCCTAGCGCCGTGGCACCTCCTTCTTGGCCCTGCGGCGCTTGGGCTTCGGCCCTGCGCTACGTGCATGGGCGCTGCCTCCTGTAGCTCAAGCGCACATTCAGCGCTACAGTGCTACTCCTCCGGCGCTGCTCCTGCACCACACCATCAATCACAAGCTCCCATAAGATACACTTGAACAGTGAACTTCCTCTTCCAATTCCATGCAATACCAATGCAACAAATCATCCAAATACATGTTCAAATTAATCATCTAGATAAACCATCAAAACCATCAATCCAAATCCCACCATTATACCTTCACAACCATAATAACTCCTTAAAAACAACCATACAAATAACAATACCACTATAAACCACCTTTACCATGTGAAATATCCATTACCATACCATGCAATGATAAACCATGAATGTACAATAATCATATTGGTGTCATAATATGAAATATCAACCCTTCCAACAACTATACACAAAACCGTAACAATAAACATATATCTTAAAAGACCATACCAATGAATAACATCATTGACAATAAAAAGATAAAAGGTTTGGATATTACATAACTCCTTTTCCTAACTGCAAACTACGGCATTTGTTAGGATGCTACAAGAAAACTAGTGCATGTTACATGTAACGCCCCAGATTCAACGACTGTTCCCACTGTACCAAGACGAGTCTTTCCAGCGTGCTTATGTATGCGCTCACACGCACCATATGAAACTTCCCAAGGGGTCACCCATCCTAAAATTGCCCCAAGTAAAGAACGCTTAACTATGAAGTTATGATGTGATGACCTACCGAAAGGAAGATACAATTTCTTGATATGAATAGTATATATCAAATCTTTTAAGCCCTCATCAACTACATAGTCTCATACCTAAACTGTTTTGAAATCCCTCTCCTTCTGGTGTATGATCAGTTCATCCATGTTCCCTCCACCTCGAAGCCTGCCAAGAGCCGCCCATTGTCTGTGCAACCTCATAGCACCGGCGATCATCGGCCCCGGGCCTAACATGTCCACCAGATTCCGCTTGATTCGTCCTCTAACCACACTGTACTCGGAGAGGTCGGCTCTGATACCAACTATAACGTCTGCTCCTTTTAAAATTATACTGAAATTTTTTTTAAAGTGCAATGGCCGAAACCATGCCTGCATAAATACATAAAATTTGGAAAATGTATTTTGTAAAATCAACCCACTTCTGAATAAAATAACTATAGTTAAAATTATGAAAAGAGCAACTAGTCTAAACAATTACCGTTTAAAAATATAAGACGTCAAGCATATTAAAATATGTCAACACCCTCGACAAAATAAAATCATCAACCATTTAAATAGCTTTTTAAACGTGTTCCCATAAAATCATATACTTGCAGAGGAATACAAGGTCCTCGGGTTAACGTGCGCCACCAGCTCCGTCCGTTCAGTCATCATCACCCAGTCTCTTGATCAAAATGCTCACCTGCATCATCACACCTAGTGAGTGTAAAGACTAAACACACCTGTAACATTATAACAAATATATATACATAACATGCAACAATGAAAAATATTGTAATCAACATACATTTCATGATCTTAAAAACATAACGTAAACATATCATATAATAGCATAACTTGTCAAAACATGTCTCATCATATCATCATATATGTATAGATTTCCTTTAATCGAATTCAGTTAATTATCTTTTACTTTCGTATCAGCTCTAATCGTATCATCTCTATCGTTTCAGCTCTATTCGATGGATCCATCTATGTATAATCGTGGAACACGGCGGCTGTCGGACATCAACGATAATATTACCCATCCACTAAGCCTAGGCCTCATCATCATCGTATATATATATCGTCAATCACAACCAACTCTCATCCTTAAAAAACATCGTCATTATCATCACTTATCAAAATTATGCATATACGTAATTTTTCTTGAAATCAAGCCTGCAACCCTTTTTTCATAATTTCATAAAAAGTCATATACATGGTACATAAAAATTTAAAAACATGATAAATTTGTGCTCATGGCACTGTGAGGACTAAAATCTCGACTCGGGTGCAAAATTATCATTTTGCCCCTGGAAACCCAAAATGACCATTTTCCCCTAGACCTCTAAATTTCGACCCGAGGCTTACGAAACTCCTTAAAACATCCCAAAACATACTTATAAGTATTTCTTAGACGTAAAAACGAGCCCGTTTCAAAACTTAAAGGATTCGTTTTAAAACTTGGATTGGCGTCCCGCTTTTAACCCGAATCAATCCGAAACTTAACCAAATTTCTCCCAACTTTTTACCACACCTTATACATTTCTTAAAAGCCCTTAAACCATCTAGACCAGTCCACTAAACCCTTCGAACAGCCCCTAAAAACTGCTGGAAAAATCGAAACTTGTACTCCTCAAACCCTAGTCGCACCAACTCGTCGTTTTACCAACCCTAGACCTAACCCTCGAGGACCAGCCTTGGACCTTGTGAGAACCCGAGATTTTACGATCCAAAGAAAATCAAGTAAGTAATAAGAACTTGAAATTTTACTCAAACTAAGCTCAAAAATGTTTGTTCCAACTAAATAACTTGAATATTAACTTAGATTTTTATTAAATTTAACTCGAGAAAGTAGCTTCTAAGCTCGGGGAATAGATCATCGAGAGGCCAAGCTACAAATAACCAGATCCATCGAAGAGTCTTCACTGGAGGAGTAAAACCCCAGCTCAAGGACGCAAACTTTCAGCTCGAAGAAGCTCAACCAAGCTTGTCCTAACATGACCAAAAAGGGAGCTAAGGGAGGAGCTAAAGGTTTGGACAAATTAAATATGAAAGAAATGATCTTTGAGATAATCCATGAAGGAGCTAAGGGAGGATCTAGGAGACCAGGACACATTGATGGTGCAGGAAATGACTTTATAGAAAACCAAGGCGACTCTTGAAGAATGCATGAGATTTTGGACTACATTTATGGCTAATCTTGGACCCCAAGATTTCGGCCAAGGGGCTAGGGGGAAAGCTTTTTATTTTGCTATAAATACCACCTCAAGGATGGAATAAAAAGCACACCAAAAATCACTCTAAATTTTCAGCCAAAGGAGAGCAAGGAAGATGAGGAAATTCTTGCGGTACAGGCGATCAAGATTAACCTTGAAGTGCTGCCGAAATCGTGTCACAGTCTACTCGAACGAATAATCGAAGTGCTGCGCGTGCTGCTTAACTTTCAAGAAGAACTTCATAAAAGAATAGTAAGTGGGCTTTTGATTAAGTATTTACTTGTATTTTAAAACTTTGCTATAAAATATGGCATGCTTATATGTGTGCATATTTTCGAAAATTGCTAGTTTTTCACTTAAAAATTTCGATCGATTATGTTTTCTTGCTATGCTTCGAAATTCGTTGACTCCGCTGAATTCATTTGAAACTCTGATATTTGAAAGTTCTAGTACGTTCTGCCTGATAAAATCTGAAATCTTTGTTACACTGTTACAAGTCAATTTGAAATGGGACGAGAATTGTGATTCTGTCTGGCCCCCAATGGTGGGTATAAAACCATTTCTGTTTGGCCCACAATGGTGGGTATAAAACCATTTCTGTCTGGCCCCCACCGGTGGGTATAAAACCGAGTTCTGGCCTCACCCCTTAGAGGAGTAACATATTGGGGACAATTTGACCTTGGAAATGAGATGAGTAACAACGTTCCGTTTGTTATAGTCTGATCTGATTCTGAACCGTTCTGAAAAATCTGATTCGTTCCGAATTATCTTTCTTGTATTTGTTCATTTCGATATGATAAGTTAAAGGTAATAAGATTTGAAAGATTGTTAAAGAACTGTTTTAAAGAATTAAGTTCTATATGAATCTTTGGAATCGATCGACCCCCACTTGCTGAGTGTTTTCCCAAAAACACTCACCCCCTTACAATTTAAGATAAAAATGAAGAACAAATAAATGAGGAGGAGCAGGAAGCTTTCTGGGGTTGGTGATCGATGATCAAGAGCAAGAATCAAGTTATCCCTTTTGTTTAAGTTTTCCGCATTTCGCAACTCTGATGTATTTTATTTCATTGTCATTGTAAAATAATACTTTATTTATGAAAAAGACTGGTTTGATTTGATACGAGGCTTTATTGCTTGCAATATAATTGTTAAACAATGTCGGATGTCACTGACGCTTCGGACTCGGGGCGTGACATTTAAGTGGTATCAGTGCTACCAAGTTCATAATCCTGCTAGGATTTTGACAGACAAGTGCATCCCAATTTGAGTCCAACATTCATCTGTTCTTGAAATTCAACTTCCATCTGTTTCCTAAATTTCGAACAAATTTCAAAAATCTATCCCTTCAATCGCTTCGCAATTCTTAGTATCAAAAATTTTTCCACGACCACTTTAATTGTGCCCTTTATTTGTGCATTTCTATCCTTTATACGATTCTGATGCTTTACTTCCATTTTATCCTAGGAAATGGCTGCCACGTACTCGCGCTCAGGCTGTTTTTCGTATGCGTCAGCTTACCGTAGATAATCAAGCTAGGGAGATTGCAACCTTGAAGGCGCAAATGGCTAGGGAGAAGCTGGAAAAACAGGAGCTTAGTGAGATTAGGCACATACTGGAGACCGACGTACATCGACTTGCTCATCATCTGGACTTGGCTGAGAGCCAACTTCTTCAGATACCCACCGATTCAGATCTCATTGCGCGTCTGGCTTCGCTGAACAGAGAATTGCTAGAAAGAGTAGAACAGAAAGAGGACGTGCTGCTCAGGCCCGTCAGCGTCAGGAGGAGTATAGCGCCAGGCAAGATCGGTACATTTCGAAGCTCTACGGCACCATGGACAGACTTCAAGATCAAAATAATTACCTACATTTGGTGATAGAGAACATGGAAGAAGAGGAGGTAGCACCGATGGAGGTGGCCGGAGACGACAGTGCCAGTGACAGCGACGTCGGAGAGATGTTCGATTAGATTAAGAATAAAGAATCTGGATTGTAGTAAATTTGTGACCAAGGAAATATCATGTGTATCAAATTATTTTAAAACTTCCTATTATCTTTCTATTATCGCATATTTAAAAATTTGACAAGTATCTTATCTATAAAAATGTTTTTTTTATAGGAAACCAGTATGGATCCCCAAAGCATTATAAATGAACTTCAAAATCAACTTCAGGAAAAGGAGTCAGAAATTAAAATACTGAAAGAAAAAAAAGAAAAACTCGAGAGAGATAACTACCAGTTGGATGGGAATAACGTATGCATGATGGAGGATCTTCGTAGGCCCGAGTGGAAGAGAAGAAACTACGTGAAGACGTTAGACGCTACGCCGCTTATCACCTAGAGTCGGAGCGTCAGCACGAAATCACCAAACAGGAAGTGAAGAAAGGGCAAGATAGGGTTTTTACGCTTCAAATCCGGGATGATAGTCTTCTCAAAACCCAACGCCGTCTTCAGGAGCGGATTGAAAAGCAAGAAATCGATGAGAAAGTAAGCCAATCAACAATACAAGAGCTGCAAGACCAAGTAAACAACCTCGATCACCACAACACACAACTGCAGAATTACATTGAGCACCTACAAAATGAGATGGTCAATATGGAAGAACTCATAGAACAACTGGAAGAGAACCCTGTGGAGGAAGAAATTAATGAAGCAGTAGGGGACAGAGAAGTAATAGACGAGTAGAGAGGGAGAGTTTTAGAATAGGTTTAGATTGTATATAGACATATTCGATTAATCATTTGTTTTGAAAAGATTGGTTGTATGAAAAATCTTTACAATTTAATGAAATTATTTCTTTGATTAAATATTATGGCAAACAAATTAATAAAATATAAGTTTATAGGAAATGGCAGGCAGACCACCCCGAAACAACTGTAACCCTCGTGGCGCTAACCAAAATGAGAACCCACCACCACTACCTCCAAGAGTAAATCTCAGTCAAGAAGATATGATGGCAATAGCTATTATCGTAGCTGCGACGTTGTAAGGATTCGTGAACCCATTGGCTAACGCAATCCAACCACCACCTGAACCACAACTGCGTGGGATTAAGTACCATTACGAATGTTTGAGAAGAAATCGAGTTCCAACTTTCGATGGGAACCCAGACCCGGAAGTCAGTCATAACTAGCTCAAAAATGTTGAATCGCAATTACATCTGCTTGAAGTGCCTGAAGAATTGAGAGTAGAGGTTGTAACACCGTTTCTTGAAGACAGAGCACGAAAGTGGTGGGAAACCGTGTCACCATCTCTAGCCGAAGTGGAAGATATCACATGGCAGATTTTTAAGAGAGAATTTTTGAAACGATACTATCCCGCTGAATTTCGACTACAAAAGTTGGGTGAAATCGAAAACTTCAAACAGACTCCGGACATGTCAGTGATGGAATACACTTCACGATTCAGTGATCTGGGAGCCTATGTCCCAACAATCATGTAAGATGAAACGTTAAAAATTCATCGATTCAAAAAGGGACTCAACAGTCGAATTCAGTCGGCATTGGCAGTATTCAAGCCAAACAGCTTAGCGGATTTGATGGGCGCTGCAATGAGCGCAGAAACTGATATCAAGCGACGTGAGGAAGAGAACAAGAACAAAAGACCGATGAGCAGTCAATCTACTCAGAATGGTCCCAAGTTTAGGAAACCAAATTATTCGAGTGGGCCTCCAAGAGGAAATTTTAACAGTACTGGCAATAGGGAAGGGAAGTGGTGCGACACCTGTAAACAGTATCATACCGGAGAATGCTATCGGAAGATAGGTGCGACACCTGTAAATAGTATCATACCGGAGAATGCTATCGGAAGATAGGTGCGTGTTTCAAGTGCGTACAGGTGGGTCATAGGATAAAAGATTGTCCAGACAACAAGGACAAAGGGGCGGGACCCAGCAAGAAAAATGAAAACAAGACCAATGCACGGGTATATGCAATCACCCAAGAGGAAGCTGATGATACCAATGAAGTGGTGGCAGGTACTATCTTACTCAATGAAATGCATGCTTATACCTTATTTGATTGTGGTGCTACACATTCATTTGTGTCTAGAAGATTTTCTAAGAAGCTTAAACTCGAACATGATACTCTTAGTGAACCATTAAGAGTAGCAACACCGGCAAGTAAAATAATTGAGACACAAAAAGTGTATCGAAACTGTAAAATTTATATCAGCAAACAAATTTTTGAAGCAGAATTGATTCAACTCAATATGGTTGAGTTTGACATCATTCTTGGAATGGACCGGTTAGCTAAATACCGTGCCATTGTGGACTGCCAAAAGAAAAATGTTAGACTCCAGACTCCTCTTGAAGAGGAGATTTTATACCACGGAAAATCAAAAGAAAGAAAATCTATGTTATCTGCCTCACAAGCCTGGAAAGCCATAAAAGGAGAAGAAGAAATTTACCTGGCAGTGATCAATGAAACCAAAGAAGAAGAAGTCCTAAAGTTGGAAGATATTCCAATTGTTCAAGAATTTCCAGACGTTTTCCCCGAGGAACTACCGGGAGAGATAACAGATAGGGAAGTAGAATTTGAAATCAATTTGGTCCCTGGTGCTGCACCAATATCAAAGGCACCATACCGAATGGCTCCAGCTGAATTAAAGGAGCTAAAGGATCAACTGCAGGAATTATTAGACAAGAAGCAGATTCGCCCCAGTGCATCCCCATGGGGAGCCCCAGTGCTTTTTGTAAAGAAAAAAGACGGAAGCATGATGCTATGTATTGACTACAAAGAATTGAACAAGATCACCATAAAGAATAAGTACCCACTCCCAAGAATAGATGATCTTTTCGATCAGTTAAAGGGAGTCAAGGTCTTCCAAAACTAGATCTGAGATCTGGTTACCATCAATTGAAGGTCAAAAAGGAAGACATCCCTAAAACTGCTTTTAGGACAAGATATGGACATTACGAATTCACGGTAATGTCTTTTGGCCTAACAAATGCTCCTGCAGCATTCATGGACCTGATGAATCGGGTATTCAAACCATATCTCGACAAGTTTGTGGTTGTCTTCATAGATGATATCCTTGCGTACTCACCAAGTGAAGAAGGACACAAAGAACATCTGCGTCTCACCTTGCAGACATTGCGAGAAAAGGAACTATACGCCAAATTCAAGAAATGTGAATTTTGGTTAAAAAGTGTGGCGTTCCTAGGACATATAATTTCTAAATTAGGGGTGTCAGTAGATCCTAAGAAGGTAGAGGCAATCAAGGATTGGCCACAACCAAAGACAGTGACTGAAGTAAGGAGTTTTCTGGGTTTAGCAGGCTACTATAGAAAATTTGTGGAAGGATTTTCTCGATAGCCATCCCACTCACCAAACTTACTCAGAAAAATTCAAAATTTATTTGGAATGAGGAATGTGAAAGAAGCTTTGAAACCCTGAAGACAAAACTCGCATCCACACCAGTACTAGTTCTTCCAAAGGATGGTAAGAATTTCACTGTATACAGTGACGCTTCAAAGGGAGGATTAGGGTGTGTGCTTATGCAGGAGGGTCAGGTAATTGCTTATGCCTCACGGCAACTAAAACCATATGAGCAGAATTACCCCACTCATGACTTGGAGTTAGCCGCAATAGTATTTGCACTTAAAATCTGGAGGCAATACCTTTTTGGGGTAAAATGCGAAGTTTTTACTGATCACCAGAGCCTCAAGTACATTTTCACTCAAAAGGAATTAAACATGAGACAAAGAAGATGAATGGAACTTCTCAAGGACTGTGACCTATCAATCAATTACCATCTGGGTAAGGCAAATAAGGTGGCAGATGCGTTGAGTCGAAGGAACCTTGGGAAGGTGAACTTAAATTCACTATCAGTGCAACCAAACTGATAAACATAAAAATTGCAAATTAATTAAATGTTTTATAATATAAATATATAGTTTTTGTTTTATTAAATGTTTAAATATTATATGTTTTATAATAAATTGTATAAAATATAAGTTGTTGTGTAATTACAAGTTTTTACTATTTTTTACAGGTTCGATAAAATCAAAAATAAACTTGGAGTTTCAAATGGGATTAAGATGATTCTTGGACCTGTAGAAAGTTGATGTTAATATCTACAATATTGATGGCAAGCATGAGATAAAAATCTTCTCACAAGTGGGATCAAATTAAGTAATAAATAAAGTTACCAAAGGAGTGGCAGTTTTACCATGCTCTAGTATTTTGACCATATCTCTCAAATTACTTGGTCAAATGGTTTGAAAAAAATACCACAACTAGAAAACTCAAATATCCACATGTTTCTTTTTATGTGAAGAAGCAAATTCGGAGAAGAAGATTTTCAAAAGTGATGTGTAATATAATATAATATCTTGGAACACCAATGAAGACTTTTGTGTAAAAAAATAATATTTTATTTGTGGTTGTCTCCCCAAATTTGGCTATAAATAGGGGTGCATTGTAATGTATTGAGATATCCCTCATTATATGAACAAACCTTTGAGTTCATAATATTTCTCTCTATATCTTTCCTTTATTTCTTCATTTAAATATAATTAGCATGATAATTTCATATTCAAAGTTTTACACTTTGAATAATGAATAGCTAACTTCCTAAAGTTGAGATGAAAAGGTGAAACTCTTGGCATGATAATAAGGTTACTAAAAAGTAAGAATCTATGTTTTATATTATTTAATAATTATTTATTGTTTATGTTATATTTATTTCTTTAAGTATTTTTATACCCTACTTATAAGTGGGAGTTTTGTTTTATTGTTGCTATATGTTAAACTAAATTCTTGGAACCATTTAAATGTTAGTTTGATATTACCAACCATTTAAAGTGGATGCCTTGATTTATTATATATGAATATTTTATAATATTAATTTCTTGGTACCATTTAAATATTAGTTTGGTTTTACCAACCATTTAAAGTGGGAACCTTGATTTACTATATATAAATATATCATAATATTAATTTCTTGGTACCATTTAAATGTTAGTTTGGTTTTACCAACCATTTAAAGTGAGAACCTTGATTTAGTGTTTACAAATATATATAGCACAATAAATACTTGACCACATTTATAAGTTTTGGTATATATTATATACTTATAAGATAATAATATATAACATAATATAAATATGATTATTTAATATATTGGAACCATTTTATTAAGTGAAATTTCAATATTGTTCGTTAATGTTAACTTTATTAAAATACCAAGAGTGGATCCTTTAATCTCAACTACTTAAATTAAAATTTGAACAATTAAAATTTACCCACTAAAGATTCAAACATTTAAAATTAAAAAGAAACAAAAACAAAATAAAACAAAAAGACATTGTAGTGGACTTTTAATTACCTTAGCTTCCCTGTGGATACGATATCGGACTCACCGAATTATACTACTTGTGGACAACCTGCTCTTGGGAGTGCAACAATCAGAGTCGCAACAAGTTTTTGGCGCCGTTGCCGGGGAAGTATAATTTAATTTCAAGTCTATTTAATTTCCTTTATAATTTATTTTTCTTTATTTGAATTTTTATTGCTTTTGTGTGTTTTTATTCTTTTGCATTTGCATTTGCATGAGCATTTGGTCACGTACACTTAGTGGTCGACTCATTCGAAATAACCCTTTATTTTTACAAAACATGGCGGAAGAACCCATCCAAGAAAATGAAGATGAAATTCAATCTCAACATGATCATGATAGACGAAGAACACTTAGAGATCACATGAATACTACACGTACTAGTGCACCTTCATGTCTAGTTTTTCCCCCTGATGCATCTCATTTCAATTTTAAGCCTGGTATTATCCAACTTTTACCCAACTTTCATGGCTTAGATTCTGAAAATCCATACATGCATTTACGAGAGTTTGAAGAAGTGTGCAACACATATAATGATCTAAATTGTAGCATGAACACCATTCGACTTAAGCTTTTTCCTTTTTCTTTAAAAGATAAAGCTAAAACTTGACTACAAAATCTTAGATCGGGATCCATTCGAACTTGGGATGAATTGCAACAACAATTTTTGAAAAAGTTTTTTCCATCGCATAGAACAAATTCTTTCAAAAGGCAAATCATCACTTTCACTCAAAAACAAGGAGAAATTTTTTATCAGTGTTGGGATAGATACAAAGAATTGCTTAATCTTTGTCCACATCATAGTTTTGAAATTTGGAGGGTTGTTTCTCAATTTTATGAAGGCTTAACACCTAAAGATAGGCAAATGGTTGAATTTATGTGTAATGGAACATTTGAAGATAAATATCCAAACGAGGCAATTGAGTATCTCGATTCATTAGCTGAAAATGCTCAAAATTGGGACACTATAGGTACAATCGAACCATCAAACGAGATTCAATCTTCTGGTGGAGGTATGTACACTCTCAAAAATGAACATGATCTTCAAGCTAGATTTACCTCTTTGGCAAGAAAAGTTGAGGCACTTGAATTGAAAAAGAATGGTCAATTAAAATATGTTCAAGAAATTGTGTGTCACATCTGTGATACAAGTGATCATTTTACAAAAGATTGTCCCACTTTGCCCTCTTTTAAAGAATGTCTATATGAACAAGCCAATGTTTTGAACAATTTCAAAAGGCCAAATTTTGAACCATTTTCTCAAAATTACAATCCAGGTTGGCGAAATCATCCAAATTTTAGTTGGAGGAATGATAATGCTGCACAATTTCCGCAACCACATTTTCAAAATCAACAAAATTTTCAAAATTATGCACCTTATGTTCCTCCACCTAAAAGGAATTTGGAAGATTTACTTATTTCTTTCATTGCAAAGCAAGAGTCTATCAATACTCAAACTGCACAAACCATGACAGATTTGAAAGATACTCTTGCTAAATTTGCATCTGCACTTATTGTTCATGAAAAAGGTAAATTTCCTTCACAACCTCTGCCTAATCCCAAGGATCATCATTCACAAACTGGAACTTCTGGAACTCAACCGATGGATCAGGTAAAATCTGTTATTACCCTTCGAAGTGGTAAGGTTGTGGAAAAATCCATTCTTGAACTTTGTGAAGATGATTATAAATCAACTTCAAAGGGTAAGGAAGTGGAACCCATAACTTGCGAAGAGGAGGTTCAACAGACAGTGTCACCACCATTCCCTCATGCATTGAAAAATACAAAAAATCAAATTTGAATTCTGATATATATGATATTTTTAAACAAGTAAAAGTTAATATTCCTTTATTAGATGCAATAAAACAGGTACCATCATATGCCAAATTTTTGAAATACTTGTGCACTGTGAAAAGAAAATTGAATGTGAAAAAGAAAGCATTTTTAGCCGAACAATTAAGTGCAATCATTCAAAATAATAATACTTTGAAATACAAAGACCCAGGTTGTCCTACTATTTCTTGTATTATTGGAGAACGAAAAATTAAAAAATCATTGCTTGACCTTGGAGCTAATGTGAATTGACTTCCATATTCAGTTTATCAAGAACTCAATCTAGGCGAGTTAAAACCTACTTCGGTAACACTTTTACTTGCTGATAGATCTGTTAAAGTGCCAAGAGGTATGGTAGAAGACGTGTTGGTCCAAGTTGATAACTTTGTATATCCTGTCGATTTCATAGTTTTAGATACACAACCTATTTAAGCTTGTAATGCAATTCCTGTAATTTTAGGTCGTCCATTTTTAGCAACTTCTAATGCTCTTATAAATTGCAGGAATGGAATAATGAAGTTGTCATTTGGTAACATGACCTTGGAGCTTAATGTGTTTAATCTTTGTAAGCAACCACATGACAAAGGAGATGAAAGTGAAGATGAAAATCTTATTGAAACTCTTGTGGAAGAAAACATTCAAGAAGGGAGTACTCGTGACCAATTAGATATTTGTTCAATCGATACTGTTAAAGAAAATATTGAAATTGATCTTGATGATTTTATAAGGTATCACCCGTTACCAAGATCAGAAAAAAAATTTGAGGCAAAATATGAGAACAAAGACGAACCACCCATATTGGAGTTAAAACCATTGCCAGAAGAATTGAAGTATGGATTTCTTGGAGAAGATGAAACATATCCGGTGGTAATTTCTTCCAAACTATCAAGTAATCAAGAAGGTAAATTAGTTGATATGCTTAAAAAACATAAAAATGCAATTGGTTGGACACTAAAAGATCTTAAGGGCATTAATCCACTAATTTGCACTCACAAAATTCACTTAGAAGAAAATGCTAAAACATCTCAACAACCACAAAGGAGATTAAATCCACACGTGAAAGATGTTGTGAAAACTGAAGTTCTCAAACTATTCGATGTTGGGATTATCTACCCTATTTCTGATAGTAAGTGGGTAAGCCCAACACAAGTAGTTCCAAAAAATCTGGCACCACAGTGATAAAAAATGAAAAAGGTGAATTGTTAACAAGTCGAGTCCCATCTAGTTGGCGGATGTGTATTGATTATAGAAAATTAAATGACGCCACTAGAAAAGATCATTTTCCATTACCATTTTTGGATCAAATTTTAGAAAGAGTAGCAGGTCATCCATACTAATGTTTTCTTGATGGATATTCAGGTTATTATCAAATTCCCATTGCACTCGAAGATCAAGATAAAACTACATTCACATGTCCTTTTGGAACATTTGCATTTAGAAGGATGCCATTTGGATTATGCAATGCCCCAGCAACATTTCAAAGATGTATGCTAAGAATTTTTTGCGACATGGTTGAAAATTGTTTGGAAATTTTTTCTTGGATGATTTAACTGTCTTTGGGAATGCATTTGATAATTGTCTTGAAAATTTGGAAAAAGTTTTAAAAAGATGCGAGGAAAAAGGTCTTATTTTAAATCGGGAAAAATGTCATTACATGATTACTTCTAGAATTGTTTTGGGACATGTCGTGTCATCTCATGGAATTGAAGTTGATAAAGCAAAAGTTGATGTCATTGCCAATTTACCCCCTCCAAAAACCATTAAAGAAATTCGCTCATTTTTGGGACATGCTGGATTTTATAGGAGGTTTATAAAGGACTTTAGTTTAATCTCTAAACCCATTTGTAACCTCTTAACAAAAGACACTGCATTTGAGTGGACTCAAGAATGTCAAAATGCTTTTGATAAAATTATTCGACATTTAACATCAGCTCCTATCATGCAACCTCCTGATTGGTCTTTACCATTTGAAATCATGTGCGATGCGAGTGATTATGCGGTCGGTGCAGTACTGGGTCAAAGAAGAAACGGTAAGCCTTATGTGATATATTATGCAAGTAGAACTTTAAACAATGCTCAAATAAATTACTCCACAACTGAAAAAGAACTACTTGCTGTAATATTTGCATTAGATAAATTTCGTTCTTATTTGATTGGATCAACGACTATTGTGTTTACTGATCATTCTGCTATTAGATATTTGTTGACCAAACAGGATGCAAAGCCACGACTGATACGATGGATTTTGTTGCTCCAAGAATTTGACATTGTGATCAAAGATAAAAAAGGAACCGAGAATGTCGTAGCCGATCATTTATCGAGACTAGTAACAAGATCATCTTGTGAAATGACACCAAATAATGATAATTTTCCTGATGAACATCTATTTTCAGTTACTACTACACCTTGGTTTGCTAACATAGTAAATTTTCTTGTGACAGGAAAAATGCCACCGCAATGTTCCCAAGATAAAAGAAAATTTTTGAATGAGGTAAAAAACTTTTATTGGGATGATCCGTATCTGTTCAAGTATTGTTCAGATCAAATTTTTCGACGTTGCATACCCGACAATGAGGTAAGTAGTGTCATTAAATTTTGTCATTCAGAAGCATGCGGAGGACATTTTTCTCCAAAGAAAACGGCTGCAAAAATCTTGCGGTGTGGATTTTATTGGCCCACTTTGTTTAAAGACACCCACGAAATCTGCAAGATCTGTGAAAATTGTCAAAAATTGGGTGCGATTTCAAAAAGAAACATGATGCCTTTGAATCTTATCATTGAAATTGAAATCTTTGACTGTTGGGCAATTGATTTTATGGGACCTTTTCCACCGTCGTTTGGATATTTGTATATTTTAGTTGCAGTTGATTATGTTTCCAAATGGATAGATGCAATTCCATATCGAACAAATGATCATAAAATCGTCATCAAATTTTTAAAAGAAAATATTTTTAGTAGATTTGGAATTCCTCGAGCCATGATAAGTGATGGGGGAACTCACTTTGTTAATAAACCATTTGCTTCATTAATGAAAAAATATGGTATTACTCATAAAGTAACTACTCCTTATCATCCTCAAACAAATGGACAAGTTGAATTAGCTAATAGAGAGATAAAGCAAATTTTGGAAAAAACTGTTAACTCAAATAGAAAATATTGGTCTCTGCGACTTAGTGATGCACTTTGGGCATATCGAACAGCTTTTAAAACATCATTGAATATGTCTCCCTATAGGTTGGTTTATGGAAAACATTGTCATTTGCCTGTGGAATTGGAACATAAAGCTTATTGGGCGATCAAAACTTTAAATTCAAGCATGGATGATGCCAACAAATTGCGTAAATTGCAACTTAATGAACTTGATGAACTCAGAAATGACGCGTATGAGAGTTCAAGGATTTATAAAGCAAAAATCAAGTCATTTCATGATAAAACAATTCTTAGAAAATCTTTTGAGATTGGTAAAAAAGTTTTGCTTTATAATTCTCGACTTCACATATTCCCAGGAAAATTACGATCAAAATGGACATGCCCATATGTTGTAAAGCATGTATATCCTTATGGAGCTGTGGATATTGAAAATCCTAAAAATGGTGATGTTTTTAAAGTGAATGGACAAAGGCTTAAACCATTTTGGAAAATGAAATCTTTCAAGAAGAGTTTATTTCCCTTTCTGATCCTTAAATTTTTATGTTGCATTTAATTTTGTTTGTTTTTATTTCGGGTTTTCTTAATATTTTTAGTTTCCCGATTAAATGGCGGATAACGGTACTCCGTGACTCTCATAGTCGGTTAAATCAGTTTCCCACAATTGCTGATGCAAAAATAAAAAAAATCATTTCTTTTCTTTTCAAAATGGATGAAATTCTCTCAAAAATTTTAAAATATTTTTCCTCTGTTTCTGAAAATGTTCTAAGAAAAATTTATGCAGGAAGGTGTGAAAGATTGAGATTGCTAATGCAAAAAGGAATTCCAGAAGATATTCGTCTTGTAATAGAAGCTAAGGTCCGATTAGGAGGAGAAGTTCCACAATCATTGCTCATTCGGTATTTGCCTGGATTAGGAAAAAGCACTTATGCGAAAAAACGAAGGGCCAAAAGTTTAGGGGTTTGTCATAAGTGTGCAAGATGGACTTGTGACAAACGATGCAGATCTTTGGGATGTGTTTCCAATAACAGAGAAGATAAAATTGGTTTCATTAAGAATGGGCTGAGTAAGGAGTCTTTAGATAACATCTTATTGACTCTTGAGACGCATTCTAGTGGACATGTGCATATTGAACATCTCCGTTTATGGAAACAATTCCAAGATGAGCGTCATAGTCTTGGAAATCCGACTAAAAAAGACCATGTTTGCCAATTTATAAGAAAATTGGATGGGAAGCATATCCTTGACTCATAGAAGACGTTGAAGCCGTTTCTGGACGTAAAAACCAGAGGAAAATTGTGAGCCACAATCACACTACTGTTTATATGCATGTGTGTCATTATTGTTTTTACTATTTATTCTTTTTACAGCTGTGACCCATAGTTTTGTTATGATAACATATTACCCCTATAATATCTCTCATCTTTCTCTCTATTTTCGCAGACCAAAAAGAAAGTAAAAACATGGCTGGATCCTCTACACAAACATTGAAAAATATTTGTGTATTTTGTGGGTCGAGTCCTGGAAAAAATGAAGTGCTTGTAGAAGCAGCGAATAATCTTGGAAAGATATTGGCTGAGAGAAAAATTCACTTGGTATATGGGAGAGGTAATATTGGGTTAATGGGATCTGTTTCAACATATGCTCATCTTGGAGGTAGTCAGATTTTGGGTATTATTCCTACAGCTTTAGCTGAAGGAAATATTACAGGTGTTACGATTGGGGAGGAATTAAAAGTTTCTTCTATGTATGTAAGAATCACTCAAATGATTGAAAATTCTGATGCTTTTATCGCACTACCTGGTGGTTTTGGTACATTAGAAGAAATTGTTCACACTGTTTCTTGGGCACAACTTATTATCCATAATAAACCTGTGGGCTTGTTGATTAACAATAATTATTATGATAGTTTGTTGACATTTCTGGATAAAGCTGTGGGACAAAATTTCAATTCAGAAAATTCACGACGGATGCTCATCTGTGCTTCGACTGCCGACCAATTAATTGATAATTTGGAAGCTTTTGTTCATAAGAATGATCCGATGATAACAAAGATCAATTGGTCGCAATCAAGCAGTAAGAAAAGAAAGTTGGATCATTGATTCAAAAGTCGTGGATTGGTTTGCGTTTGTTTCAGTTTGTTATCTTCAATAAAATTCCAGATGATATCTCTTTCATTATGTACTCTTTATTAATAGTTATTTTGACATTAGGGACAATGTCATATTCTGATTGAGGGGAGAACAAACTTATAAAAAAAAAATTAAAAAAATATAAAAATATATATTATTTTATAATAAAATCATGTTTATTGCTTGTATCTTTGTAATTTTTGCAAAAATATCATACATTATATATTTAAAAGGTTTAAATTAGAAAATGTATTAATCTATCTAAGGATGTTTACTTTTTATTTGAAAAAAAAGTCAATTTTAATATTCTGATCAATATAAAAATATGATTTATGAAATCTTTTTGAGTGATTAACCATTGTGATAAAATCAGGTATTAAAGTATATGGCCCAAGATATACCTTATAAGAGTGCCTAAAATTTTAAACTCACACATATTTTGTGAGTGAGTGGAGAGGACTGAGAAAACAGCTTTCGAGCCTTTATTGATCATGAGAGAGACTATCTATTGTTTAGATCTTGAGTTCTTATTTTGAAAAAAAAATGATATTTCTTGAAAAAAAAAGAGGAGAAAAATACAAAAAAGAAATATATTGAAGATCTATGTAATTTTTAAGTTATATGCTACGATCCATATATCTCTCATAAAAAAAATAAAAAAAAAAGAAAGAGAGAAATTTATTGTACTAATTAAATAAATATGTGGTCAAGAAGCATAAACTTAGTCTGATTCCATGATGTTATGAAAAAAAAGAAAAAAAAATATATCAGGAAAGAAATATATAATAAGAACAACTAGATTTTGAATCAATGGATTTTCTATCTTTTGATTAGTTTGGCTCGTCTGTCTGTCTGCATTCTGTAAACCATTTTTCTGAGCATTTATCTGTATTCCAACTCCTTGAGAGAAATCGTTGCCATAAATTGAAACATTTATTAACCTGTGAGTATATGGAGTTGAGACTCTTACTAGGAATTTCTGAAGGCCGTGTACATTTAACTACCTGAAATAAGCTTTGAATTGATCATCTCAAATTATTTCATAAATTATAATTATGATGATCTTGATATAACTTTGACAGTTTTCAAATTTAATTTAAACACTTAGATAGTTCTGGTTACATTTCTATTTAAATTAATCAATATGTTTTGTATTGCTATTAACGCTTAAATTGCTAGGGACTAGCAATAAGCTGGTTGGGAGGTGTGATAAACATAAAAATTGCACATTAATTAAATGTTTTATAATATAAATATATAGTTTTTGTTTTATTAAATGTTTAAATATTATATTTTTATAATAAATTGTATAAAATATAAGTTGTTGTGTAATTACAAGTTTTTACTATTTTTTACAGGTTCGATAAAACAAGAATAAACTTGGAGTTTCAAATTGGATTAAGATGATTCTTGGACCTGTAGAAAGTTGATGTTAATATCTACAATATTGATGGCAAGCATGAGATAAAAATCTTTTCACAAGTGAGATCAAATTAAGCAACAAATAAAGTTACCAAAGGAGTGGCATTTTTACCATGCTCTAGTATTTTGACCATATCTCTCAAATTACTTGGTCAAATGGTTTGAAAAAATTACTAAAACTAGAAAACTCAATTATCCACATGTTTCTTTTTATGTGAAGAAGCAAATTCGGAGAAGAAGATTTTCAAAAGTGATGTGTAATATAATATAATATCTTGGAATACCAATAAAGACTTTTATGTAAAAAAATTATATTTTATTTGTGGTTGTCTCCCCAAATTTGGCTATAAATAGGAATGCATTGTAATGTATTGAGATATCCCTAATTCTATGAACAAACCTTTGAGTTCATAATATTTCTCTCTATATTTTTCCTTTATTTCTTCATTTAGATATAATTAGCATGATAATTTCATATTCAAAGTTTTACACTTTGAATAATGAATAGCTAACTTCCTAAAGTTGAGATGAAAAGGTGAAACTCTTGGCATGATAATAAGGTTACTAAAAGGTAAGAATCTATGTTTTATATTATTTAATCATTATTTATTGTTTATGTTATATTTATTTCTTTAAGTATTTTTATACCCTACTTATAAGTTGGAGTTTTGATTTATTGTTGCTATATGTTACACTAAATTCTTGGAACCATTTAAATGTTAATTTGGTATTACCAACCATTTAAAATGGATGCCTTGATTTATTATATATGAATATATTATAATATTAATTTCTTGGTACCATTTAAATGTTAGTTTGGTTTTACCAACCATTTAAAGTGGGAACCTTGATTTACTACATATAAATATATCATAATATTATTTTCTTGGTACCATTTAAATGTTAGTTTGGTTTTACCAACCATTTAAAGTAGGAACCTTGATTTAGTGTTTACAAATATATATAGCACAATAAATACTTGACCACATTTATAAGTTTTGGTATATATTATATACTTATAAGATAATGATATATAACATAATATAAATATGGTTATTTAATATATTGGAACCATTTTATTAAGTGGATTTCAAATTGTTCGTTAATGTTAACTTTATTAAAATACCAAGAGTTGATCCTTTAATCTCAACTACTTAAATTAAAATTTGAACAATTAAAATTTACCCATTAAAGATTCAAACAATTAAAATTAAAAAGAAACAAAAACAAAACAAAACAAAAAGACATTGTAGTGGACTTTAATTACCTTAGCTTCCCTGTGGATACGATATCGGACTCACCGAATTATACTACTTGTGGACAACCTGCTCTTGGGAGTGCAACAATCAGAGTCGCAACACAAAACTCCGAGAGACCATCAAGTTGAAGCAGAGCCAAGACACCTCCATCCTTAAAATTCAAGAACAAATCCAAGAAGGAAAAGTTCCAGAATTTCAAATTGATGAAAATGGAATACTCTGGATGAAAGGACGATTGTATGTGCCAAACATCGATGGAATTCGAGAACGGGTAATGACCGAGGCACATAAGTCGAGATTTTCGGTACATCCAGGGAGTACCAAGATGTATCGGGATTTGCAAAATAATTATTGGTGGAACGGGATGAAGAAAGAAGTAGTTGTCTATGTTGCAAAGTGTTTAGTCTGTCAACAAGTCAAGGCGGAACATCAAAGGCCTGGAGGACTTTTACAACCATTGGAGATACCGGAGTGGAAGTGGGATAACATCTCTATGGATTTCGTAGTAGGACTACCGCGATCAAGACAGGGTCACGATGGGATCTGGGTAATCATTGATAGACTGACCAAGTCTGCCCATTTCTTGCTAGTACGGATGAATTACAATTTGGATAAACTAGCCACTATGTATATGGACAACATAGTGAGACTACATGGAATTCCAGCCAGTATATTGTCTGACCGAGATCCAAGATTTGTATCCAGATTTTGGAAACGTTTCCAGAAGGCTATGGGGACCAAGGTCACTCTCAGCACGGCCTATCATCCTCAGACGGATGGCCAAACCGAAAGGACAATTAAAACCCTCGAGGATATGTTGAGGGCATGCGCACTGAATTTTCATGGGAATTGGAATGAGCAATTACCGTTAATAGAATTCCCCTATAACAACAGCTACCATAGTAGTATCGAGATGGCTCCATATGAGGATTTGTATGGTCGGAAATGTAGGTCGCCTCTATATTGGGACGAGGTCGGAGAAAAAGCTATTACCAGACCGGAACTCATTCAGCTAACCGTTGATAAAGTGGTCATAATCAAAGAAAGAATCAAAGCAGCCCAAAATAGACAAAAGAGCTGGGCAGATTTGAAGAGAAGACCATTAGAATTAGAGATTGGGGAAAAGTCTTACGTCAAGGTATCTCCTATGAAAGGAGTAGTTCGGTTCAGTAAATCTGGAAAGTTGAACCGAGATATGTGGGACCGTTCGAAATACTGGAAAAGGTAGGAACCTTAGCCTACCGTCTAGCTTTACCGCCTGATATGTCCAGGATACAGAATGTCTTCCACATCTCACAGCTGAGTTAGTATTTCCCAGACCCGAGTCATGTACTCAAGGTTTCACCACTGATGTTTGAGGGAAACCTCAATGAAGAACTCAAATACGAAGAAGTCCCTACCCGAATATTGGACTCAAAAGACCAAGTGTTGAGAAACCGGACAATACCTTATGTCAAAGTACAATGATCAAATCATAACGAAAGGGAGGCAACATGGGAACTCGAGGAGAAAATGCGATCACAATACCCTCATCTGTTCGAAATATCAAGCTAATGAAAGTTTCGAGGACGAAACCTTTAATAAGGAGGTAGGGATGTGAGAACCCGAGATTTTACGATCCGAAGCTGTAATGCTCGGAATGTTAATCCTAGTAATCTGTAATTATTGATTTATAATTGATATGATTATGAAAGGATTAATCGGGACACAAAATAATATTTCATTTGAAGGGTGCAATTTTTGGACAGAACTAGTGGCGCCCGAGCGATAAGAAATGACCGCCCGAGCGCCAAAGTTCAATAGAACACGTCTTGGACAGAAGATGTGGCGCCCGGGCGGTAGTTTTTGACCGCCCGAGCGCCAACGACAATTGTGGAGGACAGAACCTCCCGCGCCCGGGCGGTAAGTTTTAACCGCCCAAGCGCCCAAGCGCCCGAGCGGTAAATTACCACCGCCCGAGCGCGACCGAAATTCATGAAAAAGTGACGCATATCACTAACCGAGCATCTGAGTATATATATACGTATATCCTTCATTTTTTGAAGATTCAGAAGGGAAAAACCGAGAAAAGGGTCAGGGGAAAGTACTGCAATCAGTACTGCAATCCTATCGACGTAGGCTACAACTTGACGTAAGTTTTGCTACGTTTTGATATACTTTGGAATTATGCTATTGTTAGAATTGAATAGGATTCATATATGATGTTCTTGATATGTTAGACATCATAGAATCGAAGTCAGATTAAGAAACGGACTGAGTATGGGATTGTTATGATTTTCTGAAATTAATCGACTGAAATATGATATCAGATTATATTGGTATCGATTATGAATTGAGGGAATTGTTATCTGGTGATGTGGTATTGACGGGGATATTGAAATTGTACCGTTATGCCGTTGATTTTGAATTAAATCAAGATTGATCAGATTGTTATTGATTTGAAAGGTATATTGACATGAGATTATTGATATTGTCATTGCCAGACAGACTGTGAATTCAGGACTTTGACTGAACCAGAAACCGACGAAAGAAAGGTATAAGTCAATGTGGTATTGGGAGATCGACTTGATTCGGATTAGACTTGAGTTTCCCTAAATCACATACTTTACTTTATTGCATTGATATTTGCATTGATTTGATTGATATACTTGTTCTCTTGAGTTATAGATTGCAGGTATCAGACGAGTAATCTTGTGACAGAAGTGCCTGAGAGTGGTGGAATCACCTGGGCACATTGCACGATGTCTCAAGATAATGATATTAGCGATAGAGCTACAGTCCATGACAGATAGGTCAGGACACCGGATGTTTGGTTATATCGAGTAATAGGATTGGAATTCTTCTATTACGGAATTCGATATAGGAACACCATATTTGGTTATATCGAGTAAAAGGAACAGAGTTCCTTCTATTACGGAATTCGATATAGGAACACCACATTTGGAAACCGGGATCCCTAGACTAGGATTGAGTCTAGTATGAGACGTGGATTCACGTATATGTTAGAAATTTTTATGATTGTTTATGTTTCGGAATTTGATACATATATCTGTTACCTGATTACATGCTTTATATTTGTTTATATGATTGCATGTTTCGTTGATTTATACTGGGATTTATTCTCACCGGAGTTATCCGGCTGTTGTCTTGTCTGTATGTGTACATGACAACAGGTGGGACAAGATCAGGGTCCAGGAGATGAGGAGAGATCGTGATTAGAGTGGAGGCTCCGGACTTGGATTGTATATAGGGGTTAAACACTTGATAGTAGTTGTTGAACATTAGTTTGTACTGATTTGTAGACGGTACAGGACTTGTACTTTATTATATACTGATATGTATATTAACTTGATTAAACTACGTTCCGCATTTTTAAAAAAAAAATTAGACCCTGTTTTATAATTGATTAATTAGTCCCAATGATGATTAAGAACTTGATTAGCGTTCGGGTCCCCACAACAGGTGATATCAGAGCGATAGATCCTTGAGATTGAGATAGGAGCTAGTGAGCGGGGTAGAATGTGTTTTCTTTCCTGTTTTGATTGCTAGCATGATTTACTACTTTATAATACATGTTTATCTGTTTATCTGATTTGATTTGAAAACATGTGTTATTGAGAATGAATCAGAGCCGATTCTGGATCAGCAGTAAGATGATCAGAGGAGGATTGAAATAGTACTTTGCTTTGGGGTTGCTAATCCTTTTGATTTCAGATATGCCTCCGAGAAGAATACCAGAACAGGGGAGTACATCGAATCCTCCCATGGATTTGACTCCTACACCGATGGAGAAACTGTTGAAAAGGTTTCAGTCATTTCATCCACCGACTTTAAAAGCTACGGAGAATTCCGTGGAATGTGAAAGTTGGTTGAACGATATTGAAGCGATGTTTGAATCATTGGAATATACTGAGGAAAAGAGGGTGAAACTGATCGGACACTAGTTGCACGACGTTGCTAAACACTGGTGGATCACGACTAGACGGGCATTGGAACAACGAGGTACGGCCATTACCTGGAATGTGTTTAAGTCTGAATTTTATCTACGGTTCTTTCCAGTATCATATAGGAAGGGCAAGGGAGCCGAGTTCGCAAATTTGAGACAGGGCCAGTTAAACATTGAGGACTATGTGGCTAAGTTCTCTACACTGCTCAGATTTGCTCCCCATGTAGCTGAACATGATGAGGCCGTTGTCAACCAATTCATAAATGGCTTAAATCCTGAAATCTTTACCTTGGTGAATACCGGGAGGCCAAACAATTTCACCGATGCCTTAAATAGAGCCAAGGGAGCGGAAGCCGGTCTGATGAGACAGAGAGAGGCTTCATTTGTGCTTCCAGTATCGGGACAACAACAACCACCTCCTCGATTTGAAGGTGGCAGCAGCAGTAGCAGGAAGAGGGATTTCTTGAAGGCTAGAGGGAAGCAATTCAAGAAATCGGGAACTAGCTCGTCCAGTTCGAGTGGCTCTAGACAGACCGGTCAGGGCCAGAGCTATACATGACCGTACTGTGGTACTTGTGGAGGGAGGCATCCCACAGCTCAGTGCCGAGGAGTGATTGGCAGCTGTCGTATTTGTGGACAGCAAGGACACTTTGCTCGAGTGTGTCCCCAGAGGAGTACCCAGGGATCACAGGCAGCTGAGTCATCGGGATCAGTAGCTCAGGCAGGTAGACGACCATCTGCTGTGCATACTTTTCAGCCAGCACCGCCTACTCAGTCACAGCAGAGGCCAGGAGGGGGCCAGACAGTGAGCCAGCCTCCGAGACAGCAGGCCAGAGTTTTTGCTTTGACCGAGGAGCAGGCACAGGATGCACCTGATGATGTTGTGGCAGGTAACTGTTTTATTTCTGGTTATCCTGCATATGTATTTATTGATACTGGTGCATCTCATACCTTTATATCTGAGCGATTTGCGTTGATGCATTCTTTGCCTATTGATTCATTGTCTGCGGTAGTGTCTGTTTCTTCCCCGTTAGGAACAGGTTTGATATCCGTGAAATCTGTGAAACCTTGTATACTGCAGTACGATGGGCATACAATTGAGTTAGACTGTATTGTGCTTGGTTTATCTGATTTTTATTGTATTGTCGGTATCGATATGTTGACCAAGTACCGAGCTACAGTCGATTGTTTCCACAAGATAGTTCGATTCAGACCTGAGATGGCTGAGGAGTGGAAATTTTACGGTAAGAGTTCTCGAGCCAGAATTCCTTTGATATCTGCTATGAATAAGACTCGATTGTTGCAGAAAGGAGCGGATGGATTCCTAGTATATTCAGTTGATTTACTGAAGTCGAGTCCATCATTGGCGGACTTGCCAGTTGTGTGTGAGTTTGCTGATATCTTTCCAGATGAGATTCCTGGATTGCCTCCGATACAAGAGATCGATTTCAGTATTGAATTGATGCCAGGAACAGTTCCGATTTCGAGAGCTCCAAACCAAATGGCACCGATCGAGTTGAAAGAATTGAAAGAACAGTTGGAGGATTTACTGGCCAAGGGGTATATCAGACCGAGTGTATCTCCTTGGGGTGCTCCAGTACTGTTCGTGAGAAAGAAAGATGGGTCGATGAGACTTTGTATCGACTACAGGCAACTGAATAAGGCAACGGTAAAGAATAAATATCCATTGCCTCGTATTGATGATTTATTTGATCAGTTGTAGGGTTCTTCGGTGTATTTCAAGATCGACTTGAGATCTGGATACCATCAATTGAGAGTCAGGGACTCTGATATCTCTAAGACTGCATTCAGAACCAGGTATGGACACTATGAATTTATTGTCATGCCATTTGGTTTGACGAATGCACCAGCGGTATTTATGGGATTGATGAATCGCATCTTCCAGAAATATTTGGATGATTTTGTTATCATATTCATTGATGATATATTGATTTATTCAAAGAATATGATTGAGCATGCTAATCATCTGAGGACTGTGTTAAGAATTTTGAGGGCGGAGAAACTGTATGCTAAATTGTCGAAATGCGAGTTCTGGTTGAAACAGGTGATATTTCTGGGTAATATTATATCCGGAGACGGTATATCAGTTGATCCCAGTAAGGTTGAGGCAGTGATTTCGTGGCCGAGACCAACATATGTACCCGAAATTCGCAGTTTCATGGGTTTGGCAGGATATTATCGCCGATTCATTAAAGATTTTTCGATTATTGCCAAACCGATTACGCAGTTAACTACAGAAAAATGCTCCATTTGTTTGGTCAGAAGACTGTGAATCCAGTTTTCTGGAGTTGAAGAAGAGATTGACCAGTGCGCCTGTGTTAACGATTCCTTCAGGTACTGGTGACTTTGTTGTTTATTGTGATGCATCTCACCGCGGATTGGGTTGTGCATTGATGCAGCGAGGGCAGGTGATTGCTTATGCCTCAAGATAGCTGAAACCCCATGAAACTCGTTACCCAATTCATGATCTTGAATTGGCAGCCATAGTCTTTGCACTGAAGATATGGCGACATTATCTGTACGGTGAGAAATTTGAGATTTGTTCTGATCATAAAAGCTTGAAATATCTGTTTTCGCAATCAGAGTTGAATATGAGACAGCGGAGATGGCTGGATTTATTGAAAGACTTTGATTGTGAAATCAAATATTATCCAGGAAAATCCAACGCAGCAGCAGATGCGCTAAGTCGAAAGGTATGTGCACTATCCTTACCGACTATAGGTGTCTCGAATTTGATAGAAGACTGTTGTTTGTCTGGATTAGCTTTTGAAACAGATCGTCAGCCTCTGAGATTATGTGCGATTCGAGCTGAACCGGCATTGATAGTGAGAATCAAAGAGGCACAGAAAAGTGATCAGAACATACAGAATTCGATTGCAATGGTCAGAGCTGGTCATCAATCGGAATATCAGGTTCGGAATAGTGTTTTGTATGTGAATAATCGTCTGGTTGTGCCGAATGTTTTGGATCTAAGACAACAAATACTGTCAGAAGCGCACAACTGTCGTTTTAGCATTCATCCTGGTGGCAGGAAAATTTATAATGATCTAAAGACACAGTATTGGTGGAAGCAAATGAAATCTGATGCTACTGAATTTGTAGCCAAGTGTGAATTGCCAACAGGTGAAAGCTGAGAGGAAGAAACCAGAAGGATTGTTGCAGAGTTTGTTTATTCCTGAATGGAAATGGGATCACATTTCCATGGATTTTGTGACACAATTACCGAGATCCTCCCGAGGTTATGATGCGATTTGGGTCGTGATTGATCGATTGACCAAATCTGCATGTTTTATTCCATACAAAATGACTTATAGATATGATCAGATGGCCGATATCTATGTTAAGGAAGTGGTGAGATTGCACGGAGTGCCGAAGTCAATTGTTTCAGACCGAGATCCTCGGTTTACTTCGCACTTCTGGCAGAGTTTGCAGCAAGCTCTTGGTACGAAGTTACATCTGAGTACCGCATATCATCCTCAGACTGATGGGCAGTCAGAGCGGACGATTCAGACCTTGGAGGATATGCTGAGAGCTGTAGTGCTTGATTTTAGCACTAATTGGCAAGATGCATTGCCTCTTTGCGAGTTTTCGTACAACAATAGCTATCAAACGAGTATTGAGATGGCTCCATTTGAAGCGTTGTACGGAAAGAAATGCAGATCCCCATTGTATTGGGATGATATCTCTGAAGTTCCTGAGACTGGACCTGACATGATCAGAGATATGACTGAAAAAGTGAAACTTATTCAGAAGAAAATGAAGGCAGCTCAGGATCGACAAGCCAAATATGACAACCTTCGACGACGACCGTTGGTATTTGAGGTAGGAGACCGAGTATTCCTGAATATTTCTCCTTTCAGAGGTGTTGTCAGATTTGGCAAGAGAGGGAAATTGTCTCCAAGATATGTAGGTCCTTATGAAGATCTCGAAAAGATAGGAGATCGTGCCTATCGACTTGCCTTGCCGCCTTCATTGTTTGGAATACAAGATGTCTTTCATGTATCGATGCTGCGGAAATATCTCCTTGATGATTCTCATGTGATTCAACCAGACGAGACTGAGCTGGATGAGACATTGAGTTATGTCGAGAAACCGATCCGGATTATCGATCGTAAAGAAAAACAGCTCAGAACAAAGACGATTCCTCTTGTGAAAGTTCAATGGACTCGTCATGGTGTTGAAGAAGCCACTTGGGAGACTGAATCAGATATGAGACAAGAATTCCCAGCATTTTTTCACTGATGTAAATTTCTTATACAGTTTTGCATACATATACTCCTAATTGATATGATAGATTGCCTGTGATTTCGGGGACAAAATCATATCTTAGGGGGGGAGAAATGTAATGCTCGGAACGTTAATCCTAGTAATCTGTAATTATTGATTTATAATTGATATGAT
Organism: Primulina eburnea; assembly: GCF_022965805.1. Lineage (NCBI taxonomy): Eukaryota > Viridiplantae > Streptophyta > Magnoliopsida > Lamiales > Gesneriaceae > Primulina > Primulina eburnea. The sequence continues at coordinate 20,268,396 of NC_133105.1, forward strand.
TATGAAAGGATTAATCGGGACACGAAATAAGATTTCATTTGAAGGGTGCAATTTTTGGACAGAACTAGTGGCGCCCGAGCGGTAAGAAATGACCACCCGAGCGCCAAAGTTCAATAGAACACGTCTTGGACAGAAGATGTGGCGCCCGGGCGGTAGTTTTGGACCGCCCGAGCGCCAACGACGATTGTGGAGGACATAACCTCCCGCGCCCGGGCGGTAAGTTTTAACCGCCCGAGCGCCGAGCAAGCGCCCGAGCGGTAAATTACCACCGCCCGAGCACCACCGCCCGGGAGCGACCGAAATTAATGAAAAAGTGACGCGTATCACTAACCGAGCATCTGAGTATATATATACGTATATCCTTCATTTTTTGAAGATTCAGAAGGGAATAACCGAGAAAAGGGTCAGGGGAAAGTTGTTGAAAATCCTTACGCCTTTTGTGTGAAATCCGTCTGTCCGAATTGTAATCTGACTTCAGTACTGCAATCCGTCTGTCCGAATTGTAATCTGACTTCAGTACTGCAATCCTATCGACGTAGGCTACAACTTGACGTAAGTTTTGTTACGTTTTGATATACTTTGGAATTATGCTATTGTCAGAATTGAATAGGATTCATATATGATGTTCTTGATATGTTAGACATCATAGAATCGAAGTCAGATTAAGAAACGGACTGAGTATGGGATTGTTGTGATTTTCTGAAATTAATTGACTGAGATATGATATCAGATTATATTGGTATCGATTATGAATTGAGGGAATTGTTATCTGGTGATGTGGTATTGACGGGGATATTGAAATTGTACCGTTATGCCGTTGATTTTGAATTAAATCAAGATTGATCAGATTGTTATTGATTTGAAAGGTATATTGACATGAGATTATTGATATTGTCATTGCCAGACAGACTGTGAATTCAGGACTTCGACTGAACCAGAAACCGACGAAAGAAATGTATAAGTCAATGTGGTATTGGGAGATCGACTTGAGTCGGATTAGACTTGAGTTTCCCTAAATCACATACTTTACTTTATTGCATTGATATTTGCATTGATTTGATTGATATACTTGTTCTCTTGAGTTATAGATTGTAGGTATCAGACGAGTAATCTTGTGAAAGAAGTGCCTGAGAGTGGTGGAATCACCACGGGCACATTGCACGATGTCTCAAGATAATGATATTAGCGATAGAGCTACAGTCCATGATGGATAGGTCAGGACACCGGATGTTTGGTTATATCGAGTAATAGGATTGGAATTCTTCTATTACGGAATTCGATATAGGAACACCATATTTGGTTATATCGAGTAATAGGAACAGAGTTCCTTCTATTACGGAATTCGATATAGGAACACCACATTTGGAAACCGGGATCCCTAGACTAGGATTGAGTCTAGTCTGAGACGTGGAGTCACGTATATGTTAGACAATTTTATGATTGTTTATGTTTCAGATTTTGATACATATATATGTTACCTGATTACATGCTTTATATTTGTTTATATGATTGAATGTTTCGTTGATTTATACTGGGATTTATTCTCACCGGAGTTATCCGGCTGTTGTCTTGTCTGTATGTGTACATGACAACATGTGGGACAAGATCAGGGTCCAGGAGATGAGGAGAGATCGTGATTAGAGTGGAGGCTCCGGACTTGGATTGTATATAGGGGTTAAACACTTGATAGTAGTTGTTGAACCTTAGTTTGTACTGATTTGTAGATGGTACAGGACTTGTACTTTATTATATACTGATATGTATATTAACTTGATTTCACTACGTTCCGCATTTTTAAAAAAATTTAGACCCTGTTTTATAATTGATTAATTAGTCCCAATGATGATTAAGAACTTGATTAGCGTTCGGGTCCCCACAGAAGCAAATCAAGTAAGTAATAAGAACTTGAAATTTTACTCGAACTAAGCTCAAAAATGTTTGTTCCAACTAAATAACTTGAATATTAACTTAGATTTTCATTAAATTTAACTCGAGAAAGTAGCTTCTAAGCTCGGGGAATAGATCATCGGGAGGCCAAGCTGCAATTAACCAGATCCATCGAAGAGTCTTCACTGTAGGAGTAAAACCCCAGCTCAAGGACGCAAACTTTCAGCTCGAAGAAGCTCAACCAAGCTTGTCCTAACATGACCAAAAAGGGAGCTAAGGGAGGAGCTAAAGGTTTGGACTAATTAAATATGCAAGAAATGATCTTTGGGAGGAGCTAGGAGACCAGGACACATTGATGGTGCAGGAAATGACTTTATAGAAAACCAAGGCGACTCTTGAAGAATGCATGGGATTTTGGACTACATTTATTGCTAATCTTGGACCCCAAGATTTCGGCCAAGGGGCTAGGTGGAAAGCCTTTTCTTTTGCTATAAATACCACCTCAAGGATGGAAGAAAAATCACACCAAAAGCACTCTAAATTTTCGGCCAAAGGAGAGCAAGGAAGAGGAGGAAATTCTTGCGGTACAGGCGATCAAGATTTACGTCGAAGTGCTACCGAAATCGTGTCACAATCTACTCGAAGGAATAATCAAAGTGCTGCGCGTGCTGCTTAATTTTCAAGAGGAACTTCAAACAAGAATAGTAAGTGGGCTTTTGATTAAGTATTTACTTGTATTTTAAAACTTTGCTATAAAATATGGCATGCTTATATGTGTGCATATTTTCGAAAATTTCTAGTTGTTCACTTAAAAATTTCGATCGATTATGTTTTCTTGCTATGCTTCGAAATTCAGTTGACTCCGCTGAATTCGTTTGAAACTCTGATATTTGAAAGTTCTGATACGTTCTGCCTGATAAAATCTGAAATCTTTGTTACACTGTTACAAGTCAATTTGAAATGGGACGAGAATTGTGATTCTGTTTGGCCCCAATGGTGGGTATAAAACCATTTCTGTTTGGCCCCCAATGGTGGGTATAAAACCATTTCTGTCTGGCCCCCACCGGTGGGTATAAAACCGAGTTCTGGCCTCACCCCTTAGAGGAGTAACGTATTGGGGACAATTTGACCATGGCAATGAGATGAGTAACAGTGTTCCGTTTGTTATAATCTGATCTGTTTCTGAACCGTTTTGAAAAATCTGATTCGTTCTGAATTATCTGTCTTATATTTGTTCATTTCGATATGATAAGTTAAAGGTAATAAGATTTGAAAGATTGTTAAAGAACTGTTTTAAAGAATTAAGTTCTATATGTATCTTTGGAATCGATCGACCTCCACTTGCTGAGTGTTTTCCCAAAAACACTCACCCCCTTACAATTTCAGATAAAAATGAAGAACAAATAAATGAGGAGGAGCAGGAAGTTTTCTGGGGTTGGTGATCGATGATCAAGAGCAAGAATCAAGTTATCCCTTTTGTTTAAGTTTTCCGCATTTCGCAACTCTGATGTATTTTATTTCATTGTCATTGTAAGACAATAATTTATTTATGAAAAAGACTGGTTTGATTTGATACGAGGCTTTATTGTTTGCAATATAATTGTTAAACAATGCCGGATGTCACCGAAGCTTCGAACTCAGGGCGTGACAGACCTGCCCTCCCTAGCCCTCTTAGGACCCTCCTGGATAGACCTAAGCCAAGCTCTCAGCCCCAAGCAAGCGCACCACTCGAAACCTCAAGCAAACACACGCCCAACCCTCCTTCGAAGCAAGATCGGCTTCTACCCTAGGGACTGAAAGGGATCGATTTTAGGTGCTCATATGCGCAACGGAAGCAACAAAATGTTTTCAAAACAAGAAAACCAAAATTTGAAGAGAAATTTTCGCACCTCCCATGTACTAGGATGTAGCATATACAAAAACACCAAAATGTCATTCATAGGGTGTTTTAGAAAATATACATATCAATCACAATGGATTGATGATGGCTCCAACTTAGTTGTCAAACAACTAAGCTCTTCAAAGGATGACAATCTACAAGCTTCACCTTGTTCTTGAATCTTTCCTTCAAAATTAGGTCCACCACCAACAAGCTAGAACCACTCTAATTTTGCACTAAAAAAATTAGAGCATTTTTCATTGAGAAGTGTAGGCTTTCCTCAACAATTGAAGAAGCAAAAATGGATAATTTTTGGCTTCAATTTTCGTCCAACATGGTTGTAGAAGAGAGGGAGGAGTGTTTTTCTTGGTTGTGAAAAATTAGTCTCAAAAATTTGCATGCCAAGCCTTGGTTATACAAAAAGTTGTCTCCCAACCTTTCACCTCCCTTGCTTGCCTTTCTATTTGGGTTTGTAACAATTACAAAGCCCATAGACTTTTATTTAAATGTCTCAAACACATTTGAGACCATTTAACATTTACATGATTTTACTCAAGCCCACTACTTTAATAATTATTTCTAATTGGGCTCTACAAGACCCAATATTGTTTAATTAATTAAACACTTGAATTAATTTAATTACTTGGACTCTACTAGGTCCACTAGTGTTTAATTCATTCAACACTTGAATTAATTTAATTTAGTCCATAATAATGTATATGAAAATCTCAATTTTCAAATAAATTACTCGTTTGGCCAATTTTTAATTTAGGAACACTTCCTCAAATTAAAAGTTACATTCTCCTTATAGAAGTCATACTTCTATTTTTATTTACGCTTATAAACTCCTTTATAAGCCGTTCAACACATTGAACTATTTTTACTTCTCAACGGGATCTAGAAAGTTAGCACTTGTGTGACCCTCAATGGTTCATTGATACAACTAGTCGTGGGTTCACATCTCCATGTGATTCGGACTAAACATGTCCTTATTTGGGCATACCCCAATTGCTCCATTCTTGCTTATCAACTCCTTGATAACAAGAACTTCAGAACTCAAGTCTGATAGTACCCAACCAATCATGTTAAACGCCTAGCAGCATCGCTTACATGATTCCCTAGGTATCAAATGATAGTGCCTGCAAGAACCATTCAATTATGGTTAGCGTACAGTACGGTCCCTTCAACTCATATATCCCGACCGATTCGACAACCATTGGTTTATCGAGAGTTGTCAATGAATCGATACTATGTGTCATGCCGTAGTTGCATCGATGGTGTAATCTATGAAACCCCTTTCATAATTACCACCATACTCTGATCAGAGATTTCAACCTACATACACATGAGAACACATAGGATATCCATACCCGAAGGTAAGTGGTGAATCCCCGACTACAATGCATCGACTCCTATATGTTATGACAGAACACCCAACCTTGCCACCTGATGACCCCATGAGAGTCGGTAAACAAGTCAAAGTGTAATTCTAGCACATAGAGTCTCAATGTTGTCCCGGGTCATAAGGACTAATGGTGTACAACCATAAACTAGGACTTTTCCACTCGATAAGTGAGAACCACTTGGAAAGTCCTTTTTGGAGGGTTGTTCAGTGCACTCTACAAGGAGCACCTATCTGCATGTTCGGACATCACAATGTCCCCTACCAATGACACATGGTACTCACATCGCAGATACTAGTCTCGAACTCGAGCGACCTATATCCTTCTTAGTGGCGGCTGAATCGACTAGGAACCTTTTAGAATATACAGTATTAAAAATATGAGTTTCATGACACTCATCATATGAGCATCTCATATTCTTTCTACTATTTGTATATTCAAGGGCTTTATCTATGCAACTAGCATGGGTATACAGATAAAGATGTGCCAAAATAATATTTTCAAATATTATTAAAATAAAGATTGCACATACATAGAGTTTCATTGTGAACACTCGGCCAATACTTGGCTCGACGGACACCTACTCTAACAATCTCCCACTTGCACTAGAGCCAACTACCCATATGATTCAAACTCATTGATTCGCGATGCATCTCGAATAATGGTCCAGGTAAAGGCTTAGCTAGTGGATCAGCAACATTATCTGCGGAGCCGACTATGTCAAAAGACACTTCTTCCTCTTTCAACAATCTCTCCGAGGATGTGGTACTTTCTCAATACATGTTTGGACTTCTGATGAGACCTTGGCTCCTTTGCTTGAGCTATAGCTCCCGTGTTTTCACAAAACACCGGGACATGAGCAACTCCATTAGGAATGACGCCCAACTCTTGGACAAAATTCCTTATCCAAACAGCCTCCTTTGCTGCATCTGATGCAGCAATGTATTCGGCCTCTGTGCTGGAATCCGCAGTATTGTCTTGCTTGGAACTCTTACAAGAGACAGCAGCACCATTGAGCATGAATACAAACCCATAGGTTGACTTCGAGTCATCGATATCGCTTTGGAAGCTAGAGTCGGTATAGCCTTCCAATTTCAGTTCTCCACCCCATAGACCAAGAACAATTTATTGGTCCTTCACAACTACTTGGGGATGTCTTTCACAGCTTTCTAGTGTGGAAGACCAGGGTTCGATTGATATTTACTCACTACACTTAGTGCGAAAGCCACGTCAGGACGTGTAGGTATCATCCCATACATGATGCTACCAATCGCAGATGCATAAGGAATGCTTGTCATCATCGCTATATCTGCATCAGTCTTGGGAGACAGACTTGGATAGGGACACGCGATGACACATTGGTAGATGTCCTCTCATGGACTCATCCATCGAGAACCGCTTCACGATGGTATCAATATATGTGGACTGGGTGAGACCAAGCAATCCTTTTGATCTATCTCTATAGATATGTTTTCCCAATACAAAAGATGCTTCACCCAAGTCCAACATCGAGAACTTACTCGCTAACCATATTTTAGTTGATTGCAACATTCCTACATCATTCCCAATGAGTAGAATGTCATCAACATAAAGCATCAGGAATGTCACAGCACTCCCACTGACCTTCTTATACACGCAGGTTCCTCAGGATTCTTAGTAAAACCAAACTCTTTGATTGTACTATCGAATCTAAGGTTCCAACTCCTAGATGCCTGCTTTAGACCATAAATAGATCTTTGAAGTTAGCATACCATATGCTCACTTCCGATAGATGTAAACCCTTCGGGTTGAGACATGTAAATCTCTTCCTTAATATCCCCATTAAGAAAGGTTGTCTTGACATCCATCTGCCATATCTCATAGTCATACCATGCAGCTATGGCTAGCAATATCCTTATAGACTTGAACATTGCAACTGGTGAAAAGGTTTCCTCAAAGTAAACTCCTTGTCTTTGAGTATATCCTTTTGCCACCAATCGCGCCTTGAAGGTCAATACCTTCCCATCCGCCCAAATTTCCTCTTGTAAATCCATTTATACCCTATGGGAACAATTCCCTCAGGTGGATCCACGAGATTCCACACTTGGTTCGAATGCATGAATTCATCTCAGATTCCATAGCTTGAAGCCATTTGGATGAATCGGCATCAGATAACGCTTCCTTGAAGGTCCTTGGATCACATTTAAGGTTAGGCTCATCATGGCCCTCTTCAAGAAGCAGACCATACCTCATAGGTGGTCTCGAGACTCTCTCGGATCTTCTAGGAGCTTGTATCTCCTCTCTTGGCTCCTCGGGTGTGGGTTCTACAACTGTGGGTGTCTCTCGAACCTCTTCGAGTTCTATCATCTCTCCTTTTCTATCCAATAGAAATTCCTTTTCCAAAAAGGTTGCATTCCTAGAAACAAACACCTTTGTTTCTTGGGGATGATAGAAATGATATCCAACTGAATTCCTTGGATATCCCACCAAGTAACATAAAATGGATCGACAAGAATATTTGGGAAGCTTACACATCCATATCTCATATGGTATCTGCCTTTGAATGGACATTTAGTGGAATATCTTTCAATTTTAAGTTGTAGATAGGGGTGTCAATCGGGTGGGTTGGGTCGGGTTTCGGGTCAACTCGCGAATTTTTTTTAACTTTATTTTCAACCCGAACCCAACCCGAACCCGAAGCAACCCGAAAACCCCCAACCCGAACACGAACCCGTATAACCCAATTCAACCCGTCTAACATGCCTAACCCGAATTTCATTATTTTTTTAAAAAAAAATTAATGAAAAAAATTCAAAAAAAATAAAAAATAATAATAATATTTTAATTTAAACACATAATAACAAAATTTTCGATTTAAATTTGAAAGTTTAATTGTAGAAAATTAAAAGTATATTTACTAAATCAAATAAAAAATTGTTAAAAAAATAAAAATATGCAAAATAAATATCAAATGATGAAAATTTAGCACATAAATATACAATAAATTTTGTTCAAACATACAATATATAAAAATATAGGTAATATTTTCAAAAAAAAAGTTTGTGGGTTAACCCGCGACCCAACCCGACCCAACCCGAAACCCGCCTAACATGACACTAACCCGAATCCACCCAACCCGAACCAACCCGAACCCGAAAAACCTCAACCTGAACCTGATTTTTTTCATGTTGGGTCGTGTCGGGTTGACGGGTCGTGTCGCATTTTGACACCCCTAGTTGTAGAGATTGTTTTCAAGTTCTCCAGTACAAATTAAACATTCATTCTTGTAAATGTTGCAAACATCTTTGCTAAATAAACAAGAATATCCATCTTTATCAACATAGAAATGGAAACAATGTTTTTCACAAAATTAGGTACAAACAAAACATCTCATAAATTAATTTAAAACTATTGTTCAACAATAAGTAAACATCTTCAACAGCCTTGGCAGCAACTCTTGCTCCATTGCCCATCCTCAATAAGGTAACACCTTCCCTAAGACTTCTACTTCTTCCCATCACCTGTAAATCATTACAGAGATGTGAGCCACAACCGGTATCTAATACCCAAGAAGTAGAGTTAATTGAAATTTTTACTTCAATTTAGAACATACCGATTCCAGAACTCTTCTGGGCAAGATATTCCCTACAGTTACGCCTCCAATGTCCAGGCTTCTTGCAGTGATGACATACATCAGCAGTCTTGTCAGCCTTAACTGGTGTGGCTGCCTCAACGGGATTCGGAGATTGCCTCATCAAGGGCACATTCTTCTTGGTACGTTGGAAAGAACGCTTCTTTCCCTTCCCATGTGGATCAATCTTCGTACCAGATGAAGAACCCACATAAAGAACCAACTTCTCTTTCTTGATGGTTGATTCAAACGTAACAAGCATATTCACCAACTCCTCAAGGGTCGGCTCCATCTTGTTCATGTTGAAGTTCACCACAAAAGGATCAAATGAGCTAGGCAATGATAACAGCAACACGTCAGTGGTCAACTCCGAAGGCAAGATCAGATCCATGCCAACGAGCTTGTCCACGAGCCCAATCAACTTCAGGCCATGCTCATGGACCGAGGCCCCATCTCGCATGCGCAAAGTGATCAGTTCCTTGACGGTAGCATGCCTAAGAGGCCGTGTTTGCTCACCAAAGAGCTCCTTGAGATGCAAATGAATGTCAGCAGCACTCTTTGCATCCTCAAAACGCCTCTGCAGCTCGTCATTCTTAGAAGTCAGCATATAACACCTGGCTATCAAGTCATGGTCACACCATTCCTTGTAAGCCTGCAATTTCTCAGGAGTGCAGTCAGTCGGAGCCTCAGCAGGGGGCGACTCAGTCAGTGTATATGCTGTCCTTTCCGAATTCAAGACGATTTTCAGGTTTCTTAGCCAAGTGAGGTAATTAGGTCCAGTTAATATGTGTTTGTCGAGTATTGCAGATATCGGATTGCGAATCGAAGACATTGTCAATTGGTACTGAAAAGTAGAAACAGATAAATGTTGATTACTATTTTAAAATATTTAGTAAGATATGAAGTTTGGACTTTTACTTCATAAATATTTGCTCCCACTCTTTTGACATCTTTCACTACCCTCTAGTGAAAACGGAAAACTCCTTTCCTCAATAGGTACGTAAGGTCCAATTAGCGAATTATGATCCCGAATAATATCAGCCAATCACAATTCCTAAAAAGTAGTTTCCAATTGCATCACAATGCAACCCTCTACGTAAAGTTTTGTATCACGTTTGATTATGACCCAATAATATGATGTCGTTCATCTTCACGTGTCAAGCCTTACCCATCGATGTTGAACCTTAATGGACGGTCGCCATGAGTTCCCCCAATAATATGAGCCGAAATCATGAAAGTTCCACGTAGTTCACATCACCTTGTCAATGTATGTCACAGCTTTCCGGCACCCATGCCTCCCCCCAATAATATGAGCCGAGCCCCGAGTACGGGTAGCGTTCATCATGCACCCATTGTCGATGGAAGACATGGAAATTAGAAACAAATTTATAATTCCCCTTTTCGGGCTTGATATTAATTTTGAATCTTATTCAAAATGAGGGTTTTTAATTTTGAAAGATCTCATCATTAATTTTATTTAAAAGCTCGCCATGTTTGATCATATGTTTGCCGGATTCATGAAACTTTGTTATTATCATAATAATAACGCACATACTCATTATTTATAACATATCATGCATATATTATAAACAGTAAACAAACAAGGATGATCAATCGCCCCAATACTAATGGCCCGTGTGAGCTAAACACGGGCCTAGGTCCAATCCTTGGGAAATGCATGGGATGCAAATACAACTATTACATTAGCTTCCAATATTTATATGTCATACACAGGGTGTTTTAAAGAAATTACTTATCAATCTCTTAAGATTGATGATGGCTCCAACTTAGTTGATATACAACTAAGCTCTTGAGTGGTAGACACTATCTACAAGCTTCCTTTTCTTGGACTTTTTTCTTCAAATTAAGTCCATCACTAACAAAGTAGAACCACTCTAATTTTGCACTAGAAAAATTAGAGTATTTTTCATTGAGAAGACTAAGCTTTCCTCAACAATTGAAGAAAGAAAAATGTGGGTGAATGAATGTCAAAATTTCGGCCATGACATGCAAGAATGAAGGGGATAGTGAGTTGTCTTGGTGGTGTAAAAAGCTAAAAGCACTTTTAGCATGCCAAGCCTTGATTATTAAAAAAGTTTTCTCCCAACTCTTCACCTCCCATGCATGCATTCTTATTTGGGCTTGTAACAATTACAAGACTCATGGACTTCAATTTAATTGTCTAAAACAAATTTGAGACCCATTAAACCTTACTTGATTTTACTCAATCCCACTAGTCTCATAATTATTTCTAATTGGGCTCTACAAAACCCAATGTAATTTAATTAATTCAACACTTGAATTAATTTAATTATTTGGCATCTACTAGGCCCACTAGTGTTTAATTAATTAAACACTTGAATTAATTTAATTTAGTCCATAATAATGTTTATGAAAATCGTAATTTCAAATACATTATTTATTTGGCCAACTTTTAATTTAGGAACACATTCACAAATTAAAAGTTACATTCCCCTCATAGAAGTCATACTTCTATTTTCCATACGCTTATAAACTCCTTTATAAGCCATTCAACACATTAAACTATTTTACTTCTCAATGGGATCTAAAAAGTTATCACTTGTTTGACCCTTAATGGTTCATTGATACAACGAGCTATGGACAACATCTCCATGTGATTCGGGACTAAACATGTCCTTATATGAGCATACCCCAATTGCTTCATTCTTGCTTATCAACTCCTTGATAACAAGAGAACTCAAGTCTGATAGTACCCAACCAATCATGTTAAACTCCTAGCAGCAGCGCTTACATGATTCCCTAGGTATCAAATGATAGTGCCTTCAAGAACCAATCAATTATGGTTAGCGTACAGTACGGTCCCTTCAACTCATATATCCCGACCGATTCGACAACCATTGGTATATCGAGAGTTGTCAATGAATCGATTCTATGTATCATGTCGTAGTTGTATCAATGGTGTAATCTATGAAACCCTTTCATAATTACCAACATACTCTGATCAGAGATTTTAAACTACATACGTATGAGATCACATAGGATATCCATTCCCGAAGGTAAGCGGTGAATCCCCGACAACAATGCATCGACTCCTATATGTTTTGACAAAACACCCAACGTTGCCACCTGATGACCCCATGAGAGTCGGTAAACAAGTCAAAGTGTAATGCTAGCACATAGAGTCTCAATGTTGTCCCGGGTCATAAAGAATAATGGTGTACAACCATAAACTAGGAAGTTTCCACTCGATAAGTGAGAACCACTTGGAAAGCCCTTTATGGAGGGTTGTTCAGTGCTCTCTACTAGGAGCACCTATCTGCATGCTCGGACATCACAATGTCCCATACCAATGAAACATTGTACTCACATCGCAGATACTAGTCTCAAACTCGAGCGGACTATATCCTTCTTAGCAGTGGCTGAATCGAATAGGAACTGTTTAGTATATACAGTATTGCAAATATGAGTTTCATGACACTCATCATATGAGCATCTCATATTCTTTCTACTATTTGTATATTCAAGGACTTTATCTATGCAACTACCATGGGTATACAGATAAAGAAGTGCCAAAACAATAATTTCAAATATTATTAAAATAAAGACTGTTTATACATAGAGTTTCATTGTGAACACTCGGCCAACACTTGGCTCGACGTGCACCTACTCTAACAATCTCCCATTTGCACTAGAGCCAACTACCCATATGCTTCAAACCTATCGATTCGCAATGCTTCTCGAATAATGGTCCAGGTAGAGGCTTAGTTAGTGGATCAGCAACATTATCTGCGGAGCCGACTTTGTCGATCGACACTTTTCCTCTTTCCGCAATCTCTCGGAGGATGTGGTACTTTCTCAATATGTGTTTGGACTTCTGATGAGACCTCGGCTCCTTTTCTTGAGCAATGGCTCCCGTGTTGTCACAAAACACCGAGACAGGAGCAACTCCATTAGGAATGACGCCCAACTCTTGGACGACATTCCTTATCCAAACAGCCTCCTTTGCTGCAGCTGATGCAGCAATATATTTTGCCTCAGTTGTGGAATCCGCTGTACTGTCTAGCTTGGAAATATTCCAAGAGACAGCAGCACCATTGAGCATAAATATGAATCCAGAGGTTGACTTCGAGTCATCGATATTGCTTTGGAAGCTAGAGTCGGTATAGCCTTCCAATTTCAGTTCTCCACCCCCATAGACCAAGAATAGTTTATTGGTCCTTCTCAAATACTTGAGGATGTCTTTCACAGCTTTCCAATGTGGAAGACCAGGTTTCGATTGATATCTACTCACTACACTTAGTGCGAAAACCACGTCAGGACGTGTAGATCTTATCCCATACATGATGCTGCCAATCGCAGATGCATAAGGAATGCTTGTCATCGTCAGTATCTCTGCATCAGTCTTGGGAGACAGACTTGGATAGGGAAACGCCATGACACATTGGTAGATGTCCTCTCTTGAACTCATCCATCGAGAACCGCTTCACGATGGTATCAATGTATGTGGACTGGGTGAGACCAATCAATCTTTTTAATCTATTTCTATATATCTGTATTCCCAATACAAAAGATGCTTCACCCAAGTCCAGCATCGAGAACTTACTTGGTAACCATATTTTAGTTTATTGCAACATTCCTACTGTTAGAGTAGGTGCCCATCGAGCCAAGTGTTGGCCGAGTGTTCACAACGAAACTCTATGTATAAACAATCTTTATTTTATTAATATTTGAAATTATTGTTTTGGCACATCTTTATCTGTATACCCATGTTAATTGCATAGATAAAGTCCTTGAATATACAAATAGTAGAAAGAATATGAGATGCTCATATGATGAGTATCATGAAACTCATATTTAGAATATTGTACATTCTAAACAGTTCCTAGTCGATTCAGCCGCCGCTAAGAAGGATATAGGCCGCTCGAGTTCGAGAGTAGTATCTGCGATTTGAGTACCATGTTTCATTGGTAGGGGACATTGTGATGTCCAAACATGCAGACAGGTGCTCCTTGTAGAGTGCACTGAACAACCCTCCATAAAGGACTTTCCAAGCGGTTCTCACTTATGGAGTTCAAACATCCTAGTTTATGGTCGTACACCATTAGTCCTTATGACCCGAGACAACATTGAGACTCTATATGCTAGCATTGCACTTTGACTTGTTTACCGACTCTCATGGGGTCATCAGGTGGCAAGGTTGGGTGTTTTGTCGAAATATATAGAAGCCGATGCATTGTAGTCGGGGATTCACCGCTTACCTTCGGGTATGGATATCCTATTTGGTCACATGTATATGTAGTTTGAAATCTCTGATCAGAGTATGGTGGTAATTAAGAAAGGGGTTTTTTAGATTACACCATCGATGCAACTACGACATGACACATAATATTGATTCATTGACAACTCTCGATATACCAATGGTTGTCGAATCGGTCGGGATATATGAGTTGAAGGGACCGTACTGTATGCTAATCATAATTGAATGGTTCTTGCAGGCACTAGCATTTGATACCTAGGGAATCATGTAAGCGATGATGCTAGGTGTTTAACATGATTGGTTGGGTACCATTAGACTTGAGTTCTGACGTTCTTATTATCAAGGAGTTGATAAGTAAGAATGGAGCAATTGGGGTATGCTCATATAAGGACATGTTTAGTACCGAATCACATAGTAATGTGAACCCACGACTAGTTGTATAATTGAACCATTGAGGGTCACACAAGTGCTAATCTTTTAAATCCCGTTGAGAAGTAAAATAGTTCAATGTGTTGAATGGCTTATAAAGGAGTTCAATTTTTTAGATCCCATTGTAGATTGTCTACCTTCAAGAGCTAAGTTGTTTACAACTTAGTTGGAGCCCAAATCGATCTTTGTGATTGATAGGTAATTTTTTAAAACACCTTATGTATGACATATTTTGGTGTTTTTGTATTTGCTGCACACTTTGTTGGGTGCTCGGTTTTCTTGCTCTTGAAAATGTATGATTTTCGTTTTTAAACTTTCGTTGTGCAACCAGCACAGTAACCGATCCCTTTCAAGTGGTATCAGAGCTAAGGTTACAATTTTAGTGTAGCAAATACATGATATTATGTTGAGGTCCATTTCTAACCGTATGAGATGATCAAAACAACATTTCGAAGGCCGGTTTTTGGGGCGGTTTTGGGCAGCATGTTTCTGCCCATTTCGGGCAGCTTGGGCTGCCCGAGGTGCTTTCCGAAACGGGCAGCAAGGGCAGCCATAGGGGCTGCCCGAACAGCCCCATGATTTTTAAATAAAAAAAAATTTGTAAGTTGGCCGGAATCCGGCGACGGAGCTCCGGCTACAGTGATGACGACTAGGGTTTCCAAAAGTATTTTGGAATATCAAAGTGTCATGGGCCTTGAAGTTGTTGGGTCATTAGATGGCTAATACAATTTGTGAATTTAAATGGGCCAAAATGTTTTTGGTGAAAAATGATTTTTTGGACCCTTAAATTTAAATCCACAAAAGTTGTACATATTATCTCATGAAATAAATAATTGAAGTTGGACTTTAATTATTTATAGTAAATTGTGATTTACAAGAAATTCGGTTATAAATAAATTAATTAGAAAGTAGACAAAGGAGTTTGTATACTTTGCTAATTTAGTTTATAATCGTGACGGTTAGTGATTGGATCAAGATATTTAATATTGGATCAATTAATTATTGTGATAATTAATTGATGGTGTATGATATGTGATATTATGCATGAAAGATGATTAAAAGCCCAAGCCCAATTTGCTAGGTGTATGCTAGGATATTTTGTGTTGAATGATTGTAATAATTATCAAATTTAGAGTAGGTTTGGTTTATGGTCCGTTCTGCCATGGATATTTTATTTGTAAATATTAGTATAGTTGAATATCAAGATTGGAAGATGGTGAACTTGATATTATGAAGATCGAAGACATGTAAATATTGGAGGCTAATGTAATAGTTGCATTTGCATCTCATTCATTTCCCTAGGATTGGGCCTAGGCCCGTGTTTAGCTCACACGGGCCATTAGTATTGAGGCGAGTGATCATCCTTGTTTTGTTTACTTTTTATAATATATGCATGATATGTTATAAATAATGAGTATGTGCATTATTATTATGATAATAACAAAGTTGCATGAATCCGGCAAACAAAAGATCAAACATGGCGAGCTTTTAAATAAAATTAATGATGAGACCTTTCAAAATTAAAAACCCTCATTTTAAATAAGATTCAAAATTAATATCAAGCACGAAAAGGGTAATTATAAAGTTTTTTTATAATTTTCATGTCTTCCATCGACAATGGGTGCATGATGAACGCTACCCGTGCTCGAGGCTCGGCTCATATTATTGGGGGAGGGGCCTGGGTGCTAGAAAATTGTGACATCCATTGACATGGTGATGTGAACTACGTGGAACTCCCATGATTTCGGCTCATATTATTGAGAGAACTCATGGCAACGGTCCATTAAGGTTCAACATCGGTGGGTAAGGCTTGACACGTAAAGTTGAACGATGTCATATTATTGGGTCCTAATCAAACGTGAGACAAAAGTGTACGTAGAGGGTTGCATGGAGATGCAATTGGAAACTACCTTTTAGGAATTGTAATTGACTGATATTATTTGGGATCATAATTCGCTAATTGGACCTTGCGTACCTACTGAGGAGAGGAGTTTCCCGTTAACACTAGAGGCTAGTGAAAGATGTCAAAGCAGTGGGAGTAAAAATTTATGAAGTAAAAGTCCATACTTCATATCTTACTAAATATTTTAAAATATTCATTAACATTTATCAGTTTTACTTTTCAATACTTTTTGACAATGTCTTCGATTCGCAATTTGCTATCTGTAATACTCAACAAACACGTATTAATCGGACCTAATTACCTCAATTGGCTAAGAAATCTGAAAATCGTCTTGAATTCGGAAAGGATAGCATATACACTTACTGAGTCCCCCCTTGTTGAGGCTCCGACTGACTGCACTCCTGAGGAATTGCAGACTTACAAGTACTGGTGTGACCATGACTTGAAAGCCAAGTGTTATATGCAGGCTTCAATGAAAGATGAGAAGTCGATTCTTTATTTGGGCTCTTCATCTGGTACGAAGACTGGTCCACCTGGGAAGGGAAAGAAGCATTCTTTCCAACGTCCCAAGAAGAACGTGCCTTTGAAGAGGCAAGCTCTGAATCCCGTTGTGGCAGCCACACCAGTAAAGGCTAACAAGACTGCTGATATTTATCATTACTGCAAAAGCTTGAACATTGGAGGCGTAACTGCGGAGAAAATCTTGCCCAGAAGAGTTCTGGAAACGGTATGTTCTATTTTGAAGTAAACATTTCAATTAAATCTACTTCTTGGGTATTCGATACCGGCTATGGCTCAAATCTCTGTAATGATTTATAGAGGATGGGAAGAAGTAGGAGACTTAGGGAAGGTGAGACCTTCTTGAGTTTGGGCAATGGAGCAAGAGTTGCTGCCAAGGCCGTGGAAAATATTTACTTATTGTTGAACAATTATTTTAAATTGATTTTAAGAGATGTTTTGTTTGTACCTGATTTGGTGAAAAACATTGTTTCCATTTCTACGCTTGATAAAAATGGATATTCTTGTTTATTTAGCAAATGTGTTTGCAACATTTACAAGAATGAATGTTTAATTGGTACTGGAGAACTTAAAAACGATCTCTATAACTTAAAATTGAAAGATATTCAACTAAACAATGTCCAAACAATAACAACAACAAACAAACGAAAGCAAGATACTCTAAATTCGGCACAATTGTGGCATGCTCGATTAGGGTATATTTCCCTAAGAATGATGAACAAGCTAGTGGGAGTAGGCATGTTTGATATGTCTGATATTAATGCTCTCACGACTTGTGAATCCTTTCTGAAAGGAAAGATGACCAAAATTCCCTTTAAGGGCCATGTTGAGCGAGCCAAAGGGTTATTGGATTTGATCCATACCGATGTGTGCGGTCCGCTTAGCATCACCACTAAGCATGGACATGCCTACTTCATCACCTTTACCGATGACATTTCGAGGTATGCGTGTCTGTATTTGATGAAATACAAGTCTGAAACCTTTGAAAGGTTCAAAGAATTCAAAAGTGAAGTAGAGAAGCAGTTGGGACGAAGCATCAAGACACTTCGATCGGATCGAGGTGGTGAGTATTTGAGTGCCGAGTTCCAAGAGTATCTTACGGAGAATGGGATTCTCTCACAGTGGACTTCGCCCGCTACACCACAGTTGAATGGTGTTTCGGAGCGTCGTAACCGGACTTTGATGGACATGGTTCGGTCTATGATGGGGTTCACGGAGTTGCCGCCATCCTTTTGGGGATATGCGCTTGAGACAGCGGCACTGTTGTTGAACAATGTCCATTCAAAGGCAGTTGACAAGACACCATATGAGATATGGATGGTTAAGCCTCCAAAATATTCTTATCTTAGAATATGGGGGTGCCCTGCTTATGTGAAGCATGTAGTGGGAGATAAATTGGATAGTCGATCCATTTTATATTACTTTGTGGGATATCCAAATAATTCTGTTGGATATTATTTCTATCATCCCCAAGAAACAAAGGTGTTTGTTTCTAGGAATGCAACCTTTTTGAAAATGGAATTTCAATTGGATAGAAAAGGGGAGATGATAGAACTCGAAGAGGTTTGAGAGACAACCACATTTATAGAACCCACACCCAAAGAGCCAAGAAAGGAGATGCAAGCTCCTAGAAGATCCGAGAGAGTCTCGAGACCACCTATGAGGTATGGTCTGCTTCTTGAACAGAGCCATGATGAGCCTATCCATGGATGTGATCCAAGGACCTTCCAGGAAGCGTTATCTGATGCCGATTCATCCAAGTGGCTTGAAGCAATGGAATCTGAGATGAATTCCATGCATTCGAACCAAGTGTGGAATCTCGTGGATCCACCTGAGGGAATTGTTCCCATATGGTGTAAATGGATTTACAATAGGAAACTTGGGGCGGATGGGAAGGTATTGATCTTCAAGGCCCGATTGGTGGCAAAAGGATATACTCAAAGACAAGGAGTTGACTTTGAGGAAACCTTTTCTCCAGTTGCAATGTTCAAGTCTATAAGGATATTGCTATCCATAGCTGCATGGTATGACTATGAGATATGGCAGATGGATGTCAAGACAGCCTTTCTTAATGGGGATATTAATGAAGAGATTTACATGTCTCAACCTGAAGGGTTTACATCTGTCAGAAGTGAGCATATGGTATGCAAACTTCAGAGAACTATTTATGGTCCAAAGCAGGCATCTAGGAGTTGGAACCTTAGATTCGATAGTACAATCAAATATTTTGGTTTTACTAAGAATCTAGAAGAACCCTGTGTGCATAAGAAGGTCAGTGGGAGTGTTGAGACATTCCTTGTACTTTATGTCGATGACATTCTACTCATTGGGAATGATGTAGGAATGCTGCAATCAACTAAAATATGATTACCGAGTAAGTTCTCGATGCAGGACTTGGGTGAAGCATATTTTGTATTGTGAATACAGATCTATAGAGATAGATCGAAAATATTGCTTAGTCTCACCCAGTCCACATACATTGATACCATCGTGAAGCGGTTCTCGATGGATGAGTCCAAGAGAGGACATCTACCAATGTGTCATGGCATGTCCCTATCCAAGTCTATGTCTCCAAAGACTGATGCAGAGATAGCGGCGATGACACGCATTCCGTATGCATCTACGATTGGTAGCATCATGTATGAGATGATATCTACACGTCCTGACGTTGCTTTCGCACTAAGTGTAGTGAGTAGATATCAATCAAACCCTGATCTTCCACATTGGAAAGCTGTGAAAGACATCCTCAAGTATTTGAGAAGGACCAATAAACCGTTCTTGGTTTATGGGGGTGGAGAACTGAAATTGGAAGGCTATACCGACTCTAGCTTCCAAAGAAATATCGATGACTCGAAGTCAACCTCTGGATTCATATTCATGCTCAATGGTGCTGCTGTCTCTTGGAAGAGTTCCAAGCTAGACAGTACAGCAGATTGAACCACTGAGGCAGAATATATTGCTGCATCAGCTGCAGAAAACGAGGCTGTTTGGATAAGGAATTTCGTCCAAGAGTTGGGCGTCATTCCTAATGGAGTTGCTCTTGTCCCGGTGTTTTGTGACAACACGAGAGACGTTGCTCAAGCAAAGGAGCCAAGGTCTCATCAGAAATCCAAATACGTATTGAGAAAGTACCACATCCTCCAAGAGATTGCGGAATGAGAAGTGTCGATCGACAAAGTCGGCTCCGCAGATAATGTTGCTGATCCACTAACTAAGCCTTTACCTGAACCATTATTCAAGAAGCATCGCGAATCGATGGGTTTGAAGCATATGGGTAGTTGGCTCTAGTGCAAGTGGGAGATTGTTAGAGTAGGTGCCCATCGAGCCAAGTGTTGGCCGAGTGTTCACAGTGAAACTCTATGTATAAACAATCTTTATTTTAATAATATTTGAAATTATTGTTTTGGCACATCTTTATCTGTATACCCATGCTAGTTGCATAGATAAAGTCCTTGAATATACAAATAGTAGAAAGAATATGAGATGCTCATATGATGAGTATCATGAAACTCATATTTAGAATATTGTAAATTCTAAACAGTTCCTAGTCGATTCAGCCGCCGCTAAGAAGGATATAGGCCGCTCGAGTTCGAGACTAGTACCTGCGATTTGAGTACCATGTTTCATTGGTTGGAGACATTGTGATGTCCAAACATGCAGATAGGTGCTCCTTGTAGAGTGCACTGAACAACCCTCCATAAAGGACTTTCCAAGCGGTTCTCACTTATCGAGTTCAAACGTCCTAGTTTATGGTTGTACACCATTAGTCCTTATGACACATGGAAAATATTGAGACTCTATATGCTAGCATTGCACTTTAACTTGTTTACCGACTCTCATGGGGTCATCAGGTGGCAAGGTTGGGTGTTTTGTCGAAATATATAGGAGTCGATGCATTGTAGTCTGGGATTCACCGCTTACCTTCAGGTATGGATATCCTTTGTGGTCACATGTATATGTAGTTTGAAATCTCTGATCAGAGAGGTGATAATTAAGAAAGAGGTTTCTTAGATTACATCATCGATACAACTACGACATGACACATAGTATCGATTCATCGACAACTCTCGATATACTAATGGTTGTCGAATCGGTCGGGATATATGAGTTGAAGATACCGTACTGTACGCTAACCATAATTGAATGGTTCTTGCAGGCACTATCATTTGATACCTAGGGAATCATGTAAGCGATGCTGCTAGGCGTTTAACATGATTGGTTGGGTACTATCAGACTTGTGTTCTGAAAATCTTATTATCAAGGAGTTGATAAGTAAGAATGGAGCAATTGGGGTATGCTCATATAAGGACATGTTTAGTCCCGAATCACATAGTGATGTGAACCCACGGCTAGTTGTATTATTGAACCATTGAGGGTCACACAAGTGATAACTTTTTAGATCCCGTTGAGAAGTAAAATAGTTCAATGTGTTGAATGTCTTATGAAAGAGTTTATAAGCGTAAGAAAAAATAGAAGTATGACTTCTATAAGGAGAATGTAACTTTTAATTTGAGGAAGTGTTCCTAAATTAAAAGTTGGCCAAATAAATAATGTATTTAAAAATTGTGATTTTCATAAACATTCTTATGGACTTAATTAAATTAATTCAAGTGTTGAATTAATTAAACACTAGTTTAGACCTAGTAGAGTCCAAATAATTAAATTAATTCAAGTGTTGAATTAATTAAATAACATTGGGCCCTGTAGAGCCCTTTTAGAAATAATTATTAAACTAGTGGGCTTGAGTAAAATCAAGTAAAATGTAAATGGTCTCAAATGTGTTTGAGACATTTAAATAAAAGCCCATGGGCCTTGTAATTGTTACAAGCCCAAATAGAATGTGCATGGGGAGGTAAAGAGTTGGGAGACAAATTTTACCATGCCCAAGGCATGGCATGCTTTTGGGACAACATAACAACTTTTTCACACACCAAGAAAACACTCCCTTCTCTCCCTTTGAACATGGTGGCCGAAATTTTACATGCTTTCTCTCCTCCATTTTGCTTCTTCAATTGTTGATGAAAGCACACACTTTTTAAAGAAAAATGCTCTAATTTTTCTAGTGAAAAATTAGAGTCGATCTACCTTGTTAGTGGTGAACCTAATTTGAATAAAGGAGTCCAAAAGAAAGGTGAAGCTTGTAGATTGTCTACCTTCAAGAGCTAAGTTGTTAACAACTTAGTTGGAGCCAAAATCGATTTTGTGATTGATAGGTAATTTTCTAAAACACCCTATGTATGACATATTTTGGTGTTTTTGTATTTGCTACACACTTGTTGGGTGCTCGGTTTTCTTGCTCTTGAAAATGTATGATTTTCGTTTTTAAATTTCCGTTGTGCAACCGGCACTGTAACCGATCTCCTTTCACCTACATCATTCCCAATGAGTAGAATGTCATCAATATACAGCACCAGGAATGTCACAGCACTCCCACTGACCTTCTTATACACACAGGGTTCCTCAGGATTCTTAGTAAAACCAAACTCTTTGATTGTACTGTCGAATGTAAGGTTCCAACTCCTAGTTGCCTGCTTTAGACCATAAATAAATCTCTGAAGTTTGCATACCATATGCTCACTTCCGACAGATGTAAACCCTTCAGGTAGAGACATGTAAATCTCTTCCTTAATATCCCCATTAAGAAAGGCTGTCTTGACATCCATATGCCATATCTCATAGTCATATCATGCAGCTATGGCTAGCAATATCCTTACAGACTTGAACATTGCAACTGGAGAAAAGGTTTCCTCAAAGTCAACTCCTTGTCTTTGAGTATATCCTTTTGCTACCAATCGCGCCTTGAAGGTCAATACCTTCCCATCCGCCCCAAGTTTCCTCTTGTAAATCCATTTACACCCTTTGGGAACAATTCCCTCAGCTGGATCTACGAGATTCCACACTTGGTTCGAATGCATGGAATTCATCTCAGATTCCATTGCTTCAAGCCACTTGGATGAATCGACATCAGATAATGCTTCCTTGAAGGTCCTTGGATCACATCCATGGTTAGGCTCATCATGGCCCTCTTCAAGAAGCAGACCATACCTCATAGGTGGTCTCGAGACTCTCTCGGATCTTCTAGGAGCTTGCATCTCCTTTCTTGGCTCTTTGGGTGTAGGTTCTATAAATGTGGGTGTCTCTCGAACCTCTTCGAGTTCTATCATCTCCCCTTTTTTATCCAATTGAAATTCCATTTTCAAAAAGGTTGCATTCCAAGAAACAAACACCTTTGTTTCTTGGGGATGATAGAAATAATATCCAACAGAATTCTTTGGATATCCCACAAAGTAACATAAAATGGATCGACTATCCAATTTATCTCCCACTACATGCTTCACATAAGCCGGGCAACCTCATATTTTAATATTAGAATATTTTGGTGGCTTACCCATACATATCTCATATGGTGTTTTGTCAACTGCATTTGAATGGACATTGTTCAACAACAGTGCCGCTGTCTCAAGCTCAGATCCCCAAAAGGATGGCGGCAACTCCATGAACCCCATCATAGACCGAACCATGTCCATCAAAGTCCGGTTACGACGCTCCGAAACACCATTCAACTGCGGTGTAGCGGGCGGAGTCCACTGCGAGAGAATCTCATTCTCCCTAAGATACTTTTGGAACTCGGCACTCAAGTACTCACCACCTCGATCCGATCGAAGTGTCTTGGTGTTTCGTCCCAACTGCTTCTCTACTTCACTTCAGAATTTTTTGAACCTTTCGAAGGCTTCAGACTTGTATTTCATCAAATACACAGACCCATACCTCGAAAATTCATTGGTAAAGGTGATGAAGTAGGCATGTCCATGCTTAGTGGTGATGCTAAGCGGACCGCTCACATCGGTATGGATAAAATCCAATAACCCTTTGGCTCGCTCCACATGGCCTTTAAAGGAAATTTTGGTCATCTTTCCTTTCAGACAGGAATCAAAAGTCATGAGAGCATTAATATCAGACATATCAAAGATGCCCACTCCCACTAGCTTGTTCATCCTTCTTAGGGAAATATGTCCTAATCGAGCATGCCATAATTGTGCCGAATTTAGAGTATCTTGTTTTCACTTGTTTTTTGTTGTTATTGCTTGTACATTGTTTAGTGGAATATCTTTCAATTTTAAGGTGTAGAGATCGTTTTCTAGTTCTCCAGTACCAATTAAACATTCATTCTTTTAATGTTGCAAACACCTTTGCTAAATAAACAAGAAAATCCATCTTTATCAAGCATAGAAATGGAAATAATGTTTTTCACCAAATTTGGTACAAACAAAACATCTCTCAAAATTAACTTAAAATCATTGTTCAAGAGCAATTAAACATCTCCAATAGCCTTGGCAGCAACTCTTGCCCCATTGCCCATCCTTAAGAAGGTCTCACCTTCCCTAAGTCTCTTACTTCTTCCCATCACCCGCAAATCATTACAGAGATGTGAGCCACAGCCGGTATCCAATACCCAAGAAGTAGAGTTAATTGAAATGTTTACTTCAATATAGAACATACCGTTTCCAGAACTCTTCTGGGCAATATATTCCCCGCAGTTACGCCCCCAATGTCCAGGCTTCTTGCAGTGATGACAGATGTCAACAGTCTTTTCAGCCTTTACTGGTGTGGCTGCCACAGCGGGACTCGGAGTCTACCTCTTCAAGGGCACGTTCTTCTTGGAACGTTGGAAAGAACGCTTCTTTCCCTTCCCAGGTGGACCGGTCTTCGTACCAGATGAAGAGCCCACATAAAGAACCGATTTTCTTTCTTGTTGGTGGACTCAAAGGTCACAAGCATGATCAACAACTCCTCAAGGGTCGGCTCCATCTTTTTCATATTGAAATTCACCACAAAAGGATCAAACGAGCTAGGCAGTGACAAGAGCAACACGTCGGTGGTCAACTCCGAAGGCAACATCAGATCCATACCAACGAGCTTGTCCACGAGCCCAATAAACTTCAGGCCATGCTCATGGACAGAGGCCTCATCTCGCATGCGCAAATTGATCAGCTCCTTGACGGTAGCATGCCTAAGAGGTCGAGTCTGCTCACAAAAGAGCTCCTTGAGATGCAAATGAATGTCAGCAGCATTCTTTGCATCCTCAAAACGCCTCTACAGCTCACCATTCATAGAAGCCTGCATTTGACACCTGGCTTTCAAGTCATGGTCACACCAATCCTTGTAAGTCTGCAATTACTCAGGAGTGCAGCTAGTCGGAGCCTCAACAGGGGGCGACTCAGTCAGTGTATACGCAATCCTTTCCGAATTCAAGACGATTTTAGGATTTCTTAGCCAAGTGAGGTAATTAGGTCCGGTTAATATGTGTTTTTTGAGTATAACAGATAACGGATTGCGAATCGAAGACATTTTCAAATTTGTACTGAAAAGTAAAACAGATAAATGTTAATGACTATTTTAAAATATTTAGTAAGATATAAAGTATGGAATTTTACTTTATAAATTTTCGCTCCCACTGTTTTGACATTTTCACTACCCTCTAGTGAAAACGGGAAACTCCTTTCCTCAGTAGGTACGCAAGGTCCAATTAGCGAATTATAATCCCGAATAATATCAGCCAATCATAATTCCTAAAAGGTAGTTTCCAATTGCATCTCCATGCAACCCTCTACGTAAACTTTTGTCTCACGTTTGATTAGGACCCAATAATATGACGTCGTTCATCTTTACGTGTCAAGCTTTACCCATCGATGTTGAACCTTAATTATAATGGCCCGAAAATTCGTGTTTGAAAATTTGCGGAAAATTAAAAATTTTATTTTTAAAATAATTAAAATGCCTCATTCATAACATAAACTGATAAATCAAGTTTAATATTCAAAATGGCAGCGGAAGAAATTATTGCTCACAAAGTAACAGGAAAAGTTATCCAACAACTGATAAAAATGTTTGAACATAAAAATGGTAAATGCTAAAATGAGGTCCTCGGGTTCCACTACTGCCAACCCAAGCTAGCTCACTGGTCCCCGCCCTCAGCCCCAACATCATCAGTACCTACAACAATCAAGTCTAGTGAGTCTAAAGACTCATAATGCATATATCGTAAATAAAGAGTAAATAATATAGAAAAATTTGATGGGAGTAAAAATATCATGTCATGAGGCATAATGTGAAAATAACTTACCATGAGCAATTATAATACGTGCATAAATGAACTGAAAATCACAGTGAAAATGTTTGCTCCTTGGAGCCCTGAATAAAATAGCATGTCATAAATTTTCTGTTGAGATTATGGTCTACGCAAGTGGCCCCTGCACTGAACTGAACTGAACTGACCGGTAACTGGCGACCGGACCGGTAACTGGAGACCGGGTGAAGTAATGAACATCTGATCAGACTAATGCCACAGTATACTGGGTGATACATAACTGAACTGACCGGTAACTGGCGACGGGGTGAAATAATGCTCCCATGATAGTGAAATGGCCACAAGAAATATCACATAAATCTCAAAAATAAATATTTTAATAATTTTATGCACATAATATAATTAAATGGCATAATTAAATATACTGTATATTTTACCACATGGATTGGATCGTTCCCAGGCTCGCTGCGACCTAAATTTAACATGAAAAATATGCAAATGATTTTTCTTGACCAAATTTTGTAATTGAATCCAAAAACGAGACAATTAGGCCCAATGACTTCGTATTTAATCATGACTTCGTGCCAACCCGAACCAACACCGAACCATCATTTAGACATGATTAAAATACGCTTTAAATGATGAAATTATGCTCCAAAAATGATGCAAGTCGAAATTTTGGTGAATGGGGGCCAAAACATGAAACGCTCTTTCGAGAGTCAATTTGGCACATCACACCGTAATTTCTCGTACGACCTCTAAAATTATCCGAATCACAAACGGCAAAAAACATGACCTTTCTAACTTGATGAGGCACTGTCCATTCCAAGGCCATAGGCTAAAAGCCAACCAAGAACTCGAACGAGCCACTGAACCAAAGCAGCAAGTTGCGGTCCACAAAATACAGCAACTGTGCTTTGGTTTCCTTGCGTCGTTTGCGAGGCTAATGGCCATTGGGGCTTGAACCACCGACCAAAACCTCTTACCAACATCCTATGGTATGGTTTGAACCATGGCTAAGGCCTAAAGAGCCAACCAAGATCCACACCAACACCCACAACTGAGAGGACACATGCAGAATTTAAAAGGGTCGAAGCGGTTGTTCTTGTTGTTTGATTTAAAAAACAGGTTCCACCATGGACCATGCCCCAAAGAGGCAACTTTTTCACGTCTTAGACATCACCAGGAGATGTTCTAACCATGGCTATAGCCCTTAGGGCAGCCAGGACCAGATCCATCAACCTTTGATAGCAACAAAGAAAATCGAATGCAAAAAGGGACACGCTTGGGGAGTTGCTGTCATTTCTGATTTCCAGCGGGTATGGGACTTCAACGAATGGACTAAAATGATCTTAACATGTCCTAGAACATGTCTAGATGCAGCATTGGGAGCCTTGAGTCGAGCCAACCACCTGTACTCACAAAAACAAGCAAATCGTGAAGCATGTAAGGAGAAGCTGAAATCTGCACTTGATTTTTTTAAAAATATGGTCATGTATTTCGGTTTTGGCTTAATAAAATCATGATTATGATGTTTCAAAATATTAATATGGCTTGATTGAAGAGCAAAGAAGAACATATACATGCATGGTTTTGTTTTGAAAAGAAAACGAACGAAACGCAATGACGCGACGCGGAGGAGACGGAGCGCTTTGCTACCTTGTTTTCTTTCTCGGTTTTCCTCCTAATTCTTGCTATGATTCTCACGATTTTCTACTCTGAAAGTGCTCTGAATTTCGAAATAATGGAGAGGGAGGGAATGGTTAGGAGTGATGAAGGGAGTTCCAATAATAAAGGGGTTCAATGGCTTGACCAAGTATCCTCTCATTTGAAATTTGAATTTACTTGTTATCAAATGATTTTTGGAGGGATAAATGAATGGGGTGTGGCCGATTTTCTCATGCTAAACTAGACTAGGATAATGTTCTAATATTAATTAATTAAGGGTGAAAAGATTGCCATGCTAAGGAATGACAAGGAAAGGGTCAAAGGTGAGTTGGCAACAAAATTGATTAATCAACTAAGGGGCCGAAAATTAAACAATTAAATGGAGGGGAATATTGTTTAGCTAGTAAATTTTTAAACCTTAATAGACTTAAATATCCCTTAAATAATTTAGTGAATTAACCCCTAAAATTATGGAACCTAAATGAATTTATTTCTTACTTACCTCAAGTTACTTAAATAATTCTTTAAACCTCCTTTTAAGTTAAATTAACTTACTAGCTGGCAAAAGCTCCAGTGCCTGGGCTGGAGAAGTTCTATGAGTAATGGGTAATGGGATAACCGTGAGGGGACTTAAGCCCAATCGGGAACAGCCCATGTGCATTACATTAATGGACGGTCACCATGAGTTCCCTCAATAATATAAGCCGAAATCATGGGAGTTCCACGTAGTTCACATTACCATGTCAATGGCTGTCACAGCTTTCCGGCGTCCAGGGCCCCCCCAATAATATGAGCCGAGCCCCGAACACGGGTAGCGTTCATCATACACCCATTGTCGATGGAAGACATAGAAATTATAAACAACTTTATAATTCCCTTTTTCGGGCTTGATATTAATTTTGAATCTTATTCCAAATGAAGGTTTTTAATTTTGAAAGGTCTCATCATTAATTTTATTTAAAAGCTCGTCATGTTTGATCGTTTATTTGCCGGATTCATGCAACTTTGTTATTATCATAATAATAATGCACATAGTCATTATTTATAACATATCATGCATATATTATAAACAGTAAACAAAACAAGGATGTTCAATCACCCCAATACTAATGGCTCGTGTGAGCTAAACACGGGCCTAGGTCCAATGCTAGGGAAATGAATGGGATGCAAATGCAACTATTACATTAGCCTCCGATATTTACAAAAACACCAAAATATGTCATACATAGGGTGTTTTAAAGAAATTACCTATCAATCTCTTAAGATTGATGATGGCTCCAACTTAGTTGATATACAACTAAGCTCTTGAATGGTAGACACTATCTACAAGCTTCCTTTTCTTGGACTCTTTTCTTCAATTAAGTCCACCACTAACAAAGTAGAACCACTCTAATTTTGCACTAGAAAAATTAGAGTATTTTTCATTGAGAAGACTAAGCTTTCCTCAACAATTGAAGAAAGAAAAATATGGGTGAATGAATGTCAAAATTTCGGCCATGACATGCAAGAATGAAGGAGAGAGTGAGTTGTCTTGATGGTGTAAAAAGCTAAAAGCACTTTTAGCATGCCAAGCCTTGATTATTGAAAAAGTTGTCTCCAAACTATTCACCTCCCATCCATGCATTCTTATTTGGACTTGTGACAATTACAAGGCTCATGGACTTCAACTTAATTGTCTCAAACAAATTTGAGACCCATTAAACCTTACTTGATTTTACTCAAGCTCACTAGTCTAACGATTATTTCTAATTGGACTCTACAAAACCCAATGTAATTTAATTAATTCAATTGTAACGCCCAGATTTGACGACTGTCCTCATTGTACCAAGACGAATCATTCCAGCGTGCTTATGTCCTCGCTCACACGCACCTTGGGAAACTTCCTAGGAGGTCACCCATCCCAAAATTGCCCTAAGTAAAGCACAGTTAACTTTGGAGTTCTTATGTGATGAGCTACCGAAAAGAAGATGCACCTTCTCGATATGAGTAGTACCAATAAAATCTTTTAAGCTCTCTTCAACTGTACAGTCCATTACATTGAACAGTCTCAGAATCCCTCTCCTTCCGGTGTAAGAACGGTTCATTCATGTTCCCTCCACCTAGAAGTCTGCCAGGAGCCGCTCATTGTCCGTGCCACCTCATGGCACCGACGATCACCCCCCGCCCTCTTCGGCCCCGGCCTCACATGCTCACCTGCTTCCACTTGGTTCGTCCCCGAACCACACCGTACTCGAAGAGGTCGGCTCTGATACCACTGTAACGCCCCAGGTTCGACGACTGTCCTCTCTGTATCAAGACAGGTCTTTCCAGCGTGCTTATGTCCTCACTCACATGCACCCTGGGAAACTTCCCAGGAGGTCACCCATCCCAAAATTGCCCCAAGTCAAGCACGCTTAACTTTTGAGTTCTTATGTGATCAGTTACCGAAAAGAAGATGCACATTTTTTATATGAATAGTACAACTGTACAGTGCATTACATTGAACAGTCTCGAAATCCCTCTCCTTCCGGTGTAAGAACGGTTCATTCATGTTCCCTCCACCTAGAAACCTGTCAGGAACCGCTCATTGTCCGTGCCACCTCATGGCACCGGCGATCACCGCCCGCCCTCTTTGGACCCGAGCCTCACATCAACACTTGAATTAATTTAATTTAGTTCATAATAATGTTTATGAAAATCACAATTTTCAAATACATTATTAATTTGACCAACTTTTAATTTAGGAACACATTCACAAATTAAAGTTGCATTCCCCTCATAGAAGTCATACTTCAATTTTTCCTTACGCTTATAAACTCTTTTATAAGATGTTCAACACATTAAACTATTTTACTTCTCAACGGGATCTAAAAAGTTAACACTTGTGTGACCCTCAATGGTTCATTGATACAACTAGCTGTGGTTCACATCTCCATGTGATTCGAGACTAAACATGTTTTTATATGAGCATCCCCAATTGCTTCATTCTTGCTTATCAACTCCTTGATAACAAGAGAACTCAAGTCTGATAGTACCCAACCAATCATGTTAAACGCCTAGCAGCATCGCTTACATGATTCCCTAGGTATCAAATGATAGTGCCTGCAAGAACCAATCAATTATGGTTAGCGTACAGTACGGTCCCTTCAACTCATATATCCCGACCGATTCGACAACCAATTGTATATCGAGAGTTGTCAATGAATCGATACTATGTGGCATGTCGTAGTTGCATCGATGGTGTAATCTATGAAACCTCTTTCATAATTACCACCATAATCTGATCAGAGGTTACAAACTACAAACACATGAGATCACATAGGATATCCATACCCGAATGTAAGCGGTGAATCCCCGACTACAATGCATCGACTCCTATATGTTTCGACAAAACACCCAACTTTTCCAACTGATGACCCCGTGAGAATCGGTAAACAAGTCAAAGTGTAATGCTAGCACATAGAGTCTAAATGTTGTCCCAGGTCATAAGGACTAATGGTGTACAACCATAAACTAGGACGTTTCCACTCGATAAGTGAGAACCACTTGGAAAGTCTTTTATGGAGGGTTGTTCAGTGCACTCTACTAAGAGCACCTATATGCATGCTCGGACATCACAATGTCCCATCTCAATGAAACATGGTACTCACATCGCAGATACTAGTCTCAAACTCGAGCGGCCTATATCCTTCTTAGCGGCAGCTGAATCGACTATGAACTGTTTAGAATATACAGTATTGCAAATATGAGTTTCATGATACTCATCATATGAGCATCTCATATTCTTTCTACTATTTTTATATTCAAGGACTTTATCTATGCAACTAGCATGGGTATACAGATAAAGAAGTGCCAAAACAATAATTTCAAATATTATTAAAATAATGATTGTTTATACATAGAGTTTCATTGTGAACACTCGGCCAACACTTGGTTCGACGTTCACCTACTCTAACAAGAATGACCCTTGAGTGTACCAAGGTGAACCTTGGTTGTGGATAAATATTGACCACTTGGAGGCTACCATCATTCTTGGGTTGAAGGGCCACAATTTTGGCTGAATGAGGGGAGTTCAATATCCATTTTCAGCATATAAATACTACCCCACGTGCTGAAGAAATGCGCCAAAATATTCTTCCTAACCCACTCCAAGTTTCGGCCATATCAAGGAAGGCGAGTCATGGCTATTGCGTTCAGCATCTAGGAATGTCCGAGTACTGAAAAACCGACTCAAGTTGTTGTCCAAAGGCTCGAAAAATTGTTGTCCAAAAGCTCGACCAAGTGTCGTCCAAGGCTTGTTCAAAATACGGTTCATGTTCGGTCAAGATTTGTCTAATCCAAGCAAGTTTCTAATCACCCATTGAAAAATGACAAGTGGGCTTATATAGACGTTTTAAACATTTATGTATGTTTTAAATTTTGATCGAGTGCTATATGCTTGCTTCTGTATATATTTCTATACGTTTTGTTATGCATCTTGTTACGATTCGTTCCGTATTTTTTGTTCCAATTTGCTTTGTTCGATCTTGTTTATGATTCGATTAATGGTGCATCGGTAAATCCTGTAAGGGAAAAAGCCCCAGAGACAGCTATCTATAGGAGAAGGCCACAGAGAGCCCGGATGCGTGAAAAGGCCTCAGAGGGAGCCCATTCACAGAAGAAGGCCCCACAGGGAGCCCAAGATCAAAGATAGCCCATGATCATTATAGTGTGTTCTGTCTGATAAGATCTAATAAGTTTCTGTTCTGATACGTTCTAATCTTATAAGATTTTTGTCATGCTCTGTGTCCGGTCCAATTAGATCTTCATTCTGTCTATTCAGTTATATTGAATTATGTTATGTACAAAAGTCATTTTAAAAATATGTATAATATGTAATTCTTGTATTCGATCGACCCCACTTGCTGGGTGTTTTCCAAAACGCTCACCCTCTTAAGTCCCTCCCTAGATAACACTGCGGAACAAGTGGAAGAAAGGGAACATGAGCAATTCTGGGACTGGTGAAGAAATACAAAGACAAGAAGATCAAGTCCTTGAGTGCAAGATTACTAGTTATTCATATTAGTTTCCGCATTTTTGTGCTTCTTTTTACAAGAAACAACTTCAACACTATTTGCATTTTTGTATAAAAAGACCCTGAATTTTTATGAATTAGACTGGTTTTGGCTATTTTCTATGAGGCTTATTGTAAGGTCCAAAATGCGATAACGTAATCCAACTGCATGCAAATCTAAGAAAAATTAGAAAATGACTAATTAAATTATTTTAAATGCATTAATTAAATGTGGTAGGCATGTTTACACATTTAAAATATGGTTTTCTATTAGAATACATAAACTGTGTTTTTTAGGATTATTCGAGACGCGATCGAGAAATGGAGATCGGGGACCATAAATGAAAAATATTTTTATTAAATGATTATCTTTAATTATTTAATATATGGTATCTTTTATATGTTATTTTCGAAAATAGTATCTTTTGAGTTATTTTTACGCGTTGAGTCATATATTAAACTAATAATCGATTTTTGACGAAAATAGGGACTTTTTCGAGAATCGGTTAATTTTTTCGAAAAATTTCCTAAAAAAATATTTTACCTACATTATAATGGGCCTATTATACTAAGGTTATTAAGCATAAACCTATACCCAATTATTTATATAAAACTTAAACCCCTAAAACCCTAATCTACATTAAAACTCACGCCTCAGGCAACATAGTCTCCTAGGGTTTTCCTCTCAAACAACACACCACACACCTCACATCCCAAAGGCAATTTCACGTCACTTTTTGAAGGAAAAGACGCAGCAAGTTTCCCGTCTCTCTCCGTCAATGTTCTTCGCATCAAGAATTGGTTTTCGTGCGTGAAACACGCAAAGGCACGCCTTAATCTTTCTTTACTCATTGTTCATACCATATTATGTGTATTTATACATGTTTGCATGAAAAATATGATATCATTTCATTTATTTTCTTTTTTATGAATCATACATGGAAAATCATGGTTTTTCTTGCACAATTCTTCATGTTATTGATGCACAAAGGGGCTGCCATGATTAGGGGTGGGTACGGTACGGTACGGTATACCGTACTGAACTACGATACCGTATACCGTACCTAAAATATCGTTATGGAAAAAATCGTACCGAACTACGATACCATATACCGTACCTAAAATATCGATATAGAATTTTTCCATACCGATACCGATACCGCACATTCGGTATACCGAATTTTCGGTATGAAAAAGTTCATACCGATACCATACCGACACCGAAAATTTTGTCGGTATACCACAAAATGTCGGTATACCGAAAACATTTTCGGTATACCGACATTTTTTTGGCATACCGAACTTAAATTTAAAAAAAAATAATAATAATATATTATTTTCGGTATTTCGGTATTCCGTACCGATATCGATACCGAAAATTTCGATACGGTATGATAACGTACCGAAATTTTCGGTATACCGATTTTTTCGGTAAGTTCGGTATTTTTTTCGATACAATTTTTCGGTATTTCGGCAATTCGGTATTTTTTCCCACCCCTAGCCATGGTAGGGCCATTAGAGGGGATGAATTTTATAGGGTTTTGGAGTCCTAGATGGGAAAAATATGAACGAAATTTGGGATCATGGATAGCTAGGGCATGTTTTCCAGGCGAGGATGGGCTCGTGAGGGTCCTAGAATCGAGCCATGGTGGTCCATGCAAGGCTGGA
The DNA here is from genome assembly GCF_022965805.1 of Primulina eburnea. NCBI lineage: Eukaryota > Viridiplantae > Streptophyta > Magnoliopsida > Lamiales > Gesneriaceae > Primulina > Primulina eburnea. Next base: position 20,302,721 of record NC_133105.1, read on the forward strand.
GTGGTTAGGAGGGGAAGGCGCATGGCTAGGGAACAATCTACTCGCGGCCGCGCTTTTGGGAAATACCATGCACGTTCTCGTGCATGGGCTGTAGAGACTGGAAAAAAAGGGTCCTATTGGTTTGGTCTAGGTCCTAGAAGGGTTCATCAGGGTCTGGTCCACTCGGTTAGGGTCTAGGGTCGAAGGAATTTATGGTTCGTTTAGGTTATGGTTTTCGAAATATGGGCAGGAATTTCTAGCAGAGTTCTAGGCTTTTCCGAGGGTTCTAAAAGGCTTGATTTGGGATGAAAATGGGTTGGTTAGGTGTTAATAAGACATGGTTTAAGTTTGGTTAAGTTTCGAGTTGTTTCGGATTAAAACCGAGACGTAGGTTTGAGTTTTAAAACAAATTGTGAATTGAGTCGAGGAGCTTAAGTTTACGTCTAAAAAATATTTATGGGTGTATTTAAGGTGTTATGTTAAGCTTGGATGGATTTGGGGCGTCGTTTTAAAGTCCAAGTGTAAATTGAGAAAATTAAGGTTTCAGGGGCAAAACAGTCATTTTACACCTGAAAAATGTTAGATGTCCTTGCATTGCCCTGAATGCTATAAGTAATGTTAAAATGCTTATTTTAAAATATTATGGTGTTTTATGATGGAAAACGATAAATGCTAAAAGATGTGTTACATGCTTGGTTTAAAAGAAAAACGATATCTATGCATGAATTTTTATAAGTGATGGATATGATAAAAGTTTTTGGAGGAGGTGATTTGATTATGACTAATATGAATACGAATACATAAGGATATGATGACATGTAAGGCTAAGGCTCAGTTGACGAGTGAGAGTGTCGCTTATGTCCCCGTCGCGTGGTACCATGGTAATACGTAAGATTGATCAATCGACCAACAACTGATATGAAAGTCACAATTAATGATCTGTATTCAATAAAGGGAAACATATATGTATATGATGAAAAGAAAGGTATATGATGAAAAGAAAGGAATTAAATTTTATACATATTCATGAAAAGCTATTTTATTAAAAATAATTTTCACTGTTGCATGTGGATGTATACATACAACTTGTTATCACGGTTAAGGTTTGCTGAGTCATAAGACTCACTAGGTGTGAATTGTGCAGGCGAGGATGTTTATGATGATATTGGAGGACTTGATGGTTGAACTGGCTGGACCGATATTGCACATAACCTGAGGACCGATGCTAGTTTTTCCGCACTATTATGATTTAAGAGTACTTTAAAGATTTTATGAATTTTTATGCTTATGAATGATTTTTGAGAGGATTTAAGAGTTTATGCTATTTTTGAAAAATACTAGTTTTAAGTTTGATTTGACGATTTTATGTTTTGTAGAGCGTTTTGGATTTCCAAATAAATTAGTTGGTGAGTTTATTTTAAAAGGTGTAAAAATATATATAAATATATTTATACATATTTCATCCGAAGCTTGAGGAAAGAAAAAAATAAAAAAATTATAGTATATTTTAAAGAAAAACGAATTGGAGATGTTTCACTTATTGTTTTCAATTTAGTTGATTTAGAATGTCGGATGTCACCGATGCCTTGGTCTCGGGATGTGACATATTAATTATAAAAGAGTTTATGAGTGTCTTACATAATTAGAAGTTGTGGAATTGAATATGATTGTTGATTAAGTGAGGAGAGTGTAACAGTCTAATTTAGTTAATGAGTTAAAAACTAAATAGTTGCAAAAAATGAATCAATGGAAAATTGATTTTCGAAATTTTCACTTTACACTATAATAACGAGATTTGTACATTCGTCATATTGACGTTGTCCGATCGTCGATCAAGATTATAATAGAATCAAAATTAATTAATGATTAAATTTAAAATATGTTAATAAAATATTACTTAATTAGCTTTGACTACTATTTAAAATTCTCATGTAATATTCTAGAAGGGTCTATAAATAATTAATTAATTAATAGTTAGTTATTTAATTATGTCATATATTGCCAAAAGTTGAAAAAACTACATGATATCATGAATTAGCCATGATATATTTGATTAGTAGGATTGGAGAATCCTAAAATAACTCTAACTAGCAATAGTTTTAGTCAGACAATAAAAACTAGTGAAGATTTAAAACTCTCAAGAGTTCAATTAGGATTTTGTTAGGATCAAACGCTTACCACTAGGCCAAAAACTATAGTTGTTAGCTAAGACGCAACTTTATTTCTTTATACTTGTGGCAGTGCAGAGTCCACCTACTTGGATACTAATGGGTCGTGCTATTAGGACCGTGAGTCCAGAGAGGTGCATGTTTATCTATTAATGTTGTTTCAAATCCCCTAAAGATCAGTCTTACCTTTTCCCTACTATCTGCCCTCTCCGCAACAGAGAGAATATTAACCGTTAAGATATGATGTAACTCTTTTACGGCCCACTTAACCAACCAGATCAAGCGGCACAACGTCAACAGCTTGACGCATGAGAACTTCCAGGAGGTCACCCATCTCAATATTACTCTTACTCATACACGCTTAACTCAAAAGATTTTGACTTAAGAGTTCTTGTAGGATTATAATATAATTCATGAAAATTATAAATATGACAATACATGTCACATTTACATGCTAGGCATTTTGTCTCTCCTCACAACAAACAATATTCGACCACCACCTTACTTTGAATGTCATGATCGAGTTCCACCATGACCACTGTGTGCCGCTGCTTTGTCGTTGCCTTTCGCTGTCTGATCTCAACGTAAATTTCTTCTATATTATCTAGTGCAAATTAGAAGAATAATACAGTCTTCGACCGTGGACTTGATTAGGTGAATAAAAAAAAGGCAACTTACACTTGAATATTCGTAGGGATTTGCAAAAAAAAAAACTATCTTTTATTAAAATTTAGAATATTTTTGGTGTCCAGTGTTTAAAATACAAATATTAATAAACTCTATACTAAGTACGGATTTGAATCATACGAAGCCAAAATCGTGTTTTGAAGTCAAAAATAAAAGTTTTAAACTTCCGTTACTTTTTCATTCCGAGAAAATAAATATCAACAGATGTCGTCCTGCAAATCCAAAAAAAATAATATGGATTGTCACCTGCATCACAAAAAAGAGTGTCAGAGATGCCACAAAGTACTCGACGAAAACCATTCGATACTCAAATCAACACTATTCCAAACCAAATATGAAACATCTACTAATTAAAAATGATACTAATTTTTTTTTACAAGCTTATTTTCGAAATTCGTAAAATTTGCATGCATGCGGCATTGCTCAAAAATACCCTTTTTAAAAATGATCGTAATTAAATAACAAACAAAACACTACAATTAAAAATAGCCAACTCGTCCATCCCAATAATGCTCGTCCATCCCAATAATGTGCATAAAAATAAACAAGTAAAAGTCATAATAATGATCAACATGACAAAACCAGTGCATAAAAATGTTCATGTCCACTCTAAAATCATAAAAACGTGATGTGCGGAAAATACGGTCCTCGGCTCATGTACGCACATCCAGCCCTGCCTACTCAGAATTCGGCACCTCCAGCCTCCTCATCAACATGATCACCTGCATCTAACATGCCTAGTGAGTATAAAGACTCAAAACACCTGTACCGTTAATAGAAAATACATATACATAGCAAGCAACAATGAAAAGTACTGTAATAACATACATTTCATGATCTTTAAATTATGAACGTAAACATGTCGTAAAATTATGCATGTCAAAACAGCTCGTCATAGCATCATATACTTATATATTTAATTTTAGTTGAATTCAGTTCATTAGTTGTGGCTTTCATATCAGCTCTATCGTATCAGCTATATTCGATGAATCCAACTACGTATAACCGTGGTATCTAGCGGTTGTCGGACATCAGGGACAGTATTACCCATCTACTATGCCTAGGCCTCATATTCATCATATATATATATATCGTCAGTCACAACTAACTCCAATCTTTCAAAAGCATCATCATTTTCATCACTTATCAAAATCATGCATATATGTAATTTTTAAATCAAGCATGAAACGTGTTTTTCAAAATTCATAAAAGTCATGCTCGTGATACTAAAACATGTCAAATTGTGCTCAGGACGCTGCCATGACAAAAATCTCGACTCAGGTGCAAAATAATCATTTTGCCCCTGGAAACCCAAAATGACCATTTTACTCACGGACCTTTAAATTTTGACCCGAAACTTACCAAACTCCTCAAAACATCCCAAAACATGATATAAACATTTCCTAGACTTAAAATCAAGCCCATTTCACAACATACATGATTCATTTTTTAAAATTAGACCGGAGTCCCGGTTTTAACCCTAATCAACCTGAAAGATAACCAAAATTTTCCCAACTTAAACCATGACCTTATCCTACACCACCAGCCCCTAAACCACTCTTTCCAGGCCACTTACGACCCATGAAAACAAGCCCAAAGGCTGTTGGAATTTTATGCTCAACCTAGCCATACCCTAGCCGCGACCTTCGAACCAAAACATCGAACCTACACCTAACCGGCTCGGACCAGACATGAACTAGCCCCTCCTAGACTACCCTAGGACCCTCCTGGACCGAACCATATCAAGGACTCAGCCCCATGCATGTCGCCCGACGCACACACTCGACATCTACCAAACGAGCCCCAACCGATCCAACCTATCATCAACACGATCGATCGGCTTCGTGTCTAGTTCCAGTAGTGGTCAATCCCTCCTAGGCCATGTCTTAGACCCACCAGGGTCTGGTCCATGGCTTGGATCGGCCCTTGCACCGCCGGCTCAGCCCCATCCACCGATCTTGTAGTGCCCAAATTCAGTACACGTATAACCCATGCATTTATTTAATTATTAGATCATTTATATATTTTTTAAAATGAGTTTTAGCCATGCATAATTTATGAAAATGCATTATTTTAAATTATTCATGTTTATGGGATGCACGTTAAAATGTCTTTTTCAAGTTTCATGTTTCAGGCGATTATTCGAGGCGGGATTGAGAAAAATACCCGGTGACGATTTTGGCAAATTAAAAATGTGGTAATTTTATTTTAAGGTTGAGGATGGGGAATTTTAAATGGTTTATTAAGTTTTAGTATTTTAAAGCCTAAATTAATTGTTTGGGAATTTTAGAGTTTAAAACTTTTAAAATTAGTATTTTATGTTCTGTATTATAATTAAAAAAAATTTTAGTGAAGTTAGCATTTGATTAGTACTCTCTTTAATTTGTTAATTGAAGAGTTATTTTAAATTGGAGTGTATCAATTTAATTGATAATTGGTGTGAGTTAGCCTTTCTTTTATATATCCTTTTAATTAGTCAATTAAGCTAATCCTAATCTCCTAATTAAACACAAAACACACGCACACACACACTCTACACACACTAGAAACGTGAAAGCACCATACACACACACATTCACATTTTTATTTTCAGAAATTAACAAGAAAGAAACCTAGGGTTCTAAGAGAAAAGCAGCCGCCCCTTCCCCTTATCTTTCCATCGAGTTTTTGGTGGATTTTATTGCAAGAAAACGGTGCCACGTTCGTCCCGGATCAAGCCTCGCTCCATCTCCGCTTCGGTGTCGTCGTTACGGTATCTTTAAATATCAAAAGACACGTATATTCTGTTCTTTCTGCATCGATCTTGTCATAGTATGCGTTGTGTATTTTTATGCGTGAAAATCCATGTGTGACATTCGTCGTTTGAGCGGAAAATGGTTTGAATGCGTTTGAAATACTTTTTAGATCTGAAAACTCGTAACTCACTGTTCTGTTGAAAACTGCGATTTTTCTGTCGGGATTTTGAGAAAACTTTCAACTACAAAATTGTAGAACTTTTCGATGCCTTCGATTTGATATAAAATTCGAGATTTTGGGATGAACATTGAGTGAGTTATGATGTTTTTCGTGGGACTGCTCAAACTGCGTTTTCAGAAAGTTATGATATTGATGTATTCTTGAAGTTTCAGTGTTGCAGGTTTCGTTGGGGATCGACGGGTGATCGTTGCTGCGTCTAGGTATGATTAGTATGATGTTGGGATGTTATTTGATACGTCGTATAGTGTCGATAGGCACTCGAATGCGTTAGGAGTCGTAGGAAACGAATTGGTGTCATTTGCTATGCTTTGAATTGTATGTGTTGTAAGGTGAACTCATTGCTTTGGGTGTTTGTACGAATTTAGTTGATGTTATGGCATGCTAAGGTGAGTCTCGGGGTGTCGTTTCATAGTCCGTGCAACCGAGTCTAGAAAGTTGAGCGAAGCATGTACATAATTTTCGTAAGTTCGCGATTACAGTGGATACACGGACCCGCACACGGACCCAGTCATGGGGTCCGTGCCTTTGTTTTCTTCTCGGCGTCTTTTTTCCAGTATCTACACGGACCCCTATACGGATGAGGGCACGGGGTCCGTGCCTTTGGGTTTCATTTAGTGTATATTTCCAGTACCTACACGGACCCTCACCCGGACCCTGACACGGGGTCCGTGCCTTTGCTTTCCTTCGGTGTCTATTTCCAGAGCCTACACGGACCCCTACACGGATGTAGGTACGGGGTCCGTGTCCTTCTTTTTTGGTAAAAATAATTTAGTATGCTTTGAGGTTAGACGTCATGGTTTAGTTCAAGGATTACCAAGGTCGCGTCGTGGGAAATTTTAGAATGTCCTAAGTAATGATTGAACTCGAGAGTAAGTATGATTTCTACGTTAAGTTATGCAAGTTAAGTATGCAATTTCATGTTAGTATGTGCAGCAACGGCCCCAGTCGAAGTCCAACGAACCCCTCAACGCCAAGTAAGTATGTATGACGTGCAAAGAAAATATTTTTAAGTTTTTGAGGTATGCTAATTGTCCTGTGACCAAATTATGAATGTGTTTGGAAGTCGGTGAACGTGGCCGAGGACCTCTCCGCCCCGTTAAATTATGAACGGGTTAGATCGTGGTTGGAAGCGTTAAATTATGAACGGGGACCAACCAGCCCGTTAAATTATGAACGGGTATCCCATGTATGCGGCAGTAGATACGTCCCTGTCAGCCCAGTACTGTGGTGTGTCTGATCAGGCGTTTATTATGTATGGGTCACTTGCTTTGAAACATCCTCTACGAAAAATGATGAAGTCATGTATGTTTTAGTATGCTCAAGTATGCAGTTATGAATATGAAAGTTTCGCGTTATGGCACGTCTATATATGTATGCAAATTCAAGTTTATTATGCAAGCTCAAGTTTCAAGTTATGTACGTTCTATTTTTAAGATGCATGCGATTTTTATTACGTAGTACTCGTTATCCCAGTTTATACGTGTTGAGTCTTTAGACTCACTAGACTTGATCGATGCAGGTGACTATGTGGATGAGGAGACGGGAGGTGGCGACCAAGGGGCAGGCTTGGACTGAGCGGGAGGCTAGACCCGAGGACCGCATACGCTATTTTAAGTTTTTAAGAAAATACATTTATACTCTGATTTTATGATTGGGTTGTGAGACTTTTCGAGACAGCTTCTCTTTTAGCAAATTTTAATTGTGATGGTTGATTTTAAAGATATTTTATGAATGATGAGTGACGACCGTGTGGATGTTTTTATTTAAGAAAATTTTTAATTTTTCCGCAAATGTTAAGTATGAAAAGTACGGTACGTTACAGATCTCCTCACAAACAAGCCGAAACCCCAAGGAACTCGTTCGACCCTCTCCTAACTCAACAAAGCTTCGACACCAGCCTAGAAATCCCTTCCTCCTTGACGTGAACAACCTCTTAGGACCCTCACATGGCATCCCCTTGCAACAGGATAACAAAAACGTGAGTTACAAACACTTGTATGCGTTATTTTCATGTAAACCTTGCAAAAATGGAACTACAAGATAGACCAACGTTTTTCTTCAAGAAAATACATACATATCAGCATACTATTGGAGATACATGCTTGCATTAGCGATTAAACAATCAAAAACTTGAATATTTACGCGGGGTACGTGAACTGGAGAGGCGGGGAAGACGTTTTCTTGAAAATCTTGAGGGGCCGAAGCTTGCTACTGCAAAGGGGAGGGAAGGCTGCTGAAAAACGTCGTGGAATGTCTGATGAAATGTGAGGTGGACAACCAAGAATGTTATGTAGGGTTAGGGTTTGATTAAGTGTAGTTTAGATCGATTAAAATGCACAATGGGCCTCAATTAAAAATAAAAAGAGTTTTGAGCCCATTAAGCAATAAAACAAACCTAACAAGCCAATAACACTCTCAAAAAATATTTTGTTTTTATACGTTTTAGAAAATATTGTTCGAACCCTCCAAAAGTCCTCCGATTTGCTAAAAATTGCGTACCGGTTAAAAATACGACCCAGTGAGTTAAAATACTGAAGAACCTAAAGGGGGGGTGAATAGGTTCTTTTAGGCCCTTTAGCGTTTTTAAAACGAGTTTGCAAAAATTGCAAGCGGAAGACTTGAGGGACAATCACAAATAAAATGAATGCGTAAAGTAAGTGCGTAAAATAAATGCGTAGTAAAGTAAATGCGTAAAGTAAAGAGGGATAGAGATGTTTATGGAAGTTCGACGAAGAATCGTCTACGTCTCCCCTTCTCGATGAGGATCGAGGTATCACTATATCGACTTGGCTTTAGGAGCTCCAAGCTAGCTTTTACAACCACGCCTCGATGCGTCTACTTGGCCTTGAGGGCTCCAAGGATAGCCACGAACTTTACAACCCACTCGAGAGTATTACTTTCACTCTTTTTCTACAACTCTTTTGATATTACAACTCTTTTAATCAACGCACACAAGAGATAGTAGAAAGCTTTGTAAGAGACAAGAGAGTGGAGTGGGATGTTTGAAAATGCATCCTCAAAGGCCTATTTATACTAGTCTTGGACGCCAAGGTTCGGATCTTCTGTTTATGCTTCGGAACGTCCGATGTGATTGAAATCAATTTCCGTAATTTTGGGATGACTTCGGATCGTCCGTTCTTGACTTCGTAGGGTCCGAACATATGCTTCGGAGGGACCGATCAAACTTCGTATCTTCCGAACAGTTCTTTCAGACAGTGTGTGAACAGCTTCGGAAGGTCCGAACTCAAGTTCGTACCGTCCGAACATTCCCGCGTTTCCAGAGATTTGAAATCTTCAACACTTCGTAGCGTCCGATCATGTCCTTCGTAGCGTCCGAAATCTTACTCGATCAATCAGTCATATCAATTTGTCTCCGCATTGAAGTGATTTGATTGCTTGTGTTCGGAACGTCCGATCACGTCTTCGGAACGTCCGAACGCTCTCCTCGCAGCTTCCGAACAGCTTCTATTTTGCTTCTGAATTGCACAATTTCGGACCGTCCGAACCGAATGTCGGATCTTCCGAACGTAACCTGTTCTTAATTTCCTGCATGCCTCAATATAAAACATTAGTACATTTTTAATCCAAGTTTTGGTATCATCAAAACAAAAACTTTGGGATATGTTACAGCATTAAAAACATTAATCTCATCCTCGAGATTTGTATGCGTTTAAGGCGTAACAATCTCCCCCTTTTTGATGATCACAAAACTTGGTTAAAAATTGAGATAACAATAATCAACATAATCGAAATGTTATTAAATAACTCCCCCTTAATCAAATAACAAGTCTAAGAGGTTGAATTAAGGCGAATTTATTTAATAACCAATTAACAGCAATTTTAACCAAATAAATTCTCCCCCTTTTTGTGATAAGCAAAAAGACATAAGTATAAAGAGAGACAAATAAACAGGTAAAATATCCACTAATAAATGCAAGTCTTTTATACAATGATGCATAAAGATAAAATAAACAAAAATAACAAAAACATAATCTAAGAATCCGCATCCCGCGACTCTCTATGGCTCGGTTCGGACGATCCGAACACGTTCGGTGGATTCCGAAGTAGCCAAGATGAGGAACACCTAAATTTTAAAATATTTAGCACATAAATGAATGTTGAGCCATAATTATGGATAAATACAATTAATTTGTATTATCCGACATTATAATGCTCACATTAATAATACTCCCCCTCAATTTAACAAATATGTACGAGAGTATTCGACTAGTGTTTACAACTCAATCATGCCAAGTTCACCACGCAAACGAATAAAAGTAGATTCATCTAGTGGTTTTGTAAAAATATCAGCAATTTGATTCTTGGTGTCAACATAGTGAAGTTCAACATCATTTTGCTCAATGTGATCACGAATGAAATGATGTCGAATGTCAATATGTTTAGTACGAGAATGTTGAACTGGATTCTTTGTTAGACATATGGTGCTTGTATTATCACAAAAGATTGGAATTTTTGAAAAAGTAACACCATAGTCGAGTAATTGATACTTCATCCAAAGAATTTGTGCACAACAACTACCGGCAGCCATATACTCGGCCTCGGTCGTTGAAAGTGCAACACAGTTTTGCTTTTTAGAAAACCATGACACCAAGCAATTTCCCAAAAAGAAACAAGTTCCACTAGTGCTCTTTCTATCCACCTTATATCCTCCAAAGTCGGCATCACAGTAAGCTTTTAAATCGAAAAATGAGTTCTTAGAATACCATAATCCGAGATTTGGAGTATTTGAAAGATATTTGAAAATGCGTTTTAAGGCGAATAAGTGTGATTCCTTTGGACATGATTGAAATCGTGCACACAAGCAAACACTAAACATAATGTCAGGTCTACTAGCAGTCGCATAGAGTAGGGAGCCAATCATGCTACGAAATAACTTTTGGTCAACAGGTTTACCTCCCTCATCTTTGTCGAGTCTGACTGTCGTGCTCATAGGTGTGGATGAGGCTTTGGAAGATTCCATCCCAAACTTTTTTAGCATATCCTTGATATACTTCCCTTGGTTGACAAAGAAACCATCCTTGCATTGCTTGATTTGGAGACCAAGGAAGTAGTTGAGTTCGCCCATCATGCTCATCTCAAAGTGATCCTGCATAAGCTTAGAAAAATCTCTACACAAGTGTTCATTAGTAGCACCAAAAATAATATCATCTACATATATTTGTACTATCAGCAAATCATTATTTTTAGTCAAGGTAAATAAGGTAATATCAACTTTACCCCTACAAAAACCATTAGACAGCAAAAAGGTAGATAATTTCTCATACCAAGCTCTAGGAGCTTGTTTCAAACCATACAAAGCCTTATCAAGTTTATACACATAATCAGATAAGTGCACATCTTCAAAACCAATAGGTTGCTCAACATACACTTCTTCTTTCAAATCACCATTAAGAAAAGCACTTTTAACATCCATTTGAAACAATTTAAAGTCTCTAGAGCAAGCAAAAGCAAGTAGCATGCGAATGGATTCTAGTCTAGCAACAGGGGCATAAGTCTCATCATAATCAATTCCCTCTTCTTGACTATATCCTTTAGCTACTAGCCTAGCTTTATTTCTAGTGATTGTACCATGCTCATCTAACTTGTTCCTAAATACCCATTTAGTTCCTATGACAGGTCTATCAGTGGGTCTAGGTACAAGATTCCAAACTTTATTCCTTCTAAATTCATTTAGTTCATCTTGCATAGCAATAATCCAAGAATCATCAAGTAAAGCTTCTTCTATGTTCTTAGGCTCTATGTGAGAAAGAAAAGCAAGATAATTGCACATATTAGAAGAGCGAGTAGATACTCCCTTCGATGGGCTTCCAATGATGAGGTCCATGGGATGATCCTTGTGTGTAGTCCACTCCTTCGGAAGAGGTGCGTCCTCTTGATCTTTAGGAACATCATCTAGGCTTGTGGACTCCAACTTTTCGCCAAGGATATCTATATCATCATCATCAGAAACAACAGGTCTAGGCAAGCAAGGGTTAGTTTCATCAAATATGACATGAATAGATTCTTCAACTAGTAAAGTACGTTTATTAAAGACTCTATATGCTTTGCTAGAAGTAGAGTAACCAAGAAAGATACCTTTGTCCGATTTAGCATCGAACTTACCCAGGTTGTCCTTACCATTGTTGTGGATGAAGCATTTTGATCCAAAAGCGCGGAAGTAAGAAATGTTAGGCTTTCTCCCTCTCCATAGTTCGTATGGAGTTTTCTTGAGAATTGGCCTTATTGATACGCGATTGATGATGTAACAAGCAGAACTCATTGCTTCAGCCCAAAAATATTTTGGTAGAGAATGCTCACATAGCATGGTCCTTGCAATCTCTACTAGGGTCCTATTCTTCCTCTCAACGACACCGTTTTGTTGAGGAGTTCTAGGACAAGAAAAATTGTGACCAATGCCTTTGCTTTGACAAAAAATTGAAAAATTTTCATTTTGAAATTCCGTTCCGTGGTCACTACGGATTTGTTTGATCAAAAGATTTTTCTCATTTTCAACCTTTTTGACAAAAATTTTGAAATGATCAAAGGCATCATTTTTGTGGGCTAAAAACAATGTCCAAGTAAAACGTGAAAAATCATCTACAATGACAAAAGCATAAGATTTTCCTCCTAGACTAGTTGTCCTCGAGGGACCACATAAATCTAGGTGAAGTAATTCAAGGGGCATAGAAGTGGATACAAAATTTTTATTTTTAAAAGATTCCTTTGTGTGTTTACCAAGTTGACAAGCATCACAAAAAGAATCTAATTTTAAATTCAGCTTTGGCATTCCGGAAACTAGGTCAAGTTTTAAAAGTTTTTCTATGGTGCTCATCCCAACATGACCAAGTCGTCTATGCCAAAGAATGTTGTCATCAACATTTAATGTTACAAGGCTTTTTATTTTTGAAAAAGATGAAATCTTTAAATCGACCTTGTAAACATTTTCACTTCTATAACCTTTGAAACTAATGGTTTTGTCAGTTGTGAGTGATACAGTGCAATCGTGTGGTGTGAATTTGACTTCATAACCCCTATCGCACAATTGACTAATGCTTAGGAGGTTATGTTTAAGCCCTTTCACAAGAAGTACATCATCAATAATAGTAGAGTTAGATATACCTATTGAGCCGATGCCTTCTATGATCCCTTTGCTGTTGTCTCTGAAGGTCACCGATCCTTTTTCTTTTGGTCGAATGGATTGTAGCAGCTTCTTTTCTCCCGTCATGTGTCGAGAGCATCCACTGTCAAGATACCAAGTGCTCGATGACTTGTCTCCCCTTTGTCCCTACAAGGTTGAGATACAGTTTGATAGTTGGTACCCTTTTCTTTGGGTCCTTTGGGGTTAGTAGTAGTTGGGGATTTGGGGATCCATTTCCAATAACTATTCTTGTTGTGTTGGTGTCTAAGTTTCTTGCATTTAGGTCTTATGTGGCCTATCTTACAACAGTAAGTACATGTTGGTGGTGTTCTTGGTTTTGCCTTTGCGATAAGACTAGCGAAGTTGACTGATTTCTTTTCATATCCTAGACCTCCTTTGTCGAAGTTACACTTTTGCATGCTCAAGAGGTTTTCTAGTTTACCGCTACTCACATTGAACTTGTTGAAGGCTTTCTCTAAGTCTCTTAGGTTTGTCTTGAGCTTAGTGTTGTCATGCATCCTAGCTTCTAGTTCAGTTTTAAGTTGCTTATTCTCATTTCTAAGTGACTTAGCCTTATTGTACATACTAGTGTAAGCGGAGAGTAATTCATCGTAAGAGGGTACCTCGTCGTCATCCGAGTCGGTCAGATGATCTTCCTTCGCCATGAAGCATAGGGTAGACTCCTCTTCGTTGTCGCTGTCGCTCCACGTGGCTAGAAGGGCCTTTTTCTTGTCTTTGCCGGCCTTCTTCTTGGAGGGACACTCGTTTGCATAGTGACCCTTTTGTTGACAGTTGTAGCAGGTCACTTCCTTCTCAAACTTTTTGTCTTTCTTGTTGAAGTTGGAACTCCGCATGAATCTTTTGAACTTTCTAGTGAGGAGTGCCATTTCTTCATCGTCGCTATCTTCAAGTTGACTGGTCAAGGCGATCCCTTTCGCCTTTACTTTGTCGTCATCTTTCTTTGTCTCCTTCCGGGTAGATACTTCAAGTTCATGGGTCTTTAGGGTCCCATGAAGTTGATCAAGGTCGTAGGATGCCGCATCTCCCTTGTTGGATTCAATGATAGCCGTGCGCTTTGCATCCCATTCCGCCGGTAATGCTCGAAGGGCTCTCCTCCACACTTGTTTAGTTGGGTAGTTCTCACCAAGTTGGGCAAGCTCATTGATGATTTGGGTGAGCCGCCGGAACATGGTGTCGATATCCTCCTTGGGTTCCATCTCAAAGGTCTCGTACTTGAGTTGGAGAAGGTCTATCTTCGTTTCTTTGACTTGATTGGTTCCCTCGTGGCAAATCTCCAATTTGTCCCAAATCTCTTTGGCGGAGGTGCAAGCCGAGATTCGGTTGTATTCATTCATATCTAGAGAACAATGAAGAATATTCATAGCTTTAGCATTTTGAGAGATAAGTTTCATATCGTCCTTGGTGAAGTCATCCATTCCCTTAGGAATTTCCTTATTATCCACCGTTTTCATGGGGATATAGGGACCTTTCACCGTTATTTTCCAAAGGTCGTAATCGACGGATTGGATGTATAGAGATATTCTATTTTTCCAATATCCGTAATTTGTACCATTGAAAAGAGGGGGACGATTTGTGGATTGTCCTTGGGCATACTCGCTTGCTAGATTGGCCATTTTAAAAGATTTTGAAAAACCTTGCTCTGATACCACTTGAAGAACCTAAAGGGGGGGTGAATAGGTTCTTTTAGGCCCTTTAGCGTTTTTAAAACGAGTTTGCAAAAATTGCAAGCGGAAGACTTGAGGGACAATCACAAATAAAATGAATGCGTAAAGTAAGTGCGTAAAATAAATGCGTAGTAAAGTAAATGCGTAAAGTAAAGAGGGATAGAGATGTTTATGGAAGTTCGACGAAGAATCGTCTACGTCTCCCCTTCTCGATGAGGATCGAGGTATCACTATATCGACTTGGCTTTAGGAGCTCCAAGCTAGCTTTTACAACCACGCCTCGATGCGTCTACTTGGCCTTGAGGGCTCCAAGGATAGCCACGAACTTTACAACCCACTCGAGAGTATTACTTTCACTCTTTTTCTACAACTCTTTTGATATTACAACTCTTTTAATCAACGCACACAAGAGATAGTAGAAAGCTTTGTAAGAGACAAGAGAGTGGAGTGGGATGTTTGAAAATGCATCCTCAAAGGCCTATTTATACTAGTCTTGGACGCCAAGGTTCGGATCTTCTGTTTATGCTTCGGAACGTCCGATGTGATTGAAATCAATTTCCGTAATTTTGGGATGACTTCGGATCGTCCGTTCTTGACTTCGTAGGGTCCGAACATATGCTTCGGAGGGACCGATCAAACTTCGTATCTTCCGAACAGTTCTTTCAGACAGTGTGTGAACAGCTTCGGAAGGTCCGAACTCAAGTTCGTACCGTCCGAACATTCCCGCGTTTCCAGAGATTTGAAATCTTCAACACTTCGTAGCGTCCGATCATGTCCTTCGTAGCGTCCGAAATCTTACTCGATCAATCAGTCATATCAATTTGTCTCCGCATTGAAGTGATTTGATTGCTTGTGTTCGGAACGTCCGATCACGTCTTCGGAACGTCCGAACGCTCTCCTCGCAGCTTCCGAACAGCTTCTATTTTGCTTCTGAATTGCACAATTTCGGACCGTCCGAACCGAATGTCGGATCTTCCGAACGTAACCTGTTCTTAATTTCCTGCATGCCTCAATATAAAACATTAGTACATTTTTAATCCAAGTTTTGGTATCATCAAAACAAAAACTTTGGGATATGTTACAGCATTAAAAACATTAATCTCATCCTCGAGATTTGTATGCGTTTAAGGCGTAACAAATACCCACCAAGGCCCAATTTTCGAAAAATACACTTAAAAACACTTCATATTAATTAATTAAAATTAATCATTCCTGTGGCACCCTATCTTGAAACTAGACCTCAAGGAATGCCACACTCCCTAATAATACCTCATAAGAGATTTATGTCTCTTTAGAAGTGTAAGGCTCGAGATTATTAGTTTTCATTGATGTATGACTCGGAGGATATGAGGATGCATGTCATAAGATGTAAGTACAAAATATTTCATGTGTGAGAGAGTGCACCCGTGGTCTGAAATTATGTATTTTGGCAAGGCAAGTCGAAGCTACACCGCACCCGCGATACCACTAAGACCGCACCCGCGGTACATGGACAGTAGGTTGGCCAAAAAAATCCCGTAGCTTTACTGCACCTGCGGTAGTATAAGACCGCACCCGCGGTGCTGAGACCGCACCCGCGGTGGGTACATGACCGCACCCGCGGTTTACTATTTTGGAAAAATTATAATTCTACCGAAAGCTTAGCGCACCCGCGCTCCTAATATCACCGCACCCGCGGTCATGCGTGTAATTCAAAGAATAAGACACTTGCCCTTAACCATGCAATATGATGTGTTGTCAACCTCTTCTTTCTTCATTTCCAGCAGCTGAAGACGAGGGAGAGAGTGGAGAGAAGCTTCATTCCTCAAGCTTTAAGGTTATGATTTTGTAAGATTTATGTATCCAAATTTAAATCCGATTTTAGTTTTGAGTTCCTCTCATCATTAGCTTCACGATGATGTAAGTTTCATTCAATTCCTGCATAATTTGAGATATAGGTGTTGGAAAAACTTTAATACGCTCATAGATATGTGTTCTTACGATGATTATGAGTGTATATTCGAAACCGGGACGAAGAATTGATATCGAACTCAATTGTTATGAGTTTTAGCATTTATTGACATGAGATTATGCATATTCTGTGATCTTGTCATAGATATTATGATGATTATGAGTTGAGAATTGCACAATGTTGATATATGCTGAATTGGAGTAAACGGTAGTGGAGAAATCATGTCGTTATGCCGTCAGATTGTGCCAAGATTACGTATAGAATTAGAGAGGTGTTGAATGGAGTTGGGAATTGATATTGTATGTCTTTACATTGCCATTTCAGATTGGAGTGACAGAGTTTATATCCCGACGTCGAGACTTTGATTTAATTCAACAAGAAAGGTATAAACTATGTTGTTTGGGAAGCCACAACTCAAATAAGATATTATTTGAGTTTCCCAAACCAAAATCACATACTAGTATTATTAGATATAATGTAACGTGTTTATAAATTGTGTATAGTTTTATATTCAATCTTTTAACATGGTTATGCTTTGATTTCAGAATTGTATTCAAGCATGTATGATCAGTGTGATATTCAGATATGAATATGATTATACTTTGTTTACATATTGATATTCATTGCATCTAAGATAGGAGAGTCTTTGACAGGCATTGTCAATTAGCTAGACGTTTCGGTGTATCTCAGCATAGGAGTAGGCATTACTCTTATTGCCGCCGTTGATACAGCTCAGACCGAAGTCTAGGAATGAGATGTACATTACCCCGATTGGAGGGTAGGTAGTGACGTCTCATTCACACCGGGATCCCTAGAGTTCTAGTCGAGTCGAGTCCAGACATGGTTTGATTCGCCTTGCATTGTCTATGCATATGATGTTATTTATGATAGCATGTTTCATGTTTAATTGTTTATATGCATGTATACATGTTTATATTGGGATTTGTTCTCACCGGAGTTTCCGGCTGTTGTTATGTCTGTAAGTGTGCATAACAACAGGTGGGGCAGGATCTGGGTCACGCAGAGGATGAGAGACGGACATAGCGTGGTGATCTCGGGCTTAGCAGAAGGACTAGTAGTTGTACTTTTATCATGTACTGTATGTAATTACTAGTTGTTAAATAAGAATGGAACAAGACATGTTTGTACCTTTCGTTCGTACATTATGTTTGTTAAATAAATAAAGACTTTATGTTTGTATTTATACATTAGATTTATTGTGAAAAGCGAAAAATTTGACCCACTTTTATATTAATGATCCATTGAATCCCAAAGAAAAAGTTAGAGCCCGGGTCACCACAACAGGTGGTATCAGAGCAGTAGGTTCCTTTAGACTAAGATAGGATAGAATGAGCGGGGTAGATCGAGTCTTCTTCCTTGCTCTATGATGTGCTAGCATGTTTATTGCTTTTGTTATTACATGTTGTTTATTATCTTATTGATTTCAGCGTGTAATAAACTGAATCAGAACCGATTCTAGATCAGATGTAACTGACTAGAGGAGGGCTGAGATAGTTGTATATCTTGTATTCTAATCAGTTGGATTATTAGATACATGCCTCCTAGAAGAGCAGCAGTACCTCTACGACCAGCAGCGCCAGAACAGGGGAGCACATCCGGAGATCCTATGGATGTTACAGCGACCCCTATGGAGACGTTGCTGAAGCGATTCCAATCCTTTCGACCTCCCACATTAAAAGGTACCGAAAATGCCATCGAGTGCGAAAGTTGGCTTGAGGACATTGAAATGTTATTCGAGTCTTTGGAGTATGGTGACGAGAAAAGAATAAAGCTTATTGGCCATCAACTCCAGGACATAGCCAAGAATTGGTGGTTGAACATTAGGAGAGCTTTAGAGCAGCGGGGTACCGAGATTACTTGGAAAGTATTCAAGACGGAGTTCTATTTACGGTTCTTTCCCATCTCCTACCGTAAAGACAAAGGTGCTGAATTTGCCAATCTGAGGCAAGGGCAACTGAACATCGAAGAGTACGTCGCTAAATTTTCTTCCTTACTTCGTTTTGCACCCCATGTTTCAGGAAATGATGAGGCCATGGCAGATCAGTTTATAAATGGCCTGAATCCAGATATCTTTACGTTGGTCAATACTGGGAGACCCGATAATTTCTCAGAGGCATTGAATCGTGCCAAAGGAGCTGAAGCAGGATTGCTTAGGCAACGGAGTGCTCCGTATGTTGCACCGAGTCCGAGACCGCCACTACCTCCATCCCAAGTTCCTCCTCCTCGATTCGAAAGTGGTGGTAGCAGTAGTGGACGCAAAGATCAGTTGACAGCGAAGGGCAAACAGTTTAAGAGGGCAGGGAGCAGTTCTTCGAGCTCCAGCGGGTCGAGACAGAGAGGTCTTGGCCAGGGTTTAGAGGCGATAATTGGATATTGCAGTACGTGTGGAGGTAAGCATGCCACAGAACAGTGTCAGGGTGTAGTGGGCAGGTGTAACATATGCAAGCAACCGGGACATTATGCCAAGGTCTGTCCCCAGAGAAGTGGTGCATCGAAATTCCAGGCTGCAGGGTCGTCTGCCTCAGTGACTCAGCCCGAGAGGCAAGCTTCATCTGTTCAATCATTTCAGCCGCCACCTGCACAGATCCAGCCTCGAGCCAGAGGTGGCCAGACAGGGAGTCAGCCTCCGAGACAACAGGCTCAAGTGTTTGCCTTGACTGAAGAGCAAGCGCAGGATGCCCCAGATGATGTCATAGCAGGTAACTGTTCTCTTTGCGGTTATCCTGCTTATATATTGATAGATACGGGTGCATCACATACATTCATATCAGAACGATTTGCATTAATGCATTCTCTGCCTGTTGAGTCGTTACTAGATGTCGTGTCTATTAATTCTCCGTTGGGAAGTGGTTTGATAGCTGTGACCACGGTTAGACATTGCATCTTACGGTTCGAGGGTCATGAAATTGATCTAGATTGCATAGTACTCGGGTTAGATGATTTTGATTGTATTGTTGGAATTGACATGTTAACAAAGTACAGAGCCACCGTGGATTGTTTCCACAAGATTGTCAGATTCAGACCAGAAATGGCAGAGGAGTGGAAATTCTACGGAAAGGGTTCCAGATCTCGGATTCCCTTGATCTCGGCTTTGTCTATGAATAAGTTGTTACAGAAAGGAGCAGATGGGTTCCTTGTGTATGCTGTAGATGTACAGAAATCTAGCCCGACATTGGCAGATTTGCCAGTAGTACGAGAATTTGCAGATATATTTCCAGATGAGATCCCAGGATTACCTCCGGTGCGAGAGGTAGATTTTAGCATTGATTTGATTCCAGGTACCACTCCTATTTCGAGAGCTCCGTATAGGATGGCACCGATAGAGTTGAAAGAATTAAAGGCACATTTGGAAGATCTTCTAGCCATGGGATATATCAGACCTAGTGTATCTCCTTGGGGCGCTCCAGTGCTATTCGTGCGAAAGAAAGATGGATCGATGCGGTTGTGTATCGATTACAGGCAACTGAATAAGGCGACGATAAAGAATAAGTATCCTTTGCCTAGAATTGATGATTTATTTGACCAGTTGCAGGGATCCTCTGTTTATTCTAAGATTGACTTGCGATCCGGATATCACCAGCTTAGAGTTCGAGATGTAGATATACCGAAGACAGCATTTCGAACCAGGTACGGGCATTACGAATTTATTGTTATGCCTTTTGGTTTAACAAATGCTCCGGCGGTATTTATGGGCTTGATGAATCAAATCTTTCAGAGGTATTTGGATGATTTTGTTATTGTCTTTATCGACGATATTCTGGTATATTCTAAGAACAGGGATGAGCATGCCGAACATCTCAGAATTGTGTTGCAGACACTGAGAAATGAGAAATTGTATGCAAAATTGTCAAAGTGTGAGTTTTGGTTGAATCGAGTTGTCTTTTTGGGACATATCATATCGGGAGATGGTATTTCTGTAGATCCAAGCAAAGTGGAAGCTGTGATTAGTTGGCCGAGACCAACTTCTGTACCTGAAATACGCAGTTTCATGGGTCTAGCAGGATACTATAGACGATTCATTCAAGATTTCTCTCGTATTGCGAAGCCAATTACACAATTGACACAGAAGAATGCCCCATTCCTATGGTCTGAGGAGTGTGAGTCTGGCTTTCTGGAATTGAAGAAGAGGCTGACCAGTGCACCTGTCTTGATGATTCCTTCAGGTACGGGTGATTTCGTTGTATATTGTGATGCCTCTCACAGAGGGTTGGGATGTGTTCTTATGCAGCGAGGTCATGTAGTCGCATATGCCTCGAGACAGTTGAAGACTCACGAGACTCGATACCCCATTCACGATCTTGAATTGGCGGCTATCGTATTTGCACTGAAGATCTGGTGTCATTATCTTTATGGCGAGAAATTCGAGATCTATTCAGACCATAAAAGCCTAAAGTACTTGTTTTCTCAGTCGGAGTTGAACATGAGGCAGCGTAGATGGCTTGATCTGCTAAAAGACTTTGATTGTGAGATTAAATACTATCCAGGGAAGTCAAATGCAGCAGCGGACGCCTTGAGTCGAAAGGTTTGTTCCTTATCCTTATCGACGATAGGTGTTACGAAGCTTGTTGAAAATTGCTGTTTCTCTGGACTAGAATTTGATACAGATAAGAAGCCACTACGACTCGCTACTATGCAAGCTGAGCCAGATCTGATCCGAAGGATCAAAGAAGCACAGAGAACAGATCAGAATGTGCAAAGATCGATTCAAATGGTCAGATCAGGACACTTGTCAGAATATCAGGTGCGTGAGCATGTTTTGTACGTCAATAACCGTCTTGTTGTGCCAGATGTTTCAGAATTGAGACATCAGATTATGTCTGAAGCGCATTGCAGTCGGTTCAGCATCCATCCTTGTGGCAGGAAGATGTATAATAATTTGAAGACACAGTTCTGGTGGAAGCAGATGAAGTCAGACATCGCCAAATATGTGTCTAAATGCTTAAATTGCCAACAGGTGAAGGCCGAGAGGAAGAAGCCCGAGGGTTACTTCAGAGTTTGTCCATTCCTGAATGGAAATGAGATCACATTTCCATGGATTTCGTGACAAAATTACCCCGATCTTCCCGAGGCTGTGATGCGATTTGGGTCGTTATCGACAGATTGACCAAATCAGCTTGTTTCATCCCGTACAGAATGACTTACAGACACGATCAGATAGCGGAGATATATGTTCGAGAGGTAGTCAGATTACATGGTGTGCCGAAGTCTATCGTATCAGATCGTGATCCACGATTCACTTCACACTTCTGGCATAGTCTACAGCAGGCCTTAGGTACGACATTACACCTGAGTACTGCGTATCATCCTCAGACAGATGGACAGTCAGAGCGGACTATCCAGACGTTAGAGGATATGTTGAGAGCCGTAGTGCTAGATTTTGGCACTAGTTGGCAAGATTCCCTACCTCTTTGTGAATTCTCTTACAATAATAGCTATCAGACGAGCATTGAGATGGCACCGTTTGAAGCATTATATGGTAAGAAGTGCAGATCTCCGCTATACTGGGATGACATCTCCGAGGTACCAGAACTTGGGCCAGATATGATTCGTGATATGACAGAGCAAGTGAAAGTCATTCAGAAGAGGATGAAAACGGCACAAGACAGGCAAGCGAAATACGCCAACATCAGACGTAGACCGTTAGTATTTGAGCAAGGAGACAGGGTGTTTCTAAAGATTTCCCCCTTCAGAGGCGTTGTCAGATTTGGCAAGCGTGGAAAGTTGTCTCCTAGATACGTCGGTCCTTACGAGATTCTAGAGAAGATTGGCGATCGAGCATATCGACTGGCTCTTCCTCCTTCTCTATCTGGGATACATGATGTCTTTCATGTATCGATGTTGCGTAAATACATGCCTGATGTTTCTCATGTCATTCGTCCTGACGAAGCTGAGCTTGATCAGACTTTAAGCTACGTTGAACAACCGATACAGATTCTTGATCGAAAAGAAAAGAAGCTCAGAACGAAGACTATTCCTCTAGTGAAAGTCCAATGGAGTCGTCACGGCACTGAAGAAGCGACATGGGAGACAGAAGACGACATGCGACAGAAACACCCCGAGTTATTCCAATAATGTAAGTATTAATCTAACTTTGATGTTATCACTTGTGATACTTGCATCGATAGAATGATATTTGATTTCGAGGGCGAAATCATTTCTCAGAGGGGGAGAAATGTAAGGCTCGAGATTATTAGTTTTCATTGATGTATGACTCGGAGGATATGAGGATGCATGTCATAAGATGAAAGTACAAAATATTTCATGTGTGAGAGAGTGCACCCGTGGTCTGAAATTATGTATTTTGGCAAGGCAAGTCGAAGCTACACCGCACCCGCGATACCACTAAGACCGCACCCGCGGTACATGGACAGTAGGTTGGCCAAAAAAATCCCGTAGCTTTACCGCACCTGCGGTAGTATAAGACCGCACCCGCGGTGCTGAGACCGCACCCGCGGTGGGTACATGACCGCACCCGCGGTTTACTATTTTGGAAAAATTATAATTCTACCGAAAGCTTAGCGCACTCGCGCTCCTAATATCACCGCACCCGCGGTCATGCGTGTAATTCAAAGAATAAGACACTTGCCCTTAACCATGCAATATGATGTGTTGTCAACCTCTTCTTTCTTCATTTCCAGCAGCTGAAGACGAGGGAGAGAGTGGAGAGAAGCTTCATTCCTCAAGCTTTAAGGTTATGATTTTGTAAGATTTATGTATCCAAATTTAAATCCGATTTTAGTTTTGAGTTCCTCTCATCATTAGCTTCACGATGATGTAAGTTTCATTCAATTCCTGCATAATTTGAGATATAGGTGTTGGAAAAACTTTAATACGCTCATAGATATGTGTTCTTACGATGATTATGAGTGTATATTCGAAACCGGGACGAAGAATTGATATCGAACTCAATTGTTATGAGTTTTAGCATTTATTGACATGAGATTATGCATATTCTGTGATCTTGTCATAGATATTATGATGATTATGAGTTGAGAATTGCACAATGTTGATATATGCTGAATTGGAGTAAACGGTAGTGGAGAAATCATGTCGTTATGCCGTCAGATTGTGCCAAGATTACGTATAGAATTAGAGAGGTGTTGAATGGAGTTGGGAATTGATATTGTATGTCTTTACATTGCCATTTCAGATTGGAGTGACAGAGTTTATATCCCGACGTCGAGACTTTGATTTAATTCAATAAGAAAGGTATAAACTATGTTGTTTGGGAAGCCACAACTCAAATAAGATATTATTTGAGTTTCCCAAACCAAAATCACATACTAGTATTATTAGATATAATGTAACGTGTTTATAAATTGTGTATAGTTTTATATTCAATCTTTTAACATGGTTATGCTTTGATTTCAGAATTGTATTCAAGCATGTATGATCAGTGTGATATTCAGATATGAATATGATTATACTTTGTTTACATATTGATATTCATTGCATCTAAGATAGGAGAGTCTTTGACAGGCATTGTCAATTAGCTAGACGTTTCGGTGTATCTCAGCATAGGAGTAGGCATTACTCTTATTGCCGCCGTTGATACAGCTCAGACCGAAGTCTAGGAATGAGATGTACATTACCCCGATTGGAGGGTAGGTAGTGACGTCTCATTCACACCGGGATCCCTAGAGTTCTAGTCGAGTCGAGTCCAGACATGGTTTGATTCGCCTTGCATTGTCTATGCATATGATGTTATTTATGATAGCATGTTTCATGTTTAATTGTTTATATGCATGTATACATGTTTATATTGGGATTTGTTCTCACCGGAGTTTCCGGCTGTTGTTATGTCTGTATGTGTGCATAACAACAGGTGGGGCAGGATCTGGGTCACGCAGAGGATGAGAGACGGACATAGCGCGGTGATCTCGGGCTTAGCAGAAGGACTAGTAGTTGTACTTTTATCATGTACTGTATGTAATTACTAGTTGTTAAATAAGAATGGAACAAGACATGTTTGTACCTTTCGTTCGTACATTATGTTTGTTAAATAAATAAAGACTTTATGTTTGTATTTATACATTAGATTTATTGTGAAAAGCGAAAAATTTGACCCACTTTTATATTAATGATCCATTGAATCCCAAAGAAAAAGTTAGAGCCCGGGTCACCACAAGAAGTATCACAGGCAGTAATAAGAACTATCAAAGAACTTTATTAGCGGAAGCGAGACGTAAAATACTAGTAAATTACGATAAAGTTTTACATGTCCAAACAACATAGATGGTAAGAGTGATAATGACATAAACATTTCAAACAAACTGACTCATAGACTAAATGACTTATTATGCTTTCCAGCAATTTATTCCAGACAAGAACTGGCGGATCATACATCGACATTTCTGTCTTTATCCAAATCCTGGTTACCTGGCTCTGGAAATTACAATAGATAAAGAAAAATAGAGATGTTAAGTCTTTAAGGACTTAGTGAGAATTAAATAAAGGTAAATATGATACTCAAATTTGAAAGAATGATACAATAGACAAAAGAATCAACATTCGGTTATATGAATACACCAAAATAATGGTAGTAAAGAATAACGAGCCAAGTGAACTAATATACCCGGACCAAAGTCACGTTGTTCAATGGACTCAATCTCCAGACCAAAGTCACGTTGTTCAATGGACTCAATCTCCAGACCAAAGTCCGTTGTCCAAGGCTCTTTTTTTTAGTCAATCACCTTATCATTCAGTCATTCATTCATTTATTCGATGATTAACCAAAACCTCATTCAGTAGAAGCTTGATAAGAATCACATCTAGTATGAATGATATTACACTGAGAATGAAGCATTCACTCATTTCAGAAAGGTAGTACCGGCATGAATAAGGAGTCAGTAAGATAAAAAAAAAAGGACATTCAGAATGGGACATATTTCATATGCATCAACGCGATTCAAAGATACAAAATTTATGCATATGCGTAAGAAATCAATAATCCGTAGTGAATATCGTTAAAGAATATAAATCATATCATAATTTCTAGGCCAAATGCCAAAGGCTATATCGGAAGAACGATAAAGAATTTCCTCACCTTGAGACTTACTATAGATGAGAGGGAGAGTTCTAAGTTCAAGTCAATCCTATTGACCAATGTGATTATCATCAGTATAGTAAACACTTTTGGATATAGATTATCCCTAAATAATAAAGAATCTAACTTTATAAAATTTATTTATTGACTAAAAGTTCATAAAAATTATTTTATTTATTTATTTAATTATTTTCTAATAGTCAAAACTATCTTTAAAATTTACAATAATTAATATTTGACTCCAAAAATTAAAATATTTCCTATAACAACTCTAAATATAATAATAACTGAAAAATTCAAAATAGGCAATATTTGAAATTATTTTATCATTAATCGATATATATAACATTTAATATATAACTCACAAAAATCATAATAATTAACTGAATCGAAAAATTATAAAACTTCATAGCTACTTCTAATGATATATTTTTCAAGTATTGAAAGCTATGAACATTTATACAAAGGTTTATATGATCATATAGATAGTATATCATATCCGAAAATCATAGTATTTCTCTTTAAAAATTCATAGTAAATGCAATACTCATCCAAAAATTACGAAACTTGTACAGTAGCCTATAATCATACAGATCATGCTTCGAAAAATATAATTTTCATTTTTCGCCGGCGCGTGGGGTACACGCGCCGGTTCCGGCGGCGCGTGGCCGTCTTCCGGCCACCACGCGCGGCCACCCTTTTTCCACAAGACGTAAAATTTGATTTCCTACAACTCTTATGTTACAAGTTTTCTGAAATTCTTAGCCGAAACATGCCAGAAAAGGAAAAACTAGTAAAACTCACACCCCGACTTCGGCTGCCGGAAAACACTATTTCCGAGGCCGATTCCGGGAAACCAAAGACATGAATGAGAAGTATGACATGCAATGAACAACTTTCGTATTTATACTAAGGTGAAATATGGTCAAGAAAAGTACGAAATATGGGAGCGAAAACAGTACCTGAAAAACGAGTTTTCTGGCACTATTCCCTTCCCGGACAGTAGCGATTTATGAATTTTAACGAAAAATCGGTTGATGATTTTTCGACACCTCCTTTTGTGAAATGTTTCTGGGTATTGTGAGAGTGTTGTGGAATTTTTATAGAATATTTGGAAGGGTTTTGGATATATAAAGATATTTTTGGCCCATTTTCTCTACTTTTTGAGCTATAAACTCTCATCACTCCACCCTATACTAGACCCACTCCTTAAACTCGAAAATTCAGGCTGAGAACTCTTGAAATTCCTGAAGTGAAGGGTTCATTTTATAGGCAATGATCAAGCCTTATCTCCAATTTATGATGAACAAATCTTGATCACCGGTTGGGCAAGAAGGGAGGTGGTGTGTTGGTTAAGCAACTATGATGATGGTATGTAGGTATGTATGCATGTGTGAATGTATATAAATAATATATTAGTTATTCATTTTATTTTATTATATATATAAATATTTAATTATATAATAATTAATAAATTTTAGTAATAAAATATAATATATCATATACCCTTTAAGTTATGGGGTGCTACAATTCCATAAAAATAATTTTCCTGATAATCCCCGGTCTCCGTTTCTCGTTCTAGCGCGAAATGCAACATAAAACCCTAATGCATGAAACTTAAAAATAACTCATGAAATGAACCCTACTCATGTAATATCCATGCATAAAAAAATGAATAAAAACTTATTTTAAATAAAACTCTAAATTACATGTATTTAGGTTACGTAGATCGAATTTCTGGACCTTATAAAATAAAACCAAAAAAAAAACTTTTGAGAGGAAAATGGAAGGCCAACTCCAAAATATGGTTCTCTAATCCATTTATAGATTTTTTTATGATGGATTATGGGCTTTTTTCAAGTGTGTAGGCAATTTTTTGTGCTCAACAACTTTCATTACTGCCCTTTATTAATTTATAGCCTTGAATTATTTAAATATAATGTACCATTAACTACCATCATACATGGAGAAACACAATACGTATATCCTGGAAGCTGATCTAATATCACTCTTTGGACTTTGGAAAGTAGATATACGTAAAGGTCGGACCAAAATTTTTCCGAACTAGACCCCCTCCTCTTCCATCGGCGGCGCTGATTGTCAATCTAAAGTTTTAGTTTAACCACCGGGCCTGAAAAGAAAAATATAGATTCGAGTTGAGCCCTAAATTTTTTCTTTCTGATTTGTTATAACAAGAATTTCAAAATGGAGATGTATTGACTGATTGTTGTTTTTACAGCTGCGATGGAGATGTCTGCTGATGATTTACCGGCAGGAAAGTGTACTGGTGAAGGAGCGTCGGAGCTTGTGGTTGGTGAATCAGCGAGTAAGAATATTGAATGTGAGGACGTTGAGGATAAAGTTACTGATTTGACTTTGGATGAGCCACAAGGTAATTTTCTCATCGTTGTTGTATTAAGAGTGAATATGTAAAGTTTGGGTATTTGATTAAGGGGTGGAACTGATTCTTGTGAAGAAGATAAAGGGGGTAACTTTATGTGAATTCATAAAAAAATGAACTTGATTCTTTTGGTTAATATTTTAATTAATGCCTCTAATTCTGCTTCGTTTGGGAAACATGTGGTCGTGTCCTGAAAGCAAAATGCTTTACGTAGTCTGGATAGTTGTGAAGTTTTTGGTGCTGCAAGAAGGCTTCAGCTTTCATTGAGATTTGTAGCTTTCTTTTGCGCGTCTGTTCATTCAAATTGAAATGAAATTCGAAGGTTCCAACACGTATTTCTGCTTCCCAACTTGAATTAGAACATCAGTCTTAATAGAAGTAGGTAATATGCATTTTTGCATTCGAAACCCCCCGTGGCTGTATAAATCATGAGTTCATTTAAAATTCTTGAATTACATATGTTGACAAGAAACAAATTTATGATTGTTATATCTACAAAGGCATATCTTGAGGAATATATTATAAAGATCTATCTGTTCAAATTACTTATTTGAGAAACTAGAAAACAAAATTTTACTACCTATCAAATTAGGTAGTTGAGAGCAGTGCAATCCCTTGATGGAATTCAAAGTAAATTGTTTGAAGGTTCTATTTGCAAAATTTATCAGTAAGTAAAATTTCCTAGCAGCTTGTTCCATCGATTCTCAATCATTAAAAAATATAACCATATGTAATAGCCTGAGACTTGGAATAATGGAGTGCTGGAAGCTGGATTAATATGATGGTATCATTGTTTTATAGAAAAATTGAATATTTGTTGATCTTTATAAAATGTTGTAGTATGGGAATGTGGTTCCTCTTCATGAAGATTAATTTCACCAGGGTACAAGCTTTTGCCAATTCATCATTTTTTTTGTTATGTTTGTAAATGCATAGGCTTTTGTTTTTGTTTGTTTTTTTACAAGCAGACCTTGTTTGATGGTTCCACTGACAGTTTAGTGTATATTTTCTTTTCACTTTCTGATTGATTCTTATGGATCCATTCGTATGAGTATTCTTTATGGGACACATTGTAGTGTTCTAGAATTCTGATGACAATCTCTATTGTTTAATGGTTTTATTAAACTTTTTCTGTCTACTTGTACATTGCATGTATCTAATTATATTAGAAGCTGCAAAGAAGAAGAAGAGGAAAAGTAAAAGCAAGTGAGAAAATATTCACATGTATCTCTTGGTTTTTTTTCCTTTCATTGTTTTGTGATTTTTGTCTTTATTTTCTAGTTGGACTTCGATTAACTTGTAATCATCTTTTCCTTATTTGCAGGAAGAAGAAAGAACCACCTCAGCAAACTGACTGTCCATCCGTTCCTGTGATAGAAAAGAAGAAAGAACCACCTCAGCAAACTGACCGTCCATCCGTTCCTGTGATAGAACTCTTTGCATCAGGCGAGTTTCCAGAGGGTGAAATTCAGCAATATAAGGATGAGTATGTCTATTTAAGATTGTGTGTTCCTTTTATTGGTTAAAGATTGTGCTAAGTCGCTAGATACTTTACTATGTCTTTGGCGGAAAAGTAAGAGCTTTGCTTTTCTTCCCTTTGGTTTGCTGTGGATTTATTTTTGTTTTGCTGAGAGATTGTTGGTCTAGAGAAAAGATAATGGATATTAAGTAGGAACATAAATAAAAATCCCTGGGAGAAACAAAATTATTTAATTTGAAAGAAATTAAGACATATATCCCGATTGATTATTGATGGGCAAATGGAATGATCATGATTCCATATAAAAAACTTTTTATGTGTGTGTCCTTGTTGATTCTCTGATTTGGGCACAAATCAAGATTGAAGAAAATTCTTTTTTACGTTTTCTTATGTGTTCTTTTCCAGACATCCACTGTAATTGGGTTTCTGTTTCTCTTAGGTTCTCTCTTTTAATGGGTCTTTGATTGTGATTCATAAAATTTTGTGACTTTATTAAATTTGATGTGTTGAAGTTCTGAGTAGCTTTAGTCCAGGTAGAGGTTTCTGTTTGTGTATGGCTTCCTTGTAAATTAAATTTGGGCTTGTTTAAATTTTTTTGCTCTATTAAGGAAATTATTCGGTATGAAGCAAGTTTGTGGTTGTTGATTTGTCTCGTGTCACCTCTCGTAAATTCTGTTCGCTCACAAGAAGTCATCCAGGTATACTATTAAGGAAATTATTTGATATAAAACAGGTTTATGTTCCCTGACATGTCTTTGTTACATGTTAGATTGCTGGTTTCTTGGCCACGAAGATACAGAAATATGGCTAAGAATTATACGATCAAACACAAATGTTGAAGGTGAAATGTATTATTGATTGTAATAAACTGAAATATAATAATGTCCTTTCCCAGAGATAAACTCTGACTGTGTACAAACTCTAGCTAATTCTACTATTTCCCTAGCCTAAGCTAGTAACAACACTCAAGAAGAAAAATAACAGAATGCCCATAACCCTTCGCTCCATCACATTTTTATTCCATCCTCCTTCTCTAGATTCTTCCAAGGATTTGTGACTCTTGGCCTCTTTTTGTCTGGGCTCAACATATGAAAGCCCATAAACATATTTATATCCTAACAGTACCCTTCTCCCGAAAAAAGGTTTTGTCCTCAAGACTAAAATCTTGAAAATGCGTCAATAACATAATTGTGTCTTCCTAGGTGGCATCCTCAGCTGTGGACACCTTCCAATGCTCCAACACTTGCAGTGTTTGCTCATGCCCTTGATGCTTGTTTCCTTCCCGATATCTGTTCAAGTCCATATTCACTCGTCAAGTCATTCTCTAAGCCCGTTAGTAATTTTTGTTCTAGTAATAAACTGCCCAGTGTTTTCTTGAGATAGGATGTGTGCACATGATTGACTCGAGAGTCATTTGGTAACTGAAGCGTATAGGCACACTCACCCTCCTTATCAACCCATTCCGGCACCAATTGTTTTCACTCTACTCTTTCCTCTTTTTTTTTTTGCTATTTCAGTAGCTTCTTCCAGAACATCGGCTCTCTTCCCATGCATATGCATCCAATCTAACCCAACCTCACGCAAACTAACTCCGAGCAACTATCAGCCTAAAATCCTTCCTATTTTTCCCAAACACATAGCTGTCGACAGCAATCTCCCCATGTGATATTCGTATTTTCGATCCGTGACATCTCCTCACTCTAACTTGATACCCAGAACCTATACATATTTTACCCGCTACTACAATTTCTTTTCTTCAATCGGCAATCCCGATCTCTATACTTTGTACTTAGGATTATAATTGTGGCTTGGTCCACCATCCTCCATTGCAAAAACTGAAATTCCAGCTAGCACACTGACTAATATCTTAGAGATAAGCAGAGAACTGCATTCATCGGTAGATCCTGTCAGCTTTCTGGCCTTTAGAAAAGCAGTCCATGTTAGGTTCTTCTATCAGAGCCCACTTCTGGGCTGTCCAAATCACTGTGTCTCAAAATCTGCAGGCCCAAAATAGTCTGCCTTTGCTTCAACGCTGCGAGAAGTTTTCATGGAGGGTTTGCCTTGTCTGGAACTTTCTTTTTAATCCATTGGAAAATCCTTAGGTTGTAGGCTTTTTCTTGCGAGTGCATGTATTTGGGTATTGTCTGGCCAGAAAACTTGGATTTGTCTCCAACAAGTATTCCTCCATGTTCCCTAAAGCCCCATTGCCGAGTTTGTCTTTGACATTGTTGTAGGATAGTCCTTGACTTCGGATCGGGACTTCTACTCCCCGATCCGAAGTCTTCCTTGTTGATCACCGTTTTCTCCACCTCCTCATGTGGGACTTGTTGGATCTCTTCATGACAGGAGGTATTTTAGATTCTCCTACGATTTGGCATGGGAACTTTTCCTTCTCGCTCGTAACTGCGCCCATTCTTGATATTTTCATGGATGGCTCCTTCAATGATTCACGCTGGGCAAAGGTTTGGTAATGGGAATGTGATCCATGGGAGACATGGTGGTGTCGGCATCTTTTGAGTTTATCTGGCAGCAACTGCTCCACAAGAATAGTCGTGTCCGAGCTTTTTGTGGACGGAAACCGTTGTTTCTTGAAGTAATGAGACAGATTTTCCACCTTCGTTTTGATACCGGTAGTGGCAATAGCAGGTCAAACCAATTGTTATAATGCTGGTTTTCTTGGCCACGAAGATACAAATATGGCTATGAATTTTACGATCAAACACAAACGATGAAGCTGAAATGTGTGATGTAAATTTGATTGTAATAAACTTAAATGTGATAAGGTCTTTTCGATGAACTCCGTGTACAAAGTACAAAATCTAGCTAAATTTTAGTATTTTGCCTGAGCTAGTAACAACACTCAAGAACAAAAATAACAGAATGACCATAACCATTCTCTCCTTTACATTTTTATTCCATCCTCCTCCTCTAGATTCTTCAAGACCTTGTAACTCTTGGGCCGGGGCCTCTTGTGTTCTGGGCCCAATATATTAAAGCCCATAAACATATTATTTATGTTGCATAGGTACGAGTATCAAAAATCGAATACGATACGAATGAAAATATAAGACACGATACAGCTATGATACGACATTCATAAAAAAATATATAAATATATATATAAATTTAGTATTAAAAATAAAAAATTGTAGAGATATAAATATTTATATAAATATATTCTAGAAATATATGTACATATTTATGTAAATATATACAATGTGCAACTTCAGAGCAGAGATTTAAAAAAAAATCCGATTTTTTTTTCCCGAAATGTATCTGCGTCATGTCCTTGCCGCGTCTAAAAAGTATCCGACTGGTCAACCTTAAAAAAGTTAGAGACACGGATTTTGCCATATCCGACACGCGTATGATCCATGTTGTATTAGGGTTCGATACTTCTGAATTTTTTTTAAGGTGTCCGTGCTACATAGCATATTATTTAAATCCCTAACATTACCTCTAGCAAATTTTTTTGTTTTAAATAGAGTCATCTCCGTGGAGCTTTTTTAGCAATGATCTTGTATCATTTAGCATTTATTAAGGCCATATGAATTTAGTCTGGTTTTATTTTCAGGCTAAGTTATGTTTTGTTCCAATATCTCAAATAATATTATGAGTTGCAACTCTGAGTTAATTGATTTGGTTAGGCATGCTTCAGATTGCAAGATTTAGATGGGTCGTCAACAATAGAAGATGGAGGTTTATATTATGGAGTATTTTGTAGCAATCAGTGGTCATTGGGGATGTCTTTCTATGTTTGAGGTTTATCAGAACTCTTTTTTACTTGAAGGAGCAGAGTCTGCTGTTAAGGCCATATGAATTTAGTCTGGTTTTATTTTCAGGCTAAGTTATGTTTTGTTCCAATATCTCAAATAATAGTATGAGTTGCAACTCTGAGTTTATTGATTTGGTTAGGCATGCTTCAGATTGCAAGATTTAGATGGGTCGTCAACAATAGAAGATGGAGGTTTATATTATGGAGTATTTTGTAGCAATCAGTGGTCATTGGGGCTGTCTTTCTATGTTTGAGGTTTATCAGAACTCTTTTTTACTTGAAGGAGCAGAGTCTGCTGAATCTAGAAACGGAGATGCATTCAGTCATCTAATCATCTGTTATGAAGAATATGATATCATCTGGTCCTTAAACGTAAATGGCTTTTCAATTTTCTGGGAATTAGTGTTAAAAGTTCTTGTAAACTTAGGGATTGTCATTTAAATTACTCAAGGACAATCAGCATCAAAGAAAGAAATGTATCTCCACCTGTACTGTAGTTCTTCCTCGTCAATGCGAGATACAAGATAAATTTGAATGTCGGGTGCCAAATTTTTGTTTTATATGTATCAATGCGGCCCATCTTCCGTTCATTTAGTGTTTCTGGACCTTGCCTCTGTATCAACAGAATCAATTTGCTCTTTTAAGTGTCATGAATTTTATAAATAATTTTTGTTGTTTAGTCACTTTTATTTCTGAAATTCTCACCTACTGTATATATGGTTTATAAAAGAAACTGAAAAGGTCATTTATTACTGGTAACTCAATATAGTAACTTGTGGAGAACTACATCCGAAGAGAAGAGAGAACTAGAACGACTGGAAAAGCCAATTTATAATTCAGTTCGCCAAGCAGCAGAAGTCCACCGTCAGGTAGCTTACACTTATCATATGGAAGTATAATTGGGCGCGTATTGAACAAAATTTAGATAAGAATCAGTAACGCGCTCATAATTTATATTAATATTTGACAGGTCCGAAAGTACATAAAACAAAATTTGAAGCCTGGACTGTTGATGACAGACCTTTGTGAGACCTTAGAAAATACAGTTCGTAAATTAATATCAGAAAATGGTCTGCAAGCAGGAATTGCATTTCCTACGGGATGCTCATTGAACTGGTAAGTTTGATGTCAGCTGAGGCATCTGACCTCGTGATGTTTAGGCCTAGATAGGTTTTCCGTAATAATACAGTTATTCATTATCTTCGTTCTGAGGCTCTGCCTCCTCTTATTTCAGGGTGGCTGCTCATTGGACACCAAATACTGGAGATAAAACTGTACTACAGTATGATGATGTGATGAAACTGGACTTTGGAACTCATATTGATGGTGATATAGCTTTTCCTGTGTTAATATTTTCGAGGCTCCTTGATCTTTTTGCCAGACTGTTTTGCTTCACTTAGGTTTACTGCTATATTGGTTTTTTTTTTAAAAAAATCTTCAGGACATATAGTTGACTGTGCATTTACTGTTGCATTCAACCCAATGTTTTATCCACTGCTTGAGGCCTCGAGGGAAGCTACGAATACGGGAATCAAGGTTGGTTTACAACATTTTATGCTAACACCTTTTTCTTAAACCGATATTCTGAATAATTAGTAGTGAAACGGAGAAACTGTTAGCATAGTATCCAACAAACCAACTTGTGGCTTTGATTTTTTTCTATAAAACATTCTTTATTCTATAAATAAATATTTATTTATCTTACATTTTTTATATTTATATTCATGCATTTGCATTAATATAAAAACCTTGAGTTTACTACACTCAATGAGAAATGTGATTACGTAATTGTTGGTAATCATGAAACACATTTTTAGTGATTGTAGTATCTAAAGTAGTACCTAGTCGATGAGCTCTCCAGAAAAATGATATTGACTAGCTCACTTGAGACTAATATTCATAATGTGACAATGCTACGTTCATATTAGCATGGATGTTTGGACATCCGCATACTCGAATAGGTGCTTATGAGATAAGTACACTGAACTATACTCGCCCTAAATTTTCTAAGTAGTTACAATTGGTCGACTAGAGAATTTTTAGTTACAGTTGTGCACCATTAATCCTAACAATCCAATACCCCACTATAGCTCTTTTCAACGAACATTGCACTCTGACTTGTTTTCCGAATCCCTTAGGGTCACAAGGTTGCAAGCTCAGTATGTTGTAAATTAGATAGGAGCTTGTTACTTGTAGTTGAAATTTAGGCGCTCGAGTATGTCCTATGTGTTCTGTTAAGTTAATATTTTTAGGAATCTCTGGCCAGAGTAGAATGTATGTTTTAGAAAAAAGTTTACCTAGTTACATACAATGGGATATGACACTTTGTAACGTATGCATAACTATTGGATTTATATTGAGATCTCGGCAAACCAATGTCCCGAAATTCGATCGGGACATATGAGCTGAAAGGATCGTACTGCATTTTAATTGTAACTGAAAGTTCTTGCAAGCACTATCAGTTTGTATATAGTGTATAATGACGCGAAGTTGTTGGGCGCTCATGAGTTGAATTTAAGAATTAGAAATTTTATATGATTAAATTTCTAAGCTTATTATATTGATTATGAGTTAATTCAAAGTTGGCAAGAAAATCAAGTAAAATCTCTTTGTAGTAAATTTTCAAATTTTGGAAATTCTGAAAGTAGAAATGTTGATATGAGAACTGTAATAACGAGCTTGTCACGCGTGAAAATAAATTTGATTTAGTTTTCTGGATTATAATATAAAAGTTATGATATATTGTATGAGAATATTTTTAAGTATTTAAATTAAAATTATATTTGATAGATTTTATGGAATAAAAATACCCATAAAATAAGATATACCATATCAAATAAAAGGAAATTAGTTTGTTTCTTATCTTATATGTGGATAGATTGATCTACACAAAGGAAGATAAGATGAAAATTTTGATTTTTGAAATCAAATCAAAATTTTAATTTAAGACGAAATCTGATAGGTAAAATAATATTATATAATTGATAGGTTTGCCGAACAGAGATTGGCAGTTCAGATTTTGAAGTTTGAGATATAAAAATTGAGAATTGAATCTCTCTTGGCCTTAAATGTTTTTTTAAATAAATTTTTTCTTTCATGTTTTTGTACAATCTATATATCATTAAGATTGTGTTGTGGTTGCGATACTAGATTTTTTGTTCGTATAAATCGAATAGTTGTCTAGTGTCAATCATTAGATTTTTGGAGAATCGTAGTTGTGGCAAAGCTTACCATGGTGTCTGAGTGGTACATGACCAGAGTGGATATCCATCCACGACCAAGGTCATGCGATAATTTTTTTTCACGCATTTAATTAGGAGTTGTATGCATGTTTTATTATTTGAATCATATGCAACCGATCGTCTCAGGGATTGAGAGATTGAACAATTTTATATTTCCGCTGTGTTTTCGATGTGAGTTATGTAGAAACCCATTATAAATCTTACGAGAACAACTCAGTGCTACTTGTGAAATTTTGTTTATTTTCAGGAAGCGGGAATTGATGTGCGCTTATGTGATGTTGGTGCAGCAATCCAGGAGGTCATGGAGTCATATGAGGTTGAAATTAATGGAAAGGTGTTTCAAGGTATAGCCTTGAGCAGAATATTTGAGTAACTTGAGTGAGCAGTGAGATACACTCTGCATAGTGCTGGTGTAGAATGTTTATATTGGGAACTTATTTGTTTTTGAAAGTATATTGTTTCAACCGCAAAAGTATACTAAGTCGTCAAACAAAAATCAGCAAAACAAAGAAGGCGGTTAGCTGAAATTAATTGGCATATAATGAAACTAGAGTTCCCAGAGGTACTCTTGTACGGTAGTCCTATCTGCGAAGAGACCCACTCTCTTTACCTTCATCCATCTATTTAGCTGGAGAGATTGAAGTAGTCTAGTTAATCAAGTAACCAAACATGAAAATAAATTAATTACTAAATAAAGATTAAATATGTCAGGTTCCACATCTGGTTATTTTTGTTAGCATTTAGTTGGACTGTATAGGAACTTTTTTTTAAGTTATATGATTGTTCTGGATGGTTCGGCTGTTTTGGCAGTAAAAAGTATTCGAAATTTGAATGGCCATAGCATTGGGAGTTATCAAATCCATGCTGGAAAATCTGTTCCTATAGTTAAAGGAGGGGAGCAAACAAAAATGGAAGAGGGTGAATTTTATGCCATTGAGACTTTTGGATCTACAGGTTACATCTTTTGCATACATTGAAATAAAACCGTTGAATTAGTTATGCTGGATGCAACTGTTGAATTAGTTATGCTGGATGCAAAAAAACTTTATTTTTTCCTTCCTGTTTGTCATGCAGGGAAAGGATATGTCAGAGAAGATCTAGAATGCAGCCATTACATGAAGAATTTTGACGTTGGCCATATTCCTCTGCGGTTGCCTAGAGCAAAGCAGTTGTTGGCGACGATTAATAAAAATTTCTCAACATTGGCTTTTTGCAGGCGTTATCTAGACCGCCTGGGGGAAACTAAGTATTTGATGGCACTGAAGAATTTGTGTGATGTTGGTATTGTTCAGGTATGAATTATTGTTTAAGAAACTTGCACATTACTTATGGCAAGAAAAAGTGAACATTTTAGCTGCATTTATTTCTATGTTGGAAAATTCAAACTGAAAATGCAGCTTGGGCTTGATTTAACATCTATGACCCTACAGTTACATATTGCATAATTTGAAACGATTTTTCACCCAAGGTTGAATTTATTCTAGTATTTTTCCCATAAATCTCAAAGTGGGTTTTAAAACAACTATTACGCATAAGTGGAGTCCTGGTTAGCTCAAATCTCAGCCTCTTCGACTAATGTCTTTGGGTTAAAATAATTGTTTTTGGAACAAAAAAATCCAAAGAATCGTTAGAGAAACTATAAAAATTAAAGCTATACACCAGCTGAATTATTAAACTAGGAGACAGTTTTATAATAGATAGTGTCGGTTATTGTGATGGTATCATGCCACTAATAATGTAGAGATTCTAGCCTTGAACTCTTTTCTTTTAAGACCTAATTTGAGAAATATCTAGCTAAAATAAGAAGCTATCAGTTGGCATGAGCTTATTGGTAATTTTAATTATGGAGGAATGCTGGTCAAAGTTACTAAAGGGACCATTCTAAAGAATATATAATAACAATAGAACTGTTAGTAGTCATCTTGGGTCTAGGTATGTGTCGGCCAACTTGTAATGTTGGGATGCGGAAAATCAAATGTAATGGCCAATAGCTCTACGCATATATGAAGTTCTGATATTGCATCTTACTCAGTACTTGTTCACATGATGGATTCAGTTTTGCTACCATGGCCTCTCCAAGTGAGGTGTAAGATATTGGTTGTATTGGTTGGGTAGTAGTATTCATATAAAGTGTACGTTCTCGTAATCACGACCTAGATGAATGGTAAATCAATTCTTCGATAGCTTAACATACCAAAATTATTCTTCCCGTTCCTGACACTTGTTTGAATTTCATTAATGGTTTCTTGATACTTGATTATCATACGTAGTAGAGTTGAACTTGGTCAGATAGATGTTCTTGATTGAGACTACGACAGCCAATGATGATTATTGAGTTCTTTGGATACGTTTAGTGATCTAGCTTCCACCATATTACAAGTTAATTGGTTTATCAAATTGATATTTAATGTGTGTTATGTTGCGACTTTGGTAGCCGTACCCTCCTCTCTGCGACAATAAGGGGAGTTACGTAGCTCAGTTCGAGCACACAATTTTGCTTCGTCCTACTTGCAAAGAAGTTGTATCGAGAGGCGAAGACTATTGATCTTGAAGAGTATTGTGATGGATATGACCTTTCCAAAGTCGGGGCTGAGATTAGAGGCACAATGGCTGTGTAATAGTTACTTCATGCTTCTCACTAATACTACGTCTGACTGTGATCTCTCTTCCCTCTTGTTTCATTTTAATATTTAACAAGGAATCTTTTTATTTTCTTCTTCGTTTACTTATTTAATGTTTAGGGATGGATGCACTCCATTTTATTTTTAGTAATATAATTTGACAATTGTACCCTTTGTTGATTGTTTTTGTATTTGTTTAGTAAGTTTATTAATTGTCCTCGATTACTTAAAATATTATAAATAAATTTGTCAATATCCAGAAATAGAGAAAACACACGATAAAATCCAAATTTTTTTCAGTAAACTGAGATATTTTTGTTTGATCTTAATTTTTTTCAAATCAAGTAATTTTTTAT
Source organism: Primulina eburnea (assembly GCF_022965805.1). NCBI lineage: Eukaryota > Viridiplantae > Streptophyta > Magnoliopsida > Lamiales > Gesneriaceae > Primulina > Primulina eburnea. Next base: position 20,342,247 of record NC_133105.1, read on the forward strand.
TCTTACTTCTTACATTTTATCCCATGTTTTATTATTATTTTTAACTTACAAATTTTTATTTTTTTAACTCAATCACTATATATAATTAAGATATTATGGATACTGATCACATGATTAACTATTTATCAAATTCATTGTATTCATATTTCTTAAAAATATTTTTCTTAACAAAAACAAAATGTTATTTTAAAGGTAATTTTCACATCATAATTCATATTTTTTTAAGAAAATAAAATAACATAGAAATCTACTTTTAATCACGATTTTTAATATGTTTCACATTTTATCACAAAGCTTTAACAAAATTTTGGCCTAAATCAAAAAAATTTGTACCTCCTGTTAAAGCTTGGGATAATGTATGAAACATATTGATTTGAGAAAAGATTATTTAATTTTTGTTATTTTTATGTTATGTTAATTTATATAATTAAAATATGGCTATTTTTTTTTAAAAAAAAATATGACAGTTTTGGTAGTTAAAGCACATACTTATTGCATCTAGATCTTTTATTTTATGTATATTTATTTATATAACAAGAATGAGTGGATCTTATGTGAGACCGTCTCACGAATCTTAATCTGTGAGACGGGTCAACCCTACCCATATTCACAATAAAAAGTAATACTCTTAGCATAAAAAATAATACTTTTTCGTGAATGATCCAAATAAGAGATCCGTCTCACAAATAAGATCCGTGAGACCGTCTCACACAAGTTTTTGCCAACAAGAATTATGACTAATTTTTTTTATGGCAATTTTTGTTGTTAAAATATATAATTACTGCATTTGAATATTTGGGGTTGAAGCAAAATTTTATGCTAAAAAGAAAGTAATGTATATGGGTAATTTTGTCAAGAATGAAATTTAAAAGGTGAAATCGAGTGTTAACCATGTTTTTTTTAGCGAAAATAAACTACTCTATAACATTTTAATTTGTTACAGACAAAAATGACAATTAATATGTTTATAAAAAAAATACACTTTCATTCCTTATCTTTTCTTGCTAAAACACCTTTGGTTCTTAAACATTTCAACTCCAAATATTTAGTCCCTAAAATTGTAAAAAACTTGGCATTAAACGTTAATTTTATGGTTAAATATAATGATAATGACTAACTTATAATATTTATTATATTTTGGGGAAAAATTGAACAAAATCTTTTAGAAACTAAAAGCTAAGTTAATTTTTTTTGTTTTATTTTTTTTATTAAAATCGAAATAAAACATATTTTTTTATATAAAATAAAAAAATGAAAGTTTTAGGATTTTTTTGCGCAGGTATTAAGTTAAATTGTATTTCTTTTTATGTATTTATAGATGTTGAGCTAGAGTTCAAGAAGTGCTGGATCAATTAGGGTTTGGTGAATTTACAAGGTTACTGATTCAAAGAGAAATTTTTTATAGGATTTAACCGAACTGAATTAATATAAATAACTATACAATCATGTGAAATTGATTTTCCATGGCAAAACTAATCTTGCTAGACTAACCTATTTCAAAGCAAAACTGATAGAAGATAACCAATCAAGGGCCACTGGTTCAAGGGCTACTAATTATTTTTCTGAATCAGTCAATCACGTCAACACATCATTCTCTGAAGATTTCCATATTATTCACTGTACGTTCATCATAACCGATTGGTTCTTGTAAGCAGTATTAGTGATACTTAAGGAATCATGAGACTATGCTAGTAGATGTTCTTATCATGAATAAATGTTGTTATGACGTTCTCATTATCAAATGTTGGTGAATGGAATGAGGCAAATTATGGTAAGTCCGAATAAAGGAAAATGTCATGAATCACAAATAGTTGTGAAACTAATGTTAGCTGTATCTCGAACAATTGAGAATCACACAAGCACTTGATCTGTTCTCGTTGAGACAATAAATTCAAGGAGTTGAATTTATATAAAATAATGAGATAGTAAATTTAGAGACTCGAATTTATGATAAATAAAGTTCGGAGAGAATAAATTCAAGGAATTGAATTTATGAAAATTTAGAGTTTAAAATATTAAACTCAATGGTTGAGTTTATAAAGTATTAAATTAAATGTAGTTTGAAGTATGTATAATGGGCTTGTAGGAGTACATGTTCAACATACTAAATAATTAAAGTTGTAATAGCTGAGCCCGGTGTACGGTACGGTTTAAGCTTTATTGTGTTATTTGGGTTTATGATTAGTTGTTTATAGTTGTGTTTTGGGCTATAGTATTATTGGTTATTATTTATTTGAGGTATTAGTTGGTGTTGATTATTCGTTTCAGCGTTTCGGATCGATTTTTAGTTGAGTTTGTACTGTTCATTGCCGTGAGTAGAGTGCACCCGCGCTCTTAGATGAGTGCCCCCGCGGTGTACTATTCATCATTTTGCATTTGGAAGGCCGTGGCACCACCGCACCCGCGGCAGTGCAAGGACCGCACCCGCGGTGTGCACCGCACCCGCGGTAATTGTAGCACCGCACCCGCGGTGATCGTGCATGGGATTTATTTTGGAATGCCGTGAGCATGGCGCACCCGCGGTGCTTGTGTTGGCGCACCCGCAGTGTAAGTATGGGCGAGTTTTTAAGTGACTTTTTGGGAGTTGTTGGCCATACCTACCTTATCTTCTTTCCTCCATTTCCGATTTTCTCTCTTTTGGCAAGGGTTTTCATCCATTTCAATTGCTTCTCACCTTTGATTCTTGGCTTTGTTTCGATTTCCGACTTGAGATCAACGTTCTCCGTGGTATAAGGAAGCTTAGGTAAGTTTTTGGTGCGATTCTAATGAGGTTTCGAGTTAAGGGTTATTTTGGATTTGATGTTTTGATGGTTCTATGGATTATGTAGCATGGACTCTTGGATTTAGTCTTGATATTGGTGTTATTTATGGATTATTGTTGTAGGTGGTGTACCAAGAGTATAGTTGGAGGTGTTCTATTGGTTTGTAAGTGGAATTTCATCCTTTTTGCTCACATGATATTATATGTATTGTGTTTTAAAGGTTTCAAAGTGTTATTCCCTTCCATTGATCCATTGTTATGTATTGATTTCATTGATTATCTATTGGAGGCATTGATGTCTCACTATTGTTAAAAAGGGAATACAAGAGATATTATGAGATTGCGAAACGACGGCCTTAAATGCTATTGAGAATTCAAATGTTTTATTGGATTGATTAATCATAGCCATAGCATTGCATGTAATTAGATGATCATCGACCATAGGCTTTTATCCCCTCACAGTTATCGATTTATATCGATGGGATATTGGCAACCACAGTCACAGATACTATTGATATCAATCCAACCATAAAAAAGAGAAATACCATCGTTTTGCTATCTATTGCCATTGCTATTGCTACAGTTATTGCTACGTTATTCATGTTTCAGAGTCGATGGTATTTATGATTTAAAAGCCATGTTTTACTAGTGTATACTATGTATCATTGCTATGTAAGAGTTCCACTTGCTGAGATTTATTCTCATTTCAGTTATTTTCATGTGATGCAGATAAGAGTGACGGACCGGGACGTTGACTGTGGATGGGGGTCATATGCATACGAAGATTGGAAGGATGATTATTTTGTACCATTTTGTAACATGATCACACTAATGATATTTTGTATTTTGTTATGTCATTGGAATGATCATGTTGTTATTTTGTAAACACTTTTATAAAAATGTATTTTGAAACTCCTTCCATGTTTGAAAGAAAATTTTAAATTCCGCTGTATTTTAATTGTATCGGGTCAGGGTGTCACATTTAGTGGTATCAGAGCACCGGTTCTTCGGACCAATGCATATGACTTCGTCTACTTTCAACTGTCCGGGTATGTTTTCTTGCATCTATTCATTGTTATATATTGATTGTGTCTTGTGAGCAATTGTAGAGTATGCCTCCTAAGCGTAAGGCGGCAGAGGGTGAGGATAGTTCTTCCTCGAGAGTTGTCGACGAGTTCGGCAAGTTGCTTAAGGAGCAGGCTAAGGTGCATAGCGATCAGATTCAGCAGTTGCTCCGATTGCAAGGAGCAGGACAGGGTCGAGGCCAAGTGAGAGGTCAAGTTGCTCAGGCTGTTGGCACTGATGCCGTCTTTTCTTCTTTTAAGAGAATGGATCCACCGGAATTCGCAGGTAGCACCGATCCTCTAGTTGCTGTCGAGTGGGTCAAGGCGCTTGAAGCTATCTTCGATCATCTCCAGTATGAGGACAAAGACAGGATTAGCTGTGCAGTGTTCATGTTGGTTAAGGCTGCCCGCATCTGGTGGAATGCTACGAAAGTTGGAGTGGATGTTGCGGCACTGAAGTGGTCAGAGTTCACTGACTTGTTCTATGACAAGTATTTCCCCGATGCACTTCGAGCGAGGAAGGTTACGGAGTTCTTGGAGCTTCGACAGGGGAGCTTGGATGTTGGCCAGTATATTCTGAAGTTCGAGGAGGGTTGCCTTTTTGCTCCGTATGTTGCTTCGAACGACAAAGATAAAGGCGCTCATTTCATTCGAGGCCTTAGAGCTGAGATTCGTCGGGACATTAACATGTCCAAAGCTGTTACTTTCAAGGAGATTGTGTCCAAAGCATTGTTGGCCGAGCAAGACGAGAAGGACATCGCCAGGGAGAGGCAGGAGAGACACCAGGCCATTGCTCAGAGAGGCCAGGGTTCGAATCAGAGGGGCAGGGATCGTTTCAAGGGCAAGGGCAAGATGGAGCCGAGTTCTAGACCACCGCCAGTTCCATTTGATCCCGAGAAGCCACTGTGTCCAAAGTGTGGTAAGCATCATCGAGGAGAGTGCAGATTGGGCACTCATACTTGTTTTCGTTGTGGCGCGGCAGGCCACGTTGCCAGGAATTGCCCGAGGGGAGATAGCCAAGGGAAGGTGCAGGGTCGTATCTTTTCGATGACGAAGGAAGGTATTAATCGTGATTCTTCATTGATCCTTAGTACTATTTTGATTTCAGGCAGAGTAGCTACTACTTTGATTGATACTGGTGCTACTCATTCTTTTATGTCTGAATTATTTTTGAGATCTTTGGGTATAGTTCCTTCTATTCTTCCCCTCCATCTTAATGTTGTTTTACCTTCGGGGGATGTCTTGTGCCCGACATCGATTGTCTTTGCGTGCCCTGTTCGTATTGAGGAGCGAGTTGTCTTCGCTGATTTGATTGTTATCCCTATGGTTGCTTTCGACGTTATTCTTGGCATGGATTGGCTTTCGACTTACCGTGCAGTTATCGATTGTGTTGCTAAGAAGGTGACTTTTGCAGATGATGGCCAGGGAGGAGCGCTCGCCAGTGCAGGTACTTCGCTGGTCCTTCCTTTTATTTCTTGTCTTGAGGCTGAGAGATTGTTGTGTAGAGGTTGCGATGGGTTTCTTGCTTCTATTGTGGATGTTGATAGATTGATTAAGTTGAATGTAGATGATATTGATGTGGTGAGGGAGTTTGCTGATGTGTTTGAGGATGATGTTCCGGGTTTGCCGCCGGATAGGGATGTTGAGTTTGTGATCGATTTAGCTCCAGGTACGGTTCCTATTTCTAAGGCTCCGTACAGGATGGCCCCTACCGAGATGAAGGAGTTGAAGGCGCAGTTGCAGGATCTTTTAGACAAAGGCTTTATTCGTCCGAGTTCTTCGCCTTGGGGAGCTCCGGTTCTGTTTGTCAAGAAGAAGGATGGTTCCTTGCGGCTGTGTATCGACTACAGGGAGCTTAACAAAGTGACTGTCAAGAACAAGTATCCGTTGCCTCGGATAGATGATTTGTTTGATCAGCTCCATGGTGCCACTGTGTTCTCGAAGATTGATCTTCGGTCTGGCTACTATCAGTTGAAGGTTAGGGAGTCTGATATCCCTAAGACAGCTTTCCGGACCAGGTACGGTCACTATGAGTTTCTTGTCATGTCTTTTGGTTTGACCAATGCCCCTTCAGTCTTCATGGACCTAATGAACCGTGTGTTCAAGCCTTATCTGGATAGCTTTGTCATTGTTTTCATCGACGATATCTTGATCTATTCCAAGACCAGAGAGCTTCATGCCGAGCATCTCAGAGTTGTTCTTCAGTTGTTGCGAGAGAAGAGGTTGTTTGCCAAGCTGAAGAAGTGTGAGTTTTGGCTGGATCAGATTTCTTTTCTAGGCCATGTTGTTTCGAGAGATGGCATTGCTGTTGATCCGTTGAAGATAGAGGCGATTCAGAGTTGGCCTATTCCTACCACTGTTTCAGAGGTTCGCAGTTTCCTTGGTTTGGCAGGTTACTATCGTCGTTTCATTTCAGGTTTCTCCAAGATTGCCTTGCCATTGTCCAATCTGACGAGGAAGACTGTGAAGTTCGAGTGGACTATCGATTGCCAGAGTGCATTTCAGGAGTTGAAGGACAGATTGACGACAGCTCCTGTTCTTTCTTTGCCTAGTGGTTCTGAGGATTTCGTTGTCTATACCGATGCGTCGAAGAGAGGCCTTGGTGCAGTGTTGATGCAGCGAGGTAAGGTCATTGCCTATGCATCTCGCCAGTTGAAGGATTATGAGAAGAATTATCCGACGCACGATTTGGAGCTCGCAGCTGTGGTTTTCGCCCTTAAGATTTGGAGACATTATCTGTATGGCGAAAAGTGTGAGATCTTCACAGACCACAAGAGTTTGAAGTATCTGTTCTCGCAGAAAGAGCTCAATATGCGACAGAGGAGGTGGTTAGAGCTGGTCAAGGATTATGATGTGACTATCAGCTATCACCCAGGAAAGGCGAATGTGGTGGCTGATGCTTTGAGCCGCAAGTCGAGTGCTTCATTGAGTTCTTTGATTCAGAGACCATTGTTGATGGATTTGCAGAGAGAGGAGATTGATCTGGTGATTCCAGGGACCATTGCTCGTTTGTCAGCGTTGGTTATTCAATCTACTTTGACGGACAGGATCCGTAGAGAGCAGTCGACTGATGTTCAGTTGGCAGAGTTGAGAGCTAGAGCCGAGGCTAGAGGGAATTCAGAGTTTAGTCTGAATGGTGATGGATTGGTGACTTTCAGAGGCCGTATTTGTGTTCCTGTTGGCGACGATATTCGTAGAGATGTCTTGACAGAGGCTCATACCTCACCTTATTCGATTCATCCAGGCAGTACGAAGATGTATCAGGATCTTCGTCGACTCTACTGGTGGCCAGGTATGAAGAGAGATATTGCTTTGTTCATTTCTCAGTGCCTTACTTGTCAGCAGGTAAAGATTGAGCATCAGAGACCTGCTGGGACATTGCTATCTTTGCCGATTCCTCAGTGGAAGTGGGAGCATATCACTATGGATTTCGTGACTGGTTTACCCAGGACGCAGAAGGGTTTCAATTCCATTTGGGTCATTGTTGATAGATTGACCAAGTCAGCTCATTTTCTCCCAGTCAAGACGACGTATTCGATGTCTCAGTATGCCGAGGACTACATTGCAGAGATTGTTAGACTTCATGGTGTGCCCGTGTCGATTGTGTCTGATCGTGACCCTAGATTTACCTCAGAGTTCTGGAAAAGTTTGCATAGAGCTATGGGTTCTCGATTAGCTTTCAGTACAGCTTATCATCCTCAGAGCGACGGTCAGTCAGAGAGAGTCATTCAGATTCTGGAGGATATGCTCAGAGCTTGTACTATTGACTATTCTGGTAGTTGGGATTCTAAGTTGCCACTTGTGGAGTTCACGTACAACAATAGCTACCAGGCGACGATTGGCATGGCACCGTATGAGGCACTTTATGGCAGGAAGTGCAGATCTCCTTTGTTTTGGGATGAGGTTGGAGAGAGGAAGATGTTGGGTCCCGAGTTGGTCCAGCAGACTGCCGATGTTGTTGCAGTTATCAGAGAGAGGATGAAGACTGCTCAGTCGAGGCAGAAGAGTTATGCAGATGTTCGTCGCAGACCTTTGCAGTTCGAGGTTGGCGATCATGTTTTTCTGAAGATAGCACCTCTCAAGGGTGTGATGAGATTTGGCAAGAAGGGCAAGTTGAGTCCTAGATTCATTGGTCCATTCGAGATATTGGACAGAGTTGGTGACAGAGCCTACAGATTAGCCCTACCGCCCGATCTTGACAGAGTCCATAATGTGTTTCATGTATCGATGCTCAGGAAGTATATTGCAGATCCTTCCCATGTTCTTCGCCACGAGCCATTGGACTTGACGCCGAATCTGACTTACCATGAGATTCCGATTCAGATTTTGGATCGCACAGTTAGAGTTCTGAGGAACAAAGAGATCAGCATCGTTAAAGTCCTTTGGAGGAACCATTTGATCGAGGAGGCTACGTGGGAACCAGAGATTGAGATGAGAGAGAGGTATCCTGAGTTGTTCGTGCAGTGACGTCAATTTCGCGGACGAAATTCCTCTAAGGAGGGGAGATTGTAATAGCTGAGCCCGGTGTACGGTACGGTTTAAGCTTTATTGTGTTATTTGGGTTTATGATTAGTTGTTTATAGTTGTGTTTTGGGCTATAGTATTATTGGTTATTATTTATTTGAGGTATTAGTTGGTGTTGATTATTCGTTTCAGCGTTTCGGATCGATTTTTAGTTGAGTTTGTACTGTTCATTGCCGTGAGTAGAGTGCACCCGCGCTCTTAGATGAGTGCCCCCGCGGTGTACTATTCATCATTTTGCATTTGGAAGGCCGTGGCACCACCGCACCCGCGGCAGTGCAAGGACCGCACCCGCGGTGTGCATCGCACCCGCGGTAATTGTAGCACCGCACCCGCGGTGATCGTGCATGGGATTTATTTTGGAATGCCGTGAGCATGGCGCACCCGTGGTGCTTGTGTTGGCGCACCCGCGGTGTAAGTATGGGCGAGTTTTTAAGTGACTTTTTGGGAGTTGTTGGCCATACCTACCTTATCTTCTTTCCTCCATTTCCGATTTTCTCTCTTTTGGCAAGGGTTTTCATCCATTTCAATTGCTTCTCACCTTTGATTCTTGGCTTTGTTTCGATTTCCGACTTGAGATCAACGTTCTCCGTGGTATAAGGAAGCTTAGGTAAGTTTTTGGTGCGATTCTAATGAGGTTTCGAGTTAAGGGTTATTTTGGATTTGATGTTTTGATGGTTCTATGGATTATGTAGCATGGACTCTTGGATTTAGTCTTGATATTGGTGTTATTTATGGATTATTGTTGTAGGTGGTGTACCAAGAGTATAGTTGGAGGTGTTCTATTGGTTTGTAAGTGGAATTTCATCCTTTTTGCTCACATGATATTATATGTATTGTGTTTTAAAGGTTTCAAAGTGTTATTCCCTTCCATTGATCCATTGTTATGTATTGATTTCATTGATTATCTATTGGAGGCATTGATGTCTCACTATTGTTAAAAAGGGAATACAAGAGATATTATGAGATTGCGAAACGACGGCCTTAAATGCTATTGAGAATTCAAATGTTTTATTGGATTGATTAATCATAGCCATAGCATTGCATGTAATTAGATGATCATCGACCATAGGCTTTTATCCCCTCACAGTTATCGATTTATATCGATGGGATATTGGCAACCACAGTCACAGATACTATTGATATCAATCCAACCATAAAAAAGAGAAATACCATCGTTTTGCTATCTATTGCCATTGCTATTGCTACAGTTATTGCTACGTTATTCATGTTTCAGAGTCGATGGTATTTATGATTTAAAAGCCATGTTTTACAGTGTATACTATGTATCATTGCTATGTAAGAGTTCCACTTGCTGAGATTTATTCTCATTTCAGTTATTTTCATGTGATGCAGATAAGAGTGACGGACCGGGACGTTGACTGTGGATGGGGGTCATATGCATACGAAGATTGGAAGGATGATTATTTTGTACCATTTTGTAACATGATCACACTAATGATATTTTGTATTTTGTTATGTCATTGGAATGATCATGTTGTTATTTTGTAAACACTTTTATAAAAATGTATTTTGAAACTCCTTCCATGTTTGAAAGAAAATTTTAAATTCCGCTGTATTTTAATTGTATTTTAAATTACACTAATCGTAGGTTCGAAGTTCGATTAATCGTGTTGTCCTCAGTTTACAAGGCGCGAGTTGTACACCTGTACTGAATGGAAAGATTTGGTCAGGGCTCTCTCTATAAATAGAAGTCCCCTCATCACTTCATTCTCACTTACCCCCCCCCCCCCCCCCCCCCCACAGAATTTCCTTTGCAATTTATTCACTAACTCTCCCTCACCTGGCACCACCCACACACTCCCACCTACTCACAGGCTCATCTCCTCACACCCTCATTCACAGATGTTCTTGCTCACTTCCTTGCCCTCGCTCACACGTAGCCTCTCTAGCTCCTCGCAGCTAGCCTCGTCTGCTCACCAACCCTCGCCCTCGCCTCAAGCCACTCACCTGCACGCCCTCGCCCTCGCCCTGTTGCCCTCCTCTTCACACACTCGCCCCTCCTCACGCTCGCCTCGCCTCCCACCACAACAAGCCCTTCGCCTCCACCCACACAGCCGCAATCTCCTCACACTCGCCCCTCGTCACGCTCGCCTTACCTCCCCACCACAGCAAGCCCCTAGCCTCCTCGTCCCGCCAACCGTGCCTCCTCGCCTTGCCAGCCGCGCCCTCACCCTCGTTCATACACCCACTCGCCTAGTCCTAGTCAACACCCCGTGCCTTCGCCTCCATCCACACACCGCCTCGCCCTCGCCCATACATCCACTCGCCTCGCCCACAACCCTCACCCTCGCCCATACATCCGCTCACCTCCAGCCCACACCCCTCGCCCTCGTCGCTGCCAGCCGCGCCCTCGCCCTCGCGCTTGTGCGCTGTCGCCCACACCACATCTTGCCCAGCCTTTCCGCACTCGCCTTGCCCGAGCGCCTGCACGCTCGAACACCTGCATGCCCCCTCGCTTCACCCCTTGTCTGCGCACCTTCACCCATACCACATCCTGCCCAGCCTTGCCACACTCGTCTCGCCCTCGCCCACATCCAATCATCTCGCCCTATGTCACCTATCACAGCTGAGCCACCATGCTCGCCTCTCGAGCACGCGCATACAGCGTGCCAACGTTCGCCCCTCGAGCTCGAGCATTCGGCCCATCACCTGTTCTTTTTCTTGCCCTTATCCTTCACGTATTTTTCAACGCTTCTCTCGGGTAAGTTTTCTTTTTTGTTTGTTTAGTTGTCTTTGAATTCATGTCTTCCTTTGATTCCGAGTTTGATTCCTCGAGCGATTCCAAGAGGTCTAGCAAGTAGAGTGAGAGTAGGACTTCCGTAGAAGGTCCTAAATTTACCCTCGATTCCCCTGAGGAGGTCGTCACCCACAGTCGTCCTGGTAAGGAAATTCGTCATGCCACCAAACAATTGAATATCTCTAATGCCGATAACCTCTGGTATGGCCACCTATCGTCTCACATCCCCCCTACTAGCGAGTCAAAACTTAGGACTTTGTGGCATATTCCCTCATCTCACCAAATCATCATTCCCCCCCTATCTAGCTCCCAAGAGTTGTTATACTTTCTTTCAGCACCATTTTGATGCAGGTCTTCGCTTTCCCCTATGTGACTTCCTCCAGGAGTCGAGCAATTATTATCAGGTATATCTGGGTATGTTCACTTCCAATGCTTTCCGCTCGATCTGTTGTTTCATTGTGTTATTTAGAGCCTTAGACCTTCCCTTGAACTACACTACTTTTTCATACTTCCTGGTCTTAGAAAAGTCAAAAGAAGGACCTTTCTATGTGATCTCTCGGTCTAGCCATAAGCTTTTTGACGGGCCCCCAATCATGTGAAGGACTGGAAAAAATACTTCTTCTTTATTCAGGCCCCCAAGGAATTGACTTGTTCCACGGATTGGTACCTTACTTTCACCAAGCTTAATATTTCCAAGGGTTATAAGAAAGATAATGAATAATAAGAGTATTAGGAGATCGATACTTTAGTATTCCCCAACACTTATCTAAAGATTTCTTGTGCCATGCGGGGTTGAGTCCCGCAAAAATTAAGCTGCAGGAGGACGTCGGTAGATATTCTCACCTTTTCACACTTCTTGTTTTTCTTTTACTTATTGTGCTCTTTGATAATATTCTCATTTGGTTAATTGTTTTTATATGCAGGTACCAAAGTCATGAACGTCATAATGATCCGGGAGGTTGCGAAGAAGAGGGCTGGGGGTTGATCCTCAGTAGCAGAAGTTAGTTGTCCCAGTAGTCAAGACATGGATGAAGGGAAATTGTTCTACCACTGCGAAGAAACCTGCTGGCTCGCCTACCCCTGCAAAGAAGAAGAAGGCAGGCTCATCCTCTTCCATGCACCCAGAAGCGAGTTTCCTCCCCGCCCTCTCAGGCCGAATCTCATCCTCCATCTGGCAAAGAGAAGATGTCAACTGATCCCAGCCCATCAGTCCAACAGGAAAGGAAGTTCAAGATCTCTGAGATCTCAGTCACATCTACCTCGTCCCCAGAGGAGTCTGGATCAGACGATGAGCATCCTTATGGGCCGATGATATATCATTCGTATACCCCGAGTCAGCTATCGTGGGCCTACCGACATAGCTCAGAAGCTGTTGTTTCAGCTCCCCTCCTCCACAAAAGCAACTTTCTTGGGTTCATTGGGATGGTCAGATTTTTCCCGCCGGACGTGCGGCAGTCTTACTGAGGTATATTTCTCCTTTCAACTTTAACTTGATATTCAATATAAGATTGATATTTCTCTTGTTCTCTTACTTTTGTCTTCTTGATTCAGGGCCTCCTGTATCTCAGGGAGTTAGTTGAGCGCGCAAACCTTATCAGGTCTAGCGCCTGCCACGATTTACATGAAGGTAAGGTTCTTCGCGACCAACTCCAGGAGACCATAGACGAGGCGAAAGCGACACATGTTAAGGAGCTTTCCGAGTCCCAAGCTCAATGCGGATAGCTTCTGAAAGAGAAACAAGAGCTTCAGCGACTGACAGAAGATCAAGCGAAAGAGATCCATAAGCTAAAATAAGAGTTAAAGAATTCCCGAGCTGAAGCGGTACAAGTCCGCAGGGACCTTAAAGAAGCCAAGATGCAACATGATGCAGAAGCCTCCTCATTCAAGGAAGAATTCTTTAAGTCTGAAGAATTCAATGAGATTTGTGGTCCTAAAGCTTACCATTAATTGGAGGTGGGATTCGAGGGTGCAGTTGACCTCTTCAAGGCTCACGGTTACCCTCCGCCAGGCGCTCCCACTGACCTCATCGACATCGAGGATTTCATAGCGAGTCTCCCTCCTGATTCTTAGACCACGCTCCTTTATTTATGTTATTTTCTTATTTACGCAGACGATGTATGCCTTCGGGCCATATTTGTCACGTATTGCATTGCTTTACTTTCTGTACTATTATGTGACCATGGATTTTACGACGCTTGTATTTGGTCATCTTCTTTTGCGCACCTTTGGTATGTGTGAAACTCGCTTTATGAATCATTGAGTATTTTGTATTTGAATTTACTGCTTCTTCCGAGTTTATATCTGATATTACAAAGTGTGAGCTTATTGAAGTTTTTTCTCTCTGCCACACCTAATTTATCAAATAAGATGATACAACCATTGTTCCACCTCTCATTCTTTTTTACAAGAAATATCTTAAGTAGGTAATATATGATTTTCGATCTCTTCACCACTTCTCCATTATTAGCTGCAGTCCAGATTATAAAAACTCCACCTCTACACCCCATAAATCTCAGCAAAAAGGATATAAAAACTCCACCTCTTCACTCCTAACTCCTCTGCTAGGCGAAACTTTTGTAGGAAAATTTAATTTTTCTCATTCACTCTGCTCCTCTACTAGGCGACGTCTTAGTAGGAAAATTTAATTTTTATCATTCACTCTACTCCTCTATTAGGCGACGCCTTAGTAGGAAAATTTAATTTTTCTCCTGCACTCTACTACTCTACTTGGCGACACCTTAGTATGAAAATTTAATTTTTCTTCTGCCCTTTGCTCGTCTACTAGGCGATGCCCTAGTAGGAAAACTTAATTCCTCTACTAAGCGATGCCTTATTAGGAAAATTTTATTTTTCTCTTTAACTCTGCTCCTCTACTAGGCGATTCCTTAGAAGGAAAATTTAGTGTTTTTCCTTCACTCTGCTCCTCTACTAGGCGATGCCTTAGTAGGCAAATTTAATTATAATTCATATTACCCTCATAATACAACAACATTCATGAATTGAAAAGAAGAACTTGATTTTACTGAATTCCAACTGTCTACATAGGAAAATTCAAAGATGACATACATCAACGATAAAATCAAGAATGATATTTTTCTAAGGTGGCAAGCATTCCAGGGCATCTTCAAAGCCTTTCCTTGCGCATTTTCCAAGTAGTAGGCTCCAGAATTAAGCTTTTCGATCACTTTGAAAGGACCCTCCCACTTTGGGTCTGACTTTCTTCTATGCTCTTCCTGCACCTTCCTCAGGGCCAAGAGCACCACTTCATTAACATACACTAAACTGAAAGGAGTTTTTTTGGTTCCTTCTCTCGGAGTGGTTCGGTAAGCTCATAAGACACTTGGTAGTTATTCCACCCAATTGCCCTTAGCCTTGCCAAGTAGAACTTTTAGACCCTGCACTAGCGTCCGATTAGTCACTTCCACCTGCCAATTACTCTGCATGTAAGCTACACAGGTAAAAACTTGTTGGATCTTCATCTCTTTAAAATAGGCTTGGATCTTAGCTCCTTGGAACTGTCTCCCATTATCAGATAGAAGCCTTCTAGGCACCCCATATCTACACACAATACTCTTCCACATTAATTTCAAGACATCATTCTCGGTGATCCTAGCCAACGGCTCTGCTTCTACCAATTTCAAAAAATAGTCCACTGCTACAAACAAAAATTCTTCTGAGCGAGAGCTACAGGGAAAGGCCCACAATATCAATCCCCCATTGGTCAAAAGGACAGGAGGCTGTTATAGTCTTCATCAGTGCGGCCGGTCGGTGATGCAACTGGCATGACGTTGACAACTATCACAGGACATCACTAACTCTTGGGCATCATGCAGCACTGAGGGCCAACAATAAGGCGAGCATCACCGTCCTTGCCAATGCATAAGACCCCAAATGATTTCCAAGAATCCCTCGTGAACTTCTCAGAGCACATAATCAGCCTATTGATAACTCAAGCATCGAAGATGTAGAACCCGTAAATTAGACTACATATAAGCCATGCATAATTCTAGTATTTTAAATTAAAATGATTTTCTTGCATGAGTATTTAAATGCTTTTATTTAAAGTTAATTATTTTATACAGTAGTTTAAATTTTTATATTTTCAGTTAATTCAGTGAGGCCGGACTGGAGTTGGAGTTTTGAGATAAAATTTAAAATTTAGAAAACATTCCCAGAGTTTATTTTAGCTAAATAGTAAGTTCATTTAAGTTAAAAGGAGGTTTAAGGAATTATTTAAGTAACTTGAGGTGAGTAGGAAATAAGTTCATTTCGATTCCATAATTAATGTGTTAATTCGCTAAATTATTTAAAGGATAGGTAAAGCTCTAAAGGTTTAGAAAATACACTAACTAAACAATATTTCCCCTCCATTTATTAGAGTAATTTCGGCCACCCCCCTTGGTGAGATAACAATTCCTTGACAACTCACCAACTTTGACCCTTTTCTTGTTATTTATTAGTAGGATAATCCTTTCATTGTGATCACCATTTAATTAATAATCAACCTATATCTAGCCATGTAGAATCGGTCATGCCTCCTTAATCCCTCCAAATCATTTTGATATCAAGCATTTCAAATTCAAAAGGGAGCAAGACTTGGTCATACATTTGAATCCATTTTATATTGGAACTCCCCTCACTCTCCTAACCATTTCCCCCTCTCCCTCACCACAGAAATTCAGTACCATTTCAGAACATTTTTCGTGAGAAAATAGTGAGGAAAACCGAGAGCATTTAGAGAAAAATAATCGAGTAGAATGTAGATCAAGAAAACACTCCGTATCCTCCGTGCCGCGTCGTTGTGTTTCGTTCGTTTTCCTTTTCAAAATGAAACCAGGCATGTATATGTTCTCCTTTGCTGTTCAATCAAGCCGTATTATGATTTTTAAACACTACATGATCATGATCTTTCAACCAAAACCTAAATACTTGACCACCTTTTCAAAAAAAATGAAGTGCAGAATTTTTGTTCTCCTTTCATGCTTTACGGTTCGCTTGTTTTTGTGAGTACAGGTGGATGGTTCGATCCTAGGCTCCCAAGGCTGCTCCTAGGCATGTACTAGGATGGATTAGGACCATGTTGGTCCATTAGTTCAGCCCCCATGCTTGCTAGAAATCGAAATGACAGCAACCTCCCCGTAGTGCAGAATTGGAGTTCGAAAATTCTGTTTTGCTTACCTAAGGATGGTTCGAACCTTGGTTGGCTCTTTGGCCTGTAACCCTGGTTTTAACCCTTCCCTAGCATGTCTAGGACGTGACAAAGATGTCATTTCATGGCTTGGTTCACGTCCCAATCGGTTTAAAAAATAAACAAGAACAGCCCCTCAGTTTTTAGAAGAATTCTGGTGTTGCGTGTGTGTAATGTTTCGAAAGTATGGGTGTTGGTGTGGATCTTGGTTGGCTCATTAGCCCTTAGCCACGGTTCATACCATGCTCCTTGAAGTATAGATCATGCCATGGTCAATCAAATGGTCCATTGAATGGTCCATGACAGCTGAACAATCATAGCACCCCACGCATGAAGGTGTGCTCTCGGGTGGAATGACTTGGCTTGTTTCGGTTGTGGTTCGAATTGTGGCTGGCCTAGGGACCTTAGCCATGGTTCAAATCATTCCTTAGGGTGTTGGTAACAGGTTATGGTCAGTGGTTCAAGCCCCAATGGCCATTAGCCTCGCAAACGACGCAAGGAAACCAAAGCACAGCTGCTGTATTTTGTGGACAACAACTTGCTGCTTCTGTTCAGTGGCTCTTTTGAGTTCTTGGTTGGCTTTTAGCCTATAGCCTTGGACTGGACAGTGCCCCATCGAATTGGGGTCATGTTTTTGGCTGTTCGTGATTCGGATCATTTTAGAGGTCGTACGAGAAATTACGGTGCGATGTGCTAAATTGACTCTCGAAAGAGCTTTTCATGTTTTGGCCTCAATTCACCAAAATTTCGACCCTTTTCATTTTAGGAGCATTATTTCATTATTTTAAGTGAATTTTAATCATGAATAAATGATGGTTCGGTGTTGGTTCGGGTTGGCATGGAGTCATGATTAAATACAAAGTCGTTGGGCGTAATTGTCTCGTTTTTGGATTCAATTACAAAGTTTGGTCAAGAAAATCATTTGCATATTTTCATGTTAAATTTAGGTCGCAGCGAGCCTGGGAACGATCCAATCCATGAGGTAAAATAATACAGGATATTTCATCATGCCATTTAATTATATTGTGTGCATAAAAATATAAAATATTCATTTTTGAGATTTATGTGATATTGCTTGTTGCTATTTCACTATCATGGGATCATTGTATCATCCGGTAGTCAGTTACCGGTCAGTTCAGTTCAGTTCCACCCAGTATACTGTGGCATTAATCTGATCAGACATTCATTACTTCACCCGGTCGTCAGTTACCAGTCAGTTCAGTTCAGTTCAGTGCAGGGGCCACTTGTGTAGACCATAATATCAACAGAAAATTTTTTACATGTTATTTTATGACAGGGCTCGATTGAGCAAGCATTTCACTTATGATTTTCAGTCAGTTATGCACGTATTATAATTGCTCATGATAAGTTATTTTCACGTTACGCCTCTTGACATGATATTTTTACTCCCATGCAACTTTATTATATTATTTACTCGTTATTTACGATATATGCATGCTGAGTCTTTCAGCTCACTAGACTTGATTTTTGTAGGTACTGATGATGTCGGGGCCGAGGGCGTGGACCAGTGAGCTAGCTTGGGTCGGCAGTAGTGGAACCCGAGGACCTGATTTACAGCACTTGCCATTTTTATGCTCAAACATATTTATCAGTTGTTGGATTACTTTACTTGTTATTTTGTGAGCAATAATTTTTGCGCTGCTATTTTTAAACATTAAACTTGATTTATCAGTTTATTTTTTGATGAGGCATTTTAATTATTTTAAAAAGAAAATTTTAATTTTTTCGCAAATTTTCAAACAAGAATTTTCGGGCCATTATAGCTGGTATCAAAGCAATGATTCTGTATAGGGTTGTACTACTACTGACCACGAGAATCTCATGAAGTCACGTCTTCGGTCTGTAAGTTTTACATTTACGCATTTTATTCAAAGCATGAATTATTTAACATCATGTTTTCATGAAATGTTTTACGTCCAAATTTATTTTATTGTTTAGTATTTAAATTTAAATAAATTATAGAGATTATGCATGTTGGTTACGTATGGGTTATGTATGGAACAGTATGCCCCCTAGACGCATTCTCAAGCGCACTAGAAATGACGAGCCTCGCCAAGAGAACAGGGAGGAGCAGAGGCAGGAGAGAGACTTACCACCTCCACCTCCACCTCCACCTCCACCTCCACCGGACATGAATGCCCAGATGCTAGCTGGGATGACTCAGTTCTTCGCACAGTTTGCAGGGAACCATGTTATGGCAGCCAGGCCGACAGGGCCCGAGGCTGTCTACGAGAGATTCATGAAGATGCGTCCTAAGGAGTTTTCAGGGACGACGGACCCCATGATTGACGAGGGCTGGATCAAGTCCCTCGAGGTTATCTTCGAGTTCATGGAGCTTGGAGATGCAGACAGAGTCCGATGTGCCACCTACTTATTCGGAGGAGATGCCCGCTTATGGTAGGAAGGAGCGTCGGTAGCCCTGAACTTGGCTACGCTGAGCTGGACACACTTCACGGAGGTTTTCTACTCCAAATATTTCACTGAGGAGGTGCGCACCAGGTTGACTACATAATTCATGAGCCTGAGGCAGGGAGATCTGGCTTTTACGGAGTTCATCAGTAATTTTGAGAAAGGTTGTCATTTTGTGCCCCTGATCGCGAATGATGCTAAAGCCAAGTTGATACATTTCTTGGTGGGTCTACGGCCGATCTTGCGCCGTGATGTTAGGGTGTCTGACCCTACTACTTATGAGGTCGCTGTCTCCAAAGCTTTAGCCGCAGAGCAGGATCAGCGTGATATCGAGAGAGACCGCTAGGTCAAGCGCCAAGTCCAGGTACCACACCGTCCTCTTCCTCAGCAGCATCAGCAGCAGAACAAGAGGCCTTTTCATGGGCCGCCTAGAAACAGAGGTCAGCAGCAGCAGCAGCGGGGACGCCCAGCCCCGAGGACCTTTGAGCACCTAGTCTGTCCTATGTGCTCGCGCCGCCATCCTGGAGCATGTATGTTTGGCTCAGGAAAGTGTTACAAGTGTGGTAGTTCAGACCACTTACTTCTGCAGTGTCCTCAGAGGAATCTGCCTACCCAAGGCAGAGTTTTTGCTCTCCATGCCACGGGGACGAACTCGGAGACCATGCTTATGACAGGTACCTTTAAGCTTTAAGTTTATATTTGGGACTTAATGTTTTGGGTTATGATTTTTTTTTTTGAACTTAGAATTTCGATAGGATTGCATGCTCTACTCAGTATTATTTTCGGGAATTAGGTTAGAAGAACTTTGACCTTTGCATGTCTATAAGTTTAGTTTTTGTAACTATTGGGTTCAACTTAGAGTTCCACTCTTTCAGGGAGAATTTTTTATATCTGGTTCTGCTACGAAAGCCCTGATAGATTCAGGGGCTACTCATTCCTTTATTTCGGAGACCTTCGCTAATTTCCTCAAGGTCAAGATCGTTGGGCTAGATGTAGCCTATTCAATAGTATTGCCTTCTGGAGAGGAGATGGCAGCTACCAATGTGATCCGAGACATAGATCTTGAGCTCCATGGCAATCTTGTTTATGCGGATCTTATCGTACTGCCGATGCCAGAGTTTGACATTATTCTAGGGAAGGATTGGCTATTGCGGAACATAGTTTTGATTTACTTCCAGCGAAGATCTGTTCTAGTCCAACCGCCTGGAATGACACAGTTCTTAGTCGAGCCGGACAGGTACTTTCCCTTACCGCGCATTATTCCTTATGTCAAGGCTAGGAAGCTCATTCATAGAGGGTGTCGGGCGTTTTTAACAACTTTTATATCTGTCCCCGAGGCACCCAGTCAGTCAGCCGCAGATATTCCGATTGTTAGAGACTTCTTAGATGTTTTTCCTAAGGACGTCTCTGGTTTGCCACCCGAGAGAGAGGTGGAGTTTTCTATTGAGCTTATGCCAGGTATGGCTCCGATCTCCAAAGCACCGTACCGACTAGCACCGACAGTGATGGCAGAGCTTAAGAAGCAGATTCAGGAACTTCTAGATAAGGAGTTCATTCGCCCGAGTTTTTCTCCATGGGGCGCGCCAGTCTTATTTGTGAAGAAGAAGGATGGCTCTATGAGGCTTTGCATTGACTACCGGGAGTTGAACATGGTTACAATGAAGAACAAATACCCACTTCCGAGGATTGAGGATTTGTTTGACCAGTTGCAGGGAGCTTCGATATTCTCCAAGATAGATCTGCGTTCCGGTTATCACCAGTTGAGGGTGAAAGATGTTGATGTTTCCAAGACTGCTTTTAGGACTCGTTATGGCCACTACGAGTTCCTTGTGATGCCGTTCGGTCTGACGAATGCGCCAGCGATCTTCATGGATCTGATGAATCGCGTATTTCAGCCGTATTCTCCTCTACTCCAAGAATCAGGAGGTCACAGCAGACACCTGGCCACAGTGCTGCAGACCTTGCAGAAGCACAAGTTATTCGCAAAGTTTAGTAAGTGCGAATTCTGGTTAGAGAAGGTGGCGTTCTTAGACTACATTGTTTCTAGCAGTGGTATTGAGGTAGACCTAGCGAAAGTTGCCGCAGTCAAAGATTGGGTTGTGCCGCAGAATGCATCAAAGATCAGAAGTTTTCTTGGGCTAGCAGGATATTATCGGAAGTTCATTAAGGGATTCTCCTCTATTGCCGTTCCACTCACATCATTGACCAAGAAGAATGTGAAATTTGTGTGGAGCGATGATTGTCAGAAGAGCTTGGATACTTTGAAGCAAGCTCTTATCTCAGCCCCAGTTTTGACCATGCCGTCAGGGCCCGGAGATTTTGTTCTGTATACCGATGCTTCGAAGCTCGGTCTTGGAGCAGTATTGATGCAACATGGGAAGGTGATAGCATACGCTTCTCGATAGTTGAAAATCCATGAGAAGAATTACTCTACCCATGATCTAGAATTGGCCGCCGTGGTATTTTCCTTGAAGATTTGGAGGCATTATTTGTATGGAGAGAAATGCCACATCTTTACCGACCACAAGAGCCTCAAGTATTTCTTTACGCAGAAGGAGCTGAACATGAGTCAGAGGCGTTGGTTGGAGCTTGTGAAGGATTATGACTATGACATTAGCTACCACCCGGGTAAAGCTAATGTAGTTGCGGATGCATTGAGCAGAAAAGTCGCAGTGATGGCTCATTAGACAGTTTCGAGACCTCTTCAGACTGAGATGCAGAGGTTTGGTCTAGAGACTTATCCTCGAGTTAGAGTTCCCCGTCTATCTACCTTGACGATTCAGTCCTCTCTTATTGACTGTATTCGCAGTGGTCAGCCAGCAGATGAGCAGTTAACAAAGTGGAAGCAGAGAGATGAGGCCAAGGGCAGTGTCTTGTATACAGTGAGCGACAGTATAGTGAGATATCGGGACAGGATGTGGGTTCCTAGCAGTGATTCTCTCCGAGCAGATATTCTATCAGAGGCCCACATGTCGCCGTACTCTATTCACCCTGGGAGTACGAAGATGTACAGAGATCTGCAGTTATTGTATTGGTGGCCGGGAATGAAGAGGGATATCAGACGGTTTGTATCCGAGTGTCTGACTTGTCAGTTAGTGAAGGCGGAGCATCAGAGACCAGCAGGTTTGCTCAAGCCTCTTCCCATTCCCGAGTGTAAGTGAAAAATGTTACCATGGACTTCGTGACCGGTTTGCCGAAGTCAGTCAGAGGATCAAATTCTATCTGGGTGATTGTAGATCTTCTTACCAAATCAGCGCATTTCTTGCCCATTAAGACGACTTTCACCATGATTCAGTATGCAGAGTTGCATATCCGGGAGATAGTCGGACTTCATGGTATTCCAGTTTCTATTGTATTTGACAGAGATCCTAGATTCACTTCCGCATTCTGGAAGAGTTAGCATTCGGCAGTGGGTACGAAGTTGCTGTTTAGCACAGCTTTCCGTCCGCAGACAGATGGGCAGTCAGAGCGAGTTATTCAGATCATGGAGGATCTTCTCCGTGCTTGTGTTATTGATTTCTCTGGGATTTGGGAGTCGAACTTGCCATTAGTGGATTTCATCTATAACAACAGCTTCCAGTCCTCTATTGGTATGGCTCCGTTTGAAGCACTCTATGGCCGCAAGTGCAGATCTCTTGTTCATTGGGATGACGTAGGAGAGAGATCAGAGTTGGGTCCAGAGATTATTTAGCAGGCTGCGGATGTAGGAGTCAAGATCCGGGATAAGATGCGGACTGCTCAGAGCCGACAGAAGAGCTATGCAGATCAGAGGAGGAGAGATTTAGAGTTTGCCGTTGGCGACCATGTTTTCGTGAAGGTAGCACCTATGAAGGGTGTCATGCGATTCGGAAAGAAAGGAAAGCTCAGTCCGAGATTCATTGGACCATTTGAGATCCTCGACAGAGTTGGGACGTTAGCTTATCGTGTGGCTCTTCCGCCGAATCTGGCTGGAGTACACAATGTGTTCCACGTCTCTATGCTGAGGAAGTACATGGCGAATCCTTCGCATGTCTTGAACTTTGAGCCGTTGCAGCTTACTCCGAACCTATCTTATGAGGAGAGACCAGTGCAGATCTTAGACAGACAGGAGAAGAAGCTTCGGAACAATCTGGTGAAGCGAGTGAAAGTCAAATGGCTTAACCATTCAGAGGAGGAAGCTACATGGAAGTCTGAGTCAGAGATGAGGAGTCGGTACCCCGAGCTATTCGGTAAATTTTAATTTCGAGGACGAAATTTTTTTTAAGGGGGGGAGAGTTGTAGAACCCGTAAATTAGACTACGTATAAGCCATGCATAATTCTAGTATTTTAAATTAAAATGATTTTATTGCATGAGTATTTAAATGCTTTTCTTTAAAGTTAATTATTTTATGCAGTAGTTTAAATTTTTAACTTTTCAATTAATTCAGTGAGGCCGTAGTGGAGTTGGAGTTTTGAGATAAAATTTAAAATTTAGAAAACATTCCCAGAGTTTATTTTAGCTAAATAGTAAGTTAATTTAAGTTAAAAGGAGGTTTAAGGAATTATTTAAGTAACTTGAGGTGAGTAGGAAATAAGTTCGTTTAGGTTCCATAATTAATGTGTTAATTCACTAAATTATTTAAAGGATAGGTAAGGCTCTAAAGGTTTAAGAAATACACTAACTAAACCATATTTTCCCTCCATTTATTAGAGTAATTTCGGCCACCCCCCTTGGTGAGATAACAATTCTTTGACAACTCACCACCTTTGACCCTTTCCTTGTTATTTATTAGTAGGATAATCCTTTCATTTTGATCACCATTTAATTAATAATCAACCTATATCTAGCCATGTAGAATCGGTCATGCCTCCTTAATCCCTCCAAATCATTTTGATATCAAGCATTTCAAATTCAAAAGGGAGCAAGACTTGGTCATACATTTGAATCCCTTTTATATTGGAACTCCCCTCACTCTCCTAACCATTTCACCCTCTCCCTCACCACCGAAATTCAGTACTATTTCAGAACATTTTTCGTGAGAAAATAGTGAGGAAAACCGAGAGCATTTAGAGAAAATTAATCGAGTAGAAGGTAGATCAAGAAAACGCTCCGTCTCCTCCGCGCCGCGTCGTTGTGTTTCGTTCGTTATCCTTTTCAAAACAAAAACCAGGCATGTATATGTTCTCCTTTGCTCTTCAATCAAGTCGTATTATGATTTTTCAACACTAGATGATCATGATCTTTCAACCAAAACCGAAATACATGACCACCTTTTCAAAATAATGAAGTGCAGAATTTTTGTTCTCCTTTCATGCTTCACGGTTCGTTTGTTTTTGTGAGTACAGGTGGATGGTTCGATCCTAGGCTCCCAAGGCTGCTCCTAGGCATGTACTAGGATGGATTAGGACCATGTTGGTCCATTAGTTCAGCCCCCATGCTTGCTGGAAATCGAAATGACAGCAACCTCCCCATAGTGCAGAATTGGAGTTCGAAAATTCTGTTTTGCTTATCTAAGGATGGTTCGAACCTTGGTTGGCTCTTGGGCCTGTAACCCTGGTTTGAACCCTTCCCTAGCATGTCTAAGACGTGACCAAGATGTCCTTTCATGGCTTGGTTCATGGCCCAATCGGTTTCAAAAATAAACAAGAACAGCCGCTCGGTTTTTAGAAGAATTCTGGTTCTGCGTGTGTGTAATGTTTCGAAAGTATGGGTGTTGGTGTGGATCTTGGTTGGCTCATTAGCCCTTAGCCACGGTTCATACCATGCCCCTTGATGTCTAGATCTTGCCATGGTCAATAAAATGGTCAATGGAATGGTCCATGACAGCTGAACAATCGTAGCACCCCACGCATGAAGGTATGCTCTCGGGTGGAATGACTTGGCTTGTTTCGGTTGTGGTTCGAATTGTGGCTGGCCTAGGGCCCTTAGCCATGGTTCAAATCATTCCTTAGGGTGTTGGTAAGAGGTTCTGGTCAGTGGTTCAAGCCCCAATGGCCATTAGCCTCGCAAACGACGCAAGGAAACCAAAGCACAGCTGCTGTATTTTGTGGACAGCAACTTGCTGCTTCAGTTCAGTGACTCGTTCGAGTTCTTGGTTGGCTTTTATCCCATGGACTTGGACCGACAGTGCCTCATCGAGTGGGAAGGTCATGTTTTTGGCTGTTCGTGATTCGGATCATTTTAGAGGTCGTACGAGAAATTACGGTGCGATGTGCCAAATTGACTCTCGAAAGAGCTTTTCATGTTTTGGCCTCAATTCACCTAAATTTCGGCCCTTTTCATTTTAGGAGCATTATTTCATCATTTGAAGTGTATTTTAATCATGACTAAATGATGGTTCGGTGTTGGTTCGGGTTGGCAAGGAGTCATGATTAAATACAAAGTCGTTGGTCGTAATTGTCTCGTTTTTGGATTCAATTACAAAGTTTGGTCAAGAAAATCATTTGCATATTTTTCATGTTAAATTTAGGTCGCAGCGAGCCTGGGAACGATCCAATCCATGTGGTAAAATAATACAGGATATTTCATCATGCCATTTAATTATATTACGTGCATAAAAATATAAAATATTCATTTTTGAGATTTATGTGATATTGCTTGTGGCCATTTCACTATCATGGGATCATTGTATCATCCGGTCGTCAGTTGCCGGTCAGTTCAGTTCAGTTCCACCCAGTATACTGTGGCATTAGTCTGATCAGACGTTCATTACTTCACCCGGTCGTCAGTTACCGGTCAGTTCAGTTCAGTTCAGTGCAGGGGCCACTTGTGTAGACCATAATCTCAACAGAAAATTTATGACATGTTATTTTATGACAGGGCTCGATTGAGCAAGCATTTCACTTATGATTTTCAGTCAGTTATGCACGTATTATAATTGCTCATGATAAGTTATTTTCACGCTAAGCCTCTTGACATGATATTTTTACTCCCATGAAACTTTATTATATTATTTACTCGTTATTTACGATATATGCATGCTGAGTCTTTAGGCTCACTAGACTTGATTGTTGTAGGTACTAATGATGTCGGGCCGAGGGCGGGGACCAGTGAGCTAGCTTGGGTCGGCAGTAGTGGAACCCGATGACCTCATTTACAGCACTTGCCATTTTTATGCTCAAACATTTTTATCAGTTGTTGTATTACTTTACTTGTTATTTTGTGAGCAATAATTTCTTCCGCTGCTATTTTAAAAATTAAACTTGATTTATCAGTTTATTTTGTGGATGAGGCATTTTAATTATTTTTAAAAAGAAAATTTTAATTTTTTCGCAAATTTTCAAACACGAATTTTCGGGCCATTATAGAAGAAGCAGCTCTGCAAAAGACCTTCGATACAACACTTTTCCAACTATCATATAGCACGAACACTTCATCTTCAACTTACGAGCCAGACATATTTGAATGAGTCAGGATCCTACCCAATGGACTATTGGTGAGCACCACAATTGGGAGAGATAGGAAATAGGGTCTCAAGCGTCTCGCCGTCATCACTAGAGCCAAAGCCAATTTTTCCAACCATGAGTACCTTATCTCTGACCCTCTGAGTGTGTGTGAAACATAGTAGACCGGTTGTTTGAAAGGAGATCGTTTATGGTGCTTGCTTGCGCAACCGAAGTTTCAAAAATTATATTTCATACAAGAACCGAGCACCCTAAACACTATAATGTGTAGCAAATATAATAAAACACAAAATGACATTTATAGTGTGTTTTAGAAATATACCTATCAATCTTAAAAGATTGATGATGGCTCCAACTTAGTTGTCAAACAACTAAGCTCTTCAATGGCAAGAAAAATCTTCAAGCTTCCAATGAGCACTCCTTGCTCAAAAATTAAGCTCACCA
This sequence comes from Primulina eburnea, assembly GCF_022965805.1. Taxonomy (NCBI): domain Eukaryota; kingdom Viridiplantae; phylum Streptophyta; class Magnoliopsida; order Lamiales; family Gesneriaceae; genus Primulina; species Primulina eburnea. Next base: position 20,368,779 of record NC_133105.1, read on the forward strand.
CCAAGGAAGATCCCCTCTAATTTTGCAATAGAAAAATTAGAGGATTTTTTTGAGAAGAGAGTGCAATCTTCAACAATTGAAGAAGAAAAAATGCAGGAGAATAGAGGAGAAAAATTTCGCCAAGTCTAGTGTGGGAGGAGAGAAGGATCGCGTTTCTTGGTTGTGTGAAAAATTAAAGTGAGCATGTGCATGCCATGCCTTGGTTGTTGAAAAAGTAGCATCCAACCCTTCACCTCTCATGCATGTAATTCTATTTGGGCTTGTAACAATGAAAAAGTCCATGGACTTTAATTTAATTGTCTCAAACAAATTTGAGAAAATTAATCCTTACTTGATTTTATTCAAGCCCACTAGTTGAATAATTATTTCCTATTGGTCTCTACAAGACCCAATATTATTTAATTAATTCAACAATTGAATTAATTTAATTATTTGGACTCTACTAGGCCCACTAGTGTTTAATTAATTCAACACTTGAATTAATTTAATTTAGTCCATAAAAATGTTTATGAAAATCACAAGTTTCAAATACATCATTTATTTGGAAAACTTATAATTTAGGAATGCTTACTCAAATTAATGTTACATTCTCCTTATAGAAGTCATACTTCTATTTTTGTTTACGCTTATAAACTCCTTTATAAGCCGTTCAGCACATTGAACTATTTTAACTTCTCAACGGGATCTAGAAAGTTAGCACTTGTGTGGCCCTCAATGGTTCATTAATACAACTAGCCGTGGGTTCACATCTCCATGTGATTTGGGACTAAACATGTCCGTATATGAGCATACCCAAATTGCTCCATTCTTACTTATCAACTCCTTGATAATAAGAACGTCAGAACTCAAGTCTGATAGTGTACCCAACCAATCATGTTAAACTCCTAGCAGCATCGCTTACATGATTCCCTAGGTATCAAATGATAGTGCCTGCAAGAACTGTTCAATTATGGTTAGCGTACAGTATGGTCCATTCAACTCATATGTCCGGACCGATTCGAAAACTATTGGTATATCGAGAGCTATCAAAGAATCGATACTATGTGTCATGTCGTAGTTGCATCGATGGTGTAATCTATGAAAATACTCTGATCAGACATTTCATCCTACATATACATGAGATCACATAGGATATCCATACCCGAAGGTAAGCGGTGAATCCCCAAATACAATGCATCAACTCCTATATATTTCCACAAAACACCAAACCTTGCCACCTGATGACCCCATGAGAGTCGGTAAACAAGTCAAAGTGCAATGCTAGCATATAGAGTCTCAATATTGTCCCGGGTCATAAGGAATAATGGTGTACAACCATAAACTAGGACGCTTCCACTAGATAAGTGAGAACCACTTGGAATGTCCTATATGGAGGAATGTTCAGTGCACTCTACCAGGAGCACCTATCTGCATGCTCGGACATCACAATGTCCCCTCACTACCACAAATTTCTTAGTGAAAACTGTTGTCGTAGAGACTTTTCTTAAGCAAAAGACAACGATTTTATAAAACCGTTGTCTTTTGAGGGGCAAATACAACAGTTTTTAGGGTAAATGACAACGGTTCTATAAAACCGTTGTCTTTGAGCGCTTATGACAACGGTTCTATGAACCATTGTCTAATAGCATGTTTTTTTTGACAATTGACAACGGTTAGAAAACCGTTGTGAGGAGTAGTGTTGTTTGAAACATTTTAGTGACGGTTTTTTCTAAAACCGTTGCTAGCGACGGTGTTTTCAAACCGTCGCTGTTTTAAAATTGCGACGGTTTTGCGACTACCCGTAGCTAACTTTAGTGACAGTTAAAATTAGACTCGTCGCATTTTTTCACGAAGCGACGGTTCTACTAAAATCTTCGCTAATTTTAGCGACTGTTTTAGTGTATCCATCGCGAAATATAGCGATGGGTAATAGGCAAACCGTCGCCAAAATTCAAAATTTGAAAATACCTCCATAATTCGCGACGGTATGACCTAAAACCGTCGCACAATTTCTCTATAAATACCACAATTTTCGATCCATTTCTCACACCCACCTCACAAAACTTAAAATTTTTCTCTCTTATACAATTTTACCACTTCACAACACTTAAAATTTTTATCTCTTACAAAATTTTAGTTTCTTTGTACGATTAAATTTTCGCGATAGTTTGTAGTAAATTTTGAAGTGTTAGTTAAGATCATGAATATTGTTTGTATAGTAAGTTTTTTTTACCTAAAATATTAGCGACGGAAATCATAGAGAAACCGTCGTTAATTGTAGCGACAGAATTCATCCAGACCGTCGTTAGTTTTAGCGACGGAGTAAATGCAGTCGGTCGCTAATTTTAGCGATATTTGTGATAAATCTATCGCCAATTTTAAATCCGACAGTTTTTTAAAAACCGTCGCAAATTGTAGCTACAACAACGGTGAAAAACCGTTGTCTTTGAGCGAAGCTTTTAACAACAGGAGCTTTAACAACAGTTTTGAAAAGGCTACGACAACGGTTAAAAACCGTTGTCATAGGGCATTTTCTTGTAGTGCCTACCAATGAAACATGGTACTCACATCATAGATACTAGTCTCAAACTCGAGCGGCCTATATCCTTCTTTGCGACGGCTGAATCGACTAGGAACTGTTTAGAATATACAGTATTGCAAATATGAGTTTCATGATACTCATCATATGAGCATCTCATATTCATTCTACTATTTGTACATTCAAGGACTTTATGTATGCAACTAGCATGAGTATACAGATAAAGATGTGCCAAAACAATAATTTCAAATATTATTAAAATAAATATTGTTTATACATATAGTTTCAACATGAACCATCGGCCAACACTTGGCTCGACGGGCATCTATTCTAACAATCTCCCACTTGCACTAAAGCCAACTACCCATATACTTCAAACCCATCGATTCACAATGATTCTTGAATAATGGTCCAGGTAAAGGCTTAGTAAGTGGATCAGCAACATTATCTGCGGAGCCGACTTTGTCAATCGACACTTCTCCTCTTTCCACAATCTCTCGGAGGATGTGGTACTTTCTCAATACAGTTTTGGATTTCTGATAAGACCGTGGCTCCTTTGTTTTGAGCAATGGCTCCCGTGTTGTCACAAAACACCGGGACAGGAGAAACTCCATTAGGAATGGCGCCCAAATCTTGGACGAAATTTGTGGGGACCCGGACGCTAATCATCTTCTTAATCGTCGTTGGGATTTAATTATCTGTTATGATAAACAGGGTCTAAAATTTTTCTTTTTAAATTATAACTGCGGAAGGTAATGGAATCTAAATACTATATATGTCTGTATATAAAAATACACATTCAGTATTAAAATACAATAATGTACAACATTCGAATCTAAGGTTCACTACTAAAGCTCTAGTAGTAAAATCCAATCTACGGTAAGTCCAGAATCACCACGCTAAACTCGTCTTCTCTCATCATCTTCTCGACCCTGATCCAGTCCCACCTGTTGTCATGCACACATACACAACACGACAACAGCCGGATAACTCCGGTGAGAATAAATCCCAGTATAACACATGGTAAGCATGTATATAAACAAACTAATTCATAAAACATGCGATCATGTATAAACCAATATAATATTTCATAATCTATGAAATTAATCATGCAATTCAAATCAGATAAACATGCATATAAACAATCTAGATCATAAAAACATACTAGCACAACTGGAAGCAATAACGATGGGTCCCATGATCTAGGAGCCACATCCATATAAGTATGAAGTCCTAATCAAATCATGTCTAGACTTGACTCGATCTATAACTCTAGGGATCCCGGGGTGAATAAGACGATCTATCACCTACTCTCCAATCGGGGTGACGGTACGTCTTATTCCTAGACTTCGGCCTGATCTGTATCCGCATCTACAATAGGGGAGGTGATCTTCCCCTAAGCTGTGATATCGCCGAACGTCTAGAAGTCTGCCTGATCTCCAGACTGTCCTATCTTAATGCATGAATACAAAATCTGCAAACAAGCATAATCATCTTAATGCGATGTAACATGATCTGTAAACAAAGCATAATCATCTTAACATAATTTGCATACAAGATCTATAAACAAATCTAATCATGTCAAGATATATCATAATCATCTCAAAATAAAACAATGAACAAGTATGTGATTTTAGTGGGCAACTCAAGTGGTGATCTCAATTGAGTTGTTTCTTCCCGAATATCACATGAATTATACCTTTGTCGTCCCCGTCTGAGGAAGACGAAGTCTCGAAGTTCAGTCTGTCCATATCCGATCTGACATGACAATATAAATACACTGTATCAATGTGTAACTCAAAACACAATCTGTTCTGATCAATACTCAACTCAATACAAAATCTGATCAATGTCTGAACAAAATACAATCTGATTCATATCAACAATATCACGATATAATCGAAATCATTTCTGAATCTAATCAATCTGAATCAGCTGATGTTTCAACGGTACAACAATACAGTCTTGATAAACTCGTCGATGTCAACATCACAAATATCATATCAGAACTCGTAATCAATACCATATTATCATTCTTCTAATTCCAGCATATCAATATCTATCAAATGCAACTCAAGATATGCTGAGATTCAAAACATAGGCATACGGTATGATTTCTTCGATCTGACTTCACATATATACTGAATAATCTATCCAGAACACATAAAATAATCATCTCTCTATTCCTCAAGCAAGAACAATACAAATCTAGTGTTTAATCTAAATCAATATCTTCTGAAAATCATAACAATTACAGAAACAGTCTGTTCTTTAATCTGTCTTCAATTCTACATTGTCTACGGTAGTAGAAACACCATATCTGAATCCCATGCAATTCTAGCAACATCATATTTTCAAAACACTGAAAAACGTAATAAAACTTACGTCCTTGTGTAGCTCGTAGCACGAGGAACACGATACTACGTTCAGATTCAATTCTGATAGACGGATCTTCCACAATCGCAACCTAAAAGGTGTAAGGATTTTCTAGAGAATTCTCGTGTCTTTTGCTGCGTTTTTCTGAAAGAATCAACGTGTCATGCTCATATATATACTGCATGCAACACCTGAAAACGTGGCCTTATTATTCAAGCTACACGCATGACCGCGGGTGCGGTCATGTATTGTACCGCGGGTGCAGTGACCCCACCGCGGGTGCGCTCCTGTTAGCACCGCGGGTGCGGTCTGGCCATTTCCAAAAACTCCCAACTTTCTGCCACTCAACCGCGGGTGCGGTCTTGGTTGCACCGCGGGTGCGGTGTGGCTTCGGCCTTTCTTGCAAAAATTCATCATTGCATGACCGCGGGTGCACTCCTGTTCTGGCCGCGGGTGCGGTCTTGCAAACCCTATTTTCTCATGTCTTTTCTTCCCTCATTGCATGTCATACGTTCTCATATCTTCCGAGTCTCTCGTTAATGAATATTGATAATCTTGGTTTATTAATTCCATAATTCTCGGGCATTACATTTCTCCCCCTCTTAGATCTGAGTTCGTCCTCGAACTCATAAACAAAATAAATTTAGAGATATACGAGAAGAAATGTATACTAGAGTTTAAATCAAAATTCAACTCCCTGATCCCCGTCTGGAATACGAATTCATGAAGTATGCTGTCATAATACTTCTTAAATTAACTCTGACAAAATCAATCTTGCCCTGTTGGTTATACAACATCCGTATAAACCAATCACAGTTCATAACAACCTATCAGTATCATCTGCTGTTATTAAATCTGTTTCTTCCCAATCAAGGACATATACCATCTTCAGCTTCATATATCAATCGTCATCATCCGACGTTGGTTTCTTAAATCTGTTCATTCTGAACTATCTATTGTCATACAGTCATTCATATCATGAAAGTAATCTATATCAATTAGTATTAACATCCAGTACTAAGCTCTACCAATATTTGTCAATATCTGGTAATATACTCTGACTATCTGTCAATCTGTAATAAGTCTGCACAAGAGAGCTTATGACATACTCTATCACAAGTACAACTCCATCAAAATCACAATCTGATATCATCTAATTCTTGCATTCTCGTCAATCTGACTATTTCTTTGACATTGATCTATACCATCTGGTTCTGTTTGTACGTAATCTGGTACAAACTGATAGATATAGATTGAGTAATCTGTCAATCTTAATCATATCATATCATAATCTAAAGAAAATGGCTGGTAATTTCATTACGAAAGCCATAGAAATGTACTCCCATTTCTATTCAGAATTATACAAAATCTGTAATAATCTTCTTATTTCTATCTTTTTGTCTTCTTCTGTTAGCAATTCAGACTTGTCAGTACAATTTCTGCCAACATTTCTGTACACATTCTGTTATAACCGATCTAATCTGTTTATATCACGACTATCTGTTCGAATATCATACATTCTCAACTATCTGAATGAAAACTGAATCCACTACTATGCGGTTCTGACACTATCTGTGAGTTCAGATTCGAACTATCCTGTATAAACAAATCAGTGAATAACATAAATCAAGTAAGAAATACCTACCTGGTATTCAGCTCTGACTATCGATATCAAAATCTGTAACCAATTCTGAAACATTCTAATATCAACATAATCAGTCCCATATAACACAAAATCAAATATCTGTTATTCTGACTGATGCTCTGTTCTGATTATTACAAACAAATTCTGAACATTCTGATCATATGTCTGACTGTTTACACTAATCTGTATCAAACACTGATTCACAATAACAGTAATATTACATCAGATTCAGAATAGAAAGAACCTATACAGATCTAGTGAGTCTAAGAAAAATCAGAAAATAACAAAATCAAGCAACTGTAAATTCTGGCTATCTGACCACTCCTCATACTGCCCAGATCAACTGCTCTATTTCATCTGCAAATAACATATGCTCCCAAACTATCAGATATCACCATTACTGATGTAGAACAATAACAATACTCAGCAGATATATAACAATAATCGAATAAGATAATCTGTCAAATCAGACAATATACATTTCTTGACATTTCTGACATTTCTGAAATTTCTGATCTTTCTAATATCGGTATCTTTAACTGATCACAATCTCAACTGTATCAAAATCAATCTGTATACTAACTTCAGATATCGCATATTCTGACTACAATCTGTTTCAAGCAGGATTCTTATCTGAACAACTTCTGTATACAATCATTACAGTTCTCAGAATATTCAATACATTCTTCAAATATTCTATTCAGTCAATCAGATGCTACAATCATATTAAAATCTCATAGATATAACAAGCATAGAATCATCAGAACATTTCTGACTATACTAACACATGCTAAAGAGAAACACTAAATCATATGTAACTCCTGGTCGATATTCGTCTACTGATCTTTCAATTCATTCTGTATCATTCTGTACACTCAATATCATTCTGTACTGAATTCTAGCACAACAATCAATATCTGATCTAATCTGAATTAAATTCTGAAATCTATCTTTCTGATATAAAGTAATTCTAAATTTTATCTAGGCAAGCATCAATTAATTTGTACCTCATTAGCAAATCTGCCAATGCTATGCTCGATTTCAGTCAATCTATTGAATACATAAGGATACTATCTGTTCTTTTCTGTATTAATCGAGTCGTACACAACACAGATATCAAAGGAATTCAAAATCTAGAATCCTTACTGTGAAATCTCTACTCATCAGCCATATCTGGTCTGAATCTTGTACTTTCCTGACTGGAATTTATACTGGTTCTGTACTTGTTTAGCATATTAACATCAATAATGCGGTCGAATCAGAAGACACAAGTACATTATAATCTAACTCAATCTTATTCTTATCTTACTGTAGAATTTCTGATATCCCTCTTTCTTTCCCAACAAAGAAGAATCAATACCACAATACAACCAAACCCCACAGATACATCATATATCAATGCACTTCAGTCTAAGATAATCGTAGGGAATGCAGTAGTATATATCAATACATATGCAATCGAATTATAAAGAATAGTACCTGTTGTGGATTCTGGGTCTGTTCCTCAAATAAACGATGTTCCCTAAGATCTTCGAGACCATCTCTGGGGACAAACTTTAGCAAAATGCCCCAGCTGTTTACAGATATTACATCTACCAAGCACTCCTTGGCATTGCTCTGAGGAATGTCTCCCTCCGCAAGTCCTACAATAGACATCAGTATGGCTTGGACTCGAACCACTTGAGCTAGAGGAGCCACTTCCCAACTTCTTGAATGGCTTCTTACGAGTTTTCAGCAACTCTTGTTTCCCACTCGTACTGCCACGCTCATATCAAAGAGGGGATTGCTGTGTCTGGGGTGGCTTCACACAAAACCTTGTCAATTGTCTAATCAGACTCGCCTCCGCTCTCTTTGCTCTACTCAGGATGTCAGCAAAATGGTAAGGTCGTTGCAAATTCATGAATGCACTACCTCTGAATTCAACCCTCTGATGAATTGATTTACTATAGCTTCATCATTTCCAGCTAAATGAGGAGCAAAATGCATTAGAGTCGAGAATTTAGCAATATATTCGTCAATATTTAGCTGCCCTTGGCTCAAATTCTCAAACTCTAATTTCTTGTCCTCTCGGTATGAAGCTGAGAAAAATCTTCGATAGAATTCAGTTATGAATATTTCCCACGAAATCACTGTACCTCTCTGTGCCCACATTCTTGTACTGGTAATCCACCAACTCCTGGCGGCTTCTCGTACTGGTAAGGCACCATTTTAACCCTTTGTTCATCTGTACAGTCAAGTAAATCGAACAAAATTTCTATATCATCAAACCAGTTCTGACAATCTTCAGATGTCTCGGTACCACTCAGAATCGGCGGCTGTAATAACTCAAATTCTTTCATCTTTTCTTCTAACTGAGTTTCGAATACATTCATCTGTTCAGACGAAGTACTGCACTTTTCTGAAATTCTTCGAGGCGGTATATCTGATAATCAAACAGATTAGTACATAATCTATACAATCTGTCTCAGCCCTCCTCTGATCATATACCTCTGATCCAGACTCGGTTCTGATCCAGGCTTAATAAGTACATGCTGCAATCAACTCAGATACAAACAACATGTAATAGGGAAAGCAATAAATCATGCTAGCACACATAATGTAAATCAACATTGCAATAAATCTCATGCTAGCAATCACATGCATGGAAAGAAAATTCAATCTACCCCGCTCATTCTCTTCTATCTCAGTCTAAAGATTCTATCAACTCTGACTATCTCAATCTAAAGGATCTATCGCTCTGATAATCTAAGTCTAAAGGAACTATCAGCTCTGATACCACCTGTTGTGGGGACCCGGACGCTAATCATCTTCTTAATCGTCGTTGGGATTTAATTATCTGTTCTGATAAACAGGGTCTAAAATTTTTCTTTTTAAATTATAACTGCGGAAGGTAATGGAATCTAAATACTATACATGTCTGTATATAAAAATACACATTCAGTATTAAAATACAATAATGTACAACATTCGAATCTAAGGTTCACTACTAAAGCTCTAGTAGTAAAATCCAATCTACGGTAAGTCCGGAATCACCACGCTAAACTCGTCTTCTCTCATCATCTTCTCGACCCTGATCCAGTCCCACCTGTTGTCATGCACACATACACAACACGACAACAGCCGGATAACTCCGGTGAGAATAAATCCCAGTATAAAACATGGTAAGCATGTATATAAACAAACTAATTCATAAAACATGCGATCATGTATAAACCAATATAATATTTCATAATCTATGAAATTAAGCATGCAATTCAAATCAGATAAACATGCATATAAACAATCTAGATCATAAAAACATACTAGCACAACTGGAAGCAATACGATGGGTCCCATGATCTAGGAGCCACATCCATATAAGTATGAAGTCCTAATCAAATCATGTCTAGACTTGACTCGATCTATAACTCTAGGGATCCCGGGGTGATTAAGACGATCTATCACCTACTCTCCAATCGGGGTGACGGTACGTCTTATTCCTAGACTTCGGCCTGATCTGTATCCGCATCTACAATAGGGGAGGTGATCTTCCCCTAAGCTGTGATATCGCCGAACGTCTAGAAGTCTGCCTGATCTCCAGACTGTCCTATCTTAATGCATGAATACAAAATCTGCAAACAAGCATAATCATCTTAATGCGATGTAACATGATCTGTAAACAAAGCATAATCATCTTAACATAATTTGAATACAAGATCTATAAACAAATCTAATCATGTCAAGATATATCATAATCATCTCAAAATAAAACAATGAACAAGTATGTGATTTTAGTGGGCAAATCAAGTGGTGATCTCAATTGAGTTGTTTCTTCCCGAATATCACATGAATTATACCTTTGTCGTCCCCGTCTGAGGAAGACGAAGTCTCGAAGTTCAGTCTGTCCATATCCGATCTGACATGACAATATAAATACACTGTATCAATGTGTAACTCAAAACACAATCTGTTCTGATCAATACTCAACTCAATACAAAATCTGATCAATATCTGAACAAAATACAATCTGATTCATATCAACAATATCACGATATAATCGAAATCATTTCTGAATCTAATCAATCTGAATCAGCTGATGTTTCAACGGTACAACAATACAGTCTTGATAAACCCGTCGATGTCAACATCACAAATATCATATCAGAACTCGTAATCAATACCATATTATCATTCTTCTAATTCCAGCATATCAATATCTATCAAATGCAACTCAAGATATGCTGAGATTCAAAACATAGGCATACGGTATGATTTCTTCGATCTGACTTCACATATATACTGAATAATCTATCCAGAACACATAAAATAATCATCTCTCTATTCCTCAAGCAAGAACAATACAAATCTAGTGTTTAATCTAAATCAATATCTTCTGAAAATCATAACAATTACAGAAACAGTCTGTTCTTTAATCTGTCTTCAATTCTACATTGTCTACGGTAGTAGAAACACCATATCTGAATCCCATGCAATTCTAGCAACATCATATTTTCAAAACACTGCAAAACATAATAAAACTTACGTCCTTGTGTAGCTCGTAGCACTAGGAACACGATACTACGTTCAGATTCAATTCTGATAGACGGATCTTCCACAATCGCAACCTAAAAGGTGTAAGGATTTTCTAGAGAATTCTCGTGTCTTTTGCTGCGTTTTTCTGAAAGAATCAACGTGTCATGCTCATATATATACTGCATGCAACACCTGAAAACGTGGCCTTATTATTCAAGCTACACGCATGACCGCGGGTGCGGTCATGTATTGTACCGCGAGTGCGGTGACCCCACCGCGGGTGCGCTCCTGTTAGCACCGCGGGTGCGGTCTGGCCATTTCCAAAAACTCCCAACTTTCTGCCACTCAACCGCGGGTGCGGTCTTGGTTGCACCGCGAGTGCGGTGTGGCTTCGGCCTTTCTTGCAAAAATTCATCATTGCATGACCGCGGGTGCACTCCTGTTCTGGGCGCGGGTGCGGTCTTGCAAACCCTATTTTCTCATGTCTTTTCTTCCCTCATTGCATGTCATACGTTCTCATATCTTCCGAGTCTCTCGTTAATGAATATTGATAATCTTGGTTTATCAATTCCATAATTCTCGGGCATTACAAAATTCCTTATCCAAACAACCTCCAGCAATGTATTCGGCCTCAGTGGTGGAATATGCAGTACTGTCTTGCTTGGGACTCTTCCAAGAGACTGAAGCACCATTGAGCATGAATACGAACCCAGAGGTTGACTTCGAGTCATTGATATCGCTTTGGAAGCTAGAGTCGGTATAGTTTTCCAATTTCAGTTCTCCACCCCCATAGACCAAGAACAACTTATTGGTCCTGCTCAAATACTTGAGGATGTCTTGCACAGCTTTCCAGTGTGGAAGACCAGGGTTCAATTGATATCTACTCACTACACTTTGTGCGAAAGCCATGTCAGGACGTGTAGATATCATCTCATATATGATGCTACCAATTGCAAATGCATAAGGAATGCTTGTCATCGCCACTATCTCTGCATCTGTCTTGGGAGACACAGACTTCGATAGGGACACGCCATGACACATTGGTAGATGTCCTCTCTTGGAATCATCCATCGAGAACCGCTTCACGATGGTATCAATGTGTGTGGACATGGTGAGACCAAGCAATCTTCTTGATCTATCTCTATAGATCTATACTCCCAATACAAAAGATGCTTCACCCAAGTCTTGCATCGAGAACTTACTCACTAACCATATTTTAGTTGATTGCAACAACCCTACATCATTCCCAATTAGTAGAATGTCATCAACATAAAGCACCAGGAATGTCACAGCACTCCCACTGACCTTCTTGTACACACAGGGTTCCTCAGGATTCTTAGTAAAACCAAACTATTTGATTGTACTATTGAATCTAAGGTTCCAACTCCTAGATGCCTGCTTTAGACCATAAATAGATCTCCGAAGTTTGTATACCATATGCTCACTTTCAACAGATGTAAACCCTTCAGGTTGAAACATGTAAATCTCTTCCTTAATATCCCCATTAAGAAAGGCTGTCTTGACATCCATCTGCCATATCTCATAGTCATACCATGCATCTATGGTTAGCAATATCCTTATAGACTTGAACATTGCAACCGGAGAAAAGGTTTCCTCAAAGTCAACTCCTTGTCTTTGAGTATATCTTTTTGCCAGCAATCGCGCCTTGAAGGTCAATACCTTCCCATCCGCCCCAAGTTTCCTCTTGTAAATCCATTTACACCCTATGGGATTAGTTCCATCATGTGGATCCACGAAATTACACAATTGGTTTTAATGCATGGAATTCATCTCAGATTTCATGTCTTCAAGCCACTTGGATGAATCAGCATCAGATAACGCTTCCTTGAAGGTCCTTGGATCACATCCATGGTTAGGCTGATCATGACCCTCTTCAAGAAGCAGACCATACCTCATAGGTGGTCTAGAGACTCTATCGGATCTTCTAGGAGCTTGTATCTCCTCTCTTGTCTCTTTGGGTATGGGTTCTTCAATTGTGGGTGTCTATCGAACCTCTTCGGGTTATATTATCTTCCCTTTTCTATCCAATAGAAATTATTTTTCCAAAAAGGATGCATTCCAAGAAACAAAAACCTTTTTTTCTTGGGGATGATAGAAATAATATCCAACTGAATTCCTTGGATATCCCACAAAGTAACATAAAATGGATCGACTATCCAATTTATCTCTCACTGCCTGCTTCACATAAGCAGGGCATCCACATATTCTGAGATAAGAATATTTGGGAGGCTTACACATCCATATCTCATATGGTGTCTTATCAACTGCCTTTGAATGGACATTGTTCAACAACAGTGCCGCTGTCTCAAGCGCATATCTCCAAAAGGATGGCGGCAACTCCGTGAACCCCATCATAGAACAAACCATGTCCTTCAAAGTCCGGTTACGAAGCTCCAAAACACCATTCAACTGCGGTGTAAAAGATGGAGATCATGCGAGAGAATAACATTCTCCCTAAGATACTCTTGGAACTCGACACTCAATTACTCACCACCTCGATCCGATCGAAGTGACTTGATGTTTTGTCCAAAATATTTCTCTACTACACTTCTGAATTCTTTGAACCTTTCAAAGGCTTCAGAATTCTATTTCATCAAATACACATACCCATACCTCGAAAAGTCATCGGTAAAGGTTATGAAGTAGGCATGTTCCATGCTTAGTGGTGATGATAAACGGACCGCACACATCGGTATGAATCAAATCCAATAACCCTTTGGCTCGCTGCACATCGACCTTAAAGGGAATTTTGGTCATCTTTCTTTTTAGACAGGATTCACAAATTGAGAGAGAATTAATATCAGACATATCAAACATGCCCACTCCCACTAGCTTGTTCATCCTCTTAGGGAAATATAACCTAATCGAGCAGGACATAATTGTGCCGTATTAAGAGTATCTTGCTTTCGCTTGTTTGTTTTTGTTATTTCTTGGACATTGTTTAGTGGAATATCTTTAAATTTTAAGTTATGGAGATCGTTATCAAGTTCTCCAGTACCAATCAAACATTCATTCTTGTAAAATTTGCAAACACTTTTGCTAAATAAACAAGAATATCTGATACGAATCCTAGTACGAATGAGAAGCAAACACGATTATCGAAATCGCACCCTCAACTCAATAACAAACAAGGATCGATTGTGTTGTCCCGATCTTTTGAAACAAGTAACGATATGTGATATTCACCTCTAAGAAATTAATTCTTAGCAACAAACATCAACGAGGATAACAATTGAATCAAGAACGAACCTTCAAAGAACGATGCCTATGACAATCCGTGCGAGAAACAATCGACAAACGCCACAAAGATAAAATCTTTTATAAGTTTGATTTATGTTGTGAAGAACAAATCCATGCCTTCAAAGTTGAGATAATAATTCAATAATTATCATTCATCTGAATTTTGTCTCGTTCTTGGTCATTACAAGGTTTAAATAATTGATACAACCCATAAAAATTAGTATAAAAGCATTAAAATAAAGTAACTAGCAAATTTGACACGGAAGTGCGCGCGGCAGGGCGAGATTACGCGCGGGGGCGCGCAATATTCTGCCTTGTTTTCTTCCCTGGGCGCGCGGTAGCGCCGGATCACGCGCGAGGGCGCGCGCTATACTGCATTTCTGCAACACCCGGCGCGCGGTGGCGCGACTTCTGGCGCTATGGCGCGCTCTCTACTGCATTTCTGCAGCACCCGGCGCGCGGTGGCGCAACTTCTGGCGCGGGCGCGCATGCTGTTCTGCCTGGTGCGCGCGGTCGCGCTGCTTCTGGTGCTGGCGCGCGCGCTGTTCTGCTCATCTGCGCTAGCACGTGCTGCTGCACTGGTTCTCTCGGGCCATTTTCTGCACCCACATACTTGGTTGTTTGGGACTACTTCATAAGCTTCCAATTCATCCTCTACTTGATTGTGATGCAACCCGAACCCCTCGGGCCTTGTTTCCAAGCTTTCATTGGTTGGATGAAAGGTAAAATTCAACATCTTCAATTGTCCTCTCGGGATTGGTTCTTGGAACGCATAGTAGCTGGCTGGATTCATATCATACTCCCCTTCTTCAAAAAGATTTGTCCTCAAATCTTGTTTACCTGCACAAAAACGAAGCAAGTTAGTAATAACAAGGATGATATTATCAACATGCTTACATTTAAGCTCAAGATTGTAGACGCTATCATTTATTCGCTCCATCATAACTGGAAACCCCAACTTCACGGTCGCCTTTCCTATGTATTCATCGACCTCACCAATCATCAAATAACAAATTACACCAAATGATAAAATATCACTAAGAATCACAAATATCAAATTCCTCCCCTTCTTAGACCTAGTTAGCAACATAACGAATTCCATACACGTGTTCGACCATATCTCACTAGGAATAAGATGTAATTGATGCAACACATGATAATCAAACTTAGATGCCATTTCCCCATATCCAATGCACCCTTGACTACACCTTTTAACATACCTCTTCATATGCAACCATAGTAAAAATCCATGCATCATATCTATGGCTCTAGTTACTTCATGGCTACAAATTAAACAAATGTCATGTGCCTCAATATCAATCAACAACTCATGCAATGGATGTAGGATGAAAAATTTATTTTCTTTAAACAAGTATTCATCATGAACAAAGAAATAATCATGTTCATCCTTGCACATCTCAAAACCATCAAACAAGCA
The DNA here is from genome assembly GCF_022965805.1 of Primulina eburnea. Lineage (NCBI taxonomy): Eukaryota > Viridiplantae > Streptophyta > Magnoliopsida > Lamiales > Gesneriaceae > Primulina > Primulina eburnea. Next base: position 20,384,529 of record NC_133105.1, read on the forward strand.
TAAATAATGCAAATAGAACACATTAAATGTACTATGCATGTAATCATTTAACACTTCATGAAGATTTAAGCACAATGCATACCATTCATGGCCATGACTAAGTTTTATCAATTTAAAAGCTTTTGAGAAATCAAAATCAGTAACATTTGAACTAAACTCGATCAATGCCACACCACTCTCACCTCCATGACTCCTCGACAAAAACGCTAATTCAAAGTTAGATCCTTTGGACATCACATTTTTGACACTCACTCCAAATTCTTGAATACAACACAACAATGAACTATGATTAAAACGAAAATCATACCTCCCAGTCGTTGCATTGGCAAGTAACCTTACCTCACCTTGATTACTTCTAACATCATATAGATCAACACGTGGCATTCCTCCACCATCAGTTCTTGATTGCCTCCTCATCATGTTATCTCCATAACCCTGCAAAGACAAAGTAGCAATGCTCGGGATTGAACCGGCTATATCATCACAATGATAATAAACCACTTTGTACAAAGGTACTTTAAAGGGTTTATTCAAAAACACATAATTTTCAACCTCACTCTTTTTACTCTTTTTGGTCTTTGATTTATTTTTCTTTTCTTTGACCTCTTTTTTATTTTCTATGGCCATCTCACTCTTTTGTTCACTCTTTCTTTGGGCCATATTAATTTCTTTTTCACTCTTTTCAATAAATTTCAATTGATCATCAAGAACACTTGGATTCAATTGAACCAATGAAACATTTTGTTCCTCAACAAATTTATGTACAATAACTTCTCCTTGCCTACTCTCCTCTTCCATAGTAGACAACTTAGGCATTTCTTCACCACTCATTGATTCACCTTTCACTATACACAATTTAACATCAATAGACTCATCAACTAGTAGATTACTATCATCAACAACTTTATCAACCACAACCTCAAATTCATGTTCAACTTCAGAAATCAATGGAGTACCAACCTCCTCAATTCTCTCAACCTCCATTTTAGATTCAACATCAATGCTTACTTCAAATCCACATTCGACTACATCCTTAGGTTCACATTCAACTCTAGAATCAAGTACATTCATCTCCTCATTTGGACATTGGCTAATATAATGTCCAAACTCTAGACACCAAACACATTGAATATCATAAGTACTAACATTTGAAATTTTAGATGTACCTTGATACCCACGCTTAAAAACCAACTTCTCTTCACTCGACATTCGTGCGGTTTTCAATAACTCCTTCCACGAGTCACTTCCATGCTTACCACTCGACTTGCACTTTCTATCATCAACCGATACCAGGTGTGATGCTCCACTCTCCTTGACTCTCCTAGCACAATCAACTTCACGTTTCGACTCCTTTATTGGCCTAGCAATCATTTTCTCTTTCAATCTCGTCTACCAATTAGGTGTAAAAATCTCCCTATGCACATCACGTTCACCTCTTCGTCCTACTCCTCTATTCTCCTCACATCGCCTATCATCATCACGATGCAAATACAACGATCTATCACCTCCAAATCTTCTACGTCTCCTATCCTCATCATATTGTCTATCATCATAATGATCCACGTGTAAAGCTCTATTCCCACCAATTCTATTAACTCGTATATTCCCATCATCTTGCCTATCATATTTTTCCTCTCCTTCACTCCTCTTATACCTCTCACGTAGAGGCTTAAACTCCTTCTCCCATATCCTATCCAACCCTTTAGGCTTAGATTTATTTTCACTCGTACTAACCTCAAGCTTACCCAACCTCTCATGCAACGACTCCATTTGTGTCGTCATCATCCTACTAAAATCCCCAAACAACACCTCTATTTGGGCCTTAGACAACCTCGAATTCGAACTATCTCCTACTTCCCTCTCCATTTTAATTTCAGATTTTTGTACCTGCAATAAAATGTTAGTAGAAATAAAAGATTTTCCTCACCCAAATTCTCACGATCACTCCAAAGAAATAACAATCGCACTCAAATGTTTTTCACTCGAATTTGATAGTTCTTTCAAAGGTGTGCTCAATCTTTATATTTTCTTTTTTTTTATCAAACTTACAAGATTCAACTTGTGAACACGACAATGTCTTCGATTCGCAATCCGATATCCATAATACTCGACAAACACATATTATCTGGACCTAATTACCTCACTTGGCTAAGAAACCTGAAAATCGTCTTGAATTCGGAAAGGGTAGCATATACACTGACTGAGTCGCCCCCTGTTGAGGATCCGACTGACTGCAATCCTGAGGAATTGCAGGCTTACAAGGAATGGTGTGACCATGACTTGATAGCCAGGTGTTATATGCTGACTTCTATGAATGATGAGCTGCAGAGGCGTTTTGAGGGTGCAAAGAGTGCTGCTGACACTCATAAGCACCTCAAAGAGCTCTTTGGTGAGCAGACTCGGCCTCTTAGGCATGCTACCGTCAAGGAGCTGATCACTATGCGCATGCGAGATGTGGCCTCGGTCCATGAGCATGGCCTGAAGTTGATTGGGCTCGTGGATAAGCTCGTTGGCATGGATATGATCTTGCCTTCGGAGTTGACCACCGACGTGTTGCTGTTATCATTGCCTAGATCATTTGATCCTTTTGTGGGGAACTTCAACATGAACAAGATGGAACCGACCCTTGAGGAGTTGGTGAACATGCTTGTTACATTTGAATCCACCATCAAGAAAGAGAAGTTGGTTCTTTATGTGGGTTCTTCATCTGGTACGAAGATTGATCCACATGGGAAGGGAAAGAAGAGTTCTTTCCAACGTCCCAAGAAGAACGTGCCCTTGATGAGGCAATCTCCGAATCCCGTTGTGGCAGCCACACCAGCTAAGGCTGACAAGACTAGTGATGTTTGTCATCACTGCAAGAAGCCTGGACATTGGAGGCGAAATTGCAAGGAATATCTGGCCCAGAAGAGTTCTGGAAACGGTTTGTTCTAAATTGAAGTAAACATTTCAATTAACTCTACTTCTTGGGTATTAGATACCGGTTATGACACATCTCTGTAATGGGTTACAGGTGATGGGAAGAAATAGGTAGCTTAGGGGAAGGTGAGACCTTCTTGAGAATGGCTATGGAGCAAGAGTTGCTGCCAAGACCTTAAGAAATGTTTACTTATTGTTGAACAATGATTTTAAGTTAATTTTAAGAGATGTTTTGTTTGTACCTAATTTTGTTAAAAACATTGTTTCCATTTCTATGGTGATAAAAATGGACATTCTTGTTTATTTTGCAAAGGTGTTTGCAACATTTACATGAATGAATGTTTGATTGGTACTGGTGAACTTCAAAACGATCTCTATAACTTAAAATTGAAAGATATTCCACTAAATGTCCATTCAAAGGCAGACGCCATATGAGATATGGATGGGTAAGCCTCCCAAGTATTCTTATCTTAGAATATGGGGGTACCCTGCTTATGAAGCAGGTAGTGGGAGATAAATTGGATAGTCGATTCATTTTATGCTACTTTGTGGGATATCCAATGAATTCGGTTGGATACTACTTCTATCATCCTCAAGAAACAAAAGTGTTTGTTTCTAGGAATGCAACCTTTTTGGAAAAGGAATTTCTATTGGATAGAAAATGGGAGATGATAGAACTCGAAGAGGTTCGAGAGACACCCACAATTGAAGAACCCACAACCGAAGAGCCAAGAGAGGAGATACAAGCTCCTAGAAAATTCGAGAGAGTCTCGAGACCACCTATGAGGTATGGTCTACTTCTTGAAGAGGGCCATGATGAGCCTAACCATGGATGTGATCCAAGGACCTTCAAGGAAGCGTTATCTGATGTCGATTCATCCAAATGGCTTGAAGCTATGGAATCTGAGATGAATTCCATGCATTCGAACCAAGTGTGGGATCTTATAGATCCACCTGAGGGAACGGTTCCCATAGGGACTTGGGGCGGATGGGAAGGTATTGACCTTCAAGGCGCGATTGGTGGCAAAAGGATATACTCAAATACAAGGAGTTGACTTTGAGGAAACCTTTTCACCAGTTGCAATGCTCAAGTCTATAAGGATATTGCTAGCCATAGCTGCATGGTATGACTATGAGATATGGCAGATGGATGTCAAGACAGCCTTTCTTAATGGGGATATTAAGGAAGTGATTTACATGTCTCAAACCTGGAGGGTTTACATCTATCGGAAGTGAGCATATGGTATGCAAACTTCAGAGATCTATTTATGGTCTAAAGCAGGCATCTAGGAGTTGGAACCTTAGATTCGATAGTACAATCAAAGAGTTGATTTACTAAGAATCCTGAGGAACCCTGTTTGTATAAGAAGGTCAGTGGGAGTGTTGTGACATTCCTGGTGCTTTATGTTGATGACATTCTACTCATTGGGAATGATGTAGGAATGTTGCAATCAACTAAGATATGGTTAGTGAGTAAGTTCTCGATGCAGGACTTGGGTGAAGCATCTTTTGTATTGGGAATACAGGTCTATAGAGATAGATCGAGAAGATTGCTTGGTCTCACCCAGTCCACATACATTGATACCATCGTGAAGCGGTTCTCGATGGATGAGTCCAAGAGAGGACATCTACCAATGTGTCATGGCGTGTCCCTATCCAAGTCTGTCTCCCAAGACTGATGCAGAGATAGCGGCGATGACAAGCATTCCTTATGCATATGCGATTGGTAGCATCATGTATGAGATGATATCTACACGTCCTGACGTGGCTTTCGCACTAAGTGTAGTGAGTAGATATCAATCGAACCCCGGTCTTCCACATTGGAAAGCTGTGAAAGACATCCTCAAGTAGTTGAGAAGGACCAATAAATTGTTCTTGGTCTATGGGGTGGAGAACTGAAATTGGAAGGCTATACCGACTCTAGCTTCCAAAGCGATATTGATGACTCGAAGTCAACCTCTAGGTTTGTATTCATGCTCTATGGTGCTGCTGTCTCTTGGAAGAGTTCCAAGCAAGACAATACTGCGGATTCCAGCACAGAGGCCGAATACATTGCTGCATCAGATGCAGCAAGGGAGGCTGTTTGGATAAGGAATTTCGTCTAAGAGTTGGACGTCATTCCAAATGGAGTTGCTCCTGTCCCGGTGTTGTGTGACAACACGGGAGCTTTAGCTCAAGCAAAGGAGCCAATCATCAGAAGTCCAAACATGTATTGAGAAAGTACCACATCCTCGGAGAGATTGTGGAAAGTAGAGAAGTGTCTTTTGACATAGTCGGCTCCGCAGATAATGTTGTTGATCCACTAGCTAAGCCTTTACCTGGACCATTATTCGTCAAGCATCGCGAATCAATGGCTTTTAAGCATATGGGTAGTTGGCTCTAGTGCAAGTGGGAGATTGTTAGAGTAGGTGCCCGTCGAGCCAAGTGTTGGCCGAGTGTTCACAATGAAACTCTATGTATAAGCAATCTTTATTTTAGTAATATTTAATATTATTATTTTGGCACATCTTTATCTGTATACCCATGCTAGTTGCATAGATAAAGCCCTTGAATATACAAATGGTAGAAAGAATATGAGATGCTCATATGATGAGTATCATGAAACTCATATTTGTAATACTGTATATTTTAAACGGTTCCTAGTCGATTCAGCCGCCACTAAGAAGGATATAGGCCGCTCGAGTTCGAGACTAGTATCTGCGATGTGAGTACCATGTTTCATTGGTAGGGGACATTGTGATGTCCGAACATGCAGATAGGTGCTCCTTGTTGAGTGCACTGAACAACCCTCCATAAAAGGACTTTCCAAGTGGTTCTCACTTATCGAGTGGAAACGTCCTAGTTTATGGTTGTACACCATTAGTCCTTATGACCCGGGACAACATTGAGACTCTATGTGCTAGAATTACACTTTGACTTGTTTACCGACTCTCATGGGGTCATCAGGTGGCAAGGTTGGGTGTTCTGTCGAAACACATAGGAGTCGATGCATTGTAGTCGGGGATTCACCGCTTACCTTCGGGTATGGATATCCTATGTGTTATCATGTGTATGTAGGTTGAAATCTCTGGCCAGAGTATGGTGGTAATTATGAAAGGGGTTTCATAGATTACACCATCGATGCAACTACGACATGACACATAGTATCGATTCATTGACAACTCTCGATAAACCAATGGTTGTCGAATCGATCGGGATATATGAGTTGAAAGGACCGTACTGTACGCTAACCATAATTGAATGGTTCTTGCAGGCACTATCATTTGATACCTAGGGAATCATGTAAGCGATGCTGCTAGGCGTTTAACATGATTGGTTGGGTACTATCAGACTTGAGTTCTGACATTCTTTTTATCAAGGAGTTGATAAGTAAGAATGGAGCAATTGGGGTATGCTCATATAAGGACATGTTTAGTCCGAATCACATGGAGATGTGAACCCACGGCTAGTTGTATCAATGAACCATTGAGGGCCACACAAGTACTAGCTTTCTAGATCCCATTGAGAAGTAAAAATAGTTCAATGTGTTGAACGGCTTATAAAGGAGTTTATAAGCGTAAGGAAAATTAGAAGTATGACTTCTATAAAGGAGAAAATAGTTCAATGTGTTGAACGACTTATAAATGAGTTTATAAGTGTAAATAAAAATAGAAGTATGACTTCTATGAGAGAAATGTAAATTTTAATTTATGGAAGTGTTCCTAAATTAAAAGTTGGCCAAGTGAATAATGTATTTGAAAATTGTGATTTTCATAAACATTATTATGGACTAAATTAAATTAATTCAAGTGTTGAATTAATTAATCACTAGTGGACCTAGTAGAGTCCAAATAATTAAATTAATTCAAGTGTTGAATTAATTAAATTATATTGAGTCTTGTAGAGCTCAATTTAAATTAATTATTTAACTAGTGGGACTTGGGTAAATTCAAGTAATGTTTAATTGGTCTCAAATATGTTTGAGATAATTAAATTTAGTCCATGGTTTTTATTTTGATAAAAACCATATAATATGCATGCATGGGAGGTGAAAGGTTGGGAGACTACTTTTTGAGTTTTCAAGGCACAGCATGCACCTTTTTGACTCAACTTTTTCCACAACCAAGAAAGTTGTTCTCCCTTCACTCCTAACCTAGCATGGCCGAAATTCTCTTGCTTTTTCTCTCCATTTTTTCTTCATTTTTGTGTTCTTCAATTTGTTGGAAAAAACACTATCTTCTCTTTGAAAAATCCTCATATTTTTCTAGTGCAAAATGTGAGGGGATCTAGCTAGTTGGTGGTGGGCCTAATTTGAAGGAAAGATTTCAAGAACAAGGAAAGCTTGTAGAGGGTCTTGCCATTCAAGAGCTTAGTTGTTTGACAACTAAGTTGGAGCCATAATCAATCTCTTGAGATTGATAGGTATATTTCTTTAAAACACCCTATGTATGTCATAATGTTTTTATTGTATTTGTTGCACAAAATTGAGGTGACCGAAATTTTCCCTTTAAATTCGATTTTTTTTTGAACTTCCGTTGCGCTTCCGGTCACCGTAACCGATCCCCTTTCAGGTTCCGACCCGCTAGTATTTGGTCTAGGGCTAGGAATGATCCTTGCACAGCCGGCACACCCCAAAACTACCATTCTAGCCATACTCGACTCGCGACCAAGAGTTTCCCTCGGCCTATGCTCGATCTCGATCTCGATCTTCACCGATCTCCAGCCCTTTAACACCAAAAATCTGGACGTATGAGGCCCCTTAACAACAAAACTCGGTAGTCCCCTTGCACAAGGATGGGAAACATGAGAATGAATATCACATGCCAAACAGTTGCAAAAAAATGATATACAATAAATCTACGGATTATACATGCACATTCATATACATAAGCATATATAGCATGAATGATGAGTAAAATAGTGATACAAAGCGTGCCTTGATGATTATATGATCGAAAGCTTAGAGAGAAGCACGTCGGGGAAGCACCAGAGTAGCCGAGAAGGGTTTTTCTTGAATGAACAAACCTATGGCCGGTGGTTGCTGGACTTGCTGCTGAAAATGGCATGGGAAATGCTGATAATGAAGGAGGGTGAGTGGCTGCTAATTTGAGATTAGGTATAAGGTTAGTTTATTGGGTTTTTAAATTAATTAATTATGCACTAATGGGCTCGAGGAAAATTGAAAAGGGTTATGAGCCCATTTAGAATAAAACCAACCCACCAAGCCCAAAAACATTCTCGAAAAATATTTCGTTTAGGTACGATTTTGAAATGTTGCCCGAGCCCTTAAAAGGTCCCCCGAATCGTTAAAATTTGCATAATGAATAAAAATATAACCCGGCGGGTAAAAATATCCAACCAAGGACAATTTTCAAAAATCATACTTAAAAACACCTCGTATTAAATAATTAAAAATAATTATTCCATAAAAATATTTTTTCTGAATATCCTCGGTCTCCGTTCCTCCTTTGAACGCGAAATGCAACTTAAAATCCTAATGCATGAAACTTTAAATAACCCATGAATTAAAACACAAATTCATGGAATAAACATGCATTTAATGCATTAAAACAATTTAATAGAATACACAAGAAATTTAACAACTTGTATGCATGTGGTTCACGTGGAATTTAAATTTTTGGGATATTACAATCTATCTCCCTTAAATTGAATTTTGTCCTCGAAATTCGCTTATCCTCAATAATAAAAAAGTTTAGATTCTTAATTCTAGTGTCTCAATAATCTACGCTTTCACTGCACTACTCCGATAAAATAAGTGTTAAGTTATCCTTACGTCTACTCAATCTTGATTAAATTTGCCTACCAAAATCCTCGTTTTGATTCGCAACTTAAAATGACTTATGACGACTAAGTTCTATTCTGTTAAGACCTCGAATTTGAACTTTCTCGCAATTCCTTATACTAGCAAGGGATGTCCCAACTTATCGGACTTTAATTTTTTTATGCTATACCCATAATGTTCATCGTCCTATTACATTATCATTTAAGCAGTTCAACTTAGGAAACCCCAAACTTTACTGACCGACTTCTATCATCCGTGATACACTTAAACATTATCTCAACCATATAATAAAATTAACCTAAGTTCCTTGAATCGAATCTTTATCTCACGGCATCAAACTTACGTAACTTAACTATTTACAAGTACATCCCAAATATTAAATTGTTGCAAACTTAAATTCGAGCAGTGTTAATCCATAAATCGCAAAATATACAATATTGATCGTCTACCTAAATAACAAAACACTTCTAGCATTAATTACGTGCTTAAACTATTTCTTTCCTAGTTGCAATATAGTTGAGCCCTAAGACTTTGGACTTTTCTCATTGAAACGAATGTCGCATTCTTACGTATCCTTAATGCTTAATTAATACTAGCGTATAAAACTTAATAAGTTATCCCATGGTAGCATTAGACTAACTTTAATAAATCAACTTCACTTATAAACCATAGAGTTCTAGAATCTCATATCAAGGTTTTATATTTCTTACTCGATAAAAATCTTCATATTCGTTCATTGGAAACCTATGTTGAACACAACTAATTCACGTTTGTTTTTTATTTCACACAAATTTTTTTGTATAAACACCTATTTCATAAACTTTAAATTCAATCTTACACAATCCAAGTAGTCTTAGATAACCTAATTCCAACACACATATTCACTTATTCAAAAGTTTCTTAATGACTTTCAAAAATTCCTTAAGACATGGTGTCTAAGTCACTTCTGACATGCTTCTATCGAGTAAACAAACCATCAATCATATCCAACTTTCTAGAAAAAATTAACTCTAACAAAGGTACAATCTTAACTGTTAAGAACATGAATAAAACTTATGATACATCAAACTTAAGTTCCCAAAAATAAGTTAACATAATGTCTAATCTTACAACTTAACTAATTGATCATTTGTACCTTAAATTGTTATCACTCTAAATTCTCAGTTTGCCACAACATTATTTCAATAACGCTTTAAATTCTTCAAGTCCAATATTTATTCATCCTCCTCTACCATTGATTACCAATCCTTACAAAATTACAACCCACATACTCAAGGTTCTAAATATCTGTAACGCCCTTGACCGATTTCATAAAATAACAGCAGAATTTAAAATTTTCTTAAAGGAAAGAAGGATTTAAAATATATTTCAATATATAATCAAGAGTATAAACATGAACAATAAAGAGATGTATCAAAACACAAAATATCATTCTTGGTCATGCAAAAATGCTAGCAAAATATTTTCTTCCTCCCATCTCTTGTACATATGACTTCGGGCCCCAATCAACGTCCCGGCTCGTCGCTCTTATCTGCATCACATGAAATAACTGGAATGCGTATAAAAATCAGCAAGTGGAACTCTTACATAACAATGGGTACATAACATACTATGTAAAACATGGCTTTGAAATCATTAAATACTATCTAACTCTTGAAACATGAATAACATAATATAACATAACAATAACGATGGTATTTCTCTTTTCTCTGTTGGATTGATATCTAAATAATATCTCTGTCTCTGTACCTATATCCCATCGATATAAATCGATACACTGTTGGGATATAAGCCTATGGTCGTTGATCAACTAATTGCATGCAATAGCTGACTATCCATTTATCAATCCAATAAATCATTTGAAATCCCTCTTGGACATTAAAACAAAAACTTTGAAGATTTCTTCTCTTTTCCATTCCCTTTGACATAATTGAGACATATAAATGCCTCTAATATACAACAAAGTGTATTAATACATAACATGAATCAAATGGAAGGGAATAGCATGCTAAAACCATTGAAATACAAGACATATACTTTCATGTGAGCACAAGGAATGAATTCCACTTACAACCCTTGGAGCACTTGATTTCCTAAACCTTGATGGTGATCCTACAACAATAAATCCAATAACTAACCATCAACACCCAAATATTAACATCAGATGACCATTTAACCCAATACAGCAATCACGACTATCAAACCCTAACTCCACCATCTTCAATATCTCAAGAACAAGAATAAAAACCACTTACCTTAGTTCCTTTTCCTTACAAAGATGAAGTTCCACCTCCGGATTGAAGATTAATTGCTTGAATCAAAGGGACAAAAGAAAGAAATAAGAACCCTTGCCAAGAACCGATGGAGAAGAGAAAGGGAGAAGAAGGAAAATGATTAAAAAGATGATCCCATCCAATTTTATGCCTTCCCAAACACCAAAACAGGATTTTTAACATCGCTGGCTGCCCGGGCGTGGAACTCTCTGCAAGAAATCCAAGATTTTCGAAGTAGGCTTGCCCGGGCAGACATATTTTTCGGCCCAGGCGCGCTCTGCGCACAGCTACTTCGAAGATCGCTTCCGAAACGCCTCTTCTGTCAAGAATTAGGAAAAGTGGTAAACTGGAAAATTGTAGCTCTATGTCTTGGCTTGCATCTCCAATTGGCCTCACGTCATTTGAAGGTCTGAGTAAAAAGTTATGCTAAATCTCCCAACATGTGTCAGTAGAGGAACGACGAAACGCACGACACACTTCAGGACACTTTTGGCCTATTTTCCACAATGATTTGAACAAAACCCAAAACAATAAAGTTATAGCCTTATGTCTTATCTTTCTAATGGAAGTGACCTCATTTGGATCAATATACAATTTATCATGAATTTAATCGTAACGCCGCTACAATAGCACTACACATCATGTATAACCAACCATAGTATAAATCATAAATCGAAACTCTTAACATCAAAACTATACTTAAACTTGCCCAAGTAGTCAATAAACGTATAAAATCTTAAACCATACCGATCATCAGGCTTGGATATTACAATCTCCCCTCCTTAAAGAAATTTCGTCCCCGAAATTGACGTTACTGCACAAAAAGCTCAGGATACTTTACTTTCATCTCATCCTCTAGTTCCCACGTGGCTTCTTCAATCAATTGATTCCTCCAAAGGACTTTAACAATGCCGATGTCTTTGTTTCTCAATACTTTAAATTTGCGATCTAGAATCTGAGCTGGAATCTCTGGGTACGTTAAATTCGACGTCAAATCCAATGGCTCGTGACGAAAAACATGGGAAGGATTCGCAGTATACTTCTTGAGCATAGAGACATGAAAAACATTATGGACTCTATCAATATCTGACGGTAGGGCTAACCTGTAAGCTCGATCACCAACTCTGTCCAAAATCTCAAATGGACCAATAAATCTCGGACTCAACTTTTCCTTTTTGCCAAATCGCATCACATCTTTAAGAGCTGCTATCTTCAAGAGCACATGATCACCAACCTCAAATTGCAACGGCCTTCGCCTGACATCGGCATAACTCTTCTGTCTTGACTGTGATGTCTTCATCATTTCTTGGATAACAGCAACAACATCAGCTGTCTGTTGGACCAACTCTGGTCCCAACATCTTCCTCTCACCAATCTCGTCCCAATACAAGGGAGATCTACACTTTCTGCCATAAAGTGCTTCATATGGTGCCATGCCAATCGTCGCTTGGTAGCTGTTATTGTACGTGAACTCAACAAGAGGGAATTTAGAATCCCAGCTAACAGGATAGTCGATAGTACAAGCATATCCTCCGAAATCTGAATAACTCTCTCTGATTGACTGTCGCTCTGGGATGATATGCTGTACTGAATGCTAACCGTGTACCCAAGGCTCTGTGTAAACTCTTCCAAAACTCTGAAGTAAATCTAGGGTCACGATCAGACACGATCGACACTGGAACACCATGAAGTCTGACAATCTCTGCTATGTACTCTTCGGCATACTGGTTCATGGAATACGTCGTTTTGACTGGGAGAAAATGCGCTGACTTGGTCAACCGATCAACAATAACCCAAATAGAGTTATAACCTTTCTGCGTTCTGGGAAGACCAATCATGAAGTCCATTGTAATATGCTCCCAATTCCATTGAGGAATCGGCAATGACTGCAATGTCCCAGCAGGTTTCTGGTGTTTGATTTTCACCTGCTGACAAGTTAGACACTGAGAAATAAACATGGCAATATCCTTCTTCATACCTAGCCACCAATAGAGTCTACGAAGATCCTGATACATCTTGGTACTACCTGGATGTATCAAATATGGCGCGGTATTTGCCTCTGTCAAGACGACTCGCCGAATATCATCACCAGTAGGAATGCATATACGGCCTCTGAATGTCATTAAACCATCTCTATTCATCCCAAACTCTGAATTACCTCTCTCTTCTGCTCTGGCTTTCATCTCTATCAACTGTGCATCATTGGCCTACTCTCTACGGATCCTGTCCGTCAATGTAGGCCGAATGATCAATGCTGAAAAGCGAGCAATAGTTCCCGATACTACCAAAACTATCTCTCCTCGTTGCAAGTCTAACAACAACGGCTTCTGAATCATAGAACTCAAAGGGGAACTTGACTTACGGCTCAATGCATCCGCTACAACATTCGCTTTCCCAGGGTGGTAACTAATCGTCACATCATAATCTTTGACAAGTTCTAACCATCATCTTTGTCACATATTGAGTTCTTTCTGGGAAAACAAATACCTTAAACTCTTGTGGTCCGTGAAAATTTCACACTTTTTGCCATATAATAGTGTCTCCAAATTTTCAGGGCGAATACCACAGCTGCCAGTTCCAGATCATGTGTAGGATAATTTTTTTCATAGTCTTTCAACTGGCGAGAAGCATAAGCTATAACCTTTCCACGTTGCATCAGCACTGCACCAAGACCCTTCTTCAACGCATCGGTATAAACAACAAAGTCTTCTGTACCACTGGGCAGTGCAAGTACCGGATCTGTCGTCAACCTATCTTTCAACTCCTGGAATCCACTTTGGAATTCATTGGACCACTCAAACTTCACATTCTTACTCGTCAGATTGGTTAATGGTAGAGCAATCTTGGAAAAGTCTGAAATAAAACGACGATAATAACCCGCCAAACCAAGAAAACTACGTACCTCTGATACAGTAGTAGGGATAGGCCACTTCTGTATCACCTCGATTTTTGCTGGATCAACAGCTAAACCATCCTTCGAGACAACATGGCCCAAGAAACAAATCTTTTCCAACCAGAACTCATATTTCTTCAACTTAGCATACAACATTTTCTCTCTCAACAACTGAAGAACAACTCTGAGGTGCTCTGAATGAAGCTCTCTGGTCTTGGAATAGATCTATATATCATTGATGAAAACAATGACAAAGCTATCCAAATACGGCTTGAACACCCGGTTCATAAGATCCATGAAAACTGATGGGGAATTAGTCAGACCGAACGATATAACAAGAAATTCATAATGACCATACCTGGTCCGAAACGCCGTCTTAGGGATATCAGACTCCCTAACTTTCAACTAGTAATAGCCAGATCGCAAATCAATCTTCGAAAACACTGTAGCCCCTTGCAGTTGGTCAAAAAGATCGCCTATCCGTGGCAACGGATATTTATTCTTAATCGTCACTTTGTTTATTTCTCTGTAATCAATGCACAGCCGCAAAGACCCGTCTTTATTTTTAACGAAAATAACCAGAGCTCCCCAAGGCGAAGAACTCGGCTGAATGAAACCTTTATCTAATAGATCCTGCAACAGCGTCTTCAACTCTTTCATCTCTGTCGGGTCCATTCTATACGGAGCCTTGGAAATAGGAACCGTTCCGGAGACTAGATCGATCACAAACTCTTAATCTCTGTCTGGCGGTAAACCCGACACATCATCCATAAATACATCAGGGAACTCTCTCACAACATTAATATCATCAATATTCAACTTCACAATTCTATCTGTATCAACAATTGAAGCCAAAAACCCATCACAACCTCTAAACAACAACTTCTTAGCCTCAAGATATGAAATAAAAGGAAGGACCAACGAAGTACCTGCACTGGCAAACATACCTTCCTTATTTTCATCATCTACAAATTTCACCTTCTTGGCAACACAATCAATCACTGCACAATAAGTTGATAGCCAATCAATGCCAAGTATAATATCAAACGCAACCATCACAATAACAATCAAATCGGCATAAACCATTCGCTCATCAATTTGAACAGTACACGCATACATAATAGATGTCGGGCAAAACACATCCCCAGAAGGCAATACAACATTAAACTGGAGAGGAAGAATAGAAGGAACTAAACCCAAAGATCTCAAAAATAGTTCAGACATAAAAGAATGAGTAACACCTGTATCAATCTGTGTCGTAGCTACTCTGTCTGAAATTAAGATAGTGCTAGAGATCAAAGAAGAATCAGGGTTTATACCTTCCTTCGTCATGGTGAAGATGCGACCCTGCACCTTCTCTTTACTCGATCCTCTCGGACAGTCCTTGGCGATATGGCCTGCAGTACCACATCGGTAGCATGTGTGAGTACCAAACCTGCATTCACCCCTATGAGGCCTACTGCACTTGGGACACAATGACTTCTCTGGGTCAAACGGGACTGTCGGTGCTTTAGAACTCGGCTCTATCTTGCCTTTCCCCTTGTAACTGCCTTGTCCTCTTTGGCTCGAACCTTGACCTCTTTGAGCAATAGCCTGGTGGCTCGCCTGTCTCTCTCTAGCAATATCCTTCTCATCTTGCTCGTCTAACAATGCTTTAGCCACAATCTCTTTAAATGTCACCGTCTTAGACATATTGATGTCCCTCCTGATCTCTGCTTGAAGTCCTCTAATAAAAGGAGCACCCTTGTCTATGTCATTTGAGGCAATATATGGGGCAAACAGACAGCCCTCCTCAAACTTCAAGATATACTCGTCAACATTCATACCTCCCTGTCGAAGCTCTAAAAACTCAGTCACCTTCCGAGCTCGAAGTGCATCCGGGAAATACTTGTCGTAGAAAAGATCCATGAAATCTCGCCACTTTAATGCCGGAACATCAACATCTACCTTAGTGGTATTCCACAAAATACGTGCAGCTTTGACTAGCATGAAAACTGCTCAACCAACTCTATCATTGTCTTCATACTTGAGATGATCAAATATCACCTCAAGTGCTTTAATCCACTCTATAGCCATCAATGGATCAGTACTTCCTGCAAACTCAGGCGGATCCATCCTCTTAAAAGCAGTAAAGATTCCATCAGTCCCAACTGCTTGAATCCCTTGGCCTCTCCCTTGGCCTCTACCTTGGCCTGAACCTTACAAACGGAGCAACTGTTGGATCTGTTCACTGTGAACCTTGGCTTGCTCTTTCAATAATTTGCCGAACTCGTCGACAACTCTCGATGAGGAACTATCCTACCCTCTGAATCTTTTCTCTTAGGAGGCATTAAATCCTACAATGTGCTCGCATAATACATATCAACCAATGACAATAAATAGATGTAGAAGAAGACATACCTGGACTGTTGAAAGTAGACGAAGTCATATGCATTAGTCCGAAGAACGTTGCTCTGATACCACTAAATGTAACGCCCTTGACTGATTTCATAAAATAACAGCGGAATTTAAAATTTTCTTAAAGGAAAGAAGGATTTAAAATACATTACAATATATAATCAAGAGAATAAACATGAACAATAAAGAGATGTATCAAAACACAAAATATCATTTTTGGTCATGCCAAAATGCGAGCAAAATATTTTCTTCCTCCCATCTCTTGTACATATGACTTCGGCCCCCAATCAACGTCCCGGCTCGTCGCTCTTATCTGCATCACATGAAACAACTGGAATGAGTATAAAACTCAGCAAGTGGAACTCTTACATAAAAATGGGTACATAACATACTCTGTAAAACATGGCTTTGAAATCAATAAATACCATCTAACTCTTGAAACATGAATAACATAATATAACATAACAATAACGATGGTATTTCTCTTTTCTCTGTTGGATTGATATCTAAATAATATCTCTGTCTCTGTACCTATATCCCATCGATATAAATCGATACTCTGTTGGGATATAAGCCTATGGTCGTTGATCAAGTAATTGCATGCAATCTCTGACTATCCATTTATCAATCCAATAAATCATTTGAACTCTCTCTTGGACATTAAAACAAACACGTTGAAGACTTCTTCTCTTTTGCATTCCCTTTGACATAATTGAGACATATAAATGCTTCTAATATACAACAAAGTTTATTAATACATAAAATGAATCAAATGGAAGAGAATAGCATGCTAAAACCATTGAAATACAATACATATACTTTCATGTGAGCACAAGGAATGAATTCCACTTACAACCCTCGGAGCACTTGATTTCCTAAACCTTGATGGTGATCCTATAACAATAAATCCAATAACTAACCATCAACACCCAAATATTAACATCAGATGACCATTTAACCCAATACATCAATCATAACTATCAAACCCTAACTCCACCATCTTCAATATCTCAAGAACAAGAATAAAAACCACTTACCTTAGTCCCTTTTCCTTAGAAAGATGAAGTTCCAACTCCGAATTGAAGATTAATTGCTTGAATCAAAGGGACAAAAGAAAGAAATAAGAACCCTAGCCAAGAACCGATGGAGAAGAGAAAGGGAGAAGAAGGAATATGAGTAAAAAGATGATCCCATCCAATTTTATGCCTTCCCAAACACCGAAACACGATTTTTACCATCGCTGGCCGTCGGGCGAATATCTTTTTCCGCCCGGGCGTGGAACTCTCTGCAAGAAATCCAAGATTTTCGAAGTAGGCTCTGCGCACAGCTACTTCAAAGATCGCTTCCGAAACGCCTCTTCCCTTCAGAATTAGGAAAAGTCGTAAACTGGAAAGTTGTAGGTCTTTGTCTTGGCTTGCATCTCCAATTGGCCTCATGTCATTTGAAGGTCTGAGTAAAGAGTTATGCTAAATCTCCCAACATGTGTCACTGGAGAAACGAAGAAACGTACGATACACTTCGGGGCACTTTTGGCCTATCTTCCACAATGAGTTGAACAAAACCCGAAACAAGAAAGTTATAGCCTTATGTCTTA
Source organism: Primulina eburnea (assembly GCF_022965805.1). Taxonomy (NCBI): domain Eukaryota; kingdom Viridiplantae; phylum Streptophyta; class Magnoliopsida; order Lamiales; family Gesneriaceae; genus Primulina; species Primulina eburnea. Next base: position 20,402,387 of record NC_133105.1, read on the forward strand.
TCTTTCTAATGAAATTAGCCTCACCTCATTTGGATCAATATACAATTTATCATGAATTTAATCGTAACGCCGCTACAATAGCACTACACATCATCAATAACCAACCATACTATAAATCATAAATCGAAACTCTTAACATCAAAACTATACTTAAACTTGACCAAGTAGTCAATAAATGTATAAAATCTTAAACCATACCGATCACCAGGCTTGGATATTACAATATCCTTTCAAGCCTAAATCATCGAAAATTATATCACTTAAACTATTCAATTCTCACTTATTGCTAAATCAGTCCCCAAATTCTTAACCATTGCAAGATAAATTCCTAATTTCCTCGAAAATTATCCAATTGGTCCTTAAATTTCGAAAATCCTACAATTGACCATAAGTTCTTGGCGTTCCTAATTTCATTTTATAAGTTTTCAGTATCATAAAGTTTGATAATTTTAAGTTTATTAAACCCAAAAATCAATTCTCATGACCAATCTATTTTCTTTTGAAACCTAAAATCCCAAGATGTTCATTTGATACTTCTAAAGGCCGTCGCAGTTCTTGAATCATTATTCCTCATATGTATTCCCCAAAAATCAACTCATTTAGTAACCGTGAATCTTCAGTATTTTCTTAGAAAATCTACATTTCCCAAAAACATTCAGAATCCTCATGACTAACTTATGACTCAAGGAGTAGAACATTAGTACTAAAAACCACAAATCAATCTAGTCAAATTATTTTTAGCCTTTCTTAACGCCCATTAACCAAATTCTTAAACTCGTCCAATTCCAAACGTAACAACCATACAGTCCAATCTGGTTTTTAAAATATTTAATCTCCAAAGAATAAAAACAGCTAAACACGTACTGTAAAACATACATCATATAAACATGCAAGTGATAGCATTAAAACTTTCAAAAAATTTAAAACCTTTAAACTTACAGACTTGAGGCTTGAAAACTGAGCTGCAGAAGCTGGCGGTGGCACAACCCTGTACAGGACCTTTGCTCTGATACCAACTGAAATGTCTGCTCATTTTAAAATTCTACTGAAACATTTTTTTAAAAAAATGAAATGGCCGAAACCATGCCTAGAAATTCCAAAAAAAATTTGAAACATGGATTCTATAAAATCATCTTACAGCTGAATAAAATAACTGCAATAAAAATTATGAAAAGAACAACCCACCTAAAAATTTGCCATTTAGAGAATAAAGCAACAAGCATACTAAAATCTGTCAAAACCCTCAACACAATAACATCGTCAACCATTTAAAAAGTTGCTTAAACATTTTCCCATAAAAACATATATTTGTGGAAAAATACAAGGTCTTCGGATTCGCATGCGCACAGCCAACTCCGCATACTCAGTCCTCGGCACCTCCAGTCTCCTCATCAATGTTCTCACCTGCATCATTCTCACCTAGTGAGTCTAAATACTCTACACTCCTGTAATACATAACATGCAACCGTGCAAAATACTGTAATCAACATACATTTCATGAACTTAAAAAGCGTAAATGTAAAAGTGTCATATGAAATCATAACATGTCAAAACACCTCATCGTATCATCATATACTTATACATAATTTTCTTTAATGAATTCAGCTCATTAGTTGTGACTTTCGTATCAGCTCTATTCGATGGTTCCATCTAATATAACCGAGGTACCCGACAACGGGGACATTAGCGACAGCATTAACCGTGCACTGAGCCTTGACCTTAGCTCATAATATCTCATATAATCATATTATTCACAACCAACTCCCATCATTCAAATCATGTCATCATTTTCATCACTTAATAAAACATGCATATATAATTTTCTTTAAAACCAAGCATACACCCTATTTTTCATAATTACGTAAAAATAATATACATGACGCATAAACATTTAAAAGAATGTTAAATTTGGGCTCAGGGCATTGCCCGGACCAAAAACTCACCCCAGGTACAAAATGACCATTTTGCCCCTTTAATCCCAAAATGTCCGTTTTACCCCTGCACCTCTAAATTTCGACCCGAAGTTTGTCGAACTCCTTACAACATCCCAAAACATATTTATAAGTGTTTCTTAGACGTAAACTCGAGCTCATTTCAAACTTAATCGATTCATTTTAAAATCTTGGACTGGAGTCCTGGTTTTAACTCGAATCGAACCGAAGCTTAACCAAATTTCTCCCAACTTTAACCATGACTTAAAACTACGTGACCAGCCTCTAAATCACCTATTTCAGCCCCTTTATGAATCCCAAAACAAGACCGAAGGTTGCTGTAATTTTTCTGCACCCTACATTTTCGAACCCCAATGGACCAATCTCGCAAATTATCGACCCTAGGCCCTACCGACACGGACCAGCCTTGGACCAGCCCCTCCTAGCCCACCTTAGGACCATACTGGACTCCACTAACCATGACTTGCAGCCCCATTCGCCCCACAAAGCGCACATGGCCGCTAGTGTGGCGACCCGGAATCTAATTCATTTCTTAATCATCTTTGGGAATAAATTGATCAATTAAATAAACTGGATCTAATTTTTTTTTTAAAATATGCACAAGTTTACAATTTGTAACAACATGTGATAATCCATCTTATTAAACTTACAAGATTAAGTGTGATATCTACGATAAGATCAAAAGTACAACCTGGTTCAAAATAAAATCATACAAACTAAGGTTCAACAACTATATATCAAGTGCTGAAAACCAAATCTACTTATGGGCCTGGATCTCCATGCTAATCTCGATCTCTCATCATCTTCTCGACCCTGATCTTGTCCCACCTGTTGTTCTGCACACATACAAACACAACAACAGCCGGATAACTCCGGTGAGAATATAATTCCTAGTATAAACCAAGTATACATGCATTTCATATAAACATATAAGAAAGCATATAACAATTATCAATAACATGTATCAAATCTGAAAACATGAAATGATATAAAACTGTAAATCAAACAATTTGACTCTTAAATCTGTGACTCGACTCTTATCTGGGTATTCCGGTCTGAATAAGAACGTAACAAATCTCCCACCTACTCTCCCATTCGTTGTGGCAGTACGTACTTATTCCCGGACTTTTGTCCTCTATATCGAGTGTCTACAATAGAAGTCGATCTTCTCCTGCGCTCATCGATATAACCAAACGTCCAGTGATTTGGCACCTCTGCCAATGACTAGGCACATCTGCCCACAACTCTTTCTCGATATCTATTTTACTCTCTGCTTTCTATAAATCAATAGAATAAGCATATTCATTCAAGAATACAAATGTTTTAAAACAATAACAAGCAAGTATGTGGTTTTGGGAAAATCAAGTCATATCTAACTCGAGTCGTATCTCCCGGTTAACATTGATTTATACATTTGTTTTCTCGGGGTTTGGCTTTGATCAGTCTTAAAAATCTTTAATACCAAATCTTGAATAACATGTTCGAGAAATACTATATCAATAAACAACTCAATACAAATATTTTGATCAATCTTAATCTACTTCTGTTTCGACGGCACAACATCGCAGTCTCAATATATCCCGATAATACCATCTCAATAGATATCAATCTCAATATCTCATACTCAATAACAAACACAATCTGATACCAAATATGTATATTCTCAATCAAATCAAATATGAAAATCATAACAATTTCATACGATATCTTTTCTTCAATCCCGTTTCGATTATACAATGACTACCATCTCAAGAACATATCATAGAAATCAAATCAAGATTTCTTCAACCTATAAATTTTGAACCATGCTAGAAATAAATAAAACTTACATCCTCTTAACGTTCTGGGCAAGAGGAGCACGAAAATATGTTCAGATCAAAATTCTGACAGACGGATCTCTCGCAAATCAAATTATAGTATCAAAAGCATTGAAGCTTTCCCTGAGGTTTGTCTCGTTTTCTTATTGGAACTCTAAAGGGAAAGGAAGGTATTGATATATGTATATCATCATGGTAAGGGACGTGTGGCTCATTCTTGGTTCAGCACGTCTCGCGCATATGCGTGACCTTCCCCAGCGTATATGCGCGAGACCTACTGTTTCATCGTATTTGAATTCTTTTACTCGCACATATGCGCGCCCTGACCCCGCGCATATGCGCGAGACCTACTGTCTCGGCATACTGCCGCTCTCGCATATGCGCGCCTTGTCTCTGCGCATATGCGCGAGACCTTCTTCTCTCACACTTAAAGATTTTCCCATGCTCGCGCATATGCGCACCCTGTCTTGCGCATATGCGCGAGGTCTTCTGCCATGCTCGCGCTTATGCACGCCTCTTCTCGCGCATATGCGCGAGGTGTTCTGTTCTCGCACATAATACATGTCTTCTTTTTGTATTTCTCGGTCTTTGCCTTCTATAATCACATCAATTTATCAAATACTGATTTATGATTACAATAGTATAATCTCGGGCATTACAATTGCCACTCCCAACACACAACCGAGACCAACACTAGCCCCAATCGTTCAAGCGGCCTCTTCTCTGATTACAGCCATTTTCGAGCCACCCGAGGCCATGGTTCAGACCCACTAGGATCTGGTCCAGGGCTAGGAAAGACCCTTGCACAGCCGGCACACCCCAAACCTACCGATCTAGCCATACTCCACTCGCGACCAAGATTTTCCCTCGGCCTATGCTCGATCTCGATCTTCATCGACCTCCATCCCTTTGACACCAAAAATCTGGACGTATAAGGCCCCTTAACAACAAAACTTGGCGGTACCCTTGGAAAAGGATCACAAGAACGCGAGTGGGAAACATGAGAGAGCATATCACATGCCAAACCGTTGCAAAAACAATGATATACAATAAATCTACGGATTATACATGCACATTCATATACATAAGCATATATAGCGTGAATGATGAGTAAAAGAGTGATACAAAGAGTGCCTTGATGATTATATGATCGAAATATTGGAGAGATGCGCGTCGAGGAATCACCGGAGGAGCGAGGAAGGGTTTTTCTTGAAAGAAAAAACCTATGGCCGATGGTTGCTGAAAATTTATGTTGAAAATGGCATAGGAAATGCTGCTAACGAAGGAAGGTGGGCGGCTGCTAATGATGGATTAGGTATATGGTTAGTTTAGTGGGTTTTAAAATTAATTAATTATGCACTAATGGGCTAAAGGAAAATTTAAGAAGGTTTTGAGCTCATTTAGCATAAAGACCAACCCCCCGAAACAAAAAACATTCTCGAGAAATATTTCGTTTAGGTACGTTTGTGAAAATATTGCCCGAGCCCTCAAAAATTCAATCGAACCGTTAAAATTTGCATACTGAATAAAAATATAACCCGGCGGGTAAAAATACCCAACCAAGACCCATTTTCAAAAATCATACTTAAAAACACATCGTATTAAATAATTAAAATAAGTATTCAATAAAAAAAATTTCCTGAATATCCCGGTCTTCGTTCCTCGTTCGAACGCGAAAAGCAACTTAAAATCCTAATGCATGAAACTTTAAATAACCCATGAATTAAAACACAAATTCATGAAATAAACATGCATTTAATGCATTAAAACAATTTCACAGAATAAAATAGAAATTTAATAACTTGCATGCATGTGGTTCACGTGGACTTTAAATTTTCGGGACGTTACAACTAACTCTGTTGTTTGCGTGCAGACTCTTCTAGAAAGACGATGTGAACCTCGGATTGCTATCAGAAACAATAGATACTGTAATCCCATGCAGTCGAACTATCTCTCATATATATAGCTATGCATATTGTGTCATGGTGAATGTGGTCCTCATATGTAAGGTATAGAAATTCGAACTACGTAACCCGACTGCATGCAAATCTAGGGTTTTCCTAAAATATGTGTTTAATTATTTTAAAGCATGAAACGCATGATCATGAAATGGAATTGTGTTTTATTCCATGGTTTGGTAAGATTTCATTTACTAGGGCTTTTAGTAGTATTTCATGCTCGAACGAGGAACGAGACCGGGGAGAGTTAAGGAAAAAATGTTTTAATTAAACAATTAGTATATAATGAATATATGTGAGATTTTGTAAAATGGGCTTTTATGGGGTATTTTTACTCATCGAGTCCTATTTTAAACGGTATGAAAATTTTAAAAAGTTGGAGGACTTTTTGAGGGTTCGGACAATATTTTCAAAAACGTACCTAACAAAAAAATTTACAGGAGTGTTTTTAGGCTTTATGAGCCTAAAATCGTACTTAACCTCATTATTTTTATTTAAAGGCGCATTATACTAATTATATTATAATTAACCTATCTCCCAAAACCCTAAACTCCACTCCAACAATTCGGCCGCCCCTCCTCTCCATTCCTAGCAGTAATTTCGAAATTCCAGCAGCCATTCTCCTTGGATTTTCTCAAGGTTTTTCAAAGGAACTCTTCCCCATCCCTCTGGTACCCGTTTTACGCGATTGTATCAAGGTTTGCGAGCATAAGTACGCAAAGTCATGCCCTATACCTCATTTTTCTTATCATTCACATCAATATATCTCTATTTGTATGTTTTTGCATGAGAAATCTTAGATCTATCATGTTGCATTGGATTTGCACGATTTTGACACGAAATATGTATAAGTTTTGACATGTTACTCATGTTTTCCATTACTTGTGTGTAAGGAGTTGCTAGATCAAGACTTGTATGTTCTGTACACGTTCAGATCAAGGGTTTCTAATTGCTGGAGTTGGATCTAGATCGAGCCATGGGAGAGCCGATCGGATCCTAGGGTTTTGGTGATGTTTGGCCGATCGGGTGAGGGAAAAAAAGGGGGAACAACTGTGTGGGTCGAACTAGGCCATGATGCGGACCTTGGTGGGTCCAAGCCATGGTCTAAAGAGGCCCAAGAGTGGCTGGTTGTAATGCTCTAGATTATAGATTGATCAAATAAGATATGAAGGGTGGCATGAAATGAAGACCGCACCCGCGCCTAGGCATAGACCGCACCTGCGGTTAATTAATTATAAATTTTGAAGGTGAGGCCGAGGGGACACCGCACCCGCACTAAGAAGCACACCGCACCCGCGGTGCATGGGAAGAAAGTTGACCATTTTTACAGTAGGGTCACCGCACCTGCGGTCCAGAGGGAGTGCACCCGCGGTTGATGGACAGAGAGTTGGAAATTATTTACAGAAATGACACCGCACCCGCGATGCAGAACTGACCGCACCCACGGTCGACTTTTATGAATTTTTGGAAGACTTGCCGAAGCTTGAGCACACCCGCGCTACTGAAGCCACCGCACCCGCGGTCATACGTGGTGCTTGAAAAATAAGACACTTGCCTCTCAACATGCAGGATATATATGTGTATGTGTCTTCATTCCTTCAGATTCCATCAGCTGAGAAACGAAAGGAAAAGGGTTCCAAACCTCCTTCATAACTTAGAAGTTGCTTTGTGAAAGAATTAGACATCCAAACTTCAATTCAAGCATAGATTTGTGTTCCTTGCATCAAAAGCTATATAGAGATGTAAGTATTGTTCCGTTCTAGCATGATTTAGATTTCATGTATTGAAAGAATTTTGATATGATGATGAGTATGAGTTCTTATCATGTGGAATATAGTATATTCGAAAACGGACCGAAGAAATAGTACCATATGCTATTTTAACGATTTTACAGCATGTACCGAGTTGGGAATGTGCAAATATCAGAATTGATATGTGTTTATGATGTGATTCCTGGAGATTATGGATTATGGTTATTGATTATTGTTATATGAGTTGATCGGTATATCGAGCATCCGCCGTTAGGCCGTCGAAATGAATTGAAATGAAATATTGATTCTTATGGGTATTGTGGTGTACTAGAGCTTGATAGAATGTACATTGGTGAATGCCATTTCAGATTTGTGTTGGCGACTTTGACATCGAGACTTCGAATCGACAGAAATTGTGCGACGAAAGGTATAATTCAATGTTTGTTTGGGGAGATACAACTCAAATCAGATTCAATTTGAGTTTCCCAACAAAATCACATACTAGAATAGTTATTTATCTTTTGATATAATTGTGAATTGTTTATAGATTTATATTCAAATCTCTTGACATGATGATGCATTTATAGATGTATATTCATGCATTTAAGATAGGAGATTCATTGGCAGATTTGCCAAACTTCTAGACGTTCGGTGTATCGACGCATAGGAGAAGACTTCCTCCAATTGTAGACATTCGATACAGACATGACCGAAGTCTAGGAATAAGACGTACCGTCACCCCGATTGGGAGGGTAGGTGGCAGACAGTGACGTCTTATTCACACCGGGATCCCTAGAATTAGAGTTGAGTCGAGTCAAGACATGATTTGATTTGAATTGTATGCTCATATAGATTGGTTTCATAGACTATGGAGCCTATTTTTATTGCTTTCATTTATGATATATGATTATGTATCAGTATGCATACATGTTTTATACTGGGATTTGTTCTCAACGGAGTTTTCGGTTGTTGTTATGTCTGTATGTTTCCATAACAACAGGTGGGGCAGGGATCAGGGTCGCGACAGAGATGAGAGATGGACATAGCGTGGTGATCACTGGCGTAGCAGATGAACTAGTAGTTTGTACTTTTGACATGGACTGTATTTAAATACTGGTTTGTAGAATATGGATGAAACAAGACATGTTTGTATATTTATGTTTATTGAAATAAAATATAGATTTCCATCATGCTTGTTTATATACATTTGATTTAATGTTAAAAGCAAAATTTTGACCCGTATTTTTGAACAATGATCCGATTAATCCCGACAGAACTGAGTTAGAGCCCGAGTCCCCACAACAGGTGGTATCAGAGCAGTAGGTTCTGTAGACTGAGATAGAATAGAATGAGCGGGGTAGATCGAGTTATCTTCCTTACTTTTGATATGCTAGCATGATTTATTGCTTTCCCTATTATATGTTGTATTATATCTGAGTTGATTTACAGCATAGAATTGTCAACACTGAATCAGAACCGATTCTGGATCAGAGGTATATGATCAGAGGAGGGCTGAGACAGATTATATAGATTTTGTATTAATCTGTTTGATATTCAGATATGCCGCCTCGACGAGTACCGCAACAAGCAGCAGGTCGGGCACCAGAACAGGGCAGTACGTCCAGTGATCCGATGGACGTGACTGCTACACCGATGGAGACTTTGCTTAAACGGTTTCAGTCTTTCCGATCACCGACACTGAAAGGCACAGAAAATGCAGTCGAGTGTGAAATTTGGCTAGCGGATATCTAGATGCTATTCGAATCTCTTGAGTACACTGATGACCGACGAGTGAAATTAGTTGGGCACCAACTGCAAGATGTGGCCAAGAGTTGGTGGATTACTATGAAGAGAGCATTGGAGCACCGTGGTACACAGATTACTTGGAAAGTGTTCAAGACTGAGTTTTATCAGCGATTCTTCCCTGTGTCATACCGAAAAGATAAGGGTGCCGAGTTCGCCAATTTAAGGCAAAGACAACTGAACATAGAAGAATATGTTGCCAAGTTCTCCTCATTGCTGCGATTCGCTCCCCATGTTGTCGAGAATGAAGAGGCCGTTGCAGACCAATTTATAAATGGCTTGAATCCAGAAATCTTCACCTTGGTGAACACCGGTAGGCCTAACAACTTTACTGATGCGTTGAACCGTGCCAAGGGAGCAGAAGCCGGATTACTTAGGCAACGAAGCATTCCCTATGTTGTTCCTACTCATAGACCGCCACTACCTTTAGTTCAACCACCTCTTCGATTTGAAAGTGGTGGTAGCAGTAGCGGGAGGAAAGATCAACTGAAAGTCAAGGGCAAACAATTCAAGAAATCAGGGAGCAGTTCCTCGAGCTCCAGTGGGTCGAGACAGAGAGGTCCTGGCCAGAGTACCGAGTATACAGGCGTGTATTGTAGTTCTTGTGGAGGTAGGCATGCCACTGAGCAGTGTCAGAGAGTGATGGGTCGATGTAATATTTGTAGGCAACATGGACACTTTGCCAGAGTCTGTCCCCAGAGAGGTACCCAGAGATTTCAGAGTGCAGGGTCATCAGCATCAGTGGCTCAGCCTGAGAGGCAGGCATCATCTGTCCATTCATTTCAGCCTACGCCTACACAGTCCCAGCCTAGAGCCAGAGGTGGCCAGACGGTGAGCCAACTTCCCAGACAACAGGCTCAGGTGTTTGCATTGACGGAGGAGCAAGCTCAAGATGCACCAGACGACGTGATTGCAGGTAACTGTTTTTTTTGCAGTTATCCTGCATATGTATTGATAGATATAGGTGCATCACATACATTCATATCAGAACAGTTTTACATTGACATATACATTGCCTGTAGAGTCATTGTCTACAGTAGTGTCTATTTCCTCTCCGTTGGGAAGTGGTTTGATATCTGTGACTTCAGTTAGACATTGCATACTACAGTTTGAGGGACATGAGATCGATTTAGACTGTGTTGTACTTGGTCTATCTGATTTTGATTGTATTGTCGGGATTGACATGTTGACTAAGTACAGAGCCACCGTAGACTGTTTTCACAAGATTGTCAGATTCAGACCCGAAATGACAGAAGAGTGGAAATTCTACGGTAAGGGTTCCAGATCTCGGATTCCCTTAGTATCTGCCTTGACTATGAGTAAATTGTTGCAGAAAGGAGCAGAGGGGTTCCTTATTTATTCTGTAGACTTACAGAAATCGAGCCCAGCATTGGCAGATTTTCCAGTAGTGCGGGAATTTGCAGATGTATTTCCTCACGAGATTCCAGCGTTACCTCCAGCCCGAGAGGTAGATTTTAGCATTGATCTGATTCCAGGTACCATTCCTATTTCGAGAGCTCCGTATAGGATGGCGCCCATAGAGCTGAAAGGATTGAAAGCACAACTAGAAGATCTTCTAGCCAAGGGATATATCAGACCTAGTGTATCTCCTTGGGGCGCTCCAATGCTATTCGTGCGAAAGAAAGACGGTTCTATGAGATTATGTATAGACTACAGGCAACTGAACAATGCAACGATAAAGAACAAGTATCCATTGTCTCGTATCGACGACTTATTTGATCAGTTGCAGGGATCTTCTATCTATTCTAAGATTGATTTGCTATCAGGATATCACCAACTCAGAGTTCAAGATGTTGATATACCGAAGACAGCATTCCGAACCAGGTATGGGCACTATGAGTTTGTTGTCATGCCTTTTGGCTTAACGAATGCACCAGCAGTGTTCATGGGATTAATGAACCGTGTATTTCAGAGGTACTTGGATGAGTTTGTGATTGTTTTTATTGTTGATATATTGGTGTATTCTAAGAATCTGAATGAACATGCCAATCATTTGAGGATTGTGTTGCAAACATTGAGAAATGAAAGATTATATGCTAAACTATCAAAGTGTGAGTTTTAGCTGAGACAGGTTGTCCTTTTGTGTCATATCATATCTGGAGACGGTATTTCCGTGGATCCGAGTAAAGTTGAAGCTGTGATCAGTTGGTCGAGACCGACCTCTGTGCCTGAGATACGTAGTTTCATGGGTATGGCAGGATACTATAGACGATTCATTAAGGATTTCTCCAGTATTGCAAAACCGATTACCCAGCTGACACAAAAGAATGCACCATTTGTGTGGTCTGAGAATTGCGAGTCCAGTTTCTTAGAATTGAAGATGAGGCTAACCAGTGCACCTGTCTTGATGATTCCTTCAGGTACTGGCGATTTCGTTGTATATTGTGATGCATCACACAGAGGGCTAGGATGTGTTCTTATGCAGCGAGGTCATGTGATCGCATATGCCTCTAGACAGATGAAGCCACACGAGATTCGATACCCAATTCTTGATCTTGAATTGGCGGCTATCGTATTTGCACTGAAGATTTGGCGTCTTTATCTTTATGGCGAGAAATTTGAAATCTACTCTGATCATAAAAGCCTAAATTATTGTTTTCTCAGACAGAATTGAACATGAGACAACGCAGATGGCCTCGACTTGCTGAAAAAATTTGATTGCGAAATCAAATACTATCCGGGGAAGTCAAATGCAGCAGCGGATGCCTTGAGTCGAAAGGTATGTGCTCTATCCTTATCGACGATAGGTGTTTCGAATTTAGTTGAAGATTGCTGTTTGTCTGGATTAGCATTTGACACAGATAGTAGACCGTTACGACTTGCTTCGATTCAAATTGAGCCAGATTTGATTATGAAAATCAAGGAAGCCCAAAGAACATATCAGAATGTTCAGAAGTCGATTCAGATGGCCAGATCACGACATATGTCAGAATATCAGGTACGTAATCATGTTTTGTACGTGAATAACCGTCTTGTAGTGCCAGATGTTTCAGATTTGAGGCATCAGATTCTGTCAGAAGCGCACTGTAGTCGGTTCAGCATCCATCCTGGTGGCAGAAAGATGTACAATGACTTGAAGACACAATTCTGGTGGAAACAGATGAAATCAGACATTGCAGGATTTGTGTCTAAGTGTTTGAATTGGCAACAGGTAAAGGATGAGAGAAAGAAGCTCGGAGGTCTACTTCAGAGTTTGTCTATTCCTGAAAGGAAATGGGATCACATTTCCATGGATTTCATGACGAAGTTACCTCGATCATCTCGGGGCTGTGATGCGATTTGGGTCATTATTGACAGATTAACCAAATCAGCCTGTTTTATTCCATACAGAATGACATACTGACACGATCAGATGGCTGAGATATATATCAGAGAGGTAGTCAGATTGCATGGTGTGCCGAAGTCTATCGTATCATATCGTGATCCACGATTCACTTCACACTTCTGGCACAGTTTGCAGCAGGCTTTAGGTACGACATTGCACCTGAGTACTGCTTATCATCCCCAGACAGATGGACGGTCAGAGCGGACTATCCAGACTTTAGAGGACATGCTGAGAGCTGTAGTGTTAGACTTTGGCACTAGTAGTTGGCAAGATTCACTCTCACTTTGTGAATTCTCATACAACAACAGCTATCAGACGAGTATCGAGATGGCACCATTTGAAGCTTTGTATGGCAAGAAGTGCAGACCTCCGTTGGGATGATATCTCTGAGGTACCAAAACTTGGGCCTGATATGATACGTGAGATGACTGAAAAAGTAAAGATTATTCAGAAGAGAATGAAGACGGCACAGGATAGGCAAGCCAAATATGCCAATATCCGACGTAGACCGTTGGTATTTGAACAGGGAAACATAGTATTCTTGGAGATTTCTCCTTTCAGAGGCGTTGTCAGATTTGGCAAACGCAGGAAGTTGTCTCCTAGATACATCGGTCCATATGAGATTCTTGAAAAGATTGGCGATCGAGCCTATCGACTGGCTCTTCCTCCTTCTTTATCTGGGATACATGACGTTTTTCATGTATCGATGTTGCGTAGATATATGCCAGATATTTCTCATGTCATTCAGCCTGACGAAGCCGAGCTTGATCTGACTTTAAGTTATGTTGAGCAACCAATATAGATTCTTGATCGGAAAGAGAAGCAGCTCAGAACGAAGACTATTCCGCTTGTGAAAATTCACTGGAGTCGTCATGGCATCGAGGAAGCGACTTGGGAGACAGAAGAAGATATGAGACAGAAACATCCCGAGTTATTTCGATGACGTAAGTATTTATTTAGTTTTGATTACATTGCTTCCTTTACATACCTTAATTTATTGTTGCAAGTTCGAGGACGAACTTATGCCTAAGGGGGGGGGGGGGGGGGGGAGAAATGTAATGCCCTAGATTATAGATTGATCAAATGAGATTATGAAGGGTGGCATGAAATGAAGATCGCACCCGCGCCTAGGCATAGACCGCACCTGCGATTAATTAATTCTAAATTTTGAAGGTGAGGCTGAGGGGACACCTCACCCGCACTAAGAAGCACACCGCACCCACGGTGCATGGGCAGAAAGTTGGCCATTTTTACAGTAGGGTCACCGCACCCGCGGTCCAGAGGGATTGCACCGGCGGTTGATGGACAGAGAGTAGGAAATTATTTACAGAAATGACACCGCACCCGCGGTGCAGAACTGACCGCACCCGCGGTCGACTTTTATGAATTTTTGGAAGACTTGCCGAAGCTTGAGCGCACCCGCGCTGCTGAAGCCACCGCATCCGCAGTCATACGTGGTGCTGGAAAAATAAGACACTTGCCTCTCAACATGCAGGATATATATGTGTATGTGTCTTCATTCCTTCAGATTCCATCAGCTGAGAAACGAAAGGAAAAGGGTTCCAAACCTCCTTCATAACTTAGAAGTTGATTTGTGAAAGAATTACACATCCAAACTTCAATTCAACCATAGATTTGTGTTCCTTGCATCAAGAGCTATATAGAGATGTAAGTATTGTTCCGTTCTAGCATGATTTAGATTTCATGTATTGAAAGAATTTTGATATGATGATGAGTATGAGTTCTTATCATGTGGAATATAGTATATTCGAAATCAGACCGAAGAAATAGTACCGTATGCTATTTTAACGATTTTACAGCATGTACCGAGTTGGGAATGTGCAAATATCAGAATTGATATGTGTTTATGATGTGATTCCTGGAGATTATGGATTATGGTTATTGATTATTGTTATATGAGTTGATCGGTATATCGAGCATCTACCGTTAGGCCGTCGAAATGAATTGAAATGAAATATTGATTCTTATGGGTATTGTGGTGTACTAGAGCTTGATAGAATGTACATTGGTGATTGCCATTTCAGATTTGTGTTGGCGACTTTGACATCGAGACTTCGAATCGACAGAAATTGTGCGACGAAAGGTATAATTCAATGTTTGTTTGGGGAGATACAACTCAAATCAGATTCAATTTGAGTTTCCCAACAAAATCACATACTAGAATAGTTATTTATCTTTTGATATAATTGTGAATTGTTTATAGATTTATATTCAAATCTCTTGACATGATGATGCATTTATAGATGTATATTCATGCATTTAAGATAGGAGAGTCATTGGCAGATTTGCCAAACTTCTAGACGTTCGGTGTATCGACGCATAGGAGCAGACTTCCTCCAATTGTAGACATTCGGTACAGACATGACCGAAGTCTAGGAATAAGACGTACCGTCACCCCGATTGGGAGGGTAGGTGGCAGACAGTGACGTCTTATTCACACCGGGATCCCTAGAATTAGAGTTGAGTCGAGTCAAGACATGATTTGATTTGAATTGTATGCTCATATAGATTGGTTTCATAGACTACGGAGCCTATTTTTATTGCTTTCATTCATGATATATGATTATGTATCAGTATGCATACATGTTTTATACTGGGATTTGTTCTCAACGGAGTTTCCGGTTGTTGTTATGTCTGTATGTGTGCATAACAACAGGTGGGGCAGGGATCAGGGTCGCGACAGAGATGAGAGATGGACATAGCGTGGTGATCACAGGCGTAGCAGATAAACTAGTAGTTTGTACTTTTGACATGGACTGTATTTAAATAATGGTTTGTAGAATATGGAGGAAACAAGACATGTTTGTATATTTATGTTTATTGAAATAAAATATAGATTTCCATCATGCTTGTTTATATACATTTGATTTAATGTTAAAAGCAAAATTTTGACCCGTATTTTTGAACAATGATCTGATTAATCCCGAAAGAACTGAGTTAGAGCCCGAGTCCCCACAACAGGTGGTATCAGAGCAGTAGGTCCTGTAGACTGAGATAGAATAGAATGAGCGGGGTAGATCGAGATATCTTCCTTACTTTTGATATGCTAGCATGATTTATTGCTTTCCCTATTATATGTTGTATTATATCTGAGTTGATTTACAGCATAGAATTGTCAAGACTGAATCAGAACCGATTCTGGATCAGAAGTATATGATCAGAGGAGGGCTGAGACAGATTATATAGATTTTGTATTAATCTGTTTGATATTCAGATATGCCGCCTCGACGAGTACCGCAACCAGCAGCAGGTCGGGCACCAGAACAGGGCAGTACGTCCAGTGTCCGATGGACGTGACTGCTACACCGATGGAGACTTTGCTTAAACGGTTTCAGTCTTTCCGATCACCGACACTGAAAGGCACAGAAAATGCAGTCGAGTGTGAAAGTTGGCTAGCGGATATCGAGATGCTATTCGAATCTCTTGAGTACACTGATGACCGACGAGTGAAATTAGTTGGGCACCAACTGCAAGATGTGGCCAAGAGTTGGTGGATTACTATGAAGAGAGCATTGGAGCACCGTGGTACACAGATTACTTGGAAAGTGTTCAAGACTGAGTTTTATCAGCGATTCTTCCCTGTGTCATACCGAAAAGATAAGGGTGCCGAGTTCGCCAATTTAAGGCAAAGACAACTGAACATAGAAGAATATGTTGCCAAGTTCTCCTCATTGCTGCGATTCGCTCCCCATGTTGTCGAGAATGAAGAGGCCGTTGCAGACCAATTTATAAATGGCTTTAATCCAGAAATCTTCACCTTGGTGAACACCGGTAGGCCTAACAACTTTACTGATGCATTGAACCGTGCCAAGGGAGCAGAAGCTGGATTACTTAGGCAACGAAGCATTCCCTATGTTGTTCCTACTCATAGACCGCCACTACCTTTAGTTCAACCACCTCTTCGATTTGAAAGTGGTGGTAGCAGTAGCGGGAGGAAAGATCAACTGAAAGTCAAGGGCAAACAATTCAAGAAATCAGGGAGCAGTTCCTCGAGCTCCAGTGGGTCGAGACAGAGAGGTCCTGGCCAGAGTACCGAGTATACAGGCGTGTATTGTAGTTCTTGTGGAGGTAGGCATGCCACTGAGCAGTGTCAGAGAGTGATGGGTCGATGTAATATTTGTAGGCAACATGGACACTTTGCCAGAGTCTGTCCCTAGAGAGGTACCCAGAGATTTCAGAGTGCAGGGTCATCAGCATCAGTGGCTCAGCCTGAGAGGCAGGCATCATCTGTCCATTCATTTCAGCCTATGCCTACACAGTCCCAGCCTAGAGCCAGAGGTGGCCAGACGGTGAGCCAACCTCCCAGACAACAGGCTCAGGTGTTTGCATTGACGGAGGAGCAAGCTCAAGATGCACCAGACGACGTGATTGCAGGTAACTGTTTTCTTTGCAGTTATCCTGCATATGTATTGATAGATATAGGTGCATCACATACATTCATATCAGAACGTTTTGCATTGACATATGCATTGCCTGTAGAGTCATTGTCTATAATAGTGTCTATTTCCTCTACGTTGGGAAGTGGTTTGATATCTGTGACTTCAGTTAGACATTGCATACTACAGTT
The DNA here is from genome assembly GCF_022965805.1 of Primulina eburnea. Classification (NCBI taxonomy): domain Eukaryota; kingdom Viridiplantae; phylum Streptophyta; class Magnoliopsida; order Lamiales; family Gesneriaceae; genus Primulina; species Primulina eburnea. The sequence goes on from NC_133105.1 coordinate 20,419,602, forward strand.
TGAGGGACATGAGATCGATTTAGACTGTGTTGTACTTGGTCTATCTGATTTTGATTGTATTGTCGGGATTGACATGTTGACTAAGTATAGAGCCACCGTAGACTGTTTTCACAAGATTGTCAGATTCAGACCCGAAATGACAGAAGAGTGGAAATTCTACGGTAAGGGTTCCAGATCTCGGATTCCCTTAGTATCTGCCTTGACTATGAGTAAATTGTTGCAGAAAGGAGCAGAGGGGTTCCTTATTTATTCTGTAGACTTACAGAAATCGAGCCCAGCATTGGCAGATTTTCCAGTAGTGCGGGAATTTGCAGATGTATTTCCTCACGAGATTCCAGCGTTACCTCCAGCCCGAGAGGTAGATTTTAGCATTGATCTGATTCCAGGTACCATTCCTATTTCGAGAGCTCCGTATAGGATGGCGCCCATAGAGCTGAAAGGATTGAAAGCACAACTAGAAGATCTTCTAGCCAAGGGATATATCAGACCTAGTGTATCTCCTTGGGGCGCTCCAATGCTATTCGTGCGAAAGAAAGACGGTTCTATGAGATTATGTATAGACTACAGGCAACTGAACAATGCAACGATAAAGAACAAGTATCCATTGTCTCGTATCGACGACTTATTTGATCAGTTGCAGGGATCTTCTATCTATTCTAAGATTGATTTGCTATCAGGATATCACCAACTCAGAGTTCAAGATGTTGATATACCGAAGACAGCATTCCGAACCAGGTATGGGCACTATGAGTTTGTTGTCATGCCTTTTGGCTTAACGAATGCACCAGCAGTGTTCATGGGATTAATGAACCGTGTATTTCAGAGGTACTTGGATGAGTTTGTGATTGTTTTTATTGATGATATATTGGTGTATTCTAAGAATCTGAATGAACATGCCAATCATTTGAGGATTGTGTTGCAAACATTGAGAAATGAAAGATTATATGCTAAACTATCAAAGTGTGAGTTTTAGCTGAGACAGGTTGTCCTTTTGTGTCATATCATATCTGGAGACGGTATTTCCGTGGATCCGAGTAAAGTTGAAGCTGTGATCAGTTGGTCGAGACCGACCTCTGTGCCTGAGATACGTAGTTTCATGGGTATGGCAGGATACTATAGACGATTCATTAAGGATTTCTCCAGTATTGCAAAACCGATTACCCAGCTGACACAAAAGAATGCACCGTTTGTGTGGTCTGAGAATTGCGAGTCCAGTTTCTTAAAATTGAAGATGAGGCTAACCAGTGCACCTGTCTTGATGATTCCTTCAGGTACTGGCGATTTCGTTGTATATTGTGATGCATCACACAGAGGGCTAGGATGTGTTCTTATGCAGCGAGGTCATGTGATCGCATATGCCTCTAGACAGATGAAGCCACACGAGATTCGATACCCAATTCATGATCTTGAATTGGCGGCTATCGTATTTGCACTGAAGATTTGGCGTCATTATCTTTATGGCGAGAAATTTGAAATCTACTCTGATCATAAAAGCCTAAATTACTTGTTTTCTCAGACAGAATTGAACATGAGACAGCGCAGATGGCTCGATTTGCTGAAAAAATTTGATTGCGAAATCAAATACTATCCGGGGAAGTCAAATGCAGCAGCGGATGCCTTGAGTCGAAAGGTATGTGCTCTATCCTTATCGACGATAGGTGTTTCGAATTTAGTTGAAGATTGCTGTTTGTCTGGATTAGCATTTGACACAGATAGTAGACCATTACGACTTACTTCGATTCAAATTGAGCCAGATTTGATTATGAGAATCAAGGAAGCCCAAAGAACATATCAGAATGTTCAGAAGTCGATTCAGATGGCCAGATCAGGACATATGTCAGAATATCAGGTACATAATCATGTTTTGTACGTGAATAACCGTCTTGTAGTGCCAGATGTTTCAGATTTGAGGCATCAGATTCTGTCAGAAGCGCACTGTAGTCGGTTCAGCATCCATCCTCGTGGCAGAAAGATGTACAATGACTTGAAGACACAATTCTGGTGGAAACAGATGAAATCAGACATTGCAGGATTTGTGTCTAAGTGTTTGAATTGCCAACAGGTAAAGGACGAGAGAAAGAAGCTCGGAGGTCTACTTCAGAGTTTGTCTATTCCTGAAAGGAAATGGGATCACATTTCCATGGATTTCATGACGAAGTTACCTCGATCATCTCGGGGCTGTGATGCGATTTGGGTCATTATTGACAGATTAACCAAATCAGCCTGTTTTATTCCATACAGAATGACATACTGACACGATCAGATGGCTGAGATATATATCAGAGAGGTAGTCAGATTGCATGGTGTGCCGAAGTCTATCGTATCATATCGTGATCCACGATTCACTTCACACTTCTGGCACAGTTTGCAGCAGGCTTTAGGTACGACATTGCACCTGAGTACTGCTTATCATCCCCAGACAGATGGACGGTCAGAGCGGACTATCCAGACTTTAGAGGACATGCTGAGAGCTGTAGTGTTAGACTTTGGCACTAGTAGTTGGCAAGATTCACTCTCACTTTGTGAATTCTCATACAACAACAGCTATCAGACGAGTATCGAGATGGCACCATTTGAAGCTTTGTATGGCAAGAAGTGCAGACCTCCGTTGGGATGATATCTCTGAGGTACCAAAACTTGGGCCTGATATGATACGTGAGATGACTGAAAAAGTAAAGATTATTCAGAAGAGAATGAAGACGGCACAGGATAGGCAAGCCAAATATGCCAATATCCGATGTAGACCGTTGGTATTTGAACAGGGAGACATAGTATTCTTGAAGATTTCTCCTTTCAGAGGCGTTGTCAGATTTGGCTAACGCAGGAAGTTGTCTCCTAGATACATCGGTCCATATGAGATTCTTGAAAAGATTGGCGATCGAGCCTATCGACTGGCTCTTCCTCCTTCTTTATCTGGGATACATGACGTTTTTCATGTATCGATGTTGCGTAGATATATGCCAGATATTTCTCATGTCATTCAGCCTGACGAAGCCGAGCTTGATCAAACTTTAAGTTATGTTGAGCAACCAATATAGATTCTTGATCGGAAAGAGAAGCAGCTCAGAACGAAGACTATTCCGCTTGTGAAAATTCACTGGAGTCGTCATGGCATCGAGGAAGCGACTTGGGAGACAGAAGAAGATATGAGACAGAAACATCCCGAGTTATTTCGATGACGTAAGTATTTATTTAGTTTTGATTACATTGCTTCCTTTACATACCTTAATTTATTGTTGCAAGTTCGAGGACGAACTTATGCCTAAGGGGGGGGGGGGGGGGGAGAAATGTAATGCCCTAGATTATAGATTGATCAAATGAGATTATGAAGGGTGGCATGAAATGAAGATCGCACCCGCGCCTAGGCACAGACCGCACCTGCGGTTAATTAATTCTAAATTTTGAAGGTGAGGCCGAGGGGACACCACACCCGCACTAAGAAGCACACCGCACCCGCGGTGCATGGGCAGAAAGTTGGCCATTTTTACAGTAGGGTCACCGCACCCGCGGTCCAGAGGGATTGCACTGGCGGTTGATGGACAGAGAGTTGGAAATTATTTACAGAAATGACACCGCACCCACGGTGCAGAACTGACCGCACCCGCGGTCGACTTTTATGAATTTTTGGAAGACTTGCCGAAGCTTGAGCGCACCCGCGCTGCTGAAGCCACCGCACCCGCAGTCATACGTGGTGCTGGAAAAATAAGACACTTGCCTCTCAACATGCAGGATATATATGTGTATGTGTCTTCATTCCTTCAGATTCCATCAGCTGAGAAACGAAAGGAAAAGGGTTCCAAACCTCCTTCATAACTTAGAAGTTGATTTGTGAAAGAATTACACATCCAAACTTCAATTCAAGCATAGATTTGTGTTCCTTGCATCAAGAGCTATATAGAGATGTAAGTATTGTTCCGTTCTAGCATGATTTAGATTTCATGTATTGAAAGAATTTTGATATGATGATGAGTATGAGTTCTTATCATGTGGAATATAGTATATTCGAAATCAGACCGAAGAAATAGTACCGTATGCTATTTTAACGATTTTACAGCATGTACCGAGTTGGGAATGTGCAAATATCAGAATTGATATGTGTTTATGATGTGATTCCTGGAGATTATGGATTATGGTTATTGATTATTGTTATATGAGTTGATCGGTATATCGAGCATCTGCCGTTAGGCCGTCGAAATGAATTTAAATGAAATATTGATTCTTATGGGTATTGTGGTGTACTAGAGCTTGATAGAATGTACATTGGTGATTGCCATTTCAGATTTGTGTTGGCGACTTTGACATCGAGACTTCGAATCGACAGAAATTGTGCGACGAAAGGTATAATTCAATGTTTGTTTGGGGAGATACAACTCAAATCAGATTCAATTTGAGTTTCCCAACAAAATCACATACTAGAATAGTTATTTATCTTTTGATATAATTGTGAATTGTTTATAGATTTATATTCAAATCTCTTGACATGATGATGCATTTATAGATGTATATTCATGCATTTAAGATAGGAGAGTCATTGGCAGATTTGCCAAACTTCTAGACGTTCGGTGTATCGACGCATAGGAGCAGACTTCCTCCAATTGTATACATTCGATACAGACATGACCGAAGTCTAGGAATAAAATGTACCGTCACCCCGATTGGGAGGGTAGGTGGCAGATAGTGACGTCTTATTCACACCGGGATCCCTAGAATTAGAGTTGAGTCGAGTCAAGAAATTATTTGATTTGAATTGTATGCTCATATAGATTGGTTTCATTGACTATGGAGCCTATTTTTATTGCTTTCATTCATGATATATGATTATGTATCAGTATGCATACATGTTTTATACTGGGATTTGTTCTCAACGGAGTTTCCGGCTGTTGTTATGTCTGTATGTGTGCATAACAACAGGTGGGGCAGGGATCAGGGTCGCGACAGAGATGAGAGATGGACATAGCGTGGTGATCACAGGTGTAGCAGATAAACTAGTAGTTTGTACTTTTGACATGGACTGTATTTAAATATTGGTTTGTAGAATATGGATGAAACAAGACATGTTTGTATATTTATGTTTATTGAAATAAAATATAAAATTTCATCATGCTTGTTCATATACATTTGATTTAATGTTAAAAGCAAAATTTTGACCCGTATTTTTGAACAATGATCCGATTAATCCCGAAAGAACTGAGTTAGAGCCCGGGTCCCCACACTGGTCATGAACGAGGGCAGATCACGAGGGCTTGTTCGAAGGAGGGCTCGCTTAGGGCTTGATTGTATAGAACCATGCACGACCGCGTGCATGGGGCTGTAGGGGTGGTCTAGGTCGGTCCAGTAAAGTCCAGTGGTGGGATATGAACGGTTTTTTAGGGTCTGGTCTAAGATGGTTCAGCCTAGGGTCGAGAATTCGAAGGGTGGTTTCAACTAGGGTTTGAGCAACTTGGTTCCAAAAATTTCCAGCAAGGTACAGCCGAGTTTATGGTGTTATAAGTGGCTGCGATTTCGTTTTTTAGGGGCTGGTAGGGTGTGAATAAGTCATGGTTAAGAATTGGGAAAGTTTGGTTAAGTTTCGGGTTTATTTTGGTTAAAACCGGGACCCCGGTCCAAGTTTTAAAAAAATAGAGTTTACATCTAGTAAATGGTTATAAATATGTTTTGAGGTTTTTTAATAAGTTTGGATGGCTTCAGGTCGAAATTTTGAGGTTCAGGGGTAAAATGGTCAATTAGGGTTTCTAGGGGTAAAATGGTCATTTTGCACTCGGGTCAAGTTAGCAGTCTTGGCAGGGCCCTGATCATGAAAATTTGCATGTTTAAAATATATATGTTTATTATGAACATGAATTTTATGAAAATACAGAAAATACGTTGTATGCTTGGTTTTAATAAAATAAACGTATATGCATGAATTTTATAAGTGATGAATACGATGACATGTTTGAAGGAGGTGAGTTGGTAGTGACCAATTGGAACACGAATAGGAACATGTAAGTCCAAGGCTCATTGGATGGGGAAAATTGTCGCTGATGTCCCCGCCGCTGGGTACCACAGTTATACATGGATGGATACATCGACTAGAACTGATACGAAAGTCACAACTAATGTGGGGACCCGGGCTCTAAATCGATTCGATCTGGGATTAATTGGATCTGTGAGAAAATGTGGGTCAAATTTTCGCTTTTTAACATTAATTCTAATGTATATAAATAAGCATAAGGTCTTTACTTATTTGACAAACATACAAACTTGTCTTGTTCTAATACATCAATCCAACTAGTGTTTAATACAAAATACAAGTAGTCCAAGTCTAATAAGAGCCACTAGTCATCTTCTGCGCCCGTAGTCACCACGCTATCTCGAACTCATCTCTGTCGTGACCCAGATTCTGCCCCACCTGTTGTTATACACACATACAGACATAACAACAGCCGGAAACTCTGGTGAGAACAAATCTCAGTATAAAATATGTATACATGCATATGCATAATAAACTCGTAAAACACAATATCATGCATGTAACATAAATCATTGTTTCTATAGTCTATGAAATCAATCTATAAAAACATGCAGTCAAATTCGAATCATGTCTAGACTCAGTTCGACTCTACTCTAGGGATCCCGGTGTGAACAAGACGTCACTGTCTGTTACCTACCCTTCCAATCAGGGTAACTGTACGTATTATTCCTACACTTCGGTCGTGTCTGTATCGAATGTCTACAATCGGAGGAAGTCTGCTCCTATGCGTCGATACACCGAACGTCTAGTTTTGACAAATCTGTCAATGACTCTCCTATCTCAATGCTTGAATATAAATCTCTAGAGAAAGCATGATCATATCAAGAGATTTGAATATAAATCTATAAACAAATCCAAATCATATCAAAGAGATAAACAATAAATCTAGTATGTGATTTTGTCGGGAAACTCAAATTGAATCTCATTTGAGTTGTGTCTTCCCCAAACAAAACATGAATTATACCTTTCGTGTCGAACAATATGTCGTAGTCAAAGTCTCGAGTTTAAAATGGCCAATACAAATCTGAAATGGCAATGTCTAGATGTCATCTATCCACATATATAACTCAAAGCAACTCATATACAATTCAGTAATCGATTATGATACAATTTGACGGCATAACAGCGTAATTCTCGATACCGGTCATACCAACAAGTCGAACATCAATATATCCATATCACCAACTCATAACACAAGCATATACATCTCATAACTTCAATATGCTGCATAAACTTATCACATATATGCTGTAATTTCCATAACAAGTGCATACAATACCATTCTTTCGATCCGATTTCGATTATAACCTCATAATCATCACAAGAACATCTAATAATAATCATATCTGATTTCTCTCAACATCTTAACTTCAAAACATGCTGAAATGAAAATAAACTTACATCTTCTTGTAGCCAATGATGCAAGGATCAATAATCTCTACTTGGAATACAAATCGGATGGCTAAATCTCGATAAATCTTACTTCAAAGCTATGAAGAAAACTTTGCAGCTTTTCTGGATTTGTTCTCCTTTTTCTCGGTGGTCTCAATCTGAATGAAGATTCAACATTTAAATTGCATGGCAAATAACACATGGCTCATTTTTCAAGGCATGACCGCGGGTGCGGTAGCTCAAGGAGCGCGGGTGCGCTGTGCTCTCGGCACCAATTTCATTTTTTCTAAAATTCAACGACCGCGGGTGCGGTCTCCTCTGCACCGTGGGTGCGGTCACCCTACTGGAAAATTACTCAACTTTCTGTCCATGCACCGCGGGTGCGGTGGCTCCTAGACCGCGGGTGCGGTGTCCCCTCGGCCTCACCTTCACCAATTCACATTTTATGACCGCGGGTGCACTCCCTCTCTAGGCGCGGGTGCGGTCTATCTTGTACTCAAAACTCTAATTTCTCATGTCTTTTCTCCCCTCATTGCATGTCATGCGTTCTCATATCTTTGAGTATCATATTAATGAAGACTAATAAATCTCAAGCCCTATATCATACATACTCATATCTTCCGAGTATTTCGTCAATGAAGACTAATAAATCTCGAGCCTTACATTTCTCCCCCTCTAAGAAATGATTTCGTCCTCGAAATTGCAGGCAATCTATTAAATCATACATGAAAAGTAATATAATCAAGACTGAAGAATTACTTACATCATGTAAACAACTCGGCATGTCTCTGTCTCATATCTGCTTCTGTCTCCCAATTCGCTTCTTCGATACCATGTCGACTCCATTGGACTTTTACTAGCGGAATAGTCTTCGTCCTGAGCTTCTTTTCTTTCCGATCAAGAATTTGTATCGGTTGTTCAACATAACTCAATGTCTGATCAAGCTCGTCTTCGTCAGGGTGAATGACATGAGAAATATCTGGCATATATCTACGTAACATCGATACATGAAAAACATCATGTATCCCAGATAAAGAAGGAGGAAGGGCAAGTCGATATGCTCGATCGCCAATCTTCTCAAGAATCTCGTAAGGACCGATGTATCTAGGAGACAATTTCCCGTGTTTTCCAAATCTGACAACGCCTTTGAAAGGGGAGATCTTCAGGAATACTCTTTCTCCTGCTTCAAATACTAACGGTCTACGTCTGATATTAGCATATTTCGCTTGTCTATCCTGTGTTGTCTTCATTCTCTTCTGAATTACCTTCACTTTCTCTGTCATCTCACGAATCATGTCAGGCCCAAGTTCTGGTACCTCAGATATATCATCCCAGTATAGAGGAGATCTGCACTTCTTGCCATACAAAGCTTCAAACGGTGCCATCTCGATACTCGTCTGATAGCTGTTGTTGTACGAGAATTCACATAACGGCAGTGAATCTTGCCAACTAGTACCAAAATCTAGTACTACAGCTCTCAGCATGTCCTCTAAAGTCTGGATAGTCCGCTCTGACTGTCCGTCTGTCTGAGGATGATAAGCAGTGCTTAGGTGTAAAGTCGTACCTAAGGCCTGCTGCAAACTGTGCCAAAAGTGTGAAGTGAATCGTGGATCACGATCTGATACTATCGACTTCGGCACACCATGCAATCTAACTACCTCTCTGACATATATATCTGCCATCTGATCATGTCGGTAGGTCATTCTGTATGGAATAAAACATGCTGATTTGGTCAATCTGTCTATAATGACCCAAATCGCATCACAGCCCCGGGAAGAACGAGGTAACTTCGTCACGAAATCCATGGAAATGTGATCTCATTTCCATTCTGGAATAGACAAACTCTGAAGTAATCCTCCGAGCTTTTTCCTTTCAGCCTTTACCTGTTGGCAATTTAAGCACTTAGACACAAATTCAGCAATATCTGATTTCATTTGCTTCCACCAGAATTGTGTCTTCAGATCATTGTACATTTTACGGCCTCCAGGATGAATGCTAAACCGACTACAGTGCGCTTCTGACAATATCTGTTGTTTCAAATCTGAAACATCTGGCACTACAAGACGGTTATTCACGTATAGTACCTGATCACGTACCTAATATTCTTACACATGCCCTGATTTGACCATCTGAATTGATCTCTGGACATTCTGATCCGTTCTTTGTGCTTCTTTAATTCGCATAATCAAATCTGGCTCAACTTGAATCGAAGCAAGTAGCAATGGTCTACTACCTGTATCAAATGCTAATCCAGACAAACAACAATCTTCAATTAAATTCGAAACCCCTATCGTCGACAAGGATAAATCACAAACCTTTCGACTCAAGGCGTCTGCTACTGCATTTGACTTCCCTGGATAGTATTTGATTTCGCAATCGAAGTCTTTTAATAAATCGAGCCATCTGCGCTGTCTCATGTTCAATTCTGACTGAGAAAACAAGTACTTCAGGCTTTTATGATCAGAGTAAATCTCAAACTTCTCGCCATATATATAGTGACGCCAAATCTTCAATGCAAATACGATAGCCGCCAATTCAAGATCATGAATTCGGTATCGAGTCTCGTGTGGTTTTAATTGTCTCGAGGCATATGCGATCACATGACCTCGCTGCATAAGGACACACCCCAGCCCTCTGTGAGATGCATCACAATATACAACGAAATCGCCAGTACCTGAAGCAATCATCAAGACAGGTGCACTGGCCAGCCTCTTCTTCAACTCTAGAAAGCTAGACTCGCAATCTTCAGACCACACAAATGGTGTATTCTTCTGTGTCACTGGGTAATCGGCTTCGCAATACTGGAGAAATCTTTGATGTATCTTCTATAGTACCCTGCTAGACCCATGAAACTGCGTATCTCTGGCACAGAAGTCGGTCTCGGCCAACTGATAACAACTTCAACTTTACTCGGATCCACAGAAATACCGTCTCCAAATATGATATAACCCAAGAAGACAACCTATCTCAGCCAAAACTCACGTTTTGACAGCTTAGCATATAATCTTTCATTTCTCAATGTTTGCAACACAATTCTTAAATGATTGGCATGCTCATTCAAATTATTTGAATATACCAAAATATCATCAATAAAAACAATCACAAACTCATCCAAGTAGCTCTGAAAGATGCGGTTCATCAAACTCATAAACACCGCTGGAGCATTCGTTAAACCAAAACGCATGACAACAAAATCGTAGTGTCCATACATGGTTCGGAATGCCGTCTTCGGTATATCAACATCTCGAACTCTGAGTTGATGATATCCCGATCGCAAATCAATCTTGGAATAGATGGAAGATCCCTGCAACTGATCAAATAAGTCGTCGATACGAGGCAAAGGATACTTATTCTTTATCGTTGCCTTGTTCAGTTGCCTGTAATCTATACACAATCTCATAGAACCGTCTTTCTTTCGCACAAATAGCACTGGTGCGCCCCAAGGAGAGACACTAGGTCTGATATATCCCTTGGCTAGAAGATCTTCTAACTGTGCTTTCAGTTCTTTCAGCTCTATCGGTGCCATCCTATACGGAGCTCTCGAAATAGGAACGGTACCTGGCATAAGATCTATGCTGAAATCAACCTCTCGGGCTGGAGGTAACCCTGGAATCTCGTCAGGAAATACATCTGCAAACTCCCATACTACTGGCAAATCTGCCAATGCCGGGCTCGATTTCTGTAGATCTACAGAATAAACAAGGAACCCTTCTGCTCCTTTCTGCAACAATCTACTCATAGTCAGAGCAGATACTAAGGGAATCCGAGATCTGGAACCCTTACCGTAGAATTTCCACTCTTCTGTCATTTTAGGTCTGAATCTGACAATCTTGTGGAAGCAATCCACGGTAGCTCTGTACTTAGTCAACATGTCAATCCCGATAATGCAATCAAAATCAGATAAACCAAGTACAACACAGTCCAAATCAATTTCATGCCCCTCAAACTGTAGTATAAAATGTCCAACTGAAGTCACAGATATAAGACCACTTCACAACGGAGAAGAAATAGACACTACAGTAGACATTGACTCGACAGGCAAGGAATGCAACAATGCAAAACGTTCTGATATAAATGTATGTGATGCACCTGTATCTATCAACACATATGCAGGATAACCGCAAAGAAAACAGTTACCTGCAATCACATCGTCTGGCGCATCCTGTGCCTGCTCCTCTCTCAATGCAAACACCCGAGCCTGTTGTCTGGGAGGTTGGCTCACTGTCTGGCTACCTCTGGCTCTAGGATGGGACTGTGTAGGCATGGGCTGGAAGGAATGGACAGATGAAGCTTGCCTCTCGGGCAGAGTCACTGAGGCTGATGACCCTGCACTCTGAAATCTCTGGGCACCTTTTTGGGGACAAACTCTGGCGAAGTGTCCCGGCTGTCTGCAATAGTTACAGCGTCTCATGACTCCCTGACACTGCTCAATGGCATGCCTACCTCCACAAGAACTACAATACGCACCTGCATAATCTAAACTCTGGCCAGGACCTCTCTGTCTTGATCCACTGGAGCTCGACGAACTGCTCCCTGATTTCTTGAACTGCTTGCCCTTGACTTTCAGAAAATCCTTCTTACCACTACTACTGCTTCCACTATCAAATCGAGGAGGAGGTGGTGGAAACTGTGCGGCGGGCGGTGGCGGTCTCTGACCCTGAACACTATAGGAAGCTCCTCGCTGCCTAATCAAGCCAGCCTCTTCTCCCTTCGCTCGATTCAGTGCCTCCGAAAAAGTGTTGGGTCGCCCCGTGTTCACTAGGGTGAAGATATCTTCGCCCCGTGTTCACTAGGGTGAAGATATCCAGATTCCACTGGCCCTGTCTCAAGTTGGCGACATATCTGGTTATCAAACAGGTTAGTACACAGTCTATACAAGCTGTCTCAGCCCTCCTCTGATCATATATCTCTGATCCAGAATCGGTTCTGATTCAGTCTTGGCAATTATATGCTGTAAATTAACTCAGATACAATACAACATATAATAAGGAAAGCAATAAATCATAATATGTGCTAGCATGACATAAGCAAGGAAGATGACTCGATCTACCCCGCTCGTTCTATTCTATCTCAGTCTACAGAACCTACTGCTCTGATACCACCTGTTGTGGGGACCCGGGCTCTAAATCGATTCGATCTGGGTTAATTGGATCTGTGAGAAAATGTGGGTCAAATTTTCGCTTTTTAACATTAATTCTAATGTATATAAATAAGCATAAGGTCTTTACTTATTTGACAAACATACAAACATGTCTTGTTCTAATACATCAATTCAACTAGTGTTTAATACAAAATACAAGTAGTCCAAGTCTAATAAGAGCCACTAGTCATCTTCTGCGCCCGTAGTCACCACGCTATCTCGAACTCATCTCTGTCGTGACCCAGATCCTGCCCCACCTGTTGTTATGCACACATACAGACATAACAACAGCCGGAAACTCCGGTGAGAACAAATCCCAGTATAAAACATGTATACATGCATATGCATAATAAACTCGTAAAACACAATATCATGCATGTAACATAAATCATTGGTTCCATAGTCTATGAAACCAATCTATAAAAACATGCAGTCTAATTCGATTCATGTCTAGACTCAGTTCGACTCTACTCTAGGGATCCCGGTGTGAATAAGACGTCACTGTCTGTTACCTACCTTCCCAATCGGGGTAACTGTACGTCTTATTCCTAGACTTCGGTCGTGTCTGTATCGAATGTCTACAATCGGAGGAAGTCTGCTCCTATGCGTCGATACACCGAACGTCTAGTTTTGACAAATCTGTCAATGACTCTCCTATCTCAATGCTTGAATATAAATCTATAGAGAAAGCATGATCATATCAAGAGATTTGAATATAAATCTATAAACAAATCCAAATCATATCAAAGAGATAAACAATAAATCTAGTATGTGATTTTGTCGGGAAACTCAAATTGAATCTCATTTGAGTTGTGTCTTCCCCAAACAAGACATGAATTATACATTTCGTGTCGAACAATATGTCGTAGTCAAAGTCTCGAGTTTAAAGTGGCCAATACAAATCTAAAATGGCAATGTCTAGATGTCATCTATCCACATATATAACTTAAAGCAACTCATATACAATTCAGTAATCGATTCTGATACAATTTGACGGCATAACAGCGTAATTCTCGATACCGGTCATACCAACAAGTCGAACATCAATATATCCATATCACCAACTCATAACACAAGCATATACATCTCATAACTTCAATATGCTGCATAAACTTATCACATATATGCTGTAATTTCCATAACAAGTGCATACGATACCATTCTTTCAATCCGATTTCGATTATAACCTCATAATCATCACAAGAACATCTAATAATAATCATATCTGATTTCTCTCAACATCTTAACTTCAAAACAGGCTGAAATGAAAATAAACTTAAATCTTCTTGTAGCCAATGATGCAAGGATCAATAATCTCTGCTTGGAATACAAATCGGATGGCTAAATCTTGATAAATCTTACTTCAAAGCTATGAAGAAAACTTTGCAGCTTTTCTGGATTTGTTCTCCTTTTTCTCGGTGGTCTCAATCTGAATGAAGAATCAACATTTAAATTGCATGGCAAATAACACATGGCTCATTTTTCAAGGTATGACCGCGGGTGCGGTAGCTCAAGGAGCGCTGGTGCGGTAGCTCAAGGAGCGCGGGTGCGCTGTGCTCTCGGCACCAATTTCATTTTTTTCTAAAATTCAACGACCGTGGGTGCGGTCTCCTCTGCACCGTGGGTGCGGTCACCCTACTGGAAAATTACTCAACTTTCTGTCCATGCACCGCAGGTGCGGTGGCTCCTGGACCGCGGGTGCGGTGTCCCCTCGGCCTCACCTTCACCAATTCACATTTTATGACCGCGGGTGCACTCCCTCTCGAGGCGCGGGTGACGTCTATCTTGTACTAAAAACTCTAATTTCTCATGTCTTTTCTCCCCTCATTGTATGTCATGCGTTCTCATATTTTTGAGTATCATATTAATGAAGACTAATAAATCTCAAGCCCTATATCATACATACTCATATCTTCCGAGTATTTCGTCAATGAAGACTAATAAATCTCGAGCCTTACAATTAATGATTTGAATTCAATAAAGGAAAATAAACACGTGTATGATTACTTGATGAGATATGTTTTGAATATGTTTATGTTACGATATATTTACGTTCATGCTTTTAAGATCATGAAGTTTATTTCAATTACCGTATTTTTCACTGTCGCATGTTATGTATACGTATTTTTTATAACGGTTCAAGTGTGTTGAGTTTTTAGATTCACTACGTGTGATTGATGCAGGTGAACATTATGAGGTCGAGACTAGAGGCATCGAAGACTGAGCAAGAGGAGCTGAGAGTACGCATGATAACCCGAGGACTTTACGTTTTTTCGCACAATATGTTTATGTGTCAGGAGTGAAACATGGTTTTTATACATTTTACACCTTTTGATGCGTTGATGATTTGGCAGGCTTTTGAATATTGCATGTGAGTCCTTTTAAAACAGTAGTCTAGTTTTGTGCTGATATTTAGGTTTTTATTTAACGGCAGTTATTTTTATTTAGTGGTTGAGTATTTTTAAAAATGCATGATTGACTGTTTTTATTACATGCATGTGTTTGAATATAATTTCGAAAATAGCCTACAAAAAAAATTCTAGTAGTATTTTAGTAGTAAACGTCACAATTGGTATCAGAGCAAGAATCCTGTAAAGGGTTGTGCCACCGCCAGCTTCAAAAGTTCAGTCGTCAAGCCTCCTGTTTGTAGGTTTGCATGTTTTAAATAGTTTAATGCTATCACCCGAATGTTTACATGATATATGTTTTACACTATATGTTTAGCTGTTATATGTTGTAAGGATTAAAAGTTTTGAAAACTTGATTGAATTGCATGATGGATTATGTTTATAATTTGGACTGTATTCAGATATTATACCTCCCAGACGAGTCCCTAGCACAAACAGGCAGGATGATAACCCTGGAGGTGATAGAGGCTTTCCATCACCACCACCGTGAGGAGATACAACTACTCGTGTTCTGGAGGGTATTGCTAGATTGATGGAGCAGTCTCAGCAGTATCCGAGACCAGACTGATATTTATGAGTATTTCAGACGGCTCAACCCAAAGGAGTTTGGGGGTACTAACGATCCATTCATAGCAGAGGCTTGGATTCGGTCTCTAGATCTGCACTTTCAGTATCTATACATGAGAGACGAAGATCGGATCAGATGCGCCACATACATGCTGAGGAACGATGCAACCCTTTGGTGGGAGAGAGCAGCGCAAGGGGTGGATTTAGCTACCCTCACATGGAATCAATTCAAGGATATCTTCTACAAAAAGTACTTTCCAGCTGACGTCTGGGGACGCTGACACGAGAGTTTTTGAGTTTCCGATAGGGGATTTGTCTGCGGCTGAGTTTATCAGGAGATTCGATAGGGGTTGTCACTTTGTGCCCCTTATTGCGAGAGATGTGGCGGAGAAGTTGTGGCACTTTATGGATGACCTCATACCCAATGTACTTCGGGATGTCATACTGATGAGGCCGGCTACCTACTGCTGCCACAGCATTTGCTTTTCAGGCAAGACAGACCCTGGGAGAGATGTAGAGATGCAGCAGAAGAGGCATCAGGCCCAGCACAGCTCACAGCCGCAGAAGAAACAGTTTATAGGGCCACCCAGGAATTGGGGGCAGCAGAAACCCTAGGGACAGTTCAAGAATCCCAGACCGCAGAAGCCACCACAGGCTCCAACTACTCGTAAGACAGAGGAGTGAGAGCCCTGCAAGCATTGCAATCGGTTCCACAACGGTAAGTGTATTTAAGGGACATTCAAGTGTTATTTGCAAGTAGAGGGGCCACAAAGTTACTGACTGTAGTGACCCGTTCCAGAATCACCTACTAGGCAAGAACTAAGCATGCAATTAACCTAATTAACAATAATCAGAGATAACAGCGGAAATAGTCAACAAAAATAATGGTTATACAACCCAATCGAAGTCTAGAATAACTCAAAATAAAAATACCCAATACAACCATATCGAATCAAAACAATACCGATAAACTAAACCAACCAGCTACTCAACGTCCTCCTCCTGCTCCTCCTGAGCTGTCCAACCTGAGGCCTGCCCCGTGGGAATGGGGTGTCCAAGAATAAACAAAACCGAGGACGTGAGCGATAAGAACGCCCAGTACAAAAGTATGAGTATACAGACCTATATGAAATGCACATGCTATGATCATGATACCGGGGTAGTCAAGAAACAGGAGTCACAAAAGGATCTCAACAATGCTCAGTCTAGAGGCGCCAAGTGGATAGTGCCGCGCGGTACACCTCTGGGTCACTGCATCCACTACAAGACAGACGTGGACCTAAAATGTCCCGGACCACCGAAGCCCTCCCGACCCGTCGGCCACTGTGTACTCTCGGTGTCCATGCGTCCACAAGACAGGGCTGAGCGGCCCCAAGATATAGCTTATCTCGAAAGAGATACAGCTCAACAGTAAAGGCTATCTCGAAGAAGATACGGCTCAACATGAAATGCAACGTGCAGTAATAAACGTGACATAATAGCATGCATCATATGACATATATCAATGCACCACATAATCATGCAACACATATAAGAATGTATAC
Source organism: Primulina eburnea (assembly GCF_022965805.1). Classification (NCBI taxonomy): domain Eukaryota; kingdom Viridiplantae; phylum Streptophyta; class Magnoliopsida; order Lamiales; family Gesneriaceae; genus Primulina; species Primulina eburnea. Next base: position 20,436,666 of record NC_133105.1, read on the forward strand.
TCAACCAGGATATCTCGGATAGTACTTTCGTACCTCTATCACAGCAAGCCTAGCCTTACGCAACACCGCTAATCAGGTCTAGAACAAGCCTACGCATCAAAAGCATACTCAATCAATACTACCATGCTCGACTAGCAAAACCAGTACTCCCTAGTACTACCAAAGGTTTAGGGTTTACCTTCGTCCGTCGACAGCCCTTTGATGTCGATTGCCTCGTAACTCAGGCGCCGCTACGCTACTACTCCTGGCAGCTCTTGGCTATCGCTCGACCAACAACTAACCCTAGAAACCTTCCAAACTCTCCAAAATGAGAGAAAACTCAAGAAATTGGCAAGTCAAAAATGAGAAATCCGAGCACTATTTATAGGCCATGTTCGGATCCTCCGAACAACACTTCGGAACGTCCGAACGCTACGTGTCCATTGGCTCTTGACAGCTCATGATCGGATCCTCTGATTATACACTTCGGACCGTCCGAACATGCATGGAAAAATGACGTGTCGATCAACACTTGACACCTATGATCGGATTCACCGAACTACACTTCGGATCGTCCGAACTCTTCGGTGCTTCCGAACCCTCTTCGGTCCGTCCGATCATGACTCGGTCAAAATTACACCTTAAACCTTCTTAATCACCATTACTCCGTTAATTACCCAATTTGGAATTCGGGCTACTACATTCTTCCCCCCTTAAAAAGATTTCGTCCTCGAAATCTAGGCAAGAGAATGAAACACCATTGTAATACACTGCAAATATTCTTCATTACAACTGTATAACAATTACATCCCAGGCTGATCCTGGTTCAGCGCAAAAACCTGACCTTGGGCACAAGGTCGAAGATTCGAACTACCCACTGCCTGACCCTGTCTCCTCTGCTGAACAGTCGTCTGGGATCCAGAACCAGATCCTGCTCCACCTCGCAGCTGAGGACAATTCTTCTTGAGATGACCCATCTCTCCGCACTGAAAACAAGCTCCTGCTGCTAATCGGCATTGCTCCGATGGATGGTTCTTCCCACAATGCGCACAAGAATCCTTCTTCTCACCAAAGCGAACAACACCGCTAGACCTTGATCCAGATCCAGAAGAAGAAGAACCAGATTTCTTGAAAGACTGAGGTCGAGGGCTCAAAACACTCGGAGGTCTAGAAGAAAGAATAGCCCTACCACGCTGGAGACTGATCTCTGCTTGACGACACCGGTTCACTAACCCATCATAAGAAGTAGGATTATCACAGACAGTGACTCGATCAAAGATCTCCTGGTTAAGGCCCTGGAGGAAATGATCATACTTGGCTTCAGAACTGCCACTGATATGAGGCGCAAAGGGTAACAACTCGAAGAATTTCTGCTGATACTCATCAACAGACATACTCCCCTGCTTAAGGTTCAGGAGCTCAATCGTCTTGGCCTGGCGAAGGGCTGGAGGAAAGTACAGCTGCATGAACGCTGCACGGAAATCGGCCCAAGTCGCTCTACCCTGGGACTGGACTATCGGCGCAGAAGTCGATCGCCACCACTTGCGAGCACGGCCCTCGAGAAGAAAACTAAGGGTCTCCATCTTCTGCTCATCGGTGCACTGGAATGCACGGAAACAACTCTCCATGCGCTCTAACCAATCCTCCGCATCATCGGGAGTCTCACCGCCAACTAAAGGCTTAGGCCCCATCTGAATGAAACGATGCAAATCAAAACGCCTAGGACCATCCCGACGATGACGATGTTCACGGTTACGATGACGCCTACTATCGTCCTGATCACCCCATCGACCTACACTCCCCTGACTACTCCCGTCACCAAAGTGGTCAGCCATCGCTACAACATAGAATGGGGAAACTAGTAAATTGGTCAACGGAAATCCCAAAACAGAAATCTATATCCCAAAATCGTATGCATGCTCTGATACCATAAATGTAGTGACCCGTTCCAGAATCACCTACTAGGCAAGAACTAAGCATGCAATTAACCTAATTAACAATAATCAGAGATAACAGCGGAAATAGTCAACAAAAATAATGGTTATACAACCCAATCGAAGTCTAGAATAACTCAAAATAAAAATACCCAATACAACCATATCGAATCAAAACAATACCGATAAACTAAACCAACCAGCTACTCAACGTCCTCCTCCTGCTCCTCCTGAGCTGTCCAACCTGAGGCCTGCCCCGTGGGAATGGGGTGTCCAAGAATAAACAAAACCGAGGACGTGAGCGATAAGAACGCCCAGTACAAAAGTATGAGTATACAGACCTATATGAAATGCACATGCTATGATCATGATACCGGGGTAGTCAAGAAACAGGAGTCACAAAAGGATCTCAACAATGCTCAGTCTAGAGGCGCCAAGTGGATAGTGCCGCGCGGTACACCTCTGGGTCACTGCATCCACTACAAGACAGACGTGGACCTAAAATGTCCCGGACCACCGAAGCCCTCCCGACCCGTCGGCCACTGTGTACTCTCGGTGTCCATGCGTCCACAAGACAGGGCTGAGCGGCCCCAAGATATAGCTTATCTCGAAAGAGATACAGCTCAACAGTAAAGGCTATCTCGAAGAAGATACGGCTCAACATGAAATGCAACGTGCAGTAATAAACGTGACATAATAGCATGCATCATATGACATATATCAATGCACCACATAATCATGCAACACATATAAGAATGTATACTCAACCAGGATATCTCGGATAGTACTTTCGTACCTCTATCACAGCAAGCCTAGCCTTACGCAACACCGCTAATCAGGTCTAGAACAAGCCTACGCATCAAAAGCATACTCAATCAATACTACCATGCTCGACTAGCAAAACCAGTACTCCCTAGTACTACCAAAGGTTTAGGGTTTACCTTCGTCCGTCGACAGCCCTTTGATGTCGATTGCCTCGTAACTCAGGCGCCGCTACGCTACTACTCCTGGCAGCTCTTGGCTATCGCTCGACCAACAACTAACCCTAGAAACCTTCCAAACTCTCCAAAATGAGAGAAAACTCAAGAAATTGGCAAGTCAAAAATGAGAAATCCGAGCACTATTTATAGGCCATGTTCGGATCCTCCGAACAACACTTCGGAACGTCCGAACGCTACGTGTCCATTGGCTCTTGACAGCTCATGATCGGCTCCTCCGATTATACACTTCGGACCGTCCGAACATGCATGGAAAAATGACGTGTCGATCAACACTTGACACCTATGATCGGATTCACCGAACTACACTTCGGATCGTCCGAACTCTTCGGTGCTTCCGAACCCTCTTCGGTCCGTCCGATCATGACTCGGTCAAAATTACACCTTAAACCTTCTTAATCACCATTACTCCGTTAATTACCCAATTTGGAATTCGGGCTACTACACTGACTGTCCTAGGAACAAGGGCTCTACCACTGACAGAGCCTATGTGATGCATGCCGAGGATGTAGAGGTTAAGCCAGGCTCGACACTAATCACTGGTAATTTTGCTTAAAATTTTTTTTATCGCCTCGATTGCATGGAATATTATATGGTATGATGGAATCACTTTTGGGATTGAGAACATAGAATAAAGTAGGTTGCATGTTCTAACTAGTAGGACTTACGGATTGAATTGACTTAATTAAGTATTTAAGGGTCAAATTACAATAACCGGAAATTTTAGGACCTAATGGCAAAAAACAAAAGTTGGTGGCTAATTTTCAAATTTGTAATAAATAGGGGATGTTTTCGTATTTTTGGAAATTTAGGGATCTAAATTAATGACTATGGAAATTTTAAAGCCTAAATTGATTTGATTCAAAGTTTTATGGGATAGATTGCAAATTTTCGAAAAAATGAGGGACCAAATTGAAGAAAATTCGAAACTTTAGGGTTGAAAATGCAATTTTTGAAAATTTCTAGGGTCAAATTTTGTAATTTTTGAAGGATTACTAGGACTAAAATGGGGATTTTCGAGAGTTTTGGGTATTTAACTATAGAAAATTTACTTAAATCTCAACACGATTGGATTTGATGGTATATTTTGTCACATGAATGATATATATTTTAGGTGTAGCCACATATGCACTGCTAGATTCCGGAGCTAAACATTCATGTATATCTGAGACATTTGTCTAGCGACTAGGGATCATACCAAAGGCCATGGATTCGGGGTTCAGAGTTTTGATTCCTTAGTAAAGAGTTTGGAGCTTCGATTACAGAAAAATGTGATGCAGGAATATTTGATTGTGCTACCATTGCCTGAGTCCGACATTATTTTGTGTATGGATTGGCTTTCTTCTACCGGAGCTGCAATAGATTTTTGACAGAAGTCAGTATCTATCTGACCGCCCAGCGAGAAGCCATTTATTTTTTAGGCAACCAGACACCAGCAAATGCCATACATCATTTCTGCATCTGTGCGAGAAAACTTACGAGGAAAGGCCGCCAAGCATTTCTGGCGAGTATTGTGATAGTGACCGAGCCAGTCAGTCAAAGGCTAGAGGATGTCGAGGTGGTCAGGGATTTTTCCAGTGTTTTCCCAGACGATGTTTCAGGTATTCCACCAGCAAAGATATGAGTTTTCTATCCATCTGATACCAGGTACAGTGACAATTTTTAAGGCGCCCTATCGACTAGCACCTGCGGAGAAAGAGTTGAAGGATCAGATTCAGGACTTGTTAGACAAGGGTTTAATTCTCCTGAGTTTCTTCCCATGGGGCACACCGGTACTGTTTGTGAAGAAAACGGTAGTATGCGGCTCTGCATTGATTACATGGAACTGAACAGGGTCATAGTCAAGAACAAGTATCCTCTGCCTAGGATTGAGGATCTATTTGATCAGCTTAAGGGAACATCAGTGTTTTCAATGATGGATCTCCGATCAGGATACCAGCAGCTGAAGGTGAGAGAGTATGATGTGCACAAGACGGATTTCAGGATGCGTTATGGGTACTATGAATTTATGGTGGTGCATTTAGGACTGATGAATGCGCTAGCAATATTCATGGATTTCATGATGCGTGTTTCAGCCGTATCTAGATAAGTTCGTCATAATTTTCATAGACGAAATTTTGATCTATTCGAAGAGCAAAAAGGTGCACAGTCAGAACTTGAGGACCGTTCTACAGACTTTTCAGGACAGACAATTTTATGCCAAGTTCAGCAAGTGTGAGTTCTATCTAAACAACATCGTATCCCGAGATGTGGTCGAGGTTGATCACATCAAGGTTGAGGCAGTCAGAGATTTGCTAGTGCCGAAGAGTGTGACTGAGATCTGCAGTTTCTTGAGTCTAGCAAGGTATTACAAGAAGTTCATCTAAGGTTTTTCTTCCATTGTGGTGCCATTAACCACCTTGATGAAGAAGAACGTGAAGTTTTTTTAGGGAACAGAATGCCAGGAAAGTATTGATAGACTGAAGCAGGGATTGACTTTAGCGCCAGTCGTTGTGATGCCATCAGGGCAAGGGGAGTTTGTGCTACACATATATACTTCGAAGCTTGGTTGGGGCGCAGTTTTGATGCAGCATGATAGAGTTATAGCCTACGCGTTCAGACAGTTGAAGGTCCATGAGAAGAATTATCCGACTCATGACATCGAGCTAGCGGCAGCAGTATTCACCCTAAAAATTTGGAGGCACTATCTGCATGGGAAAAATGAAAGATTTTTACTTACCACAAGAGTTTGAAGTAATTCTTCATGCAGAAAGAGATGAAAATGAGATAGCGGAGGTGGTTGGAGTTAGTGAAATACTATGATTGCGACACTAGCTACCATCCGGGTAAGGCTAATGTGGTCGCGGATGCCCTGAGTAGGAAGCATTCAATGATTGCTTAGTTGTCGGTACAGAGACCATTGCAGGCAGATATTTAGAGGTTTGAGCTTGCAGTTTATGCCAGGGACATCTTTCTACCCTGATGGTACAGTCGACACTGAGGGATAGGATTCGAGCAAGGTAGACTTCTGATAAGCAGTTACAGAAGTTGAGATAGAAGGATAAGTCTAAGGGCCTAAGGTTGTACTCAGATGAGGATGGCATAGTCAGGTATCGTGACCGACTATGGGTCCCTAGCGGTGACTCGCTGAGAGAAGACATTATGAGGGAGGCCCACAACATCCCATACTCCATTCATCCAGGGAGTACGAAGATGTTTAAGGATCTGCATACTTTATATTGGTGGCCGGGCTTGAACTAGATATTTTGTGTTTTGTGTTTGGAGTGTTTGACGTGTCAACAGGTCAAGGCCGAGCATCAGAAACCAGCAGGAAATCTGAGACCGCTATAATGCCATTTGGGTGATAGTTCATCGGCTAACCAAGTTGGCACATTTTCTACCGATCAAAAAGACTTTTACCATGAATCAGTACGCAGAGCTATATATCAGAGAGAGTCAGACTAAAAGGGATTCTAGAGTCCATCGTGTCAGACAGGGACACGAGATTCACGTCTACATTCTGGAAGAGTCTGCATCTGGCATTGGGTACTAAGTTGTTATTCAGTACAGCCTTCATCCTCAGACCGACGGTGTAACGTCTTGAAAATTTGAAGGTTTACGTGAACCACATGCATGCAAGTTATAAAATCTCTTGTGTTTTTTAATTAAATTATTTTAATGAATTAAATTCATGATTTTTACATGAATATGTCTTTTTACTAAGATTGCATGTTACAGGGATTTTAGCAGTATTTTATGCTTGAACGAGGAATGGAGACCGGAGACAATTAAGAAAAAATATTTTCTTAAATGATTATTTTAATTAGCTAATATATGATGCAATTGATATAAAAATTTTGAAAATGGGCCCGTTGCAGTATTTTGACACATTGAACCGTATTCGTAACCGGTAGGCAATTTTTAGCAAAACGGAGGACTTTTGAGGGATCTGATAATATTTTTGAAACAAATGTAAATGAAATATTTTAAGAGTGTGTAATTTGGCTTAATGGGCCTATTATATATGTTGGGCTTAAAATCCTACTTATCCACATTTAATTATGGCCCATTATGCATTTGTGTTATATCTAACCCTACCCTCCCAAACCTTAGTCACGTTACCTCCTTCTTGGCCGCCCCTCTCCACCTCCGGCAGAAGATTTCTGAAAGTTTCAGCAGCTCCATACTCAAAATTTTCTCAAGGTTTTTTAAAGAAACTCTTCCCCGTACCTCTGGTGTCAGTTCTACGCGATTGTACCAACGTTTTCGGGAGAAATATGCAAGGCACGCCTGATTCCCTTCTTTTCACATTGATCACATCATAACATGTGTTTTGAAATGTATTTTCATGATATATTTTGGTTATGGTGTTACACATCGATTTTACGTGAATTCTACATGGAAATACGCATTCTTGTTATCATGCTTCTCACGTTTTTAGCTTCTGTTGAAGGGACTACCTGTAATGATTGGTAGGGTACACAATTATGTCTGATTTTTGGCGTCCAGAGGTTGAGATCGAAGCAGGACTATGTTCATTTAAGGATCGATTGGACATACATGTTTGGGGTTAGTGTTTTTTTTTTATCGTTTGTTTCAAGGGGTGCAACGGTGCAAAGGCTGTTCCAGGACATGGAGTAGACCGTAGTGGGTTTGAGACACGATTTTTAGTGGATCGAGAACAGCTTGTTTCGGGATAGGATCAAATTGAGGAAGCTAGACGTGGATAAGGCTCGATTTTTAGATGTTCGGTTGTGTCTTGCGTATTCGAGAGCGTGGGTTGAGTATCATGGATAAGACAGTGCGGGAAGTTTTGGTTGTGGTATATGAGAGGTTGGTTCGAGTGTGGTCGGGGCTGGTTGGGAGTGGTATAGAGTTTGGCTTCAAAACTCGATTTTGGGATTTCTTCTGCATGGTTGGCGCAGCGGCGCTGCCCCTGTGGCGCGAGTACCATACATGCATTTTTCGAGATTTTGTGGATATTTCTTGTCACGCCCCAAGTCCGAAGGGTCGGTGACATCTTAAAAATTATATTGCAAACAATAAAGCATCGTATCAAATCAAACCAGTCTTTTTCATAAATAAAGTATTGTCTTACAATGACAATGAAATAAAATACATCAGAGTTGCGAAATGCGGAAAACTTAAACAAAAGGGATGACTTGATTCTTGCTCTTGATCATCGATCATCGACCCCAGAAAGCTTCCTGCTCCTCTTCATTTATTTGTTCTTCATTTTTATCTGAAATTGTAAGGGGGTGAGTGTTTTTGGGAAAACACTCAGCAAGTGGGGGTCGATCGATTCCAAAGATACATATAAAACTTAATTCTTTAAAACAGTTCTTTAACAATCTTTGAAATCTTATTACCTTTAACTTATCATATCGAAATGAACAAATATGAGACAGATCATTCAGAACGAATCAGATTCTTCAGAACGGTTCAGAAATAGATAAGATTATAACAAACGGAACACTGTTACTCATCTCATTTCCATGGTCAAATTGTCCCCAATATGTTACTCCTCTAAGGGGTGAGGCCAGAACTCGGTTTATACCCATCGGAGGGGGCCAGACAGAAATGGTTTTATACCCACTATTAGGGGCCAAACAGAAATGGTTTTATACCCACCATTGCGGGCCAGACAGAATCACAATTCTCGTCCCATTTGAAATTGACTCGTAACAGTGTAACAAAGAGTTCAGAGGTAACAGACAGAACCTATCAGATTTCTCAGAGTTCAAACTTTTAGACATGTACAGCGGAATCAAAAAATTCGAAGCATAGCAAGAAAACATAATCGATCGAATTTTTAAACGGTGCAAACCAATATTTTCGAAAAAGACATACCAACATGCATGTCATGTTATCTATATCAAAGTTTAAAAATAGAAAGAAGATACGTAAAACAAAAGCCCACTTACAGATTTTTTTTTAGGAAGTTTCTTGTCGAAAATCGGGCAACACTTCTACGTAACCTTGAAAAATGCTGTCTTTGATCCGGCAGCACTTCGACGCAAAGTTTCAGCACTTGATTGCACGAAAATTTCTTCCTCTTCCTTGCTTAGCTTGGCCGAAATTTTGGAGAGGTTTGAGGAAGGTGAGGGCAGAAACTTGGAGGCTTTTTGGAATGGTTTTTCTACTACCTTGATGTCCTATTTATAGATGCAAAAATGGTCTTTCCCTACCCCATTTGGTCGACCACTTGGAGCCCAAGAAAAGGAGTAATTGTACTCATAATTGTGGTCAAGATATATCAAGCATCAAAGGTCTTTTCCTGCACCTTAAATGTGTCCTAGGCCCTTAGCTGCTCCCTTATCTCCTTCTTTGGTTTTCTAAATGGTCATTTCTTGCATACTAAGTTTGTCCACACCCTTAGCTCTTCCCTTATCTCCTTCATTGGTTATCTCAAAGGTCACTTCTTGCATAATAAGTTTGTCCAAACCCTTAGCTCAACTTTTAGCTCCTTTTGTGGTCTTGTTAGAACAATCTTGGTTGAGCTTCTTTGAGCTGAAAGATCGAGTCCTTGAGCTGTGGTTTTACTCCTCTAGTGACAATTCTTCAATGGATGGGTTATTTGCAGCTCGGCCTCTTGTTGAGCTAATCTCTGAGCTTCGAAACTACCTCCTCAAGTTATATTAGCTGAAAATCTAAGTTCATTTTTAATTTTATAATTAGAATGAAAGTGTTCTGATCTTAGATTAAGATAAATTTTAAGCTCGTATATTTCTTGCCTGATTTACTTTGGATCGGAAAATCCCGGGTTCTCACATCCCTCCCTCCTTATTGAAAGTTTCGTCCTCGAAACTTGCATTATCTTGATCTTTCGAATAGGTGAGGTTATTACAATCGCATTTTCTCTTCGAGTTCCCATGTTTCCTCTCTTTCATTATGATTTGACCACTGTAGCTTGACATAAGGTATTGTCCGATTTCTCAATACCTGGTCTTTTGAGTCCACTATTCGGGTAGGGACTTCTTCGTATTTGAGTTCTTCATTGAGGTTTCCTTCAATCATCAGTGGTGCAACTTTGAGTACGTGACTAGGGTCCGGGACATACTTTCTTAACTGTGAGATGTGAAAGACATTATGTATCCTGGACATATCAGGTGGTAAAGCTAGACGATAGGCTAAGGTTCCTACCTTCTCCAGTATTTCGAACGGTCCCACATATCTCGGGTTCAACTTTCCGGATTTACTGAACCGTACTACTCCTTTCATTGGCGAGACCTTGACATAAGCCTTTTCACCGATTTCTAATTCCAGCGGTATCCATTTCATATCTGCCCAGCTCTTTTGTCTATCTTGGGCTGCTTTGAGTCTTTTCTTGATTATGACTACTTTATCAACGGTTAATTGAATAAGTTCTGGTCTGGTAACAGCCTTTTCTCCTACCTCGTCCCATTATAGGGGCGACCTACACTTCCTTCCATACAAAGCTTCATACGGAGCCATCTCGATACTACTGTGATAGCTGTTGTTATAGGCGAATTTGATCAGGGCAACCGTTCACTCCAATTTCCAGAAAAATCCAGTGCACATGCCCTCAGCATATCTTCGGGGCTTTGAATTGTCCGTTCGGTTTGGCCATCAGTTTGAGGATGGTAGGTCGTGCTGAGAGTAATCTTGGTTCCCATAGCCTTTTGGAAACTTTTCCAAAATCTTGATACAAATCTTGGATCTCTGTCAAACAGTATACTTGCGGGAACTCCATGTAGTCTCACTATGTTGTCCATATACAAAGAGGCTAATTTATCCAAATTATAATTCATTCGTACTGGCAAGAAATGGGCAGACTTGGTCAATCTGCCAATAATCACCCAGATCCCATCGTGACCCTGTCTTGATCGTGGTAGTCCTACTACGAAATCCATGGAGATGTTATCCCACTTCCACTCCAGTATCTCCAATGGCTGTAAAAGTCCTCCAGGCCTTTGATGTTCCGCCTTGACTTGTTGACATACTAAACACTTAGCAACAAAGACAGCTACATCTTTCTTCATACCGTTCCACCAGTAATTATTTTTCAAATCCCGGTACATCTTGGTGCTTCCTGGATGTACTGAAAAACTCGATTTATGTGCCTCGGCCATTACTTCTTCTCGAGTTCCATCGACATTTGGCACATACAATCGTCCTTTCATCTAGAGTATTACATTTTCATCAATTTGAAATTCTGGAATTTTTCCTTCTTACATTTGTTCTTGAATTTTAAGGATGAAGGTGTCTTGACTCTGCTTCAATTTGATGTCCTCTCGGAGACCTGGTTGTACCGATAATGAAGATAAGTTCACCTTCCCAGGGTTCCTTCGGCTCAAAGCATCTGCCACCTTATTTGCCTTACCCGGATGATAATTGATTGACAGATCATAGTCCTTGAGAAGTTCCATCCACCTTCTTTGCCTCATATTTAATTCCTTTTGAGTGAAAATATATTTGAGGCTCTGGTGGTCAGTAAAAACTTCGCATTTTACTCCATAAAGGTAGTGCCTCCAGATTTTAAGTGCAAATACTACTGCGGCTAACTCCAAGTCATGAGTGGGTAATTCTGCTCATATGGTTTTAGTTGCCATGAGGCATAAGCAATTACCTGACCCTCCTGCATAAGCACACACCCTAATCCTCCCTTTGAAGCGTCACTGTATACAGTGAAATTCTTACCATCCTCTGGAAGAACTAGTATTGGTGTGGATGCGAGTTTTGTCTTCAGGGTTTCAAAGCTTCTTTCACATTCCTCATTCCAAATAAATTTCGAATTTTTCTGAGTAAGTTTGGTGAGTGGGATGGCTATCGAAGAAAATCCTTCCACAAATTTTCTATAGTAGCCTACTAAACCCAGAAAATTCCCGACTTCTATCACTGTCTTTGGTTGTGGCCAATCCTTGATTGCCTCTACCTTCTTAGGGTCTACTGACACTCCTAATTCAGAAATTATATGTCCTAAGAACGCCACACTTTTTAACCAAAATTCACATTTATTAAATTTGGCGTATAGTTCCTTTTCTCGAAGTGCCTGCAAAGTGAGATGCAGATGCTCTTTGTGTTCTTCTTCACTTCGTGAGTACACAAGGATATCATCTATAAAGACAACCATGAACTTGTCGAGATATGGTTTGAATACCTGATTCATCAGGTCCATGAATTCTGCAGGAGCATTTGTTATGCCAAAAGGCATTACCGTGAATTCGTAATGTCCATATCTTGTCCTAAAAGCAGTTTTAGGGATGTCTTCCGCTTTGACCTTCAACTGACAGTAACCAGATCTCAGATCTATTTTTGAGAAAGGCTCCCTTTAACTGATCGAAAAGATCATCTATTCTTGGGAGTGGGTACTTATTCTTTATGGTGATCTTGTTCAACTCCCGGTAGTCAATACATAGCCTCATGCTTCGTCCTTTTTCTTTACAAAAAGCACTGGGGCGAATCTGATTCTTGTCTAATAATTCCTGCAGTTGCTCCTTTATGTCCTTTAATTCAGCTGGAGCCATTCGGTATATGCCTTTGATATTGGTGCAGCACCAGGGACCAAATTGTTTTCAAATTCTACTTCCCTATCTGGTATCTCTCCCGGTAGTTCTTCGGGGAAAACGTCTGGAAATTCTTGAACAATTGGAATATCTTCCAACTTTGGGACTTCTTCTTCTTTGGTTTCATTTATCACTTCCAGGTAAATTTCTTCTCCTCCATTTATAGCTTTCCAAGCTTGTGAAGCCGATAGTAGAGATTTTCTTTCTTTGGATTTCCCGTGATATACGACTTCCCCTTTTTTCGGAGTTTGAAGTCTAATATCTTTCTTTTGACTGTCTACTATGGCACGGTTTTTGGCTAATCAGTCCATTCCAAGGATGATGTCAAACTCAACCATATTGAGTTGAATTAATTTCACTTCAAAAGTTTGATTTTTTATACAAATTTTACAGTTTCGATAAACTTTGTGTGTTTCAATTGTTTTGCTGGCAGGTGTTGCTACTCTTAACGGTTCACTAAGAATATCATGTTCAAGTTTAAGCTTCTTAGCAAATCTTCTAGACACAAATGAATGTGTGGCACCACAATCAACAAAGTATATGCAGGTATGCTATGGAGTAGTATAGTACCTGCTACCACCTCGTTGGTGTTATCAGCTTCCTCTTGGGTGATTGCATACACCCTAGCATTGGTCTTGTTCTCATTTTGCTTTCTAGGTCCCGCCCCTTTTTCTTTGTTCTCCGGACATTCTTTAATTCGATGACCCACCTGACCATGCTTAAAACATGCACCTGACTTTCGATAACGTTCCCCGTTATGATATTGTTTACAGATGTCGCACCACTTCCCTTCCTTGTTGCCAGTATTACCAGAACTTCTTTGGGAAGGCCCACCTGAATAATTTGGTTTCTTAAACTTGGGACCATTCTGAGTACGTTGATTGACCATTGGTATTTTGTTCTTGTTCTCTTCCTCGCGTCGCTTTATATCAGTTTCTGTGCTCATTACAGCGCCCATCAAATCCGCAAAGCTGTTTGGCTTGAATACTGCCAATGCCGACTGAATTCGACTGTTGAGTCCCTTCTTGAATCGATGCATTTTTAACGTTTCATCCGACATGATCGTTGGGACATAGGTTCCCAGAATGTTGAACTGTGAAGTGTATTCCATCACTGACATATCCGGAGCCTGTTTGAAGTTTTCGAATTCACCCAACTTCTGTAGTCGAAATTCAGCGGGATAGTATTGTTTCAAAAATTCTCTCTTAAAAATTTGCCATGTGATCTCTTCCATTTCTGCCAAAGATGGCGAAATAGTTTCCCACCATTTCCTAGCTCAGTCTTCCAAAACCGGTGTTACAACCTCCACTCTCAGTTCTTTAGGTATTTCCAGTAAATGTAGTTGTGTTTCGACGTTCTTGAGCCAGTTGTGTCTGACTTCTGGGACTGGGTTCCCATCTAAAGTTGGAACTCGATTGTTCTGAGAGATTCATAATGGTACTTAATCCCACGCGGTTACAGTTCAGGTGGTGGTTGGATGGCGTTAGCCAATGGGTTCACGAATTTATTACAATCCAGATATGCTAATATAATTGAACATCTCTCTGTCGTCGCTGTCACTGGCGATGTCATCTCCGGCCACATCCATCGTTGCTACCTCCTCTTCCTCCATGTTCTCTATCACCAAATCCAGATATGCATAATAAGTTTGTCCAAACCCTTAGCTCAAATTTTAGCTCCTTTTGTGGTCTTGTTAGGACAAGTTTGGTTGAGCTTCTTTGAGCTGAAAGATCGAGTCCTTGAGCTGTGGTTTTACTCCTCTAGTGACAATTCTTCAATGGATGCGGTTATTTGCAGCTCGGCCTCTTGTTGAGCTAATCTCTAAGCTTCGAAACTACCTCCTCAAGTTATATTAGCTGAAAATCTAAGTTCATTTTTAATTTTATAATTAGAATGAAAGTATTCTGATCTTAGATTATGCTAAATTTTAAGCTCGTATATTTCTTACCTGATTTACTTTGGATCCGAAAATCCCGGGTTCTCACATTGCTTGTTTTGGGGGTTCCAGTAAGTTACATTGACATGTCTGTGGTTATAAATGCTTTAAGTTGAGTCACACAGGGTTTTGTTAGGAGTCGTTGTACTATGGTTAAATTTGATCAAGTCTCGAGTTAATTCCAGTTAAACAGGACTACGGTCTAAGCCCTGAAACGAAATAGAGAAGTTAATGCAGGGGTTCGAGATATGTTTATGGAAATGACTAGAAGTATGTTCAAGGAGTTTGATAAGATTTAGCAAGTCCTATAGCAGTCCTAACAGTGCCTTGACTAACTGAAAATGCATATCTAAAATGTATATGTTGATATGGAACATGGATTTTTACATTAATGTTAAAAACACGTTGCATGCTCGGTTTTAAGGAAATGTGTATACGCATGAATTTTAAAAGTGATTAATATGATGACAAGTTTTGAAGGAGGTGAGTTGGTTATGACTAATACGAACACAAACACGAAAATGGAAGGCCAAGGCTCAATGGATGGGTAAAACTGTCGCTGATGTCCCCGCCACCAAGTACTGCGGTTATACATAGATGGATCCATGGCTAGAGCTGATACGAAAGTCAAAACTAATGTTCCGAATTCAATTAAGGAAAAAATACTTATATGATGATACGATATTACATGATTTGATATGAATATGTTTACATTTATGTTCATGCTTTTGAAGATCATCAGAATTATTTTGCTTTAATAATTTTCACTGTTGCATGACATGCATATATAATTGTTATATTGGTTCATGTGTGCTGAGACTTTTGACTCACAAGATGTGATTGATGCAGGTGATCTTGTGGTTGAGGAGACTGTAGGTGCTGAAAATAGAGTAGGCTGAGCTGGGGGTGCACGTGAAAGCATGAGCACCTTGCATTCTTCCGCATAATATGATTATGAGACATGGGTTTAAGAAATATTTTTAAATGATTTTGAATCTTGTTTTACGTTGTTGAGTTGTCATATTTTGGTATTATGCTCGAGTTTCTCTTTTAAAACAGAAGACTAGGACATTGGTTACATTTTAAGATTTTGTGTAACTGCAGTTATTTTTATTCAGTGATTGGATGAATTTTATAACGCCTGATTAACTTATTTGAATGTTTATGAGTTTGTGTATTTTCGGTCATAGCTTTAAAAAATATTTCAGTAGAGTTTTAAGAAGTGGACGTTTCAATTGGTATCAGAGCAAGGTTTCTTGTAGAGGGTTGTCCCATCGCCAGCTTCAAAATCTCAGTCCTCAAGCCTCAAGTCTGTAAGTTTAAATTTTTTAATGGTATCACATGCATGTTTACATGATATACGTTTCACAGTACATGTTTATCTATCTATATGTTTTTAGATTAAATGCTTCAGAATTTTTATGCATGTTACGATATGGAATAAGAAATTATTGAAAGCGGATCGGTTACGGTGGCCGGAAGCGCAACGGAAGCTCAAAAATTTTATTTTTCATACAAAAATTTCGGCCACCCCTAAATCTTGTGCAACAAATACAATAAAACACAAAAATGACATTCATAGGGTGTAAGAAAGTATACCTATCAACCTCTTGAGGTTGATGTATGGCTCCAACTAAGATTTAAAAACCTTAGCTCTTGAATGGAAGAAGATCTACAAGCTTTCCTTCCTTTCCTTCAAAATTAGGCCCACCACTAACTAGGAAGATCCCCTCATATTTTGCACTAGAAAAATATGAGGATTTTTCAAAAAGAAGTGTGTGTTTTCTCCAACAAATTGAAGAACACAAAAGGAAGAAAATGGAGAGAAAAATGAGATGCAAGTTTCGGCCATCACACATGTGGGGAGAGGGAGAATGAGTTAATTTTCTTGTCTAGGTGTTGCAAAAAGCAAAAGTGAAAAAGTTGCATGCCATGCAATTTTTTATTCAAAAGTAATCTCCACCTCTTCACCTCCCAAGCATGTATATTATATAGTTTTTAATCAAATTAAAAACTTTGGACTAAATTTAATAATCTCAAACACATTTGAGACTAATTAAACATTACTTGAATTTACTCAAGTCCCACTAGTTAAATAATTATTTTAATTGAGCTCTACAAGACTCAATATAATTTAATTAATTCAACACTTGAATTAATTTAATTATTTGGACTCTACTAGGTCCACTAGTGTTTAATTAATTCAACACTTGAATTAATTTATTTAGTCCATAATAATGTTTATGAAAATCACAATTTTCAATTACATTATTCACTTGGCCAAATTTTAATTTAGGAACACTTCCATAAATCAAAATTTACATTTCTCTCATAGAAGTCATACTTCTATTTTTCTTTACACTTATAAACACATTTATAAGCCGTTCAACACTTTGAACTATTTTCTCCTTTATAGAAGTCATACTTCAAATTTTCCTTACGCTTATAAACTCCTTTATAAGCCGTTCAACACATTGAACTATTTTTACTTCTCAACGGGATCTAGAAAGCTAGTACTTGTGTGGCCCTCAATGGTTCATTGATACGACTAGCCGTGGGTTCACATCTCCATGTGATTCGGACTAAACATGTCCTTATGCGAGCATACCCCAATTGCTCCATTCTTACTTATCAACACCTTGATAACAAGAACGTCAGAACTCAAGTCTGATAGTACCCAACCAATCATGTTAAACGCCTAGCAGCATCGCTTACATGATTCCCTAGGTATCAAATGATAGTGCCTGCAAGAACCATTCAATTATGGTTAGCGTACAGTACGGTCCCTTCAACTCATATATCCCGATCGATTCGACAACCATTGGTTTATCGAGAGTTGTCAATGAATCGATACTATGTGTCATGTTGTAGTTGCATCAATGGTGTAATCTATGAAACCCCTTTCATAATTACAACCATACTCTGGCCAGAGATTTCAAACTACATACACATGATAACACATAGGATATCCATACCCGAAGGTAAGCGGTGAATCCCCGACTACAATGCATCGACTCCTATGTGTTTCGACAGAACACCCAACCTTGCCACCTGATGACCCCATGAGAGTCGGTAAACAAGTCAAAGTGTAATTCTAGCACATAGAGTCTCAATGTTGTCCCGGGTCATAAGGACTAATTCTGTACAACCATAAACCAGGACTTTTCCACTCGATAAGTGAGAACCACTTGGAAAGTCCTTTTATGGAGGGTTGTTCAGTGCACTCTACAAGGAGCACCTATCTGCATGTTCGGACATCACAATGTCCCCTACCAATGAAACATGGTACTCACATCGCAGATACTAGTCTCTAACTCGAGCGGCCTATATCCTTCTTAGTGGCGGCTGAATCGACTAGGAACCGTTTAGAATATACAGTATTACAAATATGAGTTTCATGATACTCATCATATGAGCATCTCATATTCTTTCTACTATTTGTATATTCAAGGGCTTTATCTATGCAGCTAGCATGGGTATACAGATAAAGATTTGCCAAAATAATAATTTCAAATATTATTAAAATAAAGATTGCTTATTCATAGAGTTTCATTGTGAACACTCGGCCAACACTTGGCTCGACGGGCACCTACTCTAACAATCTCCCACTTGCACTAGAGCCAACTACCCATATGCTTAAAACCCATTGATTCGCGATGCTTGTCGAATAATGGTCCAGGTAAAGGCTTAGCTAGTGGATCAACAACATTATCTGCGGAGCCGACTGTGTCAAAAGGCACTTCTCTACTTTCCACAATCTCTCCGAGGATGTGGTACTTTATCAATACTAGTTTGGATTTCTGATGAGACCTAGGCTCCTTTGCTTGAGCTATAGCTCCCGTGTTGTCACACAACACCGGGATAGGAGCAACTCCATTAGGAATGACGCCCAACTTTTGGACGAAATTCCTTATCCAAACAGCCTCCCTTGCTGCATCTGATGCAGCAATGTATTCGGCCTCTGTGCTGGAATCCGTAATATTGTCTTGCTTGGAACTCTTCCAAGAGACTGCAGCACCATTGAGCATGAATACAAAACCAGAGGTTGACTTCGAGTCATCGATATCGCTTTGGAAGCTAGAGTCGGTATAGCCTTCCAATTTTAGTTCTCCACCCCATAGACCAAGAACACTTTATTGGTCCTTCTCAACTACTTGAGGATGTCTTTCACAGCTTTCAGGTGTGGAAGACCAGGGTTCGAATGATATCATTTCACCACATATAGTGCAAACGCCACGTCAGGACGTGTAGATATCATCCCATACATGATATTACCGATTTCCGAAGCATACGGAATGCGTGTCATCGCCATTATCTCTGCATCTGTCTTGGGAGACAGACTTGGATAGGGACACGCCATGACACACTGGTAGATGTCCTCTCATGGACTCAACCATCGAGAACTGCTTCACGATGGTATCAATGTATGTGGACTGGGTGAGACCAAGCCATCTTTTCGATCTATCTCAATAGATCTGTATCCCAATACAAAAGATGCTTCACCCAAGTCCTGCATCGAGAACTTACTCGCTAACCTTATCTTAGTTGATTGCAACATTCCTACATCATTCCCAATGAGTAGAATGTCATCAAAATAAAGCACCAGGAATGTCACAACACTCCCACTGACCTTCTTATACACATAGGGTTCCTCAGGATTCTTAGTAAATCAAACTATTTGATTGTACTGTCGAATCTGAGGTTCCAACTCCTTGATGCCTGCTTTAGATCATAAATAGATCTCTGAAGTTTACATACCATATGCTCACTTCCGATAGATGTAAACCCTTCAGGTTTAGACATGTAAATAACTTTCTTAAAATCCCCATTTAAGAAAGTTTGTCTTGACATCCATCTGCCATATCTCATAGTCATACTATGCAGCTATGGCTAATAAAATCCTTATGGACTTGGACATTGCGATTGGGAAAAGGTTTCCTCAAAGTCAACTCCTTGTCTTTGAGTACATCCTTTTGCCACCAATCGCGCCTTGAAGGTCAACACCTTCCCATCCTCCCCAAGTCCCTGTAGGAACAGTTCCCACAGGTGGATCCACAAGATCCTACACTTGGTTCGAATGCATGGAATTCAACTCAGATTCCATTTCTTCAAGTCACTTGGATGAATTGGCATCAGATAACGCTTCCTTGAAGGTCCATGGATCACATCCATGGTTAGGCTCATCATGGCCTTCTTCAAGAAGCTGACCATACCTCATAGGTGGTCTCGAGACTTTCTCGTATCTGCTAGGAGCTTGTATCTCCTCTCTTGGCTCATCGGGTGTGGGTTCTATAATTGTGGGTTTCTCTCGAACCTCTTCGAGTTCTATCATCTGTCTTTTTCTATCCAATAGAAAATCCCTTTCCAAAAAGGTTGCATTCCTAGAAACAAACACTTTTGTTTCTTGGGGATGATAGAAATGATATCCAACTTAATTGGATATCCCACAAAGTAACATAAAATGGATCAATAATCCAATTTATCTCCCACTTACCTGCTTCACATAAGCAGGGCTCCCCATATTCTAAGATAAGAATATTTGGGAGGCTTACCCATCCATATCTCATATGGTATCTGCCTTTGAATGGACATTTAGTAGAATATCTTTTACTTTTAAGTTATAGAGATCGTTTTCAAGTTCTCAAGTACCAATTAAACATTCATTCTTGTAAATGTTGCAAACACCTTTGCTAAATAAACAAGAATATCCATTTTTATCACAATAGAAATGGAAACAATGTTTTACACCAAACAGGTACAAACAAAACATCTCTTAAAATTAACTTAAAGTCATTGTTCAACAATAAGTAAACATCCTTAATAGCCTTGGCAGCAACTCTTGCTCCATTGCCCATCCTCAAGAAGGTCACACCTTCCTTAGGCTTCCTACTTCTTCCCATCACCTGTAACCCATTACAGAGATGTGAGTCACAACCGGTATCTAATACCCAAGAAGTAGAGTTAATTAAAATGTTTACTTAAATTTAGAACATACCGTTTCCAGAACACTTCTGGGCAAGATATTCTTTGCAATTACGCCTCCAATGTCCAGGCTTCTTGCAGTGATGACATACATCATTAGTCTTGTCAGCCTTAACTGGTCTGGCTGCCTCAACAGGGTTCGGAGATTGCCTCAACAAGGGCACGTTCTTCTCGGGACGTTGGAAAGAACTCTTCTTTCCCTTCCCATGTGGATCAATCTTCGTACCAGATGAAGAACCCACATAAAGAACCAACTTCTCTTTCTTGATGGTGGATTCAAACGTAACAAGCATGTTCACCAACTCCTCAAGGGTCGGTTCCATCTTGTTCATGTTGAAGTTCACCACAAAAGGATCAAATGAGCTAGGCAGCGATAACAGCAACATGTCGGTGGTCAACTCCGAAGGCAGGATCAGATCCATGCCAACGAGCTTGTCCACGAGCCCGATCACCTTTAGGCCATGCTCATGGACCGAGGTCCCCTCTCGCATGCGCAAAGTGATCAGCTCCTTGACGGTAGCATGCCTAAGAGGACGCGTTTGCTCTCCAAAGAGCTCTTTGAGATGCAAATGAATGTCAGCAGCACTCTTTGCACCCTCAAAACGCCTCTGTAGCTCATCGTTCATAGAAGTCAGCATATAACACCTGGCTATCAAGTCATGGTCACACCATTCCTTGTAAGCCTGCAATTCCTCAGGATTGCAGTCAGTCGGAGCCTCAACAGGGGGCGACTGAGTTAGTGTATATGTTACCCTTTCCGAATTTAAGACTATTTTCAAATTTCTTAGCCAAGTGAGGTAATTAGGTCCAGTTAATATGTGTTTGTCGAGTATTATAGATATCGAATTGCGCATCGAAGACATTGTCGATTTGTACTGAAAAGTAAAAACAGATAAATGTTGATGACTATTTTAAATATTTGGTAAGATATAAAGTATGGACTTTAACTTTATAAATATTTACTTCCACTGTTTTGACATCTTTCACTACCCTCTAGTGAAAACGGGAAACTCCTTTCCTCAGTAGGTACGTAAGGTCCAATTAGCGAATTGTGATCCCGAATAATATCAGCCAATCACAATTCCTAAAAGGTAGTTTCCAATTGCATCACAATGCAACCCTTAACGTAAACTTTTGTCTCACGTTTGATTAGGACCCAATAATATGACGTCGTTCATCTTCACGTGTCAAGCCTTACCCATCGATGTTGAACCTTAATGGACGGTCGCCATGAGTTCCCTCAATAATATGAGCCGAAATCATGGGAGTTCCACGTAGTTCACATCACCATGTCAATGGATGTCACAGCTTTCCGGCACCCAGGGCCCCCCCAATAATATGAGCCGAGCCCCGAGTACGGGTAGCGTTCATCATGCACCCATTGTCGATGGAAGACAAGGAAATTATAAACAAATTTATAATTCCCCTTTTCGGGCTTGATATTAATTTTGAATCTTATTCAAAATGAGGGTTTTTAATTTTGAAAGGTCTCATCATTAATTTTATTTTAAAAGCTCGCCATGTTTGATCGTATGTTTGCCGGATTCATGCAACTTTGTTATTATCATAATAATAACGCATTTACTCATTATTTATAACATATCATGCATATATTATAAACAGTAAACAAACAAGGATGATCAATCGCCCCAATACTAATGGTCCGTGTGAGCTAAACACGGACCTAGGTCCAATCCTAGGGTAAATGCACGGGATGCAAATGCAACATTTACATAAGCTTCCAATATTTACATGTCTTCGATCTTCATAATCATCATGGCCACCATCTTCCAATCTTGATCATCCACTATACTAATATTTACAAATAAATATCCATGGCACATAGGGATACATCTCATGGGGTGGGAACGGGCCATAAACCAAGCCCACTTGATAAATTGATAATTATTACAATCATTCAACACAAATATCCTAGCATACACCTAGCAAATTGGGCTTGGGCTTTTGATCATCCTTCATGCATAATATCACATATCATACACCATCAATTAATTATCACTATAATTAATTGATCCAATATTATATATCTTGATCCAATCACTAACCGCCACGATTATAAACTAAATTAACAAAGTATACAAACACCTTTGTCTACTTTCAAATTAATTTATTTATAACCGAATTTCTTGTAAATCACCATTTACTATAAATAATTAAAGTCCAACTTAAATTATTTATTTCATGAGAAAAATTTGCAACTTTTGTAATTTTAAACTTAAGGGCCCAAAAACTTATTTTTCACCAAAAACATTTTCGGCCCATTTAAAATTCACAAACATGTTAGCCATCCAATGGCCCAACAACTCAAGGCCCATGACACTTTGATAATCCAAAACACTTTTGGAAACCCTAGTCGTCATCGCCGTCGCCGGAGCTCCGTCGCCGGATTCCGGCCAACTTACCAAAAAAATTTTTTTTTTATTTAAAATGATGGGGCTGTTCGGGCAGCCCCTCGGGCTGCCCTAGCTGCCCGAAACGGGCAACCCCTCGGGCTGCCCGAGCTACCCGACATGGGCAGCAACTTGCTGCCCGAATTTTCCCCAAAAACGGCCCTCGATTTGTTGCAAAAACACACTCATGCGGTTAGAAATCGATCTCAACATAATATATATTGTATTTGCTACACAAAAACGTAACCATAGCTCGGATACCACTTGAAAGCGGATCGGTTACGGTGGCCGGAAGCGCAACGGAAGCTCAAAAATTTTATTTTTCATACAAAAATTTCGGCCACCCCTAAATCTTGTGCAACAAATACAATAAAACACAAAAATGACATTCATAGGGTGTAAGAAAGTATACCTATCAACCTCTTGAGGTTGATGTATGGCTCCAACTAAGATTTAAAAACCTTAGCTCTTGAATGGAAGAAGATCTACAAGCTTTCCTTCCTTTCCTTCAAAATTAGGCCCACCACTAACTAGGAAGATCCCCTCATATTTTGCACTAGAAAAATATGAGGATTTTTCAAAAAGAAGTGTGTGTTTTCTCCAACAAATTGAAGAACACAAAAGGAAGAAAATGGAGAGAAAAATGAGATGCAAGTTTCGGCCATCACACATGTGGGGAGAGGGAGAATGAGTTAATTTTCTTGTCTAGGTGTTGCAAAAAGCAAAAGTGAAAAAGTTGCATGCCATGCAATTTTTTATTCAAAAGTAATCTCCACCTCTTCACCTCCCAAGCATGTATATTATATAGTTTTTAATCAAATTAAAAACTTTGGACTAAATTTAATAATCTCAAACACATTTGAGACTAATTAAACATTACTTGAATTTACTCAAGTCCCACTAGTTAAATAATTATTTTAATTGAGCTCTACAAGACTCAATATAATTTAATTAATTCAACACTTGAATTAATTTAATTATTTGGACTCTACTAGGTCCACTAGTGTTTAATTAATTCAACACTTGAATTAATTTATTTAGTCCATAATAATGTTTATGAAAATCACAATTTTCAATTACATTATTCACTTGGCCAAATTTTAATTTAGGAACACTTCCATAAATCAAAATTTACATTTCTCTCATGGAAGTCATACTTCTATTTTTCTTTACACTTATAAACACATTTATAAGCCGTTCAACACTTTGAACTATTTTCTCCTTTATAGAAGTCATACTTCAAATTTTCCTTACGCTTATAAACTCCTTTATAAGCCGTTCAACACATTGAACTATTTTTACTTCTCAACGGGATCTAGAAAGCTAGTACTTGTGTGGCCCTCAATGGTTCATTGATACGACTAGCCGTGGGTTCACATCTCCATGTGATTCGGACTAAACATGTCCTTATGCGAGCATACCCCAATTGCTCCATTCTTACTTATCAACACCTTGATAACAAGAACGTCAGAACTCAAGTCTGATAGTACCCAACCAATCATGTTAAACGCCTAGCAGCATTGCTTACATGATTCCCTAGGTATCAAATGATAGTGCCTGCAAGAACCATTCAATTATGGTTAGCGTACAGTACGGTCCCTTCAACTCATATATCCCGATCGATTCGACAACCATTGGTTTATCGAGAGTTGTCAATGAATCGATACTATGTGTCATGTTGTAGTTGCATCAATGGTGTAATCTATGAAACCCCTTTCATAATTACAACCATACTCTGGCCAGAGATTTCAAACTACATACACATGATAACACATAGGATATCCATACCCGAAGGTAAGCGGTGAATCCCCGACTACAATGCATCGACTCCTATGTGTTTCGACAGAACACCCAACCTTGCCACCTGATGACCCCATGAGAGTCGGTAAACAAGTCAAAGTGTAATTCTAGCACATAGAGTCTCAATGTTGTCCCGGGTCATAAGGACTAATTCTGTACAACCATAAACCAGGACTTTTCCACTCGATAAGTGAGAACCACTTGGAAAGTCCTTTTATGGAGGGTTGTTCAGTGCACTCTACAAGGAGCACCTATCTGCATGTTCGGACATCACAATGTCCCCTACCAATGAAACATGGTACTCACATCGCAGATACTAGTCTCTAACTCGAGCGGCCTATATCCTTCTTAGTGGCGGCTGAATCGACTAGGAACCGTTTAGAATATACAGTATTACAAATATGAGTTTCATGATACTCATCATATGAGCATCTCATATTCTTTCTACTATTTGTATATTCAAGGGCTTTATCTATGCAGCTAGCATGGGTATACAGATAAAGATTTGCCAAAATAATAATTTCAAATATTATTAAAATAAAGATTGCTTATTCATAGAGTTTCATTGTGAACACTCGGCCAACACTTGGCTCGACGGGCACCTACTCTAACAATTATATGATTTTCATACATGTCCTTGTGGTGGATTTGGACATGATTAAGAATTTGGTTAATGGTCATTAGAAAATATTGAAAATGATTGGACATATCGATTCTTGGTTAGCAGTACTAATGTTCTACTTTTTGGGTCATAAGTTAGTCATGAAGATTATGAATGCTTTCGGGACATGTAGATTTTCTATGAAAATACTGATTATTCGTGGTTACTAGTTGAGTTAATTTTTGAGAATTTCCTATAAGGAATAATGATTCGAAGACTACGACGATCTTTAGAAGTATAAAATTGTATAATTTGGAATTTTACGTATTGATGGAAAGGTAAGATTGGTTATGAGGATTAATTTTGGGTTTAGTAAACTTAAAATTATTGAACATTGTATTACCGGAAATCTATAGAATGGAATTAGGAATGCTGATTGGATAATTTTCGAGAAAATTAGGAATTAATTTTGCTATCGTTAAGAAATTTGGGGACCGGTTTAGCAATAAGTGAGAATTGAATGGTTAAATGATAGGAATTTTCGTTGATTTAGGCTTGAAGGGATATTTAGAACCTTGAAATTGCTGCAATATGAAGGAAGCGTGACAGAAAGGTTAGCGCTCGGACAGTAAGATCTTACCGCTCGGGCGCGATTTGTGTTCTTTGAGAGATGAGAGACAGAGGAGTTGTGTTCTTTGGAAAATTTTGTGTGCGAGATTTCTTTCCATCCAGGCAAGGATTACCAATTTTGGGTGGAAAAGTGGCATATGGGCGAGATTAGGGCAAGAAAAGAAGCACTTTTCAGCAGCCATTGAAGCTTGGAGGAGAAAAAAGTTTGAAGTTGAAGAATTTCAAGATTTCCGAGCACCGACTTCTTGTTTTCACCTAGTCTAGTATTTCTAATTTGGAACTTCTTGTTTAAACATTGTTTTGCATACTTTTATCATGAATTTTAGGAACTAAATTTTCATATTTGTTTGGATTTAAGGGGATCCTACCCCGAAACCTTATTTAGTTAATTTAGCTGTCGACTTTTGATTGATTCTTGATTATGCTATTGTTTTTCATTGCATTATTAAAGAGTAGCTAACTTTAATAATAATCTCATATTACGAGTGAGTTCGAGAGAATAACTTGTGATAGGTACGATTACAATAGTCCGTGTATTTACAATTTTCAAAGAAATATGAAATCGGATACATGTTGATAGTCATAATCCAATAGGTCGAAAGATAAGGAATTTCATAGAGAGACATGCAATTCACCCTTAATTGATAAATAACTAAAGAGATTTAATTATTTCACTGCACTGAATTAGTTTGGCATAGCTCGAGAGGGCGTGCTCAATTGGTTAGGAAATAATGTCAAAAGCATGGATCATTGTCGAATAGAATTAAAAAAATTAACGAGGGGTAGGTGAACCGAGATTCTCAACAAATTCATTTGTCATTGAATCCTTAATTGATTATCTTAGCTTATTCATTTCATCATCTCGTTGTTAAATCATTTAGTAATTGTTTATTAAATCATTCTAGTAGTCAGTAATCACTCAAATCATCGTCACTAAAGGTTTTATATTTGGAAATAATAATTGTGAAATACAGTCTCTGGAGCAACGATACTCTTACACGTGTACACTATATTATTACTTGACATCGTCCACCTGTGATTAAATCGAGCTTGAATTTTATTTATTTTTTAACGAAGATTTCACAGTGCAAGTTTTGCTCGATCAACCACGCCATAAAAATTCTCTATGTCCCGTAACTATTTTTCTTACGTGCATATCTGCCCCAATCTGAGCAATGAAGATTTGAATACGAGGATCACGAGACCTAACCCGATGTAATTTTTGATTGCATAATTGATAAGGCCAAATCTTAAAATATTTTAGGGATTCGATTTTATAATATTTGCCCTTATCTAGAATTTGTATCCCTAATTATGTGGTTATTTGAATTAATAATTATAGATTTGAATAAAAGTGAAAAGAGTTTTAAATTGGGGGATAAGATAAATTTACTAGACTTCAAAAGAAACAAACTATCAAAAGAAAGGAAATAAAATATTTTTATATTTTATTCTTTGATGATATTGAAATTTCGGAAAATCTATGTCAATCTTGATAAAGATCTTATCTACACTGTTTTTACTTGATATGGGCTTAAAAATATTTGAAGGACGAGGCCCATTTAGGAGGATAAAAAGAGGCATGAAGGAGATGCACAAGTACGTACAGAGGGAGGAGAGCATGTGGTTCCATAGACTATGAAACCCATCTTTATTACTTTCAGTCATGATAGCATGTGTTTATGATTTGATTAAACTGCATGTTTATCTGAATTGAGTTGCATGCTTATTTTGATTTGATTCTATAGATTCTGAAATCTATTACTTTTGAATATGTTCATGATAGCATTTTTTATGATTTAGATTTTTTCTATACATGCTTACCATGTTTTATACTGAGATTTATTCTCACCGGATTATCCGGCTGTTGTTCTGTTTTGTATGTGTGCATGACAACAGGTGAGGCAAGATCGGGGTCGAGAAGATGATGAGAGAAGACGAGTTTATCGTGGTGATTCCGGACTTGGATATAGATAGGTTTTATTACTTGAACTTTAGTAGTCGAACCTTAGATTAATTGAAAGACTATTGTACATTATTGTATATTTGTACTGAAACGTAGTTTTATACAGATATGTATATTACGTAGATGCCATTACCTTCCGCACTTGTATTTTAAAAAGAAAATTTTTTTTAGACCCTGTTTTACCTGAATTGATAATTAAATCCCAAAGATAATTAAGAAAAGATCAGCGTCCGGGTCCCCACATCCTCCCCCTACTAATGTCAGGGGAATTCGTAGTTTTATTGGGCATGCAGGTTTTTATAGGCATTTTATCAAGGATTTCTCAAGTATTGCTAAGCCTTTAACTAATTTGCTGATGAAAAATGTTCCTTTTGTTTTTTCTGAGGATTGTTTACAAGCTTTCCAAGTATTAAAGAAAAAGTTAACCACCACCCCAATCATTGTCACACCAGATTGAATTTATATTTTGAACTCATGTGTGACGCAAGTGATATTGCTTTCGGGATTGTTTTGGGGAAAAAATTGGACAAATTCTTGCATGTAATCTTCTATGAAAGCATGACACTTTCAAGAGCTCAATTGAGCTACGCTACTACAGAAAAAGAGTTGTTGGCTGTTGTGTTTTCTTTGGACAAGTTTCGGTTATACCTTGTAGGGAGTAAAGTGATAGTCCACTAGGATCATTCAGCTTTGAAGTATCTCTTAAACAAGAAGAATGTCAAGCCAATATTGATAAGATGAATCCTTTTACTGCAAGAATTTGACATAGAGATCATGGATCGCAAGGGGACTGAAAACCAAGTTGCTGATCATCTATCGAGATTGGAGAAGCCCGAGGAAGGTAAGTATGTAATTAGAGATGAATTTCCCGACGAGAAACTTTATGTCATATCTAATTTACCATGGTATGCTGATTTTGTGAATTATTTGTCATGCAAATTTATTCCTTCTCATCTTACATATCAGAAGAAAAAAAGTTCATTTCGAATTTAAATATTATCTTTGGGAAGGTCCTCTTTTGTTTAGAATCTGTACAGATGACATTATTCGTAGGTATATTCCAGCGAAAGAGGTAAGTTCCATACTTTCTCATAGTCATAGTGGTCCAACTGGAAAACATTTTGGGGCAAGTAAAACGGCCACAAAAATCCTTCAAGCTGGATTCTACTGGCCTACAATATTCAAGGGATGCACACAATTATGGTTTGAATTGCAATGAATGCCAACGTGTTGGTAATATTTCAAGGAGACACAAAGTGCAATTGAATAATATTTTAGTGTGTGAATGGTTTGATGTGTGGGGAATTGATTTCATGGGGCATTTTCCATATTCCTGAGGAAGTAAATATATTTTGGTGGCTATAGATTACATATCCAGATTAGTGGAAGCAAGTGCTTGTAGAACAAATGACTCTAAGGTTGTGATCCAATTTTTAAAGAAAAATATTTTTGCAAGATTTGGCAAACCTAGAGCCATTATTAGCGACAGAGGAACACACTTTTTATTCGTCATTTTGAATCTCTTTTGGCTAAATATGGGGTCACGCACAAGGTAGAAACACCTTATCATCCTCAAAATAGTGGTCAAGTAGAAGTATCAAATATGGAAATTAAGAAAAAATTTGAGAAGACCGTTGGATCTTCGAGGAATGAATGGGCTAATAAATTGGATGATGCAACGTGGGCATATAGAACAACATTCAAAACCTCCATAGGAACTTCTCATTTTCTCTTGGTCTACGGAAAAGCTTGTCACATTCCTGTTGAACTAGAGTATATGGCATTATGGGCTACTAAATTTTTTAACTTTGATATGCAGGCTACAGGTAATCAATGTCTACTAAAACTCAATGAGCTAGAAGAATTTCGTCTTGATGCATATGAGAATGCAAAAAACTACAAGGAAAAGACAAAGAAGTGGCATGATGCAAGGATTGTGAATAAGGAATTCGAGTCTGGAGAAAAAGTGCTTCTTTATAATTCTCGTTTGCAACTCATGACAGGTAAATTTCGTTCCAAATGGTCTGGTCCTTTTACTGTTACTGAAGTTTTTCCATTTGGTATTGTAGAAATGTGGGGACCCGGGCTCTAACTCAATTCTTTTGGGATTTAATTGGATCTTTGTTCGAAAATGTGGGTCAAAAATTTGCTTTTAACATTAATTCAAATGTATAAATTAAAGCATAACATGTCTTTAAATTAAATAAACAACATAATGTACATACATGTCTGTCTGGTAAAATTATACGCTAGTGTGCAAATCCCAACTA
This sequence comes from Primulina eburnea, assembly GCF_022965805.1. Taxonomy (NCBI): domain Eukaryota; kingdom Viridiplantae; phylum Streptophyta; class Magnoliopsida; order Lamiales; family Gesneriaceae; genus Primulina; species Primulina eburnea. Next base: position 20,466,679 of record NC_133105.1, read on the forward strand.
CAACATAAGTAGTACAAGTCAAAAGGAAAACACTAGAAATCTTCAACGTCCGTGATCTCCACGCTATCGTCAATCTCTCATCTAGCTCGAGACCCAGATCCTGCCCCACCTGTTGCCATGCACACATACAGACACGACAACAGCCGGATAACTCCGGTGAGAACATATCCCAGTATAAAACATGGATGCATGCAATGTAATAATCATATACAAATGCATAGCATATATCAAGTAACATGAATGTAAATCTAAACATGTAGAAGAATACAAATCTGTATTCAACATTTAAATCTTGACTCGACTCTTTTCTAATCTAGGGATCCCGTATGAATAAGACGGTCTGTCACCTACCCAACCACTCGGGGCAACGGTACGTCTTATTCCTAGACTTCGGTCAACTCTGTATCGAGGGTCTACACATATAGCAAATCTGCTCCTATGCGTCGATACACCGAAACGTCTAGTTTTTGGCAAGTCTGCCAATATCTCCTATCTCAGGACTCGAATATAAATCAATAAACAAGGCATTACATAATCAAATGTAATAAAAATCTAGTATGTGATTTAGGGAAACTCGTATCAAGTCTGAATCGAGTTGTGCAATCCCGTGACCATATGAATTATACCTTTCGTCGCACAATGTCTGTCGAGATCTTGAAGTCGGAATGTCACTCTGTCAAGACTAATCTGAAATGACAATATAACAATGCATTCTATCAAGATATAACTTATATCAAAATCTTGTACAAGTCAATACTCCATCTCGGTAACAATCGACGGCATAACGGCGTATTTCTTTGATACCGGTAACTCAATCTCAACATATAACAATATCATAATCTCATTAACATCACAATAATCTCATTATCCCTTCAAAATCGGTACCCATCATACACATATAGGCTGGAATTCGAAATAATGGCATACGATGTCCGAAAATCGATTCGATAGCAACTATATCAAGCTCAAGATATCAAGAACACCTATCTTCAAGCAAATCATAACTTCTCCAACATATGAATTTCGAAACATGCTGGAAATGTAAGAAACTTACGTCCTTTCGTTGCCAATCCTGCAAGGATCAATAATCCGGACTCGGAATTAAAATCGAATGAACAAATCTTGCACAAGCTCAATTTAAAGCCATGAAGAACTTGAGGAATTTAGAGGGGAGTTCTCGGTTCTTGCCTTCTGAAGATGATGAAATGAAGTGTCAATGCAAGGTATTTATATAGCATGCCATGTGTCAACATAAAATTCGAAGGTGGCACTTCGCATGCAGCACCGCGGGTGCGGCAACTCAAGAGCGCGGGTGCGCTGTGCTCTCGGCAGCAATGCATTTTCCTAAATGTCGATCACCGCGGGTGCGGCGCTTGCATCACCGCGGGTGCGGTCTCACCACCGCGGGTGCGGTCTTGCACGCACCGCAGGTGCGGTGTTGCTTCGCACATTTCCCTCAACTTTCTGTCACCTACACCGCGGGTGCGGTAGTCTTAGCACCGCGGGTGCGGTGTGGCTTCGGCCCTGCTGCTCAAAATCTCATAATTCATGCATTCTTATCTCTACCAGTCTAACATCAATAATACTGATAATTCTCGAGCCTTACAAGAAATCCGTGGAGATTCTGGAAATCCCTTTAAGGTGAATGGATATCGACTGAAAATTTGTCATGAAGGAATTGTGAAGCAAAAGGAACCGAGTACTCTTTTGCATGAACCAAACTTATTTCTAAAGGGATTTGTCTAGCTATAGATAATAAAATTTAAAGCTTGCTGGGAGGAAACCCAGTGATTTATTTTATTAGTTTTTTTTTCATTTTTTTAGGTTAATTCTCGATGATTTTGGTGTGTTTAAAGAATATTGGACAGAAGCAAGATGTTTTAATTCTGGAAAGCTTAAACTGTTGAAATAAAATATTACAAGCATTGATGAATTCTACCAGTCCCATAGAGCACTTCATGGATCTCAAAGCAACACTGTCAGGGAAGTTCTCTCTTGCTATTCTACATCAAAGTTTTATATTCTTTTCGACATGACACTAAGGACACTAAATCTAAAGTGGGGGGGTGGGGGGGGGGGGGATTACTAAACAACACTTAGCATGTGCTTCAATGTTTAATCCTCGAGCATGAAATTTTTATGGTTATTCTTTGATAAACTGCCTTGTGATTATATGACACACTAATTGATTTTCTAGCTTTTTGAACACTCAAGAAATTACATCACACCTAGAATTGATTGAGATGAGCTGTAGTTGTAGCTGAAGGATTTGAGCACAAACTAGTTTTGTATCATATTTTGAGATATCATTTATGCACTTTAAGTCGTACTTATATGAACTCATTGTGAATTGGCAAGAGATGTGCTAAAAAACATAAAAAAAAAAAAGAGAGAAAAATTTAGAACTTTTCTGATTATCTTTCGAGGCGAAAATATAGAAGAAAATGACTTAGGATGATTTAGGCGATCCTTGGACCGTTTGAGCCTTTCGAGCCTACCATATGCAACATTATATCCCTATATCCCATTTTGAGACTATAAAAATCGATTGGAGTGTGTCAAAGACGTACAATTAGCCCTCATTCTTATTCCTTCAAAATCTCACATCAACTACCCGATTTTAGCATATACACTATTCCTCTACCTTAATTTTGAGAGAAATAAACCCCTTTAGTGCTTTAGAATGTTCAATAACTCCCATGTGTTGATAATTGATAAGAAAAGTTAGAGGAGTTTGAAAAAAATCATGAAGAATGAGAAGGTGATCGTTGAAAGAATGAATGTTGTACGAAGTGGTGATTGAAAAAACTAAAAGGAAATGTTGTTGATTATTGAAAAAAAGTTGAAGGAAGAGAGAGAGAAAAAAGATGGGGTAGATGAATGAAATTAGAAGGAAGATGACAAAGTTAGATGGATGATGATGAAATTCAATGAAGGGGAAGAAGATAAGAGATGAAGGAGTGTGGTGCATGATTAAATTGTTTATTTTCTCTCATTTTGAATTCCCTACCTTTATTGTAGCCGTGAGCCGTGGCCTAACATTATAAGCTTTAAAAGACCTATGATTTTCGAAGTGCAATCTTTTGATTAAGTAAGACAGAATTTGGCAGGTTAAAAAGTGTTGATTGTGTCGTTTTTTGTGGTGAATAATTGAATATTCCTCGGTTATATTTTTATTCTTTGATTTATTCGAGGATGAACAAAGGTTAAGTGTGGGGGATTGATAAGGCCAAATCTTACAAAGATTTTAGGGATTTGATTTTATAATATTTGCCTTTATCCAGAATTTTTATCCCTAATTATGTGGTTATTTGAATTAATAATTGCACATTGAATAAAAGTGAAAAGTATTTAAATTGGGAGATAAGATAAATTTAATAGACTTCAAAGGAAACAAAATATCAAAACAAAGGAAATAAAATATTCTTATATTTTATTCCTTGATGATATTCAAATTTTGGAAAAAAAATCTATGTAAATTTTGATAAAGATCTTATCTACACTTTTTTTTACTTGAATGAGCTTAAAAAGATTTGAAGGATGAGGCCCATTTAGGAGGATAAAAAGAGGCGTGAAGGAGAGGCACCGGTACGTACAGAGGGAGGAGAGCAGAAGAAAAAGAAGAGAAGACGGAAGTGCAAAGAAAAAGGAGGAAGTAAAAAATAGATAAGGGGAAAAGAGGAAGGAATCGCAGAACAGAAGGCTGTAGTTAAGCATCAACAGTGAGGAAGTGCGGAAGGGAGGAAGATTGAAGGAAAAAGTTGGAGGAATTCCTCAACACATGCCAAATCTGTGGGGACGCGGACGCTAATTCATTTCTTAATCATCTTTGGGAATAAACGGATCAATTTAATAAACTGGGTCTAATTTTTTTTTTAAATACAAGTGTGGAACATAATTAAATCAGTCTGATACAAATATCAACATAAAAGAACAAGTCTTGTACAATTACATCAAAATCAAACTAGGGTTCAACTACTAAACATCAAGTACTGAAACCTATTCTATTTCTGGGTCCAAATCTCCAAGCTAAATGTAATCTCTCATCCTCGTCTTGACCCCGATCATGTCTCACCAGTTGTCATGCACACATACAAACAAAACAACAGCCAGATAACTCCGGTGAGAATAATATTCCAGTATAAACAACATATAAATGCAATCATATAAAAGCATATAACAGTTGTCAATCACGTGTATCAAATCTGAAACATGAAATTATATAAAACTGTAAATCAAAATCATATCTCAGACTCAACTTTGATTTAGTCTAGTCTAGGGATCCCGGTTCCCGGATGTTGGCATATCATATCGAATCTCAGCAATAGAAGTCGATCTACTTCAAAGCAACATCGATATAAACCAATCATCCAATGTCTAGGTACCTCTGCCACAGACTTGGCATCTCTGCCAATGACTCGTTCTCGTAATATATCTTCTATTCTCTGCTTTTCTATGAATCAATAGAATAAGCATATTCATTCAAATATTACAAAGGTATTAAAACAATAACTAACAAGTATGTGGTTTAGGGAAACTCCAGTAAAGTCTAACTCGAGTTAATCTTCCGGTTAACATTGATTTATACCTTTCTTTTCTGGCGATCTGACGAAGTCGAAGTCTCGAATTCGAATCCTGTCAATACTCAATCTGGCAATGACAATATCGAAGAGTACAATATCAATATACCCGTCAAATCAATACTAAATATAATCAGAACTCAATCTAATTTTTTTTCAACGACATAACTGCACAATCTCAATATACCCAGCAATACAAATCAACAGATATCAATTCTCACAACTCATAATCGATAACAATACAAATCTGATATCAAATCTCAATCAAATCCATTCTAAAAATCATAACAATTTCATACGGTATATGTTCTTCAATCCGATTTCGATTATATGATGTCTATTATATCAAGAACACCATATATGAATCATATCTGATTCCTTCAATAGCATATTTCCAAATCGTAAAGAAAATCAATAAAACTTACGTCCATGTGAAGCCGCTAACACGAGGATCACAGAAATATTTTCAGATCGAAATTATGACAGGCGGATCTTTCACAATCACAAATCTAAAATATAAAAAGTGATAGGATCGATTAATGTATCAAGAGTGTTTAGAAGGGGGGCTGAATAAACACTCACAATTAAAACTGATCTTTTCGAATTTTGAGTTCAGTTTGGTGACAAGCTGATTCTCGGAATCTTGTTGGTCAATGACAATCAGTTAAACTAAAGTAGTTGCGGAAAGTAACTGACTGAAAGATAGAATATGAAACTGAAAGAAAATACACAAGAATTGTTTCTGGATGTTCAGAGATTTCAATTACTCCTACGTCATCGCTTCTATCTCAAGGATAGTATTTACACTAAAAGACTTTGATCGAATACAAGATTTGTACTGACCCACTTCAGTTTAGACTTATCACTGCTAAAAGCTGAAACTCTTAGTATTACAAAATGTTCTCAGTGCGTAACTGATTTTAGCACTATTGAATTTAACGATTAATACAAAGTGCTAGTGAGCTCAAATTGTAGACTTGACTTCTACGAATAAATCAAGTAAGAGTGAGCTAAGATTTTGGCAGAATAACAGCAAGCTTTGAATAGAGTGATCTTCGTTGTTCTTCAGTTGTTCTTCTGTCATATTTATAAGCTTCCCTTCCAACGGTAACTTGATATATATTTGAATCTTTGTATCCGTTGTTTGCCATTTCATTATTCCTTGGTAATTGTTTTCTTCATTTATTGTAATGCGGCGTCTTAATTGCTTTAGCCGAAATGCGTTGTTCTAAGCTGTATTGATTGAAGTGTGGCCTTTCATATTCAGTTGCAGTCTTCTATGTCTCTTTGTCGGTTGAATGTTCTTTCCCGAGATATGTTTAGTTGAAGGATCGGCTGAATGTATTATTTGTTGTTAACGTGTTCCAGATTTGCTGGTGAGGAGAATAACTGAATTGCGTTTCAGTTGCGTAGATTAGTTTATTAGATTCAGTTGCTGAGTTCAGTTTACCCGATCAGTTGCTGAGTTCAGTTTACTCGATCAGTTGCTGAGTTCAGTTTACTCGATCAGTTGGTTCGTATTTTCAGTTGGTTCATATTTTGTCAAATGCCGGATAGTTTCCAACAATTTCCCCCTTTATGGTGTTTGACAAAACTAAGTAAATAATAACTGAACGTCTGAACTCATTGTAGATAAAATAAGAGATTGGTCAACTGAATAATGGATTACACGAATCTGTAGAGATTTTTCTTCAACGAGAAGATTTCTTTTGTTGTTCTAAAATATCTTTGATCTCTTCCCCCTTTTTGTCAAACAACTCCATCTTCATAGATAATTTTCGAACGTCAGTGGAAAGAATTTTGACATCTGAGGAGATACTTGAGACAGCAGATTGTAAAGAAGTCTGTAGCGATTCCATTTTATTAGAAACAGAAGTTTCCAATAGCTCAACTCGTCGACTGATTATATCCTGAGTTGTAAAGAGACTTTGAGCTAGAACTTTGTTATTCTTCATCTCATCCACAGTTCGGGTAAGAGACTCCGTGTTTGCTTGAATGGCTTTCAGTTTGATGAATCAAATTCAATTGAAGAATCCAATTTGACAGTATGAGAAAATTGTGTGGATTGAATTTTCTTGATTTCAGTAAACATCTGCTGCATATTCTGGATTTCTTCAAGAACAAGATCCATTTCTGTGGATTGAAGAGGAGGTGACTGATCAGATGTTCTTGGTTCATTTGAGATTTGATCAAAGACCACCATGGTCCTATCAGATAGTATCGTTTCAAAAACAGTCTGTGCTTGAACATCTGTTTCAGTGACTGCTACTTGGACTGGAGGAGATGAGGATTGATGTTGATCAGCAATTTGGCTTTCCTGCTGAATAAGATCTTCAGTAAGAGGGTCATGAACTGATACATCTATTTCATAGTCCTCTGATATTCGTGTTGGTTCATCAGTTGGAAGTTTTTCAGAAGAAATTAACAATGTCTCCATATTCTCAGCAATCTGTTGATTTTGTGATTGAGTAGGCATCATTGTTTGCTCCTTTAGTTCAGAATCAGCAGGCTGAACTGGTGCTTCTGTTGACATAGGAACCTCTTGAGTGATTTGATCAGTTGAGTGATCAACTTCATCATAAATAGGTTCACTAATAACAGATTCTGTCACCACTGCTTGAATAATTTCATCAATGTTGGCAAAATTCAACTCGGCTTCAGAGTACAGCTGATGTTCCACAGCAGATGATTGTGGCACATCCTGAACTGTTTCTTCAGTTGTAATAATAGTTTGTTCTGAGGGTGGCTCTTTCTGCTGAGATGAGGGTTCTTCTTCTTCTTCAGAGGCTTCCTCAGGAATAACTAACTCCTGATCCATTTCCCACACTTTTATCTGAGCTTGCAAGCTAGTAAGATCTTTATCTAGCTGAGTGATCACAGCTCGATCATTATAAGCAATTGGATTGGTGGGAATGTAGTTTTCCTTCAATTTCTCAAGCAGTTGAGATAGCTTCTTAGCTCGAATTTGGTCAAAAAAATAGGTTTTCTTTTCCAAAGCCTAAACAATTGTGGCAGCTTTGACCACCTTGAGGACAATTTCTTCCAGTTTGATAAACTTGTTCAGCTGGAACTTCTTTTACAACTGCTTAGCAAAAATCTGAGTCCTGTAAGCGGTCCAGGCATCATAGAATTGAAGTTTTGATGCTGCAAAATTATTAACCTGTTCCCAAACAAGGTCAATATGAGTTTCAATGGAATTGGATGGCCTGGGCTCTTCAATCAATTTGCCCTTGCCTTTTTCAGTACTGAGGATGTGTGGAATTTCCAATCCAGTACGAATAGTATCCACCAATTTTGTAATCTTTATTCCTTTGGGTCTGGCAGGTGCTAGAACAGTAGGACGATTGATATGGATTAGAGGAGCTTTGATCCTAAATGTTTCCTTTGCTGCATCAGCTGAGATTTCTGGTGGGATGATCTTCAGAGGAATTGCTTTGATAGGTTGTTGGCCATTCGAAGATTTCATCCTTTCAGTAGGAATAGATTCTACTGTGGTTGGTAATTTTGTCCTTTGTGTTCTTGGTTTCTTGGCGACTTTTGGAGAGGGCGTCTTCTCGGAATCAGATTCACTGATAATCAGTTTTCTTTTAATTGTCTTCAGTTGAGCCAATGTCTTGGCCCGTTTAACTGATTTGGGAGTAGCCTGTTGCGTCCCAATCTCCTTCTTGATCTTCACGAACTGATCAAGAGAATATCTAATATAGTCTTGGGTGGCAGAACATTCTTCCCATTGAAAATTTTGAATTTAGATAATCGCTCCGAATCATCAGCCACCAACCCTTTGACTTTCATCAAATAGCTTAGCGGCACTGCAAATCCTTTGGATTGCTTGGTGGAGGAAAACATATTCTTCAAGATACTGAAAATAAGTTGCTTCCAGTTGAATTTTCTTCCAGTCATAATAACCGTAATAGCTTGAAACTTTTCCAAAGTTAGGGCAGCATACGATCCTGCCTTATCCAATATCCCTTTGGCTATGATATCAGCCAGCAACTGAACCTCATGCTTCAGTTCCTTCTTAGGATCGGAAACTTTGATTTTCCGTCCATTAGCAGAGAGTGCAGTTTGCATTTCTTCAATATCTGATGCTTTAACATCAGCAAGGTGTACTAGTCCATCAGAAGGTAATGAAAATATTTCTGCGAAATAATCTTCAGAAATGGTCACCAACTGACCATTAATAGTGGAAATGATGTTTCCATCAGAGTTGATATTTCCATTTGAGTAGAGGTCCTGGAGTTCTTTTGGGTAAATCTCATGCGAGTTTGCCCCAAGAATATCATTAGCCCAGCTGATTCAAGCTTCAAAAATACATTTTTCACATCGACTTCTTCGACTGATAAAACGGATTCAAAGTTGATAGCCATAGCGTTCAATATATGAGCAGGAATCTGATTTGCCATTGCTGAAAGTAAGGAAATCTGAAATTTTGCAAAATACAAGCTCTGAGTGTATGAGTTTGCTCTGGGAGATGATGTATGCGTAAGAAAGAAAACTGAATTGAAGCGGGGAATTATTTATATGTATGTGACTGTTTAAATTCTGGAAACGTGTTAGTCCCTGAAAAAAATTGAATAAAAAAATATGTGTACGTGTGTTGTAAGCGTGCATAAAATTTAAACGGTTCAAATGCTTCCACGTTTTTAATTAGATAGCAGACAGTCACGGCACTGATTTGGAATATAATATGGTTAATTAGTTAACTTATATGAGAAGATTAGTGAAATACCCAACTGAACGAATAGTTGTAAGACTGTGCCCTTTCAGTTGAGAGTTTACTAACATTTATCTTCTCAGTTAACCTCTTAAAACCATTATTCCCCCTTAATACATGCATATAATAATTAAAGTGACGATATAAAATAAAATTAAAGGTTAGAAAGATTATTGTTTGCTGAAACGTTGACGGCCCTTCAGTTTCCATGATTTTTACCTATAAATGGAAGTAACACGGTTAGTTTCAGTCATATTGGTGAAAATATTCAAGACAAAAGAATGGCAGATGCGAGTAGCTCGAGTGCTTCGCCGTTTGCTCTGGAGACCAGGAAGGCTGTTATAGAAGATGAAGTCTTCTATAAGAGTCTTCACTACTGGGAAAAGTTACAGAGGCTTGAGTTCCTATATAATACTGGAGAGGCTACCACTCCCGAACTGGTGGCAGAGTTGAAAAAAGTGCGGGAGAACTTGAACAAAAAGCTGTGTGGGTGGACATCTTTAAGGATGGTCATATATATTAGCTAATGCTTCGAAAGGAACTGAAAATCCTTAAGCGCATAGCTGTTTCTCATAGCTTTGTCAAGGCATCTACCGCGCATTTATCCTCTTGGTTGAAAATGTGGATAATTGTTGTAGAGGAAAAATATGATGAAGTAATCCGTGCAAATGTTTATGGTTGAATGAAGTATTTATATGGTCTTAACTTTGTTTTTCTCTTCCTGCAAATGATAAATTTCATCAGTTGTTATATATATGAATTGCGAACTTAAACAAATTAACTGATGAAAGACTAACTTATATAAGTTGACTATGAACTGAAATCAGTTAAGCATTAAGTAATAAATGACAAACTGATATCAGTTGATAATGAACAACTGATAAATAAGAAGCCTGGGTAAATAAAAAAACGCTTCGGTTGACTTGAGACTCTTTGGTTTCTTCAACATTTAATGTCATCTGTCTATAAATAAGACGAGAGAGATAAAATGTGAGACAATAACAGTTCAATATGTCGGATTCAAGTAATTCTGATGCATGCAGCAGTACGCATATTCAAGTTACTGAACAATTAACTCCTTATTTAGAGGAGTTTAAGAAAACGATGGAGGAATAAGTCTTGACTAAGGTGATGTCAACATGGTTCAAAATTCATGATTTTCAGAGGGTAAGTAGTAGTGGTGCTGCTCCTTCTCGTACTCAGGCAGCAACAACAAGAAAATACATTGATCGTTTTAAAGTCAGGCATGTTACAAACCTGGTTGTTGACAATGTTCTGTTACAAGAAATGTTATGGAAGGAATGGCATGTGATTGAGAAGATTTCTACAACTGAATCATTTTCTAGAATCCGAATTTATGAGTTGAATAATTGGATTACAGAATGGCAAGATTCAGTTGGTTCTAAGATATATTATGTAAGATGGAATCGATTTTATTCTTAATAAAGTATCATTTCCAATTTGTTGTTGTGTTCTTATTTTCTGCAAATAATTTTATTTGTAAAACAATATTAATAATAATTTTAAGACAAGTCAATTAAACCAAGAAAATTGCGAAAGTAAAAAAACTTAGTCTCGTGTAATGGTTTGGTGAAGATGTCAGCTACTTGTTGCTCAGTTGAAATATACTCCAGTCTAATGTTTTTCTTCAAAGCATGATCTCTAATGAAGTGGTGCCTGACATCTATATGCTTGGTCCTTGAATGAAGAACTGGATTATAGGTGATGGCAATTGTGCTCGAATTGTCACAAAATATGGGCGATTCATTTGTAATTACTCAATAGTCTCTCAGTTGTTGCTGGATCCAGATCAGTTGTGCACAACAACTGCCAGCAGCAAGGTATTCTGCTTCAGTTGTTGAGGTAGCTATGGATGTCTGCTTTTTGCTGAACCAAGAGATCAGTCTGTCTCCTAGAAACTCACAAGATCCACTTGTACTTTTACGATCAAGCTTACATCCTGCATAATCTGCATCTGAATATCCAACTAAATTGAAAGTAGAGTCTTTAGAATACCATAACCCAACATTTTGTATACCCTTAAGATATTTTAAAATTCTTTTAGCAGCTGAGAAATGTGATTGCTTAGGATTTGCTTGAAATCTAGCACACATATAGACATCAAATACAATATCAGGACGACTGGCAGTTAAGTATAACAATGAACCTATTAAACATCGATATAATGTCGCCTCAACTGATATTCCCCCTTGATCAGTGTCCAATTTTACTGATGAGCTCATGGGAGTATTTGCAGCTGAACATGATTCCATGCCAAATTTCTTCAGCAGCTCCTTTGTATATTTGTTTGACTGATGAATATATCAGTCTCCAGTTGCTTCACTTGCAGTCCAAGAAAGAATGTCAGTTAACCCATCATGCTCATTTCAAACTTATCCCGCATTAGCTTAGCAAACTTTTCGCATAACTTGGGATTAGTTGACCCAAATATGATATCATCAACATAAATTTGAACTAATAAAATGTGATCATTCTTAGCAAATTTGAACAAGGTCTTATCAACTGATCCAACAGAAAAATCATGATCAGCTAGAAATTTTGAAAGAGTTTCATACCAAGCTCTAAGAGCTTGTTTAAGACCATATAAGGCTTTGTTCAAATGATATACATGATCAGGAAAGTTGTGATTTATAAAACCTAGGGGTTGTTCAACATATACTTCCTCTTGTAGTTGACAGTTTAGGAATGCACTCTTTACATCCATCTAATAGACCTTGAAGTTCTTGTGTGATGCATAAGCAAGAAAAATTCTGATTGCTTCCAATCTTGCAACTGGAGCATACGTCTCATCATAGTCAATTACTTCTTCTTGCCTATATCCTTTTGCCACTAATCTTGCTTTGTTACGTCCAACTGAACCATCCTCGTTCAGTTTATTTCTGTATACCCATTTTGTACCAATAATAGTTTTTGAAATTGGTCTTGGAACTAAATTCCAGACATTGTTATAAGTGAACTGATTTAGCTCTTCTTGCATTGCATTTACCCAGTTAGGATCAGCAAGAGCTTCATCAATTTTCTTCGGTTCTAGTTGTGAAACAAAAGCTGAATAGATAAATAAATTTAGCATTTGATTGCGAGTTCTTACTGGATCAGATGGATTTCCTATTACCAGTTCAGGTGGATATGATTTTCTCCATCTGTACTCAGTACTTGTTGTATCAGCAATTTTTTCAGTTGGTAACTGAACACTGTTTTCAGTCTCAGTTGGTGCTTCGTCAACTAGTATTTGAACGTCATCATTATGCTCTATCAACTGATCATCAGCAATGACTTCTTGCACATCTGATTGGTCCAGTACTTCTGGTTCAGGTGTTTGAAGTATGTTTTGACTGACATTACTTTTATTTTTGTCATCATCTTCCAAACTAATATCTGTAAATCGATCAACTAGCTCAACTTGATCAGTTGGCTTATCAGTTAGTTCAGTTTCGTTAAAATCAACATGAGCAGATTCTTCAACATTTAGGGTTTTCTTGTTGAAGACTCTATAAGCTATACTAACTAATGAGTATCCAAGAAATATTCCTTCTCAGATTTAGCATCATACGCTTTTAAATAATTTTTACCATTATCAAGAATAAAACATCTGCAGCCGAATATTTTGAAATAAGTAACTTTCATGCCAGATCTCATATGGTGTTTTCATATGATTCTTATTAATCATTGGTCTGTTCTGAGTGTAACACGTAGTGTTTACTGCCTCTTCCCAAAATCTTTGAGAAATACCAGATCAGCAAGCATTGTTCTAGTAGCTTCTTTAAGAGTCCGATTTCTTCTCTCAGCTACACCATTTTGCTGAGGAGTTCTGGCTGCTGAGAGCTCATTCTTAATTCCAGCATTTTCTAGGAAATTTGAAAGAGTTTGATTGATGAATTCAGTTCCTCGATCAGATCTGATTCGATCAATTTCAACTGATTTTTCATTTAAAAGTCTTTTGAAGAGCTTTATTAGTTGCGAAGCAGTATGGTCTTTAGATTTGAGAAAAATAACCCAAGTAAATATTGAAAAATCATCTACGACTACCAAGGTGTATTTCATTCCCCCTAAGCTCATGACTGGTATAGGCCCAAAGGGATCCATGTGCAACAGTTCTAAGCATCGGGATGAAGATTTACCGCCCTTGTTTTTAAAAGATGATCGTATTTGTTTGCCATACTGACATGCTGAGCAATGTTTTTCTTTTGAAAAGTCTATTTTGGACAAGCCAGTTACAAGTTCATGTTTACTCAGATAGGCAATGGATTTGAAGTTTAAATGATTTAGTCTCTTATGCCACAACTAGTTTTTAGATGATTTGTAAGCAATAAAACAAACTGGTGCATAAGTTTGATTATTCCAACTGACTTTATATGTGTTTCCACAATGTTTGCCAGTTAGTATGATTTCATTAGTTGAAGTTTTGACTGAACATGAGTTTTTGTCAAATTGTACTAAGAATCCACTGTCGCATAACTGACCGATGCTAATCAAGTTATACTTCGAGTTTTCTACTAATAGAACATCTTTAAAAGTAAAGTTACCATGGATAAGCTTACCCTTACCCACAGTTCTTCCTTTGGAATTGTCCCCGAAACTGATGTTTTGACCACTGTATTTGATCAGTTGAGATAACGCACTTGCATCTCCTGTCATATGTCGCGAACATCCCCTCTCCAAATACCGTATTGAGTTCTTTGTACTTGTTACATGCAATCACACACATAATATAACTTGGTACCCATATCTATTTGGGTCCTGAATTGATTAGTCCCTTAGGAACCCACACTTGGATTAGTCTAACAGACTTTCCAGTATTTGTATTCCAAATAGTTTTTTTTGTGTGCTTGGTGTGTAGTGTACAGATGATAAAATATGTGTTTTAGCTTTATTCAACTGATTGTTCAGTCTATATCTTTTCTGAACTGGCTTGCAGTTATAGTAATTGAAATAGCTATTCGAATAGTTCTTGTGAATCCTCTTTGATGACTGACTTTGTGAATCAGTTGAGAATTTTTTACTATAACCAATCCCATATCTTCTAGCCATGCTCATATTCTTAGTAGGTTGCTCAATCAGTTTACTGGGCTCAATTTGTTCTTGTACCACTGTTGCTTTTACAAAGTGAATGTATTTCTCTTTGTCTATTTTTAGCTTTGGTTGAGCATCATTTGGATACATTTCTCCTTGAGTGTTGAACCCTAAACCAGTTTTATCAGAAACTGATTTTTGTAAATTATGCATCTCATTCAGTGCAGTAGATGACTTGTTCCAAGACTGAATGAGCTCAGTCTGTTTTGAGTTTTCGAGAATCAACTTCTGGATTAATGACTGATTTTTGTCTCTCTCTGCTTTTAACTCAGCAATTTCTCTTTTTAGACTCAACTCATCAACTGATTCATCAATTTTGGTTTTATTGTCTGTGGGATCAGTTTGCTTTGCTTTGATTTTTTCAAATGATGATGCAATCTTTTGATACTCATTTACCATGTCATGTAGTGTTAGAATGAGTTCTTCTCGTGTGAAATCAGTTGAGCTAAAATCAAATACCTGTTGGCTAGATAATTCTTCTTCTGCATCATTAGCCATCAAGCACTTGACTTCCTCATCATCACTAGAGCTGCATGAGCTTTCTGGTTCTGACTCCTCACTGTCAGTTTCTGTCCATTTAGATTTGTTTTCTTCAGCTAAGAGTACCTCATGTTTCTTTCTGAAGGACTTCTTATCTTCCTTGGGTCTTCTTTTGTGTTCATATGATTTCTTTCTTCTATCAGTTGAGCCTTGACTGTCCTTCTTGGGTTTAGGACAATCAGCAATAAAGTGACCTGATTTGCCACAGTTGTAGCAGGAATTTGATTCATCTTTGGAGTTGTTCCTTTAGTATGGCTTCTGGAAGTTTCCTTGATTCTTTCTCATGAACCTTCCAAATTTTTTTATGAACAATGACATAGCATCACTGCTCAACTGATCAGCATATTTCTCGACTGAACTGATTGGTTCTCTTCTGATAGCAGCTAGAGAAGTTGTGGCAGCAGGGGTAGATGTTTCTCCTTCTCTGGTCTGCAGCTCAAATTCATAAGCCTTTAAATCAGCAAACAAATCATGAAGTTCAATCTGGTTCAGATCTTTGGACTCCCTCATTTCCATGGTCTTGACATCCCATTCCTTTGGAAGACCTCTCATTACCTTCAGTGCAATCTCTTTGTTGGTATACACTTTTTCAAGTGCATTTAACTCATTGATGACACTGCTTACTCTTTCATCATACTCGTGCATTGATTCTCCTGCTTTCATTTTGATGTTATCAAACTTTTGAACAGCAACAAAAAGTTTATTTTCTTTGGTTTGATCATTTCCTTCACACAGTTGAATAAGTTTTTCCCAAATTTCTTTGGTTGTCTTACACATCTTTATTTTGCTGAAGGTTACTTTGTCCAGCGTTTTGTACAGAATGTCTTTAGCCACATTATCAAGATTTGCTTTTCTTTTATCTTCAGTTGTCCATTCATCTCTGGGCTTTTCTATTCTTTGTGGTGCCCCTTCTGTTATGGCAACTGCTGTATTTTTTTTAGAATCTTCATGGGTCCATCAGTTATGACATACCACATGTCATCATCTTGTGCAGCTAAATGAGCTTGCATTCTGATTTTCCGATCATCAAATTCTTCTCTGAAGAACATAGGAATTTTGTTGAATGAAGTCATGCTAGCAAGTTTATAGATCAAAAGTATTCAAGAAAAGATTCAACTGCTCTAATACCACTTGATAGGATCGATTAACGTATCAAGAGTGTTCAGAAGGAGGGGTTGAATAAACACTCACAATTAAAACTGATCTTTCGAATTTGGAGTTCAGTTTGGTGACAAATTGATTCTCGAAATCTTGTTGGTCAATGAAAATCAGTTAAACTAAAGTAGTTGCGGAAAGTAACTGACTGAAAGATAGAATATGAAACTGAAAGAAAATACACAAGAATTGTTTCTGGATGTTCAGAGATTTCAATTACTCCTACGTCATCGCTTCTATCTCAAGGATAGGATTTACACTAAAAAATTTGATCGAATACAAGATTTGTATTGACCCACTTCAGTTTGGATTTATCACTGCCAAAAGCTGAAACTCTTAGTATTACAAAATGTTCTCAGTGCGTAACTGATTTTAGTACTATTGAATTTAACGATTATTACAAAGTGCTAGTGAGCTCAAATTGTAGCCTTGACTGCTACGAATAAATCAAGTAAGAGTGAGCTAAGATTTTGGCAGAATAACAGCAAGCTTTGAATAGAGTGACCTCGTTGTTCTTCAGCTGTTCTTCTGTCATATTTATAAGCTTCCCTTTCAACGGTAACCTGAGATATATTTGAATCTTTGTATCCGTTGATTGCCACTTCATTATTCCTTGGTAATTTTTTGCTTCATTTATTGTAATGCGGCGTCTTAATTGCTTTAGCCGAAATGCGTTGTTCCAAGCTGTATTGATTGAAGTGTGGCCTTTCATATTCAGTTGCAGTCTTCTATGTCTCTTTTTCGGTTGAATGTTCTTTCCCGAGATATGTTTAGTTAAAGGATCGGATGAATGTATTATTTGTCGGTTGACGTGTTTCAGATTTGCTGGTGAGGAGAATAACTGAATTGCGTTTCAGTTGCGTAGATTAGTTTACTAGATTCAGTTGCTGAGTTCAGTTTACCCGATCACTTGCTGAGTTCAGTTTACCCGATCAGTTGCTGAGTTCAGTTTACTCGATCAGTTGGTTCGTATTTTCAGTTGGTTAATATTTTGTCAAACGCCGGAATTTAGTTTCCCACAAAAAGGCGTAAGGATTTTCACGATACTTTCTCTGAAGCTCTTCTCGTTTTCCCTTTGCTGAATTCTAAGGAACTTAAGGTATCTTATATATGTATATATATATATATATATATATATATATATATATAGATAGATATCTTGCATGGTAAGGGCAAATGGCTTCATCTTTGTGCAACACGTCTCGCGCATATGCGCGACCTTCCTCGGCGCATATGCGCGAGATATTCTGTCTCGGCAGCTCGCGCATATGCGCATATGCACGCACCATCGCCGCGCATATGCGCGAGACCTACTGTCTCGGTATTTGTCTTACCGCACATCTCGCGCATATGCACGAGGTCCTCTACCCATCTCGTGCATATGCACGCATCAGTGTCGAGCATATGCCCGAGGTGTTCTGTCCTCGCACATTCGATATCACATGCTAACTCAAATCAAGTCTCGGAGGGGTCCTTCATAATCATATCAATTCACAATCAATAATCGCAGATTAACATGATATAAAATCTCGGGCATTACAAAATCACTGAGAATTCTTTTCATTCCCTCTTAATTATGTTTTCTTCATTGAATTTAAACATGGATGTGCACTTTGGTTTTGAACTTATGGAGTAGATTTTTGTAGATTAGGGTCATGTTAGGCCGAGACTAATTATTTTTGATGTTTTGAGTTTGATTCAATTCTATTATTTAATTTATTCATTGATTGATGTCATTTATCACGTGTTATCTTAATCTGGCCAATTAAATATAATATTTTTGGTTAATTTAAACCGGAAGGCAATATATTAATATTTGCTTCATATATCAATCAACACATGGTTAAACCGACTAAAAATAGTATTCGATTTCAGTGTGCGACTTTAGGTTGAAAAACTGGAATTTCACAGCGATCTAATTTAGTTGAATCTAATTAAATTTAGTTAGGAATAATTGTATTGTTAGATTTAATTAGGTTTATTAATTCGAGAAATCGTTTAATAAATAATTTTGAGAATTTCGTCGTGAATTAAATAATTAATTTATTGAATATGAATTTGACATGTAGATTATAATTTGTTTTGATATCGTTGTGCACCTCAGTCGTTTCTAAAAATAATTTGAATTTTTGTCCAATTTAATAATTTGGATTTTTTGCTTTAGTTAATTTATTTAAATTGTTTGAGTTAGTTTTAATTAATTTATCACCCCTCATTTGAATTTTATTAGCCTAAATTAGAAAAAATAATTCATATTTTAGTATTTAAACATCGATCTATGTGGTTACGATACATGGATTCATCATCCAATTACTATTACTTAACCTAGTCAGCTTGCTAGATTTATTCCTAACCGAAATCTTCGGTCAATATTAATCTTAACTATAACCAATTCTATATGAAGCAGTAAAATACAGTTCTATTATTGGAATAATATAAAATTATAAGTGAATAAATTGACTTCAAATCCCCAAACTCAAACTTTGGTATGAGTCGGTCTCTGTCATAAAAAAAAAACTTTATGCTATTCCCTCGTCCATAGAAAAAATTTCTACACTATTTGGACCCACATGTCATTTCATGAAAATTGGTATAAAAAAATCGAAAATGCGATACTAATATATGAGATTTACGTACAATTATTTCAGATTTGATGTATAAAATAAGATTTATAGTATAAAATTGAATTTTTTTTATTATTGATAACACCCCTTACCTTACATTTTTTGATAAAAAACAATTAACAAATTTGGTGCATTTATTTAAGAAAATTGAAGTGTTTATACTAACATAGTGATTTATATATTTATGATATCAGCTTTAGTGCACAATAATTATTTACACTTTCAATTTAAAAGAGATGACATATAAAACACATATGGGTCAAAGTTTTTTGTTGGGATCAATTAGGGGGATAATCGTTGAGCTACAATAGCTCGGTTCTTGAAATATTGAATACCGATGAATTAAATCAAGTTTGTTATGAAATCAAGCGGAAAACACTCGAAATAATCCTTCATAGAAACCGATTAAATATTTTATAAAGTATTTAAAATATATGCAAGTTGAATGAGTAAAAAATATTTTAGTCGAAACATTTTATCAAACACTTGGTATGCAATAATTTTGTATTTGAAGAACACATAAAATGCTTCAACAGTGCTTCTTTAAAAACAGTGGAAATAATAAATAAATGCAATAAACAAATAGACACGGATTTTCTTATGGATGTTTGGAGACTTCAAATACTCCTACGTCATCCTTTCTTCCTCTTGGGAAGGATTCACTAGAAGATTTTTATTATACAACTCTTTGTACAAACCCACTCAGCTTAGGACTTACACTATTGCCTAACTGAACACCTAGCTCTCAAGATTGTAGGCATCACCTCAAAATCAGCATATTGTTTAATGTCTCATATCCAAAGACTACATACACAAGTTTGTTGTCTTTATGCAAGATTCACTCAACTAATCTTTGAAATTCAACTCTCTTGTATATGTGTGAGTGATTGTGTGTGAGGAATTTATCCTTTACAATATACATCTCAAATGTATCCTCACACAAAGGCTTGTGCTCTTAACTAGCTAATTTTTTCATGCTAACTGCCCATGCTTTGAATCCTCTTCAAAAGCTCTTGTTTGATCTTCAATATGTTGTATTTATAAGTCCCAACAATGATATATACGTTAGACACAAGAATATGATCATTTGGAAAGTTTCCATACTGTTTCTGAAATTGCAACGGTCAAATTCGCTTTGCTGGACATTTTCCCGACTGGTCAACTCTGGTCAACTCAACTGGTCGTTCAGTTCAACTGGTCAGCAGCTGGTTCGGTTCAGTTCAGCTGGTTCAGTTGGTCTGGTTCAGTTCAATTGGTTCGATTCAGTTGGTCTGGTTCAGGTTCAGTTGGTCATCAGCTGGTTTCAGTTGCCTTCGATAAACTGCGCATTAATCTTCAGTTAGACAACTCCGTTGATTTAAGTGTGATCAGTTAGTTCAATAAATTAATATCTTAGTTTGTCAAACAACCAAAATTAAGTTTCCAACAGTTTTTTATATACTAAACACATCTTTTTGAACCAGATTTGAAATAGTAGTTGTTGAAAACATATATCTTTTTACTATATATTCCATGTTTTGTACCAAATTTTATTGCTTAAATGACACATGAACTCAAAGAACACAATTTTTTATTTTTTTGATTAAGGAATGCGGTGACTTTTTTTCTCAAAAAGGACTAATCTCAAACTCAAATTTGGATTTGAAGACTTAAAAGAGACAACTTACTCATTAACAGATGTGAAAACTATTATTATTATTATTATTATTATTAGTTAAAATAAAAATAACATATTAAAGGTCCACGCAAACCACATGCATGCAATTATTAAATTTCTTTGTATTTTAGTGAAATGTTTTAATTGCATGAATTAATTATGTTGTGCGTATTAGCATGTTTAAAAATATAATCTTCTACATGATTGCATTAAAATATAATTTTAAAAGGTTTTCGAGTTGCGATTGAGGAACGGAGACCGATGACTGAAAAATGGAAAATAATTTATTAAATAATTTTTTTAATTATTTAAAATATGGTCGATGGTTTTTCATATTTTTGAAAATAAGGGAGGGGATTTGAGGTGATTTTATACGACAGGACGTAAATTTTATCGGTGTTGGTTTTTCCACTAAAATACAATCTTCTTGGCAACCCGGCTATTAAATTCACAAATTTATTTAAACAAAAAACCTTTTTAATATTTTATTAAATCCTAATTAAGACTAATGGGCCTAATTTAGTGGCTTATTAGGCCTAGGCCTTGATTAATAATTATATGAGTATTTATTATATCAAACCCTTTCCCCCACCCACGCAACACACGGCCACACACTTTTTATCAATTCAAAACTCTTCTCCCCACCACCAATAATACACGGCCACACTTCAGAATTCAAAAAACTCTCCCCATAAGATACATCACACACGGAACTATACACTAACTTTTGAAGGGATTTTCGAAGTGGCTCAAGGAAAAACAAGCCAAGGCTGTGTCCCGTTTCTCGTCGCCAACGGTTTTTCGTGCGTATATAACGCAAAGGCACGCCATACATCTCCTTTTCTCATCCATCATGTCATAATATATTTTTTAAAGTTTTTTTTATATGAAAGCATGAAGTCCAAATTTGATATTTTCGTTTTTCACATGTGCATGCTTTACGTGCCATCTATTTTATGCCATGACTCACGTTTTTACACCTAAGGGGCTGCCATGATGTTAAGATTTGATCAAGTAATGTTTTTACACGTAGGTATGGGATTCTAGACACACACCGAACACCACAGAAACAAGGAAGCAAAGAAAAACCGATTTTTGCTGTCAAAACTTTGGGGGATCAGGTTCCATGATTAAGGGGTTGGCTTGGCCTTGGCTTGGGCTAGGGTGTTGGATCTGGTTTTCTACACGCCCAAACGCAGCGGAAGTTTAAACGGATTAAACGGATTAATCACGCCCAAACGCCCAAACATACATAGGATGTCAGAAATTATACCTTCGTGAATTAATCACGTGGCTCCAACTAATCCGGTATAAACGGATTAGCTCTTGTTGATTCCCTACGAAATTTCTTCAAGAGAGTCCTTGTACGATCCTCCTATCAAGTCCACGACTAGATGGTATGTTCCTCTTCCAAATTGCACTAGAAAATTTGGAAGAGATTTTACGTTGGAGACTAAAACGAGAGACGGCTCAACCTTGGAGAGTGAATCAAGGTGGCCGAAAATTTCCTTTGTTTGGAAGTAGGGTTCTCGAAATTGGGTGGAGAATGACGGCTAGGGTTTTAGTTTGCATGTATATTTATAAGTAAATAATAGCCTAATTACATAATTAACATTAATAGACTTGATTTGATTAATTGGACTAGTCCAACTAGTTTAATTAATTTAATCAAAGCCCATTAAAACTTTAATTATTTAATATGTTGGACTTGTACCCCTACAAGCCCATTAAACATAATATCCACCATATTTAATTTATTAATTAATCAACTCAACTTTTGAGTATAATAAATTAAATACATTATAAATTCAACATTTGAATTTATTATTTAAATTATAAATTCAACTCCTTGAATTTTTATCACCTATAAAATTTAATATTTAATAAACCCAACAATTGAGTTTAATAAATTAAATTCTCAATTTTTTTAATAAATTCAACTCCTTGAATTTATTCTCTCAAAATTTAATTATCATAAATTCAACTCCTTGAATTTACTATATAATATAAATTCAACTTCTTGAATTTATTCTCTAAACGGGAACAAACAATCCATAACTTGTGTGACCCTCAATGGTTCAGGGTTAAAGCTAGCCGTGAGTTCACAATTCTTTGTGATTCAGGACATAATCCTTTATTCGGGCTTACCTTAGTTAGCCCCATTCTTTTCATCAACACCTTGATCAAGAATGTCAAAACTCATTTCTGATTGCACCCATCGGATAATGGTAATAGCGTCTAGTAGCATCGCCCCATGATCCCCTAGGTATCACA
This sequence comes from Primulina eburnea, assembly GCF_022965805.1. Taxonomy (NCBI): domain Eukaryota; kingdom Viridiplantae; phylum Streptophyta; class Magnoliopsida; order Lamiales; family Gesneriaceae; genus Primulina; species Primulina eburnea. Next base: position 20,489,314 of record NC_133105.1, read on the forward strand.
GATAGTGCCTGCAAGAACCAGCCGATTATGATTAACTGTACGGTCCCTTCATCTAATATATCCCGATCGAATCTGCAACCATTGGTTCATCGAGGGTTGCATATTAATTCGATAACTATGTGATAACTATAATAGTGGCATCGCGTGTACTATTTGGAGAACTCCTTCTCCAACGTACATCTCGTACTCTGGCCAGAGATTTCATGCACTATTATTTCATTAGATCACATAGGATATCCACACCCGTATGTGAGCGGTGAATCCCCGACTACAATGCACTGGCTCCTATATGTGTCGCAACTGTACCCAACCTCGCCACCTGATGACTCTCCTGGAGCCGGTAAACGAGCCAAAGCACAGCCCTAGCATATAGAGCCTCAGTGTTGTCCCGGGTCGTAAGGACTAATGGTGCACAATCATAACTACGGACTTATCCTCTCGATGAATGAAAACCACTTGGAAAGTCCGAGGGAGGGTTGTTCGATATAATCATCATATGACTACCCATCTGCATGTTTGGACATCTCTATGCCCTTACTAAGAAATGCAGTACAAAACATCACAGATACTAGTCTCGAGCTCAAGTGACCTTTATCCATGTTTTAAGCGGCTGAATCGACTAGGAACGAATTTAGATCATACAGTATTTACAAACGAGTTTCAACATCGAATTACGATTCATTTGTATTAAAGTATAATCAAGGTCTTTATCTACGTTTTATAACATGGGTATACAGATAAAGAAATAACAAACCATGAAATAATGAATTATATTAAAATAAAGATTGTTTATTACACTTGAGTCTATAAAATCCCTAGTAAACAGTTGACTTGTAGGGCATCTACTCTAACAATCTCCCACTTTCCCTAGAGCCAACTACCCATAAACTTTAATCACATTGCTTCGCGATGCTTCTCAAACAATGGTCCTGGCAAGGGCCTCGTAATTGGATCGGCAACGTTATCTGCAGAGGGACTCTTTCAACTGATATGTCTCCCCTTCCCACAATCTCCCGGATGATGTGAAATTTTCTCAGTACATATTTGGATCGCTGATGAGACCTTGGTTCCTCTGCTTGCGCAACGGCACTAGTGTTGTCGCTGTATACCGGGACTGGATCAACTCCATTAGGAATAAAGCCCAACTCTTGGACAAATTCCTCATCCAAACTGCCTCTTTCGCTGCAGCAGATGCAGCAATGTATTCAGCTTCAGTGGTGGAATCCGCAACGGTGTCTTGCTTGGAACTTTTCCAAGAGACAGCCGCACCATTAAGCATGAATACAAAACCAGAGGTCGATTTCGAATCATCTACATCACATTGGAAGCTAGAATCAGTGTAGCCTTCCATTTTTAATTCTCCACTCCCATAGACCATGAACAAGTTCTTAGTCCTTCTCAAGTACTTAAGAATGTCTTTCACGGCCTTCCAATGCATTGGACTAGGGTTCGCATGATATCTTCTTGTAACACTCAAAGCATAAGAAATGTCAGGACGTGTCGATATCATACCATACATGATACTACCAATGGCTGACGCATATGGAATTCGTGTCATCATCTCTATCTCTTCATCAATTTTGGGACACATAGCTTTAGATAGAGTAATACCATGACACATTGGTAAGTATCATCTCTTGGACTCTTCCATAGAGAATCGTTTTATAATGGTATCGATATAGGTGGCTTGAGTGAGTCCGAGCATCCTCTTTGATCTATCTCTATAGATTTGTATTCCCAATACGTATGATGCTTCACCCATTTCTTTCATAGAGAATTTACTGGCTAACCATACTTTAGTTGATTGCAGTAATCCTACATCATTCCCAATGAGCAGAATATCATCAACATAAAGTACTAGGAATGTCACTGCACTCCCACTAACTTTCTTGTACACGCATGGTTCCTCAGGATTCTTAGCAAAACCAAACTCTTTGATAGTGCTATCAAATCTGAGGTTCCAACTCCTTGATGCATGCTTGAGACAATATATTGATCTCTGAAGTTTGCATACCTTATGCTCACTTCCTACTGATGTGTATCCCTTGGGTTGAGACATATAAATTTCTTCTTTTATGTCTCCATTGAGGAATGCAGTCTTGAAATCCATTTGCCATATCTCATAGTCATACCATGCTGCTATGGCCAGTAGTATTCTAATGGACTTAAACATAGCAACTGGTGAGAAAGTTTCCTCATAGTCAACTCCTTGCCTTTGAGTATATCCTTTTGCAACCAGTCTTGCTTTGAAGGTCACTACCTTCCCATCCGCCCCAAGATTTCTTTTGTAGATCCATTTTCATCCTATGGGAACGATTCCCTCGGGTGGATCCACTAATGTCCAGACTTGGTTTGAATACATAGAGTCCATTTCTGACTGCATGGCTTCAAGCCATTTGGTTGAATCAGTATCAGATAATGCTTCTTTGAAATTCATTGGATCACATCCAACATAAGACTCATCATGGCCTTGTTCATGAAGAAGCGTATATCTTGCAGGTGGTCTAATAACCCTATCAGACCTTCTAGAAGCTTGTACTTCAACTACTGGTTCTTGGGAAATTGGTTCAACTTCTATAGTTGATGGAGTATCTTGAATTTCTTCAAGTTCTATCATCTTGCTTTTTATATCCAATAGAAATTCCCTTTCCATAAAGGTGGCATTTCTTGAAACAAACACTTTTGCTTCATTTGGATGATAGAAGAAATATCCAACAGAATTCTTTGGATATCCTACAAAGTAACACAAAGTGGATCTACTATCCAATTTGTCTCTCACTGTCTGCTTCACGTAAGCACGACATCCCCATAATCTAATGTAAGAATATTTGGGAATATTTCCTATCCATATCTCATATGGTGTTTTATCCTCTGCTTTTGTATGGACATTATTCAACAACATTGCCGCAGTTTCAAGCGCAAAGCCCCAAAACGATATAGGCAATTCAGTGAATCCCATCATAGAGCGAACCATGTCCATCAAGGTCCGATTTCGACGTTCAGAAACACCATTCAATTGTGGTGTTGCTGGTGGAGTCCACTGTGAGAGAATCCCATTCTCTTTTAGATAACCCAAAAATTCAGCACTTAAGTATTCTCCACCTCGATCAGATCGAAGTGCCTTAATACTTCTTTCTAGCTGATTTTCTACTTTAGAACTGAATTCTTTGAACTTTTCAAATGCTTCAGATTTGTGTTTCATCAAATAAACGTACCCATACCTCGAATGGTTGATAAGCACGAATTATATAGCATTTTAGGGATCTTATTTTGTCGTATTCGTGCTTATCTGGCATTTTTATTCCGAGTTTCGCGCTTATTTTGCCTCATTATGGCTATCTACACGGACTCCTTGCCGGACCTGTATACGGGGTCCGTGTCAGTTAAATCCGAGAGAAGAAAAATCCAGAGTCTACACGGACCCAGAGATGGACCTCGACACGGGGTCCGTGTCCAATATTCCGAAAAGAAAGTTTTTCCCGAGTCTACACGGACCCTTCTCCGGATGTAGGCACGGGGTCCATGTCCTTGATATCAGATCGAGATTTTGGCGAAGATTTGCTCGTAATTTGGAAGGAGAATAAAAGGGAAAAACCTAGAAAAAAAAGGGAGTCGTTGAATTTTTTGAGAAGCAGCCGACTTTGAAGGAAAAAGGGCGCGAGCTTTGAGATTCTTGAAGGCGGCTGTAATTCTACCGTTGATAAATGCATTTTTTGTTTAATTAAATTCAATTAGAATTAATTGGACTGTTAAATAAAAATAGGGTTATAAATTCTTGAAATAGATTTATAATTAACTCAGAGAATTGCATCGTGACATCGAAATAATCTGTGGTTAAAGAATTCCAGTGCATAATATTAATCAGAGTTTGTTACCGTCGTGTGTTCTCGGTCATTTTATTTAAATCTGAAAATCCCCAAGTCCAAGCTTCTCTGAAATTTGATTTTAGTCGTTAATTTAGCATAAATTAGTTTAAAATTTACTTAGTTTGAATAATAATCAAATTGATCGTTATTATTTGCCTAGATTAAATAGAATAATTCAATCTTAGTAATTAAATAATAGTCTCTGTAGGATCGATACTTGGACATTTCGTTCACTTACTATAACTTGACCTAGTCCGCTTGCTAGAATTTTTCCCAACCGTAATCGTCGGTCAAGTTTTTGGCGCTGTTGCCGGGGACTATTTATTTGATATTAGGATAAATTATTTGTTTGAGACTAGGCTTTTATTCTTAGTTTTAAATTTTCCATTCTTCCTTTAGTATCTTAATTAACTTTGTTTCAGCTTTTTATACTCTTTTGGAGCTTAAATCGTGCACTTAAATTTTTGATTTCAGGGGTTAGCTCGTGTTATATGAGCCGTGCTCAAGACGTCAGGAATCTAGTGCCACTTGATCTTGAGATTGAAAGCACTCTCCGCAGTATCCGCAGAGCTCGAAGGAACAATGACTTGACTCTGGAGTTTGAATCTGAAGCAGAATCTGAATTAGACCGTAAACCAGAGGTTGAGGAAATGGCCGGAGAAGAGGATAATCGTACGTTGATGGAACTTCATCAACCCGCGTTCGGAGGTTATGGGTCGAGTATTGTGCGTCCTACAATACAGGCAAATACATTTGAGCTTAAACTGGGCATCATCCAAATGATCCAACTTCAAGTCAAATTTGGAGGATCACCTTCTGAAGATCCCAATGCACATCTAGAAAATTTTATGTTAATCTGTGATACAATCAAGTGCAATGGGGTGATTACTGATGCCATTCGTCTCAGACTGTTTCCATTCTCCCTGCAAGGAGACGCTGTGGAATGGCTTCGTGATCTGCCAGCTGGTTCAATCACTACATGGGATGGATTAGTTGAGGTATTCTTACACGGGTACTTTCCCCCAACTAAAATTACACAATTGCAGAATGAGATCACATCTTTCAGACAGCGAGATGGGGAATCACTGAATTCAGCATGGGCAAGATTTAAAAAGATGTTGAGGATGTGCCCGAGGCATGGCTTTTCAATAGGACAACAAGTTGAGACATTCTATTATGGGGTAGATCCTTCTGTGAGATCTATGCTCGATGCGGCAGCCAACGGAAGCTTATACAGGAAAACGCCAACCGCAACACTTGAAATCATCTCGAATATGGCGGAAAGCAATGTGGGTTGGCAAGATAACCGAAGGGAGAAGAAGGTAGGATTTCTGGAAATGGATGAGTTGACAGCAATCACTGCAAAGCTTGATGGATTGACACACCAGATGGCTCAGTTACAAACAAATAAGTCAATGCCAGTCAAGCCAGTACATCAAATTCAAGAGAGTGTTGAGATGGTTGGGGGATCATCTAATGATGTGCCGTTTATTCCGGATATGTCTTATGAGGGGATACCGTGTTTTGGAGGAAACTCAGTGAACTATGTGGGAAATCAAGGCCGTCAGCAATATAATCCATACAGTTTCTCTTATAATCCGGGCTGGAGGAATCATCCGAATTTTGGGTGGAGGCAACCAGAAAATTCAGTCGAGCAACTACAGTTTAATCCTCCACAACATCCCGCACAACAAAAGCCTCCTCAGCAACCACCTAAACCTCCGCAAGGTGCTGGACCATCTATGCCACCCGGTTTCAAGCCACAGGATAGCAAGTCGAATCTTGAGGATATGCTTGCCAAGTACATAGCTGGGAATGAGATGAGATGGCAAAACCATGATGCCATGATGCAAAGAGTGGAGACGCAACTAGGGCAGTTAGCGACACAAATGGCGACACGAGCTCCGGGTACACTACCTAGTGACACGGAAAAGAATCCAAAAGGTGTCAATGCAGTCACGGTGACGTCTCCCATAAAGCAGGAAGTGATCGATTTTGAAGGAGATGTGAAGGAGAAGAAAATATCCAAGCAAGAGTCCAATGACACAAAGGAGAAAGGTAAGTCTCTAAACTCAAACTCCAATATTGATATTAAGTCACTCCCATTTCCCCAAAGAGAAAAGCAACTGCAACTGGATACTCAATTTTCAAAATTTCTTGAGATTTTCAAAAAGCTGCATATAAATATCCTATTTGCAGAGGCTTTAGCTCAAATGCCCTCGTATGCTAAATTTCTTAAGGAGATTTTATCAAAAAAAATGAAATTGGTTGACTTTGAGACAGTTAAGCTTTCGGAGGAATGTTCTGCAATTTTACAAAATAAACTCCCTCCGAAGCTTAAGGATCCAGGTAGTTTCTCTATCCCTTGCACTATTGGAACTTCAAATTTTAGTAAAGATTTGTGTGACTTAGGTGCAGGCATTAACTTAATGCCATACTCTTGTTTTGAGAAGTTAGAGATAGGTGAGGTGAAACCAACTACAATTTCTCTACAGTTAGCTGATAGATCAATTAAATATCCTAGGAGAGTTGTAGAGGATGTGTTGGTGAAAGTTGATAAGTTTATCTTTACGGTGGATTTCGTTGTGCTAGACATGGAGGAGGATCGAGATATCCCTCTTATTTTAGGGAGACCATTCTGAGCCACCGGGAAAGCTTTGATAGATGTACAAAAAGGTGAATTAGTCTTGAGGTTTAATGAAGAGAGTGTCATATTCAATGTTTTTCAGTCCATCAAATATCCTAATGATACTTCTGATTGTTTTCGAATTGATGCTACTGATGAGTTTGTTGAGTCTGATTTACAGGGACTGATAGGTGAGGACCCTTTGGAGGTTTGCTTAAATCATTCATCTCCACAAGAATTGGGAAATCAAGAGCTTGATGAATGTATCTCCTATTTGGAGGCAGGCAGACCACTGTCGAAAACGGTAAACTCTAGGATTGGGGAGCTTGGGCATGTCCCAAGACCTTTAAAATCATCCATCGAAGAAGCCCCGATCCTAGAGATGAAACATCTTCCTTCGCACTTAAAATATCTGTTTTTGCTTGATAATGATAAACTGCCAGTGATTGTTTCATCTACTTTGACAGGTAAGGAGGAAGAAAAGCTGTTGCGAGTGCTGAGAGACAACATCAAAGCCATCGGCTGGAGCATCGCAGACATTAAGGGGATCAGCTCTTCTATGTGTATGCACAAGATTCTGATGGATGCCGATCACAAGACTTCTACTCAACCCAAAAGGCGTCTAAACCCAGCCATGCAAGAGGTTGTAAAGAAAGAGGTGATTAAGCTACTAGACGCAGGTATTATCTACCCGATCTCTGATAGTAGGTGGGTTAGTCCAGTGCAAGTTGTTCCAAAAAAAGGTGGGATCACTGTTGTGAAAATGAAAATAATGAACTAATTCCTACCAGAACTGTTACGGGGTGGCGTGTCTGCATTGATTATAGAAAACTTAATGACGCCACCCGTAAAGACCATTTCCCCCTCCCATTTATCGATCAAATGTTGGAAAGATTAGCTGGACATCCTTTTTACTGTTTCCTGGATGGTTATTCAGGTTATATGCAAATTCCCATTGACCCTGAAGATCAGGAGAAAACCACTTTTACTTGTCCTTATGGGACATTTTCATATAAACGAATGCTATTCGGTCTATGTAATGCACCAGCGACTTTCCAACGATGCATGATGGCAATTTTTCATGATATGATTGAGGATTTCATTGAGATATTCATGTATGACTTTTCTGTATTTTGCTCCTCGTTTGATACTTGTTTAATTAACCTGTCTAAGGTTTTGGAGAGATGTGAGGAGTCGAATTTGGTCTTAATTTGGGAAAATGTCATTTCATGGTGAGAGAGGGAATAGTGTTAGGGCATAAAATTTCTGAGAATGGGATTGAGGTTGATAAGGCGAAGATTGAAGTGATTGAGAAACTCTCAGCCCCAACCAACATTAGAGGAGTGCGTAGTTTTCTTGGGTATGCGGGATTCTACAGACGCTTTATAAAAGATTTTTCTAGCATTGCCAAGCCTATGACTAAATTACTGATAAAAGATGTGCCTTTTGATTTTTCTGCTGAGTGTGTACAGGCATTTCAGATCTTGAAAGAGAAATTGATCACAGCACCTGTGATGATAGCACCTTACTGGGGTTCGCCATTTGAGGTGATTTGTGATGCAAGCGACACAGCGTTAGGGGCAGTGTTCGGAAAAAAGAGAGAAAAATGCATCCATGTCATCTACTACGCTAGCATGACAATGTCAGCTGCCCAACTGAACTATGCCACTACAGAAAAAGAGCTTCTTGCTGTGGTTTTTGCTATAGATAAGTTTAGATCATATTTAATAGGGAGCAAAGTTGTAGTGCACACCGACCATTCAGCCTTGAAATACTTAATGTCTAAAAAGGATGCAAAACCAAGGCTAATTCGTTGGATCCTTCTTCTGCAGGAATTTGACTTGACGATAATCGATAGGAAGGGGATAGAGAATCAAGTTGCAGATCATCTTTCACGATTGGAAAATCCTGTTCAAGGTAATGACTTTATTCGAGACGATTTCCCGGATGAACAACTCTTTGAACTCCACAGTTTACCATGGTATGCCGATTTTGTGAATTATCTATCAAGTAAGTTCATTCCTCCCCATTTTACTTATCAACAAAAGAAAAAGTTTTTCTCAGATCTAAAATATTATTTGTGGGAGGATCCTTATTTGTTTAGAATATGTGCAGACTGTATAATCCGTAGATGTGTAACCCAGGAAGAGGTAAGTGAAATTTTGTTTCATTGTCATGCTGGTCCGGCTGGAGGCCACTTTGGGGCAACTAGAACTGCGTCCAAAGTCCTCCAGTCTTGTTTTTATTGGCCTACTTTGTTTAAGGATGCGCATGAATATGTCACAAAATGTCCAGATTGTCAGCGCACAGGTAATATCTCCAAGATACATGAATTACCTCTCAATAATATTCTTGTGTGTGAATTATTTGATGTGTGGGGTATCGATTTCATGGGGCCATTCCCGGTTTCTTTTGGGAACAAATATATTTTGGTGGCTGTAGACTATGTATCTATGGGTGGAGGTGGTTGCATGCAAAACTAATGACTCTAGGGTTGTCACTCAATTTCTTATGAAAAATATTTTCTCACGTTTTGGCACACCTAGATCCATTATTAGTGATGGGGGTACTCACTTTTGTAATCGTCAGTTTGACAATCTTTTGGCAAAGTATGGGGTCCGACATAAGGTGGCCACACCTTACCATCCCCAAACTAGTGGCCAAGTTGAGGTATCGAACAGAGAACTTAAACGCATTCTTGTGAAGACTGTCGGTGCTTCAAGGAAAGAATGGTCTAGAAAACTTGACGATGCACTCTGGGCTTACCGTACTGCTTTTAAAACCCCTATTGGCATGTCCCCTTTCAAATTATTGTATGGAAAGTCATGTCACCTACCTGTTGAACTTTAACATAAGGCTTATTGGGCTACTAAATTTCTAAATTTTGATGCTAAAGCCACAGGTGACGAGAGAGTGTTGCAGCTGAATGAACTAGATGAGTTTAGGTTGGATGCGTATGAGAATGCCAAACTCTACAAGGAGAAAACCAAACGTTGGCATGATCAAAACATCGTCCATCGAGAATTTGTGGTGGGACAACTGGTCCTGCTATATAATTCTCGGCTGAAATTGATGACAGGTAAGTTGCGTTCACGGTGGTCAGGACCATATACCATCACGCAAGTATTCCCCTACGGGACGGTCGAGATCACTAGTGAAGCAACTGGAACTTTCAAAGTAAATGGGCATAGGCTGAAGGTTTATCATGGTGGGGCCATACCCGATGAGCCGACCATAGTGGATCTGCAAGATCCAAACTGAATCAAGGGAGTACAGTCAGGCTATCGACTCTAAATTTAGCGCTTGCTGGGAGGCAACCCAGTGTTTAGTTTTATTGTTCTTTTTTTTAATTTTATTTCAGTTTTCTTTCTTTTTGTTTTATGCATTGCTCTGAGTTAATCTTAGTGAATGGTGGTGCAGGTAATTTATTTACTTGCAGTGGAATTTCTCAAGTGTAGGGGAGTCGATCAAGGCAATCGGTTTCAAAACCTCAAATTGACCAGGATTTGATAATTTCTACCTCGTACTCGACATTTAACCAGGGAAGTGTATTTGTTTTCACATTCTTGCTAGTTCATATTATATCGTTTTACACTGAGGGCAGTGTCGGTTTCAAAGTGTGGGGGTGGGTCAGTTTTATTACACATCGTTGCACAACACTTAACAACACTTTTCATGTAAGAATGGAACTATTTTTAGACAAAGAACTCTTGTTTCACTTAATAATCGGATTAATTTGTTAGATTTTGGATCACCCGGGAAATAGTTTCATGCCTAGTATTGAATGAGAGGAGTCGTAGTTTCAAGGAGAGGGTCAGACATGAATCAGTTCTGTTTCAACTTTCATTAAATGCACTTGGTCAAACTTTTACTCATTGATAGTGAATTGGTGAATTGTGAACTTTAAAAAAAATATCGAACAACGATCCCTAGAACTCGTCTGATTAGCCCTCGAAGCGAAAATACGAATGATGGTGACTTAGGGATGATTTAGGCGATCTTTGGACCGTTTGAGCCTTTCAAACCTAACCGATACATCATTTATTTTCTCTAGTAACCCTTTTTGAGCCTGTGAAAATCGAATGGTGTGTGTCAATGACACACAATTAGCCCCCATTCGTCATTTATTCAATGTCCCACATCAACTACCCAAATCTTAGCCCATACACTTCTCCTACCTACATGTGAGATAAATAAACCTCCTGCGCACATTGAAATGTTTGGATTACTCTGATGGATTGAAGAAATATGTTTGAAGGAGTCGATGAATTCTTATTCATGAAAAAAAAAAAGAGGAAAGTGTATAGTATTGAAAACACCCGAAAAATCTGTGGGTGAAATTTGGTGGACAATGAGAAAGAAAGGAGACGGTAGAGCTCTGTAAATGGTGAAAATACAGTAATTGTTGACGAGCCGAAAGTTGGATGAATGTGCTGCAGGATTAATTTTTATTTCCTCTCACTTTTGATTCCCATACTTCTATTGTAACCATGAACCGTGGCCTTACGTTATAAGCTTGAAAAGACCTATTAACCAAGTCATCGTCGTTCAACATTTAGTAGAGAGGGGTATGAAAGTCATGCATATGGGGCGTCTCGATAACAAATGAAAATGAGTGATCATGAAACTAAGTAGCTGGAGATGAGTACGAGTCTGACCTGCACACTACACACATCTTGTTCTGTTGAGCCTGACAGGGTAAATGTTTGAATCTTAAATTGCGACGAAAACGAATCTTGTGATATACGAAGCGTGATCTTTTGACTGCGGGTGAAAGAGTTTGACAATTTGAGAAGTTTTGATTGTGGTACTTGAGTTCTAAATCTGAGATAATTCTCATCTTTATTTTTGTATGATTTGTTCGAGGGTGAACAAAGGTTAAGTGTGGGGGATTTGATAAGCACGAATTATATAGCATTTTAGGGATCTTATTTTGTCGTATTCGTGCTTATCTGGCATTTTTATTCCGAGTTTCGCGCTTATTTCGCCTCATTATGGCTATCTGCAGGTTTGATCAAAAGAGGGTGAAAGCCAAAGAAATGAAAGAAAAGTCAAGCGTCGCATTGCCATGACATGAAATACCCGAAAAAATAGAAAAACTTCAAAAGGAGACCACCCGGACCCATACACGAACCCCGTGTAAGGGTCCGTGCCCCAGAAGCCAAAGGAAGACACTTACAGAGTCTACACGGACTCCTTGCTGGACCGGTATACGGGGTCCGTGTCAGTTAAATCCGAGAGAAGAAAAATCCAGAGTCTACACGGACCCAGAGACGGACCTCGACACGGGGTCCGTGTCCAATATTCCGAAAAGAAAGTTTTTCCCGAGTCTACACGGACCCTTCTCCGGATGTAGGCACGGGGTCCGTGTCCTTGATATCAGATCGAGATTTTGGCAAAGATTTCCCCGTAATTTGGAAGGAGAATAAAAGGGAAAAACCTAAAAAAAAAGGGAGTCGTTGAATTTTTCAAGAAGCAGCCGACTTTGAAGGAAAAAGAGCGCGAGCTTTGAGACCAATTAAACATTACTTGAATTAACCCAAGTCCCACTAGTTAAATAATTAATTTAAATTGAGCTCTACAAGACTCAATATAGTTTAATTAATTCAACACTTGAATTAATTTAATTTAGTCCATAATAATGTTTATGAAAATCACAATTTTCAATTACATTATTCACTTGGCCAACTTTTAATTTAGGAACACTTCCATAAATTAAAATTTACATTTCTCTCATAGAAGTCATACTTCTATTTTTTCTTACACTTATAAACTCATTTATAAGTCGTTCAACACATTGAACTATTTTCTCCTTTATAGAAGTCATACTTCTAATTTTCCTTACGCTTATAAACTCCTTTATAGGCCGTTCAACACATTGAACTATTTTTACTTCTCAACGGGATCTAGAAAGCTAGCACTTGTGTGGCCCTCAATGGTTCATTGATACGACTAGCCATGGGTTCACATCTCCATGTGATTCGGACTAAACATGTCCTTATACGAGCATACCCCAATTGCTCCATTCTTACTTATCAACACCTTGATAACAAGAACGTCAGAACTCAAGTCTGATAGTACCCATCCAATCATGTTAAACGCCTAGCAGCATCGCTTACATGATTCCCTAGGTATCAAATGATAGTGCCTGCAAGAACCATTCAATTATGGTTAGCGTACAGTACGGTCCCTTCAACTCATATATCCCGACCGATTCGACAACCATTGGTATATCGAGAGTTGTCAATGAACCGATACTATGTGTCATGTCGTAGTTGCATCGATGGTGTAATCTATGAAACCCTTTCATAATTACCACCATACTCTGGCCAGAGATTTCAACCTACATACACATGATAACACATAGGATATCCATACCCGAAGGTAAGCGGTGAATCCCCGACTACAATGCATCGACTCCTATGTGTTTCGACAGAACACCCAACCTTGCCACCTGATGACCCCATAAGAGTCGGTAAACAAGTCAAAGTGTAATTCTAGCACATAGAGTCTCAATGTTGTCCCGGGTCATAAGGACTAATGGTGTACAACCATAAACCAGGACTTTTCCACTCGATAAGTGAGAACCACTTGGAAAGTCCTTTTATGGAGGGTTGTTCAGTGCACTCTACAAGGAGCACCTATCTGCATGTTCGGACATCACAATGTCCCCTACCAATGAAACATGGTACTCACATCGCAGATACTAGTCTCTAACTCGATCGGCCTATATCCTTCTTTGTGGCGGCTGAATCGACTAGGAACCGTTTAGAATATACAGTATTCCAAATATGAGTTTCATGATACTCATCATATGAGCATCTCATATTCTTTCTACCATTTGTATATTCAAGGGCTTTATCTATGCAACTAGCATGGGTATAGAGATAAAGATTTGCCAAAAATAATAATTTCAAATATTATTAAAATAAAGATTGCTTATACATAGAGTTTCATTGTGAACACTCGGCCAACACTTGGCTCGACGGGCACCTACTCTAACAATCTCCCACTTGCACTAGAGCCAACTACCCATATACTTTAAACCCATTGATTCGCGATGCTTGTCGAATAATGGTCCAGGTAAAGGCTTAGCTAGTGGATCAACAACATTGTCTGCAGAGCCGACTTTGTCGATAGACACTTCTCTTTCCACAATCTCTCCGAGGATGTGGTACTTTCTCAATACTAGTTTGGATTTCTGATGAGACCTTGGCTCCTTTGCTTGAGCTAAAGCTCCCGTGTTGTCACACAACACCGGGATAGGAGCAACTCCATTAGGAATAACGCCCAACTCTTGGACGAAATTCCTTATCCAAACAGCCTCCCTTTCTGCATCTAATGCAGCAATGTATTCGGCCTCTGTGCTGGAATCCGTAGTATTGTCTTGCTTGACCATTGAGCATGAATACAAACCTAGAGGTTGACTTCGAGTCATCGATATCGCTTTGGAAGCTAGAGTCGGTATAGCCTTCCAATTTTAGTTCTCCACCCCATAGACCAAGAACAATTTATTGGTCCTTCTCAACTACTTGAGGATGTCTTTCACAGCTTTCCAGTGTGGAAGACCAGGGTTCGATTGATATCTACTCACTACACTTAGTGCAAAGGCCACGTAAAGACGTGTGGATATCATCACATACATGATGCTACCAATTGCCGAAGCATACGGAATGCGTGTCATCGCCGCTATCTCTGCATCAATCTTGGGAGACATAGACTTGGATAGGGACACGCCATGACACATTGGTAGATGTCCTCTCATGGACTCATCCATCGAGAACCGCTTCACGATGGTATCAATGTATGTGGACTGGGTGAGACTAAGCCATCTTTTCGATCTATCCCAATAGATCTGTATTCCCATTACAAAAGATGCTTCACCCAAGTCCTTCATCGAGAACTTACTCGCTAACCATATCTTAGTTGATTGCAACATTCCTACATCATTCCCAATGAGTAGAATGTCATCAACATAAAGCACCAGGAATGTCACAACACTCCCACTGACCTTCTTATACATACATGGTTCCTCAAGATTCTTAGTAAAACCAAACTCTTTGATCGTACTATCGAATCTGAGGTTCCAACTCCTAGATGCCTTCTTTAGACCATAAATAGATCTCTGAAGTTTGCATACCATATGCTCACTTCCGACAGATGTAAACCCTTCAGGTTTGAGACATGTAAATCTCTTCCTTAATATCCCCATTAAGAAAGGCTGTCTTGACATCCATCTGCCATATCTCATAGTCATACCATGCAGCTATGGCTAGCAATATCCTTATAGACTTGAGCATTTGCAACTGGTGAAAAGGTTTCCTCAAATTCAACTCCTTGTATTTGAGTATATCCTTTTGCCACCAATTGTGCCTTGAAGGTCAATACCTTCCCATCAGCCCCAAGTTTCCTCTTGTAAATCCATTTACACCATATGGGAACAATTCCCTCAGGTGGATCCACGAGATTCCACACTTGGTTCGAATGCATGGAATTCATCTCAGATTCCATAGCTTCAAGCCATTTGGATGAATCGGCATCAGATAACGCTTCCTTGAAGGTCCTTGGATCACATCCATGGTTAGGCTCATCATGGCCCTCTTCAAGAAGCTGACCATACCTCATAGGTGGTCTCGAGACTTTCTCGGATCTTTTAGGAGCTTGTATCTCCTCACTTGGCTCTTCGGGTGTGGGTTCTTCAATTGTGGGTGTCTCTCGAACCTCTTCGAGTTCTATCATCTCTCATTTTCTATCCAATAGAAATTCCTTTTCCAAAAAGGTTGCATTCCTAGAAACAAACACTTTTGTTTCTTGGGGATGATAGAAATAATATCCAACTTAATTCCTTGGATATTCCACAAAGTAACATAAAATGGATCGACTATCCAATTTATCTCCCACTACCTGCTTCACATAAGCAGGGCTCCCCATATTCTAAGATAAGAATATTTGGGAGACTTACACATCCATATCTCATATGGTGTCTGCCTTTGTATGGACATTTAATAGAATATCTTTCAATTTTAAGTTATAGAGATCGTTTTCAAGTTCACCAGTACCAATCAAACATTCATTCATGTAAATGTTGCAAACACCTTTGCAAAATAAACAAGAATATCAATTTTTATCACAATAGAAATGGAAACAATGTTTTACACCAAACAGGTACAAACAAAACATCTCTTAAAATTAACTTAAAATCATTGTTCAACAATAAGTAAACATTTCTTAAGGTCTTGGCAGCAACTCTTGCTCCATTGCCCATCCTCTAGAAGATCACACCTTCCTTGAGCTTTCTACTACTTCCCATCACCTGTAACTCATTACAGAGATGTGATCAACATTTGGTATCCAATACCCAAGAAGTAGAGTTAACTGAAATGTTTACTTCAATGTAGAACATACCATTTCCAAAACTTTTCTGGGCAAGATATTCTTTGCAATTACGCCTCCAATGTTCAGGCTTCTTGCAGTGATGACAAACATCACTAGTCTTGTCAGCCCTAACTGGTGTGGCTGCCACAACGGGATTCGGAGATTGCCTCATCAAGGGCACGTTCTTCTTGGGACGTTGGAAAGAACTCTTCTTTCCCTTCCCATGTGAATCAATTTTCGTACCAGATGAAGAACCCACATAAAGAACCAACTTCTCTTTCTTGATGGTTGATTCAAACGTAACAAGCATATTCACCAACTCCTCAAGGGTCGGTTCCATCTTGTTCATGTTGAAGTTCACCACAAAAGGATCAAATGAGCTAGGCAGCGATAACAGCAACACGTTGGTGGTCAACTCCGAAGGTAAGATCAGATCCATGCCAACGAGCTTGTCCACGAGCCCGATCATCTTTAGGCCATGCTCATGGACCGAGGTCCCATCTTGCATGCGCAAAGTGATCAGCATATAACACCTGGCTATCAAGTCATGGTCACACCATTCCTTGTAAGTGTGCAATTCCTCAGGAGTGCAGTCAGTCGGAGCCTCAACAGTGGGCGACTCAGCCAGTGTATATGCTACCTTTTCCGAATTCAAGACAATTTTCAGGTTTCTTAGCCAAGTGAGGTAATTAGGTCCAGTTAATATGTGTTTGTCAAGTATTACGGATATCGGATTGCGAATCGAAGACATTGTCAATTTGTACTGAAAAGTAAAAACAGATAAATGTTGGTGACTATTTTAAAATATTTAGTAAGATATGAAGTTTGGACTTTTACTTCATAAATATTTGCTCCCACTGTTTTGACATCTTTCACTACCCTCTAGTGAAAACGGGAAACTCCTTTCCTCAGTAGGTACGT
This sequence comes from Primulina eburnea, assembly GCF_022965805.1. NCBI lineage: Eukaryota > Viridiplantae > Streptophyta > Magnoliopsida > Lamiales > Gesneriaceae > Primulina > Primulina eburnea. The sequence goes on from NC_133105.1 coordinate 20,506,102, forward strand.
AAGGTCCAATTAGCGAATTATGATCCCGAATAATATCAGCCAATCACAATTCCTAAAAGGTAGTTTCCAATTGCATCACAATGCAACCCTCTACGTAAACTTTTGTCTCACGTTTGATTAGGACCCAATAATATGACGTCGTTCATCTTCACGTGTCAAGCCTTACCCATCGATGTTGAACCTTAATGGACGGTCGCCATGAGTTCCCCCAATAATATGAGCCGAAATCATGGGAGTTCCACGTAGTTCACATCACTATATCAATGGATGTCACAGCTTTCCGGCACCCAAACCTCCCCCAATAATATGAGCCGAGCCCCGAGTACGGGTAGCGTTCATCATGCACCCATTGTCGATGGAAGACAAGGAAATTATAAACAAATTTATAATTCCCCTTTTCGGGCTTGATATTAATTTTGAATCTTATTCAAAATGAGGGTTTTTTAATTTTGAAAGGTCTCATCATTAATTTTATTTTGAAAGCTCGCCATGTTTGATCGTATGTTTGCCGGATTCATGCAACTTTGTTATTATCATAATAATAACGCACATACTCATTATTTATAACATATCATGCATATATTATAAACAGTAAACAAAACAAGGATGATCAATCGCCCCAATACTAATGGACCGTGTGAGCTAAACACGGGCCTAGGTCCAATCCTAGGGTAAATGCACGGGATGCAAATGCAACTATTACATTAGCTTCCAATATTTACATGTCTTCGATCTTCATAATCATCATGGCCACCATCTTCCAATCTTGATCATCCACTATACTAATATTTACAAATAAATATCCATGGCAAATAGGGATACATCTTATGGGGTGGGAACGGGCCATAAACCAAGCCCACTTTATAAATTGATAATTATTACAATCATTCAACACAAAATATCCTAGCATACACCTAGCAAATTGGGCTTGGGCTTTTGATCATCCTTCATGCATAATATCACATATCATACACCATCAATTAATTATCACAATAATTAATTGATCCAATATTATATATCTTGATCTAATCACTAACCGCCACGATTATAAACTAAATTAACAAAGTATACAAACACCTTTGTCTACTTTCCAATTAATTTATTTATAACCGAATTTCTTATAAATCACAATTTACTATAAATAATTAAAGTCAAACTTCAATTATTTATTTTATGAAAGAAATTTGCAACTTTTGTAATTTTAAACTTAAGGGCCCAAAAACTTATTTTTCACCAAAAATATTTTGACCCATTTAAAATCACAAATGTGTTGGCCATCCAATGGCCCAACAACTCAAGGCCCATGACACTTTGATATTTCAAAACACATTTTGAAAACCCTAGTCGTCATCGCCGTCGCCGGAGCTCCGTCGCCGGATTCCGGCGAACAAAAATATATATATTTTTTTATTTTGATAGGGAATTTCGGGCAGCCCCTCGGGCTGCCCTTGCTGCCCGTTTCGGGCAGCCCCTCGGGCAACCCGAGGTGCCCGAAATGGGCAGCATGTTGCTGCCGAAATTTTGCTCCAAGATGGCCTCGATTTTTGATGCAAAAAATATCTCAAGCGGTTAGAAATCAATCTCAACATAATATCTTGTATTTGCTACACAAAATCGTAACCATAGCTCTGATACCACTTGAAAGGGGATCGGTTACGGTGACCGGAAGCGCAACGGAAGTTAAAATTTTTAAATTTTTCATACAAATTTCGGCCACCACAAGATTTTGTGCAACAAATACAATAAAACACCAAAATGACATTCATAGTGTGTTTAGAAAATATACCTATCAATCTTTAAGAGATTGATTGTGGCTCCAACTTTGTTGTTAAACAACAAAGCTCTTGAATGGCATGAAGAAATCTACAAGCTCTCCTCCAAGTTCTTGAATCTTTCCTTCAAATTAGGCCCACCACCAACTAGGTAGATCCCCTCATATTTTGCACTAGAAAAATATGAGGATTTTTCAAAGAGAAGTGAAGTGTTCCTCAACAAATTGAAGAACAAAATTTTGGAGAGAAAATGGGAGAGAAATCCTTGCTAGTTTCGGCCAAGAGGGAGGGAGAATGGAGTGGGAAGACTAGCCTTGGTTGTTGAAAAAGTAGAATCACCTTTTTGCATGCCATGCTTTGAAAACACAAAAAGTAGTCTCCCAACCCTTCACCTCCCATGCATGCATATTATATGGTTTTTAATCAAATTAAAAACCTTGGACTAAATTTAATTATCTCAAACATATTTGAGACCAATTAAACATTACTTGAATTAACCCAAGTCCCACTAGTTAAATAATTAATTTAAATTGAGCTCTACAAGACTCAATATAGTTTAATTAATTCAACACTTGAATTAATTTAATTTAGTCCATAATAATGTTTATGAAAATCACAATTTTCAATTACATTATTCACTTGGCCAACTTTTAATTTAGGAACACTTCAATAAATTAAAATTTACATTTCTCTCATAGAAGTCATACTTCTATTTTTTCTTACACTTATAAACTCATTTATAAGTCGTTCAACACATTGAACTATTTTCTCCTTTATAGAAGTCATACTTCTAATTTTCCTTACGCTTATAAACTCCTTTATAGGCCGTTCAACACATTGAACTATTTTTACTTCTCAACGGGATCTAGAAAGCTAGCACTTGTGTGGCCCTCAATGGTTCATTGATACGACTAGCCGTGGGTTCACATCTCCATGTGATTCAGACTAAACATGTCCTTATACGAGCATACCCCAATTGCTCCATTCTTACTTATCAACACCTTGATAACAAGAACGTCAGAACTCAAGTCTGATAGTACCCATCCAATCATGTTAAACGCCTAGCAGCATCGCTTACATGATTCCCTAGGTATCAAATGATAGTGCCTGCAAGAACCATTCAATTATGGTTAGTGTACAGTACGGTCCCTTCAACTCATATATCCCGACCGATTCGACAACCATTGGTATATCGAGAGTTGTCAATGAACCGATACTATGTGTCATGTCGTAGTTGCATCGATGGAGTAATCTATGAAACCCTTTCATAATTACCACCATATTCTGGCCAGAGATTTCAACCTACATACACATGATAACACATAGGATATCCATACCCGAAGGTAAGCGGTGAATCCCCGACTACAATGCATCGACTCCTATGTGTTTCGACAGAACATCCAACCTTGCCACCTGATGACCCCATAAGAGTCGGTAAACAAGTCAAAGTGTAATTCTAGCACATAGAGTCTCAATGTTGTCCCGGGTCATAAGGACTAATGGTGTACAACCATAAACCAGGACTTTTCCACTCGATAAGTGAGAACCACTTGGAAAGTCCTTTTATGGAGGGTTGTTCAGTGCACTCTACAAGGAGCACCTATCTGCATGTTCGGACATCACAATGTCCCCTACCAATGAAACATGGTACTCACATCGCAGATACTAGTCTCTAACTCGAGCGGCCTATATCCTTCTTTGTGGCGGCTGAATCGACTAGGAACCGTTTAGAATATACAGTATTCCAAATATGAGTTTCATGATACTCATCATATGAGCATCTCATATTCTTTCTACCATTTGTATATTCAAGGGCTTTATCTATGCAACTAGCATGGGTATAGAGATAAAGATTTGCCAAAAATAATAATTTCAAATATTATTAAAATAAAGATTGCTTATACATAGAGTTTCATTGTGAACACTCGGCCAACACTTGGCTCGACGGGCACCTACTCTAACACAATCTTGACTCGAAAGAGAATAGATTGAATTTAGCTTCAAATACATTAATCAACGCACGGTTAAATCGACTAGAAGTAGTATTCGGTTTCAGTGTGTGGTTTTAGGCGACAACTGTAATTCTACCGTTGATAAATGCATTTTTGTTTAATTAAATTCAATTAGAAATAATTGGACTGTTAAATAAAAATAGGGTTATAAATTCTAGAAATAGATTTATAATTAACTCAGAGAATTGCATCGTGACATCGAAATAATCTGTGGTTAAAGAATTCCAGTGCATAATATTAATCAGAGTTTGTTACCGTCGTGTGTTCCCGGTCATTTTATTTAAATCTGAAAATCCCCAAGTCCAAGCTTCTCTGAAATTTGATTTTAGCCGTTAATTTAGCATACATTAGTTTAAAATTTACTTAGTTTCAATAATAATCAAATCAATCGTTATTATTTGCCTAGATTAAATAGAATAATTAAATCTTAGTAATTAAATAATAGTCTATGTGGGATCGATACTTGGACATTTCGTTCACTTACTATAACTTGACCTAGTCCGCATGCTAGAATTTTTCCCAACCGAAATAATCGGTCAATGGTCATCAGTAAAGGTAATGAAGTAGGAATGTCCAAATTTTGTGCTAACACTTAGCGGGCCACAAACATCCGTGTGGATCAAATCCAGTAGACCATGTGCACGTTCCACGTTTCCATTGAATGGAGTTTTAGTCATTTTTCCTTTTAGACAGGACTCACAAGTTGGTAGAGAATTTATGTCTGACAAGTTAAACATGCCTTCTCCCACTAGTTTGTGCATCCTTTTTTGAGAAATATGACTTAGTCTAGCGTGCCATATTTGTGCGGGATTTGGATCTTCTATTTTTCTTTTGTTTGTTGTTCTTTTTGCATGCGCTTGGACATTGTTTAACGTAATATCTTTCAATTTTAAGTTATAGATCGTTTGTTAATTCTCCAGTTCAATCAAACATTCATTCTTGTATAAATTGCAACCACCTTTAGCAAAAACACAAGAATAACCATCCCTATCAAGCATAGAAATAGAAATAATGTTTTTAACCAATTCAGGAACAAATAAAACGTCTCTCAAAAACAACTTAAAATAATTGTCCAAAATTAAAGTAACGTCTCCAATGGCAGTGGAAGCAACTCTTGCTCCATTTCCTAGTCTTAGAAAAGTCTCACCATCTCTAAGCCTCCTGCTTCTTCCCATCGCCTACAAATCATTGCATAGATGAGAACCACATCCGGTATCCAATACCCAAGAATAAGAATTAATAGAAACATTAACTTCAATATAAAACATACCATGGCCAGAACGCTTCTGGGCAAGATACTCCTCGCAATTACGCCTCCAATGTCCAGGCTTTTTGCAGTGGAAACAGACATGATCTGACTTATCAGGCTTTGTGGGCCTCGGATTTGATTTCTTGTATGGCTTTTTGTTGGGCTTGTTCTTCTTTGGAGGGGCAGAACGCTTCTTGCCTTTATTTGGGGCTCCCTTTTTCGTACCATACGAAGAACCCACTAGAAGAACAGGCTTTTCCTTTTTAATTGTGGCCTCATAATTAGTAAGCATATTGTGGGGACCCGGACGCTAATCATCTTCTTACTCATTATTGGGATTTAATTATCAGTTCTGATAAACAGGGTCTAAAAATTTTTCTTTTTAAAATGTAACTGCGGAAGGTAATGGAATCTAAACAATATACATCTCTGTATAAAAACTACAGTTCAGTAGAAAAGCACAATACTGTACAACCTAAGTCTAAGGTTCAATTACTAAATTCAAGTAATAAACCAAGTCTGCTACAAGTCCGGAATCACCACGCTAACTCGTCTTCTCTCATCGTCATCTCGACCCTGATCCAGCCCCACCTGTTGTCATGCACACATACAAAACAAGACAACAGCCGGATAACTCCGGTGAGAATAAATCCCAGTATAAAACATGGTAAACATGCATATACACATAATGATTCATGGAACATGGTGTCATGAATAAAAGCAAAGACAATAGTAATAGATTTCATCATCTATGAACTCTAATCTAACTAAACATGCAATTCAAATCAGATAAACATGCATGTAAATAGTCTAAATCATGAAACATGCTTTCATGACTGAAAGTAATAACAATAGGTTCCATAGTCTATGAAACCAATTCATCTACGCATGCTGTTCTAATCAAATCATGTCTAGACTTGACTCAACTATAACTCTAGGGATCCCGGGGTGAATAAGACGTCACTGGCTGTCACCTACCCAACCACTCGGGGCGACTGTCCGTCTTATTCCTAGACTTCGGTCCGAGCTGTATCGACGGCTGGCAATAGGAGTAATGGCTACTCCTAAGTTGAGATACACCGAACGTCTAGAAGTCTGACAATGGCTGTCAAGACTTTCCTATCTTAAATGCAATGAATAACAATCTGTAAACAAAGCATAATCATATTCATAACTGAATATCACAATTATCTTACATGCTTGAATACAATTCTATAATCAAAGCATAATCAGATAACAATATAAACAATAATCTAGTATGTGATTTTATTGGGAAACTCAAATTAATCTAATTTGAGTTATGCTTCCCGAATATCACATGAATTATACCTTTGTCTTCCCTATCTGACGAAGACGATGACCTGTATTCAACTCTGTCCATATCCAATCTGAAATGACAATATCGAATACACTGTGTCAATGAATAACTCAATACACAATCTGTTCTGATCAATACTCAACTCAGTACATAATCTGATCAGTATCTGAACAGGATACAATTTGATTCATATCAACGAATATAACGATGAAATCTAAATCATAACTGAATCTGATCAATTTAAATCAACTGATGTTTTGACGGCATAACAATACAGTCTTGTTACCCCCGTCAATCTCAACATCACAGAAATCATCTCAGAATTCATAATTCAATAACAGTACAATTCATAATCTCAATATCTGTATATTCTAAATCAATAACAACACAACTCTGATATCAATTCTCAATCAAATCAACTCTGAAAATCATAACAATTCCATAAACAGTCTGTTTCTCAATCTGACTTCGATTCTATGATGTCTAACATGACAAGAACATCATATATGAATCCTATTCAATTCTGACCATAGCATAATTTCAAAACATGTCTAAACGTAACAAAACTTACGTCCAGTTGTAGCCTGTGTTGATAGGAACACAGTACTGAAGTCGGATTCAAAATCAGACGGGCGGATTTCTCACAAAAGGCGTAAGGATTTTCTTGGAGAATCCTCGATCTTCTTTTCTTCTAATTTGCTGAGGATTATCGTTTACTAACATATATATATATCCTAACTTGCATGCCTTATGAAACGTGGCACATTTCATGATTCTTAGGTGGCGCTCGAGCGGTTGACATGTACCGCTCGGGCGCCGAACATACTGTCCGAATTCTCATCCTATCCTCCTCTCGCGCTCGGGCGGTCAAAAACTACTGCTCGGGCGCGAGACATTCTGTCCAAAGGGTAACCTTATGGTGCATTGGCGCTCGGGCGGTCTCTTTCTACCGCCCGAGCGCCGAAGGTTCTGTCCCAATTTCTTGGCTAACCATGCAACGACGCCCGGCCTCATCATTTAAGTTCTTATAACCTCAATCATGTCAATAATCACTCGTCTGATTATAATGATTAAATCTCGGGCATTACATTTCTCCCCCTCTTAGATCTGAGTTCGTCCTCGAACTCACAAGCAATCAATTCAAATATAAGAGAAGAAATGTATAACAGAGTTTAACATCCAAACTCATCTCACTAACATCATTCTGAGGTATCTTTCTTTGGTCAATCTCTGATTCTAATCTGAACTCAAAATTCAAGAATTATAATATCATAATCCTTTTTCAACTTGTTTTAGCCGAATCAATCCTGCATTACTGGCTATACAACATCCGTATATGCCAATCTGCAGTCTATAACCAAACAATACCACCTGTAGTTGTTATCAAACCTGTTAATCCCAATCAAGGACATATGAAATCTTCAGTTTCAAATGCCAAGCATCATCATCCGATGTTGGTTTCTTTAATCTGTCCATTCCGAACTGTCTTGATAACTATTGTCATGCAATAAGTCATATAGTGACAATAAATCATAACAACTAGTGCTAACATCCAGCACTAAAACTCTACCAATATCTGTCAGTATCTGAATCATACACTCTGACTACCTGTCAATCTGTGAAAAATCTGCGAAAGAGCTCATGATATCTTCTATCATAAGTACAAACTCAATCAAAATCACAATCTGATATAATCTACTTAGATTTTCTGTTCCATCTGAACATTTCTTTGACATTGATCTATGTCATCTAGTTCTGTTTGTACGTAGTCTGGTACAAACCGATAGATATAGATTGAGAAATCTGTCAATCATAATCATAACATATCTCAATCTAAAGAAAATTGCGGTAATTTCATTACAAAAGCCATAGAAATGTACTCCCATTTCTATTTAGAAATATACAAAATCTGTAATAATCTTCTAATTTCTATCTTTTTGTCTTTTTCTGTTAGCGATTCAGACTTATCAGTATGATTTCTGCCAACATTTCCGTACAAATTCTGCCATAACTGATATACTCTGTCTATATTACAACTATCTGTTCGAATATCATACATTCACAACTATCTGAATGAAAACTGAATCCACTAATGTGCCTTTCTGACACTATCTGTGATTTCAGATTTGAACTATCCTGTATAAACAATCAGTTAAGAATATAAAATAAAGAAGAAATACCTACCTGGTATTCGGCTCTGATTCTCAATATCAATTCTATTATACAATTCTGAAACATTCTGACACATTCTGATTTCATTTCTGAACTACTGTAACTCTCGAAATTAATTCTGATACAATTGAACTGTATATAATCTCAACGGTCCATAACAATCTGTATCACAAACGGATTCAGAACAATAGTAATATCCAATCAGATACGAATTATCAGTAACCTATACAGATCTAGTGAGTTTAAGAAAACTCATAAACAACGATTGCTGGCAATACTGATAATTCTGACTACTGATCAATCTTCACAGTGCCCAAATCATCTGCCATACCTCATCTGCAAATAGAATATGCTCCCAAACAATATAAGATGTCTCAAATACTGATTTAGAGCAATCACAATACGCAAGCAGATATAACATAATAAGGGAATAAGAGAATAAGAAAATCTGCAAAACTCAGCAATTCTGACTTTCTGACATTTCTGTTAATTCTGATATATCTGATATCTGTGTCGTTTACAGTCGCTGATTTCTGTCTCAACTGTGTAAATAATCGGTATACACACTGCAGATATTACATATGCTGAATACAATCTGTTTCAATTATGATTCATACCTGACCCATTTCTGTATACAATAATCACGGTTCTCTGAATATTCAATAAAATCTTCAAATATTCCATTTAATCAATCAGATGTTGCTAACATATCAAATAACATAGATATAACAAGCATAAAATCATCAGAATATCTCCGAACATAAGAGTTAGCAATCTGTACCCTTCTATTAATCTTCAATACCATTCTGTACTGAATTCTAGGGTATAACCATTACCTGGTATCGATTCAATTCTGAAATCTACCTTTCTGATATCAAACACATCTGAAATCTTATCTAGGCAATTATTAATCAATCCTTACGTAACTATCAAATCTGTAGTTGCTAAACTCGATTTTAGTAGGTTTACTGAATACATAAGGATACCATCTGTTCCTTTCTGTATTAATCGAGTCATCAACAATGTATCTATCACAGGAATTCTGAATCTAGAATCCTTATCGGGAAATCTCCGTTTATCAGCCAGATCTGGTCTGAATCTTACCATTTCTGGAATAAATATATATATATATATATATATATATATATATATCATCATAAAAATCTTAGATATCATCATTTTCCTCAACAATCAAGGAAATTAATACCACAGTATAAACAAACTCCATAGATACAGCATATCTCCATGCTACTCAATCACATATACTCATAAAAATGCCTTAGTACATATCAATACATATGCAATATAATCATAAAGAAATAGTACCTATGATGGTCTGGGTCTGTTCTTCTGTCATTATCACCAATGACTCTGCTCTCTAAAATCTTCGAGGACCCTTCTGGGGACAGACTCTAGCAAAGTGTCCCTGTTGTCTGCAGATATGACAAGTACCAGTCACTCCCTGGCATTGCTCTGTGGGATGTCTTCCCCCACAAGTTCTGCAATACACCCCAGTATAGCTCGAGCTAGAACCGCTGGAACTAGAGGAACCACCTCCTAATTTCTTGAACGGTTTCTTTCGAGCTTTAAGCAACTCTTGCTTTCCTCTCGTGCTGCCACGTTCAAATCGGAGAGGGGATTGCTGTGTCTGGGATTGCTTCACGCTCAATCTTCCCAATTGTCTAATCAGACTCGCCTCCGCCCTCCTTGCTTTACTCAAAGCATCAGCAAAATGATAAGGTTGCTGCATGTTCACCAATGCAACTATTTCTGAATTCAATCCTCTGACGAACTGATTCACTACAGCTTCGTCATTTCCAGCCAAATGAGGAGCAAAATGCAGTAGCGTAGAGAATTTCGCAACATATTCTTCAACATTAAGTTGACCTTGTCTCAAATTCTCAAATTCCGCTCTTTTGTCCTCCTGATATAAAACTGAGAAAAATCTTTGATTGAATTCAGCTTTGAAGACTTCCCACGTGATCACAATACCACGTAGTTCTAAGATGCCTCTGATCGTAATCCACCAATTTCTGGCAGCCTCCCATAACTGATAAACTACCAATTTAACTTTCTGTTCATCGGTACAATCCAGTAAATCGACCAGTATTTCTATGTCATCCAACCAGTTCTGACAATCTTCCGCTGTCTCAATACCACTCAGAATCGGTGGCTGAAGTAACTGAAATTCTCTCAACTTCGTTTCCATTGGAGTTTCTGACACATCTATCTGAGATTCTGATCTATCTATCTGATCATACGAAGTACTGCTTTTTTCAGGAATCCTTCGGGGAGCTATATCTGATTACCAAAACATTAGTAATCCAGTACAACAAATCTGTTCTAATCTTTCTCTGATCATCTTACTGCTGATCAGGAATCAGATCTGATTTATATTCAAGAATACATAATACCCATTCAAATCAAATAATCAGCGAAACATGTATCTCAAAGCAGAAACACACAGTCTCATGCTAGCACACAATGTCAATCAACATTAAAATAAATCTCATGCTAGCAATCACATGCAAGGAAGAAAATTCAATCTACCCCGCTCATTCTCTTCTATCTCAGTCTACAGAACCTACGGCTCTAGAACCTACTGTTCTGGAACCTAATGCTCTGATACCACCTGTTGTGGGGACCCGGACGCTAATCATCTTCTTACTCATTATTGGGATTTAATTATCAGTTCTGATAAACAGGGTCTAAAAATTTTTCTTTTTAAAATGTAATTGCGGAAGGTAATGGAATCTAAACAATATACATCTCTGTATAAAAACTACAGTTCAGTAGAAAAGCACAATACTGTACAACCTAAGTCTAAGGTTCAATTACTAAATTCAAGTAATAAAACATGTCTGCTACAAGTCCGGAATCACCACGCTAACTCGTCTTCTCTCATCGTCATCTCGACCCTGATCCAGCTCCACCTGTTGTCATGCACACATACAAAACAAGACAACAGCCGGATAACTCCAGTGAGAATAAATCCCAGTATAAAACATGGTAAACATGCATATACACATAATGATTCATGGAACATGGTGTCATGAATAAAAGCAAAGACAATAGTAATAGATTTCATCATCTATGAACTCTAATCTAACTAAACATGCAATTCAAATCAGATAAACATGCATGTAAATAGTCTAAATCATGAAACATGCTTTCATGACTGAAAGTAATAACAATAGGTTCCATAGTCTATGAAACCAATTCATCTACGCATGCTGTTCTAATCAAATCATGTCTAGACTTGACTCAACTATAACTCTAGGGATCCCGGGGTGAATAAGACGTCAATGGCTGTCACCTACCCAACCACTCGGGGCGACTGTCCGTCTTATTCCTAGACTTCGGTCCGAGCTGTATCGACGGCTGGCAATAGGAGTAATGGCTACTCCTAAGTTGAGATACACCGAACGTCTAGAAGTCTGACAATGGCTGTCAAGACTTTCCTATCTTAAATGCAATAAATAACAATCTGTAAACAAAGCATAATCATATTCATAACTGAATATCACAATTATCTTACATGCTTGAATACAATTCTATAATCAAAGCATAATCAGGTAACAATATAAACAATAATCTAGTATGTGATTTTATTGGGAAACTCAAATTAATCTAATTTGAGTTATGCTTCCCGAATATCACATGAATTATACCTTTGTCTTCCCTATCTGACGAAGACGATGACCTGGATTCAACTCTGTCCATATCCAATCTGAAATGACAATATCGAATACACTGTGTCAATGAATAACTCAATACACAATCTGTTCTGATCAATACTCAACTCAGTACATAATCTGATCAGTATCTGAACAAGATACAATTTGATTCATATCAACGAATATCACGATGAAATCTAAATCATAACTGAATCTGATCAATTTAAATCAACTGATGTTTTGACGGCATAACAATACAGTCTTGTTACCCCCGTCAATCTCAACATCACAGAAATCATCTCAGAATTCATAATTCAATAACAGTACAATTCATAATCTCAATATCTGTATATTCTAAATCAATAACAACACAACTCTGATATCAATTCTCAATCAAATCAACTCTGAAAATCATAACAATTCCATAAACAGTCTGTTTCTCAATCTGACTTCGATTCTATGATGTCTAACATGACAAGAACATCATATATGAATCCTATTCAATTCTGACCATAGCATAATTTCAAAACATGTCTAAACGTAACAAAACTTACGTCCAGTTGTAGCCTGTGTTGATAGGAACACAGTACTGAAGTCGGATTCAAAATCAGACGGGCGGATTTCTCACAAAAGGCATAAGGATTTTCTTGGAGAATCCTCGATCTTCTTTTCTTCTAATTTGCTGTGGATTATCGTTTACTAACATATATATATATCCTAACTTGCATGCCTTATGAAACGTGGCACATTTCATGATTCTTAGGTGGCGCTCGAGCGGTTGAAATGTACCGCTCGTGCGCCGAACATACTGTCCGAATTCTCATCCTATCCTCCTCTCGCGCTCGGGCGGTCAAAAACTACCGCTCGGGCGCGAGACATTCTGTCCAAAGGGTAACCTTATGGTGCATTGGCGCTCGGGCGGTCTCTTTCTACCGCTCGAGCGCCGAAGGTTCTGTCCCAATTTCTTGGCTAACCATGCAACGACGCCCGGCCTCGTCATTTAAGTTCTTATAACCTCAATCATGTCAATAATCACTCGTCTGATTATAATGATTAAATCTCGGGCATTACACATATTGACCAACTCTTCAAGCGTGGCCTCAAGCTTGTTCATATTAAAATTAACCACAAATCCATCGAACGAGGCAGGCAAAGACAGTAAGAGAATATCTGTCGAGAACTCACTAGGAATAACAAATTCGAGTCCCACCAACTTCTCAATGAGCCCAATCATCCTAACACCATGCTCATGGACCGAAGTCCCCTCTCGCAAGCGTGTAGTCATGAGTTCTTTAACAGTCGCATGTCTTTCTGAACGAGTTTGTACAGCATACAATTCTTTCAGATGAAGGTGAATGTCAGCAGCATTCACCGCCTCCTCGAACCTCCTCTGAAGTTCATTCGACATAGAAGCCAACATGTAGCTCTTCGCTTGGAGATCATGATCCCAATGTTTCTCAAACTTAGCTAATTCAGTCCCACTGATATTAGGAGCTGCCTCCTTAAGTGGCTTCTTATCAAGCACATACGCAATCCTTTCATAGTTCAGAACAATCTTTAAGTTTCGAAACCAGTCATGATAGTTAGGGCCAGTCAATTTGTTTTGATCGAGAATGATTGAAAGCGGGTTATGAGTAGACATCGTAAATATACTGAAAATGAAAAACAGATAATGGTTACTGATAATTTAAAAATAATTCTAAGATATAAAATATGGATTTCATTTTATAAATTACCCTCCCACTATTTTGACATTTTCACCACCTCTGATGAAAAAGGTAAATCGTATTTCCTTAGTAGGCACGTAGAGTCCAATTAGCCAATTATAATCCCGAATAATATCAGCCAATTATAATTTCTAAAAGGTAGAGTCCAATTGCATCCATATGCAACCTCCGCGTGGTTTGCCTCACGTTTAATAAGGACCCAATAATATGACGTCATTTATTTTCACGTGTCAAACCAACCCATTAATATTAAATTGTATTGGACGGTCGCCATTAGTTCCCCCAATAAAATGAGCCGAAGTAATGGAAGTTCCACTCAATTCACATCATATGTCCGATGGAAAGTCACAGCTTTCCGGCGTACAGGCCTCCCCAATAATATGAGCCAGACACTGTCCGCGGGTAGCGATCAACATGCAACCACGGTTGATGGAAGACAAGGAAAAATTAAAATCTTTTAATTTTTACTTTTTCGATTTGATATAAATTTTGAATCATATTCAAAATGAGGGATTTTAATTTTAAAATTGTCTCATCATTTTAATTTAAAAATCGTGGGCCACGAGTTTGTATGTTTGCAGGATTCATGCAACTATATTATATAATAATATACATACATGCATACTACTATATATCACATATATCATAATATGACATTCAACAATAAATACGGATGATCGATCGCCAACACTATTAGATCCATGTGAGCCATACATGGATCCAGGTCCAAACCTAGGTGAATGTAGGGATGCAAATGCAACTATTACAAGAGCTTCCAATATTTTACATGTCTTCATCTCGTTCATCGGGCTCACCATCTTCCAGTCTTGATCTGCCACTATTTCTAATATTACTTTTAAATAGTCATGGCACATAAGGGATACATCTCATGGAGTGGGAACGGGCCATAAACCAGGCCCACTTTAATAATATCAAACATTAAAAAAAAAGAATAAAACAGTAAAATATCCTAACATACACCTAACACATTGGTCAAGGCTCTCGATCATCCTTCATGCATTTAATATCAAATATTAACACCAATTTAATTAAACAATTTAATTAATTGATAAATCATATATCTAATAATTATGTCACTAACCACCACAATTATTAAAGAATTTAATAAATTAAATAAACTTCTTTATTTAATTTCCAATTAAATCAATAATAATTGATTTCTTATAAAAACTCATTTTTACCATAAATAATTAAAATCATATTCTAATTATTTATTTTACAAGAAAATTATTAATTTTTCAAAATTAATTATCCAAAATAAAAATTGAACCAATTTTCAAAAATATCAATTTTACCCAAAATTTTGAAAAATCAGAAAATTGCACCATGGGCCCAAACAATTCAAGCCCACCAGTCATCACGCTTTCCGAGACGATCCCGGGCAGTCGCCCGCCCGCTGCCCGAACGTTTCGGGCAGTGGCGGCCACCTGTGCGCGCAGGGCACGCACAGGTGCGCGCAACGCTGCGCGCAGTCCGCACGCTGCGTCGCGTAGGGCGGCGCACAGCGTGCGGACGTTCCGCACGTTGCAACGCTCCGCGCACGCTCTGCGCGCAGCCCTGCGCTCGGTCTGCACGGAACAGTTCCGGGCAGATCGCGAATTTTTTTTTTGTTTCGAAAATCCGAAAAATAATTTTATGGTGCATCAATTTTTCTGAAAATTTTCTTGTGTGGTTAGAAACAAATTATTCAATATAATTTAAAATCATATGATTCCGAAAACCTGGCTCTGATACCACTGTTGGATCTGATTTTCTACACGCCCAAACGCAGCGGAAGTTTTAAAATTTTTATTTTATTTTGAAAAACAAAATAATTTGATTTGCTTTGGACGCTAGTATGATTTTAACGAATAAACATACATAGGATGTCTGAAATTATACTTTTGTGAATTAATCACGTTGCTCCAACTAATCCGGTATAAACGGATTAGCTCTTGTTGATTCCCTACGAACTTTCTTCAAGAGAGTCCTTGTTTGATCCTCCTATCAAGTCCACGACTAGATGGTATGTTCCTCTTCCAAATTGCACTAGAAAATTTGGAAGAGATTTTACGTTGGAGACTAAAACGAGAGACGGCTCAACCTTCCGAAAATTTCCTTTGTTTGGAAGTAGGGTTCTCGAAATTGGGTGGAGAATGACGGCTAGGGTTTTACTTTGCATGTATATTTATAATTAAATAATAGCCTAATTAGATAATTAGCATTAATGGCCTTGATTTGATTAATTAGGCTAGTCCAACTAGTTTAATTAATTTAATCAAAGCCTATTAAAACTTTAATTATTTAATATGTTGGACTTGTACCCCTACAAGCCCATGAAACATATTATCCACCATATTTAATTTATTAATTAATCAACTCAACTTTTGAGCTTAATAAATTAAATACATTATAAATTCAACATTTTAATTTATTATTTAAATTATAAATTCAACTCCTTGAATTTTTATCACCTCCAAAATTTAATATTTATTTAACCCAACATTTTTAGTTTAATAAATTAAATTCTCAAATTTTTATAAATTCAACTTCTTGAATTTATTCTCTCAAAATTTAATTATCATAAATTCAACTCCTTGAATTTACTATATAATATAAATTCAACTTCTTGAATTTATTCTCTCAACGGGAACAAACAATCCATAACTTGTGTGACCCTCAATGGTTCAGGGATATAGCTAGCCGTTGGTTCACAACTCTTTGTGATTCAGGACATAATCCTTTATTCGGGCTCACCCTAGTTAGCCCCATTCTTTTCATCAACACCTTGATCAAGAATGTCAGAACTCATTTCTGATTGCACCCATCGGATCATGGTAAGAGATAGTAGTATCGCCTCATGATCCCCTAAGTATCACTGATAGTGCCTGTAAGAATCAGTCGATTATGATTAACGTACAGTACGGTCCCTTCATCTCATATATCCCGATCGAATCTGCAACCATTGGTTCATCGAGGGTTGCATATTAATTCGATAACTATGTGATAACTATAATAGTGGCATCGCGTGTACTATTTGGAGAACTCCTTCTCCAACGTACATCTCGTACTCTGGCCAGAGATTCCATGCACTATTATTTCATTAGATCACATAGGATATCCACACCCGTAGGTGAGCGGTGAATCCCCGAATACAATGCACTGGCTCCTATATGTGTTGCAACTGTACCCAACCTCGCCACCTGATGACTCTCCTGGAGTCGGTAAACGAGTCAAAGCACAGCCTTTGCATATAGAGCCTCAGTGTTGTCCCGGGTCGTAAGGACTAATGGTGCACAATCATAACCACGGACTTATCCTCTCGATGAATGAAAACCACTTGGAAAGTTCGAGGGAGGGTTGTTTGGTATAATCATCATATGACTACCCATCTGTATGTTTGGACATCTCTATGCCCTTACTAAGAAACGCAGTACACAACATCACAGATGCTAGTCTCGAGCTCAAGCGACCTTTATCCATGTTTTAGGCTGCTGAATTGACTAGGAACGAATTTAGATCATACAGTATTTACAAACGAGTTTCAACATCGAATTACGATTCATTTGTATTATAGTATCATCAAGGTCTTTATCTATGTTTGATAACATGGCTATACAGATAAAGAAATAACAAACCATGAAATAATGAATTATATTAAAATAAAGATTGTTTATTACACTTGAGTCAATAAAATCCATATTCAACAGTTGACTTGTAGGAAATTTACTCTAACACAGGGCTAGGCCAGGGGATGTCATGGGTCAAGGGAAGAGTCCTAGCATAGAGACCAGGGGCTGGGAGGAGTCCTTGCCAAGAAGGACTCCACCTGAGAACAAGCTGTGGAAGTTGCGCAGGTTGACAGCTGTTGCAGGGAGGAAGGGGCTAGGCCTGGCGGCTCTAGGCTGGGCTAGGTCAAGTGGTTAGGGTCCTAGGAGAGTGCCTGAGGGGATGGTTCAAAGGCTGGCTCGATGGTTGGGAGGCTAGCAACAGAAAACAAGAGTCCTAGCAGGAGTGAAATTCTCGGCCATGACAGGTGCTGCTGGTGTAGCTTCGGCTTTAAGGGCTTGGATCGTTCCAGGGCCTGGGGCAGTGGTATGGTAGTACCTTAGGGTCCTAGGTTGAGTCTTGTGGTGGTGGTTCCTGGGCTGGATGGTCGGGTAGAGAGCTGGAACCAGAAACTCGAAAGCTGCACAGAAATTGGCCTCACATGAGGGGCTGTCACGTTTCTGATTTTTGGGACTTAGGCGCTGGTTCTAAGTAAAAAGGGGCTTAACCATGGTCTTAATTTGTGTCTAAGGGTAACATCTAGGGCCTGTTTTGGGTCCGGTTCGAGTCGGTTTAAGCATGAAGTGGTTAGAAGCATGTATGTCTCGTTTGCTCAAGGGGGCCTAGGTGGGTTTTTGGGCTGTTTCTGCAGCTTAAATGTTGCTTCGGTTTTGGAGCTTAGGGTCAGGTCCAATGGGTTCTAATGAGTTTAGTAGGGTCCCTAGGTGGGCTAGCTAGGTTTTGGCTCAAGGTGGCTCGGGCATAACTCGAGTAAATTGGGAGATGGCTCGGGTGGTTCGATAAGGTGTCTAAAACGAAAATTTAAGAAGTAAAATTGAATCCATGGGTCTACGGGGGTGGCTTATGACTTGTAAGGGTAGAATAAATCTTAAAAATGCTATATTTAAAATTTGGGATCAAACTAATGAGTTTTGGATTTTGATAGGATCGGTTATTGACTAAGGAGTGTTTAGAAGGGGGGGGTTGAATAAACACTTCTATGAATATAAAAGTTCTTTGAAAAAGGTAGTTCAGTTTTATTACAAACTGAACTAAATATCCCGTCGGTCAATAACAATCAGTTAAACTGAATAAGCAGTTGCGGAAAATAAACTGATTGAAAGATAGAATATCTAACTGAAAATGAAAGGCTACAGTAAAGACAACACAATATGTTTCTGGATGTTCGGAAATTTGAATAACTCCTACGTCACCCCTTCTATCTCAAGGATAGGATATTTACTAAAAGACTTTGATCGAGTACAACACTTGTACAGACCCACTTCAGTTAGGACTTATCTATTGCCTAAACTGAAACTCTTAGTATAATACAATGATCTCTGTAAGTAACTGAACTTTAGCACTTGTTGAATTATCAATATTACAGAGTGCTAGTTTGCTCAACTTGTAGCCTTGATTGCTACGAATAAGTCTAATAAGAGTGAGCTGAGATTTTGACAGAGTAATAGCAAGTTTGAGATTGATAGATCGTTTATTCTGTCAATTGCTCTTTAGTCATATTTATAGACTTATCTTTCAACGGTAATTTTGAATTTACGTATCCGTTGATTGCCACCTCATCATGTCTTAGACAATGTTCTTGATTGCCACTTCATCATTGATTGTAAGACGGCGTATTAATTTCAATAGCCGAAATACGTTGTTCTATGCAGTGCGGCTTTCCATATTCAGTTGCTGTCTGATATGTCTTTCTGTCTATTGAATGATCTTTCCCGAGGTATCTTCAGTTGAGAAGCTTTAATGTTTTCGGCTGAATGTTTTAACTGATCAGTTCTCAACTGATCAGTTTGTGTCAACTGATTTCAGTTGAATGTCCAGCTGCCGAATGTGCTTTCATGTATTAGTTGATTTAATCGATTGATTTATGTTTTGTCAAACTCCAGAATTTAGTTTCCAACAATTTCCCCCTTTATGGTGTTTGACAAAACCAAGAGATTTAACTCAGCTCTTTCTTGATAATAGATTACGCAACTGAATCATAGAATATCTGGGTTTCTTGTAGATAATATAGAAGTCTGAGAAAATGATATCAGTTGATAATAATAGCCCTATTAATTCTTCAACTAATTCTTCAGCACAACTGAATCATAAAATAACTGGACAAATGATATCAGTTGCTTCAGCTGCTTTCCCCCTTTTTGTCAAATACCTCCATTCTGTGTGAGAGCTTTCTAACATCGATGGATAGAAGTTTTACATCTGAGGAGATACTTGTGGCCATAGTGGTGAAAGAAGTCTGCAGTAATTCTATCTTCTTTGAAACAGAGGTTTCCAGTCGCCCGATTCTTTGACTGTTTATATCCTGATTTGTAGAGAAAGAGTTGATGAGTCCCTGCTTCAGATCCTTTACAAGTTGGTCGAGAGAATCCATATTTTTCTGAAGTTTATTCAGTTTCTCTAAGTTGGAGGCATGTGAATGGTCCAGCTTTAGAGTGTGCGATAGTTGTGTGTTCTGAATTTTGGAGATGGTAGAGAGCATTTTCTCCATATTATTCTGTAAGTGCTGAACTTCTTCCAAGATAAGTTCAACATCTGTTGAAGATGAAGGAGGAGATTGATAAGATGTTCCTGGTGCTTTAGAGATGTGCTCAGAGATGACCAAAGTCCGATCAGTTGAGACTGATTCAATAACATTTTGAACTGAAATGTCAGTTTCATTTATTTCTCCTTGAGCAGCAACATCATCAGCAGTGATTTTATCTCGATCCTGAGGTGGTGAAGGAGGGTTCTGTTCAGCAGATGATAAGAGAACTGAAGTTGGCGCCTCTAAAGGATGATTGATGAAAGTGTCTGGCTCATTAGTGGGGTGAACCGGATCAGTAGATAGATCAGGTTGTTCAGGTTCTTTCAAGGCATCAGTGACTTCCGGATTGATTTGATCAGCAGAGTGATCAACTGTAGATATTTCCTGAACAACTGACTGAACGACTTCATCAATGTTTCCCAATATCAGCTCAGCCTCAGAATACATCTTAGGAATAGTAGTTATTGTTGTTGTCTTGAATGAAGATAAGGCAATTGATGAAATACCTTCTGGTTGGGATGAAGAATCAGCAAGATTCGTGACTGGGTTTCCAACTGAATGGTCAGCTGGAACTTCTTCAGCAATTTTGTGAGACATCTCTGGGATGATCAGTTCTTGATCCATTTCCCAGTCTTTAATTTGTGCTTGCAGTGTTATCAGATCTGTCTCCAATTGAGCATAGACTGCTTTGTCGTTGAATGCAGTTGGGCTTAGGTGATTAAAGTTTTGCCTGAGTTCAGCAACTATTTGCTGCAACTTTTGTTCCCGAGATAAGTTAAAGAAATATTTCTTCCTTTGCAAAGCTTGCTGAATGGAGGAAGCCTTAACTGTTTTTAACACTAGTCGTTCTACATCAATAAATCTTTTCAACTTGGATTTATTGCGCAGTTCCTTAGCAAAAACATTAACTCTGAAATTTACCATTCTTCAAAAACTTGGTACCTGATAAGTGCAATTTATTGTACTTTTATTACTTGTTTTTAACTTGGAATTTTGTGATTCTTGAGCAGGTTTTATTTGATATGTTGTTGTTTTTGTTATTGTAGTTTGGAAGCTTAGAAATGAGAGTTTGGAGTGATATAGTGATGAATTAGAAGGTGCAAAGGACAAGGAGACACGATGCAACACTGCACCCGCGCTGCTTACAACGCTGCACCCGCGCCATTCTCCGAAGCATGACTGCACCCGTGGTCATGCAAGGACCGCACCCGCGGTCTCACTTATGCAGCAGGAGAAATTTAGTCGAAAGGACACCGCACCCGCGGTCCTTAGACTACCGCACCCGCGGTCATGCACAAACATCCTTCCGGAAATTGTGAAACTTTGTGGACTTTGAAGAAAAGAAGGGGAAAATGGTGTGCTACGTGGGATATCTTGTCTAGACTATAAAAGGGTCTCTTTTTCATCATCTAGGTTATGGAGAGAAGCTAGAAAAAGGGTGGAGGCTACAAAAGAAAAGGATTGAAGATCAAGAAGATCATCTCCAACAAGTTCTTGCACATCTTTGGACAAAAACTTCATACACTCCAAAAATCTTGTTCTAAGTTCTTTCTTTCTTTATTTTTACTTTTATTTTGATATGTCTTTGTTAGGATCGGTTATTGACAAAGGAGTGTTTAGAAGGGGGGGTTGAATAAACACTTCTAGGAATTTAAATGTTCTTCGAAAAAGGTAGTTCAGCTTTGTTACAAACTGAACTAAGTATCCCGTCGGTCAATATCAATCAGTTAAACTGAATAAGCAGTTGCGGAAAATAAACTGATTGAAAGATAGAATATCTAACTGCAAATGAAAAGCTGAAGTAAAGACGACACAATATGTTTCTGGATGTTCGGAGAATTGAATAACTCCTACGTCACCCCTTCTATCACAAGGATAGGATATTCACTAAAAGACTTTGATCGAGTACAACGCTTGTACAGACCCACTTCAGTTAGGACTTATCTATTGCCTGAACTGAAACTCTTAGTATAATACAATGATCTCTGTAAGTAACTGAACTTAGCACTTATCGAATTATCAATATTTCAGAGTGCTAGTTTGCTCAATGTGTAGCCTTGATTGCTACGAATAGATCTGATAAGTGTGAGCTGAGATTTTGACACAGTAATGGCAAGTTTGAGATTAGTCAATCGTATCTTCTGTCAACTGCTCTTTAGTCATATTTATAGACTTATCTTTCAACGGTAATTTTGAATTCTCGTATCCGTTGATTGCCACCTTATCATTTCTTGGACAAAGTTCTTGATTGCCGCTTCATCATTTATTGTAAGACGGCGTATTAATCTCAATAACCGAAATACGTTTTTCTATGCAGTGCGGCTTTCCATATTCAGTTGCTGTCTGATATGTCTTTTTGTCTGTTGAATGATCTTTCCCGAGGTATCTTCAGTTGAGAAGCTTTAATGTTTTCGGCTGAATGTTTTAACTGATCAGTTCTCAACTGATCAGTTTGTGTCAACTGATTTTAGTTGAATGTTCAGCTGCCGAATATGCTTTCATGTATTAGTTGGTTTAATCGATTGATTTATGTTTTGTCAAACTCCAGAATTTAGTTTCCAACAATTTCCCCCTTTATGGTGTTTGACAAAACCAAGAGATTTAACTCAGCTCTTTGTTGATAATAGATTATGCAACTGAATCATAAGATAGCAGAATTCCTTGTAGATAATATAAAGTCTGAGAGAATAACATCAGTTGGAGAAAATAACATCAGTTGATAATAATCTGATAATAATCTGATTCATTCAGATAATTCTTTAGCTGTTTTCCCCCTTTTTGTCAAATACCTCCATTTTGTCCGATAGCTTTTTAACGTCAAGGGAGAGAATTTTGACATCTGATGTGATGCTTGAGGCAATAGTGGTGAAGGAGGTCTGTAGTAACTCCATTTGCTTTGAAACGAAAGTTTCCAGTCGCTGAAATCTTTGACTGTTTACATCTTGATTTGTAGATAAGGAATCGAGTAACCCCTGCTTTGTTTGATCCATAGTTTTGACAAGGGAGTCCATTTTGACTCTAAGAGCATTCATTTTCTCTAAGTTGGACTCATTTAGATGATCCAATTTTAGAGTGTGAGATAGTTGCGTGTTCTGAATTTTGGAGATGGTACAGATCATTTGCTCCATATTATTCTGTAAATGTTGAACTTCTTCCAGAATAAGATCAATATCTGAAGAATTTTGAGGAGGAGATTGGTAGGATGATCCTGTTTCTTTGGTGATGTGTTCAGAAACGACTAATGTGTGGTCAGTTGAGACTGGATCATCAACATTTTGAATCGAAACATCAGTGTCAATCATTTCTCCTTGAACTGTAAGTGGAGGAGATGAATTCTGTTCAGCAGAATGACTGGTCTGAAGAATAACAGGTGGTGGAGAACTGAGAACCGGTTCCTGTAGCGGAGGATCTTGACAAGCAAGAGGATCATCCGTTGAAGTATTCATGTCAGCAGATGAAGCTTGCTGAATTGGTTCTTCTGCAGAGATAGGAGCCTCTTTACTGGTACGTCAGTTGTAACAAGAGCCAATTCAGACGATGGTTGCTGCTGTTCAGTTAGTGATTCGTCATCTTCGTTTTCATCATCAGTGTCTGAATTTCCTTGATGAATGACTAATTCCTGATCCATTTCCCAAAATTTAATCTGAGATAGCAACCCAACCAGATCAGAATCTAGCTGAGTGATCACTGCTTGATCAGCATAGGCAGTTGGATTTGTGGGAATATATTTGTCCTTCAATTTGCCGATAATATGAGCCAACTTCTTTGCTCTCACTTGATCAAATAAGTAGTTTTTCCTTTCCATAGCCAGAGTAATGGAGGCTGCTTTTACTGTCTTCAGAACATAATCTTCCAGTTTAATAAATTTATTCAGTTGAGATTTGTTCTTCAGTTTCTTGGCAAAAATTTCAGTTCGGTAGGCCTTCCAAGCATCATAGGCCTGAATTTTTGAAGCTGCAAAATCATTAACCTTTGCCCAAACAAGGTCAATGTGGGTTTGAATCGGATTTGTTGGTCGGGGTTTTTCAATCATCGTGCCCTTTCCTTTGTCAGAACTCATGAGGTGTGGAATTTCTAACCCAGTTCGAGTTGAATCCACCACTTCTACAAACTTGATGCCTTTCGGTCGTGCGGGTGCGACACCAATTGGTCGAGATATCTGAGTTAAGAGAGCTTTGGCCCTAACTGATTCCCTCTTTGTGCTAGCTGAATCGACAGGTGGAATGATGTTCAAGGGAACAGCTTCTATCGGTTGCTGACTCTCTGTAGTCATTGACTGATCAGCAGCAATGGTGACTTCAGTAACTGACCTCACTCTTTGAGTTCTTGTTCTCTTGACAATCTGAGGTGATGGAGTTCTCTCTGAATCAGTTGTACTCAGAATCAATTTTCTTTTAGTAATCTTCCGTTGAGGTAGAGTTTTGACTTTCTTCTCTGATTTTGTAGTCGCCTGATCAATTCCAATCTCCTTCTTAATCTTGACGAATTTGGCAGGAGAAATGTCCAGGTTGATTTTTGGTGGCATATTGTTCTTTGCATTGAACACTTTGAATTTCGATAATCTTTCAGAATCAGCAGCTACTAAAACTTTTACTTTCAATAGATAACTGATTTGTACGGCAAAACCCTTGTATTGTTTTTACGACAAAAACATATTCTTCAGTATGTTAAAGATGAGCCGTTTCCAGTTGAATTTTCGATCAGTCATAATAGCAGTAATGGCTTGAAACTTTTCCAATGTAAGGGCAGCAAATGATCCTGCTTTTGCTAG
Organism: Primulina eburnea; assembly: GCF_022965805.1. Taxonomy (NCBI): domain Eukaryota; kingdom Viridiplantae; phylum Streptophyta; class Magnoliopsida; order Lamiales; family Gesneriaceae; genus Primulina; species Primulina eburnea. Next base: position 20,531,113 of record NC_133105.1, read on the forward strand.
GAGCCCTTTAGCAATTATATCAGCAAGCAACTGAATTTCATGTTTCAGTTCCTTCTTAGGATCGGAAACTTTAATTTTCCGTCCATCAGCAGATAAAAGGATTTGCATTTCATCAATATCAGATGCTTTGACATCCGAAAGTTGTGCTAATCCGTCACAAGGTAAAGAGAATAATTCCCCAAAAGAATCTTCAGATATAGTCAGCGACTGACCATTGACAGTAGAATTTATGATACCTTCTGAGTCAACCTTGACAGAGGAATAGAAATCTTGAAGTTCTTTTGGATATATATCCTGCGATGATTGTCCCAGAAATGTTCTCAGACCAGCATTTTTGAGTTTTTGAAACACCTTTTTGACCTCATCATCTCCGAAAGATAAAATGGATCCAAAATTGATTGTCATAGCATTAAGCATGTAAGCGGGAATCTGAGTCGTCATTTCGTACTGGGTGATTTGCTGAAAGAGAAATTTAGAGAAGATATTTGCTCTTACTTTCGGCAGTTTGTGAATAATCAAAAAGTAGAACTGAAATGAAGCGGGCAATTGTACATATGTTCATGACTATTCAAATTTTTGGACACGTGTCAGTCCGTAAATAATTTGTGTTTTAAAAAAAAATGTACGCGTGCCATGTGTGTGCAATTTTGAGCTGTTAAAAACGTGTACACGTTGTAAACTTAAATTCATCATGATTTAGCAGATAGTCACGTCATTTGATTTGGAATATAATAGGTTTAATTTATTAACTTTGATGAGAAGATTAGTAGAATTTTCAACTGAACGATCAGTTAGGAAAAACTGAGTCCTTTCAGTTGGGAATTCACTAACAACTGTCTTCTCAGTTAATCTCTTAAACCATCATTCCCCCTAAATAAATGCATTAAAGAAAAATGACGGCAATAGACAGTAATGATTAAAGACGAGTATAGTGCTTGGCATAGCAAACGTCACAGAGAGAAGTGTCCTTTCGTTTTCCTTGTCCTGGCCTATAAATAAGACTGAAAAGTTAGTCACAAGTATCAGCAGAAAACTTTTAAGAAGAAATGGCAGGAGCAAGTAGTTCAAGCGTCGATCCAGTTTCACTTGAGGCACAAAAAGCTGCGATAGAAGACAAGGTCTTCTATGCTAGTCTTCCCTACTGGGAAGAGTTACAGGAGCTAGAGCTCCTGTACAACTCAGGAAAGGTCACCACCTTTAGGCGGATGGCCCAGTTGAGAGAAGTGCGAGAGCACTTAAAGATTTCTGCAGAGGTGGATGCCTTCAAGGAGGGCCACCTTTATGAATTGATGTTGCGTAAGGAGTTGGAGACTCTTAACAGCATCGCATCTTCACATAGTTTCTGCAAAACTTCTTCCTCAGCACTAGCTGTTTGGATGAACATGTGGATAGCTAGTGTGAAGGAAACTTATGATCATGTAATCCTGTCAAATATTTATGGATGAATGAAATATTTATTTTGATTCATGTGTCATTTTATTTTTTTTTGTGCACAATGATCTGCTATGAGATATAAACACTTAAACGCTAACTGATATCAGTTATGATAAACAAATAAACTGATGAAGGATTAATTTTAATAAGTTGATTATAAGATTCAAACTAATATGAGTTATTAATGATTGACTTATAACTTAAAGTCCTTGGTAAATAGGAAAGACATATTTAATGACTTAAAACTCTTCGGCTTCTTCATTTTCCTATAAATATTGATCACAATGTGATATATTATCAGTAAAAACTTTCAATATGTCTGATTCTGATACAGGCAGTAGCACTCATGTTCATGTGACTGATCAGTCAGCCCCTCGTTTAGCTGAAATTAAAAGAAAAATGGAGAAATATGTCTTTCAAAAGGTATTGACAACCTGGGAAAAGATTCAAGAGTTGAAGAATGTGAGTGACAGTGGTGTCATTCCTACTCGTGCTCAGGAAAGGAGAGCACTGAAATATCTTGCTCGTTTTGAGGTTAGCCATGTTAGAGAGTTGGTTGAAGATAAATGTCTTTTAGAGGCAATGCTGTGGAAGGAGTGGCATGTTTTTGATAAGATTTCGAAGTCTAGGGCATTTGCCAGAGTTCGAATCTATGAGTTGAATGATTGGGTTAGAGCATGGCTAGATACAGTTGGATCTATGATTTCTTCTGTAAATTGGGAACGTTGGTATTCTTAATGAAATATTATTCTCAATTTGTTGTGTTCTTATTTTCTGTATTTAATTTTGTTGAAGAAGTTATATTTCTAATAATATCTAAGATAAATCAATTAAACCAAGAATGTTTCGAAAATAAGAAAACTTAGCCTCTGGTAGTGGTTTTGTGAAGATGTCTGCTGCTTGTTGTTCCGTTGAGACATACTCCAATCTGATGTTCTTCTTTAGTGCATGATCCCTGATGAAGTGATGTCTGACATCTATGTGATTGGTTCTGGAGTGAAGAACTGGGTTATATGTTATAGCGATTGTACTTGTGTTGTCACAGAATATCGGTGACTCCTTTGCATCAACACCATAATCTTTCAGTTGTTGCTGAATCCAAAGCAGTTGGGCACAGCAGCTTCCAGCAGCAAGATATTCTGCTTCAGTTGTGGAAGTTGCTATGGATGTTTGCTTTTTACTGAACCAAGAGATCAGTCTGTCTCCTAGAAACTGACATGATCCACTTGTGCTCTTCCGATCAAGCTTGCATCCTGCATAATCTGCATCTGAATAGCCAACTAAATTGAAAGATGAGTCTTTTGAGTACCATAATCCAACATTTTGCGTGCCTTTAAGATATCTCAAGATACGTTTGGCAGCAGAAAAATGTGATTGCTTAAGATTAGCTTGAAATCTTGCACATATACATACAGCAAACATAATATCAGGACGACTAGCAGTTAGGTACAATAAAGAACCTATTAAACCTCTGTAAAGTGTCGTCTCAACTGATATTCCCCCTTGATCAGTGTTTAATTTAACTGATGAGCTCATTGGAGTACTTGCTGTTGAACAAGATTCCATGCCAAATTTCTTCAGCAATTCCTTGGTATATTTGGTTTGACTGATAAATGTTCCTGAATCCAGTTGTTTCACTTGTAAACCAAGAAAGAATGTCAGCTCACCCATCATGCTCATCTCGAACTTTTCCTGCATCAACTTAGCAAATTTCTTGCATAATTTGGGGTTAGTTGACCCAAATATAATATCATCAACGTAAATTTGAACAAGTAAGATATGATCATTTTTCGAGAATTTAAACAAAGTCTTATCAACTGATCCAACAGTAAAATCATGATCAGTTAGGAATTTTGATAGGGTTTCATACCAAGCTCGTGGAGCTTGTTTGAGACCATACAACGCCTTGTTCAAATAATAAACATGATCAGGGAAATTATGATTGATAAAACCTGGAGGTTGTTCAACGTAGACTTCTTCCTGCAATTGGCCATTTAGGAATGCACTTTTCACATCCATTTGATAGACTTTAAAGTTCTTGAAGGATGCATAGGCAAGAAATATTCTGATTGCCTCCAGTCTTGCAACTGGTGCAAATGTCTCATCATAATCGATCCCTTCTTCTTGTCTATAGCCTTGTGCTACGAGCCTTGCTTTGTTGCGCACAACTGAACCGTCTTCGTTCAGTTTGTTCCTGTATACCCACTTTGTACCTATAACAGTTTTAGAAACTGGTCTTGGAACTAAGTTCCAGACATTGTTATGAACAAACTGATTTAGCTCTTCTTGCATTGCATTAATCCAATTAGGATCAGCAAGAGCTTCGTCAGTTTTCTTTGGTTCTAATTGAGATACAAAAGCTGAATGAATAAATAGATTGAGCATCTGATTTCTGGTTCTTACTGGATCAGATGGGTTACCTATTACCAGTTCTGGAGGATGTGATTTCTTCCATCTAAATTCAGCATTGGGTGCTTCATAGCCAGCAAATTCTTCATTAGGTAACTGAATGTTCTCAGTTTCAGTTGGAACTGATTCAGTTGATAATTGATTTCCATTAGTTTGCTCCATTAACTGATTGTCAAGATTTGCTTCCAATTCAGCTGGTTGATCCAATATCTCAGGTTCAGGTGTATGAAAGATATTCTGATTATTACGACTTTCATCTGAGTCGTCATCTTCCAGACTGATATCTGTAAATCGATCAGCTAGCTCAACTTGATCAGTTGGCTTATCGATTAGTACAGTTTCATCAAAATTAACATGTGCAGATTCTTCAACATTCAAGGTTTTCTTATTAAATACTCTGTAAGCTATGCTAACTGATGAATATCCAAGGAATATTCCTTCTGCTGATTTGACATCGAATGCTTTTAGATAATTTTTGCCATTGTTATGAATAAAACATCTACAGCCAAATATTTTGAAGTAAGTGATTATGCTTTTTCTTCCATGCCAGATCTCATATGGTGTTTTCATGTGATTTTTATTAATCATTGATCTGTTCTGAGTGTAGCATGCAGTGTTTACTGCTTCTGCCCAAAATTTTTGAGAAATACCTGAATCAGCAAGCATCGTTCTAGCGGCTTCCTTAAGAGTCCGATTCCTTCTCTCAGCTACACCGTTTTGCTGAGGTGTTCTTGCCGCTGAGAACTCATGCTTGATTCCAGTATTTTCTAAAAAGTTTGAAAGTGTTTGATTGATGAATTCAGTTCCTCGATCAGATCTGATTCGATCAATCCCAACTGATTTTTCATTTAAAAGTCTTTTGAAGAGTTTAATCAGTTGTGCAGCAGTATGGTCTTTGGATTTGAGAAATATAACCCAAGTAAATCTTGAAAAGTCATCTACGACCACCAATGTGTATTTCATTCCCCCTAAGCTCATGACTGGTATTGGACCAAAAAGATCCATGTGCAATAATTCTAAGCATCGGGATGAAGATTTACAGCCTTTGTTTTTGAAAGAGGATCGAACTTGTTTTCCATACTGACATGCTGAACAAAGTTTTTCTTTAGAAAAATTTATTTTGGGCAAACCAGTTACAAGTTCATGCTTACTCAGATAGGCAAGAGATTTAAAATTTAAATGATTTAACCGTTTATGCCACAACCAGTTTTGAGATGATTTAGACGCAATAAAACATACTGGTGTATAAGGTTGATCATTCCAGCTGACTTTGTAAGTGTTTCCACACCTTTTGCCAGTTAGAATAATCTCTTCAGTTGAGTTTTTGACTGAACAAGAGTGTTTGTCAAACTGAACTGAGAATCCATTATCGCATAACTGACTAATGCTTATCAGATTATACTTAAGATTCTCGACTAATAAAATATCATTAATGGTGAAGTTACCATGGATAAGCTTACCCTTACCCACGGTTTTACCTTTGGAATTATCCCCAAAACTGATGTTTGGACCATTATATTTAACCAGTTGAGACAATAAGTTTGAATCTCCTGTCATGTGTCGTGAACATCCACTGTCCAGATACCATATTGATCCAATGCTTGTTCCTATTGTCTGCAATTAAACACAAAATAAGATTCTGGTACCCTTTTCTATTTGGGTCTAAAGTTGATTAGTCCTTTAGGAATCCAGACTTGAATCAGTCTAACTGACCGTCCTGTTGCTGTATTCCATATGGTCCTTCTTTGTTTGTGTGTGCTTGGTGTATGGTGTGTGGATGATACAACATGTGTTTTGTCCTTTTTCAACTGATTGTTCAGCCGATATCTTTTCTGAATTGGCTTACTGTTGTAGTAGTTTGAGTAGCCATATGAATATTTTCTGCTGAGAGTTTTTGGTTGCTGATTCCATGAGTTAGTCTTACCCTTTGGATTATATCCAATTCCACATCTCATGCCTTTATTCATATTCTGAGATGGCTGTTCAATCAGTTTGCTCGACTCTTCTTTATTTTGTACCATAACTGATTTTACAAAGTGAATATATTTCCCTTTGTTCATATTCAGTTTTGGTTGAGTATCTTGGGAAGACAAATCATCTTTACCACTGAATCCTAAACCAGTTTTATCATCAACTGATTTCTGAGAATTATGTATATTAGTTAAAGCTTTAGATGATTTGTTCCAAACTTGAATGAGCTCATTGAGCTTTGTATTTTCAAGCGACAATTTTTGAATCATTGATTGATTCCTGCTTCTTTCATCAGTGAGTTCAGCAATCTCCCTTTTCAGACTCAACATTTCAACTGATTCATCAGTTTTTGTTTTATTGTCTTTGGGATCATCTTGCTTTGCTCTGAGTTTTTCAAATGATAAAGCAAGCTTTTGATACTCATTGACCATGTCATGAAGAGTTGAGATGAGTTCTTCTCGTGTAAAATCAATAGAGCTAAAATCAAATACCTGCTCGCAGCTTGATTGATCTTCTATGTTATCTGCCATTAGACATGTTACTTCTTCCTCATCCTCACTTGAACTGCAAGAGCTTTCTGGATCTGACTCTTCGCTGTCAGTTTCTGCCCATTTGGTTTTGCTGTCTTCAGCTAGGAGTACTTCATGTTTCTTCTTGTAAGGCTTCTTTTCGTCCTTAGATCTTCTTTTGTGCTCATACATCTTCTTCTTTCTTTCAGTTGAGGTTTGATTATCCTTTTTAGGCTTTGGACAGTTGGCAATAAAGTGACCGGATTTGCCACAGTTGAAACATACATTAGACTCTTCTCTGGAGTTGTTTCTTTGATAGTTCTTCTGAAAATTTCCTTGATTTCTCCTCATGAATCTTCCAAATTTCTTAATGAATAGAGACATGGCATCATTGCTCAGCTGATCAGCAGTTTTCTCAACTGAACCAGTTGATTCGTTTCTAACAGCAGTCAAGGCAGTAGTTGCTGCTGGAGTAGATGGTTCTCCTTCTCGAGTTTGAAGTTCAAACTCATATGCATTTAGATCTGCGAATAAATCATGAAGTTCAACTTTGTTAAGATCTTTGGATTCCCTCATTGCCATAGTTTTGACATCCCATTCTTTGGGAAGTCCTCTGATTACTTTCAACGCTACTTCTTTATTTGTATACATTTTTCCAAGTGCATTTAGTTCGTTGATGATACAGCTTGTTCTTTCATCATACTCATCCATTGTTTCTCCCATCTTCATTCTGATGTTGTCAAACTTCTGCATAGCAACTGAAAGTTTGTTTTCTTTTGTTTGATCATTTCCTTCGCAAAGTTGAATTAACTTCTCCCAAATTTCTTTGGCGGTTTTGCACATTTTGATCTTACTGAACGTTACTTTGTCCAGTGTCTTATACAATATGTCTTTTGCAACGTTGTCTAGATTTGCCTTTCTCTTGTCCTCTGTAGTCCACTCATCTCGAGGCTTTTCAATTCGGTGAGGTGCCCCTTCAGTAATAGCAACAGCTGTGTTTGCTTTCAAAATTTTCATGGGTCCGTCAGTTATGACGTACCAAATGTCATCGTCTTGTGCAGCTTGATGAGCCTGCATTCTGATTTTCCAATCATCAAAATCTTCCCTGGAGAACATTGGAATCTTATTGAATGAAGACATAGTAATTAGATTGAAGATAGATAATCTTTGACAGGATATGCCTTGCTCTGATACCACTTGTTAGGATCGGTTATTGACAAAGGAGTGTTTAGAAGGGGGGGTTGAATAAACACTTCTAGGAATTTAAATGTTCTTCGAAAAAGGTAGTTCAGCTTTGTTACAAACTGAACTAAGTATCCCGTCGGTCAATATCAATCAGTTAAACTGAATAAGCAGTTGCGGAAAATAAACTGATTGAAAGATAGAATATCTAACTGCAAATGAAAAGCTGAAGTAAAGACGACACAATATGTTTCTGGATGTTCGGAGAATTGAATAACTCCTACGTCACCCCTTCTATCACAAGGATAGGATATTCACTAAAAGACTTTGATCGAGTACAACGCTTGTACAGACCCACTTCAGTTAGGACTTATCTATTGCCTGAACTGAAACTCTTAGTATAATACAATGATCTCTGTAAGTAACTGGACTTAGCACTTATCGAATTATCAATATTTCAGAGTGCTAGTTTGCTCAATGTGTAGCCTTGATTGCTACGAATAGATCTGATAAGTGTGAGCTGAGATTTTGACACAGTAATGGCAAGTTTGAGATTAGTCAATCGTATCTTCTGTCAACTGCTCTTTAGTCATATTTATAGACTTATCTTTCAACGGTAATTTTGAATTCTCGTATCCGTTGATTGCCACCTTATCATTTCTTGGACAAAGTTCTTGATTGCCGCTTCATCATTTATTGTAAGACGGCGTATTAATCTCAATAACCGAAATACGTTTTTCTATGCAGTGCGGCTTTCCATATTCAGTTGTTGTCTGATATGTCTTTTTGTCTGTTGAATGATCTTTCCCGAGGTATCTTCAGTTGAGAAGCTTTAATGTTTTCGGCTGAATGTTTTAACTGATCAGTTCTCAACTGATCAGTTTGTGTCAACTGATTTTAGTTGAATGTTCAGCTGCCGAATATGCTTTCATGTATTAGTTGGTTTAATCGATTGATTTATGTTTTGTCAAACTCCAGAATTTAGTTTCCAACAGTCTTGTTTAAGATTTATGTGTTGTTGTTTTATTTTCATTATTATGAACTAAATCTTAATTCTAGAGGTATGATGGAACAAAACTAGAAACCATGTGTTGAGATTCATGATTTATGCTATATAAGTTGTCTTTATTGTTTATTTGTGTTTTTCCAATCTTAATGCTTTCATTTTATTGGCCATATCTTGAATGATTTGTATGTTATAAATTATCACTTGAAAAAGGAAATTTATAATCAAGTAAGGGAAAAATACATCGATGGTATTGATATAGTTCGAGATGACATATTTTGCTATTGAAGCTATAAAAAGAATTTAGTGCTTGTTGTTGTGTTATTTAATTATTGATTGTTGACGGAGACGTTGCAATCCTTTGTTAGATAATTAGTATCTACTTAGCACTCGAGAGAGGGAGTAGATAATTATAGAATTCTTGGTTAATGAATAAGAAGGACAATTATAATATAGCTACACACAATAGCACATGGTGGATAGTTGAGTGAAGTCGGACCTCTAGATCTTTTATTCTATTGTTCAAATCTGTGTTACTAAAATTAAATTTATTTACAATTCAGTCATTGGTACGAACAAATCTGTTATTTGATTATTCTAAATAAAATCGAGACTATTTTAATTACAAGCATTAGTATAAATTTAGAAATTACATTCCTCGTGGGATCGATACTTGTACACATAATTATATTTTACTATAACTTGACGTCGTGCGCTTGCGAGCATTAAAGAAAACACGCAACAATACCTCTCTGCTGCAAATGTATTAACTTCTTGCCAAATGAGATCAATGTGAGTCTGAATTGCATTTGAGGGTCTGGGTTCTTCTTGAAGTTTACCCTTGCCCTTAGAATCACTCAAAATGTGTGGGATAGTTTAGAATCTTCTGACTATCAGGGTCACTGAGAATCAGTTTGCGTTTTGACTCTTTCTTCTTTGTTAAGTTCTTGGCAACTTTGACTGTTTTGGGAGCAGCCTTCTCCATCCCAATTTCCCTCTTGATCTTGATGAATTTCTCAGGAGAAAGATCTAATTTGGTTTTTGATAGTAGAATGTTTTTAGCATTGAACACCTTGAATCTTGCTAATCTGTCAGAATCATCAGCAATTAACCCTTGGTTTTTCAGCAGATAACTGAGCTGGACAGCAAAACCTTTAGATTGCTTAGTAGAAGAGAACATGTTCTTCAAAATAGTGAACAGAAAATGCTTCCAGTTGATTTGTCGTCCAGTCATGATTGTTGTGATGAGTTGAAACTTTTCCAGAGTTAGAGCAGCAAAGGACCCAGCCTTCGCCAAAAGCCCTTTGGCTACAATGTCTGCCAGCAGTTGCCCCTCGTGCTTTAACTCTTTCTTGGGATCGGAAACTTTGATTTTCCGTCCATCTGCAGAGAGTAAAGTTTGCATCTCTTCGATTTCCGATGCTTTGATCTCAGAAATTTGGGTTAGCCCATCAGAAGGTAGTAAAAACAAATCTCCAAAATGATCTTCAGATATGATCATTAGTTTGTTATTTATGGTAGCAGCAATGTTTTCATCAGAATCGATGAATCCGGTTGAATAGAAGTCGTGAAGCTCTTTGGGATAAATTTCCTGAGCGTAGAGACCCAAAAAGGGTTTTAAGCCTGCTGATTCCAGTTGCTGAAATACTTTCTTTACATCAGCGTCTGTAATGGTCATAACTGAGTTGAAGTTGATAGCCATGGCGTTCAAAAGATGTGCTGGAATCTGGTTTGCCATTTGAAAGTGTTAAAAACTCTGATATCTCTCAAGATGAGAATTCTTTAGAAAGATAAAGTGTTCGTAAAGAAAACTGAAATGAAGCGGGGAATTGTATTAATGTTTGTGACTGTTTGAATTTTCGGACACGTGTCAGTCCAGTAAAATTTTGAGTAAAAATATGTGTACGTGTGTTGTAATCGTGTGTGTAAAATAATAAGCGGTTAAAAATGTATACACGTTTTAAACTGAAATTCATCATGAATTAGCAGACAATCACGTCATTTGATGTGGAATATAATAGTTTTAATTATTTAACTTATGAGAAGATTAGTTGAATAAACAACTGAATGATCAGTTAGGAAAAACCGATTCCTTTCAGTTAAGAATTCACTAACAACTGTCTTCTCAGTTAACTTTTTAAACCTTCATTCCCCCTAAATAGATGCATTAATTAAAATAATCCTGATTAAGCGAATCCCAAGGCTTGGTAGTGTAATCGTCTTTCAAAGGAGTGTCCTTTCATTTTCTTTGTCCTGGTCTATAAATAAGAATAGAGAAGTTAGTCACAAGCATTAGCAGAAGATTTTCAAGGATAAATGGCAGGAGCAAGTAGTTCAAACGTTGATCATTTGTCACTGGAAGCACAGAAAGCTACTATAGAAGACAAAGTTTTTTATGCTAGTCTTCCCTACTGGGAAGAATTACAGGAGCTCGAACTCTTGTACAACTCAGGAAGGGTGACTACGTTCAGGCGGATGGCTCAATTGAGAGAAGTGCGAGAGCACTTAAAAATTTCTGCAGAGGTGGATGCCTTTAAGGAAGGCCATCTCTATGAGCTGATGTTGCGCAAAGAGTTAGAGACTCTTAACAGCATCGCTTCTTCACACAGTTTCTGCAAAACTTCGTCCTCAGCATTAGCTGCTTGGATGAATTTGTGGATAGCTAGTGTGAAAGAAACTTATGATCATGTAATCCTGTCAAATATTTATGGATGAATGAAATATTTATTTTATCGTTTTGCTTTTATTTCTTCATACAATTATCCTGTTATATGATCTAATGACATGCTAACAGTCATCAGTTTTGATAAGTAAACAAATGAACTGATGAAAAACTAATTTTTATAAATTGATAAACAACTAATAAAATTCAAACTATTATTAACTGATATCTTAAATGTCCTCGGTAAATGTGAGAGTCGCTTTAATTGACTTGTGATTCTTCAACTTCTTCAACACCTTTTTCTTATAAATGAGATGATAGTGGTGAAAATGTGATCAGTTCAAAATTATTTCAACATGTCTGATTCTGATGCATGCAGTAGCACTCACGTTCATGTGACTGATCAGTCTGCCCCTCGTTTAGCTGAAATTAAAAGAAAAATGGAGAAATATGTCTTTCAGAAGGTATTGACAACTTGGGAAAAGATTTATGAGTTGAAGATGGTGAGTGACAGTGGTGTCATTCCTACTCGTGCTCAGGAGGCAAGAGCACTGAAATACCTTGCTCGTTTTGAGGTTAGGCACGTTAATGATTTGGTTGAAGATAAATGTCTTTTAGAAGCAATGATATGGAAGGAGTGGCATGTTATTGATAAGATCTCAAAGTCAAGGGTATTTGATGGAGTTCAAATTTATGAGTTGAATGATTGGGTTAGGGCATGGCTAGATACAGTTGGATCTATGATTTCTTCTGTAAATTGGGATCGTTGGTATTCTTAATGAAATATTATTCTCAATTTGTTGTGTTCTTATTTTCTGCACTTAAGTCTGTTAGTGAAGTTATATTACTAATAATATCTTAAGATAAATCAATTAAACCAAGAATATTTCGGAAATAAGAAAACTTAGCCTCTGGTAACGGTTTTGTGAAGATGTCTGCTGCTTGTTGTTCCGTTGAGACGTATTCTAATCTGATATTCTTCTTCAGTGCATGATCTCTGATGAAATGATGTCTGACATCTATATGCTTAGTCCTGGAGTGAAGAACTGGATTGTATGTAATAGCAATTGTACTCGTGTTGTCACAGAATATTGGTGATTCCTTTGCATCAACACCATAATCTTTCAGTTGTTGCTGAATCCAGAGTAGTTGGGCACAGCAACTTCCAGCAGCAAGATATTCTGCTTCAGTTGTGGAAGTTGCTATGGATGTTTGCTTTTTACTAAACCAAGAGATCAGTCTGTCTCCAAGAAACTGACATGATCCACTTGTACTTTTACGATCAAGCTTGCATCCTGCATAATCTGCATCTGAATAGCCAACTAAATTGAAAGATGAGTCTTTAGAGTACCATAATCAAACATTTTCCGTGCCTTTAAGATATCTCAAGATACGTTTGGCCGCAGAAAAATGTGATTGTTTAGGATTAGCTTGAAATCTTGCACATATACATACAGCAAACATAATATCAGGGCGACTAGCAGTTAGGTACAATAAAGAACCTATTAAACCTCTGTATAGTGTCGTCTCAACTGATATTCCCCCTTGATCAGTGTCTAATTTAACTGATGAGCTCATTGGAGTGCTTGCTGCTGAACAAGATTCCATGCCAAATTTCTTCAGCAATTCCTTGGTATATTTGGTTTGACTGATAAATGTTCCTGAATCCAGTTGCTTCACTTGTAAACCAAGAAAGAATGTCAGCTCACCCATCATGCTCATCTCGAACTTATCCTGCATCAACTTGGAAAATTTCTTGCATAATTTGGGGTTAGTTGACCCAAAAATAATATCATCAACGTAAATTTGAACAAGTAAGATATGATCATTTTTCGAAAATTTAAACAAAGTCTTATCAACTGATCCAACAGAAAAATCATGATCAGTTAGGAATTTTGAGAGGGTTTCATACCAAGCTCGTGGAGCTTGTTTGAGACCATATAACGCTTTGTTCAAATAATAAACATGATCAGGGAAATTATGATTGACAAAACCTGGAGGTTGTTCAACATAGACTTCTTCTTGCAATTGGCCATTTAGGAATGCACTTTTCATCATCCATTTGATAGACTTTAAAGTTTTTGAAGGATGCATAGGCAAGAAATATTCTGATTGCCTCCAGTCTTGCAACTGGTGCATATGTTTCATCATAATCAATTCCTTCTTCTTGTTTATACCCTTGTGTCACTAGCCTTGCTTGGTTGCGCACAACTGAACCATCTTCGTTCAGTTTGTTTCTGTACACCCATTTTGTACCTATAACAGTTTTAGAAACTGGTCTTGGAACTAAGTTCCAGACATTGTTATGAACAAACTGATTTAGCTCTTCTTGCATTGCATTAATCCAATTAGGATCAGCAAGAGCTTCGTCAGTTTTTGTTGGTTCAATTTGAGATACAAAAGCTGAATGAATAAATAAATTAAGCATTTGATTTCTTGTTCTTACTGGATCAGATGGGTTACCTATTACCAGTTCTGGAGGGTGTGATTTCTTCCATCTAAGTTCAGCATTTGTTGCTTCACAGCCAGCAAATTCTTCGTTAGGTAACTGAATGTTCTCAGTTTCAGTTGGAGCTGATTCAGTTGTTAATTGATTTCCATTAGTTTGCTCCACTAACTGATTGTCGAGATTTGCTTCCAATTCAGCTGGTTGATCCAATATCTCAGGTTCAGGTGTATGAAAGATATTCTGATTATTACGACTTTCGTCTGAGTCATCATCTTCCAGACTGATATATGTAAATCGATCAGCTAGCTCAACTTGATCAGTTGGCTTATTGATTAGTGCAGTTTCATCAAAATCAACATGTGCAGATTCTTCAACATTTAAGGTTTTCTTATTAAATACTCTGTAAGATATGCTAACTGATGAATATCCAAGGAATATTCCTTCTGCTGATTTGACATCGAATGCTTTTAGATAATTTTTACCATTGTTATGAATAAAACATTTACAGCCAAATATTTTGAAGTAAGTGATTATGCTTTTTCTTCCATGCCAGATCTCATATGGTGTTTTCATGTGGTTCTTATTAATCATCGATCTGTTTTGAGTATAGCATGCAGTGTTTACTGCTTCTGCCCAAAATCTTTGAGAAATACCAGAATCAGCAAGCATTGTTCTAGCAGCTTCTTTAAGAGTCCGATTTCTTCTCTCAGCTATACCGTTTTGCTGAGGTGTTCTTGCTGCTGAGAGCTTATGCTTGATTCCAGTATTTTCTAAAAAGCTTGAGAGTGTTTGATTGATGAATTCAGTTCCTCAATCAGATCTGATTCGATCAATTCCAACTGATTTTTCATTTAAAAGTCTTTTGAAGAGTTTAATCAGTTGTGCAGTTGTATGGTCTTTGGATTTGAGAAATATAACCCAAGTAAATCTTGAAAAGTCATCTACGACCACCAAGGTGTATTTCATTCCCCCTAAGCTCATGACTGGTATTGGACCAAAGAGATCCATGTGCAATAATTCTAAGCATCGGGATGAAGATTTACAACCTTTGTTTTTTAAAGAGGATCGTACTTGTTTTCCATACTGACATGCTGAGCAAAGTTTTTCTTTTGAAAAATTTATTTTGGGCAAACCAGTTACAAGTTCATGCTTACTCAGATAGGCAAGGGATTTAAAATTTAAATGATTTAACCTTTTATGCCACAACCAGTTTTGAGATGATTTAGATGCAATAAAGCATACTGGTGTATAAGGTTGATCATTCCAGCTGACTTTGTAGGTGTTTCCACACCTTTTGCCAGTTAGAATAATCTCTTCAGTTGAGTTTTTGACTGAACAGGAGTGTTTGTCAAACTGAACTGAGAATCCATTATCGCATAACTGACTAATACTTATCAGATTATACTTAAGATTCTCGACTAATAAAACATCATTAATTGTGAAGTTACCATGGATAAGCTTACCCTTACCCACAGTTTTACCTTTGGAGTTATCCCCAAAACTGATGTTTGGACCAGTGTATTTGACCAGTTGAGATAATAAATTTGAATCTCCTGTCATATGTCGTGAACATCCACTGTCCAAATACCATATTGATCCAATGCTTGTACCTACTTTCTGCAATTAAACACAAAATAAGATTTTGGTACCCCTTTTTATTGGGTCCAAAGTTGATTAGTCCTTTAGGAATCCAGACTTGAATCAGTCTAACTGACCGTCCTGTTGCTGTATTCCATATGATCCTTCCTTGTCTGTTTGTGCTTTGTGTATGGTGTGTGGATGATACAACATGTGTTTTGCCCTTTTTCAACTGATTGTTCAACCGATATCTTTTCTGAACTGGCTTACTGTTGTAGTAGTTTGAGTAGCCATTTGAATATTTTCTGCTAAGAGTTTTTAGTTGCTGACTCCATGAGTCAATCTTGCTTTTTGGATTATACCCAATCCCACATCTCTTTCCTTTATTCATATTCTGAGATGGCTGTTCAATCAGTTTACTCGACTCTGCTTGTTCTTGTACCACAACTGATTTTACGAAGTGAATATATTTCCCTTTGTTCATATTCAGTTTTGGTTGAGTATCTTGGGAAGACGAATCATCTTTACTACAGAATCCTAAACCAGTTTTATCTTCAACTGATTTCTGAGAATTCTGTATATTAGTTAAAGCTTTAGATGATTTGTTCCAAGCCTGAATAAGCTCATTGTGCTTTGAATTTTCAAGCAACAATTTTTGAATCATTAATTGATCCCTGCTTCTTTCATTTCTGAGTTCAGCAATCTCTCTTCTCAGACTCAACATATCAACTGATTCATCAGTTTTTGTCTTATTGTCTTTGGGATCATCTTGCTTTGCTCTGATTTTTTCAAATGATAAGGCAAGCTTTTGATACTCACTGACCATGTCATGAAGAGTTGATATGAGTTCTTCTCTTGTAAAATCAGTTGAACTAAAATCAAATACCTGCTGATAGTTTGATTGATCTTCTATGTTATCAGCCATCAGACATTTTACTTCTTCTTCATCCTCACTAGTACTGTAAGAACTTTCTGGTTCTGACTCTTCGCTGTCAGTTTCTGCCCATTTGGCTTTGCTATCTTCAGCTAGGAGTACTTCATGTTTCTTTCTGTAAGGCTTCTTGTCGTCCTTAGATCTCTTCTTATGCTCATACACTTTATTCTTTCTTTCAGTTGAAATTTGATTGTCCTTTTTCGGCTTGAGACAGTTAGCAATAAAGTGACCAGATTTGCCACAATTGTAACATACATTAGACTCTTCTCTAGAGTTGTTTCTTTGATAATTCTTCTGAAAATTTCCTTGATTTTTCCTCATGAATCTTCCAAATTTCTTAATGAATAGTGACATAGCATCATTGCTCAGTTGATCAGCAGCTTTCTCAACTGAACTAGTTGGTTCACTTCTAACAGCAGTTAAGGCAGTAGTTGCTGCTGGGATAGATGGTTCCCCTTCTCGAGTTTGAAGTTCAAACTCATATGCTTTCAGGTCAGCAAATAAATCATGAAGTTCAACTTTGTTCAGATCTTTTGATTCCCTCATTGCCATAGTTTTGACATCCCATTCTTTGGGAAGTCCTCTGATTACTTTCAATGCTACTTCTTTATTTGTATACACTTTTCCAAGTGCATTCAGTTCGTTGATGATACAGCTGGTTCTTTCATCATATTCGTGCATTGTTTCTCCAATCTTCATTCTGATGTTGTCGAACTTCTGCACAGCAACTGAAAGTTTGTTTTCCTTGGTTTGTTCATTGCCTTCGCAAAGTTGAATTAACTTCTCCCAAATTTCTTTGGCGGTTTTGCACATTTTGATTTTACTGAACGTTACTTTGTCCAGTGTCTTATACAGTATGTCTTTTGCAACATTGTCTAGATTTGCCTTTCTCTTGTCCTCAGTAGTCCACTCATCTCTGGGCTTTTCAATTCGGTGAGGTGCCCCTTCAGTAATAGCAACAGCTGTGTTTGCTTTCAAAATCTTCATGGGTCCGTAGGTTATAACGTACCACATGTCATCGTCTTGTGCAGCTAGATGAGCCTGCATTCTTATTTTCCAATCATCGAAATCTTCTCTGGAGAACATAGGAATCTTATTGAATGAGGACATAGTGATCAGATTGAGTATAGATAGTCTTTGATAGGATATGCCTTGCTCTGATACCACTTGATAGGATCGGTTATTGACTAAGGAGTGTTTAGAAGGGGGGGTTGAATAAACACTTCTATGAATATAAAAGTTCTTTGAAAAAGGTAGTTCAGTTTTATTACAAACTGAACTAAATATCCCGTCGGTCAATAACAATCAGTTAAACTGAATAAGCAGTTGCAGAAAATAAACTGATTGAAAGATAGAATATTTAACTGAAAATGAAAGGCTGCAGTAAAGACAACACAATATGTTTCTGGATGTTCGGAGATTTGAATAACTCCTACTCACCCCTTCTATCTCAAGGATAGGATATTCACTAAAAGACTTTGATCGAGTACAACACTTGTACAGACCCACTTCAGTTAGGACTTATCTATTGCCTAAACTGAAACTCTTAGTATAATACAATGATCTCTGTAAGTAACTGAACTTTAGCACTTGTTGAATTATCAATATTACAGAGTGCTAGTTTGCTCAACTTTTAGCCTTGATTGCTACGAATAAGTCTAATAAGAGTGAGCTGAGATTTTGACAGAGTAATAGCAAGTTTGAGATTGATAGATCGTTTATTCTGTCAACTGCTCTTTAGTCATATTTATAGACTTATCTTTCAACGGTAATTTTGAATTTACGTATCCGTTGATTGCCACTTCATCATTTCTTAGACAATGTTCTTGATTGCCACTTCATCATTGATTGTAAGACGGCGTATTAATTTCAATAGCCGAAATACGTTGTTCTATGCAGTGCGGCTTTCCATATTCAGTTGCTGTCTGATATGTCTTTCTGTCTATTGAATGATCTTTCCCGAGGTATCTTCAGTTGAGAAGATTTAATGTTTTCGGCTGAATGTTTTAACTGATCAGTTCTCAACTGATCAGTTTGTGTCAACTGATTTCAGTTGAATGTCCAGCTGCCGAATTTGCTTTCATGTATTAGTTGATTTAATCGATTGATTTATGTTTTGTCAAACTCCAGAATTTAGTTTCCAACAGATTTATTCGGGATTTAATTGTCGCACGAAACACTAATTAACGAGTTAATTGAAACGCCTATTTAGGCTTCATAAAATCATGAAAAATTATATTTAAGCTTAAATAATTATTATAAATCTATGTTTTTAATTTGGGAATTTTCTATTAAAGTTTATTTTAATTCAGGATTAAAACGCAGTGATACGTCTTATTTAAAGATTAATTTAAAAGTCCTTGATTTATGCTAAATAAATAAATGGGAAAATTCATGTAGGCTTAAATAATTATTTGGGACATGTTAGAGTCAATGAATTCAAGAAAATGTCACAACGGGAAATTTTAAGCCCAGGGGTAAAACGATCATTTTACACCTAGAAATTAGTAAACGTCATGGCAGTGTCCTAAATGTTGTTTTTATGATATTATGATTATTTTTAAATGTTTATGAAATGATCATGATTAAATTATGATTTTTAAATGTCTATGAGATTTTTATGATTTAAGGAAGACATTTAAAAGACTTGTTGCATGCTTGGTTTCAAAAACGAAAATGTTATGTTATGCATGATTTTGTAAAGTGATGAGAATGTTAAATGTTGAAGGAAGTGAAGTAATTGTGACTAATTCGTTAATGTTGGAGATGTCGTGAGGGTGACGGTCCCAGTGGGAGTCCGACGATCGTATTTTCATCATTACGAATAAGTGGTAACGATTTTGTGGTAACGGTAAGAATGAGAATATCGTGAGGGAAAAAGGCCCCAGAGGGAACCCGTTTATGGGAAAAGGCCCCCGAGGGAACCCCGACGATCGTATTTCTATTCGATCAGGATAGGCGAGGGCCAGTTGACCGGTGAGAGTGTTGTTGGTGTCCCCAGCCGCCCAGTACTGCGGTTTCATGTAGATGGATCCATCGATTTTTCATGTTCATGTCATGTCAGGAAAGTCACAATTAACGATCTGAGTTCAACAAAGGAAAAGAAAAGGAAAAGGAAAATGTTCATGATCATGTTAAAGGTTTATGTCATGTTGAGAAAAAAGGAAAAAGGTTAAGGTTTATATGATGCGTGTCATGAAAATGTTTATGCTTAAAGTTGATGCATTATTATGAAAATGTTTCTATTTAAAGTTTATGCATCATGAAAATATTTATGAAAATGGTCATGATTGAAGTTTATGCATCTTAATGAAAACGATATTTTAAGTACAAGTATTTTTCACTGTTATATGTTGACTGTATTACGTATTATTTGTTATTAAGATTATGATGTGTTGAGTCTTTAGACTCACTAGGTGTGATGGATGCAGGTGAGGTTGAGGGAGGTCTTGACGGATGATTTGACTGGACTGATGGCACACATAACCTGAGGACCAGCGCTTCTACTTTTTCTGCATTATGATTTATGACTCATGATTTATGTTAAAGATTTTTAAGACTATTTATTTATGCTTTTTGGGAGATTGTTGAGAGGTTTAGTATGGACTATACTTTTCGAATTTATTGTTTTTTTTTAGGTTTGGTAAAACAATTGATGATTTCATTTTATGACTGTTGTGTTGGATCTGGTTTTCTACACGTCCAAACGCAGCGGAAGTTTTAAAATTTTATTTTATTTTGGAAAATAAAATAATTTTGCTTTAGGCGCTCGTATGATTTAACATAACATACATAGGATATTAGAAAATTATACCTTTGGTGAATAAATCACTGGACTCCAACTAATCCGGTATAAACGGATTAGCTCTTGTTGATTCCCGACGAACTTTCTTCGATGAAATCCTCCTATCAAGTCCACGACTAGATAATATGTTTCTCTTTCAAATTGCACTAGAGAATGTGAAAAATATTTTGCGTAAGAGAGAAAATTAAGAGCCGGCACAATATTTCTTTTTTCAAAACCAAGTGGCCGAAAATCTCTTCCTTTTGGAGGTGGATGTTTTCGAAAATATGGTGGTGTGCTACTAGGGTTTTGACTTTGCATATATATATATATATATATATATATATATATATATATATATATATATATATATATATATATATATATATATATATATATATATAATTAAATTATATCTTAATTACATAATTAACATTAATGGGCTTGATTTAATTAATTGGGCTAGTCCAACTAATTTAATTAATTTAATCAAAGCCCATTAAAACTTTAATTATATATTATGTTGGACTTGTACTCCTACAAGCCCATTAAACATACTATCCACCATATTTAATTTATTAATTAATAAACTCAACTTTTGAGCTTAATAAATTAAATACATTATAAATTCAACATTTGAATTTATTATTTAAACTATGAATTCAAATATTAGAATTTTTATCACCTCCAAAATTTAATATTTAATAAACCCAACATTTGAGTTTAATAAATTAAATTTTCAAAAAAAAAATTTTTATAAATTCAACTCCATAATTTATTCTCTCAAAATTTAATTATCATAAATTCAACTCCTTGAATTTACTATATAATATAAATTCAACTTCTTGAATTTATTCTCTCAACGGGAACAAACAATCCAGTACTTGTGTGACCCTCAATGGTTCAGGGATACAGCTAGCCGTGGGTTCACAACTCTTTGTGATTCAGGACATAATCCTTTATTCGGGCTTACCTTAGTTAGCCCCATTCTTTTCATCAACACCTTGATCAAGAATGTCAGAACTCATTTCTGATTGCACCCATCGGATCATGGTAAGAGCGTCTAGTAGCATCGCCCCATGATCCCCTAGGTATCACTGATAGTGCTTGCAAGAACCAGTCGATTATGATTAATGTACAGTACGGTCCCTTCATCTCATATATCCCGATCGAATCTGCAACCATTGGTTCATCTAGGGTTGCATATTAATTCGATAACTATGTGATAACCATAATAGTGGCATCGTGTGTACTATTTGGAGAACTCCTTCTCCAACGTACATCTCTTACTCTGGCCAGAGATTCCATGCACTATTATTTCATTAGATCACATAGGATATCCACACTTGTAGGTGAGCGGTGAATCCCCGACTACAATGCACTGGCTCCTATATGTGTCGCAACTATACCAAACCTCGCCACCTGATGACTCGCCTGGAGCCGGTAAACGAGTCAAAGCAAAGCCCTAGCATATAGAGCCTCAGTGTTGTCCCGGGTCGTAAGGACTAATGGTGTACAATCATAACCAAGGACTTATCCTCTCGATGAATGAAAACCACTTGGAAAGTCCGAGGAAGGGTTGTTCGGTATAATCATCATATGAATACCCATCTGCATGTTTGGACATCTCTATGCCCTTACTAAGAAAAGCAGTACACAACATCACAGATGCTAGTCTCAAGCTCAAGCGACCTTTATCCATGTTTTAGGCGGCTGAATCGACTAGGAACAAATTTAGATCATACAGTATTTACAAACGAGTTTCAACATTGAATTACGATTCATTATTAAAGTATAATCAAGGTCTTTATCTATGTTTGATAACATGGGTATACAGATAAAGAAATAACAAACCATGAAATAATGAATATATTAAAATAAAGATTGTTTATTACACTTGAGTCAATAAAATCACTAGCCAACAGTTGGCTTGCAGGGCATCTACTCTAAAAATCTCCCACTTGCCCTAGAGCCAACTACCCATAAACTTTAATCACATTGCTTCGCGATGCTTCTCAAACAATGGTTCTGGCAAGCGCTTCGTAAGTGGATCGGCAACGTTATTTGCAGAGGGGACTCTTTCGACTGATATGTCTCCCCTTCCCACAATCTCCCGGATGATGTGGAATTTCTTCAGTACATGTTTGGATCGCTGATGAGACCTTGGTTCCTTTGCTTGCACAACGGCGCCAGTGTTGTCGCAGTACACCGGGACTGGATCAACTCTATTAGGAATAACGCACAACTCTTGGACAAAATTTCTCATCCAAACTGCCTCTTTCGCTGCAGCAGATGCAGCAATGTACTCAACTTCAGTGGTGGAATCCGCACTGGTGTCTTGCTTGGAACGTTTCCAAGAGACATCCGCACAATTAAGCATGAATACAAAACCAGAGGTCGATTTCGAATCATCTACATTACATTGGAAGCTAGAATCAGTGTAGCCTTCCAATTTTAATTCTCCACCCCCATAGACCATGAACAAGTTCTTAGTCCTTCTCAAGTACTTAAGAATGTCTTTCACGGCCTTCCAATGCATTGGACCATGGTTTGCCTGATATCTGCTTGTAACACTCAAAGCATAAGCAATGTCAGGACGTGTCGATATCATACCATACATGATACTACCAATGGCTGACGCATATGGAATTCGTGTCATCATCTCTATCTCTTCATCAGTTTTGGGACACATAGCTTTAGATAGAGTAATACCATGACACATTGGTAAGTATCCTCTCTTGGACTCTTCCATAGAGAATCGTTTTATAATGGTATCGATATAGGTGGCTTGGATGAGTCCGAGCATCCTCTTTGATCTATCTCTATAGATTTGTATTCCCAATACATATGATGCTTCACCCATTTCTTTCATGGAGAATTTACTGGCTAACCATACTTTAGTTGATTGCAGTAATCCTACATCATTCCCAATGAGCAGAATATCATCAACATAAAGTACTAGGAATGTCACTGCACTCCCACTAACTTTCTTGTACACGCATGGTTCCTCAGGATTCTTAGCAAAACCAAACTCTTTGATAGTGCTATCAAATCTGAGGTTCCAACTCCTGGATGCCTGATTGAGACCATATATTGATCTCTGAAGTTTGCATACCTTATGCTCACTTCCTATTGATGTGTATCCCTCGGGTTGAGACATATAAATTTCTTATTTGATGTCTCCATTGAGGAATGCAGTCTTCACATCCATTTGCCATATCTCATAGTCATACCATGCTGCTATGGCTAGTAGTATTCTAATGGACTTAAACATAGCAACTGGTGAAAAAGTTTCCTCATAGTCAACTCCTTGCCTTTGAGTATATCCTTTTGCAACCAGTCTTGCTTTGAAGGTCACTACCTTCCCATCCGCCCCAAGCTTTCTTTTGTAGATCCATTTGCATCCTATGGGAACGATTCCCTCAGGTGGATCCACTAATGTCCAGACTTGGTTTGAATACATAGAGTCCATTTCCGACTGCATGGCTTCAAGCCATTTGGTTGAATCAATATCAGATATTGCTTCTTTGAAATTCATTGGATCACATCCAACACAAGACTCATCATGGCCTTGTTCATGAAGAAGCTTATATCTTGCAGGTTGTCTAATAACCCTATCAGACCTTCTAGAAGCTTGTACTTCAACTACTGGTTCTTGGGAAATTGGTTCAACTTCTATAGTTGAGGGAGTATCTTGAATTTCTTCAAGTTCTATCATCTTGCCTTTTCTATCCAATAGAAATTCCCTTTCCATAAAGGTGGCATTTCTTGAAACAAACACTTTTGCTTCATTGGGATGGAAGAAATAATATCCAATAGAATTCTTTGGATATCCTACAAAGTAGCACAAAGTTGATATGCTATCCAATTTGTCTCCCACTGTCTGCTTCACCTAAGCAGGACATCCCCATATTCTCATGAAAGAATATTTGGGAGTTTTTCCCATCCATATCTCATATGGTTTTTTATCCACTGCTTTTGTATGGACATTATTCAACAACATTGCCGCAGTTTCAAGCGCAAAGCCCCAAAACGATATAGGCAATTCAGTGAATCCCATCATAGATCGAACCATGTCCATCAAGGTTCGATTTCAACGTTCAGAAACACCATTCAATTGTGGTGTTGCTGGTGGAGTCCACTGTGAGAGAATCCCATTCTCTTTTAGATAACCCAAAAATTCAGCACTTAAGTATTCTCCACCTCGATCAGATCGAAGTGCCTTAATACTTCTTTCTAGCTGATTTTCTACTTCAGATCTGAATTCTTTGAACTTTTCAAATGCTTTAGATTTGTGTTTCATCAAATAAACGTACCCATACCTCGAATGGTCATCAGTAAAGGTAATGAAGTAGGAATGCCCAAATTTTGTTCTAACACTTAGTGGGCCACAAACGTCCGTGTGGATCAAATCCAGTAGACCATGCGCACGTTCTACGTTTCCATTGAATGGAGTTTTAGTCATTTTTCCTTTTAGACAGGACTCACAAGTTGGTAGAGAATTTATGTCTGACAAGTCAAACATGCCTTCTCCCACTAGCTTGTGCATCCTTCTTTGAGAAATATAACCTAGTCTAGAGTGCCATATTTGTGCGGGATTTGGATCTTCTATTTTTCTTTTGTTTGTCGTTTTTTTTATGCGCTTGGACATTGTTTAACGGAATATCTTTGAATTTTAAGTTATAGAGATCGTTTTTTAATTCTCCAGTTCCAATCAAACATTCATTCTTTTATAAATTGCAAACACATTTAGCAAAAAAACACAAGAATAACCATCCCTATCAAGCATAGAAATAGAAATAATGTTTTTAACCAATTCAGGAACAAATAAAACGTCTCTCAAAAACAACTTAAAATCATTGTCCAAAATTAAAGTAATGTCTCCAATGGCAGTTGCAGCAAATCTTGCTCCATTTCCTAGTCTTAGAAAGGTCTCACCATCTCTAAGCCTCCTTCTTCTTCTCATCACCTGCAAATCATTGCATAGATGAGAACCACATCCGGTATCCAATACCCAAGAAGAGGAATTAATAGGAAACATTAACTTCAATATAAAACATACCATGGCCAGAACGCTTCTGGGCAAGATACTCCTCGCAATTACGCCTCCAATGTCTAGGCTTTTTGCAGTGGAAACAGACATGCTCTGACTTGTCAGGCTTTGTGGGCCCCAGATTTGCTTTCTTGTATGGCTTTTTGTTGGGCTTGTTCTTCTTTGGAGGGGCAGGACGCTTCTTGCCTTTATTTGGGGCTCTTTTTTTCGTACCATACGAAGAACCCACTAGAAGAACATGTTTTTCCTTTTTAATTGTGGCCTCATAATTAGTAAGCATATTGACCAACTCTTCAAGGGATGCCTCAAGCTTGTTCATATTAAAATTAACCACAAATCCATCGAACGAGGCAGGCAAAGACAGCAAGAGAATATCAGTCGAGAGTCACTAGGTATAACCAAATCGAGTCCCACCAACTTCTCAATGAGCCCAATCATCCTAACACCATGCTAATGGACCGAAGTCCCCTCTCGCAAGCGTGTAGTCATGAGTTCTTTAACAGTCGCATGTCTTTCTGAACGAGTTTGTACAGCATACAATTCTTTCAGATGAAGGTGAATGTCAGCAGCATTCACCGCCTCCTCGAACCTCCTCTGAAGTTCATTCGACATAGAAGCCAACATATAGCTCTTAGCTTGGAGATCATGATCCCATTGTTTCTCAACTTAGCTAATTCAGTCCTACTCATATCAGGAGCCACCTCCTTAGGGGGCTTATTATCAAGCACATACGCAATCCTTTCGGAGTTCAGAACAATCTTTAAGTTTCGAAACCAGTCATGATAGTTAGGGCCAATCAATTTGTTTTGATCGAGAATGATTGAAAGCGAGTTACGAGTAGACATCGTAAATATACTGAAAATGAAAAACAGATAATGGTTACTGATAATTTTAAAATAATTCTAAGATATAAAATATAGATTTTATTTTATAAATTACCCTCCCACTATTTTGACATTTTCACCACCCTCTGATGAAAAAGGGAAATTTTATTTCCTTAGTAGGCACGTAGAGTCCAATTAGCCAATTATAATCCCGAATAATATCAGTCAATTATAATTTCTAAAATGTAGAGTCCAATTGCATACCTATGCAACCTCCGCGTGTTTTGCCTCACGTTTAATAAGGACCCAATAATATGACGTCCTTTATTTTCAAGTGTCAAACCAACCCATCAATAATGAATTGTAGTGGACGGTCGCCATGAGTTCTCCCAATAATATAAGCAGAAGTCATGGAAGTTCCACTCAATTCACATCATATGTCCGGTAGAAGTCACAGCTTTCCGGCATACAGGCCTCCCCAATAATATAAGCCAGACACTGTCCGCGGGTAGCGATCAACATGCAATCACGGTTGATGGAAGGCAAGGAAAAATTAGGCTCTTCTAATTTTTACTTTTTCGATTTGATATAAATTTTGAATCATATTCAAAATGAGGAATTTTAATTTAAAAATCGCGTGTCACGAGTTTGTATGTTTGCCGGATTCATGCAACTATATTATATAATAATATACATACATGCATACTACTATATATCACATATATCATAATATGACATTCAACAATAAATAAGGATGATCGATCGCCAACACTATTAGATCCATGTGAGCCATACATGGATCCAGGTCCAAACCTAGGTGAATGCAGGGATGCAAATGCAACTATTACAAGAGCTTCTAATATTTTACATGTCTTCATCTCGTTCATCGGGTCCACCATCTTCCAGTGATCTCCCACTATTTCTCATATTATATTTAAATAGCCATGACACATAAGGGATACATCTCATATTATATTTAAATAGCCATGACACATAAGGGATACATCTCAGGAGGTGGGAACGGACCATAAACCAGGCCCACTTTAATAATATCAAATATTAAAAAAACGAATAAAACAGTAAAATATCCAACATACACCTAACACATTGGTCAAGGCTCTCGATCATCCTTCATGCATTTAATATCAAATATTAACATCAATTTAATTAAACAATTTAATTAATTGATAAGTCATATATCTAATAATTATGTCACTAACCACCACAATTATTAAAGAATTTAATAAATTAAATAAACTCCTTTATTTAATTTCCAATTAAATCAATAATAATTGATTTCTTATAAAAACTCATTTTTACCATAAATAATTAAAATCATATTCTAATTATTTATTTAACAAAAAAATTATTAATTTTCCAAAATTAATTTTTTAAAATAAAAATTGAACCAATTTTCAAAAATATCAATTTTACCCAAAATTTTGAAAAATCAGAAAATTGCACCATCGGCCCAAACAATTCAAGCCCACCAATCAGAACGCTTCTCGAGATGATCCCGGGCAGTCGCCCCCGCTGCCCGAACATTTCAGGCAGTGGCAGCCACCTGTACGCGCAGGTGCGTGCGACGCCGCACACATTTTTTTTTTTGTTTTTCCGAAAAAATAATTTTATGGTGCATCGATTTTTCTGAAAATTTTCTTGTGTGGTTAGAAACATATTATTCAATATAATTTAAAATCATACGAATCAGAAAACATGGCTCTGATACTACTGTTGGATCTGATTTTCTACACGCCCAAAATAATTTTGTTTAGGCGCTCGCATGATTTAACATAACATACATAGGATGTTAGAAAATTATACCTTTGGTGAACAAATCACTGGACTCCAACTAATCCGGTATAAACAGATTAGCTCTTGTTGATTCTCTACGAACTTTCTTCGATGAAATCTTCCTATCAAGTCCACGACTAGGTAGTATGTTCCTCTTTCAAATTGCACTAGAGAATGAGAAAGAGATTTTGCGTAGGAGAGAAAATTGAGAGACGGCATAATATTTCATTTTTCAAAACCAAGTGGCCGAAAATCTCTTTCTTTTGGAGGTGGATGTTTTCGAAAATATGGTGGTGTGCTACTAGGGTTTTGACTTTGCATATATATATTTATAATTAAATTATACCATAATTACATAATTAACATTAATGTGCTTGATTTAATTAATTGGGCTAGTCCAACTAGTTTAATTAATTTAATCAAAGCCGATTAAAACTTTAATTATATATTATGTTGGACTTGTACTCCTACAAGCCCATTAAATATACTACCCACCATATTTAATTTATTAATTAATAAATTCAAATTTTGACCTTAATAAATTAAATACATTATAAATTCAACATTTGAATTTATTATTTAAATTATGAATTCAAATACTTGAATTTTTATCACCTCCAAAATTTTATATTTAATAAACCCAACATTTGAGTTTAATAAATTAAATTTTCAATTTTTTTTTATAAATTCAACTCCTTGAATTTATTCTCTCAAAATTTAATTATCATAAATTCAACTCCTTGAATTTACTATATAATATAAATTCAATTTCTTGAATTTATTCTCTCAACGGGAACAAACAATCCAGTACTTGTGTGACCCTCAATGGTTCAGGGATACATCTAGCCGTGGGTTCACAACTCTTTGTGATTCAGGACATAATCCTTTATTAGGGCTTACCCTAGTTAGCCCCATTCTTTTCATCAACACCTTGATCAAGAATGTCAGAACTTATTTCTGATTGCACCCATCGGATCATGGTAAGAGCGTCTAGTAGCATCGCCCCATGATCCCCTAGGTATCACTGATAGTGCTTGCAAGAACCAGTCGATTATGATTAACGTACAGTACGGTCCCTTCATCTCATATATCACGATCTAATCTGCAACCATTGGTTCATCTAGGGTTGCATATTAATTCGATAACTATGTGATAACTATAATAGTGGCATCGCGTGTACTATTTGGAGAACTCCTTCTCCAACGTACATCTCGTACTCTGGCCAGAGATTCCATGCACTATTATTTCATTAGATCACATAGGATATCCGCACTCGTAGGTGAGCGGTGAATCCCCGACTAAAATGCACTGGCTCCTATATGTGTCGCAACTGTACCCAACCTCGCCACCTGATGACTCGCCTGGAGCCGGTAAACGAGTCAAAGCACAGCCCTAGCATATAGAGCCTAAGTGTTGTCCCGGGTCGTAAGGACTAATGGTGTACAATCATAACCACGGACTTATCCTCTCGATGAATGAAAACCACTTGGAAAGTCCGAGGGAGGGTTGTTCGGT
Organism: Primulina eburnea; assembly: GCF_022965805.1. Taxonomy (NCBI): domain Eukaryota; kingdom Viridiplantae; phylum Streptophyta; class Magnoliopsida; order Lamiales; family Gesneriaceae; genus Primulina; species Primulina eburnea. The sequence goes on from NC_133105.1 coordinate 20,560,217, forward strand.
ATAATCATCATATGACTACCCATCTGCATGTTTGGACATCACTATGCCCTTACTAAGAAACGCAGTGCACAACATCACATATGCTAGTCTCGAGCTCAAGCGACGTTTATCTATGTTTTAGGCGGCTGAATCGACTAGGAACAAATTTAGATCATACAGTAATTACAAACGAGTTTCAACATTGAATTACGATTCATTTGTATTAAAGTATAATCAAAGTCTTTATCTATGTTTGATAACATGAGTATACAGATAAAGAAACAACAAACCATAAAATAATGAATTATATTAAAATAAAGATTATTTATTACGCTTGAGTCAATAAAATCCCTAGCCAACAGTTGGCTTGCAGGGCATCTATTCTAACATAGTGCACTTGATTTTTAAAATGCTAGTTGGTTGGTGTTTTATTTTAAGGGGTAAAATATTTTATGAGAGATCTATATGACCGAAAATTGAGTGTTTAAAAGAAAAATTATACTTTTTAAACAATAAAATAGGATGACGTTTTACAAAATGACTTTATTATATATACAAATCACATCAACAAGGAGTCAAAAGTAAAAGTGACCTCACAAGATTTGAAATACGGCTGTAAATTAGCTGTCAAAGTAAAAATACCCTTCCCTATTTCTTTCAAGTTTTTTTTTTTTTTTTTTTTTTCCCTTTTCAATAATCTCTGTCCCTCCACAAATTCAACTATAAAATAAAGTTTCAAAAACCCCTCCTTTCCTTTCACACTACTCTCTCGCCACTTCCATGTCCATATTGTTCTGTAACAAAATTCTTGTGGTATATTGGAAAATTTCGTGTTTATTTTCTGGCTCAGCTTGTTTTCAGAGCTTGTATCGCGATTTCCTCGGTTTCTGTTCTGTTGCATTCTGTGGAAGATTTCCCACGTACGACAAATGTATATAGAAGTGAAACGTGGTTTACGAATTTGAAAGACATCAAACTGTGCCTTGATGGAATTCTTGGATTGTGCTACGAGAAGTTGAGATTATTTTCACTGCCGTTTCTTTAAATTTCGAAGCTGGTATGGTAAATTGGCGGACTTGTGATATTTCTTACTGATTCTTATGCTGATTCGTCGTTGATGGTGAGTTCTTCTGTAGTCTTCATATCACTAGTCAATACCTTGTCTTGATTTCTTCCCTTTCGTGTAAAAAACGTTTAGAGTAACATGGGTTTGTTCTAATTTTCACGAGAGTTGAAGTGTGTGTTAGTTTTTCTTCTCTATGATGGTGTCTCTGTATGCTTTGTTTGCGTAAAAATAATTGAAGTCTCTAGAAACTGTTTGATTTTATGAACCTTAAATTCATTGAAATTTTAAGCTAATTTTGAAATCGACGGTTGATGGGTTTTATCTGAGTATGATTGAGTTCATATATTTTTCATTTGTTTCTAATGTCTGGACGTTTCATACTCTTAAGTTCGCAATGAATTTAATTGGTGTTTAAAATGGTTAAATCTGATTTTGTCTGCTTTGATATAGAAATTGTTTGGATATTTAAATGAATGTATGGAAGATTTTCATGATATATTTATAAATTATTAGTAAATTTTGGCAACTGGATGTTGATTTATTTAATGGGGTTATTCTCAAATCTCAATCACCTTCATATTTTATGATCGGATAGTTAAAATCAATCACTTAATGTAAAAAGTAAAAAGCGAAAACAAAATAGTGGTAATTCTTTTGCTCTTAATATTTTAATGGGAACAGTTACCAGTAATTTAAGCTATATTATAGAGAAAAACATTAATGGTTGCATGGTTGTTATCGATGTTAGAGTAGATACTCTGTAAACCAACTGTTGGCTAAGGAATTTATTGACTCGGTTGTAATAAACAATCTTTATTTTAACTAGCCACCGAAGCTGTCATAAATATATCGGGCTAATATATTAAACATTCATGATATTACAACAGCATGACACCGAAACATTTTGTATGTGAATCATGAAATGCATTGGATTCCAAATCTTAAATAAATCTGCCAAACTCAATTTGTTACCTTACATGATATATTCTTTGATCATAAAAAATAATATTTTTTACAAGCCGCAATATATTCTCATGTGAAATATTGATAAACTTCAACGTAAAAGAACTAAACAAATAGTCAAATGATTTTCCAAAAAATATTATAATATCATCGAGCAAGATATGATTGTCGTCGTCGTTGGGTCATAGAATGTATCCTTTCCCGTTCGTTATGCGTTAGCATTTGTCGCCTTTTGATGATGTAAGAGCTGGAATTAGAATTTGTCATGTCCTACATAGAATTATAGACCAATAATTAATGTACTTGTGAAAATGAGAAAATAATAGTGGCATAAATTTCAGAAAAAAGTAAATGATTATTTTTGCATGTACGTACATGGCAATGTCGTCGACTATTTGAGGCTATATTTTGCCAATATATCATTAGTTTTGTCTAAATATGAAAATATAAAAAATTATATTTGTTAATGCTATTGTATTATTATGTTGATTGATCATGAATGAAATTGATTCTTAAAATAGAAATAATTTTATAATTTTTTTAAAATTTTCCACAATATAATATTAAAATGTTTTCTTGAAATTAAAAAAAAATAGCATACATATGGAGACCTTTGTTGTTGATTTTCGACGTCATTTTGGATAAAAAACATGTTATTGTCATTGTTGTCTGATCTATCTTCTCCCGAACTCGTGGCTTTTATTTTTAAATATTTAGATATCTGCAAGAGAAATATATTCTCATTCCATCAAAGTCAACCTAAAGCATAACCTAACATACTGAATGAAGAACTCAATTCCTAAACTATTTAAAGATTCAAAATTCTGACACACAATGTAGAGGCCCGAAAATTCGTGTTTGAAAAATTGCGGAAAATTAAAAATTTTTCTTTTTAAAATAATCAAAATTGCCTCATTCACAAAATCAACTGATAGATCAAGTTTAAATGTTCAAAATAGCAGCGGAAGAAATTATTACTCGCCAAAATAACAAGTTAAAGTATTCAACAACTGATAAAATGTTTGAGCATAAAAAAATGGCAAGTGCTGTAAATGAGGTCCTCGGGTTCCTCTACTGCCGACCCAAGCTAGCTCACTGGTCCCCGCCCTCGGCCTCGACATCATCAATACCTACAACAATCAAGTCTAGTGAGTCTAAAGACTCAACATGCATATATCGTAAATAACAAGTAAATAAATAGTAAAATTGCATGCAAGTGAAAATATCATGTCATGAGGCATAACGTAAAAATGTCGTGTCATGATTAATTATAATACGTGCATCACTGAACTGGGAAATCATAAATGAAAATGGTTGCTCCTTGGAGCCCTGTCATGAAATAACTTGTAATAATTTTCTGGTGAGATTATGGTCTATGCAAGTGGTCCCTGAACTGAACTGAACTGAGCTGACCGGTAACTGACGACTGGATTTAATAATGTACGTCTGATCAGACTACTGCCACAGTATACTGGGTGAAACAACTGAACTGACCGGTAACTGGCGACCGGACCGGTAACTGGCGACCGGATTTAATAATGATCCCATGTAGTAATGTGACCACAAGCAATATCGCATAAATCTCAAAAATGAATATTTTTGCACGTAATATAATTAATTAACATAATTAAATATCCTGTAATAATTTTACTGATTGGATTGGACCGCTCCAAGGCTCGCCGCAACCTAAATATGCCATGAAAATATGCAATAGCTTTTACTTGACCAAACTATGCAATTAAATCCGAAAACTGAGACCATTGCGCCTACGACTTCGTATTTAATCATGACTCGGAGCCAACCCGAACCAACACCGAACCATCAAGTAGTCATGATTAAAATACTCCTTAAATGATGAAATAATGCTCCTAAAGTGGTGAGGGCCGAAATCTAGGTGAATGGAGGCCAAAACATGAAACGCTCTTTCGAGAGTCAATTTGGCACATCGCACCGTAAATTCTCGTACGACCTCAAAAATGATCCGAATCACGAACGGTCAAAAACATGACCTTCCTAACTCAATGAGGCACTGTGCAGTCCAAGGCTATAGGCTAAAGGCCAAACAAGAATTCGAACGAGCCACTGAACCGTCACAGCAAGTTGCTGTCCACAAAATACAGCAGCTGTGCTTAGGTTTCTTGCGTCGTTTTCGAGCCTACCGGCCATTGGGGCTTGAACCACCGACCAGAGACTCTTACCAACATCCCAAAGAATGATTTGAACCATGGCTAAGGGCCCTAGGCCAGCCACAATTCGCACCATTCCAGAAGTAACCCGAAAGGTTCACCCGAGAACACCTTGTATGCGTGTGTGGTGTTGTGCTTCGTTTGCTGTCTCGCGTCGTTCCAGTGGCCATTTGATTGACCATGACACGATCTAGACATCTTGTGGTATGGTATGAACCGTGGCTAAGGGCCATAGGCCAACCAAGATCCACACCATTCCACCATTTTCGAAACATATAAGTTGTAAACATGAGGAAGCCGAAATGGGGAGGGGCTGTTCTTGTGTTATTTTGTAAAAACCGATTCACCATGGACCAAGCCTCCAAAAGGGTGACTTAGTCCCGTCTTAGACATGCAAGGGAAGTGATCTAACCATGGCTATAGGCCTTGTGGCAGCCATGATCAGAATCATTTCCTATATGACAGCAAAAACTGAAATTCGAAAACTCAAATGGACCAAAAGGTGGAGTTGCTGTCATTTTCTTGCTTTCCAGCGAACATGGGTTTAAATGAATGGACAAACATGGTCCTAATGCATCCTATTACATGTCTAGATGTCGCCTTGGGAGCCTGGAATCGAACCGATGCCTGAAACCATCAAAACCAATGAAACCCGTGAGGAGCACAATGAAATCCGAAAACTGCATGTTTGTTTTTCTGAAAATTGCTTGATATATTTCGGTTTTTGGCTATCAAAACATGATCATGTAATGTTAAATAATGCTAGTAGGACTTGATTGAAGAGTCAAGGAAGAATATATGCATGCCTGGTTTCGTTTGAAAGAAAAACGAAAGAATGAGACGATTTGGCGCGGAGGAGGTTGGAGCGCTTTCTACCTAGCTTGCTACTGAATTTTTCCTCTCTTGTTTTAGCTCTGAATCCCACGGTTTACACTCTGAAAATGCTCTCTGATTTCGGTGGATAGGGGAGGAGAATATTGGTTAGGGAAGTGAGGGAGATGAGTGCAAAATATAGGGAACAAAGCAAGACCAAGTCTACAAATTTGAAATTTGAATAATGGTTTGATATCAAATATTTGTTGGGGTGTTAATGGAGGTGAGGTGGCCGATTCTCTCTTGCTAGACTAGGTTAGGATAAGCTCTAATATTAATTAATTAAGGTTGATCAATAATTAAAAAGGTTTGCATGCTAAACTTAACAAAGAATGGGTCAAAGATGATGAGTTGGCAAGGCATTGCTTAATCATCTAGGGGGCCGAAATTTACACAATAAAAATGAAGGAGAAATGTTGATTATTTAGTAAATTTATAACCCTTTAAAGCCTTACCTATCCTTTAAATAATTTAGTGAATTAACCCCTTAATTATTGGAACTTAAATGAACTTCTTTTCTACTCACCTCAAGTTGTTTAAATAATTCCTTAAACTTCCTTTTAACTTAAATTAACTCACTTGCTAGCTAAAATAAATTCTGGAAATGTTTTCTGCATTTTAAATTCTATCTCAAAACTCCAACTCCAGTCCGGCCTCACTGAATTAACTGAAATGATAAAAATTAAACTACTACGGAAAATAATTAAATTTAAATACTCAAGCAATAAAATCACTTTAATTTAAATACTAGAATTATGCATGGTTTATATGTAGTCTGAGTTACGGGTTCTACACACAATATGTTAAATTTATTGCAAGTTGTGAAGAAATAATAGTAGAGAAATAGTTAGAGAAGCAGAAGATTAAAGTTTAAATTTTTGTTTTTAAAAAGATGTAAAAAACATATGTAATGCATAATCATGATAAATGGTCCAAAATTCGAGTCCAAATATTTAAAAATGGACTCGAGGTCTGGTTCACGTTTGAACGAATATGAAAGGTGACGTCTCCTAAGGCAGTTCCAAGTTGTCAGCGTAGTGAAATGCAGCTGATTGGATGAGAGTAAATTGACAACGCTTATCACAAATGAATATAAGAACACCGAATAATGAAGATGAAAAAAACCTGAGAGAATAAAGAGTTGGACAAAATTTAAAACCTTGATCTACAATTAAAAATTTGAAAACATTTATAAGGGGGAAACCGAAACTAACATTCAAAATGTGCGTCATATTTTCGAGATTCTAGAATTCGAACGATAAATAAAAAAGTTGGAAAACACTCGTAAGGGGTAAAAACATTACTAAAAAGAGAAAGGGATAAAAATAAAATATTTATAAAAAGATCGTGGAGTGAGTGAAGTGGATCACGAAGACACAGTTTAGTTACTCTAGCATGCCCAACTTTAAAAAATAGTAAATGATATAAAAGATGTAATAGTAGTTTTTTATATATAATTTTAAAAAATATCATATGACATTATGATCACTATTCCGTAGGGATCAAATTAAATAATGAGGATTTTATGATACTATTTTATAAGGAAAGAACTCATAATAAAATCTGAAGTTGATCTCTTTCAGCTTCACCAATGAATGTACAAAAGTTCCATATAAAAAACCAAAAGAATTTATGTGTTACTGTGTAATTTAATATGGATTGGCAAAGAAAGATAAAATTAAAATCATTAGTACATAAATGAGAATGTAATAATGAGATTGATCAGCAATATGCAAACCTGATGTGAAGAAATAAATCAATTTGTTGAGCTATTGTGATGACCTAAGGAAAATGGTATCCAGAGATCCACAAAATGGAGTCATACACCAAGATACAATTTTAATTGTGTCATTGTGTGTAAAGATTGTAATAAAACAATATTTAAGAAGCCTTAAGATAATGATTTAGTGACTATAGTACATATTAGAAAATAAGAATGAGGCCAAGAAGCATACTGCCCAGGTATGTGTTTTCCAAGACGCCTTGCAAGTGCATATATGCAATAAACAATATTTGCTCGAGGTCTAGAACCAAAAAATGCATCAAGAAGAGCTGTCAAAATATAACAGAAATCTGCATTTTACATATGCTTGAACTCCAAGATGTAAATCAATGACTTTTTTTATCAAGAAAATAAAATAAAAGGAAACTGAATTACAATATCTGGAGATCAATAAACCAAGAGTTGTGGCAATGATATATCCAAAGAATGGAAATATAAATCAAACAACTCTAAAAAACATGTACTTGGGCAATATGATTAAAGTACAAAATGGAGTAATACGCCAAAATAGCCCGTCTCCACGATCCTCACATCAAGATTTTATTAGTTATATTCATCCACAATAATATCATAAATTCATTCAAATACCTTAACAATATCAAACTTTTGCCTAATTACTTATATTCTCTGAATTTGTGTTTATGTGACAAATAGAAATTTGCCATTTTTCTAGAATTTGAATACTGGAATGGAAATAATTGGAATATGAATAATTCAATTCCAATAAACAAATATGCACTGAAATCTAAAGAAATGGAATTTTAATATTTCAAATCCGATACGCAAACATGCAGTGAATCAATTATGGTAAAAGTAAAAAAGAAGCAAAACAAAGACAAACATTTGTACAAAACCGTGCTTCTTTCTCAATGGGAGCTCCAGTAGCAATTAAAAACCCAAACACATGCTACCAAGCGAGGGCTTATATTTCTTTGTATAAAGTAAACAAACTGCACAATTTTTAAGAAGAAATTACCATGTAGTGAGACAGGGGTGACCGACGATTTCGGTTGGGAATAAATCTAGCAAGCGGAATAGGTCAAGTAATAGTAATTGGAGATGAGTCCAGGTATCGTACCCACAGAGATCGATGTTTAATTACTAGAATATGAAATATTTTTCCTAATTTAGGCTAATAAAGTCAATTGAGGGGAGATAAATTAATAAAAACTAAATCAAACAATTTAAATAAATTAACTAAAGCAAAACTAATCCAAACTATTAATTTAGACGAAAATTCAAATTATTTAAAAACGACTAAGGCGCACAACAGTACCGAGACAAGCTTATAATCTACGTGTCAAATTTAAATTCAATAAATTAATTATTTAATTCACGACGGAATTCCCAAAATTATTCATTAAACGATTTCTCGAATTAATAAACCTAATTCAATCTAACAGTCCAATTATTTCTAACTGAATTTAATTAGATTCAACCGCATTAGATCGCTGTGAAATTCCAGTTTTCCAACCTAAAGTCGCACACTGAAATCGAATACTATTTCTAGTCAATTTAACCATGTGTTGATTGATGTGTGAAGCAAATATTAATCTATCGCCTTCCGGTTTTAGATTAACCAACAAATATTCTATTTAATTGGCCAGATTAAAAGAACACGTGATAAACTACGTCAATCAATGAATAAAATAAATAATCTAATTGAATTAAACTCAAAACATCAAAAAATAATATGTCTCGGCCCTATCATGGCCTTAGTCTATAAAAATCTACTCCATAAACTTGAAACAAAAGCCAAAATCAGTGGTTAAATTAAATGCAGAAAACATGATTAAGAAGGAATGAAAGAAATCTCAGTGATTTGTAGCGTGTGTGAGGAATTCCCCCTGCTCTGCCTTCAATCTTCTTCCTTCTTCTGTACACTTCCGTCTTCTGCCTCTTTTGCCCTTCTCTCTTCCGTCTGCTATTACGGCTCTGTTTTGGCACTTCCCTTCTTCTGTACGCTTCTGCCCCCTTTTATTCTTTTTAATGGGCCTTCTCTCTGTATTCTTTTTAAGCCCATCTCCAATTAAACCTTGTAGAATAATAAAATTGTAGATTTTATTTTCCAAGATTAGACTCCATCTTTATCAATAATTCAATAATATCAAGATAATAAAATAAAAATATTTTATTTCCTTTCTTTTAATATTTTTTCTTTTGAAGTCTTGTAAATTTATTTCATTTCCAAATTTAATCATTTTTCATCTTGTATTTAAATCTACAATAATTAATTCAATTAAGTACAAAATTAGGGATAAAAAGCCTAAATAAGCACAAATAAAATCCCTAAAAATCTCTATAAGATTTGGGCTTATCAATCCCGCCACACTTAGCCTTTGTTCGTCCTCGAATAAATCAGAGAATAAAAATATTATGAAGGAATATTCAATGATTCACCACAACAAATGACACAATCAACACTTTTCAACCTACCAAATTCCGTCACACTCAATCAAAAAATCACACTTCGAAAATCGTAAAATTCACTTTCGTTGCAACTTTAAAACTCAAGCATTCACTAGAAAAGATCAAGATAATGAGACGTGTGTAGTGTGGAAGTCAAAACTCATATTCCTCAAAGGTGTTTTAGTTCAAGGAGTGCTCATATTTTCTGATTTTTTTTTCCAAAGAAACTCTCCATAAGCTTGTCTTTCATACATTTCTCCACTAAATGTTAGAGGAATATGACCTGGTCAATAGGTCTTTTAAGCTTATAATGTAAGGCCATGGCTCACGGCTACAATAAAGGTTGGGAGATTCAAAATGAGAGAAAATAAACAATTATTCCTTCAGCGCATTCCTACATCTCTTTTCTTCCTCATTGAATTGCATCATTCCTCCAGCTAACTTTTTCATCTTCATTGTACTTTCATTCATATTCCCCCATATTTTTTTTCTCCAGCTTCTTTCAATCTTCAACAAAATTCCCTTTTAGTTTTTTTTCCATAACCATATCATACAACATTCATTCCTCCTCCTTTTCTTTTACAATTATATATATCTTTTCATCAATCCCTTTCTCATTCTTCTTGATTTTTTTTTTCAAACTCCTCCAACTTTTTCTTATCAATTATCAACACATGGGAGTTATTCTGGCGAGTTGTGATACACGGAATATGTTGGGCTATATGGCTAGAGAGAAACAGAAGAATCTTTCAAGATACTCAAGGATCAGAAGAAGATTGTTGGGAAATTATCAAGATCAATATAGCAAACTGGATTCGATCAGACAAAGAGTTCCAGGGATTATCGATTTCTGATTTAATTAGAGATTGGTCTTACGTTTACTACTAGAAGTTTTAGTTTTATTCCCTACAGTGGACTTCTAGTCCACTTCCTGTAATAGACTTTAACATTTATTATCAATAATAATTTGTTTCTTATCAAAAAAAAAAAAACACATGGGAGTTATTGAAAATTTTAAAGCGCTAACGGGGTTTATTTCTCTCAAAATTAAGGTAGAGGAATAGTGTATGAGCTAAAATTGGGTCGTTGATGTGGGATTTTGAAAGAATACGAATGGGGGCTAATTGTATGTCTTTGACACACTCCATTCGATTTTTTATAGGCTCAAAAGAGGATACTAGGGATATAAATGATGCATTTGGTAGGCTCGAAAGGCTCAAACGGTCCAAAGATCGCCTAAATCATCCCTAAGTCATTCTCCTCCGTATTTTCTCCTCGAAAGATAATCAGACAAGTTCTAGATTTTTTCTTTTCTTTCTCTCTTTTTTTCATTTTTTTTTCCAATTTTTTTTTATGAGCTCACCTTTTACTAATTCACGATTAATTCATATAAGTATGACCTAAAGTGCATAGATGATGTCTCAAAACATGATACAAAACTAGTTTGTGCTCAAATCCTTCGGCTACAACTACAGCTCATCTCAATCAATTCTAGGTGTGATGTAATTTCTTGAGTGTTCTAAAATCTAGAAAGTCAATTAGTGTGTCATGTAATCACAAGTGCAGTTTCTCAAAGAATAACCAGAAAAATTTTCATGCTCTGAGGATTAAACATTTAAGCACATGCTAAGTGTGGTGTCGTGAAACAAAACATAAATTCCCCCCACACTTTAGATTTACACTGCCCTCAGTGTCATCTCATTCAAAAAGAGTATAGAATTTGGATGTAGAATAGTAAGAAAACACTTCCCTGGCAGTGTGTTTTAAGTTCCATGGAGTGGTACATGGGGATGCTAGAATTCCTCACTGCTGGAAATCTTGTATTTCAACAGTTTCAGCTTTTCCAGTATCTAAGTCATCTTAATTTATTCCAATATTCCCTGCACACACCAAAATCACAGAGAATTAAACTAACAGACTGAAAAAGTAAAAAAATAATAAAATAAAATGAAACGATATAAAATAAGAAATAAAAAATCACTGGGTTGCCTCCCAGCAAGCGCTAAATTTATCGTCTATAGCTAGACAACTCCCTTTATAAATTAGGTTGGATCGTGCAAAGGAGTACTCGGCTCCTCTTGCTCCACAATTCCTTCATGAAAAATTTTCAGTCGATGTCCATTCACCTTAAAGGGATTTCCAGAATCTCCACGGATTTCTACAACACCAAAGGGAAAAACTTCAGTAACAGTAAAAGGCTCGGACCATTTGGAACGAAGTTTACCTGGCATGAGTTTCAAACGAGAGTTATAAAGAAGAAATTTTTGTCCAGACTAAAATTCCCTGTGCACAATCCTTGCATCATGCCACTTCTTTGTCTTTTTCTTGTAGATTTTTGCATTCTCATATGCATCAAGACGAAATTCCTCCAGCTCATTGAGTTGTAGAAGACGCTGATAACCTGTAGCTTGCACATCAAAGTTCAAAAATTTAGTAGCCCATAATGCCCTATGCTCTAGTTCAACAGGAAGGTGACAAGCTTTTCCATAGACCAATCGAAAAGGGGAAGTTCCTATAGGGGTTTTAAATGCTGTTCTATATGCCCATAATGCATCATCCAATTTACTAGCCCATTCTTTCCTCGAAGATCCAACGGTCTTCTCAAGAATTTTCTTAATCTCCCTATTTGACACTTCTACTTGACCACTAGTTTGAGGATGATAAGGTGTTGCCACCTTGTGCGTGACCCCATACTTAGTTAACAGGGACTCAAAATAACGATTACAAAAGTGTTTTCCCCCATCGCTAATAATGGCTCTAGGTGTGCCAAATCTTGCAAAAATATTTTTCTTTAAAAATTGGATCACAACCTTAGAGTTATTGGTTCTACAAGCACTTGCTTCCACCCACTTGGATACGTAATCCATAGCCACCAAAATATATTTATTTCCTAAGGAATCTGGAAATGGCCCCTTGAAATCAATTCCCCACACATCAAACAATTCACAGACTAAAATATTATTCAATGGCATTTTGTGTCTCCTTGAAATATTACCAACACGTTGGCATTCATTGCAATTCAAAACATAAGTGTGTGCATCCTTGAACAGTGTAGGCCAGTAGAATCCAGCTTGAAGGATTTTTGTAGCAGTTTTACTTGCCCCAAAATGTCCTCCAGTTGGACCACTATGACAATGAGAAAGTATAGAACTTACCTCTTCCGCTGGAATACACCTACGAATAATGCCATCTGCACAAATTCTAAACAAAAGAGGATCTTCCCAAAGATAATATTTTAAATCTGAAAAGAACTTCTTTTTCTGCTGATATGTAATATGAGAAGGAATAAATTTGCATGACAAATAATTGACAAAATCAGCATACCATGGTAAATTAGAGATGACATAAAGTTTCTCGTCAGGGAATTCATCTCTAATTACATACTTACCTTCCTCGGGCTTCTCCAATCTCAATAGATGATCAGCAACTTGGTTTTCAGTCCCCTTGCGATCCACGATCTCTATGTCAAATTCTTGCAGTAGAAGGATCCATCTTATCAATCTTGGCTTGGCATCCTTCTTGTTTAAGTGATACTTCAAAGCTGAATGATCCGTGTGGACTATCACTTTACTCCCTACAAGGTATGGCCGAAACTTGTCCAAAGAAAAAACAACAGCCATCAACTCTTTTTATGTGGTGGAGTAGTTCAATTGAGCTCCTGAAAGTGTCATGCTTGCATAGTAGATTACATGCAAGAATTTGTCCCTCTTTTGCCCCAAAACAGCCCCTAAAGCAATATCACTTGCGTCACACATGAGTTCAAACGGTAAATGCCAATCTGGTGCAACAATGATCGGGGTTGTGGTCAACTTTTGCTTTAATGCCTGAAAAGCTTGTAAACAATCCTCAGAAAAAACCAAAGGAACATCTTTCATTAGCAAATTAGTTAAAGGCTTAGTAATACTTGAGAAATCCTTGATAAATCGCCTATAAAACCTGCATGCCCAATAAAGCTACGAATTCCTTTGACATTAGTGGGAGGAGGAAGCTTTTCTATGATCTCTACCTTAGCTCTATCCACTTCAATACCTTTTTCAGAAATTTTGTGACCAAGGACAATTCCTTCCTTTACCATGAAATGACATTTCTCCCAGTTAAGTACAAGATTCGTTTCTTTACATCTCTTTAGCACTTTTGACAAATTAATCAAACAAGAGTCGAAGGAAGAACCAAAAACAGAAAAGTCATCCATGAAGACCTCAATATACTTTTCAACCATATCATGAAAAATCGACATCATACAACGTTGAAATGTAGCAGGAGCATTACACAAACCAAATGGCATTCTTTTATAAGCAAATGTACCATAAAGACAAGTAAAAGTGGTCTTATCTTGATCTTCGGGTTCTATGGGGATTTGCATATATCCAGAATAACCATCTAAAAAACAATAGAAAGCATTACCTGCCAAACGCTCTAACATTTGATCAACAAAAGGTAAGGGGAAGTGATCCTTTCTTGTGGCATCATTCAATTTGCGATAATCAATACAAACACGCCACCCAGTCTTAGTTCTTGTGGAGATTAATTCGTTATTTTCATTTTCAACAACAGTGATTCCCCCTTTCTTAGGAACAACATGCACAGGACTTACCCACTTGCTATCGGATATAGAAAAATCATACCTGCATCAAGGAGTTTGATTACCTCCTTTTTGACGACCTCTTGCATAGCATGATTCAATCTCCTTTGAGGTTGAGTGGTGGGAGAGTGCTCATTCTCCATTAAAATTTTGTGCATGCACATGGATGGATTTATTCCCTTGATGTCAGCTATGCTCCATCCAATGGCATATATGTGATCCTTCAGCACTCTCAAGAGCTTATCTTCCTCATCACCTGTCAAGGAAGAAGAAACAATTACTGGCAGTTTATGTTCTTCCTTCAAAAATAAATATTTTAAATGAGGAGGAAGTGGTTTGATTTCGAGGAATGGGGGTTCTTCTATGGAAGGTTTAAGTGATTTTGGAATATGCCCAAGCTCCCCAATCTTCGAATTCACCGATCTTGGCAGTGGCTTTTGTAAAGGCCCCTAAAACTTCTTGCTTGAAAATTTGCGGAAAATTAAAAATTTTCTTTTTAAAAGAACTTAATTGGCCTTTCTCATAAGATCAACTGATGAATCGAGTTCAATGTTTAAAATAAAAGCAGCGGAAGAAAATAATTGTTTTCCAACAACAACAATTTAAAAATGTTCGATGACTGATAAAAATTTAGTTTGCGGAATAAAATAAACACTGCTGCGCTGAGGTCCTCGGGTGCCACTACTGCCGACCCAAGCTGGCTCACTGGTCCCCGCCCTCGGCCCTGACCTCATCAGTACCTACAACAATCAAGTCTAGTGAGCCTAAAGACTCAGCATGCACATATCGCAGGTAACGAGTAAAATCTGAGTAAAAATATGCATGGGGTAAAATATCATGTCATGAGGCATACTGAAAATAATCTGTACTGAGCAATTATAATACGTGCATAACTGAACTGATAATCACAGTAAAAATATTTGCTCCTTGTAGCCCTGTACTGAAATAACTGATAAAATTTTCTGTTGAGATTATGTTTTACGCTTGTGGCCACTGCACTAAGCTGAACTGATCGGTAACTGACTACCGGGGAGCCTGAAACTGAGCTGGCGTTCACTGAAGACCCGATGGTACCATCCTGAACTGATCGGTCACTGGCGACCGGGTGGTACCAACCTGAACTGAGCGGTCACTGGCGACCGTATAAATAATGCTCCCACATAGTGAATGCACCACAAGCCATATCGCATAAATCTCAAAAATAATCATTTTCTGTTTTCATGCACGTAATATAATTAAATGGCATAATTAAATATGAACAATTTCGATCTTTTTGCATTAAAATCATGTACTTGCTATATTTAAAAATACCTATATGACTTGATTGAGGTTTAGAAAAAGTATATACATGCCTTGCTATCGTTTGAAATAGAAACGAAAGAATACGACGACTCGGCGCGGAGGAGACGGAGTGGCTTCCTTTCTACCTTACCTTGCTCTCGATTTTTCTCTCAACCTTCTAGCTATGGTGCTCACGGTTTTTCTACTGAAAATGAGTCTGATTGCACTCTGAATTTTCGAAAATGAGAGGGGGGAGAAATGGTTAGGGGAGTGAGGGAATGGTTGAGAGATATAAGGAAGATATCAAGACCAAGTCTTCTCTAATTTGAATTTGAATTCTAGTTTACTATCAAACCTTTGTTGGATGCTTCTAGGAGGTGTGATGGCCGAGTCTTGCATGTCCAACAAGGCTTGGATAATATTGATCATTAATTAAATGGTGCTAGAAAAGAATGAAGAAATTATTCTACTAATTAAATACAAAGAAAGGTCAAAGGTGTTGAGTTGGCAAGAAAATGCTTAGTCATCTAAGGGGCCAAAAATTCATCTATTAAAAGGAGGGGAAATTATTATCTAACTAGTATATTTATAACCCTTAAAAGCCTCACTAATCCTTTAATTAATTTAGTGAATTAATCTTTCAAGCATGGAACTTAAGTGACTAATTTTCTACTCGCCTCAAGTAACTTAAATAATTCTTTAAACTTCTTACTAACTTAAATGAACTCACTTGCTAGCTAAATTAACTCCCGGAAATATTTCTCAAATCTTAAATTCTATCTCAAAACTCCAACTCCGGTCCGACCTCACTGAAATAACTGAAATGCTAAAAAATCAATTACTGGACTG
Organism: Primulina eburnea; assembly: GCF_022965805.1. Classification (NCBI taxonomy): domain Eukaryota; kingdom Viridiplantae; phylum Streptophyta; class Magnoliopsida; order Lamiales; family Gesneriaceae; genus Primulina; species Primulina eburnea. The sequence continues at coordinate 20,576,188 of NC_133105.1, forward strand.
AAATAATAAAATAATTAACTTCAAAGAAATGCATTTAAAATAATCATGCAATGAAGTCAATTTAAAAATCTAGAATTATGCATGACTTATACGTAGACTGATTTACGGGTTCTACAATCCTTCCCCCCTTAAAAGAAATTTCGTCCTCGAAATTCGCTTATCATTGATAAACAAAAAGTTTATACTTAGTTCTAGTATCCCAATAGTCCACGCTTACGCTGCGCTACTCCGATAAAATAAGTGTTGAGTTGTCCTTCCGTCTCCTCAATCCTGATTAACTCTACCTTCTAATCCTCGTTTGAGAATCGTAACTTAAAACAACTTATGGTAACTTAGTTCTATTCTACTATGAACTCGAATTTTACTTATCTCGCAATTCCTCATAATAGAGATGAATGTCCAACCTTATCGCACCTTACTTTTCTCATATTATACCCCTAATATTCATCGAACTATTACATTAGCATTTATGCGGTTCAACTTAAGAAACCTTAGCACCAAAAGTTACTGGTCGACTTCTATCCTCGGTAAAACAATTAAATGTTAAACCTTATCTCAACCTCATAATAAGATTAGCCCAAGATCCTTGAATCGTATCTTTATCTTACAGCACCAAACTCACATAACTTAATTATTTACGAGTACCTCACGAATGTAAAATTGTTGCACATTCTTAAACCTCGAGTAACGTTAATTCATAAAACCCAATTATACAATATCGCTCTTCTACCTTAATAATAAAATCCTTCTAGTATCAATTACATGCTTAAACTATTATCTTCCCAATTACATTAAAGTTGAGACCTAAGACCCTTGGACCTTTCTCCTTGAAATAAATGTCGCATTCTTACGTATCCTTAATTCTTAATTAGTACTAGCGTATAAAACTTACTAAATCATCCCACATTAATGTTGGACTAACTCTAATAAATCAACTTCACTTATAACCCATAAAATTCTAGAATCCCCATATCAAGCTTTTAGATTTCTTACTTGATAAAAATCTTCATATTCATCCATTGATAACTTATATTGAACACAACAAATTTTCTTTTGTTTTTATTTCCCCAAAATTCCGTATGAACAAATATTCCATAAATTTGAAATTCAAACTTACCTAATCCAAATAGCTTTGAATAAAATAATCCCAATACACATATCCGTTTAGTCCCAAGTTTGTTAATGACTTCCAACATTTCCCAAGACAAGGTGTCTACCTCACCTCTTGCGTTGGTCTATCGATTAAACTAACCCTCATTGTACCCAACTTTTAAAAATTTTAAATTCTCACAAGGTATAATCTTAACTGTTAAGATCATGATCACTAAAACTTGTGACACATCAACTTACGTTCTCAAAAATTTACTAACTCAATGTTTATTCTTATAACTTAACTAACCGATCAAATTTACCTTAAATCGTCATCACTTTAAATTTCTTAATTTGCCACAACATTATTCACTAACGCTTAAATTTTTACGCCTAAGATCGATTCATCCTACAATGTTCTTGATTACCATTCATTATAACAGTATAACTAAAATATCTAAATATTATATATTTCCTTCGAGCCTAAATAACCGAAAATTCCTATCATCCAATTTTTCATTAAATCTCGAAATTCCACAATTACCCATGAGTCCTCAGTATTCCCAATTTCATTTTATAGATTTCCTGTATCATAAGGCTCAGTAGCCTTAAGTTTATTAAACCCAAAATTAATTCCCATAACACGTCTTACATTTCTATAAATACTTAAAATCTCAAGTGTTCCTCAAAAGTTCGCATTTACTCCTTAAAATTTTGAAACTTGCAATCTGACCCTTACAGTTCTCCAAAGTGTACATTTATTATCCTAAAGATTGTCGTAGTCTTCAAATTGCTATTGCTTATATAAAAATCCTCAAAAATTTACTCGACTAGCAACCAAGAACCATCGATAATTTCTTTGAAATTCTACAAGTCTCAAAAGCATTCATAATTTTTTTAAGTTTAACTTATAACCCATAAGGAGGACATCAACAATACTGAACTAAAAATTAATATATTCAAATCATTTTCAACCTCTACTAAAGCCCAATATTCGAATTCTTAGACATGTCCAATTCCAAACGTACCCAACATGCATAATTCCATAATTTATTTTAAATGAATACTGAAATACTGAAAATCTGGAAGCATGCTGACAAAATAATTCATGCTTTAAATAAAATGCTGAACAAAATGCTGAACTGTAAGACTTACAGACCGAAGACGTGGCTTCGTGAGCTTCTCGCGGTCAGTAGTAGTGTACCCTATACAGAACCTGGCTCTGATACCAACTGTGAAGGCCCCTAAAACTTCTTGCTTGAAAATTTGCGGAAAATTAAAAATTTTCTTTTTAAAAGAACTTAATTGGCCTTTCTCATAAGATCAACTGATGAATCGAGTTCAATGTTTAAAATAAAAGCAGCGGAAGAAAATAATTGTTTTCCAACAACAACAATTTAAAAATGTTCGATGACTGATAAAAATTTAGTTTGCGGAATAAAATAAACACTGCTGCGCTGAGGTCCTCGGGTGCCACTACTGCCGACCCAAGCTGGCTCACTGGTCCCCGCCCTCGGCCCTGACCTCATCAGTACCTACAACAATCAAGTCTAGTGAGCCTAAAGACTCAGCATGCACATATCGCAGGTAACGAGTAAAATCTGAGTAAAAATATGCATGGGGTAAAATATCATGTCATGAGGCATACTGAAAATAATCTGTACTGAGCAATTATAATACGTGCATAACTGAACTGATAATCACAGTAAAAATATTTGCTCCTTGTAGCCCTGTACTGAAATAACTGATAAAATTTTCTGTTGAGATTATGTTTTACGCCTGTGGCCACTGCACTAAGCTGAACTGATCGGTAACTGACTACCGGGGAGCCTGAAACTGAGCTGGCGGTCACTGAAGACCCGATGGTACCATCCTGAACTGATCGGTCACTGGCGACCGGGTGGTACCAACCTGAACTGAGCGGTCACTGGCGACCGTATAAATAATGCTCCCACATAGTGAATGCACCACAAGCCATATCGCATAAATCTCAAAAATAATCATTTTCTGTTTTCATGCACGTAATATAATTAAATGGCATAATTAAATATGAACAATTTCGATCTTTTTGCATTAAAATCATGTACTTGCTATATTTAAAAATACCTATATGACTTGATTGAGGTTTAGAAAAAGTATATACATGCCTTGCTATCGTTTGAAATAGAAACGAAAGAATACGACGACTCGGCGCGGAGGAGACGGAGTGGCTTCCTTTCTACCTTACCTTGCTCTCGATTTTTCTCTCAACCTTCTAGCTATGGTGCTCACGGTTTTTCTACTGAAAATGGGTCTGATTGCACTCTGAATTTTCGAAAATGAGAGGGGGGAGAAATGGTTAGGGGAGTGAGGGAATGGTTGAGAGATATAAGGAAGATATCAAGACCAAGTCTTCTCTAATTTGAATTTGAATTCTAGTTTACTATCAAACCTTTGTTGGATGCTTCTAGGAGGTGTGATGGCCGAGTCTTGCATGTCCAACAAGGCTTGGATAATATTGATCATTAATTAAATGGTGCTAGAAAAGAATGAAGAAATTATTCTACTAATTAAATACAAAGAAAGGTCAAAGGTGTTGAGTTGGCAAGAAAATGCTTAGTCATCTAAGGGGCCAAAAATTCATCTATTAAAAGGAGGGGAAATTATTATCTAACTAGTAAATTTATAACCCTTAAAAGCCTCACTAATCCTTTAATTAATTTAGTGAATTAATCTTTCAAGCATGGAACTTAAGTGACTAATTTTCTACTCGCCTCAAGTAACTTAAATAATTCTTTAAACTTCTTACTAACTTAAATGAACTCACTTGCTAGCTAAATTAACTCCCGGAAATATTTCTCAAATCTTAAATTCTATCTCAAAACTCCAACTCCGGTCCGGCCTCACTGAAATAACTGAAATGCTAAAAAATCAATTACTGGACTGAAATAATAAAATAATTAACTTCAAAGAAATGCATTTAAAATAATCATGCAATGAAGTCAATTTAAAAATCTAGAATTATGCATGACTTATACGTAGACTGATTTACGGGTTCTACAGCTTTGATCCCTCTAAAAAGTTCATACATTCCTCTACCTCTTCTCTGCTGGATTCCGTGGACTTTGGGCTAACCAAAAGCTTTTCCAGTGAGTCTTCGATCAAAGTATCCTGCACACTACACTCAACAATATCATCAATAGCATCTATTCTATAACAATCAGAAGATCCAGGATATTTCATACTACGAAAAACATTAAAAGTTACCTTCTCATCATTCAACTTCAAAACTAACTCACCTTTTTGCACATCTATTAGAGCTCTTCCAGTAGCTAAGAAAGGACGGCCTAAAATTAGGGGGATCTCACGATCCTCCTCCATGTCTAGCATAACAAAATCAACTGGAAATATAAATTTATCAACTTTAACCAAAACATCCTCTATAACCCCTCTAGGATATTTAATAGACCTATCAGCAAGTTGAAGGGAAATAGTGGTTGGTTTAACTTCTCCAATCCCCAATTTCTCAAAGCATGAATAAGGCATAAGATTTATGCTAGCACCAAGAGCACACAATGCTTTGTTAAAATTAGAATTACCTATAGGCAAGGAATGGAGAAACTACCTGGATCCTTAAGCTTTTGAGGCAATTTGTTTTGCAGAATAGCTGAACATTCCTCAGAAAGCTTAACAGTTTCAAAATCAACAAGTTTCCTCTTTTTAGTCAAAATATCTTTCAAGAATTTAGCATAAGAAGGCATTTGAGCCAAAGCCTCTACAAAAAGAATATTTATGTGCAATTTCTTAAAAACTTCAAGAAATTTCGAAAATTGTTGATCCAATTGTAGTTGCCTTGCTCTTTGAGGAAAAAGAAGTGTATTAATATCAATATTATCATTAGAATCAAATTCCTTACCTTTCTTACCTGTCTTCCGTGTAGTCTGAGTGTTCTGTTCCTTAGCATCTTCCATTTTTGGTTTCATTCCTCCATCATTCTTTGCCTCCATATCTGTAGAATTCTGCCTCTTTGGCTCCTCTTCCTCGGCCTTGACCACTGTACTCACTGCATTCACTCCTTTCGGATTTTTCTCAGTATCACTTGGTAGTGTTCCAAGGGGTCGATTTGCTAATTGATTGGCTTTTTGACCCATTTGAGCATCCAATCTTCGTAAGATAGCATCATGATTCTGCAGTCTCGTCTCCATCCCCACAACATGTTTCATCATAAAATCCTCATAAATTAATTTTGATCTTCTTGCTTGAATCCTGGAGGTGCTGTAAGTACCAATACTCCTTGCTGTCTCATTTGTTGAGGAATGGGCAGTGGAGGAATATGTGTTGGATTAAGGGAATTCTCCGTATTCTTCCAAGAGAAATTAGGGTGATTCTTCCATCCTGGATTGTATGTGGAACTGTATGGATTGGATTGCTGTCTCCATTGATTCCCCACAAAATTCACTGCTTCTTCATCAAAAATGGCTTGTTCCTCGATGACTATTCCTTGGACCTAATTTGCTTGATTTGATTTCAGTTGAGAGAATTGATGGGCCAACCCATCAATCTTAGCAGTAAGTGCATTCAACACATCCATTTCAAGAACTCCAGCTTTCTTTTCTCGTTTAATATCTGTCCAACCCGCACTATTTTCAGCCATATTTGAAATTATTTCAAGTGCAACTCGTCGAGTCTTCCTGTATAAGCTACCATTGGCTGCTGCATCTAGCATGGAACGCACGGAAGGATCAACTCCGTTATAGAAAATTTGAACTTGCTCAGATGAAGAGAAACCATGTTGAGGACACCTCCTCAACATTTTTCTAAATCTTCCCCAAGCTGTATGTAGTGTCTCCCCATCCTTATGGCGAAAAGATGAAATATCCATACGCAGTTGTGCTAGCTTGGCGGGTGGAAAATATTGATTCATGAACATTTCCACCAAACCATTCCATGTAGTAATAGAGCCAGCTGGTAGATCTATAAGCCATTCTGCTGCTTCACCATGCAAAGAGAAAGGGAATAGTCTCAATCTTATGGCATCCGTGCTCACTCCATTGAATTTGATTGTGTCACAGATAGATAGAATTCCCTCCAGATGTGCATTAGGATCCTCGGTCTGCGATCCTCCAAATCTCACTAGATACTGTATCATTTGAATGATAGATGGTTTCAACTCAAAATTATTTGCTTCCACAGTAGGGCGAGTGATGCTAGAACCATAACCTCCAGTGGTTTGTCTAGTGAGATCATAGACAGTGAGATCATCTTCCTCGTTCTCCATTGCTTCAATCCCTGCTATTTCAACTTTCTCCTCTTGTTTTAATTGTTCTTCCACGTCAAAGTCCGAGGATTTCTCCCTTTGTGCTCTACGTCTCCTTCGAAATGTATTCTCAATCTCTGGATCAAACGGCTCTAATTTTGTCTCTCTTCTAACAAGGCTCATGCACAGTAAGATAATCCCTGAAAATAAGAAGCAAACTTAAAACGTATGAATATGCGTAAAATCAACAAAATTAAATAAAACCTAATCTCAAGAAAATAATAAATTCTAATATTAAACAATTCAATCCCCGGCAGCGGCGCCAAAAACTTGACCGACGATTTCGGTTGGGAATAAATCTAGCAAGCGGACTAGGTCAAGTAATAGTAATTGGAGATGAGTCCAGGTATCGTACCCACAGAGATCGATGTTTAATTACTAGAATATGAAATATTTTTCCTAATTTAGTCTAATAAAGTCAATTGAGGGGAGATAAATTAATTAAATCTAAATCAAACAATTTAAATAAATTAACTAAAGCAAAACTAATCCAAACTATTAATTTAGACGAAAATTCAAATTATTTAAAAACGACTAAGGCGCACAACGGTACCGAGACAAGCTTATAATCTACGTGTCAAATTTAAATTCAATAAATTAATTATTTAATTCACGACGGAATTCCCAAAATTATTCATTAAACGATTCCTCGAATTAATAAACCTAATTCAATCTACAGTCCAATTATTTCTAACTGAATTTAATTAAATTCAACCGCATTAGATCGCTGTGAAATTCCAGTTTTCCAACCTAAAGTCGCACACTGAAATCGAATACTATTTCTAGTCAATTTAACCATCTGTTGATTGATGTGTGAAGCAAATATTAATCTATCGCCTTCCGGTTTTAGATTAACCAACAAATATTCTATTTAATTGGCCAGATTAAAAGAACACGTGATAAACTACATCAATCAATGAATAAAATAAATAATCTAATTGAATTAAACTCAAAACATCAAAAAATAATATGTCTCGGCCCTATCATGACCTTAGTCTATAAAAATCTACTCCATAAACTTAAAACAAAAGCCAAAATCAGTGGTTAAATTAAATGCAGAAAACATGATTAAGAAGGAATGAAAGAAATCTCAGTGATTTGTAGCGTGTGTGAGGTATTCCCCCTGCTCTGCCTTCAATCTTCTTCCTTCTTCTGTACACTTCCGTCTTTTGCTCTTTTGCCCTTCTCTCTTCCGTCTGCTATTACGGCTCTGTTTTGGCACTTCCCTTCTTCTGTACGCTTCTGCCCCCTTTTATTCTTTTTAATGGGCCTTCTCTCTGTATTCTTTTTAAGCCCATCTCCAATTAAACCTTGTAGAATAATAAAATTGTAGATTTTATTTTCCAAGATTAGACTCCATCTTTATCAATAATTCAATAATATCAAGATAATAAAATAAAAATATTTTATTTCCTTTCTTTTAATATTTTTTCTTTTGAAGTCTTGTAAATTTATTTCATTTCCAAATTTAATCATTTTTCATCTTGTATTTAAATCTACAATAATTAATTCAATTAAGCACAAAATTAGGGATAAAAAGCCTAGATAAGCACAAATAAAATCCCTAAAAATCTCTATAAGATTTGGGCTTATCAAGGGGCGAGTGAATCGCTGTTTCTTTGGCTTCAATCTTCCGTGGACGATGAAAATAAAGAAGCCGAAAAACACGAAAAATGAAACAAACGGATTGCAGTCAAGCAGAGGAGGAAAGAAATGAACGAATAGTAAATCTGATTTGTGAAGAAGAAAAGCAAAAAATATATTTACCATTAAAAAATTAACTAATTCTGCAATTTCTTGGGATAAGAAGATTTGGAAAAAAATTCAATTAACATAGACGGTAATCTGAAGGTTAGATGAAGAGAAGAGGTTTTTATCTTCTGCGGCTCTTGGTTTGGGAGTGAAGAGAGAGTCTGATTTGGTGGAACCCTAAGAACGTGGAGTGAGTGAAGGGTAATACAGGTAGTTCATAAAACAGACCAAGACACCGTTCAGTTAATATTAAATGCTTAACTTTAATAAAATAGTAAAAGATATAATGCATTATTTCATGGTTTGTTATTTCTTTATCTGTATATTTATCTAAAAGATATAATGCATTATTTCATGGTTTGTTATTTCTTCATCTGTATATTTATCTGTATACCCATGTGATCAACATAGATAAAGACCTTGATTATATTTTAATACAAATTAATCGCAATTCGATATTGAAACTCATTTGTGAACAATGTATAATCTAAATTCGTTCTTAGTCGATTCAGCCGCCTAAAACATGGATAAAGATCGCTTGAGCTCGAGACTAGCATATGTGATGTTGTGTACCGCGTTTCTTGGTAAGAGAATAGAGATGTCCAAACACGCAAAAGGGTAGTCATATGATGATTATACCGAACTGTCCTCCCTAAGACTTTCCAAGTGGTTATAATTCATTGAGAGGATAAGTCTATTGTTGTGATTGTACACCATTAGTCCTTACGACCAGGGACAACACTGAGACTCTATATGCTAGGGCTATGCTTTGACTCGTTTATCGACTGCAGAAGGGTCATCAGGTGGCGAGATTGGGTACAGTTGCGACACATGTAGGAGTCAGTGCATTGTAGTCGGGAATTCCCCGCTGACCTACGGGTGTGGATATCCTGTGTGATCCGATGAAATAATAGTGCATGAAATCTCTGGCCAGAGTATGAGATGTATATTAGGGAAGGAGTTCTCCAATTATATATGCGATGCCAATATTTATTCTCAAAGATGTGTCACACAGTTGTTGAATTCTTATGCAACCCTCGATGAACCAATGGTTGCAGATTCGATCGGGATATATGACATGAAGAGACCGTATTGTACCTTAATCATAACCGACTAGTTCTAGCAGACACTATCGGAATCATGGGGCAATGCTACTAGACGCTCTTACCATGATTCGATGGGTTTAATCAAAGATATAATTTCTGACATTCTCATTATCAATTGTTGATACATAGAATGGGGCAAATTAAGGTAAGCCCGGATAAAGGAATATGTCCTGAATCACAAAGAGTTGTGAACCCACAGCTAGCTGTATCCAACCATTGAGGGTCACACAAGTACTGGATTATTTTGTCCCCGTTGAGATAATAAATTCAAAGAGTTGAATTTATAGAAAACATTGAGAAATAAATTCAAAGAGTTGAATTTATGACTATTAAATTTTGGAGGTGTCAATTCAAGGAATTGAATTTATAATTTAAGTATTAAATTCAAATATTGAATTTATAAAGGATTTAAATTAAATGTAATGGGTGTATGTTATATGGCTTGTAGAAGTACAAGAACAACATACAAATTATTAAGGTTCTTAATTGGACTTTAAAAAGATTAATTAATTAGTTAAACTAGTTGGACTAGAATAATTAATCGATTAAGCCCATTAAGTGTTTTATTTAATTAATGGGACCTAAACTTATATATATATGTGTATTAGGTTTAGGGTTAAGCACAATTAACCCATGCAATTTTTGAAACCCTAGCCTCCAAGCCAAGGGAATTTCGAAAAAACACCTCGTCTCATTCTCCTGGTTTTCGGCCACCATCTCCACTTAAAATCTTTCTATACTTTTTAATGCAAGTTGGAAGATGAACAAGTAATCCAGTCGTGGACCGGATTAGGAGATTGAAGAAAGAATATTTGAAGAAAGATTGTAGGGATATACAACAAGAGCTACGTCCGCTTATATCGGAGTAGTTGGAGCCAAGTGAAAATTGTTCACTAAAGGTATATACTAAACATCCTATGAATGTTTGTTTATTAAAATCATACGAGTGATCAAACAATAATTTTGAATGTCAAAATTTAAAATTTCCGCTGTGTTTGGGCACGAGAAAACCCATTTATTGAAAAATCATGTTTCCCAGCAAAGGGAATCTATATTATGACACACAATTGGTTTATTAATGAATTTGAATAGTCATGACATAGAACTTTCTTATCTTAAATTGATAACGTACATGAAAATTCTGGCTGTTTAGTATATCTCTTAACTTACTCAAGGAGTAGATGACGGTTGGTATAATTAAATATGGAATGCAATCCTGTTTGTTTTTCAACTGTTTTCTTCATGTCACCTCACATTCATGACTTTTAGTACGGCATTGGTATAAAAATAAACATTGTTTTAGGCGTACTTAAGGAACTTTGATCCCAATGCTGCTCTATTTCTGGAATAGAAAATGCTACACTTGCGACATAAATGATATGGAAATTGCATGCTTATTGTTGTATGATTTATGGCTATAGCTATAAAACACTTGACTTTTACTTTTTCGAAAATTCATACTTGCGTTCCAGATGAGGCTCGCACCAAATCTTATGCTTTTGGAAACCAGCTGAGAAGAATGGGCTATTCGGTTGGCCATAGAATCTTTGCAATGTTTTGATTACAAGACAATGTAAAATGTTGTTGATTTTAAGTTATTGCTATTCCTACTCCCCTCCCCGTCTTCTGTTTCACATTAGTAATTAATTTTTATATTAAGGTGCATGTGAAGGTACATAAATGCCGTGTAACTATTACGTAATTTGAAAATTGTTTTAAAGACGTGTTTCTCTCTAAATCGGAGATGAAACGACATAAGTATTACAAAATTTGGACTCTGATGTTGTACTTCAAATCTTCCCTAGATAATGTTAATTGGTTTTTATTTTTTTACCAATTGATGTAATCTCCCAGTCCTGTCTGGTACTTGGCATTTATCTAATTGTGTCCTCCAATCAAAGTCGTCCTAGTAGGATGTATTTTCGGAAACGATAATATGTTTCTTATATTTACACATCCCATAGAAAATTCTTTCAGTCAACACTCTGAATCAATGTACGCAAAGCAAACCTTTTATGATTTATAATGATGGTGGCTAGCTGTTAGGAACTTAAGCACCAGCTTTTGGGTCCTCCAATAGCAAGAGAAATTAGAGGAAGATAAACCTTCTACCTTAGCTTCTTGTGACTTGATGTTTTACTTAACATGTGTTAACTCTGTTCCTCCATACCAGCTAGAAGAGGTTGCACAGTATTGACGTGAAAAGCGAGAAAGATAGAAACGAATAATCCAATATTTTCTCATCTGAAAATGTCTATAATATTCATTCTTTTAAATGCGCTGATATTTTTCTTTTAACTTCCAGACCTTCAAAGCTCTGTAAATGGACAATTTAGGTTGTTGCACTACTCTTACAGTTTCCTTATTCTCATTTAAACCACCTTAAAGTGTTGGCAAAGCAAACTTAATGAAAGAAATATTTCAAACCATAAGATGTATTAACAAGTTGATGCTACTTTTATGCTATCTTAACTATATTCTAATACAGAAACAGGATTTTCATTGATGCGGTTTTTATCATGTTCATGTATGAATCCCATGTAACATAAGAAATTCGGATTAAAATTTTAATCCAAATCTGTAGGAAACTTCTTATTATTTGCTGTAGCGGCGGGAATTGTCCAAGAAACTTTCTTGAGCAGCCTCTTGCTATTCTTTTCTTGATTGTCGTTTGATTTTTTAACAGATAAAAACCAAATCCATGATTTAGTTAATTAACTACTTTGTGAAACTTTTAAAAAAATATATGTAGATATTGCGAAATAGCATACTGTGGAAAATGTGTAAATTGAGTGCATGTTTGCTTGAATTTGTTGTTCACTGTGAACACTTGTGTTGTATGCCAATTTTGTTTAGCTTGAGGAACTGATAGAAAAGAAGATGATAGAAGACAAAAGAAGCCTTAGCTCGCTTGACCAAAGCAGCTTTGTAAATTTGATACCAAAGCGATTAAAGACTGATGTAGCACTCTCTCCCAAGGTAATCAATCTCCCTATTATTTTTTTCTAAAAAAGAGTTTGCACTTCGCCATAAAGTAAAATCCCATTAGTAGTATTTGCATTCAAGATAAATTTGTACTACAATATTATGAAGGCTATGCAGCCAAATTTTGTTGAAGTATGATTTTGATTTCCAGCTAAAATTGCCAAGGATATACTGGTTTTTAATCAAACTTTTTAGTAGGGGAATGTATGCTATTAGTGCTTCGCCACCTTGTCTGAATTGTGAATTTTATTGGCTACAGGATAAGAAAGAGAAGGTTAGTGAACGAATTTCGGCACTTCAACAGCTTGTCTCACCATATGGAAAGGTATGTAAAATATACATGCCACAGTCCGTGCATTGACTAGAACTGTTTACTATATGGTTTCTCATTCTTTAATAAGTCTCGGCTTTTTTAGGCCAAACAATTCCTTGTAGCGGGTAACACTGTCAGAAAAAAAAATTTTTTAGTGTGTAAATGATTTCACCTCTCAATTTACAATTTTTCACTGATTATTACCACCGGTGCTAATGTTGTATTCTTTTACAGACTGATACAGCTTCAGTACTTTTCGAGGCAATGGAATACCTAAAATTCCTTCACGAACAGGTTAAGGTACATGGCTTTTGCGGCTGCAATTTCATTTCATCCGACTACAGATTACGAAAGTTCTTCGAATTTTACTGCTAATGAATTGATGACATTTTCTTGATACCTAGAAGAGCTACAAACACCTCATCTTTCTTGTCTCTATCAAAATTCTATAATTTACTACATTTTTGACAATTGGGATGTCTTGTCTACCTTTTAACCATAATTTTCACACTTTCAGGTTTTGAGTGCTCCATACCTATATAGCACACCAACCACCCAGCCACTGGTGAGTTTTAATTGGTTATATTGTAGAGTATGCTCGTCTTATGGGTTATTTTTGTAAACTATGAATTTGATGGACTGCTATGGTTGTGAATTCCTAAATCTAAAACGAATTCTATATAGGTTTTGTTGATGGCACATTTGCAATGGCTGTGTAGTTTTACTGCCTGCAATGAATTCATATTTCGCTGTCAATTGGCAATTGCTTAGTCTATGCTGCCTTGTAAAGATTTGCACAGCATCTGATTCTTTAATCTGTGTTCATCAAGTTTGTTGTGTTATGTTGTTGCTATTTTCTCCAAGGAAATGGAAACTTGCAATGGCCTCAAAGGCAGAGGCTTGTGTGTCATCCCAATTTCATGTAAGAGTAGATGTCCTGCAAGTCAACGGTTGGCTAGATAATTTATTGACTCAAGTGAAATAAACAATCTTTATTTTAATATAATTTAACTTTTTATGGTCTTGTTATACTTTATCTGTATACCCATGCAAACAGCATAGATAAAGTCCTTGATTATGCTTTAATACAAATGAATCGTAATTCGATGTTGAAGCTCATTTGTAAACACTGCATATTCTAAATTCGTTCCTAGTCGATTCAGCCGCCTAAAACAAGGATAAAGGCCGCTTGAGCTCGAGACTAGCATTTGTGATGTTGTGTACTGCGTTTTTGGTAAGGGCATAGAAATGCCCAAACATACAGATGGATAGTCATATGATGATTATATCGAACAACCCTCCTTCGGACTTTCCAAGTGGTTATCATTCATCGAGAGGATAAGTCCGTGGATTATGATAGTACATCATTAGTCCTTACGACCCGGGACAACGCTGAGGCTCTATATGCTAGGGCTGTGCTTTGACTAGTTTACCTGCTCCAGGAGAGTCATCAGGTGGCGAGGTTGGGTACAGTTGCGACACATATAAGAGCCAGTGCATTGTAGTCGGGGATTCACCGCTCACCCGCGGGTGTGGATATCCTATGTGATCTGATGTAATAATAGTGCATGGAATCTCTGGCTAGAGTACGAGATGTACGTTGGAGAAGGAGTTCTCCGGTAGTACACGCGATGCCACTATTATAGTTATCACATAGTTATCGAATTATTATGCAACCCTCGATGAACCAATGGTTGCAGATTCGATCGGGATATATGAGATGAAGGGACCGTGCTGTACGTTAATCATAATCGACTGGTTCTTGCAGGCACTATCAGTGATACCCCTAGGGGATCATGGGACGATGCTACTAGACGCTCTTACCATGATCCGATGGGTGCAATCAGAAATGAGTTCTGATATTCTTGATCAAGGTGTTGATGAAAAGAATGGGGTTAACCAAGGTAAGCCCGAATAAAGGATTATGTTCTGAATCACAAAGAGTTGTGAAGCCACGACTAGCTGTATCTCTGAACCATTGAGGGTCACACAAGCACTGGATCGTTTGTTCCCGTTGAGAGAATAAATTCAAGGACTTGAATTTATATTATGAAATAGTAAATTCAAGGAGTTGAATTTAAGATAATTAAATTTTGAGAAAATAAATTCAAGAAGTTTAATTTGCGATATAGTAAATTCAATAAGTTGAATTTATGAAATTTGGAGAGAATAAATTCAAGGAGTTGAATTTATAAAATTTGATAATTTAATTTATTAAACTCAAAAGTTGGGTTTATTAAATATTAAATTTTGGAGATAATAAATTCAAAGAGTTGAATTTATAATTTAAATATTAAATAATTAAAGTTCAACATACTAAATAACTAAATAAGAGATAAAAAATTTAAGTGTCGTGAAGTGATAAAATCGTGTTAAAGATAAAATTTTAATTGTTTTGAAATTGTAAAAAAATCTTGTAAGAGATAAAATTTTTAAATGTTGTGAAGTGATAAAATTGTGTAAGAGATAAAAATTTTAAGTGTTATGAAGCTGTAAAATCGTGTAAATGAGAAAAATTTTAAGTTTGGTGAAGTGAAGTGGAAGAAAATGGAGTGAATTTGTATGTATTTATAGAGAGTGGTGGAAGAAAATGGAGGGAGAAAGTGGCGGGATCGAATTTTTGAAATTTGCGACGGTTTTTTTCTTAACGGTCGCTAATTTTAGCGACGAGAGTTTTAATACTGTCGCTATATTCGATCTAGCGACGGTTTTACATGCTACTGTCGCAAATAGTAGCAACGGTTCTAGCTTAAACTGTCGCTAATATGAATTTAGCGACGGTATATATATAACTTCAACCGTCGCTAATTAACATTGTGTTTTGTCCAAAACCCGTCGCTAATTAACGTTGTGTTTTCTAAAACCGTTGTCGATTGTCCAAAAATACACGCTAATAGACAACGGTTCATGAAACCGTTGTCGTAAACGTTCTACGACAACGGTTTTTAAAAACCGTTGTAGTGTATTATAATACTACAAATTATTTTAAAAAAATTCTACGACAACGGTTTTTAAAAATACTACAAATTATTTTAAAAAATTCTACGACAACGGTTTTTAAAAACCGTTGTCGTAGCTCGAAAAAAAACCGCTAATAGACAACGGTTTTTAAAAACCGTTGTCGTTGCCCAAAAAAACACAATAATAGACAACGGTTTTTAAAACCGTTGTCGTAGGCCAACAAAAAAACAAGCTAGTAGACAACAGTTTTTAAAAACCGTTGTCGTAGGCCAAAAAGGACACGCTAATCGACAACGGTTTTTAAAAACCGTTGTCGTAGCTCGAAAAAAAACCGCTAATAGACAACGATTTTTAAAAACCTGTTGTCGTTGCCCCAAAAAAACACAATAATAGACAACGGTTTTTAAAACCGTTGTCGTAGGCCAACAAAAAAACAAGCTAATAGACAACGGTTTTTAAAAACCGTTGTCATATGCCTAAAGAGACACACTAATAGACTACGGTTTTTAAAAACCGTTGTCGTAGCCCAAAAAAAAACAAGCTAATAGACAACAGTTATTAAAAACCGTTGTCGTAGCCCAAAAAAACACGCTCATAGACAACGGTTATTAAAAACCGTTGTCGTAGACCAAAAAAACATGCTAATAGACAAGGGTTTTTAAAAACCGTTATCATAAGGCTGGAGTCGAAGCTTTGTGGGTTTTAGGAGAGGGCCGATCGATATCTTGAGTCTTCGGGTGAAATTTCTGTGTCACAAAACCCGTGACCCTCTGTTATTTAGAATTCTGCGACTTATAATTTGGTTTTCTGGAAATATGTTCAACATGATTTGTAGCACTCTCCGTTCTCTTCGATTCGATAGCAAATTCGTAATTTTCTGATAAGAAACGAGGGAGATATGAGTTTATCGTAAAACCGCACAAGCTGTGAAATTTCTGTCACAAAACCCGTCACCCCTCTTATTTTAAATTCTGCGACTTATAGATTGGTTTTCTGGAAATGTGTTCACATATGAATCTTTGTTATCTTTGATTCAATAGCAAATTCGTAATTTTTTGATAAGCAACGAGAGAGATATGATTTTTTTGGTAAACCGCACAAACTGTGAAATTTCTATATCACAAAACCCGTCACCCTTTGTTATTTCAGATTCTGGGACTTATAGGGTGGTTTTCTGGAAATGTGTTCAACGTATGATTTGTAGCACTCTCTGTTATCTTCGATTTGATAGCAAATTCGTAATTTTCTAATATGAAACGATGGAGATATGATTTTTATCGTAAAATAGCACAAGCTGTGAAATTTCTGTGTCACAAAACCCGTCACCCTCTGTTATTTCAAATTCTGCGACTTATAGGTTGGTTTTCGGGAAATCTGTTCAACATAATTTGTAGCACTCTTTGTTATCTCCGATTTGATAAAAATTCGTAATTTTCTGATAAGAAACGAGAGAGATATGATTTTTATCGTAAAGTCGCTCAAGCTGTGAAAATTTGTGTGCATATGATGGAGAATTCCAGCAACCTTTGGGGCTTGTTTCTAGGTGCTAAGTGGTCTGAAATAAGTGGGTTAGAGGCTGTTAATGGTGGTTTGAGTCATGGTTCGAGTTAGAAAAAAATCGGTTAAGTTTCGGTTCGATTCGAGTTAAAACTGAGACTCCAGTCCAAGTTTTAAAACGAATCGATTAAATTTTGAAACAAGCTCGACTTTACGTCTAAAAAATACTTTTAATTATGTTTTGGGATGTTTTAAAGAGTTTAGTAAGCTTCGGGTCGAAATTTAGAGGTCCAGGAGTAAAATGGTCATTTTGGGTTTCCAAGGGCAAAACGTTCATTTTGTACCCAGGGTGAGACTCTAGTCCGAGAAAAAATTTATCATGCTTTTAAATGTTTATACATCATGATTATGATTTTTATAAAATTATGGAAAATACGTTGCATGTTTGGTTTCTAGAAAAATTTTACGTATTTGCATGATTTTGCTAAGTGATGATAATGATGATGTTTTGAAGTTTGAGAGTTGGTTGTGACTGAAGATGTATATGTATACGATGATATGCCAAGGCTCAGTGAACGTGTAATGTTGTCGCTGATGTCCCCTCCGTCGGGTACCAGGTTATACATAGATGGATCCATCGAATAGAGCTGATATGATATAACTATTACGAAAGTCATAACTAATGAATTGAATTCAATTTAAGAAAAATGTATATGTATATGATGATATGTTGAGACATGTTTTGACACGTTATGATTTTATAGGACACATTTACGTTTATGATTTTAAGTTCATGAAATATATGTTGATTACGGTATTTTCACTGCTGTGTGATATGTATATGTATTTGGTATTAATGATATAGATGTGTTGAGTCTTTAGACTCACTTGACATGTGTGATGCAGGTGAGCACTTAGATGAGGAGACTAGAGGTGCTGAACTCTGAGTAGGCAGGGTTGGATGTGCACGCACGACCCGAGGACCACATGTTTTCCGCATTATGATTTATGTGATTTGAGAGAAATTGAACATTTTTATATGTTGATGATTTTAGGATTTTTATTCGTTTATGTGTACGTATAATGTTGGATGAGTTTGGTTATTTTAAACTGCACTATTTTTACTGTCAAATATTTAAGGCCATTTTTAAATATTATATTTTTCTGAAGAGTGCATGCATGCGAAACATTTAACTGTTATTTCGAAAATGTGAGCTTTTAGATAAAAAATATATCCGCATTTTTAAATTAGTAGATGTTTCATATTACATGTATGATCAATAGTTGATCAAACACAATATATACAACACAACATAAACTAGACCTTTTCTATCTATTATCTCATCCACAAAGAATAAAATCGGCCCCTTTCTTTGAAACAACTCACGACTGAGACCACTTTCCACAGCCGTCGACCATTGCTGTGGTCTTGTCGCTGCCACACCATCACTTGATTCTGGCGATTGTCTCAATGCAAAACTTCGTATAGATTTCTATTATAAATTAATCAAGGAATCCAGTATTTGATCGTAGACCTAATTGGGAGAGTGAATAATGACATTACTTCTAGTAGATCGTTTGTAAGAAATTACAAAAAGGACTATCGCTATTAATCCAGGAATAATTTGTTGTCCAACGTTTAGAAAACGAAGGTAAATAACTCTAAGACATCATATTTTTGGATTTAATCATACTAAACCTAATAATATATTGATTGTCAAAACGAAAATTTCTTTGAAAATTTAAACTTCGGTTGAGTCATATGTGTGAGAAAATGGTACTCCAACACTGGTATCAGATCAAAGGTTCTCGATTGTACGATTCTTGTTGTTATTATTTAAATCATGCTGAGTAAATTAATTGTAATGCTCGGTTACTCATACAAATGATAATAATGCGTTTATGTCGTTTATTATGTAGTTATTTAGCTCGTTAGATTCCACGTGATGATTCAGGTATCGATATTGAGATTGAACATGACCTTTATATTGCTCATGGTATATTGAGAATGAATATATGTCTAAATAGAAGAGTAAGATGTGTAGGTGATGATAGTGTAATGGAAGTTGTGGGAAATGAGATGTAAATATGGTAGTTCGTACGGGTTTTAGCATAATGATTTGAATATTGATCCAAATTGTGTGAGGTCTTAACCATTAGAAAGCTAAGATATAATGCTACAACTTTCTTATTTTGAGTTTTGTCCAAATCATTGTGGAAGACAAGCCAAAAGCGCCCCGAAGTGAGTTGTGTGTATCGTCACTCCTACAATGACACATGTTGGGAGAATAGGCATAACTCTTTACTCAGACCTCCACATGACATGAAACCAGTGGGAGATTCAAGCCAAGACATAGAGCTACAACTTCCTAGTTTACCACTTTTCCAGATTATGAACGGAAGAGACGTTTCTAGAGCGATCTTTAAGGATCCAGTGCGCAGAAGCAGAATAGGTGGCGCCCGAGCGGTAAGATTTTACCGCCCGAGCGCCGGTACTTTACAAGCTCACAAATTTTACATAACATATGGCGCCCGAGCGGTAGAATATGACCGTCCGAGCGCCGGTGCACCAAAATTTTACGTTTTGGACAGAACATTCCGCGCTCGAGCGGTAGAAAACTACCACCCGAGCGCCGCCTTTCATACAAGAAGATAAGTTTCGAATTTCTGAGCCATTGTATCAGTTCTTTCCCCTTTCCTTCACAGCAAGGCACGAAAGAAAAACTTAGAATCTTCCTCCAAAGCTCTCTTTCTTCATTTCCTTCATTGTTTTGAAGTGAGAACTTAGTTCTCCATTACAAGAACTTCATAAGGGTGTAGTTTTCTTCTCTTTTAGTTATGGTACATGTAGGTGACAATAAAGGAATTATTTTCATCTAGTTTATGCAATAGTGACTGAATTATTGGTATATTTGACAGTATAGGAGCGAGAAACATCGTCTAAAACAAGTATTCGTACGATTGGACTGTAAGTTGGCATGTTCTTGAAGTAATACATGAGTAATATTATGATTTCAAATGCTTCCCATTGATTATTGCTATATGTACATTGTTAGTATGTTTATTGATGAAACATAGCACCATATTCCATTGTTATGTACTAAATATGAAAGGAACTCATGAATATTAATGATGGGTGCTATGTCATGAACAAGAACATGAACATGAAAAGAAAAGGACTGATTTTACATGATATAGAGCTTGTTGACATAATGGGTGGTTTTAAGTCCACCAAATCTATTGGCCAATATATGTTCATGGGACGTGGGGTTGCCAAAGGTTGCTCCCTGACGTCCAACACAGTAGTAGCTATATAATAAAGCAAGCACAGTAGTACAGGTCAACTAATGAGGCTCAAGTACAAAAATGAACATGAATATATGATATGATATGACATGGTTTAAAGTTTCATTGTTGTCACGACTTGATATGTATATTCTTTCGACGCATATTGATACGTACAAGTGCCAACTTATTGAGTTTTATAAACTCACGTAGCTCATGTATTACAGGATCAGGTAGCGAAGATGCATAGGATGCCGGTTCGCCAATGGATGCTTGTGACGTGCCTCACCTCGACAAGAACCGGGACTTAGTATTGTATAGCTTCCGCATATGTATTGTACTAAAATATGTCAGGGTTTGAACAAGTTTTTACGATGGTTATGATGATACAAAATATGCTTGAGGTTGTTGCTTGAGTTGAATGACATTTTAGTTGTTATCGTATTGTTGTATATATGGTATTGCTTGAGGTTTTGGTTTAAACAAAATGTAGGGACATCATGCCAAAAATTTTATAAATCATCAAAGTGACGCCTCTTGTTTGATTTTCTTCATAATATAGTTATATCATTCAAACCTTATTTGATTATGGTAATCATGCTAAGTATAGAGTAAGGGTGTGACATTAATTGTTTTTAACAGATTAAGAAATTCCAGAAAATTATAACGACCTAGAAAATCAGAATTTCGAAAAAAAAAACAAATTATTCTGTGTTGTTCCGGGCAACACACATGAGCAAGAGCTGCCCGCAGGCGGCCCCTGCAGAACTGAGTAGCGACGACCGCCCAAAATTGTTTTTCAGAAAACAAAATTGTGTTTTCATGTAACGCCCCGAAAATATAAAGGTCCACGTGCACCACATGCATGCAAGTTACTAAATTTCTTTGGTATTTTATTAAATTGTTTTAAAGCATTAAATGCATGTTTATTAATTTGTGTTTAATTATTTTTATGCATAATTATTTATGAAATCTTAAAGGTTCATGCATTATAGATTTTTAAGTTGCATTTCGCGCTCGAACGAGGAACGAAAACCGGAAAATTATCAGAAAAATAATTTTATTACAAGATTAATTTTTATTAATTATTATAAGGTTTTTTAAAGGTATTTTCCAAGAAATGGGCTTTGTTGGGTATTTTTACTCATCAGAGCATAATTTTTAACGATGCATAAAATTTATCGAATCAGGGGAGTTTTTGAGGAAGGACACCTTGGTCATGTCCTATACATTTTAAGGGAGTGATCTAACCATGGCTACAGTTCCTAGGACAGCCAAGATTCGAATACACACCTTAACCATTCAAAGAACCAAAACCGAGACTCACTTCTGCACTTAAGAAAGATTTTGATGTCATTTCTGTATTTGTGAGGTTATGGATGTAAACCAATGGATAAATAACACCCTAACACACTCTAGATTATGCCTATTAGCAGCCTTGAGTGCCTGGAATCGAGCAACCCCCTGTAAGCAACAAAGATCAGCAAACCGTGAAGTGGAAAACAAAGGAGCCGAAAAAAATTCTGTACAGCTTATTGCTTGGATGTTGCTGTCCATTTCGATTTATTGCTTGAATCATGCATATATAATGGTTTAAAAATATCTATAGGACTTGATTGAAGAGAAAAGAAACAGCATATACATGCCTTGAATTTGTTTTGAACAAAACAAATCACTACGACAAATACGTGCGGCGGAGTCGGAGTAGGAACTTCTTCCTTATTTCTGCTGCTGCTGCTCGATCCTAAGTTGCTGGTTGTTCTGATGTTTTTCAAGCATACGAGGGTAGGAATTGTTAGGGATGAAGGTGAATGATATAGGAGGTGTTAAAGGTGCTATAATAGGTATTTAGTTTGGGAGTTACAAGTAAAGAATTTGAATGGGTTTGTATTGTTTCTTCTCCCCTAGCCGCCGATAGTTTCCTCATTTTATTGCTGCATGTTCAACCATTTTTAGACTAATATGTTGAGTAGAATTGAGGTGTGTTATTGCATTTGAATTTACTACCCATTAGAGAATTAAAATGAGAAATGAATACCCCATGAATTGTAATTAGGAATGGTTTAAATGGAGAATTACTAAACTTTTGAATTATTTTAAATGTTAAACCAAAATTATTACTAATTTGCATGGTATATTATTGCTTTAAATCTTGTATTTTAGCTTCTTAATGTTTTTAACACCCATTTGAACTTTTTTTTTTGTAAATTAACACATTAATTTAGACTAAACTCTTGCATGGAATTATATGACTTACAATTTTAAGTATTTAAATACTATTTAAATTTCTTGAATATATTAAACCTAAATTAATTCATCCTCCATTGTTTACATATTTTTATTTAAGCTTTAATTAAATATTAACCTAAAGAACTTATTTAATAACTTAGCTCTAATTAATTTAATAAGTCCTAAAACATTCTTTTTCTTTAAATTAAATTATTCCTTGACTTAATTTAAATTTAGGAATATTTTTCTTATTATTAATATTATCTCTAATCTCCAAACTCCGGTTCGGCCTCGCGTATTTATCCTGAAAAGATAAAACTAAACATCTACTTTTAAAATAAATAATCATGACTTAAAATTATTAAAATAAGTCAAACACTTCATATATTTATAAAAATTCATTTTTAATTTAAATAGTAGCAATTATGCATGGCTTATACGTAATCTGATTTTTCGGGTTCTACAACTTCGACAGGATTTCATACAATTGAACACACCTTCTTGAGCTATGCCAAACTAACTCAACCGAGTGAAGTAATTAAATTTCTTTAATTATTTATCAAAAGGGAATTGCATGTCGCTCTGTCAAATCCCCTAGTTTTCAACCTACTTGACTATGAATATCGACGTGTATCCAACTTCATATCTCTATAAAAATAGTAAATCCAAAAACTATGCTACTTGTTCCTATCACAAGCTATTATTTAGAACTTACTCGCAATAAGATATTATTATTAAAGTTAGCTACGCTTTAATAATGCAATGAAAATAATAGCACAATCAAGAATAAATCAAAAATCGAGAAGTAAATTAAATAAACAAAGTTTCAGGGTAGGATCCCATGAAATACCAACAAATATGAAAGTTAGCGACTAGAATTCATGATTAAAACAATCCAGACAATATTTAAACAAGAAATTATAGCTAGAAATACTTGACTTCGCGAAAATGAGAAGAACGGTGCTCGGAAATCTTCAATTCTTCAACTCCAAGCCTTGTCTTCAACTCCAAGCCTTGTCTTCTCCTCCAAACTCTCGTGGCTCCTGAAAAGTCTCTTTTCCTTGCCTCATCTCGCCCATATGCCCCTTTTTCAACCAAACTTGGTAAGTATCAATCGGAAGGAAAGAAATCATGCAGACAATATTTTCTAAATTTGAGTCCTGCTTGCTACTGCCTGAGCGCCGACTCCTCTGTCTTGTTTCTTCCCACTCGCGCACGAGCGGTAAGATTATACCTCCCAAGCGCCGACTCTTCTATCTCCATTCTCTCTTTCTCACGCCCGAGCGGTAACATCATATTGCCCGAGCGCCAACCTTTCTATCAACATGCTCAGGAAATCAGTCTTTCGCGCACGAACGGTAAGATTCTACTGCCCGAGCGCCAAACTTTCTACCAAATTCTCTCCCTTTTCTTGTGGCTTGTGTTCTTCACCCCCGATTTCAATTTTCTGGCCATTTCACTTGCAAATTCATCAAGAGTGATCCATGATCATATGCATATGCTAATTTTAAAACGAACAAAATGTAGATGAAATGCGCACACACATAATGCAAATACACACAAAACTAATGTAATAAAATACGTGAAAACGACATATCAGGGCACTGCTAGAGGGCTGGTGCAGAGTCCTCCAAAAAGGTCCTAGGGGGTGTGTCTAGGAGTCTGTTCGGCTTGGCTATGGCCAAGACACGTCAGGTGCAGAAGAGAGGTTGAGGCTTGCATGAAAGAAAGAATAGGGGAACCTGGGAGCTCAGGGCTGGTCCAGGCCGGTTAGCAGGATCTGGAAGGGGTAGGCTCTAGTTTGGGCAATCGTGGTTCAGGGTGGTTCGATGGTGGCTCGGGGTTGTAGGCGCGTTGGCTTGGGGTGACGAGAAAAAAAGGCTCAATTAGGGTTAGGGAGGAAAAGTGGTTCAAATCGAGGGCTGCAAGGGATGGTCCAGGTTCACGGGGGTATTTTAAGGATGTAAAATCTAATTTTAAAATTTGGGAATAGAATATTTAGCTTTGAATTAATTCAAGTTCGAAACGCTTCACGGTTTAGCTATTAAGACATTAAATCGAAAGGCTTTGATTTACGTCTAAGAAAAATATTAGAAGTAAAAAATAAGATTAGATGATGCTAAGGATAGGCTCGAGTCAAGAAAATTAAGAAAAAGTAAAAAACGGGAAGTTCGGTTTCCAAGTGTAAAATGTTAATTTTATGTCCCGGGTAGTTTGAAAGGTCTGGTAGTGTCCCGAAGAATCATAATACATGCTAAATTATATTTTAAAATGTTTATGATAAATATGTTAAATTTTTATGATATATGCAAAGGTTGTACGATTTTTTCTGAAAAATGCTATTTTACGACTTTTGGAAGAAACCCATATTATATAAATAAACGGAAAGAGAAAAATATTTTGAAGAGTATAAACTGAGTGTGACACAGAGGATAAAAGTGGGGATATAATGAGAAAAAAACGCCCTAGAGGGGCCCGTTTATGAGAGAAGGCCCTAGAGGGAGCCCGACGATCGTATTTCCATATTTGGCCATGGCCCAGTTACGATAGTTGCTGGAGCCCCCTGCCCCCAGGTGCTTGGTGTATATAGAATGATCAGTCGACCAAATGATGAATGATAAATGAAAGTCATTTTAAAATATCAAACTTCTACCCAAAATGATATATGATGAGGAAATGATTTATAATGTTATATGCTAAAATCATTCACAATGAGGAAAGCTGAATGATATTATGGGTTTAAACGGTCTATGAAAATGTTATATGCTTATGAGATTTTATATGTAGAACCCGTAAATCAGTAGACGTAAAAGTCATGCATAATTCTAGATTTTTTTTAAATTTAATTGACTTCATTGCATGATTTTTTTTAAATGCATTTCTTTGAAGTTAATTATTTTATTATTTCAGTTCAGTAATTGATTTTTAGCATTTCAGTTATTTTAGTGAGGCCGGACCGGAGTTGGAGTTTTGAGATAGAATTTAAGATTTGAGAAATATTTCCAGGATTTAATTTAGCTAGCAAGTAAGTTAATTTAAGTTAAAAAGGAGGTTTGGGGATTTATTTTAATTATTTGAGGTGAGTAGAAAAATTAGTTCATTTAAGTTCTTAATTAAGGAATTAGTTCACTAAATTAATTAAAAGATTAGTGAGGCTTTTAAAGGTTAGTGATTTACTAAGTAATTAACATTTCCCCTTCATTTTTAATTGTGAAATTCGGCCACCTCATCCCCAAGTAGATTTGATATCAAACAATTCAATTGCCAACTCACCTTTGACCCTTTCTTGTATTTAATTAGGAAAATAATTCTTTGATCTTTCTAGCACCTTTTAATTATCTAATTAGCATTATCCAAACCTTGTTGGACATGCAAGACTCGGCCATCACACCTCCTAGAAGCATCCACCAAGAGTAGATAGTAAACTAGAATTCAAATTTCTAATAATGTAGACTTGGTCTTGCATGTATATCCCATTTATAGTGGATCTCTCCCACACCCTTTTAACCACTTAGCCTCCTCCCTACCACCGAATCAGACCCACTTTCAGTAGAAAAATCGTGAGAAAAAGCTAGGAAGAAAAGGGAGAAAACCGAGAGCAAGAATTAAGAGTAGCGATCCACTCCGCCGCGCCGTATCGTTCATCTTTTCGTTTCTATTTCAAACGAATCCAAGGCATGTCTAGATCTCTTTCAAACCTCAATCAAGCCATAGTAGTAAATTTTCTTACATCAAACTCACGAATTTACTGCATGAAAACCGAAATAATGACAGCAACATTCAAGAAAAATTCTGCACAGTTTTTGTTTGGTTCTTCATGCTTCACGTTTGGTATGTTTCTTTTCGATTTCAGGGATGGCTCGTTCCAGGGGCTCGAAGCTGCATATAGAAATGTATTAGGACATGTTAGAGTCAGGATAGAACGTTGGTTCCAGTCCCATAATCGCTGGAATTACAGAGTTGACAGCAACCTCCCATGTGTGTCCTTATGAGTTTCGGAAATTCAGATTTTCTGTCCAAGGGTAACGATCTGATCACGGCTGCCCTAGAGGCCTATAGCCATGGTTGGATCACTTCCCTAGCATGTCTAAGACGTGACTAAGTCGCCCTTTTGGTGGCTTGGTCCATGGCTCCTCGGTTTTTAATCAAAACAACAAAACAGCCCCTCCCCTTTCTCGCCCCTTCGGTTTTGACAGCAAGTTTGTTTCGAGTTTGGTTGCTTGGTGTGGATCTTGGTTGGCCTATGGCCCTTAGCCATGGTTTGGATCATTCCGTGTTTGTTTCTTGTATGGTTGGAATTGCGCGTTTGTTTCTTGTATGGTTCGAATTGTGGCTGGCCAAAAGCCCTTAGCCATGGTTTGGATCATTCCTTAGGATGTTGGTAAGGGTTTCTGGTCGGTGGTTCACGCCCCAATGGCCAATAGACGCGAAACCAACACAAGACGAACAAGTGCGCAGCTGCTGTATTTTGACAGCAAGTATGCTGCTGTTCAGAGGCGTCGTTTGAGTTCTTAGTTGGCTTTAGCCCATGGCCTTGGACTGGACAGTGCCTCATTGAGTTAGGAAGGTCATGTTTTCGACCGTTTGTCATTCGGATCATTTTTGAGGTCGTACGAGAATTTACGGTGCGACGTGCCAAATTGACTCTCGAAAGAGCGTTTCACGTTTTGGCCTCCGTTTCACACGAATTCGACTCTCATCATTTTAGGAGCATAATTTCAGTATGTTTAGCGTATTTTAATCATGACGTGATGACGGTTCAGTGTTGGTTCGGGTTGGTTCGGAGTCATGATTAAAATACGGAGTCGTTAGACGTAATGGTCGCATCTTTTGAACGTAAATTGCGTAGTTGGTCAAGTTTATTTCATTGCATATTTTTCATGGCACAGTTAGGTTGCAGCGAGCCTGGGGACGATCCAATCCAATCCAGTTGGTAAATTACAGGATTTTTCATTATGCCAGTTAAATTATATTACGTGCATAAAAACAGAAAATGATATTTTTGAGATTTATGCGATATGGCTTGTGGTTCATTCACTATGTGGGAGTGATATTTTATACAGTCGCCAGTGACCGCTCAGTTCAGTTTGGTACCATCCGGTCGCCAGTGACCGGTCAGATCAGTTTCAGTTTCAACCTCCCCGGTAGCCAGTTACCGATCAGTTTCAGCTTAGTGCAGTGGCCACAGGCGTAAAACATAATCTCAACAGAAAACTTTACCAGTTATTTCAGTACAGGGCTCCAAGGAGCAAATATTTTTACTGTGATTTTCAGTTCAGTTATGCACGTATTATAATTTCTCAGTACAGATTATTTTCAGCATGCCTCATGACATGAAATTTTATCCCATGCATATTTTACTTCAGATTTTACTCGTTACCTGCGATATATGCATGCTGAGTCTTTAGGCTCACTAGACTTGATTGTTGTAGGTACTGATGAGGCCAGGGCCGAGGGCGGGGACCAGTGAGCCATCTTGGGTCGGCAGTAGTGGCACCCGAGGACCTCAGCGCAGCAGTGTTTATTTTATTCCGCAAACAAATATTTTATCAGTCGTTGGATAAATTTTAAAATTGTTATTTTTGGCAACTTTATTTTCTTCCGCTGCAATATTTTGGAAACATTGAACTGATTCATCAATGATTTTATGAATGATGCCATTTAAGTTATTTTAAAAAGAAAATTTTTAATTTTCCGCAAATTTTCAAGCAAGAAGTTTTTAGGGCCTTTACAATTGGTATCGGAGCGGTGGTTCTGTATAGGGTACACTACTACTGACCGCGAGAAGCTCACGAAGCCACGTCTACGGTCTGTAAGTTTTCAGTTCAGCATTTTGTTCAGCATTTTATTTAAAGCATGAATTATTTTGTCAGCATGCTTCCAGATTTTCAGTATTTCTGTGTTCAGTTATAATAAATTATGGAATTATGGATGTTAGTTACGTATGGGCTTATGTTGGAATAGTATGCCCCCTAGACGTCAAGTAGGACGCCCGAGAGGTGGTGGCGAGCACCGCCGCGAGGACGATGACGACCAGAGACAAGAGAGGCAGACACCTCCACCTCCTCCTCCTCCACCGCCCCCACCGGACATGAGTGCCCAGATGCTAGCTGGGATGACACAGTTCTTCGCACAGTTTGCGGGGAACAATGCTGTGGTGACTAGGCCGACAGGGCCCGAGGCTGTTTACGAGCGATTTATGAAAATGCTACCGAAGGAGTTCTCTGGGACATCTGACCCCATGGTTGCCGAGGATGGATCAAATCTCTCGAGGTCATTTTCGAGTTTATGGAGCTAGGAGACGAAGACCGAGTCCGATGCGCCACCTATCTGTTCACTGGAGACGCCCGCTTATGGTGGGAAGGAGCTTCGGTAGCCTTGACTTTGGCTACACTTTCTTGGACCCGCTTCACGGAGGTTTTCTACTCCAAGTATTTTGCTGAGGAGGTTCGCACCAGGCTGACCACCGAGTTTATGAGTCTGAGGCAAGGAGATATGACGGTTACGGAGTTTATCCATAAGTTCGAGAGGGGCTGTCACTTTGTGCCCCTGATAGCGAATGATGCCAGAGCCAAGCTGATGCACTTCATGGTGGGTTTACGGCCGATCTTGCGCCGGGATGTTAGGGTATCCGACCCTGCTACTTATGAGATTGCCGTCTCCAAGGCCTTAGCCGCAGAGCAGGATCTGCGGGATATCGAGAGGGATCGCCAGGGCAAGCGCCCAGTCCAGGCACCGCACCGCCCTCCTCCTCATCAGCATCAGCAACAGAATAAGAGGCCTTTTCATGGACCGCCCAGGAACCGAGGCCAGCAGCAGCAGCAGCAGCGGGGACGCCCAGCCCCGAGGACTCAGGAGCACCCATTCTGTCCGAGGTGCTCTCGTCGTCATCCTGGAGCATGTATGGCTGGCTCAGGAAAGTGTTTTAAGTGTGGCAGTACAGACCACATGTTGCTGCAGTGCCCTCAGAGGAATCTGCCTACTCAGGGCAGAGTTTTTGCTCTCCATGCCGCAGAAACCAACCCTGAGATCATGTTATTGACAGGTACCTTTAAGCTTTAAGTTATCATTGAAATTCCGTGTTTTGACTATCGGGAGTAAGATTTGAACATAGAACCGCGATAGGATTGCATGCTCTACTTAGTATTATTTTCGGGACTTAGTTAGAAGAACTTTGACCTTTGCATGTCTATAAGCTTAGCTCTCGTGATCTTTGGGTTCTGCTTAGTATTCCAAACTTTCAGGGAGAATTTTCATAGCCGGCAAAGCTACCAAGGCCTTGATAGATTCAGGGGCCACTCACTCGTTCATTTCGGAGATCTTCGCAAACTTTCTGAAAATCAAGACCATTGGGCTAGACATAGCCTTTTCAGTAGTGTTGCCGTCAGGCGAGGAGATGGCAGCCACCAATGTTATCCGAGATATAGACCTTGAGCTGCACGGTAAGCTTGTATATGCAGATCTGATTGTGCTACCGATGCCGGAATTTGACATCATCCTAGGGATGGACTGGCTACTGAAGAACAGAGTATTGATCGACTTCCAGCGGAGATCTGTTCTTGTCCGACCGCCTGGAATGGAGCAGTTCTTATTTGAGCCGGACAGGTACTTTTCGTTACCGTGCATTATTCCATATGTTCAGGCTAGGAAGCTCATGCATAGAGGGTGTCGGGCAATTCTAGCGACCTTTTTATCTGTCCCCGAGGAACCCAGCCAGTCAGCCTCAGATGTTCCGATCGTCAGAGATTTCTTAGACGTTTTTCCCTAGGACGTCTCTGGTATGCCACCTGAGAGAGAGGTGGAGTTTTCCATTGAGCTGATGCCAGGTACGGCTCCGATGTCCAAAGCGCGTACCGATTAGCGCCGACAGAGATGGCAGAGCTTAAGAAGTAGATTCAGGAACTTCTGGACAAGGAGTTCATTTACCCGAGCTTTTCACCATGGGGCGCGCCAGTCTTGTTTGTTAAGAAGAAGGATGGTTCGACGATGCTTTGCATTGACTATCGAGAGTTGAACAGGGTTACAGTTAAGAACAAATACCCACTGCCGAGGATTGAGGATCTGTTTGACCAGTTGCAGGGAGCTTCGAAGACAGCTTTCAGGTACTCGTTATGCTGATGTCTCGAAGACAGCTTTCAGGACTCGTTATGGTCACTACGAGTTCCTTGTGATGCCGTTCGGTCTAACGAATGCGCCAGCGATCTTCATGGATCTCATGAATCGCGTATTTCAGCCATACCTCGACCAGTTTGTGATAGTGTTCATAGATGACATTCTCGTCTACTCCAAGAGTCGGGAGGAGCACAGCAGGCATCTGACCATAGTGCTGCAGACATTGCAGAAACACAAATTATTCGCAAAGTTCAGTAAGTGCGAATTCTTGTTAGAGAAGGTGGCGTTCTTGGGCCACATTGTTTCTAGCAGTGGCATTGAGGTAGACCCGGCAAAAGTCGCTGCAGTCAAAGATTGGGTTGTGCCTCAGAATGCATCCGAGATCCGCAGTTTCCTTGGGCTAGCAGGATATTACAGGAAATTCATTCAGGGATTCTCCTCCATTGTCGTTCCACTCACCGCACTGACAAAGAAGAATGTGAAGTTTGTGTGGAGCGAGGAGTGTCAGAAGATCTTCGATACTTTGAAGCAAGCTCTTATCTCAGCACCCGTTTTGGCTGTACCGTCAGGATCCGGTGAGTTTGTCCTTTATACCGATGCTTCGAAGCTTGGTTTAGATGCAGTTTTGATGCATCATGGAAGAGTGATAGCTTATGCTTCTCGACAGTTGAAAATCCATGAGAAGAACTACCCTACCCATGATCTGGAGTTAGCAGCCGTAGTTTTTGCTTCGAAGATTTGGAGGCACTATCTGTATGGAGAGAAATGCCAGATCTTTACCGACCACAAGAGCCTCAAGTATTTCTTTACGTAGAAGGAGCTGAACATGCGTCAGAGGCGTTGGTTGGAGCTTGTGAAAGACTACGATTGTGACATTAGCTACCACCCGGGTAAAGCTAATGTAGTTGCGGATGCTTTGAGCAGGAAAGTCGCAGTGATGGCTCATTTGACGATGCAGAGACCTCTTCAGACTGAGATGCAGAGGTTTGATCTTGAGACTTACCCTCGAGGTAGAGTTCCTCGTCTATCTACCTTAACCATTCAGTCTTCCCTTTTGGACCGTATTCGCAGTGGTCAGGCCGCAGATGAGCAGTTGGCATAGTGGAAGAAGAGAGATGAAGCCAAGGGCAGTGTTTTGTATTCAGTCACCGACGGTATTGTGAGATTACCGAGACAGGATATGGGTTCCTAGCAGTGATTCTATCCGAGCAGACATCTTATCAGAGGCCCATACGTCCCCGTACTCCATTCACCCTGGAAGTACGAAGATGTAGAAAGATCTGTAGCTATTGTATTGGTGGCCAGGGATGAAGAAGAACATCAGGCGTTTTGTATCCGAGTGCCTGACTTGCCAGTTAGTGAAGGCCGAGCATCAGAGACCAGCAGGTTTGCTCAAGCCTCTTCCTATTCCCGAGTGGAAGTGGGAGAACATTACCATGGACTTTGTGACCGGATTGCCGAGGTCAGCCAGAGGATCGAATGCCATTTGGGTGATTGTAGATCGTCTTACAAAATCAGCGCACTTCTTGCCTATTAAGACGACTTTCACCATGGTTCAGTATGCAGAGTTGTATAACCGGGAGATAGTCCGACTCCATGGCATTCCAGTTTCTATCGTATCCGACAGAGATCCCAGATTCACTTCCTCATTTTGGAAGAGTTTGCATTCGACTTTGGGTACGGAGTTGCTGTTTAGCACAGCCTTTCATCCGCAGACAGATGGGCAGTCGGAGCGAGTTATTCAGATTTTGGAGGATCTTCTTCGTGCTTGCGTCATTGATTTCTCAGGGAGTTGGGAGTCTAACCTGCCACTGGTTGAGTTCACCTACAACAACAGCTTCCAGTCTTCCATTGGTATGGCTCCGTATGAAGCACTGTATGGCCGCAAGTGCAGATATCCTGTTCATTGGGATGAGGTAGGAGAGAGAGCAGAGTTGGGTCCAGAGATTGTTCAGCAGGCAGCAGAGGTAGTTGTCAAGATCCGTGATAGGATGAGAACTGCTCAGAGCCGACAGAAGAGTTATGCCGATCAGCGGAGGAGAGATTTAGAGTTTGCAGTGGGTGATCATGTCTTCATGAAAGTGGCACCTATGAAGGGTGTCATGAGATTTGGGAAGAAAGGGAAGCTCAGTCCGAGATTCATTGGACCGTTTGAGATCCTTGACAGAGTAGGGACGCTAGCGTATCGTGTGGCTCTTCTTCCGAATCTGGCCGGAGTACACAATGTCTTTCACGTCTCCATGCTGAGAAAGTACGTGGCGAACCCTTCGCATGTGCTGAATTTTGAGCCGTTGCAGCTTACTCCGAACTTATCTTATGAGGAGAGACCCGTGCAGATCCTAGACAGACAGGAGAAGAAGCTTCGGAACAAGCTGGTTAAGCGAGTCAAAGTCAAGTGGCTCAACCATTCAGAGGAGGAAGCTACATGGGAATCAAAGTCAGAGATGAGGGAGCGTTACCCTGAGTTATTCGGTGAGTTCTAATTTCGAGGACGAAATTTATTTTAAGGGGGGAAGGATTGTAGAACCCGTAAATCAGTAGACATAAAAGCCATGCATAATTCTAGATTTTTTTTAAATTTAATTGACTTCATTGCATGATTTTTTTTAAATGCATTTCTTTTAAGTTAATTATTTTATTATTTCAGTTCAGTAATTGATTTTTAGCATTTCAGTTATTTTAGTGAGGCCGGACCGGAGTTGGAGTTTTGAGATAGAATTAAAGATTTGAGAAATATTTCCAGGATTTAATTTAGCTAGCAAGTAAGTTAATTTAAGTTAAAAAGGAGGTTTGGGGATTTATTTTAATTATTTGAGGTGAGTAGAAAAATTAGTTCATTTAAGTTCTTAATTAAGGAATTAGTTCACTAAATTAATTAAAAGATTAGTGAGGCTTTTAAAGGTTAGTGATTTACTAAGTAATTAACATTTCCCCTTCATTTTTAATTGTGAAATTCGGCCACCTCATCCCCAAGTAGATTTGATATCAAACAATTCAATTGCCAACTCACCTTTGACCCTTTCTTGTATTTAATTAGGAAAATAATTTTTTAACCACTTAGCCTCCTCCCTACCACCGAAATCAGACCCACTTTCAGTAGAAAAATCGTGAGAAAAAGCTAGGAAGAAAAGGGAGAAAACCGAGAGCAAGAATTAAGAGTAGCGATCCACTCCTCCGCGCCGTATCGTTCATCTTTTCGTTTCTATTTCAAACGAATCCAAGGCATGTCTAGATCTCTTTCAAACCTCAATCAAGCCATAGTAGTAAATTTTCTTACATCAAACTCACGAATTTACTGCATGAAAACCGAAATAATGACAGCAACATTCAAGAAAAATTCTGCACAGTTTTTGTTTGGTTCTTCATGCTTCACGTTTGGTATGTTTCTTTTCGATTTCAGGGATGGCTCGTTCCAGGGGCTCGAAGCTGCATATAGACATGTATTAGGACATGTTAGAGTCAGGATAGAACGTTGGTTCCAGTCCCATAATCGCTGGAATCACAGAGTTGACAGCAACCTCCCATGTGTGTCCTTATGAGTTTCGGAAATTCAGATTTTCTGTCCAAGGGTAACGATCTGATCACGGCTGCCCTAGAGGCCTATAGCCATGGTTGGATCACTTCCCTAGCATGTCTAAGACGTGACTAAGTCGCCCTTTTGGTGGCTTGGTCCATGGCTCCTCGGTTTTTAATCAAAACAACAAAACAGCCCCTCCCCTTTCTCGCCCCTTCGGTTTTGACAGCAAGTTTGTTTCGAGTTTGGTGGCTTGGTGTGGATCTTGGTTGGCCTATGGCCCTTAGCCACGGTTCATACCATACCCCAAGATGTCTAGATTGTGCCATGGTCAATTAAATGGCCACTGGAACGACAAGGGATGTCAAACGAAGTAGTGCATTCCATGCGCGCAGAATTGTTTCTCGGTTGGAATTTCGGGTTTGTTTCTGGTATGGTTCGAATTGTGGCTGGCCAAAAGCCCTTAGCCAGGGTTTGGATCATTCCTTAGGATGTTGGTAAGGGTTTCTGGTCGGTGGTTCACGCCCCAATGGCCAATAGACGCGAAACCAACACAAGACGAACAAGTGCGCAGCTGCTGTATTTTGACTGCAAGTATGCAGCTGTTCAGAGGCGTCGTTTGAGTTCTTGGTTGGCTTTTAGCCCATGGCCTTGGACTGGACAGTGCCTCATTGAGTTAGGAAGGTCATGTTTTTGACCGTTTGTCATTCGGATCATTTTTGAGGTTGTACGAGAATTTACGGTGCGACGTGCCAAATTGACTCTCGAAAGAGCGTTTCACGTTTTGGCCTCCGTTTCACACGAATTCGACTCTCATCATTTTAGGAGCATAATTTCAGTATGTTTAGCGTATTTTAATCATGACGTGATGACGGTTCAGTGTTGGTTCGGGTTGGTTCGGAGTCATGATTAAAATACGGAGTCGTTAGACGTAATGGTCGCATCTTTTGAACGTAAATTGCGTAGTTGGTCAAGTTTATTTCATTGCATATTTTTCATGGCACAGTTAGGTTGCAGCGAGCCTGGGGACGATCCAATCCAATCCAGTTGGTAAATTACAGGATTTTTCATTATGCCAGTTAAATTATATTACGTGCATAAAAACAGAAAATGATAATTTTGAGATTTATGCGATATGGCTTGTGGTTCATTCACTATGTGGGAGTGATATTTTATACGGTCGCCAGTGACCGCTCAGTTCAGTTTGGTACCATCCGGTCGCCAGTGACCGGTCAGATCAGTTTCAGTTTCAGCCTCCCCGGTAGCCAGTTACCGATCAGTTTCAGCTTAGTGCAGTGGCCACAGGCGTAAAACATAATCTCAACAGAAAACTTTACTAGTTATTTCAGTACAGGGCTCCAAGGAGCAAATATTTTACTGTGATTTTCAGTTCAGTTATGCACGTATTATAATTGCTCAGTACAGATTATTTTCAGCATGCCTCATGACATGAAATTTTATCCCATGCATATTTTACTTCAGATTTTACTCGTTACCTGCGATATATGCATGCTGAGTCTTTAGGCTCACTAGACTTGATTGTTGTAGGTACTGATGAGGCCAGGGCCGAGGGCGGGGACCAGTGAGCCAGCTTGGGTCGGCAGTAGTGGCACCCGAGGACCTCAGCGCAGCAGTGTTTATTTTATTCCGCAAACAAATATTTTATCAATCGTTGGATAAATTTTAAAATTGTTATTTTTGGCAACTTTATTTTCTTCCGCTGCAATATTTTGGAAACATTGAACTGATTCATCAGTGATTTTATGAATGAGGCCATTTAAGTTATTTTAAAAAGAAAATTTTTAATTTTCCGCAAATTTTCAAGCAAGAAGTTTTTAGGGCCTTTACATTATACCAGCTTATTTTATTAAAAGATATATTTTAAAGCTGCATGTGCTTGTATATGTATTATTTGCAACGTATGGTAAGAACATGCCGAATCATTAGACTCACTAGGTTTGAATGGTTGAAGGTGAGGATAATAATGAGAGAGGCGCTGACGCTTGAGTGGATCGGTCTGACAGTACACCCCGACGTACATTCGTTTTCCGTATTAGATTAAGATTTAAAGTTTTAAATTAAAGATTTTGAGGATTATTTTATTAAAAATTTTATGCTTTGTTTTGAGATCTAGTCGTTGGAATATTTTTAATAGACGTATGATTTTATTGTTGGCGTTTTATGAGTTTTATGCAGTTAAAATTTTTTAAATGTTGAGTTTATTTTTAAAATAGGAGTTCGAATTTCATGATTTATGATTTTATATATATAAAAAAATTTGTTATTTTAAAGTTAAAAAGTGAGGGAAATTTCGGTTGGTATTAGAGCGAAGGATCTCGAAAAGCTTCTGTTAATGCCACTCCGAGAAGCTCAAGAAGTCAAGCCTCAAAGTCTGTGAAGTTTACTACTTAAAATATTATATGCTAAATTATAAATGTTTCTATGATATATGAATTAGGAGGATAATTAGACATATTTTTAAATTTAAATGCATGTTTGTTATATGGTTGGACGATGCATAAAGTGATGCTTCCCAGACGTGCTATTCCCATGAACACTGAGGAGGAGAGGCGTGAGGAGGTACCTCGACCACCCTCAGATGCTGCTTCACATGTGCTCGAGGGGATGGCTCGTTTATTGGAGCAGCATCATGGAAATGCTGCTTGGGGACGACCTGATGATATGTACATGCAGTTTCGGAGGATGGATCCGAAGAAAGTTTGTGGTACGTACTACTGATCTGTTCATTGCTGGGTGGTGTATCAGGTCTTTGGAGGTGATCTTTGTTATATGAACATGGTGGATGCTAACACGGTCTGATACGCCATTCATATGCTTAAGGATGAATCATCTATGTGGTGGGAAGGAGATGATCGAGGGGTGAATTTGAATTCCCTTACCTCGGAAGACTTCAAGTGTAGAGGACCAAAATTCGTGTTTGAAAATTTGCGGAATAATTTAAAATTTTCTCTTTAAATAAATAAAATGCCTCATTCATAAAATATACTGATAAAAATATTCAATGTTTAAAGTAGCAGCGGAATAAAAGTTTAAATGTCAAAATAGCAGCGGAAGTAAATATATGTTTCAAAACAACAACTTAAAAATAGTTCAACAAAATAAAAACTGAGTTTGGAATAAAAATAATAAGTGCTGAAAATGAGGATCCTCGGGTTCCTACTACTTGCCTACCCAAGATGGCACACTAGTCCCCGCCCTCGGTCCCGACCTCATCAGTACCTACAACAATTAAGTCTAGTGAGTCTAAAGACTCAGCATGCATATATCGTGAATAACAAGTAAAAATATATCATAAAGATTCATGCCATGTAAAGATATGATATTGTGAAGTGTAATGTGAAAATCGTGTCATGAATAATTATAAATACGTGCATAACTGAAAAATCGTAAGTGAAATGTTAGCTCGATAGAGACCTGTCATAAAATAGCATATCATAATTTTCTGTTGAGATTATGTTCTACGCAAGTGACCCATAACATGAACTGAATCGTTTGATCAGACTAAACCACAGTATACTGGATGGTAGAGATCCTTACAGCCCTTGGACTGGATATCCGTACCCATACATGAACATGAACAGGTCAGTAGCCATCGGATGAAGTAATAATCCCATAAGCTGCAATCCCATGAGTGTGAAGTGGCCACAAGACATATCACATATATCTCAAAAATAAACTTTTATATTTTATGCACGTAATATAATTAAATTCCTGAGTTAATTACCAATTGGGTTGGATCGTTCCCAGGCTCGCTGCGACCTAATTCTAAGATGAAGAATATGCAAATAAACTCAACTTGACCAACATAACAAAAATCGAACTAAAAACGAGACTATTACGCCCAACAAACTTAATATTTAACCTTGACTCCGTATCAACCCAAACAAACATCGAACCATCATTTAGACATGATTAAAATATACCTAAAATGATGAAAAATATATATCAAGGGCTGTAATACACGAAAATGGTGCATGGAGGCCAAAATCATGGAACGCTCTTTCGAGAGTCACTTTGGCACATTGCACCGTAATTTCTCGTACGTCATCTAAACTTAACCAAATCACAAATGGCCATAAACATGACTTTCCTAACTCAATAAGGTACTGTCCAGTCCAAGGCCATAGGCTAAAAGCTAACCAAGAACTCGTACGTGACCTCTGAACCGGACTTACAGCTGCTGTCAAAAAAATACAGCAGTAGCTGTTGCGTTTCTTTGCTTTGTTTTCAAGACTATCGGCCATTTGGGCCTGAACCACCGATCAGAGCCTCTTACCAATATCCTAAGGTATGGCTTGAACCATGGCTAAGGGCCCTATGCCAACCAAAATCCAAGCAACACCCGAAACAACTCACAAGCTCCACCCAAGAACGCATATGGCACGCGTGGGGTGTTTCAATTGTTTGGCTGTCATGTATCATTCTAGTAGCCATGTAATCGACCATTGCATGATCTAGAAATCATGAGGTATTGTATGAACCATGGCTAAGGGCTAAAAAGCCAACCAAGATCCACACCAACCAAGAAGCCGAAGCTTCACACACACAAACGATATGCAGAAAAACTGAAACTGAAGGGACTTGCGTTGTTGCTGTCCAATCGGCTTGGGACGTGGCTCAAGCCACTTAAGGCCGACTTGACCACGTCCTATGCTTGCTAGTGAAGTGTCCTAGCCATGGCTACCGGCCCTTGGCCAGCCATGGCTCGAGCACTAACCAAAGCAAGCCATTGACAGCAATTGAGTCTCGACTATGGCACTTGTTTCTTGCTTAATGATTTGGAGCATCTAACTCACGATTTTTGGGCTTGAACCCTTGATCAAACTTGACCCTAACATACCCTAGGACATGGCCATAAGTAGCCTTGAGCCCCTATAAATCGAGCCAACCCTGAAACCATCAAAACAAATACTTGCGCGAAGCATGAAGGGAAGCAAAAAATCTGTGCAGAATTTTGTGAAGTGTTGGTGTCAAAATTTCGGTTTTTACCGTTAAATCATGTACATGTTATGTTTAAAAATCAGTATATGACTTGATTGAAGAGCAAGTGATAATATAAACATGCCTTAGATTTGTTTGAAATGAAAACAAATCGATTACGACGACACGGCGTGGATGAGACGGAGTTGCTTTGCTTCTTGCTTTTCTCTCTTATTTTCTCTCAAGCCTCACACGATTTTTCTCTCAAGTTTACTCTGAAATTTTGAGAATTATGGGGAGGGAAATGGCTAGGGAATGAAGGGAAGTTTACTAAATAAAAAAGAAGATTTGAGGAGAAAGGTTAATCTTGCTATCCTAGTGGTTTGATAGATAAGGAATGAAGAGTGATTTGATTTGATTTAAATGGAGTGGCCGATTTTTATCATTCAAAAACAAGGTAGGAAATTGCTTAATTACTAATTATTGAAGATTAAATAGTGAGGGATTATCTACCAAGAAAATGGGTAAGGAAGGGAATCAAAGTTGGTGAGTTGTCAACTATTTCAAATCTTTCATGAGGGTGGCCCATTTTCTTGCTTTTAAAATGAGGTGAAATATTGCTAAATTATTAATTATTGAGGATTAAAATTGTGGGAATTATTCTACCATGAAGGGATATGGAAAGATATCAAAAATGGAGAGTTGATAAACTTATCAAATCTTATAAGGGGGTGGCCGAATTTTATAAGATAATGGGAGGGAAAAATTGCTTAAATAATGTATTTTAAATCTTTAGAGTTTTATCTACACATTAAATATTTTAGTGAATTAATAAATTAGTTATTGATCTTAAAGGAATTTATTTACTACTTATCTCAAATTACTTAAATAAATCATTTAAACATTCTTTTACATTAAATTAACTTATTATTTATCTTAATTAAATTTTCTTAATATTAAATTTTATCTTCATACTCCAACTCCAGTCCGGCCTCACTTATTTAACTTGAAAGATAGTAACTAAACTACTGCGATTTAAAATAAATAATCAAAACTAAATAACTTTAAAATGCCTAAAAATAAAGAAATCATTTTTTAATTTAAATACTAGAAATTATGCATGGCTTATACGTAGTCTGATTTACGGGTTCTACAACTCTCCCCCCTTAAAAGAAATATCGTCCTCGAAATTAAAACTCACCGAATAACTCGGGATAACGGCTCCTCATCTCTGGCTCAGACTCCCACGTTGCTTCCTCCTCTGAATGATTAAGCCTACTTGACTTTTACTCGCTTAACCAGCTTGTTCCGAAGCTTCTTTTCCTGTCTGTCTAAGATCCACCCTGGTCTTTCTTCATAAGACAGGTTCGGAGTGAGCTGCAACGGCTCAAAGTTCAAGACATGCAAAGGATTCTCCATATACTTCCTCAGCATAAAGACGTGGAACACATTGTGTACTCCGGACCAGATTCGGCGGAAGAGCAACATGATAAGCTAGCGTCCCAACCCTGTCGAGGATCTCAAATGGTCAGATGAATCTCGGACTGAGCTTTTCTTTCTTCCCGAACCGCATGACACCTTTCATAGGTGCTATCTTCACGAAAACATGGTCATCAACGGCAAACTCTAGATTTCTCCTCCTCTGATCCGCATAGCCTCTTCTGTCGGCTCTGAGCAGTCTTCATCCTATCATGGATCTTGACTCCTACATCGGTAGCCTGCTGAATAATCTCTGGACCAAATTCTGATATCTCCCCTACTTCATCCCAATGAAAATGCGATCTGCACTTACGACCATACAGTGCTTCATATGGAGCCATACCTATAGACGACTGAAAACTGTTGTTATAGGTGAACCCTACCAATGGCAAATTGGACTCCCAACTCCCCGAGAAATCGATGACACAAGCACGGAGAAGATCCTCCAAAATCTGGATAACTCTCTGTGACTGCCCATCTGTCTGAGGGTGGAAAGCTGTGCTAAACAACAACTTCGTACCCACTGCTGAATGCAGACTCTTCCAAAATGCGGAAGTGAATCTAGGATCTCAGTCAGATACTATAGAAACAGGAATACCATGAAGTCTGACTATTTCTCGGATATACAACTCTGCATACTGAATCATGGTGAAAGTCGTTTTGATAGGCAAGAAGTGCGCTGATTTGGTAAGACGATCAACAATCACCCAGATCACATTTGATCCTCTAGCTGACTTTGGCAAACCGACCACGAAGTCCATGGTAATATTCTCCCACTTCCACTCGGGAATAGGAAGAGGCTTGAGCAAGACTGCTGGTCTCTGATGCTCCGCTTTCACTAGCTGACATGTCAGACACTCGGATACAAAACGTCTGATATCCTTCTTCATTCCTGGCCACCAATACAATAACTGCAGATCTTTTTACATATTCGTACTCCCAGGATGAATAGAGTACGGCGACATATGGGCCTCTGATAGAATATCTGCTCGAATAGAATCACTGCTAGGAACCCACATTCTGTCTCGGTATCTCACAATACCGTCGCTTACTGTATACAAAACACTGCCCTTGGCCTCATCTCTCTGCTTCCACTTTGCCAACTGCTCATCTGCAGACTGACCACTGCGAATACGGTCTAGAAGAGAAGACTGAATCGTCAAAGTAGACAGACGGGGAACTCTACCTCGAGGATGAGTCTCTATATCAAACCTCTGCATCTCAAACTGAAGAGGCCTCGAAATCGCTAGATGAGCTATCACTGCGACTTTCCTGCTCAATGCATCCGCAACTACATTAGCTTTACCCAGGTGGTAGCTAATGTCATAGTCATAGTCCTTCACTAGCTCCAACCAACGCCTCTGA
Organism: Primulina eburnea; assembly: GCF_022965805.1. Lineage (NCBI taxonomy): Eukaryota > Viridiplantae > Streptophyta > Magnoliopsida > Lamiales > Gesneriaceae > Primulina > Primulina eburnea. Next base: position 20,618,112 of record NC_133105.1, read on the forward strand.
AGCATATTCAGCTCTTTCTGCGTAAAGAAGTACTTGAGGCTCTTATGGTCGGTAAAGATTTGACACTTCTCTCCGTACAAATAATTCCTCCAAATATTCAAGCAAAAACTACTGCGGCCAGCTCTAGATCATGAGTAGGGTAATTCTTCTCATGGATTTTCAACTGTCGAGAAGCATACGCTATCACCTTCCCATGCTGCATCAACACTGCGCCTAAACCGAGCATCGAAGCATCGGTATACAAAACAAAGTCTCCTGGCCCTGGCGGCATGGCCAATACTGGCGCTGAGATAAGAGCTTGCTTCAAAGTATCGAAGCTCTTCTGACACTCGTCGCTCTACACAAATTTAACATTCTTCTTTGTCAACGACATGAGTGGAACTGCGATAGAGGAGAATCCCTGAACAAACTTCCGATAATATCCTGCTAGCCCAAGGAAACTACGGATCTCGGATGCATTCTGCGGCACAACCCAATCTCTAACTGCTGCAATTTTCGCTGGGTCTACCTTGATACCGCTGCTAGAAATGATGTGGCCTAAGAACGCCACCTTCTCTAACCAGAACTCGCACTTGCTGAACTTCGCAAATAACGTATGCTTCTGTAGGGTCTGCAAAACTGCGATCAAATGTCTACTGTGATCCTCTTGATTATTTGAGTAGACGAGAATGTCTTCTATGATTACTATCACGAATTGATCAAGATATGGCTGAAATACGCGATTCATGAGATCCATGAAGATCGATGGCGCATGCGTCAGACCGAACGGCATCACCAGGAACTTGAAGTGGCCATATCGAGTCCTAAAAGCATTCTTGGAAACATCGGCGTCTTTCACCATCAATTGGCGATAACCAGAACGCAGATCAATCTTTGAGAAAACTGAAGCTCCCAGCAACTAATCAAATAAATCCTCAATCCTCGGGAGTGGGTATTTGTTCTTCACTGTAACCCTGTTCAATTCCCGGTAGTCAATGCAAAGCCTCATCGTGCCATCTTACTTCTTCACAAACAAGACTGGCACGCCCCACGGTAAAAAACTCGGGTGATGAACTCCTTTTTCATGAAGTTCCTGAATCTGCTTCTTAAGTTCTGCCATCTCTGTCGGTGCTAATCGGTACGGTGCTTTGGAGATCGGAGCCGTACCTGGCATAAGCTCAATAGAAAACTCCACCTCTCGCTTGGGTGGCATACCAGAGACGTCATCAGGAAATACGTCTAGAAAATCCCTAACAATTGGGACATCGGAGGCTGACTGACTGGGTGCCTCGGGAACGGATATAAAAGTTGCTAAAAACGCCCGACACCCTCTATGCATGAGCTTCCTAGCCTGGACACAAGGTATAATGCACAGTAAAGGAAAGTACCTGTCTGGCTCAAATAAGAACTGCTCCATCCCAGGCGGTCGGACTAGAACAGATCTACGCTGGAAGTCGATCAAAACTCTGTTCCTTAGTAGCCAGTCCATACAAAGAATGATATCAAACTCTGGCATCGAAAAAACGATAAGATCCGCATAAGCAAGATTTCCATGAAGCTCGAGGTCTATGTCTCGGATCACATTAGTAGCTGCCATCTCCTCTCCCGAAGGCAGTACTACTGAATAGATTATATCTAGCCCAATGGTCTTGACCTTGAGAAATTAGCAAAGGTCTCCAAAATGAATGAATGAGTAGCCCCTGAATATATCAAGGCTTTCGTAGCTGAACCCGCTATAAAAATTCTTCCTGAAAGGTTGGAACGTCAAGTCAAACCCAATAATCACAAGAACTAACCTATAGACATGCAAATGTCAAAGTTCTTCTAACATAATTCCCGAAAGTATCACTGATTAGAGCATGCAATTCTATCACAATTCTAAGTTCAAAATCTTAGTCCAGATTCCCAAAACATTGAATTTCAAATATTAACTTAAAGATTTAAGATACCTGTCATGAGCATGGTGTCTGGGTTCATCTCCGCTGCATGGAGTGCAAAAACTTTGCCTTGGGTAGGCAGACTCCCCTGTGGGCATTGCTGCAGCAAGTGCTCTGGACTACCACACTTGTAACACTTCCCTGAACCATACATACACGCTCCAGCATGGCGGCGTGTGCACCTAGGACAGACTGGGTGCTCAAAAGTCCTCGGGACTGCGCGTCCCCGCTGCTGCTGCTGTCCTCTGTTCCTGGGTGGGCCGTGGAAAGGCTTCTTATTCTGTGGCAGCTGCTAAGGAGGAGGGCGGTGTGGCACTTGGACTGGTCGCTTGCCCCGGTGGTCTCTCTCTATATCCTACGGATCCGGCTCTGCAGCTAGAGCTCTGGAGACAGCGACATCATACGTAGTAGGGCCAACCACCCTAACATCACAGCGCAAGATCGGCCGTAGACCATCCAGAAAGTGTCTCAGCTTTGCTCCGGCATCGTTGGAAATTAGGGGCATAAAATGGCAACCCCTTTCAAACTTACGGATGAACTCCGTAACAGTTATGTCTCCCTGCCTTAGGGTCATGAACTCCCTGGTCAACCTGGAACGCACCTTGTTAGTAAAATATTTCGAGTAGAATACCTTGGTGAAGCGCGTCCAGCTCAGAGTAGCTAAGTTCAGGGCTACGGATGCTCGTTCCCACCATAAGCGGGCATCTCATCTAAATAGATATGTCGCACAACAGGACCCTATCCTCGTCTCTAAGCTCCATGAACTCGAAGATAACCTCAAAGGACTTAATCCAGCCCTCGGCAATCATAGGATCTGAAGTCCCTGAGAACTCCTTCGGTCTCATTTTCATGAACCGCTCATAGGTAGCCTCAGGCCCTGTCGGCCTGGTTGCAACATTACTATTTCCCGCAAACTATGCGAAGAACTGAGTCATCCCAGCTAACATCTGGGCATTCATATCCGGTGGAGGTGGAGGTGGGAAATCTGTAACGTCCCGAAAATTTAAAGGTCCACACGAACCACATGAATGCAATTATTAAATTTTTTGTGTATTTTAATTAAATGTTTTAATTGCATTAAGTAATTATGTTGTGCATATTTACATGTTTAAAATATATTTTCTACATGATTGCATTAAAATGTATTTTTTAAGGTTATTCGAGTTGCGATCTGAAAAATAGAAAATGATTTCATTAAATAATTGTTTTTAATTACTTTAATTAAGGATGATGCTTTTTCCTATTTTTGAAAATAAGGAGTTTTGAGGTGATTTTATACGCCAGGACGTAATTTTTATCGTTGTTGATTTTTCAACCAAATACGGACTTTTTACCAACCCGGCTATTAAATTCACAAACTTATTTAAGCAAAATTATTTTTAATATTTTAATTAAATACTAATTAAGCACTAATGGGATTAATTATATGCTTAATGGGCCTAAGCCTAATTAGTAATTAATTAACTATAAAATATATAAAAAACCCTCCCCAAACCTCATACTTTGACACGCCTCTTTTCTGAAATTGCACCCACCAAAACACACGGCACACTCACACAATTGAAAGGGAATTTTCGGAAAAAGCTCAAGCGAAATTCAAGCCAAGGTTCTTGTCCGTTCTTCGCAAATCATCAACGGTTTTTCGTGCGTATAAAACGCAAAGGTACGCCTTATTCTCCTTTTACTCATCATCACACCATATTATATAATTGTTTATGAAATTGCATGAAAACAAGTCACACCATCAGTTATTTTCGTAACTATGAAGATGCATGTGGTAAACTCTTGAATTTTGGCTTCAAAATCATGATTTGTAGAGTTTAAGGGGCTGCCATGAGTTAGGACTTGATCAAGCATTAATTTACTCGAGTTTTAGGGTCATAAAACTCAACCAAAAACACTACACACACTGGAATTCACGAAACAAAAATCTGGAAGCATGCTACTGTCATGAAAAAAAAAGTAAAAGGAGGAGTTCGGTCTTGGTCCTTGGTGGCTCGGCTGGGCGTTGGCTGGGTCCAGGGGCTAGCCAAGGTCGTGGGGAGTCAGGGCAAGAGTCCTAGCCATGCTAGGACTCGAGCTAAGGGGCTTGGGAGGAGTCCTTGACAGTAAGGACTCCTACCCGAGAGTTGCTTGAGGCGTGCAGGTTGTAGAATTGCGCAGGTAGCAGGGGCTCGGCCTGTGGCTCAAGGGCTGGGCTAGGGCGAGTCCTAAGGGTCTTAGGTGAGTGCTGGAGAGGCTGGTTTGAGAGCCGGGTCATGGACTAGAGTCCTAGGAGTGCAAACGTAAGTCCTTCAGCACTTGGGTTTTTCGGCCACTTCAGGTGGGGGCTGGTGTGCTTCGGTTTTGGAGCTTGGGACTAGTCTGGGCTTGGTCTGAGCGTGGTCCATGGTGGTTAGGTTCATAAGGGGTCGAGTGGTTCACAGCTGGTAGTGTCCTAGAGGGAGGAGGAGTCCTAGTGCACCAAAACACCCTACACGCACACACACATGCAAATGGGTCTTCTGTCCAGCAAGTTTTTGAGCGGGCCAGGGGTGGTTTTTCGGGCTGGGCTTGGTCGGTAGGGTCCCTAGATGGGTTGGCTAGGTTTTGGTTCAAGGTGGCTCGGGTAAATTAGGAGATGGCTCGGTGTGTTCGTCGAAGGGTCAAAACCGAGATTAATTAATCCAAAATTGATTCCATGGGTCCAAGGGGGTGGATCATGACATGGAAGGGTAGAATAAATAATAAAAAGGCTATTTTAAAAATTTGGGGATCAAAATAACGAGTTTTGGATTTAATTGGGATTTAATCGCCGCCCGAAACGCTAATTAACGAGTTAATTGAAAAGCCTAGTTTTATGCCTTATAAAATTATGAAAAATTAGGTTTAAGCTTAAATAATTATTATAAGTCTAATTTTTAAATTTGGGAATTTTATAATAAGGTTTGGTTTAATTCGGGATTAAAACGCATTAATACGTCACATTTAAAGATTAATTTAAAAGTCATCGAATTAAGCTAAATAAAAATATGAGAAATTTCAGGCATGCTTAAATAATTATTTGGGACATGTTAGAGTCAATTAAATTAAGAAAATGTCAAAAACGAGAAATTATACGTCTAGGGGTAAAACGCTCTTTTTACATCTAGAAATTAGTAATCGTCATGGCAGTGCCCTGAATACTGTCTTATATGCTAATATGATTATTTTCAATGGTTATGAATGTTGAATGAATTTTTATATGTTAAAATGTTATTTTTTAAAATGTGTATGGATTTTATGATTTAACGTGGAGATTTAAAAGACATGTTGCATGCTTGGTGTAAGGCCCGAGATGTTATATCGTGTTAAATTACGATTATAGATTTTTAATCAAGACGATTATGAAAGGGATAATCGAGACACGAAATTAGATGACGTGCGATAATTGGTGTGCAAGGACGGTAGCATCAGCGCATATGCGCGACGATATGCACGCACATGCGCGAACCGTCCGAAGAGTTGGCGCACATGCGCGAAGCGAGCACGCGCACCTGCGCGCAGGGTCCAGTAGGTTGGGCGCATATGCGCGGAGGTGTGTCGCGCATATGCGCCAGCCAATGAGTGCCGAGCAGGGAGTCTCGCGCACATGCGCGATGTGGGGCGCGCACATGCGCGAGGAGGGGCGCACATGCGCGATGAGATAACACGCATATGCGCGCGAGGACCAGTGGCGATTGCGTCGAGGCCGAGAGTCTCGCACATATGCGCGAGAATGAGCGCGCATATGCGCGAGTAGTTTGGTGGAAAATTTCGGAGATGACACGTATGATTTGCATGCAATATATATATATATGTTTGCAACTCGTCCCTTATACATTATTCAGAAGGAAATGGGAAACTGGAAGGAACTTTTGGGTTCGTGAGTTCATAATTCAATTTATGAACGAACCGTCTATCTGAATTGAAATCCGACTTCGGTATCGTGTTTCTAGCGACGACGGCTACAACTGGACGTAAGTTTTGTTAAGTTTAGACAAGATTTGAATTTATGATATTGTCAGAATTGAATATGATTCAGATATGGTGTTTCTGCTACCGTAGACATTATAGAATTGAAGTCAGATTAAAGAACAGACCGTTTCTGTAATTGTTATGATTTTTGAAAGTTATTGACTGAGATTCTATATCAGAATTGTGTTAATATTCAGAGTATGAATTATGTTGACACAGATTATGAGTTCCAGTATTATATTTGTGATGTTCAGAGTGACGGGGTTATTCAGATTGTATTATTATACCGTCGAAATAGCTAATTCAGATTGATCAGATTCAGTAATGATTTATATTTCATCGTGATAGCGTTGATATGAATCAGATTGTGTATTGTTCAGATATTGATCAGATTATATACTGAGTTGAGTATTGATCAGAACAGATTGTGTATTGAGTTAGTCACTGACACTATGTATTCGATATTGTCATTTCAGATTCGAGATGGACAGATTTGAATACAGGACTTCGTCTTCCTCAGACGGGGACGACAAAGGTATAATTCATGTGATATTCGGGAAGCATAACTCAAATTAGATAAATTTGAGTTTCCCAATAAAAAATCACATACTAGATTATTGTTTATATTGTTATCTGATTATGCTTTGATTATAGAATTGTATTCAAGCATGTAAGATAATTGTGATATTCAGTTATGAATATGATTATGCTTTGTTTACAGATTGTTATTCATTGCATTTAAGATAGGAAAGTCTTGACAGCCATTGTCAGACTTCTAGACGTTCGGTGTATCTCAACTTAGGAGTAGCCATTACTCCTATTGCCAGCCGTCGATACAGCTCGGACCGAAGTCTAGGAATAAGACGTACAGTCGCCCCTAGTGGTTGGGTAGGTGACAGCCAGTGACGTCTTATTCACCCCGGGATCCCTAGAGTTATAGTTGAGTCAAGTCTAGACATGATTTGATTATAACAGCATGCGTAGATGAATTGGTTTCATAGACTATGGAACCTATTGTTATTACTTTCAGTCATGACAGCATGTTTCATGATTTAGACTATTTTCATGCATGTTTATCTGATTTGAATTGCATGTTTAGTTAGATTAGAGTTCATAGATGATGAAATCTATTACTATTGTTTTAATCTCTTCATGACAGCATGTTTCATGAATTATTATGTGTATATGCATGTTTACCATGTTTTATACTGGGATTTATTCTCACCGGAGTTATCCAGCTGTTGTCTTGTTTGTATGTGTGCATGACAACAGGTGGGGCTGGATCAGGGTCGAGATGACGATGAGAGAAGACGAGTTAGCGTGGTGATTCCGGACTTGTAGCAGACTTGGTTTATTACTTGAATTTAGTAATTGAACCTTAGACTTAGGTTGTACAGTATTGTACTTTTCTACTGAACTGTAGTTTTTATACAGAGATGTATATTGTTTAGATTCCATTACCTTCCGCAGTTACATTTTAAAAAGAAAAACTTTTAGACCCTGCTTATCAGAACTGATAATTAAATCCCAAAGATGATTAAGAAAAGATTAGCGTCCGGGTCACCACAACAGGTGGTATCAGAGCCGATAGTTCCTTTAGACTTAGATTATCAGAGCGATAGATCTTTTAGATTGAGATAGTCAGAATTGATAGATCTTTTAGACTGAGATAGTAGGGAATGAGTGGGGTAGATTGAATTTTTTTCTTTGCATGTGATTGCTAGCATGAGATTTATTATAATGTTGAATTACATTATGGGTGCTAGCATGATTTATTGCTTTCCCTATTACATGTTGTTTGTTATCTGAGTTGATTGCAGCATGTAATTATTAATCCTGGATCAAAACCGAGTCTGAATCAGAGGTATATGATCAGAGGAGGGCTGAGACAGATTGCATAAATTATGTACTAATCTGTTTGATATTCAGATATACCGCCTCGAAGAATTTCAGAAAAGGACAGTACTTCGTCTGAACAGAGAGATGTATCAGAAACTCAGTTAGAAGAAAAGATGAAAGAATTTGAGTTATTACAGCCGCCGGTTCTGAATGGTACCGAGACATCTGAAGATTGTCAGAACTGGTTCGATGATATAGAAATCTTGTTCGATTTACTTGACTGCACAGATGAGCAGAGGGTTAAAATGGTGCCTTATCAGTTACGAGAAGCCGCCAGGAGTTGGTGGATTACCAGTACAAGAATGTGGGCACAGAGAGGTACAGTGATTTCATGGGAAATATTCAGAACTGAATTCTATCGAAGATTTTTCTCAGCTTCGTACCGAGAGGACAAGAAATTAGCGTTTGAGAATTTGAGCCAAGGGCAGCTGAATATTGACCAATATATTACTAAATTATCTACTCTACTGCATTTTGCTCCTCATTTAGCTGGAAATGATGAAGCTATAGTGAATCAGTTCATCAGAGGATTGAATTCGGAGGTAGTTGCATTTATGAATTTGCAACGACCTTATCATTTTGCTGACATCCTGAGTAGAGCGAAGAGAGCGGAGGCGAGTCTGATTAGACAATTGACAAGGTTGTGTGTGAAGCCACCCCAGACACAGCAGTCCCCTCTTCGGATGGAGCGTGGCAGCACGAGTGGAAAGCAAGATCTGCTGAAAACTCGTAAGAAGGCATTCAAGAAGTTGGGAAGTGGTTCCTCTAGCTCCAGTGGTTCTAGCCCGAGTTATACTGGAGTATATTGCAGGACTTGCGGAGGGAGACATTCCACCGAGCAATGCCAGGGAGTGACTGGTAGATGCAATATTTGTGGACAGCCGGGACACTTTGCTAAAGTCTGTCCCCAGAAGCGTTCCCGAAGATTGTAGGGAACAGAGTTCAATTGGAAACACAGATCTAGAATTCACAACAGGTACTATTCTTTATGATTCTATTGCATATGTATTGATATATACTAATGCATTTGTTAAGAAGATCTTTGACTGAGTTGCATGGAGATATGTTGTATCTGTTGAGTTTGTATGTATGGTAGTATTGATGTCCTTGCTTGTTGAGGAATATGTTGATATCAGAGATTTCTATGACATGTTATATACTACAGTGAAATGAACCCGAGATTGGGTTAGATTATGATGTACTTGTGTTATGTGATTTCGATTTCATTTTTGACATGTAATGCTAAACAAGTACAAAAATATTGTGGAATGTGTTCCAGAAATGGTAAGATTAAGAACAGATCTAGTTGAGAAATGAGGATTCTAGATCCAGAATTCCTTAGATCTTTGTACTGTTATGACTCGATTATCACAGAAAGGAACAGATGGTATCCTTATGTGTTTGGTAGATATACTGAAATCGAGTCTAACGGTGACAGATTTGCCCGTAATGTATTAGTTGACTGGTGTTTGCCTAGATAAGATTTCAGATGTGTTGGATATCAGAAAAGTAGATTTCAGAATTGAATCGATACCAGGTAATGGTTATAGACTAGAATTCAGTACAGAATGATATTGAAGATTAATAGAAGGGTACAGATTGCTAACTCTTAGATTCAGAGATATTCTGATGATTTTATGCTTGTTATATCTATGATATTTGATATGTTAACAGCATCTGATTGATTAAATGGAATATTTGAAGATTTTATTGAATATTCAGAGAACCGTGATTATTGTATACAGAAATTAGTCAGGTATGAATCATAATTGAAACAGATTGTATTCAGAGTATGTGATATCTGCAGTTTGTATACCGATTTATGTGCACAGTTGAGACAGAAATCAGCGACTATAAACGACACAGGTAACAGATATATCAGAATTAGCAGAAATGTCAGAAAGTCAGAATTGCTGAGTTTTACAGATTTTCTTATTCTCTTATTCCCTTATTATGTTATATCTACTTGCGTATTGGGATTGATCTAAATCAGTATTTGAGATATCTTATATTGTTTGGGAGCATATTCTATTTGCAGATGAGATATGGCAGATGATTTGGGCACTGTGAAGATTGATCAGTAGTCAAAATTATCAGTATTGCCAGAAATCGCTGTTTTATGAGTTTCTTAAACTCACTAGATCTGTATAGGTTGTTTGCATTTCGAATCTGATTGATATTACTGTGGTTTACATGTATGTTTGATACAGCATATTGTAAACAGTTAAGAGTTGCAACAGTTCAGAAATGTGATCAGAATGCTCAGAATTGTATTTCGATAATCAGAACAGAGTTTCGATCAGAACAACCGATAGGTGATTTGTGTTTGTATCCGATTGATTATCTTGTGATATCAGAATGTTTCAGAATTGTATAACAGAATTTGATATCTATAGTCAGAACCGAATGCCAGGTAGGTATTTCTTCTTTATTTTTTATTATTAACTGATTGTTTATACAGGAGAGTTCAAATTTTAAATCACAGATAGTGTTAGAAAGGCACAGTAGTGGATTCAGTTTTCATTCAGGTGATTGTGAATGTATGATATTTGAACAGACATGTATAATATAAACAGATTAGATCGGTTATAATAGAATTTGTACAGAAATGTTGGCAGACATTGTACTGATAAGTTTGAATTGCTAACAGAAGAAGCCAAAAAGATAGAAATCAGAAGATTATTACAGAATTTGTATATTTCTGAATAGAAATGGGAGTACATTTCTATGGCTTTCGTAATGACATTACCGCCATTTTCTTTAGATTTTGATATGATATAATTATGATTGACAGATTACTCAATCTATATCTATCAGTTTGTACCAGATTACGTACAAACAAAAATCAGATGACGGAGATCACTGTCAAAGAAATAGTCAGATTGGCTAGAATGTTGAACTAGATGATATTAGGTGGTAATTTTGATGGAGTTGTACTTGTGATAAATTATATCATAAACTCTCTTGTACCGATTATTACAGACTGACAGGTAGTCAGAGTGTATTACCAGATATTGACAGATATTTGTAAAGCTTTAGTACTGGATGTTAGTACTAGTTTATATAGATTATTGTCATTGTGTGACTTACTGTATGACAATAGTTATTGAGATAGTTCAGAATGGACAGATTTAAGAAACCAGTGTCGGATGATGACGTTTGGTATTGGAAGATGAAGATTGATTATGTCCTAGATTGGGATAAACCGATGGGATAACAACTACAGGTGGTGTTGTTTGGTTATAGACTGCAGATTGGCATATACGGATGTTGTATATCCAGTAATGCGGGATTGATTCGGCTAGAACGAGTTGAAAAAGGATTATGATATTATAATTCTTGAATTTTGAGTTCAGACTAGAATCAGAGATTGACCAGAGAAAGACACCACAAAATGATATTAGTGAGATGAGTTTGGATGTTAAACTCTGTTATACATTTTTTCTGATAAATCTGGATTGATTACTTGTGAGTTCGAGGACGAACTCAAATCTAAGAGGGGGAGAAATGTAAGGCCCGAGATGTTATATCGTGTTAAATTACTATTATAGATTTTTAATCAAGACGATTATGAAAGGGATAATCGAGACACGAAATTAGATGACGTGCGATAATTGGTGTGCAAGGACGGTAGCATCAGCGCATATGCGCGACGATATGCACGCACATGCGCGAACCGTCCGAAGAGTTGGCGCACATGCGCGAAGCGAGCACGCGCACCTGCGCGCAGGGTCCAGTAGGTTGGGCGCATATGCGCGGAGGTGTGTCGCGCATATGCGCCAGCCAATGAGTGCCGAGCAGGGAGTCTCGCGCACATGCGCGATGTGGGGCGCGCACATGCGCGAGGAGGGGCGCACATGCGCGATGAGATAACGCGCATATGCGCGCGAGGACCAGTGGCGATTGCGTCGAAGCCGAGAGTCTCGCGCATATGCGCGAGAATGAGCGCGCATATGCGCGAGTAGTTTGGTGGAAAATTTCGGAGATGACACGTATGATTTGCATGCAATATATATATATATGTTTGCAACTCGTCCCTTATACATTATTCAGAAGGAAATGGGAAACTGGAAGGAATTTTGGGTTCGTGAGTTTATAATTCAATTTATGAACGAACCGTCTATCTGAATTGAAATCCGACTTCGGTATCGTGTTTCTAGCGACGACGGCTACAACTGGACGTAAGTTTTGTTAAGTTTAGACAAGATTTGAATTTATGATATTGTCAGAATTGAATATGATTCAGATATGGTGTTTCTGCTACCGTAGACATTATAGAATTGAAGTCAGATTAAAGAACAGACCGTTTCTGTAATTGTTATGATTTTTGAAAGTTATTGACTGAGATTCTATATCAGAATTGTGTTAATATTCAGAGTATGAATTATGTTGACACAGATTATGAGTTCCAGTATTATATTTGTGATGTTCAGAGTGACGGGGTTATTCAGATTGTATTATTATACCGTCGAAACATCAGCTAATTCAGATTGATCAGATTCAGTAATGATTTATATTTCATCGTGATAGCGTTGATATGAATCAGATTGTGTATTGTTCAGATATTGATCAGATTATATACTGAGTTGAGTATTGCTCAGAACAGATTGTGTATTGAGTTAGTCACTGACACTATGTATTCGATATTGTCATTTCAGATTCGAGATGGACAGATTTGAATACAGGACTTCGTCTTCCTCAGACGGGGACGACAAAGGTATAATTCATGTGATATTGGGGAAGCATAACTCAAATTAGATAAATTTGAGTTTCCCAATAAAAAATCACATACTAGATTATTATTTATATTGTTATCTGATTATGCTTTGATTATAGAATTGTATTCAAGCATGTAAGATAATTGTGATATTCAGTTATGAATATGATTATGCTTTGTTTACAGATTGTTATTCATTGCATTTAAGATAGGAAAGTCTTGACAGCCATTGTCAGACTTCTAGACGTTCGGTTTATCTCAACTTAGGAGTAGCCATTACTCCTATTGCCAGCCGTCGATACAGCTCGGACCGAAGTCTAGGAATAAGACGTACAGTCGCCCCGAGTGGTTGGGTAGGTGACAGCCAGTGACGTCTTATTCACCCCGGGATCCCTAGAGTTATAGTTGAGTCAAGCCTAGACATGATTTGATTAGAACAGCATGCGTAGATGAATTGGTTTCACAGACTATGGAACCTATTGTTATTACTTTCAGTCATGACAGCATGTTTCATGATTTAGACTATTTTCATGCATGTTTATCTGATTTGAATTGCATGTTTAGTTAGATTAGAGTTCATAGATGATGAAATCTATTACTATTGTTTTAATCTCTTCATGACAGCATGTTTCAAGAATTATTATGTGTATATGCATGTTTACCATGTTTTATACTGGGATTTATTCTCACCGGAGTTATCCGGCTGTTGTCTTGTTTGTATGTGTGCATGACAACAGGTGGGGCTGGATCAGGGTCGAGATGACGATGAGAGAAGACGAGTTAGCGTGGTGATTCCGGACTTGTAGCAGACTTGGTTTATTACTTGAATTTAGTAATTGAACCTTAGACTTAGGTTGTACAGTATTGTACTTTTCTACTGAACTGTAGTTTTTATACAGAGATGTATATTGTTTAGATTCCATTACCTTCCGCAGTTACATTTTAAAAAGAAAAATTTTTAGACCCTGCTTATCAGAACTGATAATTAAATCCCAAAGATGATTAAGAAAAGATTAGCGTCCGGGTCACCACACTTGGTTTAAAAGAAAAATATTTTATGCATGTTTAAATTTTATAAAGTGATGAGAATATGAAACGTTGAAGGAAGTAAAGTAATTGTGACTAATACGAGGATATGTTGGAAATTTCGTGAGGGTTATGGTCCCAGTGGGAGCCCGACGATCGTGTTTCCTTAGATACGGACATGTAGATGTATACGATGATATGTTAATACGTAAGGCCAAGGCCCATTTGACCGGTGAGAGTGATGCTGGTGTCTCCGCCGCCCAGTACTGTGGTTACATGTAGATTGATCCATCGCCCAACACATAGACGTAGACGTAGATGAACGCGAAAGTCATAATTAACGATCTGAATTCAACGAAAGTAAAAGAAATACGTATATGTTGATGATTATATGAATATGAATATGTTGAGGATGATATGATTAAGTTTACGAAAATGTTATTGTTTAAAGTTTTATGCATCATGAAAATATTTACGAAAATAATTATGTTTATACATCTTCATGAAAATGATATTTTAAGTACAATTATTTTTCACTGTATATGTTAACTGTATTACGTAATACAAGGATATGACGTGTTGAGTCTTTAGACTCACTAGGTGTGATTGATGCAGGTGATTATGATAATGTTAATGGAGGTCTTGATGGTTGATCTGATTGGACTGGAGGTGCACATAACCCGAGGACCGACGCTAGTGTTCCGCACTAGTTATGATTTATGATTTTAAGTAAGGTTAAAAATATTTTTACGTCTTTTATTTATGTTATGAGAGATTTTTGAGAGGTTATAGTATGGGATATAATTTTCAAATAATGTTTTTAGGTTGGTAAAATGTTTGATGATTTTATGCTTTAAAATATTTTCCTTTGGATTTTTAAATGGCAGTTGGATGTTTATTTTTAAAATGATGTCAAAAATATTTTATGGTTCGGCCGATGCTAAGTGAGGTTAAAAAAAAAATCTAGCACGTTTTAAGAAAACGAATAAGCATACGTTTCAGTTGGTATCAGAGCCAGGTTCTGTAAAGGGTTGTGCCACCATCAGCGCCCGGAAAGATCAGTCGTCAAGCCTCAAATTGTAAGTTTACATGTTTTATATGATTTATATATTGTTACCTGCATGACTACATGAATTATATTTTTATGTCACATGTTTAATAGCATTAGGAGGATATATGTTTTATATGCTTTAGAATTTTTATACATGATACGATATGAATTAAGAAATTATTTGATTTCAACACATGTTGGCTTCGTGGTGGAATTGGACTATGTTCATTTTTGGGTTTTAGTATTGACATTCTACTTTTTGGGCTATAAGTTAATTGTGAATATTATGGATGTTCTGGGACATGTAGATTTTCTAAGAAATAATTATGATTCTTGGTTACTAGTCGAATTAATTTTTGGGAATTAGACGTGAGGAATAATGATTTAAGGACTTGCAATGACTTGGGAGTAAGAAAATGTATAAATTGGGATTTTAAGTTTTGATGAAAGGTAAAATTAGTTATAAGAATTGATTTTGGGTAAATAAGTTTAAAATTTTTGAAATTTTGTTATGGGAAACCTATAGAAGAAAATTAAGAATGCCAAAAACTTATGGGTTAATCTTAAGATTTTCGAAATTAAGGACCAATTAGGATAATTTTTGAGGAAATTAAGAATTTATTTTGCAATTATTAAGGAATTTGTGGACTAGTTTAGCAATAAGCGAGAAGTAAATGGGTTAAATGATAAGAATTTTCGATGATTTAGACTTTTAAGGATATTTAGAACGTTGGGATATCTTGGGTTATAAAGTTATAAGAAATTTTAATTAAGGGTTTTAAGGATGAAACAATATTAGGCTTGAAAAATCTAAGCGTTAGCGGACAGCGTTTGAGATTTTAAGATTGGAATTTGATGAGTTGATGAAAATTTTGGTTATAAAATAAGGATTTAGAAGGTAAAATTAATTGGGATCAAAGAGACGTAAGGACATTCTAGAACATTAAGTTTGATCAGAGTAGCACAGCTTCCTGAATTTTTTGGATACTAGAACTAATTCTAAACTTTGGGTTATTAAGGATAAGCGAGTTTCGAGGACGAAATTCAATTTAAGGGGGGAAGATTTGTCACGCCCCGAGCCCAGGCCCGCGGCTGCGTGACTGCACAATGGGCCCCTATAGCAACTTTTTCGTATCCGTCCTCGCTTTACGAAAATGATTAACCCAAGTTGCTATAGAAGTCTATTGTAAGCCATTATAAATTCATTTTAAATCTTTGATTTTTTCGATGTTGGACAAGGGTATCACAATCACCCCTCCTTCAGAACGCGGCGTCCTCATCGCGGCCTGACCACTCGATCCACCAGCACCGAGAATCTAGAGGTGGCTCCTACAGGTTCAAGAGGTGGCTCCCGTCATATAGCACTTTGCCCCGCAGGTTCAAGAGGTGGCTCCCATGCACTTAGCACTTTGCCCAGCATAGCACTTATTTCCCGGTGTTCCATGCCGGTGACCGGCTCTGATACCATTCTGTCACGCCCTGAGCCCGGGCCCGCGGCTGCGTGACTGCACAATGGGCCCCTATAGCAACTTTTTCGTATCCGTCCTCGCTTTACGAAAATGATTAACCCAAGTTGCTATAGAAGTCTATTGTAAGCCATTATAAACTCATTTTAAATCTTTGATTTTTTCGATGTGGGACAAGGGTATCACAAAATCTCTCTCCTACCTCTGATTCTCACCGTCCTCTTGGCGAGGCTCATCATCTCTCACGCGCTCAAGAACGTGTCTACGAGGCATACTGTTCCGTACATAACCCATACGTAACCAACATGCATAATTTCTATTATTTCTTTAAAATTAAATAAATACTGCATAATCATAATCTTGACATAAAATTTTTCATGAAAATATACTGTTAAAATGTTTCATGCTTTTAAAAGAAATGCGTAAACGTAAAACTTACAAACCGAAGACGTGACTTTGTGAGCTTCTCGAGATCAGTAGTTGTACAACCAACATAAGCTCTGATACAAACTTGTAGAGGCCCGAAATTCGTATTTGAAAATTTACGGAATAATTTAAAATTTTCTCTTTAAATAAATAAAATGCCTCATTCATAAAATATACTGATAAAAAGCTTCAATGTTTAAAGTAGCAACGGAATAAAAGTTTAAATGTCAAAATAGCAGCGGAAGTAAATATCTGTTTCGAAACAACAACTTAAAAATAGTTCAACAAAATAAAATCTGAGTTTAGAATAAAAATATTAAGTGCTGAAAATGAGGTCCTCGGGTTCCTACTACTGCCGACCCAAGATGGCTCACTGGTCCCCGTCCTTGGTCCCGACCTCATCAGTACCTACAACAATAATTATAAATACGTGCATAACTGAAAAATCGTAAGTGAAATGTTTGCTCGATAGAGCCCTATCATAAAATAGCATATCATAATTTTTCTGTTGAGAATATGTTCTACTCAAGTGGCCCATAACATGAACGGAATCGTCTGATCCAACTAAACCACAATATACTGGTGGTAGAGATCATCACAGCCCTTGGACTGGATATCCGTACCCATACATGAACATGAACCGGTCAGTAGCCACCGGATGAAGTAATAATCCCATAAGTTGCAATCCCATGAGTGTGAAGTGGCCACAAGACATATCGCATATATCTCAAAAATAAACTTTTATATTTTATGCACGTAATATAAATAAATTCCTCAGCTATTTTAACAATTGGGTTGGATCGTTTCCAGGCTCGCTGCGACCTAATTCTAACATGAGGAATATGCAAATAAACTCAACTTGACCAACATAACAAAAATCAAACTAAAAACGAGACTATTACGCCGAACAAACTTAATATTTAACCATGAATCCGTACCAACCTGAACCAACATCGAACCATCATTTAGTCATGATTAAAATACACCTAAAATGATGAAAAATATATATATCAAGGGCTGTAATACACGAAAATGGTGCATGGAGGCCAAAATCATGAATCGCTCTTTCGAGAGTCACTTTGGCACATTGCACCGTAATTTCTCGTACGACCTCTAAATTAACCAAATCACGAGCGGCCAAAAAAAATACCTTCCTAACTCAATAAGGTACTTTACAGTCCAAGGACATAGGCTAAAAGCCAACCAAGAACTCGTACGTGACCTCTGAACCGGACTTACAGCTGTTGTCAAAAGAATACAGCAGTAGCTGTTGCGTTTCTTTGCTTCGTTTTCAAGACGATCGGCCATTGGGGCTTGAACCACTGACCAGAGCCTCTTACAAACATCCTAAGGTATGGCTGGAACCATGGCTAAGGGTCCTATTCCAATCACAATCCAAGCAACACCCGAAACAACTCACAAGCTCTACCCGAGAACGCATATGGCACGTCTGGGGTGTTTCAATTGTTTGGCAGTCATGTATCTTTACAGTGGCCATGTAATCGACCATGTCATGATCTCGACATCATGAGGTATTGTATAAACCATGGCTATGGGATAAAAAGCCAACCAAGATCCACACCAACCAAGAAGCCGAAGCTTCACACACACAAACGAAATGCAGAAAAACTGAAACTGAAGGGACTTGCGTTGTTGCTGTCCAACCGGCTTGGGACGTGGTTCAAGCCACTTAAGTCCGACTTGACCACGTCCTATGCTTGCTAGAGAAGGGTCCTAGCCATGGCTACCGGCCCTTGGCTAGCCATGGCTCGAGCACTAACCCAAGCAAGCCATTGACAGCGATTGAGTCTCGACTATGTCACTTGTTTCTTGCTTAATGATTTGGAGCATCTAACTCACTGGTTTTGGGGCTTGAATTCATGATCAAACTTGACCCTAACATATCCTAGGAATTGACCATAAGCAGCCTCAAGCTCCTGGAAATCGAGCCAACCCTGAAACCATCAAAACAAATACCAGCGTGAAGCATGAAGGGAAGCAGAAAAGCTGTGCAGAATTTTGCGAAGTGTTGGTGTCAAAATTTCGGTTTTTACCTTTAAATTCATGTACATGTGATGTTTAAAAATCAGTATATGACTTGATGAAAGGTCAAGGGATAATATAAACATGCCTTAGATTTGTTTGAAATGAAAACAAATCGATTACGACGACACGGCTCGGAGGAGATGGAGTTGCTTTGCTTCTTGCTTTTCTCTTTTATTTTCTCTCACGCCTGACATGATTTTTATCTCAAGTTTACTCTGAAATTTTGAGAATTATGGGGAGGGAAATAGGCTAGGGAATGAAGGGAAGTTTACTAAATAAAAAAGGAGATTTGAGGGGAAAGGTGAATCTTGCTATCCTAGTGATTTGATAGATAAGGAATGAAGAGTGATTTGATTTGATTTAAATGGAGTGGCCGATTTTTATCATTCAAAAACAAGGTAGAAATTGCCTTAATTACTAATTATTGAAGATTAAATGGTGAGGGATTATCTACCAAGAAAAGGGGTAAGGAAGGGAATCAAAGTTGGTGAGTTGTCAACTATTTCAAATCTTTCATGAGGGTGGCCGATTTTCTTGCTTTTAAAATGGGGTGGAATATTGCTAAATTATTAATTATTGAGGATTAAAATTGTGAGAATTATTCTACCATGAAGGGATTGGAAAGATATCAAAAATGGAAAGTTGATAAACTTATCAAATCTTGTAAGGGGGTGGCCGAATTTTATATGATAATGGGAGTTGAAAATTTGCTAAATAATGTATTTTAAATCTTTAAAGTTTTATCTACCCATTAAATATTTTAGTGAATTAATAAAATAGATATTGAACCTAAAGGAATTTATTTACAACTTATCTCAAATTACTTAAATAAATCCTTTAAATATTCTTTTACATTAAATTAACTTATTATTTATCTTAAATAAATTCTAGGAATGTTTTCTTAATATTAAATTTAATCTTCATACTCCAACTCCAGTCCGGCCTCACTTATTTAACTGAAAAGATAGTAACTAAACTACTGCGATTTAAAATAATAATCAAGACTAAATAACTTTAAAATGCCTAAAAATAAAGAAATCAATTTTTAATTTAAATACTAGAAATTATGCATGGTTTATATGTAGTCTAATTTACGGGTTCTACATCAAGAAAATGTTCTACAAGAAGTACTTCTCTGCAGATGTGAGATCCAGGTTGAAGCGGAAGTTCATGATTATCCGGAAGGGGGACATGCCTATTGCGGTGTTGGTCAAGAAATTCGATAGGGGTTGTCACTTTGTGCCCCTAATCGCAAATGATGTTGCTGAGAAGTTGAGACATTTTCTGGATGGTCTCAGGCCTATTGTACTTCAAGAGGTGCTGTTGAGAGTTCCGACGAGTTATAAAGATGCTTTTACGAGGGCCTTCAGAGCTGAGAAATCTCTTAAAGATATTAAGTGGGAAATGTAGAGGAAGAGGCCCCCTCCATAGCAGAGCAAAAAACTAGTTTTAGGGACCACCGAAGCCGCCAGAACTACAGATTTCATAGGGGTAGTCACAGAGAGAAGCTGTCCCGAAGACTGACGAGATGTCGCTCCGTAAGGAATGCGAGTCTCTAGGGTCCTAATAGGGTGCAAGATGGGTCGGGTCAGGGGCTGGCTCAGTGGTTAAGGTTCTAGCAGGTTTCAAGAGTCCAAGTTCCATAGTTGTTCTCGGCCTGCATCTTTGTTGGTGTAGGGGCTTCGAGCGATGGCTATGGTTCGAGTCCTAGGGGTTCTAGTGGTCCAGAGGGTTCACGAGGGTCTAGGGGAGGGCCGGTTCAAAGCTGGCTCAGGCTGGTTCGAAGGTGGCTCGATGAAAATCGATCATGGCTCGAGGGTGACTTATGTAGTTCGATTGAGGGTTTTATTCATGGTTTTAATTCCAAACATGGCTCACGGGGGACGAGTCATGGTTCACGAGAAGAATAAAATATAAAAAGTTTAAGTTTTAAGTTTGGGAATTTTATAATAAGGTTTGATTTAATTTGGGATTAAAACACATTAATATGTTATAATTAAAGAATAAATTAAAAGCCATCGATTTAGGCTAAATAAAAATACGAGAAAAATAATGTAAGCTTATATAATTATTTTGGATGGTCTAGAGTCAAAAAAATTAAGAAAATGTCAAAAACGTGAAATTTTACGTCTATGGGTAAAACGATAATTTTACGCCCGAAAATTAGTAAATGTCATGGTAGTGTCCTAAATGTTGTTTTATATGTTAATATGAGGATATTGCATGTTTATGGAATTTTTGATGAACGATAACGTTAAAAGACATGTTGCAAGCTTGGTTTAAAAGAAAAAATGTTCTATGCATGTTTAATTTTTATTAAGTGATGAGAATATGAAATGTTGAAGGAAGTGAAGTAATTGTGAATAATACGCTGATACGATGATACAATGATAAGTGAATATGTAGGCTAAGGCTCATTTGATGGATGAGAGTGTCGTTGATGTCCCCGCCTCCCAGTACTGTGGTTACATGTAGATGGATTCATGGCTAATACGAATACGAAATCACAATTAACGATCTGAATTCAACGAAAATGAATATGAACATGTTTAATATGAATATAAATTTGAATACGAATATGATGAATATGAATTTGTTTATGATGATATGAAAACTTTTACGAAATGTTTATTAAAATGTTTATGTTTAAGTTTATGCATCATTATGTAAATGTTATTTCACGTAAAAGTATTTTCACCGTTGCATGTGATCTGTCTACATATTACTTGTTATCAAGATATTTTGCTGAGTCTTTAGACTGTTCACTAGGTGTGATTGAAGCAGGTAAATACGATAATGGAGGTCTTGATGGTTGACTTTGCTGGACTGAAGGTGCACATAACCCGAGGACCAGTGCTAGTTTTCCGCACTAAACTTATGATTATGAATTATGATTTTTAGGATTATGTTAAAGATATTTTTTGCGACTTTGATTATGCTTTTGAGTGGTTTTTGAGAGGTTGTTAGTTTTAGCAATTTTTCTAAATAGGATTTGAAAACGATTGACGATTTTATGATTCAAACTATTTCCTTTGATTATTCAATTTATTTGGTTGTTTATTTTTAAAAATGGTGCAAAATATTTTATAAATATAAATAGGGATATCGGAATAATTGTGAGAAGTTTGAAAAAAAAAATTCTTGTATTTTTTAAGTAAACGAGTAGTAGATGTTTCATCAAGTGTGAAGGTGACGAGCATAAAGCTACTGATTGCCCAAAGCTGAAGTAGCCTATGACTGGACGAGCATATGTGATGCATGCTGAGTAGGCGGAGACAGACACTTTGCTTATTACATGTATTTCGGTTATATAAGAATTTTATATTGCTTTATTACTTGAATCAATAATCATGAATGCTAGGATTAATTTGAGGTGCATTGAATTTGATGATTTAGAATTACATGTTTCAAATTCTAAGGCTAGTGAATTGAATTTCAAAATTATTAGCTATGGGGATCGAATTGTGGAGGCCTGAGAACTTAGGGATTGAATAATTTAAGGGTCAAATTAGAAATAATTGAAAATATTGAGGGTAAATTGCCATAATTCGAAATGTTGGGGGCTTAACTGCACTAATTCGAAAACTTTGAGGAGCTAAATGGCAAAATAAGTGTGTTGAATTTGAAGAGTCCTATAAAGTTTAGTCTAAATTGCATTAATTAAAAATTTTCGAGGGCCATTTGGTAATTTTAGAAGGATCTGGCCTGTTTTGGCAATTTTCAAAAATTAAGGGGCCGTTTTGCAATATGTTCGAGACATTAGGGACTAACTTGCTAATATGGGAAACTAGAAGTGAAATGTCTACTGCTAAAATTCTACTGATTTTTTTTAACATCGGCCGAAATATACATGAATTATATATTAAAATTCGACCCACGCGTTTTACAAAACAACCCAACTACCGGATAAAATAACTGTAATAAAAAAATCTTAAAAGTCTAAACTTCAAAGCGTAAAATCATAAGCGTTTAAAGTAAACTGTTTTAAAATAAAACTTATAAAAATCATAAAATGCCGAAGAAAAGCAAGGTCCTCGAGCTTCCAGTGCACCACCAGCTCAGTCCTCAGCACCTCCAGTCTCCTCATCAACAAATTGTTCATCTGCACAACCACACCTAGTGAGTCTAAAAACTCAACAGACCTGAACCGTAATAACAAGGTATATATACATATCAAACAACAGTGAAAACTAATGTAATAAAATACCCTCATGATCTTCAAAAGCTTGAACATATACCTAAACCCATTCATATTCAAATCATGTCATCATAAACGTATACATTTTCCCTTATTGAATTAAGATCATTAGTTGTGACTTTCGTATCAACTGTTGGTCGATGGATCCATCTATATATAAATGTAGTACTCGGTGGCAGGAACATTAGCGACACTCTCACCCGTCAACTGAGCCTTGACCTTACATGTTTCGTTTTGTTCGCATTAGTCACAATCAAATCACTTCCTTTAAAACATGTCATCATATAATCACTTATAAAAACATTTCATGCATATACATACATTTTCTTGAAACCAAGCAAGCAACGTATTTCAACATTATCACAAATTCATATTCATATAAAATAAACATTTTAAACAATTTTTCAGTTTTCAGGGCAATGCCAGGACTGCTAACGATAATTCGGTTGCAAAATGACCATTTTGCCTCTGAAACCCCAATTCGACCATTTTACCTCTGGACCTTAAAGTTTTGACTCGAGTCCATCCAAACTTATCAAAAAGTCTTAAAGCATACTTTAATCAATTCTTAGACGTAAGCTTGAGCCCAAGAATTAAATTCTATAATTCGTTTTAAAACTTAGACCAGAGTCCGTTTTAACTCGAAACTTAACCGAACATTCCCAAATTTCAACCATAACTTATTCACACCCAACCAGACCCTAAACAACATAATCCTAGGCATTTAGGACCCTCAAAACTTGGTTGAACCTTGCTGTAATTTTTCTGAACCGAAATACTCGAACCCTAGTTGCATTATCGAACCATATACTCGACCCTATGCCTAACCAGCCTGGACCAAACCCTAGTCAGACCTCCTAGAATGTGATTGGACCCTCATGGACCGGTCTAGCCCTAGGTAGCAGCCCCATGCATGAGAATGTGCAAGGTTCACCCATCATCTCCCAAACACGAACCCCTTCACGGCTCTAGAACTCTCGATCTGAACTTAGGCCGTAACCAGCTACATTAAAGCCTTCCTGGGCCATGAATAGGACACCTCCCAGGGTCTGCACCGTGGCTTGGTTTGGCCCTTGCACTGCCACCCTTCCTCCTATGCCCGATCGATGCAAAACCTACCCCTAAATCCATCGATTCGATCGGCGCTAACAAAGGCTGACCAAAATCTGAACCTAGCATCGAAAACCAGTACTAACCTGCTGTAATTAACACCTCCAACATCAAATCTGCCAGCCCCCTTTAAACCGTGTTCAAAATTGTTTGTATCATGACAAGAAAATCCAACACTTTATGTAAAACCATGTAAAACCAATACATATCAACATATCCATTATATATCATGAAAATAAAATATAAATTTTTAATTGGGTGTGAAAGATGATAAAACAAATGTTTAGGGCGTGCCTTTGCATATATATGCTTGAAAACCTGCTGCTGGACGAGAGTGATGGTGCGGCTGAGTAAGGGGTGAGGGACTAGGGTTAGGGTGGAGAAAAATGGAATACAATATAACAGAATAATGGGCTTAGGTTCAAAATATTAAAGAGAAATGAGCTTGGCCCAAATTCCTATTAAAATGGGCCCATAAATCCCATTAACAAGTACGAAAAATATTTTGTTTAACTACGTTTTCAAAAATATTACCCTAGCCCTCAAAAAGTCCTTCATTTTCTAAAAATCGACTACCGGTTTAAAATACGGTTCAACATGTAAAAAATACTCTGAAATTACTTATTTTTTAAAATTAGATAATAAGTGCATCATATATTATTAATTAAAATAATTATTTAATAGAAAAATTTCCTTAACTGTCCCAGGTCTCCGTTCCCCGTTAACCCTATTTCATGAAATCAAGTAAATCATACCATATAATCATAAAAATCATGTCATAATAATGTGTCTAGTGCATTTAAAATAATAATTTAGACATTTTAATAATACCTTATATTTGCATGCAGTCAACTTACGTCGTTTAAATTTCTAAACCTTACAAGAAGGGCATAGATGATAGGAAATTTTTGAATTTTAAGCCTTTGTTTGAGTGTAATACCATTATTATCGCAGGCAGAATATTGTTAGCGGGTGTTGATATAGGTGGATTTTACTTGTTTTTCATATCATGTTTGGTCTCGTTGTGTTGCATTTACCATTTAGATTACATTCATTTTGTGTTATTTTAGAGTAATTTATATCTTCGTGTTGCTTATGTGTTTAGTTGGTGAAAATGCAGGAGATTTGCGCAAAACTGAAGATCAAAAGGAGAAATTCGAGAGACCTCCGCTCGGGCGCACATTTATTTCCGCCCGGGCGCCTCCAAGATGTGAGAAAAAGAATTTGTGCGAGATTCGTCCGCCCGGGCGGAAACTTACGTCCGCCCAGGCGCGTCAAAGAAATGTGAAAAATAAAATCTGTGCAAGCCATCCGCCCAGGCGGAAACTTATGTCCGCCCGGACGGGCTCGTTATTTTTGGAAAGATTTTTGGACAATTTCTTCCCTTAATTCTTAATGGGGAAGATATGGTAGGGAGTGGAGGCACGAAAAAGGGATCATTTAGACTTCATTGGAGCAGCCGCGCAAGCTTTGGAGAGGATTTTTCCGCTTGGATTGAAGATTCGAAGCTTTCCGGGCGTCGTTCTTCGCAATTTTCGTCAATTCTAGTATTTCTAATTTAGTTTTTATCTCTAAAGCATTGTTGTGTTTATTTCCACTATGAATTCTAGTAGCTAATTTTATTATTTGTTGGGATTTAAGGGGATCCTACCCCAAAAACTTTGATCTAATTAATTTATATTTCGAGTGTTGCGTTATTCTTGATTATACTACTGTTTTATCGTGTTGTTAGAGCGTAGCTAACTTGAACAATGTTTTTATATTGCGAGTGAGTTCGAGAGAATAACTTGTGATAGGAACGAGTAGTATAATCCGTGGATCTAAAATTTACATAGATATATGAAATTGGATACGCGCCGATAGTCATAGTCCTAAGGGTCGAAAACTAGGGGATTTCATAAATCGACATGCAATTCACTCTTGATTAATAATTAAAGAAATTTACTTACTTCTTTGAGTAGAATTAGTTTGGCATAGCTCGAGAGAGTGTGTTCAATTGAATAGGAAATCCTGTCGGAAGCATACAATCATTATCGAACGAATTAATTAATTAACGAGGGGTAGGTGAACCGATATTCCAAACAAATTCATTTCTCATTGAATTTTAAATCCACCATTTTAGATATTCTATTTCATTATTTAATTCCTGAATATTTTTATTTGCAAGTTTATTTGATCTCAATAGTATTAAAACAACCAATCAATTTTCGTTGCTAAAGATTTAATAACTGAAAATAAAAATTGTCGAATACAGTCTTCAATAAAACGATACTCGTACTCACGTACATTAAACTATTACTTGACATCGTGCACTTGCGATTAAATTTTGAGCGTACAAAATCATATTTTTTTGAGGATTCCACAGTGCAAGTGTTGCTCGATCAAGTTTTTGGTGCCGTTGCCAGGGATTGTTAATTCACAATTTTATTATTACTTATTTTCTTTAGCATTGTTTCATTTTATTAAATTAACACTCCATATTCTGTTACAGATATCTCGTCCAGTGCATGCCAAAGCCACTTGATGTGGAACTTGAGCAGTTCGATCCTGAAATTGAAAGAACTTTCCGAAGGAGAAGACAACAGGAGAGACTGAAAGAACTGATGGAGAGGCACGAGAACGATCATGAGAAGGAACATCGTTAAAATAGACATGTTGAGATGCTACGCCGCATACCAATGCTGGAGTATGCCCAACCCTCTTTGGATGGAGCACGCCCCAGCAATGTGAGGCCTATTGTGCGGGCAAACCAATTCGAAATCAAACTTGCTATAATTCAGATGATTCAAAACACAGTCCAATTTGGAGGATCTGCAGTAGATGACCCAAACACGCACATCGCAGATTTTCTCAAAACTTGTGATACTTTTAAATTAATGGAGTTTCTGATTATGCTGTTAGATTGCGTTTATTTCCTTTCTCCTTACGTGATAAAGCTAAAGCATGGTTGACTTGTTTGCCTGTAGGTTCGATCACCACATGGGAGGACATGGCGAAAGCATTTCTCATTAAATACTTTCCTCCATCCAAGACCATGAAGCTGCGGGCAGACATCACCACATTTGCTCAATTCGACCAGGAGTCTTTATTTGAGGCATGGGAACGCTTCAAAGATTTGTTAAGAAGATGTCCTCATCACGAACTTCCACTTGGGTTAGTCGTTCAAACCTTTTATTATGGCTTGCTTACTCCTAATCGTAATATGATAGATGCTGCTGCATGTGGAAACCTATTGAGGAAGACTGCTGAAGAGGGATATGAGCTGTTGGAGGAGATGGCTTCTAGCAGCTATCATCCTTAATCTGAAAGGAACAACCAGCGGAGAAGTGCAAGACTCCACCAGGTAACTGACCTTTCTGCTATTACTGCACAACTTGATGTTTTGAACAGGAAACTAGATGGCTTGAACATGAGTGGCACAGCTATGCGTCTTCAAGAGATATTCTGTGAAAAGTGTGGAGGCGAAAATTTTGTGAAGGACTGTCAAGATGGAAATCCCTTTTATGTGCCAAAAGGGGCACCAGTGAATCAAGTGGGAGTCCAAAACCGTCCAAGGAATGATCCGTACTCCAACACATATAATCCTGGATGGAGGCAACATCCCAACTTCTCATGGGGTGGTCAAAACAGTCAGAATCGACCACAAGGAGGACAACCATATGGGAAACAACCGATGTACAGATCTGATCCTCTTAGAGAAGTCCAATTTGGAGCAGATGATGTCTAAGTTCATTTCAGCCACCGAGACTAGACTACAGAATAAGGATGCATCGATAAAGGGGCTAGAGATGATAGCAAGTACAGAGCCAGAAACCTTGCCAAGCAACACTGACACTAACCCGAAAGAGCAAGTGAAAGCCATAGCATTGCGGAGTGGAAAAGTTCTTGAACAAGAGGAAAAAGAAAAAGAGGATCAAGGAAAAGAAGCGGTTGGTACGCACACATGTAAGTGTTCTAACTCTACACCAACACCCACTGCACAATCCAAAATTGTTATACCCCCTCCTTTTCCTGCAGCATTGAAAAAAGAAAAACTTGATGCGCAATTCGGTAAGTTTCTTGAGGTATTTAAAAAATTGCACATCAATATTCCTTTTACTGATGCCTTGATGCAAATGCTGCGTTATGCTAAATTTCTAAAAGACATCTTAGCTAATAAGAGGAAGCTGGAGGATCACATGACGGTAAAATTGACTGAGAATTGCTCTGCATTGGTACAAAACCAGATACCACCAAAGCTAAAGGATCCAGGGAGTTTTTCTATCCCTTGCATGATTGTTGATGTTGCTCTTTCTAAAGCTTTATTTGATCTTGGTGCGAGCATTAATCTTACGCCTTTATCTGTATTCAGGAAACTTGGATTGGGCGAGCCTAAACCGACACAGATGTCCTTGCAACTAGCTGACGGATCCGTCAAACATCCACGAGGATTCAAAGAAGATGTGTTGGTGAAAGTGGGAAAGATTACATTTCCTACATATTTTGTGGTGCTTGACATGGAAGAGGATATGGAGATGACTTTGATTTTAAGGAGACCATTCCTTGCAACTGGCAAGGCCGTGATTGAAGTGCAAGAAGGGATGTTGAGATTAAGAGTGGGAAAGGAAGAAATCACTTTTAAATGTTTTTAACGCTCTTAAGCACACACTGCACACTAATGATTGTTTTATGGTTGATTCATCATATTCACTTATGTGTCAATTTGTGCAGGATGCTATGAAGAACCCGTTGGAAGCCACGCCCACCACTGAATTGAAGGAAGATGAACTTGATGAAGAAAAATCTGCAAGATTGGCGTACTGTAATGCCAACCATCAATGGAAGCCAGAAAGGATGAAATTGAAGGACATGGGGGATCGAAGAGATTTGACCCCTCAGAAGTCGAGCATTGAGAAACCGCCAATACGTGAGCTAAAACCACAGCTTCCACACCTGAAGTACGTGTACTTAGAGCGTACAAATCTAGAACCTAACAAGTGCATCACGTCGAGAGAATTCAAAGAAGGTGAAGCAGTGCTGCTATACAACTCCCAGCTACGCCTGTTTCCTGGCAAGCTCAAGTCAAAGTGGACGGGCCCTTACATGATCACCAAGGTGTTTCCCTCGGGAGACATAACTATGAGAGATGGAAAAAATGAGCCCTTCACAGTCAATGCTCAACGACTGAAGAAATATTTAGGTGGCACAGGGGAACGACAAATTGCATTCATTCGATTAAAAAACAATCAGAACTGATGGGAACTTGCAGTCTAGCTCTCGACTATAAATTGAGAACTCATTTCTTTCCTTCTTTACTTGTTTTAATTCGATTTTTAGTTTGTGTTCTTATTATTTTATATAAAAAAGGGGAATGTCATGAAGCTTCCGCTCGGGTGCAAATTTATTACCGCCAAGGCGCGCTTCTTTTATTAAAAAATTATTAATTGCGGTGAGGTTTCCGCCCGGGCGGGCGAGCCCTTTTCAAAACTTTTTAAAAAGCCGAGAGTTATCCTCTCGGGCGGAAACTTATTTCCACTATGCAGATGCACCAAAACCAGACGCTGGCGTCATTCCCTCAGAGGTGCACAAGGAGGATGATCATTGAGAGGGGAGTCACTTCTATCCCTTTTCTTTTAGTTCTTGCATTTTGTTTAGATCATTTCAATTATCTCTGTTGATGTTGCATGCGTCGGTTATTTTATACCCATTTTGTTATGCACTATCTGTCTCTTTTTCTATCGTCTGTTGCATTGGGGACAATGCTCGACTTTAGTATTGGGGGGTGGATGGGTGTTGTTTCGTGTGTTTATTTTTGGTGTCTTGTTGGTTATATTTGTTGGCATTTAGTGTTAGTCATTTTTGCATTGGTGTATGTCAGCCGACAGTGTTTGGAGTAGTACATTGTTAGTCAAGGATGATTATGAAGTGATGAGACATGCCCTGTCTATCATGTATTCGCACACCTTTTGAAAGGATCGGTTACAAAGGTGATAAGTGTTTAGAAGGGGGGGGGGGGGGGGGTTGAATAAACACTTGCTGATAATGAATTCTTTTCGAATAATGAGTTCAGTTTAGTGACAAACTGATGCTCGATATCTTGTCAGTCGATGACAATAATTTTCACTAAAAATAGTTGCGGAAGTAAACTGACTGAAAGATAGAATAACTGAACGAAAAACGATAACTGAAATAGTATGCAAACAATTTGTTTCTAGATGTTCGGAGAATAGAATAACTCCTATGTCACCCCTTCTATCACGAGGATAGGATTTCCAATAAAAGACTATGATCAAATACAACAGTTGTATAGACCTACTTCAGTTTGGACTTATCACTGCCAATACTGAAACTCTTAGTTCCAAATGAATTTTACAGTTCTCAACTGAATGAAGCACAACTTAACGATTAAGCAAATAATACAATCGTGCTAACAAGCTCAAAAATGTAGCCTTGAATGCTACAGATAAGCGAGTAAGTGAGAGCGTAGTAATTTCACCATAGTGATAGTAAGCTTGAATGATCGTTCTTATTTTCTTCTCTGGCCTCTTCACTTATTTATAGGCTTCCCTTTCAACGGTAACAATTAAATGTTATTTGAATTTTATATCCGTTGAATTGCCACGTCAATATTCTTCTGACACTCGTACGCTGCAGACTCTGAAATGCAGCATTCCACTACTAGTTGCAGTCTGTTCTACTATTTGTCGGTTGACGTGTTTCAACTGAATGATCTGCTGCTTGGGAAAGCGTTTGTTATGTTCTTAACTGAATAAATCAACTGATCAGTTCCCAACTGATCAGTTAGTTCTCTTCGAAAGTTAGCTGGATTCAGTTGCGTAGTTTGGTTATTTTCATAATCAGTTGGTTCGCAATTTGTCAAATGCCGTAATTTTGTTTCCAACAATTTCCCCCTTTAAGGTGTTTGACAAAACTAAGCACAAAATAACTGAACAACTGAACTCATTGTAAATAACATAAGAGTTTTGATATTGAATTTAGTAACAGTCAATGACTCAAAGACTGCTCTTCTTTTGTTGAACTAGCAGCTCTTTAATCTCTTCCCCCTTTTTGTCAAACAAACCCATTTGAAGAGATAATTTCTGAACATCGGTTGATAAAATATTGTCAGTAGTGGATATGTTAGAGACAGCAGAGATCATTGTGGTTTGCAACGAGTCTATTTTTCTTGTTACAAGCGTCTCCAGATTTTCAACTCGTTCGCTGATAACGTCTTGAGTAATGGAGAGACTCTGAGCCAAACCTTTGTTCTTTTGAATTGCGTCCACTGATTGAAAAAGAGAGGTTAAGGCTTCTTGAATTGCTTTCAGTTTCTCTGAGTTGAATACTTCAGAATGTTCTAGTTTCAGAGAATGTTCTCATTGAGTATGCTGAATCTTGTACATATCAATAATCATTCTATGTATATTATGCTGAATGTCCTGAATTTCTTGAAGAACTAAATCAAGATCTTTGGCGGAATGAAGATTTGGCTGATCCGACGCTCCAGTTTCCTGTGAGATTTGATCAAAAACCACCATGGTTCTTTCAGATATCATTGTTTCAGCAATATTCGTTGCTGGAACATCTGTTTCAGTTACTTCCACTTGGACCGGATGAGGTGAAGACTGATGTTGATCAGCAATTGAGCTTTCCTGCTGAATGTGAGAGTTTGCAGGATCTTCAACTAGAGGATCATGAACTGATGCTTCTACTTGATAATCATCTTAGATTCGAGCTGACTCATCAGTTGGAAGATTTTCTGAAGTAGTCAACAGAGCCTCCAGATTGTCAGCAATTCGGTGATCTGGTGATGGAGCAGACATCATTGCTGGATTATTTGGTTCAGAAATGGCAGCGTTAACGGGCTCTTCAGTTAAGATGGGATTCTCTTCTGCTGCTTTATCAGCGGAGTGATCAACTGACAAAGGTTCATTGGTTGAATCTTCTTGAACCACTGATTGAATAATTTCATCAATATGTGCTAGTGTCAAGTCAGCTTCTGAATACATCTTGGGATCATCAATGGGAGGTGCTGACAAGGATGAAGATGGAGCAATTGAAGATGAGGAGACATCTGCTTTCTGAGAAAGGGTAGCAGTAATGTCCATATCAGGCTCTCCTAGCTGATTGTTCAGCTAGTTCTTCAGTCACAAGCTCTTGAGATATTGCTGGGATGATCAGTTCTTGATTCATTTCCCATTGTTTAATTTCTTCTCGTAGTTCAATCAAGTCTGTTTCCAGTTGATCATACACTGCTTTATCATTGAATGCAGTTGGACTTGTGGGATTGAAATTTAGCCGAAGCTCAGCAACAATCTGCCGCAGCTTCTTTTCTCTCGAAAGATCAAATAAATACTTCTTCCTCTGCAAAGCTTGATAAATCGAAGAAGCTTTGACCATCTTCAGCACTACTCTTTCCAGAGCAATAAATCTTTTCAGCTTAGATTTTTTGTGGAGTTCCTTGGCAAAAACATTAACTCAGAAGTTTACCCATTCTTCGTAAACTTGGAGCTTTTCTTCTGCAAATTTATTGACCTCTTGCCAAATAAGATCAATGTGAGTTTGAATGACATTCGTAGGTCTGGGCTCTTTTGTATTTTACCCTTGCCCTTGGAGTCAGTCAAAATGTGAGGAATGGTTAATCCAGACGTAGTTACATCAATCCCCTCTCTAAGCACAACTCCTGTTGGTCTGGAAAATGGTAAAGGAGATTAATGAGAAATAGTAATAAGTGGAGATTTTACTCCAGCAAGTCTTGTTTTATCACTAGATTCAGTGATTTTACTCTTTGGCTGAATGGTGAACAAGGATAACTGATCCTCAGTTGAGGACTCAGTTGGGACTGCCTTCAATGAAACATCCTGGATTGGATGTTGAGCTCCTGATTCCATCATTCTATCAGTTGGTATGACTTCAATTGTGGCAACATGTTTGGTTTTCAGTGTCCGAGGTTTCTTGACGATTGGAGGAGACGAGGTCTTCTTTGTATCAGATCACTGACAATCAGTTTGCGCTTTGAAGTCTTTTCTGTGCTAGAGTCTTTGCAATCTTAACTGATTTGGGAGCAGCCTGCTGCGTCCCAATCTTTTTTTTTATCTTAATAAATTTATCAGGAGAGATGTCCAACTTAGTTTTTGGCGGCAAAATATTCTTGGCATTGAATACTTTGAATTTAGATAATCTCTCCGAATCATCAGCTGCTAACCCTTTGACTTTCATCAAATAGCTCAGCTGTATTGCAAAACCTTTTGACTGCTTGGTGGAAGAGAACATATTCTTCAAGATGTTGAAAATGAGGTGCTTCCAGTTGAGTTTTCGTCCAGCCATGATGACAGTAATGTCTTGGAATTTCTCCAAAGTTAAAGCAGCAAAGGATCCTGCTTTTGCCAGCCCCTTGGCTACAATGTCAGCCAGTAACTGAACCTCGTGCTTCAACTCTTTTTTGGATCGGAAACTTTGATTTTCCGTCCATCAACAGAAAGTAAAGTTTGCATCTCTTCGACATCAAATGCTTTGACATCAGCAAGTTGTGCTAACCCATCAGAAGGCGGCAAAAATATTTCGCCAAGAGAATCTTCAGAGATGGTCAACAAGTGATTGTTTACAGTAGAGATGATGCTTCCATCAGAGTTGATAAATCCACTTGAGTATAAATCTTGAAGTTCCTTCGGATAGATCTCTTGTGAGAATTTCCCTAAGAATGTTTTCAACTCTGCTGATTCAAGCTTCAAAAAGACATTCTTCACATCGGCTTCTCCGATTGATATGGCCGATTCAAAATTGATAGTCATAGCGTTCAATAAGTGTGCCGGAATTTGATTTGCCATTTCTGAGAATAAGAAAACCTGAAATTTTGCAAGATTCAAGCTCGGAGTTTATGAGTTTTCTCTCGATAATTGATGTACGCGTAAGAAGAAACTGAAATGAAGCGGGAATTGTACTTATGTACGTGACTATTCAAATTCTGAACACGTGTTAGTCCATTAAAATTTTGAATGAAAACGTGTGTACGTGTGCTGTAAGCGTGTGTACAATTTAAACAGTTAATATGCGTCCACGTTTTAAAATAAGATTCATCATGAGATAGTAGTCAGTCACGTCACTTGATTTGGAATATAATATGGCTAATTGGTTAACTTATATGAGAATATTAGTGAAATTCCCAACTGAACGATCAGTTGTAAGACTGTGTCCTTTCAGTTGAGAGTTTACTAACATTTGTCTTCTCAGTTAACCTCTTAAAACCAATATCCCCCTTAATAGATGCATATAAAAATTACGAGAATATAAGCAAGATTAATTAAAATTATCCTAAAGCTTAGTAGTGTAATCGTTTGCCGTAATGACATTGTCCTTTCATCTTCCTTGTCCTGGTCTATAATTAAGAGTAGAACAGTTAGTTGCAAACATATCGGCAAATAGAAATTCAACATCTAGAATGGCAGATGCAAGCAGTTCAAAGACTCCGGATATGGCTGAAGATTTTATGAGAGCTGCACTGGAAAAAAGGAAAGAAACAATAGAAGATGAAGTCTTCCATCAAATCCTTCGCTACTGGGAGGATTTACAAGAACTCTAGTTACTTTGGGAGAATGAGATGGCTACTACTCTCGTCCTTGTGGAGAAACTGGAGAAATACCGGGAGCGCCTGAACGTAACATAGACGTTGAATATTTTCGGGCATGACAGAGATTATCAGCTGATGCTCTATAAGGAGAAGAGAATCCTAGAGCTTATGGCTGAGTTTGACAGCTTCCTTAAGACTTCCATTGGAGATTTAACTCAATGGATGACCAAGTGGAGGGCTTTTGTTCAAGAAGAATTGTACACTGTAATTCACGACGATTTCTTCAGATGAATAAAATGTCGTTTCAATTTATCTTTGTCTTTTATTTTCCTGTATTTGTTTTTAATTTCATCAGTTGACAAATAAATCATAAGCAAGATTACTGATAAAGATTAATCGATAAAAATTAACTGATAAAAATTAGGATAAATCAATTAATCCAAATATATTGCGAAAAAGAGAAAACTTAGTCTCGGCCAATGTTTTGGTGAAGATATTAGCTGCTTGCTGATCAGTTGAGACATATTCCAGTCTGATGTCCTTCTTCAAGGCATGATCTCTGATAAAAGGATGCCTGACATCTATGTGCTTGGTCCTGGAGTGAACAACTGGATTATAGGTAATAGCAATCGTGCTTGTATTGTCACAAAATATGGGTGATTCTTTTGCATCAACTCCATAATCTCTCACTTGTTGCTGGACCTAGAACAGTTGAGCACAGTAGTTTCCAGCAGCAAGATATTCTGCTTCAGTTGTTGAAGTTGCTATGGATGTTTGCTTCTTATTGAACTAAGAGATCATTCTGTCTCCTAGAAACTGATATGATCCACTTGTACTTTTTCGATCAAGTTTACATCCTGCATAATCTGCATCTGAATAGCCAACTAAATTGAAAGATGAGTCTTTAGGATACCTAACTCAACATTTTGTGTGCCCTTAAGATATTTCAAAATACGATTGGCAGCTGAAAAATGTGATTGCTTAGGATTTGCTCGATATATTGCACACATACAGACAGTAAATACAATATCAGGATGACTAGCAGTCAGGTACAATAATGAACCTATTAAACATCTGTAAAGTGTTGTCTCAACTGATATTCCCCCTTGATTAGTGTCCAGTTTAACTGATGAGTTCCATTCCAAATTTCTTCAGCAACTCCTTCGTGTATTTAGTCTGACTTATAAAAGTCCCTGTCTCCAGTTGCTTCACTTGTAATGCAAGAAAGAATGTCAGTTCACCCATCATGCTCATTTCAAATTTCTCCTGCATCAACTTAGCAAATTTCTCGCATAATTTGGGGTTAGTTGACCCAAAAATAATGTCATCAACATAAATTTGAACGAGTAGAATATGATCATTCTTGGAGAATTTGAACAATGTCTTATCAACTGATCGAACAGAAAAATCGTGATCAGTTAGAAATTTTGAAAGAGTTTCATACCAAGCTCTTGGAGCCTGTTTAAGACCATATGTATAAGGCTTTGTTCAAATGGTAGACATGATCAGGAAATTGATGATTGACAAAACTCGGAGGTTGTTCAACATAGACTTCCTCTTACAACTGGCCATTTAGGAATGCACTCTTTACATCCATTTGATAGACTTTGAAGTTCTTGAATGAAGCATAGGCAAGGAATATTCTGATTGCCTCCAGTCTTCCAACTGGAGCATATGTTTCATCTTAATCAATCCCTTCCTCTTGCCTATATCCTTGTGCTACGAGTCTTACTTTATTGCGCACAACTGAACCGTCTTCGTTCAGTTTGTTCCTGTACACCCATTTTGTACCTATAATAGTTTTTGAAACTGGTCTTGGAACTAGGTTCCAGACATTGTTATGGATAAACTGATTTAGCTCTTCTTGCATTGCATTTATCCAATTTGGATCAGCAAGAGCTTCATCAGTTTTCTTCGGTTCAAATTGCGATACAAAAGCTGAATAAGTAAATAAATTGAGCATCTGACTTCTAGTTCTTACTGGATCAGATGTGTTACCTATCACCAATTCTGGAGGATGTGCTTTCTTCCATCTGAGTTCAGCGTTTGTTGCTTCTTTATCAGCAACTACTTCTGTGGGCAAATGAATGTTTTCAATTTCAGTTGGACCG
This sequence comes from Primulina eburnea, assembly GCF_022965805.1. Lineage (NCBI taxonomy): Eukaryota > Viridiplantae > Streptophyta > Magnoliopsida > Lamiales > Gesneriaceae > Primulina > Primulina eburnea. Next base: position 20,654,599 of record NC_133105.1, read on the forward strand.
GTTTCAGTTGGTAACTGAATATCATCAGTTTGCTCTATCAACTGATCATTAATAACAGCTTCCAGTTCAACTGATTGATTAACACTTCTGGTTCAGGTGTTTGGAGATTGTTTTGATTTATATGAATGTCTTCTTCATCATCATTCTCCAAACTGATATCTGTAAATCTATAAACTAGCTCAACTGGATCAGTTGGTTTAATCGTTAGTGCAGATTCATCAAAGACACATGGATAGATTCTTCAACATTCAAAGTGTTTTTTTTGAAAACTCTATAAGCTTTACTCACTGATGAGTACCCAAGAAATATTCCCTCTACAGATTTTGCATCAAAGGTTTTTAAATGATTTTTACCATTGTCCAGTATAAAGCATCTGCAGCCGAATATTTTGAAGTATGCAACCACACTTTTTCGTCCATGCCAGATCTCATAAGGTGTTTTCAAATGATTCTTATTAATCATTTATCTGTTCTGAGTATAACACGCAGTTTTCACTTCCTCTGCACAAAAACTTTGAGAAATACCGGAATCAGCAGGCATTGTTCTCGCGGATTCTTTAAGAGTTCGATTTCTCCTTTCAGCTACCCCATTTTGCTGAGGAGTTCTAGCTGCTGAGAGCTCATGCTTAATTCCAGCATTTTCTAAAAAATTTGAAAGAATTTGATTGATGAATTCAGTTCCTCGATCGGATCTGATTCTATCAATTCCAACTGATTTTTCATTTAATAATCTCTTGAAAAGCTTGATCAGTTGAGCAGCAGTTTGGTCTTTGGATTTGAGAAAAATAACCCAAGTGAATCTCGAAAAGTCGTCGACAACCACCAAGGTGTATTTCATTCCCCCTAAGCTCATGACTGGTATTGGACCAAATAGATCCATATGCAACAGTTATAAGTATCGGGAAGAAGATTTACGGCCCTTGTTCTTAAAAGAAGATTTTACTTGTTGACCAAACTGACATGGTGAGCAAATTTTATCTTTGGTAAAATCTATTTTGGGTAAACCAGTAACAAGATCATAATAATCAGATATGCAATAGATTGAAATTCAGGTGGTTTAATCTCTTATACCACAACCAGTTTTGAGAAAATTTTGAAGCAACTAAACATACTGGTGCATAAAGTAGATCATTCCAAATACCTTTGTAAGTGTTTCCACACCGTTTTCCAGTTAGGATGATCTCATCAGTTGAGCGTTTGACTGAACACGAGTGTTTGTCAAACTGAACTGAGAATCTATTATCGCATAGCTGACTGATGCTAATCAGATTTTACTTGAGATTCTCAACTAATAAAACATCATTAATGATAAAGTTACCATGGATAAGCTTACCCTTACCCACGGTTTTACCTTTGGAATTATCTCCGAAACTGATGTTTGGACTAGTGTATTTGATCAGTTGAGATAGCAAGTTTGCATCTCCTGTCATGTGTCGTGAGCATCCACTGTCCAAGTATCAGATTGATTCCTTGCTTGTACCTGATACCTGCAATCACACACAAGATATAATATTGGTACCCTTTTCTATTTGGGTCCAAAATTGATTAGTCCTTTAGGAACCCAGACTTGGATCAGTCTAACTGACTGTCCAGTTGTTGTATTCCAGATGGTTTTTCTCGATTTGTGTGTGCTTGGTGTGTAGCGTGCAGACGAAACAATATGTGATTTTGCTTTTTTCAACTAATTGTTCAGCTGATATCTTTTCTGAACTGGATTTCTGTTATAGTAATTGGAGTAGCCATTAGAATAATTTTTGCTGAAAATTTTTGGTGGCTGACTGCGTGAGTCAATCACAACTTTTGGGCTATAACCAATACCACGTCTTTTGCCCTTGTTCATACTTTCAGTTGGCTGTTCAACCAGTTTACTTGGCTTAGTTTGTTCTTGTACCATAACTGATTTGACAAAATGAATGTATTTCCCTTTATCCATATTTAGTTTTGGTCGAGTATCATTGGAAAACATTTCATCTTGGTTACTGAGCCACCAACCAGTTTTATCAGTAACTAATTTCTGTGAGTTCTATATATCAGTTAATGCAGCAGATGATTTGTTCCAAGCCTGAATAAGCTCAGTTTGCTTTGAATTTTCAAGAATTAACTTTTGAATCATTAATTGATCCTTGATTCTTTCACTTTTGAGTTCAGCAATCTCCTTTTTCAGACTCAACATATCAACTGATTCATCAGTTTTAGTTTTATTGTCTATAGGATCAGTTTGCTTTGCTCTAGCCCTTGCAAATGATAAGGCAAGCTTATGATACTCATTAACCATGTCATGCAGAGTTGAAATAAGTTCTTCTCTAGTGAAATGAGTTGAGGCAAAGTAAAATACCTGTTGACTGCTTGATTCCTCTTCTGTATCACCAGCCATTAGACACTTTACTTCCTCCTCACCATCACTGGAATTGCATGAGGTTTCTAGCTCTGACTCTTCGCTATTAATCTCTGCCCATTTTGATTTACTCTTTTCAGCCAAGAGTAACTCATGCTTCTTTCTGAAGGACTTCTTCTCATCCTTGGGTCTCCTCTTGTGCTCATATGATTTCTTCTTTCTTTCAGTTGAGCCTTGACTGTCCCTTTTTGGTTTGGAACAATCAGCAATGAAGTGACCAGGTTTGCCACAGTTGTATCAAGCGTTTGATTCCTCCTTAGAGTTGTTTCTCTGATAGTGCTTCTAGAAGTTCCCCTGATTTTTCATCATAAGTCTTCCAAATTTTTTGATAAACAATGACATGGCATCATTCCTTAGTTGATCAGCAACCTTCTCGACTGAACCAGTTGGTTCAGTTCTTACAGCAGCTAAGGCAGTTGTGACTGCTGGAGTAGAGGGTTCTCCTTCTCGAGTTTGCAGCTCAAACTCATAGGCTTTCAAATCAGCAAATAGGTCATGAAGCTCGACCTTGTTTAGATCCTTGGACTCCCTCATTGCCATGGTTTTAACATCCCGCTCCTTGGGAAGACCTCTGATCACTTTTAATGCAACTTCTTTGTTCGTATACATTTTTCCAAGTGTATTTAGCTCATTGATGATACAGCTGGTTCTTTCATCATATTCATGCATCGTTTCTCCAGCTTTCATTTTGATGTTGTCGAACTTCTGCACAGCAACAAAAAGTTTATTTTCTTTGGTTTGTTCATTCCCTTCGCAAAGTTGGATCAGCTTTTCCCAAATCTCTTTGGCTGTCTTGCACATTTTGATTTTACTGAACGTTGCTTTGTCTAGCGTTTTATACAATATGTCCTTTGCTACGTTGTCCAGATTTGCTTTTCTTTTATCCTCAGCAATCCAATCATCTCTGGGCTTTTCAATTCTGTGAGGTGTCCTATCTGTGATTGCGACTGCTGTGTTGGCTTTCAGAATCTTCATTGATCCGTCACTGATGACATACCACATATCATCATCTTGTGCAGCTAAGTGAGCCTGCATCCTGATTTTCCAATCATCGAAATCCTCTATGGAAAACATTGGGATCTTGTTGAAGGAAGTCATAATGAACAGTTTGGATAGAGATATTTTTAGACAAGATACAACCGCTCTGATACCACTTGAAAGGATCGGCTACAAAGGTGATAAGTGTTTAGAAGTGGGGGTTGAATAAACACTTGCTGATAATGAATTCTTTTCGAATAATGAGTTCATTTTAGTGACAAAATGATGCTCGGTATCTTGTCAGCCGATGACAATCAGTTTGACTAAAAATAGTTGCTGAAGTAAACTGACTGAAAGATAGAATAACTGAATGAAAAATGATAACTGAAATAGTATGCACACAATTTGTTTCTGGATGTTCGGAGAATAGAATAACTCCTATGTCACCCTTTCTATCACGAGGATAGGATTTGCACTAAAAGACTTTGATCAAATACAACAGTTGTATCGACCCACTCCAGTTTGGACTTATCACTGTCAATACTGAAACTCTTAGTTACAAACGAATTTTACAGTTCTCAACTGAATGAAGCACAACTTAACGATTAAGCAAATAATAAAATCGTGCTAACAAGATCAAAAAATGTAGCCTTGAATGATACTGATAAGCGAGTAAGTGTCAGCGTAGTGATTTCAGCAGAGTTTCAGTAAGCTTGAATGATCGTTCTTTTTTTCTTCTCTGGCCTCTTCACTTATTTATAGGCTTCCCTTTCAACGGTAACAATTAAATGTTATTTGAATTTTATATCCGTTGATTTGCCACGTCAATATTCTTTTGACACTCGTACACTGCAGACTCTGAAATGCGGCGTTCCACTACTAGTTGTAGTCTGTTGTACTATTTGTCGGTTGACGTGTTTCATCTGAATGATCTGCGGTTGAACAAAGCGTTTGTTATGTTCTTAAATGAATAAATCAACTGATCAGTTAGTTCTCTTCGAAAGTTAGTTGGATTCAGTTGCGTAGTTCGGTTATTTTCATAATCAGTTGGTTTGCAATTTTTCAAACACCGTAATTTTGTTTCCAACAATTTCCCCCTTTAAGGTGTTTGACAAAACTAAGCACAAAATAACTGAACAACTGAACTCATTGTAGATAACATAAGAGTTTTGATATGGAATTTAGTAACAGTCACTGACTCCAAGACTGTTCTTCTTTTGTTGATCTAGCAGCTCTTGAATTTCTTCCCCCATTTTGTCAAATAAACCCGTTTGAAGAGATAATTTCCGAACATCGGTTGATAAAATATTGACAGTAGTGGATATTTTAGAGACAGCAGATATCATTGTGGTTTGCAACGAGTCTATTTTTCTTGTTACAAGCGTCTCCAAATTTTTGCTGATAACGTCTTGAGTGATGGAGAGATTCTGAGCCAAACCTTTGTTCTTTTGAATTGCGTCCACTGATTGAGAAAGAGAGGTTAAGGCTTCTTGAATTGCTTTCATTTTCTCTGAGTTGAATGCTTCAGAATGTTCTAGCTTCAGAGAATGTTCTAATTGAGTATACTGAATCTTGTTCATATCAGTAATCACTCTATGTATATTATGCTGAATGTCCTGAATTTTTTCAGGAACTAAATCAAAATCTCTGGCGGAATGAAGATTTGGCTGATCCGATGCTCCATTTTCCTGTGAGATTCGATCAAAACCCACCATAGTTCTTTCAGATATCATTTTTTCAGCAATAGTCGTTGCTGGAACATCTGTTTCATTTACTTCCACTTGGATCGGATGAGGTGAAGGCTGATGTTGATCAGCAATTGAGCTTTCCTGTTGAATGTGAGAGTTTGCAGGATCTTCAGCTAGAGAATCATGAACTGATGCTTCTGCTTGATAATCATATGAGATTCGAGCTGACTCATCAGTTGCGTAGTTCGGTTATTTTCATAATCAGTTGGTTCGCAATTTTTCAAACGCCGTAATTTTGTTTCCAAAACCTTTAGCACATACTGTGGTAAAGAAATAAAGTTTTATTTAAAACATTGAATTCTCTTTGTAGAAATGTTAGAAATAGAAGCATGCTTGATAAGATGGTGAAAATTTAAAACTAAAGTGGGGAACGAAGATGTTTGAAGGTGGGAATTGAGCTTGACTATATTTTCTCGAATCAAGGTAACTATCAGCAGCGGAAAAAAAAAAAGAAAAAAAAAAAGAGAAGATGGAGATGTAAGGTGTGGGGGAGCCGAAAAAAGGAATGAAATCCTATTCCTGGCTAAAGTTGGAGATGTAAGGTGTTGAAGAGCCGAATAAAGGAATTAAATCCTATTCCTGGCTAAAAATGTAAACACATAGATTTGAATCTGAGATGAAAGGTTCTAATATAGTCCTTTGATTACTGTATTCAAATTTAGTCGAAAAAAAAATGATAGAAAAATGGGCGCTGCTGGTGATTACTGAGTGCAGAGGAATAAAGAGAGTAAGATTTACACTAATAAACTGATTTAAATCTCTGACAATGGTTGAGAATGGACCCCTCCGTCATTTATGATGCTAGGACTAACGACACACACATAGACGTTCAGGTTTTATTTGAAACAATGTCTAGACCAAGGGAAGTGCAAAGAATTATGCCTTTACATTGATCGACAAGGGAATATGTTGAGTTTCGCTGAGTCTAGTGGATGACTATGAATTCACTGTCGAGCTACTTGTGTCATTTTCTATTTTTTTTCTTGTCACCTATTTTGCTCGAGGGCGATCAAAAGGTTAGTATTGGGGGGTTGATATAGGTGGATTTTACTTGTTTTTCATATAATGTTTTGTCTCGTTGTGTTGCATTTATCATTTAGATTACATTCATTTTGTGTTATTTTAGAGTAATTTATATATTCGTGTTGCTCATGTGTTTAGTTGGTGAAAATGCAGGAGATTCGTGCAAAACTAAAGATCAAAAGGAGAAATTCGAGAGACCTCCGCCAGGGCGCACATTTATTTCCGCAAGGGCGCCTCCAAGATGTGAGAATCAGAATTTGTGCGAGAGTCGTCCGCCCGGGCGGAAACTTACGTCCGCCCGGGTGCGTAAAAAAAAATTGAAAAATAAAATCTGCGCATGCCATCCGCCCGGGCGGAAACTTATGTCCGCCCGGGCGCGCTCGTTATTTTTGGAAATATTTTTGGACGATTTTTTCCCTTAATTCTGAACGGGGAAGATATGGTAGGGAGGGGAGGCACGAAAAAGGGATCATTCAGACTTCATTGGAGCAGCCGCGCAAGCGTTGGAGAGGATTTTTGCGCTTGGATTGAAGATTCGAAGCTTTCCGGGCGTCATTCTTCGCAATTTTCGTCAATTCTAGTATTTTTAATTTAGTTTTTATCTCTTAAACATTGTTGTGTTTATTTCCACTATGAATTCTAGTAGCTAATTTTATTATTTGTTAGGATTTAAGGGGATTCTACCCCAAACTTTGATCTAATTAATTTATATTTCGAGTGTTGCGTTATTCTTGATTATACTAATGTTTTATCGTGTTGTTAAAGCGTAGCTAACTTTAACAACGTTTTTATATTACGAGTGAGTTCGAGAGAATAACTTGTGATCGGAACGAGTAGTATAATCCGTGGATCTACAATTTACATAGACATATGAAAATTGGATACGCGCCGATAGTCATAGTCCTAAGGGTCGAAAACTAGGGGATTTCATAAATCGACATGCAATTCACTCTTGATTAATAATTAAAGACATTTAATTACCTCTTTGAGTAGAATAGGTTGGTATAGCTCGAGAGAGTGTGTTCAATTGAATAGGAAATCCAGTCGGAAGCATACAATCATTATCAAACAAATTAATTAATTAACGAAGGGTAGGTGAACCGATATTCCAAACAAATTCATTTCTCATTGAATTTTAAATCCACCATTTTAGATATTCTATTTCATTATTTAATTCCTGAATATTTTTATTTGCAAGTTTCTTTGATCACAATAGTAATAAAACAACCAATCAATTTTCGTTGCTAAAGATTTAATAACTGAAAACAAAATTGTCAAATACAGTCTTCGATGGAACGATAATCGTACTCACGTACATTATACTATTACTTGACATTGTGCACTTGCGATTAAATTTTGAGCATAAAAAATCATATTTTTTTGAGGATTCCACATTGCAAGTTTTTCTCGATTAGGTGTAGCTACATACGCTTTCCTAGATTCTGGAGCCAGGCATTCTTCCATATGTGAATCCTTCGTTAAATGATTGGAAATCTTACCGGAGCACGTGGAGTCGAGATTCAGAGTCACATTGCTTTCGAGAAAGCGCATGATCTCTACCAGTATGGTGAAGGATGTGGAGCTTAGTTTGCAGAAGAATACAGTATGGGCAGATCTTATCGTGTTTCCGATGCTAGAGTTCGACATTATTATGGGCATGGATTGGCTCACACTTAATGGATCTACCATCGATTTCCAGCAGAGGTCTGTATCTATTAGACCCTCCAATGGGAAATTGTTTATTTTCGAGGTTGTGCAGAACAGATAGATGTCGTGCATCATTTCTTTCATGCTTGCAAAGAAGCTTATTCGGAAGAGCTGCTAGGTTTTTCTTGCCGGTATTATCTCCGTACCCGACAATGGCAGTCGATCGATTGATGATGTGGAGGTTTTCAGGGACTTTCTGGATGTGTTCCCTGATGATGTATCATGCGTTCCACCTGAAGATCTAAGTCACTGTATCGTCTAGCACCTACTGGAATGAAAGAGCTAAAGGATCAAATTCAAGAGCTGCTAGACCAAGGATTCGTTCGCCCTAGTTTCTCTCCATGGGGAATGCTGGTGTTGTTCGTGAAGAAAAATGTAATGTCGCAAAAGTTTGAAAGGTCCACGTAAACCACATGCATGCAGGTTATAAAATTTCTTTTGTATTTTATTAAATTGTTTTAAAGCATTATATGCATGTTTATTTCATGAATTTGTGTTTTAATTCATGGTATATTTAAAGTTTCATGCATTAGGATTTCAAGTTGCATCTCACGCTCGAACGAGAAACGAAGACCGAAGAAATGTAAGAGAAAAATATTTTTATTGAATGATTAATTTTAATTAACTAATACGAAGTGTTTTTAAGTGTATTTTTTGAAAATTGGGCCTTGGTGGGTATTTTACTCTTCATATCGTATTTTTAACCGGTACACAAATTTTAGCGAATCAGTGGAACTTGTGAGGGCTCGAACAATATTTTCAAAAATGTACCTAAACGAATTTTTTTTTGGAGTGTTATCGGGCTTGTTGGGTATGTTTTAATGTCTAATGGGCTCAAGACCTTTTAATCCTTTTTAAAATATTATCAATGGCCCATTATTATGGAATTATATTAACCTAAACCTAGATTATTAACCTTAATCACTCCTTAAACTATAGCAACCGCCCACCCCATTTCCAGCAGCACTCCCCTTCGAATTTTGCAAAGCAAAAGAGCTTCAAGATTCGGCCATTGCTAATTCCTTCAAGAAAGCTTCTTCCCGCTTCTCCGTTGCCCGTCCCACGCGCGTATCATCAAGATTTTGATCATTTAAACGTTAAAACACACATGTATCTCTATTTTATCTTCATTAACGACAATATTATTCTAAATTTTATGTATTTTCACGAAAATTTTGTGATCTACCTTGAGTTTGCATTTTTATTCAAGTTTGACATGAAAGTTGTATCATTTCTTGACTCATTCTCACGTTTTCATGTATTGTTGCAAGGGGCTGCTGATTTCCATGAGTTCTAAGGGGTGTGTGTGCTGTAATTTAAGGTGACATGATGCTAGAAGTCTAGGATGTGCACGGTCTAGGTGAGGGCCGAATGGTTGCACTAGGAGGCCAGGGTTTTGAGTGGTTTGGTGAGGGTTTTTGGTGGACTCGGTGTGGGAGGTCTGAACCAAGCCAAGGTGCGATCCAGGTGGGTCCAACTGAGGTCTACGGGAGGTCCATAACCAGATGGTCTCGGCTAGAAAGGAGTTTGATTGGCTAAGGCCGATTGTGTTTCGTGTGGGCGCGACCGTGCATTTTCTTGGTGGTTCGAGTGGTTCGCTTGCATGGTGCAGAGGGCTGAGATTAGGTTGGTCTAGTAGGGTCCTAAGTTGGGCTAGGATGGGCTGGCATGAGGCTGGTCCCATCGGCTTGTAGGCTAGGATCGAAATTTTCAAGAGTTGGTGCTCTAAGGTCTCAAGTGTGCACTTGTAGAAATTTTCCAGCAACTTTTGGTTAGGATTTGGGGGTCATAAGGGGTCTGGCATACTTGGTTTAGAGGCTGGAGAAGTAGACTTAAGACATGAATTGAGTTGCGGAAACTTGGTTAAGTTTCGGGTCGATTTGGGTTAAAACCGGGACCCCGGTCGAAGTTTTAAAACAAATCGATTAAGTTTTGAAATGGAGTCAATTTTACGTCTAATAAATATTTTTTAATATGTTTTGAGGTGTTTTAAGGAATTTGGTGAGCTTCGGGTCGAAATTTGAGGTATATGGATAAAAAAGTCATTTTGGGTTTCCATGTCATTTTGGGTTTCCAGGGCAGAATGGTCATTTTGCACTCAGGTTGAGTTTTTTGTCCTGGCAGCGCCCTGAGCACAAATTTATCATGTTTTTAAATGTTATATATCACGTATATGATTTTTTATGAAATTATGAAAATTACGTTGCATGCTTTGTTTTAAAGAAAATTACGTATATGCATGATTTTAATAAGTGATGAAAATTACGATATTTTTGAAGGATGAGAGTTGGTTGTTACAGACTATATACGTATATGATGAGTGAGGCTTAGACTCAGTGTACGGGTAATGATGTCGCTGACGTCAACGTCGTCGGTGTAGGGCCCAAAATCAGCACATGTAAACCTCATGCATTTATTTAAATTGTATTATTATTTATTTAAATTTTTAAATGATTTTAGGGATGCATGATTTGTGATCTTTGAATTATTTTAAATTATTATATGTTTAATGGATGTACGCTAAAATGTTTTCTTGAGTTGTATGTTTCAGGCGAATATTCGATGCGAGTTGTATGTTTCAGGCGAATATTCCATGCATTTATGCAAAATCCGTGTATGTTGTGCAAAAAGTTTGAAACAATTTTGGATCAAAATTTTAGATCTCAAAACCGAGTCTACAATCATTTCGAGTACTGTGAATTTTTGGTCGACTTTCTGGAAAACCTTTCAACATATAAAAAGTCTTTGATACCTTCGATTTGACAGTAAATTCGTAATTTTTGGACAAGAAACGAATGAGTTATGATCATTTTCTTGTGAATGATCAAACTGTGACGTTTTAAAAATATGTTCTTCATGTTCTTTTAGTTTTATTTGTTGCAGGCTTTGTTGGAAATCGCCGTGTGATCATTGCTGGGTTTAGGTATGTCGTGTGTTGTGATCATATGTTTTTGGTGTGTCAATCGGGTCGGTAAAGGTGTGAGTGGATTAGAAGTCATAGGGAAGCGAATGGGTAGAAGATGATACTTTTGGGTTTTAGTTCGCGCAAGGTTAGCGCCACATCACTGCATTTGGAGTGCTGCAGCGCTGCTGGTTCATGCTGGGTAGCTCCACGGCGCTGCAACGCTACTCCTCAGTCCCTAGCCGCTGGTTCAATGGCCTACGCGCTTCAAGTGTAGATGCTATTGCTTCATTTAGGTATTAATACGTCGTTATGTACAAGCTTGATGAGGGTTAGGCTAGGTGTTATGAGTCTTGAATGGGAGTCTTTGAGTCACGGTTTAAAAGACGTTCGGGATTTCCATTGCTTGGGAATTGTTCATACTTCACATGAGGATTTTTTTCGGGTTTCGACGTCATGGTTTAGTATGATATTTAACATGGTCAAGTCCCGAGTGGTCTAGAAATTCATAAGTTATTTATTTACTTCGGTGGTTAGTTGATTGGGACGATTAAGTTATGAAATTTGAGCGCGCAGCGGAAGATCTTGAATTTGAGACTTTTTACACCAAAAATATTATATTGATTTTTTATTTAATTTTTGAATTCCGTTGTATCAAAATTGGATTCTGCTTGATTTTTGAAATACGTGTTAGCATGTGTAGCAGTAGCCCAAGAATATCCAACGAATCCCTCAACGCTATGTAAGTATGTTCGACGTGCAAAAGAAAATATTTTATGTTTTTTAGGTATGCTAATTGACTTGTGACCAATTATTAACGGGTTTGGAAGCCGGAGAACACGTCTCGGGACCTCTCCACCCTAGTAAAGTATGACCGGGTTTTGATCAGGATGAAAAGCGGTAAAATATGACCATGAACCAATCCACCCGATAAGTTATGACCGGGGATATTATGTATGTGGTAGTGGACATCTCTGCCAGCTCAGTACTGTGGTTTAGTTTGATCAGGCACGCTATGTTATGGGTCACTTGCTTTGAAACATATCTCTACGCAAAATGATGATGACTATGCATGTTTAAGTATGTATGATACAATTACTTTATGAAAATGTTTATGAAATGATGGCATGTCTATGTTATGCAAGTATGTTTAAAGTTAAGGTACTTATGTGCTACTTTAAAATGCATGTGATTTTATTATACGTTACTTGATATTCTCGATTTATACATGTTGAGTCTTTAGACTTACTAGACTTGATTGATACAGGTGAGGACGATTATGAGGAGACGATAGGCGGAGATAAGTGAGCTAGCTCGAACTGTGCGATGGACTAACCCGAGGACCGCCTTAGTTTTCAAGAATTTTATTTTTATGCATGATAAAATTGTTTACTCCGATTTTTTTTAACGAATTACTTTATGTTATTTTAAAACAAATACTTGTTGCAAGTTCGTTTACATTTCAAACATTTGTTCAAGAATTTACTTGCAAGTGTATTTTGAGAAATTGTTATTCATTTAAGAAAAATTTTATTTTCCGCAAATTTTAAGTATGTTAAAAGTACGGTACGTAACAGTCGGGTACCACGGTTATATGTAGATGGATCCATCGAATAGAGCTGATACAATAGATCTGATACGATTATAGCTGATACGAAAGTCATAATTAATGAACTGAATTCAATAAAAGGAAAAAAGTATACGTATATGATGATATAATGAGACTTGTTTTAACACGTTTTGATTTTATACGACATGTTTACGTTTACGCTTTTAAGTTCATGAAATGTATGTTGTAGTATTTTTCATTGTTGCATGTTGTGTATATGTATTTGTTATAACGTTACAGGTGTGTTGAGTCTTTAGTCTCACTACGTGTAAGGCTCGAGAATTATCAACTGGCATTGATGTTAGACTTGTAAAGGTAAGAATGCATGACATTTAAAGCAGAATTGTGAAGCTAGGCCGAAGCCACACCGCACCCGCGGTACAGGAAGGACCGCACCCGCGGTGCATTGACAGAAAATTGGTGAATTTGTGCGAAGCAAGACCGCACCCGCGGTGGTAGCAAGACCGCACCCGCGGTGGTGAGACCGCACCCGCGGTCATGCAGGGACCGCACCCGCGGTCTAGGTGCTGCACTTTTAGATGGACTCGCCGTGAGCACAGCGCACCCGCGCTCTTAAACTACCGCACCCGCGGTGCTGCATGCGAGAAATCCACCTCCACTCCTTATGTTGACACATGGCATGGTATATATACACTTGGTAGATGATTCATTCTTTCTCATTTCAGAAACAGGAGCACCGAAAGCATCCAAGGGAGAAGACTTCATTCTCTTTGATCTTAAACTAGTAATTTTGAATGAATTACCTATCCAATTTGTGAACCAAGTAGAGATTTGTATTCCTCTCCTCCAAAGCTTCAAAAGGATGTAAGTTTCTTGCAGTTTTAGCATGTTTCAGATACTTATGTTGGGGGAAGTTCAGATTTGATTTAGAATATGTATTATTGATACCGTGAGCATGGTATATTCGTTATCGGATTGAATTTCAGATACCGTATGATGTTGGTTCGATTTTCTAGCATATATGAGTTAGGATACTTACAGATTTCAGAATATATGTTGATGTTTTGATGATAGTATGAGTTGCTTGTGATTGAGTATGATATTAGTGAGTTATCGGTATCGCGAGACTACGCTGTTATGCTGTCGAATTGTATCAAAACCGAGTATTGAATTGTATATGTGCTGAATTGAATTGAGAAGTGATATTGTATGTCTACATTGCCTTTCAGAGTTGTTATTGTCAGACTCGACATTCCGACTTCAAGATCTCGACAGACATTATGCGACGAAAGGTATAATTCATGTGGTCTTGGGATTGCACAACTCGATTCAGATTTGATACGAGTTTCCCTAAATCACATACTAGATTGTTATTACATTTCATTATGTAATGCCTTGTTTATTGATTTATATTCGAGTCCTGAGATAGGAGATACTGGCAGACTGGCCAAAACTAGACGTTTCGGTGTATCGACGCATGGTAGTAGATTTACTCTATGTGTAGACCCTCGATACAGAGTTGACCGAAGTCTAGGAATAAGACGTACCGTTGCCTCGAGTGGTTGGGTAGGTAACAGACCGTCTTATTCATACCGGGATCCCTAGATTAGAAATGAGTCGAGTCAAGATTTAAATGTTGAATACAGATTTGTATTCTTCTACATGTTTAGATTTTCATTCATGTTACTTGATATATGCTATGCTTTTGTACTTGATTTAGTTACATTGCATGCATCCATGTTTTATACTGGGATATGTTCTCACCGGAGTTATCCGGCTGTTGTCGTGTCTGTATGTGTGCATGGCAACAGGTGGGGCAGGAGCTGGGTCACGAGGAAGATGAGAGATTGTTGATAGCGTGGTGATCTCGGGCGTTGCAGCTTACTAGTTGTTTGTACTAGACTTGTACCGAAACTTTTAAACACTAGTGTATGATTGTACGAAACATACATGTATGTACGTTATGTTGTTTAATTAATATAAAGACATGATATGCTTTAGTTATACATTTGAATTAATGTTAAAAGCAAATTTTTGACCCACATTTTCGAACAAAGATCCAATTAAATCCCAAAAGAATTGAGTTAGAGCCCGGGTCCCCACACTACGCGTGTTTTATGCAGGTGAGGATGTTGACGAGGAGGCTGGGGTGTCGAATTCTGAGTAGGCAGGATTGGATGTGCGCACATGACCCAATGACCATATTTTCCGCACATCATGTTTTTATGAGTTTAGTGTGGACATGAACATTTTTATACGCTTGTTTTGTCATGTTGATGATTACCAGGATTTTTACTTGTTTATTTTTACATACATTTATGATGGCCGAGTTGACAATTTTTAACTGCAGTATTTTATCTTTTATTTGATTACGATTATTTTTATAAAGGGGTATTTTCAATAGTAGTGCATGCAAGAAAAATTTTAAATTTCGAAAATAAGTTTTTTTAAAAAAATTGTAGCATTTTCAAGTATTAGATGTTTCATTTGGTATTAGAACAAGGGTCCTGTATAGGGTTGTGCCATCGCCAGCTTCAGCAGCTCGGTCTTAAAGCCTCATGTCTGTAAGTTCACATGTATTAAATGTTTTGAAAGTTTTGTGCCATGACCTGCATGTTTACGCGATACCTATTTTCTGCGATTTTCAGTAACATGTCTAGCTATTTTTACGATTTGAAGAGTATATGTTTAAAAAATAGATTGGATTGCATGTTGGTTACATTTGGAATTGGACATGTCTAAGAATTCGAATATTGAGTATTAGGAGAGGTTGAAAATGATTTGACCATATTTTTTGTTAGTAGTACTGTTGTTCTATTTATGGGTCATAAGTTAATCTCGAAGATTAGGAATTCTTTTGGGGCATGTAGATTTTCTAAGAAAATACTGATGATTCGTGGTTACTAGTTGAGATAAATTTTGAGGATTTCATATAAGAAATAATAATTAAAAGACTACGAAGATCTTTAGAAGTATGAAAATGTATAATATGAGATTTTTGGTATTGATGGAAAGGTGAGATTTTTTGTTATGAGAATTGATTTTGGGTTTATTATGCTTAAAATTATTGAACTTTATGTTACGGGAAACCTATAGAGTGGAATTAGGAATGTCAAGAACTTATGGGTGATTGAGGAATTTTTGTAATTAAAGACCAATTAGATAATTTTCGAGGAAATTTGGAATTATTTTGCAATTGATAAGAAATTTGGGGACTAGTTTAGAATTAAAAGAGAATGTAATTGTTTAAATGATATGAATTTTCGATGATTTAGGCATGAAAGGATATTTAGAACATTGAAATATCTTGGTTATAAGGGCATAAGGAATGTTACTCAAGGCCATTGTAAGATAAATCAATATTGGGCTTGAAAATCTAAACGTTAGTGGAATAATGCTATGGCAAATTAAGAATTTAGAATGATAACAATTTAAGATAAAATTTGATCAATTAGTTAAGTTATAAACTTAGACAGTAAGTTAACTTATATTTGGGAACTTAAGTTTGATGTATCATAAGTTATAACCATGATATTAAGATTTAAAACTATACATTTGGTAAATTAAGTTTTTCTATAAAGTCGAGTATGATTGATGATTAGGTTACTTGATAAACGCATGTAAGAAGTAAGGTAAACACCATGTTTTGAGGAATTTTTTTGTAAGTCATTGAGAAACATTGGAATAAGTGAATACATATGTTGGAATTATGTATATAAGACTATTTGGGTTGCGTAAGCGTGAATTTCAAGTTCATGAGAGAGGCGTTTATATAAAAATATTGGATGAAATAAAAACAAAAAGGAATTAGTTGTGTTCCACATAGGTTACCAACGAACAAATATGAAGATTTTTATCGAGTAAGAAAATCTAAATCTTGATATGGAGTTCTAGAACTCTATGTGGTTATAAGTGAAGTTGATTTATTAAATTTAGTTCATCATTAACAGGAGAAAACTTATTAAGTTTTATAAGCTAGAATTAATTAAGCATTGATGATACGTAAGAATGTGACATTTGTTTCAAAGAGAAAAGTCCAAGGTATTAGGCCTCAACAGTATTGTAATTGGGAAGAAAATAGTTAAAGCATGTCATTGATACTAGGAGGGTTTTATTATTTAGGTACAAGATCGTATATTTGGGTTTTATGGGTTGACGTTACCCGAAATTTAAGATTTGCAACAATTATATATTGGAGATGTACTTGTAAATCGTTAAGTTATGTTAGGTTGGTGCCATAAGATAAAAATTTTATTCAAGGATCTTATGCTAATATTAATATGGGATGGAAATAAGAATTAACTTTTAAATGTATTACCTAGAATAGAAATCTATTAAGAAATTTTGGTGCTAAGTTTTCATGAGTCGAACTGCATGAATTTCAATATTTGGATTTGAAGCTTTAGCATACTTGGAGTTCAAAAAATTTAAGAAAGGATGTTGCTGGTATTTTAATATTGAAATATAATAGGTCGATGAACATTATGGGTATTGTATAAGCAAAGTAAAGTGCGATAAGTTTGGACATCCATTTCTAGTATGAGGAATTGCGAGAAAGGTCAAATTTGAGGTCATAGTAGAATAGAACTAAGTCGTCATAGGCCTTTTTGAGTTGGGATATCACAAATGAAAACTTTGGTAGGCAATTTAATTAGGATTTAAGAGACATAAGGACAGCTTAACACTTATTTTATCAGATTAGTGCAGCGGAAGGATGGATTGTTGAGATACTATAATTAAGAGTCTAAACTTTTGATTATCGAGGATAAGAGAATTTCGGGCACGAAATTCAATTTAATGGGGATAGATTGTAACGTCCCAAAAATTTGAAAGTCCACGTAAACCACGTGCATGCAAGTTATTAAATTTTTTTTGTATTTTATTAAATTGTTTTAATGCATTAAATGCATGTTTATTTTATGAATTTTTGTTTTAATTCATGGTCTATTTAATGTTTCATGCGTTAGGATTTTAACTTGCATTGCGCGCTCGAACGAGTAACGGAGACCGGAGAAAAGTAAGGAAAAATATTTATTGATTGATTAATTTCAATTAACTAATATGAAGTATTTTTAAGTGTATTTTGCAAAAATGGGGCTTTGGTGGGTTTTTACTCGCCATGTCGTATTTTTAACCCGTAAGCAATTTTTATAGAAAATGGGGACTTTTTGAGAGCTCGGGCAATATTTTCAAAAATGTACCTAAACGAAATACTTTTTGGGAGTGTAATTGGGCTTATTACCAAGGGCGAATTAGTAGGTAATTATATAAACCTAAACTTAGATTTATTAACACTAATCACTCCTTAAACTTCAGCAGCCGCCCACCCCATTTCCAGCAGCCATCCCCTTCGAATTTTACAAAGAAAAACTACTGCAAGCTTCGGCCATTGCTAATTCCTTCAAGAAAGCTTCTTCCCGCCTCTCCACTTCACGTCCCACACGCGTATCATCAAGCATTTTGTCATTTAGACGCTGAGGCACGCATGTATCTATCCTTTTCTCTTCATTCACGCCAATACTATGCAGAAGTTTATGTATTTGCACGAAAATTTGGTGATCTACGTTGAGTTTGCATTTTTATTCAAGTTTGACATGAAAGTTGAATCATTTCTTGACTCATTCTCACGTTTTCATGTATTTTTGCAAGGGGATGCCAATTTACATGAGTTATAAGGGGGGCATGTGCTGCTGCAATTTAAGGTGACATGATGCTAGAAGTCTAGGATGTGCACGGTCTAGGTGAGGGCTGAATGGTGGCACTAGGAGGCTATGGTTTTGAGTGGTTTGGTGAGGGTTTTTGGTGGACTCGGTTGTGGTAGGGCTGAACCAGGCCAAGGTGCGATCCAGGAGGGTCCAATTGAGGTCTAGGGGAGGTCCATAACCAGCTGGTCTTGGCTAGGAAGGAGGTGGATTGGCTAAAGGCCGATTGTGCTTCGTGTTAGGCACGGTCGAGCATTTTCTTGGTGGTTCGAGTTGTAACGTACCGTACTTCTGAACTACTTTAAAATTTGCGGAAAATTTAAATTTTTCTTAAATACCAAATAAGATTTTCAATTGAAATCATCCATAATCCATTCCCAAAAAATTTGCAACCAAATGTTCGAAATTTAAAATTTTGCAAAATCATTTGTTTAAAAATCATGTCAGTGACATAAAAATCAGAGTATTTGAACATTGCATAAATTCTTAAAACTTTGGCGGTCCTCGGGTTTAGCCTCCCGCTCAGTCCAAGCTTGCTCACTGGTCCTCACCTCTCGTCTCTTCAAACTCATCCTCACCTGTATCGATCAAGTCTAGTGAGTCTAAAGACTCAGCGTGTATAAACTGGAAGTAGCAAGTAATACGTAATAAAACCACATGCATCTTCAAAATAGTGCATACATACCTGAACTTGAACATGCATACATAAGATTAAACTTACGTACATACATACATAGACGTGCCATCAACATAAAACTTTTCGTAAACATGCTTGCTTCATACATACTTGAGCATACATAACATAATTTTGCGTAGAGGCATGTTTCAAAGCAAGTGACTCATACATAAATACGCTTGATCAGACTAAATCACAGTACTGGGCCGACAGGGAAGATCCACTTCCACATACATGAGATCCCCATTCATAATTTAACGGGTGGATTGGTCCTTGGTCATACTTTACCGCTTTCTAATCCTGATCTAAACCCGTTCATAATTTAACGAGGTGGATTGGTCCCTGGTCATACTTTCCGCTTTCCAATCCCATACATAATTTGGTCACAAGACATTTAGCATGCCTCAAAAACTTAAAATATTTTCTTTTGCACGTCGAACATACTTACTTGGCGTTGAGAGATTCGTTGGATCTCGCTTGGGGCCACTGCTGCACATACTAACATGAGTTCCAATAGTTATCTTTCATAGCTTAGACATATAGTCATGCTCACACCCAAAAAATGATAAATTTCCTTATGACCTTCTAAATCTCTCGGGACTCGACCTCGTTTAATCATCGTACTAAATCATAACATCAAACCCCAAAACAATCACTAAAAGAAAGGCAAAAAAAATTATTTATTTTTTTATATAAAGTCACGGACCCCGTGCCAAGGTCCGTCTACAGGTCCGTGTAGGTTCTGGAATCGCGAACCAACGAAGAAACACTACACTTAAGGCTTATTCATCCTAACTCGATCATATAGACCATGAACCAATGACTTGAACCCCTCCTAGGATGCTATTGAACTTATTCAAACTCAAGTAAATGCCCCAAAACAACTACGCATCACAAACAATGCAACTCAATCCGTGAACACGACCTTTGACACCAAAACAATTCCTACGACTTCTAATTCAACCAAGTGCCTAACGACACGAAACGAAACAACAACAATCATCCCAACATCATTCTCGATATACCTAAATGCAGCAGCGATCAACCGTCGATTTCCAACGAAGCCTACAACAATAAAAATTCAAGAACACATCAATAGCATATATTTTCAGAAAACACAGCTTGAGCAGTCCCACAAAAACAATCATAACTCATTCATTTCTTATCCAAATATTTCGAATTTACTGTCAAATTGAAGGTATAAAAAATTTATACGTTTTATTTGTTGCAAGGTTTTCCAGAAAAGCGACCGAAAAATCGCAGTATTTAAAAGAACAATAAATTTCGAGTTTTAGATCTTAAAACGTTTCAAAAATCAATCTAACAAGTTTTTGCTCAATCTTTGCACATCACACATGGATTTTCACACGTAATAAACATCAAAACACATAATATGACGAGATCGATGCATGAAAAATAGAATATACATGCCTTTTGATATGAAAACTCACGATACGGCGATACCGAAGCGGAAACGGCGCGAGGATTGATCCGGAACGATTAGTGGATCGTTTTCTTGAAAAAAAATCAACAAAAATTTCTGGACAATTATCAAAAGAAGGGGCGGATGCTAGAGGAAGAACAAGGAACCCTATATATCTATATTTTCTTTTTAAAACAAAGAGATGAGATGGTGTGTGTGTAACCTTGAGTGTGTGTGTCTGTGTTGCCAAGTGTGTGTGCGTGAGTTTGTAGATAATTAGGGCCAAATTATTGCTTAATTAAATATTAACCACTAATTAAAAATACTAACCTTCCTCTACTTTAAATAACATCTCCTAATAAAAAAATAAAAAGTACAAGTGACAAATCTTTAAAACTCTAAAAGTCATAAAATCACCTAATAATTAAATTAGGTTTTCAAAATACTAAAAACTTATAAATCATTTAAAATTCCCCATTCTTGACTTAAAATAAAATACCACATTTTAAAATTGCCAAAATCGTCGCCAGTCTCTTTTCCTCGATCCCACATCGAATAATCGCTTGAAGCATGAAACTCAAGAATACATTTTTAACGTGCATCACATAAACATAAATAATTTATAATAATGCAATTTCATAGAACATACATCGCTAGAAAAAAAATCATTTTAAAATTGAATAAATGATTTAACAATTAAATAAATGCATGGGCTTTAAGTGTACTGATTTTGGGTTCTACTAGAGTGGTACGATTGCATGGGGCTGAGGGCTAGGCTTAGGTCAATTGATCGAGCAAAACTTGCACAGTAAAATCCCCAATAAAAATATGATTTTGTATGCTCAAAATAAATCGCAAGTGCACGATGTCAAGTTATAATATAGTGTACGTGAGTACGAGTATCGTTCCACTGAAGACTGTGTTTAACAATTATTATTTTAGTTATTACAACTTTAGCGACGAAATTTGATTGTTTGTTTTATGACTAATAAAATTCAAGAAAATTTAAATAAACAAGCTCAAAGATTAAATGATGAAATATGAATGCTAAATCAATGGATTAAATTTCAAATGATAAAAGAATTTGTTGGGAATTCTGGTTCACCTACCCCTTATTAATTAATTAATTCGTTCGATTGTGTTCTACGCTTCCAACAGGATTTCCTATTCAATTGAACACACTCTCTCCGAGCTATGCCAAACTAATTCACTCAATGAAGTAATTAAATGTCTTTAATTAATTATCAAGAATGAACCGCATTTCGATTGATGAAATCCCCTAGTTTTCGACCCTAAGGACTATGACTATCGGCACGTATCCAATTTCATATGTCTATGCAAATTGTAGATCCGCAGAGTACACTACTCGATCCTATCACTAGTTATTCTCTCGAACTCACTCGTGATATAAAATTGTCGTAAAAGTTAGCTACGCTCAACGACACAATGAAAATCGTAGAATAATCAAGAATAAAGCACAACTCAAAATATAAATTAATCAACTAAAAGTTTGGGGTAGGATCCCCTTTAATCCCAACAAATATGAAAGTTAGCTACTAAAATTCATTGTAAAAATAAATGCAACAATGTTTAAAAATGAAAGAAACTAGATTAGAAATACTAGACGAGACGAAATCTGCGAAGAACGGTGCCCGGAAAACTTCAAATCTTCACTCCAAGCGCAAAGTTCTCTCCAAAGCTCCTTGGCGGCTGCCGAATTATCTCTGAATCGGTCTCCAATTCGTCCCCCTCGCATACCATATCAGTCTTGTTTTGAAATTAAGGAAAGAATCGGCTGAAACAAATCTTGCCAAAAATAAGTGGCGCTCGGGCGGTAGAAAAGTACCGCTCGAGCGCCTAACTTTCATGTAAGTTCCCTCGGCACTTCAACTTACTCGCGCCCGAGCGGTAGAAATGTACCGCCCGGGCGCCAACTTTCTATAAAGTTATGTTTCGAAGGCATTTTCTCGCGCTCGGGCGGTAGAAAAGCACCGCCCGAGCGCCAACTTTCTGTCTCGGCCCTTGAATTATTCACTTCTCGCGCCCGGGCGGTAGAAATGTACCGCTCGGGCGCCGCTTGTTCTGTCCAAATTCTTGAGCTTTCCACCTTTCGCTCTGATTTTCGTTCTCCGATCATTTTTCCTGCAGATCCATCACACACAAGTGAGACATAATCAAAAGCAATTATTTACTATAAAATGAACAAAAAGTAAATGAAATGCATGCATGCGCAATGTAAACACAATTAAAACTAATGCAATAAACACGTAAAAACACCCCCTATCAACCCCCTCATACTAACCTTTTGCTTGCCCTCAAGCAAAACAGGTTAAAGCACGAGACTCTAAACAAACACAACAAAAGTAAAAGACTCAAACAAGAACTAACCAACACAACTAAATACCAATGGTGAAGTGACACGTTTATGTTCATGCCTCAGTTTTACTTTCCCACTACCCATCATAATCAAGTCAAGTCGCAACGAATACTCATTCTCGTCTACACATAAATATCGACTACTAATTTGAACGTGTGTGTGTGTCATGATGGGTCTAGTCATTCGTACGTCAAATAGATCAATCATCAAATCATGCGAGTCACTCAATCAACACTTCAATACAAGTCTCACTAGCATGCATCCCCGTGTCCATTTATCACTAGCCATAAATTGAACATTTATTAAATTTTTAAGTGCAGATAAGGGTGTCGAAAAGAAGGAAAATAAGCTCAAGTGGCTAAAAGTTGGGAGTACACCGATCATTTTCATTGTGCAATTGTCAAGATTTTCCGTCTGACTTTCCTCGTCTCCTTACATCTCCAACTTTTAGCCTAGGAATAGAATTTCATTCCCTTTATTTCGGCTTCTCCCTCACCTTACATCTCCTTTTTTCTCAAAGATCTTTTTGCAAGAAACTTTGTTATTTCAACATGTTGATGCACAATTTTCACAAATGTACTCCCTAGGCTAAGAATATATAACTTTTGGATAATAGCTGGTCAAGAGTATAATATGTAAATTCAGTGCATCGGGAAGGAGGTATATGTAAAGTTCAAGGCACATCAATTGCTCTCATTCACGATCCCAATCAGTGACTTATTTCCACGGGTTTACATGCTAAATCAACTTGTAAATGATGTCTTTCAAGTTAACTACACAAAACTTTCAAATTTCACCATTATTCCTACAAAATTCTAGCCCCCACACGTATGTGCTTAAAAAGTTCAAAATTTATACCATAATTCATGCTTTAACAATCACGAGTATCCTTCACGAAGTGACCCAATCAATATTTTTTTTTTTTTAAAACTATCAATTCACCATCATCATTGACTCATAAACATGTCTTCTCACCATAAACGACACCAAACAAAAGAAATGCAACGAAACTAAGCCAATTAACTAGACAAACAAAACAAACTACCCACCCCCTCATACTTGTGTTGTGCAATGCCCTCATAGCACAAAACGAAACACACAATAAGAACAAAAAGAACTCATGAATGCAAATGCAAGATGGACGATGCAAAAATAAAAAGAAAGGGGAAACAGGAAACTCCCCTGATCAAGGCTCATCCTCGTCATGTTCCGGCGGTTGCACTCCGGCGGCACCCCCGTGCTGGTAGTAATCATACTGGAACTGGAATGGGGGAGGAGGTAGTGGAGACGGCGGCACGGTCGATGGGTCAACGCCCCCTTGCACAAGCAGCGAGCGCATCATGGAGTCAATGTGAGACAGATGGTCGGTGACATACGAGTTGAATTGACCTTGATGCGTTTGGAAGGCGAGATTCTCGGCCATCATATCGGTGTGAGTTCGCCGGCGGGGTGGTGGTGGACGGCGGCGTGGAGCGGCGGCGCTAGAGCCACCTAAATTTTCCTCCTCAGTGGGGAAGTCAATCTGTCTCTTGGCATACTTTCGCTTATCGTCTTCGATGGAAATCGGCTTCATGGGTTGAATCCACTCCTCGTCGTCCCGGAATAGAACTCCCGCCCGGGCACACAACTCGGAGATAATTGTCGGGAAGAACAGACCGACGTGACTGTTGCGAGCACACAACATGATTTGAGAGTGGATAAGTGTGCCTACATTCACGTCGTAGCCGTGAGTTAACGCAAAAAGGAGAACCGCTCGTTCTTTTTGGACCTCGCTCTTATGCGAGACCGGCATCATCCGTCGGGCCACAAATAAGTACCACATGGCAGCGTCAACGGTCAAGAATTTCTCGTCGAAACAGCTCGGCGGTCCGTCCACTGGTTTCCACATCGCACCCGCACCCGGATGGCATAGCGCGGTGATAATCAAGTCATAGTTCGGGTCAGCAGCTAAAGCCTCAAAACGAGAGTTGTCGACCTCCGCCGTTTCCAACAGTGCATTGATAGTTGCCGAGTCACACGGGACATGTACACCCCGAACAAACACCGTCCCATTTCTCCCCTCCATAGCATTCGCGTAAAATTCACGCACCACCGAAACTACCGCCGCCTTAGGATGATTGGAAAAAGTTTCCCATCCGCGCCGTTCCAATTCTATCCGAGGTCCTAGGTGCCTATCGGCAGTTTCTTTTCGGAATCCCCTCTCTACTATCGGATTTCTATTCATCTTGGCATTCTCATACCTAGCCCGCGCTTCTTCACTAACAAAGCGATGCCTAACAAAAGTCGAAGAAGAGGAAGAAACGGAAGTACCTCTTTGTTTCTTCTTTGGAGCCATAGTAGTGGATGAGAAAGATTTTGGGGAAATCGGAGAAGATGACGCTTGAATTCCAAAGGATGAGCTTGCCCACGATGCTTGAGTCTTGATGGTAGGAGAGATTGCCTGCAAAAATTTGAGAGTAGAGTGGAAGATGGTTAGGGATTTTGGGGAGAAATTGGGGAAAGTGGCGTGCAGAATGAAGAAGGGAAAGGGGATCTCGCTTATTAAAGCAGTCGCGCTCGAGCGGTAAAAAGTTACCGCTCGAGCGCCAACCTTCTGTAAGGTAATAGTCAGAGTTGAGCATTCGCGCTCGGGCGGTAGGAAATCACCACCCGAGCGCCAACTTTCTGTATGCCAAGGGAAGTTTCGCGCTCGAGCGGCCTAAAATACCGCCCAAGCGCCAACTTTCTGCCCAGAATCGAAATAACGTTTTTTTTTTTTAAACAAAATTGAAGAACAAGAAACGAGATTAACAATAAATACGAATAAAGACGACAATAATCGAAATTGAATTAATATGCAAGATAAGGGAAAAAGAAGAGT
The DNA here is from genome assembly GCF_022965805.1 of Primulina eburnea. NCBI lineage: Eukaryota > Viridiplantae > Streptophyta > Magnoliopsida > Lamiales > Gesneriaceae > Primulina > Primulina eburnea. The sequence continues at coordinate 20,679,959 of NC_133105.1, forward strand.
TCTCAATTTATAGTCGAGAGCTTGACTGTCGGTCCGTCTCAGTTCGGATGATCTTGGAACCGTGTGATTCCAAGTTGTGGCTCAACTGTGCCACCCATGTAGTGCTTGAGGCGCTGGGCATTGACCGTGAATGTCCCGTCCTTCCCATCTTTCAATTCGACAGCTCCCGATGGATAAACTTTCGAGATCACGAATGGACCGGACCATCGCGACTTCAATTTACCGGGAAACAAGCGCAACCGGGAGTTGTAGAGCAGAACACTTTCACCCTCCTTAAACTCTCTCTCGATGATTCTCTTGTCATACGCCTTTTTGGTTTTTTCCTTGTAAGACAGTGCGAGATCGTAAGCCAAATTCCGGAACTCCTCCAATTGGTCCAACTGAAGCAAACGCTGTTCACCTGCATCAGTAAAATTAAAGTTTAACGCTTTTGTGGCCCAGTATGCTCGATGCTCTAACTCAACAGGTAGATGACATGCTTTACCAAACAAAAGCCTATACGGTGTAGTGCCTATAGGTGTTTTAAAAGCAGTCCTATACGCCCAAAGAGCATCATCTAACCTCACCGACCAATCTTTCCTACTGACACCTACTACTTTCTCCAAAATTCGCTTAATCTCACGATTCGACACTTCCACTTGACCACTCGTCTGTGGGTGATAAGGGGTAGAGATTTTATGTGTGACACCATATTTGCTCAAATGTTTTTCAAAGAGTTTGTTGCAAAAATGAGTGCCACCATCACTAATGATTGCTCGTGGTGTTCCAAAGCGGTTAAAAATGTTTTTCTTCAAAAATTTTAGAACCACTTGAGCATCATTAGTGGCGTATGCTTCCGCCTCTACCCACTTAGACACATAATCCACCGCCACCAAAATGTATTTTTTCGTGAAAGAATTGGGAAACGGTCCCATGAAATCTATCCCCCATACATCAAAAACCTCACACTCAATGATATTATTTAAAGGCATTTCGTGACGGTTAGAGATGTTACCTGACCGTTGGCATTTATCACAATGTAGCACATAAGAACGAGCATCTTTAAAGAGGGTTGGCCAATAAAAGCCACATTCGAGTACCTTAGATGCCTTCCTCGTTGGTCCAAAGTGACCACCTACCTCACGATCATGGAAATGGTTGAGAATCTTATAAAACTCTTCCTCCGCAACACACCGTCTTATCATGGAATCTGCACAAATCTTAAACAAGAACGGTTCCTCCCAAAAATAGTATTTCACGTCAGAAAAGAATTTCTTTCGTTGGTGAAAAGATAGGTTTGGTGGAGGTGTGCCTGTGACAAGATAGTTAGCGAAATTTGCATACCATGGACAATTTCTCACCTCAAATAGTTGCTCATCCGAGAACCAATCATTGATAGCATGCTCAACAGAATCATTACAAATACATTCTAATCTAGACAAATGATCTGCTACCACATTCTCAACACCCTTCTTGTCCTTGATCTCTAAATCAAACTCTTGCAACAATAATATCCACCGAAGTAAGCGTGGCTTTGCATCTTTTTTAGCAAGTAAATATTTGAGGGCCGAATGATCAGTGAAAACAATTATTTTGGACAAAACAAGGTATGAATGAAATTTGTCAAGTGCAAACACTACGGCTAGTAATTCCTTCTCAGTTGTTGCATAATTTAATTGAGCCTCATCTAAGGTCTTACTTGCATAGTAGATTGTATGAAATACCTTGTTTTGTTGCTGGCCAAGCACGGCCCCCACTGTAGTGTCGCTGGCGTCGCACATTATCTCGAAAGGTAGATCCCAATCCGGTGCCACCAAGACAGGAGCCGTCACCAAGCGCTCCTTCAGATTCTCATATGCCTGTAAACAGTCAGAAGTGAAATCAAATGGCACATCTTTCATAAGTAAAGAAGAGAGAGGTTTTGCAATTTTTGAAAAATCTTTTATGAAACGCCGATAAAAACCGGCGTGGCCTAGAAAACTTCTAACTCCCTTTATGGACGCCGGAGGTGGTAAACTTCTTGATGACTTCCACTTTCGCCTTGTCCACCTCTATCCCGTGCTCCGAAATCTTGTGCCCTAGGACAATGCCCTCTTGTACCATGAAATGGCACTTTTCCCAATTGAGCACCAAGTTGGTTTCCTCGCATCTCATCAACACCACCTGCAAGTTCTGCAAACAGTCATCAAAAGACGGTCCGAAAATAGAGAAGTCGTCCATAAATATTTCAAGAAAAGTTTCTATCATATCATGGAATATAGCGGTCATGCAACGTTGAAAGGTGGCGGGTGCATTACACAAACCAAAGGGCATTCTTCTAAAAGCAAAAGTGCCATAAGGACAAGTGAAAGTGGTTTTCTCTTGGTCCTCGGGCGCAATCATGATTTGGTTATACCCAGAATACCCATCTAGAAAACAATAAAACTCATGACCCACTAACCTCTCAAGCATTTGATCAATAAAAGGGAGGGGAAAGTGGTCTTTTCGGGTGGCATCATTCAATTTCCTATAGTCAATGCATACACGCCATCCCGTGACAGTCCTGGTGGGTATTAGTTCATTCTTATCATTTGTAATCACAGTAATACCACCCTTCTTTGGCACACATTGAACAGGACTTACCCATGCACTATCAGATATAGGATAGATAATACCTGCATCGAGAAGCTTAATCGTCTCAGCTTTCACTACCTCTTGCATCTTAGGATTCAATCTTCGCTGAGGTTGCACAAGAGATGAGTACTTGTCTTCCATCAATATCTTGTGCATGCAGACTGAGGGATTGATCCATTTGACTATCCGCCACCTTCCATGCAATGCGCCCTTGTGCGCTTTTAGAACCTCCACTAGTTTGGCTTCCATCACATCTGTCAAAGCGGCAGAAATAATGACAGGTAATGTGGTATTCTCACCTAAGTAAACGTACTTGAGGTGTGGAGGCAACGGCTTTATCTCAAGTGTGGGTGGCTCCTCGATGCTTGACCTTTGAGGGGTCAAATCTCTTCGTTCTCCTAGATCCTCCAGTCGCATCCTTATCGGCTTTCTCCATGGAAGGTTGGCATTCAAGTGTGCCACGATTTCATCTTTCTCTTCATCCAATTCCTCTTCTCCCAATTCAGTGGTGATAGTGGCCTCCACCGGGTCCCTAAAAGTATCCTGCACATAATGAGACACAAGAGAGTCCAAAGCATCAATTCTAAAACAACTATCAGAATGCAGTGTGTGCTTAAGTGCATGAAAAACATCGAAAGTAATCTCATCCTCGCCCACTCTCAGTTTCAACTTCCCATCTTGCACATCAATCAGTGCCTTGCCAGTTGCAAGGAACGGTCTACCCAAAATCAGAGGCATCTCCGCATCCTCCTCCATATCAAGCACCACGAAGTCCGCAGGGAAAATGAATTTGTCCACTTTCACTAGCACATCCTCAATCACTCCGCGGGGGTACTTGACAGACCTGTCAGTCAGTTGTAAAGACATCCTCGTCGGCTTAGGCTCTCCTAATCCGAGTTTCCTGAAAACAGATAAGGGCATCAGATTAATACTTGCACCAAGATCACACAACGCTTTACGAAAAACAACATCACCAATCATGCAAGGGATAGAAAAACTCCCTGGGTCTTTTAGTTTCGGTGGGATTTTGTTTTGCACCAAAGCAGAGCAACTCTCAGTCAAGTTCACTGTCATGTGATCCTCCAATTTTCGCTTGTTAGCTAAGATGTCCTTCAAGAATTTGGCATAACTAGGCATTTGCATTAAAGCATCGGCAAAGGGAATATTGATATGTAATTTTTTAAACACCTCAAGAAATTTACCGAATTGTGCATCTAGTTTTGCCTTTTTCAATGCTGCAGGGAAAGGCGGGGGGATAACAATCTTAGGATGTGCCGTGGGTGCTGGTGTAGAGTGAGATGACTTACCTTTTGACGCCTCAGCATGCTCATCCGATACTCGGCTTTTCTCTTTCTCTCTAGGCTCCAAAATCTTTCCACTCTTCAACTCAATGGCCTTCACTTGCTCTTTTGGATTAGTTTCGGTGTTGCTTGGCAAGGTGCCGGGCTCTCGATTTGCTATCATCTTGGCCAATTGCCCAATCTGAGTTCGAGCCCCTTAATCGACGCATCTTGATTTTAAAGTCTAGTTTCAGTGGATGAAATAAACTTAGACATCATTTGCTCTAAGTTGGACTTTTCTTCTCTAGGAGGATCGGATCTGTACATTGGTTGTTTGCCATATTGTTGTCCTCCTTGCGGTCTAGTTTGACTGTTTTGACCGCCCCATGAGAAGTTAGGATGTTGCCTCCACCCAGGATTGTATGTGTTCGAATAAGGGTCATGCCTTGGGCGGTTTTGGACTCCCACTTGATGCACAGGTGCTCCTTCGGGCACATAGAATGGATTGTCATCTTGACAGTCTTTCACATAGTGCTCACCCCCACATTTCTCACAGAATGCCTCTTGCAAACGCATAGCCGTGCCACCCATGTTCAAGCCATCCAGTTTCCTGTTTAAAACATCAAGTTGTGCAGTAATAGCAGATAAATCAGTTACCTGGTGAATCCCTGCACTTTTCCGCTGATTGTTCCTGTCAGATTGAGGGTGATAACTGCTAGCAGCCATCTCCTCCAGTAGCTCATACCCTTCCTCAGCAGTTTTTCTCAATAGATTCCCACACGCAGCAGCATCTATCATAGTACGGTTAGGAGTAAGCAAACCGTAATAAAAGGTTTGAACGACTAACCCAAGTGGCAACTCGTGATGTGGGCATCTTCGTAATAGATCTTTGAAACGCTCCCACGCCTCATATAGTGACTCTTGATCGAACTGAGCAAATGTTGTGATGTCTGCCCGCAGCTTCATGGTCTTCGATGGAGGAAAGTATTTGATGAGAAACGCCTTCGCCATGTCCTCCCATGTAGCTATCGAACCTACAGGTAAACAATTTAACCAAGCTTTAGCTTTATCACGCAAAGAGAAAGGAAATAAACGCAGTCTAACAGCATCATCAGAAACTCCATTAAATTTAAAAGTATCGCAAATCTCAAGAAAATCCGCGATGTGTGTGTTTGGATCGTCCACAGCAGTTCCTCCAAATTGGACGGTGTTCTGAATCATCTGGATAATGGCTGGTTTGATTTCGAATTGGTTTGCCCGCACAATCGGCCTCACAATGCTGGGGCGTGCACCATCCAAAGAAGGCTGGGCATACTCTAACATGGGTATGCGGCGTGGCATCTCAATTCGTCTCTCGTTTTGGCGCTCCGCCTCCTGCTCTTGTTCGTGCGTCTCCCATCAGTTCCTTAAGTCTTTGCTGTTGTCTTCGCCTGCGGAAAGTCCTTTCCATTTCAGGGTCACACTCGAGCTCCAAGTCAAGTGACTTTGGCATGCACCGGAAGAGATATCTGAATTAAAATATAGAGTGTTAGTTCAGTAAAAATAAAATACACTAAAGAAAATAACTAAAAATATAATTGTAGATTAATAGTCCCCGGCAACGGCGCCAAAAACTTGATCGAGCAAAACTTGCACAGTAAAATCCCAATAAAAATATGATTTTGTATGCTCAAAATAAATCGCAAGTGCACGATGTCAAGTTATAATATAGTGTACGTGAGTACGAGTATCGTTCCACTGAAGACTGTGTTTAACAATTATTATTTTAGTTATTACAACTTTAGCGACGAAATTTGATTGTTTGTTTTATGACTAATAAAATTCAAGAAAATTTAAATAAACAAGCTCAAAGATTAAATGATGAAATATGAATGCTAAATCAATGGATTAAATTTCAAATGATAAAAGACTTTGTTGGGAATTCTGGTTCACCTACCACTTATTAATTAATTAATTCGTTCGATTGTGTTCTACGCTTCCGACAGGATTTCCTATTCAATTGAACACACTCTCTCGAGCTATGCCAAACTAATTCACTCAATGAAGTAATTAAATGTCTTTAATTATTTATCAAGAATGAACCGCATTTCGATTGATGAAATCCCCTAGTTTTCGACCCTAAGGACTATGACTATCGGCACGTATCCAATTTCATATGTCTATGCAAATTGTAGATCCGCAGATTACACTACTCGATCCTATCACTAGTTATTCTCTCGAACTCACTCGTGATATAAAATTGTCGTAAACGTTAGCTACGCTCAACGACACAATGAAAATCGTAGAATAATCAAGAATAAAGCACAACTCAAAATATAAATTAATCAACTAAAAGTTTGGGGTAGGATCCCCTTTAATCCCAACAAATATGAAAGTTAGCTACTAAAATTCATTGTAAAAATAAATGCAACAATGTTTAAAAATGAAAGAAACTAGATTAGAAATACTAGACGAGACGAAATCTGCGAAGAACGGTGCCCGGAAAACTTCAAATCTTCACTCCAAGCGCAGAGTTCTCTCCAAAGCTCCTTGGCGGCTGCCGAATTATCTCTGAATCGGTCTCCAATTCGTCCCCCTCGCATACCATATCAGTCTTGTTTTGAAATTAAGGAAAGAATCGGCTGAAACAAATCTTGCCAAAAATAAGTGGCGCTCGGGCGGTAGAAAAGTACCGCTCGAGCGCCAACTTTCTGTAAGTTCCCTCGGCACTTCAACTTCTCGCGCCCGAGCGGTAGAAATGTACCGCCAGGGCGCCAACTTTCTGTAAAGTTATGTTTCGGAGGCATTTTCTCGCGCTCGGGCGGTAGAAAAGCACCGCCCGAGCGCCAACTTTCTGTCTCGGCCCTTGAATTATTCACTTCTCGCGCCCGGGCGGTAGAAATGTACCGCTCGGGCGCCGCTTGTTCTGTCCAAATTCTTGAGCTTTCCACCTTTCGCTCTGATTTTCGTTCTCCGATCATTTTTCCTGCAGATCCATCACACACAAGTGAGACATAATCAAAAGCAATTAATTACTTTAAAATGAACAAAAAGTAAATGAAATGCATGCATGCGCAATGTAAACACAATTAAAACTAATGCAATAAACACGTAAAAACACCCCCTATCATCAATCCAGTAGGGTCCTAAGGTGAGCTAGGAGGGGCTGGCGCGAGGCTAGTCACGTCGGATTGTAGGCTAAGATCGAAAATTTCAAGAGTTGGTGCAGTAAGGTCTTGGGTGTACACTTGCAGAAATTTTCCAGCAACTTCTGGTTACTGTTTTTGTGTCATAAGTGATCTGAAATACTTGGTTTAGAGGCTGGAAAAGTAGATTTAATACATGAATTGAGTTTGGGAAAATTTGGTTAAGTTTCGGGTCGATTTGGGTTAAAACTGGGACCCAAGTTCAAGTTTTAAAACGAATCGATTAAATTTTGAAACGGACTCGAGTTTACGTCTAAAAAATATTTTTAAATATGTTTTGAGGTGTTTTAAGGATTTTGCTGAGCTTCGGGTCGAAATTTTGAAGTTCAGGGGTAAAATGGTCATTTTGGGTTTCCAGGGGCAAAATGATCATTTTGCACTCGGGTCGAGTTTTTAGTCCTGGCAGCGCCCTGAGCACAAATTTATCATGTTTTTAAATTTTATGTATCACGTATATGAAATTTATGAAATTATGAAAATGACGTTGCATGCTTGGTTTTTAGGAAAGTTACGTATATGCATGCTTTTCATAAATGATGAAAATGACGATATTTTTGAAGGATGAGAGTTGGTTGTGACTGACGATATATGTATGCAATGGGCTGAGGCTATGACTCATTGGACGGGTAATGTTGTCGCTGACGTCCCCGCCATCGGGTACCACGGTTATATGTAGATGGATACATCGAATAGAGCTGATATGAAAGTCAAAAATAATGAACTGAATTCAATAAAAGGGAAAATTATTTGATAAAGATCCTATTATTTGATTACGATTATTTTTAGAAATGGGTATTTTTCAGCAGTAGTGCATGTATGCAAAATTTTAAATTTCGAAAATATTTTTTAGCATTTTCAAGTAGATGTTTCAAAGAAGATGGGAATATGAGACTTCATCGACTATCGAGAGCTGAATCAAGTGACAGTAAAAAGCATGTATCCATTGTCTCGAATCGAGAATCCAGCTGCAAGGAGCTTCGATATTTTCAAAAATTGATCATCGATCGAGATATCATCAGTTGAGAGTAAAGGAGGCAGATGTGCATAAGATGGCTTTCAAAACGCGCTATGGGTATTATGAATTTTTTGTGATGCCTCTCAGACTGGCTAAGACCCCGAACATACAAACCACATGCATGCATCAAAATTAATTACAATTTATTTAAATACATGGTCTGAAGATATGTTTAAATATTGGTATAATTTAATGAGTATTAACTGAATGTTATGAATGTGAACTTTCTGCAGTCAAATACGCAATGTGCGAGAAAACCGGGGACGATTTTAATGAGATGTCTATTTTAGAAGTTTAGGAATTATAAACTCGAGATTTAGTGATCCAAAATAGGAAAGTGATGAATTTATAAGTAGTAAGGGCGAATTTAATTGGTAACGAAATTTTGCTAGAAAATGAGAAGTTTCAGACTTACGTACCAGAAACGAGTGCCATCAAATATTTTTACAATATTTTTTGTACTTTTAGTGGAATAAATAATGATTTAATTAATTCTTTAATGGGCCTAGATTAGTAGTGATTAATTAAAAGAATTAGGGGCCTTTAATATAACCTAAATCCCATCTAAAAAGTTGATTAAAACCATGGACTACTCCCACCACCTCTCATGCCTCCTCACATCTTTAGCACACACAACACATGCACAGCAATTCCTAGGGAGGGCGAACAATTTAGTCAAGGAAGGAAAGAAGTTTCGCGTTCGTGTCTTCGCTTTCATTTCGTATGCACAAACGATAAAAACATGTTTTCAAACCTTTCTTTATGCACAAATCAGTCCATTTTATTTCATATGTTCGATGTTTGTGTGTGAAAGTTTATGAGGATGATGATGTTTTCATAAAGAATTTCATGTCGTTTTGAAAATTTTTTAAGGAGAGATGAAAACTAAGGGATTAAAGTGTAGATCTAAATGCTTAGGAGTATGTTTTGAAGGGCAAGAATCAAAAGAGAGGTGGATAGGGGCTGCACAACCTTGCAAGCAAAACGCGTGCAGGCCGAGAGGGAAAGGGGTGCCTTTGGGTCTCTTTCGGCTATGGGGGCTTCATGGGGTCATAGCCGTGGTATTGAGGGAAGGTTTATCATTCTAGGAAGTAATAGGAGGGGTCCGTCAGGGATTGGACAAGCTAGTATGGATCAAAGACCGTGACTCCAAAAGTTGCACTTGTAGTCTTGTGTGGGGTGCGTTCAGTTCCTAGGGCTAAGGGGATGGTTTAAGGGCTTTACCAAGGGCTGAGACATGCCTTAGAGTATTGGTGAGGAGTTCTTGTATGAGCCAAGGGTCGAACCAACCATTGTGATAGCCGCTGGTGCACGAGGGAGCCGCTGCACGCAAGAGGGTGAGCGAGGTGAGCTGCTTATGCGAGAGGTTTGAGGCGTAGGGCATCAGGTCTGAGTCCAAAAGGATCTTATCATGGAATTATTTAGGGTCTAATGAAGAGGTCTAGGGCCTGTTTTGGGGTCTTTTCATGCTGTGGTCCGTTCAGGGTCGTAATTTGTTCGAACGTGTCAAAAAAGAGACGAAATGGGCCTAGGTTAAAATTGTTATTTGAGTTTGGGTTGGCTTGGGTTTGGGAAGTTCAAGAATCTTTAATTGGGTTTTAGGAAGTTAATAAAGGTCTGGTCTTGGGTTGGTTTGAATCAAAAGGGTAGTTTGGTCATTTGTTTTTCCGAAAACACGAAAACATGGGTAAACGAGTCATCTTATGAGTGAATTGAGTCTTTTTTGAAACGTAGGTCCTAAGTTAAAATTTCGAGAAGGAGTCTGGACATTTTTAGAGTGTTTAAAATTATGGAATTGAGTTGTTACCATTAAATCAAAGTCAGGGTCGTCCAGGTAAGTATATAGTTTAATTGTGGGCGATCGGTTTGAGGAAAATTCGAGGGTTGTTTGCAACTTCCAAAAACAATTACATATCATGCTAAATGTTATTTTAGAAGTTTTAATGGATATGCATGATACATGATATTTTTAGTAGTTTCGATGTATATGAATGATATAATCCATTTTCGGAAGTTTTAATTAATATAGAAAGTTATGCATGTTTTTATGAAATGATAAAGTAAAGGAAAATATTTTTCAGGAATGTGAATTGATCGTGACGTAATAGAAGTAAGGGTTCTGTGGAAAGCAGGACGGTGACCTTGCAATGAAAAGTGAGTGAACCGTCGAAAACGTGGGCGGGAATCTCAATAATAATGGATCTGTTGAAGAAGTGAACAACAAAGTTATTTTATGATAGGTAGAGGGATCGTCGAAAAAGCGGACGTTGAACACGACGACCTTGTACTATAGTTTATAGATTGATCAATCGACTGAATATTGTCACTATTGAGGATCGGAAATCACTTAGAAAACGATATTCTTATTGAAAAATGTTCGTATATAAGCATGGTTTCAAAATTTTCATATTTCTGAAGGTTTCGAGTTTGCCTGACTAATCTATTTTTAGCCAACGTGATTTCAACTCATGTTATTGTATAATTATGTGCTTGATATGTCAGGGTTGAGCATGCTGATTCATTAGACTCACTAGGTTTGAATGTTTGCAGGTGATGATGATATTGAGTCGTGAGGTGCAGACTATCGAGTCATCCGGGAGGCGCAGTGCATACCCATGGACCTTGAAATTTCGCATATGCTAGAGATTTTAATGATTTTATGGATTATTGCTTTTATTTGTAGACTAATAGGATGATAGAATTTATTGAGTTGGATTTTAGACTTTTATTGATTTATTTAATTATTGCGCATGAATGATTATGGATACTACATTTATTTCATTGTTTATACTAGTTTATTTATGACGACTTAATTATGCATGTTGTAGGAATTAAGAATATTGTTTTAGAAAAATAAAACTAGTGTAAATTAAATGGAATTCATTTATTTCATTGTTTATCTTCATGGATCTCATAAATCGCGTATTTTCAGCCGTACCTTAACTAGTTTATCATTGTATTCATCGATGAAATTTTAATCTATTCCAAGAGTCGAGAGGAACATGATCAGTACTTGAAGACGATTTTGCAGGTATTACGAGACTGAAAGTTATATGCAAAGTTCAGCAAATGCGAGTTTTGGCTAAAGAATGTGGCATTCTTAAGTTTTGGCTATAGAAGGTGGCATTCTTAGGCTACATCGTTCCAAGAGAAGGAATAGAAATCGACCCATCTAAGGCCGAGGTAGTTAAATAGTGGCTGGTGCCTAAAAGTGTAGCTGAAATCTGCAATACCCTTGAGATATTTGAAGAAAAAGAATGCAAAATTTGTATTTGGACCGGAGTGTCAAAGCGGTTTTGACCAGTTGAAGCAAGCGCTCACTACCGCGCCAGTTCTTGCTATGCCAACAGAACAAGGGGAGTATGTGCTTTATACAGGATCAGTTCTCATGCGACATGACCTGGTCATCGCATATGCGTCTAGACAGTTGAAGTCCACGATAAGAATTATCTGACGCATGATCTCAAGTTAACAACAATTGTAGAACCCGAAAATCAGATTTCGTATAAGCCATGCATAATTTCTATTATTTAAATTAAAAATGAATATTTTATATATATATGAAGTGTTTTATTTATTTTAAAAGTAGATGTTTAGTTTTATCTTTTCAGGATAAATACGCGAGACCGGACCGGAGTTTGGAGATTTGAGATAAGATTAATAATAAGAAAATATTCCTAAATTTAATTTAAGCTAAGGGGTAATTTAATTTAAAGACAAATAATGTTTTGGGATTTAATAAATTAATTAGAATTAAGTTGTTAAATAAATTCTTTTAGGTTAAAAATTTAATTAAAGCTTAAATTAAAATGTGTAAACAATTGAGGATGAAGTAATATAGGTCAAATATATTCAAGAAATTAAACATAACTTTTAAACATTTAAATTTGAAGTTATGTATGCCATGTAATATTCTAAGCCAGATTCTAAACTAAATTAAATTATTTTTGCATTTAAATATATATATTGAAGGTTTAAAATCCTAAACAATTAAAATTCAAGGTTTAAATAAAAATATACAATGCAAATTAGTACTAATGACCAACATTTAAAATAATTCAAATGGTTAATAACACCCTATTCAAGCCATCTCTAATTTTATTTTATGGTGTAATCATCTCCCCATTTTAATGCACTAATTATAATCAAATACAAGAATACACCTTATTCCTTCCTCAAGTTATTCTACTAGCAAGTAACGTGAATAGGCAGAAAAAAAAATTAAGAACAAGAATCGACTAGCAAGAGGAAGGAGAAACAATGCAAACCCATTCAAATTCTCACTTGTAACTCCCATTTTAATGTATATTATGGACCCTTTAATACCACTATTAACATTCATCTTCCTTACCTACATATCCTACATCCTATATACTCGAAAATATCAGAAGTACATCAGCTAAAGTCTCGGAAACCAGGAGGAGAAAAGTGAATCAAAAACCACTCAAATTCTTGATTTGTAACTCCCAAACTAAAGGCATATAATGGCACCTTTAACAACTATTATATTATTCACCTTCATCACCTACATTCCCCACAACCTCACCTTCGAAAATTAGCAAAAAACAGCAGCTTAAAAATCGAGATCAGCAGCTGAGTCAAAGAAGAGAAAACAACTCCGTTCTGTCGCGTCGTATTGTCGTTTTGATTTGTTTTTGTCAAAACAAATTCCAGGAATGTATATGTTGCTTTTTTGCTCTTCAATCAAGTCCTATAGATATTTTAAAACATTATATACTCAGGATTTGTGAGGCAAAAACGAAATTTTGACAGCATGTATGTAAAAATCTGTACAGCTTTCTCGGCCTTGGCTTGTTGCTTCACGGTTGTTGTGTTTTCTGTTGGTTTCAGGATGATGTTCGGTTCCAGGCTTCCATGGCTGCTTCTAGGCATTAAGTAGAATGTGTTAGAGTGTTTTTGGCTCAATTTTTTCGGTCCATGACAGCAAGTTCTTCTTATGTGCAGAAATGAACCTTGGTTGCTGTCATTGAGTTGTTTAAATAGGGAGTTCGAACCTTGGCTGTCCTAGGACCGTAGCCATGGTTAGAACCCTTCCTTAACATGTCTAGGATGTTATAAAATCATTTTTTTAAAGCTGGGTTCACAGATCCATAAAAATTTTACCAAAACAATACAAGTTCAATTTAGCTATCTTCTCTTGCTGTGTGAGTACACTTCCATGTGGGTTGAAGCAATGGAATCTGAGAAGAATTCCATGCATTCAAACCAAGTGTGGAATCTCGTGGATCCACCTGAGGGAATTGTTCCCATAGGGGGTAAATGGATTTACAAGAGGAAACTTGGGACGGATGGGAAGGTATTGACCTTCAAAGCGAGACTGGTGGCAAAAGGATATACTAAAAGACAAGGAGTTGACTTTGAGGAAACTTTTTCTCCAGTTGCAATGTTCAAGTCCATAAGGATATTGCTAGCCATAGCTGCATAGTATGAATATGAGATATGGCAGATGGATGTCAAGACAGCCTTTCTTAATGGAGATATTAAGGAAGAGATTTACATGTCTCAACCTGAAGGGTTTACATCTGTCGGAAGTGAGCATATAGTATGCAAACTTCAGTAATCTATTTATGTCTAAAGTAGGCATCTAGGAGTTGTAACCTCAGATTCGACAGAACAATCAAAGAGTTTGGTTTTACTAAGAATCTTGAGGAAACCTGTGTGTATAAAAAGGTCAGTGGGAGTGCTGTGACATTCATGGTGCTTTATGTTGATGACATTCTACTCATTGGAAATGATGTAGGAATGTTGCAATCAACTAAAATATGGTTAGCAAGTAAGTTCTCAATGCAGGACTTGGGTGAAGCATCTTTTGTATTGGGAATACAGATCTATAGAGATAGATCAAAAAGATTGCTTGGTGTCACCCAGTCCACATACATTGATACCATCGTGAAGCGGTTCTTGATGGATGAGTCCAAGAGAAGACATCTACCAATGTGTCATGGCATGTTCCTATCCAAGTCAATGTCTCCCAAGACTGATGCAGAGATAGCGGCGATGACAAGCATTCCTTATTCATCCGCGATTGGTAGCATCATGTATGGGATGATATCTACACGTCCAAATGTGGCTTTCGCACTAAGTGTAGTGAGTAGATATAAATCGAACCCTAGTCTTCCACATTGGAAAGCTGTGAAAGACATCCTCAAGTATTTGAGAAGGACCAATAAACTGTTCTTGGTCTATGGGGGTGGAGAACTGAAATTGGAAGGCTATACCAACTCTAGCTTCCAAAGCGATATCGATGACTCGAAGTCAATCTCTGGATTCATATTCATGCTCAATGGTGCTGCTATCTATTGGAAGCGTTCCAAGCAAGACAAAATAGCGGATTCCACCACTGAGGCCGAGTATATTGCTGCATCAACTGCAGCAAAAGAGGCTGTTTGGATAAGGAATTTCGTCCAAGAGTTGGGCGTCAATCCTAATGGATTTGCTCATACCCCAGTGTTTTGTGACAACACGGGAGCCATTGCTCAATCAAAGGAGCCAAGGTCTCATCAGAAGTCCAAACATGTATTTAGACAAGATTTGATTTTATGATATTGTTAGAATTGAATAGAATTCAAATATGGTGTTTCTGCTACTGTAGACATCGTATAATTGAAGTCAGATTGAAGAACAGATTGTTGATGTATTTGTTATGATTTGCAGAATGGATTTGACTGAGATTTTATATCAGATTCGTATTGTTATTGAGATTATCATTTGTATCAGTATTGATTTCGAAGTCTGGTATTATATTTGTGATGTTTAGACTGACGGGGTTATCGAGACAGTATTGTTATGCCGTCGAAACATCAGTTGGTACAGATTGATCAAATTCAGTATTGGTTTCTGTTATCTTGTGATATGGTTGATATGAATCAGATTGTAGTGTATTCAGATATTAACCAGATAGATTTTGAATTGGATTATACATTGATACAGTGTATTGGTTATTGTCATTTCAGATCAGATATGGACAAATTCGACTTCGAGACTTCGTCTTCATCAGACGGGGACGACAAAGGTATAATAAAGTACCACATCCTCCGAGAGATTGTGGAAAGAGGAGATGTCTCAATTGACAAAGTCAGCTCCGCAGATAATGTTGCTGATCCGCTAACTAAGCCTTTACCTGGACCATTATTCGAGAAGCATCGCGAATCGATGGTTTGAAGCATATGGGTAGTTCGCTCTAGTGCAAGTGGGAGATTGTTAGAGTAGGTACACGTCGAGCCAAGTGTTGGCCGAGTGTTCACAACGAAACTCTATGTATAAACAATCTTTATTTTAATAATATTTGAAATTATTATTTTGGCACATCTTTATCTGTATACACATGCTAGATGCATAGATAAAGTTCTTGTATATACAAATAGTAGAAAGAATATGAGATGCTCATATGATGAGTATCATGAAACTCATATTTGGAATACTGCATATTCTAAACAGTTCCTAGTCGATTCAGCCGTCGCTAAGAAGGATATAGGTCGCTCGAGTTTGAGACTAGTATCTGCGATGTGAGTACCATGTCTCATTGGTAGGGGACATTGTGATGTTCGAACATGCTGATAGGTGCTCCTTGTAGAATGCACTGAACAACCCTCCATAAAGGACTTTCCAAGTGGTTCTCACTTATCGAGTGGAAATGTCCTGTTTTATGGTTGTACACCATTAGTCCTTATTACTCGGGACAACATTGAGACTCTATGTGCTAGCATTACACTTTGACTTGTTTACCGACTCTCATGGGGTCATCAGGTGACAAGGTTGGGTGTTTTGTCGAAACATATAGGAGTCGATGCATTGTAGTCGAGGATTCACCCCTTACCTTTGGGTATGGATATCCTATGTGATCACATGTATATGTAGTATGAAATCTCTGATCAAAATATGGTGGTAATTATGAAAGAGGTTTCATAGATTACACCATCGATGCAACTACGACATGACACATAGTATCGATTCCTTGACAACTCTCGATATACCAATGGTTGTCGACTCGGTCGGAATATATGAGATGAAGGGACCGTACTGTACACTAACCATAATAGAATGGTTTTTGCAGGCACTATCATTTGATACCTAGGGAATCATGTAAGCGATGCTGCTAGGCGTTTAACATGATTGGTTGGGTACTATCAGACTGGAGTTCTGACGTTCTTATTATCAAGGAGTTGATTATTTAGAATGGAGCAATTGGGGTATGCTCGTATAAGGACATGTTTAGTCCGAATCACATGGAAATGTGAACCAACAGCTAGTTGTATCAATGAACCATTGAGGGCCACACAAGTACTAGCTTTCTAGATCTCGTTGAGAAGTAAAATAGTTCAATGTGTTGAACGGCTTATAAAAGAGTTTATAAGTGTAATGAAAAATAGAAGTATGACTTCTATGAGAGAAATGTAACTTTTAATTTGTGGAAGTGTTCCTAAATTAAAAGTTGGCCAAATAAATAATGTTTTTGAAAATTGTGATTTTCATAAACATTATTATGGACTAAATTAAATTAATTCAAGTGTTGAATTAATTAAACACTAGTGAGTCTAGTTGAGTCCAAATAATTAAATTAATTCAAGTGTTGAATTAATTAAATCATATTGGGTCTTGTAGAGCCCAATAGTAAAATAATTATTCAACTAGTGGCTTGAGTAAATTCAAGTAATGTTTAATTAGTCTCAAATTTGTTTGAGATAATTAAATTAATTCCATGAGTTTTTAATTGTTAAAAACCAAATAAAATGCATGCATGAGAGGGGAAGGGTTGGAGATTACTTTTTCAATCTCCAAGGCTTGGCATGCTAAAACTGGTTTTAGTTTTTCCCACAACCAAGACAACTCATCCTTCTCCCATTGCACTAAGCCTTGGCCGAAATTTTTCATGATAATTCGTTCAGTTTGTCTTTTTCAATTGTTGAGGAAAACACTCTCTTCTCAAAAGAAATATCCTTTTATTTTCTAGTGCAAAATAAGAGGGGGATCTACCTAGTTGATGGTGGGGTTAATTTTTGAATAAGGAGTGTTCAAAGGGAGGCTTGTAGATTGTCATCCTTGAAGAGCTTAGTTGTTTATCAACTAAGTTGGAGCCAAACATCAATCTCAAGAGAATGATAAGTATATTTTTCTTAACACCTAATGTATGACATATTGTGTTTTGTATTTGCTACACATCTTAGTAGAGGTGCTCGATTTTTTTCTTGAAAAATAAATTTTGAACTGCCGTTGCGCATTCGAACACCGTAATCGATCGTCTTTCAAACACACCATAATTTTGATAACAAGTACTATATATACAGATCACATACAACAATGAAAAATACTTGTACTTAAAATATCATTTTCATGAAGATGCATAAACTTTAAACATAAACATTTTCATGATGCATTTTCATAAACAGTTTCATAAACATTTTCAAAATATTTTCATATCACCATAAACTTATTCATATTCATCGTGTTCATATTCATATTCGTATCCATATCCATAACAACGTATTCATATTCATATACATATTATCGTATTCATATTCATATTCGTATTCGTTTCCATATATTCATATCATCATATTCATATTCATATCATCCTCAACATATTCATATCATCATCAACATATACATATTCCTTTTTCCTTTCGTTGAATTCAGATCGTTAATTGTGACTTTCGTGTTCATCTACATCTACGTCTACGGGTTGGGCGATGGATCCATCTACATGTAACCACAGTACTGAGCGGCGAACTTCATCTACGTGTTAGGTATGTTGGAGGGATGTCAAGTGAATTTCATATGGCAGTAGGACTTCATCTATCACGTTCCAAGCCCGGACCTGCGCTTGCGTGACTGCACAATGGGCCCCTATAGCAGCTACTTCGTATTCATAATCGTTTTACAAAAATGATTAACACAAGTTTTTATAGAAGTCCATTGTAAGCTCATTATAAAATAATTTTAAATATTTAATTTTTATCATGTGGGACAAGAGGTATATAATTACCCCTCCTTTAGAATGTGATGTCTTCTTCGCGGCCTGACCCCTCGATCCAACAGCACCGAAAATCTAGAGGTGACTCCTACAGGTTCAAGAGGTGGCTCCCAGCCTGACCCCTCGATCCACCAGCACCGAAAATCTAGAGGTGGCTCCTACAGGTTCAAGATGTGGTTCCCGTTATGTAGCACTTTGCCCCTAGGTTCAAGAGGTGCCCCCCATACACATATCATTTTTCCCCTCATAGCACTTATTTCCTGGTGTTCCTTGCAGTGACCAGCTCTTATGCCATTCTGTCACGTCCTGAGCCCGAGCCTGCGCCTGCATGATTGCACAATGGGCCCCTATAGCAAATACTTCGTATTCGTCCTCGTTTTAGGAAAATGATTAACCTAAGTTGTTATAGAAATCCATTGTAAGCCATTATAAACTCATTTTAAATATTTAATTTTTACCATGTGAGACAAGTGGTATTAAATCATCAAGGATCGTCTTTGATATGAATTTGACCAGGCCTGGCGTGCGAATGATGGGAAGGAGATTTATTGAGCGTTGTTGTCTCAGACTTTCAATGATGCGTGAACTAGATTCGACGGCAAATCCTTTTCTCGAAGGGTTCGTGATGCATGGAAGTGAGTTGGGAGCCATAAGATCATTGTTCAAGTGTCAAATGATGAGGAGAACAACACCCGAGACTAGAAGCATCCGAACTAGGGCGGTCGAATATTACCGCCCGAGCGCGCCCACCTGCGGAACATAATTCCAGAACCATAGGCGCTAGGGTAGGATATTACCGCCCGAGGGCGAAGACCTGTGGGAAAATTCCTTGTTTTCTAGTTTAGAGTCCTAATTAATTATGGAACTTATTTTTGAGTATCTTATATTATGTAAACAATATTTGGATGATTTTTGACACACTTTCAGATTATTGAAGATTGAATTGAATGTTCTTAATTTTTTCTCTAAAAAAACAAAAGCTTTTGCTCTGTTATCAAAAATCAAACTTATCAAAGTTTACTTTGTTGCGTTTGTCGATCATTTCTTACGTGAATTGTCGAAGAAGAGTTATTTGAAGGTTTGTCGAGTGTCGATGGTTTTCTCTGTGATGGTTTATTACTAAACCACGTAGTTTTAGGGGTGGAAATCACGCATTCTTTGATTCAAAAGATCGAGACATCACAACACGGATCCTTATTCTTGCGTACGAGTATTCATATCATTTGGTATCAGAGCTTTTGATTCCTTCTGATTCAAGTAAGTTTATCGTTTATTATCAAATTTGTGCTCTATCGTTTTGTTTTCAGATCTGCCTTATTCTATCGTTTCTTGAATCTTGTGATTTTCAAAATTCCGTGAGTCCTTCTTCGTTTTTTTCGAGTTGCACGAGTACATTGTTGTGCAAAAAAAAAAAAGGAGTCCAAAAATTTGCTATAAATTTGTTTTGATATTTTGTTTATTATCTTTTGTGAGTCAATTCAAGTGACTCACAATCAAAAAAATTCAAATTTATTGTTTTACGTAGTCCGTGTAAGTCGATTTTCATGTGTTGTGAAGTTTGAACTTGTGGTTTTGATGCACACAAGCTATAGAGCCTAAAGTGTAACCTACGAGAGATTTGTAGTGAGGAAAAAAAAAAGAGTCGAATGAATTTTCATTGGAGTGACTAGTGAAGATTCGTGGTGAGAAAACTTTATCTTTTATTGTTTTATACTAACTTTTTCTTGCAAGTATAATTTTTGACGATCGTCAATTTCAAACAATGTTAAAAAAGTTGGATAAAATGTGGGAGAGAGAGTTTATGCCCTTACATAAAAGGTATAGGTGGTGCGAAGAAGAGGGTACATATGATAAGCAAGATGATGAGAATAGGCGAGGTAGTAGATTTGGAGAGAATAGAGCGTTGCATTTGGATTGTGATGATGATAAGAGATGTGAGGAGAATATAAGAGTAGGAAGAAGAGGTGAACATGATGCGCATAGGGATTCGTTGGCATCCATGTGGAGGACGAGCTTGGTAGAGAAAATCATTGCTAGACCAATGAAGGAGTTGAGACGTGAAACTACCAAATATGAATATCAAGGTACATTTAAAAATTCAATTTCTCGTACTTGTGATATTATAGGTTGTTGGTGTCTAGAATTGGGAATGATGTTAGTTAACGTCCACGTAAGGAGGTGACAGTAGTAGAGTCATTTGTTGAGCTTGAATCACAAATTGAGGTCGATGTTGTAGTTGAATCTAAATCTGAAGTTGAGGTCGTAGTTGAACTTGAATCTGAATTTGCAACTAGAGTTGATGATGATGCTATTCCACTAGTTGGTGAGTCGAATGATGTTGAACGATATACAGTGGAGGCTCAATCATTAGATGGAGAAGAAGTACATAATTTTTCTACTATAGAAGAGGAGAGTAGGAAAGGATAAATTATTTTACGTAAATTTTTTGAGGAACAAAATATTTCATTTGTTCAATTGAATCAAAATGTTGTTCTTAAAAATCAATTGAATTTCCTC
This sequence comes from Primulina eburnea, assembly GCF_022965805.1. Lineage (NCBI taxonomy): Eukaryota > Viridiplantae > Streptophyta > Magnoliopsida > Lamiales > Gesneriaceae > Primulina > Primulina eburnea. Next base: position 20,700,539 of record NC_133105.1, read on the forward strand.
GAAGTGTACTGAAAAAGAATTTAAAATGGCCGAAAGAGAGAGAGAACAAAAGAGTAAGATGAGCATCAAAAGAAAAAAAGATGAGATGAGAAAAAAGAAAGAAAAAGAAAAAGATGCCAAAGAAGAGAAAAAAATAACTTGAAGGCCCAAAATAGAGAAATAGAGAGTTGTTATTCTTGTATAAACCATTTTAAGTACCTTGGTATAACGATGTTTATCCATATTGTGATGGTATAGCCGGTTCAATTCCGAGCGTTGTTATTCCTTCTTTTTAAAGTTTTGTAGTTGTCATGATGAGGAGGCGGATGAGTCTTGTTGAAAGGAGAACCCGATGGGCTGAGCCGTATGAATGCAAGTGCAATCCCGATGAGGTAAGGTTATTTGCCAAAGCAACATCTAAGAGGTATGATTTGCTTACTTACCTTAATTCATTGTTTTGTTGTTTTCAAGATTTTAGTAGAAATGTTGAAAGGATGATTTTAAGAGAGGTGATCATATCTTCATTTTTGTCTCTAAGATTTATGGGTGTGAGAATTATGAGAAGTTCCATGCATTGAGTTTGAACATTGTTGTTTTTGATGTCTCACGAATTGCTAAATTAGTGTGAATTGTGGCTACAAAATTTTGTATGCATTAGACTTCAATTCTTGTGACTTGATAAATGATTGCATGGGTAGTACATTTATTGTATCCTATTTGTATGATTTATATTTGATTGGTGATGGTTTTGAGAGTATTGATAAACTACCTGCACCTATTATGAATTTTGACTTCTCACGAGTTACTAAGTTGATAGGATGTTTTTGCTACAAGTGTTTATATGCATTTGACTTAGATTCTTGTTGAAACGTCTGCTACTCGTTTTCTTAAAACGTGCTAGAATTTTATTTTTTTATCCTTAATCTCCAAAATTAAAAATATACATATATATAAATAATTTAAAATATCTTGTCACAATTTTAAAAATAAACATCCAACTACCATTTAAAAATCCAAAGGATAATAATTTAAAGCATAAAATCGTCAACCATTTACCAACCTACAAACATTATTTGAAAAGTATATCCCATACTATAACCTCTCAAAAATCTCTCATAACATAAATAAAAGAAGTAAAAATATCTTAACATTACTTAAAATCATAAATCACAACTACTGCGGAAAACTAGATTCGCTCATCGGGTTATACGCATCTTCAGTCCAGCAAAGTCAACCATCAAGGACCTCCATTATCAATATATATATATTTCCGCAATTTTATATCAGTGTGCGTTTCACATATACATAAAAATAAACCTATATTGATGTGAATGATGAGAAAAACGAGGTATAAGGCGTGTCTTTGCGTTTTTTACGCTCGAAAACTTAGAGACAATCGCTTCGGATGTGCAATGGAGAGACGGCGAAGGTTTTCTATGAGAAGCTTGGGGAAACCAATGGCTTGCTGCTGGAAAAATCGAGAGGAAGCTGCTGCTGAATGGTATAGAGTGGGCGGCCAAATGAGGGTGGAATAATTAGGGTTTGAGTGTAGGGTATTAAATAAAATAATCTTAATGGGCCTTTTAATTAAAAATAAAGGGATAAAAAAGATTTTAGGCCCAATAAACATTAAAATAATTCCAACAAGCCTAAAAACATTCCAGAAAAATATTTCGTTTAGGTACATTTTTGAAAATATTGTCCAAACCCTCAAAAAGTCCCCTGACTTGCAAATTTGTGAACCGATTTAAATTATGACCCAGAGAGTAAAAATACTCCACCAAGGCCCAACTATGAAAATCTCACTTAAATAATTAAAAATAATACTACACCATTTAAAAATAATTATTTAATAAAAACATTTTTCCTTAATTGTCCCCGATTTCTGTTTCTCGTTCGAGCACGAAAACTACTAAAAGCCCTTATGCATGAAACTTTAATAAACCATGAAATAAAACACATATTCATGTCACAAACATACATTAAATGCATTAAAAATAATCAATTAAAATACATAAAAAATTTGATAACTTGCATGCATGGGGTTCACGTGGACTTTCAAATTTTTGGGATGTTACACTCCCTGTATCTATATTATTATCTTGAGTTATTCTTGTACATTTGGATTTAGTTTATGTTTTGTTGAGCCTTGTCAGCTTTATCTGAATAGTTGTTTGTGGATCGTTGGTTTGTGTAGCGTCCTTACCCTAGCCACTACTAAATAGACTAATAAACATGCAACATTAAACTTAATAATAACAATTAAACAGCGGAAACCAAAACTTAATCATCTTACAACCCAAACGAAAACATAACAATAACAGTAGTCTTAAACATTAATATAACCATAACGAAAACTTAATTCTAAACGAAAATACGGTAAACCACAAAAAATCTCTATTGGATCACCACCGAAAACCCAACTACTCTAGCCACTGCCCTGGTCGTCCGAACCGTCCAACCTAAGACCTGCCCCGTAGAATGGGGTGCCCAAGATGAAAACAAGGACGTGAGCGACAATCGCCTAATACGAGAATGTACGAGTATACAAACTGATATGATGCATGCAAAATGCAATATGCTCGGATATAAAGGATCAAGTCAAGAATCTCATGCTCAGTCTAGAGGCGCCTGAGTGTGTAGTCTCTGATCTGCCCTAGGCATGTTTTGGCTCCTACACTCATCATCAAGACGTGGACATCCAATGTCCAGGTCATCAGAGCCCGCGGGTCCCGTCGGACACTGTAGTTCTCGATGCCCCATCGTCCACAATACAGAATAGAGCTGAGCGGCCCTAACAAACGAGGTATATCTCAAAAGATATCAGGCTCAACATGATATGTCATGCATAATATGCCAAAACAAGTAAAACATGTATCATGCAACAGATAAATATGCAGCATATAAGTGTGTATACTACGCTTGGATATCTCAGTCAGTACATCACGTACCTCACTAAAACAATCTGACAAAAAGTTCTGAACCTAGACAATACCAACATAGTGAAATCACTAACAAACCAGATCAAATATGCTACAAAGATCTCCCTAATAATCCTTAAATCACTATCTAAGGATTTAGGATTATACCTGCGTCTGTCGTCAGCCCGCTGATGATGTCTCGATCTCAGTTCACCGACCCTTTTCTCGAGTCGATACTAGCTCCGAAACTTCCCGACACCAAAGTGCCTTAGAAACTGGCTAGAAAACCTAAGGTACAACTAGAAATCTCTCTGAAGAATGCGGTGAAGGAAACAAAAGAATCGGCTTCCATTTATAGGCTGCATCCGTACTATTTCAGAAAATCCGAACCAATCTTATCTTCCACGTGTCAGAATCTCATTTGTCTAGTTAGATTTCTCGAGATAATGTAATCCTGAAGTAGGTCAGTTTATCCCTTTTAAAATTCAGTGGATCTCAACAACTTGATCCTGATTTATCAATTCCTTAATAATAGTTAATTAACAACTCATTAATTATGTCTTAATTAATACTTCATTCAAAACAAGTATTCGGGTCATTACATCCTCCCCTCCTTACAAAGATTTCAGTCCTCGAAATCGAAACTGAAGTACAATACAACTGAATAAAATACAACTCAAAACAAATGTGGATACTCTGAGCACATACGACACTCTAACTCCCAAGTCGCTTCTGTAGTACCTTGGCGTTGCCATTGCACTAGAAAAAATGGAATGGTCTTGTCTCTGAGCTTTTTCTCTTTCCTACCCAGGATTAAAAGCGGCTGCTCGATATAAGTCAAGTCTTCTTCAAGTTGAACATCTGTCGGACCAAGAACGTGCGATTCATCTACTACATACCGTCGTAGCAACGATACATGAAAGACATTATGAATGCTGGAAAAATATGGCGGTAAAGCCAATCGATACGCCAAATTTCCTACACATTCCAAGATCTCAAAAGGTCTGATGAATCTTGGGGCTAATTTTCCCTTGAGTCCAAATCTCATCACCTTGCGGAACGGTGAAACTTTAAGGAAAACTTTTTCCCCTGACTGAAACTGTAGAGGTCTACGCTTGGTATTCGCGTAACTCGATTGAAGATCTTGTGCAGTTTTAATTCTCTTCTTAATCAATTCCACTACGTCAATCGCTTGTTTCACTAATTCAGGTCCTTGCACTTGTCGTTCTCCTACTTCGTCCCAAAACAAAGGAGTACGATAACGTCTATAATACAATGCTTCGAACGGAGCCATATACCAATGCTACTGTGGTAGCTATTGTTATATGCAAACTCTACAAGCGGCAGATGATCATGCCATGCTGGTCAAAATCCAAAGCACAAGCACGCAACATGTCCTCGAGTGTCTGAATAGTCCTCTCAGACTGACCATCGGTCTCTGGATGATAGGCAGTACTCAGACTCAATGTCGTTCCCAACGATTTTTGAAAACTTCCCCAGAACCTTGAGGTAAAGCGTGGATCTCTATCACTGACTATACTTCTTGGCACACCATGATATTTAAGAATCTCTTGGATGTATAGTCTTGCCATGCGATCGAAACTATATTCCTGACTATACGGAATGAAATGTGCTGACTTAGTCAGTCGGTCCACAACAACCCAAATTGCATCACAATTCTTAGAGGACAGCGGCAAGTGGGTGAAAAAATCCATCGTTACATGCTCCCATTTCCACTCAGGGATACGAAGATTCTGAAGTAATCCTCCTAGGTCGTCGATGTTCAGCTTTCACTTGCTAACAAACTGAACACTTGGCTACAAACTGGTAAACACTTCTCTTCATACCTTTCCACCAAAACTTGGTCTTCAAATCCTTATACATTTTCATGCTTCATGGGTGGATACTCAAATTACTCCTATGAGCTTGAGATAAAATCTCGTCTCTCAATTTAGAATCTTCTGGAACTACGATTCTTCCTGACAGGCACAAGGTTCCATCTGTTTGGAACGCAAAGCCAGATGTGTTGTCTCCGTTAGCTAACCTTGCTAACTTTTCCACCTTCATATCAGAAAACTGAGCTTCTCTTATTTTGGCATACAACATCGGTTCAGATAAAATGCTCTTTACTCGAATGTGTTCCATTCCTTTCTTATGATGGAAGTGAAATCCCAGAGAACAACAATCTTGGATTACACTTGATATAAAACTTGTCTGAAGTGCAGATAATTTCACCTTGCGACTAAGAGCATCAGCTGTAAGATTCACTGATCCTGGATGATACTTGATTTCGCAATCATAATCCTTTAACAAATCCATCCATCTTCTTTGGTGCATATTCAACTCTGCTTGATTGAAGATATACTTCAAACTCTTGTGATCTGTAAAGATCTCAAATCTCTCTCCGTAGAGATAATGTCGCCAAATCTTCAAAGCAAACACAATCGCTGCCAATTCCAGATCAGTGAACTGGATAATCCTCTTCATGCTTCTTCAACTTTCTGGATGCATATGCAATCACATGACCATTCTGGGTTAAAACGCACCCAATTCTTGAAGTGATGCATCAGTGTACACAATGTACCCTCCTGATCCAGATGGCAGAGCTAAAACTGGTGCAGTTGTCAAACGTTGACACAGTTCATTTAAACTATTTTCACAATCATGTGTCCATTCGAACTGAACATTCTTACAGATCAGTGAGTCAATGGTTTGGCAATCTGAGAAAATCATGAAATGAATCTCCGGTAATAACCTGCCAAACATAGAAAACTTCTTATCTCTTGAGCTGATTCCGGTCGTGTCCAACTCAACACTGCTTCGATCTCCTCGCATCTGAAAGGAAACGAAAATCAACCTCTAAATCCTCAAATCAGAATTTCTAATGTCCCAAAAATCTTTGCATGCTCTGATACCACCAAATGTAGCGTCCTTACCCGAGCCACTACTAAACAGACTAATAAACATGCAACATTAAACTTAATAATAACAATTAAATAGCGGAAACCAAATACTTAATCATCTTATAACCCAAACGAAAACATAACAATAACAGCAGTCTTAAACATTAATACAACCATAACGAAAACTTAATTCTAAACGAAAATACGATAAACCACAGAAAACCTCTACTGGATCACCACCAAAAACCCAACTACTCTAGCCACTGCCCTGGTCGTCCGAACCGTCCAACCTAAGACCTGTCCCGTGTAATGGGGTGCCCAAGATGAAAACAAGGACGTGAACGAACATTGCCAATACGAGAATGTACGAGTATACAAACTGATATGATGCATGCGAAATGCAATATGCTCGGATATAAAGGATCAAGTCAAGAATCTCATGCTCAATTTAGAGGCGCCTGAGTGTGTAGTCTATGATCTGCCCTAGGCATGTTTTGGCTCCCACACTCATCATCAAGACGTGGACCTGCAATGTCCAGGTCATCAGAGCCCGCGGGTCCCGTCGGACACTGTAGTTCTCGATGCCCCATCGTCCACAATACAGAACAGAGCTGAGCGGCCCTAACAAACGAGGTATATCTCAAAAGATATCAGGCTCAACATGATATGTCATGCATAATATTCCAAAACAATAAAACATGTATCATGCAACAGATAAATATGCAGCATATAAGTGTGTATACTACGCTTGGATATCTCAGTCAGTACATCACGTACCTCACTAAAACAATCTGACAGAAAGCTCTGAACCTAGACAATACCAACATAATGAAATCACAGACAAACCAGATCAAACATGCTACAAAGATCTCCCTAATGATCCTTAAATCGCTATCTAAGGATTTAGGATTATACCTGCGTCCATCGTCAGCCCGCTGATGATGTCTCGATCTCAGTTCACCGACCCCTTCTCGAGTCTATACTAGCTCCGAAACTTCCCGACACCAAAGTGCCTTAGAAACTGGCTAGAAAACCTAAGGTACAACTAGAAATCTCTCTGAAGAATGCGGTGAAGGAAACAAAAGAATCGGCTTCCATTTATAGGCTGAATCCGCACTATTTCAGAAAATCCGAACCAATCTTATCTGCCACGTGTCACAATCTCATTTGTCTAGTTGGATTTCTCGAGATAATGTAATCTGAAGTAGGTCTGTTTATCCCTTTTAAAATTCAGTGGATCCCAACAACTTGATCCTGATTTATCAATTTCTTAATAATTCTTAATTAACAACTCATTAATTATGTCTTAATTAATACTTCATTCAAAATAAGTATTCGGGTCATTACAGTTTGTGTCTAGCCAACACTTGCATGTGAATGTTTATGAATATAGAAACGTCGTCCCTGAGTCATTTTTATTTTTTACAGATATTTTAAATTTTTGGTATGTTCTATTTACGGAGAGGTCATACCAAAATTTTTATAGGCATGAGGTTCAATTTTAAATTATTTTAAACCATTTTTTGCTGCATTTTCAATATAATCAATATTGTTTGATACTTAATTGTAATTATAATAATATGAGAGATACGTCCGAAGAAGAGTCTAGACATAAATAATTTGTCCACATGTGTTTGACTATTAGAAAACTTTATATGTTTCTCCTGGCGTGAATTGATTTTATTGTCATATGTCCGATTACAGATATGTCATGTTAGAGGCATCAGCATGAAATGAGCTAGTGAGTCATATTGATAATTTTAATGATGATGTGGCATAGTTGTTTTGCTTGAATAGATTTTATATATGATTTTATTTGGTGAAATGGATCGGATATGATAAATCTATGAGGCTTGATGTGATAATTTGTGAATATTAGAACTATATTTTTTCGTGGGATAGAGTAAATGTAAGGTTTAGGAAATTCGAATTACGTAACATGTTTGCATACAATCTAGGGTTTTTATTTAAATTATGTATTTAATTATATTTCAGAGTTTAACAGCATGCTTATTGCATGATATGTGGGTTACTGCATATTTATTAGGGTTTTAATTTACTAGTCGGGTTATATTTTTAACTGGTACGAAAATTTTAACGAGTCAGATTACTTTTTGCGGGTTCAGACAATATTTCCAAAAACATACCAAAACGAAATTTTTTTTTCGGGAGTGTTATTGGGCTTGAAAGATTTATTTTATTTCATAATGGGCCAAAAATCTTTTTAAACCTAATTATTTTAATTAGGACTTATTATACACTAATCTTTTTATTTATAACCTATATTTGAGATGAATGTATGCATTAAAAGTTATCTTCAGAAAGTAATTTCTGCTTGAAAATTTAACGATAAGTATAAATGGTGAATAGTTTAAATATCAAAACATTATTAGATAATGTTCTGTATCTGAACTTCATAGTCCTACGAAGGTGTAATTTTGACTACATGTTTGGCTAGATGTTTCGATTTCAATAGCGTATTGAAGAATAATTGTTTTAGATAATCTTTTACTCCTATTGAATTTTTTATGGTCGAGGCTCTCAAACAAAGATTCAGCTGGTTTCGTCCATAGAAATGATTCATTTGTGAGGTTTTTGTCATGAAGGATTTGTTATGTAGGATGTTGATAAGTCAACCGATGTGCGCAAAATATCTGAAAATTTGTTATTCTTTGGTCAATAGTGAATCGGTTACGATTGAATTTCCTGTGAAATGAAAAATTTATTCTGATCATTCAGTTACATCTATGGATTCCTACACGTCATTTTCATATCATGCCATTCAAGCATTTGTTGATATTATAATACGATGTTGCAAGTATTTGGTATTTCTTGAAATTTGTTCTCCGATCTTTTTTAGCCGGCGCATATGCGCGAGATGTTTAGAGAATCTCGCGCATATGCGCGACATGAATCCGCGCATATGCGCGACGGCACCCGAGACTTGGCAAATTTGAGCAAGGGCCTCGCGTATATGCGCCGAGTAAGGGCGCGCATATGCACGAGCTGCCGTGTAGATACGCGCCAAGGCATATCGCCTCGCGCATATGCGCCGAGAAGGGTCATGCATTTGCGCGAGACGTGTTGCATGTAGGATGAGCCATTTGCTTTACATGCGTGAATGTATATATAGATATATATATACAAAACGTACGAAAATTCTTCAGAATCAGAAAATAATCGAGAAAAGTCTCTGTGAGAAATTTGTCCGTCCGATTTTGAAATTCGTGAGAAATTCGTCCGTCCGATTTTGAATCCGACTTCGATACTGTGTTTCTATCAACGCAGGCTACAACTGGACGTAAGTTTTGTTAAGTTTTGACATGTCTTGAAATTATGATATTGTCAGAATTGAAAAGAATTCATATATGATAGTCTTGGCATGCTAGACATCGTAGAATCGAAGTCAGATTAAGAAACGAACTGATTATGGAATTGTTATGATTTTCTGATTATATTAAGTTGAAATCGGACAGATTTGGATTATGAATGAATTAATGATTATATCGGATATGAGTTATGATTTGTAATTGATGTCTGTTGATATGGTATTGACAGGGAATACTGAGTTTGTACCGTTATGCCGATGATTTGAATTAAATCCAGATTAATCAGATTCAGTGTTAAATTGAGAATGGAATATTGATATTATGATTCTCGATATGTCGTTTCAGATTTATAGAGACAGCCTTGAGTTCAGAATTGATATTGCTTCAGACCGCGACTACAAACGAAAGGTATAAGTCAATGTGGTATTGGGAGATCGACTTGAGTCGGTTTGGACTTGAGTTTTCCTAAATCACATACTATTTGTTATTGTTTGCATTGACTTGGTTTGATATGCTTCTTCTATGGATTTATAGAGAGCATGTGTTAGACGAGTCTCGACGAGTAATCTTGTGACAGAAGTGCCTGATAGTGGCGGGATCGCCACGGGCACATTGCACGATGTCACAAGATAGTATAGAAATCTTGGGACAGATGTGCCTGATAGTGGCGGGATCTCCACGGGCACATTGCACGATGTCACAAGATATGATATGGGCAATAGGGCCACAGTCCATGACGGTTAGGTCAGTACACTGGATGTTTGGTTATATCGACGTGGATAGAACTGGAGTCTTTTCTATTACTGTTGGTCGATATAGGAATACCCACATCTGGAAACCGGGATCCCTAGACTAGGATTGAGTCTAGTCTGAGTCGTGGAGTCACGAGCATTGTCAACAGTTTGATATTGATTATATTTCAGCTTTTGATATGTATTGCTGTTATCTATCCATGCTTTTATGTTTATCATATGATTGCATGTTTCGTTGATTTATACTGGGATTATATTCTCACCGAATTATCCGGCTGTTGTCGTGTTTGTAAGTGTGCAGGACAACAGGTGGGACAGGTTCAGGGTCCAGGAGATGAGTAGAGATCGTGATTAGAGTGGAGGCTCCGGACTTGGATTAGAGATAGGGTTGGATACTTGAGATTAGTTGTTAAACCTTAGTTGAATAAATGTATGTGTACAGGACTTGTACTTCTATACTGAGATGTATATACGTTTTATTTCACTATGTTCCGCATTTAAAAAAAAAATTGTAGACCCTGTTTTATAATTGTTTAATTAGTCCCAATGATGATTATGAACATGATTAGCGTCCGGGTCCCCACAACAGGTGGTATCAGAGCTATATATCCTTGAGACTGAGCTAGGAGCTAGTGAGCGGGGTAGATTGAGGTTTTCTTTCCTGCTTTTGAATGCTAGCATGTCTTACTGCTTTAATATATGTTACTTGTTTATCTGATTTTGATATGGTAATGTGTATTATTGAATATGGATCAGAACCGATTCTTGATCAGAGGTAAGATGATCAGAAAGGGACTGAGACATATTTATTATGTGATTTCTAACCTTTTTGATATTCAGATATGCCTCCAAGAAGAGTACCAGAACATGGTAGCACGTCCAATCCTCCAATAGACGTTACAGCCACTCCAATGGAGACATTGTTAAAAAGGTTTCAGTCTTTTCATCCACCGACTTTGAAGGGTACGGAGAATTCCGTGGAGTGTGAGAGTTGGTTGGATGATACTGAGATGATGTTCGAATCTTTAGAGTATACTGACGAGCGGAGGGTGAAATTGATAGGACACCAGTTACACGACGTTGCTAAAAACTGGTGGATCACAACAAAACGGGCATTGGAACACCGAGGTACGACCATTACATGGAATGTGTTTAGAACTGAATTCTATCATAGGTTCTTTCCAGTGTCTTACAGAAAGGACAAGGGAGCCGAATTTGCTAATTTGAGACAGGCCAGCTTAACATTGAGGAATATGTGGCCAAGTTCTCTTCACTGTTGCGATTTGCTCCACACGTAGCCGAACATGATGAGGCCGTTGCGGACCAGTTCATAAATGGCCTAAATCCGGAATATTTACGTTGGTAAACACTGGGAGACCGAACAATATTACCGACGCCTTGAATAGAGCCAAGGTAGCCGAAGCCGGTCTGATGAGACAGAGAGGAGCTTCGTTTATGATTCCAGCACCGGGACCACAACAACCACCTCCTCAATTTGAAGGTGGCAGCAGCAGTAGCAGGAAGAAGGATTTCTTGAATGCTAAAGGGAAGCAGTTCAAGAAGTCCGGAAGCAATTCTTCTAGCTCTGGGAGTCCTCGACAGAGCCAGAGCTATACTGGACATATTTGCAATACTTGTGGAGGGAAGCATCCCACTGAGCAGTGCCGAGGAGTGTTTGGCAGCTGCCGTATCTGCAAACAACAAGGACACTTTGCTCGAGTGTGTCCACAGAGAAGTGCCCAGGGATCCCAGGCAGCTGAGTCATCGGGATCAGTGGCTCAGACAGGTAGACGATCATCTGCTGTTCATTCTTTTCAGCCAACACCGTCTACTCAGTCACAGGAAAGGCCAGGAGGAAGCCAGACAGTGAGCCAGCCTCCTAGACAGCAGGCCCAAGTTTTTGCTTTGACCGAGGAGCAGGCACAGGATGCACCTGATGATGCTGTGGCAGGTAACTGTTTTATTTCTGGTTATCCTGCATACGTATTGATTGATACTGGTGCATCGCATACTTTTATTTCTGAGAGGTTTGCATTGAGTCGTGCATTACCTACTGAGTCATTGTCTGCGGTAGTGTCTGTTTCTTCCCCGTTAGGGACATGTTTGATATCGGTGAAGTCTGGGGCATATTATATCCGGAGACGGGATATTCGTTGATCCCAGTAAGGTTGAGGCAGTGATTTCTTGGCCGAGACCGACATCTGTACTAGAGATACGCAGCTTTTTGGATTTGGCAGGATATTATCTCCGATTCATTAAAGATTTTTTGAGTATTGCCAAACCGATTACACTGTTGACTCAGAAGAATGCTCCATTTGTTTGGTCTGAGGAATGTGAGACCAGTTTTCTCGAATTGAAGAAGAGATTGACCAGTGCTCCAGTGTTGACTATCCCGTCAGGTACTGGTGATTTTGTTGTTTATTGTGATGCATCTCACCGCGGATTGGGTTGTGTTTTGATGCAGCGGGGGCATGTGATTGCTTATGCCTCGAGACAGCTAAAACCCCATGAGACTCGATATCCAATTCATGATCTTGAATTGGCAGCCATCGTCTTTGCATTGAAGATATGAAGACATTATCTATACGGTGAGAAGTTTGAGATCTATTCTGATCACAAAAGCTTGAAATATCTGTTTTCACAGTCCGAATTGAATATGAGGCAGCGAAGATGGCTTGATTTGCTTAAAGATTTCGATTGTGAAATCAAATACTACCCATGAAAATCCAATGCAACAGCTGATGCACTAAGTCGAAAGGTATGTTCTTTATCCTTATCGACTATGGGTGTTTCGAATTTGATTGAAAACTGCTGTTTGTCTGGATTATTATTTGAGACAGATCGGAGACCTATGAGATTATATACTATTCAAGCTGAACCAGAGCTTATTTTGAGAATTAAAGCAGCTCAGAAAGTTGATCAGAATATACAGAAGTCGATTGCTATGGTCAGAGCTGGACATCGATCGGAATATCAGGTTCAAAATTGTATTTTGTATGTGAATAATCGTCTTGTTGTGCCGAATGTTTCGGAGTTGAAACAACAAATACTGACAGAAGCGCACAACAGTCATTTTTAGCATTCATCCTGGTGGCAGGAAAATGTATAATGATTTGAGGACACAGTATTGGTGGAAACAAATGAAATCTGATGTCACTGAATTTTTAGCCAAGTGTCTGAATTGCCAACAGGTGAAAGCTGGGAGGAAGAAACCAGGAGAACTGTTACAGAGTTTGTCGATTCCTGAATAGAAATGGGATCACATTTCCATGGATTTTGTGACACAGTTGCCACATTCCTCCCGAGGTTGTGATACGATTTGGGTGGCGATTGATCGACTGGCCAAATCTGCATGTTTCATTCCATACAAGATGACGTACTAATATGATCAGATGGCCGATATTTATGTCAAGGAAGTGATTAGATTGCACGGAGTGCCGAAGTCAATTGTCTCCGACCGTGATCCTCGGTTTACTTCGCACTTCTGGCAGAGTCTGCAGCAAGCTCTCGGTACGAAGTTACATCTGAGTACCGCATATCATCCACAGACTGACGGACAGTTAGAGCGTACGATCCAGATATTGGAAGATATGCTGAGAGCTGTAGTGCTTGATTTTAGCACTAATTGACAAGATGCATTGCCATTTTGCGAGTTTTCATACAACAATAGTTATCAAACGAGTATTGAGATGGCACCTTTTGAAGCGTTGTACGGAAAGAAATGTCAATCCCCTCTGTATTGGGATGATATCTCTGAGGTCCCTGAAAATGGACCGGATATGATCAAAGATATGACGGAAAAAATGAAACTGATTCAGAAGAAAATGAAGGCAGCACAGGACAGACAAGCCAAATATGCCAACCTTCGACGACGAATATTGGTATTTGAGGCAGGAGACAGAGTATTTTTGAAGATTTCGACTTTCAGAGGTGTTGTTAGATTTGCCAAGAAGGGGAAGTTGTCTCCACGATACGTCGGTCCATATGAAATTCTTGAAAAGATAGGAGATCGTGCCTATCGACTTGCATTGCCGCCTTCATTATCAGGGATACATGATGTTTTTCATGTATCTATGCTGCGGAAGTATCTCCCTGATGATTATCATATTATGCAACCAGACGAGACCGAGCTGGATGAGACATTGAGTTATGTCGAGAAACCGATTAGGATTATCGATCGTAAAGAAAAACAGCTCAGAACAAAGACGATTCCTCTTGTGAAAGTTCAATGGACTCGTCATGGCATTGAAGAAGCAACCTGGGAGACTGAATCAGATATGAGACAAGAATTCCCAGCATTGTTTCACTTATGTAAGTTTCTAATCAGTTTTTATTACATTCCTTCTTATTGATATGATTAATTGCCTGTGATTTCGAGGACGAAATCATATCTTAGGGGGGGAGAAATTTAATGCCCGAGAATTAATCACTGTTAATTAACGATTATTGAGTTATAAGTCAAAGTGATTACAAAAGGATAAACGAGACACGATTGGAGATAATGTGTGAAAAGATGTATGTGCGAGGATGAACTCTCGCGCATATGCGCGACTCAGCCGGGCGCATATGCGCGAGATGTCCAGAGAACCTCGCGCTTATGCGCGACATGAATCCGCGCATATGCGCGAGGGTACCCGAGACTTGGCAAATTTGAGCAAGGGCCTCGCGCATATGCGCCGATTAAGGGCGCGCATATGCGCGAGCTGCCGTGTAGATATGCGCCAAGGCATATGCGCCGAGAAGAGTCGCGCATATGCGCGAGATGTGTTGCATGTCGGATGAGCCATTTGCTTTACATGCGTGAATGTATATATAGATATATATACAAAAAGTACGAAAATCCGTTAGAATCAGAAAATAATCGAGAAAAGTCTCTGTGAAGTTATAGAAAATCCTTACGTCTTTTGTGAGAAATTCGTCCGTCCGATTTTGAATCCGGTTTCGATACTGTGTTTCTATCAACGCAGGCTACAACTGGACGTAAGTTTTGTTAAGTTTTGACATGTCTTGAAATTATGATATTGTCAGAATTGAATAGAATTCATATATGATGTTCTTGGCATGCTAGACATCGTAGAATCGAAGTCAAATTAAGAAACGGACTGATTATGGAATTGTTATGATTTGACAATTATATTGAGTTGAAATCGGACAGATTTGGATTATGAATAAATTACAGATTATATCGGATATGAGTTATGATTTGTAATTGATGTCTGTTGATATGGTATTGACGGGGATACTGAGTTTGTACCGTTATGTCGATGATTTGAATTAAATCCAGATTAATCAGATTCAGTGTGGAATTGAGAATGGAATATTGATATTATGATTCTCGATATGTCGTTTCAGGTTTACAGAGACAGCCTTGAGTTCAGAATTGATATTGCTTCAGACCGCGACTACAAACGAAAGGTATAAGTCAATGTGGTATTGGGAGATCGACTTGAGTCGGTTTGGACTTGAGTTTCCCTAAATCACATACTATTTGTTATTTTTTGCATTGACTTGGTTTGATATGCTTCTTCTATGGATTTATAGAGAGCATGTGTTAGACGAGTCTCGACGAGTAATCTTGTGACAGAAGTGCCTGATAGTGGCGGGATCGCCACGGGCACATTGCACGATGTCACAAGATAGTATAGAAATATTGGGACAGATGTGCCTGATAGTGGCGGGATCGCCACGGGCACATTGCACGATGTCACAAGATATGATATGGGCAATAGGGCCACAGTCCATGACGGTTAGGTCAGTACACTGGATGTTTGGTTATATCGACGTGGATAGAACTGGAGTCTTTTCTATTACTGTTGGTCGATATAGGAATACCCACATCTGGAAACCGGGATCCTTAGACTAGGATTGAGTCTAGTCTGAGTCGTGGAGTCACGAGCATTGTCAACAGTTTGATATTGATTATATTTCAGCTTTTGATATGTATTGCTGTTATCTATCCATGCTTTTATGTTTATCATATGATTGCATGTTTCGTTGATTTATACTGGGATTATATTCTCACCGGAATTATCCGGCTGTTGTCGTGTTTGTATGTGTGCAGGACAACAGGTGGGACAGGTTCAGGGTCCAGGAGATGAGTAGAGATCGTGATTAGAGTGGAGGCTCCGGACTTGGATTAGAGATAGGGTTGGACACTTGAGATTAGTTGTTAAACCTTAGTTGAATAAATGTATGTGTACAGGACTTGTACTTCTATACTGAGATATGTATATACGTTTTATTTCACTATGTTCCGCATTTAAAAAAAAATTGTAGACCCTGTTTTATAATTGTTTTAATTAGTCCCAATGATGATAATGAACATGATTAGCGTCCGGGTTCCCACACTAATGGAGCCACCCATTACAAACTCTTCGTCCAAGACTGATTTCCATATTATTACGAGCACTGAAAATAGCTGCAGAGCAATTAAGGGTGAGTATTCGGTAAATTCGGTTACTGACCGAGTCGAATTAGTCATAACCGAACCGAACTTAACCGAAATATTTAGTCATAACCGAACCGACCGAATTAATTTTCATAACCGATGAAAACCGATTAATTTAAAAAAAATTGTGATTTAATTTTAATTATATATGTATGGTTTAGGAAATTCGAATTACGTAAGATGTCTGCATACAATCTAGGGTTTTTATTTAAATTATATGTTTAATTATATTTCTGAGTTTAACGCATGCTTATTGCATGATATGTGGGTTACTGAATGTTTATTAGGGTTTTAATTTACTAGTCGGTTTATATTTTTAACTGGTACGAAAATTTTAGCGAGTCAGATTACTTTTTGCGGGTTTAGACAATATTTCCAAAAACATACCAAAACTAAATATTTTTCGGGAGTGTTATTGGGCTTGACAGATTTATTTTGTTTCATAATGGGCCAAAAATCCTTTTAAAGTTAATTATTTTAATTAGGACTTATTATACACTAATCTTTTTATTTAAAACATATATTTGAGATGAATGTATGCATTAAAAGTTATTGTCTTCAGAAAGTAATTTCTGCTTGAAAATTTAACGATAAGTATAAATGGTGAATAGTTTAAATATCAAAACATTATTAGATAATGTTCTGTATCTGAACTTCATAGTCCTACGAAGGTGTAATTTTGACTACATGTTTGGCTAGATGTTTCGATTTCATCTATTGAAGAATAATTGTTTTAGATAATCTTTTACTCCTATTGAATTTTTTATGGTCGAGGCTCTCAAACAAAGATTCAGCTGGTTTCGTCCATAGAAATGATTCATTTGTGAGGTTTTAGTCATGAAGGATTTGTTGTGTAGGATGTTGATAAGTCAACCAATGTGCGCAAATTATCTGAAAATTTGTTATTCTTTAGACAATAGTGAAAACTTGTTCTCCGATTTTTTTTAGCCATATGTAACGATGTTCTATGTGTGATGTGTAATTGATATCTGATTATGCTTTGGGACTGTATTTTCTTGATTGTTGACTTGGGTGCAGATTCCTCTCGAGTGAGGCCACACTGACTGCTTTGATTGTTGGGTTTGTCTTGTTAGTTGGGCATGAGGTTCATAGTCGATCCGAAACACCCTCAAAAACCATTTTATCGGTCAAACCGGTAATAATAAGAAAAAAAGCCTACAGCCTTTTCAAAATGTCCGATTCTCTACATTCATAAAAGAGGAATAATAATACAGATACAATATGGAAAAAAAGTGCTTTACAAGAAAGTAGGTTCTCTAACTAATGGAGCCACCCAATTACAAACTCTTCGTCCAAGGCTGATTTCCATATTATTACGAGCACTGAAAATAGCTTCAGAGCAATTAGGGGTGAGCATTCGGTTAATTCGGTTACTGACCGAGCCGAATTAGTCATAACCGAACCGAACCGAACCTAACCGAAATATTTAGTCATAACCGAACCGACCGAATTAATTTTCATAACCGATGAAAACCGAACCGAATTAAAATCGGGTAACCGATTAGTTTAAAAAAAATTGTGATTTAATTTTAATTATATATGTAATTTTTTTTAACACTACACTTTACACAAATACATAAAACATAAAATCACACACATCACAAATGTATAAGTTTTATTTGAACACAATTAATACACATTATATCGATTTTAAATTTAAAAATTGATAAATAAAATAAATTTATTAAATAATAATATTTATTATATTGGTTAATTCGGTTAATCGATTTCAAAATTTTGAATACCGACTTAACTGATATAATCGATATAATCGAATTTTTTAAATTTGAAAACCAAATTTTCGAAATAATCGAACCAAATTTCCAAATTATCTCGATTCGATCGATTAATTCGATTTAACCAAAATCTTGCTCATCGTAATCACCGGAGAAGAAGACATGACAACGCCCCCTAAGATGAGGCTCCTCCAGTTGCCTCTTCCAAATAATATTATTCATACTTTGAGCCACTTTCATTCCCTTTCTTTTTCTTCGCGTAATCCCAGAAGATTTTCATCGTCTCCATGCTCGCGTTACCAGAAAAACAAGGTTCTTTTTTTTCGTTAACTCTTGGCTTTATTTTTTTGTCTTATCGTGACTTTTTGGTGTTCGTGGGGGCTTTTGTGTGTTTGTTTATGATACGTGAGGGGCCGTTCGAAACGGGCATTGTTAATTTGGAGTTTTTTTTTTTTTTTTTTTTGTTTGGAATTGGAATTCATTGCTCTTCAATAATGGACTTTGGCAGACGGTCCTCATTTTTTTATCCCCTATTTGGTGCTCTTGAATCCATTCGAGGTTTGATGAACTGTTGTTACTGCAAAATGTATCACCCTTCTCCCGCCGACGGCATTACTAATGGATATGGTCCTTCGGTTTGGGAATTTCAAGAATTTGTTGCTAGTTGTTTTTTTTCTTTAGAGCTGGGTTCAGAGCCGTGAAGTTTTTTCTGTTGCCAACTTGCCCAACATCTTGCTTCCTATGTCTGGACACTCCTTTTTTTTTTTCTTCTGAATTATCGGACACAAATTCGACACAGATACGGATAAGGAGACGGATACGACATCAGATACAGAAAATTCTATGTCGTTGATTTTTTGTAGGTTTAACCAGTCAGATTCGTCTTGAATACGGCTAGAATACGTCATAAACATACGGGGATACCGAAAAAAAATAGTTTTTTCTTTTTAAATAATGCAATGAAGTTGTACATTGTATATATATTTCTACAATATATTTATATAAATATGTATATCTCTATAATTTTTAATACTAAATTTATATATATATATATATATATATGTATATTTTAATAATTATCGTATCGTAACATTATCGTGTCTTATATTTTCAAAATTTTCCGTATTACTGTTTCCTTGTCGTATTCAATACGATATCCGTACTTGTATCCATGCAACATAGCTTGCTGCTATAGGTGTTTTGCTTCTGTGATTTAAGGCTCTTCGACTGGCAAAAAACACTAAATTTTTATGAGTAATTGGTGTGTATCATACTCAAAAAACGTTGTATAAAAAAACCATGCACAACAGGATTGTTATCTCATACAAAAGATGTCATTTTTCAAATAAAAATGATCAAAAAATAATCTATTTAGGGATATTTGATTCGATACAACTAGTGAACATTCCATGATTTGTGCCAAATATGTCTTGTTACCTTTTCATAGCTTGGGGATTCTATAGAACATGCATACAAGGCAGTTGGTTTGTTTATGATAGAAACTGTATGTCTCAAATTAATGTTTAAATATAATTTTTCGAGTGAATATTAAATATAAGAAGCAATTCATATGCTTATGCTAGTAATGTTCAGATTTTAAGAGAGTGTGCTTTGTTGGGGATATGGCGAAACATTTGGTGGATTTGTTTTAGGTTAAGTTAGGTTTGAAGGATTATTGTTGGATAGATTAATTTATGCAGCTTAATCAGGTGTTTGGTGTACTTTGATTGGACCCAACACAATGTATTAGGGCCATTATAATAATCTCTCTATGTGATAAATTAATGCATCATGCTGTGAAGAAAGGATTACGCATAAATCAGTATTCTTGTAAATAAAATGTCACTTTCGCCCCTCGCCTCCTCATTATCATCACTATATTTTTCAATTTAAAATTAAATTTCAGGGCCATTATAATCATCTCTTTTAGCAATAATGGTCTCCTAATTCTCCGCCACTCTGCATATTTATTGATTTGCAAAAACACCCCACACCGGCGATTGTATTTGACATGAAAACAGGATATGGAGACAAATGAAGGGCAGGGGTGTCGCCATAAGTACCATCAATTTCCATGGTTTCCTAGAGATGGAGCAGATAAGAACAAGATTGAGCGATCAGATTAAGAAAAAGTGCAGAGGTTGAGTTGGAGTAACTTCTGTTGGAAATTTATTTGAAACTTATCTATCTTCATTTGTATTTTGTATTTTAAATTCCTTGGTTTAGATTAACTTACCGTTTCCCATTTGTTATATATATTCTTGGTAAAAGAGATTAAGATTAAGAGAAATAAACCGCATGTTCTCCATTTCTTCCACCCCTCCAACCATTGATGGTGCCTTGATGGTCCAAATTGGAAATATGTTGTTCTTGAGGAAATAAAGGCACTAGAAAAGAACAGTACATGGAGCGTCACCGATCTTCCATCGGGAAAGAAACTGATGAGATCCTCTTGAAATGGGCGAGCCGAGTAAGGAGTTCCAACGGATCAAATCAACAATTTATAATGTTTGGGAATTTTGAACGAAGACAATGGCTTGAACAACACCTGCAAACAATGAAAAGAACTCGTGAATGGGCGCCGGAGGGGTTTCCGACGTAGCCACTCCGATGATAAAGTCAGCAGGTTGTAAGATGATGAACTTCGAGCAATATTTGAGGAAAAATACGTAGAATGCTTAAAGTTCAAAAGTTTTTCAGGATCATTTAATGACATTAATATCTGCTATTTATAGGAGAGGAATGGGTAGTTACCTCGATTCCCGCGTCATCTACTAAGTCGGTTTACCATACTAGCTTCTGATGACTTCTCGGACACTCCAAGCCCAAGTTGCTCTGGCAGATTAGATTGCCTGTAATGATTACACTCGAGTGTGGCTCATTTATCGAGGTAGCGCTATTCTCGAGGTCGCCCAAGTGGGTAGGACAGGTGAGAAGCACCCGGCCAACTCTATGAGGACCCGGGTTAATAGTAAAGAATTGCGGACAACACCACTCTGCCCAGGAAGGGGAGTTCTACCCGGATGCTCCTGAAACCGATCCTGACTATGACCCGGATCCTAATGGGGGTATCACCACCCATCCCTAAAATAGTCGGGCTAGAGCTTGACTCGCTGTCCCGATTCGATCTTTCCTGCTCTCTCCCGGATTGCAATTGTGAATAAATACCAAGCGAGGGAACTTTCTAAGCGTCTTGTATCCCATACCCCCGACTCCTCGATATCTGATAATTACTATTCTCGAGAGAATCGATTGAACATATCATTACGTATGCATTAACGAGGATGCCACTGAAAATTGCTCGCTTTTCAAGGTAATGATGAGTCTGTGCCCTCGATAACCGCACACGTCTCTTCACTTGTACGCACGATTTCCTAGGCGCCCTGTGATCGTCCGATTAGATTTGAATCGAGGGCGGAGATTAACGCTCTCCCCTATAAATAACGACCTTGCTTATTCTTCCGTCTCATCAGTGCAATGGCAGGTTCAAGCAATTCGAAAGTTCCCGATATGGCTGAGGAGCTTATGACATCTGCAATAGAGAGAAGGAAAACGGCTATGGAGGACGAAGTCTTCCACAAAATACCTCATTTCTGGGAAAAATTATACGAGCTGGAATCCTCTCAGTATGTAGAGGGGGTTCCTACTCCTAAGAATGTGGCTCTTATGCGGAAATATCGCCGACGCCTCGGTGTTGTGGAGTACGTGGACATCTTTACTCACCATGGTGTTTACGCATTAATGCTACAAAGGGAGCTGAAGATCCTGGAAGATATAGCCAGGTCAGATAGCTTTGGCAAGACCGCTACCGGAAATCTCAGTGGTTGGTTGCATAAATGGAGGGTGGTTGTTGAAAATGAATATCTCCGTTTACTTTCTGCTCATTTCTTTTAATTAATAAAATATCCTTTTCGTTTTGTTACTGCATTTATCTGGTAGAACGTCAAAACCAAATTAACAATAAGTAAATAACGAAGATTAACATGACTAATACTTCTCAGACTTAAAACAAAATGCTTGAGCTTTTGAAATCCCGGCCTATCAATCAATATGCCCGAGTCCCGAATTTGTAGTCCGAGAAAAGGAATAAGCCGGGACCAAGAATCCTCCGGTCTGCTGACGTGGCGTCATAATGATATGCGATTTATTAAACTCCTGCCAAACGAAAACGTTCCGTATTCCGAGGTACATCAGATTTGACGTTTTGATAACCGTTCAGACCCTTTCGTCTGCCCCGCGCAATTTACGAGGGGCATCCTGATCGTCCACCTGTCTAGATTCGATGGTTTCGATCAACTCTTGCCTTCGAATAATAAAGGAGACGCTTCGACTGGCTGAGACTCTTGGACTTCCTCCACATTTAAAGACGCTTGCCTATAAATAAGAGGGTACAGATGCACAATGAACCTCAATCCAAAATGTCGAGTTCAAGTGGTTCCAGTGCCTGCAGCAGTACACATGTCCTGGTGACTCCGGAAATGCGTCCTCATGTGGAGGAGCTGAAGAGAAGAATTGAACAACGCATATGGGCGAAGGTCATGGCCGTGCGGGACAAGGTTTATGACCTGGACTATACCTACCGCAATCGTCTCGCCACTACTCGAGCACAAAGAGCAAGAGCGAGGATGTATACCCGAGAGTTCGTAGTAGATCGGGTGACAAATCTGGTTGATGACGAAGTTCTGCTACATATGATGCTGTGGAAAGAGTGGCATGCTTTGAACAAGATAATGAAGGATGAATCCTTCATCAACCTCCGCATTCACGAGTTAACTAATTGGATAACGGAGTGGCAGGATTCTGTATCTAATATAATGGATCCCATAACTTTTCGTCGCTATTTTATGTAATGGAAATTTTATTGATTTTTATTGTTTCACTACTCCTCTGCAAACAAATCTTGTACAAATTTATGCGGACTGAAACAACAGACGTACCATAAATTGTAATAACCCAATCTTTAAAACTGAAACTACCCTTGTGACATACCTGGTGAAAATATGGTCCCAGGATCTGGTATCTCTTGCACTCAGAACATACTCCCGGGCTGGTCAATTTTTTGAATTTGTAATAACATACCGGGGTCTCGAACTACCCGGACTTAGAAATCACCATCCTGGGTCTCTAGGCTTCCCGAGCTACGAGACAAACCCGCCGAGGTCTTCAAAACCTCCCGGCTTATCCACACAGCATCATAATGACACGTGTTACTCTATTCCAACGGTCAGTAATGTTTCGTATTCCGAGGAACAGTAGGCCTGACACTTTAATGACTGCGCGTGTCCCTTCACGTACTATCCGATTCCCGAGGGTCATCTCAACCATCCGTTTAGATGCAAATCAACGGTAGAGATCAAGCCCCTCCCTTTATAAATAGTGGTATACTCTTTTGCCAAAATCACTATTGAATTCATATTTCAGCGGAACTCTTCCGCTTGGATTTCTCTCCTTCTCCGGCGTGTACGATCATTTTCCTCCGACGACCTCCCCACTGTCTCCCTTATTTACTCGTAAGTACTCTTCTTTCAAAATGTCTAATTCTACCTCTTCCACGTCGGGAGCCAACGCACGAGGCTCGCCTAGCGACGAATCTGCTGCGTTACGCTCCGATGCTTCTCAATCTCCCCCACCCCGTCGCTCTATCACCCAACCCGCTAAGAAACCAGTAGCCTCTCCCATTAGACTATCTTCTTCTAAACCCTCCATTCCTAGTCACTCCCGAGCTCTTGCCCAAAAGAAAGGTAAGGGTAAAGCTCGGGCCGCGGGCCCTCCTTCTGCCGAGGCCCCGGGAATTCCCTGGTTCTCCTCTTTGATTAGCACCCTGCGCTCAGGGGCGGATGAGGAACTTAGGACCTTGGGTAATATTCCTTCCAATCTTTCTATCCTAATACCCGGGTCCTCTGATAGGGCAAAAAACCCTCCTCCAGGGTACACTACTTTCTTCCGGGACCAAATTAAGAATGGTCTTAGGTTTCCGATTCACCCCTTTTTCATTGCAGTTGCCAAATTTTTTGGCGTACCAGTTAACCAATTCCACACTAATTCTTTTAAAATAATGGCTGCCACTAATGTCCTCTTTAATATGAACAATTTTCTTATTAACCCCCTCATTCTTCACTATTACTTTTCTTGCCGGTTCGGGGATAATGCCTTTTCCCTGACTGCCCGGCACAATACTCGCTTCCTTGATGATATACCCTCTTTTCAAAAAGGGTGGAAAGGAAGATACTTTTTTATTCGACTTCCAGGGAGATCTTCCCTGCTTGACCGGTTTTCTCTCCTCTCTGCCTACACAACCTTCCCTTCCCGGCACTTATAAATTCGAAGAACCCTTCATTGTGAGCCAAGATTTGGTGGAGGGGCGCAAATACTCATCTTCCATACTAATTTCTGATGATAATTTGATCACGTATGGGTTGAGTCCCCGGGCTGAGGATCCCGAAGATCGCGTTATTGATGAGGTGGCGGGCTCGGGCTCTCAACCCGGTAATTCGCCCCTCTTTCCTGCCGCCTCCTTCCTTGTTCTCTCCTTGATTTACTTAACACAATTTCTTCTTTGTCCAGATAATTCCGAGATGCAAGCGGCCTTTGCTAAAAGACGGGCAGCTGAGAAAACTGCCCTGGGAACAGGATCTTGCGGCGCGCCGCACAGCCGCCGAAGCAGAAAAGAAGCGTGCTGCATAGGAGGCGTCTCAAAGAGTGGAACTTACTGGGGAAGATCTTCTCCGGGAAGATACTTCTCGGGCAATGGCTGAGACTGTAGAGGATGCTGAAGATCTTGCCCCTCATAGTCAAAGAAAAAGAAAAACCGCGGCGGAGCCCGAGCTGGTTGTTCTGGAAGGCCCATCTGAGGGTGATCCATGTACTTCCCCACCTGCACAACCCCGGCCTCCCCCACAACCTACTGGGGCCTCAGCCTCCGAGCTCCCTTCCAACAATATTTTTTTCGAGGGAGCTACTGCCAGTGGTGCTAAGCGCTTCAGGCAAATGCTCAGCCCTACTGAAGCAATATTCTTGAAGAGCATCCCTGCTACTAGCAGGTTTCTGGAAGGATCAAACCGGCTTTTCTCTGTAAGCTCTTCGTCTTATGGTTTAATATTGATACCGACCTATTTTTCCTGACTTTTGTCTTTGTCCAGGCGGCTCAGATGATGGTCTCGGCCTTCGAGGAGGTGGCGGCAGTGGCCACCAGGACGAACAGGCAGGCTCGGGCGTCTCAAGAAGTTCATGACCAACTCCGAGGGGAGATCGCCCGGGCCGAGAAGCTGCACGAGGAGAAGGTTGCCGGGCTCCTTGCTTCCTTGGAAATGGCCAACCAACAGTTGGCCTCAACTCAGCGTGCTAGGGATGAAGGTTTGTCTCGAGAAGAAACTTCTCAAAGGCAAATTGCTTTCCTGGAGTCCCGAGTTCTCTATCTCGAGGAAGAGGCCACTCTTCAGCAACATCGGGTTGTGGCTGCCGAGGACAAGCTCAAGCTCTCCCATCTTACTCATGCGGAATGGAAGACTATTTTCCTCCAGTCTTCAGATTTTCAAGCGGCTGTTGAAGATAAGTCGTATAACTATTTCAAAGTCGGCTTTGAGAAGTGCCGCGAACAATTTGAAGAGGAGGGCCTGATCCCGGCAGGCAAAGAGGACTTCCCAGACATCGACAGAGCCATTGACTCCTTGCCCAAGGACGATGCTGCTGATAAGGAGACGGAGCAAACCTTCGAAGAGACCGGGGAGAAATCTGCTACAGAAGCCTTAGCCTAGGATCGTTTCTTCATACTTTCATACTTTCTTGTGTAATTTTCGCCCCCAGGCATTCGTTATAAAAATCGTTTTCCTTACCATAATATTGTGATCCATTCTTCAAAGGCCGATTTGTATATTTGCTCTTAAATAAATAAACAAAACTTATAAGTGCTAGACGCCATTTGGGTGTAACAAATTCTTACCCGGAATCTCGAACCTTATGGCGGATCAAGTATTTTATAATTGACAAGAAGTTTAAGATGTGAACCTTTGATAATCCCGGCTTCTTACTATGGATCCATATCATTTGAAGTAGGGGACCAAAGGAAAATCTCCAAACTCTTCCTGATCAAGGGTGTGTTGCCCCGAGCCAGGGTGTAGTGCCCTGGGCTTTTGAGAACCAAGGTACGGAGCCTTGGGCCGGGGAGCATGTCCCGGGACTTGGGAATGGTCGAGGTGTGTTGCCCCGATCCAGGGTGTAGTGCCCTGGGCTTTTGAGAACCAATGTACGGAGCCTTGGGCCGGGGAGCATGTCCCGGGAATTGGGAATGGTCGAGGTGTGTTGCCCCGAGCAAGGGTGTAGTGCCCTGGGCTTTTGAGAACCAAGGTACGGAGCCTTGGGCCGGGGAGCATGTCCCGGGACTTGGGAATGGTCGAGGTGTGTTGCCCCGAGCCAGGGTGTAGTGCCCTGGGCTTTTGAGAACCAAGGTACGGAGCCTTGGGCCGGGGAGCATGTCCCGGGACTTGGGAATGGTCGAGGTGTGTTGCCCCGAGCCAGGGTATAGTGCCCTGGGCTTTTGAGAACCAAGGTACGGAGCCTTGGGCCGGGGAGCATGTCCCGGGACTTGGTAATGGTCGAGGTGTGTTGCCCGAGCCAGGGTGTAGTGCCCTGGGCTTTTGATTGTTTTCTTTGTGGGAGATAATAATACAACACTTTTGGGAAAAGCAAATCTTTCATTAATATCCTCAGCGAATCGATTACATCCGTTATGTATAGTATTGCTTTAAATTAAATGCATTCCAGGGTCTTTTGAGAGAGCGTCCTTGTGCATCCTCTAGATAAAAAGATCATGGGCTGACTCTTCGGATGATTTTGTATGGCCCTTCCCATTTTGCTTCTAATTTTCCCACCTCTCCTGCTGGATTGACCTTTTTCATGACTAAATCTCCGATTTGGAAATCTCGGACTCGAACCCACTTATTGTAAGCTCTCATGACCTGACCTCTGTAGGCCTCCATGCGGATAAACGCTCGGTCCCTCTTTTCCTCAACTAAATCCAATTCCCTGGCCCGGCTTTCATCATTATTGCGGGGGTAAGATTCTACCCGGGGAGAAGTCTTTCCAATCTCAACTGGAAGAACTGCTTCAGAGCCGTATACGAGGCTGAAAGGGGTTTCCTGAGTAGGTATACGCGGAGTAGTTCTGTAGGCCCAAAGAACACTAGGTAATTCTTCAACCCAATCCTTCCCTTTACCCTGAAGTCTCGTCTTCAATGCCTGTATAATAATCCTATTGACAACTTTTGTTTGGCCATTTGCTTGAGGATAAGCCACAGAGGTGAAGGATTGAGTGATCTTCATTTCTTGGCACCATGAAACAATTCCTTTGTCTTGAAATTGTCTGCCATTATCTGAGATTAATCTCCGGGGCACTCCAAATCGGCATACAATATTCTTCCACAGGAATTTCAATACCTCCGTTTCGGTAATTCTTGCCAAAGGCTCAGCTTCCACCCACTTGGAAAAGTAATCGACTGCCACTAATAAGAATTTCTTCTGAGCTCGGACAAGCGGGAAAGGACCTACAATGTCCATGCCCCATTGATCAAAAGGGCAGGATGCCCAAATAGGCTTCATAAGAGCAGCCGGGCTGTGTTTGAAATTTGCATGATGTTGACAGCCCTCGCAAGTTTGAACCACCCGAGCTGCATCCTGACCAAGGGTTGGCCACCAAAATCCTGCAAGCATAGTTTTTCGAGCTAGAGACATTCCTCCGAGGTGTTCCGCGCAACATCCTTCATGAATTTCCCGGAGTACATAATCTACCTCCTTTTCAGGCAAGCATTTTAAAAGAGGCCCCTGGAATGATCTTTTATACAAGATTGCATTTAAGAGGACAAACCTGGGAGCTTGTCTCTTAATCTTCTGAGCTTGACCTCTGTCCTCGGGTAGTGCACCCTTTTCGATAAATCTGATTAAGGGCGTCATCCAGGAGCTTTCTGGATCGGGTGTTCCTTCTTTGTCCGTCGAGAGGATCAAGCGGGAGACGTGCAATACCTCCTGGGTGCTTACTTCACTTAGGGATGCTGCCATTTTTGCCAGAATATCTACCTCGTCGTTTTCTTCTCGGGGGATTTGCTCGATACTCCAATCCGAAAAGCCCTCTGCTCGAGCTTTGATAAGCTGTAGATATTTCAGCATCCTATCATCTTTAGCTTCATATACACCCTTTATCTGCTGAGTTACGAGTTGTGAATCAGAATATATAATTATCCGGGAAGCCCCGACTTCCCGAGCAGCTCGAATTCCAGCTAGCACAGCCTTGTACTCGGCCTCATTATTAGTTACTCGGGAATCAATCCTTATTGCCAATTTGATTTTTTCTCCCGGGGGAGATATCATCACGACTCCTACTCCGCACCCCGCAAGGCTAGACGCCCCATCTACAAAAACTCTCCACACTTCCTCTCCACTGGGCTGGATCATCTCAGACAAAAAGTCTGATAAATCTTGTGCCTTGATAGCCACTCGTGGTTTGTATTCGATATCGTACTCCCCCAATTCCACCGTCCACTTAATCATTCGTCCGGATACCTTAGCATGAGTCATGATTCTACCAAGAGGGCTGTTGGTAAGAACCACTATTTGATGCGATAAGAAGTAAGGTCTTAGCTTCCGGGCGGTCACGATCAAAGCCAAAGCAATCTTCTCTAACTCTGTATACCGGAGCTCGGGCCCTCTTAGAGCGTGGCTGACATAATAGACAGGCTTCTGATCAGAGCCTTCTTCTTTGATCAACACTGAACTGACAGCATGCTCTGTAGAGGATAAATACAGGAATAATTTCTCCCCGGGCTCGGGCTTTACTAATACCGGGAGCTCTGCAAGATGGGCTTTCAAGTCCTGGAAGGCTTGTTCACATTTATCGTTCCATCTGAATTGCTGGGCCTTTCTCAAGACTTGAAAGAAAGGATAACTTCTGTGTGCTGATCGAGATATAAATCGAGAAAGGGAAGCAATCCTTCCCGTCAGCTTTTGTACCTCTTTTACAGACTAGGGAGAGGGCATACATAAGACAGACTTCACCTTCTCCGGATTTACCTCAATTCCCCGATCTGTAACCATGAATCCCAAGAATTTGCCACTCTTTACGCCAAAAATACATTTGGCCGGGTTAAGCTTGATCCCATATTGCATGAGGGTGGCAAAAGTTTCCTCCAGATCATCAATAAAAGTAGTGACCTCCCGGGTCTTGCTTAAGATATCATCCACATAGACCTCCACGTTCCGCCCCAGCTGCTTCTCGAATACTTTGTCCATAAGACGCTGATAAGGGGCCCCTGCATTCTTCAACCCGAAAGGCATTACAATATAACAAAATGTACCTCCCGAGGTGACGAAGCTGGCTTTATCTTGATCTTTTTTGGCCAAGGGAATTTGATGATACCCCTGGTACGCATCCATAAAGCTCAGCAGCTCATAGCCCGAGGTGGAATCTACCAGCTGGTCAATCCGGGGTAGCGGATAATGATCTTTGGGGCACGCTTTGTTCAGATCGCGGAAGTCTACGCACATGCGCCATTTGCCAGTGGATTTAGATACTAAAACCACATTGGAAAGCCACGTAGGGAATTGAATTTCCCGAATATGCCCCGCCTTCAGGAGCTCCTTTACTTGCTCTGATATGACTTTGTCCTTTTCAGGACCAAAGTGCCTCTTTTTCTGCTTTACGGGGTGAGACCCCGGGAGGATGTTTAAATGATGCTCCGATATAAAGGGAGAAATCCCCGTAAGCTCCTGCTTTTGGAAATCTCGGAACGAATGCACGCTTTGGGGGGACAAACCCTCAAACCATCTCTGAGCGGAATCCACCAGAGTTGTCAAGAACACTTTGCACTTGATTCTATCAGTATAGCAGTGTAACATGGCCATATTCTCGAATCTGGCTAGATGCTCCTCCGGGTCCGCATTGCCATCATAATCTTTTATTTTGGCAGACTTGAAGTTGCCCGGAAGAGGTTCCCGAACAATGATATCAGCAAATGGACATCCCTTTGCCGCGGCCCGGGCAGAGCTGCGACTTTCCAGCTGTCCTTCTAGGACCTCCATTTTCTGCTTTAAATCTCTCAACTCCTCTGCTGTAGTCGGGGCTTTCGACCCGGCACTATAATCTACATTCTCTTCACTCCCTTCCTCCTCATTCCGCCCCTGCTCCTGCTCTTGCTCCTGCTCCTGCTCATGCTCGGGTGGTGTGTCACGTCGAGAAACTTCTTTCCTGGCCATAGCTTGAGCCATTGCATCAGCCATCATTTTTTTCAATTCCTCACGGGTCATGGTTACGAGATTCTGTTCGGTATTATTAACATTCACTTGTCTTGAAGATTGTCCCCCGTCCCCCTGGGCCCGGGAGTTATCTTGGTCTGTTCTTCTGGTACGAGCCATATCAACGCCTCGAGCTCAATATAATTTCCCACAGACGGCGCCAATGATGAGATCCTCTTGAAATGGGCGAGCCGGGTAAGGAGCTCCAATGGATCAAATCAACAATTTATAATGTTTGGGAATTTTGAACGAAGACAATGGCTTGAACAACACCTGCAAACAATGAAAAGAACTCGTGAATGGGCGCCGGAGGGGTTTCCGATGTAGCCACTCCGATGATAAAGTCAGCAGGTTGTAAGATGATGAACTTCGAGCAATATTTGAGGAAAAATACGTAGATTGCTTAAAGTTCAAAGTTTTTTCAGGATCATTTAATGACATTAATATCTGCTATTTATAGGAGAAGAATGGGTAGTTACCTCGATTCCCGCGTCATCTACTAAGTCGGTTTACCATACTAGCTTCTGATGACTTCTCGGACACTCCAAGCCCAAGTTGCTCTGGCAGATTAGATTGCCTGTAATGATTACACTCGAGTGTGGCTCATTTATCGAGGTAGCGCTATTCTCGAGGTCGCCCAAGTGGGTAGGACAGGTGAGAAGCACCCGGCCAACTCTATGAGGGCCCGGGTTAATAGTAAAGAATTGCGGACAACACCACTCTGCCCGGGAAGGGGAGTTCTACCCGGATGCTCTTGAAACCGATCCTGACTATGACCCGGATCCTAATGGGGGTATCAGAAACCATTTGGGTGCAATTGGATTTTCATAGTCAAACATAAATCCAATGGTAGCATAGAACGACTAAAAGCGAAACTTGATGCCAAGGGATACACACGATCATACGATATTGACTATCAAGAAACTTTCGCTCCTGTTGCTCGGCTAAACACTGTTCGGGTTCTCTTATCAGTTGCAGCTAACTTAGACTGGCCGTTGTATCAGCTCGATGTTAAAAATGCATTTCTTAACGGTGATCTTGAGGAAGAAATGTACATGAAAATCCCACCTGGCTTTGAATCATCACTGACAATGGACAAGGTGCAGTAAGTCTCTTTGTGGGCTTAAACAATCTGCTAGAGCTTGGTTTTATCGATTCATGTGTGTGTTAAAGAATGATGACTACGCTCAATGTCAATCCGACCACACCTTATTTGTGAAGCACTCTGGAGAAGGTAAAATTGTAGTCCTTATTGTTTATGTGGATGACATCGTACTTACTGGAAATTATGAAGAAGAAATGACTAATGTGAAACTTCTCCTTGCTAGAGAATTTGAGATGAAAAACCTCTTGCACCTAAAATATTTTCTGGGAATGGAAGTAGCGAGATCTTCTAGTGGTATATCTATTTCTCAATAAAAATATGTCACTGATCTTCAAAAAGACACATGAATGTTAAAGTGCAAACACATGGACAGTCTAATGGATCCGAACGTCAAGATAGGTGAAAAAAGGCTGCCCTCTTGGTTGACAAGGGAGGATATCAAAAGCTAGTGGGAAATCTAATATATCTGGCATATACATGACCAGATATTGGATTTGTAGTGAGAGTATCATCAATCAATTCATGAATAACCAAACTGAGGAACATATGGATACTGCATATCATGTGTTGAGATATCTAAAAGGTCTCAAGGACTTCTCTTCAGAAAAACAACAGATCGATGAATCAAGGTATATAGTGATGTTGATTGGGCTGGATCTCCTATGGATAGTTGTTCCACATCAGTGTATTGCACATTTGTATGGGGAAACCTAGTGACATGGCGAAACAAGAAGCAAACTGTAGTTGCTCACAGCAGTGCGAAAGCTGAATTTCGAGCCAATGCCCATGGAATCTACAAGGGGATGTGGATCAGAAAGCTACTAACCAAATTGGATGAAAACCCCCAATTAAATTATTGTGTGATAATCAAGCAGCCATCAGCTTATCCAAGAATCCAGTACATCATGATCGGACGAAACATCTTGAGGTGGACCGCCATTTCATCAGTGAGAAGATTGAGAATGGGATTATCAATGTCAGCTACATTCGCACTCAACTGCAAGTGGCAGACATGGTGACAATGGCTCTATTTCATCGTACTTTTGAATAACTATGTTCCAAGCTAGGCATGATCAACCTATATGACCCAGCTTGAGGGAGAGTGTTGGAAATCAGATTCTTATCTCATTAGTTTATTTATTTGAAACTTATCTATCTTCATTTGTATTTTATATTTTAAATTCCTAGGTTTAGAATAGCTTATCGCTTCCCATTTGTTATATAGATTCTTTGTAAATTTAAGAGAAATAAACCGCATGTTCCCCAAATCTTCTTCCTTTACTAACTACAACTTCGTCAAGGGAGGAATAAGAGCGTGGTAGGAGAAGAGGAGAAAGAGAGTTAGATGGTTGGATTGCTATGATGAAAGCAAAGGTGATAATGCTACTGACAAAACAAGGTGAGAAGTCCCAAAGATAATGTGGCAGAATTGATAGAAATGAAGAAGGAAAGGAAAAACGTTGAAAGATAGGACAAACAGAATAAATGAAGGGTACCAAGAATGAAAGATCAAAATCTGAAAATAGTTAAAAATGGGTATAATGGTTATTTTATTCTTTAACATAATATACTATCATGTCCCATCATTTTACACCGGACGGTCAATTAATCCTTTGTAAGGATCGGTTTATTGGATGTAAAGTGTTTAGAAAGAGGGGTTGAATAAACACTTGAAGATTATGAATCTTCTTGTAATAAAGTATCAGTTTAGTGACAAACTGATATAGGATTCTTGTCGGTCAATAACAATCAATTTAATTGATAACAGTTGCGGAAAAATAAACTGATTGAAATATAGAATAACTAACTGAAATGATAACACACAAAGATTTATGGATGTTCGGAATACTCCTACGTCACCCCTTCTATCACAAGGATAAGATATGCACTAAAAAACTTTGATCGACACTAAAATAGTACAGACCCACTTCAGTTCGGACTTATCACTGCCAAAACTGAAACTCTTAGTTAACAACAATTTTCACAGTTCTACGACTGATCTTAGCACAACTGATCTAATTAAAGATCGAATGTAGTACAAAATAGCTTGTGCTAGTTAGCTCGAAAGGTAGCCTCAATTGCTACAAATAAATCTTATAAACGTGAGCTATTTATGCTTTGAGTATGAATAAATCTCAGCAGAGTAACAACAAGTTATTGAGAGTAGTTCGCGTCGTGTCTTTCTCGACTGCTCTTCTCGCCTATTTATAAGCTTATCTTTCAACGGTAACATTAAATAATATTTGAATCTTTATATCTGTTGATTGCCACGTCACTATTCTTCTGACATTCGTACACTGTAGACTCTGATATGCGGCGTTCCACTCCGAGTTGCAGTCTGCTTTTGTACTACTGTTGGTTGAACGGTTGAAAGTCCTTTTCAACAACTGAAGACGTGTACAGCTTCGCTGTGAGCTCGTAACTGATTTATTTCCAAATGATCAGTTATTTCTCGACGTTAGTTCAGTTCAGCTGGATTCAGTTTCCTTTGATGATTCACGCGATACTTTTAAGTTTAGGCGAACTGTGCAGTTCGATTTCTTGATCAGTTAATCCAATAAATATATAGTTTGTCAAACAGCATAAATTATGTTTCCAACAATTTCCCCTTTTTTGGTGTTTGACAAAACTTGTAAGGTTTGAACTGATCAACTGAATTAAAAAGTTCTTCAAATTCATTTGTAGATAAAATAACTTTCTAATGTACAGATTCGTACAAAGAAATAAAAATAAACGATCTTCAACCAGCAATCTGAATATAGTTGATCTTCAGTTCATCTTCTTCCTTTGTATTCTTTTTGACTATTCTTTCATTAATCTATCTGCTTCCCCCTTTTTGTCAATCACCTCAATTTTTCGAGATAAGATGCGAACATCAGCTGCAATAACTTTGACTGCATTGAGCATAACTTCTTGCAGTAATTCAATCTTTTTGGTGACAGTACTTTGCAGAGATTCAAAGCGCTTGCCGACTAACGTTTGAGTCTAGAAATGAGATTCAGTCGACAGTTTGTCTTTCTTGATTTCGTTAATCTGAGCATAGAGAGCATCGACATGGCGAGCGAACTGATCTAGTCTGTGTGTTGTGACTTCTTGATTGGAATTTAGCTTTAACGAATGTGCAAGTTGAGTTGATTGAACTGCAGAGATGGCATTCATCATATCGTTGAGATTGTGCTGAACAGTGTGAATTTCGTCAAACAAAGCTTCTGTATCAGAGATTTGAGGAGACATAACTTTGGAGGATTCTGGACTATGTACCCTTGGTTGTTGAGTAAACACGACCCTGGTGCCTTCAGTTATGTGCATCTGTAATTCCGAAATAGTTTCAGTTGCTTGCGCTTGTCGAAGCTGGGGAGGAGAAGAGACAAGATGATGATCCAAGGTAGAAGATGATTCTTCAGTTCGAGGAGCAACTGGTTCATCAGTTGGTTGAATAATTGTTTCTTCAGTTGTTTGATAAACTGGCTGTGCAATCAGCACTTCTTCAACTATTACTGACTGTAGTTGAGTTTCTGTAGTTGATTCAAAAACCACATGCTCAGTCACTGGTTTGACAGATTCTCCAAAAGTAGCTATTTCAGCTAGTTCTTCAGTAATTTCAGCTTGAGCAGCTGATTCTTTAGCAATTTCAGCTTCTATTGATACTTCAGTAACAAATGTATCGGCTGGTTTTTCAGTCAACAATGCATCCTCAACTGACTCGATGGAATCTAATTGAATGTCAGATGTAACTGAATCGATGACCTCATCAAGATTGGCCAATGACAATTCAGCTTCAGAATAAAGTTTTGGATCATCAGTAGGAAATGATGTCATGAATAAAGTGTGAGCAACTGAAGATGAGGGGATAGTTTCCTTGATAGAAGAAGTAACAGCAATGTCCTTAGAAGATTCTTCAGTTGGCTGTTCAATTGGATCTTCAGCTGAGAAATTTTGAGAAACGGCTGAGATGATCAGTTCTTGATCTATTTCCCAGTGTTTGATTTCTGCTTGTAATCCAATAAGATCTATTTCCAGCTGAGCATATACTGCTTTATCATTGAATGCAGTTGGACTGGTAGGATTAAAGTTTTGCCGCAGCTCGGCAACTATTTTTTGTAAATTCTTTACTCTGATAAGATCAAAGAAATATTTCTTCCTCTCCAGAGCTTGAGTAATTGTTGAAGCCTTGACCGTCTTCAACACCACTTTTTCCAACTCAATAAATTTTTTCAGTTTAGATTTTTCTGTAGCTCCTTGGCAAAAACATGAGTTCGGTCGGGACTTAAAATAAACCTCGATAAAAGTTCTTTATTGGGATTGAATCAATCTGAAAACGAGGTCGACGGTTTAGCGGAATTGGTGGTTGTAAGAAAGACCAGTGGCCGATTAGATTCCTAGGGGCACCTTTGGGAGGAGACCCCATGACAGCTGAATTCTGGGCACCTGTGGTTGCTAAGATGTCAACTAAACTGGCAAGTTGGAAAAAGGCATTCTTATCTAGAGGCGCTCGACTAACTTTGATTAAGTCGGTCTTAAGCACACTACCAACTTACTATATGTCACTTTTCATGGTCCCTCAATGCGTAGCGAAGCACATGGAAACTTTAACGAGGAACTTTCTGTGGGACAGTGCAGACGGGGAGAATCATTGCCATGTTGTTAACTGGTCTCAAGTGTGCAAACCCAAAGAGATGAAAGGTTTAGGATTGGGGAGTGTTCGATTGAGGAATAAATCTCTACTAGGGAAGTGGTGGTGGAGAAGTGCGGTAAAAAAAGAGACAATGTGGAAAAGAGTTGTAGGAAGCATGTATGGTTTTGAAGATAATGGTTGCGATTTAAGGGAGGCAAGGACTGCGACTTTTAGAAGCCCTTGGAAGTTTATTTCTCGGTCCCATTCGTCTTATCAACACTTGATTGGCACGGTGCTTAAGGGAGGGAACTTATTGCGGTTTAGGGAGGATAGGTGTGGGGATCCGGGCTCTAACTCAATTCTTTTGGGATTTAATTGGATCTTTGTTCGAAAATGTGGGTCAAAATTTTGCTTTTAACTTTAATTCAAATGTATTAACGAAAGCATCACATGTCTCAATAGAAATTAAACAACGTAATGTACATACAAGTCTGTGCGTACAAACATACACTAGTGTTCAATAACAACTACAAACATAAGTGCTACACGTCCAGTAGGAAACACTAGGAATCTTCCACGCCCGAGATCTCCACGCTATCAACTCTCTCTTCCTCGTCATGACCCTGATCCTGCCCCACCTGTTGCCATGCACACATACAGACACCACAACAGCCGGATAACTCCGGTGAGAACATATCCCAGTATAAAACATGGATGCATGCAATGTCATAATCATGTACAAAAGCATAGAATATATCAAGTAACATGAATAAAATCTATACATGTAGAAGAATACAAATCTGTATTCAACATTTAAATCTTGACTCGACTCATTTCTAATCTAGGGATCCCGGTGTGAATAAGACGGTCTGTTACCTACCCAACCACTCGGGGCAATGGTACGTCTTATTCCTAGACTTCGGTCAACTCTGTATCGAGGGTCTACACATATAGCAAATCTGCTCCTATGCGTCGATACACCGAAACGTCTAGTTTTGGCAAGTCTGCCAATATCTCCTATCTCAGGACTCGAATATAAATCAATAACAAGGCATTACATAATCAAATGTAATAACAATCTAGTATGTGATTTAGGGAAACTCGTATCAAATCTGAATCGAGTTGTGCAATCCCGTGACCACATGAATTATACCTTTCTTGTCGCACTGTCTGTCAAGATCTCGAATCAAATGTCAAACCTGTCACTTCAAATCTGAAATGGAAATATACAAATGTTCTATATCAAAACACCACTCAAGCAAGTCTTGGAATAATCAATAATCAGTCTCGGTACAAATTGACGGCATAACGGCGTAATCTCGCAATACCGATCAACTCCAACAATAATACACAATCATAATTCATTCCTAATCTCATCAACACATCCATATATATTCTGAAATCTGCATATACTCGATCCATGTATGCTGGAAAATCGAACCCATAGCATATGACATCCATAATTCGATTCGGTAGTGAATATATCAAGCTCATACTATCAAGAACACATATCTTCAACAAAATCATAAATTCTCCAACACATATGTTTCGAACCATGCTGAAATTATATCAAACTTACATCCTTTCGTAGCCAACGATGCAAGGATCAATAATCCGGACTCGGACTTAAAATCAGATTAACAAATCTTGCACAATCTCGAATCTAAAATGGAAAATCTTGAAGGAACAAGGCTTGCTCTCGGTTCTCTCTTCCAGTCTGAATAAATGAAGACTCAGCAGCTTAGGTATTTATATAGCATGCCATGTGTCAACATAAAAATCGAAGGTGGCACTTCGCATGCAGCACCGCGGGTGCGGTAGCTCAGGAGCGCGGGTGCGCTGTGCTCACGGCGAGTTCATCAAAAAATGTAGCACCTAGACCGCGGGTGCGGTCTCACACTGCGGGGGCGGTCTTGCTAACACCGCGGGTGCGGTGTCTGTTCGCACAATTTCACTAATTTCCTCTCAATGCACCGCGGGTGCTGTATCTCTAACACCGCGGGTGCGGTGTGGCTTCGGCCCTGGTGCTCAAAATCTCATAATTCATGCATTCTTATCTATACAAGTCTAACATCAATGCCAATTGACAATTCTCGAGCCTTACATTTCTCCCCCTCTTAGACAAGAGTTCGTCCTCGAACTCATACACAATAAATCATGCAAGTATATACAAAATTATAAAGTCAAAACGGGAAGAAAGACTCACATCAGAAAAATAATTCGGGATGCCTCTGTCTCATCTCAAACTCTGTCTCCCAAGTTGCTTCCTCGATGCCATGACGACTCCATTGAACCTTCACAAGCGGAATGGTCTTGGTTCTAAGCCGTTTCTCCTTCCGATCAAGAATCTGTATCGGTCTTTCCACATAGCTCAGAGTATGATCTAACTCGGCTTCGTCAGGCTGAATGACATGAGAATCATCTGGCATATATTTGCGCAACATCGATACATGAAAAACATCATGTATACCGGACAGTGAAGGAGGAAGAGCAAGTCTGTAAGCTCGATCGCCAATCTTCTCAAGAATCTCATACGGACCGACGTATCTAGGAGACAACTTTCCTCGCTTGCCAAATCTGACAACGCCTCTGAAAGGTGAAATCTTCAGAAATACTCTGTCTCCCTGTTCGAATACTAACGGTCTGCGTCTAATATTGGCGTACTTTGCTTGCCTATCCTGTGCCGTCTTCATTCGCTTCTGAATGATCTTCACTTTCTCTGTCATCTCACGAATCATATCAGGCCCTAACTCTGGTACCTCAGAGATATCATCCCAGTACAACGGAGATCTGCACTTCTTTCCGTATAAAGCTTCGAATGGTGCCATCTCTATGCTAGTCTGATAGCTGTTGTTATATGAAAACTCACACAACGGCAATGAATCTTGCCAATTAGTACCAAAGTCTAGTACTACAGCTCTCAGCATATCCTCTAAAGTCTGGATAGTCCGCTCTGACTGTCCGTCTGTCTGGGGATGATAAGCAGTGCTCAGGTGTAAAGTCGTACCCAAAGCCTGCTGCAACCTGTGCCAAAAGTGAGAAGTGAATCGTGTATCACGATCTGATACGATCGACTTCGGCACACCGTGCAATCTGACGACCTCTCTGACATACAACTCTGCCATCTGATCGTGTCGATAGGTCATTCTGTACGGAATAAAGCACGCTGATTTGGTCAGTCTGTCTATCACAACCCAAATCGCGTCACAGCCCCGCGAAGATCGAGGTAACTTCGTCACGAAGTCCATGGAAATGTGGTCCCATTTCCATTCAGGAACAGACAAACTTTGAAGTAAACCTCCGGGCTTCTTTCTTTTTGCCTTCACCTGTTGGCAATTCAGGCACTTAGACACAAATTCTGCAATGTCTGTCTTCATCTGCTTCCACCAGAATTGTGTCTTCAAGTCGTTATACATCTTCCTGCCACCAGGATGAATGCTGAACCGACTACAGTGTGCCTCCGACATGATCTGTCGTCTCAAATCTGAAATCTCTGGCACTACTAAGCGGTTATTCACATACAGAACAGAATCTCTAACCTGATACTCTGATATATGACCAGCTCTGACCATATCAATCGATCTCTGCACGCTCGGATCAGTTCTTTGTGCTTCTTTGATCCTCGAAATCAGATCTGGCTCAATCTGAATCGCAGCAAGTCGCAGCGGTCTACTCTCTGTATCAAATGTCAATCCAGACAGGCAACAATTTTCTACTAAACTCGATACACCTATAGTCGACAAGGACAAAGAACATACCTTTCGACTTAAGGCGTCTGCCGCTGCATTCGACTTTCCTGGATGGTATTTGATCTCGCAATCAAAATCTTTCAGCAGATCAAGCCATCGTCGCTGCCTCATATTTAACTCTGACTGAGAAAAGAGATACTTCAAGCTCTTATGATCGGAATAGATCTCAAATTTCTCGCCATACAGATAATGACGTCAGATTTTAAGTGCAAAAACAATCGCCGCCAATTCAAGATCATGAATCGGATAACGAGTCTCGTGCGGCTTCAGCTGTCTAGAGGCGTATGCTATCACGTGCCCTCGCTGCATAAGAACACATCCTAACCCTCTGTGAGATGCGTCACAGTATACAACGAACTCACCTGTACCTGCAGGAATCGTCAAGACAGGCGCACTAGTCAGCCTCTTCTTCAGCTCTACAAAACTGGCTTCACACTCTTCTGACCATACAAATGGCATATTCTTCTGTGTCAGCTGGGTGATAGGCTTCGCTATACTGGAGAAATCTCGGATAAAACGTCGATAATACCCGGCTAGACCCATGAAACTGCGTATTTCAGGCACAGAAGTCGGTCTCGGCCAACTGGTAACAGCCTCAACTTTACTCGGATCTACCGCAATACCATCTCCAGATATAATATGCCACAAGAAGACAACCTGTCGCAACCAGAATTCACACTTGGACAGTTTGGCATACAACTGGTCTTTTCTTAAAGTCTTCAATACGATCCTCAGATGATCTGCATGCTCAGTCAAACTCCTCGAATACACCAAAATATCACAATGAAAACAATAACAAACTCATCTAAATAGCTCTGAAAAATACGGTTCATCAAACTCATGAAAACCGCTGGTGCATTCGTCAAACCGAAAGGCATAACAATAAACTCGTAATGCCCATACCTGGTTCGGAATGCAGTCTTCGGAATATCAACGTCTCTAACTCGGAGCTGATGATACCCTGATCTCAAATCAATCTTCGAGTATACCGAAGATCCCTGTAACTGATCAAACAGATCGTCGATGCGAGGCAAAGGATACTTGTTCTTCACTGTTGCCTTATTCAGCTGCCTATAATCAATACACAGTCGCATCGAACCATCTTTCTTTCTAACGAAAAGCACCGGAGCACCCCAAGGTGATACACTGGGTCTGATATATCCCTTGGACAGAAGATCCTCCAACTGTGCTTTCAACTCTTTCAGCTCTATCGGTGCCATCCTATATGGAGCTCTCGAGATAGGAACACTGCCTGGCACAAGATCAATGCTGAAATCAACCTCTCGAACTGGAGGCAACCCTGGAATCTCATCAGGAAAAACATCTGCAAACTCGCAAACCACTGGCAGATCTGCCAATGCTGGGCTCGACTTCAGTAAATCTACTGAATATACGAGAAAGCCCTCTGCTCCTCTCTGAAGCAGTCTACTCATAGTCAGAGCAGATACTAAGGGAATCCGAGATCTGGAACCCTTGTCGTAGAATTTCCACTCATCTGTCATCTCGGGTCTGAATCTGACAATCTTGTGGAAACAATCTACAGTGGCCCTGTACTTGGTTAACATGTCTATGCCAACTATACAATCAAAATCAGCTAAACCAAGTACTACACAATCGAGATCAATCTCATGCCCCTCAAACTGAAGCATACAGTGTCTAACAGTAGTCACAGATATCAAACCACTTTCCCAACGGAGAAGCTATAGACACTACCGTAGACATCGACTCAACAGGCAATGAATGTCTCAATGCAAAATGTTCAGATATAAATGTATGAGATGCCCCTGTGTCAATCAACACATATGCAGGATAACCGCAAAGAAAACAGCTACCTGCAATGACATCATCTGGCGCCTCCTGCGCCTGCTCCTCTGTCAGGGCAAAAACGCGTGCCTGCTGTCTGGGAGGCTGACTCACCGTCTGACTACCTCCTGGTCTCTGCTGGGTCTGTGTAGAGGGTGGCTGGAAGGAGTGTACAGAAGATGCCTGTCTCTCCATCTGTGGCGCTGGTGCTGATGATCCGGTGCACTGGAATCGTTGTGCACCTCTCTGGGACAAACTCTGGCGAAATGTCCCTGTTGCCTACAGATGTTGCAGCGTCCCATAACTCCTTGACACTGCTCCGTCGCATGTCGTCCTCCACACGAGCTACAGTATACGCCACTGTAATCTGACCCCTGACCTCTCTGTCGAGATCCACTCGAACTCGATGAACTACTCCCAGATTTCTTAAACTGTTTGCCTTTAGCCTTCAGAAATTCCTTCTTACCACTACCACTAGCTCCGCTGTCAAAACGAGGAGGAGGTGGTGGAAACTGTACGGTAGTAGGCTGTGGCGGTCTCTGCCCCTGAACACCGTAGGAAGCCCCTCGCTGCCTGATCAAGCCAGCCTCGACTCCCTTAGCTCTGTTCAGTGCCTCTGAAAAAGTACTAGGCCGGCCCGTGTTCACCAAAGTAAAGACATCGGGATTCAGCCCGTTGATGAACTGATCGGCCACTGCCTCATCGTTCCCTGCCACATGCGGTGCAAATCGTAACAATGCAG
The DNA here is from genome assembly GCF_022965805.1 of Primulina eburnea. Lineage (NCBI taxonomy): Eukaryota > Viridiplantae > Streptophyta > Magnoliopsida > Lamiales > Gesneriaceae > Primulina > Primulina eburnea. Next base: position 20,742,920 of record NC_133105.1, read on the forward strand.
AAAATTTAGCAACATACTCCTCAATGTTCCACTGTCCCTGCTTCAAATTCGCAAATTCAGCTCCTTTGTCTTTTCGGTAAGAGACGGGGAAGAAGCGCTGATAGAATTCATCCTTGAAGACTTTCCACGTAATGTCAATGCCTCGGTGCTCCAAGGCTCTCTTCGTCGTCAACCACCAGCTCTTTGCAACCTCTTGCATCTGATGCCCTATCAACTTCACACGTCGCTCATCAGTATATGCCAAAGACTCAAACAACATCTCGATATCATCAAGCCAGCTCTCGCACTCTACTGCACTCTCTGTACCCTTCAGGGTAGGCGGATGGAAAGACTGAAATCTCTTCAATAAGGTCTCCATCAGCGTAGCGGTGACATCCATTTGTGCACCTGATGTGCTACCCTGCTCTGGCTGTGGTATACGTCTAGGCGGCATAGATCTGATTATCAAACTGATTAGTACACAATCAATATCATCTGTCTCAGCCCTCCTCTGATCATAGACTGTGATCGAGAATCGGTTCTGATTCAGGCTTGAAATGCTGTAAATCAATTCAGATAATACAACACAACATATAATAGGGAAAACAATAATCATGCTAGCATCTCAAAAGCAAGTAAGATGACTCGATCTACCCCGCTCATTCTATTCTATCTCAGTCTACAGAACCTACTGCTCTGATACCACCTGTTGTGGGGACCCGGGCTCAAACTCAATTCTTTTGGGATTTAATTGGATCTTTGTTCGAAAATGTGGGTCAAAATTTTGCTTTTAACTTTAATTCAAATGTATTAACGAAAGCATCACATGTCTCAATAGAAATTAAACAACGTAATGTACATACAAGTCTGTGCGTACAAACATACACTAGTGTTCAATAACAAATACAAACATAAGTGCTACACGTCCAGTAGGAAACACTAGGAATCTTCCACGTCCGAGATCTCCACGCTATCAACTCTCTCTTCCTCGTCGTGACCCTGATCCTGCCCCACCTGTTGCCATGCACACATACAGACACGACAACAGCCGGATAACTCCGGTGAGAACATATCCCAGTATAAAACATGGATGCATGCAATGTCATAATCATGTACAAAAGCATAGAATATATCAAGTAACATGAATAAAATCTAAACATGTAGAAGAATACAAATCTGTATTGAACATTTAAATCTTGACTCGACTCATTTCTAATCTAAGGATCCCGGTGTGAATAAGACGGTCTGTTACCTACCCAACCACTCGGGGCAACGGTACGTCTTATTCCTAGACTTCGGTCAACTCTGTATCGAGGGTCTACACATATAGCAAATCTGCTCCTATGCGTCGATACACCGAAACGTCTAGTTTTGGCAAGTCTGCCAATATCTCCTATCTCAGGACTCGAATATAAATCAATAAACAAGGCATTACATAATCAAATGTAATAACAATCTAGTATGTGATTTAGGGAAACTCGTATCAAATCTGAATCGAGTTGTGCAATCCCGTGACCACATGAATTATACCTTTCTTGTCGCACTGTCTGTCAAGATCTCGAATCAAATGTCAAACCTGTCACTTCAAATCTGAAATGGCAATATACAAATGTTCTATATCAAAACACCACTCAAGCAAGTCTTGGAATAATCAATAATCAGTCTCGGTACAAATTGACGGCATAACGGCGTAATCTCGCAATACCGATCAACTCCAACAATAATACACAATCATAATTCATTCCTAATCTCATCAACACATCCATATATATTCTGAAATCTGCATATACTCGATCCATGTATGCTGGAAAATCGAACCCATAGCATATGACATCCATAATTCGATTCGGTAGTGAATATATCAAGCTCATACTATCAAGAACACATATCTTCAACAAAATCATAAATTCTCCAACACATATGTTTCGAACCATGCTGAAATTATATCAAACTTACATCCTTTCGTAGCCAACGATGCAAAGATCAATAATCCGGACTCGGACTTAAAATCAGATTAACAAATCTTGCACAATCTCGAATCTAAAATGGAAAATCTTGAAGGAACAAGGCTTGCTCTCGGTTCTCTCTTCCAGTCTGAATAAATGAAGACTCAGCAGCTTAGGTATTTATATAGCATGCCATGTGTCAACATAAAAATCGAAGGTGGCACTTCGCATGCAGCACCGCGGGTGCGGTAGCTCAGGAGCGCGGGTGCGCTGTGCTCACGGCGAGTTCATCCAAAAATGTAGCACCTAGACCGCGGGTGCGGTCCTTACATGACCGCGGGTGCGGTCTCACACTGCGGGGGCGGTCTTGCTAACACCGCGGGTGCGGTGTCTGTTCGCACAATTTCACTAATTTCCTCTCAATGCATCGCGGGTGCTGTATCTCTAACACCGCGGGTGCGGTGTGGCTTCGGCCCTGGTGCTCAAAATCTCATAATTCATGCATTCTTATCTATACAAATCTAACATCAATGCCAATTGACAATTCTCGAGCCTTACAATAGGTGGGTGGGTGGGTTGTTTTTCAATGATCGTTTTCCTCACCTTTTTCTTCTCTGTTCGTCTTCAAATAAACCAATCGATCAGTTTTACTCGGTTTCTAATGGTCAGGGATTTACGTCCTTTCAGTGGGATGTAACGTTCAGAAGAGGGTTGAATGATGTGGAGTTCGGTGAGTACACTTCCCTTTTAGGTATTTTAGAGTCAACTTCTTTGAGTGTGGGTTCGGTCGATGTCAGGGTTTGGGTAGGGGAGCCATCGGGTGTTTTCTCTGTCAGTTCTCTTTACTATTATTTTTTTCCAAGTTCAGATAATCTATCTTTCCCTTATTTCAAAAACATCTGGAAAGTACCGATCCCACAAAAGGTAAAGGTTTTTTCTTGGATAGTGGCTTTGGGCCAATTGCAAACTTGTGACAGGTTACAGAAGAGACAACCAAGTAATATTCTATGCCCATAGTGGTGCAGCTTGTAAGGCTCGAGAATTATCAATTGGCATTAATGTTAGACTTGTGAAGGTAAAAATGCATGGCATTTAAATTGAGAATTGTGGAGTTTGGGCCGAAGCCACACCGCACCTGCGGTACAGGAAGGACCGCACCCGCGGTACATTGAGAGAAAAATGGGGGAAATATGCGAAGCAAGACCGCACCCGCGGTCCTGCAATGACCGCACCCGCGGTCTGAGTATTCCGGAAAATGGAAGGGCAGCCGAGAGCATAGCGCACCCGCGGTACTGGGGTGACCGCACCCGCGGTGTTGCATGCGAAATACCACCTTTGAATTTCGTGTTGACACTTGGCATAGTATATATATACTTTGCAATGACACCTCATTGTTTTCATTCAGAACAGGAGAAACGAGGGATACTCCATGGAAATTCCTTCAAGGTTTTAGACTAGCAAAAAAGATTATACAACAACTAGCCATCCGATTTTGATTTCGAATACGGATTTGTGATCCTTGCGACAAGAGCTATCTAAGGATGTAAGTATATCTCATTTTCAGCATGATTCAGATTTTAGATGTTGGGGAAATTATGATTTTGTTGTAAATATGTGTTCTTGATATATAGAGCATCGTATATTCGTTGTCAGATTGATTTTCGGACACAGTATGCTATTGTTTCGATTTTCAGCATGTATTATTGAAGAGTATATCGATTTTCAGAGTTGGAGAAGATTATGTCATTGATATGATGATGTTGATGAGATTATGGTATTGATATGTGAGTTTTGAATTGGCCAGTATCGAAGAATTAAGCCATTATGCCGTAGAATTTGTACGGAGTATGAGTATTGAATTGTACAAGACTTGTTTGAGTTGTGTTTTGATATGGCGCATTTGTGCATCGTCATTTCAGATTGAATTGACAGAGTTGCCATTCGACTTCGAGATCTCGACCGATTCCTACGACAATAAAGGTATAATTCATGTGGTCTTGGGATTGCACAACTCGATTCAGATTTGATACGAGTTTCCCTAAATCACATACTAGATTGTTATTACATTTCATTATGTAATGCCTTGTTTATTGATTTATATTCGAGTCCTGAGATAGGAGATATTGGCAGACTGGCCAAAACTAGACGTTTCGGTGTATCGACGCATGGTAGTATATTTACTCTATGTGTAGACCTTCGATACAGAGTTGACCGAAGTCTAGGAATAAGACGTACCGTTGCCTCGAGTGGTTGGGTAGGTAACAGACCGTCTTATTCACACGGGATCCCTAGAGTAGAAATGAGTCGAGTCAAGATTTAAATGTTAAATACAGATTTGTATTCTTCTACATGTTTAGATTTGCATTCATGTTACTTGATATATGCTATGCTCTTGTACATGATTATTACATTGCATGCATCCATGTTTTATACTGGGATATGTTCTCACCGGAGTTATCCGGCTGTTGTCGTGTCTGTATGTGTGCATGGCAACAGGTGGGGCAGGATCTGGGTCACGAGCTAGATGAGAGATTGATGATAGCGTGGAGATCTCGGGCATGGAAGATTTCTAGTGGTTTCTATTTAGACTTGTATCACCTATGTTTGTAGTTGGTATGTAAACACTAGTGTATGGTTGTACTAGACAGACATGTATGTACATTATGTTGTTTATTTCTTATAAAGACAATTTTATGCTTTGACTATACATTTGAATTAATGTTAAAAGCAAATTTTTGACCCACATTTTCGAACAAAGATCCAATTAAATCCCAAAAGAATTGAGTTAGAGCCCGGGTCCCCACAACAGGTGGTATCAGAGCAGTAGGTTCTATAGACTGAGATAGAATAGAATGAGCGGGGTAGATCGAGTCATCTTCCTTGCTTATATCATGCTAGCATGTCATGATTTATTGCTTTCCCTATTATATGTTGTTGTATTATCTGAATTGAGTTACAGCATTTTAAGCCTGAATCAGAACCGATTCTCGATCAGAGTCTATGATCAGAGGAGGGCTGAGACAGATGATATTGATTGTGTATTAATCAGTTTGATAATCAGATTTATGCCGCCTAGACGTATACCACAGCCAGAGCAGGGTAGCACATCAGGTGCACAGATGGATGTTACCGCTACACCGATGGAGACCTTATTGAAGAGATTTCAGTCTTTCCATCCGCCTACCCTGAAGGGCACAGAAAGTGCAGTAGAGTGCGAGAGCTGGCTTGATGATATCGAGATGTTGTTTGAGTCTTTGGCATATACTGATGAGCGACGTGTGAAGTTGATAGGGCATCAGATGCAAGAGGTTGCCAAGAGCTGGTGGTTGACTACGAAGAGAGCCTTGGAGCACCGAGGCATTGACATCACGTGGAAAGTCTTCAAAGATGAGTTCTATCAGCGCTTCTTCCCTGTTTCCTACCGAAAAGATAAAGGAGCCGAATTTGCGAATCTGAAGCAGGGACAGTGGAACATCGAGGAGTATGTGGCTAAATTTTCTGCATTGCTACGATTTGCACCGCATGTGGCCGGGAACGACGAGGCAGTGGCCGATCAGTTCATCAACGGGTTGAACCCAGATGTTTTTACTTTGGTGAACACGGGACGGCCTAATACTTTTTCAGAGGCACTGAACAGAGCTAAGGGAGCCGAGGCTTGCTTGATCAGGCAGAGAGGCGCTTCCTACGGTGTTCAGGGGCAGAGACCACCACAGCCTACGACCGTACAGTTTCCACCACCTCCTCCTCGTTTTGACAGTGGAGCTAGTGGTAGTGGCAAGAAGGAATTTCTGAAGGCTAAGGGCAAGCAATTTAAGAAATCCGGGAGCAGTTCATCGAGTTCGAGTGGATCTCGACAGAGAGGTCAGGGTTCAGATTACAGTGGCGTGTATTGCAGCTCGTGCGGAGGGCGACATGCCACGGAGCAATGTCAAGGAGTTATGGGACGCTGCAACATCTGTAGGCAACAGGGACACTTTGCCAGAGTTTGTCCCAGAGAGGTGCACAACGATTCCAGAGCACAGGGTCATCAGCACCAGCGCCACAGATGGAGAGACAGGCATCTTCTGTACACTCCTTTCAGCCACCCTCTACACAGACCCAGCAGAGACCAGGAGGTAGTCAGACCGTGAGTCAGCCTCCCAGACAGCAGGCACGTGTTTTTGCCCTGACAGAGGAGCAGGCGCAGGAGGCGCCAGATGACGTCATTGCAGGTAACTGTTTTCTTTGCGGTTATCCTGCATATGTGTTGATAGACACAGGGGCATCTCATACATTCATATCTGAACATTTTGCATTGAGACATTCATTGCCTGTTGAGTCTTTATCGACAGTAGTGTCTATAGTTTCTCCGTTGGGAAGTGGTTTGATATCTGTGACTACTGTTAGACACTGTATGCTTCAGTTTGAGGGGCATGAGATTGATCTTGATTGTGTCGTACTTGGTTTAGCTGATTTTGATTGTATAGTTGGTATAGATATGTTAACCAAGTACAGGGCCACTGTAGATTGTTTCCACAAGATTGTCAGATTCAGACCCGATATGACAGATGAGTGGAAATTCTACGGCAAGGGTTCCAGATCTCGGATTCCCTTAGTATCTGCTCTGACTATGAGTAGATTGCTTCAGAGAGGAGCAGAGGGCTTTCTCGTATATTCAGTAGATCTACTGAAGTCGAGCCCAGCATTGGCAGATCTGCCAGTGGTTTGCGAGTTTGCAGATGTTTTTCCTGATGAGATACCGGGGTTGCCTCCAGTTCGAGAGGTTGATTTCAGCATAGATCTTGTGCCAGGCAGTGTTCCTATTTCGAGAGCTCCGTATAGGATGGCACCGATAGAGCTGAAAGAGTTGAAAGCACAGTTGGAAGATCTTCTGTCCAAGGGATATATCAGACCCAGTGTATCTCCTTGGGGTGCTCCGGTACTTTTCGTTAGAAAGAAAGATGGTTCGATGCGACTGTGTATTGATTACAGACAATTGAACAAGGCAACAGTGAAGAACAAGTATCCTTTGCCGCGCATCGATGATTTATTTGATCAGTTACAGGGATCTTCTGTATACTCGAAGATTGATTTGAGATCGGGGTATCATCAGCTTCGAGTTAGAGACATCGATATTCCGAAGACTGCATTCCGAACCAGGTATGGACATTACGAGTTTGTTGTTATGCCTTTCGGTTTGACGAATGCACCTGCGGTGTTTATGAGTTTGATGAACCGCATTTTTCAGAGATATTTAGATGATTTTGTGATTGTGTTCATTGATGATATTTTGGTGTATTCGAAGAGTCTGACTGAGCATGCAGATCATCTGAGGATTGTATTGAAGACTTTGAGAAAAGAGCAGTTGTATGCCAAACTGTCCAAGTGTGAATTCTGGCTGCGACAGGTTGTCTTCTTGGGGCATATTATATCTGGAGAGGGTATTGCGGTAGATCCGAGTAAAGTTGAGGCTGTGATCAATTGGCCGAGACCGACTTCTGTGCCTGAGATACGCAGTTTCATGGGTCTAGCCGGGTATTATCGACGTTTTATCCGAGATTTCTCCAGTATAGCGAAGCCTATCACCCAGTTGACACAGAAGAATATGCCATTTGTGTGGTCTGAAGATTGTGAAGCCAGTTTTGTAGAATTGAAGAAGAGGCTGAGTAGTGCACCTGTCTTGACGATTCCTTCAGGTACAGGTGAGTTTGTTGTATACTGTGACGCATCTCACAGAGGGTTGGGATGTGTTCTTATGCAGCGTGGGCACGTGATAGCGTACGCCTCTAGACAGCTGAAGCCTCACGAAACCCGTTATCCGATTCGTGATCTTGAATTGGCGGCGATTGTCTTTGCACTCAAGATCTGGCGTCATTATCTGTATGGCGAGAAATTTAAGATCTATTTCGATCATAAGAGCCTGAAGTATCTCTTTTCTCAGTCAGAGTTGAACATGAGGCAGCGACGATGGCTTGATCTGCTGAAAGATTTTGATTGCGAGATCAAGTACTATCCAGGGAAGTCGAATGCAGCGGCAGACGCCTTAAGTCGAAAGGTATGTTCTTTGTCCTTGTCGACTATAGGTGTATCGAGTCTAGTAGAAGATTTTTGCTTGTCTGGATTGACATTTGATACAGATAGTAGACCGCTGCGACTTGCTGCGATTCAGATTGAGCCAGATCTGATTTCGAGGATCAAAGAAGCACAGAGAACTGATCCGAGCGTGCAGAGATCGATTGATATGGTCAGAGCTGGTCATATATCAGAGTATCAGGTTAGAGATTCTGTTCTATATGTAAATAACCGCTTAGTAGTGCCAGAGATTTCAGATTTGAGACGACAGATCATGTCAGAGGCACACTGTAGTCGGTTTATCATTCATCCTGGTGGCAGGAAGATGTACAATGACTTGAAGACGCAATTCTGGTGGAAGCAGATGAAGACAGATATTGCAGAATTTGTGTCTAGATGTCTGAATTGCCAACAGGTGAAGGCAGAGAGGAAGAAGCCCGGAGGTTTACTTCAGAGTTTGTCTATTCCTGAATGGAAATGGGACCACATTTCCATGGATTTCGTGACGAAGTTACCTCGATCATCCCGGGGCTGTGATTCGATTTGGGTCATCATTGATAGATTGACCAAATCTGCCTGTTTCATTCCGTACAAGATGACATATAGACATGATCAGATGGCGGAGATATACATCAGAGAGGTCGTCAGATTGCATGGTGTGCCGAAGTCTATCGTATCAGATCGTGATCCACGATTTACTTCTCACTTTTGGCACAGTCTGCAGCAGGCTCTCGGTACGACTTTGCACCTGAGCACTGCTTATCATTCTCAGACAGACGGACAGTCAGAGCGGACTATCCAGACTTTAGAGGACATGCTGAGAGCTGTAGTACTAGATTTTGGTACTAGTTGGCAAGATTCATTGCCGTTGTGTGAGTTTTCATACAACAACAGCTACCAGACTAGCATTGAGATGGCACCGTTCGAAACTTTATACGGAAAGAGGTGCAAATCTCCGTTGTACTGGGATGATATCTCTGAGGTACCAGAGTTGGGGCCTGATATGATTCGTGAGATGACCGAAAAAGTGAAGATCATTCAAAAGCGAATGAAGACGGCACAAGATAGGCAAGCGAAATACGCCAATTTCAGACGCAGACCGTTGGTATTTGAGCAGGGAGACAGAGTATTTTTGAAGATTTCACCTTTCAGAGGCGTTGTCAGATTTGGAAAGCGAGGAAAGTTGTCTCCTAGATACATCGGTCCGTATGAGATTCTTGAGAAGATTGGCGATCGAGCTTACAGACTTAATCTTCCTCCTTCATTGTCTGGTATACATAACGTTTTTCATGTATCGATGTTACGCAGATATATGCCAGATAGTTCTCATGTCATTCAGCCTGACGAAGCAGAGTTAGATCAGACTTTGAGCTATATTGAACAGCCGATACAGATTCTTGATCGGAAAGAAAAGAAGCTCAGGACGAAGACTATTCAGTTAGTGAAAGTTCAATGGAGTCGACATGGCATCGAGGAAGCGACTTGGGAAACAGAGTCTGAGATGAGACAGAGGCATCCCGAGCTATTCCGTTGATGTAAGTATTTTGCTAGTTTGATTTTACTGTGTTGTATATACCTGCATGATTAATTGCTTACGAGTTCGAGGAAGAACTCCTGTCTAAGAGGAGGAGAAATGTAAGGCTCGAGAATTATCAATTGGCATTAATGTTAGACCTGTGAAGGTAAGAATGCATGACATTTAAATTGAGAATTGTGGAGTTTGGGCCGAAGCCACACCGCACCTGCGATACAGGAAGGACCGCACCCGTGGTACATTTAGAGAAAAATGGGGGAAATGTGCGAAGCAAGACTGCACCCGCGGTCCTGCAATGACCGCACCCGCGGTCTGAGTATTCCGGAAAATGGAAGGGCAGCCGAGAGCATAGCGCACCCGCGGTACTGGGGTGACCGCACCCGCGGTGTTGCATGCGAAATGCCACCTTTGAATTTCGTGTTGACACTTGGCATAGTATATATATACTTTGCAATGACACCTCATAGTCTTCATTCAGAACAGGAGAAACGAGGGATGCTCCATGGAAATTCCTTCAAGGTTTTAGACTAGCAACAAAGATTATACAACAACTAGCCATCCGATTTTGATTTCGAATACGGATTTGTGATCCTTGCGACAAGAGCTATCTAAGGATGTAAGTATATCTTATTTTCAGCATGATTCAGATTTTAGATGTTGGGGAAATTATGATTTTGTTGTAAATATGTGTTCTTGATATATAGAGCATCGTATATTCGTTGTCAGATTGATTTTCGGACACAGTATGCTATTGTTTCGATTTTCAGCATGTATTATTGAAGAGTATATCGATTTTCAGAGTTGGAGAAGATTATGTCATTGATATGATGATGTTGATGAGATTATGGTATTGATATGTGAGTTGTGAATTGGACAGTATCGAAGAATTAAGCCATTATGCCGTAGAATTTGTACGGAGTATGAGTATTGAATTGTACAAGACTTGTTTGAGTTGTGTTTTGATATGGCGCATTTGTGCATCGTCATTTCAGATTGAATTGACAGAGTTGCCATTCGACTTCGAGATCTCGACCGATTCCTACGACAATAAAGGTATAATTCATGTGGTCTTGGGATTGCACAACTCGATTCAGATTTGATACGAGTTTCCCTAAATCACATACTAGATTGTTATTACATTTCATTATGTAATGCCTTGTTTATTGATTTATATTCGAGTCCTGAGATAGGAGATATTGGCAGACTGGCCAAAACTAGACGTTTCGGTGTATCGACGCATGGTAGTAGATTTACTCTATGTGTAGACCTTCGATACAGAGTTGACCGAAGTCTAGGAATAAGACGTACCGTTGCCTCGAGTGGTTGGGTAGGTAACAGACCGTCTTATTCACACGGGATCCCTAGAGTAGAAATGAGTCGAGTCAAGATTTAAATGTTAAATACAGATTTGTATTCTTCTACATGTTTAGATTTGCATTCATGTTACTTGATATATGCTATGCTCTTGTACATGATTATTACATTGCATGCATCCATGTTTTATACTGGGATATGTTCTCACCGGAGTTATCCGGCTGTTGTCGTGTCTGTATGTGTGCATGGCAACAGGTGGGGCAGGATCTGGGTCACGAGCTAGATGAGAGATTGATGATAGCGTGGAGATCTCGGGCATGGAAGATTTCTAGTGGTTTCTATTTAGACTTGTATCACCTATGTTTGTAGTTGGTATGTAAACACTAGTGTATGGTTGTATTAGACAGACATGTATGTACATTATGTTGTTTATTTCTTATAAAGACAATGTTATGCTTTGACTATACATTTGAATTAATGTTAAAAGCAAATTTTTGACCCACATTTTCGAACAAAGATCCAATTAAATCCCAAAAGAATTGAGTTAGAGCCCGGGTCCCCACACAGCTTGTGCAAGCAAAGTGAGGAAAATCAACACCATCTGCTGATACATTGTTCTTTCACGAGACGAGTTTGGATTAAGGTCATGCAACATCTTCCAGCATCTTCTAGAGAAATGTTTGTCATGGAGAACGGAATTCTCGGTGAAAAGGGAATTGGAATTTTCTGGTACATCATTGTACATTGCACCTTTTGGTCGACATGGATAGAGCGTGATAACAGAATTTTCCGCGACAAAGAAGACTCGACCAGGGACTTAAGGGAGAAGATAAGATTCAGAGTAGTAAAATGGACGACTAGTGTGCCAGTGTTTCAACATTTACTTCTATCCGACCTAGTTAGGGATTGGTGTTTTATTTACTTATGAACTTGTCCTAGTTAGTTAATCAGTGGATGGACTTTGGATTGCTTATCCACTGGCTTTGTAATATCTAATATTATTAGTTTATAAATTAATAGTTTTCGATTAAAAAAAATGTGAGTTTGAATGACATTTGTTGATCTAGGCTCTTCTTGTATTTTTCCTTTGCCCTTTGGATCAGTCAGAGTATGAGGAATGTTCAATCCGGAGGTAGTTGCATCAACGCCCTCTCTGAGTACTACCCCTTTGGGTCTGGCAAACGGTAGAGGATTGAAGTGAGAGATAGTGATCAATGGAGCTTTGACTCCAGCAAGTCTCGTCTTATCACTGGATTCAGTGATCGTCTTCTTTGGTAGAATAAGAGATAGAGGCAACTGATCCTCAGTTGAGGATTCAGCTCTAACTGCCTTCAGAGGAACAACCTGGATTGGCTTTTGAGCTGCTGATTCCATCAATCTTTCAGTTAGTATTGCTTCAACTGTAGCAGCAGGCTTGGTATTCAACGTCCTTGGTTTCTTGAAGACTTTTGGAGATCAGGTCGTCTTAGAATCAGATTCACTAGCAATCAGTTTGCGCAAAGGATCCGGCCTTTGCCAAAAGCCCCTTTGCTACTATATCGGCCAGCAGTTGTACTTCTTGCTTTAGTTCTTTCTTTGGATCGGAAACCTTGATTTTCCGACCATCAATAGATAGTGAGGTTTGCATTTCTTCAATATCAGATGGTTTGACTTCCGTGAGATTAGTTAGCCCATCAGTAGGCAGCTGAAAAAAATTGCAAAAGAATTCGTCCTCGATGACCAGTAGCTGACCATTCACAGTAGTCTTGACGTTCCATTCTGATTGACGAACCCATTTGCATAGATATCTTGAATCTCTTTGGGATAGATTTCTTGGGAAGATAATCCCAAGAATGATTTTAATCCAGCTGCTTCCAACTTCAGAAAGACATTCTTGACTCTTCCGTCTTTCCACAGTGAATATAGAGTCAAAGTCAATAGCCATCGCATCCATTATGTGAGCAGAAATCTGGTTTGCCATTTGATTGCTTGAAATTTGCGAGAAAGAAGATCTGCTTTGGATAGATTTCTGCTCGGGAAATGCTGAAAGTGCTTGTAATGAAGAACCGAATTGAAGCGGGAAGATGATATATGTTGGTGACTGTTCAAATTTTTGGACACGTGTCAGTCTAGAAAAAATTGATTTGAAAATGTGTGTTCGTGTGGTAAAATCGTGTGTAACAAATTGATGGTTTTCAATGTACTAGTCATTGAAGGACATCTTTAAATGCTAATATAAGCAGTCACAACATTTGATTTGGAATAAAATACGATTAATTAGTTAACTTACATGAGAAGATTAGATAAATTATCAATTGAACGATCAGTTGTGAAACTGAATCAGTTCAAATGAAAATTTACTAACTATTGTCTTCTCAGTTAACTTCTTAAAATCGATATTCCCCCTAAATAAGTGCATGTAACAAGACGAAGATTTAAATGACAGAAACAGCGCAATAAGTCTTGTGCTTCAGAAGATGAAGCGATGAGGGTAATGATTACGTCTCTTCAGATGCTTTGAACTTGGGCTTATAAATAAAAGCAACAAAGTTAGTTTAAACACATTAGCAAACAAATATATCACGAGATATAATGGCAGGTCCAAGTAGTTCGAAGATTCTCGACTTGGTTGAAGAGTTCAATGAATCAGCTTTCGAAACACGAAAGGTTGTTATGGAAGATGAAGTCTTCCACAAAGTTCTCCGCTTTTGGCAAAAACTCCAAGATCTCTAGCTCAGTCTGCAGGGAGTAGCATGTGCCACCTCCGAACAGGTGTCACTACTGAAGAAATATCGGTGGCGCCTACGCGTTGCTGATGAGGTGGATATCTTCACTGATGAAGGTATCTACTTACTAAGGCTGAAGAAGGAGAAATGGACTCTGAAACGCATAGCGATTTCAGAGGGTTTTTTGAAGACTTCCACGGCGGCCATATCTTGTTGGTTGACCTCGTGGAGGTCTGCTGTTAAAAAAGAAGTTAAACTTGTACGCTCAGTTTATAATCAATGAAATGTTTATCTGTTTTATCGTTGTCTCTTTACTTTCTGCAAACAAACTAATATCAGTTGATAAATATATATAACAAACTGAATACGAAAAAAGGTAAAATACTATCTGACACTAGTTTAGAAACAGTTAATGAGCTGAGTATTTTTTAACTGATAAATGTTCAACTGATGTCAGTTGATAAGCTTAAAGTGATTGAATAGTAGTTGAAAAAGTAATAACAAAACTGATTGAGATAAATCAATTAAACCAAGTATATTGCGAAAGTGAGAAAACTTGGTCTCTGGTAATGGTTTGGTGAAGATGTCAGCTGCTTGTTGTTCAGTTGACACATACTCTAGTTTGATGGCTTTCTTCAAGGCATGATCTCTGATGAAATGATGCCTGTCATCTATATGCTTGGTCCTTGAGTGAAGAACTGGGTTGTATGTAATTGCAATTGCACTTGTATTGTCACAAAATATAGGAGATTCTTTAGCATCAACTCATAATCTTTCAGTTGTTGCTGAATCCAGATCAGTTGGGTACAGCAGCTTCCAGCAGCAAGATATTCTGCTTCAGTTGTGGAATTAGCTATGGATGTTTGCTTCTTGCTGAACCATGAGATCAGTCTGTCTCCTAGAAACTGACAAGATCTACTGGTGCTTTTTCGATCTAGCTTACATCCTGCATAATTTGCATCTTAATATCCAACTAAATTGAAAGTAGAGTCTTTAGTATACCATAATCCCACATTTTGTGTGCCCTTGAGATAATTTAAAATCGTTTTGGCAGCTTGAAATCGAGCACACATGCAAACAACAAATACAATATCAGGATGACTAGTAGTTAGGTACAAAAATGACCTATTAAACCTCTGTATAGTGTCGCCTCAACTGAGCTTGATCATTGTCCAATTTTACCGATGAACTCATGGGAGTGCTTGCAGCTGAGCATGTTTCCATGCCAAATTTCTTTAGCAATTCCTTCGTGTATTTAGTTTGACTGATGAAAATACCAGTTTCCAATTGATTCACTTGCAGTCCAATAAAAAATGTCAGCTCACCCATCATGCTCATCTTAAATTTTTCCTGCATCAACTTAGAAAATTTATCGCATAATTTGGGGTTAGTTGACCCAAATATAATGTCATCAACATAAATTTGAACAAGTAAAATATGATCATTCATAGAGAATTTGAACAAGGTCTAGTCAACTAATCCAACTCAAAAATTATGATCAGTTAGAAATTTTGAAAGAGTTTCATACCAAGCTCTTGGAGCTTGTTTTATGATAAGGCTTTGTTCAAATGGTAGACATGATCAGGAAAAAGATGATTGATAAAACCTGGAGGTTGTTCAACATAGATTTCTTCCTGCAACTGACCCGTTCAGAAATGCACCTTTTACATCCATTTGATATACTTCAAGGTTCTTGTATGATGCATAGGCCAGGAACATTCTGATGGCTTCCAGTCTTGCAACTGGTGCATATGTTTCGTCATAGTCAATTCCTTCTTTCTGCCTATATCCTTGTGCTACGAGTCTGGCTTTGTTGCGAGCAACTGAACATCTTCATTGGGTTTGTTTCTGAATACCCACTTTGTACCAATAATTTTTTTACAAGCTGGTCTTGGAACTAAGTTCCAGACATGGTTATGGGTAAACTGTTTGAGCTTCTCTTGCATTGCATTTATCCAGTTAGGAACAGCAAAAGCTTCCCCAGTTTTCTTTAGTTCGAGTTGAGAGACAAAAGCATAATGAATGAACAAATTTAGCATTTGATTTCTTGTTCTTACCGGGTCCTATGGATTACCTATTACTAATTCTGGAGGATATGATTCTTCCATCTGAGCTCAGTCTTTGCTGTCTCAATATCAGCTGCTACTTGTGTTGGCAACTGAACGTTTTCAGTTTCAGTTGGAGTTGTGTCAGTTTGTAGTTGAATATCATTTGTTTGCTCTATCAACTAATTGTTAGGAACAAATTCCTGTTGTACCGATTGATCTAGTATTTCAGGTTCAGGTGTTTGAAGATTATCTCTTCTGATATGATTATTTCCTTCAGTGTCTTCTTCCAAACTGATCACTGTAAAACGATTAACTAGCTCAACTGGATCAGTTGGCTTGACAGTTAGCACAGTTTCATCGAAAACAATATGAAAAGATTCTTCAACATAGAGTTCTTATTAAAAACTCTATATGCTTTGCTAACTGAAGAATATCCAAGAAATATTCCCTCTGCAGAGATGTTAAAACTTAAGCAGCAGATCCAGGAGCTCTTAGACAAGGAGTTTATCCGCCCGAGTTTCTCACCATGGGGCGCGCCAGTACTCTTTGTGAAAAAGAAGGATGGGAGCATGAGACTTTGCATCGATTACCGTGAGTTGAACAAGGTAACAATCAAGAACAAATACCCACTTCCTAGAATCGAAAACTCGTTTGATCAATTGCAGGGAGCCACAGTGTTCTCTAAGATAGATCTTCGATCAGGGTATCATCAGCTGAAAGTGAAGGATGCAGATGTCCACAAAACAGCCTTCAGAACCAAATATGGGCATTACGAGTTCTTAGTAATGCCATTTGGATTGACAAATGCTCCAGCAATCTTCATGGACCTCATGAACCGAGTATTTCATCCCTACCTGGATCAGTTCGTCATCGTGTTTATCGACGACATTCTCATATACTCGAAGAGCCATGAGGAGCATAGCCAACACTTGAGGACAGTCTTACCGGTTCTGCAGAGTCGTAAGTTGTTTGCAAAGTTTAGTAAGTGCGAGTTTTGGTTGCAGAAAGTAGCGTATTTGGGGCATGTAGTATCTAGCAGTGGAATCGAGGTGGATCCAGCGAAAGCAGCAGCTGTCAAGGAATGGTTTGAGCCGAAGAATGCATCAGAAATCCGCAGCTTTTTGGGTTTAGCTGGTTACTACAGTAAGTTTATTAAGGGATTTTCATCCATAGCAGTGCCACTCACTTCACTAACCAAGAAAAATGCCAAATTTGTGTGGAGTGATGAATGTCAGAAGAGCTTCGATACGTTGAAGCAAGCTCTTATTTTGGCGCCAGTGCCAGCCATGCCAACAGGGCAAGGATAATTTGTGCTTTATACCGATGCATCTAAGCTCGGGTTAGGCGCATTATTGATGCAGCAAGGTCAGGTTATAGCTTATGCTTCTAGACAGTTGAAAGTGCAGGAGAAGAACAACCCGACGCACGATCTTGAGTTAGCCGCCGTTGTCTTCGCACTGAAAATTTGGAGACACTACCTATACGGCGAGAAATGCCAGATTTTCACCGATCATAAGAGTCTCAAATATTTCTTCACGCAGAAAGAGTTGAATATGAGACAGAGACGGTGGTTGGAACTTGTGAAAGATTACGACTGCGAAATTAGCTACCATCCGGGAAAGGCTAATGTTGTCGTAGACGCTTTGAGCAGAAAAGTTGCCGTCATAGCTCAGTTATCAGCACAGAGACCCCTTCAGTCTGAGATTCAGAAGTTTGGTCTAGAGATTTATCGTGAGGGCAGAGCCCCTAGGCTGTCTAATATGATAGCCAAATCTGATTTGCTAGACCGTATCCGAGCAGGTCAGTCTTCAGATGAGCAGTTACAGAAATGAAGACTGAAAGATGAGGCCAAGGGAAGTGCTTTGTACACAGTTTCAGACGGCATTGTGAGATACAGAGGTAGAATGTGGGTGCCTAGTGGTGGTTCGATCAGACAGGATATTTTGACAGAGGCACACGCATCTCCGTATTCTATCCATCCAGGAGGTACCAAGATGTATAAGACTTACAGATTTCTTATTGGTGGCCAGGGACGAAGAGAGATATCCGCAGGTTTGTGTCTGAATGCCTCACTTGTCAGCAGGTGAAGGCAGAACATCAGAGGCCAGCGGGATTGATTAAGCCACTCCCCATCCCAGAGTGGAAATGGGAGAACATCACGATGGACTTCGTCATTGGACTGCCTAGATCAGTCAGGGGCTTTAATGCCATTTGGGTTATAGTGGACCGACTCACCAAGTCAGCGCATTTTCTACCGGTGAAGACGAACTTCTCCATGACGCAGTATGCGGAGCTTTATATCCGGGAGATAGTCCGTTTGCATGGGTTCCCAGTTTCGATTGTATCCGAAAGGGACCCGAGGTTTACGTCGTCCTTTTGGAAGAGCATACACGCAGTCATGGGAACGAAGTTGCTTTTCAGTACAGCTTTTCACCCGTAGACAGATGGTAAGTCTGAGCGAGTGATTCAGATTTTAGAGGATTTGCTGAGAGCCTGCATGATTGATTTTCAAGAAACCTGGGAGTCTAGACTACCTCTAGTGGAGTTCACATACAACAACAGCTTCCAAGCATCCATTGGTATGGCTCCCTATGAGGCGTTGTATGGAAGGAAGTGCAGGTCACCAGTTCATTGGGATGAAGTTGGTGAGAGAGCAGAACTTGGTCCAGAAATAGTTCAGCAGACCGCAGCCGTAGTAGCCAAGATTCGGGATAGAATGAAGACCGCCCAAAGCCGTTAGAAGAGCTGTAGAGCCCAACTTAATACACGTAAAACCCATGCATTTATTTAATTAGTAAATCCTTTAATTAATTTTAAATGAGTTTTAGCCATGCATGATTTATGAAAATGCATTATTTTAAATTATTCATGTTTATGTGATGCACGTTAAAATATTTCTCGAGTTTCATGTTTCAGGCGATCATTCTAGGCGGGATTGAGGAAAAGGCCCGGTGACGATTTCCGGAAATTTAAAAATGCGGTATTTATTTTTAAGTTGTGGATGTGGCACTTTAAATGATTTGTTTAGTTTTAGCATTTTTAAGCCTAAATCATTTAGGTAGCAATTTTAAGAGTTTAAAACTTTAAAATTAGCATTTTTGTGTGTGTGTTATTTTAATTGTAGAGTTTATATTAAACTAGGTGGGTTAGCCTTTTTATTAGTATTTTTATTAGTTAATTAGTACTAATTACACAAAAATTTAAACCCACACACACGTTTCTACCTCACACACACGTACACAATTTTACACAAATCTGTACACGACTAAACACACACACTCACTTCACGTTTCAGAATTTTATTATTTTGAAAGAGAGAAAACTAGGGTTCTTCACTCATAAAGCAGCCGCCCCCTCTTCTCTCCATCTTCTAGAAATTTTTCGTGTGAATTCTTCAAGGATTTTAGTGCCACGGTCGTCCCGGATCAAGCCTCGCACCGTTTCCGCTTCGATATCGCCGGTTCGGTAACATTTGATATCATAAGGCACGTATATTCTGTTCTTTCTGCATCGATCCTGTCATATTATGTGTTGTGTTATTTTTATGTGTAAAAATTCATGTGTGACATTCGTCGTTTGAGCGGAAAATGGTTTGAATGCGTTTTGAAATAGTTTTTAGATCTGAAATCTCGTAACTTACTGTTCTGTTGAAAACTGCGATTTTTCGGTCGGGATTTTGGTAAAACTTTCAACTAGAAAATTGTAGAACCTTTCGATGCCTTCGATTTGATATAAAATTCGAGATTTTTGGATGAAAATTGAGTGAGTTATGGCGTTTTTCGTAGGACTGCTCAAACTGCGACTTTTACGTAAATTGTGTTCTTGAAGTTTTATTGTTGCAGGCTTCGTTGGGGATCAACGGGTGATCGCTGCTGTGTTTAGGTAAATTGAGTATGAGTTTGGGGTGAGTTCGATGCTTCGTTTCGCGTCAATCGTCGTTGGGCGCAATAGAAATCGTAGGAATCAATTGGGGTCAAAATTTGAGTTTACGAATTTGACTTCTTGCTTGGTGTACGTCGTCGTTGGAATGTTTTTTTGGGAGTCGAGTCAGCGTCTTAGTGTCCTAGGATGAGCCTCGGGGTGTTGTCACGGTATGTGTAATCGAAAATGGAGAGTTTAAGTTTCAGAGTCGCGAAGTTCAGTACACTCGGCGCCCAAGCGGAAATTTCTCACCGCCCGAGCGCCATTCTTTCTGTCTGAGGGTTCTTCGCAGTACACTCGGCGCTCGAGCGGAAATTTGTTACCGCCCGAGCGCGGACCCAGGCACCCGAGAGGTAAAGTTTTACCGCCCGAGCGCTACCCCTTATGTCCAAACATTTTGTTCTTGCTTCTTTTCAAGTTTTAATAGTAAGTGTATGTCTTTTATGGTTGGGAAATGTTCACACGACACTGTAGAGTTTGTTTCGGGGTTTGATGTTACGGTTAGTATGATTAAACGAGGTCGAGTCCCGAGTGAACTAGAATGACAAGCTATTTATGCACTTTGGTGGTGAGCTCGAGTACCTACGTCTAAGTTATGCAAGTTAAGTGTTGAAATTCATTTAGCATGTGCAGCAGCGGCTCCAAGTGAAATCCAACGAATCCCGCAATGCCAAGTAAATATGTTTGACGTGCAAGAAAATATTTTAAGTTTTTGAGGTATGCTACATGTCTTGTGACCAAATTATGTTTAGGATTGGAATGCGTTAAATTATGAATGGGGACCAATCCGCCCGTAAAACTATGAACGGGTTAGATCGAGGTTGGAAAGCGTTAAATTATGAACGGGGACCAACCAGCCCGTTAAATTATTAACGGGGATATCATGTATGTGGCAGTGGATACGTCCCTGTCAGCCCAGTTGTAATGCCCTAGATTTAATATGAATAGACAGAAATTGAGAAATGTAATGCCTGAGATTCTTGTAGATAGTTGAATACGAAACGCAAGAACAGACAGGGCGAAACGATGCGATAAAATATGAAAATTTCGAATGTGCAACACCGCACCTGCGATAGAATTAAACCACCGCACCCGCGGTGCATGGACAGTAGGGTGCCCAAATTTGAGTTTGCAAGACCGCACCCGCGGTCTTAACCATACCGCACCCGCGGTGCTACGACCGCACCCGCGGTCCTTGAAATTCAGAAAATGATAGGGTGGCCGAGAGCATGGCGCACCCGCTCTCCTTAAGTCACCGCACCCGCGGTCATGCGTGGAACTTGAAAAATAAGGACACCTGCTCTTGCCATGCAAATCTGATATATGTGTCTTCATTCCACCCATTTCAGATACGGGAAACAAGGGAAAACTCAGAAGAAGAAGAAAGGTTTCTTGCTTATTAAAATTGATCTTGTGCAAGATTTAGCCATCCAAATTATAATCCAAGTTGAAATTCTTGTTCCTTGCATCGACAGCTACAAGGTAATGTAAGTTTTGTGTAATTCTAACATGTCTCGAATCATAGATGTTGGAGAAATTGTAATATGTTAGTTATATAGGATTCTTGGCATAGTGAGCATCGTATATTCACTATCGGGTTGAATATCGGATATCATACGCAATTGTTACGATTTTCCAGCATATATTGGCATGAGATTATGCAGAGTGTGTGATCTTGTCATAGATATTATGATGATTATGAGTTGAGAATTGCACAATGTTGATATATGATGAGATTGGATAGACCGGTATTGAGAAATCATGTCGTTATGCCGTCCGATTGTACCAAGATCACGTATAGAATTAGATAGGTGTTGAATTGAGTTGGGAATTGATATTGTATGTATCTACATTTCCATTTCAGATTCGTATTGTCAACCGTGACGGCAACTGTGCTACGAAAGGTATAGTACATGTTTTGTTTGGGGACTTGCGACTCAAATGAGATCACATTTGAGTTTCCCAACCAAAATCACATACTTGTTTTATTGATTATATCTTGATATGATTATGATTGTGTATAGATTTGTTTATAGAACTTGTATACAAATCTTGCTATGCTTTGTTTACAGATCATGTGGCATTGCATTAGAATGATTATGCTTGTGTACAGATTTTGTATTCATGCATTAAGATAGGACAGTCTGGAGATCAGGCAGACTTCTGGATGTTCGGCGATATCTCAGCTTAGGGGAAGATCACCGCCCCTTTGTAGACGTGGATACAGATCAGGCCGAAGTCTAGGAATAAGACGTACAACACCTCGATTGGTAGGGTAGGTGACAGCCAGTGACGTCTTACTCACAACGGGATCCATAGAGTTCTAGTCGAGTCGCGTCTAGACATGATTAGACTCGCATTGCATGATTATATATGAATGATATTCATATTAGCATGTTTCATGTTTTAGATTGTTTTAATGCATGTATACATGTTTATACTGGGATTTGTTCTCACCGGTTTTCCGGCTGTTGTTATGTCTGTATGTGTACATAACAACAGGTGGGGCAGGATCTGGGTCGAGACAGAGATGATCGTGTTAGCGTGGAGATCACGGGCGTAGCAGATGGACCAGTAGTTGTCTTTTATTATGTACTGTCTTTTAATACTGGTTAGTTGAGGACATACAGAATAAGACATGTATATTATGTTTGTATGTTGTAAATTAAATAAAGATTGATGCTTGTTTAATTACATTTGAGTAAATGTAAAAGCAAAAAAAAAAAAAAAAAAAAAAATTTGAAACCTGTTTTAGAATAATGATCCATTTAATCCCAAGAAAAAGAATTAGAGCCCGGGTCCTCACACCAGTACTGTGGTTTGTCTGCTCAGGCATTTATTATGTTATGGGTCACTTGCTTTGAAACATGCCTCTACGAAAAATGATGATGTTACGTATGTTCTAGTATGCAGTATGTTTATGACAAGTTTTCACGTTATGGCACGTCTACGTTATGTACGTATGTTCAAGTTTTAGTACGCAAATTCAAGTTCAAGTATGTATGTTCTATTTTAAAGTTGCATGCGGTTTTATTATGTAGTACTCGTTATTTCCCAGTTTATACGTGTTGAGTCTTTAGACTCACTAGACTTGATCGATGCAGGTAAGTATGTTGACTAGGAGACAGGAGGTGGCGACCAAGGGGCAGGATTGGGCTGAGCGAGAGGCTAACCCGAGGACCGCAATGTTTATGTTTTTATGCAAATGTTAATTTGCTCTGATTTCATGCTTTGAGGGAAACATTTTGAGCAAACGTTTTGTGAGCAAATTATATTGTAGTTATTTTGAACAACCATGTCTTATGGGGGACTTGGTTGAGATATTTTTATGGCAAACTTTGAATGTTACTTTATGTTTAAGAAATTTTTTAATTTTTCCGCAAAATTTGAGTATGAAAAGTACGGTACGTTACAAAGGTTCTTGTATGATGCATAGGCCAGGAACATTCTGATGGCTTCCAGTCTTGCGACTGGTGCATATGTTTCATCATAGTCAATTCCTTCTTTCTGCCTATATCTTTGTGCTACGAGTCTGGCTTTGTTGCGAGCAACTGAACATCTTCATTGAGTTTTTTTTCTGAATACCCACTTTGTACCAATAATTGTTTTACAAGCTGGTCTTGGAACTAAGTTCCAGACATGGTTATGGGTAAACTGATTGAGCATCTCTTGCATTGCATTTATCTAGTTAGGATCAGCAAGTGGTTCATCAGTTTTCTTTAGTTCGAGTTGAGAGACAAAAGCAGAATGAATGAACAAATTTAGCATTTGATTTCTTGTTCTTACCGGGTCAGATGGATTACCTATTACTAAATCTGGAGGATATGATTTCTTCCATCTGATCTCAGTATTTGCTGTCTCCATATCAGCTACTACTTGTGTTGGCAACTGAACGTTTTCAGTTTCAGTTGGAGTTGTGTCAGTTTGTAGTTGATTATCATTTGTTTGCTCTATCAACTGATTGTTAGGAACAAAGTCCTGTTGTACCGATTGCTCTAGTATTTCAGGTTCAGGTGTTTGAAGATTATCTCTTCTGATATGATTATTTCCTTCAGTGTCTTCTTCCAAACTTATCACTGTAAAACGATTAACTAGCTCAACTGGATCAGTTGGCTTGATAGTTAGCACAGTTTCATCGAAAACAATATGAATAGATTCTTGAACATTTAAAGAGTTCTTATTAAAAACTCTATATGCTTTGCTAACTGAAGAATATCCAAGAAATATTCCCTCTGCAGATTTAGCATCAAATGTTTTCAACTGGTTTTTACCATTATGAAGGATAAAGCATCTGCAGCCGAATATCTTTAAATAATAAACCACACTTTTTCTTCCATGCCAGATCTCATAAGGTGTTTTCATATGATTCTTATTAGTCATCGATCTGTTCTGGGTGTAACACGCAGTGTTTACTGCTTCAGCCCAAATTTTTTGAGAAATACCAGAATCAGCAAGTATTGTTCTAGAGCTTCTTTTAGCGTCTGATTTCTTCTCTCAGCTACACCATTTTGCTTAGGTGTTCTAGCTGCAGAGAGCTCATGCTTGATTCCAATATCTTCTAAAAAATTTGAAAGATTTCGATTGATGGTTTCAGTCCCTCTGTCAGACCTTATTCGATCAATCCCAACTGATTTTTCATTGAATAGTTTTTTGAAAAGCTTAATCAGTTGTGCAGCAGTTTGTCTTTAGATTTGAGAAAAATAACTCAAGAAAATCTTTAAAAATCATCTACGACCACTAAGGTGTATTTCATTCCCCCTAAACTCATGACTAGTATTGGACCAAAGAGATCCATATGTAACAGCTCTAAGTATCGGGAAGATGATTTACAACCTCTGTTTTTAAATGTAGATCTTACTTGTTTTCCAAACTGACATGCTGAACAAACCTTTTCTTTTGAAAAAATTGTTTTGGGCAGACCAGTTACAAGATCGTGTTTGCTCATATAGGCTATAGATTTAAAGTTTAAATGGTTTAACCTCTTATGCCATAACCAGTTTTTAGAAGATTTTGAAGCATTCAAACAAACTGGTGTATAAGATTGTTCAGTCCAACTTACTTTGTAAGTGTTTCCACAACGATTTCCAGTTAGGATGACTTCATCAGTTGAGTCTATAATTGAACAAGTGTGTTTGTCAAACTGAACTGAGAAGTTGTTGTCGCATAAATGACTGATACTTATCAAGTTATACTTCAAATTCTCAACTAGCAAAACATCTTTAATTGTAAATTGACTATGGATAAGCTTACCCTACCCACAGTTTTATCTTTGGAGTTGTCTCCAAAACTGATGTTTAGTCCAGTATATTTGATCAGTTGAGATAGTAAACTTGCATCTCCTATCATATGCCGTAATCAACCACTATCTAGGTACCAAGTTGGTTCTTTAATTGTACCTGTTACCTGCAATCACACACAGTATATGATTTTGGTACCCATATTTACTTGGGTCCGAAACTGATTAGTCCTTTAGGAACCCAGACTTGAATCAGTTTAACTGACTTCCCAGTTGCTGTGTTATAAATGGTTTTTCTCGAATTTTTGGCAATGTGTGTGTGATGCAAGGATGAAACAATATGCTTAGTATCCTTTTTCAACTTGCCATTCTTTTGATATCTTTTCTGAACTGGCTTACAGTTGTTGTAGTTGTAATAGCCATTCCTAGAGTACTGATTACTCCGACTGAACACTTTAGGTGACCAGTTTGTTTTATCAGTAGTACTCTCAGAGCTATATCCGATACCATACCGTTTGCCCTTGTTCTTTCTTTCATTCAATTGAACAGCAGGTTTACTAAGTTCTTAGAATTCATTTACATGGTTGATTTAACAAAGGTAATATATTTTCCTTTGTTATTATTCAACTTTTGTAGAGTTTCATTTGCAGAATTATCAACACAATCGTTAAAACCTAAACTAGTTTTGTCAGCATTTGATTTTTGAGCATTCTGCATTTCAGTTAACTTAACTGATGACTTGTTCCATGCTTGAATCAGTTCGGTATTTTGTGAAATTTCAGTTTTTAACTGACCTATCAAGACTTGGTTCTCACTCAGTTTGGCTTTTTGCTGTGCAATTTCTCTCTGTAGACTCAACAGTTCAACTGAGTTATCAGCTTCTGTTTTGTTGTCATTGGGATCATTTTTGCATGGTTTTATCCTTCTGAAGTGATCTAGCAAGTTTATGATACTCATCTACCATGTCATGCAAAGTTGCGATGAGTTCTTCACGTGTAAAATTAGTAGAACTGAAATCAAATACATGTTCGTTTGTTGATTCCAGTTCTTCATTTTCAGCCATTAAGCATTTGACTTCCTCTTCATCTTCACTTGAATTGCTTGGGCTTTCTGGTTCTGACTCATCACTGTCAGCTTCAGCCCACTTGGATTTGCTCTCTTCAGCCAAAAGTACTTCATGCTTCTTTTTGGATGATTTCTTGTCATCCCTTGTCCTTCTTCTGTGCTCATAGGGTTTCTTTTCTTTTTTAGTTGATCCTCGACTGTCCTTCTTTGGCTTAGGACAGTCTGCTATGAAATGACCAGATTTGCCACAGTTGTACCAAACATAGGACTCATCGGGTTGTATTTTTTGATATTGTTTTTGAAAGTTTCATTGATTCTTTCTCATAAACCTTCCAAATTTTTTGGCAAACAGTGCCATAGCATCATTGCTCAGTTGATCAGCAGATTTATCAGCTGAACCTGTTGGTTCCAGTCTGACTGCAGTTAAGGCAGTTGTGGTAGTTGGTGTCGAAGGTTCACCGTCTCTAATTCGTAGTTCAAACTCGTAAGCCTTCAAGTCAGCAAACAAGTTATGAAGTTCGATCTTGTTAAGATCCTTTGACTCTCTCATAGCCATGGTCTTTACATCCCATTCTTTGGGAAGACCTCTAATTACCTTCAGCGACCTTTCTTTGTTTGAGTACACTTTCCAAGTGCATTCAGTTCATTTATAATACTACTGATTCTCTCATCATATTCAAGCATAGATTCTCCAGCCTTCCTTTTGATGTTGTCATATTTTTGAACAGCAACAGATAACTTGTTCTCTTTTGTTTGTTCATTTCCTTCACACAGCTGGATCAACTTTTCTCGTATTTCCTTAGTTATGCACATCTTGATTTTGCTGAATGTGACTTTATCCATCATCTTATAAAAGATATCTTTTGCCACGTTATCTAGGTGTGCTTTCTTTTTATCCTCAGTTGTCCATTCCTCTCTGGGCTTTTCTAAGCGTTGAGGTGCCCCATCAGTAATGGCAACTGCTGTATTTGTTTTTAGTATCTTCATGGGACCATCAGTGATGACGTACCACATGTCATCATTTTGTGCAGCTAAGTCAACCTGCATTCTTTTTTTCCAGTCATCAAAGTCTTCCTGGAAAACATCGGTATCTTGTTGAATTAAGACATTTTTGTGAATAAGATTATTCTGAGACAAGATTAAACAAGCTCTGATACCACTTGTAAGGATCGGTTTATTGGATGTAAAGTGTTTAGAAAGAGGGGTTGAATAAACACTTGAAGATTATGAACTCTTTTCGTAATAAAGTATCAGTTTAGTGACAAACTGATGTAGAATTCTTGTCGGTCAATAACAATCAATTTAACTAATAACAGTTGCGGAAAAATAAACTGATTGAAAGATAGAATAACTAACTGAAATGATAACATACAAAGATTTATGGATGTTCGGAGAATTAAATAATCCTACGTCACCCCTTCTATCACAATGATATGATATGCACTAAAAGACTTTGATCGATACTAAAATAGTACAGACCCACTTCAGCTTGGACTTATCACTGCCAAAACTGAAATTCTTAGTTAACAAAAATTTTCACAGTTCTACGACTGATCTTAGCTCAATTGATCTAATTAAAGATCGAATGTAATACAAAATACCTTGTGCTAGTTAGCTCGAAAGGTAGCCTCAAGTGCTACAAATAAATCTTATAAGCGTGAGCTATTTATGTTTTGAGTATGAATAAATCTCAGCAGAGTAACAAGTTTTTGAGAGTAGTTCGCGTCGTGTCTTTCTCGACTGCTCTTCTCGCCTATTTATAGGCTTCTCTTTCAACGGTAACATTAAATAATATTTGAATCTTTATATCCGTTGATTGCCACGTCACTATTCTTCTGACATTCGTACACTGTCGACTGCTCTTCTCGCCTATTTATAATCTTCTCTTTCAACGGTAATGATTATGTCTGTTCAGATGCTTTTTACCTGGGCTTATAAATAAAAGCAACAAAGTTAGTTTAAACACATAAGCAAACAAATATATCACGAGATATAATGGCAGGTCCAATTAGTTCGAAGGTTCTCGACTTGGTTGAAGAGTTCATTGAATCATCTTTCGAAACACGAAAGGTTGTTATGGAAGATGAAGTCTTCCAAAAAGTTCTCCGCTTTTGGAAAAAACTCCAAGATCTCTAGCTCTGTCTGCAGGGAGTAGCATGTGCCACCTCCGAACAGGTGTCACTACTGAAGAAATATCGGCGGCGCCTGCGCGTTGCTGATGAGGTGGATATCTTCACTGATGAAGGTATCTTCTTACTAAGGCTGAAGAAGGAGAAATGGACTCTGAAACTCATAGCGATTTCAGAGGGCTTTTTGAAGACTTCCACGGCGGCCATATCTTGTTGGTTGACCTCGTGGAGGTCTGATGTTAAAAAAGAAGTTAAACTTGTACGCTCATTTTATAATCAATGAAATGTTTATCTGTTTTATCGTTGTCTCTTTACTTTCTGCAAACAAACTAATATCAGTTGATAAATATATATAACAAACTGAATACGGAAAAAGGTAAAATACTATCTGACACTAGTTTAGAAACAGTTAATGAGCTGAGTATTTTTTAACTGATAAATGTTCAACTGACATCAATTGATAAGCTTAAAGTGACTGAATAGCAGTTGAAAAAGTTATAACAAAACTGATTGAGATAAATCAATTAAACCAAGTATATTGCGAAAGTGAGAAAACTTGGTCTCTGGTAATGGTTTGGTGAAGATGTCAGCTGCTTGTTGTTCAGTTGACACATACTCTAGTTTGATGGCTTTCTTCAAGGCATGATCTCTTATGAAGTGATGCATGACATCTATATGCTTGGTCCTTGAGTGAAGAACTGGGTTGTATGTAATTGCAATTGCACTTGTATTGTCACAAATATAGGAGATTCTTTAGCATCAACTCCATAATCTTTCAGTTGTTGCTGAATCCAGAGCAGTTGGGCACAGCAGCTTCCAACAGCAAGATATTTTGCTTCAGTTGTGGGAGCAGCTATGGATGTTTGCTTCTTGCTGAACCATAAGATCAGTCTGTCTCCTAGAAACTGACAAGATCTACTGGTGCTTTTTCGATCTAGCTTACATCCTTCATAATCTGCATCTGAATATCCAACTAAATTGAAAGTAGAGTCTTTAGTACACCATAATCCCATATTTTGTGTGCCCTTGAGATATTTTTAAATCCTTTTGGCAGCTGAGAAATGCGATTGCTTAGAATTTGCTTGAAATCGAGCACACATGCAAATGACAAATACAATATCAGGACGACTGGTAGTTAGGTACAAAAATGAACCTATTAAACCTCTGTATAGTATCGCCTCCACTAATATTCCCCCTTGATCAATGTCCAATTTGACCGATGAACTCATGGGAGTGCTTGCAGCTGAGCATGTTTCCATGCCAAATTTCTTTAGCAATTCCTTCGTGTATTTAGTCTGAATGATAAAAATACCACTTTTCAATTGCTTCACTTAAAAATGTCAGTTCACCCATCATGCTCATCTCAAATTTGTCCTGCATCAACATAGCAAATTTCTCGCATAATTTGGGGTTAGTTGACCCAAATATAATGTCATCAACATAAATTTGAACAAGTAAAATATGATAATTCATAGAGAATTTGAACAAGGTCTAGTCAACTGATCCAACTGAAAAATTATGATCAGTTAGAAATTTTGAAAGAGTTTCATACCAAGCTCTTGGAGCTTGTTTTAGACCATATAAGGCTTTGTTCAAATGGTAGACATGATCAGGAAAAAGATGATTGATAAAACCTGGAGGTTGTTCCACATAGACTTCTTTCTGCAACTGACCGTTCAGAAATTCACTTTTTACATCCATTTGATATACTTCAAGGTTGTAGAGCCCAACTTAATACACGTAAAACCCATGCATTTATTTAATTATTAAATCCTTTAATTAATTTTAAATGAGTGTTAGCCATGCATGATTTTTGAAAATGCATTATTTTAAATTATTCATGTTTATGTGATGCACGTTAATATATTTCTCGAGTTTCATGTTTCAGGCGATCATTCGAGGCGGGATTGAGGAAAATACCCGGTGACGATTTCTGTCAATTTAAAAATGCGGTATTTTATTTTTAAGTTGTGGATGGGGCACTTTAAATGATTTGTTTAGTTTTAGCATTTTTAAGCCTAAATCATTTATTTAGTAATTTTAAGAGTTTAAAACTTTAAAATTAGCATTTTTGGGTGTGTGTATTTTAATTGAAGAGTTTATATTAAACTAGGTGGGATAGCCTTTTTATTAGTATTTTTATTAGTTAATTAGTACTAATTACACAAAAATTTAAACCCACACACACGTTTCTACCTCACACACACGTACACACTTTTACACACACCTGTGCACGACTAAACACACACACTCACTTCACGTTTCAGAATTTTATTATTTTGGAAGAGAGAAAACTAGGGTTCTTCACTCATAGAGCAGCCGCCCCCTCTTCTCTCCATCTTCTAGAAATTTTTCGTGTGAATTCTTCAAGGATTTTAGTGCCACGGTCGTCCCGGATCAAGCCTCGCACCGTTTCCGCTTCGATATCGTCGGTTCGGTAACGTTTGATATCATAAGGCACGTATATTCTGTTCTTTCTGCATCGATCCTGTCATATTATGTGTTGTGTTATTTTTATGTGTAAAAATTCATGTGTGACATTCGTCGTTTGAGCGGAAAATGGTTTGAATGCGTTTTGAAATAGTTTTTAGATCTGAAATCTCGTAACTTACTGTTCTGTTGAAAACTGCGATTTTTCGGTCGGGATTTTGGTAAAACTTTCAACTAGAAAATTGTAGAACTTTTCGATGCCTTCGATTTGATATAAAATTCGAGATTTTTGGATGAAAATTGAGTGAGTTATGGCGTTTTTCGTAGGACTGCTCAAACTGCGACTTTTACGTAAATTGTGTTCTTGAAGTTTTATTGTTGCAGGCTTCGTTGGGGATCAACGGGTGATCGCTGCTGTGTTTAGGTATATTGAGTATGAGTTTGGGGTGAGTCCGATGCTTCGTTTCGCGTCAATGGTCGTAGGTCGCATTAGAAATCGTAGGAATCAATTGGTGTCAAAATTTGAGTTTACGAATTTGATTGCTTGCTTGGTGTACGTCGTCGTTGGAATGTTTTTTTGGGAGTCGAGTCAGCGCCTTAGTGTCCTAGGATGAGCCTCCGGGTGTTGTCACGGTCTGTGTAATCGAAAATGGAGAGTTTAAGTTTCAGAGTCGCGAAATTCAGTACACTCGGCGCTCGAGCGGAAATTTCTCACCGCCCGAGCGCCATTCTTTCTGTCCAAGGGTTCTTCACAGTACACTCGGCGCTCGAGCGGAAATTTGTTACCGTCCGAGCGCGGACCCAGGCGCCCGAGAAGTAAAGTTTTACCGCCCGAGCGCTACCCCTTCTGTCCAAACATTTTGTTCTTGCTTCTTTTCAAGTTTTAATAGTAAGTGTATGTCTTTTATGGTTGGGAAATGTTCACACGACACTGTAGAGTTTGTTTCGGGGTTTGATGTTACGGTTAGTATGATTAAACGAGGTCGAGTCCCGAGTGAACTAGAATGACAAGCTATTTATGCACTTCGGTGGTGAACTCGAGTACCTACGTCTAAGTTATGCAAGTTAACTGTTGAAATTCATTTAGCATGTTCAGCAGCGGCTCCAAGTGAAATCCAATGAATCCCGCAATGCCAAGTAAGTATGTTTGACGTGCAAGAAAATATTTTAAATTTTTGAGGTATGCTACATGTCTTGTGACCAAATTATGTTTAGGATTGGAAAGCGTTAAATTATGAACGGGGACCAATCCGCCCGTAAAACTATGAACGGGTTAGATCGAGGTTGGAAAGCATTAAATTATGAACGGGGACCAACCAGCCCGTTAAATTATGAACGGGGATCTCATGTATGTGGCAGTGGATACGTCCCTGTCAGCCCAGTACTGTGGTTTGTCTGATCAGGCATTTATTATGTTATGGGTCACTTGCTTTGAAACATGCCTCTACGAAAAATGATGATGTTACGTATGTTCTAGTATGCAGTATGTTTATGACAAGTTTTCACGTTATGGCACGTCTACATTATGTACGTATGTTCAAGTTTTAGTACGCAAATTCAAGTTCAAGTATGTATGTTCTATTTTAAAAGTGCATGCGGTTTTATTATGTAGTACTCGTTATTTCCCAGTTTATACGTGTTGAGTCTTTAGAATCACTAGACTTGATCGATGCAGGTAAGTATGTTGATGAGGAGACAGGAGATGGCGACCAAGGGGCAGGCTTGGACTGAGCGAGAGTCTAACCCGAGGACCGCAATGTTTATGTTTTTATGCAAATGTTAATTTACTCTGATTTCATGCTTTGTGGGAAACATTTTGAGCAAACGTTTTGTGAGCAAATTATATTGTAGTTTTTTTGAACAACCATGTCTTATGGGGGACTTGGTTGAGATATTTTTATGGCAAACTTTGAATGTTACTTTATGTTTAAGAAAATTTTTAATTTTTCCGCAAA
The DNA here is from genome assembly GCF_022965805.1 of Primulina eburnea. NCBI lineage: Eukaryota > Viridiplantae > Streptophyta > Magnoliopsida > Lamiales > Gesneriaceae > Primulina > Primulina eburnea. The sequence goes on from NC_133105.1 coordinate 20,775,233, forward strand.
TTTTGAGTATGAAAAGTACGGTACGTTACAAAGGTTCTTGTATGATGCATAGGCTAGGAACATTCTGATGGCTTCCAGTCTTGTGACTGGTGCATATGTTTCATCATAGTCAATTCCTTCTTTCTGCCTTTATCCTTGTGCTACGAGTCTGGCTTTGTTGCGAGCAACTTAACATCTTCATTGAGTTTATTTCTGAATACCCACTTTGTACCAATAACTGTTTTACAAGCTGGTCTTGGAACTAAGTTCCAGACATGGTTATTGGTAAACTGATTGAGCATCTCTGGCATTGCATTTATCCAGTTGGGATCAGCAAGAGATTCATCAGTTTTCTTTAGTTCGAGTTGAGAGACAAAAGCAGAATGAATGAACAAATTTAGCATTTGATTTCTTGTTCTTACCGGGTCAGATGGATTACCTATTACTAATTCTGGAGGATATGATTTCTTCCATCTGATCTCAGTATTTGTTGTCTCCATATCAGCTACTACTTGTGTTGGCAACTGAACGTTTTCAGTTTCAGTTGGAGTTGTGTCAGTTTGTAGTTGATTATCATTTGTTTGCTCTATCAACTGATTGTTAGGAACAAATTCCTGTTGTACCGATTGATCTAGTATTTCAGGTTCAGGTGTTTGAAGATTATCTCTTCTGATATGATTATTTCCTTCAGTGTCTTCTTCAAAACTGATCACTGTAAAACGATTAACTAGCTCAACTGGATCAGTTGGCTTGACAGTTAGCACAGTTTCATCGAAAACAATATGAATAGATTCTTGAACATTTAAAGAGTTCTTATTAAAAACTCTATATGCTTTGCTAACTGAAGAATATCCAAGAAATATTCCCTCTGCAGATTTAGCATCAAAGGTTTTCAACTGGTTTTTACCATTATCAAGGATAAAGCATCTGCAGCAGAATATCTTGAAATAAGAAACCACACTTTTTCTTCCATGCCAGATCTCATAAGGTGTTTTCATATGATTCTTATTAGTCATCGATCTGTTCTGGGTATAACACGCAGTGTTTACTGCTTCAGCCCAAATTTTTTGACAAATACCAGAATCAGCAAGTATTGTTCTAGCAGCTTCTTTTAGTGTTTGATTTTTTCTTTCAGCTACACCATTTTGCTGAGGTGTTCTAGCTGCAGAGAGCTCATGCTTGATTCCAGTATCTTCTAAAAAATTTGAAAGGTTTTGATTGATGAATTCAGTCTCTCTGTCAATGGTCTTTGGTCGCATTAGAAATCATAGGAATCAATTGGTGTCAAAATTTGAGTTTACGAATTTGATTGCTTGCTTGGTGTACGTCGTCGTTGGAATGTTTTTTTTGGAGTCGAGTCAGTGCCTTAGTGTCCTAGGATGAGCCTCGGGGTGTTGTCATGGTCTGTGTAATCGAAAATGGAGAGTTTAAGTTTCAGAGTCGCGAAGTTCAGTACACTCAGCGCCCGAGCGGAAATTTCTCACCGCCCGAGCGCCATTCTTTCTGTCCGAGGGTTCTTCGCAGTACACTAGGCGCTCGAGCAGAAATTTTTTACCGCCCGAGCGCGGACCCAGGCGCTTGAGCGGTAAAGTTTTACCGCCCGAGCGCCACCCCTTCTGTCCAAACATTTTGTTCTTGCTTCTTTTCAAGTTTTAGTAGTAAGTGTATGTCTTTTATGGTTGGGAAATGTTCACACGACACTGTAGAGTTTGTTTCGGGGTTTGATGTTACGGTTAGTATGATTAAACGAGGTCGAGTCCCGAGTGAACTAGAATGACAAGCTATTTATGCACTTCGGTGGTGAGCTCGAGTACCTACGTCTAAGTTATGCAAGTTAAGTGTTGAAATTCATTTAGCATGTGCAACAGCGGCTCCAAGTGAAATCCAACGAATCCCGCAATGCCAAGTAAGTATGTTTGACGTGCAAGAAAATATTTTAAATTTTTGAGGTATGCTACATGTCTTGTGACCAAATTATGTTTAGGATTGGAAAGCGTTAAATTATGAACGGGGACCAATCCGCCCGTAAAACTATGAACGGGTTAGATCGAGGTTGGAAAGCGTTAAATTATGAACGGGGACCAACCAGCCCGTTAAATTATGAACGGGGATCTCATGTATGTGGCAGTGGATACGTCCCTGTCAGCCCAGTACTGTGGTTTGTCTGATCAGGCATTTATTATGTTATGGGTCACTTGCTTTGAAACATGCCTCTACGAAAAATGATGATGTTACGTATGTTCTAGTATGCAGTATTTTTATGACAAGTTTTCACGTTATGGCACGTCTACGTTATGTACGTATGTTCAAGTTTTAGTACGCAAATTCAAGTTCAAGTATGTATGTTCTATTTTAAAGTTGCATGCGGTTTTATTATGTAGTACTCGTTATTTCCCAGTTTATACGTGTTGAGTCTTTAGAATCACTAGACTTGATCGATGCAGGTAAGTATGTTGATGAGGAGACAGGAGGTGGCGACCAAGGGGCAGGCTTGGACTGAGCGAGAGGCTAACCCGAGGACCGCAATGTTTATGTTTTTATGCAAATGTTAATTTACTCTGATTTCATGCTTTGAGGGAAACATTTTGAGCAAACGTTTTGTGAGCAAATTATATTGTAGTTATTTTGAACAACCATGTCTTATGGGGGACTTGGTTGAGATATTTTTTTGGCAAACTTTGAATGTAACTTTATGTTTAAGAAAATTTTTAAACTTTCCGCAAATTTTGAGTATGAAAAGTACGGTACGTTACAAAGGTTCTTGTATGATGCATAGGCCAGGAACATTCTGATGGCTTCCAGTCTTGCCACTGGTGCATATGTTTCATCATAGTCAATTCCTTCTTTCTGCCTATATCTTTGTGCTACGAGTCTGGCTTTTTTGCGAGCAACTTAACATCTTCATTGAGTTTATTTCTGAATACCCACTTTGTACCAATAATTGTTTTACAAGCTGGTCTTGGAACTAAGTTCCAGACATGGTTATGGGTAAACTGATTGAGCATCTCTTGCATTGCATTTATCCAGTTAGGATCAGCAAGAGGTTCATCAGTTTTATTTAGTTCGAGTTGAGAGACAAAAGCAGAATGAATGAACAAATTTAGCATTTGATTTCTTGTTCTTACCGGGTCAAATGGATTACCTATTACTAATTCTGGAGGATATGATTTCTTCCATCTGATCTCAGTATTTGCTGTCTCCATATCAGCTACTACTTGTGTTGGCAACTGAACGTTTTCAGTTTCAGTTGGAGTTGTGTCAGTTTGTAGTTGATTATCATTTGTTTGCTCTATCAACTGATTGTTAGGAACAAATTCCTGTTGTACCGATTGATCTAGTATTTCAGGTTCAGGTGTTTGAAGATTATCTCTTCTAATATGATTATTTCCTTCAGTGTCTTCTTCCAAACTGATCACTGTAAAACGATTAACTAGCTCAACTGGATCAGTTGGCTTGACAGTTAGCACAGTTTCATCGAAAACAATATGATTAGATTCTTGAACATTTAAAGAGTTCTTATTAAAAACTCTATATGCTTTGCTAACTGAAGAATATCCAAGAAATATTCTCTCTGCAGATTTAGCATCAAAGGTTTTCAACTGGTTTTTACCATTATCAAGGATAAAGCATCTGCAGTCGAATATCTTGAAATAAGAAACCACACTTTTTCTTCCATGCCAGATCTCATAAGGTGTTTTCATATGATTCTTATTAGTCATCGATCTGTTCTGGGTGTAACACGCAGTGTTTACTGCTTCAGCCCAAACTTTTTGAGAAATACCAGAATCAGCAAGTATTGTTCTAGCAGCTTCTTTTAGTGTTTGATTTCTTCTTTCACCTACACCATTTTGCAGAGGTGTTCTAGCTGCAGAGAGCTCATGCTTGATTCCAGTATCTTCTAAAAAATTTGAAAGGTTTTGATTGATGAATTCAGTCTCTCTGTCAATGGTCTTTGGTCGCATTAGAAATCGTAGGAATCAATTGGTGTCAAAATTTGAGTTTACGAATTTGATTGCTTGCTTGGTGTACGTCGTCGTTGGAATGTTTTTTTGGAGTCGAGTCAGCGCCTTAGTGTCCTAGGATGAGCCTCGGGGTGTTGTCACGGTCTGTGTAATCGAAAATGGAGAGTTTAAGTTTCAGAGTCGCGAAGTTCAGTACACTCGGTGCCCGAGCGGAAATTTCTCACCGCCCGAGCGCCATTTTTTCTGTCCGAGGGTTCTTCGCAGTACACTCGGCGCTCGAGCAGAAATTTTTTACCGCCCGAGCGCGGACCCAGGCGCCCGAGCGGTAAATTTTTACCGCCCGAGCGCCACCCCTTCTGTCCAAACATTTTGTTCTTGCTTCTTTTCAAGTTTTAATAGTAAGTGTATGTCTTTTATGGTTGTGAAATGTTCACACGACACTGTAGAGTTTGTTTCTGGGTTTGATGTTACGGATAGTATGATTAAACGAGGTCGAGTCCCGAGTGAACTAGAATGACAAGCTATTTATGCACTTCGGTGGTGAGCTCGAGTACCTACGTCTAAGTTATGCAAGTTAAGTGTTGAAATTCATTTAGCATGTGCAGCAGCGGCTCCAAGTGAAATCCAACGAATCCCGTAATGCCAAGTAAGTATGTTTGACGTGCAAAAAAATATTTTAAATTTTTGAGGTATGCTACATGTCTTGTGAACAAATTATGTTTAGGATTGGAAAGCGTTAAATTATGAACGGGGACCAATCCGCCCGTTAAACTATGAACGGGTTAGATCGAGGTTGGAAAGCGTTAAATTATGAACGGGGACCAACCAGCCCGTTAAATTATGAACGAGGATCTTATGTATGTGGCAGTGGATACGTCCCTGTCAGCCCAGTACTGTGGTTTGTCTGATCAGACATTTATTATGTTATGAGTCACTTTCTTTGAAACATGCCTCTACGAAAAATGATGATGTTACATATGTTCTAGTATGCAGTATGTTTATGACAAGTTTTCACGTTATGGCACGTCTACGTTATGTACGTATGTTCAAGTTTTAGTACGCAAATTCAAGTTCAAGTATGTATGTTCTATTTTAAAGTTGCATGCGATTTTATTATGTAGTACTCGCTATTTCCCAGTTTATAAGTGTTGAGTCTTTAGACTCACTAGACTTGATCGATGCAGGTAAGTATGTTGATGAGGAGACAGGAGGTGGCAACCAAGGGGCAGGCTTGGACTGAGCGAGAGGCTAACCCGAGGACCGCAATGTTTATGTTTTTATGCAAATGTTAATTTACTCTGATTTCATGCTTTGAGGGAAACATTTTGAGCAAACGTTTTGTGAGCAAATTATATTGTAGTTATTTTGAACAACCATGTCTTATGGGGGACTTGGTTGAGATATTTTTATGGCAAACTTTGAATGTTACTTTATGTTTAAGAAAATTTTTAATTTTTCCGCAAATTTTGTGTATGAAAAGTACGGTACGTTACAGTTGGTATCAGAGCCAGGTTCTTGTAAAGGGTTACGCCTACCGCCAGCCGCAAGAAGCTCACAAAGTCGCACCTCAAGTCTGTAAGTTTTAAAGTTTCAAAACTCTATGCTATATAATATTGATTAAGTCATGATTTCAGCATGTTCATGTTTAAGTTCAAATTTCGTGCATCGTATGTCATTCATATCATAGTCATGCATGTTGGGTTTACGTGTTGGGTAATTCATTGGAACAGTATGCCTCCTAGACGTATGATTAATCAGGAAGCTAGGGAGGAGGACAGAGAGCCTCGACTTGAGGGAAGAGCCAATCCTCCACCACCACCACCAGATATGCAGGCGCAGATGCTTGCTGGTATGACGCAGTTCTTCGCGCAGTTTGCGAGGAACCAGACTGTTGTAGGCCCCGAGGAGAGGCCTAGACCATAGGCAGTATATGAGAGGTTTCGGAGGATGAGTCCAAAGGAGTTTTCGCGTACTACTGACCCGATGGTAGCTGAGGGATGGATCAAGTCCATCGAGGTAATATTTGACTTTATGGAGCTGACTGACGCTGACAGGTTCAGATGTGATATATTCTTGCTGTCAGGGGATGCTAGACTATGGTGGGAGAGTGCATCAGTGGCAGTAAAATTGCAGACTCTGTCGTGGAACGGATTCAAAGAGGTGTTCTACGCCAAGTACTTCACTGAAGAGGTAGGCTCTCGTCTGACCAGGGAATTTATGACGCTGAGACAGGGAGACAGTAGTGTGGCAGATTTTGTCAGAAAGTTTGAGAGGGGGTGTTACTTCGTACCCCTCATTGTGAATGACGCCCAAGCAAAACTGAGGCATTTCATGGATGGATTGCGGCCGATCTTGCGCCGTGATGTGAGGGTAGCTGGCCCTACTTCTTATGCAATCGCCGTATCTAGGGCTTTGGCGGCGGAACAAGACCAGCGAGATATTGAGGCTGACAGGTTGAGCAAGAGGCCCTACCAAGCGCCGCAGCACCAGCAGCAGCAGCATCAGATGCCCCAGTTCAAGAAACCGTATCAGGGGTCACCAGGGAAGATGCCGTATCATGGACCACCAAAGGGCAAGGGCCCAATTCAGCAGCAGGGGGCGCCTCAGAAGCCCGTTGCTTACCCAGTGTTTCCTAAATGCAACTGCCAGCACCCGGGCAGTGCTTATATGGATCAGGCAACTGCTTCAAGTGTGGAGCTAGCGACCACATGCTGAAAGAGTGCCCGCAGTGGAAGCAGCCAACCCAGGGCAGGGTATTCGCCATGCATGCGCAGGAGGCGGACCCAGACACCACTTTACTGATTGGTAAACTTTTCTACCTAAGCTCAATATTATTTTGCCTTGCATGTGGAATTTTTACTTGGGATTATTAGCGTGCTAGTAATATTTTGTGTGCCTAGGGATATTGAGTTGTATTATGCTTGAGGTATGATAGTAATTTTGGGAATATAAGTTTTGTATTGTGCTAACGCATCTCAGGAAACATTTTTATTAAGAGATTATCCACAACTGCACTGATAGACTCAGGAGCCACTCACTCCTTCATATCGGAGACGTTTGCTAATCATTTGGACCTCAAGTCCATTGGCCTAGACGTGAACTTTTCAGTGACAGTCCCATCAGGGGAAGAGCTGTTAGCTATCAGTGTGGTCAGAGATATCGATCTAGAATTGCATGACCACCTAGTATATGCAGATTTAATCCTATTGCCGATGCCAGAATTCGACATCATATTGGGAATGGACTGGCTGACTAAGAAAAGAGTTCTTATCGACTTTCAGAAGAGATCAGTGCTAGTCAGACCATTGGGCATGGAGCAGTTTCTTTTTGAGCCAGCCAGATTGAGGAGTTTCCCGCGAGTGATCTCTTGCATGCAGGCGAGGAGACTAATTTATAAGGGGTGTCAGGCTTTCTTGGCCAGTGTCATCTCAGCACCGGACGTGCCCACTCCTTCCATATCAGGGGTGCCAGTAGTCAGAGATTTCCCAGACGTCTTTCCAGACGACGTCGCAGGCCTTCAACCAGATAGAGATGTAGAGTTTACAATCGATCTCATGCCAGGCACAGTCCCAATCTCTAAGGCACCGTACAGATTAGCTCCAGCAGAGATGTTAGAACTTAAGCAGCAGATCCAGGAGCTCTTAGACAAGGAGTTTATCCGCCCGAGTTTCTCACCATGGGGCGCGCCAGTACTCTTTGTGAAAAAGAAGGATGGGAGCATGAGACTTTGCATCGATTACCGTGAGTTGAACAAGGTAACAATCAAGAACAAATACCCACTTCCTAGAATCGAAGACTCGTTTGATCAATTGCAGGGAGCCACAGTGTTCTCTAAGATAGATCTTCGATCAGGGTATCATCAGCTGAAAGTGAAGGATGCAGATGTCCACAAAACAGCCTTCAGAACCAGATATGGGCATTACGAGTTCTTAGTAATGCCATTTGGATTGACAAATGCTCCAGCAATCTTCATGGACCTCATGAACCGAGTATTTCATCCCTACCTGGATCAGTTCGTCATCGTGTTTATCGACGACATTCTCATATACTCGAAGAGCCATGAGGAGCATAGCCAACACTTGAGGACAGTCTTACAGGTTCTGCAGAGTCGTAAGTTGTTTGCAAAGTTTAGTAAGAGCGAGTTTTGGTTGCAGAAAGTAGCGTTTTTGGGGCATGTAGTATCTAGCAGTGGAATCAAGGTGGATCCAGCGAAAGTAGCAGCTGTCAAGGAATGGGTTGAGCCGAAGAATGCATCATAAATCCGCAGCTTTTTGGGTTTAGCTGGTTACTACCGTAAGTTTATTAATGGATTTTCATCCATAGCAGTGCCACTCACTTCACTAACCAAGAAAAATGCCAAATTTGTGTGGAGTGATGAATGTCAGAAGAGCTTCGATACGTTGAAGCAAGCTCTTATTTCGGCGCCAGTGCTAGCCATGCCGACAGGGCAAGGAGAATTTGTGCTTTATACCGATGCATCTAAGCTCGGGTTAGGCGCAGTATTGATGCAGCAGGGTCGGGTTATAGCTTATGCTTCCAGGAAGTTGAAAGTGCACGAGAAGAACTACCCTACGCACGATCTTGAGTGAGCCGCCGTTGTCTTCGCACTGAAAATTTGGAGACACTACCTATACGGCGAGAAATGCCAGATTTTCACCGATCATAAGAGTCTCAAATATTTCTTCACGCAGAAAGATTTGAATATGAGACAGAGACGATGGTTGGAACTTGTGAAAGATTACGACTGCGAAATTAGCTACCATCCGGGAAAGGCTAATGTTGTCGCAGACGCTTTGAGCAGAAAAGTTTCCGTCATAGCTCAGTTATCAGCACAGAGACCCCTTCAGTCTGAGATTCAGAAGTTTGGTCTAGAGATTTATCGTGAGGGCAGAGCCCCTAGGCTGTCTAATATGATAGCCAAATCTGATTTGCTAGACCGTATCCGAGCAGGTCAGTCTTCAGATGAGCAGTTACAGAAATGGAGACTGAAAGATGAGGCCAAGGGCAGTGCTTTGTACACAGTTTCAGACGGCATTGTGAGATACAGAGGTAGAATGTGGGTGCCTAGTGGTGGTTCGATCAGACAGGATATTTTGGCAGAGGCACACGCATCTCCGTATTCTATCCATCTAGGAGGTACCAAGATGTATAAGGACTTAGATTCTGTATTGGTGGCCAGGGATGAAGAGAGACATCCGCAGGTTTGTGTCTGAATGCCTCACTTGTCAGCAGGTGAAGGCAGAACATCAGAGGCCAACGAGATTGGTTAAGCCACTCACCATCCCAGAGTGGAAATGGGAGAACATCACGATGGACTTTGTCATTGGACTGCCTAGATCAGTCAGGGGCTTTAATGCCATTTGGGTTATAGTGGACCGACTCACCAAGTCAGCGTATTTTCTACCGATGAAGACGACCTTCTCCATGACGCGGTATGCGGAGCTTTATATCCGGGAGATAGTCCGTTTGCATGGGTTCCCAGTTTCGATTGTATCCGAAAGGGACCCGAGGTTTACGTCGTCCTTCTGGAAGAGCTTACACGTCGCCATGGGAAAGAAGTTGATTTTCAGTACAGCTTTTCACCCGCAGACAGATGGTAAGTCTGAGCGAGTGATTCAGATTTTAGAGGATTTGCTGAGAGCCTGCATGATTGATTTTCAAGAAACCTGGGAGTCTAGACTACCTCTAGTGGAGTTCACATACAACAACAGCTTCCAAGCATCCATTGGTATGGCTCCCTATGAGGCGTTGTATGGAAGGAAGTGCAGGTCACCAGTTCATTGGGATGAAGTTGGTGAGAGAGAAGAACTTGGTCCAGAAATAGTTCAGCAGACCGCAGCAGTAGTAGCCAAGATTCGGGACAGAATGAAGACCGCCCAAAGCCGTCAAAAGAGCTATGCTGATAAGAGAAGGAGAGATCTCGAGTTTGCCGTCGGTGATCACGTATTCGTCAAGATAGCACCCATGAAGGGTGTGATGAGATTTGGGAAAAAGGGCAAGCTGAGTCCGAGGTTCATTGGGCCGTTTGAGATTTTGGACAAAGTTGGGACACTAGCCTATCGTGTTGCCCTTCCGCCGAATCTGGCCGGGGTGCACAATGTGTTCCATGTCTCGATGCTGAGGAAATATTTGGCTAATCCTTCGCACATTCTGAGTTATGAGCCGTTGCAGCTGGCTCCAGACCTGGCTTATGAGGAGAAACCAGTCCAAATCCTAGACAGGCAAGAGCGTAGGCTCCGGAACAGAGTGACTAAGCTAGTCAAAGTTCGGTGGCTAAACCAATCAGTGGAAGAAGCCACGTGGGAGTCAGAGGCAGATATGAGACTTCGCTACCCGGAGTTGTTTGGTAAGACTTAATTTCGAAGACGAAATTTTTATAAGTGGGGGAGGAACTGTAGAGCCCAACTTAATACACCTAAAACCCATGCATTTATTTAATTAGTAAATCCTTTAATTAATTTTAAATGAGTTTTAGCCATGCATGATTTATGAAAATGCATTATTTTAAATTATTCATGTTTATGTGATGCACGTTAAAATATTTCTCGAGTTTCATGTTTCAGGCGATCATTCGATGCGGGATTGAGGAAAAGGCCCGGTGACGATTTCTGGAAATTGAAAATGCGGTATTTATTTTTAAGTTGTGGATGGGGCACTTTAAATGATTTGTTTAGTTTTAGCATTTTTAAGCTTAAATCATTTAGTTAGTAATTTTAAGAGTTTAAAACTTTAAAATTAGCATTTTTGTGTGTGTGTTACTTTAATTGTAGAGTTTATATTAAAGTAGGTGGGTTAGCCTTTTTATTAGTATTTTTATTAGTTAATTAGTACTAATTACACAGAAATTTAAACCCACACACACGTTTCTACCTCACACACACGTACACACATTTACACACACCTGTACACGACTAAACACACACACTCACTTCACGTTTCAGAATTTTATTATTTTGAAAGAGAGAAAACTAGGATTCTTCACTCATAGAGCAGCCGCCCCCTCTCATCTCCATCTTCTAGCAATTTTTCGTGTGAATTCTTCAAGGATTTTAGTGCCACGGTCGTCCCGAATCAAGCCTCGCACCGTTTCCGCTTCGATATCGCCGGTTCGGTAACGTTTGATATCATAAGGCACGTATATTCTATTCTTTCTGCATCGATCCTGTCATATTATGTGTTGTGTTATTTTTATGTGTAAAAATTCATGTGTGACATTCGTCGTTTGAGCGGAAAATGGTTTGAATACGTTTTGAAATACTTTTTAGATCTGAAATCTCGTAACTACTGTTCTGTTGAAAACTGTGATTTTTCGGTTGGGATTTTGGGAAAACTTTCAACTATAAAATTGTAGAACTTTTTGATGCCTTCGATTTGATATAAAATTCGAGATTTTTGGATGAAAACTGAGTGAGTTATGGCATTTTTCGTAGGACTGCTCAAACTGCGACTTTTACGTAAATTGTGTTCTTGAAGTTTTATTGTTCCGGGCTTCGTTCGGGATCAACGGGTGATATCGCTGCTGTGTTTAGGTATATTGAGTATGAGTTTGGGGTGAGTTCGATTCTTCGTTTCGCGTCAATGGTCGTTGGTCGCATTAGAAATCGTAGGAATCAATTGGTGTCAAAATTTGAGTTTACGAATTTGATTGCTTGCTTGGTGTACGTCGTCGTTGGAATGTTTTTTTGGAGTCGAGTCAGCGCCTTAGTGTCCTAGGATGAGCCTCGGGGTGTTGTCACGGTCTGTGTAATCGAAAATGGAGAGTTTAAATTTCAGAGTCGCGAAGTTTAGTACACTCGGCGCCCGAGCGGAAATTTCTCACCGCCCGAGCGCCATTCTTTCTGTCCGAGGGTTCTTCGCAGTACACTCGGCGCTCGAGCGGAAATTTGTTACCGCCCGAGCGCGGACCCAGGCGCCCGAGCGGTAAAGTTTTACCGCCCGAGCGCCACCCCTTCTGTCCAGACATTTTGTTCTTGCTTCTTTTCAAGTTTTAATAGTAAGTGTATGTCTTTTATGGTTGGGAAATGTTCACACGACACTGTAGAGTTTGTTTCGGGGTTTGATGTTACGGTTAGTATGATTAAACGAGGTCGAGTCCCGAGTGAACTAGAATGACAAGCTATTTATCCACTTCGGTGGTGAGCTCGAGTACCTACGTCTAAGTTATGCAAGTTAAGTGTTGAAATTCATTTAGCATGTGCAGCAGCGGCTCCAAGTGAAATCCAACGAATCCCGCAATGCCAAGTAAGTATGTTTGACGTGCAAGAAAATATTTTAAGTTTTTGAGGTATGCTACATGTCTTGTGACCAAATTATGTTTAGGATTGGAAAGCGTTAAATTATGAACGGGGACCAATCCGCCCGTTAAACTAACATTCAAAAGCAGGAAAGAAAACCTCAATCTACCCCGCTCACTAGTCTCTCTATCTCAATCTAAAGGATCTATCGCTCTGATACCACCTGTTGTGGGGATCCAGACGCTAATCATCTTCTTAATCGTAATTGGGACTAATTTAATCAATTACAATAAAAAGGGTCTAATTTTTTTTTTTTAAAAAATGCGGAAGGTAATGGAATCATTCTATTATACAAACCAGTATAATAATACAAATCCTGTATAACATGCATCTAGTCCAAAACTAAGGTTCAACTACTACAATCAAGTAATAAAACCTATCTATATCCAAGTCCGGAATCACCACTCTAATCTCGATCTTTCTTCACCTCTGTGACCCTGAACTGTCCCACCTGTTGCCATGCACACATACAAACAAGACAACAGCCGGATAACTCCGGTGAGATATAAATATCCCAGTATAAACAATGTATCAATGCAATCATATAAAACATATATAAAAGCATAAACAATCATTAAAACATGTATCCAATCTGACTACATGAATCAATATGAATCTGTATTTAAAACAAGGACTCATTCCTAACCTAGGGATCCCGATCTAATTTAGACTTCGGCATGCTGTATCGAATGTCTACAATAGAAGTCGATCTACATCTAATCTCATCAATACACCATAAGTCTAGAGTCTTAGCGGTTCTGACCAAGACTCGGCGGTACTGCCCTAGCTAGGCTGATCTTCCCTATACTCAAATTATTTTTCTGCTATAAATTCAATAGACTAAACATATCAAGATGATAATTTGAAAATATCAATGCAATAAAATAAAGTATGTGATTTAAGGAAACTCAAGTCAAACCTAACTCGAGTTGTGCAATCCCGAATCAACATTTATTTATACCTTTCGTTATGTTGCTCTGATACAACCGAAGTCTCGACTCACAGTCTGTCAATGTTCAATCTGGCAATGACAATATCAATATTCTGTATCAATATTCTATTTAAATCAAGACATCTCTGTCTTATCAAATTCTGACGGTACAACCGTATAATTATGTGTATATATATATATATATATATATATATATATATATATATATATATATACACATAATTATACGGTTGTACCGTCAGAATTTGATAAGACAGAGATGTCTTGATTTAAATAGAATATTGATACAGAATATTGATATTGTCAATATATGTACATACACGCACATGCAAAGGACGAGTGGCTTAATCTTTGTAGCACACGTCTCGCGCATATGCGCGACTCCATCTGTGCATATGCGCGAGACACTCGGCCTCCGCGCGTATCATACACATCGCCTCGCGCATATGCGCCACTCATCTTCGCACATATGCGCGAGGCTCTCTGGAGTTCCTCCACTACAAGAAAATCTTCATTCAACAACAGATCAACGACAACGGTTTTTTATAAAAAGCGTTGTGTTTTGTCTTTTAACAACGAATTCAAGAAAAACCATTGTCGTAGGCTCAAAAAACCCGCTCATAGACAACAGTTTCTTAAAAACTGTTGTCATTGATATGTCTACGACAACGGTTTTTAAAAACCGTTGTCTATTAGCGTGTTTTTTTGGTCTACGACAACGGTTATTAAAAACCGTTGTCTATTAGCGTGTTTTTTTTTGGGCTACGACAACGGTTTTTAATAACCGTTGTCTATTAGCTTGTTTTTTTGGGGATACAACAACGGTTTTTAAAAACCGTTGTCTATTAGCGTGTCCTTTTAGGCCTACGACAACGGTTTTCAAAAACCGTTGTCTATTAGCGGTTTTTTTTCGAGCTAGGACAACGGTTTTTAAAAACCGTTGTCTATTAGCGTGTCTTTTTTGGCCTACGACAATGGTTTTTAAAAACCGTTGTCTATTAGCTTGTTTTTTTGTTGGCCTACGACAACGGTTTTAAAAATCGTTGTCTTTTATTAAAAACCGTTGTCTATTAGCGGTTTTTTTTCCAGCTACGACAACGGTTTTTAAAATCCGATGTCGTAGAATTTTTATAAAATAATTTGTAGTATTATAATACACTACAACGGTTTTTAAAAACCATTGTCGTAGAACGTTTACGACAACGGTTTCATGAAAACACAACGTTAATTAGCGACGGTTTTAGGACAAAACACAACGTTAATTAGCGACGGTGGAAAAAACGGTCGCTAATATTAACGACGGTTTTGTATATACCGTCGCTAAATTCCTATTCGCGATGGTTCTATTTGCGACCGTAGCTTTTACAACCGTCGCTATATTGAATACAAAATACCGTCGCTAATATTAGCGACGGTATAGCCAAAACCTGTAGCAAATTTCAAAAATTCGATCCCGCCTGATTCTCCCTCCATTTTTAGCGACGGTTTGATATATACTGTCGCTACATTCATATTCGCGACGGTTTAAACGAGAACCGTTGCTACTATTTGCGAATGTATCATGTACAACCGTCGCTATATTGAATATAGCGACAGTACGCAAACTACCGTCGCTAAAATTAGCGATGGTTTAGCAAACACCCGTCGAAAATTTCAAAAATTCGATCCCACCTGATTCTCCTTCCACCACTCTCTATAAATACATACAAAATCGTCGCAAAAATGCAGCTACGACAACTGGTTTTCATTTGCGACGGTTTTCAATGTCGTCGCAAATTTTAATAGCATTTTTATACTACCGATGTAGTTGGTATAAAAGACAACGGTTTTAAACCCTTGCAAAATCGTTGTCGTTGGTAGAAAATACAACGGTTTAACACCGTTGCAAAACCGTTGTCGTTGGTAGAAAAGACAACGGTTTAAAACCGTTGTCGTTGAAGACACTTTCAACAACACCCTCAGTTACAAAAGTCGAAAATGGCCTACGACAACGGATTTTATCCGTTGTCATTTGGCGTTTTTGTTGTAGTGCTCGCTTAGGCTTCGCGCATATGAGCGACATCTTCCGCGCATATGGGCGAGGTCTTCTACCTGTTTGGCGCAGGTGCGCGCATCCGGTCGCGCATGTGCGCCGATGCTACTGTCCTCGCACATAAAATTTCACACACGATATCATTTCGTGTCTCGGTTAGCCCTTTCATAATCATCTTGATTAACAATCAATAATCTTAATTTAACACGATATAAAATCTTGGGCATTACATATACTTTGAGTATGAATAAATCTCAGAAGAAACAACAAGTTTTTTAGAGTAGTTCGCGTCGTGTCTTTCTCGACTGCCACTACAAAAAAAAAAATTAGCGACGGTCAATCCGTCGCTAAAACCGTCGCTTAAAGGGTAAAGCGACGGTTTTAACGACGGTTTGGCAGTCCGTAACAGAAGTGCGCGTCGCCTTCTCAAAGCGACTATTTATGAACACCCGTCGCTTAGTAGCGACGGTTAAATTGAAGAAGACCGTCGCTTTTAATAGCGACGGTGTATATATAAACCGTCGCTACAAAAAGCGACGGTTATTCAAACATTGTCGCTATATTTAGCGACGGTTTTCTGAAACCGTCGCTATAGTAAGCGACGGTATGTCAATACCCGTCGCTATTTTAATCGGCGATTTTTTAAAAAAACCGTCTTGCGACGGTCATATATGCAGGGTTCACAACCGTATAAACACTGTCAAAAAATTCACAAATTAATGAAATGTTTACACAACCGTGTTAATACTGCCATAAAATTCACCAATAAACTACTACACAAAAATTAAAATCATGTATTAAATTTTCTGTAATAAAAAAACTTTAAAACCTGATGTACGGGAAGATATGGAGTTCCACGTAACACGTGAGGATTGCATCGACGAGCAAATCTACGATATAAACACGAAAATATGTTGGTACAAATTAAATAAATCGAAATTTCGAAAAAATTGATAGATTTCGCTACTACCAGAGGTAGGTGAAAAATCGTATAAGAAAATGTTCGTGAACCTCGGTATATATAGAATCATAGCGACGATTTTTGAAAAAACCGTCGCTATATAGCGCGGTTCAAGAAAAACCGTGGCTTTGTAGCGACGGTTAAAGCATAACCGTTGCAATAAAGCGACGGGTAAAGCACAACCGTCGCTAATGTAGCGACGATTTATGTATAACCGTCGCTATTTGAGCGACAGAATTACTTAAACCGTTGCTATATTGCGACTGTTCGACAAACCCGTCGCCATTTTGTGCGATGGGTAAAAATAACGACGGGTAATTCGAACAGTCGCAGATCGGCGACGGTTCAACTTTAACCGTGGCTAAACTTAACGACGGTTTTTAAAAACCGTTGCTATTTAAAAATTTAACGACAGTTTAAATAATCTGTCGTTAAATATAACGACGGACATATATTTAGCCGTCGCTATTATAACGACGGTTTTTGTAAACGGTCGCTTAATTTGATAAGCGACGGTTTTATAAAAACTGTCGTTAATATAGCGACGGTTTATGAGAAGTCGTCGCTAATGTAGCGACGGTTATTCTTAAACCGTCGCTATTATAACGACAGGTTTTATTATATTGTCGCTTGATTTAATAAGCGACGGTTGTATAACTAATCGTCGCTATATAGCGACGGTACAACAAAATCGTCGCTATAATAGCGACGGGTTTTCTAAAAACCGTCGCTAAGTTATCCGTTTTTTTGTAGCGTGCTCTTCTCGCCTATTTATAGGCTTCTCTTTCAACTGTAACATTAAATAATATTTGAATCTTTATATTCGTTGATTGCCACGTCACTATTGTTCTGACATTTTTACACTGTAGACTCTTATATGCGGCGTTCCTCTCCGAGTTGCAGTCTGCTTTTGTACTACTGTCAGTTGAACGGTTGAATGTCCTTTTCAACAACTGAATATGTGTACAACTTCGCTGTGAGCTCGTCACTGATTGATTTCCAACTGATCAGTTATTTCTCTACGTTAGTTCAATTCAGCTGGATCCAGTTTCCTTTGATGATTCACGCAATACTTTTCAGTTTAGGCAAACTGTACAGTTCGATTTCTTGATCAGTTAATCCAATAAATATATAGTTTGTCAAACAGCCGAAGTTATGTTTCCAACATCCTTAAATTCTATTTCTTACATTATCTACTTTTTAACCAAGTGCAACCTTAGAGTGCATGCATAATGGTTTAATTTATTAACTACCAACTGAATCAAATAGTTTTTCAATTACAGCATGGTATGTGACCCAACTTAATTATGAGACGATGTAAATTTTGTTCTAGATTTCGTAATTTTTTACTTGTAAAATTTATTATTTCTCGAGAGGTTTCAGTTTAAACATATAGAAAATATTCATGTTAGTTTATTGATGTCTTTCATGCATGCATGCACAGACATGATATTTAGGGGACTAAATTGAACCTTAAATCAGAGTGGCTTCGCCCATATGCCAAGTTGTTGATATATTAGTGATTATCCTGTTTTAGAATACGGGCTCAAAGCTGTAAAATATTTATTTGGAGTGCACCTGAATGATATATCAGAGGAGAAAGATATTGAAATTAATAAAACATAATTATTTGTGGAATGAGGAAGTAAGAGGTAGACTGATGTTTCTTATTCTTGGAATATAATTTTTTTGTTGTTAATTTTGTTAATTATTATTTTTAGTGTATACTTGAATAGATGTTTGCAGTTGTAAAGTGAACAAGAAGATCAAGTATTGGTATCTCAATGTATTGTCCTTGTTAACCTTTTTAAGTTGTATGTATTAAATGTGTGTTTGTTTGGAGAGTGCAATGCGAACTGTGTTTCAGTCCAGTTTCGTTTTCCTAACCAATAATTGCAGCAGTATCAATGAGAATCTTGTCACATTCTTAAAATGGTTATTTATGGACCTCTTAAGTCAATTTCGATCTAGAAACAAGACAAATGTGCCTAGCTGTGTGCTGTGATACGAAAAGAAAATTTACCGTTGTTTCATTATCCCAAAACAATTCATATGAACTACTTTTCATCAATCTGAGCATGACATTCGTTTCTGTACTGTGCTTGTCAAACATAGCCGGTTGGAAATGTGAGATAACGAAGGAAGTTACATACCAAGAAGCAATGAAGTTGCTAAATAACAAATAGAGCCGTAGCCTAAACTAAATCACCTTTTCCAAGGGCATGGAAATTTATCTAAGTTATGCTGCCTGCAGCAATCATGAATTACGAATTTAACTAATAAAAACTCCGAGTAAGAATATACAATTGGTTGAGATAGTGTAGTAGGCATACAGGAGGAGCATTACTTTGTGGCGAAATCAATATTGGAATTATTTCGATAATCGAAAACTTGACTGATGAGCTCACTTGCAAACTTGCTGTAAATTTCATTTAATGATGTCATATCCTTATCACTGTGGTAGCTATTTGTTGCTTGAATTTTCAAATATCATTCCGGTAAATTCAAAACATTATGATGTTTAGTACTTTAGTTGTGCTATCATTGGCGATATCTGCTGCAATATCCTGATACTGCTTTGCAGTGTTTCTTGTCAAGCTGAATTCGAGGAATATGTGCAGCTTTTGTACTCAAGACCTATTTCTATTTAAAGTTTTACATGTAAAAGAAAATAAATGGTAATAATAAACAGCTAGAAGGAATTGAGCTTGTGTATAAATTGTCCAATTAGGTTTATTTAGATTGACCCTGTCCTGGACTCTATTGGATAACAAATATCTTTTACCTATTTAGACAACAGATGCTATTTATGCTTCCTCTTTTTCTTACAATAATCATGTGTTCCACGTGTCAGTTGGTTTTCACTAGTGATTTACTACCAGGGCCTCTGTTGTCTATGTGCTAATATAGTGGCTTTGCGGATATGGCAGAATACAACAACAAATATATAATCTGAGGGTTTGCAAGAAGAGTGAGATCCAGATGAGTGGTTCCAATAACGAAGTATCAACTCAGATTCCAACCCAAGCTCAATCTCTTGTTGAAGGATCTGGAGCTGTTCTGGTATCCGAGTATAAGCCTGTTCATGATGTGGACTACCTACAGGTTTGTTGATCATGTGCCAATCCTATGTCAAATTGATAAATCTTTGTAACAATAAATTGGAAATTTGGATGGTTATTTTTATGCGTCTTATTGATTTTAGCTTTTATGTTTTTGTTTGTAGCTATCTTTTAATTCCTATTGTGACTTAGAATTGTTGTTGAACGGTGAATTATTTTAGCACTTACTTCCTTTAACAGGAGTTACTAGCAATTCAGCAAGAAGGACGTAGAGCAATTGGATTTTTTGGGACAAGAAATATGGGTTTCATGCACCAAGAACTTATTGAGATTCTAAGCTATGCATTGGTTATAACGGTATTACACACAATAATTAATCTGACTTATCACTATGAATGGTGATTCTTTGACTTTCTGACGTTCACTCTTTTATTTCCGTGATTTTCTGTATGAATTCTTGTCTCGAAATCATATTATTTAATTGCAGAAAAACCATATTTATACATCAGGAGCCTCAGGTACTAATGCTGCTGTAATCCGAGGAGCTCTTCGTGCTGAAAAACCAGAGCTTCTCACTGTCATATTGCCGCAGAGTTTGAAAAAGGAACCACCAGAAAGTCGAGAGTTACTTTCGAAGGTAAGAATTGAGGATTGCACTATGCATTTGGTTATAAGATTAAATTACCCAGGCAATGATCCATTTTTATTTTCTCAGCTATAGAAGAATCTAGATGTGCGAGGGAAGGGGAATAAAATGTTGGTAGTGGTGGTAGCTTGTTGGGATCACTCTGTTATTTGTTATCTTGAGTGTGGTTACTAGCTGAGGCTAGGGTAAAGAGAGTGAATCTCTTGGTACATACGATTACTTCTGGTATATTCCTTTTCATTTTATGCAAAGTCTATTTCATTTGCATTCCTCCTATCCTTTGGTTCCTGCGATGATAAATTGAGATGAAATGGGGTGTAACAGAACTACCATAATATAGCCCTTCTCAACTTTTTAATAAACGAACTGGGATTCACAATAGATATTGCAATATATTAACCGCACCTTGTTGATGAATGTATAGATGTACTTGGAAAGGTGTATAGTATGCTCAGATAAATACAAATTAGTACATATTTGTTAGAGTAGATGTCCTGCAAGCCAACGTTTGGCTAGAGAATTTATTAACTCAAGTTAAATAAACAATCTTTATTTTAATATAATTTAACTTTTTATGATCGTGTTATACTTTATCTGTATACCCATGCATACAACATAGATAAAATCCTTGATTATGCTTTAATATAAATGAAGCGTAATTCGATGTTGAAATTCATTTGTAAACACTGCATATTCTAAATTCGTTCCTAGTCGATTCAGCCGTCTAAAAAACATGGATAAAGGTCGCTTGAACTCGAGACTAGCATCTGTGATGTTGTGTACTGCGTTTCTTGGTAAGGGAATGAAGATGTCCAAACATGCAGATGGGTAGTCATATGATGATTATACCGAACAACCCTCCCTCAAACTTTCCATGTGGTTATCATTAATCGAGAGGATAAGTCCATGGTTATAATTGTACACCATTAGTCCTTACGACCCGGGACAACACTGTGGCTCTATATGCTAGAGATGTGCTTTGACTCGTTTACCGGCTCCAGGAGAGTCATCAAGTGGCGAAGTTGGGTATAGTTACGACACATATAGGAGCCAGTGCATTGTAGTCGGGGATTCACCGCTCACCTGCGGGTGTGGATATTCTATGTGATCTGATGAAATAATAGTGCATGGAATATCTGGCAAGAGTATAAGATGTACGTTGGAAAAGGAGTTCTCAAATAGTACACGCGATGCTATTATTATAGTTATCACATAGTTATCGAATTAATATGCAACCCTCGATGAACCAATGGTTGCAGATTCGATCGGGATAAATGAGATGAAGAGACCGTACTGTACGTTAATCATAATCGACTGGTTCTTGCAGGCACTACCAGTGATACCTAGGGGATCATGGGGCGATGCTACTAGACGCTTTTACCATGATCCGATGGGTGCAATCAGAAATGAGTTCTGACATTCTTGATCAAGGTGTTGATGAAAAAATGGGGCTAACTAGGGATAAGCCCGAATAAAGGATTATGTCCTGAATCACAAAGAGTTGTGAACCCACGGCTAGCTGTATCCCTGAACCATTGAGAGTCACACAAGCACTGGATCGTTTGTTCCCGTTGAGAATAAATTTAAGGAGTTGAATTTATATTATAATATAGTAAATTCAAGGAGTTGAATTTATGATAATTAAATTTTGAGAAAATAAATTCAAGGAGTTGATTTTATGATATAATAAATTCAAGAAGTTGAGTTTATGAAATTTGGAGAGAATAAATTCAAGGAGTTGAATTTATAAAATTTGATAATTTAATTTATTAAACTCAAAAGTTGGGTTTATTAAATATTAAATTTTGAGGTGATAAAATTCAATGAGTTGAATTTATAATTTAAATAATAAATTCAAATGTTGAATTTATAATGTATTTAATTTATTAAGCTCAAAAGTTGAGTTTATTAAATATTAAATTTTGGAGGTGATAAATTCAAGGAGTTGAATTTATAATTTGAATATTAAATTCAAATGTTGAATTTATAATGTATTTAAATTAAATGTAATGGGTGTATGTATTATGGGCTTGTAGGAGTACAACACCAACACACAAATTATTAAGGTTCTTAATTGGACTTTAAAAGATTAATTAATTAATTAAACTAGTTGGACTAGAGTAATTAAATTATTAAGCCCATTAAGTGTTTGATTTAATTAATGAGCCCTAAGCTTATATATTTGTATTAGGGTTGGGGTTAATTAAGGAACACTCATAATTTAGAAAAAAAAAAAACTATCCTCCAATTCTTTCAAGGTGATTCACGAGACACACAAGAAAAATCCTCCAAAATATTTTTGCCATTTTTCAAGGAAAAGAAAAATCCTCCAATTTTCTACACGTGTTTGGGCGTGTAGTAAACCGGGATCCAACAGTGGTATCAGAGCCAGGTTTTTCTAAATTGTATGATTTTGATATTGAATAATTTATTTCTAACCATACAAGAAAATTTTTCAAAAAATAGTAACACCATTAAAAAGTTTATTTTTCCAGAAATAAAAAAAAAATCGGGCTGTGCGCGCCTGCGTGCACAGTGGTGCCCTTGCGTCTGCCCGAAATGTTCGGGCAGCAGGGGCGGCTGCCCAAGATTGTCTCGGAAAGCGTGCTGGATGATGTGCTTTAATTGTTTGGGCCTAGGGTGCAATTTTCTGATTTTTCAAATTTTTGGGTAAAATTGATATTTTTGAAAATTTGTTCAATTTTTATTTTGGAAAATTGATTTTTTTAGAAAATTAATAATTTTCTTGTAAAATAAATAATTAGAATATGATTTTAATTATTTATGGTAAAATGAGTTTTACAAGAAATATTGATTTCATTGGAAATTAAATAAAGGAGTTTATTTAAATTTATTAAATTCTTTAATAATTGTGGTGGTTAGTGATAAAATTATTAGATATATGATTTATCAATTAATTAAATTGTTTAATTAAATTGATGTTAATATTTGATATTAAATGCATGAAGGATGATCGAGAGCCTTGACCAATGTGTTAGGTGTATGTTAGGATATTTTACTTTTTATTCGTTTTTAATATTTGATATTATTAAAGTGTGCCTGATTTATGGCCCGTTCCCACCCCATGAGATGTATCCTTTATGTGCCATGGCTATTTAAATGTAATTATTAGAAATAGTGGGAGATCAAAACTGGAAGATGGTGGGCCCGATGAACGAGATGAAGACATGTAAAATATTGGAAGCTCTTGTAATAGTTGCATTTGCATCCCTGCATTCACCTAGGTTTTGGACCTGGATCCATGTTTGGCTCACATGGATCTAATAGTATTGACGATCGATCATCCTTATTTATTGTTGAATGTCATATTATGATATATGCGATATATAGTAGTATGCATGTATGTATATTATTAAATAATATAGTTGCATGAATCTGACAAACATACAAACTCGTGGCACGCGATTTTTAAATTAAAATGATGAGACAATTTTAAAATTAAAATCTCTCATTTTGAATAAGATTCAAAATTTATATCAAACCGAAAAGGTAAAAATTAAAAGAGTTAAATTTTTCCTTGCCTTCCATCAACCGTGGTTGCATGTTGATCGCTAACCGTGGACAGTGTCTGGCTCATATTATTGGGGAGGCCTGTACGCCGGAAAGCTGTGACTTCCACCGGACATATGATGTGAATTGAGTGGAACTTCCTATGACTTCGGCTCATATTATTGGGGGAACTCATGGAGACCGTCCATTACAATTCAATATTGATGGGTTGGTTTGACACGTGAAAATAAACGGCGTCATATTATTGGGCCCTTAATAAACGTGAGGAAAAACACACGGAAGTTGCATATGGATGCAATTGGACTCTACTTTTTAGAAATTTTAATTTGTTGATATTATTCGGGATTATAATTGGCTAATTGGACTCTACGTGCCTACTAAGGAAATACGATTTCCCTTTTTCATCAGAGGGTGGTGGAAATGTCAAAATAGTAGGAGAGAGATTTATAAAATAAAATCTATATTTTATATCTTAACACTATTTTAAAATAATCAGCAACAATTATTTTGTTTCCATATCAGTAAATTTTTCGATTTCGTCACATAATCCTATTTTGGTATTAACAAGCTAACCGAATCTAATTTTCAAGACTGGTTGGGAAAATTGTTTTGAATTCGGAGAAAATGGCATACACACTAATGTCAGTCCTGCTGAACTGACAAAGTATGCAAGATGGTAGGACCATAGTATGCAAGCTAATGTGTAACATGCTCGCTTTTATGTCAAATTAACTGTGGGGACAGTTTGAGGAAATTTGGAATGCTGCTGACATTCGAATGCACGTGCAAGAGTTGCATGGTGCATGAAACTATGCACAACACTTTCAAGGAGCTCATGACAACACGCATGTAAGACAGGGCTTAGGCCCATGAGCATGGTGTACATATGACTGGGCTTATTAAGAATGTGATAGGATTGGAATATGTGATTCCTAAAGAGTTACTAGATAACATCAATTTGTTGTCTTTCTCATCCTCATTTGACGGGGTTATGGTGAACTTCAATTTGAATAAGATAGATGATAACTTTGAAGAGCTAGTTAATATGCTTATGACTTATGAGATCGCCATAAAATAAGAAAAATTGTTGTTTTTATAATGGGTCTTTCGTCGGACGAAAAATGACCCACGAGGTAAGGGAAAGAAATGTTCCGCCCCTCACAAGAAAAATAATCCCAATAAGAGGCAAACTCTGAAAGACACTTAAAAGGCCTACAAAGCTCGATAAGCTAGAACATATTTATTTCACTGGAAGAAGTCCGGACATAAGAAATTATATATGCCAGAAATGTCTGAAAATGATAAGTGAATGTCCAAGTAAACACGAATTCAACAACAAACAAAAGGAAGTTAGATGATCCAAATCCACACAAATATGGCACGCTAGAATATGTCATATTTCCCAAAGAAGGATGCACAAACTAGTGGGAGAAGGTATGTTTGACTTGTCAAACATAAATTCTCTACTTACTTGTTAGTTCTGTCTAAAAGAAAAAATGACCGAGACTACATTTGATGGAAACGTGGAACGTACGCATAGTCTACTGGATTTGATCCACACAGACGTTTGTGGCCCGCTAAGTACAAAATATGGGCAATCCTACTTCATTATCCTTATTGATGACCTATTCGAGGTATGAGTATGTTTATTTGATAAACCACAAATATGAAGCATTTGAAAGGTTCAAAGAATTCAGATCTGAAGTAGGAAAACAACTAGAAAGAAGTATTAAGGCATTTCGATCTGATCGAAGTGGAGAATACTTGAGTGCTGAATTTTTGGGTTATCTAAAAGAGAATGTGATTCTCTCACAGTAGACTCCACCAGCAACACCACAGTTGAATGGTGTTTCTGAACATTGTAAGCAAACCTTGTTTGACATGGTTCGATCAATGATGAGATTCACTGAATTGCCTACATCATTTTGGGGCTTTGCGCTTAAAACTGCGGCAATGTTGTTGAATAATGTCTATACTAGAGAAGTGCATAAAACACCATATGAGATATGGATGGGAAAAACTCCCAAATATTCTTACATGAGAATATGGAGGTTTCCTTGTAGAACCCGTAAATCAGTCTATGTATAAGCCATGCATAATTCTAGTATTTTAAATTAAATTGACTTCATTGCATGATTATTTAAATACTTTTCTTTGAAGTTAATTATTTTAGCCAGCAGTTTAATTTTTATTCTTTTCAGTTAATTCAGTGAGGCCGGACTGGAGTGGAGTTAGAAATAAAATTTAAGATTCAGATATATTTCCAGAATTTAATTTAGCTAGCAAGTAAGTTAATTTAAGTTAAAAAGGAGGTTTGAGGATTTAATTTAATTACTTGAGGTGAATAGGAAATAAGTTCATTTAAGTTCCAATAATTAAGGGTTTAATTCACTAAATTAATTAAAGGATTAGTGAGGCTTTTAAGGGTTATTAATTTACTAGATAATCAATATTTCCCCTTCATTTATTTGTGAATTTTCGGCCCCTTAGTATCTAGACTATTCCTTGCCAACTCATCACCATTTTGACCCATTCTTTTTGGTGTTAACATGCTAATCTTTCTTTTATTATTTTACGTAATCCCTCCAACAAAATCATTTGATAGCAACAAATATTCAAAATTCAAAAAAAAAAAAAAGAAGTGGACTTGGTCTTGATTTGTTTCATATATTGTGCACCCATCTCCCTCACCCCCCCTAACCACTATTTCTCCTCTCCATCATCGGAAACAAGAGCCATTTTCAGTGTCATAATCGTGAGAATTCGGAGGGGTGATAGGAGAGAAAAAGTCGAGTAAGAAGAAAGGTAGAAAAGAAAGCGCTCCACCTCCTCCGCGCCGTATCGTCTCGTTCTTTCGTTTTCTTTCAAAACGAAACCAGTCATGCATATATTCTTCCTTGACTCTTCAATCAAGTCATACTATCATTATTTTTATGTTTTATGATCATCATTTCATGTATGAACCGAAATACATCAAAGAATTTTCTGAAAACATCACATGCAGATTTCGGTTTTCTTATGCAGTTCACGGCTCCCTCTTGTTTTGTGGTTTCAGGTGGATGGTTCGACTCAAGGCTCCCAATGCCTGCATCTAGAAATGTACTAGGACATGTTAGGATCATAATGGTCCATTCATTCAAGCCCCACACCCGCTGGAAACAAAAATTGACAGCAACCCCCATTTCTACCCAAGTGTGTCGAAAAATTCAGTTTGCTGTCATGAGGGAATGGATCGGATCATGGCTGCCCCAGGGGCCTATAGCCATGGTTAGATCACTTCCCTAGCATGTCTAAGACGTGACGAAGTCGACCTTTTGGTGGCTTGGTCCAGGGTGCATCGGTTTTTAAATCAAACGCTAGAACAGCCCCTCCCCTTCTCGGCCCCTTTGATTTTGACAACATGTGTTGGTTCGTGTATGGTGGAATGGTGTGGATCTTGGTTGGCCTAAAGCCCTTAGCCACGGTTCACACCATGCCCCATGAAGTCTAGGTCGTGCCATGGTCAATCAAATGGCCACTGGAACGAGTCGAGACGACAAGCGAAGCAAACACCCCTCACGCGCGCAAAGGTGCTCTCGGGTGAATCTTTTCGATTGTTGCTGGAACATTTTGAATTGTGGCTGGTCTAAAGCCCATATCCATGGTTCAAATCATTCCTTGAGATGTTGTAAGAGGTTTTTGTCAGTGGTTCAAGCCCCAATGGTCGTTAGCCTCGCAAACGACAAAAGCAACCCAAGCGCAGCTGCTGGAAATTCTGTACAGCAGCTTGCTGCATCGGTTCGGTGGCTCGTTCGAGTTCTCGGTTGGCTTTTAGCCGATGGCCTTGGACTAGACAGTGCACCATTGAGTTGGGAAGGTCATGTGTTTGACCATTTGTCATTCGGATCATTTTTGAGGTCGTACAAGAATTTACGGTGCGATGTGCCAAATTGACTCTCAAAAGAGCGTTTCATGTTTTGGCCTCCATTCAGCCAGATTTCGACCCTCACTATTTTAGTAGCATTAATTCATCATTTTTAGCGTATTTTAATCATGACTATATGATGGTTCAGTGTTGGTTCGGGTTGGTTTGGAGTCATGATTAAATACGAAGTCGTTAGACGTAATTGTCGCATTTCCGAACTTAGTTGCATAGTTTTGTCTAGTAAAAGCTATTGCATATTTTTCATGGCATATTTAGGTTGCAGCGAGCCTGGGAGCGATCCAATCCATTCAGTAAAATTAGTACAGGATATTTAATTTAGTCATTTAATTATATTACGTGCATAAAAATAGAAAATACCTATTTTTGAGATTTATGCGATATTGCTTGTGGTCAATTCACTATCATGGGAGCATTATTTTACCGGTAGCCAGTTATCGGTCAGTTCAGTTTGGTACCACCCGGTCGCCAGTGATCGGACAATTCAGTTCAGTTTGGTACCACCCGGTCGCCAGTTATCGGACAGTTCAGTTCAGTGCAGAGGCCACTTGCGTAGACCATAATCTCAACATAAAATTATTTCATATTATTTCAGTACAGGGCTCCAAGGAGCAAACATTTTTACTATGATTTTCAGTTCAGCTATGCACGTATTATAATTGCTCAGTACAAGTTATTTTCAGTATGCCTCATGACATGAGATTTTACTTTCATGCAAATTTTATTATTGTATTTACTTGTTATCTACGATATATGCATGTTGAGTCTTTAGACTCATTAGACTTGATTGTTGTAGGTACTGATGAGCAGGGGGCCGAGGGCGGGGACCAGTGAGCCAGCTTGGGTGGGCAGTAGTGACATCCGAGGACCTCATTTTAAGCACTTACCATTTTATGCAAACTTTTTATCCGTTGTTGAATATTTTCAACTTGTTATTTCTGCAAAAAAATATTTACTTCCGCTGCCATTTTGAATATCAAACTTTGTTTATCGGTTTAGTTGTGAATGAGGGACTCCATTTATTATAAAAGAAAATTTTTAATTTTCCGCAAATTTTCAAGTAAGGATTTTCGGGCCTTCACAGTTAGTATCAGAGCCTATGTTCTTGTAAAGGGTTACACTACTACTGACCACGAGAAGCTCACGAAGTCACGTCTTCGGTCTGTAAGTTTTTACATTTCAGCATTTTATTTAAAGCATGGATTATTCAACAGCATGTCTTAATGAAATATGTATTACGTCCAGATTTTCATTGTTCAGTATTTGGATTTAAATAAATTATGGAATTATGCATGTTAGTTACGTATAGGTTATGTATGGAACAGTATGCCCCTTAGACGCCAAGTTGGACGCCCGAGAGGTGGCGAGGAGCGCCGTCATGAAGACGGTGAGGATCGTAGGCGGGAGGAGGACTTACCTCCACCCCCTCCGCCTGATATGAATGCCCAGATGCTAGCTGGGATGACGCAATTCTTCGCTCAGTTTGCGGGAAACAATGTCGTTGCCGCTGCCGCAGCCAGGCCGACAGGGCCCGAGGCTGTCTATGAGAGGTTTATGAAGAAGCGTCCGAAGGAGTTTTCTGGGACATTTGACCCCATGATTGCCGAGGGATGGATCAAATCCCTCGAGGTTATCTTCGAGTTCATAGAACTTAGAGATGCAGACAGAGTCCGATGTGCCACCTACTTATTCAGTGGAGATGCCCGCTTATGGTGGGAAGGAGCGTCAGTAGCCTTGAACTTGGCTACGCTGACATGGACGCGTTTCACGGAGGTCTTCTACTTCAAATATTTTGCCGAAGAAGTGCGCACTAGGTTGACCATCGAGTTCATGAGCTTGAGACAGGGTGATATGATGGTTACGGAGTTCATCCGTAAGTTCGAGAGTAGCTGTCATTTTGTGCCCCTGATTACGAACGATGCTAAAGCCAAGATGATGCATTTCCTGGTGGGTCTACTGGCCGATCTTGCGACATGATGTTAGGGTGTCTGACCCTACTACTTATGAGGTTGCAGTCTCCAAAGCTCTAGCCACAGAGCAGGATCTGCGGGATATCGAGAGGGATCGCCAGGGCAAGTGCCCAGTCCAGGTACTTACCACACCGCCCTCCTCTTCATCAGCATCAGCAGCAAAACAAGAGGCCATTTCATGGGCCGCCTAGAAACAGAGGCCAGCAGCAGCAGCAGCAGCAGCGGGGACGCCCAGCCCCGAGGACTTTTGAGCACCCAGTCTGTCCCAGGTGCTCACGCCGCCATCCTGGTGCATGTATGTCTGGCTCAAGGAAGTGTTTTAAGTGTGGCAGTCCAGACCACATGTTGCTGCAGTGCCCTCAGAGGAATCTGCCTACCCAAGGCAGAGTTTTTGCTCTCCATGCCACGGAAACGAACCCGGAGACTATGTCGATGACAGGTACCTTTAGCTTTAAGTTATTATTCGAATTTCAGTGTTTTGGGAACCTGAATTAAGATTTTTGAACTTAGAACTGTTATATGACTGCATGTTCTACTCAGAATTATTTTGGGGATTTAAGTTAGAAGAACTTTGACCTTTGCATATCTATAAGTTTAGTCCTTGTAACTATTGGATTCAACTTAGAGTTCCGATCTTTCAGGGAGAATTTTTATATCTGGTTCCGCTACCAAGGCCTTGATAGATTCAGGGGCCACTCACTCGTTTATTTCGGAGGTCTTTGCGAACTTTCTCAAGATCAAGACCATTGGGTTAGACATAGCCTTTTCAGTAGTGTAACCGTCAGGCGAGGAGATGGCAGCTACCAATGTTATCCGAGATATAGATCTTGAGCTGCACGGTAATCTAGTTTATGCGGATCTGATCGTGCTACCGATGCCAGAATTTGACATCATCCTGGGGATGGACTGGCTATTGAGGAACAGAGTGTTGATAGACTTCCAGTAGAGATCAATTCTAGTCCGACCGCCTGGAATGGAGCAGTTCTTATTTGAGCCGGAAAGGTACTTTCCTTTACCGCAGCATTATTCCATATGTTCAGGCTAGGAAGCTCATGCATAGAGGGTGTCGGGCGTTTCTA
The DNA here is from genome assembly GCF_022965805.1 of Primulina eburnea. Lineage (NCBI taxonomy): Eukaryota > Viridiplantae > Streptophyta > Magnoliopsida > Lamiales > Gesneriaceae > Primulina > Primulina eburnea. The sequence continues at coordinate 20,805,623 of NC_133105.1, forward strand.
GCAACCTTTGTATCTGTCCCCGAGGCGCCCAGTCAGTCAGCCTCAGATGTTCCGATCGTTAGAGACTTCTTAGACGTTTTTCCTGAGGACGTCTCTGGTATGCCACCTGAGAGAGAGGTGGAGTTTTCCATCGAGCTTATGCCAGGTACGGCTCCGATCTCTAAAGCACCGTACCGATTAGCACCGAGAGAGATGGTATAGCTTAAGAAGCAGATTCAGGAACTACTCGACAAGGAGTTCATTCACCCGAGTTTTTCACCTTGGGGCGCACCAGTCTTGTTTGTTAAGAAGAAGGATGGCACAATGAGGCTTTGTATTGATTACCGGGAGTTGAACAGGGTTACAGTGAAGAACAAATACCCACTTCCGAGGATTGAGGATCTGTTTGACCAGTTGCAGGGAGCTTCGATTTTCTCCAAGATTGATCTGCGTTCAGGTTATCACCAGTTGAGGGTGAGAGATGCTGATGTTTCCAAGACTGCTTTCAGGACTCGTTATGGTCACTACGAGTTCCTTGTGATACCGTTCGGTCTGATGAATGAGCCAGCGATCTTCATGGATCTCATGAATCGCGTATTCAGCCGTACCTCGATCAGTTCGTGATAGTATTCATAGATGACATTCTCGTCTACTCCAAGAATCAGGAGGATCACAGCAGACATCTGACCACAGTGCTGCAGACCTTGCAGAAGCACAAGTTATTCGCAAAGTTCAGTAAGTGCGAATTCTGGTTAGAGAAGGTGGCGTTCTTAGGCCACATTATTTCTAGCAGTGGAATTGAGGTAGATACAGCGAAAGTCGCTGCAGTCAGAGATTGGGTTGTGCCGTAGAATGCATCTGAGAACCGCAGTTTTCTTGGGCTAGCAGGATATTATCGGAAGTTCATTAATGGATTCTCTTCTATTGTCGTTCCCCTTACAGCACTGACAAAGAAGAATGTGAAGTATATGTGGAGTGAGGAGTGTCAGAAGAGCTTCGATACTTTGAAGCAAGCTCTTATCTCAGCACCAGTATTGGCCCTGCCGTCAGGGCCCGGTGAGTTTGTGTTATATACCAATGATTCGAAGCTCGGTTTAGGTGCAGTTTTGATGCAACATGGGAAGGTGATAGCGTATGCGTCTCGTCAGTTGAAAACTCGTGAGAAGAATTACCCTACCCATGATCTAGAGTTGGCAGCCGTAGTATTCGCCCTGAAGATCTGGAGGCATTATTTGTATGGAGAGAAGTGCCAGATCTTTACCGACCACAAGAGCCTCAAGTATTTCTTTACGCAGAAGGAGCTGAATATGCGTCAGAGCCGTTGGTTGGAGCTTGTGAAGGATTTTGACTGTGACATTAGCTACCACCCGGGTAAAACTAATGTAGTGGCGGATGCATTAAGCTGAAAATTCGCAGTGATGGCTCATTTGACAATTTCGAGACCTCTTCATATTGAGATGCAGAGGTTTGATCTAGAGTCATATCCTCAAGGTAGAGTTCCCCATCTATCTACCTTGACTATCCAGTCCTCTCTTCTTGACCGTATTCACAGTGGTCAGTCAGCAGACGAGCAACTGGCACAGTGGAAGAATAGATATGAAGCCAAGGGCAGTGTCTTGTATACAGTCAGCGACGGTATTGTGAGATACCGAGACAGGATGTGGGTTCCTAACAGTGGTTCTATTCGAGCAGATGTTCTATCAGAGGCCCACATGTCCCCGTACTCTATTCACCCTGGGAGTACGAAGATGTACAAAGATCTGCAGTTGTTGTATTGGTGGCCTGGTATGAAGAAAGACATCAGACTATTTGTATCCGAGTGTCTGACTTGCCAGTTAGTGAAGGCCGAGCACCAGAGACCAGCAGGTTTGCTCAAGCCACTTCCTATTCCCGAGTGGAAGTGGGAGAATGTCACCATGGACTTTGTGACCGGTTTGCCAAAGTCAGTTAGAGGATCAAATGCTATCTGGGTGATTGTAGATCGTCTTACCAAATCAGCGCACTTCTTGCCTATTAAGACGACTTTCACCATGATTCAGTATGCGGAGTTGTACATCCGGGAGATAGTCCGACTTCATGGTATTCTAGTTTCGATCGTATCTGACAGAGACCCCAGATTTACTTCCTCTTTTTGGAAGAGTTTGCATTCGACTATGGGTACGAAGTTGCTGTTTAGCACAGCTTTCCATCCGCTGACATATGGGCAGTAAGAGCGAGTCATTCAGATCTTGGAGGATCTTCTCCGTGCTTGTGTGATTGACTTCTCAGGGAGTTGGGAGTCAAATTTGCCACTGGTAGAGTTCACCTATAACAACAGTTTCCAGTCGTCTATAGGTATGGCTCCGTATGAAGCATTGTATGGCCGTAAGTGTAGATATCCTGTTCATTGGGATGAAGTAGGAGAGAGAGCAGAGTTGGGTCCAGAGATTATTCAGCAGGCTACCGATGTAGGAGTCAAGATCCGTGATAGGATGAGGACTGCTCAGAGTCGACAGAAGAGCTATGCAGATCAGAGGAGGAGAGAACTAGAGTTTGCGGTCGGTGACCATGTATTTGTGAAGGTGGCACCTATGAAGGGTGTCATGAGATTTGGCAAGAAAGGGAAGCTCAGTCCGAGATTCATTGGACCATTCGAGATCCTTGACAGAGTTGGGACGCTAGCTTATCGTGTGGCTCTTCCGCCGAATCTGGCCGGAGTACACAATGTGTTCCACGTCTCCATGCTGAGGAAGTATATGGCAAATCCTTTGCATGTGCTGAATTTCGAGCGTTGCAGCTTACTCCGAACTTGTCTTATGAGGAGAGACCAGTGCAGATCTTAGACAGACAGGAGAAGAAGCTTCGGAACAAGCTTGTTAAGCGAGTTAAAGTCAAATGGCTTAACCATTCTGAGGAGGAAGCTACATGGGAGTCTGAGCCGGAGATGAGAGATCGTTACCCCGAGTTATTCGGTGAGTTTTAATTTCGAGGACGAAATTTCTTTTAAGGGGGGAGGATTGTAGAATCCGTAAATCAGTCTACGTATAAGCCATGCATAATTCTAGTATTTTAAATTAAATTGACTTCATTGCATGATTATTTAAATGCTTTTCTTTGAAGTTAATTATTTTATCCAGCAGTGTAATTTTTATTCTTTTCAATTAATTCAGTGAGGCCAGGACTGGAGTGGAGTTAGAAATAAAATTTAAGATTCAGAAATATTTCCAGAATTTAATTTGCTAGCAAGTAAGTTAATTTAAGTTAAAAAGGAGGTTTGAGGATTTAATTTAATTACTTGAGGTGAATAGGACATAAGTTCATTTAAGTTCCAATAATTAAGGGTTTAATTCACTAAATTAATTAAAGGATTAGTGAGGACTTTTAAGGGTTATTAATTTACTAGATAATCAACATTTCCCCTTCATTTATTTGTGAATTTTCGGCCCCTTAGTATCTAGACTATTCCTTGCCAACTCATCACCCTTTTGACCCATTCTTTTTGGTGTTAACATGCTAATCTTTCTTTTATTATTAGTCCACCTTAATTAATTAATTAATGGAGATATCCTAGTCTAGAAAAAAGAAGAAATCGGCGATACCCTTTTATAATCCCTCCAACATAATCATTTGATAGCAACAAATATGTTGGAAACTAGATTCTGGAGTTTGACAAAACATAAATCAATCGATTAACAAAATATGAATCAACTGATACGCGCAAGCAAGTTCGGCAACTGAACTTATCAACTGAAGTCAGTTAATACAATGATACAAAGTAAACTGATCAGTTGGAACTGATCAGTTAAAAACATTCAGCTGAATGTCTTAAAGTCTCTCAACTGAAGATGTCTCGGGAAAGAACAAAGAAGACGTAACAGAGCACAAGAACGCCGCACAACAACCAAGACTACTTAAGACAACGCATTCCGGACAAAGCAATTAAGACGCCGAACTACAATCATTGAACAGAACATTGCCCAAGGAATGATGAAGTGGAAATCAACGGATACTAGAATTCAAATGCATATCAAAGTTACCGTTGAAAGATAAGTATAAATATGACTGAAGAACAGCAGAAAAAAAAGACGATCACTCAATCTTAAGCTTGCTGTTACTCTGTCAAAATCTCAGCTCACTTTCATTTGAATTACTCGTAGCAATTGTTGCGTGTTTTCTTAACTGCTCGCAAGCGCACGATGTCAAGTTATAGTAAAATGTAATTTTGAGTACAAGTGTCGATCCCACGAGGAGTGTGTATAAAAATGTATATCAATTCTTGTAATTAAAATAGCCAAGACTTTATCTAGAAAAATCAATAATCAGATTTGTTTGTTTAAACGAATTAATTGAAAACAATGAATTAATTAGATCACCGAATTGAGAAATATCAATGAGAGAAAATATCTAGAGAAATGATTTCACAAAGTTTCCACGATAATTATTCATAGTTGAGTTTATATTCCTGAATTCCATTATTTAATGACCAAGAACACTTAGATTATTTTATTCCTTCTTTCCCAAGTGACGAATAACTGTATCTATCAACTTCGATTCAATTATTCCTAATTAGAATCTAAACTTCATAGATAAATGCAAACAATGTTCTTACTAAGCCTCGCTAAAGTTATACGCCTTCTGAACGCTATAAACATTTAACGATGTGTTCTAATGATCTATAATCCTAGTCCCTCTCCCGAGTTGTAGAATTAATCAAACAACAACAATTTATGGCCAGTAAATTGCAGTGCAATAAACACATAGAAACACAAGTAAACATGAAATGGAATTCAATCTTATAAAATAACCACGTCAAATCATCGTGTCCACAAAGCTACGTCATTCTCTAGACTGGAAAGTTAGTTCATCACGAAATCCAAGAGAAAACAAGACATGTTTGTGATTCTAGACATTGCTACGCAATAAAATAAAGAAACAAAGGAAAAGATAACAAATTCGAAGTGTCGTCTCTGTCCCCAGATCCGTCGTTCTTCGTATTTGCGATGGTTCTTCGCACTCTGAATCTCTATATTGTGTAGGCGCTCCGTTTCTTGCGTCTTTTTCTCCCTGGACGGCTGAAGATCTCCTGTGTTTCTCCAGTGACGGCTGCTAACCCCGAGTTTGACCTAGTTCGCGCAATTTATAATATTCTGGACGCGGCGCGCGCGCGGTGGGGCATGAAATGGCGTGGTGGAGCGCGAGTTACTGTTCATCTGCCCGTGCATGTATGCGCGCGGTCGCACATGAAGTCGCGCTGGCGCGCGTTGCTCTCGGGTCTGTACGCGCGGGTGCGCATGAACTGGCGCGGTGGCGCGCCAGCCACTGTCGATCATCCTGCACATCATTGCGTGCTGGCTGCGCGTGATCTCGCGCGGGCGCGCGCGAGGCTCTGTCCGAGGCTTGAGTGTATGTGCGCGCGACTGCGCGTGAAGTGGCACGATGGCGCGCGCACTTCAGTCCCATGGCGTGCTCGTGGTCTTGCATTTCTTGGTTCACTTGGCTTCGTGTCCGCTATTTTCTCCATTCCTGAAATGACAACATAAACAAACCAAAAACGCGTAATTCTGTTCGAAACAAGCATAATTCAAAATGGATTCAAAGGTAAATTAAGTGCAAATCTTGCACTTATCAGCAATCAAGGCTACAATCTGAGCTTATTAGCACTCTCTAAAAGTTGTTAGATTCAATTGTGCTAATATCAGTTACGCACTGAGAATATTGTGTAGAACTAAGAGTTTTAGTTTTGGCAGTTGTAAGTCCAAACTGAAGTGGGTCTGTACAAGTGTTGTACTTGATCAAAGTCTTTTAGTGAATATCATATCCTTGTGATAGAAGGGGTGACGTAGGAGTAATTAAATTCTCCGAACATCCAGAAACAACTCTTGCATATTTCTTTCCGTTTCGTATTCTATCTTTCAATCAGTTACTTTTCGCAACTACTCTAGTTTAACTGATTGTTATTGACCAACAAGATTCCGAGATTCAGTTTTTCACTAAACTGAACTCAAATATTGTTAAAGAACAATTTTAAGTGTAAGTGTTTATTCAACCCCCCTTTCTAAACACTCTTGTTACGATAACCGATCTTATCAAATGGTATCAGAGCAGTTGAATCTTGTTTTTGAATACTTCTGATCTATAAATCTGCTTGCATGACTTCATTCAATAAAATTCCTATGTTCTCAAGAGAAGATTTCGATGACTGAAAAATCAGAATGCAGGCTCACTTAGCTGCACAATATGATGACATGTGGTATGTCATAACAGACGGACCCATGAAGATTCTAAAATAAAACACAGCAATTGCCATAACTGAAGGGGCACCACAGAGAATTCAAAAGCCCAGAGAAGAGTGGACAACTGAGGACAAAAGAAAATGCCAATCTTGACAATGTGGCCAAAGATACTCTGTACAAAACACTGGACAAACCAACATTCAACAAAATAAAGATGTGCAAAACAGCAAAAGAAATTTGGGAAAAGTTGATTCAGTTATATGAAGGAAATGACCAAACAAAAGAAAACAAACTCTCAGTTGCTGTTCAGAAATTTGACAATATCAAAATGAAGGTTGGAGAATCAATGAATGAGTATGATGAAAGGGTGAGCAGTATTGTAAATGAATTAAATTCACTCGGAAAAGTGTATACCAACAAAGAGGTTGCACTAAAAGTGATGAGAGGTCTTTCAAAGGAATGGGATGTCAAAACTATGGCTATGAGAGAATCTAAAGACTTGAACCAGATCGAACATCATGAACTATTTGCTGATTTAAAAGCTTATGAATTTGAATTGCAGAACAGAGAAGGAGAACCATCTACTCCTACAACTACAACTGCTTTATCAGCTGTCAGAATTGAACCAACTAGTTCAGCCGAGAAATTTGCTGATCAGTTAAGCAATGATGCTATGTCATTATTCATCAAAAAGTTTGGAGGTTCATGAGAAAGAACCAAGGAAACTTTCAGAAGCAATACCAGAGAAATAATTCCAAAGAAGAAACAAATTCTTGCTTCAATTGTGGCAAAACAGGTCATTACATTGCTGACTGTCCTAAACTTAAAAAGGACAGTCAAGGATCAACTGACAGAAGAAAGAAACCATATGAGCATAAGAGAAGACCCATAGATGATAAGAAAACCTACAGAAAGAAACACGAAGTTCTATTAGCTGAAGAGAACAAATCCAAATGGACAGAAACTGATAGTGACGAATCAGAACCAAAAAGCTCATATACCTCAAGTGATGAAGAGGGAGTCAAATGTATAATGGCAAATGATACTGAAGCAGAATCTACAAGTCAACAGGTATTTGATTTTAGTTCAACTGATTTTACACGAGAAGAACTCATTTTAACATTGCATGAAATGGTAAATGAGTACCAGAAACTTGCATCATCATTTGAGGAAATAAAGTCAAAGAAAAATGATCACATGGACAGCAAAACCAAAACTGATGAATTAGTTGATGGGTTGAGTCTAAAAAGGGAAATTGCTGAGCTAAAAGCAGAGAGAAAGAAAGATCAGTCACTGATCCAGAAATTGATCCTTGAAAATTCAAAACAGACTGAACTCATCCAATCTTGGAATAAGTCGTCTACTGCACTGAATGAGATGCAGAATTCACAAAAATCAGTTTCTGATAAAACTGGTTTAGGGTTCAGTAATCAAGGAGAAACGTTTTCAAATGATAATCAACCAAAGCTGACAATGAACAAAGGGAAGTACATTCACTTTGTCAAATCAGCAGTGGTACAAGAACAAATTGAGCCCAGTAAACTGATTGAACAACCTACTGAGAAGTTGAAAAAGGCTAGAAGATATGGGATTGGCTATAGTCAAAAGCTTTCAACTGATTCACAAAGCGGGTCATCAAAACGATTTCACAAAAACTATTCGAATGGCTATATCAACTACTATAACTGCAAGCCAGAGATACAGATTGAACAATCAGTTGAATAAGACTAAACCACATACTGTATCATCTGTACACTATTCACCAAGCACACAAAAACCGAGAAAAACCATTTGGAATTCAGCTACTGGAAAGTCAGTTAGACTAATCTAAGTATGGGTTCCAAAAGGACTAATAAGCTTTGGACCCAAATAGATATGGGTACCAAATCATATTATGTGTGTGCTTGCAGGTAACAGGTACAAATAAAAATTCAATATGGTATTTGGTCAGCGGTTGCTCGCGACATATGACAGGAGATGGAAGTATGCTATCTCAACTGACCAAATATAGTGGTCCAAACATCAGTTTTGGAGATAATTCCAAAGGTAAAACCGTGGGTAAGGGTAAGCTTATCCATAGTAACTTTACTATTAAAGATGTTTTATTAGTAGAAAATCTGAAGTATAACTTGATTAGCATCAGTCAGTTATGCGATAATGGATTCTCGGTACAATTTGATAAAAACTCATGCTCAGTGAAAACATCAACTGATGAAATCATTATAACTGGTAAAAGATGTGGAAACACATATAAAGTCAGTTGGAATGAACAGCCTCATGCACCAGTATGCTTTATTGCTTCAAAATCATCTCAAAACTGGTTATGTCATAAAAGGTTAAATAATTTAAACTTTAAATCCATTGCTTATCTGAGTAAACATGAACTTGTAACTGGTTTGCCCAAAATAAATTTTCAAAAGAAAAACTTTGCTCAGCATGTCAGTATGGAAAACAAGTACGATCTTCTTTAAAAAAAATGGGCTGTAAATCTTCATCCCGATGCTTAGAACTATTGCACATGGATCTCTTCTGTCCAATACCAATCATGAGCTTAGGAGGAATGAAATACCCCTTGGTGGTCGTAGATGATTTTTCAAGATTTACTTGGGTTATATTTCTCAAATCCAAACACCATACGGCTGCACAACTGATTAAACTCTTCAAAAGACTTTTAAATGAAAAATCAGTTGGGATTGATCGAATCAGATCTGATCGAGGAACTGAATTCATCAATCAAACACTTTCAAGTTTTCTAGAAAATGCTGGAATCAAGCATGAGCTCTAAGCAAGCAAGAACTCCTCAGCAAAACGGTGTAGCTGAGAAAAGAAATCGGACCCTTAAAGAAGCTGCTAGAACAATTCTTGCTGATTCTGGCATTTCTCAAAGATTTTGGGCAGAGGCAGTAAACACTGCATGTTATACTCAGAACAGATCAATGATTAATAAGAATCATATGAAAACACCATATGAGATCTGGCATGGAAGAAAAAGTATAATCACTTATTTCAAAATATTCGGCTGTAGATGCTTTATTAATGGTAAAAATTACTTAAAAGCATTTGATGCCAAATCTGCAGAAGGAATATTCCATGGATATTCATCAGTTATTATAGCTTATAGAGTCTTTAATAAGAAAACTTTAAATGTTGGAGAATCTGCGCATGTTGATTATGATGAAACTGTACTAACTGATAAGCCAACTGATCAAGTTGAGCTAGCCTGATCGATTTACAAATATCAGTTTGGAAGATGATGACAAAGATGAAAGTCATAACAATCAAGACATCTTTCAAACACCAGAACCAGAGATATTGGATCAATTAAATGAGCAGGAAGTCAATGCTGACAATCATTTATTAAAGCAAACTGATAACATTCAAATACCAGCTGACGAAGCATCAACTGAAGCTGAAAATTGCATTCAGTTACCAACTGAAGAAGTTGCTGATGCAACAAATGCAGAGTACAGATGGAAAATATCACATCCACCACAACTGGTAATAGGAAATCCATCTGATCCAGTAAGAACTCGCAATCAAATGTTAAATTTATTTATTCATTCAGCATTAGTTTCACAACTGGAACCAAAGAAAACTGATGAAGCTCTTGCTGATCCTAACTGGGTAAATGCTATGTAATAAGAGCTGAATCAGTTCACTCACAATAACGTCTGGAACTTAGTTCCAAGACCAACTTCAAAAACCATTATAGGTACAAAATGGGTGTACAGGAATAAACTAAACGAGGACGGCTCAGTTATACGCAACAAAGCAAGACTAGTAGCACAAGGATATAGGCAAGAAGAAGGAATTGACTACGATGAGACGTATGCTCCAGTTGCAAGATTGGAAGCAATCAGAATATTTTTGCTTATGCATCTCACAAAAACTTCAAAGTTTACCAGATGGATGTGAAGAGTGCATTCCTAAATGGTCAGTTACAAGAAGAAGTATATGTCGAACAACCTACAGGTTTTGTAAACCACAAACTTCCTGATCATGTATATTATTTGAACAAAGCATTATATGGTCTTAAACAAGCTCCCAGGGATTGGTACGAAACTCTTTCAAAATTCCTAACTGATCATGACTTTACAGTCGGATCAGTTGATAAGACATTGTTCAAATTTACTAAAAATAATCATATTCTGTTAGTTCAAATTTATGTTGATGATATAATTTTTGGATCAACTAACCCCAAATTGTGCGAAAAGTTTGCTAAGTTAATGCAGGATAAGTTTGAAATGAGCATGATGGGTGAACTGACATTCTTTCTTGGACTACAAGTGAAGCAATTGGAAACTGGTATATTCATTAGTCAAACAAAATATACAAAGGAGTTGCTAAAGAAATTTGGTATGGAATAATGTTCAGCTGCAACTACTCCCATGAGCTCATCAGTTAAACTAGACACTGACGAAGGGGGAATATCAGTGGAGGCGACATTATATAGAGGGTTCATAGGTTCATTATTATACCTAACATCCAGTCGTCCTGATATTGTTTTTGCTGTCTGTATGTGTGCAAGATTTCAAGCAAATCCTAAGCAATCACATTTCTCAGCTGCCAAAAGAATTCTGAGATATCTTAAGGACACGCAAAATGTTGGGCTATGGTATTCCAAAGACTCCACCTTCAATTTAGTTGGATACTCAGATGCAGATTATGCAGGATGTAAGCTTGATCGCAAAAGTACAAGTGGATCTTGTCAGTTCTTAGGAGACAGACTGATCTCTTGGTTCAGCAAAAAGCAGACATCCATAGCTACCTCAACAACTGAAGCAGAATATCTTGCTGCTGGTAGCTGTTGTGCACAACTGATCTGGATTCAGCAACAACTGAAGGATAATGGAGTAACATCAACTGAATCGCCCATATTTTGTGATAATACCAGCACAATTGCCATCAATTACAATCCAGTTCTTCACTCAAGGACCAAGCATATAGATGTCAGGCATCACTTCATCAGGGATCATGCGTTAAAGAAGGATATTCGACTAAAATATATTTCAACTGAACAACAAGCAGCTGACATCTCACAAAACCATTACCCGAGGCTAAGTTTTCTTATTTTCGAAATATTCTTGGTTTAATTGATATATCTTAGAAATTATTAGTAATATTGCTTAACTAACAGAATTATACGAATAAAATAAGAACACAACAAACTGAAAATAACACTTCATTAAGAATACCAACGTTCCCATTTTACAGAAGATATCATGGAATCAACTGAATCTAGCCACGCCCTAACCCAATCATTTAACTCATAAATTCGAACTCTAGCAAATGCCCTAGATTTCGAAATCTTATCAACAACATGCCACTCCTTCCATAGCATCGCCTCCAAAAGACATTGGTCTTCAACCAAATCCCTAACATGTCTAACTTCAAAACGTTCAAGGTATTTCAGTGATCTTGCCTCTTGAGCACGAGTAGGAATAACACCACTGTCACTCACCCTCTTCAACTCATGAATCTTTTCCCATGTTGACATCACCTTCTGAAAGACATATATCTCCATCTTTCTCTTGATATTTGTTAAACGAGGGGTTGACTGCTCAGTAACATGAACATGAGTGCTGCTGCATGCATCAGAATCAGACATATTGAAATATTTATGAACTGATATTGCATCACATTTTTATCACTATCACCTTATTTATAGGAAAATGACGTTGGAGAAGCTGAAGAGTCTCAAGACAATTAATGCGTCTTTCACATTTACCAAGGACTTTAAGTTGTCAGTTGTTCATTGTCAACTGACACCAGTTTGAATTCTGTTAATAATTGTTTAAATAGTCCCAGTTCATGATCAACATATGACAGTTAGTTTCTCATCAGTTTATGTCACAACTGATGAAATATATCATTTGCAGAAAAACAGAGTTAAAATCAGATTTTGGAAGAAGATCAGGAACTAGTTCTTCATGACAAACCACTCAACTCAAATACAGAAAAAGATTTATCCTCCTCTCCACAAAAAGAACCAACTCCACAACAGGCAACTGAAAAGCCAGTTCAAGGAATACCTCAATCCTCTAAGACAGAACATCAGCTATATTCTGAAGCAGAACTATCCTTGGCAAACATTGATGAAATCATACAAGCTATTGCCTTGGAAGCTCAGCTAGAGAAAATACAGTACGACTCAGTTACCCATTCAGCTGAACAACCAGAGCAAAACATTAAGATATCATCTGAAGCACCAGCTGAGTCACTTATTGCTGAAAAATTTATATCTGCTCAAACTGAAGTGCCAAACCAAACTTCAGAAAAAGAAATAACTGAATCGGAAAAAGCTCAAACTGAAGCACCAGTTCAGTCAGAAAGTTCTGCTGAACAAGTTATTCAAACTGATGAACAAGCAAAATCCTCAGAACAAGAAACTGCTGAACATGTAGAAGGTCAGTTGCTCACTGAATCAAAGGAGCAAGAACAAAGTTCAGTTAACTCTCCACAGGAAGCTCCTATGGATGAACCATCCATCTCCATCATTCAGCCAGACAGTCAAATCCTTGATCAAAACCAACCATCATCATCTCAAATTCAAGAAAACATTCCAGCTCAGCCTATGGCTGGAACAATGGAAACTAATCAAGCATTAGTCCTTTTTGAACAACCATCGAAGCATTCAGAAACGCCCAGCCAGAGACCTCCAATTCAATCCACAGAAATGGATGTTGTTCTTGAAGAAATTCAGAACATAGAGTACAGTATGCAGTAGATGCTAGCTGAAATCAAGAAAATTCAATTCGAACAGCTGTCGCATACTGTCAAATTAGATTCTTCGATTGAATTTGACTCAGCAAAACTAAACGCTCTTCAAGCCAACATGGACTCTCTTAGCAGAACTGTGCATGAAATAAAGAAGGGGCTAGTTAGGTTACTCTGTACAACTCAGGATGTAATCAGTCAGAGAGTTGAGCGACTGGAAACCACTGTTTCAAATCAAATAGCATTGCTACAGACCTCTTTCACAACTGTTGCCTCAAGTATCTCAGCAGATGTAAAACTTCTATCCATTGACGTTCGAAAGTTATCAGACAAAATGGAGATGTTTGACAAAAAGGGGGAAGGACAACAGCTGAAGAAGAATTAATCAGATTAGTTATATTCTCAGATTTTATGTTATCTACAAGGAATCCAGATATTATATTCTCAGATTTTATGTTATCTACAAGGAACCCAGTTATTTTATGATTCAGTTGCGTAATCTACAAAGAGCTCAGTTATTCGATCTTAAATCACTTGGTTTTGTCAAACACCATAAAGGGGTAAATTGTTGGAAACTAGATTCTGGAGTTTGACAAAACATAAATCAATCGATTAACAAAATATGAATCAACTGATACGCGCAAGCAAATTCGGCAACTGAACTTATCAACTGAAGTCAGTTGATACAATGATACAAAGTAAACTGATCAGTTGGAACTGATCAGTTAAAAACATTCAGCCGAATGTATTAAAGTCTCTCAACTGAAGATGTCTCGGGAAAGAACAAAGATGACATAACAGAGCACAAGAATGCCGCACAACAACAAAGACTACTTAAGACTACGCATTCCGGACAAAGCAATTAAGACGCTGAACTACAATCATTGAACAGAACATTGCCCAAGGAATGATGAAGTGGCAATCAACGGATACTAGAATTCAAATGCATATCAAAGTTACCGTTGAAAGAGAAGTATAAATATGACTGAAGAACAGTAGAAAAAAAAAAGACGATCACTCAATCTTAAGCTTGCTATTACTCTGTCAAAATCTCAGCTCACTTTCATTTGAATTACTCGTAGCAATCAAGGCTACAATCTGAGCTTATTAGCACTCTCGAAAAGTTGTTAGATTCAATTGTGCTAATATCAGTTACGCATTGAGAATATTGTGTATAACTAAGAGTTTCAGTTTTGGCAGTTGTAAGTCCAAACTGAAGTGGGTCTGTACAAGTGTTGTACTTGATCAAAGTCTTTTAGTGAATATTCTATCCTTGTGATAGAAGGGGTGACGTAGGAGTAATTAAATTCTCCGAACATCCAGAAACAACTCTTGCATATTTCTTTCAGTTTCGTATTCTATCTTTCAATCAGTTACTTTCCGCAACTACTCTAGTTTAACTGATTGTTATTGACCAACAAGATTCCAAGATTTAGTTTGTCACTAAACTGAAATCAAATATTGTTAAAGAACAATTTTAAGTGTAAGTTTTTATTCAACCCCCCCTTCTAAACACTCTTGTTACGACAACCGATCCTATCAAAATATTCAAAATCCAAAAAAAAAAAAAGAAGTGGACTTGGTCTTGATTTGTTCCATATATTGTGCACCCATCTCCCTCACCCCCCTAAGCACTATTTCTCCTCTCTATCACCGAAAACAAGAGCCATTTTCAGTGTCATAATCGTGAGAATTCAGAGGGGTGATAGGAGAGAAAAAGTCGAGTAAGAAGAAAGGTAGAAAAGAAAGCACTCCACCTCCTCCGCGCCGTATCATCTCGTTCTTTCGTTTTCTTTCAAAACGAAACCAGGCATGCATATATTCTTCCTTGACTCTTCAATCAAATCATACTATCATTATTTTTATGTTTTATGATCATCATTTCATGTATGAACCGAAATACATCAAAGAATTTTCAGAAAACATCACATGAAGATTTCGGTTTTCTTGTGCAGTTCACGACTCCCTCTTGTTTTGTGGTTTCAGGTGGATGGTTTGACTCAAGGCTCCCAATGCTGCATCTAGACATGTACTAGGACATGTTAGGATCATAATGGTCCATTCATTCAAGCCCATCACCCGCTGGAAACGAAAATTGACAGCAACCCCCATTTCTGCCCAAGTGTGTCGAAAAATTCAGTTCGCTGTCATGAGGGAATGGATCGGATCATGGATGCCCCAGGGGCCTATAGCCATGGTTAGATCACTTCCCTAGCATGTCTAAGACGTGACTAAGTTGCCCTTTTGGTGGCTTGGTCCAGGGTGCATCGGTTTTTAAATCAAACGCTAGAACAGCCCCTCCCATTCTTGGCCCCTTTGATTTTGACAGCATGTGTTGGTTCGAGTATGGTGGAATGGTGTGGATCTTGGTTGGCCTAAAGCCCTTAGCCACGGTTCACACCATGCCCCATGAATTCTAGGTCGTGCCATGGGCAATCAAATGGCCACTGGAGCGAGTCGAGACGACAAGCGAAGCAAACACCCCTCACGCGCGCAAAGGTGCTCTCGGGTGAATCCTTTCGATTGTTGCTGGAACATTTCGAATTATGGCTGGTCTAAAGCCCATAGCCATAGTTCAAATCATTCCTTGGGATGTTGGTAAGAGGTTTTGGTCGGTGGTTCAAGCCCCAATGGCCGTTAGCCTCGCAAACGACACAAGCAACACAAGCGCAGCTGCTGGAAATTATGTACATCAGCTTGCTGCGTCGGTTCGGTGGCTCGTTCGAGTTCTCGGTTGGCTTTTAGCCTATGGCCTTGGACCGGACAGTGCACCATTGAGTTTGGAAGGTAATGTGTTTGACCGTTTGTCATTCGGATCATTTTTGAGGTCGTACAAGAATTTACGGTGCGATGTGCCAAATTGACTCTCGAAAGAGCGTTTCATGTTTTGGCCTCCATTCACCTAGATTTCGACCCTCACAATTTTAGTAGCATTAATTCATCATTTTTAGCGTATTTTAATCATGACTATATGATGGTTCAGTGTTGGTTCGGGTTGGTTCGGAGTCATGATTAAATACGAAGTCGTTAGACGTAATTGTCGCATTTCCGAACTTAGTTGCATAGTTTTGTCTAGTAAAAGCTATTGCATATTTTTCATGGCATATTTAGGTTGCAGCGAGCCTGGGAGCGATCCAATCCATTCAGTAAAATTAGTACAGGATATTTAATTCAGTCATTTAATTATATTACGTGCATAAAAATAGAAAATACCTATTTTTGAGATTTATGCGATATTGTTTGTGGTCAATTCACTATCATGGGAGCATTATTTTACCGGTAGCAAGTTACCGGTCAGTTCAGTTTGGTACCACCCGGTCGCCAGTGATCGGACAGTTCAGTTCAGTTTGGTACCACCCGGTCGCCAGTGATCGGACAGTTCAGTTCAGTGCAGAGGCCACTTGCGTAGACCATAATCTCAACATAAAATTATTTCATATTATTTCAGTACATGGCTCCAAGGAGCAAACATTTTTACTATGATTTTCAGTTCGGCTATGCACGTATTATAATTGCTCAGTACAAGTTATTTTCAATATGCCTCATGACATGAGATTTTACTTTCATGAAAATTTTATTATTGTATTTACTTGTTATCTACGATATATGCATGTTGAGTCTTTAGACTCATTAGACTTGATTGTTGTAGGTACTGATGAGCAGGGGGCCGAGGGCGGGGACCAGTGAGCCAGCTTGCGTGGGCAGTAGTGACACCCGAGGACCTCATTTTCAGCACTTACCATTTTATGCAAACATTTTTATCCGTTGTTGAATATTTTCAACTTGTTATTTCTGCAAACAAATATTTACTTCCGCTGCCATTTTGAATATCAAACTTTGTTTATCTGTTTAGTTGTGAATGAGGCATTTTAATTATTTAAAAAGAAAATTTTTAATTTTCCGCAAATTTTCAAGTAAGGATTTTCGGGCCTTCACAGTCCTGCTTGCGTGAAGCATACAGTGGGAGACAAATTGGATAGTAGATCCACTTTGTGCTACTTTGTAGGATATCCAAATAATTCTGTTGGATATTATTTCTATCGTCCCAATGAAGCAAAAGTGTTTGTTTAAGAAATGCCACCTTTTTGGAAAAGGAATTTCAATTAGATAGAAAAAGCAAGATGATAGAACTTGAAGAAATTCAAGATACTCCCTCAACTGTAGAAGTTTAACCCATTTCTCAAAAACCAGTAGTTGAAGTACAAGCTCCTAGGAGGTCTGATAGGGTTATTAGACCATCTGCAAGACATATGCTTCTTCATGAACAAAGCCACGATGAGCATTGTGTTGGATGTGATCCAATGAATTGCTAAGAAGCAATATCTGATACTGATTCAACCAAATGGCTTGAAGCCATGCAGTCAGAAATGGTGGATCAACCTGAGAGAATCTTTCCTATAGGGTGCAAATGGATCTACAAAAGAAAGCTTGGGGCGAATGGGAAGGTATAGGGGTGTCAATCGGGTGGGTTGGGTCGGGTTTCGGGTCAACCCGCGAAATTTTTTTTATTTTTTTTCAACCCGAACCCAACCCGAACCCGAAGCAACCCGAAAACCCCCAACCCGAACACGAACCCGTATAACCCGACTCAACCCGTCTAACCCGCCTAACCCGAATTTTTTTAATTTTTTAAAAAATTTAATAAAAAAAATTCAAAAAAATAAAAATAATAATAATATTTTAATTTAAACACATAATAACAAAATTTTCGATTTAAATTTGAAAGTTTAAACGTAAAAAATTAAAAATATATTTACTAAATCAAATAAAAAATGTTAAAAAAATAAAAATATGCAAAATAATATTAAATGATGAAAATTTATAATATAAATATACAATAAATTTTGTTCAAACATACAATATATAAAAATATAGGTAATATTTTCAAAAAAAAAAGTTCGCGGGTCAACCCGCGACCCAACCCGAAACCCGCCTAACATGGCACTAACCCGAAGCCACCCAACCCGAACCCAACCCGAACCCGAAAATCCCCAACCCGAACCTGATTTTTTTCGTGTTGGGTCGTGTCGGGTTGACGGGTCGTGTCGCATTTTGACACCCCTAGGAAGGTAGTGACCTTCAAAGCAAGGCTAGTTGCAAAAGATTATACTCAAAGGCAAGGAGTTGACTATGAGGAAACTTTTTTCACCAGTTGCTATGTTTAAGTCCATTAGAATACTACTAGCCATAGCATCATGGTATGACTATGAGATATGGCAAATGAATGTAAAGACTGCATTCCTCAATGGAGACATCAAAAAGGAAATTTATGTTAGAGTAGGTGCCCGTCGAGCCAAGTGTTGGCCGAGTGTTCACAATGAAATTCTATGTATAAGTAATCTTTATTTTAATAATATTTGAAATTATTATTTTGGCAAATCTTTATCTGTATACCCATGCTAGTTGCATAGATAAAGACCTTGGATATACAAATAGTAGAAAGAATATGAGATGCTCATATGATGAATATCATGAAACTCATATTTGGAATACTATATATTCTAAACAGTTCCTAGTCGATTCAGCCGCCGCTAAGAAGGATATAGGCCGCTAGAGTTCGAGACTAGTATCTGCGATGTGAGTACCATGTTTCATTGGTAGGGGACATTGTGATGTCCGAACATGCAGATAGGTGCTCCTTGTAGAGTGCACTGAACAACCCTCCATAAAGAACTTTCCAAGTGGTTCTCACTTATCGAGTGGAAAAGTCCTAGTTTATGGTTGTACACCATTAGTCCTTATGACCCGGGACAACATTGAGACTCTATGTGGTAGAATTACACTTTGACTTGTTTACCGACTCTCATGGGGTCATCAGGTGGCAAGGTTGGGTGTTCTGTCGAAACATATAGGAGTCGATGCATTGTAGTCGGGGATTCACCGCTTACCTACGGGTATGGATATCCTATGTGTTATCATGTGTATGTAGGTTGAAATCTCTGATCAGAGTATGGTGGTAATTATGAAAGGGGTTTCATAGATTACACCATCGATGCAACTACGACATGACACATAGTATCGATTCATTGACAACTCTCGATAAACCAATGGTTGTCAAATCGATCGGGATATATGAGTTGAAGGGACCGTACTGTACGCTAACCATAATTGAATGGTTCTTGCAGGCACTAACATTTGATACCTAGGGAATCATGTAAGCGATGCTGCTAGGCGTTTAACATGATTGGTTGGGTACTATCAGACTTGAGTTCTGACGTTGTTATTATCAAGGAGTTGATAAGTAAGAATGGAGCAATTGGGGTATGCTCGAATAAGGACATGTTTAGTCCGAATCACACGGAGATGTGAACCCACGGCTAGTTGTATCAATGAACCCTTGAGAGCCACACAAGTACTTGCTTTCTAAATCCCGATGAGAAGTAAAATAGTTCAATGTGTTGAACGGCTTATAAATGAGTTTATAAGCGTAATGAAAAATAGAAGTATGACTTCTATGAGAGAAATATAAATTTTAATTTATGGAAGTGTTCCTAAATTAAAATTTGGCCAAGTGAATAATGTATTTGAAAATTGTGATTTTCATAAACATTATTATGGACTAAATTAAATTAATTCAAGTGTTGAATTAATTAAACACTAGTGGGCCTAGTAGAGTCCAAATAATTAAATTAATTCAAGTGTTGGATTAATTAAATATCATTGGGCCTTGTAGAGCCCAATTGGAAATAATTATTTAACTAGTGGGCTTGAGTAAAATCAAGTAAAGTCTAATTGGGCTCAAATGGGTTTGAGACAATTTAAATAAAAGTCCATGGGCCCTTGTTAATTGTTACAAGCCAACATGCAAAGCATGCATGGGAGGTGAAGGGTTGTGAATACTTTTTATTAAAATATTGCAAAGGCATGCAACTTTTTCTCCCAACTTTTCCCACAACCAAGACAAGACTTCACTCCTCATTCTTGTCTCTCATCTTGGCCGAAATCTTAGGGGCATTCTCTCAAAAATTTTCTCTCATTGTGTTCTTCAATTGTTGAAGAAAATACACACTTCTCTTTGAAAAATCCTCACATTTTTCTAGTGCAAAATTTGAGGGGATTTACCTTGCAAGTGGTGGGCCTAATTTTGGAGGTTGGAGAGCTTGTAGATCTTTCTTGCCATACAAGAGCTTTGTTGTTTAACAACAAAGTTGGAGCCATCATCAACCTCAAGAGGTTGATAGGTAAAAATTTCTAAAACACACTATGTATGACATTATGTGTTTTTATTGTATTTGTTGCACAAAATGAGGTGACCGAAATTTTGCATAAAAAATCAAAATTTTTAACTTCTGTTGCGCTTCCGGTCACCGTAACCGATCCCCTTTCAATTTATATGTCTCAACCTGAGGGATACACATCAGTAGGAAGTGAGCATAAGGTATACAAACTTCAGAGATCAATATATGGTCTCAAGCAGGAGTCAAGGAGTTGGAACCTCATATTTGATAGCACTATCAAAGATTTTTGTTTTGCTAATAATCCTGAGGAACCATGTGTGTACAAGAAAGCTAGTGGGAGTGTAGTGACATTCCTAGTACTTTATGTTGATGATATCCTGCTCATTGGGAATGATGTAGGATTACTGCAATCAACTAAAGTATGGTTAGCCAGTAAATTCTCCATGAAAGACATGAGTGAAGCATCCTACGTATTGGGAATACAAATCTATAGAGATAGATCAAAGAGGATGCTCGGACTCACCCAAGCCACCTATATCGATACCATCATAAAACGATTCTCTATGGAAGAGTCCAAGAGAGGATACTTACTAATATGTCATGGTATTACTCTATATAAAGCTATGTTTACCAAAACTGATGAAGAGATAAAGATGATGACTCGTAGTCCATATGCGTCAGCTATTGGTAGTATTATGTATGGTATGATATCGACTCGTCCTGATGTTGCTTTACGCTTTGAGTGTTACAAGCAGATATCAAGCGAACCCTGGTCCAATGCATTGGAAGGCCGTGAAAGACATTCTTAAGTATTTGAGAAGGACTAAGAACTTGTTCATTGTCTATGGGGGTGGAGAATTGAAATTGGAAGGCTACACGGATTATAGCTTCCAATGTGACGTAGATGATTCAAAATTGAACTCTGATTTTGTATTCATGCTATATGGTGCGGCTGTCTCTTGGAAAGGTTCCAAGCAAGACACTGTTGAGGATTTCCCCACTGAAGCTGAATACATTGTTGCATCTGATGCAGCCAAAGAGGTAGTTTGGATGAGAAATTTTGTCCAAGAGTTGGGCGTTATTCCTAATGGAGTTGATTCAGTCCCGTTGTACTGGGACAACACTGGTGCCATTGAGCAAGCAAAGGAACCAAGGTCTCATCAGCGATCCAAACATGTCCTGAGGAAGTTCCACATCATACGAGAGATAGTGGAAGAGGAGACATATCAGTTGAAAGAGTCCACTCTACAGATAATGTTGCTGATTCACTTATATAGCCCTTGACAGGACCATTGTTTCAGAAGCATCGCGAAGCAATGAGATTAAAGTTAAGGGTAGTTGGCTCTAGGGCAAGTGGGAGATTGTTAGAGTAGATGCCCTGCAAGCCAACGGTTGGCTAGAGAATTTTTGACTCAAGTGAAATAAACAATCTTTACTTTAATATAATTTAACTTTTTATGATCTTGTTATACTTTATCTGTATATCCATGCATACAAATTGATTATGCTTTAATACAAATGAATCGTAATTCGATGTTGAAACTCATTTTTAAACACTGCATATTCTAATTTCGTTCCTAGTCGATTCAGCCGCCTAAAACATGGATAAAGGTCGTTTGAGCTCGAGACTAGCATCTGTGATGTTGTGTACTGCGTTTCTTGGTAAGGGCATGGAGATGTCCAAACATGCAGATGGGTAGTCATATGATGATTATACCGAACAACCCTCCCTCGGACTTTCCATGTGGTTATCATTCATCGAGAGGATAAGTCCGTGGCTATGATTTTACACCATTAGTCCTTACGACCCGGGACAGCTGTGCTTTGATTCGTTTACCGGTTCCAGGAGAGTCATCAGGTGGCGAGGTTGGGTATAGTTACGACACATATAGGAGCCAGTGCATTGTAGTCGGGGATTCATCGCACACCTGCGGGTTTGGATATCCTATGTGATCTGATGAAATAATAGTGCATGGAATCTCTGGCCAGAGTATAAGATATACGTTGGAGAAGGAGTTCTCAAATAGTATACGCGATGCCACTATTATAGTTATCACATAGTTATCGAATTAATATGCAACCCTCGATGAACCAATGGTTGCAGATTCGATCGGGATATATGAGATGAAGGAACCGTACTGTACGTTAATCATAATCGACTGGTTCTTGCAGGCACTATCTGTAACGACCCATTACAGGCCCCGTGGACCGCCCATACGGCCCACTGCCCCAATCGACCCAAGGCTATCCCGATCTTGTGACTTGGCCCGTAGGCCCAGTGGGCTTGCCCACCCTGTGGTGTCACTCACGGGCTTTCCATAGGCGTCGTATGGGTTACTCATAGAACTCTTAAGCCCATGAACTTAAGTATGTGCCTCCCCAGGATCGAACCTAAGACCACATGGATATATAGGTACTTAGCACAATCCTGGTACCAATTGAGCTAGTTACTTAGCACAATCCTGGTACCATACGACGCCTATGGAAAGCCCGTGAGTGACACCACAGGGTTGGCAAGCCCACTGGGCCTACGGGCCAAGTCACAAGATCGGGATAGCCTTGGGTCGATTGGGGCAGTGGGCCGTATGGGCGGTCCACTGGGCCTGTAATGGGTCGTTACACTATCAGTGATACCTAGGGGATCATGGGGCGATGCTACTAGACGCTCGTACCATGATCCGATTGGTGCAATCAGAAATGAGTTCTGACATTCTTGATCAAGGTGTTGATGAAAAGAATGGGGCTAACTAGGGTAAGCCCGAATAAAGGATTATGTCCTGAATCACAAAGAGTTGTGAACCCACGGCTAGCTGTATCCCTGAACCATTGAGGGTCACACAAGCACTGGATCGTTTGTTCTCGTTGAGAGAATAAATTCAAGGAGTTGAATTTATATTATAATATAGTAAATTCAAGGAGTTGAATTTATGATAATTAAATTTTGAGAAAATAAATTCAAGGAGTTGAATTTATAATATAGTAAATTCAAGAAGTAGAATTTATGAAATTTGGATAGAATAAATTCAAGGAGTTTGAATTTATAAAATTTGATAATATAATTATTAGAAACACACATGTACTTGCCTTGATTCTATGTGGCGTAATTTTCTTAATAAATCTAGATTCTTGTAAGCTCTAAAACAGGAATTTCAAGTCTCAGCCGTCCGAAAATCAAATTTGGGTTCTGCATGGGCTTGGCTGATGCTTGACAAAGCCGGGTTGAAATTTAAAATATCATTCTAAGTTTATCAAAAGTGAGGTCATATTTGATTGTAGATTTGTTCTTCATGTTGATTTTTTTCGGGCATGAGAAAGTTGGGTAAGAAGGAATTCGGTGCTGGTGAACGATGGTGGAGGATATTTATAATGACTTGTAAAATTTTAAAATATTTATATAATTTATAATGGTTTATGTATGGTTATCGAATTTTGAAAGATTTATATTATTTATATTGATTTTTTTATATATTTCTTGCCAATTTTTTTTAAAAAAATTTGGCGGTTTTGGTTGGATTAGGGTTTTAGCAACCCGTCAAGTTGGCGGGTTGGGCAATTGCTGAGTCGTTTGACCACTCGATGTGATACCATGTAGTCATGTACATTTGTTGTTTTGAATTTTTTTAAGGTTTACAAGTGAAGGAAAAAACCCATGGATAGATGTTTAGTTGAACAGGTCTAATAGAAATATATTTTATCTATATGACTATGCTTCATATGTTATGTGAAAGAAAATAATATAATTTAATAAGCACATCACTTATTTTTGGATGCTATGTTTTGAGCTCCGATTAATTATGCGCCTAGAAAGATGGTCTAGGAAAACCTATACAGCAGATCATAACGATGCAGTAATTTGTGGGTTTCCAGGTACAAAATGTGATAGAGAAACCACACAATGATCATCTTCCATTGATAGAGGCCAGCAGGTATGCAAGTGTTTCTTTTGAGGAAGCATGTTTAATTTCGCATTCTGCTGTTTCTTATTTCAATATGGAGCTGAAGTTTTAAAGTAGCATAATTCAAAATCAAGTTGGATGATTGAAATTCGAGTAGAACATTTGTGCTAATTACGAGGCTAAATGTTGCAAACGCTGTTTAAGAAATGGAATTATATTGCAATTAGAATGTAAAATAGTCCCAGAGATAAACTATGTATACAAACCCTAGCCTTATGCTAGTATTTTCCCCAGCCTAAGCTAGTAACACACTCATGCACCGTTTGATACGTATGATGAGATTACTAATATGAAGATAATAGAAGAATAAGAAACTTGAGTACGTAGACATTTAGTACAAGGGTTTGAAATCAGTTTCTGTTTGGTTCTAGGGATTCCGTATGGATAAATAATAGTACAATATTATCATTTCCAACTTTACCCCTTTCCCAAAACATATCACGCTTCCTCTCTTTTTCACTCCAAAGTCTTCCCAAATACTCTCTCACTGATTGCTGCTTTTTTGCATTTCTTAGATCTCACATCCGATGTACAACAGAAGAAGAAATTTCAAAGTAAGTGACGGTGATGGGTTACCAAAAAATGTTCCTCCATTTTTTTGAGTTCCCAAGTTGTTGAAAAGCGGAAGTTCAAAGAAAGTCTTTAACTCGTTGTTGTTTCTGTTAAATTTGATTCCTTTGTGTCTTCGAGAAGTAACATTTTCAGGTCTGCCGACCGTTGATTTCTGGAATTACACCGTCGAAGCATCTCTCGAATAAAAGTTCACAGGACGAAACGATGCACTCCGTCTGAAAGTCTATGCGATGGTGATTTTTTCCTTTCTCTGCATATTATGTTTATGTGTCCGAGTTTATGATCTGAGAACAGCATATTTGCCTAATAATGTGATATTTGTTATATTAATTAACTCCATGTACTGTGTAAGCTTGAATAAAAAAAGTTTTATGTACATATTTGGCTTTAAAATTATAATATATGTTCTGTTCAACGCAGCCCAAAACACACGTCGTGTTCGTCGGAAGGAAGACTGGAGTGTTTGATAGATGGCCTGATGCCAATGCCCAAGTTTATCGTTTTCCTGGTGCTTGTTACAAAAGTTATGGAAGTAGAAAAGCTGCCGAGGAAGCCTTCAATTTGTACCGTGAAAGAACCGTTTGACGTCTCAGATTTAAACGAATCCAGTAGCTCCGCATCTACTACAGCTGAACATAGTGCTCCGAGAACAAATGAAAGTAAGAAATTAGTTGATCTCGTGAAGGAATTATCTGATTTACGTCGTGAGAATCGCAACGTAGGTATGAAAATGGAGAAGTTGTCCGAGGATATTGGAAAGTTGTTTAAGGATTTGGAAATTAATTATGTTCCATAGAAAATTCTGTACACCAAGCTTCGTTCGTATTTTAAAAATTATTGTTTGAACGGTACTTGTAGTCTTCAATTGCCCTGTCTGAAACAACACAACAAACTAACATATATGTCCAAGTGTTGCCTACTGCACATTCTTCTCTACATGTCGAAGAAACACAAGTCATTGTATGACACAAAGTTCTCTGATGCAGGTATGAGAATTGGCGTATACTTTCCTTAACCATTCAAATTCTAAATGTATCTTATATCTCTGTAGTTAGAATTTCTTCTGTAAATTATATTGTGTCGGTTGTTTCTTAACTTCATGTGGAGTAAATAGTAAATTTTGTTCTCCGCTTATTAATTTACTTGGTACGTAATTTCTACACTCACCAATTTATGTTGGTAACATGCATCCTTTACTTACGTACAGTTGTCAAAAACAGTGAAGTGGGTGTCTACATTAAGAAGTGAAAATAATTTAAAAAAACTTATTTCATTGTTACCATATTGCAGTGTAATAATTTCTGGTTCAGTTGTTGCTTATTATTCGGTAGGTGTTGACCTACTGAAGATATGCATCATTGCAATATCTACGCCAGTCAGCTTATTGAAGACAAGTAGTTGGAGGAATTTAGTAAATAAATCCTTGTTGTTATAAATAGGAAGCATGCTTAGTATGATACTACGGGAGACTCAACATAGTATAGGGGTTCTTCATGTGGTGTATTTTAAAAATTATTGTTTGAACGGTACTTGTAGTCTTCAATTGCCCTGTCTGAAACAACACAACAAACTAACATATATGTCCAAGTGTTGCCTACTGCACATTCTTCTCTACATGTCGAAGAAACACAAGTCATTGTATGACACAAAGTTCTCTGATGCAGGTATGAGAATTGGCGTATAATGTCCTTAACCATTCAAATTCTAAATGTATCTTATATCTCTGTAGTTACAATTTTTTCTGTAAATTATATAGTGTCGGTTGTTTCTTAACTTCATGTGGAGTAAACAGTAAATTTTGTTCTCCGCTTATTAATTTACTTGGTACGTAATTTCTACACTCACCAATTTATGTTGGTAACATGCATCCTTTACTTACGTACAGTTGTCAAAAACAGTGAAGTGGGTGTCTGCATTAAGAATTGAAAATAATTTAAAAAACTTATTTCATTGTTACCATGTTGCAGTGTAATAATTTATGGTTCAGTAGTTGCTTATTATTCGGTAGGTGTTGACCTACTGAAAATATGCATCATTGCAATATCTACGCCAGTCAGCTTATTGAATACAAGTGTTGACCTACTGAAGATATGCATCATTGCAATATCTACGCCAGTAAGCTTATTGAATACAAGTAGTTGAAGGAATTTAGTAAATAAATCCTTGTTGTTATAAATAGGAAGCATGCTTAGTATGATACTACGGGGGGACTCAACATAGTATAGGGGTTCTTCATGTGGTGCACAATGTCTGCACGTTATCCAAATTGCTCCGAAGAAACTGTGAGCAGCAAGTACCAGGTACCTGTAATTGATCTGGTTTCTGATGATGAAACATTTACGTGCAGTGACAAGGAATGTAGCTGATAGTCAGCCAAAGTTGTTAACTGCTGATCAACTTGGAGATGTTTACGAAAAGGGTAAGAAGAAGCGGAAATTGTGTCACATAGCTTCCGTGCATGCTTCAGTCCGTGAATGTCATGCTCCAGAAACAAATCAAGATGTCAAATTGAAGCTTGGAAACAACAGCAAGTCAAAGGAAAAACCATCCAAAACAAACGCCCAAACATCGAAGAAGGTTGCAGTTATCGAGCTGTCATTAGATGATTCAAGTGCTTGAAAAACGTTTACTACGGAATTCTATGCAGATATGGCACCACCCTTATTTTGTTCTCACCGACTAAGTTACAGTATGATGATGAACTGTGGATTTTGGCTAAATGTATATAGAAGTGTGTACTTGGTTGTCATTTCTGCACACATTATATGTAGTGTGTGTTACATGTCCATGTATGTGTAAAGACTAGGTACTGTCCAACAATGTCAAGGTGTTTTTTTTGGCAAATGTAGTTGGCTGTAAATGACTAATTTCAATGCTAGTTCACTTGTGTTTTTTTTGGACAATGATCGAGCAAAACTTGCACCTTAAAATCCCCAATAAAAATATGGTTTTTTATGCTCAAAATTTATCGCAAGTGCACGATGTCAAGTAATAGTATAGTGTACGTGAGTACGAGTATCGTTCCACTGAAGACTGTATTTAACAATTGTTATTTTCAGTTAGTGAACATTTAGCGACGAAAATTGATTTGATTCTTTTAACACTACTATGCTCAAATAAATATGCAATTAAATAATTCTATGAGTGAAGAATGAGAGTTAATGTCTAAAATATTGAGTAAAATTCAATGAGAAATGAATTTGTTGGGAATATCGTTTCACCTACCCCTAGTTAATTAATTAATTCGTTCGATATTGATTATATGCTTCCGATATGATTTCCTATTCTACAGAACACACTCTCTCGAGCTATGCCAAACTAATTCGACTCAATGAAGTAATTAAATTTCTTTAATTATTTATCAAGAGTAATCGCATTTCGATTTATGAAATCCCCTAGTTTTCGACCCTAAGGACTATGACTATCGGCGCGTATCCAATTTCATACGTCTATGTAAATTGTAGATCCACGGATTATACTACTCGTTCCTATCACAAGTTATTCTATCGAACTCACTCGCAATATAAAAACGTTGTTAAAGTTAGCTACGCTCTAACAAAACAAGCAAACAATAGTATAATCAAGAATAACACAACAATAGAATATAAATTAAATCAACTTAAAATTTGGGGTAGGCTCCCTTTAAATCCCAACAAATATTAAAGGTTAGCTACTAGAATTCATGATTGAAATCAACAAAATTAAGTTCAAGTGACAAAAACTAAATACGAAATACTAGAAGTGACAAAAAACGCGATGAACGATGCCCGGAAATCTTCAAATCTTCAATCCAAGCGCCAGCGGCTCTCCAAGGCTTGTGGTGGCTGAATAATGGAGTCTGAATGATCCTCCATTCGTGCCTCTCCCCTTTCCATATCTTCCCTTCTCCAAAATAAGGTAAAAGATCGGACAAAAAATCTTGCCAAAATTAGGTGGCGCTTGGGCGGTAGAAAAGTACCGCTCGAGCGCCACACTCTCTGTAATTTATTCCTTGTCGATCATTTCTCGCGCTCGGGCGGTAGAATTTCACCGCCCGAGCGCCACATCTTCTGTCCGTCTCTTCAGCAACTCACCTCTCGCGCCCGAGCGGTAGAAAACTACCGCTCGGTCGCCAACCTTTCTGTACTCAATCTTGTTGGCTTAGCACTTGGCCCCGAGTTCCGTTTTTCCGGCCATTTTTCCTACAAATTTGTCACATCCAAGTGAGACACGATCACATGCCAATGTTTGCTCTAAAATGAAACAAATGTGACCGAAATAGACGTATGCACAATGCAAACACATGCCAACTAATGCAATAAAACACGTAAAAACGACACCTATCAGACAACACATCTCTAAATTCCACATCTCAGAAGTGTTGAACTTTGAATTTAAGTTATTGGAATTATAGTACTGAACGAGGATGTCTTCGTACGATAATGAATTGTATGTTATAATATTTTGCACAAGAAAATAAAAGATTACGAATTGGTTGTTAGCTATTAATCAATGTGGGAATGTCAAATGGAAAATTTATATTTGGAGCATGACAAACGTAGTAGGAATATCATAAAACTATATGGAATTGCACAAGGGTATACAATACAATTCATTACAAATTACAGTGTTGTACTTGACAAAATAGAGCACACAGGAAGCAATTCACAAAAAAAGATCTAACAACATCTCCATCTTCGACAATGAGGAACAAAATATGAGATTACAACATCTCCATCACCGACAATTACGAAAACTAAGTTCATCTTCATCACAAAATCAAAACCCATTGTTCCAACACAAACATAAATCTTTGACCCCTACTCACCACGCAATAACCTCTTAACCAAGCAAATTCTTCCACGCTCGCCAAGTCTTTTGAACAATGCCAAGTCGTTATGGTTGTTGAACAACAACTTCGCTGCAGCAACTTGTTCGTCTTCTGAAAGATCTGTAAGACCCTGCAATGCATCCAAAACTGTATCTTGAACATCAGAAATTTTTTCCTCCGCGGAAATTTCCTTGATCAATTGTGACATCGTGTCTTTTGTTATGCGCGCGAGGTTGTTGATTGCTTCGACTATTGATGCATCATGTTCGCTCGTGTGCTTCCTTTTCTTACTTTTCGAAGATGTACCTGCATTTGTTTTAGACGTTGGCGTATGCGTCTCAGATATGGAATCGTCAGCACCATCGAAAGGGATAAATGTACGAGTCTCGCCAATGAACTCTTCGTTTGGATTGTCTTCGCCAAGTTTAAGAACTTGTTGTAACGCATTCTCAAAATTCTTTGAGTGCTCCCCAGTAGCTCGATCGTTTCCAAAAATTTCACCCCAATCATTGAAATGCATCCATTGCTTATGCCGCATGGCTCTAAAACTTGGGTCATGCTGCATCAAACATGAAGCGAACGAGTATTGTGTACACATTTTTAACTTAAGTTCAAAGTATGTTAGAGTACATACCTTCAGAATTGATTCCCAAGTCTCGTCTGTAGCATCGATCGTGTTATCAGTATCATTCCAACCGACACCACTCTTGGATAACAACGTCACCAAAGTACTATATGTTTTCTTCCATAAGTGTATTTTTGAATTTATGTGAGGATTCCCACGTATATTTGTTCCTGGTATTGCTTTCTGCATTGCATTCTCCAACAAAGTCAAGTAACCAGCTTTGATACCATTCTCGCTTTTCCAACCCTTTGTCATTACATCTTTCAGCGACTGTATTAAGACATCTTCTTCACGGCCACTCCAACTTCGCCGTGTCTTCTCCGGTTGCTTGCACCTTGCAATGCGGCTACCAGAAGTAGCTACACTGTCCATGAGTACGCGAAATCTGAGTGGAGAATTCTGTCATTAAATCAACATCATAAGTACATGTAGTAGTATTCACTGACAATCTTAAAATGTAACATCAAAGGATAAAATGGTACATTAAAATATTTTAGTGACATATACAACGTGCTTCACAGAAAGTTCCGTCAATTACACTTGTTGCTCTCAAAACAACTACAACATCAGATTTAGATAAACAATGTAAAGATGTGCAGCCCCAGACAATCACATATTACAAGAAGGAATAGTTAAATGTAGGTGTTCCACATGGACATTGCGCACTGATCTCGCCAATTAACCCACTCGTTCGACGCCTCAAAACTGCTTATGTACTCATTTTGTGTCTCGTGAATGGGACTACCAACTTCATCCTCGTATTCCTCTAAAGGATCATCGGGCATTTGATTACGAATGAAATTATGTAATAGAATGCAAGCAAGAATTATTTGACTTTGAACATGCAAGGGGTAGAACGAAGGACTTCGAAGGATAGCCCATCTCTTTTACAACAAACCGAATGCTCTTTCAATAATATTTCTTGCTTGTGAATGCCTCCAATTGAATAACTCCTTGTGATCTTGTGGTGCGGACGCACGATTGCCCCAAGCATCCCTATGATATCTTACTCGTCTGTACAGAGTCAAAAAACTCTCGGCATTAGCGTATCCATTGTCACAAAGATAATAACACCCTGCACAACGGTTACGTACGACATAATTATTCTTAAAGGGCCAAGCTTTAATGGTAAATGTTGGCAGAAATTAAAAAGTAGACAGAAGTAGACAACAAACTCATTCACATATAACCTCTTGGAATCTTGAATGCATCATCCCGAGTTAATGCATCTCTTAAAACCCTGGCGTCTGCGGCAGACCCCTCCCATCCAGTAAGAGCGTAAATGAAATTCATATTTCTATCACAAACCCCCAACACATTAACCGCAATATTTTCTTTTCTGGTTCTGTATTTGGCTCTGTCTCTGGCAGAACGTGTACTCCGATATGAGTTTCATCCAACGCACCTAGACAACCCTTTCAAAACAATGAAACGACGTAAATAATGGTCAAACAATACTAAGTTTCACTAAAAATGTAGTGCCCAAATTCAGTACACGTATAACCCATGAATTCATTTAATTATTAAATCATTTAATTAGTTTAAATGAGTTTTATCCATGCATAATTTATGAAAGCTCATTATTTTAAATTATTCATGTCTATGTTGATGCACGTTAAAACGTTTGTCGAGTTTCATGTTTCAGGCGATTATTCGAAGCGGGATTGAGGAACAGACCCGGTGACGATTTTGGCAATTTAAAACGTGGTATTCTATTTTAAGTTGAGTTGGGGGCATTTTAAATAATTTATGGAGTTTTAGCATTTTTAAGCCTAAATTATTTATTTGGTAATTTTAAGACTTTAAAACTTTTAAAAGTTTAGCAAGTGTGCACTTTAATTTAATTAGGGGACCTTATTTAAAGATGAGTGGGAATAGTATTTTTAATTGAATTGTTATTTGAGTCAACCTTTTTATTAGCACCTTGGTTAGTAAGGTTAATTATTAATTAGCAAAAGTTAGTCTCATAATATTTTAAAACACACGCTACACACACAAATTACACACGTTTACACACACCTGTAGCGCTCAAAACACACACACAAGTCTCAATTCAAGTTTTATTATTTTGAGAGAAAGAAAAACTAGGGTTCTATACTCTTATAGCAGCCGCCCCTCCCCTAGGCTTTTCCAGCAAGATTTCGGTGAATTTGATTGCAAGAAAACGGTGCCACGTTCGTCACCAATCTAGCCTCGCTCCATCTCCGCTTCGGTGTCGTCGCTACGGTATTTTAAATATCAAAAAGGCACGTATATTATGTTCTTGCTGTGTCGATCAAGTCATATATCGAATTGCGTTGTTTTTATGCGTAAAAGTTATGTATGATGATAGTAGTTTGAGCGGATCATGGATCGGATCAATCTCGAAGGAAAATTTTTAGATCTAAAACTCGTTTTTACTGTTCATGTCAAAACTGCGATTTTTCTGTTCATATTTTGGGAAAACTTTCAACGGCAAAAACGTAGAACTTTTCGATACCTTCGATTTGACATAAAATTCAAGATTTTTGGACGAAAAATTAGAGAGTTATGATATTTTTCATGTGACTGCTCAAACTGAAATTTTAAGAAAAGTTTGGTACCATTGTATTTTTGAAGTTTTATGTTGCAGGCTTCGTTGGAAATCGACGGGCGATCGTCGCTGCATATGAGTATGTTAGTATTGAGGTTTGTTGTAGGTCTCAAGGTTTTGTTGGACGTCGTTAGGTGTTTGAATTAGTTTAAAGTCGTAGGAACTCGGTTGATTTCAATTGCCAATTAGCGCTGTATTGGGTAGCATGGTGAACGTCGTATCTTGAAGTGTTTATATAAGTTTTATGCAATGTTATGGTGTCCTTAAGGTGTTGAATCATCGTGTTCAAGTGTCAATTTGGGTGTGTAGGCATGTGCATAAGTTTTCTCGTAGGTTTCTTCGTACAGTGTGCAGACGGACCCCCACACGGACCCGAGCACGGGGTCCGTGTCTTTGTTTTCCCTTGGTGCGTCTTTACAGTAGGTACACGGACCTGGTTCCGGACCCATACACGGGGTCCGTGCCCCTTCCCTTCCCGAGTAGTCCTTTTACAGTACCTACACGGACCCTCACCCGGACCCTGACACGGGGTCCGTGCCTTTGTTTTCCTTCGGTGTCAATGTCCAGAGCCTACACGGACCCCTACACGGATGTAGGTACGGGGTCCGTGTCCTTCATTTTTGGGGAAGGAAAATTTATTATGCTTTGAGGTTAGACGTCATGGGTTAGTACAATGATTTACAAAGTCGAGTCATGGGGAATTGTAGAACGTCCTAAGAATTTAATGAACTCGTAAGTGAGCATGATTTACCTACGTCTAAGTATGCAAGTTAAGCATGTCAATCCATGATCAGTATGTGCAGCAACGGCCCCGATCGAAGCCCAACGAATCCCTCAACGCCAAGTAAATATGTTTGACGTGCAAAGAAAATATGTTTAAGTTTTTGAGGTATGCTAATTGACTTGTGACCAAATTATGAATGGGTTTGGAAGTCGGTGAACGTGGCCGAGGACCTCTCCGCCCCGTTAAATTATGAACGGGTTAGATCGTGGTTGGAAAGCGTTAGATTATGAACGGGGACCAACCAGCCCGTTAAATTATGAACGGGGATCTCATGTATGCGACAGTGGATACGTCCCTGTCAGCCCAGTACTGTGGTGTGTCTGATCAGGCGTTTATTATGTATGGGTCACTTGCTTTGAAACATCCTCTACGCAAAATGATGAAGTTATGTATGTTCAAGTATGTTCAAGTATGCAGCATGTTTATGAAAAGTTTAAGTTATGGCACGTTGAAGTATGTATGTACGTATGTTCAAGTTTTAATACGCAAGTTCAAGTTTCAAGTTATGTATGTCCTATTTTAAAGTTGCATGTGATTTTATTATGTAGTACTCGTTATTCCAGTTTATACGTGTTGAGTCTTTAGACTCACTAGACTTGATCGATGCAGGTGACTATGTCGATGGGGAGACGGGAGGTGGCGACCAAGGGGCAGGCTTGGACTGAGTAGGAGGCTATACCCGAGGACCGCCTACGTTATTTTAAGATTTTAAGCATGAAAACTTTTATACTCTGATTTTATGTTTGGTTGTGAGACAGCTTTTCTTTTAGCAAATTTTAATTGTGATGGTTGATTTTAAAGATATGTTATGAATGATGGGTGATGATCGTGTGGATGTTTTTATTTAAGAAAATTTTTAATTTTTCCGCAAATTTTAAGTATGAGAAGTACGGTACGTTACAGTTGGTATCAGAGCCAGGTTCTTGTAAAGGGTTATGCCTACTGCCAGTCGCAAGAAGCTCTCGAGGTCACACCTCAAGTCTGTAAGTTTTAATGTTTTGAGTTATGCTATGTATTATGCATTAAGTCATGATTTCAGCACGTCTATGTTTTAAATTCGATTTACGTGCATCTTATGATATTGGTATTGCATACATGCATGTTGGGTTTACGTGTTGGGTAATTTGTTGGAACAGTATGCCTCCTAGACGTGTGATCGACCGTGAAACAAGAGATGAGAACAGAGAGCATCGGGAGGAGGAGAGGGCCAATCCTCCACCACCTCCACCACCAGATATGCAGGCTCAGATGCTTGCTGGTATGACACAGTTCTTCGCACAGTTTGCGGGGAACCAGGCAGCAGCAGGCGCAGGGGCGAGGCCCCAACCAGAGGCAGTATATGAGAGGTTTAGGAGGATGAGTCCGAAGGAGTTTTCGGGTACTACTGACCCGATGGTCGCTGAAGGATGGATCAAGTCCATCGAAGTAATCTTTGACTTTATGGAACTGACCGACGCAGATAGGGTCAGATGTGCCACGTTCCTTCTGACAGGGGACGCCAGATTATGGTGGGAGAGTGCATCTGTGGCAGTCAACTTGCAGGTGCTGCCTTGGAATGGTTTCAAGGAAGTTTTCTACTCCAAGTACTTCACTGAGGAAGTACGAACCAGACTCACCAACGAGTTTATGACGTTGCGGCAGGGGGACAATAGCGTGGCAGATTTTGTTAAGAAGTTTGAGAGGGGATGTCACTTCGTGCCCCTCATTGCTAATGATGTCCAGGCGAAGTTGAGGCACTTCTTAAATGGTTTGCGGCCGATCTTGCGCCGTGACGTGAGGGTAGCTGGCCCTACTTCTTATGCAGTTGCAGTCTCTAGAGCTCTGGCTGCAGAGCAAGACCAGCGGGATATTGAGGCGGACAGGCAGGGCAAGAGGCCCTATCAGGCTCCACCGCAGCCACACCATCAGCAGCAGAATCAGCGACCCCACTTTAAGAAACCGTATCAGGGGCCACCAAGAAAGAAACTTTTTCAGGGACCGCCGAAGGGCAAGGGTCCCGTTCAGCAGCAAGGGGCGCCGCAGAGGCCCGTTGTTTACCCAGTGTGCCAGAAGTGCAACCGTCAGCATCCCGGACAGTGCCTATGGGGATCCGGGAAATGTTTTAAATGTGGGGCTACAGATCACGTGCTGAAAGAGTGCCCACAGTGGAAGCAACCAACCCAGGGCAGAGTATTTGCCATGCATGCACAGGAGGCGGACCCAGACACCACCCTACTGACTGGTAAACTTTTCTACCTAAGCTCAGTATTATATTGCCTTGCATGTGGAATTTTTCTTTTTGGGATTATTAGCGTGCTATTAATACTTTGTGTACCTAAGGTTATTGAGTTCTATTGTGCTTAAGGTTTATGGTATAAATTTTGAGATATAAGTTAGTTTTGTGTTGTGCTAACGCGTCTCAGGAAACATTTTCATTAAGAGACTAGCCACAACCGCGTTGATAGACTCAGGAGCCACTCACTCCTTCATATCAGAGACGTTTGCTAATCATTTGGACCTCAAGTCCATAGGCCTAGACGTGAACTTTTCGGTGACAGTCCCGTCAGGGGAAGAACTGTTGGCTACCAGTGTGATCAGAGACATTGATCTAGAACTACATGGCCACCTGGTATACGCAGATTTAATCCTATTGCCGATGCCAGAGTTTGATATCATTCTGGGAATGGATTGGTTGACCAAGAACAGAGTCTTAATCGACTTTCAGAAGAGGTCAGTTTTGGTTAGACCGCCGGGCATGGAGCAGTTTCTTTTTGAACCAGCCAGATGGAGGAGTTTCCCTCGCATGATCTCGTGCATGCAGGCAAGGAGGCTAATTTCTAAGGGGTGTCAGGCCTTCTTGGCTAGTATTATCTCAGCGCCTGACGTGTCCATTCCATCTTTATCAGAGGTACCTGTAGTCAAAGAATTTCCAGACGTCTTTCCTGATGACGTCACCGGCCTTCCACCAGAGAGAGAGGTGGAGTTTGCAATCGATCTCGTGCCAGGCACAGCGCCAATCTCTAAGGCACCATACAGATTAGCTCCAGCTGAGATGTTAGAGCTCAAGCAGCAGATTCAGGAGCTCCTCGACAAAGGATTTATCCGCCCTAGTTTCTCACCGTGGGGCGCGCCAGTGCTTTTTGTGAAGAAGAAGGATGGGAGCATGAGACTGTGCATCGATTACCGAGAGCTGAACAACGTAACGATCAAGAATAAGTACCCACTTCCAAGAATCGAAGACTTGTTTGATCAATTGCAGGGAGCTACAGTTTTCTCTAAAATAGATCTTCGATTAGGGTATCACCAGCTGAAGGTTAAGGATGCAGATGTCCACAAGACAGCTTTCAGGACCAGATATGGGCATTACGAGTTCTTGGTGATGCCATTTGGATTGACAAATGCTCCAGCAATTTTCATGGATCTCATGAACCGAGTATTTCAGCCGTTCCTCGACCAGTTCGTCATAGTATTCATTGACGATATTCTCATATACTCGAAGGGCCATGAGGAGCACAGCCAGCATTTGAGGACAGTTCTACAGACCTTGCAGAGCCGTAAGTTGTTTGCGAAGTTTAGTAAGTGTGAATTTTGGCTAGAGAAGGTAGCGTTTTTGGGGCATATAGTATCTAGCAGTGGAATCGAGGTGGATCCAGCGAAAGTAGCAGCTGTCAAGGATTGGGTTGAGCCAAAGAATGCATCAGAAATCCGCAGCTTTTTGGGTTTAGCCGGTTACTACCGTAAGTTTATTAAGGGGTTTTCATCCATAGCAGTGCCACTCACTTCACTCACCAAGAAGAATGCTAAGTTCGTGTGGAGTGAAGAATGCCAGAAGAGCTTCGACACGTTGAAGCAAGCTCTTATTTCGGCGCCAGTGCTAGCCATGCCAACAGGGCAAGGTGAATTTGTGCTCTACACCGATGCATCTAAGCTCGGGTTAGGCGCAGTATTGATGCAGCAAGGTCGAGTCATAGCTTATGCTTCCAGGCAGTTGAAGGTGCACGAGAAGAACTACCCGACGCACGATCTTGAGTTAGCCGCCGTCGTCTTCGCACTGAAAATTTGGAGACACTATCTATACGGCGAGAAATGTCAGATTTTCACCGACCACAAGAGTCTCAAATATTTCTTCACACAGAAAGAGTTGAATATGAGACAGAGACGGTGGTTAGAACTTGTGAAAGATTACGACTGCGAGATTAGCTACCATCCGGGAAAAGCTAATGTTGTCGCAGACGCCTTGAGCAGGAAAGTGGCAGTGGTAGCTCAGTTGTCAGCTCGGAGACCGCTACAGTCGGAGATTCAGAAGTTTGGTCTAGAGATTTATCGTGATGGCAAGGCTCCTAGGCTGTCTAATCTGACAGTCAAGTCTGATTTACTAGACCGTATCCGAGCAGGTCAGTCTTCAGATGAGCAGTTACAGAAATGGAGACTGAAAGACGAAGCCAAGGGCAGTGTGCTGTACACAGTTTCAAACGGCATTGTGAGATACAGAAGTAGAATGTGGGTGCTTAGTGTTGGTTCGATCAGACAGGATATTTTGACAGAGGCACACGCATCTCCGTATTCCATTCACCCAGGAGGCACCAAGATGTACAAAGACCTACAGTTATTGTATTGGTGGCCAGGGATGAAGCGAGACATCCGTAGATTTGTATCAGAATGTCTCACTTGCCAGCAGGTAAAGGCTGAACATCAGAGGCCAGCAGGATTGGTTAAGCCACTTCCCATTCCCGAGTGGAAGTGGGAGAACATTACTATGGATTTTGTGGTTGGTTTACCGAGATCAGTCAGAGGATCGAACTCCATTTGGGTTATAGTAGACAGACTCACTAAGTCAGCGCATTTTCTGCCAGTGAAGACGACTTTCTCCATGACGCAGTATGCGGATCTCTATATCCGGGAGATCGTCCGGTTGCATGGTTTCCCAGTCTCTATTGTGTCCGACAGGGACCCGAGGTTTACATCGTCCTTCTGGAAGAGCTTACATGCAGCTATGGGGAAGAAGTTGCTTTTTAGTACAGCTTTTCACCCGCAGACAGATGGCCAGTCTGAGCGAGTAATTCAGGTTGTAGAGGATTTGCTAAGGGCGTGCATGATTGATTTTCAAGGAGCTTGGGAGTCTAGACTACCTCTAGTGGAGTTCACCTACAACAACAGCTTCCAGGCATCCATTGGTATGGCCCCCTATGAGGCACTGTATGGGAGGAAGTGCAGATCACCAGTTCATTGGGATGAAGTTGGTGAGAGAGCAGAGCTTGGGCCAGAAATAGTTCAGCAGACTGCAGACGTGGTGGTCAAAATTCGTGAGAGAATGAAGACTGCCCAAAGCCGTCAGAAGAGCTACGCCGATAAGAGGAGGAGGGATCTCGAGTTTGCCGTAGGAGATCACGTCTTCGTCAAGATAGCACCCATGAAGGGTGTTATGAGATTTGGGAAGAGAGGCAAGTTGAGTCCGAGGTTTATTGGACCGTTTGAGATTTTGGACAGAGTTGGGACACTAGCTTATCGTGTTGCCCTTCCGCCGAATCTGGCCGGGGTGCACAATGTGTTCCATGTCTCGATGTTGAGAAAATATTTGGCTAATCCTTCGCACATTCTGAGTTATGAACCCTTGCAGCTTGCTCCAGATTTATCTTATGAGGAAAGACCGACTCAAATCCTCGACAGACAGGAGCGCAGACTCCGGAACAAAGTGACTAAGCTAGTCAAAGTTCGGTGGCGGAACCAATCAGTGGAAGAGGCCACATGGGAATCAGAGACAGATATGAGACTTCGCTACCCGGAGTTGTTCGGTAAGACTTAATTTCGAGGACGAAATTTTTATAAGTGGGGGAGGAATTGTAGTGCCCAAATTCATTACACGTATAACTCATGCATTCATTTAATTATTAAATCATTTAATTAGTTTAAATGAGTTTTATCCATGCATAATTTATGATAGCTCATTATTTTAAATTATTCATGTCTATGTTGATGCACGTTAAAACGTTTGTCGAGTTTCATGTTTCAGGCGATTATTCGAAGCGGGATTGAGGAACAGACCCGTTGACGATTTTGGCAATTTAAAACGTGGTATTCTATTTAAGTTGAGTTGGGGGCATTTTAAATAATTTATGGAGTTTTAGCATTTTTAAGCCTAAATTATTTATTTGGTAATTTTAAGACTTTAAAACTTTTAAAAGTTTAGCAAGTGTGCACTTTAATTTAATTAGGGGACCTTATTTAAAGATGAGTGGGAATAGTATTTTTAATTGAATTGTTATTTGAGTCAACCTTTTTATTAGCACCTTGGTTAGTAAGGTTAATTATTAATTAGCAAAAGTTAGTCTCATAATATTTTAAAACACGCGCTACACACACAAATTACACACGTTTACACACACCTGTAGCGCTCAAAACACACACACAAGTCTCAATTCAAGTTTTATCATTTTGAGAGAAAGAAAAACTAGGGTTCTATACTCTTATAGCAGCCGCCCCTCCCCTAGGCTTTTCCAGCAAGATTTCGGTGAATTTGATTGCAAGAAAACGGTGCCACGTTCGTCACCGATCTAGCCTCGCTCCATCTCCGCTTCGGTGTCGTCGCTACGGTATTTTAAATATCAAAAAGGCACGTATATTTTGTTCTTGCTGTGTCGATCAAGTCATATATCGAATTGCGTTGTTTTTATGCGTAAAAGTTATGTATGATGATAGTAGTTTGAGCGGATCATGGATCGGATCAATCTCGAAGGAAAATTTTTAGATCTAAAACTCGTTTTTACTGTTCATGTCAAAACTGAGATTTTTCTGTTCATATTTTGGGAAAACTTTCAACGGCAAAAACGTAGAACTTTTCGATACCTTCGATTTGACATAAAATTCAAGATTTTTGGACGAAAAATGAGAGAGTTATGATATTTTTCGTGTGACTGCTCAAACTGAAATTTTAAGAAAAGTTTGGTACCATTGTATTTTTGAAGTTTTATGTTGCAGGCTTCGTTGGAAATCGACGGGCGATCGTCGCTGCATATGAGTATGTTAGTATTGAGGTTTGTTGTAGGTCTCAAGGTTTTGTTGGACGTCGTTAGGTGTTTGAATTAGTTTAAAGTCGTAGGAACTCGGTTGATTGCCAATTAGCGCTGTATTGGGTAGCATGGTGGACGTCGTATCTTGAAGTGTTTATATAAGTTTTATGCAATGTTATGGTGTCCTTAAGGTGTTGAATCATCGTGTTCAAGTGTCAATTTGGGTGTGTAGGCATGTGCATAAGTTTTCTCGTAGGTTTCTTCGTACAGTGTGCAGACGGACCCCCACACGGACCCGAGCACGGGGTCCGTGTCTTTGTTTTCCCTTGGTGCGTCTTTACAGTAGGTACACGGACCTGGTTTCGGACCCATACACGGGGTCCGTGCCCCTTCCCTTCCCGAGTAGTCCTTTTACAGTACCTACACGGACCCTCACCCGGACCCTGACACGGGGTCCGTGCCTTTGTTTTCCTTCGGTGTCAATGTCCAGAGCCTACACGGACCCCTACACGGATGTAGGTACGGGGTCCGTGTCCTTCATTTTTGGGGAAGGAAAATTTATTATGCTTTGAGGTTAGACGTCATGGGTTAGTACAATGATTTACAAAGTCGAGTCATGGGGAATTGTAGAACGTCCTAAGAATTTAATGAACTCGTAAGTGAGCATGATTTACCTACGTCTAAGTATGCAAGTTAAGCATGTCAATCCATGATCAGTATGTGCAGCAACGGCCCCGATCGAAGCCCAACGAATCCCTCAACGCCAAGTAAATATGTTTGACGTGCAAAGAAAATATGTTTAAGTTTTTGAGGTATGCTAATTGACTTGTGACCAAATTATGAATGGGTTTGGAAGTCGGTGAACGTGGCCGAGGACCTCTGCGCCCCGTTAAATTATGAACGGGTTAGATCGTGGTTGGAAAGCGTTAAATTATGAACGGGGACCAACCAGCCCGTTAAATTATGAACGAGGATCTCATGTATGCGACAGTGGATACGTCCCTGTCAGCCCAGTACTGTGGTGTGTCTGATCAGGCGTTTATTATGTATGGGTCACTTTCTTTGAAACATCCTCTACGCAAAATGATGAAGTTATGTATGTTCAAGTATGTTCAAGTATGCAGCATGTTTATGAAAAGTTTAAGTTATGGCACGTTGAAGTATGTATGTACGTATGTTCAAGTTTTAATACGCAAGTTCAAGTTTCAAGTTATGTATGTCCTATTTTAAAGTTGCATGTGATTTTATTATATAGTACTCGTTATTCCAGTTTATACGTGTTGAGTCTTTAGACTCACTAGACTTGATCGATGCAGGTGACTATGTCGATGGGGAGACGGGAGGTGGCGACCAAGGGGCAGGCTTGGACTGAGTAGGAGGCTAGACCCGAGGACCGCCTACGTTATTTTAAGATTTTAAGCATGAAAACTTTTATACTCTGATTTTATGTTTGGTTGTGAGACAGCTTTTCTTTTAGCAAACTTTAATTGTGATGGTTGATTTTAAAGATATGTTATGAATGATGGGTGACGACCGTGTGGATGTTTTTATTTAAGAAAATTTTTAATTTTTCCGCAAATTTTAAGTATGAGAAGTACGGTACGTTACAAAAAAACACTACAAAAAAATGATTTTCCATAGCACGTCATCAACAGCGTGCATTAAACGCACGTTGCGAATACTACTTTTCACGGCATGCACCCATATGTGCGCCGTTAATAGTGTTGCCTTGATACTATTAACGGTGTGCATTAAAATCATCCTGCGGATAGTAACTTGATAATATTCACGGCGTGCATTAAAAGCACGCTGCGGATATTATTATGTACGGCGTGCATTAAAACACGCTGCGGATAGTAATACCTGCAGTTTGCATTTATGTGTGCTGTTAATAAATTATATAAACGACAGCGCACAATAAAGGCACGCCGTCAATAGTATTATTCACGGCCTGCATAATATAAGCACGCTGCGGAAAATGAATTCAAATTTTAAAGCTTTACTAAAGCCGTCGCTAATTTTAAAGTTGCGACGATTATAAGGCCACATTTAGCGACGTTTTACAAGAAACCGTCGCTGATTAGGCCACATTTAGCGAAGGTCTAGAACAAACTGTCGCCGATGCAAATCGACGACGGTTTATGATTAACCGTCGCTAATAGACTTACGTTGGCGACCGTTTAGTAACAAACCGTCGCTAAAAAATCGTAAATTCTCTATTTATTCCCGATCTCCGTTCCATTTTACTTCACAACACTTAAAAT
This sequence comes from Primulina eburnea, assembly GCF_022965805.1. Classification (NCBI taxonomy): domain Eukaryota; kingdom Viridiplantae; phylum Streptophyta; class Magnoliopsida; order Lamiales; family Gesneriaceae; genus Primulina; species Primulina eburnea. The sequence continues at coordinate 20,848,279 of NC_133105.1, forward strand.
TTTTCTCTACTTACATGATTTATGTTTCGATTTAAATACATGTTTTTGTTTCAATTTTTGGTTAATTTTTTAATTGTTAATTAAGATCATGAGTATTTTTTTATTGTTAATTAAGATCATGAGTATTATTATTATAGTTGTATTGTATTTTTATAAAAATGTATTAAATTATAAAAGTAATTTTTTTTAAATTTACGCAAAATTAAGCGACGGTTTTGGAACTGTCACGAAATTATAACACCGTCGCTACATTTTAAGACCGTCGCTAAATTAGCAACGGGTTTACACCGTCGCCATTTGGTGACGGTTTTGTCTAAAACCATCGCTAATATTTTTTTATTTTATGACTATTGACGGCGTATATGTGCACGCTGCAGAAAGTTGTATTAACAGCGTACATATGCACGCTGCCAATAGTTTAACTATCAAAAGCATACTCTGCACGCCGTTATTAGACTAAACCGCAGCGTAAATCGCACGCCGCCAATAGTGTCAAACTTAAACAGCTTTCAACTTTACAGCGTACGTCGCAGCGTGCATTGCCTTTCCGCGGCGCATATTGCACGCTGCGGAAACCCACTTTGCTTGTAGTGAAAATTTGATGGAGAAACTTAAAACTAAATAAATTTCTTTACAATGTAATACCTCAAACCATTTCCAAGGTTCGATGTCACAATTGGCATCCACAGGCGTAGGCTTCACAAGAAGTAACGTATACAACTTCAACAACGCACGCATAACTTCGTGAAAATGTGCGCTGACTGTCTGTCCACTACGCATGTAATCATGACTGGTTACCCGATTTTTCTTGTGGTGTGCCAATATAGACAAAAACATTGCAACCTTTTCTTGGACGTGGACATATCAAGAATCTGTTAGTCCTCCTAAATGTATTAAAAGATAGCACACCTTCCAAATGCGTTTCTGACGCGAAACTTGATACGAATAAATAGCAAACACGATTAAACAATCGCACCCTCTATTCAATTACGATAACAAGACTCGTGTGTTTTCCCGATCTTTGAAACAAGTAATGGATAGGTGTGATATTCACCTCTAAACTAGGAGTTTAGCAACAAATAAACACGAGTATAAACAATCGCGTTTCAAGAGAACCTCCAAAGAACCCGCCCTTGGCAACCCTCGTGATACTCGATTGACAAACGCCACAAAAGATAAATCTTTTGATAAGTTTGATTTGATACAAAGCAAAAGTTATAACGAAACTTAAGCTTGTGTTGAGAGAATTCTCAATATCATAAAAGATGAATAATAATCAATGTTGTTTACAATGATGAAATTTTCGAGTATATATTGTCTCAAAATCAAAAAGATATGAAATCTAGTTACCAAAATAAATAAAACTCTTATTTAGGAAAATAACTCTACATCAAAACTAAAGGGCACGGACCCCGTGTAGGCCTCCGGGTGAGGGTCCGTGTAGGCTCTGTAAAATTACTCTCCGGAAAACAATGGACACGGACCCCGTGCACAGGTCCGTGCTCGGGTCCGTGTAGACTCAGGTTTCTCTTCCTCAAATGTAATGGACACGGACCCCGTGTACTGGTCCGTGCTCGGGTCCGTTCAGCCTCGCTTCTTCAAAATAATGCTTGATTAATGTTCCTTCGGCTTTCCAACGTGCTCCCATGCATCACGAGCCCTTCTCCCTTGCTTATCAATAATTTGAACACCATGTCCGGCCAGATTCACATCATACTCCCCTTCTTCAAAAAGATTTGTCCTCAAATCTTGCCCCCCTGCACAAAAACGAAGCAAGTTAGTAATAACAAGGACGATATTATCAACATGCTTACCTCTAAGCTCAAGTTTGTAGACGCTATCGTTTGCCCGCTCCCTTAGCACAGGAATTCCCAACATCACCATTGTCTTTCCTACAAACTCATCAACTTTACCAAACATTAAATAACAAATGACACCAAATAACAACAACAAGATATTATTAAGTATCACGAAAATCAGATTCCTCCCCTTCTTAGACCTAGTCAACACACAAATGATATCCATACACGTGTACGACCATAGCTCACTAGGAATAAGACATAGTTCATGCACGATATAAGAATCTAGGCAAAATGGCAATCTCTTATATGCAATGCATGCCTCACAATCCCACTCAACATACCTCTTCATATGCAACCAACACATATAATCATGCATTTTATCAAAGATAAAAACACCACTATATGCATCACTAGTACATAACTCATGCAATGAATATAGAATGAAGAATTTATTCTCCTTAAAATTGTACTCATTATGCACATAAAAATTCTTACATTCATTCATGCTATTTCCAAAGCCATCATCAAACAAGTAAAAATCATGCAAATAGAACACATTAAATGTACTATCCATGTAATCATTCAACTCATCACGTGAATTGAATTCAATTGCACACAAGTCATTGCCATGACAAAGCCTTATCAACTTGACAATCTTTGAACACTCAAAATCAATCACATTTGAATCTAGTCCATTCAATATATCACCACTTTCAATTTTGTGACGCCTCGACAAAATCGTTAACTCATAGTTAGGCCATTTGGACATCACACTTTCAACACTCACCCCAAATTCTTGAGCACAACACAACAATGAATTAAGATAAGGACTAAAATCATACCTCATGCTTGTTGCGTGGGCAACTATGCTTACCTCACGGTGATTGCTCTCAACACCAAATGGATCACCCCATTGCATTTTTACACCTTCCACATTTGCTCGTCCCCTCATCACAACTTCATCATAACCCTGCAAATGAGAAATAACGATGCTCGGGATTGAACCGGCTATATTATCACTAGATATGTAAATCTCATCTTTGTACCTAGGTACTTGGAGAGATTTATACAAAATTAAACAACTCTCATCCTCACTCTTTTCACTCTTTTGGGCCTTCAAATTATATTTCTTTTCTTTTTCTTTTTCTTTTTCTTTGATCTCTTTTTCACACAACTCTTTTTTTTCATCGAGGGCCATCTCACTTTTTTTATCACTCTTTTTTTCGACCATCTCATTTTCTTTTTCTCTCAACTCATAACAAATTGATTCGTCAATACAAATGACATTCGTAGACAGCGGAGCAAAAGAAACAACTTGCACATCATCTAATAACTCACTCTCCACAGCACAACACTCAATACTCGCATGAGACACAATTGAAGTATCAACCTCAACATTCAAATCATCCACAGGTTTGGCTTCAAGGTTGGAAGTGGAATCCACTATCTTCATATCCTCAATTGTACATTGGCTAATATGATGTCCAAACTCTAGACACCAAACACATTGAATATCACAAGTACTAATTTTTGAAATTTTAGATGTACCTTGATATTCATATTTGCTAGCTTCACGTCTCGACTCCTTCTTTGGCGTATCACTGATTTTCTCTCCCAAGCTCCTCCGCCAAGTGGATGTCAAGGACTCCCTATTCACATCTCTCTTACCACCTCTCATATTAATGTGTTTTGGAGCAAATTGCTTCCTCAACACCCTTTTCATCTCATCCCACGTAACTATAGGGTCATCCCAACATCGTCTCCTACGCAATACTAACTTATCCCACCAAGTCGTAGCATAGTCGGTAAACTCACTGCAAGCTCGTCTTACCTTCATTGCTTCAGTATAATCATCCCGGCTCTCAAATACACACTCCATTCTCTCTTCCCACTCAAGGTACACATTTGGATCGGCTTCCCCACTGAAAAATGGAATTGTCATCTTCGTACCACTCAGTCTATACCCTTCCCGGCTTCTATACCACTTATCCTCATCAAATCTCCTATAACGATCCATGTTCAACAACGTATCTCCTCCAACTCTACTACCTCGCCTATTCTCATCAATATACACATCATACATCTCCTCTTCTTCACACCTCCGATATTTTTTTCGTTGAGACTTAAACTCCTTCTCCCACCTTCTATCCAACCCTCCTAACATCGTTTTAAATTGACGTCCGTCAATCATTATACCTGCAAGAAAAAGGTTAGTATAAAACAATAAAGAATAAAGTTTCCTCACCACAAATTCTCACTAGTTACTCCAATGAAAATTCACTCGCACTCGTCTTTTTCCCTCACCACAAAACCTCACAAATCACTCCAATGAAAATTCACTCCACTCAAATATTTTCACTCAAGTGAGAATTCTCAAGGGGGCGCTTAAGCCTCGTGGCTTCCACGTATCAAACTTATGAGATCAATCCTGTGACGTCTGAAATTCGACTCACTTAGACCACACAAGAACAAGCAACTTTGAAAAATTGACTAGAATGCGACTAAATGATAAGGACAAACTTAACGCTGAAATATAAGCGCTAAAATTCCAACAAACACCCGATTCCAAAATTAATATTTTTTTTTCTCTCTTTTTTTTTTCGGGTGAACAGTACCGTGAACAGTAATTCCGGAATGAATAGTGAATCCGGCGTGAATAGTAACTCCGGAAATAATAGTACTCCGGCGATGAATAGTATTCACGAATCCGGCGATGAACAGTAATTCAGGCAATGAAAAGTAACTTCGGATATGAACAGTACGCTACAGTACCGTGAACAGTATTCCGGAAATTGAACAGTAAGTCCGTTCCGTGAACAGTAACTCCGATCGTGAATAGTATATCTGACACGATGAACAGTTCCGTGAATAGTAAATTCGGCGGCGATGAACAGTAAAATGGGCAGATGAACAGTTCCGTGAATAGTAAAACCGTTAATGAAAAGTACCGTCGGATGAATAGTGCCGGCGATGAACAGTATCCACGAATTTTTTTTTTTTTTTTTTTTTTGTAGATTCAGCAACAACGTAGAAATCGCTACACGAAAATCGGTATTGAAATCCTACGAAGAATTGAATGGATACGCTTACTTGAATCAAAAACCTTGAGCTCTGATACCAAATGACGCGAAACTTGATACGAATAAATAGCAAACACGATTAAACAATCGCACCCTCTATTCAATTACGATAACAAGACTCGTGTGTTTTCCCGATCTTTGAAACAAGTAATGGATAGGTGTGATATTCAACTCTAAACTAGCAAGAGTTTAACAACAAATAAACACGAGTATAAACAATCGCGTTTCAAGAGAACCTCCAAAGAACCCGCCCTTGGCAACCCTCGTGATACTCGATTGACAAACGCCACAAAAGATAAATCTTTTGATAAGTTTGATTTGATACAACGCAAAAGTTATAACGAAACTTAAGCTTGTGTTGGGAGAATTCTCAATATCATAAAAGATGAATAATAATCAATGTTGTTTACAATGATGAAATTTTCGAGTATATATTGTCTCAAAATCAAAAAGATATGAAATCTAGTTACCAAAATAAATAAAACTCTTATTTAGGAAAATAACTCTCCGTCAAAACTAAAGGGCACGGACCCCGTGTAGGCCTCCGGGTGAGGGTCCGTGTAGGCTCTGTAAAATTACTCTCCGGAAAACAATGGACACGGACCCCGTGCACAGATCCGTGCTCGGGTCCGTGTAGACTCGGGTTTCTCTTCCTCAAATGTAATGGACACGGACCCCGTGTACTGGTCCGTGCTCGGGTCCGTTCAGCCTCGCTTCTTCAAAATAATGCTTGATTAATGTTCCTTCGGCTTTCCAACGTGCTCCCATGCATCACGAGCCCTTCTCCCTTGCTTATCAATAATTTGAACACCATGTCCGGCCAGATTCACATCAGTTTCGATTCATTGTCAAGTTCAACACGCATTGTACATCACCCGCATCAATAATCATATTCAAATGGCTAAATTGAGCGTTGATTCTCTGTGTCATGCTATACAAAACTGGTCTGGTACGAGTGAGACGACGTCGATGGGCAACGATTCTCGTACGTCGTCGAATTAGAATGCACAACATCAATAAGTTTGTAAACAACAGTTGTTGTACCATTAGAACCAGTAGAAGGTTTCTACGTTTCATGTCCGTCTTCCCACAACACTCAACAAACGAGCAGACATTATTACTCAGTCGCACAAAACAACAATAGTAATTCAATGTTAACAAAAACACAGTTAGTAAAGGGAATTGTGTTTTGTAAATACTCTCTTTCGGCGATATGAGAACTCGTAAGAATTTTATTACAATTAAATAAAACGAACATATGAATTATGCAAAAGTAATGTAGAATACGGTGAATGCACCATTGAAGCCTCAAATGTTGGATTGAAGTTAAAACTCGGTGACGGAATTAAATATTTACATCCGAAAATGAAGAAAAGGTTATAAATTTGTGAGAGAAATAAGTCGGTCAGAAATATAACAACAAATCCTTGAAATAGATAATTTACCTGCAGATAGTACGGAATTTATAAGCAATTTGAGACGCCGAACTGGACTTCAATGGATGATATGTAGTAACCCTCCTGGAAGAACCACGGCGGCCATTTTCAATCCATGCTGACAATTAAGTGAGAAATGCGCAACCACGATGTGAAGTAGGGCGGAGGGTAATTTAGGAAATGAGACAAGCTTCCTCATCTACTGTAGAAATAAAGACTACGAATACCTTCTTGACTTTGGGATTGAATTCTTCCATTTTCACATTTCTACAGTGCGTGATTCACGGGCCCATGGTTATCCCCAGTGGTGTAAAAACTGAACCAAACGTTTGACTAATAGTGTTATCCTACACTAATCCAAAGTACCAAACGCAGCATCAAGACAGAGTAAACTTCCTTTACCACTCAAACCAACGTCCTATTATTTCCTTTTCCCCTTCCCCAAGTTAATACATCTAGAATTTTCCTACGCTTTGGCCCATTTCATTAAGGCCCAAGACACCCAAGTCCCTAACACTAAAGCACATACCTTGTGTTTCTGTCGTTGAACATATGTTCAGCTCCTACTTCATCACCCTTTTCTAGAGTCGTCGTTGAGTAACACTTTTTTATTTGTTTGTTTGTTTATTCGTTTACTTCAGCATCATTGGATAGTTGCAAGAAACAAGTTCTTACGCAACTAGATTAATTGGTCACCGTCGAATGATGCTTAAATGGCACCCATTAGTCAGATTTTTTTTTGGCCTATTTCACTAAATTATTGCTATTTTCTTCTTTTTGGCTATGAAGAAAGGAAGCTTCCTTTCCGTACCATCATCTGTGATTATGGTTGGAATGAAAAGGGAAGATAGATGCAGAGTTTCCCTGCAACCCATACATTAAAAATGCAAATCCTGTCCACTTCCACCCCCTAGGTCTTATCGTAGATATCTTTGTCTAGACCTTCAACTGTTCTTGTAACGGTTTATTTTGTGCTTGTCTATGCAGGCTGTGCAACATGGACATCATATCTCAAGTACAACAAATCATATGTTTTGCACAGTAGATTGCTCATGGAAACTTGTCAAGAAGCAAAAAATTTGCGCAAGATTGTTACTCTTTTTTACCTTGATTGACCACCCAGGGCTAGTTCTCTTCTTTTGAAATGTTCGTTTATTTTTTGACATTTTTCGGCAAGCGATCGTCAGTGAATTAGAATATCAACAAATATTGATACAGTAAATTTATTAGAATGCCTTCATTTTTAAAGTGAATGAGGTGCCTTTTGTGTTCCTTGTTTGCATGCGAACTTGTGATACGTACCAAATTGCTTGAACTCTTATGTCCTAGTTTTATTTGCTATTGCCTGTGAATCCATTTAGGATGTTTAAAAAATTGAATCAATGAATTTCAAATTCATGATTCAAAATTTATTTGGGTTGTTTGAATAGATTAATTTAAGGCGAATTTCAATTTCATCAGCTTATGCACTTTCGTTAGTGATTATCATGGATTTCAAATGCCTTTAAATGCCTCTAAAATTTTTTAAAGCTGTTTTGATTATTATAGTTTGAAAACCTTCGAGAAAATGCCAAGTTTGGAGAAATATTGTCAAGTTTTTAAGATAAAATTGACTAAAAGTAAATTGCAGCTTGGTGTTAAAAATGGTCGAACAAAGTAATTTCGTGGTAGAATGCTTGTTCTTGCTAAGGTGTAATCAAAAGAAATGGATCGAAATTAAGAAAAATTTATGTTTGAATCAAAACCAAGTTCTATCCAAATCTCAAAATGTTAAAATGTTTCCTTCTCTAACTAGAGCTTGAGTTTGGGCATATCTCAAAACATTCGGCATATTTTTGAGTTATTCAACATATCACTCTAAAACAAAGCCTTAAATGGTTTGGAATGTATTTATTTAGGGCCAGTTTGGTTAGTAGGATTAAAGGTGGATAAGTTAATAATGTTTTGTTTGCTTTGATTTATAAACGTGAGATTGATTATCTGTGGGACAGCTTTCACTGTGTGTGTTGGACAATAGATCCAGTCGAAAAATAAGGATAAATCCTATCCCACAACTCCAGTACAGATTTATGTCCTAAATACCCCTGATGTATAAAATCAAATTTGCAATTTATTCCTTACGTCATTACTCATTCTTCCATTTTCTTCGTCAGTAGACTCTTGCCATTGACCGGTGGTGAAGAAAATTGAAGTCGACAGGGAAGTACGAAATCCTCATACCTATTACAGATCTGAAGATTTTGTTGCTTCTTCGAAGGTGAGACCCGAAAAATTTTAGATTTCAAGCTACGTGTGATTTTTGATGTTGGATCTTTTAAATAACGCCTTAGACGGTAGGTTTTTGAGCGATTTCTGTTTTGGTGTTTCGGACTTATGGTAAAAATGAATTGTAGACAAAGATTAATGTTATGGTGGCGTTAGTTTTGTGTGTTCTTCTACTGTTGTTACAAATAATGCAGTTAAAAAAGGCTAAAAATTTTTGCCCCTCGTACGTTGTGATAGACATTGCTAGTCATTTTCTCTTCCAGTGTTGTAAAAGAATTTTTTTTTTTGTAACATACAATATTTTTGTATTCGTAATGAAGATGTACAGAAGTTTTAATTATGTTAACAATTAAAGGTAGGATTTGTTAATTTCTGTATTGGGTTGATCTAACAATTTTTGTATTTGCTAAGTAAGTGTGCGAATATCGGAAGACAGCCTCTAGGTTTGGGGGAGGAAAGAATATTAATGGTTTAATAAATACTATATTAATATGAAGGTATTTTGGTCAATAATACATTTAGCATGATTTTATCCATCTCATTAATTTCACACCACACATGATATTAAAATTATATATCTTATCATATCAACCATTTATCAATCAAATTATTAATGATTCAATTATCACATCCTACTTACCAAGCGAACCATTAATATATAATTACAATCACCGTAATTATAACACATTTTCATTAGTTTTGAGGTCGGTTACATGAATATTATTTATCCAAACTAAGCGATTTTCTCACATGTAATATCTTAAACAAATATCTAAGATATTATCATAACCAATGTTATCTAAGTTTGGCAAAAACTTGTGTGAGACTGTCTTACGAGTCGTATTTTATGAGACAAATATCTTATTTGGGTCATACATGAAAAAGTAATACTTTTTATGCTAAAATTATTACTTTTTATTGTGAATTTTGGTAAGGTTGACACGTCTCATAAATAAAGATTTCTGAGACCATCTCACAAGAGACCTGCTCTCTAAGATTTCAATGGCTTACTCCTCCTATTCTTTCAATTAACTTGTCAATCTATAATATGTCGAATTGAAGTCGTGTTTTGTAATGCCCGAGATTATATCATTTAATCCGAAATTATTTAATTGACGAATTGATGTTATTATGGAAGGAAAAGCCAGGAAAATAAATAAGAAGACATGAGTTATCACTACAACAAAAACGTCAAACGACAACGGATAAAATCCGTTGTCGTAGGCCATTTTCGACTGTTGTAACTGAGGGTGTTGTTGAAAGTGTCTTCAACGACAACGGTTTTGCAACGGTGTTAAACCGTTGTATTTTCTACCAACGACAACGATTTTGCAAGGGTTTAAAACCGATGTCTTTTATACCAACTACATCGGTAGTATAAAAATGCTATTAAAATTTGCGACTGCATTGAAAACCGTCGCAAATGAAAACCGTTGTCCTAGGCATTTTGCGACAGTTTGTAAAAACCGTCGCTAATATTTGTTGCGACGGTTTAGCAAAACCGTCGCCAATCACAGTTGCGACGGAATTACTCCGCAATCCGTCGCTAAATGTAGCGACAGTATTCATGTGGAAATACCGTCGCTATTTTGCGACAGTTTACAGGTCCGTCGCTAATATTTTAGGTAAAATAAAAAAAAATTTAAGAATTTTATAAATCTGTGTTGTGAATTGGTACAATCTTGTAAGAGATAAAAACTTTAAGTGTCATGAAGTGATAAAATCGTATAAAAGATAAAATTTTAATTGTTTTGAAATGGTAAAAAAATCGTGTAAGAGATAATAAAATTTTAAGTGTTGTGAAGTGATAAAATTGTGTAAGAGATAAAAATTTTAAGTGTTATGAAATTGTAAAATCGTGTAAATGAGAAAAATTTTAAGTTTGGTGAAGTGAAGTGGAAGAAAATGGAGTGAATTTGTATGTATTTATATAGAGTGGTGAAAGAAAATGGAGGGAGAATCGGGCGGGGACGAAGTTTTGAAATTTGCGGCGGGTGATGGATAAACCGTCGCTAATTTTAGCGACCAGAGTTTGCATACCGTCGCTACATTGAATATAGCGACAGTTGTCATTGATACGGTCGCAAATAGTAGCAACGGTTCTAGTTTAAACCGTCGCGAATATGAATGTAGCGACGGTATATATCAAACCGTCGCTACAAATGGAGGGATCGAATATTTGAAATTTGCGACGGGTTTTGCCTAAACCGTCGCTAATATTAGCGACAGTTTGTTTAACCGTCGCTAATATTAGCGACGGTTTAAAAAACCGTCGCTCATTAACATTGTGTTTTGTCCTAAAACCGTCGCTAATTAACGTTGTGTTTTCTAAAACCGTTGTCGATTGTCCCAAAATACACACTAATAGACAACGGTTCATGAAACCGTGGTCGTAAACGTTCTACGACAACGGTTTTTAAAAACCGTTGTAGTGTATTATAATACTACAAATTATTTTAAAAAAATTCGACGACAACGGTTTTTAAAAACCGTTGTCGTTGCCCAAAAAAACACAATAATAGACAACGTTTTTAAAACCGTTGTCGTAGGCCAACAAAAAAACAAGCTAATAGACAACGGTTTTTAAAAACCGTTGTCGTAGGCCAAAAAGGACACGCTAATAGACAACGGTTTTTAAAAACCGTTGTCATAGCTCAAAAAAAAACCGCTAATAGACAACGGTTTTTAAAAACCGTTGTCGTAGGCCTAAAAGGACATGCTAATAGACAACGGTTTTTAAAAATCGTTGTCGTAGCCCAAAAAAACAAGTAATAGACAAAGGTTATTAAAAACCGTTGTCGTAGCAAAAAAAAAAACACGCTAATAGACAACGGTTATTAAAAACCGTTGTCGTAGACCAAAAAAACACGCTAATAGACAACGGTTTTTAAAAACCATTGTCGTAGACATATCAAAGAAAACAGTTTTTAAAAAATTGTTGTCTATGAGCGGGTTTTTTGAGCCTACGACAACGGTTTTTCTTGAATCCGTTGTTAAAAGACAAAACACAACGCTTTTTATAAAAAACCGTTGTCGTTGATGTGTTGTTGAATGAAGATTTTCTTGTAGTGTATGGGTGAGACCAGAAGGTCTGGCGCATATGCGCAGAGACGAGACACGCATATGCGCGAGAAGCACATGCCGAGACAGTAAGTCTCGCGCATATGCGCGAGACGGGGCGCACATATGCACGAGCTGGTGTATTTGAAATATGCTGAGACAGTAGGTCTCGCGCATATGCACGAGGACGGGGCTCACATATGCGCGAGCAGAGAAAATGTTATGCGCAGAGACAGAGAGTCTCGCGCATATGCACCGGTATTGGACGCGCATATGCGCGAGACGTGCTGTATGAAGATTAAGCCACATGTCTTTGCGATGCAATTAAGATATATAATCAACTTCATTTCCTTCAGAATTCAGCAGAGAAGAACCGAGGAAGACTCCATAGAAAATTCTCATGCTTTTCATTTTAGAAACTTGTGCAAGATCCGACCGTCTCATTTTCGATCCGAAGTTAGTTACGTGTTCCTCTCGTCGAAGTCTTCAAAAGGATGTAAGTTTTCTTATGTTCTTGTATGGTTCGAAAATTTATTTTTGGGGGAATCATGATTCGATTGGTATTATGTGTTCTTAAGATGGTAAGCAACATATAATTGAAACCGGATCGAAGAACGGACACAGTATACAATTTTTATTGATTTTCTAGTATATTTGATTGAGACTATACAGATTTGGTGTTAGAATTATGTTGTTGATGATTATGAATTGTTGATTGTTATCTACTGATGTTGTATTGCTGGATATATCGAGATTGTGCTGTTATGCCGTCAAAACAGAATTAGATTGAGTTCTGATCAAATCCAGTATTGCCTTGAGTTGTATATGATATTGTACTTCTCGAATATGTCATTCCAGATTTGGTATTGAAGGCTTCGAAGAACGAACAGAACCAGATTGAGATTTGATTCAACCAAGAACTACGAAAAGAAAGGTATAAAACCAATGTTAAACCGGGAGATACAACTCGAGTTAGAGATAACTGGAGTTTCCCAAAACCACATACTTATTTGTTATTGCTTTAATACCTTTGTATTCTTTGAATGTATGTGCTTGTTCTATTGATTTATAGAAAAGCAGAGAATAGAAAATAGATATCGAGGAAGAGTCTTTGGCAGAGGTTCCAAGTCACTGAACGTTTGGTTTATATCGGTGTGCTTAGGAGTAGATCGACTCCTATTATAGAGATTCGAAATAATATACCGAAGTCCGGGAATAAGAACGTACCACCATCTAGATGGGGAGAGTAGTTGGGAGACTTGTTGCGTTCTTATTCAAACTGGGATCCCTAGACTTGATAAGAGTCGAGTCAAGATTAAGAATTAAAGAGTTTGATTTAAAGTTTTATATCGAATATGTTTCTCAGATTATGATACATGCTATTTGATAAATGTTTATGCTTTGGTATATACTTATATGAAATGCATGTATACGTTGTTTACACTGGGAATATATTTTTCACCGGAGTTATCCGGCTGTTGTTGTATTTGTATGTATGCATGACAACATGTGGGACATGATCAGGGTCGAGAAGAGGATGAAAGATTGAGATTAGAGTGGAGATCCGGGCCTAGACGTAGAATTGATTTTCAACACTTGATATGTAGTTGTTGAACTCTAGTCTGTTATGACTTTGATTTGAATAGATTTTGTATCTTTGATCTTGTTGTAGATATTGCACTTGATCTTGTAAATTAAATAAGATTGATTATCACATGTTGTCACCATTTTTACACTTATGTATTCTAAAAAAAAAAAATTCGACCTAGATTATTTAATTAATCCGTTTAATCCCAAAGATGATTAAGAAATGAGTTAGCGTCCGGGTCCCCACATGTTTGGTTTCCTCTATACATGAACAACCATATTAGACGTTTTTCTTTAATCTTATCCTCAATAGGGCTACACCTAAATAGTTCATAATCATTTCATTCCTAATTTTAACATTTAGTGTTTTGCCACACATCCATCTTAACATATTCATCTCAGCTACCGTTATCTCATGCATATGTAATCATGTAGGCCAACATTCCCGCCATGAATCATTGCTTCTCGAACAATATGTTTATAACATTTTCCTTTCAATCTCACAGACATCCTTCTATCGCACAAGACTTCTGATGTCATTCATTTTCCTCCACCCTGCTTTAATCCTATGGTCTATATCTTCTCGAATGTCCCTAGTGAAACGTCTCGCTCATTTTTAAAAATGCGGAAATATTTTTTTTTACTAGCTCACACTTTCGAAATAAATATTCGACCATAAAAATAGCGTCGTTTAAAAATAATCAAACTCATCCTTTAAAATAATCATATTTATTTTTAACATAAAAATATTTAAAATCATTAACATATGAAAATATTCATCTCCTCTCAATCTCATAAATCGTAATGCGGAAAACATGTGGTCCTCGGGTCATGTCACTGCACCAGGTCTGCCTACTCAGAGTTCGGCACCTCCAGTCCCCTCATCATCAAGCTCACCTGCTTCACACACGCCTAGTGAGTCTAAAGACTCAACACGCTTGTACCAGGAATAACAAGTACATATACATAGCACACAACAATGAAAAATATCATACTCAACATATCTTTCATGAATTTTAAAAGCATAACGTAAACGTGTTGTGTAAAATCATATCGTATTAAAGCATGTCATTTCATCATATATGTAAAAGTGTCGTGTAAAATCATAATGCCAACATACATTTCATGAACTTTAAAACATGACTATAAACATATCCTATAAAATCATGTCGTGTCAAATCATGTCATCTCATATCATCATATACATGTCAAAACATGTCATCGCATGTTATCATATACGTAAACGTGTCGTGTAAAATCATATGTTGTGACTTTCGTATCAGCTCTATCGATGGATCCATCTATAAAACCGTGGTACCCGACGGCTGGGACATCAGCGAAAGCATTACCCGTCCATTGAGCCTTGGCCTCAGCTCATCATATCTCATATCATGTCAATGGAAATACGATCGTCGGGCTCCCTCTGGGCCTTCTCCCGTAAACGGGCTCCCTCTGGGGCCTTTTCCCTCACGATATCTCCAATCATATCATCGTATACATATACATCGTCAGTCACAACCAAATCACATCATTCAAAAATAGCATCATAATCATCACTTAATAAAACATGCATATACGTAACTTTTTCCTTTAAATCAAGCATGCACCGTATTTATTATAATTTCATAAAAATTCATAAACATGATGCATAAACATTTAAAACGTGATAAAATGTGCTCAGGGCGTTGCCAGGACCAAAATCTCACCCAGGTGCAAAATGACCATTTTGCCACTAGAAACCCAAAAATTACCATTTTGCCCATAGACGTAAAATTTCACTTCTTTGACATATTCTTAATTCCATTGACTCTAACAAATCCCAAATAATTATTTAAGCTTTCAAGAACTTTTCTATATTTTTGTTTGGCTTAAATATATGACTTTTAAATTAATCTTTAAATATAACCTATTAATGCTTTTTAATCCCGAATTAAACCAAACCTTAGCATAAAATTCTCAAATTTAAAACTTAGACTTCTAATAATTATTTCAACTTAAATATAATTTCGCATAATTTTATTAAGCTTAAATCTAGGCGTTTCAATTAATTCTTAAATTAACCTTTCGTGCGACGAATAAATCCCGGATAAATCCAAAACTCATTATTTTGATATGAAACTTACCAAACTCCTTAAAACATCCCAAAAAAATATTTAAAATCATCCCTAGACGTAAACTCGAGTCCATTTCATAACTTAACCTAATTGTTTTAAAACTTGAATCGGGATCCCGGTTTTAAACCAAATTGAACCGAAACTTAACCAAAATTTTTCCAACTTTTTACCATAACTTAAAAACCCATTCTAAACCATTTACTACTTAAATTATTCCATCTAAATCCATAATGTTTCGGCTACCCTCAATAAAACTCTCGGCCCCTCCTTGTGCTCTCATCTTCCAACACATGTATTCAACTCCATCAAGTTTCGGTCCACCTTCCATCTTCACTTGTCCAGCTTTAAGTGTCACCCTTAAGACCTTAATGAACTCCTATACCAATCCTAAACGAAACATAAAGCTGCTGTTCAACTAAAAGCAGAAACTTCGAGCCTCTCCAAGAACAACTACCCGCTCTCTTCAACTACACCCCTTTCGATCTGCTCCTGGACCGATACCAGCTGTTCCAGCCCTTAACCCACCTCTCCTAGACCTTGACTGGACCCTCATGAACCAGCCTAACCCACGGCTTCTCCGCCATGCAAACCGCAGCTCCCCCACGATCGCGGTTCTCACAAAAACGCCAACCCGAAGCCAACACCTACATCTCTCGATCGATCTCGCTTGGGCTGTTTCTAGCGTGCGCTGAACTCTTTCAAACCTTGTCTCAGACCCACCAGAGTCTGATCCGTGGCTCGGAATGGTCCTGGCGTTGCTGGCCCAACCTCTATACAAGATCTCCCCTAAACCGAAACATACAAGGAACTTCCACCTTCGATCTACAGCAACCCTTCTCAAGCCTACGACAAGCTCTCAACGTTTCGACTCCAGCCTATAGCCATCTCGATTCTCAACATGTTCAGCCCTTAGGACCCTAATTCGACAGCCCCTTGCACCATAGTAACAAAAACGTGAGATGTATGCAACAACATACAGTTTTCGTGTCAAACCAAGAGCATAAAAGATTTGCCATGCCAATACTGAAAAATGCATAACACACATGAAAGCACATATATGACGTGAATGGTGCAGAAATAATGATACAATGTGTGCCTTGATGTATTAGACGTGAGGAGATCGAAGAACGAGCGTCGGGAGGATTTCTTTTGCAAACACAAGAAGTAATCGATGGAACCTTCAGCTGGAAATGATGAAAATGAGGGGAAACATTTCTGAAAGTGAGGATAAGGAATGCTGAATAGGGGTGTCGGTTGTTGAGAAGGGTGATAATGGTTGTAGGGTCAAATGTGTATTATTTAAATAGTTAATAATTAGGTTAATGAGCCCTTATTTTAAATTAAAAATAATTAAAAGAGTTTAAGCCCAATAAGCTTAAAAGTAAGCCCATTTAATCCAAACACATTCTCGAAAAATATTTCGTGTTGGAAAGTTTTTGAAAATATTAGCCGAACACTCAAAAAGTCCTCCGATTCAATAAATTTTGCTCATCGTTATAAATTAAAATCACGCGGATAAAAACACCCAATAAATCCCAATTCTTTGAAAATACCTTTAAAACATCTTATATTAATTAATAAAAATTAATCGTATAATAAAATAATTTTTCTGATAATTCCCGACCTCCGTTCCTCGTTATAGCGCGAAATGCAACTTAAAAATCTATAATACATAAACCTTTAAAATTTCGTAAAATAAATTCTGTCATGCATGAATTATGATAAAATGCATAAAAATAATTAAACACAATTTTATAAAATAAACATGCATTTTATGATTTAAAAAAATTAAATAAAATACCAAAGAAATTTAATAACTTGCATACATGTGGTTTACGTGAACTTTTATATTATCTGGACGTTACAATCTCCCCCCCTTAAATTGAATTTCGTCCCCGAAATTCGCTTATCCTTGATAATCACAAAGTTTAGTATCCTAATAGTCTATGCTTCCGCTGCACTACTCTGATAAAATAAGTGTTGAGTTGTCCTTACGTTTCCTCAATCCTATTTAAATTGCCTATTGAATCCTTGATTGCGAATCGCAACTTAACACGACTTATGGTGACTTAGTTTTATTCTACTATGTCCTCGAATGTTGACTTTTCTTAAACTTCCGAATATTAAAAATGGCAGTCCGAATTTTATTCCGTCTTACTTTCTTATACTATACCCAGGATGTTAATTGACCTATTATATTTGCATTTCTGCAGTTCAACTTGAGAAACCTTATCACCAAAAATTACTGATATACTTGTATTTTCGGTAATACACTTAAAAGTTAAACCTTATCTCAACCACATAATAATATTAGCCTAAGATCCTTGAATCGAATCTTTATCTTACGGCACCAAACTTTCGTAACTTAACTATTTACAAGTACATCCTTAATATAAAATTGTTGCAAATATTAATACTCGAGTAACGTTAATCTATAAAACCCAAACATATAATATCGATATTCTTCCATTAATATTTTAAATCCCTTTAAGTCCAAATTACATGCTTAAACTATTTCATTTCCAATTACAATATAGTGGAGGCCTAAAACTCTGCACTTTTCTTATTGGAACAAATGTTGCATTCTTATGTATCTTTAATGCTTAATTATTTCTAGCATATAAACTTAATAAGTTATCTCATGATAGCATTAGACTAACTTTAATAAATCAACTTCACTTATAACCCATAGAGTTCTAGAGTCCTCATATCAAGCTTTTAGATCTCTTACTAGATAAAATTCTTAATATTTATTAATTGATAACTTATGTTGAACACAACTAATTACCTTTTGTTTTTATTTCCCCCAAAAATTCCGTATGAACAAATATCTCATAAATTTGAAATTCAAACCTACTTAATCCAAATAACTTTGGATAAAATAATTCCAATACACATATCCGCTTAGCCCAAGTTTCTTAATGACTTTCAAAATTCCTCAAAACAAGGTGTCTACTTCACCTCTTACATGGGTCTATCAAATATCTTAACCATTAATCACACCCAAATTTCTAGAAAAAATTAAATTCCAACAAAGGTATAATTTTAACTCCAAAGATCACGATTAAAAATTATGATACATCAAACTTAATTTCCCGAAATTTTGTCAACTCTGTGTTTACTCTTATAACTTAACTAACTGATCATTTTACCTTAAATTGTCGTCACTTTAAATTCTTAATTCACCACAAAATTATTTCACTAACGCTTAGATTTTCATGCCCAAGATTGATTCATCCTACAATATCCTTGATTAACTTTCCTTATAACATTATAACCCAGATATTTCAATATTCTAATTATCCCTTCAAGCTTAAACCATCGAAAATTTTTAACACTTAAATTATTTGATTCCATTTATTGTTAAACTATTTCCCCCAAATTTCTTAAAATTGCAACATTAATTCTATATTTTCTCAAAAATTATCCAATCTTTCCTTAATTTTGAAAATCCAACAATTACACATAAGTTCTTGGCGTACCTAATCCCATTTTATAGGTTTCTCGTAACATAAATTTTAATAATCTTAATATTATTAGACCCAAGATCAATTCTCATAACCTTGAAAATTACTTATTTTACCCAAGTGTTCCTCAAAAGTTCCAATTTAATCCTCAAATTTTCAAAATTTGCAATTTGGTCCTTAAAATATTCGAAGATTACAATTTTGACCCTATAATTCCTCGAAACTTGCATTTTTTTTCCATAAAATTTTTGACTTGGCCTCATTAAACTTTAAAATTCTCAAAATAAAATTTAATCCCAAAGTTTGGTAAATTCGAAATAGTCCCTTAGAATTTTATTGTTGCATTTAGGTCCTCAAATTATTGGTTAATACAGTTAGGTCCTTAAAATTCTCAATTCATTCAATTAAATTCTTAGGTCCCACTAGGTAGAGTATGCATCCTAAATAAATTCTACGTTTTTATATTTCCAAAGATTGTCGTAGTTTTGGAATAATTAATCCTTACATGGAATCCTCAAAAATTAATTCAACTAGCAACCACGAACCATCAGTACTTTCTTAAAAATTCTACAAGTCCCAAAAACATTCATAATTTTCAAGATTAACTTATTACCCCAAAGCGTAGAACATCGGTACTTCTAACCTAAAATCAAGATAATCAAATCATTATCAACCTCTCCTAAAGCCCAATATTCGAATTCTTAGACATGTCCAATTCCAAACATAACCAACATGAAATTTAATTTAGTTTTGAAAACAGTAAATAGCAGTTAAACATATACTGCAGATCGTCATAAAGCGTAAATCATGTTAACATGCAGGTGATAAGAGTAAATCATTTAAATCATAAAAGCTTACAGACTTGAGGCTTGAAAACTGAGCTGCAAAAACTGGCGTTGGCACAACCCTATACATGACCCTTGCTCTGATACCAACTGAAACGTCTCGCTCATTTTTAAAAATGCGGAAATATTTTTTTTTTACAAGCTCACACTTTCGAAATAACACTTAAAAATTATCTTAAATATTCGACCATAAAAATAGCGTCGTTTAAAAATAATCAAACTCATCCTTTAAAATAATCATATTTATTTTTAACGTAAAAATATTTAAAATCATTAACGTATGAAAATATTCATCTCCTCTCAATCTCATAAATCGTAATGCGGAAAACATGTGGTCCTCGGGTCATGTCACTGCACCAGGTCTGCCTACTCAGAGTTCGGCACCTCCAGTCCCCTCATCATCAAGCTCACCTGCATCACACATGCCTAGTGAGTCTAAAGACTCAACACGCTTGTACCAAGAATAACAAGTACATATACATAGCCCACAACAGTGAAAAATATCATACTCAACATATCTTTCATGAATTTTAAAAGCATAACGTAAACGTGTTGTATAAAATCATATCGTATTAAAGCATGTCATGTCATCATATATGTAAAAGTGTCGTGTAAAATCATAATGCCAACATACCTTTCATGAACTTTAAAACATGACTATAAACATATCCTATAAAATCATGTCGTGTCAAATCATGTCATCTCATATCATCATATACGTGTCAAAACATGTCATCGCATGTTATCATATACGTAAACGTGTCGTGTAAAATCATATGTTGTGACTTTCGTATCAGCTCTATCGATGGATCCATCTATAAAACCGTGGTACCCGGCGGCTGGGACATCAGCGACAGCATTACCCGTCCACAGAGCCTTAGCCTCAGTTCATCATATCTCATATCATGTCAATGGAAATACGATCGTCAGGCTCCCTCTGGGGCCTTCTCTCGTAAACGGGCTCCCTCTGGGGCCTTTTCCCTCACGATATCTCCAATCATATCATCGTATACATATACATCGTCAGTCACAACCAAATAACATCATTCAAAAATAGCATCATAATCATCACTTAATAAAACATGCATATACGTAACTTTTTCCTTTAAATCAAGCATGCACCGTATTTATTATAATTTCATAAAAATTCATAAACATGATGCATAAACATTTAAAACGTGATAAAATGTGCTCAGGACGTTGCCAGGACCAAAATTTGACCCAGGTGCAAAATGACCATTTTGCCACTAGAAACCCAAAAACTACCATTTTGCCCATAGACGTAAAATTTCACTTCTTTGACATATTCTTAATTCCATTGACTCTAACAAATCCCAAATAATTATTTAAGCTTTCAAGAACTTTTCCATATTTTTGTTTGGCTTAAATATATGACTTTTAAATTAATCTTTAAATATAACCTATTAATGCTTTTTAATCCCGAATTAAACCAAACCTTAGCATAAAATTCCCAAATTAAAAACTTAGACTTCTAATAATTATTTCAACTTAAATATAATTTCGCATAATTTTATTAAGCTTAAATCTAGGCGTTTCAATTAATTCTTAAATTAACCTTTCGTGCGACGACTAAATCCCGGATAAATCCAAAACTCATTATTTTGATATGAAACTTACCAAACTCCTTAAAACATCCCAAAAAAATATTTAAAATCATCCCTAGACGTAAACTCGAGTCCATTTCATAACTTAACCTAATTGTTTTAAAACTTGAATCGGGATCCCGGTTTTAAACCAAATTGAACCGAAACTTAACCAAAATTTTTCCAACTTTTTACCATAACTTAAAAACCCATTCTAAACCATTTACTACTTAGGACCCTATAGCCATCTCGACTCCAGCCTATAGCCATCTCGATTCTCAACATGTTCAGCCCTTAGGACCCTAATTCGACAGCCCCTTGCACCATAGTAACAAAAACGTGAGATGTATGCAACAACATACAGTTTTCGTGTCAAACCAAGAGCATAAAAGCTTTGCCATGCCAATACTGAAAAATGCATAACACACATGAAAGCACATATATGACGTGAATGGTGCAGAAATAATGATACAATGTGTGCCTTGATGTATTAGACGTGAGGAGATCGAAGAACGAGCGTCGGGAGGATTTCTTTTGCAAACACAAGAAGTAATCGATGGAACCTTCAGCTGGAAATGATGAAAATGAGGGGAAACATTTCTGAAAGTGAGGATAAGGAATGCTGAATAGGGGTGTCGGTTGTTGAGAAGGGTGATAATGGTTGTAGGGTCAAATGTGTATTATTTAAATAGTTAATAATTAGGTTAATGAGCCCTTATTTTAAATTAAAAATAATTAAAAGAGTTTAAGCCCAATAAGCTTAAAAGTAAGCCCATTTAATCCAAACACATTCTCGAAAAATATTTCGTGTTGGAAAGTTTTTGAAAATATTAGCCGAACACTCAAAAAGTCCTCCGATTCAATAAATTTTGCTCATCGTTATAAATTAAAATCACGCGGATAAAAACACCCAATAAATCCCAATTCTTTGAAAATACCTTTAAAACATCTTATATTAATTAATAAAAATTAATCGTATAATAAAATAATTTTTCTGATAATTCCCGACCTCCGTTCCTCGTTCTAGCGCGAAATGCAACTTAAAAATCTATAATACATAAACCTTTAAAATTTCGTAAAATAAATTCTGTCATGCATGAATTATGATAAAATGCATAAAAATAATTAAACACAATTTTATAAAATAAACATGCATTTTATGATTTAAAAAAATTAAATAAAATACCAAAGAAATTTAATAACTTGCATACATGTGGTTTACGTGAACTTTTATATTATCTTGACGTTACAATCTCCCCCCCTTAAATTGAATTTCGTCCCCGAAATTCGCTTATCCTTGATAATCACAAAGTTTAGTATCCTAATAGTCTATGCTTCCGCTGCACTACTCTGATAAAATAAGTGTTGAGTTGTCCTTACGTTTCCTCAATCCTATTTAAATTGCCTATTGAATCCTTGATTGCGAATCGCAACTTAACACGACTTATGGTGACTTAGTTTTATTCTACTATGTCCTCGAATGTTGACTTTTCTTAAACTTCCGAATATTAAAAATGGCAGTCCGAATTTTATTCCGTCTTACTTTCTTATACTATACCCAGGATGTTAATTGACCTATTATATTTGCATTTCTGCAGTTCAACTTGAGAAACCTTATCACCAAAAATTGAGATTTGGTTCAACCAAGAACTACGAAAAGAAAGGTATAAAACCAATGTTAAACCGGGAGATACAACTCGAGTTAGAGATAACTGGAGTTTCCCAAAACCACATACTTATTTGTTATTGCTTTAATACCTTTGTATTCTTTGAATGTATGTGCTTGTTCTATTGATTTATAGAAAAGCAGAGAATAGAAAATAGATATCGAGGAAGAGTCTTTGGCAGAGGTTCCAAGTCACTGAACGTTTGGTTTATATCGGTGTGCTTATGAGTAGATCGACTCCTATTATAGAGATTCGAAATAATATACCGAAGTCCGGGAATAAGAACGTACCACCATCTAGATGGGGAGAGTAGTTGGGAGACTTGTTGCGTTCTTATTCAAACTGGGATCCCTAGACTTGATAAGAGTCGAGTCAAGATTAAGAATTAAAGAGTTTGATTTAAAGTTTTATATCGAATATGTTTCTCAGATTATGATACATGCTATTTGATAAATGTTTATGCTTTGGTATATACTTATATGAAATGCATGTATACGTTGTTTACACTGGGAATATATTTTTCACCGGAGTTATCCGGCTGTTGTTGTATTTGTATGTATGCATGACAACATGTGGGACATGATCAGGGTCGAGAAGAGGATGAAAGATTGAGATTAGAGTGGAGATCCGGGCCTAGACGTAGAATTGATTTTCAACACTTGATATGTAGTTGTTGAACTCTAGTCTGTTATGACTTTGATTTGAATAGATTTTGTATCTTTGATCTTGTTGTAGATATTGCACTTGATCTTGTAAATTAAATAAGATTGATTATCACATGTTGTCACCATTTTTACACTTATGTATTCTAAAAAAAAAAATTCGACCTAGATTATTTAATTAATCCGTTTAATCCCAAAGATGATTAAGAAATGAGTTAGCGTCCGGGTCCCCACATGTTTGGTTTCCTCTATACATGAACAACCATATTAGACGTTTTTCTTTAATCTTATCCTCAATAGGGCTACACCTAAATAGTTCATAATCATTTCATTCCTAATTTTAACATTTAGTGTTTTGCCACACATCCATCTTAACATATTCATCTCAGCTACCGTTATCTCATGCATATGTAATCATGTAGGCCAACATTCCCGCCATGAATCATTGCTTCTCGAACAATATGTTTATAACATTTTCCTTTCAATCTCACAGACATCCTTCTATCGCACAAGACTTCTGATGTCATTCATTTTCCTCCACCCTGCTTTAATCCTATGGTCTATATCTTCTCGAATGTCCCTAGT
This sequence comes from Primulina eburnea, assembly GCF_022965805.1. Lineage (NCBI taxonomy): Eukaryota > Viridiplantae > Streptophyta > Magnoliopsida > Lamiales > Gesneriaceae > Primulina > Primulina eburnea. The sequence goes on from NC_133105.1 coordinate 20,872,453, forward strand.
GAAACGTCTCGCTCATTTTTAAAAATGCGGAAATATTTTTTTTTACTAGCTCACACTTTCGAAATAAATATTCGACCATAAAAATAGCGTCGTTTAAAAATAATCAAACTCATCCTTTAAAATAATCATATTTATTTTTAACATAAAAATATTTAAAATCATTAACATATGAAAATATTCATCTCCTCTCAATCTCATAAATCGTAATGCGGAAAACATGTGGTCCTCGGGTCATGTCACTGCACCAGGTCTGCCTACTCAGAGTTCGGCACCTCCAGTCCCCTCATCATCAAGCTCACCTGCTTCACACACGCCTAGTGAGTCTAAAGACTCAACACGCTTGTACCAGGAATAACAAGTACATATACATAGCACACAACAATGAAAAATATCATACTCAACATATCTTTCATGAATTTTAAAAGCATAACGTAAACGTGTTGTGTAAAATCATATCGTATTAAAGCATGTCATTTCATCATATATGTAAAAGTGTCGTGTAAAATCATAATGCCAACATACATTTCATGAACTTTAAAACATGACTATAAACATATCCTATAAAATCATGTCGTGTCAAATCATGTCATCTCATATCATCATATACATGTCAAAACATGTCATCGCATGTTATCATATACGTAAACGTGTCGTGTAAAATCATATGTTGTGACTTTCGTATCAGCTCTATCGATGGATCCATCTATAAAACCGTGGTACCCGGCGGCTGGGACATCAGCGAAAGCATTACCCGTCCACTGAGCCTTGGCCTCAGCTCATCATATCTCATATCATGTCAATGGAAATACGATCGTCGGGCTCCCTCTGGGCCTTCTCCCGTAAACGGGCTCCCTCTGGGGCCTTTTCCCTCACGATATCTCCAATCATATCATCGTATACATATACATCGTCAGTCACAACCAAATCACATCATTCAAAAATAGCATCATAATCATCACTTAATAAAACATGCATATACGTAACTTTTTCCTTTAAATCAAGCATGCACCGTATTTATTATAATTTCATAAAAATTCATAAACATGATGCATAAACATTTAAAACGTGATAAAATGTGCTCAGGGCGTTGCCAGGACCAAAATTTGACCCAGGTGCAAAATGACCATTTTGCCACTAGAAACCCAAAAACTACCATTTTGCCCATAGACGTAAAATTTCACTTCTTTGACATATTCTTAATTCCATTGACTCTAACAAATCCCAAATAATTATTTAAGCTTTCAAGAACTTTTCCATATTTTTGTTTGGCTTAAATATATGACTTTTAAATTAATCTTTAAATATAACCTATTAATGCTTTTTAATCCCGAATTAAACCAAACCTTAGCATAAAATTCCCAAATTAAAAACTTAGACTTCTAATAATTATTTCAACTTAAATATAATTTCGCATAATTTTATTAAGCTTAAATCTAGGCGTTTCAATTAATTCTTAAATTAACCTTTCGTGCGACGACTAAATCCCGGATAAATCCAAAACTCATTATTTTGATATGAAACTTACCAAACTCCTTAAAACATCCCAAAAAAATATTTAAAATCATCCCTAGACGTAAACTCGAGTCCATTTCATAACTTAACCTAATTGTTTTAAAACTTGAATCGGGATCCCGGTTTTAAACCAATTGAACCGAAACTTAACCAAAATTTTTCCAACTTTTTACCATAACTTAAAAACCCATTCTAAACCATTTACTACTTAGGACCCTATAGCCATCTCGACTCCAGCCTATAGCCATCTCGATTCTCAACATGTTCAGCCCTTAGGACCCTAATTCGACAGCCCCTTGCACCATAGTAACAAAAACGTGAGATGTATGCAACAACATACAGTTTTCGTGTCAAACCAAGAGCATAAAAGCTTTGCCATGCCAATACTGAAAAATGCATAACACACATGAAAGCACATATATGACGTGAATGGTGCAGAAATAATGATACAATGTGTGCCTTGATGTATTAGACTTGAGGAGATCGAAGAACGAGCGCCGGGAGGATTTCTTTTGCAAACACAAGAAGTAATCGATGGAACCTTCAGCTGGAAATGATGAAAACGAGGGGAAACATTTCTGAAAGTGAGGATAAGGAATGCTGAATGGGGGTGTCGGTTGTTGAGAAGGGTGATAATGGTTGTAGGGTCAAATGTGTATTATTTAAATAGTTAATAATTAGGTTAATGAGCCCTTATTTTAAATTAAAAATAATTAAAAGAGTTTAAGCCCAATAAGCTTAAAAGTAAGCCCATTTAATCCAAACACATTCTCGAAAAATATTTCGTGTTGGAAAGTTTTTGAACATATTAGCCGAACACTCAAAAAGTCCTCCGATTCAATAAATTTTGCTCACCGTTATAAATTAAAATCACGCGGATAAAAACACCCAATAAATCCCAATTCTTTGAAAATACCTTTAAAACATCTTATATTAATTAATAAAAATTAATCGTATAATAAAATAATTTTTCTGATAATTCCCGACCTCCGTTCCTCGTTCTAGCGCGAAATGCAACTTAAAAATCTATAATACATAAACCTTTAAAATTTTGTAAAATAAATTCTATCATGCATGAATTATGATAAAATGCATAAAAATAATTAAACACAATTTAATAAAATAAACATGCATTTTATGCTTTAAAAAAAATTAAATAAAATACCAAAGAAATTTAATAACTTGCATACATGTGGTTTACGTGAACTTTTATATTATCGGGACGATACACCTAGTCTTTGAATAATATATTATAAGCAGCGAAAAGCTTCACACTCTAGTGTTAGAGTAGGTGCTCGTGGAGCCAAGTGTTGGCCGAGGGTTCATGTTTAAACTCTATGTATAAACAATCTTTATTTTAATAATATTTGAAATTATTATTTTGGCACTTCTTTATCTGTATACCCATGCATGTTGCATAGATAAAGCCCTTGAATATACAAATAATAGAAAGAATATGAGATGCTCATATTATGAGTATCATGAAACTCATATTTGGAATACTGTATATTCTAAACAGTTTCTAGTCGATTCAGCCGTCGCTAAGAAGGATATAGGCCGCTCGAGTTCGAGACTAGTATCTGCGATGTGAGTACCATGTTTCATTGGTAGGGGACATTGTGATGTCCGAACATGCAGATAGGTGCTCCTTGTAGGGCACACTGAACAACCCTCCATAAAGGATTTTCCAAGTGGTTCTCACTTATCGAGTGGAAACGTCCTAGTTTATGGTTGTACACCATTAGTCCCTATGACCCGGGACAACATTGAGACTCTATGTGCTAGCATTACACTTTGACTTGTTTACAGACTCTCATGGGGTCATCAGGTGGCAAGCTTAGGTGTTTTGTCGAAACAAATAGGAGTCTATGCATTGTAGTCGGGGATTCACCGCTTATCTTCGGGTATGGATATCCTATGTGATCTCATGTGTATGTAGTTTGAAATCTCTGATCAGAGTATGGTGGTAATTAAGAAAGGGGTTTGTTAGATTACACCATCGATGCAACTACGACATGACACATAGTATCGATTCATTGACAACTCTCGATATACCAATGGTTGTCGAATCGGTCGGGATATATGAGATGAAGGGACCGTATTATACGCTAACCATAATAGAATGGTTCTTGCAGGCACTATCATTTGATACCTAGGGAATCATGTAAGCGATGCTGCTAGGCGTTTAGCATGATTGGTTGGGTATTATCAGACTTGAGTTCTGACGTTCTTATTATCAAAGAGTTGATAATTAAGAATGGAGCAATTGGGGTATTCTCGTATAAGGAAATGTTTAGTCCGATTCACATGGAGATGTGAACCCACGGCTAGTTGTATTAATGAACCATTGAGGGCCATACAAGTACTAGCTTTCTAGATCCCGTTGAGAAGTAAAATAGTTCAATGTGTTGAACGGCTTATAAAGGAGTTTATAAGCGTAGGGAAAAATAGAAGTATGACTTCTATGAGGAAAATATAACTTTTAATTTGTGGAAGTGTTACTAAATTAAAAGTTGGCCAAAATAAATAATGTATTTGAAAATTATGATTTTCATAAACATTATTATGGATTAAATTAAATTAATTCAAGTGTTGTATTAATTAAACACTAGTGGGCCTAGTAGAGTCCAAATAATTAAATTAATTCAAGTGTTTAATTAATTAAATCATATTGGGTCTTGTAGAGCCCAATAGTAAAATAATTATTCAAATAGTGGCTTGAGTAAATTCAAGTAATGTTTAATTAGTCTCAAATTTGTTTGAGATAATTAAAATTAAGTCCATGAGTTTTTAATTGTTAAAAATTAAATAAAGATTTGCATGCATGGGAGATGAAAGGTTGGGAGACATTTTTTGTATAACCAAGTCTTGGCATGCAACTTTTTGCTCTACCTTTTTCCACAACCAAGAAAAGTCTTCCTCCCTTGTCTTCACATCATGCAATGGTCGAAAATTAGAGATAGAATAACCCTTCATTTTTCTCTCAATTTTCTTCTTCAATTGATGAGGATAGAAAATACTTCTCCTTGAAAAATCTTCTTATTTTTCTAGTGTAAAATAAGAAGGGTTCTAGCTAGTTGGTGGTGGGCCTAATTTTGAAGAAAGGAGGAGGCTTGGAGATCTTCTTGCCATTCTAGAGCTAAGGTGTTTACACCTTAGTTGGAGCCATCATCAATCTCAAGAGATTGATAGGTAATGATTTCTAAACACCCTATGTATGAAATTTCGTGTTTTTCGTATATGCTACACACTAGTACATTAGGGTGCTTGATTTTTGCCTTAAAAACATTTTTGAAACTTCCGTTGCGCTTTTGGGCACCTTAATCGATCATCTTTCAAGTAGTACCAGAGCTAAAGATATTATTTTGTGTAGCATATACATGATATTATATTGAGGTCGATGTCTAACCGCATGAGATGATTTTTTGTAAATTTTTGGCCGGAATCCGGCGACGGTGCTTCGGCGACGGCGATGACGACTAGGGTTTCCAAAAGTGTTTTGGATTATCAAAGTGTCATGGGCCTTGATGTTGTTGGGCCATTAGATGGCTAACATATTTGTGAAATTTAAATGGGCCAAAATATTTTTGGTAAAAAATGAATTTTTGGGCCCTTAAGTTCAAATTTACAAAAGTTGCAAATATTTTCTCATGAAATAAATAATTTAAGTTGGACTTTAATTATTTATATTAAATGGTGATTTACAAGAAATTCATTTATGAATAAATTAATTAGAAAGTAGACAAAGGTGTTTGTATACTTTGTTAATTTAGTTTATAATCGTGGCGGTTAGTGATTGGATCAAGATATATAATATTGGATCCATTAATTATTGTAATAATTAATTGATGGTGTATGATATGTGATATTATGCATGAAGGATGATCAAAAGCCCAAGCCCAATTCGCTAGGTGTATGCTATGATATTTTGTGTTGAATGATTGTAATAATTATCAAATTTAAAGTGGGCTTGGTTTATGGCCCGTTCCCACCCCATGAGATGTATCCCTATTTGCCATGGATATTTATTTGTAAATATTGGTATAGTGGAAGATCAAGATTGGAAGATGGTGGCCTTCATGATTATGAAGATCGAAGACATGTAAATATTGGAAGCTTATGTAATAGTTGTATTTGCATCCCTTGCATTTCCCAAGGATTGGACCTAGGCTCGTGCTTAGCTCACACAGGCGATTAGTTTTGGGGCGATTGATCATCCTTGTTTTGTTTACTGTTTGTAATGTATGCATGATATGTTATAAATAATGAGTATGTGCGTTATTATTATGATAATAACAAAGTTGCATGAATCCGTCAAACATACGATCAAGCATGGCGAGTTTTTAAATAAATTAATGATGAGACCTTTCAAAATTAAAAACCCTCATTTTGAATAAGATTCAAAATTAATATCAAGCCCGAAAAGGAGAATTATAAAGTTTATAATTCCATATCTTCCATCGACAATGGGTGCATGATGAACGTTACCCATACTCGAGGCTCAGATCATATTATTGGGGGGCCCTGGGTGCCGGAAAGCTGTGACATCTATTGACATGGTGATGTGAACTACGTGGAACTCCCATGGTTTCGGCTCATATTATTGAGGGAACTCATGGCGACCGTCCATTAAGGTTCAACATCGATGGGTAAAGCTTGACACGTAAAGATGAACGACGTCATATTTTTAGGTCCTAATCAAACGTGAGACAAAATTTTACGTAGAGGGTTGCATGGTGATGCAATTAGAAACTACCTTTTAGAAATTGTGATTGACTGATATTATTCGGGATCATAATTCGCTAATTGGACCTTGCGTACCTACTGAGGAAAGGAGTTTCCCGTTTTCACTAGAGGGTAGTGAAAAATGTAAAAACAGTGAGAGCGAAAATTTATAAAGTAAAAGTCGATACTTTATATCTTACTAAATATTTTAAAATAGTCATTAACATTTATCTGTTTCACTTTTCAGTACAAATTTGACAATGTCTTCGATTCGCAATCCGTTATCTGCTATACTCGAAAAACATGTTTTAACCGGACCTAATTACCTCACTTGGCTAAGAAACCTAAAGATCGTCTTGAATTCGGAAAAGATAGCATATACACTGAAAGCCAGTTGACCTAATTACCTCACCGAGGCTCCGACTAGCTGAACTCCTGAGGAATTGCAGACTTACAAGGATTGGTGTGACCATGACTTGAAAGCCAGTTGTTATATGCAGGTTTCTATGAATGATGAGCTGCAGAGGCGTTTCGAGGATGCAAAGAATGCTCCTGACATTCATTTGCATCTCAAGGAGCTCTTTGGTGAGCAAACTCGGCCTCTTAGGCATGGTACCGTCAAGGAGCTGATCACTTTACGCATGCGAGATGGGGCCTCGGTCCATAAGCATGGCCTAAAGATGATTGGGCTTGTGGATAAGCTCATTGGCATGGATTTAATGTTGCCTTCGGAGTTGACCACCGACGTGTTGCTCTTGTCATTGCCTAGCTCGTTTGATCCTTTTGTGGTGAACTTCAACATGAACAAGATGGAACCGACCCTTGAGGAGTCGGTGAACATGCTTGTGACCTTTGAGTCCACCATCCAGGAAGAGAAGCCGGTTCTTTATGTGGGCTCTTCATCTGGTACGAAGATTGGTCCACCTAGGAAGAGAAAGAAGCGTTCCTTCCAACGTCCCAAGAAGAGCGTGCCCTTGAAGAGGCAGACTCCGAGTCCCGCTGTAGTAGCCACACCAGTGAAGGCTGACAAGACTGTTGACATATGTCATCACTGCAAGAAGCCTGGACATTGGAGGCATAACTGCAGGGAATATCTTGCCCAGAAGAGTTCTGGAAACGGTATGTTCTATATTGAAGTAAACATTTCAATTAACTCTACTTCTTGGGTATTGGATACCGGCTGTGGTTCACATCTCTGTAATGATTTGTAGGTGATGGGAAGAAGTAGAAGGCTTAGGGAAGGTGAGACCTTCTTGAGGATGGGCAATGGAGCAAGAGTTGCTGCCAAAGCCATAGGAGATGTTTACTTATTGTTGAACAATGATTTTAAGTTAATTTTGAGAGATGTTTTGTTTGTACCAAATTTGGTAAAAAACAATATTTCCATTTCTATGCTTGATAAAGATGGATTTTCTTGTTTATTTAGCAAAGGTGTTTGCAACATTTACAAGAATGAATGTTTAATTGGTACTGGAGAACTTGAAAACTTTCTCTACACCTTAAAATACAAAAATATTCCACTAAACAATGTCAAAGCAATAACAACAACAAACAAGCGAAAATAAGATACTCTAAATTCGGCACAATTATGGCATGCTCGATTAGGACATATTTCCCTAAGAAGGATGAACAAGCTAGTGGGAGTAGGTATGTTTGATATGTCTGATATTAATGCTCTCACGACTTATGAATCCCGTCTGAAAGGAAAGATGACCAAAATTCCCTTTAAGGGCCATGTGGAGCGAGCCAAAGGGTTATTGGATTTGATCCATACCGATGTGTGCGGTCCACTTAGCATCACCACTAAGCATGGACATGCCTACTTCATCACTTTTACCGATGACTTTTCGAGGTATGAGTATGTGTATTTGACGAAATACAAGTCTGAAGCCTTTGAAAGGTTCAAAGAATTCAGAAGTGAAGTAGAGAAACAGTTGGGACGAAGCATCAAGGCACTTTGATCAGATTGAGGTGGTGAGTACTTGAGTGCCGAGTTCCAAGAGTATCTTAGGGAGAATGGGATTCTCTCGCAGTGGACTCCGCCCGCTACACCGTAGTTGAATGGTGTTTCGGAGCTTCGTAACCGGACTTTGATGGACATGGTTCGGTCTATGATGGGGTTCACGGAGTTGCCGCCATCCTTTTGGGGATATGCGCTTGAGACAGCGGCACTGTTGTTGAACAATGTCCATTCAAAGGCAATTGACAAGACACCATATGAGATATGGATGGGTAAGCCACCCAAATATTCTTATCTTAGAATATGGGGGTACCCTGCTTATGTGAAGAAGGTAGTGGGAGATAAATTGGATAGTCGATCCATTTTATGTTACTTTGTGAGATATCCAAGAAATTCAGTTGGATACTATTTCTATCATCCACAAGAAACAAAAGTGTTTGTTTCTAGGAATAAAAACTTTTTGGAAAAGGAATTTCTATTGGATAGAAAAGGGGAGATGATAGAACTCGAAGAGGTTCGAGAGACACCCACAATTATAGAACCCACACCCGAAGAGCCAAGAGAGGAGATACAAGCTCCTAGAAGATTCGAGAGAGTCTCAAAACCACCTATGAGGTATGGTCTGCTTCTTGAAGAGGGCCATGATTAGCCTGACCATGGATGTGATCCAAGGACCTTCAAGGAAGCGTTATCTGATGCCGATTCATCCAAGTGGCTTGAAGCTATGTAATCTGAGATGAATTCCATGCATTCGAACCAAGTGTGGAATCTCGTAGATCCACCTGAGGGAATTGTTCCCAGAGGGTGTAAATGAATTTACAAGAGGAAACTTGGGGCGGATGGGAAGGTATTGACCTTCAAGGCGCGATTGGTGGCAAAAGGATATACTCAAAGACAAGGAGTTGACTTTAAGGAAACCTTTTCTCCAGTTGCAATGTTCAAGTTTATAAGGATATTGCTAGCCATAACTGCATGGTATGACTATGAGATATGGCAGATGGATGTCAAGACAGCCTTTCTTAATGGAGATATTAAGGAAGAGATTAACATGTCTCAACCTGAAGGGTTTACATCTGTCGGAAGTGAGCATATGATATGCAAACTTCAGATATCTATTTATGGTCTAAAGCAGGCATCTAGGAGTTGGAACCTTAGATTCGATAATACAATCAAAGAGTTTGGTTTTACTAAGAATCCTGAGGAACCCTGTGTGTATAAGAAGGTCAGTGGGAGTGCTGTGACATTCCTGGTACTTTATGTTGATGACATTCTACTCATTGGGAATGATGTAGGAATGTTGCAATCAACTAAAATATGTTTAGCAAGTAAGTTCTCGATGCAGGACTTGGGTAAAGCAATCTTTTGTATTGGGAATACAGATCTATAGAGATACATCAAAAAGATTGCTTGGTCTCACCTAGTCCACATACATTGATACCATCGTGAAGCGGTTCTCGATGGATGAGTCCAAGAGAGGACATCTACCAATGTGTATGGTGTCTCTATCCAAGTCTATGTCTCCCAAGACTGATGCAGAGATAGCGGCGATGACAAGCATTCCTTATGCATCTGCGATTGGTAGCATCATGTATGGGATGATATCTACACGTCCTGACGTGGCTTTTGCACTAAGTGTAGTGAGTAGATATCAATCGAACCCTGGTCTTCCACACTGGAAAGCTGTGAAAGACATCCTCAAGTATTTGAGAAGGACCAATAAGTTGTTCTTGGTCTATGGGGGTGGAGAACTGAAATTGGAAGGCTATACCGACTCTAGCTTCCAAAGAGATATCTATGACTCGAAGTCAACCTCTGGATTCATATTCATGCTCAATGGTGCTGCTGTCTCTTGGAAGAGTTCCAAGCAAGACAGTACAGTGGATTCCACCACTGAGGCAGAATACATTGCTGCATCAACTGCAGCAAAGGAGGCTGTTTGGATAAGGAATTTCGTCCAAGAGTTGGGCTTCATTCCTAATGGAGTTTCTTCTGCCTCGGTGTTTTGTGACAATACGGGAGCCATTGCTCAAGCAAAGGAGCCAAGGTCTCATCAGAAGTCCAAACATGTATTGAGAAAGTACCACATCCTCAGAGAGATTGTGGAAAGATGAGATGTCTAGATTGACTGTAAGGCTCGAGAATTACCAGTTGTCATTGATGTTAGATTTGAAGAGGTGAGAATGCATGACATAAAAATGAGAATTTTTAAAGAATGGCCGAAGCCATACCGCACCTGCGTCTCGAACAAGACTGCACCCGCGGTGTATTATTCAGAATTATGAAGTTTGGCCGTAGCATTACCGCACCTGCGGTCTTGCAGAGACCGCACCCGCGGTCGACGATTTCTGGAAAATGAAATGCTGCCGAAACATGAGCGCACCCGTGCTGCATGCGAGAATGCCACCTTTGTTTCTTAGCTTGACACATGGCATGTATATATATATATATGAAATTGCTGAATCTTCATTCTTCATTCCAGCAGCTGAGAGCACCGAGAGTTTCCCTTTGTTTTCTTCAAAGTTTCTTCAGATTAGAATTGAGATTTTGCAACAACTAGCTATCCGATTTTAATTCCGAGCCCGGATTTGTGATCCTTGCAACAAGATCTAGCTAAGGATGTAAGTATTGTTCAATTCCAGCATGTTTCAAAATTCACATGTTGGAGAAGTTATGATTTTGTTATAAATATGTGTTCTTGGTATATTGAGTATCGTAGAAATGCAATCGGATTGAATTTCGGATACCGTATAGATGTTCTCGATTTGTCCAGCATGTATTAGTTGAGAATTATGCAGAATTTCATAATTGATAAGTGTGTGATCTTGAGTATGAGTTGAGGAATATGAATGATTGATATATGTGGAGTTGTGAATTGACCGGTACCGAGAATTACGCCGTTATGCCGTCGATTTGTACCGAGATTTATTATTGATTGGAATACGTGTTGCTTTGAGTTAGAGATTGATATTGTATGTCTCAAATATTGTCATTTCAGATTAGTCTTGACATAGTTGACATTCCGACTTCGAGACTTCGACAGATTGTTCGACAGGAAAGGTATAATTCATGTGGTCACGGGATTGCACAACTCGATTCAGATTTGATATGAGTTTCCCTAAATCACATACTAGATTGTTATTACATTTGATTATGTAATGTCTTATTGATTGATATATATTCGAGTCCTGATATAGGAGATATTGGCAGATCAGGCCAAAACTAGACGTTTCGGTGTATCGACGCATAGTAGTAGATTTTCTCTATGTGTAGACTCTCGATACAGAGTAGACCGAAGTTTAGGAATAAGACGTACCGTCACCCCGAGTGGTTGGGTAGGTGACAGACCGTCTTATTCACACCAGGATCCCTAGATTAGAAATGAATCGAGTCAAGAACTAAATGTTGAATACAGATTTGTATTCTTCTACATGTCTTAGATCATACTTCATGTTACTTGATATATGCTATGCTTTTGTATATGATTATTACATTGCATGCATACATGTTTTATACTGGGATTTGTTCTCACCGGAGTTATCCGGCTGTTGTCGTGTCTGTATGTGTGCATGGCAATAGGTCGGGCAGGATCTGGGTCTCGAGGTAGATGAGAGATTGATGATAGCGTGGAGATCTCGGGCGTTGAAGATTTCTAGTGTTTCCTATTAGACTGTTACTACTTATGTTTATAGTCGGGATTTGAACACTAGTGTATGATTGTACTAAAAAGACTTGTATGTACCTGATGTTGTTAAATTATTATGAAAACATGTTATGCTTTAATTATACATTTGAATTAATGTTAAAAGCAAAATTTTGACCCACATTTTCGAGCAAAGATCCAATGAATCCCAAAAGAATTGAGTTAGAGCCCGGGTCCCCACATTGACAAAGTCGACTCCGCAGATAATCACTACAAGAAAAAATAGAGTCAACAACACATCAAAGACAACGGTTTTTATTAAAAATATTGTGTTTTTTCATTTAACAACGGTTTTAACAAAATCCGTTGTCGTATCCTATAAAAACGCGCGTAAAGACAACGGTTTTTAAAAACTGTTGTCTATGAGGGTGTTTTTTTTTTGCTACGACAACGGTTTTTAAAAACCGTTGTCTATGAGCGTGTTTTTATGGGCTACGACAACGGTTTTTTAAAACTGTTGTCTATGAGAGTTTTTTTTTTTTTACTACAACAACAGTTTTTAAAAACCGTTGTCTAAAAGCATTTTTTTTGGGCTACGACAACGGTTTTTTAAAACTATTGTTTATGAGAGTTTTTTTTTTTTGCTACAGCAACAGTTTTTAAAAACCGTTGTCTAAAAGAATTATTTTTGGGCTACGACAACGATTTTTAAAAACCGTTAATATGTGTTTCTGTCACGGGTCAAAGACAACGGTTTGTGTAAACCACTGTCTTTCATGTGGTTTTTGTAGAACTATGACAACAGTTTTGTAAAACGTTGTCGTTTTTAAATTTTTTTTTTGTCAAAAAACCGTTGTAATTGTACTAAAACTTTTTAAAAAATCGGCATTTAGCGACGGTACTAAAACCCGTCGCTATTTTAAATTCGCGACGGTTATACCCGTCGCTACATTTGGCGACGATTATTCTAAACCGTCGCTAATTCAAATTAGCCACGGTATTATCAAACTGTCGCTATTGGTTACAAGAAACACAGTAGCATATTCAAATTCGCGACTGTAACGACCGTCGCTAATTTTAAAACCGTTGCAAATTCGCGCATTGTCTATAAATATCATCACACTTGCTCATTTTCATCCTATACGAAATTTTTCTCTCTTCCTTCCCCTCAAAATTTTTCTCCCTCCACACGAAATTTTACTCTCTTCCCTCCACTCGAAATTTTTCTCCCTCCAAACAAAATTTTTCTCTTTCCCTCCTCAAAAATTTTTTTATCTCTTCCCTCCACAAAATTTTTCCCTTCACAATTTTTCCCTCCACGAAATTTTTTTTATCTCTTCCCTCCACAAAATTTTTCCCTCCACGAATTTTTTTTATCTCTTCCCTCCACAAATTAATTTTGGAGTTATGATTATAAGTAATAATAGTATATGACAAAGATTTAAATTTTTTATTATTATAATTAATAAATTATCAAATATTTTTTTTATTTTCCGTAAAACATTAGCGACGGAATTAATGTTCCAAACCGTCGCTAATTAGCGACGGTAAATATATACACAACGTTGCAAATTAGCGACGGAAGTCATATAAATACCGTCGCAAATTAGCGACAGTAACCATATACACTTCGTCGCTAAGTAGAAACGGAATTCATCTCAACACCATCGCTAATTAGCGACTTTTATTAAACCGTCGCTAATTAGCAACGGTTTTCTTATAAAAACTGTAGAACCCTTAAATTAGACTACGTATAAGCCATGCATAATTTCTAGTATTTAAATTAAAAATGATTTCCTTATTATTTAAATAATTTTAAAGTTGTTAGTCATGATTGTTTAGTTTAAATCGCATAAGTTTAGTTTATCTTTTCAGTTAATTAAGTGAGGCTGGATTGGAGTTGGAGTTTTGAGATAAAATTTAATATTTAGAAAACATTCATAGAATTTATTTAAGATAAATAATAATTTAATTTAATGTAAAATAATGTTAAGGAAACTTTAATGATTTATTTAATTAATTAGAGATAAGTAGTAAATAAATTCTTTTTTGTCCAATAATTTAATTAAAAGCCTAAATTAAAATATGGGACCAATTGAGATAAGTTAATCTAGGCTTATTTTATTTAAGAAATTAACATGTTGGTAATTTAATTTAAAGATTTAGACATGCATGCAAGATAATGTCTATCCTAAATTAATTTATTAATTCACTAAATTATTTAATGGGTAGATAAAACACCAAAGATTTAAAATTCAATAATTAAGAAATATTTTTCCCACAATTTTATTGTAATTTTCGGCCATCACCTTTTTAGGATTTAATTAATTTGTCAACTCTCCATTTTTGATATATTTTCTTACCCCTTCATGGTAGAATAATTTCCACAATTTTAATCCCCCAATAGTTTATAATTTAGCCATTTTCCTACCCCATTTATTTAGTAGAAAAATCGGCCCCTCCCTTCTAGACTTAAAAATATTTGACAACTCATTCCTCGGATTCTTTTCCTTACCCTTTTCTGGATAGATAATTCCCTAAACTTTATTTACCACTGATTAATATTGAAGCAATATTTGTACCATGTTTATCTAGGCAATATTTCATCCCCATTTATCATGAAGATTTCGGCCACCTCATTTTAAAAGATTTAATTTTTGATTTGGCAACTCACCATGTGATTTCTTTCTTTAATCTTTTCTTGGTAGATAATTTCCCCCATTTTTAAATCACCAACAATTAAATAATTAAGCAATTTTCCTACCCTTATTTGACAAGAGAAAATCGGTCATCTCTCATCTCATTAAACCTCCCTCAATCAAATAATATCATATCATTCCTTATCTATCAAACTCTAGGATAGAAAGATTTTTAATTGCCATTCTAATATCCCATTTAATTAGTAAACTCCCCTCATTTCCTAACCACTCCCCCCTCACTCCATTGTCTCGAAAATTCAGAAGAAAATAAGTAGGAAAAAACGAGAGAAACAACAAGAAAATAAGAGAGAAAAGTAGAAAAGAAAAGAGAACCCCGTCTCCGCCGCGCCGCGTCGTCGTATTGATTCGTTTTCATTTCAAACAAATCCAAGGGTTTTGGCTCGATTCCAGGCAACCAAGGCTGCTTTTGGTCATGTTATAGGGTGTGTTAGGAAGGGTTTAGTTCATTGGTTGCATGCCATTCACCCCAGCAAAACCGAATGGGGCAGCAACGCGTCCATGGTGCATTTTGAGTCGCGATTCTGGTTTTTTGTTGTCCAGGCTGTGGTTCGGATCTTGGTTGGCCTTTGGGCCTGTAACCGTGGGTTCAACACTTCCTTGGCATGTTTAGGACGTGACCAAGTCGGCCATTCATGACTTGGCTCATGGTTCCATCAGTTTTTCTAAATAAAACCAGAACAGCTCCATCGATCCCTTTCATTTCTGCATATGTGAGTTTCTAGTATATGGTTTTGGTGTGGATCTTAGTTGGCTCTTTAGCCCTTAGCCACGGTTCATACCATACCCCTTGATGTCTAGATCGTGCCATGATCAATCAAATGTCCGTTGGGACGATCCATGACAGCACAACAATATCAATACCCCACGCGCACAGAATTGCTCTCGGTTGGGAATATTGTCGTATTTCATGACGTGGTTCGAATTGTGGCTGGCCTAGGGCCCTTAGCCATGGTTCAAATCATTCATTAGGGTGTTGGTAAGAGCCTCTGGTCAGTGGTTCAAGCCCCAATGTTCGGTAGTCTCGAAAACGACACAAGAAATCGAAGGCACAGCTGCTGTAATTTTTGACAGCAAACGTGCTGCGGTTCAGAGGCGTGTTCCGGGTACTTGGTTGGCTTTTAGCCTATGGCCTTGGACTGGAAAGTGCATCATCGAGTTACGAAGGTCATTTTTTTGGCCGTTCGTGATTCGGCTCATTTTAGAGGTCGTACGAGAATTTACGGTGCCATGTGCCAAAATGACTCTCGAAAGAGCGTTTCACGTTTTTGGCCTCTATTCACTATATTTCGAGTACTGCAAATTTAGGAGCATTATTTCATCATTTTAGGCTTATTTTAGTCATGACTATATGATGGTTCGGTGTTGGTTCGTGTTGATACGGAGTCACGATTAAATACGAAGTCGTTAGACGAAATTGTCTCAGTTTTTGAATTCAATTGCAAGTTTGGTCAAGTTAAATCATATGCATATTTTTCATGTTAGATTTAGGTCGCAGCGAGCCTGGTAGCGATCCAACCCAATCAGAAAATTATTATAGGATATTTAATTATGTTATTTAATTATATTACGTGCAAATACTCATTTAGAGATTTATGCGATATTGCTTGTGGCCACTTTACTATCATTACTTCACCCGGTCGCCAGTTACCGGTCAGTTCAGTTATGTACCACCCAGTATACTGTGGCATTAGTCTGATCAGATGCTCATTATTTCACCCGGTCGTCAGTTACCGGTTAGTTCAGTTCAGTTCAGGGACCACTTGCGTAGACCATAATCTCACCAAGAAAATTATTACAAGTTATTTCATTACAAGGCTCCAAGGAACAAATATTTTTACTATGATATTTTCAGTTCAGTTATGTACGTATTATAATTACCTTTGAAATGATATTTTATGTTACACCTCATTACAAGATATTTTCACTTGCATGCGCTTTTTATTATTTAATTACTTGTTATTTACGATGTATGCATGCTGAGTCTTTAGACTCACTAGACTTGATTGTTGTAGGTATTGATGATGTCGGGACCGAGGGCAGGGACAAGTGAGCTAGCTTGGGTCGGCAGTAGTGGAACCCGAGGACCTAATTTTTCAACATTTATTATTTTATGATCAAATATTTTTATCTGTCGTTGGATTATTTTTAAACGGTTATTTTGCAAACATTAAATTCTTCCGCTGCCATTTTGAATATTAAATGTTATTTATCAGTTTAATTTGTGAATGAGACATTTTAATTATTTAAAAAGAAAATTTTTAAATTTTCCGCAAATTTTCAAATACGAATTTTCGGGCCTTTATAAAAACCGTCGCAATATTTAGTTTAACAACGATTTTTCAATGCTACGACAACGGTTTTTCACCGTCGTCTTTAGAAATGTACGACAACGGTTTTTCACCATTGTCTTTGAGCACACCCTTTAATCACATGACCTTTAACAACGGTTTTAAAAGACCTACGACAACGGTTTTTCACCGTCGTCTTTAGAGTCTACGACAACGGTTAAAAACCGTTGTCTTTGAGCATACCCTTTAACCACATGACCTTTAACAACAGTTTATTTGACTTATGACAACGGTTAAAAACCGTTGTCTTTTGCCTTTTAGTGAATGTTGCAGATACGCTAACTAAGCCTTTACCTGGACCATTATTCGAAAAGCATTGCGAATCGATGGGTTTGAAGTATATGGGTAGTTGGCTCTAGTGCAAGTGGGAGATTGTTAGAGTAGGTGCCCGTCGAGCCAGGTGTTGGCCGAGGGTTCAGTGTTTAAACTCTATATATAAACAATCTTTATTTTAATAATATTTGAAATTAGTATTTTGGCACTTCTTTATCTGTATACCCATGCATGTTGCATAGATAAAGTCCTTTATATACAAATAGTAGAAAGAATATGAGATGCTCATATGATGAGTATAATGAAACTCATATTTGGAATACTATATATTCTAAACAGTTCCTAGTCGATTCAGCCGTCGCTAAGAAGGATATAGGCCGCTCGAGTTCGAGACTAGTATCTGCGATGTGAGTACCATGTTTCATTACACTTTATGTGCTAGCATTACACTTTGACTGGTTTACCGACTCTCATGGGGTCATCAGGTGGCAAGCTTTGGTGTTTTGTCGAAACATATAGGAGTCGATGCATTGTAGTCGGGGATTCACCGCTTACCTTCGGGTATTCATATCCTATGTGATCTCATGTATATGTAGTTTGAAATCTCTGATCAGATTATGGTGGTAATTAAGAAAGGGGTTTCTTAGATTACACCATCGATGCAACTACGACATGACACATAGTATCGATTCATTGACAACTCTCGATATACCAATGGTTGTCGAATTGGTCGGGATATATGAGATGAAGGGACCGTATTGTACGCTAACCATAATAGAATGGTTCTTGCAGGCACTATCATTTGATACCTAGGGAATCATGTAAGCGATGCTGTTAGGCGTTTAACATGATTGGTTGGGTACTATCAAGCTTGAGTTCTGACGTTCTTATTATCAAGGAGTTGATAATTAAGAATGAAGCAATTGGGGTATGCTCGTATAAGTACATGTTTAGTCCGAATCACATGGAGATGTAAACTCACGGCTATTTGTATCAATGATCCATTGAGGGTCCACACAAGTACTAGCTTTCTAGATCCCGTTGAGAAGTAAAATAGTTCAATGTGTTGAACGGCTTATAGATGAGTTTATAAGCGTAAGGAAAAATAGAAGTATGACTTCTATGAGGGAAATGTAACTTTTAATTTGTGGAAGTGTTCCTAAATTAAAAGTTGTCCAAAATAAAGAATGTATTTGAAAATTGTTATTTTCATAAACATTATTATGGACTAAATTAAATTAATTGAAGTGTTGAATTAATTAAACACTAGTGGGCCTAGTAGAGTCCAAATAATTAAATTAATTCAAGTGTTGAATTAATTAAATTATATTGGTTCTTGTAGAGCTCAATAGTAAAATAATTATTCAACTAGTGGCTTGAGTAAATTCAAGTAATGTTTAATTAGTCTCAAATTTGTTTGAGATAATAAAATTAAGTCCATGAGTTTTTAATTATTAAAAATCAAATAAAGATTTGCATGCATGGGCGATGAAAGGTTGAGAGACAACTTTTTGTATAACCAAGGCTTGGCATGCAACTTTTTGCTTTACCTTTTTCCACAACCAAGAAAAGTCTTCCTCCCTTGTCTTCACATCATGCAATGGCCGAAAATTAGAGATAGAATACTCCTTCATTTTTCTCTCAATTTTCTTCTTCAATTGTTGAGGATAGAAAATACTTCTCCTTGAAAAATCTTCTTATTTTTCTAGTGCAAAATAAGAAGGGTTCTAGCTAGTTGGTGGTGGGCCTAATTTTGAAGAAAGAAGGAGGCTTGTAGATCTTCTTTCCATTCAAGAGCTAAGGTGTTTACATCTTAGTTGGAGCCATCATCAATCTCAATAGATTGATAGGTAATGATTTCTAAGCACCCTATGTATGACATTTCGTGTTTTTCGTATATGCTACACACTAGTACATTAGGGTGCTCGATTTTTGCCTTAAAAACATTTTTGAAACTTCCGTTGCGCTTTCGGGCACCTTTATCGATCATATTTCATCTAGGACTTCTATATTATCAAATTTCAATTGGGCTACCCATTTTTCTAGATTCATGACCAAATTTACAAAATAAATATTCATTTTTTCAGCTATTAATTCTAAAACATTTGCTTTCAAAATCTTCAAGACATCTATATAATTTTTTTTATTTAAACCTTCTTTAATTTTGTCTGTTTGAACGATATCGTCCACAAACAACATACACCAAGGTGCCTTATCTTGAATATCTCCCGTAAGCTCATCCATAACCAAAAACAAAGAGGTAAGGGATTAAAGACCGATATGAATCCTCATACATAAGAAAATAAAACACGACTAATTGGAATCGCGCCCTTAGTTATGTGGTTTGGTATTAAACAATCACAGAGAAATCAATCGACAATATACGAACCTTCAAAGAACTCGTATTTGACAATCTACTTAAGAAACGATCGACAAAAGCCACAAAGTAAAAGTTTGATAATTTTAATTTTTGATGACAAAGCAAAAGCTATGAGTGAAAAACTCAAAAACATTCAATTTAATCTTCAATAATCTGAAAAGTGTGTCAAAATTCGTCCAAATATTGTTTACATAACCTAAGATACTCAAAAATAAGTTCCATAATTAGTTATGAATCTAAACTAGGAAACAAGGAATTTTCCCTTAGGTCTTCACGCTCGAGCGGTAATATTCTACCGCCCTGGTGACGATGGTTCTAGAATTCTGTTACGCAGGTGGGCGCACTCGGGCGGTAATATTCGACCGCCGGCGCGGATGCTTCTGGTCTCAGGTGTTGTTCCTCCCTTCTTAGACCTAGTTAACAACAAAAAATTTCCATAAAAGTGTCCGACATAAGAATTAAGCTTAGGTGCCTTCTCCCTATACGCAATGCACCCTTCACTACGCTACTTAACATACCTCTTCATATGCAACCAACACATATATTCATGTATTTTATCATCGATAAAATCACAGCAATACGCCTCATTAGGACGTAATTCATAAAACGAACAATTTATTCTCCTTAAAAATTCATTCATCATAAACATAGAAATTCTTATATTCGTTCATGCTCTTTCCAAAGACAACATCAAGCAAATATAGGCCATGCAAATAGAACATGTCACATGTGCTATTCATAGAATCCCTTCTCATCACAAGTGTAACGCCTCGAAAATTTAAAGGTCCACACGAACCACATGTACGCAAATTATTAAATTCCTTTGTATTTTAATTAAATGTTTTAATTGCATTCATTAATTATGTTGTGCATATTTGCATGCTTAAAATATACTTTTCTACATGATTGCATTAAAATGTATTTTTAAAGGTTATTCGAGTTGCGATCGAGGAATGGAGACCGAGGGCCGAAAAAATAGAAAATGTTTTTATTGGTTAATTGTTTTTAATTATTTCAAATATGGGTGATGATTTTCTTATTTTTGAAAATACGGGGTTTTGAAGTGATTTTATCGCCGGGACGTAAACTTTATCGGTGTTGGTTTTTCAACAAAAATATGAACTTTTTGGCTACGAACCTTTTGGCAACCCGGCTATTAAATTCACAAACTTATTTTTACCAAAACTATTTAATATTTAATTAAATCCTAATTAAAACTAATGGGCCTAAATTGTTGGCTTGATGGGCCTTAAAGCCTTGTTAGTGTTTAATTAGTATATAATACACTTAAAACCCTCCCCAAACCCCACAATTTACACGTATAATTTCTGAAATTTCCTCACCATCACACGGCACACAACCGCACACTTTGGGAGGAAGAAAAAATCGAGAAGCTCAAGGGAAGTTCAAAGCCAAGGTCTTGCTCCGTTCTTCGCAATTGTCAACGGTTTTCGTGCGTTCAAAACGCAAAGGCACGCCTATTCTTTCCTTCAAAACATCATCACACCATATTATATTTATGCATGAAAAGTTTGGAAAACAAGTAGCACCTTGAGTTATTTTTGGATTTGTGGCATATGTCAAACTTTTGCTTGTAATTTTCCTTAAAAAATCATGTTTTTGTATGGTTAAAGGGCTGCCATGATTTATGTTATGATCACACATTGTTTTACATTGCTTTGAAGGCCTAGAACACAACACATATGCTGGTAGAACAAAAGAATACAAGCTGGAACAGAAAGTGGGTTGTGCGTGTCAAGGGCTCGATTTCATGGTTTATGGGACTTGGCTTGCTTAGGGCTGGGACCAGGGCTATCTATGATCCGTGAGGGGTCAATGGAAGAGTCCTAGCCATGTTAGGACTCGAGATAAGAGGCTGGGTAGTATTCCTAGCAAGCTAGGACTCCACCCGAGAGCATACCAAGGAAGCTGCGCAGATGTGCATCAACTTGTGCAGGGTTTGTGGCTCGTCCAAGGGCTTTGGGGCTGGGTTAGGCTAGGTCCTTAGGGTCCTAAGAAGGTGCACAAGGGTTTGTGAAAGGGCTGGTGCAGCCTGGTTGGTTGCTGGGCTAGAGGGAACATGAGGGAAGCATGGTAGCATGTGCTGCGCGAGAGGTTGCTGTCGTGAGTGGTGCTTCGGGCGCAAGTTCGAGGGCTTGGGCTGGCCTGGGCTTGGTCTGGGCATGTTCCAGGGATGGCTAGGGTTGGTTGGGGCTCGGTGGTTAAGGGCTGGTAGAAGCTAGACTAGTTAGGAGTCATATGGTACATGGGAGTCTCACGCAGAAAACATGCTGAACTTGGGTCGATTTCCAGGAAGTTTTTGAGCAGGCTAGGGCTGGTTTTTTGGGTTGGGCTTGGTCAGTAGGGTCCCTAGATGGGTTGGCTAGGTTTTTGCTGAAGGTGGCACGGGCAGGGCTCGAGTAAATTGGGAGATGGCTCGGCGGGTTCGTTAGTGTGTCAAAAACGAAAATTAAAGAAGGACAAATTGAGCCATGGGTCCACGGGTGTGGCTCATGACTTGGAAGGGTATAATAAATAATAAAAATGCTATGTTTAAAATTTGGGATCATAATAACGAGTTTTGGATTTATTCGGGATTTAATCGCCGCACGAAACGCTAATTAACGTGTTAATTGAAATGCCTAGTTAAGGTTTATAAAATTATGAAAAATTAGGTTTAAGCTTAAATAATTATTATAAGTCTAAGTTTTTAATTTGGGAATTTTATATTAAGGTTTTGTTTAATTCGGGATTAAAACGTATTAGTATGTCACATTTAAAGATTAATTTAAAAGTCATCGAATTAAGATAAATAAAAATATGAGAAAATTCATGTAGGCTTAAATAATTATTGGGACATGTTAGAGTCAATGAAATTAAGAAAATGTCAAAAACGAGAAATTATACGTCAGGGGTAAAACGGTCTTTTACACCTAGAAATTAGTAAATGTCATTGTAGTGTCCTAAATGATATTTTATATGCTAACATGATTATTTTCAATGATTATGTATGTTTATGAATTTTTATATGTTGAAATATGATTTTTAAATGTTCATGAATTTTTAAGTTGTAAATTGAACATTTAAAAGATATGTTGCATGCTTGGTTTCAAAATAAAATGATATTATATGAATGTTTTTATTAAGTGATGGAAATACGACATGTTGAAGGATGTGAAGGGATTGTGACTGCTACATGTTCGAAATATCGTGAGGGTTATGGTCCCAGTGGGAGCCCGACGATCGTGTTTCCTTGGATACAAATATGAATACGAATACGTTCATACGTAGGCTAGGGGGCAGTTGACCGGTGAGAGTGTTGCTGGTGTCCTCCACCGCCCAGTACCGTGGTTTTCTTTAGATGGATCCATCGCCCAATACGATCAAGAATACGAGTCACAATCACGATCTGAATTCAACAAACATGAACACGAACATGAATATGAATATGAATATGGATACGAACATGGATATGGATATGAATATAAATATGTTTATGTTGATATGAAAATGTTTATGAAAAGTTTATGAAAATGTTTATGTCAAAGTTGACGCATCATTATGAAAATATTTTTATTAAAAGTTTATGCATCATGAAAATGTTTATGAAAATGTTATTGCTTTAAAGTTTATGTGTCTTCATGAAAACGATATTTTAAGTACAAGTATTTTTCACTGTTGTATGTGATCTGTATATGTAGTATTTGTTATCAAGATTATGTTGTGTTGAGTCTTTAGACTCACTGGATGTTATTGATGCATGTGATATTGATTATGAATATATATATATATACATATTCGAAAATAAGCCTTTGAATAGTTTGCATGTAAGCAGTCCTACAAAAAATAACATTTAGAAATAATCATAAGTATTTGAGAATATAACAGAAACATAAGCAAGTAAACTCCTGACATCCACCAGTGAAATAAATCAGCGTATATATATATAAATACATACATATATATAAATACATACATATATATATATATATATATATATACTCATATCCTCTCAATCTCATAAAAATCATAAATGTGCGGAAAACATGTGATTCTCGGGTCGTGTCGCCCCACCAGGCCTACCTACTTTGAGTTTGGCACCTCCAGTCTCCTCATCTAAATTCTCACCTGCGTCAAACACGCCTAGTGAGTCTAAAGACTCAAAACACCTGCACCGTTGATAGCAAATACATATACATAGTACATAGCAGTGAAAAATACTGTAATCAACATATATTTCATGAACTTAAAAGCATGAATGTCGTAAAAAATCATAACGTGTCAAAACATGTTAGGATCAGTTAACTCGGATAAAGTGTTTAGAAGGGGGGGTTGAATAAACACTTAGGATTTTTGAGTTCTTTTCTGAATGTGAGTCAGTTATTAGGAAACTGATCTCGAAATCTTGTATGTCAATCTCAATCAGTTAACTAAAATAATAAGCAAATAAACTGAAAGATATATTTGAATATTTTGGCTAGGGTACTGTAAAAACTAAAGGTAAGGAAAAATGAACACACAAATTTTTATGGATGTTTGGAGACCTCAAATGCTCCTACGTCATCTTTTCTATCTCAAGGATAGGTCTTCATTAAAAGTCTTTGATTAATACTAAGAGATGTAATAACTCACTTTAGTTTGGACTTAAACACTGCAAAAATGAAACTCTTAGCTTCTTTTCAAACTTATCAGTTGATAACTGAACTGCTCAAAGGAGTAACCTGATTGCTACAAATAAATAAGTGAAGTGTGAGCTTGAGATTGAGATTTTCAAACTGGATATGAGATTTAAAATGAATTGCAACTGACTCGATAACTTATTGTTCTCTAAGTAGTCGTGTAACTGATATTTGCATGAAATCGTCTCTTATTTACACAACTGAACTCCTTATCTATTTACAGCCTTCGATTCCAACTGCAACATTGAATGCATTAAATAACTGATGTCTGTTGAGTCATATTTTTGTCCATTTGTAGACATCCTTCTGACAATTGTACGATGTATCAAACTATTGTGCGCCAATAGATCTGCTCATGTAAAGAATGCCAGTTTTCCTCTGAAATTCAAACTACAACTGATGACGAAGTCAACTGATCAGGAGTCAAACTGGTTGATTGATCAGTTCAGCTGGTCTTATACCTGGTAATCAGTTCTAACTGACGTCCTTTCAGTTTAAATAATATGTTAGCCTGTGTTTCGCTTTAGCTATATCACTTCTACCAATATCTCGTTCAATTCTGATCGACAATTTCGGAATCATCAGTTTTGAGACTTATTTATTTTGAGAAGTTTAGTTTATTTGCTTCATTTGTTGTAACTCCCCGAAAATTTAAGGACCACGCGAACCATATGCGCAAATTATCCTTTGTGCGTTTCAATTAATTGTTTTAATTGCATAAATTAATTATGTTGTGCATATTTACATGTTTAAAATATATTTTCTACATGATTGCATTAAAATATATTTTTAAAGGTTATTCGAATTGCGATTGAGGAACGGAGAACGAGGGCTGAAACATAAAAAATGTTTTTATTGGGTAATTGTTTTTAATTATTTAAAATAAGGGTGATGCTTTTCTTATTTTTGAAAATAAATGGTTTTTGAGGTGATTTCATACGCCGAGACGTAAATTTTATCGGTGTTGGTTTTTCAACTTAAATACGAGCTTTTTGGCAACCCGGCTAATAAATTCACAAATTTATTTAAACAAAAACTTTGTTAATATTTTATTAAATCCTAATTAAGACTAATGGGCCTAATTTAGTGGCTTAATAGGCCTAGGCCTAGTTAATTTAATTAGCATATAATATGTTTAAACCACTTCAAACCCTACACCTTGCACCTCAAATACACGGCCACACACTTTTAAAATCAGAAACTCTCCCCACCACCCCCTTTTACACAATACAACTTGCAAACCACATCGTAGAAGGAATTTTCGAAGGTTTAAGGGAATTCAAGCCAAAGGTTTCACTCTGTTCTTTGTCGTCAACAATTTTTAGTGCGTATAAAACGTAAAGGCACACCATATTCTTTTCTTCAATCATCTATCACACAATATTATTTATTTAATCATGTTTTGTATGAAAACAAGTGACGTTTTTAACTATTTTCGTTTTTGCATGAACATGAAATTTTCAGGCGTGATTTGTGATCCAAAAGTTGTTATTTTCATGTACAAAGTGTCTGCCATGATTAGAGTAGGATCAAGGATTGTTATTACACGACTTAAAGAGTCCTAAGAACACACACACACGCTGCAAACACGAACTGATTTCGCTGGAACCGAATTCGAACGATTGAGTCATAGGTGATCGGGTTTCATGATGTATGTTGCATAGCTTGGCTCGGTTGCATCCAGGGCTGGGATAGAGTCGTGAGGGGTCAAGGAAGAGTCCTAGCCACGCTAGGAATCGAGTCAAGAGGGATGGAGAGGAGTCTTAGCAAGCTAGGACTCCAACCCGTGAGCTTCAAATAGAGAGCTGCGCAGGTGGGCATCAGATTTGTGGAGACTTTGTGGCTCGGACAGGGGATTTGGGGCTGGGCTAGGTCCTTAGAGTCCTAGGAGGGTGCACAAGGGTCTGGGAAGGGGCTGGTGTGGTTTGGTTCAGGGAGGGCACGAGAAAAGCCAGAAAACATGAGGGATGCTTGAAAACGCGCAGGTTGTTTCCTTGGATTCAGAAGCTTCGCTGTTGGGTTCTAGGCATTGGGCTGGTCGTTGTCCAGGGTTGGTTAGGGTCAGGTTGGGTCAAGGGCTAACCAGCTGGAGGTGTCCTAGTTGGCTAGGAGTATTGGTAAGGGTAGGACTCTTCACACGCACACACACATGCAATCTGCTGTAGGTTGCAGTAGGATTTTCGAGGGTTTAAGTGGCTTGCCTAGGGATTGGGCTTGGTCAGTATGTCCCTAGGTGAGTTGGCTACGGTTTGCCTCGAGTGGCTCGAGTAAATTGGGAGATGGCTCGGGTGGTTCGATAAGGTGTCTATTTCAAAAATTAAAAAGCTAAAAATGAATCCATGGGTCCACGGGGGTGCCTCATGACTTGGAAGGGTAGAATAAATATTAAAAATGCTATGTATAAAATTTGGGATTAAAATAACGGATTTTGAATTTATTCGGGATTTAATCGCCACACGAAATGCTAATTAACGAGTTAATTGAAAAGCCTGGTTTTATGCCCGATCAAATTATGAAAAATTAGGTTTAAACTTAAATAATTATTATAGGTCTAAGTTTTTAATTTGGGAATTTTATATTATCGTTTGGTTTAATTCGGGATTAAAACGCATTAATATGTTATATTTAAATAATAAATTAAAAGTCTAATCTTTGAGCTAAATAAAATTATGAGAAAATTAATTTAGGCTTAAATAATTATTGGGACATGTTAGAGTCAATGAAATCAAGAAAAAGTTAATATCGAGAAATTTTACGTCTAGGGGTAAAACGATCTTTTTACACTCAAAAATTAGCAAACGTCATGGAAGTGCTCTAAATATTGTTTTTATGATATTATGATTAATTTTAAATGTTTATGAAATGTTCATGATTAAATTATGATTTTAAATGTCTATGTGATTTTTATAAATTAAGGAAGACATTTAAAGACATGTTGCATGCTTGGTTTCTAAAAATAAAAATATATGTTACGCACGATTTTTTAAAGTGATGAGAATGTAAACGTTGAAGGAAGTGAAGTAATAATGACTAATTCGATAATGTTGGAGATATCGTGAGGGTGAAGGTCCCAGTGGGAGCTCGACGATCGTATTTTCATCATTACAAATATGAGGTAACGATATGTGGTAACGGTAAGAATAGGAATATCGTGAGGGGAAAAGGCACCAGAGGGAACCCATTTATGGGAAAAGGCCCCAGAGGGAACCTCGACGACCGTATTTCTATTCGAAAGAGGATAGGCCAGGGCCCAGTTGACCGGTGAGAGTGTTGCTGGTGTCCCCTGCCGCCCAGTACTGTAGTTTCATGTAGATGGATCCATCGACTTTTTGAGGTTTAAGGAAAGTCACAATTAACGATCTGAATTCAACAAAGAAAAGGAAAAGGAAAAGGAAAATGTTTATGATCATGTTAAAGGTTATATGTCATGTTGAGGAAAAAGGAAAAAGTTAAAGTTTATGGTTGCATGTCATGAAAAAAGTTATTTTTACGTAAAAATATTTTCACTGTTCCATGTGATTTTATATGTATTATTTGTTAAAAAGATTATGGTTTGTTGAGTCTTTAGACTCACTAGGTGTGATGGATGCAGATGAGGTTGAGGGAGGTCTTGACGGTTGATTTGACTGGACTGAAGGCGCACACAACCCGAGGACCAGCGCTTCTACTTTTTTTCGCATTTACGACTTATGACTCATGATTTATGTTGAAGATTTTAAGACAATTTATTTATGCTTTTTGAGAGATTTTTGAGAGGTTTAGTATGGGCTATACTTTTCAAACTTATTACTTTTTAGGTTTGATAAAACAGTTGACGATTTCATTTTACGACTATTGCACTTGATTTTCAAAATGCTAGTTGGTTGGTGTGGGGACCCGAACTTAATTCAATTCTTAATTACTTTTTGGGAACAATTAATCAATTAACATAAACATGGTCTAAATTTTTTTAAAAAAAATACAAGAGTACGCAGCATATGAAATGTAATGACCCGAATTCTTATTTTGAATGAAGTATTAATTAAGACATAATTAATGATTTGTTAATTAAGTATTATTAAGGAATTGATAATCCGGGATTAAGCTGTTGGTATCCACTGAATTTTAAATGGATAACCCGACCTATTTCGGATTACATTATCTCGAGAAATCCAACTAGACCAATGAGATTCTCACACGTGGAAGATAAGATTGGTTCGGATTTTCTAAAATAGTGCGGATGCAGCCTATAAATGGAAGCCGATTCTTTTGTTTTCTTCACCGCATTCTTCAGAGAGAGTTCTGGTTATATCATAGTTTCTATTCAGTTTCTAGGGCACATTGGTGTCGGGAAGTTTCGGAGCTAGTGTTGACTCGAGGAGGGTCGGTGAACTGAGATCGAGACATCATCAGCGGGCTGACGAAGGACGCAGGTATAATCCTAAATCCTTAGATAATGATTTAAGGATCATTAGGGAGATCTTTGTGGGATGTTTAATCTGGTTTGTTAGTGATTTCATTATGTTGGTATTGTCTAGGTTCAGAGATTTCTGTCAGATTGTTTTAGTGAGGTACGTGATGTACTGACTGAGATATCCAAGCGTAGTATACATACTTATATGCTGCATATTTATCTGTTGCATGATACATGTTTTACTGCTTTGGAATATTATGCATGACATATCATGTTGAGCCTGATATCTTTTGAGATATACCTCGTTTGTTGGGGCCGCTCATCCCTATTCTGTATTGTGGACGATGGGGCATCGAGAGCTACAATGTCCGACGGGACCCCCGGGCTCTGATGACCTGGACATTGCAGGTCCACGTCTTGATGATGAGTGTGGGAGCCAAAACATGCCTAGGGCGGATCAGAGACTACACACTCAGGCGCTTCTAGACTGAGCATGAGATTCTTGACTTGATCCTTGATATCCGAGCATATTGCATTTCGCATGCATCATATTAGTTTGTATACTCGTACATTCTCGTATTGGGCGATTGTCGCTCACGTCCTTGTTTTCATCTTGGGAACCCCATTCCACGGGGCATGTCTTAGGTTGGACGGTTCGGATGACCAGGGTAGTGGCTAGAGCAGTTGGGTTTTCGGTGGTGATCCAGTGGAGGTTTTCTGTGGTTTATTGTTTTCTAGTTCATAATTATGTTTTCGTTATGGTTGTATTAATGTTTAAGACTGCTGTTATTGTTTTGTTTTCGTTTGGGTTGTAAGATGATTAAGTTATTTGGTTTTCGCTGTTTAATTGTTGTTATTAAGTTTAATGTTGCATGTTTATTAGTCTGTTTAGTAGTGGCTCGGGTAAGGGCGCTACATTTGGTGGTATCAGAGCATCAAAGATTTTTGGTACATTAGTAATTCAGTTTTGAGGATTTAGAAGTTGATTTTAGTTTCCTTTCAGATGTCAGGAGATGGAAGCAGTCACGGTAGTGTGGGACATGGCTGTTATGGCGACGATGAGGCTGGCTGAGAACATCGTCGTAGAGATCGTGACGGAAGGTGTCACCGAGATCATGATGAAAGGAGACGTAGGAATCTTGTCTACATTATGGATTTCATGAAGATTGGACCTCCACCATTACCGGAGATGAGAATGCTGATGTTGCTGAAGCTTGGGTTGATATCATGGAGCACTGTTTTCGAGTGCTGCACTATGACGAGGATGAGAAGATGGAGGTAGCTGATTTCATGATCCAAGGAAAAGCTCGGAAATGGTGAAAACCTGTTTCTGCCATTCTAGTTCAGCAGCATGGGCGGATTCGTTGGGAACATTTCCGTCAGGCCTTCATCAATCATCACTTTCCGCCAGCTCTTCGCCAGGCGAAGGAGATGGAACTGTTGACCATTTAGCAAGGAGATTCGAACATTGAGGATTATCAGAAGCGTTTTACGGATCTGTTGCCGTACGCTTCTTACATCATTGAGAATTCTGTAGCAAAATATTCTCACTTTTTGAATGGTTTGAACCAGGAGATTTTTGATCGGGTTTCTGTCTGTGATGATCCTACTTCGTACGAAGGATTAGTGAATCATTGTCGTCAAGCCTAGCTCAGTATTGCTAGGAGGAAGGCTATGCAAGCTAGCAAAAGTTCTAGTTCGTTGGGACCAAGGGGTCAGTCTTTCAAGAAGTCTGCATCTTTTTCTTCTTCCGGTTCTGGAGGAGTACACAGCTTTGGCAGGAAAAAGATGCAATGTGGCCACTGCAGGAGGCAATCAGTCTGACGGAGAATTGTCGAAGAACAACAGGTGCATGTTTTAATTGTGGTGGTTTTGGTCACATGAAGAGGGATTGCCCTAATTTGGAGAATCAGAGTGGAGTCGGAGGTTCTATGACATGGCCTTATAGTGGAAAACAGTCTGAGGCCACTGTGCAACAGAAAGGTTTTCCTGCTCAAGGTTCTCGTCGTGGAGGAATATCGCAAGGATCTCAGCAACGCCCACGAGTTCAGGGGCAAGTGTTTGCCTTGAACCAAGAGCAAGCTGAGGAGCATAACGAGAGAGTCATTGCAGGTAATTTTCTTTTATGTGGTATTCCTGCATATGTATTGATTGACACTGGGGCATCACATTCATTCATAGCATCAATGTTTGTTAAGAAGCATAAACTACCCTACGTGTCATTATATGTTTTGTTGTCGGTGTCTACACCGATGGGACAAGAGGTTTTAGCTAAGCGACTTGTAGTAGACTGTTTGCTAGAGTTTGAGGGAAATTAGTTGTCTGCCAATTTGATGATATTGGCTACGGAATATTTCAATTGTATTATGGGAATCGACTTATTGACTAAGTATAGAGCGACGGTAGATTGTTATCAATGTCTCGTTCAGTTTCGTCCAGAAAGAGACGAGAATTGGTTCTTCTTTGGTGAGGGAACTCGACCTCCAATGCCAGTAGTGTCTGCTGTAAAGGCACAACAATCTTTAGCAAAAGGAGGAGAAGGATACCTCATTTATACTGTTGACGTATCAAATTATGTAATCGACGTGAAGAACATTCCAGTTGTCGATGAATTTCCTGATGTTTTCCCCGATGAAATTCCTGGATTTCCTCCAGAGAGGGAAGTGGAAGCGGAGATAGAGTTGGTACCAGGAACCGCACCTATCTCCAGAGCGCCTTATAGATTGGCACCAACAGAGATGAAAGAGTTGAAACAACATTTACAAGATCTTCTGGACAAAGGGTACATTAGACCCAGTGTGTCTCCTTGGGGAGCACCAGTGTTGTTCGTTAAAAAGAAGGATGGGTCTATGCAGGCTTTGCATAGATTATCGACAGTTGAACTGAGTAACAGTAAAGAATAAATATCCGCTACCACGGATTGATGATTTGTTTGATCAACTGCAAGAGACTTCAGTGTACTAGAAGATCGATTTACGGTCTGGATATCATCAACTTCGAGTTCATCAACGTGATATCCCTAAGACTGCATTTCGGACAAGGTATGGGCATTACGAGTTTCTAGTGATGCCGTTTGGTTTGACGAATGCTCCAGCAGTATTTATGGATTTGATGAATCGAGTATTCCAGGAGTATCTTGACGAGTTTGTCATTGTCTTTATTGATGACATACTAGTATACTCTCGTAGCCTTGAAGAGCATACACAACATTTAAGGATTGTGTTGCTAACTTTAAGGAATCACCAACTATATGCTAAGTTGAACAAGTGCGAATTTTGGATCGACAGAGTTGTATTCTTGGGACATGTTATATCCAAAGATGGGATATCATTGGACCCTAGCAAGATCGAAGCTGTGTTGAGTTGGGAACGACCGGAATCAGCTCAAGAGATAAAGAAGTTTTCTAGGTTTGGCAGGTTATTACCGGAGATTCATCTCAGGATTTTCTCATATTGCCAAACCATTGACTTAACTGACTTGTAAGAATGTGCAGTTCGAATGGACTCATGATTGTGAAAATAGTTTCAATGAACTGCGTCAACATTTGACAACTGCACCAGTTTTAGCTCTGCCATCTGGATCAAGAGGGTACATTGTGTACACTGATGCATCACTTCAAGGACTAAGGTGCGTATTAACCCAGAATGGTCATGTGATTGCATATGCATCCAGACAGTTGAAGAAGCATGAAGAGAATTATCCAGTTCATGATCTGGAATTGGCAGCGATTGTGTTTGCTTTGAAGATTTGGCGACATTATCTCTACGAAGAGAGATTTGTGATCTTTACAGATCATAAGAGTTTGAAATATATCTTCACTCAAGCAGAGTTGAATATGCGCCAAAGAAGATGGATGGATTTGTTAAAGGATTATGATTGTGAAATCAAGTATCATCCAGGATCAGCGAATCTTACAGCTGATGCTCTTAGTCGCAAGGTGAGATTATCTGCACTTCAGACAAGTTTCATATCGAGTGTAATCCAAGATTGTTGTTCTCTGGGATTTCAATTCCGTCATAAGAAAGGAATGGAACACATTCGAGTAACAAGCATTTTATCTGAACCGATGTTGTATGCCAAAATCAGAGAAGCTCAGTTTTCTGATCCGAAGGTGGAAAAGTTAGCAAGATTAGCTAACTGAGACAACACATCTGGCTTTGCGTTCCAAACAGATGGAACCTATTGTTTGTCAGGAAGAATCGTAGTTCAAGAAGATTCTAAATTGAGAGACGAGATTTTATGTGAGGACCCGGGCTCTAACTCAATTCTATTGGGATTTATTGGATCTTTGCTCGAAAATGTGGGTCAAAATTTTGATTTTAACATTAACTCAAATGTAATAACCAAAGCATAACATGTCTTTATAATAACTAAACAACATCATGTACATACAAGTCTGTTTGGTACAATCATCCGCTAGTGTTCAAATTCAACTACAAACATAGGTAGTAACAGTCTAATAGGAAACACTAGAAATCTTCAACGCCCGAGATCTCCACACTATCATCAATTTCTCATCTAGCTCGAGACCCAGATCCTGCCCCACCTGTTGCCATGCACACATACAGACACGACAACAGCCGGATAACTCCGGTGAGAACATATCCCAGTATAAAACATGGTAAGCATGCTATAGAAACAATCTAAATCATAAAACATGCTATCATGAACATATTCAAATGTAAGGCTCGAGAATTATCAGCTGTTATGGATGTGAGATTCACAAGTTGGAGAATGCATGACATTTGAATTGAAATTGTGAGGTTTGGGCCGAAGCCATACCGCACCCGCGGTGTTAGAGATACCGCACCCGCGGTGCATTGAGAAGAAATTGGTGAATTTGTGCGAAGCCACACCGCACCCGCGGTGCTAACAGGACCGCACCCGCGGTGGTGAGACCGCACCCGCGGTCATGCAGGGACCGCACCCGCGGTCTAAGAATTTCGGAAAATGCAAGATGTGCCGTGGGCACAGCGCACCCGCGCTACTAGTGTACCGCACCCGCGGTCTTGCGTGCCAAGTGAAAAATAAACCACTTGTCCTTTGTCATGCATATATGATATGTGTCTTCTTCCTCTTTCATTTCAGAACTGGAGAGCCGAGGGAATGCTTGGGAGAAAGCTCATGTCCTTTTTGATTTTCAACTTGTGCTTTTGATTGATTTTGTGTTCCGATTGTAATTCCGAGTGTAGAATTGTGATCCATGCAACAAGAGCTATTCAAGGATGTAAGTTTCTTCTATTTTCAACATGTTTCAGATTTTAGATGTTGGGGGAAATTATGGTTTGATTTGTGAAAGGTGTTCTTGATATGTTGCACACTATAGAAATGCGATCAGAACGATTTTTGGGTACCATGTGATGCTATTTCGAATTTTCAGAATGTATTATTGAAGAGTGTATAGATTTTCAGAGTTTGAGAAGATTATGTCATTGATATGATGATGTTGATGAGATTATGGTATTGATATGTGAGTTGTGAATTGAGCGGTATCGAAGAATTACGCCGTTACGCCGTCGAATTATATTGAAACCGATTTCAGCCTTGTATATTGAATTGTTTGAGATGTATATTGATAGAGTGCACATTGATTATGCCCTTTCAGATTTGTATTGGCTATTGTGAACTCAAGACTTCGACTACGACACCGACTATTCGACAAGAAAGGTATAATTCATGTGGTCACGGGATTGCACAACTCGATTCAGATTTGATACGAGTTTCCCTAAATCACATACTAGATTGTTATTACATTGATTATGTAATGTCTTGTTTATTGATTTATATTCGAGTCCTAAGATAGGAGATATTGGCAGATTGGCCAAAACTAGACGTTTCGGTGTATCGACGCATAGGAGCAGATTTGCTATATGTGTAGACCCTCGATACAGAGTTGACCGAAGTCTAGGAATAAGACGTACCGTTGCCCCGAGTGGTTGGGTAGGTGACAGACCGTCTTATTCACACCGGGATCCCTAGACTAGAAATGAGTCGAGTCAAGATTTAAATGTTGAATACAGATTTGTATTCTTCTACATGTTTAGATTTGCATTCATGTTATTTGATATGCTATGCTCTTGTACATGATTATTACATTGCATGCATCCATGTTTTATACTGGGATATGTTCTCACCGGAGTTATCCGGCTGTTGTCGTGTCTGTATGTGTGCATGGCAACAGGTGGGGCAGGATCTGGGTCATGAGCTAGATGAGAGGTTGATGATAGCGTGGAGATCTCGGGCATGGAAGATTTCTAGTGTTTTCTATTTAGATTTGTATCACCTATGTTTGTAGTTGGTATGTAAACACTAGTGTATGGTTGTACTCGACAGACATGTATGTACATTATGTTGGTTATTTCTTATAAAGACAATGTTATGCTTTGACTATACATTTGAATTAATGTTAAAAGCAAATTTTTGACCCACATTTTCGAACAAAGATCCAATTAAATCCCAAAAGAATTGAGTTAGAGCCCGGGTCCCCACAACAGGTGGTATCAGAGCTGTAGGTTCTGTAGACTGAGATAGAGTAGAATGAGCGGGGTAGATCGAGTCATCTTCCTTGCTTATATCATGCTAGAATGTCATGATTTATTGCTTTCCTTATTATATGTTGTGTTGTATTATCTGAATTGATTTACAGCATTTCAAGCCTGAATCAGAACCGATTCTCGATCAGAGTCTATGATCAGAGGAGGGCTGAGACAGATGATATTGATTGTGTACTAATCAGTTTGATAATCAGATTTATGCCGCCTAGACGTATACCACAGCCAGAGCAGGGTAGCACATCAGGTGCACAGATGGATGTCACCGCTACACCGATGGAGACCTTATTGAAGAGATTTCAGTCTTTCCATCCGCCTACCCTGAAGGGCACAGAGAGTGCAGTTGAGTGCGAGAGCTGGCTTGATGATATCGAGATGTTGTTTGAGTCTTTGGCATATACTGATGAGCGACGTGTGAAGTTGATAGGGCATCAGATGCGAGAGGTTGCAAAGAGCTGGTGGTTGACTACGAAGAGAGCCTTGGAGCACCGAGGCATTGACATCACGTGGAAAGTCTTCAAAGATGAGTTCTATCAGCGCTTCTTCCCCGTTTCCTACCGAAAAGATAAAGGAGCTGAATTTGCGAATTTAAGGCAGGGACAGTGGAACATCGAGGAGTATGTGGCTAAGTTTTCTGCGTTGCTTCGATTTGCACCGCATGTAGCAGGAAACGACGAGGCAGTGGCTGATCAGTTCATTAACAAGCTGAACCCCGATGTCTTTACTTTGGTGAACACGGGACGGCCTAATACTTTTTCAGAGGCACTGAACAGAGCTAAGGGAGCAGAGGCTGGCTTGATCAGGCAGCGAGGCGCTTCTTACGGTGTTCAGGGGCAGAGACCGCCACAGTCCACGACCGTACAGTTTCCACCACCTCCTCCTCGTTTTGACAGTGGAGCTAGTGGTAGTGGTAAGAAGGAATTTCTGAAGGCTAAGGGCAGACAGTTTAAGAAATCCGGGAGCAGTTCATCGAGTTCGAGTGGATCTCGACAGAGAGGTCAGGGTTCAGATTACAGTGGCGTGTATTGCAGCTCGTGTGGAGGACGACATGCGACGGAGCAGTGTCAAGGAGTTATGGGACGCTGCAACATCTGTAGGCAACAGGGACACTTCGCCAGAGTTTGTCCCCAGAGAGGTGCACCACGATTCCAGAGGGCAGGGTCATCAGCACCAGCGCCACAGATGGAGAGACAGGCATCCTCTGTACACTCCTTTCAGCCACCCTCCACACAGACCCAGCAGAGACCAGGAGGTAGTCAGACGGTGAGTCAGCCTCCCAGACAGCAGGCACGTGTCTTTGCCCTGACAGAGGAGCAGGCGCAGGAGGCGCCAGATGACGTCATTGCAGGTAACTGTTTTCTTTGCGGTTATCCTGCATATGTGTTGATAGACACAGGGACATCTCATACATTCATATCTGAACATTTTGCACTGAGACATTCATTGCCTGTTGAGTCGATGTCGACAGTAGTGTCTATAGCTTCTCCGTTGGGAAGTGGTTTGATATCTGTGACTACTGTTAGACACTGTATGCTTCAGTTTGAGGGGCATGAGATTGATCTTGATTGTGTAGTACTTGGGTTAGCTGATTTTGATTGTATAGTTGGCATAGACATGTTAACCAGGTACAGGGCCACGGTAGATTGTTTCCACAAGATTGTCAGATTCAGACCCGACATGACAGATGAGTGGAAATTCTACGGCAAGGGTTCCAGATCTCGGATTCCCTTAGTATCTGCTCTGACTATGAGTAGATTGCTTCAGAGAGGAGCAGAGGGCTTTCTTGTATATTCAGTAGATCTACTGAAGTCGAGCCCAGCATTGGCAGATTTGCCAGTGGTTTGCGAGTTTGCAGATGTCTTTCCTGACGAGATTCCAGGGTTGCCTCCAGTTCGAGAGGTTGATTTTAGCATAGATCTTGTGCCAGGCAGTGTTCCTATCTCGAGAGCTCCGTATAGGATGGCACCGATAGAGCTGAAAGAGTTGAAAGCACAGTTGGAAGATCTTCTGTCCAAGGGGTACATTAGACCGAGTGTATCACCTTGGGTTGCTCCGGTGCTATTCGTTCGAAAGAAAGATGGTTCGAAGCGATTGTGTATTGATTTCAGACAGTTGAACAAGGCAACAGTGAAGAACAGGTATCCTTTGCCGCGCATCGACGATTTGTTTGATCAGTTACAGGGATCTTCTGTATACTCGAAGATTGATTTGAGATCAGGGTATCATCAGATCCGAGTTAGAGACGTTGATATTCCGAAGACTGCATTCCGAACAAGGTATGGGCATTACGAGTTTATTGTTATGCCTTTCGGTTTGACGAATGCACCAGCGGTTTTTATGAGTTTGATGAACCGCATTTTTCAGAGATATTTAGATGAGTTTGTGATTGTGTTTATTGATGATATTTTGGTGTATTCAAAGAGTCTGACTGAGCATGCAGATCATCTGAGGATTGTATTGAAGACTTTGAGAAAAGAGCAAGTGTATGCCAAACTGTCCAAGTGTGAATTCTGGCTGCGACAGTTTGTCTTCTTGGGGCATATTATATCTGGAGAGGGTATTGCGGTAGATCCGAGTAAAGTTGAGGCTGTGATCAGTTGGTCGAGACCGACTTCCGTACCTGAGATACGCAGTTTCATGGGTCTGGCCGGGTATTATCGCCGTTTTATCCGAGATTTCTCCAGTATAGCGAAGCCTATCACCCAGTTGACACAGAAGAACATGCCATTTGTGTGGTCCGAAGATTGTGAAGCTAGTTTTGTAGAGCTGAAGAAGAGACTGACTAGTGCGCCTGTCTTAACGATTCCTTCAGGTACAGGTGAGTTCGTTGTATACTGTGACGCATCTCACAGAGGGATAGGATGTGTTCTTATGCAGCGAGGGCACGTGATAGCGTACGCCTCTAGACAGCTGAAGCCGCACGAGACTCGTTATCCGATTCATGATCTTGAATTGGCGGCGATTGTTTTTGCACTCAAGATCTGGCGCCATTATCTGTATGGCGAGAAATTTGAGATCTATTCCGATCATAAGAGCTTGAAGTATCTCTTTTCTCAGTCAGAGTTGAACATGAGGCAGCGACGATGGCTTGATCTGCTGAAAGATTTTGATTGTGAGATCAAGTACCATCCAGGGAAGTCGAATGCAGCGGCAGACGCCTTGAGTCGAAAGGTATGTGCTCTTTCATTGTCGACTGTAGGTGTAGCGAATTTAGTAGAGGATTGTTGCTTGTCTAGATTGACATTTGATACAGATAGTAGACCGTTGCGACTTACTGCGATTCAGATTGAGCCAGATCTGATTTTGAGGATCAAAGAGGCGCAGAATACTGATCCGAGTATTTAGAGATCGATTGATATGGTCAGAGCTGGTCATATATCATAGTATCAGGTTAGAGATTCTGTTCTGTATGTGAATAACCGCTTAGTAGTGCCAGAGATTTCAGATTTGAGACGACAGATCATGTCAGAGGCACACTGTAGTCGGTTCAGCATTCATCCTGGAGGCAGGAAGATGTACAATGATTTGAAGACACAATTCTGGTGGAAGCAGATGAAGACAGGATATTGCAGAATTTGTGTCTAGATGTTTGAATTGCCAGCAGGTGAAGGTAGAAAGAAAGAAACCCGGAGGTTTACTTCAGAGTTTGTCTGTTCCTGAATGGAAATGGGACCACATTTCCATGGATTTCGTGACGAAGTTACCTCGATCTTCGCGGGGTTGTGACGCGATTTGGGTTGTGATAGACAGACTGACCAAATCAGCGTGCTTTATTCCGTACAGAATGACCTATCGACACGATCAGATGGCAGAGTTGTATGTCAGAGAGGTCGTCAGATTGCACGGTGTGCCGAAGTCGATTGTATCAGATCGGGATCCACGATTCACTTCTCACTTTTGGCACAGCCTGCAGCAGGCTTTGGGTACGACTTTACACCTGAGCACTGCTTATCATCCTCAGACAGACGGACAGTCAGAGCGGACTATCCAGACTTTAGAGGACATGCTGAGGGCTGTAGTACTAGACTTTGGTACTAGCTGGCAAGATTCATTGCCGTTGTGTGAGTTTTCATACAACAACAGCTATCAGACTAGCATTGACATGGCACCGTTCGAAGCTTTATACGGAAAGAAGTGCAGATCTCCGTTGTACTGGGATGATATCTCTGAAGTACCAAAGTTGGGGCCTGATATGATTTGTGAGATGACCGAGAAAGTGAAGATCATTCAGAAGCGGATGAAGACGGCACAGGATAGGCAAGCGAAGTACGCCAATGTCAGACGTAGACCGTTAGTGTTTGAGCAGGGAGATAGAGTATTTTTGAATTTCACCTTTCAGAGGCGTTGTCAGATTTGGCAAGCGAGGAAAGTTGTCTCCTAGATACGTCGGTCCGTATGAGATCCTTGAGAAGATTGGCGATCGAGCTTACAGACTTGCTCTTCCTCCTTCACTGTCTGGGATACATGACGTTTTTCATGTATCGATGTTACGCAGATATATGCCAGATAATTCTCATGTCATTCAACCTGATGAAGCCGAGTTAGATCAGACTTTGAGCTATGTTGAACGACCGATTCAGATTCTTGATCGGAAAGAGAAACAACTCAGAACCAAGACCATTCCGCTTGTGAAAGTTCAGTGGACTCGTCATGGAATTGAAGAAGCAACTTGGGAGACAGAGTCTGAAATGAGACAGAGGCATCCCGAGCTATTCAGTTGATGTAAGTATTTTGTTAAGTTTGATTTTACAGCTTTTGTATATACCTGCATAATTACTTGCGTACGAGTTCGAGGACGAACTCTTGTCTAAGAGGGGGAGAAATTGTAAGGCTCGAGAATTATCAGCTGTTATGAATGTGAGATTCACAAGTTGGAGAATGCATGACATTTGAATTGAAATTGTGAGGTTTGGGCCGAAGCCATACTCACCCGCGGTGTTAGAGATACCGCACCCGCGGTGCATTGAGAAGAAATTGGTGAATTTGTACGAAGCCACATCGCACCCGCGGTGCTAACAGGACCGCACCCGCGGTGGTGAGACCGCACCCGCGGTCATGCAGGGACCGCACCCGCGGTCTAAGAATTTCGGAAAATGCAAGATGTGCCGTGGGCACAGCGCACCCGCGCTACTAGTGTACCGCACCCGCGGTCTTGCGTGCCAAGTGAAAAATAAACCACTTGTCCTTTGTCATGCATATATGATATGTGTCTTCTTCCTCTTTCATTTCAGAACTGGAGAGCCGAGGGAATGCTTGGGAGAAAGCTCATGTCCTTTTTGATTTTCAACTTGTGCTTTTGAATGATTTTGTGTTCCGATTGTAATTCCGAGTGTAGAATTGTGATCCTTGCAACAAGAGCTATTCAAGGATGTAAGTTTCTTCTATTTTCAACATGTTTCAGATTTTAGATGTTGGGGGAAATTATGGTTTGATTTGTGAAAGGTGTTCTTGATATGTTGCACACTATAGAAATGCGATCGGAACGATTTTTGGGTACCATGTGATGCTATTTCGAATTTTCAGAATGTATTATTGAAGAGTGTATAAATTTTCAGAGTTTGAGAAGATTATGTCATTGATATGATGATGTTGATGAGATTATGGTATTGATATGTGAGTTGTGAATTGAGCGGTATCGAAGAATTACGCCGTTACGCCGTCGAATTATATTGAAACCGATTTCAGCCTTGTATATTGAATTGTTTGAGATGTATATTGATAGAGTGCACATTGATTATGCCCTTTCAGATTTGTATTGGCTATTGTGAACTCAAGACTTCGACTACGACACCGACTATTCGACAAGAAAGGTATAATTCATGTGGTCACGGGATTGCACAACTCGATTCAGATTTGATACGAGTTTCCCTAAATCACATACTAGATTGTTATTACATTGATTATGTAATGTCTTGTTTATTGATTTATATTCGAGTCCTAAGATAGGAGATATTGGCAGATTGGCCAAAACTAGACGTTTCGGTGTATCGACGCATAGGAGCAGATTTGCTATATGTGTAGACCCTCGATACAGAGTTGACCGAAGTCTAGGAATAAGACGTACCGTTGCCCTGAGTGGTTGGGTAGGTGACAGACCGTCTTATTCACACCGGGATCCCTAGACTAGAAATGAGTCGAGTCAAGATTTAAATGTTGAATACAGATTTGTATTCTTCTACATGTTTAGATTTGCATTCATGTTATTTGATATATGCTATGCTCTTGTACATGATTATTACATTGCATGCATCCATGTTTTATACTGGGATATGTTCTCACCGGAGTTATCCGGCTGTTGTCGTGTCTGTATGTGTGCATGGCAACAGGTGGGGCAGGATCTGGGTCACGAGCTAGATGAGAGGTTGATGATAGCGTGGAGATCTCGGGCATGGAAGATTTCTAGTGTTTTCTATTTAGATTTGTATCACCTATGTTTGTAGTTGGTATGTAAACACTAGTGTATGGTTGTACTCGACAGACATGTATGTACATTATGTTGGTTATTTCTTATAAAGACAATGTTATGCTTTGACTATACATTTGAATTAATGTTAAAAGCAAATTTTTGACCCACATTTTCGAACAAAGATCCAATTAAATCCCAAAAGAATTGAGTTAGAGCCCGGGTCCCCACATCAAAAGTAATAGATTTCATAATCTATGAAATCAAATCAAAATAAGCATGCAACTCAATTCAGATAAACATGCAATTTAAATCAAATCATATAAACATGCTGTCATAACTGAAAGCAATAAACATGGGTTTCATAGTCTATGAAACCACATCCATAAACGCATGCAGTTCTAGTCAAATCATGACTAGACTCGACTCAACTATAACTCTAGGGATCCCGGGGTAAATAAGACGTCACTGTCTGTCACCTACCCTCCCAATCGAGGTGACTTACGTCTTATTCCTAGACTTCGGTCATATCTGTATCGAATAATCTACAATAGGAGGGTGTCTGCTCCTATGTAACGATACACCGAACGTCTAGAAGTCTGACTATCTGTCAAACTTTCCTATCTCAAATGCAATGTATAACAATCTGTACACAAAGCATGTTCATTTCAAAAGATTTGAATATAAAGTCTATAAACAAATCATAGTCATATCAGAAGATAAACAATAATCAAGTATGTGATTTTATTGGGAAACTCAAATGAGATCTGATTTGAGTTATATCTTCCCAGATATCACATGAATTATACCTTTATCATCCCCGTCTGAGGAAGACGAAGTCTCGAAGTCCTGTCTGTCCATCTCCAATCTGAAATGACAATATCAAATACATTGTATCAATGTGTAGCTCAAGTCACAATCTGTTCTGATCAATACCCAACTCAGTACATAATCTGATCAATATCTGAACAACATACAATCTGATCGTATCCACAATATCACGATATAATCTAAATCATATCTGACTCTGATCAATCAGAATTAACTGATGTTTCGACGGTATATCAATACAGTCTTGATAACACAACAATATAAACATCACGAATAACATATCAGAACTCGTAATCAATACCATATTCTCATTATTTTAATCCCAGTATATCACTATCTATCAAGTTTAATTCAAGAAATACTGAAATTCATAACACAGATATATGGTATCCTTTCTTCGATCTGATTTCACCTATCTACTGAATAGTCTATTCAGGATACATAAACATAATCATTTCTCTATTCTTGAATCAAGAAAAATCCAATTCTAGAGTTCCATCTCAATTAATATATTCTGAAAATCATAACAATTGTATAATCAGTCTATTCTTCAATCTGTCTTTGATTATACAATGCCTACTGTAGTAGAAACACTATATCAGAATTATATTCAATTCTGACAACATAGTATTTTCAGAACATCTCAAAACGTAACAAAACTTACGTCCTTGTGTAGCTCGTAGTGAGAGGAACACGATACCGCGTTCGGATTCGAATTCTGATGCACGGATTCTTCGAAATCACAAATCTAAAAGGCGTAAGGATTTTCCTCTCAAACCTTCGATCCTTTTTCTGAAATTCTGAGAGAAACCACGTGTAACTATCATATATATACTGCATGCAACCATATAAAACGTGGCATAGCTATTCTTGTTGCACGTGAGACCGCGGGTGCGGTAACTCAATGAGCGCGGGTGCGCCATGCTCTCGGCAGCACTACCCATTTTCTAGAATCGTCGACCGCGGGTGCGGTCTTGGTTAATACCGCGGGTGCGGTCACCCCACTGTAGCTGCACCGCGGGTGCGGTCCTTCTAGCACCGCGGGTGTGGTGTAGCTACGGCCTTGCTTACAAAATTCCACAATTGTATGACCGCGGGTGCACTCTTGTTCTGGGCGCGGGTGCAGTCTTGCAAAACCCAACTTTCTCATGTCTTTTCTTCCCTCATTGCATGTCATGCATTCTCATATCTTCCGAGTATCACGTTAATGAAGATTAATACTCTTGGTTTATCAATTCTATAATTCTTGGGCATTACATTTCTCCCCCTCTTAGATCTGAGTTCGTCCTCGAACTCACAAGCAATCAATTCTGATATACTAGAAGAAATGTATAATATAGTTTAACATCCAAAATCATCTCACTAACATCATTCTGAGGTATATTTCTTCAATCAATCTCTGATTCTAGTCTGGAATCAGAATTCACTAAGTATAATATCAGAATACTTTACACAATGATTCTGGCAGAA
The DNA here is from genome assembly GCF_022965805.1 of Primulina eburnea. Taxonomy (NCBI): domain Eukaryota; kingdom Viridiplantae; phylum Streptophyta; class Magnoliopsida; order Lamiales; family Gesneriaceae; genus Primulina; species Primulina eburnea. The sequence goes on from NC_133105.1 coordinate 20,916,338, forward strand.
TCAATCTCACATTACTGGTTATACAACATCCGTATATGCCCATCTATAGTTCATAACAAAGCAATACCAGCATTTGTTATCAAATTTGTTTATCCCAATCGAGGACAATTCTATCTTCGGTATTAAATACCAATCATCATCATCCGATGTTGGTTGTCTTAAATCTGTCCATTCTGAACTGTCTTGCTAGCTATTATCGGATAGTAATTCATACAATGACCATAAGTCATATCAGCTAGTGTTAACATTCAACACTAAAGCTCTACCAATATCTCCCAATATCTGGATAATACACTCTGACTATCTGTCAATCTGTATAACAATCAAAGAGAGAGCTTAGGATCTACTCTGTCACAAGTGGCAAATAATTCAACAATCATGACCCGATATACTCTATTGCAATCTTCTCGTCAATCTGACCATGCTTTGACATCAATCTGTGTCATTTGCTCATGTTCGTACATCATCTTGTACAAACTGATAGATATAGATTGAACAATCTGTCAATCACAATCATATCATATTTCAATCTGGAGAAAATGGCGGTAATTTCATTACAAAAGCCATAGAAATGCACTCCCATTTCTTTTCAGAAACATATATATCTATGATAATCTTCTGATTTTTGTCTTCATCTGTTGACAATTCGTACCGTTCAGTACAATTTCTGCCAAAATTTCAGTACAACTCTGTCACAACTGACTTAATCTGTCTATACCAAAACTGTCTGTTCGAATATCATACATTCTCAGTCACAAACATGACAACTGAAGTCACTACAGCGCATTTATGACACTATCTGTGATTTCAACTTCGAACTATTCGGCATAACAATCAGTTAATCATAAAAAGTAAAGAAAAATACCTACCTGGTATTCGGCTCTGATTATAAATATCAATTATGTTATACAACTTTGAAACATTCTGACATCATGACACAATCAGTCTAATACAGACCACAAAATCACATATCTGTTTCTCTGACCGATACTTTGCTCTGATTATCGAAATATTGTTCTGACCACTCTGATCACGTTTCTGAACTGCTGAAATTCTAGAATTCATTTCTGATACAAGCTGAACTGTATATACTCTCAACGGTTCATAAAATCTGTATCAATACTGATTCAGAATAACAATAATCTATACTAATCTAGTCAATATATAGGATTGTAAGTTCTAACAATACTATCGATTCTGACAAATCAATCAGATCTTCATGCCATTCTGATCAACTGCTATATATCATCTGCAAATATAATATGCTCCCCAAACAATACAATCTGTATAAAATACTAATCTAGAAGCAATAATTCTCAAGCAGTTCAAAACACAATCATATCAGATAATCTGTCAACTCATATAATATCAATATCTGACATTTCTGACTTTCTGATCTTTCTGATATCGGTATCTGATCAGTCACTGATCACAATATCAACTGTCTTAAAATCAATAAGTATACTAACATCAGATATCATCTATTCTGAATACAATCTGTTTCAAACAAAATACATATCTGAACAATTTCTGTATACAAGAATCATAATTCTCAGAATATTTGATATGATCTTTCGAATATTCTTTCAATTCATTTTGTATCATTCTGTACACTCAATATCATTCTGTACTGAATTCTAAAACAACAATCAGTATCTGATCTGAATTCAATTCTGAAATCTATCTTTCTGATATCAAGCAAATCTAATATCTTATCTAGGCAAACATCAGCCAACTCATACTTCATTGGCAAATCTGCCAATTCTAGGCTCGATTTCAGTGGATCTACTGAATACATAAGGATGCAATCTGCTCCTTTCTGTACTAATCGAGTCATATATAATACAGATATCAAAGGAATTCCAAATCTAGAATCCTTACTAGGGTATCTCCACTGATCAGTCCTCTCTGGTCTGAATCTTACCATTTCTGCAACAATTCTACAATATATATGTACTTGTTCAGCATATACATATCAATAATGCGTTCAAATCAGAAACACAAGTACATCATAATCTGTCTCTATCTCATTCTCATCTTACTGCAGTATACAATATATGCAGAAAGCTCTGATATCAACATTTCCTCAACAAGCAAGGACATCAATACTACAGTACATACAAATCCAACAGATACAGCATCTTTCCATGCAACTCAGTCAAAGATATTCTTAACAAATGCATTAGTATATATCAATACATATGCAATAGAATCATAAAGAGTAGTACCTGTTGTGAATTCTGGATCTGAGTTTTCAATTGGACTCTGTTCCCTACAATCTTCGGGAACGCTCCTGAGGACAGACTTTAGCAAAGTGTCCCGGCTGTCCACAAATATTGCATCTACCAGTCACTCCCTGGCATTGCTCGGTGGAATGTCTCCCTCCGCAACTCCTGCAATACACTCCAGTATAGCTCGGACAAGAACTACTGGAACTCGAGGAACCACTTTCCAACTTCTTGAATGGCTTCTTCCGAGCTTTCAGCAAATCTTGCTTGCCACTCGTACTGCCGTGATCATATCGAAGAGGGGATTGCTGTGCCTGAAGTGGCTTCACACACAACCTTGTCAATTGTCTAATCAGACTTGCCTCAGCTCTCTTTGCTCTACTCAAGATATCAGCAAAATGGTAAGGTCGTTGCAAGTTCATAAATGCAACTACCTCTGAATTACGCCCTCTGATGAATTGATTTACTATAGCTTCATCATTCCCAGCTATCTGAGGAGAAAAATGCAGTAGAGTAGAGAATTTAGCAATATATGCGTCAATATTGAGCTGCCCTTGGCTCAAATTCTCAAACTCTAATTTCTTGTCCTCTCGGTACGACGCTGAGAAAAATCTTCGATAGAATTCAGTTCTGAATATTTCCCACGAAATCACTGTACCTCTCTGTGCCCACATTCTTCTACTGGTAATCCACCAACTCCTGGCGGCTTCTCGTAACTGATAAGGCACCATTTTAACTCTCTGTTCATCTGTACAATCCAGTAAATCAAACAAGATTTCTATATCATCAAACCAGTTCTGACAGTCTTCAGATATCTCGGTACCATTCAGAACCGGCGGCTGTAATAACTCAAATTCTTTCATCTTTTCTTCTAGCTGAGCTTCTGATGCATCTATCTGTTCAGACGAAGTACTGCCCTTTTCTGAAATTCTTCGAGGCGGTATATCTGAATATCAAACAGATTAGTACACAATCTATACAATCTATCTCAGCCCTCCTCTGATCATATACCTCTGATCTGGAATCGATTCTGATTCAGGCTTGGTATATACATGCTGAAATCAATTCGGATACAATACAACATGTACTAGGGAAATCGATAAACCATGCTAGCACACATCATGTAAATCAACATTGACATAAATCTCATGCTAGCAATCACATGCAAGGAAGAAAATTAAATCTACCCCGCTCATTCCCTTCTATCTCAATCTATAAACTCTATCAATTCTGACTATCTCAGTCTAAAGGATCTATCGCTCTGATACCACCTGTTGTGAGGACCCGGGCTCTAACTCAATTCTTTTGGGATTTATTGGATCTTTGCTCGAAAATGTGGGTCAAAATTTTGCTTTTAACATTAACTCAAATGTAATAACCAAAGCATAACATGTCTTTATAATAACTAAACAACATCATGTACATACAAGTCTGTTTGGTACAATCATCCGCTAGTGTTCAAATTCCAACTACAAACATAGGTAGTAACAGTCTAATAGGAAACACTAGAAATCTTCAACGCCCGAGATCTCCACGCTATCATCAATCTCTCATCTAGCTCGAGACCCAGATCCTGCCCCACCTGTTGCCATGCACACATACAGACACGACAACAGCCGGATAACTCCGGTGAGAACATATCCCAGTATAAAACATGGTAAGCATGTATAGAAACAATCTAAATCATAAAACATGCTATCATGAACATATTCAACAGTAATAGATTTCATAATCTATGAAATCAAATCAAAATAAGCATGCAACTCAATTCAGATAAACATGCAATTTAAATCAAATCATATAAACATGCTGTCATAACTGAAAGCAATAAACATGGGTTTCATAGTCTATGAAACCACATCCATAAACGCATGCAGTTCTAGTCAAATCATGACTAGACTCGACTCAACTATAACTCTAGGGATCCCGGGGTGAATAAGACGTCACTGTCTGTCACCTACCCTCCCAATCGAGGTGACGTACGTCTTATTCCTAGACTTCGGTCATATCTGTATCGAATAATCTACAATAGGAGGGTGTCTGCTCCTATGTAACGATACACCGAACGTCTAGAAGTCTGACTATCTGTCAAACTTTCCTATCTCAAATGCAATGTATAACAATCTGTACACAAAGCATGTTCATTTCAAAAGATTTGAATATAAAGTCTATAAACAAATCATAGTCATATCAGAAGATAAACAATAATCAAGTATGTGATTTTATTGGGAAACTCAAATGAGATCTGATTTGAGTTATATCTTCCCAGATATCACATGAATTATACCTTTATCGTCCCCGTCTGAGGAAGACGAAGTCTCGAAGTCCTGTCTGTCCATCTCCAATCTGAAATGACAATATCAAATACATTGTATCAATGTGTAGCTCAAGTCACAATCTGTTCTGATCAATACCCAACTCAGTACATAATCTGATCAATATCTGAACAACATACAATATGATCGTATCCATAATATCACGATATAATCTAAATCATATCTGAGTCTGATCAATCAGAATTAACTGATGTTTCGACGGTATATCAATACAGTCTTGATAACCCAACAATATAAACATCACGAATAACATATCAGAACTCGTAATCAATACCATATTCTCATTCTTTTAATCCCAGTATATCACTATCTATCAAGTTTAATTCAAGAAATACTGAAATTCATAACACAGATATATGGTATCTTTTCTTCGATCTGATTTCACCTATCTACTGAATAGTCTATTCAGGATACATAAACATAATCATTTCTCTATTCTTGAATCAAGAACAATCCAATTCTAGAGTTCCATCTCAATTAATATATTCTGAAAATCATAACAATTGTATAATCAGTCTATTCTTCAATCTGTCTTTGATTATACAATGCCTACTGTAGTAAAAACACTATATCAGAATTATATTCAATTCTGACAACATAGTATTTTCATGAACATCTCAAAACGTAACAAAACTTACGTCCTTGTGTAGCTCGTAGTGAGAGGAACACGATACCGCGTTCGGATTCGAATTCTGATGCACGGATTCTTAGAAATCACAAATCTAAAAGGCGTAAGGATTTTCCTCTCAAACCTTCGACCCTTTTTCTGAAATTCTGAGAGAAACCACGTGTAACTATCATATATATACTGCATGCAACCATATAAAACGTGGCATAGCTTTTATTGTTGCACGTAAGACCGCGGGTGCGGTAACTCAATGAGCGCGGGTGCGCCATGCTCTCGGCAGCACTACCCATTTTCTAGAATCGTCGACCGCGGGTGCGGTCTTGGTTAATACCGCGGGTGCGGTCACCCCACTGTAGCTGCACCGCGGGTGCGGTCCTTCTAGCACCGCGGGTGTGGTGTAGCTACGGCCTTGCTTACAAAATTCCACAATTGTATGACCGCGGGTGCACTCTTGTTCTGGGCGCGGGCGCAGTCTTGCAAAACCCAACTTTCTCATGTCTTTTCTTCCCTCATTGCATGTCATGCATTCTCATATCTTCCGAGTATCACGTTAATGAAGATTAATACTCTTGGTTTATCAATTCTATAATTCTTGGGCATTACATTTTATCTCAAGCTCATAGGAGTAAGTTGAGTATCCATCCTGGAAGCATGAAAATGTATAAGGATTTGAAGACCAAGTTTTGGTGGAAAGGTATGAAGAGAATTGTTTACCAGTTTGTAGCCAAGTGTTTGGTTTGTGAGCAAGTGAAAGCTGAGCATCGACGACCAGGAGGATTACTTCAGAATCTTCCTATTCCTGAGTGGAAGTGGGAGCATGTAACGATGGATTTTGTCACCCACTTGCCGCTGTCTTCTAAGAATTGTGATGCAATTTGGGTTGTTGTGGACCGACTGACTAAATCATCACATTTCATTCCGTATAGTCAGGAATATAGTTTCGATCTCATGGCAAGACTATACATCCAAGAGATTCTTAAATATCATGGTGTGCCAACAAGTAAAGTCAGTGATAGAGATCCACGCCTTACCTCAAGGTTCTGGGGAAGTTTTCAAAAAGCGTTGGGAACGACATTGAGTCTGAGTACTGCCTATAATCCAAAGACCGATGGTCAGTCTGAGAGGACTATTCAGACATTGCGTGCTTGTGCTTTGGATTTTGGACCAGCATGGCATGATCATCTGCCGCATGTGGAGTTTGCATATAACAATAGCTACCACAACAGCATTGGTATGGCTCCGTTCGAAGCAATGTATGGTAGACGTTGTCTTAATCCTTTGTTTTGGGACGAAGTAGGAGAACGAAAAGTGCAAGGACATGAATTAGTGCAACAAGCTATTGACGTAGTGGAATTGATCAAGAAGAGAATTAAAACTGCACAAGATCGTCAATCGAGTTACGCGAATACCAAGCGTAGACCTCTACAATTTCAGTCAGGGGAAAAAGTTTTCCTTAAATTTCACCGTTCCGCAGGGTGATGAGATTTGGACTCAAGGGAAAATTAGCCCCAAGATTCATCGGACCTTTTGAGATCTTGGAATGTGTTGGGAATTTGGCGTATCAATTGGCTTTACCGCCGTATCTGTCCAGCATTCATAATGTCTTTCATGTATCGTTGCTATGATGGTATGTAGCAGATGAGTCGCACGTTCTTAGTCCGACAGATGTTCAACTTGAATAAGACTTGACTTATGTCGAGCAGCCGCTTTTAATCCTGGGTAGGAAAGAGAAAAAGCTCAGAAACAAGACCATTCCACTTGTTCTAGTGCAATGGCAACGCCGAGGTACTGCAGAAGCGACTTGGGAGTTAGAGAGTCGTATGCGTTCAAAGTACCCTCATTTGTTTTGAGTTTTATTTTATTCAGTTGTGTTGTACTTCAGTTTTGATTTCGAGGACGAAATCTTTGTAAGGAGGGGAGGATGTAATGACCCGAATTCTTATTTTGAATGAAGTATTAATTAAGACATAATTAATGATTTCTTAATTAGGTATCATTAAGGAATTGATAATACGGGATTAAGCTGTTGGTGTCCACCGAATTTTAAATGGATAACCCGACCTACTTCGGATTACTTTATCTTGAGAAATCCAACTAGACCAATGAGATTCTGACACGTGGTAGATAAGATTGGTTCGGATTTTCTGAAATAGTGCGGATGCAGCCTATAAATGGAAGCCGATTCTTTTGTTTCCTTCACCGCATTCTTCAGAGAGAGTTCTAGTTATACCATAGTTTCTAATCAGTTTCTAGGGCACTTTGGTGTCGGGAAGTTTCGGAGCTAGTGTCGACTCGAGGAGGGTCGGTGAACTGAGATCGAGACATCATCAGCGGACTGACGACGGACGCAGGTATAATCCTAAATCCTTAGACAGTGATTTAAGGATTATTGGGAGATCTTTGTGGCATGTTTAATCTGGTTTGTTAGTGATTTCATTATGTTGGTATTGTCTAGGTTCAGAGCTTTCTATCAGATTGTTATAGTGAGGTACGTGATGTACTGACTGAGATATCCAAGCGTAGTGTACACACTTATATGCTGCATATTTATCTGTTGCATGATACATGTTTTACTGCTTTGGCATATTATGCATGACATATCATGTTGAGTCTGATATCTTTTGAGATATACCTCATTTGTTGGGGCCGCTAAGCCCTATTCTGTATTGTAGGACGATGGGATATCGAGAGCTACAGTGTCCGATGGGAACCGCGGGCTCTGATGACCTGGACATTGCAGGTCCACGTCTTGATGATGAGTGTGGGAGCCAAAACATGCCTAGGGCAGATCAGAGACTACACACTCAGGCGCCTCTATACTGAGCATGAGATTCTTGACTTGATCCTTGATATCCGAGCATATTGCATTTCGCATGCATAATATTAGTTTGTATACTCGTACATTCTCGTATTGGACGATTGTCGCTCACGTCCTTGTTTTCATCTTGGGCACCCCATTCCACGGGGCAGGTCTTAGGTTGGACGGTTCAGACGACCAGGGCAGTGGCTAGAGCAGTTGGGTTTTCGGTGGTGATCCAGTGGAGGTTTTCTGTGGTTTATCAGTTTTCTCGTTCAGAATTATGTTTTCGTTATGGTTGTATTAATGTTTAAGACTGCTGTTATTGTTTTGTTTTCGTTTGGGTTGTAAGATGATTAAGTTATTTGGTTTCCGCTGTTTAATTGTGTTATTAAGTTTAATGTTGCATGTTTATTAGTCTGTTTATTAGTGGCTCGGGTAAGGGCGCTACATGAAATAAGTACTTATCTCATTTACAAGATCACTATCCAGATCTAAATACAAGTCCTGTATAACCGTAAATCATAATAACTACTGTTTCTTCACTACATCTCAGGTGACGTAACAGATATACTCCTAAGTTCGGATCTCCACGCTAACTGTCTTCTCTCATCCTCTTCTTGACCCTAATCCAGTCCCACCTGTTGTCATGCATACATACAAAACAAGACAACAACCGGATAATTCCGGTGAGAAATACATCCCAGTATAAACAATGTAAACATGCAATCATATAAAACATATACAAAAGCATATAATAGCTATCATCAACATGTAGCAGCTCAACAAACATGAATGATAAGAAACTGTAACTCAACTAGTCATATCAGACTCGACTCAAACAACGCGTCATCTCAGACTCGACTCATTCCTAATCTAGGGATCTCGGTGTCTGGATATTGACAATTATATCGAATCTCAGTCGATAGGAATGAATCAACTCTAAACGACATCGATATAATTCATATATCCAGTGTCTGGGCGAATCGGCCGCAGAATTGACGAATCAGTCAAGGACTTGGCGAATCAGCCAATAACCAGACGAATCAACCGGTGACTAAGCGAATCAGCCAATAACTAGACGAATCATCCAGTAACTAGGCGAATCAGCCAGCAACTAAGCGAATCAGCCAATGACTAGGCGAATCAGCCAATATCAATACATACAATGTCTGTGAATCAATAGACCACACATATCAATCTCATCAATTATAAGTATCAATGCAATAACTAAAGTATGTGATTTATGGAGACTCGAGTCAAATCTCACTCGAGTTGTACAATCCCAACTCAACATTAATTTATTAATTTTTCTCTGTTAATCTGATTCTGTCGAAGTCTCGAACTCAAAGCCTGTCAATACTCAATCTGGCAATGACAATATCGAAGGAATACAATATCAATACCTTCCTCAATCAATACTGGATATAATCAGAACTCAATCAAATTCTGTTTCAACATTATAACTGCACAATCTTAATATACCCAGCCATACAACTCGATACATATCAATTCCAGCAACTCATGGTTAATAACGATACACATCCGATATCATATCTCAACCCAATTAACTCTGAAATTCATAACAATTCTATATTCAGTCTGTATCTCAATCTGACTTTGATGATACTATTTCTAACATGTCAAAAACATCATATATTAATCATATCCAATTCTGGTAATATCATAATTTCAAGACATATCAAAACTTAACAAAACTTACGTCCAGTCGTAGCCTGCGTTGATAGGAACACAGTACTGATGTCAGATTCAAAATCAGACGGACGGATTGAAATATAAAGGCGTAAGGATTTTCGAAGCTTCTTCGACATCTTCTGATATTTTTTTCATTTATGAAGAAAGATGTTATATATATATATATATATTATATATATATATATATATATATATATATATATATAAATATATATATCTCGTGCATGCAAGGGGCAAGTGGCTCATCCCACATATTACACGTCTCGCGCATATGCGCGACAGTCATCGGCGTATATGCGCGGGACCTACTAGTCTCGGCGTTTGGCTTTACAACTTCTGGCGCATATGTGCGACGCCTCTCCGCTGCAGATGCGCCAAACTCTCTGGACTCGACTTCTTGGACAACACCTGCTCGTGCATATGCGCGTCATGCCTCGCGCATATGCGCGAGACTTACTATCTCGGCAATCACTCCAAGTACTTGCCTGGCGCATATGCGCGCCCCTTCTCGCACATATGCGCGAGGTGTTCTGTCCTCGCGAAGGGTCTTTCGTGCAGATGCGTGCCTTTCTCCGCGCATGTGCGTGATGCCTACTTGTTTTCAACCTTTGTTCATGCTATCCCATGTCCTCTTCCATGTTATATCATCATCAAATCATAATCCAGTCTCCTTTTTGGATATCCTGATCTGATCCGTTTCGTCTATAATCTCATCAATTAATCAACGAATCATTTTAGATTAACAACACCTCAAATCTCGGGCATTACAATTGTAGTGGCCAAATTCAGTACACGTATAACCCATGCATTTATTTAATTATTAAAGTATTTATTTAATTTTAAAACGAGTCCTAGTAGTTCATGAATTATTTAAATGCATTATTTTAAATTAATTATGTTTATGCGATGCACGTTAAAATGTTTTTCGAGTTCCATGCTTCAGGCGATTATTCGAGGCGGGATCGAAGAAAAGACCGGTGACGATTCTTGGCAATTTAAAATGCGGTATTCTATTTTAAAGGCTAGGAAGGGACATTTTAAATAATTTAATTAGTTTAGCTTTTTAAAGCCTTATTTATGTGTTTAGTGATTTAAGAGTTTAAAACTTTTAAAATTAGCATTTTTGTGTGTATTATTTTAATTGAGGGATTTTATTAAAGTTTAAAGAGTGTTAGTATTTTATATAGTTTTATTTATTATTTAATTAAGCAATTTTTCCCTAAACTATTAATCACACACACACACTAAATAGCGACACACACACACACACAAGTCTTTTCAGATTTTAAAATTTTTGAGAGGATAGAAAAACTAGGGTCTCCTTCCCTAGAGCAGCCGCCCCTTCCACTCAATCTTCAGGTTTTCGGTGATTTTTGTTGCAAGATTTTGGCGCCACGTTCGTCCCGGATCGACCCTCACTCCGTCTCCGCTTCGGTATCGTCTTTACATTATTTTAAATATCAAAAGGCACGTAGAATCTCTCTTTTATGCGTCGATCATGTCATAGTATGTGTTGCGTTATTTTTATGCGTAAAATCCACGTATGATGTGTAGTAGTTTGAGCAGGAAAATTTATCGATGCGTTTTGAAAGAGTTTTTAGATCTGAAATCCCGTTTTTCACATGTATTTTGAGTTACTGCAAATTTTCGGTCAATAAATTGAGAAAACTTTCAACAGGTAAAAATGTAGAACGTTTTGATACCTTCGATTTGATATAAAATTCGAAATTTTTGGACAAAAATCGAGGGAGTTATGGAGTTTTTCGTGGGACTGCTCAAGCTGCGACTTTTATGTAAATTGTGTTCTTGAAGTTATTTGTTGCAGGCTTCGTTGGACATCGCCGGGCTTGTGCTACTGCATTTAGATATGTTACGAGATGTATTTAGGTGTTATTTGGTGGTTCGTTTGGGTCGGGATTGGCTTGGGATGTAATAGAAGTCGTAGGAAGCGAAACGATGCCTAATTACGGGTTATTGTTGTGTTGGAATTAATTGTTGATGCTTAGGGACGTTTGGGGCGTTTTTATGGGTTTGAATCAATGTAATAACATCCTAGGATGAGTCTAGAGGTGTTGGTTCATGGTCCTTAGGCTTGGATTGAATGTGTGAAAGATTAAGTTAGCGAATTTTCGTGAATTTGCAAAGACAGAGGGTACCCGGACCCCTTCTCGGACCCCAGCACGGAGTCCGTGTCCTTTTTCCTTCAAAAATATGAATTTCCAGAGTCTACCCGGACTCGTACACGGACCCCTACACGGGGTCCGTGTACACCCTTTAAAAAAAATTAATTTTTTTAATTTTTTTTAGGATTTGCTTCGAGGTTCTATATCATGGTTTAGCACCTTGTTTAAAATTTATTTATGTAAAAATATAGGATTTGTTTTATGGTTTTATGTCATGGTTTAGTACGATGATTATAAGAGGTCAAGTCCTGAGCGAACTAGAATTTCATAAGCTACTTATTCACTTTGGTGGTGAGCTCGAGTACCTACGTCTAAGACATGCAAGTTAACTATTTAAAATTCATGGTAGTATGTGCAGTAGCGGTCCCAAGTGAGATCCAACGAATCTCTCAATGCCAAGTAAGAATGTTGACGTGCAAAGAAAATATTTTAAGTTTTTGGAGGTATGTTAAATGCCTTGTGACCAAATTATGTTAGTATTGGAAAGCGTTAAATTATGAACGGGGACCAATCCGCCCGTTAAATTATGAACGGGTTAGATCGAGGTTGGAAAGCGTTAAATTATGAACGAGGACCAACCAACCCGTTAAATTATGAACGGGGATCTCATGTATGTGGCAATGGATACGTCCCTGTCAACCCAGTACTGTGGTTTGTCTGATCAGGCATTTATTATGTTATGGGTCACTTGCTTAGAAATATGCCTCTACGCAAAATATAGTCATGTATGTTTAAGTACGTTCAGTTATGCAAGCATGTTTATGAAAGCTTTCAAGTTATGGCACGTCTATGTATGTACGTATGTTCAAGTTACGTTATGCAAGTTCAAGTTCTAGTATGTACGCTTTATTTTAAAGTTGCATGTGGTTTTATTATGTAATACTCGTTATTCCGGTTTATACGTGTTGAGTCTTTAGACTCACTAGACTTGATCGATGCAGGTGAGTATGTTGTTGAAGAGACAGGAGGTGGCGACCAAGGGGCAGGCTTGGACTGAGCGGGAGGCTAAACCCGAGGACCGCCATGTTTAAGTTTTATGCAAAAGTTAAATTACTCTAATTTCATATTTTGATGGAAATACTTTGTGCAAACCTTTTGGAGCAAATTTTATTGTAGTTATTTTGAACAACCATGTCTTATGGGGGACTTGGTTGAGATATTTTATGGCAAATTTTGAATGTTATTTTATGTTTAAGAAAATTTTAAATTTTTCCGTAAATTTTGAGTATGAAAAGTACGGTACGTTACAACAATTCTCCCCCCCTAAGTTCCGATTTTTTCCCCGAAATCATAGGTAATCCATCAAATATCACGTCAGATACAATAGGGAATTGAGAATAGAAGCTAAACAAGAATACTCACCTCAGTGAACTAAAGCTGGGAACCTCTGTCTCATATCAGACTCAGTCTCCCAAGTAGCTTCTTCAACGCCATGACGACTCCCCTAAACATTCACCAGTGGAATAGGCTTCGTTCTGAGCTGCTTTTCCTTCCGATCAAGAATCTGAATCGGTTTTTCAAAATAGCTCAATGTTTCGTCCAATTCGGCCTCGTCTGGCTGATTCACATGTGAAGCATCTGGCATGTACTTCCGCCATAATGATACATGAAAGATATCATGCATTCCAAATAATGAAGGCTGGTAGGGCTAATCGATAGGCATGATCTCCTATCTTTCCAAGAATCTCATACGGTCCAATATATCGCGGAGACAATTTCCCTTTCTTGTCAAATCTGACCACTTCCCTGAAAGGTGAAATCTTCAAGAATACTCGGTCTCCTGTCTCAAATACCAACGGTCTACGTCAAACATTGGCATATTTGGCTTGTCTATCCTGGGCTGCCTTCATTCTCTTCTGAATTAGCTTCACTTTTTTCAGTCATATCTCTGATCATATTCATATCATGTCCAATCTCAGGGACCTTAGAGATATCGTTCAAATACAGAGGGAATATGCATTCTTACCGTACAACGCTTTGAAAGGAGCCATCTCAATACTCATCTGATAGCTGTTGTTGTACGATAATTCACAAAGTGACAATACATCGTGTCAACTAATACTAAGATCTAGCACTACAGTTCTACAGATATCCTCCAATGTTTGGATAGTCCGCTCTAACTATCCTTCAGTCTGAGGATGATGTGTGAAAAAGCTCATTGTATATCTGCCAATAGTACCAAACCAATCACAAATCACATTCTGATATAATTAACTTTGGCATTCAGTTCATTCTAACCACTTCTATGACATTGATCTTGGTCATCTGGTCACGTTTGTACGTCATCTTGTACAAACTAACATATGCAGGTTTGATCAATCTGTCAATCACAATTCCATCGAATTACCATTTTAGAAAGATTTCGATAGTTTTATCACAAAATTTATAGAAATGTACTCCCATTTCTATTCAGACATATACAAGCTTTGTAATAGATCTTCTGGTTTCTATCTTTCTGTTTTCATCTGTCGGAAATTTAGACATTTCAGTACAAATTCTGCCATATCTAATCTCATTTGTTCCTATCAAAACATTTTATATTATCAGGATGTATACTGAATCAATTATTGCGCACTTCTAACAATATCTGTCCTTTCAAATTCAAAATATCTAGCACAAACAAGTCAGTTACTAACATACAATACAATGTTACTTACCTGATATTCTGATCGACACCTGTTCTGACTATCGATATCGAATTCTGTTGTGTAAATCTGAAATATTCGGCACAACAAGAGGAGTATTCTCATACAGTATACTATCACACACCTGTTATTCCGATTGATGATCTTCTCTGATTATCGAAATCAAGTTCTGAACCTTCTGATCAAATTTCTGAACTACTTTATCTCTCGAAATCAGTGCGGGTTCAACTCACGCCGTATACAGTCTCAACGGTATACAATCTGTATCAGATACTGATCAAGAAGATAACAATTCTCAAATATGTATATAATAACCTGCTAAACTCATAGGACTGTAAATTTCTGACACTAACGTCAATCTCAGCCAACTGATTACGGTTTAATTCTGCTAAAATCAATAAATACATCATCTTCAGATATAACACACCCTGAATGCAGTCTGTCTCAATAAAGATTCACCATTTCAACAGTTTCTGATATCAAATCAAGGGTAAAATCAATCTCTCTGACTGTAATCAGATCTGAAGTCTTATCTGAGGAAAGCATCAATAACTTTCATATCATTGGTAAATCAGCCAATGATAGAGTCAACTTCAGTAAATCAACTGAATACATAAGGAGTCCCTCTGCTCTTTTCTGTCACAATCGAGTCATAGATAGTACGGATATCAAAGGAATTCTCAATATAGAATCCTTATCGTACAATATTCATTCTTTGGCCATCTCAGGTCCGATTCTCTCCATCTTCTGGAACTAATCTATGGTAGCTCTGTACTTGGTCAGCATATCAATATCAGTAATGCAGTCCCAAAATCAGACAACACTAGTACAATACACGCTACCACACGATCTAACTCGATCTCATTCTCATCCTACTGTAGTATACAATATTTTACAGAATTCACAGATATAAAAACTCTCCCCAATCGGTATAGAAATAAAATATCACAGTAGGTATGAACTCAACAGATAAAGCATACATCAATGCAGTTCTCAGAAATCATATACATAGGATGTAGGAGAATCTCTCAATACATGCCTGGAATAATCATAAAAGAATAGTTACCTGCCATGACATCATCTGGTATCTCCTGAGCCTGCTCCTCTGTCAAAGAAAATACTTTGGCCTGCTGTCTCGGAGGTTGACTCACGGTCTGGCTCCCTCCTGGCCTCTGCTGTGATTGAGGAGTCATCGGTGGTGGCTGAAATGAATGAACAACAGCGGATCGTCTACTCGACTGTGCCGCTGGTCCGGACGATTCGGCTCCCTGGGATCTTTGGGAACCCCGCTGTGGACATACTCTGGAAAAATGTCCATGTTGTTTGCAGAAGTGGCAACTACCAATTACTCCTTGACATTGTTCAGTAGAATGTCTCCCTCCACAACTTCTTCAACGAAAATGCGAACGTTTTCGCAACCCGGCTAATAAATTCACAAACTTATTGTACCAAAAATATTTTTATTATTTTAGTTAAGTCCTAATTAAGACTAATGGGCCTAATTATCTTTTCATGGGCCTAAGATTGTTTGAAGAGTTAATTTAAGTATTTAAAGTACTAAATCCTACCCCATAACCTATTCTACACGCCCCACACCCCTAGAGTTTTAAAAATCTTCCCCACCAGCAGCAAATACACGTGCACACACCCACAAATTTAGAGGAGAAAAATGAGGAAGCCTTGAGGAAAACTTGTAGCCAAAGTCTCGCCGTCGTTCTTCGATTCGTCAACGAGAATTCGTGCGTAAAATACGCAAAGGCACGCCATATTCTTATTTTTCTCATCCATCACACCATAGTAATTATTTAAAATTATTTTGCATGAAAAACAAGGGAGGCCTTTATATATTTTCGTTTTTCTAGCATATGTGATTTTTAAAGCATGATTTATGACTCAAAAACATGTATATTGGGTTGTTAAGGGGCAGCCATGATTAGGGGTTGATAAAGGATGGTTTTACACAAGTTATAAGGCCCTAAATACACACCACAAACGCTGTAAAATAATAAAGAAAACCAAGCTAGGAACCGTGAGTTTTTGGAAGGGATTGTGTGTATGTGTGGTTCAAAGCACTCGTTTCTTTGCATGTGGGCAAGTGGCTAGACCAAGCTTGGTGGTTGGGTCCTCGGGGTCATGGTTAGGTCCTAGGAAGGGTCCTATGAGGGCTGGGGGCTCGAGCCTTGGCCTGGGGAAGAGTCCATGGGAAGTGGGACTATCCCCCAAGGCATGCGCAGGTATGGTTCAGAGTTCCAGGGGCTGTGGCTCGGTTTGGGCTGGGCTAGGTTGTCTGTCAGGGTCCCATGGAGATGGTCAAGGGTTAGGGCAAGGTTTGGAGAGGCATGGGTCGCTGCTGGCTCGATGGAAAGTTAGAACCGTGGAAGAACAAAGGTGACGCACAGGTGCTGTCCAAGGGCAGCGCCTTGCTGCTTGGTTCAGGGGTTCGGGCTGGGGGTGGCTCGGTTCAGGGACTAGTCAGGAGTCATTAAGGGGTTGGTAGAGCCCCAGGCGGCTAGGAGTCCATAGATAAAAAGGACTCTTCACACGCACAAACACATGCAATCTGGTGCAAGCTTCAGTGGGTTTTTTTGAGTGGTATCAGAGCCGACCTCTCTTAGTACGGTGTGGTTTGGGGACGAACCAAGCGGAAGCTGGTGGGCATGTGAGGCCCGGGGCCGAAGAGGGCGGGGGGTGATCGCCGGTGCCATCAGTTGCACGGACAATGAGCGGCTCCTGGAAGGCTTCTAGGTGGAGGGAACATGAATGAACCGACCCACACGGGAATGAGAGGGATTCCGAGACTGTTCAATGTAATGGACTGTACAGTTGAAGAGGGATTAAAATATTTGATTGGTACTACTCATATCACGAAGGTGCATCTTCTTTTCGGTAGCTCATCACATAAGAACTCAAAGTTAAGCGTGCTTGACTTAGGACAATTTTGGGATGGGTGACCTCCTAGGAAGTTTCTCAGGGTGCGTGTGAGTGAGGACATAAGCATGCTGGAAAGACACGTCTTGGTACAGTGAGGACAGTCGTCGAATCTGGGGCGTTAAAAGTGGTATCAGAGCAAAAGTCCTGTAAAAGGTTGTGCCACCATCAGCGCCGGAAAGATCAGTCGTCAAGCCTCAGTCTGTAAGTTTATATGCTTTATATGATTTTATGATATTACCTGCTAAGTATATGAATTATATGTTTACGTCACATGTTTAATAGTTTTATGATAATTTATGATTTATATGCTTTAGAAATTTTATATGTGATACGTTATGAAATAAGAAATTATTTGGGCTATTAAGGATAAACGAATTTCGAGGACGAAATTCAATTTAAGGGGGGAAGATTGTAACGCCCCGAAAATTTAAAAGTCCACGAAAACCACATGCATGCAATTATTAAATTCTCCTGTATTTTAATTAAATGTTTTAATTGCTTTAATTAATTATGTTGTGCATATTTACATGTTTAAAATATATTTTTCTACATGGTTGCTTTAAAATATATTTTTAAAGGTTATTCGAGTTGCGATCGAGGAACGGAGACCGATGGCTGAAAAATAGAAAATGATTTTTATTAAATAGTTGTTTTTAATTATTTAAAAATATGGGTGATGCATTTTATTATTTTTGAAAATAAGGGCTTTTGAGGTGATTTTATACGCCGGGACGTAAATTTTATCGGTACGGTGTTGGTTTTTCAACGAAAATGCGAACGTTTTCGCAACCTGGCTAATAAATTCACAAACTTATTGTACCAAAATTATTTTTATTATTTTAATTAAGTCCTAATTAAGACTAATGGGCCTAATTATCTTTTCATGGGTCTAAGCTTGTTTGAAGAGTTAATTTAAGTATTTAAAGTACTAAATCCTACCCCATAACCTATTCTACACGCCCCACACCCCTAGAGTTTTAAAACTCTTCCCCAACAGCAGCAAATACACGTGCACACACCCAAAAATTTAGAGGAGAAAAATCGAGGAAAACTTGTAGCCAAAGTCTCGCCGTCGTTCTTCGATTCGTCAACGAGAATTCGTGCGTAAAATACCCAAAAGCACGCCATATTCTCCTTTTTCTCATCCATCACACCATAGTAATTATTTAAAATTATTTTGCATGAAAAACAAGGGACACCTTTATATATTTTCGTTTTTCTAGCATATGTGATTTTTAAAGCATGATTTATGACTCAAAAACATGTATATTGGGTTGTTAAGGGGCTGCCATGATTAGGGGTTGATAAAGGATGGTTTTACACAAGTTATAAGGCCCTAAATACACACCACACACGCTGTAAAATAATAAAGAAAACCAAGCTAGGAACCGTGAGTTTTTGGAAGGGATTGTGTGTATGTGTGGTTCAAAGCACTCGTTTCTTTGCATGTGGGCAAGTGGCTCGACCAAGCTTGGTGGTTGGGTCCTAGGGGTCATGGTTAGGTCCTAGGAAGGTTCCTATGAGGGCTGGGGGCTCGAGCGTTGGGCTGGGGAAGAGTCCATCTTCTTTTCGGTAGCTACTCATATCACGAAGGTGCATCTTCTTTTCGGTAGCTCATCACATAAGAACTCCAAAGTGAAGCGTGCTTGACTTGGGGCAATTTTGAGATGGGTGACCTCCTGGGAAGTTTCTCAGGGTGCGTGTGAGTGAGGACATAAGCACGCTGGAAAGACACGTCTTGGTACAGTGAGGACAGTTGTCGAATCTGGGCGTTACAACATGTGGGGCAAATCTCA
This sequence comes from Primulina eburnea, assembly GCF_022965805.1. Classification (NCBI taxonomy): domain Eukaryota; kingdom Viridiplantae; phylum Streptophyta; class Magnoliopsida; order Lamiales; family Gesneriaceae; genus Primulina; species Primulina eburnea. The sequence continues at coordinate 20,935,598 of NC_133105.1, forward strand.
AAAAAGTAGAGAACTTGGTCACATATTCTTCAATATTCAATTGACCCTGTCTCAGATTGGCAAATTCGGCCCCCTTGTCTTTCCTATACGACACAAGGAAAAATCTCTGATAAAATTTAGTTCTAAATACATTCCAGGTAATAGTCGTACCTCGATTCTCTAATTCTCTTTTTGTCTTAATCCACCAGTTCTTTGCATCGTCATGCAACTGGTGTCCTATCAGCCGAACTCGTCGCTCATCTGTATACTCCAACGAATCGAACAACATTTCTATGTCATCCAACCAACTCTCACAGTCAACCGAAGTCTTGTTCCTTTCAGGGTTGGCGGTTTGAATGACTGAAATCTTTTCAATATTTTTTCCATAGGAGTGGCTGTAACATCCATGGGAGGATTCGAAGCACTACCCTGTTCCGGTTCTCTTCTCGGAGGCATATCTGATAATCAAATGGATTAGTAACAAATACCATAGTTCTGTTTCAATCCTCCTCTGATCATCTTACTGCTGATCTAGAATCGGTGCTGATCCAGTCTCAATAAAACATATTACTATATCAAACCAGATAAGCAAGTAACATGTATTAAAGCAGTAAGACATGCCAGCAATCAAAAGCAGTAAAGAAAACCTCAATCTACCCCGCTCACTAGCTTTTATCTCAATCTAAAGGATCTATCACTCTGATACCACCTGTTGTGGGGACCGGAACTTAATTCAATTCTTAATCACTTTTTGGGAACAATAAATCAATTAACATAAACAGGGTCTAAATTTTTTTTAAAAAATTACAAGAGTACGCAGCATATGAAATAAGTCTTATCTCATTTACAAGATCACTGTCCAGATCTAAATACAAGTCGTGTATAAACGTAAATCATAATAACTACTATTTCTTCACTACATCTCAGGTGATGTAACAGATATACTCCTAAGTCCAGATCTCCACGCTAACTGTCTTCTCTCATCCTATTCTTGACCCTAATCCAGCCCACCTATTGTCATGCACACATACAAAACAAGACAACAGCTGGATAATTCCGGTGAGAAATACATCCCAGTATAAACAATGTAAACATGCAATAATATAAAACATATACAAAAGTATATAATAGCTATCATCAACATGTAGCAGCTCAACAAACATGAATGATAAGAAACTGTAAATCAACTAGCCATATCAGACTCGACTCAAACAATGCGTCATCTTAGACTCGACTGATTCCTAATCTAGGGATCCCGGTGTCTGGATATTGACAATTATATCGAATCTCAGTCGATAGGAATGATACCCTAAACGGCATCAATATTATTCATATATCCAGTGTCTGGGCGAATCGACCGCAGAATTGACGAATTAGTCAAGGACTTGGCGAATCAGCCAATAACCAGACGAATCAGCTGGTGACTAGGCGAATCAGCCAATAACTAGACGAATCAGCCATTAACTAGGCGAATCAGCCAGTAACTAAGTGAATCAGCCCATGACTAGGCGAATCAGCCAATGACTCAATACATACAATGTCTATGAATCAATAGACCACACATACCAATCTCATCAATTACAAGTATCAATGCAATAACTAAAGTATGTGATTTAGGGAGACTCGAGTCAAACCTCACTCGAGTTGTGCAATCCCAACTCAACATTAATTTATACCTTTTTCTCTGTTAATCTGACTCTGTCGAAGTCTCGAACTCAAAGCCTGTCAATACTCAATCTGGCAATGACAATATCAAAGGAATACAATATCAATACCTTCCTCAATCAATACTGGATATAATCAGAACTCAATCAAATTCTGTTTCAACAGCATAACTGCACAATCTTAATATACCCAGCCATACATCTCGATACATATCAATTCCTGCAACTCATGGTTAATAACGATACACATCCGATATCATATCTCAACCCAATTAACTCTGAAATTCATAAAAATTCTATATTCAGTCTGTTTCTCAATCTGACTTTGATTCTACGATGTCTAACATGTCAAAAACATCATATATGAATCATATCCAATTCTGGTAATATCATAATTTCAAGACATATCAAAACTTAACAAAACTTACGTCCAGTCGTAGCCTGCGTCGATAGGAACACATCACTGAAGTCAGATTCAAAATCAGACGGACGGATTGAAATATAAGGCGTAAGGATTTTCGAAGCTTCTTCGGCCTCTTCTGATTTTTTTTTGCATTTCTGAAGAAAGATGTTTTATATATATATATATATATATATATATATATATATATATATATATATATATATATATATATATATATATATATATATATATATATATATATATATATCTCGTGCACGCAAGGGGCAAGTGGCTCATCCCACATATTACACGTCTCGCGCATATGCGCGACTGTCATCGGCGCATATGCGCGGAACCTACTGGTCTCGTCGTTTGGCTTTACAACTTCTAGCGCATATGCGCGACGTCTCTCCGTGCAGATGCGCCCAACTCTCTGGACTCGACTTCTTGGACAACACCTGCTCGCGCATATGCGCGTCATGTCTCGTGCACATGCGCGAGACTTACTGTCTCGGCAATCACACCAAGTACTTGCCTCGCGCATCTGCGCGCCCCTTATCGCACATATGCGCGAGGTGTTCTGTCCTCGCGAAAGGTCTTTCGTGCATATGCGCGCCTTTCTCCGCGCATGTGCATGATGCCTACTGGTTTTCAACCTTTGTTCATGCTCTCCCATGTCCTTTTCCGTGTCATATCATCTTCAAATCATAATCCAGTCTCCTTTTCGGATATCCCGGTCTGATCCGTTTCGTCTATAATCTCATCAATTAATCAACGAATCATTTTAGATTAACAACACCTCAAATCTCGGGCATTACAGTTGGTGTTTTATTTTAAAGGGATAAAATATTTTATAAATGGTAAATGTAAATGGCCGAAAATTGAGTGTTTAAAAAAAAATTCTAGTAATTGTAAAGCAATAAAAAGGGCAGACGTCTCAGTTAGTATCAGAGTAAAGATCCTGTAAAGTTTTGTGCCACCATCAGTTCCGGGAAGATCAGTCGTCGTGCCTCAAACTTGTAAGTTTACATGCTTTATATGATTTTATGGTAATACCTGCATAATTACATGAATTATATGTTCACGTCACATGTTTAATAGCATTATGAGGATATATGTTTTATATGCTTCAGAATTTTCTATACGTGATACGATATGAAATAAGAAATTATTTGATTTTAATGCATGTTGGTTTTGTGGTGGAATTGGACTATGTTGAATTTTGGGTTTTAGTATCGACGTTCTACTTTTTGGGCCATAAGTTAATCTTGAATATTACGAATGCTTTTGGGACATTTAGATTTTCTAAGAAAGTGTTTATGATTCGTGGTTATTAGTTGAAATAATTTTTGGGAATTACTCATAAGTAATAATTATTCGAGGATTGCAACGACTTTGAGAATATAAAAATGTATAAATTGAGATTTTAAGTTTTGACGAAAGGTAAGATTGGTTGTAGGAATTAATTTTAGTTAAATAAGTTTAAAATTTTGAAATTATGTTATGGGAAAATCGTAGAAGGGAATTAAGAATGCCAATAACTTATAGTTAATCGTAGGATTTTCGAAATTAAGAAACAATTAGGATGATTTTTGAGGAAATTAGGAATTTATTTTGCAAATATGAAAGAATGTGGGAACTAGTTTAGCAATAAGTGCAAATTGAAACGGTTATATGGTAAGAATTTTGATGATTTAGACTTTTAAGAATATTTGGAACCTTGGGATATCTTGGTTATAATGTTATAAGAAATTTTAATCAAGGATTTTTAAAATTGAATCAATATTAGGCTTGAAAATCTAAGCGTTAGCGGATGCATTTGGAATTTTAAGATTGAAATTTGATAAGTTAATGAATATTTGGGTATAAAATAAGGAAAATAATATACGATAAGTATGATCATCCATATTTTAATATTGGGAATCGTAAGAAAAATTGAAATTTGAGGTTATAATAATACAGCATTAAGTTATTATGGGTTTTCTTAAGTTGCAAATCGCAAATAAGGATTTAGAAGGAAAATTTAATTGGGACCAAGTAGACGTAAGGACATTTTAGAATTTAAGTTATATCAGAATAGCGCAGCGGAAGCGTGGATTTTTGGGATAGTCGAACTAAGTCTAAACTTTGGGTTATTAAGGATGAGCGAATTTCGAGGATGAAATTCAATTTAAGGGGGAAGATTGTAACACCCTGAAAATTGAAGGACCACGCGAACCACATGCGCAAATTATCCCTTGTGTGTTTCAATTAATTGTTTTAATTGTATAAATTAATTATGTTGTGCATATTTGCATGTTTAAAATATATTTTCTACATGATTGCATTAAAATTTATTTTTAAAGGTTATTCGAAATGCGATCGAGGAACGGAGATCGATGGCTGAAAAATAGAAAATGTTTTATTGGGTAATTGTTTTTAATTATTTAAAATAACGGTGATGATTTTTCTTATTTTTGAAAATAAATGGTTTTTGAGGTGATTTTATACGTCGAGACGTAAATTTTATCGGTGTTGGTTTTTCAACTAAAATACGAGCTTTTTGGCAACCCGACTAATAAATTCACAAATTTATTTAAACAAAAACTTTGTTAATATTTTATTAAATCCTAATTAAGACAAATGGGCCTAATTTAGTGGCTTAATAGGCCTAGGCCTAGTTAGTAATTTAATTAGCATATAATATGTTTAAACCACTTCAAACCTACACCTTGCACCTCAAATACACGGCCACACACTTTTAAAATTCAGAAACTCTCCCCACCACCCCCTTTTACACGATACAGCTTGCACACCACATAGTAGAAGGAATTTTCGAAGGTTTAAGGGAACTCAAGCCAAAGGTTTCACTCTGTTCTTTGTCGTCAACAGTTTTTCGTGCGTATAAAAAGTAAAGGCACGTCATATTATTTTCTTCAATCATCTATCACACAATATATTTATTTAATCATGTTTTGTATGAAAACAAGTGACTTTTTACATGAACATGAAATTTTAAGGCGTAATTTGTGATCCAAAAGTTGTTATTTTCATGTAAAAAGGGGCTGCCATGATTAGGGTAGGATCAAGGATTGTTTTTACACGATTTAAAGAGTTCTAAGAACACACACACACGCTGCAAACACGAACAGATTACGCTGGAACCGAATTCGAACGATTGAGTCATAGGTGATCGGGTTTCATGGTGTATGTTGCATAACTTGGCTCGGTTGCATCCAGGGCTGGGCTAGAGTCGTGAGTGGTCAGGGAAGAGTCGAGTCAAGAGGGCTGGGGAGGAGTCCTAGCCAGCTAGGAATCCAACCCGTGAGCTTCAAATAGAGAGCTGTGCAGGTGGGTAGAAGATTTGTGCAGACTTTGTGACTCGGATAGGGGCTTTGGGGCTGGGCTGGGCTAGGTCCTTAGAGTCCTAGGAGGGTGCACAAGGGTCTGGGAAGGGGCTGGTGTGGTTTGGTTCAGGGAGGGCACGAGAAAAACCGGAAAACATGAGGGATGCATGAAGACGCGCAGGTTGTTTCCATGGATTCAGAAGCTTCGCTGCTGGGTTCTAAGCATTGGGCTGGTCTGGGTAGGGGCTGGTCGTGGTCCAGGGTTTGTTAGGGTCAGGTTGGGTCGAGGGCTAACCAGCTGGATGTAAGGCTCGAGACTATTAGTCTTCATTGATGTGAGACTCGGAAGATATGAGAATGCATGACATGTAATCAAGAGTAATAAATGAGATGAGAGTAGGAAGGACATGGCAAAGGCATGAAAAATTAGAGTTGAGTATAATGCAAGACCGCATCTGTGCCTAGAAAAGCACCGCACCCATAATGGAGAGGCAGAAAGTTGGCAATTTTTACCGAAGCAAGACCGCACCCGCGGTGCTAACATGACCGCACCCGCGGTCGACAATTCTAGAAAATGGATAGGGCTGCCGAAGCTTGAGCGCACCCGCGGTCCCAACGTAACCGTACCTGCGGTAATGTCACCGCACCCGCGGTCTTATATGTAGCGCACCCGCGGTCGTCGAATTTCAGAAATGAAATTGGTGCCGAGAGCACAGCGCACCCGCGCTCCTGAATCTACCGCACCCGCGGTGCTGCATGCGAGAAAGACACCTTTGCATCTTGAGTTGACACATGGTATGGGTATATATAGAATTGAGCTGAATCATTCTTTCTTCAGATTTGCAGGAGAGAAACTGAGAGCTATTCCAAGAGACAAGAAAGGATTCTTGCATTTTGAAGATAGATTGTCAACGATTTAGCCATCCGAATTATATTCCGTGTTCGGATTTGTGTTCCTTGTATCAAGAGCTATTCAAGGATGTAAGTTTCATTCATTTTCAACGTGTTTGGAAGATTACATGTTGGGGAAATTCTGATATGCTTGTAAATGTGTGTTCTTGGGCTCATTGACATGGTGGAATCGTAAATGGTTTAATTATCAGATATCGTATGCGATTAATATGAGATTCCAGCATATACTATGTGTGAATTATACAAATTTCAGTATATGTATGGATGTCTTGATGAGATTATGAATGGATTTGGATTGATTATGATGTTATTGAGTTATCGGTATCGAAGAAATACACCGTTATGCTGTCGATTCATGCCAAGACTGATTATTGTATTGTACAAGACTTGATGGGAGTTGCTTTGAATGATATATTGATAGAAAGCATCATTACATTGTCATTTCAGATTAGAATTGACAGAGTTGACATTCCAACTTCGAGACCTTGAATACGACGATAAGAAGATATAATTCATGTGATTATAGGGAAGATATGACTCGAATCAGATTTGATTGGAGTTTCCCAATAAAATCACATACTAGATTTATTATTGTATCTTTTGATATGTTTTGAATTGTTTATAGATTATATTCAAATCTCCTGATATGATAATGTTGTGTTTATAGATTTATATTCAAGCATTGAGATAGGAGAGTCTTTGACAGATTTGTCAAAACTAGACGTTCGGTGTATCGACGCATAGGAGCAGATTTTCTCCGATTGTAGACATTCGATACAGACACGACCGAAGTCTATGAATAAGACGTACAGTTACCCCGATTGGGAGGGTAGGTAACATACAGTGATGTCTTATTAACCCCGGGATCCCTAGAGTAGAGTCGAGTTGAGTCAAGACATGATTTGATTTGCATTGCATGCTAATATGGATTGGTTTCATAGACTATGGAACCTCTTTATTATTGCTTTCATGCATGATTCATGATTTTATATTAGCATGTATACATGTTTTATACTGGGATTTGTTCTCACCGGAGTTTCCGGCTGTTGTTATGTCTGTATGTGTGCATAACAACAGGTGGGGCAGGATCTGGGTCACGACAGAGATGAGTTCGAGATAACGTGGTGGCTACGGGCGCAGAAGATGACTAGTGGCTTTTATTAGACTTGGACTACTTGTATTTTGATATTGGTATCAAACACTAGTTGGATTGATGTAGTAGAACAAGATATGTTTGTATGCTTGTAAAATAATTCAAGACATTATGCTTATTTCTATACATTAGAATTGATGTTGAAAAGCGAAAATTTTGACCCACATTTTCTCACAGATCCATTTAATCCCAGATAGAATTGAGTTAGAGCCCGGGTCCCCACAACAGGTGGTATCAGAGCTGTAGGTTCTGTAGACTGAGATAGAATAGAACGAGCGGGGTAGATCGAGTCATCTTACTTGCTTTTGATGTGCTAGCATGATTTATTGCTTTCCTTATTATATGTTGTACTGTGTCTGAATTGATTTACAGCATATAATTGCCAAGACTGAATCAAAACCGATTCTGGATCAGATGGTTTATGATCAGAGGAGGGCTGAGACAGCTTGTATAGACTGTGTACTAACTTGTTTGATAACCAGATATGCCGTCTAGACGGATACCGCAACCAGCTGCAGGACAAGTGCCAGAACATGGGAGTACATCAAGGTACTCAGATGGACGTAACCGCTACCCCGATGGAGACTCTGTTGAAGCGGTTTCAGTCGTTCCGACCCCCGACTTTGAAAGGCACTGAGAGTGCAGCGGATTGCGAAAGTTGGCTGGATGATATAGAAATGCTCTTTGAATCCCTTGCCTATTCAGATGAACGTCGAGTAAAGCTGATTGGACATCAATTGCAAGAGGTGGCCAAGAGTTGGTGGCTAACGGCGAAACGAGCCCTAGAACATCGAGGTATTGATATTACTTGGAAAGTTTTTAAAGATGAATTTTACCAACGTTTCTTTCCAGTATCATACCGAAAAGACAAAGGGGCAGAGTTCGCCAATTTGAGACAGGGGCAATGGAACATAGAGGAGTATGTCGCCAAATTCTCGTCCTTGCTTCGATTTGCACCACATGTAGCAGGGAATGACGAGGCAGTTGCTGATCAATTTATAAACGGTTTGAATCCGGATATTTTCACCTTGGTGAACACGGGGCGACCTAACACCTTTTCTGAGGCGCTGAACCGAGCAAAGGGAGCAGAGGCTGGTTTGATCAGACAACGAGGAGCTTCATATAATGTTCAGGGTCAGAGACCTGACGCCACCGGCCGCCGTACAGTTTCCACTACCTCCTCCTCGATTTGATAGTGGAAGCAGTAGTGGAAAGAAAGAGTTTTTGAAACCTAAGGGTAAGCAGTTTAAGAGAGCAGGGAGCAGTTCGTCGAGCTCCAATGGATCCCGACAGAGAGGTCAGGGTCAGAGTTCAGATTATAGTGGTGTTTATTGCAGTTCGTGTGGTGATAGACATGCCACTGAGTAGTGCCAGGGAGTGATGGGCAGATGTAACTATTGCAGACAGGCGGGACACTTTGCCAGAGTTTGTCCCCAAAAAGGTGCCCAGAGATTTCAGAGTGCAGGGTCATCAAGTTCGGTAGCTCAGCCTGAGAGAAGCTACATCCGTCCACTCCTTTCAGTCCATGCCTACACAGTCCCAGCCTAGAGCAAGAGGTGGCCAGACAGTGAGCCAACCTCCCCGACAACAGGCTCAGGTGTTTGCCTTGACCGAGAAGCAGGCACAGGATGCGCCAGATGACGTGATTGCAGGTAACTGTTTTCTTTGCGGTTATCCTGCATATGTGTTGATAGATACAGGTGCATCACATAACTTCATTTCTGAACATTTTGCATTGAGACATGCATTTCCTGTCGAGTCAATGTCTACTATAGTGTCTATTTCTTCTCTGTTGGGAAGTTGTTTGATCTCTGTGACTTCAGTTATACATTGTATACTACAGTTTGAGGGGCATGAAATTGATTTAGATTGTGTTGTACTTGGTCTATCTGATTTTGATTGCATTGTCGGGATTGACATGTTGACTAAGTACAGAACTACCGTAGACTGCTTTCCACAAGATTGTCAGATTCAGACCTGAGATGACAGAGGAGTGGAAATTCTATGGTAAGGGTTCCAGATCTCGGATTCCCTTGGTATCTGCTCTGACTATGAGTAGATTGTTTCAAAAAGGAGCAGAAGGATTCCTTATTTATTCTGTAGATCTACATAAATCGAGCCCGGCATTGGCAGATTTACCAGTAGTACGGGAGTTTGCAGATGTATTTCCTGACGAGGTTCCAGGACTACCTCCAGCTCGAGAGGTAGATTTTAGCATTGATCTGATTCCAGGTACCGTGCCTATTTCGAGAGCTCCGTATAGGATGGCGCCGATAGAGCTGAAAGAACTGAAAGCACAGTTAGAAGATCTTTTAGCCAAGGGATATATCAGACCTAGTGTATCTCCTTGGGGCGCACCAGTGCTGTTTGTGCGAAAAAAATATGGATCGATGAGATTATGTATCGATTACCGGCAACTGAACAAGGCAACGATAAAGAACAAGTATCCTTTGCCTCGTATCGACGACTTATTTGATCAGTTGCAGGGATCTTCCATCTATTCCAAGATTGATTTGCGATCGGGATATCACCAACTCAGAGTTCGAGATGTTGATATACTTAAGACAGCATTCCGGACCAGGTATGGACACTACGAGTTTGTTGTCATGCCTTTTGGTTTAACGAATGCTCCAGCGGTGTTTATGAGTTTGATGAACCGCATCTTTCAGAGGTACTTGTATGAGTTTGTAATTGTTTTTATTGATGATATTTTGGTATATTCAAAGAATTGGAATGAGCATGCCAATCACTTAAGAATTGTGTTGCAAACACTGAGAAATGAAAGGTTATATGCTAAGATGTCAAAATGTGAGTTTTGACTGAGACAGGTTGTCTTCTTGGGTCATATCATATCTGGAGATGGTATTTTTGTGGATCCGAGTAAAGTTGAAGCTGTGATCGGTTGGCCTAGATCGACTTCTGTGCCAGAGATACGCAGTTTCATGGGTCTAGCAGGGTACTATAGAAGATTCATCAAAGATTTCTCCAGCATTGCGAAGCCTATTACCCAGTTGACACAGAAGAATACGCCATTTGTGTGGTCTGAAGATTGTGAGTCTAGCTTCGTAGAATTGAAGAAGAGGCTGACCAGTGCACCTGTGTTGATGATTCCTTCAGGTACTGGCGATTTCGTTGTATATTGTGATGCATCTCACAGAGGGTTGGGGTGTGTTCTTATGCAGCGGGGTCATGTGATTGCTTACGTCTCGAGACAGCTGAAGACTCACGAGACTCGATACCCAATTCATGATCTTGAATTGGCGGCTATCGTATTTGCATTAAAGATTTGGCGTCATTATCTTTATGGCGAGAAATTTGAGATTTATTCAGATCATAAAAGCCTAAAGTACTTATTTTCTCAGTCAGAATTAAACATGAGACAGCGCAGATGGCTCGATTTGTTGAAAGACTTTGATTGCGAAATCAAATACTATCCAGGGAAGTCAAATGCAGCAGCAGACGCCTTGAGTCGAAAGATTAGTGCTTTATCCTTGACGACGATAGGGGTGTCGAATTTAGTTGAAGATTGCTGTTTGTATGGATTAACATTTGATACAGGTAGTAGACCATTACTACTTTCTTCGATTCAAGTTGAGCCAGATTTGATTATGCGAATTAAAGAAGCGCAAAGAACGGATCAGAATGTTCAGAGATCAATTCAGATGATCAGATCAGGGCATGTGTCAGAATATCAGGTACGTGATCATGTGCTATACGTGAATAACCATCTTGAAGTGCCAAATGTTTCAGATTTGAAACAACAGATAATGTCAGAAGCGCACTGTAGTCGGTTTAGCATTCATCCTGGAGGCCGTAAAATGTACAATGATCTCAAGACACAATTCTGGTGGAAACAGATGAAGACGGATATCGCAGAATTTGTGTCTAAGTTCTTAAACTGCCAACAGGTGAAGACTGAGAGAAAGAAGCTCGGAGGTTTACTTCAGAATCTGTCTATTCTAGAATGGAAATGGGATCACATTTCCATGGACTTCGTGACGAAGTTACCTCGATCATCTCGGGGTTGTGATGCGATTTGGGTCATCATTGATCGACTGACCAAATCAGCGTGTTTTATTCCATACAGAATGACATATCGACACGATCAGATGGCTGAGATATATGTCAGAGAGGTCGTCAGATTGCATGGTGTGCCGAAGTCTATCGTATCAGATCGTGATTCACGATTCACTTCGCACTTTTGGCACAGTTTGCAGCAGGCCTTAGGTACGACATTGCACCTAAGCACTGCTTATCATCCTCAGACAGACGGACAGTCAGAGCGGACTATCCAGACTTTAGAGGACATGTTGAGAGCTGTGGTACTAGATTTTGGTACTAGTTGGCAAGATTCACTGCCATTATGTGAATTCTCGTACAACAACAGCTACAAGACGAGTATTGAGATGGCACCGTTTGAAGCTTTGTATGGCAAGAAGTGCAGATCTCCGTTGTACTGGGATGATGTATCTGAGGTACCAGAACTTGGGTCTGATATGATACGTGAGATGATTGAGAAGGTGATGATCATTCAGAAAAGAATGAAGACGGCACAGGATAGGCAAGCCAAATACGCCAATGTCAGACGTAGACTGTTAGTATTTGAGCAGGGAGACAGAGTGTTTTTGAAGATTTCTCCTTTTAGAGGCGTTGTCAGATTTGGCAAACACGGGAATTTGTCTCCTAGATACATCGGTCCATACGAGATCCTTGAAAAGATTGGCGATCGAGCATATCGACTAGCTCTTCCTCCTTCTCTATCCGGGATACATGATGTTTTTCATGTATCAATGTTGCGGAAATATATGCCTGATGATTCTCATGTCATTCACCCTGACAAAGCTGAGCTTGATCAGACTTTGAGTTATGTCGAGCAACCTGATACAGATTCTTGATCGGAAAGAAAAACAGCTCAGAACGAAGACTATTCCGCTAGTGAAAGTCCAATGGAGTCGTCATGGAATCGAGGAAGCGACTTGGGAGACAGAAGCAGATATGAGACAGAGACATCCCGAGCTATTTACATCATATAAGTAATTCTTCAGTTTAATTATATTGCTTATGTTCATGCTTGATAAATTGCCTGAGATTTCGATGACGAAATCATTTTTTTAGAGGGGGAGAAATGTAAGGCTCGAGACTATTAGTCTTCATTGATGTGAGACTCGGAAGATATGAGAATGCATGACATGTAATCAAGAGTACTAAATGAGATGAGAGTAGGAAAGACATGGCAAAGGCATGAAAAATTAGATATGAGTATAATGCAAGACCGCATCTGCGCCTAGAGAAGCACCGCAACCGCGCTGGATAGGCAGAAAGTTGGCAATTTTTACCGAAGCAAGACCGCACCCGCGGTGCTAACATGACCGCACCCGCGGTCGACCATTCTAGAAAATGGATAGGGCTGCCGAAGCTTGAGCGCACCTCGCGGTCCCAACGTAACCGCACCTGCGGTAATGTCACCGCACCCGCGGTCGTCGAATTTCAGAAATGAAATTGGTGCCGAGAGCATAGCGCACCCGCGCTCCTGAATCTACCGCACCCGCGGTGCTGCATGCGAGAAATACACCTTTGCATCTTGAGTTGACACATGGCATGGGTATATATAGAATTGAGCTGAATCATTCTTTCTTCAGATTTGCAGGAGAGAAACCGAGAGCTATTCCAAGAGACAAGAAAGGATTCTTGCATTTTGAAGATAGATTGTGCACGATTTAGCCATCCGATTTATATTCCGAGTTCGGATTTGTGTTCCTTGTATCAAGAGCTATTCAAGGATGTAAGTTTCATTCATTTTCAACGTGTTTGGAAGATTACATGTTGGGGAAATTCTGATATGCTTGTAAATGTGTGTTCTTGGGCTCATTGACATGGTAGAATCGTAAATGGTTTAATTATCATATATCATATGCGATTAATATGAGATTCCAGCATATACTATGTGAGAATTATATAGATTTCAGTATATGTATTGATGTCTTGATGAGATTATGAATTGATTTGGATTGATTATGATGTTATTGAGTTATCGGTATCGAAGAAATACACCGTTATGCTGTCGATTCATGCCAAGACTGATTATTGTATTGTACAAGACTTGATGGGAGTTGCTTTGAATGATATATTGATAGAAAGCATCATTACATTGTCATTTCAGATTAGAATTGACAGAGTTGACATTCCAACTTCGAGACCTTGACTACGACGACAAGAATGTATAATTCATGTGATTATAGGGAAGATATAACTCGAATCATATTTGATTGGAGTTTTCCAATAAAATCACATACTAGATTTATTATTTTATCTTTTGATATGTTTTGAATTATTTATAGATTATATTCAAATCTCCTGATATGATAATGTTGTGTTTATAGATTTATATTCAAGCATTGAGATAGGAGAGTCTTTGACAGATTTGTCAAAACTAGACGTTCGGTGTATCGACGCATAGGAGCAGATTTCCTCCGATTGTAGACATTCGATACAGACACGACCGAAGTCTAGGAATAAGACGTACAGTTACCCCGATTGGGAGGGTAGGTAACAGACAGTGACGTCTTATTCACCCCGGGATCCCTAGAGTAGAGTCGAGTTGAGTCAAGACATGATTTGATTTGCATTGCATGCTAATATGGATTGGTTTCATAGACTATGGAACCCCTTTATTATTGCTTTCATGCATGATTCATGATTTTATATTAGCATGTATACATGTTTTATACTGGGATTTGTTCTCACCGGAGTTTTCGGCTGTTGTTATGTCTGTATGTGTGCATAACAACAGGTGGGGCAGGATCTGGGTCACGACAGAGATGAGTTCGAGATAGCGTGGTGGCTACGGGCGCAGAAGATGACTAGTGTCTTTTATTAGACTTGGACTACTTGTATTTTGATATTGGTATCAAACACTAGTTGGATTGAAGTAGTAGAACAAGATATGTTTGTATGCTTGTAAAATAATTCAAGACATTATGCTTATTTCTATACATTAGAATTGATGTTGAAAAGCGAAAAATTTGACCCACATTTTCTCACATATCCATTTAATCCCAGATAGAATTGAGTTAGAGCCCGGGTCCCCACACTGGAGGTGTCCTAGTTGGCTAGGAGTATTGGTAAGGGTAGGACTCTTCACACGCACACACACATGCATTCTGGTGTAGGTTGCAGCATGATTTTCGAGGGTTTAAGTGGCTTGTCTAGGGCTTGGGCTTGGTCAGTAGGTCCCTAGGTGAGTTGGCTAGGGTTTGGCTCGAGGTGGCACGAGTAAATTGGGAGATGGCTCGGGTGGTTCGATAAGGTGTCTATTTCAAAAATTAAAAGAATAAAAATGAATTCATGGGTCCACGGGGTGCCTCATGACTTGGAAGGGTAGAATAAATATTAAAAATGCTATGTCTAAAATTTGGGATCAAGATAACGGGATTTAGATTTATTTGAGATTTAATTGTCGCACGAAATGCTAATTAACGAGTTAATTGAAAAGCCTCGTTTTATGCCTTATCAAATTATGAAAAATTTGGTTTAAACTTAAATAATTATTATAGGTCTAAGTTTTTAATTTGGGAATTTTATATTAAGGTTTGGTTTAATTCGGGATTAAAACGCATTAATATATTATATTTAAATAATAAATTAAAAGTCTAATCTTTGAGCTAAATAAAATTATGAGAAAATTAATTTAGGCTTAAATAATTATTTGGGACATTTAGAGTCAATGAAATCAAGAAAAATTTAATATCGAGGAATTTTACGTCTAGGGGTAAAACAGTCTTTTTACACCCAAAAATTAGCAAACGTCATGGCAGTGCTCTAAATGCTTGTTTTTATGATATTATGATTATTTTTAAATGTTTATGAAATGTTCAAGATTAAATTATGATTTTAAATGTCTCTGGGATTTTTATGATTTAAGGAAGACATTTAAAAGACATGTTGCATGCTTGGTTTCAAAAAATTAAAATATATGTTACGCACAAATTTTTAAAGTGATGAGAATGTAAAGGTTGAAGGAAGTGAAGTAATTATGACTAATTCGATAATGTTGGAGATATCGTGAGGGTGACGGTCCCAGTGGGAGCCCAACGATCGTATTTTCATCATTACGAATATGAGGTAACCGTATGTGGTAACGGTAAGAATGGGAATATCGTGACGGGAAAAAGCACCAGAAGGAACCCATTTATGGTAAAAAGCCCCAGAGAGAACCTCGACGATCGTATTTCTATTCAAAAGAGGATAGGCCAAGGCCCAGTTGACCGATGAGAGTGTTGCTGGTGTCCCCCGCCGCCCAGTACTGCAGTTTCATGTAGATGGATCCATCGACTTTTTGAGGTTTAAGAAAATTCACAATTAACGATCTGAATTCAACAAAAGGAAAAGGAAAAAGAAAACGAAAATGTTTATGATAATGTTAAAGCTTATATGTCATGTTGAGGAAAAAGGAAAAAGTTAAAGTTTATGGTTGCATATCATGAAAAAAAGTTATTTTTACGTAAAAATATTTTCACTGTTGCATGTGGTTTTATATGTATTATTTGTTATAAAGATTATGGTTTATTGAGTCTTTAGACTCACTATGTGTGATGGATGCAGATGAGGCTGAGGGAGGTCTTGACGGATGATTTGACTAGACTGAAGGCGCACACAACCCGAGAACCAGCGCTTCTACTTTTTTCGCATTTACGACTTATGACTCATGATTTATGTTAAAGATTTTAAGACAATTTATTTATGCTTTTTGAGAGATTTTAGAGAGGTTTAGTATGGGCTATACTTTTCAAACTTATTGCTTTTTAGGTTTGATAAAACAGTTGACGATTTTATTTTACGACTATTGCACTTGATTTTTAAAATGCTAGTTGGTTGGTGTTTATTTTAAAGGGGTAAAATATTTTATAAATGGTAAATGTAAATGGCCGAAAAATGAGTGTTTTTTTTTAAAAAAAAATTCTAGTAATTTTCTAACAATAAAAAGGGCAGACTTCTCAGTTAGTATCAGAGTAAAGATCCTGTAAAGGTTTGTGCCACCATCAGTGCCGGGAAGATCAGTCGTCGAGCCTCAAACTTGAAAGTTTACATGCTTTATATGATTTTATGGTATTACCTGCATAATTACATGAATTATATGTTCACGTCACATGTTTAATAGCATTATGAGGATATATGTTTTATATGCTTCAGAATTTTCTATACGTGATACGATATGAAATAAGAAATTATTTGATTTTAATGCATGTTGGTTTTGTGGTGGAATTGGACTATGTTGAATTTTGGGTTTTAGTATTGACGTTCTACTTTTTGGGTCATAAGTTAATCTTGAATATTACGAATGCTTTTGGGACATGTAGATTTTCTAAGAAAATGTTTATGATTCGTGGTTATTAGTTGATTAATTTTTGGAAATTACTCATAAGTAATAATTATTCGAGGATTGCAACGACTTTGAGAATATAAAAATGTATAAATTGAGATTTTAAGTTTTAACGAAAGGTAAGATTGGTTATAGGAATTAATTTTGGGTAAATAAGTTTAAAATTTTGAAATTATGTTATGGGAAAACCGTAGAAGGGAATTAAGAATGCCAAGAAATTATGGGTTAATCGTAGGATTTTCGAATTAAGAAACAATTATGATGACTTTTGAGGAAATTAGGAATTTATTTTGCAAATATTAAGGAATTAGGGGACTAGTTTAGAAATAAGTGCGAATTGAAACAGTTATATGGTAAGAATTTTGATGATTTAGACTTTTAAGAATATTTGGAACCTTGGGATATGTTGGTTATAATGTTATAAGAAATGTTAATCAATGATTTTTTAGATGGAATCAATATTAGGCTTGAAAATCTAAGCGTTAGCGGATGCATTTGGGATTTTAAGATTGAAATTTGATAAGTTGATGAATATTTTGAGTATAAAATAAGGAAAATAATATACGATAAGTATGATAATCCATCTTTTAATATTGGGAATCGTAAGAAAAATTGAAATTCGAGGCTATAATAGTATAGCATTAAGTTATTATGGGTTTTCTTAAGTTGCAAATCGCAAATAAGATTTAGAAGGAAAATTTAATTGGGACTAAGGAGACGTAAGGACATTTTAGAACTTAAGTTATATCAGAGTAGCGCAGCGGAAGCGTGGATTTTTGGAATACTAGAACTAAGTCTAAACTTTGGGTTATTAAGGATGAGCGAATTTCGAGGATGAAATTCAATTTAAGGGGGAAGATTGTAACGCCCCGAAAATTTAAGGACCACGCGAACCACATGCGCAAATTATCCCTTGGGCGTTTCAATTAATTGTTTTAATTGCATAAATTAATTATGTTGTGCATATTTGCATGTTTAAAATATATTTTTCTACATGATTGCATTAAAATTTATTTTTAAAGGTTATTCGAATTGCGATCGAGGAACGGAGACCGATGGCTGAAAAATAGAAAATGTTTTTATTGGGTAATTGTTTTTAATTATTTAAAATAACGGTGATGATTTTTCTTATTTTTGAAAATAAATGGTTTTTGAGGTGATTATATACGTCCGGACTGTAAATTTTATCGGTGTTAGTTTTTCAACTAAAATACGAGCTTTTTGGCAACCCGATTAATAAATTCACAAATTTATCTGAACAAAAACTTTTTTAATATTTTATTAACTCCTAAATAAGACTAATGGGCCTAATTTACTGTCTTTATAGGCCTAGGCCTAGTTAGTAATTTAATTAGCATATAATATATATAAACCACCTCAAATCCTATACCTTGCACCTCAAATACACGGCCACACACTTTTAAAATTTGGAAACTCTCCTCACCACCCCCTTTTACACGATACAACTTGCACACCACATAGTAGAAGGAATTTTCGAAGGTTTAAGGGAATTCAAGCCAAAGGTTTCACTCCGTTCTTCGTCGTCAACGGTTTTTCGTGCGTATATAACACAAAGACACGCCATATTCTTTTCTTCAATAATCTATAACACCATATTTAATCACGTTTTGTATGAAAACAAGTGACGTTTTTAAATATTATCGTTTTTGCATGAACATGAAATTATAAGGCATGATTTGTGATCCAAAAGTTGTTATTTTCATGTAAAAAGGGTCTGCCATGATTAGGGTGGGATCAAGGATTGTTTTTACATGATTTAAAGAGTCCTAAGAACACACACACACACGTTGAAAACACGAACCGATTACGCTGGAACCGAATTCGAACGATTGAGTCATAGGTGATCGGGTTTCATGATGTATGGTGCATATCTTGGCTCGGTTGCATCCAGGCTAGGATAGAATCGTGAGGGTTCAGGGAAGAGTCCTAGCCACACTATGACTCAGGTCAAGAGGGCTGGGTAGGAGTCCTAGCAAACTAGGACTCATACCCGTGAGCTTCAAAGAGAGAGCTGTGCAGGTGGGCAACAGATTTGTGCAGACTTTGTGGCTCGGCCAGTGGCTTTGGGGATGGGCTGGGTTGGCTGGGCTGGGTTGGGCTGGGCTAGGTCCTTAGAGTCCTAGGAGGGTGCACAAGGGTATGTGAAGGGGCTGGTGTGTTTTGGTTCAGGGAGGGCACGAGCCAAAACCAGAAAACGTGAGGGATGCATGAAGACGCGCAGGTTGTTTCCTTGGATTCAGAAGCTTCGCTGCTGGGTTCTAAGCATTGGGCTGGTCTGGGTAGGGGCTCTTTGTTGTCCAGGGTTAATTAGGGTCAGGTTGGGTAGAGGGCAAACCAGCTGGAGGTGTCCTAGTTGGCTAGGAGTATTGGTAAGGGTAGGACTCTTCACACGCACACACACATGCAATCTGGTGTAGATTGCAGCAGGCTTTTAATGTAACACCCTCTACATCTTTCATAAAATAACAGCGGAATTTAAAATTTACTTAAAAGAAAGAAGGATTTAAAATTTTCTTGACATAAATACATTTTCACTATATATATATGTATATATATATATATCAAAATTATAAACATGATCAATAAAGTGTTGTATCAAAATATAAAATATCATTTTTTATCATGCCAAAATGTTAACAAAATATCTTCTTCCTTCCATCTCTTGTATATGACTTCGGCTTCAATCAACGTCCTGGCTCGTCACTGTTATCTGCATCACATGAAATAACTAGAATGACATAAAACTCAGCAACTGCTACTCTTACATAGCAATCTACATATATCATATTCTGTAAAACATGACTTTGAAATCATTAAATACCATCTAATTCTTGAAACATAGAATAACATAACCATAACGATGGTATTTCTCTTTTCTCTTGTGGATTGATATCTAAATAGTATCTTTGTCTCTGTACCTATATCCCATCGATATAAATCGATTACTCTGTCGTGATATAAGCCTATGGTTGTTGATCAACTAATTGCATGCAATCTCTGACTATCTATTTATCAATCCAATAAATCATTTGAACTCTCTCGTGGACATTAAAACAAACACTTTGAATACTCTTCTTTTTTGTATTACCTTTTATATAATTGAGACATATAAAAGCCTCTAATATACAACAAAGTATATTTATACATAAAATGAATCAAATGGACCATTGAAATAGAAGACATATACTTTCATGTGAGCACAAGGAATGAATTCCACTTACAACCAATGGAAAGCTTGATTCTAATCCCTTGGTACAAATCCTACAACAATAAACCATGTATTGCAACCATCAACAACTTAATAATCAAACAACCATACCATAAAACCCATAAAACCAACACAATCATAAATTCCATAATTTTCCCCCAACACCAATATCCAAAAATAACTAAACCACATGATTACCTTAGCTCCTTAAACCCATGATGATCTTGCTCTCACTTCAATAACCCAACAAGAAGCTTGAATCAAAGGAATAAAAGAAAGGAATAAGAAACCTAGCTCTCCCTTGAGCTGAAGAATCGAGAAGTATGGAGGAAAATGAGGGCAATCTCTTGTATTTAATCACTTAAAATCTCAAAACACGACTTTACTGTTCATCGACCGCGGGTGCGCTTGCCCTTGGACCGCGGGTTCGCTACGCATACTGTACCACATCCAAAAATCTAAAAGAAACGACCGCGGGTGCGCAGCGTCTTCGACCGTGGGTGCGGTATCGCTTATGCCCAACCACCGCGGGTGCGGTGTCTTTTCCAGCGTGGGTGCAGCGTTCCTATTGTCCTATCACCGTAGGTGCGTTAGCTTTCCTGGCCTGGGTGCGGTGTCCCTTGAAGCCAACAATAAACTTTGCAACTAAAATCGAATCGCAACGTCGCTTCTCCTCATATTTTGGCAACGCTCTCAACAAGAAAGTTGCACCTCTATATCTTATCTAACCACTCCAATTGGCCTCATACCAATTGGCTCAACATTCAATCTATCAAAAATTTAATCGTAACGACGCTACAATATAACTACACATCATCTCTAATCAACAATACTATAAACCATAAATCGCAACTCTTAACATCAAAACTATACTTAAACTTGACCAAGGAGTCAATAAACATATTAAATCTTAAACCGTATCGTTCATCAAGATTGGATATTGCATTTACAGGGTTTAAGTGGCTGGTCTAGGGCTTGGGCTTGGTCAGTAGGGTCCCTAGGTGAGTTAGCTAGGGTTTGGCTCGAGGTGGCTCGGGCGTGGCTCGAGTAAATTGGGAGATGGCTCGGGTGGTTCGATAAGGTGTCTATTTAGAAAAATGAATCCATGGGTCCACGGGTGTGGCTCATGACTTTGAAGGGTAATATAAATATTAAAAATGCTATGTCTAAAATTTGGAATCAAAATAACGAGTTTTGGATTTATTCGGGATTTAATCGCCGCACGAAATGCTAATTAACGAGTTAATTGAAAAGCCTAGTTTTATGCCTTATAAAATTATGAAAAATTAGGTTTAAGCTTAAATAATTATTATAGGTCTAAGTTTTTAATTTGGGATTTTATATTAAGGTTTGGTTTAATTCGGGATTAAAACGCATTAATATGTTATATTTATAGAATAAATTAAAAGTCTAATCTTTGGGCTAAATAAAATTATGGGAAAATTAATTTAGGCTTAAATAATTTTTTGGGACATGTTAGAGTCAATGGAATCAAGAAAAAGTTAAAATCGAGGAATTTTACGTCTAGGGGTAAAACGGTCTTTTTACACCCAAAAATTAGTTAAAGTCATGACAATGCTCTAAATGCTTTTTTTTATGATATTATGATTATTTTTTAATTTTTATGAAATGTTCATGAATTAATTATGATTTTAAATATCTATAGGATTTTTATGATTTAAGGAAGACATTTAAAAGACATGTTGCATGCTTGGTTTCAAAAAAATAATATATGTTAAGCACGATTTTTTAAAGGGATAAGAATGTAAACGTTGAAGGAAGTGAAGTAATTGTGACTAATTCGATAATGTTGGAGATATCGTGAGGGTGACGGTCCTAGTAGTAGCCCGACGATCGTATTTTCATCATTAAGAATATGAGGTAACAATATGTGGTAACGGTATGTGGTAACGATAAAAATGGGAATATCGTGAGGAGAAAAGGTCCCAGAGGAAACCCATTTATGGGAAAAGGCCCCAGAGAGAACCTCGACGATCGTATTTCTATTCGAAAGAGGATAGGCCAAGGCCCAGTTGACCGGTGAGAGTGTTGTTGGTGTCCCCCGCCACCCAGTATTGCGGTTTCATGTAGATGGATCCATCGACTTTTTGAGGTTTAAGTAAAGTCACAATTAAGGATCTGAATTCCACATAAGGAAAAGGAAAAGAAAAAGGAAAATGTTTATGATCATGTTAAAGGTTTTATGTCATATTGAGGAAAAAAAAAAGTAAAAGTTTATGGTTGAATGTCATGAAAACAGTTATTTTTACGTAAAAGCATTTTTACTGTTGCATGTGGTTTTATATGTATTATTTGTTATAAAGATTATGGTGTCTTGAGTCTTTAGACCCACTAGGTGTGATAGATGCAGGTGAGGTTGAGGAGGTCTTGAAGGATGATTTGACTGAACTGAAGGCGCACACAACCCGAGGACCAGCGCTTATACTTTTTCCGCATTTACGACTTATGGCTCATGATTTATGTTAAAGATTTTAAGACAATTTATTTATGTTTTTTGAGAGAATTTTGAGAGGTTTAGTATGAGCTATACTTTTTCAACTTATTGCTTTTTAGGTTTGGTAAAACAGTTGACGATTTCATTTTATGACTATTGCACTTGATTTTTAAAATGCTAGTTGGTTGGTGTTTTATTTTAAAGGGGTAAAATATTTTATAAATGGTAAATGTACATGGCCGAAAATTGTGTATTTTAAAAAAAATAAAAATAAAATTTCTATTACTTTTAAAGCAATAAAAAGGGCAGACGTCTCAGTTTATCTCAGTCTATTTCAGTCCGATAAGTCTTCTTCAGTTCTAAGATCAGTTATGTGCTATAAATTTGGTCACTGTTCAGTTCTGTTTTGCATGCGATGACAAACTCTGAAACTTATAATTTTCCAATAATGTCCAATCTTGCATATGGGTAATCATATGATGATTATGCCGAACAACCATCCCTCAAAATTTTCAAGTGTTATCATTCATCGAGAGGAAAAGTCTAGAGTTATGATGGTACATGTAGTGACCCGTTCCAGAATCACCTACTAATCAGAACTTAAGCATGCAAAATTAACATTTAAAACTGAATCAGGTAATACAGCGGAAAAACAGTAATACAATCCAATCGAATCTGTAAGTACAAAATACTTAAACAACCAGATCGAACTAAATACCAAGAACGAATACCAATAACTACAAGTCAACCTCTGCCAGCTCCCATTCCACTCCCTCCTGGACCGTCCGACCTGAGACCTGCCCCATCGAATAGGGTGTCCAAAACAGAGATAAACCGAGGACGTGAGCATAAAACGCTCAGCACCGAACAATACAGAGGAGTACGACAACGTCGACCATACAATGCTTCAAACGGAGACATACCAATACTCCTATGAAAACTGTTGTTGTATGCAAACTCTATCAGTGGCAGATGATCCTGCCAAGCTGGCCCGAAATCCATCACACAAGATCTCAACATATCCTCAAGAGTACGAATAGTCCTCTCTGACTGACCGTCAGTCTCTGGGTGATATGCAATACTCAAACTCAAGGTAGTGCCCAAGGCTTGCTGAAAGCTGCCCCAAAATCTAGATGTAAATCGAGGATCTCTGTCACTAACGATACTCACGGGCACACCATGAAACCGTACAATCTCTTGAATGTACAACCGTGCCATCCGATCGAAAGTGAAATCTCTGTTATACGGAAGAAAATGGGCAGACTTAGTAAGCCGATCCACTACCACCCAGATAGCATCTCTATTCCCCACAGACATAGGCAAGTGAGTCACGAAGTCCATCGTGATATGCTCCCACTTCCACTCCGGAATAGGAAGATTCTGCAACAAACCTCCAGGTCGTCGATACTCAGCCTTCACCTGCTGACAGACTAGGCACTTGGAGACATACTGATAAACATTACGTTTCATACCTTTCCACCAAAATCGAGTCCTCAAATCCTTATACATCTTGTTGCTCCCCGGATGAACACTCAACTTGCTACGATGAGCCTGGGATAAAATCTCCTCCCTCAAAGTGTCATCTTCCGGTACAACAACACGACCAGATAAGCACAAAAGACCCATGGACTGATAGTGGAATCCAGAAGTATTATCTCCATCAGCCAACCGAGCTAATTTCTGAATCTTAGAATCAGACATCTGAGCATCTCTAATCCGAGAATACAAAACTGGCTCAGACAAAATAGTTAGTAGCTACACGGATACTCTCCGTTCCCTTCCGATGTTTACAATTGAATCCCATCGAACAGAAATCCTGAATAATCTCATATACAGCACAAGTCTGAAGAGCAGACAATCTCACCTTGCGACTAAGAGCATCGGCCGTGAGATTCGCAGATCCTGGATGATACTTGATCTCACAATCATAATCCTTGAGTAGATCCATCCAACGACGCTGACGCATGTTCAACTCAGCCTGAGTGAACAGATACTTCAAACTCTTATGATCAGTGAAAATCTCAAATCGCTCACCATACAGATAATGGCGCCAGATTTTCAAAGCAAAAACGATCGCTGCTAATTCCAGATCATGAACAGGATAGTTTTCCTCATGAGGCTTCAACTGTCTCGACGCATAAGCAATCACATGCTCATTCTGCATCAGAACACACCCTAGTCCCTGTAAAGAGGCATCGGTGTAAACACTGAAACCACCAGATCCAGACGGTAAAGCTAAAATAGGCGCAGATGTCAAACGTCTGCGAAGTTCCAAGAAACTCTCTTCGCACTCTGATGTCCACTCAAATGAAACATCTTTCCGAGTGAGCTGAGTGAGTGGCTTAGCAACCTGAGAGAAGTTGACAATGAAACGGCGATAATACCCAGCCAATCCCAGAAAACTGCGGATCTCGGCTACTGTCGTCGGACGCGACCAGTTCAATACCACTTCCACCTTGTTCGGGTCAACTGAAACTCCCTTGCTAGAAATGACATGACCAAGGAATACAACCCTGTCAATCCAAAACTCACATTTACTCAACTTCGCATAAAGCTGATTCTCGCGAAGTGTCTGTAAAATAATCCTTAAGTGTTGTACGTGTTCTTGCTGATCATGCGAATAGATTAAGATATCATCTATAAACACCACAACAAACTTATCCAAGAATTCCCGAAAAACCCGATTCATCAGATCCATAAAAACTGCTGGTGCATTCGTCACCCCAAAAGGCATAACCAGAAAATCATAATGCCCATACCGGGTCCTGAATGCAGTCTTCGATATATCTCCCTGATGAACCCGAAGCTGATGATAACCAGACCTTAAATCAATCTTGGAATACACAGAGGTACCTTGCAGTTGATCAAATAAATCATCAATCCGTGGCAACGGATACTTATTCTTTATCGTAGCACGATTCAACTGCCGATAATCTATGCAGAGCCGCATAGAACCATCCTTCTTTTTGACAAAAAGAACTGGTGCTCCCCACGGGGACACACTGGGTCGAATATACCCCTTGTCAAGAAGATCCTGCAACTGCTGTTTCAATTCTTGCATCTCTGATGGAGCTAAACGATAAGGAGCTCTAGAGATTAGTGCCGTGCCTGGCACTAAATCAATGCCGAAATCCACTTCCCGAACGGGAGGAAAACCAGGAATCTCCTCGGGAAAAACATCCGGAAAATCGCAAACCACTGGAATGTCGCTGATACCGACACTATCTGCGGACGAATCAATAGCATAGATAAGGTAGCCTTCCCCGCCCGACTCTAAAGCACGACAGGCTTTCAGAGCAGAAACCACAGGCATCGGGGGTCGCGCTCCCTCTCCATAGAAAAAACAACTGTCGCCCTCAACTGGACGAAACTGCACAAACTTCTGATAACAATCCACAGTAGCTCTAAACACAGTCAGCACATCTATTCCCAGAATGCAATCAAAATCCTCCATCGCAAGAATCATCAAATTAGCAGTTAAAACATTACCCTCAAACTCTAGAGGACAACCCAAAACTAGACGTTTAGCTAGCACCGAATGACCCATCGGTGTGGAAACAGATACCACAACGTCCAAAGAAGTGAAAGGTAATGCATGACGCTTAGCAAATCTCGCAGATATGAATGAATGTGATGCACCAGTATCAATGAGAACGTAAGCAGGTAATCCACATAATAAAAAAACACCTGCGATAACTCTGTCGTTCTCCTCAGCAGCCTGATCCTGGTTAAGAGCAAAGACCTGCCCTTGAGTACGCGGTCGGAGGTTAGAACCCTGAGTAGACTGTCCCTGCTGTGGCCTTTGATGAACTGAAGCCTGAGAACCAGATCCTGATCCTCCGCCCGTCTGTGGACAGTCTCTCTTCATATGGCCCATCTCACCGCATTTGTAATAAGCACCCGCAACTTTGCGACAACGCTCCGTCGGATGATCCTTCCCGCACTGCTGACACGGGCCCTTCTTCTTCCCAAAATGGTGAACTCCTCCAGATCCAGAGGAAGAAGAAGTAGATCCAGCCTTCTTGAATGCTTGGGCGCGGGGACCCAAAGAACTAGTAGGACGAGCAGACTGCATGGCTCGACCTCTCAGCAAACTGCCCTCAGCCTGGCGACAACGGTTCACAAGGCCCTCATACGATGTCGGATCATCGCAGACAACAACCCGATCATAAATCTCCTGATTGAGGCCCTGGAGAAAATGGTTATACTTGGCCCTAGCATTGTCACTGACATGTGGAACATACGGAAGCAACTCAAAGAACTTCTGCTGATACTCATCAACAGACAAACTTCCCTGCTTCAGATTGATCAACTCAATCGCCTTGGTCTGCAGAAGGGCTGGCGGAAAGTAAAGCAGCATGAAAGCGGCTCGGAAATCGGCCCAAAGAACTCGACCCTGTCGGTGAACTATTGGTGCAGAGGTAGACCTCCACCACTTGCGCGCACCACCCTCCAGCAAGAAATCAAGGGTATCAATCTGCTGCTCCGCCGAGCACTGAAAAGTCTTGAAGCAGCTCTCCATCCTCTCCAGCCAGTTCTCCGTAACATCCGGAGTCTCACCGCCCGAAAGAGGTTTCGGCCCCGTCTGCAAGAACCGATGCATACTAAAACTCCGAGGCTCATCACGACGGTGTTGACGACGTTCTCGATGCTCTCGACGACGCTCCCGATCGTCGCGGTCTCCCCAGCGTCCAATGCTGCCATGACTACTAGCATCGTCGTCAAAACCAGACATCTCTTAGCTACAAAAGTTACCAGAGATTAAACCCAAAAGAACAGTTCTAATCCCAAAATCTTAATGCATGCTCTGATACCATAAATGTAGTGACTCGTTCCAGAATCACCTACTAATCAGAACTTAAGCATGCAAAATTAACATTTAAAACTGAATCAGGTAATACAGCGGAAAAACAGTAATACAATCCAATCGAATCTGTAAGTACAAAATACTTAAACAACCAGATCGAACTAAATACCAAGAACGAATACCAATAACTACAAGTCAACCTCTGCCAGCTCCCTGTCCACTCCCTCCTGGACCGTCCGACCTGAGACCTGCCCCATTGAATAGGGTGTCCAAAACAGAGATAAACCGAGGACGTGAGCATAAAACGCTCAGCACCAAAAGCATGAGTATACAAGACTATGACATGCATGTATGCAAAATGTACTGGATACCAGGATCTGGGTATAACGAAATACTGCTCAGGTAAATGACGTCAAGGTATGTAGCACTCTGCGCCGTCGCACCAGGAGGTGGCTCCCATACCAAAATAAACCTGTGGATATACCGGTGACCTGACCACCGTCGGCCAACGGGGTCCAACCATCCACAACAAACGAGGGCTGACCACCCTCTCAACAGGCTATCTCAAAGATAATCAGGCTCAACATGATTATGCAAATGCCGCATAATAAACCATGCATCATATGACAGATAATAATGCAACATATAAACATGCAACACATAGCAAAGTATACTCAATCCTGCTATCTCGGATAGTACTTTCGTACCTCAAACCAGTAGATCCTAGCAATCAGCCCTAGAATCAAGCCTGCGTCCGTAGTCAGCCCACTGATGCCGCTAGCTCCCAACTAGAGCACAACTCCGCTACAAAACCAGTAGCTCCCGCTAGTGCCTAAACCTCGGGAAAAGACTAGAAACCCATCAGAAACGACTAAAACGCTCTGGAACACTCCGAATTGGCGAGTAACAAATGAAGCCTCGCGCCTCTATTTATAGACAACGATCGGTAGATCCGATCCACTTCGGACGATCCGATCCGGCACACTTCGGACGATCCGAACCCTGATCGGATGATTCGAATCCTGCATGTCTTCCACGTGTCCAGCCACCTGTCTTCGGACGATCCGAACCCTGATCGGACGATCCGAACCTTGCATGTCTTCCACGTGTCCAGCCACCTGTCTTCGGACGATCCGAACCCTGTTCGGTCCTTCCGATCCCACCGAAATAATATTTAATCCAATAATTAACTCAATTTAGGCATCGGGATACTACAGTACATTATTAAGACACGGCACAACACTAAGGCTCTACATACTAGGATTATGCTTTGACTCGTTTACCAACTCTACGAGGGTCACAAGGTAGCGAGGTTGGGTGCAATTACGACATGTATAGGAGCCAGTGCATTGTAGTCGAGAATTCACCGTTCACCCGCGGGTGTGGATATCCTATGTGATCTAACGAAATAGTAATTCATGAAATCTCTAGACATAGTGTAAGATGTACATTAGAGACAATAATGCTCCAGTTTTGCATGCGATGACACTATGAATAATTCATAAATGTATCATATAGTTATCGAATCTAATATGCAACCCTCGATGAACTAATTGTTGCAGATTTGATTGCGATATATGAGATGAATGGACTGTACTGTACGTTAATAATAATCGTTTGGTTCTTGCAGGAACTATCAATGATACCTAGGGAATCATGGGGCAATGCTACTAGGCGCTCTTACCATGATTCGATGATTTTAATCAGAAAACTATTTATGACATTCTAATGATCAAATGTTGGTACATAGAATAGGGCAAATTAGGTTAAGCCCGAATAAAAGACAATGTCCTAAATCACAAAAAGTTGCGAACACATGGCAACCTGTATCTCTGAACCATTGAGGGTCACACAAGTACTGAATCATTTGTTCTCGTTGAGACAATACATTCAAATAGTTGAATTTATATAAAATTATGAGATAGTAAATTCAAGGAATTGAATTTATGATAATTAAAATTTGGAGACTGATTAATATAAAAAAAATGTATATTTATTAAATGTTTTGTATAATATTTTGTAGTTTAAATTGTATAAAATATTTAAGTTTTATAATATTTTGTATAAAAAATATATTTGTCGTATAATTGTATTATTTTTGTTATTTTACAGGTTTGGAAAAAGCAGCACAACTTTGGCTTGAAAATGATAATGAGATGAAACTTAAAATTGTATAAAGTTAATTTCAATGTCCACAATATTGATGAAAAACTTGGGATAAATTTCTTCTCACAATTGAGGTCAAATTGAGCAACAAGTGAAAGTGATACCAATGGAATTACAGTTTTACCAAGTGTATACTTGCTTAAAAAATATAAAGTTTTATTCAGAAAGGTCAGGTATGAACAACATTTGTTATGTGGAAAAATTTAATATGTGGCAAGATTGTCAAAGATAAAGTGGAAGATGCAATAAAGACTTGGACCATTCATGAAGAAAAAATTGCACAAATTATATGTTAGACTTAATTTGATTGTGGTGATGATAGTCAAAACCAGTAGGTCACGATAGCTAAAACCAGAAGACTACATAAAAGCAGAAGCTATAGTATCGCGTTAACAAAATCAGTACTCTTCGAGTACATATCTGCTTAGAAAAACCAAAATCAGAACGTAACTTTATAAGTAAAACTTAGTTTAAGCAGAAGTAACTTAACGCCTTTTACTTGATCGTTGCTATCTTAAATGTTACCGTTACTTTACCTAGTACAAGTATTAATTGCACCATTAATGCTGTACGAAGTTATTTAATACGCCTTACCCATTTTGGTATAAAGCAAAGATTGATTATTATGAAAGCTTTCTGCAGGAACCTTTTTAGGTAATAAAGCTGATTCTATCAGAAGTCTAAATAAGCCGTTTTGTTTACGTTGGACTCAAGCTTTCTATATATAAGAAGATCAATTCTTTATAGAAAACAACGTTATTATCTATATCATCACAACGATTATTCCAACGCGAGTTTGAGCTATCATCAACTAATACTTATCTTCAAAGCTCAACATACTGAAAAGCAGCACATGCTTTATCATCAATATCCAATCTTCTGATGCCATTTTGTGAGGTTACTGTTTCATAACTCTCTTCAAGCTAAAACACTTCACTATATCATTAAGAACAGTTTATAAACGGGAAAAGAGTCTTTTCTAGAACTTTGTTGCATTCATTTTTACGGATTTGTGTAACTAAGAATTTTAGTAGGCTAAGGGTAAGCCCTACTGAAGTGGGTATGTACAAGTATTGTACTATAAATCCAAAGTATTTTAGTAATACCTTCTGGAAACAGAAGAAGGGAGACGTAGAATATTTTATCTTCGAACTTCCAGAAACAACCACTGTTCTACTGCCTACTGTTTTATTATTTCTCATCGTACTCCATTGGATCGTTTCCGCACTTATTGTGATCTATTGGACTTACATTTGAACAAGACCAACTATAATTTCTAACAAGATTTTAGCACCCTTTGAAAAATTGTTGATCAAAGGAAAGAGTTTATTCACCCCCCTCTAAACTCCTTATCGATCCCTAACAAGTGGTATCAAAGCAGATTTTTCTTGTTCTAGATATTTACAACATATATGGCACATTTAAGCAAAGTTCCTATGTTTTCAAAAGAAGACTTCGATGACTGGAAGATCTACATGCAAGCTCATCTTGCAGCTCAAGACGATGACATGTGGTTTGTCATCACAGATGGTCCCCTGAAAATTTTAAAGCCAAATACAGCTGTTGTAAACTAAGTTTCGGTGTTTGACAAATTGCGAACCAAATGATTATGCAAATAACTGAACACGAGAAAACTGAACTACGAAACTGAATGCGCAACTAACTATTAGCAGTTGTAATCCTTACTAGCTATCGCCCATCAGCTGATCTCTCAGCTCTACGCGTCATTAGTTGAGAACGAAAATCGACAAATAGTACAACAGACTGCAACTAGTAGTGGAATGCCGTATTTCAGAGTTTGCAGTGTACGATTGTCAGAGAATATCGACGTGGCAATCAACGGATATAAAGATTAAAATGTTATTTAATATTACCATTGAGAGGGAAGCCTATAAATAGGTGAAGAGGGTAGTTGAGAAATATAACACGCGAACTACTATTCTATTCAAGCTTGCTGTTACTCTGCTAAAATCACTACTCGTATTTGAATATCAAGAGCTCATTCTTATCATATTTATCATTACCAATCAAGGCTACCTTTACGAGCTAGTTAGCACTTTGATATCTTTGTTAGATTTATATTGAGTTGTGTTATATTCAGTCACACTGTAAAAGCTTTTGTGAACTAAGAGTTTCAGTTTGGCAGTGTTAAGTCCAAATTGAAGTGGGTCAGTACAACGTTTGTATTTGATAAAAGTCTTTTAGTGAAAATCCTATCTTCGTGATAGAAGGGATGACGTAGGAGTTATTCTATTCTCCGAACATCCAGAAACAAATCGAGTGCACCTTATTTCAGTTACTATCAGTTATTCTATCTTTCATTCAGTTTACTTCCGCAATTGTAATTCAGTTAAACTGATCGTTATCGACTGACGAGATACCGACTGTTAGTTTGTTACTAAACTGAACCCATTATTCGAAAAGAATACATAATTCGTGAGTGTTTATTCAACCTTCCTTCTAATCACTTATCACATATTAACCGATCCTTTCAAGTGGTATCAGAGCGGTTGTATCTTGTCTCAGAATATTTCTACTCAAACTATTCATTATGTCTTCCTTCAACAAGATCCCAATGTTTTCCAGAGAAGACTTCGATGATTGGAAAATCAGGATGCAGTCTCACTTAGCTGCACAAGACGATGATATGTGGTACGTCATCACTGACGGACCAATGAAGATTCTGAAAGCCAACACAGTAGTTGCAATCACCGATGGGGCACCTCATAGAATTGAAAAGCCCAGAGATGATTGGACTGCTGAGGACAAAATAAAAGCAAATTTGGATAATGTGGCAAAGGATATACTGTACGAAACGCTGGATAAAATAACTTTCAGCAAGATCAAAATGTGCCAGACGGCTAAAGAAATTTGGGAAAAGCTGATCCAGCTTTGTGAAGGAAATGAAAAACCAAAGAAAATAAACTTTCTGTTGTTGTTCAGAAGTTTGATAATATCAAGATGAGAACTTGAGAATCGATGCATGATTATGAAGAAAGAGTCAGCTGTATCATCAATGAACTAAATGCACTTGAAAAAGTGTATACCAACAAAGAAGTTGCATTAAAAGTGATCAGAGGTCTTCCCAAGGAGTGGGACGTTAAGACCATGGCAATGAGGGAGTCCAAGTATCTAAACAAGGTTGAGCTTCATGACCTATTTGATGATCTGAAATAATATGAGTTTGAGCTGCAAACTCAAGAAGGAGAACCCTCTACTACAACAGTCACAACTGCCTTAGCTGCTGTTAGAACAGAACCAACTGGTTTAGTCGAGAAGGTTGCTGATCAACTAAGCAATGATTCCATGTTATTGTTCATCAAAAAATTTGGAAGGTTCATCAGGAAAAATCAAGGGAACTTCTAGAAGCATTATCAGTAAAACAATTCTAAAGAAGAATCAAATGCTTGCTACAACTGTGGCAAACCCGGTCACTTCATTGCTGACTGTCCCAAAACAAAGAAGGACAGTCAAGGCTCTACTGAAAGAAAGAAGAAGTCATATGAGCACAAGAGGAGACCCAATGATGATAAGAAGTCTTTCAGGAAGAAGCACGGGGTGCTCTTAGCTGAAGAGAGTAAATCAAAATGGGTAGAAACTGACAGTGAAGAGTCAGAGCAAGAAACCTCATGCAGTTCCAGTGATGGTGAAGAGGAAGTGAAGTGTCTAATGGATGGTGATACAGAAGTGGAGTCAAGCAGTCAACAGGTATTTGACTTCACCTCAACTGATTTCACTAGAGAAGAACTCATTTCAACTCTTCATGACATAGTTAACGAGTACCACAAGCTTGCCTTATCTTTTGAAAAGGCCAGAGCAAAGCAAAATGATCCCATAGACAATAAAACTAAAACAGATGTATCAGTTGATGTGTTGAGTCTAAAAGGAGAAATTGCTGAGCTCAATGCTGAAAGAAGCAGGAACCAATCAATGATTATTCAAAAGTTGATGCTTGAATATTCAAAGCAAATTGAGCTTATTCAGGCTTGGAACAAATCATCTGTTGCATTAACTGAAATACATAACTCACAGAAATCAGTTACTGATAAAACTGTTTTAGGGTTCAGTAACCAAGATGAAATGTCTTCCAATGATACTCGACCATAACTGAATATGGATAAAGGGAAATACATTCACTTTGTCAAATCAGTTGCGGTACAAGAACAAACTGATCCAAGTAAACTTGTTGAACAACCTACTGAAAGTACGAACAAGGCTAAAAGATATGGTATTGGTTATAGCAGAAAAGTTTTAACTAACTAACGCAGTCAGTCGTCAAAAAGATTCAGCAGGAATTATTCAAATGGCTACTCCAATTACTATAACAACAAGCCAGTTCAAAAAAGATATCGGCCGAACAATCAGTTGAAGAAAGCAAGATCACATGTTGTCTCACATGCACACTACACACCAAGCACACACAAATCGAGAAAGACAATCTGGAATACAGCAACTGGACAGTCAGTTAGACTAATCCAAGTCTTGATTCTTAAAGGACTAATCAATTTTGGACCAAAATAGAAAAGGGTTCCAAAATTATATCTTTTATGTGATTGTAGGTAACAGGTACAAGCAAGGAATCAATCTGGTACTTGGATAGTGGATGCTCACGACACATGACAGGAGATGCAAATTTTTTATCTCAACAGATCAAGTATACTTGTCCATACATCAATTTCGGAGATAATTCCAAAGGTAAAACCGTGGGTAAGGGTAAGCTTATCCATGGTAACTTTATCATTAATGATGTTTTATTAGTTGAGAATCTCAAGTACAATCTGATTAGCATTAATCAGTTATGCGATAATGGATTCTCAGTTCAGTTTGACAAACATACTTGTTCAGTCAGACATGCAACTGATGAGGTCATACTAACTGGCAAACGGTGTGGAAATACTTACAAAGTTAGTTGGAATGATCAACCTTATGCACCAGTATGCTTCATTGCTTCAAAATCTTCTAAAAGCTGGTTGTGGCATAAGAGATTAAACCACATGAACTTTAAATCTATTGCATATCTGAGTAATCACGATCTTGTCACTGGTTTGCCCAAAATGGATTTTACCAAAGATAAAATTTGCTCAGCATGTCAGTTTGGTAGACAAGTTAAATCTTCTTTTATAAACAAGGGTCGTAAATCTTCTTCCCAATGCTTAGAGCTGTTACATATGGATCTATTTGGTCCAATACCAGTCATGAGCTTAGGGAGAATGAAATATACCTTGGTGGTTGTAGATGATTTTTCAAGATTTGCTTGGGTTATTTTTGTCAAATCCAAAGACCAAACTGCTACTCAACTGATCAAGCTTTTCAAAAGAATATTAAATGAGAAATCAGATGGAATTGATAGAATCAGATCCGATCGAGGAACTGAATTCGTCAATCAAATTCTTCCAAATTTTTTAGAAAATGTTGGAATTAAGCATGAGCTCTCAGCAGCTAGAACTTCTCAGCAAAATGGTGTAGCTGAGAGGAGAAATTGAACGCTTAAAGAAGCTGCTAGAACAATACTTACTGATTCTAGTATTCCTCGAAGGTTTTGGGCAGGGGCAGTAAACACTGCGTTTTAAACTCAAAACAGATCGATGATTAATAAAAATCATTTGAAAACACTTATGAGATATAGCATGAACGAAAAATTGTGGTTTCTTACTTCAAAATATTCGTCTGCAGATGTTTTATTTTTGACAATGGCAAAAATCATTTAAAAGCCTTTGATGCTAAATCTGCAGAGGGAATATTTTTGGGATATTCGTCAGTTAGCAAAGCTTATAGAGTCTTTAACAAGAGCACACTAAATGTTGAAGAGTCTATACATGTTGTTTTTGATGAAACTGTACTAACTGATAAGCTAACTGATCCAGTTGAGCTAGTTGATCGATTTACAGATATCAATTTGGAAGATGATAAAGAAGAAGAAAATCATATCAATCGAGATAATCTTCAAACACCTGAACCAGAAGTGTTAGATCAACCAGTTGAACAGGAAGCTGTTCCTGATAATCAGTTGGAAGAGCCTATTGAGAATATTCAATTACCAACTGATGCATCAACTGAAACTGAAAACATTCAGTTGCCTACTGAAGTGATTGCTGATACAGAAGCAACAAACGCTGAACTCAGATGGAAGAAATAACATCCTCCAAAATTGGTGATAGGTAATCCATCTGACCAGGTAAGAACAAGAAATCAAATGCTCAATTTATTTATTCATTTGGGTTTTGTTTTGCAATTGGAACCAAAGAAAACTGATGAAGCTCTTACTGATCCAAACTGGACAAATGCAATGCAAGAGGAGCTGAATCAGTTTACCCATAACAATGTCTGGAACTTAGTTCCAAGACCAGTTTCAAAAACTATTACAGGTACAAAAAGGGCGTACAGGAATAAACTGAACAAAGATGGTTCAGTTGTGCGCAACAAGGCGAGACTGGAAACACAAGGATATAGGCAAGAAGAAGGAATTGATTATGATAAAACGTATGCACCAGTTGCAAAACTGGAAGCTATCAGAATATTCATTGCCTATGCATCATTCAAGAACATCAAAGTCTACCAGATGGATGTAAAGAGTGCATTCCTAAATGTCCAGTTGCAAGAAGAAGTCTATGTTGAACAACCTCCAGGTTTTGTCAATCATCATTTTCCCGATCATGTCTACCATTTGAACAAAGCCTTATATTTTCTTAAACAAGCTCCAAGAGCTTGGTATGAAACTCTTTCAAAATTTCTAACTGATCACGATTTTTCTGTTGGATTAGTTGATAAGATATTGTTCAAATTTTCAAAGAATGATCACATTTTACTCGTTCAAATTTATGTTGATGACATCATATTTGGGTCAACTAACCCCAAATTATGCGAGAAATTTTCTAAGTTGATGCAGGAAAAATTTGAAATGAGCATGATGGGTGAACTGACATTCTTCCTTGGATTACAAGTGAAGCAACTGGAGACAGAAACTTTTATTAGTCAAACTAAACACACAAAAGAGTTGTTGAAGAAATTTTGCATGGAATCATATTCAGCTACAAGTACTCCCATGAGCTCATCAGTAAAACTGGACAATGAACAAGGGGGAATATCAGTTGAGGTGACACTTTACAGAGGGTTAATAGGTTCATTATTGTACATAACTACTAGTCGTCCTGATATTGTATTTGTTGTCTATATGTGTGCTAGATTTCAGGAAAATCCTATGCAATCACATTTTTCAGCTGCCAAGCGTATCTTAAAATATCTTAAGGGCACACAAAATGTTGGGTTATGGTATTCTAAAGACTCATCTTTCAATTTAGTTGGATATTTAGATGCTGATTATGCAGGATGTAAGCTTGATCGTAAAAGTACAAGTGGATCATGTCAGTTTCTAGGATACAGACTGATCTCATGGTTCAGCAAGAAGCAAACATCCATAGCAACTTCCACAACAGAAGCATAATACCTTGCTGCTGGAAGCTGCTGTGCTCAACTGTTCTGGGTTCAGCAACAACTGAGAGATTATGGGGTTGATGCTAAAGAATCGCCCATATTTTATGACAATACAAGCACGATTGCTATTACCTACAATCTAGTTCTTCACTCGAGGACCAAGCACATAGATGTCAGGCATCACTTCATCAGATATCATGCATTGAGGAAGGACATCAGAATGGAATACGTCTCAACTGAACAACAAGCAGCTCATATCTTCACCAAACCATTGCCCGAGACTAAGTTTTCTCACTTTCGCAATATACTTGGATTAATTGATTTATCCTAATCAGTTTTACTGTTAATTAATTTGTGTCATCTGTCAGTTCTATTGTTATTTACTGTTCATTCAGTTCGTCTTTCATCCATTTGAATGTCAACTGATGCCAGTTAGTTTTTTGGCAGTTATTATGTTCACTTTGTCTTTTATCCATTTGAATTTAAACTGAGGTCAGTTAATGATTTGTCAGTTAATCATTTGTCAGTTATTATGTTCAGTTTATGAATTACTTATCAACTGATGAGATTAACTATTGCAGGAAAATAAAAGACAAAGATAAACTGAAATATCATTTCATTCATTTAAAAAATTGGAACGGATTACATCGAAAAATTCTTCCTCAATAAAAGACCTCCACTTGTTCAACCAACGGGTTAAATCTCCAATGGAAGTCTTGAGGAATCTATCAGAGTCAGCTATATGCTCCAGGATCTTCCTTTCCTTGTGGAGCATCAGCTGGTAGACATAGTCATCTTCAAAGATGTCCACCGACTCGGCAACGTGCAAGCGTTCCCGATACTTCTCCAGTTTTGCCACCAGTCTGGGAGTGGTAGCCATCCCACACTTCTGGAGAAACTGTAGTCCTTGAAGCTCCTCCCAGTAGCGAAGGATTTTATGGAAGACTTCATCCTCCATCTCAACTTTTTATTTTTCAGAGCTGAGCTCATGAAATCCTCAGCCATGTCTGGAGTCTTTGAGCAACCTGCACCTGCCATTCTAGCTGCTGAATATTACTTTTTGATATGTTTAAGACTAACTGAGCTACTCTTATTTATAGCATAAGGTCGAGGAAGATGAAAGGACAAAGTCATTACAGCAGACGATTGACCTTCTAAGCATCAGATTTTATTTAATTCGTCTTGCTTAAATTTCTCGTAATCTTTATATGCATTTATTAAGGGGGAATATTGGTTTAAAAGGTTAACTGAGAAGACATCAGTTAGTAATTCTTCAACTGAAAAGACACAGTTTTACAACTGATCGTTCAGCTGATTATTTCACTAATCTTCTCACATAAGTTAACAAATTAACCATCTTTATTCCAAATTTAGCGACGTGACTGATTATCAAAGCATTAAATGCTATCCTTCAGCAAATTATAGGTTGAAACGTAGACCCTTTTAATCCATGTATTTTCAACACGATTTTACCACACGTACACACGTATTTTATTCAGAATTTCCTGGACTGGCACGTGTCTAATAATTTGAACAGTCACGTACATCAGTACTTTACCCACTTCATTTCAGTTCTTTTTCCTTACGCTTACCAAAAATCTTCAGAACAAAAGCAAATTCAATCTTTTTTTTCGCAGGAAATCATTCACTTCAAATGGCAAATCAAATTCCCGCTCACATGTTGATTGCTATGGCTATCAACTTTGGATCAGTTCTATCAGTCGGAGAAGCCCATGTCAAAAATGTTTTTCTGAAGCTAGAATCAGCTGGACAGAGGACATTTTTGGGGCAATCTTCACAAGAGATCTACCTGAAGGAACTTCAGGACTTCTACATTAATGGAAATATCAATTCTGATGGAAGCATCATCTCTACTGTCAATGGTCAGTTGTTGACCATCTCTGAAGATTCTTTTGGAGAAATGTTCTTGTTGCCTTCTGATGGACTGGCACATCTTGCTGAAGTCAAAGCATCTGATGTCGAAGAGATGCAGACTCTCCTCTCTGTTGATGGACGGAAAATAAAGGTTTCCGATCCAAAGATGGAACTGAAGCATGAAGTTCAGTTACTGGCTGATATAGTAGCCAAGGGGCTTTTGGCGAAGGCAGGATCTTTTGCTGCTCTAACTTTGGAGAAATTTCAAGCCATTACTGTAATCATGGATGGACGAAGACTTAACTGGAAGCACCTTAATTTCCACATCTTGAAGAATATGTTTCAATCCACCAAGCAGTCCAAAGGATTTGCTGTTCAGCTTAGTTATTTGATGAAAGTCAAAAGGTTGGTGGCTGATGATTCAAAGAGATCATCAAAAATCAAAGTTTTCAATGCCAAAAATGTTCAGCCACCAAAGACTAAACTGGACATCTCTCCTGATCAGTTTGTTAAGATCAAAAAGGAGATTGAGACTCAGCAGGCTGCTCCCAAGTCAGTTAAAAAGGCCAAGACTCTCGCACAACTGAAGACTACCAAGAGAAAACTGATCGTCAGTGGATCGGATTCTGAGGAAACACCTTTTCAGTTGATTACCAAGAAACAAAGGACTCAGAAGACAAAGCCAATACCCTTGATTGAATCTTTACCAGCTGAGAGATTGAAGTAATCAGATGCTCAACAGCCTATTCATGCTATTCCGTTGAAAGCTATTCCAGCTGATGTTTAACATGAAGATCAGTTACCTCCACCAACTAATCCATCCGAGAAGGTCGTCACTGCTGCTGGTAAAAAGAAGAAATCAGCAAGAGGGTCAGCTCCTTTAATCAACATCAAACGACCTACATTTCTTGCTCCTGCTCGTCCAAAAGGAATCATAATTAAGGAATGAGTGGACACTAATCACTCTGGACTGAACATTCCACGCATTCTTTCTGATGAGAAAGGAAAGGGCCAGTTGATTGAAGAGCCCAGGCCATCAAATGCCATTCAGACTCACATTAACCTCATCTGGGAACAGGTCAATGCTTTTGCTGAATCAAAACTGAATGTTTATGCGTGGACGAGGTTTAGAACTCACACTTTTTCTAAACAGATGAAAAAGAAGTCAAAGCTGAATACTTTCATCAAATTGGAAGCGACTGTTCTCAGAATGGTCAAAGCAGCTACAATATTTCAGGCATTGGGGAGAAAAAACTTTTTCTTTTATCAAATCAGAGCCAAGAATTTGGGCCAACTGATTGAAAAGCTGAAGAGCAACTACATTCCCACTAGTCCAACTGCTTATAATGATCGAGCTATTCTCACTCAACTGGACAACTATTTTATTGTTCTGCAATCACAGATAAAGTTCTGGGAAATGGATCTAGAGCTAATCAATCATGAAGGCACTCCAGAAGATGAAAAAGATGATTCGCATCTCAGCATAACGAGCCATCCTCGGAACATGAGGCGATTACAACTGAAGAGCCAGTCCAGAATGTGCCTCAATCTTCTGCTGCTGATCATCAAATATATTCAGAAGCTGACTTGACACTCGCTAATATTGATGAAGTCATTCAGTCAATGGTACAAGATTCTCAATCAGATGAACCTATTTCTGAATCAGTTGATCACTCCACTGATCAAGCAGCTCAAGAGGCTCCTATCTTAAATAAAAAGCCCGCTCAGCATGTTGTCTCTGCTGAAACTGATGATCAAACTGATGTGCCAGCTCAGTCACCAGATCGAGAAATTGCTGACACTGTGGAGGCTCAGTTGCTCATTATTGAAAATTTACCAACTGAAGAGACATCACGAGTCTCAGCTGATTATCAAACAAAAACACCAGTTCATATTCAGCATGATAGTTCATCTGCTGCTCAGGATCAGTCTTCACCTCCTCAAGTTCAAGAAGAAGTCACTGAAACAGATGCTCCAGTAAAAACTATTGCTGAAACAATAATATCTGACAGGACCTTGGTGGTCTTTGATCAAGATTCAAAGGAACAGGAACCTGGAACGTCTGGACAATCACCTCCTCATTCATCCACAGATTTTGACTTAGTTCTGGAAGAAATTCAGGATCTTCAGAATAACATGAATCAGATGATTACTACCATCAACAAGATTCGGCATACTCAACTAGCTCACACTCTGAAGCTAGAACATTCATTCAACTCAGAGAAACTAAAGGCAATTCAAGTTGTTGTAACCTCTCTCTCTCTCTCTCTCTTACTGTGGATGAAATTCAAAAGAATAGAGGTTTAGCTAAGAGTCTCACCGCAACTCAAGACTCAATTAGCAAACGAGTTGAAGGTCTGGAGACGTCTGTATCAAGAAAAATAGACTTGCTGCAAACCACAATGCTTTGTGATGTCTCCAGCATATCCACTACTGCCAACATCCTATAAACTGATGTTCGAAGATTATCTTCGAACTTCCAGAAACAACCACTGTTCTACTGCCTAATTTTTTATTATTTCTCATCGTACTCCATTGGATCGTTTCCGCACTTATTGTGATTTATTGGACTTACATTCGAACAAGACCAACTATAATTTCTAACAGGATTTTAGCACCCTTTGCAAAATCGTTGATCAAAGGAAAGAGTTTATTCACCCCCGTCTAAACTCCTTATTGATCCCCAACAAGTTGTATCAAAGCAGATTTTTCTTGTTCCAGATATGGCACATTTCAGCAAAGTTCCCTTGTTCTCAGAAAAAGACTTCGATGACTGGAAGATCTGAATGCAAGCTCATCTTGTAGCTCAAGACGATGACATATGGTTTGTCATCACAGATGGTTCCCTGAAAATTTTAAAGCCAAATATAGCTGTTGGAAACTAAGTTTCGGCGTTTGAAAAATTGCAAATCAACTGATTATGCAAATAACTGAACACGAGAAAACTAAACTACGCAACTGAATGCGCAACTAACTATCAGCAGTTATATTCCTTACCAGCTATCGCCCAGCAGCTGACCTCTAAGCTGTACACGTCATCAGTTGAAAACGACAACCGACAAATAGTACAACAAACTGTGACTAGTAGTAGAACGCCGTATTTCAGAATTTGTCGTGTACGATTTGTTAGAGTAGGTGCCCGTCGAGCCAAGTGTTGGCCGAGTGTTCACAATGAAACTCTATGTATAAGCAATCTTTATTTTAGTAATATTTGATATTATTATTTTGGCACATCTTTATCTGTATACCCATGCTAGTTGCATAGATAAAGCCCTTGAATATACAAATAGTAGAAAGAATATGAGATGCTCATATGATGAGTATCATGAAACTCATGTTTGTAATACTGTATATTCTAAACGGTTCCTAGTCGATTCAGCCGCCACTAAGAAGGATATAGGCCGCTCGAGTTCGAGACTAGTATCTGCGATGTGAGTACCATGTTTCATTGGTAGGGGACATTGTGATGTCCGAACATGCAGATAGGTGCTCCTTGTAGAGTGCACTGAACAACCCTCCATAAAAGGACTTTCCAAGTGGTTGTCTCTTATCGAGTGGAAATGTCCTAGTTTATGGTTGTACAGAATTAGTCCTTATGACCCGGGACAACATTGAGACTCTATGTGCTAGAATTACACTTTGACTTGTTTACCGACTCTTATGGGGTCATCAGGTGGCAAGGTTGGGTGTTCTGTCGAAACACATAGGAGTCGATGCATTGTAGTCGGGGATTCACCGCTTACCTTCGGGTATGGATATCCTATGTGTTATCATGTGTATGTTGATCGAAATCTCTGGCCAGATTATGGTTGTAATTATGAAAGGTGTTTCATAGATTACACCATCGATGCAACTACGACATGACACATAGTATCGATTCATTCACAACTCTCGATAAACCAATGGTTGTCGAATCGATCGGGATATATGAGTTGAAGGGACCGTACTGTACGCTAACCATAATTGAATGGTTCTTGCAGGCACTATCATTTGATACCTAGGGAATCATGTAAGCGATGTTGCTAGGCGTTTAACATGATTGGTTGGGTACTATCAGACTTGAGTTCTGACGTTCTTATTATCAAGGTGTTGATAAGTAAGAATGGAGCAATTGGGGTATGCTCATATAAAGACATGTTTAGTCCGAATCACATAGAGATGTGAACCCACGGCTAGTCGTATCAATGAACCATTGAGGGCCACACAAGTGCTAGCTTTCTAGATCCCGTTGAGAAGTAAAATAGTTCAATGTGTTGAACGGCTTATAAAGGGGTTTATAAGCGTAAATAAAATTAGAAGTATGACTTCTATAAAGGAGAAAATAGTTCAATGTGTTGAACGGCTTATAAATGTGTTTATAAGCGTAAAGAAAAATAGAAGTATGACTTCTATGAGAGAAATGTAAATTTTGATTTTTGGAAGTGTTCCTAAATTAAAATTTGGCCAAAAGAATAATGTATTTGAAAATTGTGATTTTCATACACATTATTATGGACTTAATTATATTAATTCAAGTGTTGAATTAATTAAACACTAGTGGACCTATTAGAGTCCGAATAATTAAATTAATTCAAGTGTTGAATTAATTAAATAACATTGGGCCTTGTAGAGCTCAATTGGAAATAATTATTTAACTAGTGGGTTTGAGTAAAATCAAGTAAGGATTAATTGGGCTCAAATGTGTTTGAGACAATTTAAATAAAGTCCATGGGCCCTTGTAAATTGTTACAAGCCCACATGCAAAGCATGCTTGGAAGGTGAAGGGTTGGGTAATTCTTTTCATTAAAAAATTGGATGGCATGCAAAAGTGAGTGACTACTTTTTCACACACCAAGACAACTCATTCCCTTCCTCCCCTTCTCTCTCATGGCCGAAACTTAGAGCCAATTTCTCTCCTCCATTTTTCTCTCTTTTGTTCTTCAATTGTTGGAGATCAAAAACACTTCTCTTTGAAAAATCCTCTTAATTTTCTAGTGCAAATTAAGAGGGGATCTTCCTAGTTAGTGGTGGGCTTGATTTTGAAGGAAAGAAGGAGACTTGGAGGCTTGTAGATCTTTCTTGCCATACAAGAGCTTTGTTGTTCAACAACAAAGTTGGAGCCATTACATCAATCTATAAGATTGATAGGTAAAACTATTTCTAACACCCTATGTATGACTTGTATGGTGTTTATTGTATTTGTTGCACAAAACTTGGGGTGGCCGATTTTTTGTATGAAAAATTAAAAATTTTTGACTTCCGTTGCGCTTCCGGCCACTGTAACCGATCCGCTTTCACGATTGTCAGAGAATATCGACGTGGCAATCAACAGATATAAAGATTCAA
Source organism: Primulina eburnea (assembly GCF_022965805.1). Classification (NCBI taxonomy): domain Eukaryota; kingdom Viridiplantae; phylum Streptophyta; class Magnoliopsida; order Lamiales; family Gesneriaceae; genus Primulina; species Primulina eburnea. The sequence continues at coordinate 20,979,702 of NC_133105.1, forward strand.
ATGTTATTTCATATTACCGTTGAGAGGGAAGCCTATAAATAGGTGAAGAGGGCAGCTGAGAAATATAACACGCGAACTACTATTCTATTCAAGCTTGTTGTTACTCTGCTAAAATCACCACTCGTATTTGAATATCAAGAGCTCAATCTTATCAGATTTATCAGTAGCAATCAAGGTTACCTTTACGAGCTAGTTAGTACTTTGAAATCTTTGTTAGATTTATATTCAGTTGTGTTATATTCAGTCACACTGTAAAAGCTTTTGGGAACTAAGAGTTTCAGTTTGGCAGTGTTAAGTCCAAACTGAAGTGGGTCAGAACAACGTTTGTATTTGGTCAAAGTCTTTTAGTGAAAATCCTCTCTTCGTGATAGAAGGGGTGACATAAGAGTTATTCTATTCTTCGAACATCTAGAAACAAATCGTGTGCACTTTATTTCAGTTACTATCAGTTATTCTATCTTTCAATCAGTTTACTTCCGCAACTGTAATTCAGTTAAACTGATTGTTATCGATCGACGAGATACCGAGTGTCAGTTTGTCACTAAACTGAACCCATTATTCGAAAAGAATACATAATCCGTGAGTGTTTATTCAACCCCCCCTTTCTAAACACTTATCACCTACTAACCGATCCTTTCAACAACTATTGCTGTTACTGAGGGGGCACCACAAATGGTTGAGAAGCACATAAGTGAATGGACTGGCGAGGACAAAAAGAAAGCCAATCTAGACAATGTTGCGAAGGATATTCTCTACAAAACACTTGATAAGAACACCTTCAGTAAGATCAAGATGTGTTCTACTGCAAAAGAGATTTGGAAAAAACTCATCCAAATCTGTGAAGGAAATGAACAGACGAAGGAAAATAAGTTGTCTGTAGCAATGCAGAAGTTTGAGAATTTGAAGATGAAAGCTGGAGAAACTCTGAGCGAGTTTGATGAACATTTCAGCAGCTTGGAAAATGAGTTAGCAGCTCTGGGAAAAGAATATGGCAACAGAGAAATAGCACTCAAAGTTATGAGAGCTTTACCCAGATAATTGGATGTAAAAACTATGGCTATGAGAGTATCTAAAGATCTGAACAAGTTATAACTACACGACTTTTTTGCAGACTTAAAACCATACGAGTTTGAATTGGAAGTGAGAAGTAGAGAAGAGCCCTCATCAAATCAACCTACCAAGGCTCTTACTGCTACTGTTACTACTACTGCTACTGCTGCAGTTGTTCCTAGTGCATCACCTGCTACTGCCATTGAAAGCACATCTGCAAAGACTGCTGAACAGATCAGCGATGATGCAATGTCTTTATTTGTGAAGAAATTGTCCAGGTTCTAGAAGAAGAATCATCGAGCTTACTCGGGATCTAACCGAAACATTAAGAAGGATTCACCACCTGGTGACATGGCGTGTTTCAACTGTGGAAAAGTCGGGCATTGACACGAAATACAGAAGAGATCGCAAAGAGATGATTGCAGAAGAAAGCAAATCAAAATTGACAGATTCTAGTTCTGAGTCTTCTAACTCAGAAAGTCATTCCAATGATAGCGATGTAGAAGAGATCAAATGTCTCGCAGACATTGAATCAAACTCGACATTTGGAGAGGTATTTGACTTTGACTATAATGAATTTACACGAACTGATTTGGTTAAAGCACTGCATGACATGGTGGAAGAATACTCGAGACTTTTTCAATCATTCGAGGAAGTTAAGATTGAAAATCAAAACTTAAAGGATCAAGTCCGTAAGTTCACTAGCTTGCAAGAGAATATCTGCAACGATTTAAAAGTTGATGAGTAAATTAAGAACTGACAATGAAAGGGTGAATGCAGATTACCAGACGATGAAGTCTGAAAATCAGAAGCTATCTATTCTGGTAAATGCATTCATTTACCAGAATCAGAAGCTATCTATTCTGGTAAATGCATGGAACAAGTCTTCAGTTTCATTAGAGAAGATGCAAGAATTGCAAAAAAAATCTGGAGACAGGAGTGGTTCGGATTCAGAAATAATGAAATCACTTCTGAAACCAGTATTAAGCCAGAACTAGATGCAAGCAAATGGAAATACATTCGTTTTGTTAAATCCAGTGTGGTATATGAACCAGTAGTACCAACTGTTCAAGTTGAAAGGACTGTATATCAGACGAACAGAAGGAAGCATTATGGTCTGGGTTATGTTGAACCTAAGGGAAAAGTGCACCAGAGTTCTGGATCCAGTAGAGGTTTCAACTCAGGAAGACAACCCTCGATGAAGGTTAGAAACAACCATTACTATAATTCTAGACCTGTTCAGAAGAGATACAGACCAGACAACTAAAACAGAAGGGAAGAACAACATTCTAAGATGTATTCTGTTAGAGATAACAGATCTTCTGTTGCACACACCTCTGTGGATACCCGAAGTACAAGGTCACCTAGAATTGTACAAATGTGGGTTCCTAAAGGACTGATAAGGCTTGGACCCAAATATGTTGGGTACCATTTACTAAAACCTGTGTTTGCAGGAACATGAGAGGAAAGCCAAGATCAGCAGCTCCACACGGTATCTGGACAGTAGATGTTCCAGACATATGACCGGACAAAAGAATCTACTTTCAGAAATAATGAGTTGTACTGGACCAAAGACAACTTTTGGGGACAACTCAAAAAGTAAAACCGTGGGTAAGGGTAAGATTATCCATGGTAACATTACTATAAATGACGTGCTCTTGGATTGAAAATCTTTATTATAATTTAATTAGCATTAGTCAACTGTGTGATAATGGTTACTCTGTAGCTTTTCAAAAGCACACATGCATAGTTAAAATGCTGATGTGTTTACTGTATTAACTGGAAAAATAGAAGACAACACTTACAAAGTTTCATGGAATAAAGATCATGTTAACATTCCTACATGTTTAGCTTGCCTCCCTTAGTGATAAACATTGGCTATGGCACAAAAGATTGAATCACCAAAACTTCAAGTCTATCAATAATCTCAAGAAGCAGAACATAGTTGATGATTTACCTGATATTAATTTCGTTAAGAATCATGTATGTTCTGCATGTCAACTTGGTAAACAAGTGAGATCTAGCTTCAAGAATAAAGGTAGTAAATCAACATCAAGGTGTTTGAAATTATTGCATATGGTCTTATTTCGTCCAATCCCTATCACGAGCTTAGGGGGAATGAAGTATACACTTCTTGTTGTTGATGCCTTTATTTACTTGGGTAATATTTCTTACTGGAAAAGATCAAACCAGTAGCCTCCTGATCAAGCTTCTGAAAAGGATTCAAAATGAAAAATCAGTTTCTGTCATTAAAATCAGAAGTGATCGGGGCACTGAATTTGCCAACAAGATTCTTGAGTTATATTTAGATGAACAGGGCATTCATCGTGAATTTTCAGCTGCCAGGACGCCTCAATAGAATGGAGTAGATGAGGGGAGAAACAGAACTCTTAAAGAAGCTACTAGAACAATGCTAGCGGGTGCAGACATCTCTCAGCGCTTCTGGACAGAAGCAATCAACACAACATGCTATACACAAAACAGAACCATGATAAACAAAAAGGCAGAATCAGACTCCATATGAGATATGAAAAGGGAGTAAGCCTAATGTATCATATTTTAATGTATTTGGTTGTAGATGCTTTGTGCACAATAATGGTAAAAATTACTTTTCTGCATTTGATTCAAAATCATATGCTGGATTATTTCTTGAATATTCAGCAGTAAGCAAAGCATTCAGAATTTTCAATAATGGAACTCTTAATGTTGAAGAATCTATTCATGTTGTTTTTTATGAAGATAGCACTGCTCCTGGATTTCTAATGTTTCAAATTTAAGTAACAGGTTAGACAGGATTCATCTAGAACTGGATAGTGAAGATGATTCAGAACCAACTGTCAAAGATGCTCAAAATCCATAACTAGACATTCCTCTGGTAGAACCAGTTGTTCAGACACAGGACATACCAGAACCAAAATTTGACATTCCAGAACATGCTAATGCTTTAGCTGAGCATGATCCAAATATATCAAACAAGGGAGAAATTTCTTTAAACACTTTTGTTTGGAGAAAATCTCACCCTCCATCTTTAGTCATTGGTAATCCAGCAACTCCATTAAGAACTAGAAGGTAAATGATTAATCAATATATGCATGATGCATTCATCTCTCAGGATGAACCAAAGAAGATTGAAGAAGCTCTTCTGGATCCCAGTTGGATTGAAGCTATGCAAGAAGAGCTGAATCAATTTAAAAGAAATGAAGTTTGGTTTCTTGTACCTAGAACATCTCATCAAGCTGTTATTGGAACCCGGTGGGTATTTAGAAACAAGCTAAATGAAGAAGATACAGTTGTCAGAAATAAAGCAAGACTGGTGGCTTAAGATTTTAGACCAGAAGAAGAAATAGACTATGATGAGACGTATGCACCAGTATCAAGGATTGAAGCTATCAGATTATTCTTAGCCTTTGTTGCTTTCAAAAACATTAAAGTTTATCAGATGGACGTAAAAAGTGCCTTCCTAAATGGTCTACTGCAAGAAAAGGTCTATGTTGAACAACCTCCATGTTTTATTGATCATTTCTTACCGCATCATGTGTTTAAATTACATAAAGCCCTGTATGGTTTAAAACATGCACCTCGAGCTTGGTATGAAACGCCTCACAATTTCTTGTCAAACATGACTTTACAATCGGCAAAATAGACAAGACTTTGTTCACTTTAGTTAAGAATAAGCACATTCTGTTGGTACAGATTTATGTTGATGAAATTATCTTTGGGTCAACCAAACCAAACTTTGTGCAAAGTTTTCTAAATTGATGTAGGAACAACTGAAATGAGCATGATGAGAGAATTAACATTCTTCCTAGGATTGCAGATTAAGCAACTTGATACTGGAATCTTCATAAATGAGGCCAAGTAAACTAGGAAGTACTGAAAAAGTTTGGCATGGAAACATGCTCTGCTGCTTCCACTCATACGAGCTCTTCTACTAAACTTGTTAAGGATGAAAATTGAATTTCAATAGAGGTAACTCAGTATTATGATCTAATTGGTTCTTTATTATAACCTACTGCCACTAGACCTGATATTATGTTTTTTGTTTGTATTTGTGCAAGATTTCAATCTAACCCTAATCAATCACATTATATTGTTGCTAAACGTATTCTAAAATATTTGAATGTTATTCAAAATGTCTGCCTATGATATCCCAATTATTCTTCTTTCAATATTTGATATTCAGATGCTGACTATGCAAGTTGCAAAGTGGATAGAAAAAGCACAAGTGGTTTTTGTCAATTTTTTGGTGATAGGTTGATCTCCTAGTTCAGTAAGAAGCAGACTTCTATAGATACGTCTATTGCAGAATTAGAATACCTTGCTGCTAGAAGCTGTTGTTCTAAAAAACTGTGGATGCAACAACAATTTAAAGACTATGGAGTCCAAGCCTCTGAATCACCCATATTCTATGACAATACCAGTGCTATAACAATCACGCATAATCCAGTACTTCATTCCATAACAAAGCACATTGATATCAGACATCATTTCATTAGAGATCATGTGCAGAAGAACATTCGTCTAGAATACGTATCTACTGATCAAGAAGCAGCAGAAATATTTACAAAGACTCTGCCTGAGAATAAGTTTTCTTATTTTCATAATATTATTGGTTTAATTGATTTAAGTTGAGTATATCGTTTCCATTGCTTTGTTAAATTATTATCAGTTTTATGTTATTCAACTAACGTCAGTTTGTTTGAAAATTAAAGAGACAAATTGCTGCAGACTACTGATATTTCATTGTGAATTAAATCGAAACCATGTTACACGACACAATTCAGTGTCTACAGAATCTTTCCACTCAGTAATCCAATTATTCAATTCATGGATTCAAATCCTTGTGAAGGATTCTGCACTGGAAATATTCTCTAGCTGATGTCATTCCTTCCACATCATCACATGTAGCAGTACTTGATCCGAAAAAAGCTCAGTAATATGCTTGACATCAAACCGTTGTTTGTACTCTCTTGATGTTTCTCTCTGTGCAACAGTAGGAGTCGAACCATTTTGATGCATGTTCTGGAGATCTTGCACCTTAAACCATGAAGACATGACCTTCATCCCGACAAACTCTTCAATAGTTTCATCAGAGTTTAGAGATGAGGAAGTGTTCTTTCTGTAATTAGATTATAAGTACTGCTGCAGGCATCCGAATTGCTTGAACTAGACATATTGAACTTTTTTTATCTTGTTTATAGACAGGCTACATTTAAATGAAGAAGATGAAGAGACTCAAGTAATTTGAAACGTCTTTTGACTTACTCAGACTGAGTTTTTCTTACCCTTTCTTTTTATTTATTTGTATTAAGTAAAAAGCAGTAGATGAACAGATATATGACAAAATGGAATATTTCATTCATAAAACCAGATGCATTACATTTTCTAATCTATTACATTTGTTGATTTCAGCAGGAATCTCATTAGGACCTGATGGAATCATCCCCATCTCTTTGCATGATCATGATTTGTCAAAGGGATGATTCCTCAGACTGTCAAGAAAATACTCGATCTATAGATCGAGATATTTCTTCCAAGTCTTCATCTCTTGGAAAAGAATGTCTTCAGACATCATCTTACGAGAAGCTGGAAGTTATCTTTGAAACTCATCTGCTGAATCAGACTCTGGAGAAGACTCCGAGAGAATATTTGCATCATCCATTTGTTTTGACTTGTTATTTGTGTAAATGACTTAGTTTGTGAGATTACAGGTATTTTTAAAGAGCCTCGGGGAAGCTAAAATGACAGCTAAGCTGTTCACATCCTGCACGAATATCAAGAGTCGCATGTCTTTCCCTTAGATCTCGTATCTTTGCATTTATTAGTTGCATTAATTGAGGGGAAACATTATTTTATTCTGAATATTTCTTTTCCTTGCTTTATCAGAAGCAGAAGAAGGTTTATCTTTTCGATAAAACAATGTGTATATTGGTTTTTATCAAGGTGCTAAAAATATTTCTGTACTTTATGACTTCCAGTAGATATTATCATAAGACACAAACCCTCTTCTGATTTGCTTTAGTAACCGCTTGGACAGCCTGCCTATTTCAGCATATTTTAAAATTTTGGCGTATCTGACACTCTCTGTTTAACATTTCGAAAAATCAACCGCAAACATACTGTCACGTGTCCTTATGTTTCACTGACGGCTGTACATTTTGATTATTAACCAGCTTTTCGATTCCATTTCATTTTTTACGATTTAAGACTTTTGCTTACTAGCTACTGCTTTTCTCGCATTCATCTACTACGAATTCTTTTTGTTTGCAGAAATGGCTGGGTCTTACACTCTAAATTCTTATCTTGTCTACTTTGCATCGGTTCTGACCATCAAAGACGTGAATCTTATTAAGATGTTCAAAGCATTTGAAAAATCTGGTCTCTGAAGGTTTTTGGAATCACATGTTGTTATATACAAGACTAATCTCTTGGATTTCTGCACCAAAGCAACCGTCGAGGAAGGAAAAATCATCTATTCCCAGGGAGCTGCATCTATCTCAATTGTTACTGCACTATTGGGATCGACTTTCTTTCTTCCATGCTCAGGTATCTCTGACTTTTCTGATATTTCTAAGGAGGAGATGTCTGCTACCCTCAGTCACTTTCTCACCTTCTGGAGAGGAACTCTCTCCCTCTTGTTTCAAGAAGCTTCTGAAAATGGAATTTCAAGTGCTTGCCAATATTGTGGCAAAGGCACTATTGGTCAAAGCTGGTACTTTTGACAGGCTAACTAAGGAGAAGGTACAAGTGATGATGGCCATCAATTTTGAATTTAAGGTGGATTGGAGTGGATTCTTGTTTAGAATCTTGAAGGATATGGTTGTGAGGGAAGCCACTGGTTTTGCTGTTCAGATCAGCGCGATGATAAATGATGTTGGTTTTCCTCACACTTCTGGAAATGATGCTTCATTTGTAACAATGGCCGATTCTGCCAATGTACTTGCTTTGAGGCCAAAGCAAATTGTGGCCGAGATTTTTTATCTAAAGAAAGAGGTGGGCGATGCTCAAACTGAGGCTCAAGTGCCTCAAAAGAAAATCAAAAGAAAAGAGTGGTTGTCTCCACTGATTCGGATAAAACGATATATGAGGAGTCTGTTGCTCCAATCAAAGCATCACTTCCTGCCACCCCTAGCAAGAAAAAGGCTCGCACAGTTCTCTGTCTCAAGAAAACATCAGCTATTGCTGATGTAGACATTGTCCCTTTGAGACAGGTGTTTCTAGAAGCCACCGAGTCCCAACCAGAATCTGTCCCAGTTTCAAAACCAGCAGTCACATCTGTTGCCACCACCTCTACTTATGTTTCGACTTTCAGACCCTCGTCTGGAGACGTTATTCGAGAATCAACTGCAGGGTCTTCTGCTTTTAGACTCATGCTGACTGTTCCCTCTTCAGACAAAGATAAAAAGGAAAACTTGTTGTAGAACCAAAATCACATTGGCATAAGGTTTGAGCTTTCTATCCAATTACATTTTTCAGAACACCAGGTGCATACTGTAAAATGGTAAAGAATGAAAAGAAGGTGTTTGATCTTGCCAAGACTGAAAATGTGATTGAAGCGATGACGAAGCTTCATTCTTGAGTAGCTGAAACGACAAGAGCTGGAATCTGTTATAAAGACTCTTCAGTCTAATTTTGATGCTATGATTCCACTGCTGCTCAGGATCAGAATGTGATCCATATTTTGACTGACCGGCTGCGAGTGATGAACGAACAACTTCTTGCTCAAGAACAGGCATTTGGAGAGCATGTACAGTATTCAGTAGGCTTCATTCCAGAATTTACTCAGACTAAGCAAGTTGAGGAAATGACTATAACTCCTTAAAAAACTAAGGTTTCCAGTACTTCTGCATCTCCGAAGCAGCCTACTCAATCATCATCACTTCTCTTTGTTTGAGAATTGGCTTCAGTGGATGAAGTCATTCAATATATCGTTCTTACTATCTCTATTGCGCCAGAAGCAGTTCAAGCTGATGATGTGGTCCAACCAGAAGCTCGACCAGCAGACCAACCCTTGGCAGAATCAGAAGTTGCCCAATCACTACCGAATCTGGAGGTTTTCTCTGCTGAACATCAAGCGGAAATGGAAGCTATTCTAAATGTTCAATCTGAATTTATTCCAACCGCTGAGCAAGTGGAAGCCACAAAAGCTGCCCAACCAGATGAAAGTGCAGCTACTGAACCAACTACTGTTGGAGGCACTTCTGCATAACAGACTACTACACCTTCTACTGCTCAAACAGAAAATGCTCCTTCTACTGCCTTGATTCTCCCTCCCTCAAGATCTCCTGCTCGTAATGATCAAATTGAAGCAATCAGACAGCGTATGCTCGAAGGAACAACTTGCCCAGCAGAAGCACCATTTGATCTTGAATTCGAGATAGATATTCTGAGGAGAAATCTTGATAGTTTGTCCGAAATTGTTAAACAGTTTTCTTTTGAACGTGCTTGTGAGGTAAGTGCCACCAGATTCTTCTATGACCGCATCTCAAAGGAAGTCACTCGCACGGCAGAATCTTTGGCTAAATTTCATGTCGAAACCAGCCTGTTCAGACAAAATGTTGTCTCAAGTCACGCTAGCATTTTAATTGGTCATTCAGACCTCATTAAAACTATCTCTGGACATGATTCGGCTATTAAATTAGTCTCCACCAACGTACATGCATTGGACTCGAAACTTGTATCTATTGACGCCAAGATTGAGTCTCAATCTCAATTATTCTTTATCTAAATGAATGAATTTCGAGTCAGGCACCATTTCTGGAGATACTGAAAATGACATCCTTTCTCTTACTGGCTGAGTGGACGACTTGCTCACTTGTATTCAAGCCAATGATGCCAAAAAGGGGGAAGCAGAAGGCAGAGAAGAAGGCAGATATGGAGGTCATCATGCAGAATCCTCCTTCAGAAATAAATATCCTCAGGATGAGGATACAATGTTTAGAGACATTAGAACCGATGATTAAATTCTTTTGAACTTTGTTTTACTATTTGCTTGTTTATCGATTATCTTATTTTCTATCTGCTTTTATATTCATCGTTACTAACATCTAGGTTTTGGCATCACCGCAAAAAGGGAATTGTTAGACTTGATTTGATTGTGGTGATGAGACTCAAAACCAGTAGGTCGTGATAGCTAAAACCAGAAGACTACATAAAAGCAGAAGCTATAGTATACAACAAAAGCAGTACTCTTCGAGTACTTATCATCTTAGAAATACCAGAAGCAAAACGTAGCTTTATAAGCAAAACTTATTTTAAGCATAAGTAAATAAACGCCTTTTACTTGATCGTTGCTATCTTAAATGTTAACGTTACTTTACCTAGTACAAGTATTACTTGCACCATTAATGTTGTACGAAGTTATTTAATAGCCATACCCGTTTTGGTATAAAGCAAAGACTGATTATTCTGAAAGCTTTGTGCAGGACCTTTTTAGGTAATAAAACTGTTTCTATCATAAGTCTAAAGAAGCCGTTTTTTTTACGTTGAACTCAAGCTTTCTATAAGATCAATTCTTTGTAGAAAACAACTTTATTTTCTTTATCATCACAACGATTATTCCAACGTGAGTTTGAGCTATCATCAACTACTACTTATCTTCAAAGCTCAACATACAGAAAATCAGCACACGCTTTATCATCAATATCCGATCTTCTGAGATCATTTTGTGATATTACTGTTTCATAACTCTCTTCAAGCTAAAGCACTTTACTATATCATTGAGAAGAGTTTAAAAAATGGAAAAGAGTCTTTTCCAAAACTTTGTTGTATTCGTTTTTACAGATTTGTGTAACTAAGAGTTTTAGTAGGCTAAGGGTAAGTCCTACTGAAGTGGGTGTGTACAAGTGTAGTACTGTAAAATCCAAAGCTTTTAGTGATACCTTCTGGAAACAGAAGAAGAGGAGACGTAGAAGATTTTATCTTCGAACTTCCAGAAACAACCACTGTTCTACGCCTACTGTTTTATTCTTTCTCATCGTACTCCATTGTATCGTTTTCGCAATTATTGTGATCTATTGGACTTACATTCGAACAAGACTAGCTATAATCTCTAACAGGATTCTAGCACCATTTGCAAAATCGTTGATTAAAGGAAAGAGTTTATTTACCCCTCCCCCCTCTAAATTCCTTATCGATCCCCAACATTATATGTAAAAATAATATTTTATTTTCTTTTTTCCCCCTTAATTGGCCTATAAATAGGAGTGTAATCTGATTTTGGAAATCATCTCTCATTTTATGAACAAAACTTTGAGTTCATAATTTTTTTCTCTTTATTTCTTTGCTTTAATAAAATTATCATGTTAAGTATTTATTCCAAGTTCTTCATTTCCATAATGAGAATTTATTCTTCCAAGGTCAGACAAGAAAGTACACTCAGTATGCTAATAAATTAATAATATTTAATTATTTAATCATTATTTATTATTTATGTTATATTTAGTTTCTTTTATTTATGTATTTTATACTCTACTAAGAGTTTTTGATTTATTGATATTATATGTTACACAAATTGTTGATACCATTTAAATGTTAGTTTGGCATTAACAACCATTTAAAGTGGTTACCTTGATTTGCTGTTTACAAATATATAGCTCAATAAATACTTGACGACATTTATAAGTTTTGATTTATTTAATATATTAATAAGAGAATAATATATTGCAATAATATAAATAATGATTATTTAATATATTGGAACCATTTTTTAAGTGGATTCTAATTATGAATATTTACTTCAATTTTATTTAGATCATTTCATCTCGACTATTTAATTTAAACATATAGAAATCATCATCTAAGGATAAAATAATTAAAAAAAAATACATTATAGTGGACTTGTAATTACCTTAGCTTCCTTGTAAATACGACATTCAGACTCACTGAATTATACTACTTGTGGACGACCTGTTTTTGGGAGTGCAACAATCAAAGTTCTGGCAGAGCGTAAAACAATTAAGGAGTTGGATTTATGAAAAATTGAGAGTTTAAATATTAAACTCGAAGATTGAGTTTATAAGAGATTAAATTAAATGTAATGAGATTATGTATAATAGACTTATAGGATTACATGTCCAACATGCTAATTAATTAAAGTTCTTGATAGCATTTGAAATACTAATTAATTAAACTAGTTAGACTAGTAAAATTAATTAACTAAGCCAATTAATGTTTTGTTTAATTAAGGAGCCCTAAACTAAAAATTAAGGAAACTAGGTTAAGGACTCATGTTTTAAAAGGGCCAAAAAAACCCTAGCCTCCAAGCAATTGATTTTTGAAAAACTCTCCAAAAACAATATTTTCAGCCACTTTAAAGAAAATTAAGGTTTGAGCGTCAAGTTTTTTTTTAATATCAACGTTGCGGATTCCACTACTGAAGTTGGATTCATTGCTGCATTAAAGAAAATTAAATTAAATTATGGTTTGAATATATTTTCTACTTACTAGTATTGTACTTTGACTCGTTTACCGACTCGGCGAAGGTCACAAGGTGGCGAGGTTAGGTGCAATTGCGACATGTGTAGGAGTCAGTGCATTGTAGTCAGAAATTCATCGCTCACCTACGGGTGTGGATATCCTATGTGATATAACGAAATAGCAGTGCATGAAATCTCTAAGTAGATTTTAAGATGCACATTAGGGACAAGGGTTTTCTAGTTGTATATGTGATGACACTATGCATATTTCTTCCAAGTCACCTTATTTTAATTCATTCAGCCAAGATTAACATTTGATATCGAATTGTTTAATATAATTAATTGATTGATTAACATAGCTCAACTGATGAAGAGCCCAGCTGACCAGTTCAACTGAAGCAGCGAAATCAGTTCAGCAGACGAGCCAACTGATTTCACCAAATCATTTCGAGATTAGTTCAACTGACCAGTTCAGAACATCAGTTAGGAATCAATCAACTTGCAGAACACGACAAGCTTATTTAATGGAATCCAACTATGCATATTAAGGAAAAAATTTTGTCCACTCAAAGGACGATAATGGACGTTGCATCAGAGATTAAAGACAAAATGTTCCAGAATGGCAATCGGAAAGTACAGACATATTTCGAGGAACGAATTCAAATTGAAACAAACATATTTGATGAGTCTTGGTGTACAGTCTCATTGCCTCTATAAATACCAGACCAAGATCATCAATATACAAGTGTGCGAAAAAAAACAAGAGAGAAGAAGAAGAGCACAATCAACTCATATCTACTTACAGAAAAAATCAGCCCAGATTTGAGAGAATGCTTCAAAGTGTTGTCAGCTCAGTTTAGGAGCATTTTCTCTTAGTGTGTAAGAACACTTTCGTTTTGTAATAACATCAATTCTCACACACACGCACACACAATCACTCACATATACATAGAGTTAAGCTTATTGAATAGCTGAGTGACTCTTGCACAAACACATTAAACTTGTGTATGTAGTCTTTGACACATAGACGTTAAACAATTATTGGCTTGAAGGTGTTGCCTTCAGTCTAGGCTAGGAGCAGTTCTAATAAGGACATTTGAAAGCTAATATTTTAAAATATGTTTTAAGATTTTATTTTAAATGTATTTCAAAATCCTCTTAAAATTTTTATATAAGTTTACCGTGGGAAGAGAGAAGATTGTTGTATCTGCAACTAACATTGTATCCACTTCTTTTGACTCCGGATTTTGTTGTTTTTGCAACTTGCAGAGTTTTGAGTTCAACTGACAGCAAAACAACTAAACTGATCGGTAAACAAGATTTCAGTTGTCAGCCTACCAGTTCAGCTGATCTACAGAATAAACCCAGCTAAGCTGAAATGTTGGATGATTAGGAGCTTAATCATCACCAGTATACCGCTGCTTCATTGTCATATCAGATGAAAATAAATGATCAACGCGGTTCAGCATCAACTAAGTCTAGTTTGAGTCAGCTCGACCAGTTAGCCAACACAGAAATCAAGTCCAAGGCAAATTAGCCGCTCTTCTGGCAAAAAGAGACTCAAGATCGTTGTAGCATTTCAAAACATTCAAGGTAACCAGTTACTGATATATTCAGTTCTATTATGCGTAAACTGACTAATATTTGATGTTTTTTAAAATCTGCTATTGTAGTAGGAATTCCCTTACACATCTTGGTGTGCTTAAATGTATGATATAAGGGACGCTTATTTGATTCAATAAATATCATGTTTATCCAATTGGTTTGAATGTAACTGAACTGATATTTTCAGTTAATGTGTTGACTAAACTGCTTGAATGTTAAATGTTGCTAAAATATATTTTAACTCGCGTGAATGATTATATTTTTAAGGGGGAGTTTTTAATTCAGTTCTTGAGGGGGAATTTTACTTAAAATTATCTCTCGAACTGAAAAATGTTTTAACTTCATTTTTAACTCGTTTTTAAATTCAGTTCTTAAGAGAGAGCTTTCTTATCCCTCGAACTGAAAAAATTTTAATCGCCTTAAATGTTTTTGATTCTCACAAAGTGGGAGAATCAGTTAAATTTAAAAATTTAAATTTTCAAATTGCTTTAATCGCTCAAGTTTTGTGATCATAAAAAATAGGGACATTGTTGGAACATTTAATGTTCTCAATCATGATTTTGATGTTAACAAAATTTGCTATTTTGTTTCTAATGATTTTACCTAAGTGAGCAGAAATTGGAACTGATCTGTTATCAAGCCAAAACTGGAGCTATCGAGACGCAAACTGAAAGCGCCAACTGATCGCCCAAACTGATCCAGTTCAATTGATTTTCCAGTTGATAGACAGTTCAGAAGAAGAACTTCAGAAGCCCGGCCAGCTGATGAAGAGCACAACTGATGAAGAGCTCAACTGACAAGTTCAACTGAAGCAGCGAAATCAGTTAAGCTGACGAGCCAACTGATTTCACCAAATCAGTTCAACTGACCAGTTTGGAATATCAGTAAGGAATCAATCAACTTGCAGAAGGAATCCAACGCGCATTAAGGAAAAGCTTTTGTCCAGTCAAAGGATGATAATGGACGTTTTACCATAGCTTAAAAACAAAATGTTCCAGAATGGCTGTCGGAAAGTACAAACATATTTCGAGGAACGAATTCAAATTGTAAGGAACATATTTGATGAGTCTTGGTATACAGTCTCATTGCCTCTATAAATACCAGACCAAGATCATCAATATACAAGTGTGTGAAAAAACAAGAGAAGAAGAAGGGCATGATCAACTCATAACTTCTTACAGAAGCAACCAACCTAGATTTGATAGAACACTTCAAAGTGTTATCAGCTTAGTTTAGGAGCATTTTTCTCTCAGTGTGTGAGAACACTTTCGTGTTGTAATCATATAAGTTCTCTCTCACACACACACAATCATTAACATATATAGATAGTTACGCTTATTGAATATCTTAGTGAGTCTTGCACAAAGACATTAAACTTGTGTATCTAGTCTTTGACACATAGTCGTTAACAAGTATTGGTTGGAAGGTGTTACCTTCAGTCTAGGCTAGGAGTTTAGTTAGGCAGTAGTGTAAGTCATAAGCTGAGTGGGTTTGTACAAGAAATTGTATAAATCAAAGTCTTCTTGTGGAACCTACCCAAGGTGTTAGAAGGGGTGACGTAGGAGTAGTTGAAGTCTCCGAAATCCATAAACGTATCTTGTGTACTTAACTGTTTAACTATTGTTTTCAAACTGATTTTATCAGTTCTAGTTGTTATCAGTTCAATTCTTACCATAACTAAAATGATATATGCAAGAACTGATCCCCCTTTATACCAGTTTACACAAGTTAAAAGCATTAAACTGATTAGTTTTCTTAACTAATGATTATTTCGAGTATGTTTTGCTTGGTTTATAATCAAACTCAATCTAATTCATCGGTGTTTACATTCTTAGATCACGAACTATTGCAGCTCATTGAGAATATTGTATTTGAAGCACCTTCGCAGGTGCCTAGAACCGATCCATCATACCTTCATGTAAAGAAGAGCAAGCTTACATGGACAATTTACCTTATGTTTCTATCGTTGATTGTTTTGTGTATGCAATGATTTGTTCTAGACAAGACACAGCACATAAAGTGGGACTTGTGAGTTGGTTTATGAGTATAATAGGAAAATATTATTTTGAGGCCGTGAAATGGATTCTTATATATTTTAAAGGTCTTGAAAATTCTGCTTTATGATATAGAAATTGGATTTTGTCTTGCATGGAGATGTTGATGTTGACATAACCGGTCATGTAGATTGTAGAAAGAGTAATACTTGATTTGTTTATGTACACTCAGGAGGTACTACAATGAATTGGGTCTCGAAATTGCAAAAGATATTTGCACTTTCTACAACTGAGTGATCATAATTCTCACATAGAGAATGAACCACATAGAGAGCGAACTACTATAAATCTTGTATGTTCTTTTGTTTATCTTTCGTCATATTTTATCACTTGCGGCAATAAAAAATGAGACCACAAGTCCTAACGTGAATAATTTGGAGGTAAAATCTTTCAAACACCCTATGCATTTTTTGGATTATGATCTGATCTGTACACACGCATATAATTTGTATGAAAATTAACGTTTTGAAATTCCGCTACATGTAGAGCACGAACATGATATCTCGATATTGATGACTGTTAGAGTATATGCCCTGCAAGGCAACGGTTGGCTAGGGAATTTATTGACTCAAGTGTAATAAACAATTTTATTTTAATATAATTTAATTTTTTATGGTCTTGTTTTACTTTATCTGTATACTCATGCAATTAGCATAGATAAAGTCCTTGATTATAATTTAATACAAATGAATGGTAATTCGATGTTGAAACTCGTTTGTAAACACTGTATAATCTAAATTTGTTCCTAGTTAATTCAGCCTCCTAAAACATGGATAAAGGTTGCTTGAGCTCGATACTGGCATCTGTGATGTTGTGTACCTCGTTTCTTGGTAAGGGCATTGTAGAACCCGAAAATAAGATTGCGTATAAGCCATGCATATTTGTTACTATTTAAATTAAAAATTAATTTTTAATTAAATATATGAAGTGTTTTATTTATTTTGAAAGTAGATGTTTAGTTTTATCTTTTCAGGATAAATACGCGAGGTCGGACCGGAGTTTGGAGATTTGAGATATGATTAATAATAAGAAAAATATTGCTAAATTTAATTTAAGTCAAAGAATGATTTAATTTAAAGAAAAAAATGTCTTTGGGATTTAATAAATTAATTAGAGCTAAGTTGGTAAATAAGTTCTTTAGGTTAATATTTAATTAAAGCTTAAATTAAAATATGTAAAGTGGAGATAAATTAATCTAGGTATAAAATATTCAAGAAATTAAATATAACATTTAAATACTTAAATTGTTAACCATGCAATGCCATACAAGAGTTCATTTTAAATTAATGTGTAAATTCACTAAAATGTATAATAAGTATTTAAAACCTTAAGCAATTAAAATACAAATTTTAAACAATAAAATACCATGAAAATTAGTAATAATAATTTTGGGTCCAAAATTTAAAATAATTCAAAAGTTAATAACTCTCCATTCAAACCACTCTTAATTGCACTTCATGGAGTATTCATTTCCCATTTTTAATTCACTAATTAATATTAATTCAAACACAATGTTACACCTTATTTCCCCCCAACTAATTACTAAGTAAATCATCGAAATATGCAGCAAAATAAAAAAGGGAATCGGCAGATAAGGGAATCCAAAGTGCAAGTCAAAATTCTTCAACTTCTTGACTTGTAACTCCCACCTTAATGCATATAATGATACCTTTAAAACCTCTTGTAAACATCACCTCCATTACATAACACTTCTCCATCCCTGTGACCGAAATAATCAGAGAAAAACAGCAGCTTAGAGGCGTGAGATAGCAGCAGAAAACAAGAAAAGAAATCTAACTCCGTTCCGCCGCTCGCATTCGTCGTATTGATTTTTTTTTTGTCAAAACAAATTCCAGGCAAGTATATGTTGTTTCTTTTCTCTTCAACCAAGTCCTATAGATATTTTTAAACTCCCATATGTTCAAAATTCACGGAGAAAAACATGAAATTTGACAGCAAACACAAAAAAAAAACATCACAGGTTTTCTCGGCTTTTTGATTGTGCCTCACAGTTGCTAAGTTTTTGGTTGATTTCAGGGAATTTCTCGGTTTCAGGCTCTCAAGACTGCTTCTAGGCATAATTTAGAATGTGTTAGGGTGTTTTTGGTTCAATGGTTCAAGTCCATACACGCACAAACAAGGAAATGACAACAACATTTCCCTCAAGTGCAGAAATGGAGTCACGGTTTTTGTCATTGAAGGGTTTAAGGGGGGTATTCAAAACTTGGCTGTCCTAGGGGCTACAGTCATGGTTAGAACCATCCCTTATCATGTCTAGGACTTGATCAAATTAGTTTTTCAAAGATTTGGTCACGGTTCCATCAGATTTTTAAAACAGCAACACAAGCATCCCTCGATTTTTTTTGTTTCTGGTTTGTGGACTTTCGGTTTTGGGTGTGTTTTTTGGGTTATGATTGGTTTCTAGCCCATAGCCATAGCTCATACAACTCTTCATCATGTCTAGATCGAGCCATGGTTGATCAAATGGCCATTGGAACGACCCAAGACAGTAAAATAAGTCCATACATCACACGACACAGCTGGTTGCATTCTCGGCTAGCTCGTTACAATTTCCTAGGTGTTGGCTCGGTTTGTGGTTGGCTTTTAGCCCTTAGCCACGGTCCAAGCCATGCAATAGGATGTTGGTAAGAGTCTCTGGTTGGTGGTTCAAGCCCACGGCCATTTGTTTCAGAGTTTCATCTTAAATAAGTAACACAGCCGCTGCTGTAATTTCTGTTCTTGACTGCAACTTTGAGTTCGGTTTCAGGAGGTGGTTTGAGTTCTTAGTTGGCTTTTAGCCCGTGGCCTTGGAGTGGACACTACCTTAATGAGTTATGAAAGTCGTGTTTTTGGCCGTTCGTGAATTGGTCGAGTTTAGAGGTCGTACAAGAATTTACGGTGAAAGGTGCCAAAATGACTCTCGAAAGGGTGTTTATGTTTTTGGTTTCCTTTCACCCATTTTCGTGTTTTACAGTTATTATGCATATTTTTCAGTATGTTTGGGGTATTTTTAATCATGGTTAAACGTCGGTTTAATGTTGGTTCGAGTTGGTACGAAGCCATGATTGAAAAATTAAGTTGTTGGTGATAATAGTCTCGTTTTTTATTCGATTGTCAAGTTTTTGTCAAGATAATATTAGTTGCATGTGTCACATATTAGAATTAGGTTGCAGAAAGCCTGAGAGCAATCCAACTCATCCGATAAAAACAAGGTTATAATTATATTACGTGCATAAAAATATAAAATGGTTATTTTTGAGATATATGCGAGATGTCTTGTGGCCACCTTACGTTTATGGGTTTGGAAGTTGGTAGGCGCAACCGAGGACCTCTCCACCCAGTGACTTACGAACGGTTTACGATTATGTATGGGTAAGGATATCCAGTCCAAGGGCTGTGGTGATCTCTACCGCCCAATATACTGTGGTTTAGTCTGATCAGGCGCTCACGTTATGTTATGGGCCACTTGCTTAGTCATTATCTCTACCAGAAAATTATGATATGATATGACAGGGCTCTATTGAGAAAAGATTTTACGTATGATTTTCATATATGCACGTAGTTATAATTATTCATTATACGATTTTCACCATGCGCTTTGCGATACCATATTTTTATGTTGCATGCGATTTTATGATATATTTACTTTTTATTCACGATATATACATGTTGAGTCTTTAGACTCACTAGACTTGATTGTTGTAGGTACTGATGAGGTCGAGACGGAGGGCGTAGACCAGTGAGCGATGTTGTGGCAGTAGTAGTAAACCCGAGGACCTCATGTTTTAGTTTATGCTCAAACTCAGTTTTAATACGTTGGATTATTTTTAAATTGTTGTTTACGTTGAATTATTTTTAAGTAGTTGCTTGAAAATAATATTTACTTCCGCTGTTATTTTAAAATTAAAACTATTTGCATGTTTATTTTATAAATTGGGCAAGTTATTTATTTATTTAGAAAAATTTTAATAATTCTGCAAAATTATGAATACGAAATACGGGCCTTTACAGTTGGTATCAGAGCCTATGATCTTGTAAAGGGTTGTAATACTACTGCTCTCGAGAAGCTCATGAAGTCACGTCTTCGGTCTGTAAGTTTTACGATTACGCATTTATTTTGAAGCCCAAAATATTTTTCCATCATGATTGCATGAAAGATTTTATTTCAAGATTAAGATTATGTATTATTTATTTAAATTTAAAGAAATAGTCGAATTATGCATGTTGGTTACGTATGGGTTATAATTATTGAACAACATGCCTCCTAGACGCATCATTGATCGCACAGGAGGTGATGAGCATCGTCAGGAGAACGAGGAGAGAGATTTACCACCACCCCCTCCACCAGACATGAATGCCCAGATGCTAGCTAGGATGACTCAGTTCTTCGCACAGTTTGCAGGGAACAATTCAAGGGGAGCCAGACAGACGGGCCGGAGGCTATCTTTGAGCGGTTCATGAAGATGCGACCGAAAGAGTTCTTAGTGAAGTTAGATCCTATGGCTGCCGAGGGCTAGATTAAGTCCCTTGAGGTTATTTTCGAGTTCATGGGGTTCGAAGATGGAGATAGGGTTTGTTGCGCGACTTATCTGTTTGGAGGAGACGCTCGCCTGTGGTGGGAAGGAGCATCTGTAGCTTTGGATTTGGCTACTTTGAGCTGGACGCGTTTCACATAGGTATTCTACTCTAAATATTTTACTGAATAGGTGCGTTCCAGGTTGACCACGGAGTTCATGACCCTGAGGCAGGGAGACTTGACTGTTACGGAGTTCATCCGTAAGTTCGAGAGGGGATGTCATTTTGTACCCCTAATTGCTAATGATGCTGGAGCCAAATTGAGGCATTTTCAGAATGGGCTGCGGCCGATCTTATGTCGTGATGTTAGGGTGGCTGGCCTTACTACCTATGATGTTGCCGTTTCCAGAGCTCTAGCGGCAGAGCAAGACCAGAATGATATTGAGCGTGATCGCCAGGGTAAACGACCATTTCAGGCACCGGACCGCACCACCCTCCTCCGCAGCAACACCAAAATAAGAGACATTTCCATGGTCCACCTAGAAACAGAGGGAAACATCAGCAGCAGCAGGGACGGGCAATCCCGAGGACAGTGGAGTATCCAGTTTGTGTCAAGTGCTCACGCCGTCATGCTGGGGCTTGTATGTATGGTTCGGGAAAGTGTTACAAATGTGGTAGTACTGACCACATATTGAAGAATTGCCCTCGGAAGAATCTGCCTACCCAAGGCAGAGTTTTTGCTCTCCATGCTGCGGAGACTAACCCGGAAACGATGCTCATGACAGGTATCCTAAATCTTTAAATTTTATTTGAAGTTTAATGTTTTGGGTTAAGATTTTGAACTTAGAATTTATGAAAGGATTGCATGTTCTAATCAGTGTTAGCTACGGTAATTTAGGTTAAAATAACTTTGACCTTTGCATGTCTATAAGCATAGTTCTTGTAAAACTATTGGGTTTAGCATAATATTCCAATCTTTTAGGGAGAATCTTTATAGTCGGTTCAGCTACGAAAGCCTTGATAGATTCAGGGGCTACTCATTCATTCATTTCAGGAACCTTTGCAAATTCTCTCAAGATCAAGACAATTGGGCTAGACATAGCGTATTCCGTAGCATTTCCTTCTGAAGAGGAGATGACAGCTACTAATGTGATCCGATATATAGAACTTGAACTTCATGGTAATCTCGTGTATGCGGATCTTATCGTTCTGTCGATTCCAGAATTTGATATAATTCTAGGGATGGCTGGCTATTGAGGAACAGAGTTTTGATTGATTTCCAGTGGAGATCTTTTCCAGTCCGACCGCCTGGGATGGAACAATTCTTATTTGAACCAGACATGTATTTTAATTTACCGCGTATAATACCTTAGGTCCAAGCTAGGAAACTCATGCATCGAGGGTGCCGAGCATTTTTAGCTACTCTTGTATCTGTTCCCGAGACGTCCAAACAGTCAGCATCCGATGTTCCTATTGTCCGGGACTTTCTAGACGTTTTTCCTGATGACGTCTCTAGTTTACCACCAGTGTGAGAGGTGGAATTTTTTATTGAGCTTATGCCAGGTACCACACCGATATCGAAAGAACCATACCGATTAGCACCGACAGAGATGGCAGAACTCAAGAAACAGATTCAGGAACTTCTTGACAAAGAGTTCATTCGCCTGAGCTTTTCGCCATGGGGCGCACCGGTCTTGTTTGTGAAGAAAAAGGATGGTTCGATGAGGCTCTGCATTGATTACCGGGAGTTGAACAGAGTTACAGTGAAGAACAAATACCCACTCCCGAGGATTGATGATTTATTTGATCAGTTGCAGGGAGCTTCAGTATTCTCCAAGATTGATCTGCGTTCTGGTTATCATCAGCTGAGAGTGAAAGACGCCGATGTTCTCAAGACTGCTTTCAGAACTCGTTATAGACACTTCGAGTTCCTTATGATGCCGTTCGGTTTGACAAATGCGCCAGCGATCTTCATGGATCTCATGAATCGTGTGTTTCAGCCGTACCTTGATCAGTTCGTGATAGTATTCATAGACGATATTCTCATCTACTCAAAGAATCAAGAGGATCACAGCAAACATCAACCACATTATTTCAGACCTTACAAAAGCACAAGCTATTTGCGAAGTTCAGCAAGTGCGAGTTCTGGTTAGAGAAGGTGGCGTTCTTAGGCCACGTCGTTTCTAGCAGTGGCATTGAAGTGGACCCGGCGAAAGTTGCAGCAGTCAGAGAGTGGGTTGTGCCGCAAAATGCATCAGAGATCCGTAGTTTCCTTGGACTAGCAGGGTACTATCGGAAGTTTATTCGAGGATTCTCCTCTATCGCAGTTCCACTCACGTCATTGACGAAGAAGAATGTTAAGTATGTGTGGAGCGAGTAATGTCAGAAGAGCTTCGATACATTGAATCAAGCTCTGATTTCAGCGCCATTATTGGCCATGCCTTCAGGACCCGGAGATTTTGTTCTGTATACCGATGCTTCAAAACTCGGGTTAGGCGCAGTATTGATGCAGCATGGGAAGGTGATAGCATATGCTTCTCGTCAGTTGAAGATTCATGAGAAGAATTATTCTACCCATGATCTAGAGTTGGCAGCCGTAATATTTTCATTGAAGATTTGGAGGCATTATTCGTACGGAAAGAAGTGCCAGATCTTTACCGACCACAAAAGTCTCAAATACTTCTTTACACAGAAAGAGTTGAATATGCGGCAGAGGCGTTGGTTGGAGCTAGTGAAGGACTATGACTGTGACATTAGCTATCATCCTGGCAAAGCTAATGTAGTTGTGGATGCGTTGAGCACGAAAGTCGCAGGGATGGCAAATTTGGTGGTTTCGAGACCTCTTCAGTTTGAGATGCAGAGGTTTGATCTAAAGACATATCCTCGAGGTAGAGTTCCTCGTCTATATACTTTGATGATTCAGTCTTCTCTTCTAGACCGTATTCGCAGTGGACATTTAGCAGACGAGCAGTTGGCTAAGTGGAAGCAGAGAGATGAAGCCAAGGGCAGCATCCTGTATACAGTCAGAGACGGTATTGTGAGATATCGAGACAGAATATGGGTTCCTAGCAGCGATTCTATTCGAGAGGATATCTCATCTGAGGCCCATATGTCGTCGTACTCTATTCATCCTGGGAGTACGAAGAAGTACAAAGACATGCAGTTATTTTATTGGTGGCCAGGGATGAAGAGGGATATCAGACGATTTGTATCCGAGTGTCTGACGTGTCAGCTAGTGAAAGCGGAACATCAGAGACCAGCAGGTATGCTCAAGCCTCTTCCTATTCCCGAGTGGAAGTGGGAGAATGTCACCATGGACTTTGTTGTCGGTCTGCCGAAGTCAGTCAGAGGATCGAATGCTATATGGGTGATTGTTGATCGTCTTACGAAGTTATCTATTTCTTGCCTATTAAGAATACTTTCTCCATGATCCAGTATGCAGAGTTATATATCCGAGAGATCGTCAGACTTCATGGTATTCCCGTTTCTATAGTATCTGACCGAGATCCTAGATTCACTTGATCATTTTGGAAGAGTCTACATTCAGCTATGGGTACGAAATTGTTGTTTAGCACGGCTTTTCACCCACAGACAGATGGTCAGTCCGAGAGAGTTATCCAGATTTTGGAGGATCTTCTCCGTGCATGTGTTCTTGATTTATCCGGGAGTTGGAAATCAAAGCTACCGTTGGTGGAGTTTACCTATAACAACAGTTTTCAGTCGTCTACAGGTATGGCTCCATACGAAGCAATGTACGGTCGTAAGCAGGCTGCTGATATAGTAGTCAAGATCCGTGATAGGGTGAGGAGTGCTCAGAGTAGAAAGAAGAGTTATGCGGATCAGAGGAGGAGAGATCTAGAGTTTGCTGTTGGTGACCATGTTTTCGTGAAGATAGCACCGATGAAAGGTGTCATGCGGTTCGGGAAGAAATGAAAGCTCAGTCCGAGATTCGTCGGACCATTTGAGATCCTCGACAGAGTTGGGACGTTAGCTTACCGTGTTGCTCTTCCGCCGAATCTGGCCGAGGTACACAACGTCTTTCACGTCTCCATGTTGAGGAAGTATATGGCGAATCCATCGCATGTCCTGAACTTTGAACCGTTGCAGCTCACTCCGAACTTGTATTATGAGGAAAGACCAGTGAAAATCCTAGACAGACAAGAAAAAAGGCTTCGGAACAAACTAGTCAAGCTAGTGAAAGTCAAGTGGCTAAATCATTCGGAGGAGGAAGCTATGTGGGAATCTGAGCCAGAGATGAAGAGTCGATATCCCGAGTTATTTGGTCAGATTTAATTTCGGGGACGAAATTCCTTTAAGGTGGGTAGAGTTGTAGAACCCGAAAATCAGATTACGTATAAGCCATGCATAATTGTTACTATTTAAATTAAAAATGAATTTTTAATTAAATATATGAAGTGTTTTATTTATTTTAAAAGTAGATGTTTAGTTTTATCTTTTCATGATAAATACGTGAGGTCGGACAAGAGTTTGGAGATTTCAGATAAGATTAATAATAAGAAAAATATTCCTAAATTTAATTTAGGTCAAAGAATGATTTAATTTAAAGAAAAAGAATGTCTTTGGGATTTAATAAATTAATTAGAGCTAAGTTGGTAAATAAGTTCTTTAGGTTAATATTTAATGAATGCTTAAATTAAAATATATAAGCAAGTGAGGATAAATTAATCTAGGTATAATATATTCAAGAAATTAAATATAACATTTAAAAACTTAAATTGTTAACCATGCAATGTCATACAAAAGTTCATTTTAAATTAAGGTGTAAATTCACTAAAATGTATAATGAGTATTTAAAACCTTAAGCAATTAAAATACAAGATTTAAACAATAAAATACCATGCAAATTAGTAATAATAAATTTGGGTCCAACATTTAAAATAATTCAAAAGTTGATAACTCTCTATTCAAACCACTCCTAATTGCACTTCATGGAGTATTCATTTCCCATTTTTAATTCACTAATTAATAGTAATTCAAACACAATGTTACACCTTATGTTGGGAGCCGGACGCCAATTCATGTCTTAATCATTATTAATGTCAAATATAACAATTAAGAAAAGTGGGACTAAATTTTTTTCTTTTTAAATATGAATGCGGGAACGTAATAGTAATCTATCTCATATACATGTGAATATAAAAATACAAGTCATTTACTACATGTTTTTATTTCAACTAGGTTCAACATCTATACATTCAGTGTTGAATCCTATCTTGCTTCTGTTCCCGGATCTCCAGGCTATCTATAATCTCTCATCCTGATCCTGATCCTTATCCTGTCCCACCTGTTGTCAAGCACACATACAAACAAGACAACAGTCGGATAACTCCGGTGAGAATTATATTCCCAGTATAAATCATGTATAGATGCATTTCATATAAACAAATATAAAAGCATGAAATCGATATTCATAACATGTATCAAATCAGAAACATAAATCCATACAAACTCTGAATCACACTTCATGACTCGGAGACTCTGACACGACTCATCCTAATCTAGGGATCTCAATCTGAATAAGAACATACACCCACCTACACTCCCAAGGGGTGGTGGCACGTACTTATTCACGGACTTTGGGTCTTTCCATATCGAACATCAGTAATAGAAGAAACTTCAATTCTATCCACTTCGATATAACCAAACGTCCGGTGTCTTGACCTATCCGTCACAGACTTTGGCATTTTCGCCAACCCAGTATCTTGTGATAATGTGCAATGTGCCCGTGACGATTCCATCACTATCAAGCACCCCTGTCACGAGATCATTCGTCTCTGCCTAGGCGTATCCACCTATGACTCAATACATAAATCAATAGATCAAAAATATCAATTTAATTCAATTGCAAATATCAATGCCATAAAGTAAAGTATGTGATTTTGGGAAACTCAAGTCAATCGGACTCGAGTTATGCAATCCCGCATCAACATCAATTTATACATTTCTCTTCTCGGTCTGACGAAGTCGAAGTCTTGAAGTCAAATCTATCCATATTCAATCTGAAATGACAATATCGAAGAGACTGTGTCAATATACAGGTCAATTCAAAGCTTGTTATGATTAATACGAAAATCAAGACATCATCTCATCAATGTCAACGATACAATCTCAATCAATACGGAATCTAATCAATATCAATCTACTGATGTTTCGACGGCATACAATACAATCTCAATAACCCCGTCAATTTCACATCACATATATATATAACACGGCTCATAATCAATATCAGTACAACCCATAATCTCAATAATAACAGATCATAATCTCAAATCTGTACAAGCTCGCAATACCGGCAATACAATATTAGTATATATACGAATCAATAACTCATCTGATCCAAATCTGAATAATATCAATATACCCAGCGATACAGTATCCATCAGATATCGATCCCAACATTTCCTAATCAATAAAAATACCATTCTGATATCAAATCGGTCTACTCACAATCAAATCAATTCTGAAAATTCATAACAATTACATAACCAGTCTGTTTTCAATTTGACTCTGATTACACGATGTCTACTATGTCAAGAACACTATATATCAATCATATCTGATTCTGGCAATGTCATAATTTCAAATCATATCAAAAATCAATAAAACTTACACCATGTCGTAGTTGTCGACGAGAGGAGTACATAACTGTGTTCGGATTGAAAATCTGATAAACAGATCTTATAAAATCAACTTCTTGAAACCAAAGG
Organism: Primulina eburnea; assembly: GCF_022965805.1. Classification (NCBI taxonomy): domain Eukaryota; kingdom Viridiplantae; phylum Streptophyta; class Magnoliopsida; order Lamiales; family Gesneriaceae; genus Primulina; species Primulina eburnea. The sequence continues at coordinate 21,007,074 of NC_133105.1, forward strand.
AAACTTGAGGAATTCTTGAGGAAATCTCGTTGTTCTTATGCTGAAAGAATGAAGGAAACGATAACTTTATATATCCATTCGCATGAGTAGGACAAATGTTGATATTCCGTTCTGCATGTCGCGTGCATATGCGCGCCCAAGCCTTGCGCATATGCGCCGGAAGTTCTATCCGGATACTTGGCTACTGGACTGCTCGCGCATATGCGCGCACACAAGCCGCGCATATGCGCGAGACTTTCTGGTCACGCACAAATCCTTCCACACAACTCGCGCATATGCGTGCCCCCTCTTCGCGCATATGCGCGAGGTCCTCTACCCATCTCGCGCATATGCGCGTATCAGTGCTGCGCATATGCACGAGGTGTACTGTCCTCGCACACAATTCGTGTTTTCTTCCGTCTTTTCCGGTCTAATCCTTTCCATCTACAATCACATCAATTATCCACAAATCATTTCAGATTATGATAATCAAATTCTCGGGCCTTACATTTCTCCCCCCCTAAGATCTGATTTCGTCCCCGAAATCACAAGCAATCACTCGTATATCAAAGTTAATCATATCAGATACTAAATCAGATATAAGAAGGAGGTATATACAGGAATCACGAAGAAAACTCACTCCAATGAAACAATTTCTAGAATCTTTATCTCATCTTAGATTCTGTCTTCCAAATAGCTACTTCAATGCCATGACGACTTTACTGTACTTCCAACAGCGGAATAGTCTTCGTTCTGAAGTATCTCTCGTTCACGGATTTCTAATTTCAATTTGGAATAATAATTCAAGAAGTATAAAATCATAATACCACTTGAAATAATTCTGATGAATCGATCTCAAATACTGACTATACAATATCCGTATATACCCATTAACAGCTCATAACAAATCAACACAATTATCTGCTATCAATCTGTTCAATCTCAGTTAATATCAATAAGTAATCTTCTGTCTCAAATACCAACGGTCATCATCCGACGTTGGTATATTTAGTCTGTCTATTTTGAGTTGTCTTCATTTTTTTTCTAAATCAGCTTCACTTTTCAGTCAAATCTCAAATCATATCAGGTCCAATCTCAGGAACCTCAGAGATATTATCTCACTAAAGAGGGAATCTGCACTTCTTACCCTACAACGTTTCAAATGGTGCCATCTCGATATTCGTCTGATAGCTGTTGTTATACGAAAACTCACGACATGATATAAATCCTGCCAACTAGTTCTAACATCAAGCACTATAACTCTAAGCCTATTTTCCAAAATTCGGATAATCCACTCTGATTGTCCGTCAGTCGGTGAATGATATGCAATAATCATATATATAATCTCGTACCTACTCTTGCTGTACCCTACGCCAAACATACAAAGTCAACCAAAATTACGGTCTGATATAATCAACTCTCGACACTCTGTGTAATCTGATCACTTTTCTGACAGAAATCTTAGTAATATAATCATATATGTATATCTTCATGTACGAGCTAGCACTCGCAGACTGAGTCAGTCTGTCACTCCTAACTCAATCAATGTTCAATTTTGAGAGGAATGCGGTAGCTTCATCACGATATCCCTGAAAATGTAATCCCATTTCCATTCAGGAATCGATAAGCTATATAACCAATCTCCTGGTTTCTTTCTTTTTGTCTTCATATGTCGGCAATTCAGACATTCCAGTACAAAATCTGCCATAACTTGGTTTCATCTGTTACTATCAAAACTATCTTTTCAAATTCTCATACATTTTTCTATCATCAGAATAAATGTTGAATCAAAAATTGTGCATTTCTGATAATACTTGTCGTTCAACATCCGAAAATCTGGCACAACAATTCAATTATTCATATGCAGTACAGTATCACGTACCTGATATTCTGATCGATACCCTGCTCTGACTATTGTATCGAATTATGCCCATTCTGATCAACTTTCTGAACTGTTTTAACTCTCAAAATCAGCTTTGGTTCGGCTTGAACGGGATCGAGTCTCAGCTGTACACATTCTGTATCAAATACTAATCCGAATAACTGCAATATTCAATTAGATTCGAAACATAAATCATTGATACTGATCTACTAAACTCAGAAAACTGCAATTTCTGACAAAGTTATATGTCTCAACCAACTGATCACGGCTCCATCTGTGCTAGGATCAACAGATATATTATCTTCAAATATAACAAACATCCAAGTACAATCTGTCTCAGTCAAGATACACATTTCAACAGTTTCGGTATACAACTTTCCAATTCTCAGAATATTCAATACAGTACTCAGATATTTAACAAAACCAGTCATATTTTCCGAATATACCAGAATATCATAGATCAACAAATCAGAGAATAATCAAAATATTCTGAACACAGAGTTTATGAACTCTTAAACATAACTGAAGCATCCCAACGAGAATACTTACTCCGATGTAGCTTTCAGGCTGTAAATCCTTTAAATGATCTTACAATTATTTCAATTCAATCAGTATCATTCGTCACGAAGTTCTAGAAATCACAACAGTACCTGATATTGAGTCAAAGCTGGAATCAATCTTCCTGATTAAAGGCAACCCGGAAGCTCATCTGGGACAACTTTAGCAACGCTTCTATCACTGGCAAACCAGTCAATGATACGCTCCATCTCAGTGAATGAACTGAATACATAAGGAATCAATCTGTTCCTTTCGATAATCATCGAGTCATGAACATCACATATATCAAAGGTATTCTAAATATAGAATCCTTACCGTACCATGTTCATTCTTCGGCCATTTCAGGTCTGAATCTTACCATTTCCTGGAAATAGTCTGCGATAGCTTTGTACTTGGCCAACACATCAATATCAATAATGCGGTCAGAATCAGATAACCCCAGTAAAATACAAGCTAACTCAATCTCATTCTTATCCTACTGCAGTATCTGATGTCTCACAAAATTCACTAATATCAAACCTCTTTCCCAACAGGTAAGGAGCTAACTACTATCGTAGATAAGAACTCAACAGATAAAGCATACATCAATGCAATTCATTCAAAACTTATATACAGGATGTACTAATATTTCTCAATATATATATACGCAGAATAATCATAAAAGATCAATTACCTCCCACTATATCATCAAGTGCATCCTGGGTCTGCTCCTCGGTCACTATCACTACTCTGCCTTCCTTTTGGCTCTGTTGTGTCTGAGTAGGGGGTGGTATGAAAGAGTGAACAACAGATGATGGTCTATCAGTCTGAGTCACTGATCCAGATGACTCGGCTCCATGGAATCTTTGGGAACCTCGCTGTGGACATACTCTCGCAAAATGTCCTGGTCGTTTGCAGATACGACAACTACCAAATACTCCTTGGCAATGTTCAGTGGGATGTCTCCCTCCGCAAGTGATGAAATAAACTCCAGTACATCTCTGGCTCGAACTACTGGAGCTAGAAGAACTGCTGCCAGACTTCTTGAACTGTCTTCCTCTGGCTTTCAAATAGTCTTTCTTTCCACCACTGCTACTACCAATCTGTGGTTGTTGTGGTCTCGATGCTGGAGACACAAACGAAGCTCCTTTCTGTCTCATCAGACTGGCTTCGGCTCTCTTAGCTCTACTCAGCGCATCAGCAAAATTATAGGGTCGGCCTATGTTTACCAATGTCAACATTTCAGGATTCAATCCCTTAACAAACTGATCAGTCACAGCTTCATCATTCCCAGCCACGTGAGGAGCAAAGCGTAGCAAGGTAGAAAATTGAGCAATATATTCTTCGATGTTTAGCTGACCCTGTTTCAAATCTTCAAATTCTGCCCTTTTATCTTCTCGGTATGAACCTGGGAAAAACCATCGATAAAATTCCACTTTGAAGATTTTCCATGTAGTCACTGTACCACGTTGTTCTAAAACTTCTTTGGTTGCAATCCACCAGCTCTTTGCGACCTCCTTTAACGGATGCCCAATCAGTTTAATTCTACGTACATTTGGGTACTCAAGTGGATCAAACAATATCTCTATATCATCTATCCAGTTTTCACAATCAACAGTCGTCTCAGTACCCCTCAAAATCGGCGGTGTCAATGACTGAAACCTCTTTAACTGTATTTCCATCGGATTTTCTGACACGTCCATTTGATCAGTCACCCTACTTGCTCGTTTTGGAATTCTTCGAGGAGGAATATCTGATGATCACAAGAGTCAGCAATCATATGAGACAAATCCGTCTCAGTCCCTTTCTGATCAGCTTACCTCTGATCAAGAATTGGTTCTGATTCATTCTCAACTAATACACATTTCCAAAGCAACTCAGATATTCAGGTAACATGTATCTTCAAAACATCAAACACCTATTTCAACATTAACATATACAATGTAATTCAACATTATAATAAATCATATGCTAGCAATCACATGCAAGGAAAGAAAACTCATTCTACCCCGCTCACTAGTTTCTATCTCAGTCTCAAGAACCTATAGTTCTAGACATATTGCTCTGATACCACCTGCTGTGGGGACCCGGACGCTAATTCATGTCTTAATCATTATTAATGTCAAATATAACAATTAAGAAAAGTCGGACTAAATTTTTTTCTTTTTAAATATGAATGCGGAAACGTAATAGTAATCTATCTCATATACATGTGAATATAAAAGTAAAAGTCATTTACTACATGTTTCTATCTCAACTAGGTTCAACATCTATACATTCAGTGTTGAATCCTATCCTGCTTCTGGGCCCGGATCTCCACGCTATCTATAATCTCTCATCTTCTTCCTGATCCTGATCCTGATCCTGTCCCACCTGTTTTCAAGCACACATACAAACAAGACAACAGCCGATAAATCCGGTGAGAATTATATTCTAGAATAAATCATGTATACATGCATTTCATATAAACAAATATAAAAGCATGAAATCGATATTCATAACATGTATCAAATCAAAAACATAAATCCATACAAACTCTGGATCACACTCCGTGACTCACAGACTCTGACTCGACTCATACTAATCTAGGGATCCCGAAATGAATAAGAACATACACCCACCTAAAATCCCGATCGGGGTGGTGGCACGTTCTTATTCACGGACTTTGGCTCTTTCCATATCGAACATCAGTAATAGAAGAAAGTCCAATTCTATCCACTTCGATATAACCAAACGTCCGGTGTATTGACCTATCCGTCACAAACTTTGGCATTTTCGCCAACTCAGTATCTTGTGACAATGTGCAATGTGCCCGTGACGATTCCATCACTATCAGGCACCCCTGTCACGAGATCAGTCGTCTCTGCCTAGGCGTATCCACCTATGACTCAATACATAAATCAATAGATCAAAAATATACATTTAATTCAATTGCAAATATCAATGCAATAAAGTAAAGTATGTGATTTTGGGAAACTCAAGTCAATCGGACTCGAGTTATGCAATCTCACATCAACATCAATTTATACATTTCTCTTCTCGGTCTGACGAAGTTGAAGTCTCGAAGTCAAATCTGTCCATATTCAATCTGAAATGACAATAACGAAGAGACTGTGTCAATATACAGGTCAATTCAAAGCTTGTTCTGATTAATACGAAAATCAAGACATAATCTGATCAATGTCAACGATACAACGATAAAATCTCAATCAATACGGAATCTGATCAATATCAATATACTGATGTTTCGACGGCATACAATACAATCTCAATAACCCCGTCAATTTCACATCACAGATATATATATCGCGGCTCATAATCAATATCAGTACAACCCATAATCTCAACAATAACAGATCATAATCTCAAATCTGTACAAGCTCGCAATATCGGCAATACAATATCAGTATATATACGAATCAATAACTCATCTGATCCAAATATGAATAATATCAATATACCCAACGAAACAGTTTCCATCAGATATCGATCCCAACATTTCTTTATCAATAACAATACCATTCTGATATCAAATCAGTTTATTCACAATCAAATCAATTCTGAAAATTCATAACAATTACATAACCAGTCTGTTTTTCAATCTGACTCTGATTACACGATGTCTACTATGTCAAGAACACTATATATCAATCATATCCGATTCTGGAAATGTCATAATTTCAAATCATATCAAAATTCAATAAAACTTACACCCTGTTGTAGCTGTCGACGAGAGGAGTACAGAAATGTGTTCGGATTGAAAATCTGATAAACAGATCTTATAAAATCAACTTCTTGAAACCAAAGGAAACTTGAGGAATTCTGGAGGAAATCTCGTTGTTCTTATGCTGAAAGAATGAAGGAAACGATAACTTTATATATCCATTCGCATGAGTAGGACAAATGTTGATATTCCGTTCCGCATGTGCGCGCCCAAGCCTCGCGCATATGCGCCGGAAGTTCTATCCGGATACTTGGCTACTGGACTGCTCGCGCATATGCGCGCACACAAGCCGCGCATATGCGCGAGACCTTCTGTTCACGCACAAATCCTTCCACAGAACTCGCGCATATGTGCGCCCCCTCTTCGCGCATATGCGCGAGGTCCTCTGCCCATTTGGCGCATATGCGCGCATCAGTGCCGCGCATATGCGCGAGGTGTACTGTCCTCGCACACAATTCGTGTTTTCTTCCGTCTTTTCCGGTCTAATCCTTTCCATCTACATCACATCAATTATCCACAAATCATTTCAGATTATGATAATCAAATTCTCTGGCCTTACACCTTATTTCTCGCCAACTAGTTACTAAGTAAATCATCGAAATATGCAGAAAAATAGAAAAGGGAATCGGCAGATAAGGGAATCCAAAGTGCATGTAAAAATTCTTCAACTTCTTGACTTGTAACTCCCACCTTAATGCATATAATGGCACCTTTAAAACCTCTTGTAACCATCAACTCCATTACATAACACTTCTCCATCCCTGTGACCGAAATAATCAGAGAAAAACAGCAGCTTAGAGGCGTGAGATAGCAGCAGAAAACAAGAAAAGAAATCTAACTCCGTTCCGCCGCTCGCATTCGTCGTATTGATTTGTTTTTGGTCAAAACAAATTCAAGGCATGTATATGTTGTTTCTTTTCTCTTCAATCAAGTCATATAGATATTTTTAAACCCCCATATGTTCATAATTCATGGAGCAAAATATGAAATTTGACAGCAAACACAAAAAAAACATCATAGGTTTTATCGGCTTTTTGATTGTGCCTCACAGTTGCAAAGTTTTTGGTTGATTTCAGGGAGTTGCTCGGTTCCAGGCTCTCAAGGCTGCTTCTAGGCATAATTTAGAATGTGTTAGGGTGTTTTTGGTTCAATGTTTCAAGTCCATACACGCAGAAACAAGGAAATGACAGCAACATTTCCCTCAAGTGCAGAAATGGAGTCACGGTTTTTGTCATTGAATGGTATAAGGGGGTATTCAAAACTTGGCTGTCCTAGGGGCTGTAGCCATGGTTAGAACCCTCCCTTATCATGTCTAGGACAAGTTCAAATTAGTTTTCAAATATTTGGTCACGGTTCCATCAGATTTTTAAAACAGCAACACAAGCATCCCTCGATATTTTTGTTTCTGGTTTGTGGAATTTCGGTTTTGGGTGTGTTTTTTGGGTTATGGTTGGTTCCTAGCCCATAACCATAGCTCATACAACTCTTCATCATGTCTAAATCCAGCCATGGTTGATTTAATGGCCATTGGAACGACCCAAGACAGTAAAACAAGTCCATACATCACACGACACAGCCGGTTGCATTCTCGGCTAGCACGTTACATTGTCCTAGGTGTTGGCTCGGTTTGTGTTTGGCCTTTAGCCCTTAGCCACGGTCCAAGCCATGCAATAGGATGTAGGTAAGAGTCTCTGGTTGGTGGTTCAAGCCCACGGCCATATGTGTCAGAGTTTCATCCTAAATAAGTAACACAGACGCTGCAGTAATTTCTGTTCTTGACTGCAACTTTGATTTTGGTTTCAGGAGGTGGTTTGAGTTCTTGGTTGGATTTTAGCCCGTGGCCTTGGACTGGACACTACCTTAATTAGTTAGGAAAGTCGTGTTTTTGGCCGTTTGTGATTTGGTCGAGTTTAGAGGTCGTACGAGAATTTACGGTGAAATGTGCCAAAATGACTCTCGAAAGGGTGTTTATGTTTTTGGATTCCTTTCACCCATTTTCGTGTTTTACAGTTATTATGCATATTTTTCAGTATGTTTGGGGTATTTTTAATCATGGTTAAACGTCGGTTTAATGTTGGTTCGGGTTGGTACGAAGCCATGATTAAAAATCAAGTTATTGGTTCTATTCGTCTTTTTTTAATTTGATTGTTAAGTTTTTTTCAAGTTAAGATTTATTGCATGTGTCACATATTAGAATTAAGTCGCAGCAAGCCTGGGAACGATCCAACTCATCCGGTAAAATAAGGTTATAATTATATTACGTGCATAAAAATATAAATGTTTATTTTTGAGATATATGCGATATGTCTTGTGGCCACCTTATGTTTATAGGTTTGGAAGTCGGTAGGCGTAACCGAGAACCTCTCCACCCGGTGAATTATGACCAGTTTACGATTATGTATTGGTACGGATATCCAGTCCAAGGGCTGTGGTGATCTCTACCGCCCAGTATACTGTGATTTAGTTTGATCAGGTGCTCACGTTATGTTATGGGCCACTTTCTTAGAAACATTATCTCTACCAGAAAATTATGATATGATATGACATGGCTCTATTGAGTAAAGATTTTACGTATGATTTTCATATATGCACGTAGTTATAATTATTCATGGTACGATTTTCACCATGCGCTTTACGATACCATATTTTACGTTGCATGCGATTTTATGATATATTTACTTGTTATTCATGATATATACATGTTGAGTCTTTAGACTCACTAGACTTGATTGTTGTAGGTACTGATGAGGTCGAGACGGAGGTCGTAAACCAGTGAGCGATCTTGTGGCAGCAGTAGTAAACCCGAGGACCTCATGTTTTAGTTTATGCTCAAATTCAGTTTTAATATGTTGGATTATTTTTAAATTGTTGTTTACGTGGACTTATTTTTAAGTTGTTGCTTGAAAATAATATTTGCTTCCGCTGTTATTTTAAAGTTAAAACTATTTACATGTTTATTTTATAAATTGGGCAAGTTATTTATTTATTTAGAAAAATTTTAATAATTCCGCAAAATTATGAATACGAAATACGGGCCTTTACAGGCATAGAGATGTCTAAACATGCAGATGGGTAGTCATATGATGATTATACCGAACAACCCTCCCTCGGACTTTCGAAGTGGTTGTCATTCATCGAGAGGATAAGTCCGTGGTTGTGATTGTACACCATTAATCCTTACGACTCGGGAACACTGAGGCTCTATATGCTAGGGCTGTGCTTGACTCGTTTACCGGCTCTAGGAGAGTCATCAGGTGGCGAGATTGGGTACAGTGGCGACACATATAGGAGTCAGTGCATTGTAGTCGAGGATTCACCCCTCACCTACGGGTGTGGATATCCTATGTGATATGATGAAATAATAGTGCGTTGAATCTCTGGCCAGAGTATGAGATGTACATTAGAGAAGAAGTTCTTCAATGGTACATGCGATGCCACTATTTATATATATCACGTAGTCATCGAATTAATATGCAACCCTCGATGAACCAATGATTGCAGATTCGATCGGGATATATGAGATGAAGAGACCGTACTGCACGCTAATCATAATCGATTGGTTCTTGCAGGCACTATCAGTGATACCTAGAGAATCATGGGGCGATGCTACTAGACGTTATTACCATGGTTCGATTGTTTTAATCAGAAATATGATTTCTGACATTCTCATGATCAATTATTGATATATAGAATGGGGCAAATAAGGGTAAGCGCGAATAAAGGATTATGTCCTGAATCACAAAGAGTTGTGAACCCACGTCTAGCTATATCCCTGAACCATTGAGGGTCACACAAGCACTGGATCATTTGTTCTGGTTGAGAGAATAAATTCAAGAAGTTGAATTTATATTATGTAAATTCAAATAGTTGAGTTTATGATAATTAAATTTTGAGAAAAATAAAATCAAGGAGCTGAATTTGTGAGATAGTAAATTCAAGAAGTTGAATTTATGAATTTATAAAATTTGGAGAGAATAAATTCAAGGAGTTGAATTTATAAATTTTGAGAATTTAATTTACTAAACTCAAAAGTTGAGTTTATCAAATATTAAATTAAACATAATGGGAAGTATATATAATAGGCTTGTAGGAGTACAAGTTCAACATACTAAATAATTAAATTTTTTAATGGACTTTGATTAATCAATTAAACTAGTTGAACTAGTCCAATTAATTAATCAAGCCATTAATGTTAATTAAGAAGCCCAAATGTTGTATTGTGGTAATTAGGTCATAGAGGTTTTATTTTAAGTATGAGACTTAAATCATAGCCTCCACTAATTCCATTGTGTGTGATTTTCGAAAATCACAACCATAATCCTCCAAAAATTTAGTTTACTTAATTAATTTAATTAATTAAGTAAATGATGATTAAAGAAATATTAAGATTTCTTTATTAATATTGCATTCAAAACTTGCTTGGGATTTGGCAAGAAACTTTCGGCTCTTCCATGGAGCTTTTGAAAAATCCATTCTAGAAAACAAGAGTTTTAGTGTTCTATCTCTACGAAAAATATCTTCTAATTAGCTAGTGTAAGTTAGAAGAGGAATAATTAATCCAGTCGTGGACTTGATTCTGAGATCGAAGAATGTTCGTAGCGATTTACAACAAGAGCTACGTCTGCTAATACCGGAGTAGTTGAAGCCAAGTGATTTAATTCACTAAAGGTATAATTCTCACACCCTATGAATGTTTGATTATAAAATCATACGAGTGCTCAAAAATATCTTGAATGTCAAGATCTAAAATTTTAAAACTTCCACTGCGTTTGGATACGAGAAAACAGAGATCTAACTGAGACATGGTTTGTTCCTTATATAGATAAAAACTAAGCATGATGAAACTTATGTTGATATTTTTTCTAACCATGTAAGATAATTAAATTTTTAAAATTTTACACTAGCAGGCAAATTATCTTCAGAAAAATTAAAAAATAATTATTTTGAGATATGCCAAATCGTTCGAACAGCATGACGATTGCCTCGTAATTTTCTAACAAATAAAAGAATTCCCTATATTGAAAATTTGGGTATGAAAAAAACGATACCAATAATTATATAAATTTCATATCTTTTTTTTATACCAAAATTTTTGTACGGTATTGGTATTTGGTTAGGGGGATCACTGTTGAACTACAATAGCTCGGTTCTTGAAATATTGAACACCGATGAATTAAATCGAGTTTGGTGTTCAAACCAAGCGGAAAATACTCGAAATAATCCTTCGTAGAAACCGATTAAATATTTTTTAAAGCATTTAAAATATATGCAAGTTGAATTAGTTAAAATATTTTAGTTGAAGCATTTTATCAAACATTTGGTATGCAATATTTTGGTATTTGAATAACAAATAAAATGCATCAACAATGCTTCTTTAAAACTTATGAAAATGATAAGTAAATGCAATAAACAAATAGACACGAATTTATTTATGGATGTTCGGAGACTTCAAATGCTCTTATGTCATCCCTTATTCCCCTTGGGAAGGATATTCACTAGAAGACTTTGGTTTATACAACTCTTTGTACAAACACATTCAGCTATGACTTACCCATTGCCTAAACTGAACTCCTAGCACTCAAGATTGTAGGCAGCACCTCACAATCATCATATTGTTTAATGTCTCATATGCAAAGACTACATACACAAGTTTTACGTTTTTGTGCATGATTCTTCAGTCAACTAATCTTTGAAGTTCAACTCTCTTGTATAATTGTGAGTGATTGTGTGTGTGAGGAATTTATCATTTACAGTGTAAATCTGAAATGTATCCTCACACAAGGTCTTGTGCTCTCAACTAGCTGATTTCTTCATGCTAACTGCCCATGCTTTGAATCCTCTTCAAAAGCTCTTGTTTGATCTTCAATATGTTGTATTTATAGGCCCCAACAATGATATATACGTTAGAGACAAGAATATAACTGTTTGGAAAGTTTCTGTGCTGTTTCTGAAATTGCAAGGGTCAAATTCGTCTTGTTGGGCATTTTCCCGACTGGTCAACTCAACTGGTCGTTCAGTTCAACTGTTCAGCTGCTAGTTCAGTTCAGTTCAGTTGGTCAGCTGCTGGTTCGGTTCAGTTCAGTTGGTCTGGTTCAGTTTAATTGGTCTGGTTCAACTCGTCTTCAGTTGGTCTGGTTCAGTTCAACTAGTCTGGTTCAGTTCAACTAGTTTGGTTCAGTTCAGTTTCAGCTTGTGTGCTGAAATTAGCCTAACTGATTTCAATTTGTACAGAACCACTAGCTTCATCGTCATTTATCAGCATCTTAAGATTCGATTCAGACTTTGACTTCTGAAGATGATTTGTAGATCTTTGTCTTATCTTTCCAACGCATATTGAATCACTTCATTTCGATAATCTAGCTGAGAGATATGACTAAAATACCACAGCTGCTCAAACTCAACTGATTGTTGTTTTCGTGTGATCAGTTCGGTAATTGAGAGATCTGTTAGACCATGATAACATCCGATTTTGCCCAACGGACGTGATATACGACTTGTTCCAAATTGAGTTTTCTGATCAGTCTAATCGGCAGAATGTCATTTGAATCATTCAGTTAAGAGATATCATCAAAACACCGAAGCTTGCAAGAAATTCAGTTTGTGCAGAATTCAATTTCAGCTTGCTTCTGATGTTTGCAACTTCACACTTGAGTAAATATGTTAGAAACACAATAATAAGTTTTGATAACATCAAAATCAAGATTGTGAAATTGAAAAGTTCCAACAATCTCCCCCTTTTTGAAGATCACAAATCTTGGATAAACAATCAATTCAACTAACATATTTCTCCCCTTTTTGTGTGTATCAAAAAGTCATATTTTCAAAACAATTTAAACAAAATTTTCTCACCCTCAATATTTAAAAATAATCTACTCATTAAAATTATAATGAGTTCTCCCCTTATATTTTTGAAATTTTGAAAATTATAAAAGAAGTAGGATAACTAACCAATTTCTCCATGACTCATTTTCTGCCGCAGCACATATGATATGTCTTCAACAAATAAACTGTGTTTTATCGAGAATAACTAGGCCGTAAATTTTATACCTCAACCTCTACGAGTCTAGTTTGCAACGCAAAAAAGCGGTTTGTCATTTGGACAATCGAGCAAGGAGATATGCCATTTTTCCCATGGTCGCTACAAGCCGCGCGAAAATTCAGTTTCGCATATATATGTTTAAAAAATCTGAAAATTTTGAATTTTAAGCATCAAAATTAGTTTCAATATTTTTCAAGAACAACCCGCTCTGATACCAATTGTTAGGATCGGTTAAATGGATCACCGTTGAACTACAATAGCTGGTTCTTGAAATATTGAACACCGATGAATTAAATCGAGTTTGGTGTTCAAACCAAGCGGAAAATACTCGAAATAATCCTTCATAGAAATCGATTAAATATTTTGTAAAGCATTTAAAATATATGCAAGTTGAATGAGTTAAAATATTTTAGTTGAAGCATTTTATCAAACACTTGGTATGCAATATTTTGGTATTTGAAAAACACATAAAATGCTTCAACAATGCTTCTTTAAAACTTATGAAAATGATAAGTAAATGCAATAAACAAATAGACACGAATTTGTTTATGAATGTTCGGAGACTTCAAATGCTCCTATGTCACCCCTTCTTTCCCTTGGGAAGGATATTCACTAGAAGACTTTGGTTTATACAACTCTTTGTACAAACCCATTCAGCTAGGACTTACCCATTGCCTAAACTGAACTCCTAGCACTAAAGATTGTAGGCAGCACCTCACAATCAGCATATTGTTTAATGTCTCATATGCAAAGACTACATACACAAGTTTTACGTTTTTGTGCAAGATTCACTCAACTAATCTTTGATGTTCAACTCTCTTGTATAATTGTGAGTGATTGTGTGTGTGAGGAATTTATCCTTTACAGTGTAAATCTCAAATGTATCCTCACACAAGGGCTTGTGCTCTCAACTAGCTGATTTCTTCATGCTAACTGCTCATGCTTTGAATCCTCTTCAAAAGCTCTTTTGATCTTCAATATGTTGTATTTATAAGCCCCAACAATGATATATACGTTAGACACAAGAATATGACCGTTTGGAAAGTTTTTGTACTGTTTCTGAAATTGCAACGGTCAAATTTGTCTTGTTGGGCATTTTCCCGACTGGTCAACTCGGGTCAACTGGTCAACTCTGGTCAATTCAACTGGTCGTTCAGTTCAACTGGTTATCAGCTGGTTCAGTTCAGTTCAGATTGTCAGCTCTTGGTTCGGTCAGTTCAGCTGGTTCAGTTGGTCTGGTTCAGTTCAACTGGTTCAGTTGAACTGGTCTGGTTCAACTGGTCTTCAGCTGGTCTGGTTCAGTTCAGTTTCAGCTGGTGTGCTGAAATCGGCCTAACTGGTTTCAGTTTGTGCAAAACCAGTAGCTTCATCGTCATTTATCCGCATCTTTAGCTTCGATTCAGACTTTGACTTCTGAAGATGATTTGAAGATCTTCGTCTTTTCTTTCCAATGCTTACTGAATCGCTTTATTTCGATAACCGGGCTGAGAGATATGACCAAAATACCGCAGTTGCTCAAACCCAACTGATTGCTGTTTTCGTGTGATCAGTTCGGTAATTGAGCGATCAGTTAGACCATGATAACATCCGATTTTGCCCAACAGTCGGGAATACAACTTGTTCCAAATTGAGTTTTCTGATCAGTTCAATTGGCAGAATGTCATTTGAATCATCCAGTTAAGAGATATCATCAAAACACCAAAGCTTGCCAGAAATTCAGTTTGTGCAGAATTCACTTTCAGCTTGCTTCTTGTGTTTGAAACTTCACACTTGAGTAAATATGTTAGAAACACAATAACAAGTTTTGTTAACATCAAAATCAAGATTGTGAACTTGAAAAGTTTCAACAGTATTATAATGTATATCAAAATTATAAAAAAAAAAAAAACTCGCGCAATACCAAATAGTAGAATGTCTGTTGCTCAGTCTAGTTATAGATCAAATCATATGCCAACAAAACTACTATTTCTTCGGCCTACATGATAATCAAAATCTACAAAATTACACGTTTCTCGGCTAAATCATTGATCAACAATAGCGTGCAACAGATTCCTGAATCAAAAATATTTTTCAGCAACCCAAGGCATTCAACTAAAGCTTCCAAAATCTAAATGCATATGAAATATAGTTATAATAATTTTTTTTTGTATTTTGGTATATATCAAAATTTTATAAATCTCATATCATTATCGATACTGAAAATTTTAGAATGATATAAAATTTCCGATAGACCTTTAATATCGGTATATGTGATAATTTCCGATTTGATAAGTGTTGTATACCGAAGTTTTCGGTAATTTTCCCACCTTATGCCATGTTTAGGCAACCATATCCAATGGGCCAAAGAGAAGTTTTTGGAGTTTGAGAATTTTTTATTTAATGAAGTTAAGGTAAAATTGAAATCATCAATTTAATAGTTTTAATTAATTAATAATTAAATATGTTTTTTTATTTATAGTAAAAAATGATTTTATAAGAAAAATTTATAAATTTAATAATTAATAATTAAAGAAAAGAGATTATCTAATTTATTAATTAATTTGATGATTGTTGTGGTTAGGACTAATTAACAAGAAACGTGATTTGGTCAATTAATTAATTGTTTATTTAGTTGATAAAATATGATATTATGTACATTGATGTTGCTGAAATCCGGGATGATAACTGGGAGATCGGATCTTCACTGGTGGAGCTCGGATCAAACCTTCGGAAGATAACTGGGAGGTCGGATCTTCGCTTGGGGAGCTCGGATCAGACAACTTGAAATCAAGAAACACAAACAAGAGTGTTAGAAAGGGGCCGGAAGGTTGTCCCGTAGTAGGCCCTCCAACGCTCAAGTCAAAGAATAGAAAACTGAGAGAGTAATGTGTGTGCTGAGAGAATGTGAATATATGAATCAATAAACATTGAACGAAACCTGGTATTTATAGGAGAACAATAGAGTCCTAGTTTGGTAGATTTAGATGCTCAGAATCTTCGGAAGATTTGGTTAGATATTGCGCTAGATTTGGTTGGATTACGCCAGATTTGGTTAAATCTTTAACGGGTTTTACCTTCTTGGGCTTTGATACCTATGGGCTACGCGCTTAATGTCTGAGTAAGAACTCTCGTAGGTATTAGCCCACCTGAAGTCCGAACCCTGTGGGAGCTCGGTCGAGACGTCTCCAATCACCCCGATACCACCCTCTTGGAGGTCGGCTCGGCTTCATGTTGGGAGGTCGGCATGGGAGCTCGGCTTAGGAGGTCGGCTGAGCTCTTTAATCGGCGGAACTGATTGTAAGGGAGGTCGGCTCGATGACCTCCCAGATGACCTCCCGTGCTTCTATGAATGCTAGGCTTCCAACGAGATGGGCTATCGAGATCGGGCCGAGCCCATCCTCAATTAGGGGGTATCACGATTCCCCCCCTCAAGTCGAGCTGACGTGGAAGACCAGAAGCTCGTGGTTGTCTGAGCTCTCGGTGGCCCATTATTATTCCGAGCTGAATGCCATTTAGCAGTGCTAAGCTTAAGATGACAGGGTTATATGATGTTTTGACCTAAGAGGGAAAGTCTTTAGCTTAGCTCTTAGTTTTTAACTCTTGAACTGGACGGAACTTTTAGCCGAGCTGAGCGACTAAGCAAGGTTCTCCGCTGTGCTGGTTGTGCAGGTTCTATTTGAGCTGAGCTTAGACTTGAGGTCCCTAGTTATGTTGGTTCCCGCCCTGAATATGAAATGTCTCCATCACTTGTCAGTCCAACAGTTTCTTTACGCATTTCGAGGCAATCGTGGCCGCTCTCTCCATTTGAAATCAACGGTCCGATCCCCTCCTGGTCCCTCTATAAATATCAGCCACCCCCTTCATTTCATTTCTTTACTTTCCCTTCATTTCCCCTCGGCTCCGACCCTTCGAAAGAATTCCTATTTTCAATATCCCGCTCTCCCGATCTCCCGATCTTTTTTAGGTAAACTTCCCAAACCTCCCATGACCTCGCTAAATTGTCCTTCCCAGTCGACCTCCGAGGAGATCTTCAGAGAGGTGGATCAGTATGATCCCCTCACGGAGATTGTCTCTATGATGAGTGAGTGTCGCGGGACTGAGGGGGTCAGGTCATGCCTTATTACTGGTGATGACAGCGCAACCCGGAACCAGCTTCATCTCAGTCATCCCGAGGAGCTGACCAAGACGTCTGATCCTTGGTTCGAGCTCCACCCTTCTTGGTTGGATGACTCGGACGAGGTTCGAATCCGAGTTCTTTCCCACGCCCCATCGGATTATAAGTTCGTCTTCCTTCACTCTGAGGAGAGGGCTAATAATCCCCCTCCTGGCTACTATACCTTCTACCAAGACCAGCTACAGGGTGGCCTGCGATTCCCTCTCCCCCTTTTTTTCCAGCAGCTCAGCCAATTTTATCAAATTCACCTCGGCCAATTTACCCCAAATGCCTTTCGTACTTTATGCAATTTTGTTGTCCTTTTCAAAGCCTTAGCCTTCGAAGTTGATGCTCTAACCTTCTCTCACTTCTACCTCCCCAAGAGGTCAGAAGAGGGTCCCTTCTACTTCTCAGCTAGGCCCAACTATCAATTTTTTGAGGGGGGCCCGAGCTCAAATAAATATTGGAAAAACAACTATTTTTTTGTTCAGCCCTCCGAGAACCTTTTGTGCTATTATGGGCTCAGCTCAGCCAAAGTCTCTTCCCAAGGTCACGAGGGTATGGAACTCAGCTCGGCCCCTCACCTTCCTACCCCCCTTTGTTTTGTTTTTTTTTATTTGACCTAACTCTTGTTCTTGTCTCAGGTATCAGAGTCATGAATGATCTTATACAGAAAGTTGCGGCCCTTAAGCAGAAGAAGGCCAGCTCGGATGCTCAAAAGTAAGGCTGTGGACGCTGAGGCCAGTATTGAGGAGGTCACCGTGGTGACAGTTACTGAGGCTTTGGAGGGCTCCCAGAGCGCACCTTCCTGGAAGCACCAAGCCTCGGGCACACCTGGCCCAATGGGTCAGTCCAGAAGTAGCGGGGAGCTCGAGCCTCTCCAAGCTGATGCGGTGCCCCTGTGTCAGTTCAAGCCGGGCCCTCGTTCCAAGGTCATCCGCTGCAGATCTAACCTCTACGATATGTACCGGGATGACCTCCGGATAATAGGGACAGGGCCCACTCCCCTAGCGAAAGCTGTTCTACGGGACATCGTCTCTACATCCGATGCAGAGTTTCTCCAAGAGCTCAATTGGTCTGAGCTCGTCTCGAGATCTACTTCAGCCAGCACCGAGGTAACCCCTTTCTCTCTCTCTCCCTTCTTTTTTTCCCTTTTTGAGCCTATCTGAACATTCCTTTTGCACAGGCTGCCCTACTGAATGCCGAGGTGGCTTTCCGAGCCACCAATTTCCGGAAGCAGTCCTCTAAGGACACAAGGGCCTTCCGGGTCACCTCAGCTGAGCTTGAGAAAACGTGGCTGACCTTATTGAGGCCCTTGAGAAGGAGAAGGCCAACTCGATGAGGCGGGAGGATGACATGCATCAGGGCTTTGCAGCGGAGACCCTGAAGTTGAGTAATGAGCTGCGACTGATGGAGGTCCGACTTGAGGCGTCCCAGGAGGAGATCAGAGCTTCTCAGGAAGTGTCCAGAGCTGCTCAAGCTGACCTAGAAAAGGGCTCCAAGGCTTTCAAGGAGGACTTCCTGAAGTTAGAGTAGTTTGCACTTACTGTTGCTGAGAGGGCCCTAGGGTTCATATATGTGGGCTTCGAAGGTGCAATGGCTCAGTTCAAGGAAGCTGGCTACCCTCCGGAGGGGTCCTCGAACGATTTTCCTGATTTCCAGAAGGTGGTGGATAACCTCCCCCCAGAAGCCGCAGAAGATTAAATAGTTTAGCTCCCCACCCAAGCTCATCCGTTTACTTTCCTTTCTTTTTCTTATACTGAACTCGTTAAATGAAAATTGTATTTCATCATTTCCTCCCATATGAGGTCAGCAAACACAATTAACAATAAAATTTTAACTTGATGAGTCCACGCTGAGAGAGGTCGGCCAGGCTCTTGGATCTCAGCCAAACACTTAATAAAATAATATGGCAAGATCATGCCGCGAGATAAGGTCGGCTCGGCCATGAGAGCTTGGCCCAATACTTAATAAAATAATAAACCAATGAGTCCATGCTGAGAGAGGTCGGCCGGGCTCTTGGAGCTCGGCCGAACACTTTTTTATGGCAAGATCATGCCGAGAGATAAGGTCTCCTCCGCCATGGGAGCTCGGCCCAATACTTGATAAAATTATAACCGATGAAGTCACACTGAGAGAGGTTGGCTGGGCTCTTGGAGCTCGGCCAAACACTTAATAAAATAATATGGCAAGATCAAGCAGGGAGATAAAGTCGGCTCGGCCACGGGAGCTCGGCCCCATACTTGATAAAATAATAAACCGATGAGGTCACACTGAGAGAGGTCGGCTGGGCTCTTGGAGCTCGGCCAACAATTAATAAAATAATATGGCAATATCATGCCGCAAGATAAGGTCGGCTCGACCACGGGAGCTCGGCCCAATACTTGATAAAATTATAAACCGATGAGTCCACGCTGAGAGAGGTCGGCCGGGCTCTTGGAGCTCGGCCAAACACTTTTTTATGGCAAGATCATGCCGCGAGATAAGGTCGGCTCGGCCACGGGAGCTCGGCCCAATACTTGATAAAATAATAAATCGATGAGTTCACACTGAGAGAGGTCGGCTGGGCTCTTTGAGCTCGGCCAAACACTTAATAAAATAATATGGCAAGATCATGCCGCGAGATAAGGTCGGCTCGCCCATGGGAGCTCGGCCCAATACTTGATAAAGTTTAAGGAGATAAGATCACACCAAGAGAGGGTCGGCTTGGCCATGGGAGCTCTGCCCAATACTTGGGAAACTCATGCAAAACTTTGAACAATGGATTTCCTACCGAGCTGAGGTAAGAACTAATACCTGTTCAGCGTGATCGTGGTAAGACGAATTATGTTGTCCTCAGAGCTCCTGAACTGAGTGTCGTTGAAAACCTTGTAAACTTGGCGTAACCAAGATGAGGTGAGCTATGCGCTCCTGAACTGGATGAGGGTGAAAACCCTTATAAATTTTGTGTAACCAAGATGAGGTTAGCTCTGGGCTCCTGAACTGATTGAGAGTGAAACCCCTTAAACTTGGCGTAACCAAGATGAGGTGAGCTCTGGGCTCCTGAACTGACTGAGGATGAAAACCCTTATAAACATGGCGTGACCAAGATGAGGTGAGCTCGGGGCTCCTGAAATGACTGAGGGCGAAAACCCTTGTAAACTTGGTGTAACCAAGATGAAGTGAGCTCTGGGCTCCTGAAATGACTGAGGATGAAAACCCTTAAACTTAGCGTAACCAAGATGAGGTGAGCTCTGGGCTCCTGAAATTACAGAGGGTGAAAACCCTTGTAAACTTGGCGTAACCAAGATGAAGTGAGCTCTGGGTTCCTGAACTAACTGAGGGTGAAAACCCTTATAAACTTGGCGTAAACAAGATGAGGTGAGCTCTGGGCTCCTGAACTGTCTGAGGGTGAAAACCCTTATCTGCAATAGCTTCTAACGAAAATGCATAATTTTATTAATGAATCTGAATTTAACATTAAAAATTGATGTCCTCGCAACAATAGTAACTGACAGAAAAAAAAAATGAAACTAAAAATTCTAAAATCTAAGCATAATATTTACGGAGGTGATAAGTATTCCAAGGCCTCTTCAATTTCTTCCCTGCCAGGTCTTTTAAGTAATAGGCACCCAAGCTGAGCTTCTCTACCACCTTAATTGAACGGTCCTTCCCACCTTGGATCTAGCTTTCCGACCTCCGTCTCTTGAATCTTCTTCCAAACTAGGTCTCCAACCTGAAAGCTCCTCTGAATGACCTTCCTATTGTAGGATTGGGCTATACGTATTTTGTAATCTTCCATTCTTATGGTCGCGGTTTCCCTCTTTTCTTCCAAGAAATATAAGTCTGCCTCTCGCCTCGCATTGTTTTTCTCACCATAGAATGTTATTCGAGAGGTCTCTTCGCCGATTTCTGCTGGAAGCATTGCCTCGTTCCCATAAACCAGCCTGAAAAGCGTCTCCCCCGTGCCCATCTTTGGAGTAGTCCTATATGACCAAAGCACACTAGGGAGCTCCTCCACCCAGTTACCTATTGCGTTCCCAAGTCGGGTTTTAAGGGTCTGCACTAAGGACCTGTTGGTGACCTCCACTTGGTCGTTGCACTGAGGATAAGCCACGGAGGTGAAGTGCTGCTGAATCTTCATTTCTTTGCACCAGGCTTGGATTCGGTTCCCCTGAAACTGTCTTCCATTGTCAGATATCAACTTCCTCGGGACCCCAAACCTGCAGACAATATTCTTCCAGAGAAACTTGAGCACCTCATTCTCAGTAATCTTAGCCAACGCCTCAGCCTCTACCTACTTTGAAAAATAATCAATGGCAACAAGCAAGAACTTCTTCTGAGCTGGCGCTATAGGAATAGGTCTCACAATATCGATTCCCCATTGGTCAAATGGGCAAGCCGCCACAATACTCTTCATTAGTGTGGCTGGTTGATGTTGGAGCTTGGCATGACGTTGGCAACTGATGCATGAGGTGACAATAGCCATGGCGTCTTTCAACATAGTTGTCCAGAAATATCCGGCTAGAAGTGCCTTTCGTGCCAAGAAGTAAGATCCAAAGTGATTTCTGCAAAAGCCTTCAAGAATCTCCCTTAGCCCATAATTGGATTGTTTGGGGCCTAAGCACTTGAGCAAGGGTTGAGAGAGTGATCTTTTGTAGAGAACTCCATCGATAAGTATAAACCGAAGGCTCCTCCGTTTCATCCTATATGCCTTTTTTGGATCTCTGGGGAGTTCCCTATCTTTCATATGTCCCAATAATTTGGCACGCCAGTCATTTTCTTCGGGTTCGGGAGAGTGGGAGTCCAAAGAAGGGCTTAGTTCCACTTGGACTACAACATCTCTTGATTTCCAACTGTGAGGTGATCTTGCCATTTTTGCAAGGGATTCGGTTCCCTCATTCTCCTCCCTCGGGATTTGCTTAAAAACAAGCTCTGTGAAGAGCTCTTTGGCCGCCTCCACTGCTGTTACATATTCCATTAGTCTTTCATTGTTAATATCATAAGATCCATTCATTTGATGTGCCACCAATTGAGAATCAGAGAAGACGTGAACCCAGGCGGCACCGACCTGCCGGGCCGCCCTTAGACCCGCTAAGACTGCTTCATATTCCGCCTCATTATTAGATGCCTTGAAGTCTAGCCGCACAGCCAACTTTAGTTCAACCCCTTTTGGAGAGATTAGTAAAACTCCTACTCCGCTGCCTTCAGTGGTGGATGAGCCATCCACATAGACCTTCCAAAGGTCTTCTACTTCGACATGCAAAGTCTCAGCCAGGAAATCGACCAAGGCATGTGCTTTGATTGCGGTTCGAGGTCCATATTTTATGTCATACTCTCCCAGCTCTGTGGTCCACTTAACCAACCTCCCGGATGTATCGGCACGTGTCTTTATCTTCCCAAGAGGACTGTTAGTGAGGACCATAATGGGGTGAGATATAATGTATGGTCTTAGCCTCCGAGCCGTGGTGACCAAGGCTAAAGAAAGTTTTTCCACTATGGTATATCTGAACTCAGCTCCTTTGAGTGCATGAGATATATAATATACGGGATTCTGCTCGGTGCCCTTTTGTCTGACTAGGACTGAGCTCACAGCTGCTTCGGTGGCTGATAGATAAACATATAACTGCTCGCCTGTTGATGGCTTTGCTAATATCGGGAGCTCGGCCAGGTACGTTTTCAGGTCCTCGAATTCTTTCATGCATTCTTCATCCCACTCAAACCTCTTTGCTTTTCTGAGGATGCGGAAGAAAGGCAGACTTCGGTGCGCTGCTCTTGAAATGAATCGTGATAAAGCTGCGATTGTTCCGGCAAGCTTCTGGACCTCCTGGAGATTCCCAGAATGTGACATAGATTGGATGGCCTTTACTTTCTCAGGGTTGGCCTCAATTCCTCTTTCCGTTACCATGTATCTCAGGAACTTTCCGCTTCTGTCCCCGATTGTGCATTTCTGTGGATTCAACTTCAACCCATAAGATCTCAAACTGGCAAAGGTTTCGTGGAGGTCGGCTATGAAGTCCACCGAACTCTTGGACTTCACCAAGATATCATCTACGTAAACCTCCACATTCCTTCCCACTTGAGCTGAGAAAATCTTGTCCATGAGCTTTTGGTAAGTAGCCCCTGCGTTTTTTAACCCGAAGGGCATTACCACATAACAAAATGTCCCCTCTGAGGTGATGGAGCTCACTTTATCCTGGTTCTCCTCTGCTAGGGGTATCTGATGGTATCCCTGATAGGCATAGGTATTGATGACATGCGGTGGAGTCAACCAGCTGATCGATCCTTGGCAAGGGATAGCAATCCTTTGGGCAGGCCTTGTTAAGATCTCTGAAATCGACGCACATTCTCCACTTTCCCGAACTCTTAGGGACCAGGACCACATTCGACAACCATGTTGGGAAAAAGACCTCCCGTATGTGTCCTGCCCTAAGAAGCTCATCCACCTCCTCCTTTATTATCTTGTCTTTTTCAGGGCCAAAGTTCCTTTTCTTTTGCTTAACATGTCGAGCCTCAGGAAGTAAATTGAGGCGGTGTTCCATGACCTTTGGACTGACCCCTTGAAGCTCTTGTGTGGACCAGGAGAACATGTCAGGATTAGCCTTTAAACAAGCCATCAAACTACTCTTGGTTTCAAGGTCCAAGTCAGCCGCCACCCGGACGTTCCGCTGGGCTCCTATTTCCACTATCTCGGGTTCTTCCTCTGAAACGAGTTGAGCCTCTTTTATGGAAATCATTTGTTGTGGAGTTTCAATCATCCCCACCTCAGTTCGGGACCTCTTCACCTAAACCTTTACCTCGTCTACATAGCAACGGCGTGAGGACTTCTGGTCCCCACAAACAACTCCCACGTGGTTCCCTGTAGGATATTTCAGTTTTTGATGGTAAGTGGAGCTCACAGCCCGGAAGTCAGCCAGGGCTGGTTGACCCATTATCCCATTATACGAGGAAGGGGCATCCACTACAGTAAAAGATGTCATTTTGGTGATACGGTACGGTCTTGTTCCCAAAGATAAGAGAAGCATGATCTGTCCAATGGTCTGGACCGCGTGTCCTGTAAAGCCAAATAAAGGCGTGGAGATGGGGTCAAACTCGAACCCTTCCAATTTCATTTGATCCAAGGTTCTCTTGAAAAGAATGTAACTGAGCTTCCCGTCTCGACAAAGATTCTTACCACGTCATTATTGGCGACAATGAGAGTTACTAACAAGGCATCGTTGTGGGGTGCAACAACACCTTTCAGGTTCTCTGGTCCGAATCTAATAGTGGGGTCAGACTTGGGAGCAAGGTCTAACCCAAGGCTTTCTAATCTTCTTCCATGAGCTTTTCGAGCTCTTTCGGAATCCTCTTCAGCTGCGCCACCAGATTGAAAGGGGATCGGTTACGGTGACCGGAAGCGCAACGAAGTTCAAAATTTTTAATTTTTCATCAAGAAATTCGGACACCTCATATCTTGTGTAGAAAATACAAGAAACACAAAATGACATTCATAGTGTATTAAGAAATGTACCTATCAATCACAAGGATTGATGTATGGCTCCAACTAAGGTGTGAACACTTAGCTCTTCAATGGTAGAAACTATCTTCAAGCTTCCTTTGAGCACTCCTTGCTCAACTATTAAGCCCACCACCAAACTTAAAAGATCCACCTTACACTTGCACTAGAAAATGTAGGGCATTTTTCTTTGAGAAGAGATTTCTTTCCTCAACACTTGAAGAAGAAAAATGAGAGAAAAATTGGAGGAGAGAACCACAAAGTTTCGGCCATTGTAGTGTGAATGAGGGGGAAGGGAGACTTGTCTTGGTCTTGCAAAAAGCAAAAGCAAAAGTAGCATGCCCAGCCTTGATATTTGAAAAAGTTGTCTCCAACCCTTCACCTCCCATGCATGCATATATTATATATTTTTAACAAATTAAAAACCCATGGACTTAATTTAATTATCTCAAACATTTTTGAGATTAATTAAACATTACTTGAATTTACTCAAGTCCACTAGTTAAATAATTTATTTAAATTGAGCTCTACAAGACTCAATATAATTTAATTAATTCAACACTTGAATTAATTTAATTATTTGGACTCTACTAGGTCCACTAGTGTTTAATTAATTCAACACTTGAATTAATTTAATTTAGTCCATAATAATGTTTATGAAAATCACAATTTTCAAATACATTATTCACTTGGCCAACTTTTAATTTAGGAACACTTCCAAAAATTAAAATTTACATTTCTCTCATAGAAGTCATACTTCTATTTTTCTTTACGCTTATAAACCCATTTATAAGCCGTTCAACACATTGAACTAATTTCTCCTTTATAGAAGTCATACTTCTAATTTTCCTTACGCTTATAAACTCCTTTATAAGCCGTTCAACACATTAAACTATTTTTACTTCTCAACGGGATCTAGAAAGCTAGTACTTGTGTGGCCCTCAATGGTTCATTGATACAACTAGCCGTGGGTTCACATCTCCATGTGATTCGGACCAAACATGTCCTTATACGAGCATAGCCCAATTGCTCCATTCTTAATTATCAACTCCTTGATATTAAGAACGTCAGAACTCAACTCTGATAATACCCAACCAATCATGTTAAACGCCTAGCAGCATCGCTTACATGATTCCCTAGGTATAGTGCCTGGAAGAACCATTCAATTATGGTTAGCGTACAGTACGGTCCCTTCAACTCATATATCCCGACCGATTCGACAACCATTGGTTTATCGAGAGTTGTCAATGAATCGATACTATGTGTCATGTCGTAGTTGCATCGATGGTGTAATCTATGAAACCCCTTTCATAATTACCACCATACTCTGATCAGAGATTTCAACCTACATACACATGATAACACATAGGATATCCATACCCGAAGGTAAGCGGTGAATCCCCGACTAAAATGCATCGACTCCTATATGTTTCGACAAAACACCCAACCTTGCCACCTGATGACCCCTTGAGAGTCGGTAAACAAGTCAAAGTGTAATGCTAGCACATATAGTCTCAATGTTGTCCCGGGTCATAAGGACTAATGGTGTACAACCATAAACCAGGACGTTTCCACTCGATAAGTGAGAACCACTTGGAAAGTCCTTTATGGAGGGTTGTTCAGTGCACTCTACCAGGAGCACCTATCTGCATGCTCGGACATCACAATGTCCCCTACCAATGAAACATGGTACTCACATCGCAGATACTAGTCTCAAACTCTAGCGGCCTATATCCTTCTTAGTGGCGGCTGAATCGACTAGGAACTGTTTAGAATATACAGTATTCCAAATATGAGTTTCATGATACTCATCATATGAGCATCTCATATTCTTTCTACTATTTGTATATTCAAGGGCTTTATCTATGCAACTAACATGGTTATACAGATAAAGAAGTGCCAAAACAATAAATTCAAATATTATTAAACTAAAGATTGCTCATACATAGAGTTTCATTGTGAACACTCGGCCAACACTTGGCTCGACGGGCACCTACTCTAACAATCTCCCACTTGCACTAGAGCCAACTACCCATATGATTCAAACCCATTGATTCGCGATGCATCTCGAATAATGGTCCAGGTAAAGGCTTAGCTAGTGGATCAGCAACATTATCTGCGGAGCCGACTATGTCAAAAGACACTTCTTCCTCTTTCCCCAATCTCTCCGAGGATGTGGTACTTTCTCAATACATGTTTGGACTTCTGATGAGACCTGGGCTCCTTTTCTTGAGCTATAGCTCACGTGTTGTCACACAACACCGGGATAGGAGCAACTCCATTAGGAATGATGTCCAACTCTTAGACGAAATTCGTTATCCAAACAGCCTCCCTTGCTGCATCTTATGCAGCAATGTATTCGGCCTCTGTGCTGGAATCCGCAGTATTGTCTTGCTTGGAACTCTTCCAAGAGACAGCAGCACCATTGAGCATGAATACAAACCCAGAGGTTGACTTCGAGTCATCGATATCGCTTTGGAAGCTAGAGTCGGTATAGCCTTCCAATTTCAGTTCTCTACCCCATAGACCAAGAACAATTTATTGGTCCTTCTCAACTACTTGAGGATGTCTTTCACAGCTTTCCAATGTGGAAGACCAGAGGTTCGATTGATATCTACTCACTACACTTAGTGCGAAAGCCACGTCAGGACGTGTAGATATCATCTCATACATGATGCTACCAATCGCAGATGAATAAGGAATGCTTGTCATCACCGCTATCTCTGCATCAGTATTGGGAGACATAGACTTGGATAGGGACACACCACATTGGTAGATGTCCTCTCTTGGAATCATCCATCGAGAACCGCTTCACGATGGTATCAATGTATGTGGACTGGGTGACCCAAGCAATCTTCTTGATCTATCTCTATAGATCTGTATTCCCAATACAAAAGATGCTTAACCCAGGTTCTATATCGAGAACTCACTTGCTAACCATATTTTAGTTGATTGCAACATTCCTACATCACTCCCAATGATTAGAATGTCATCAACATAAAACACCAGGAATGTCACAACACTCCCACTGACCTTCTTATACACACAGGGTTCCTCAGGATTCTTATCAAAATCAAACTCTTTGATTGTACTATCGAATCTAAGGTTCCAACTCCTAGATGCCTGCTTTAGACTATAAATAGATCTTTGAAGTTTGCATACCATATGCTCACTTCCGATAGATGTAAACCTTCGGGTTGAGACATGTAAATCTCTTCCTTAATATCCCCATTAAGAAAGGCTGTCTTGACATCCATCTGCCATATCTCATAGTCATACCATGCAGCTATGGCTAACAATATCCTTATAGACTTGAACATTGCAACAGGAGAAAAGGTTTCCTCAAAGTCAACTCCTTGTCTTTGAGTATATCCTTTTGCCACCAATCGCGCCTTGAAGGTCAATACCTTCCCATCCGCGCCAAGTTTCCTCTTGTAAATCCATTTACACCCTATGGCAACAGTTCCCTCATGTGGATCCACAAGATTCCACACTTGGTTCGAATGCATGGAATTCATCTCAGATTCCATTGCTTCAAGCCACATGGATGAATCGGCATCAGATAATGCTTCCTTGAAGGTCCTTGGATCACATCCATGGATAGGCTCATCATGGCCCTCTTCAAGAAGCAGACCATACCTCATAGGTGGTCTCGAGACTCTCTCGGATCTTCTAGGAGCTTGTATCTCCTCTCTTGGCTCTTCGGGTGTGGGTTCTATAATTGTGGGTGTCTCTCGAACCTCTTCGAGTTCCATCATCTCCCCTTTTCTATCCAATAGAAATTCCTTTTCCAAAAAGGTCGCATTCCTAGAAACAAACACCTTTGTTTCTTGGGGATGATAGAAGTAGTATCCAACTGAATTCCTTGGATATCCCACAAAGTAACATAAAATGGATCGACTATCCAATTTATCTCCCACTACTTGCTTCACATAAGCAGGGCACCCCATATTCTAAGACAAGAATATTTGGGAGGCTTACCCATCCATATCTCATATGGTGTCTGCCTTTAAATGGACATTTAGTGGAATATCTTTCAATTTTAAGTTATAGAGATCGTTTTCAAGTTCTCTAGTACCAATCAAACATTCATTCTTGTAAATGTTGCAAACACCTTTGCTAAATAAACAAGAATATCCATCTTTATCAACATAGAAATGGAAACAATGTTTTTCACAAAATTAGGTACAAACAAAACATCTCATAAAATTAACTTTAAACTATTGTTCAAGAATAAGTAAACATATTCAATAGCCTTGGCAGCAACCTTGCTCCATTGCCCATCCTCTATAAGGTCACACCTTCCTTAAGCTTCCTACTTCTTCCCATCACCTGTAACTCATTACAGAGATATAAGCCAAAACCGGTATCCAATACCCAAAAAGTAGAGTTAATTGTAATGTTTACTTCAATTTAGAACATACCGTTTCCAGAACTCTTCTGAGAAAGATATTCCCTGCAGTTACGCCTCCAATGTCCAGGCTTCTTGCAGTGATGACATACATCATCAGTCTTGTCAGCCTTAACTGGTCTAGCTGCCTCAACGGGATTCGGAGATTGTCTCATCAAGGGCACGTTCTTTTTGGGATGTTGGAAAGAACGCTTCTTTCCATTCCCATGTGGATCAATCTTCGTACCAGATGAAGAACCCACATAAAGAACCAACTTCTCTTTCTTGATGGTTGATTCAAACGTAACAAGCATATTCACCAACTCCTCAAGGGTCGGCTCTATCTTGTTCATGTTGAAGTTCACCACAAAAGGATCAAATGAGCTAGGCAGTGATAAGAGCAACACGTCGGTGGTCAACTCCGAAGGCAAGATCAGATCCATGCCAACGAGCTTGTCCACAAGCCCAATCAACTTCAAGCCATGCTCATGGACCGAGGCCCCATCTCGCATGCGCAAAGTGATCAGCTCCTTGACGGTAGCATGCCTAAGAGGCCGTGTTTGCTCACCAAAGAGCTCCTTGAGAAGCAAATGAATGTCAGCAGCACTCTTTGCATCCTCAAAACGCCTCTACAGCTAATCATTCATAGAAGTCAGCATATAACACCTGGCTATCAAGTCATGGTCACACCATTCCTTGTAAGCCTGCAATTCCTCAGGAGTGCAGTCAGTCAGAGCCTCAACAGAGGGCGACTCAGTCAGTGTATATGCTACCCTTTCCGAATTCAAGACGATTTTCATGTTTCTTAGCCAAGTGAGGTAATTAGGTCCAGTTAATATGTGTTTGTCGAGTATTATGGATATCAGATTGCGAATCGAAGACATTGTCAATTTGTACTGAAAAGTAAAAACAGATAAATGTTGATGACTATTTTAAAATATTTAGTAAGATATGAAGTTTGGACTTTTATTTCATAAATATTTGCTCCCACTGTTTTGACATCTTTCACTACCCTCTAGTGAAAACGGGAAACTCCTTTCCTCAGTAGGTACTTAAGTTCCAATTAGCGAATTATGATCCCGAATAATATCAGCCAATCACAATTCCTAAAAGGTAGTTTCCAATTGCATCACAATGCAACCCTCTACGTAAACTTTTGTCTCACGTTTGATTAGGACCCAATAATATGACGTCGTTCATCTTCACGTGTCAAGCCTTACCCATCGATGTTGAACCTTAATGGACGGTCTACATGAGTTCCCGAATAATATGAGCCGAAATCATGGGAGTTCCACGTAGTTCACATCACCATGTCAATGGATATCACAGTTTTCCGGCACCCAAAGCTCCCCCAATAATATGAGCTGAGCCCTGAGTACGGGTAGCGTTCATCATGAACCCATTGTCGATGGAAGACAAGGAAATTATAAACAAATTTATAATTCCCCTTTTCGGGCTTGATATTAATTTTGAATCTTAATCAAAATGAGGGTTTTTAATTTTGAAAGGTCTCATCATTAATTTTATTTTAAAAGCTCGCCATGTTTGATCGTATGTTTGCCGGATTCATGCAACTTTGTTATTATCATAATAATAACGCACATACTCATTATTTATAACATATCATGCATATATTATAAACAGTAAACAAACATGGATGATCAATCGCCCCAATACTAATGGCCGGTGTGAGCTAAACACGGGCCTAGGTCCAATCCTAGGGAAAATGCATGGGATGCAAATGCAACTATTACATTAGCTTCCAATATTTACATGTCTTCGATCTTCATAATCATCATGGCCACCATCTTCCAATCTTGATCATCCACTATACTAATATTTACAAATAAATATCCATGGCAAATAGGGATACATCTCATGGGGGTGGGAACGGGCCATAAACCAAGCCCACTTTATAAATTGATAATTATTACAATCACCTAGCAAATTGGGCTTGGGCTTTTGATCATCCTTCATGTATAATATCACATATCATACACCATCAATTAATTATCACAATAATTAATTGATCCAGTATTATATATCTTGATCCAATCACTACCGCCACGATTATAAACTAAATTAACAAAGTATACAAACACCTTCGTCTATTTTCCAATTAATTTATTTATAATCGAATTTCTTATAAATCACAATTTACTATAAATAATTAAAGTCCAACTTCAATTATTTATTTTATGAGAAAAGTTTGCAACTTTTGTAATTTTAAACTTAAGGACCCAAAAACTTATTTTTCACCAAAAATATTTTGGCCCATTTAAAATTCACAAATGTGTTAGCCATCTAATGGCCCAACAACTCAAGGCCCATGACACTTTGATAATCCAAAACACTTTTGGAAAACCCTAGTCGTCATCGCCGTCGCCGGAGCTCCGTCGCCGGATTCTTGCCAACAACAAAAAAAAAATTTATTTAAAATACATGGGGCTGTTCGGGCAGCCCCTTGGGCTGCCCTAGCTGCCCGTTTCGGGCAGCCCCTCGGGCAGCCCAAGCTGCCCTTGCTGCCCAAAATTCTCCCGAAACCGGCCTTGATTCGATGCAAAATTTTGTTCTCGTGCGGTTAGAAATCGATCTCAACATAATATCTTGTAATTGCTACACAAAATCGTAACCATAGCTCGGATACCACTTGAAAGGGGATCGGTTACCGTGACCGGAAGAGCAACGGAAGTTCAAAATTTTTAATTTTTCATCAAGAAATTCGGCCACCTCATATCTTGTGTAGCAAATACAAGAAACACAAAATGACATTCATAGTGTATTAAGAAATGTACCTATCAATCACAAGGATTGATGTATGGCTCCAACTAAGGTGTAAACACCTTAGCTCTTCAATGGTAGAAACTATCTTCAAGCTTTTTTGAGCACTCCTTGCTCAACTATTAAGCCCACCACCAAACTTAAAAGACCTTACACTTGCACTAGAAAATGTAGGGCATTTTTCTTTGAGAAGAGATTTCTTTCCTCAACACTTGAAGAAGAAAAATGAGAGAAAAATTGGAGGAGAGAACCACAAAGTTTCGGCCATGGTAGTGTGAATGAGGGGGAAGGGGGACTTGTCTTGGTCTTGCAAAAAGCAAAAGCAAAAGTAGCATGCCCAGCCTTGATATTTGAAAAAGTTGTCTC
This sequence comes from Primulina eburnea, assembly GCF_022965805.1. Taxonomy (NCBI): domain Eukaryota; kingdom Viridiplantae; phylum Streptophyta; class Magnoliopsida; order Lamiales; family Gesneriaceae; genus Primulina; species Primulina eburnea. The sequence goes on from NC_133105.1 coordinate 21,039,378, forward strand.
CAACCCTTCACCTCCCATGCATGCAAATATTATATGGTTTTTAACAAATTAAAAACTCATGGACTGAAATTAATTATCTCAAACATTTTTCAGATTAATTAAACATTACTTGAATTTACTCAAGTCCACTAGTTAAATAATTTATTTAAATTGAGCTCTACAAGACTCAATATAATTTAATTAATTCAACACTTGAATTAATTTAATTATTTGGACTCTACTAGGTCCACTAGTGTTTAATTAATTCAACACTTGAATTAATTTAATTTAGTCCATAATAATGTTTATGAAAATCACAATTTTCAAATACATTATTCACTTGGCCAACTTTTAATTTAGGAACACTTCCAAAAATTAAAATTTACATTTCTCTCATAGAAGTCATACTTCTATTTTTCTTTACGCTTATAAACCCATTTATAAGCCGTTCAACACATTGAACTAATTTCTCCTTTATAGAAGTCATACTTCTAATTTTCTTACGCTTATAAACTCCTTTATAAGCCGTTCAACACATTGAACTATTTTTACTTCTCAACGGATCTAGAAAGCTAGTACTTGTGTGGCCCTCAATGGTTCATTGATACAACTAGCCGTGGGTTCACATCTCCATGTGATTCGGACCAAACATGTCCTTATACGAGCATAGCCCAATTGCTCCATTCTTAATTATCAACTCCTTGATATTAAGAACGTCAGAACTCAAGTCTGATAATACCCAACCAATCATGTTAAACGCCTAGCAGCATCGCTTACATGATTCCCTAGGTATAGTGCCTGGAAGAACCATTCAATTATGGTTAGCGTACAGTACGGTCCCTTCAACTCATATATCCCGACCGATTCGACAACCATTGGTTTATCGAGAGTTGTCAATGAATCGATACTATGTGTCATGTCGTAGTTGCATCGATGGTGTAATCTATGAAACCCCTTTCATAATTACCACCATACTCTGATCAGAGATTTCAACCTACATACACATGATAACACATAGGATATCCATACCCGAAGGTAAGCGGTGAATCCCCGACTAAAATGCATCGACTCCTATATGTTTCGACAAAACACCCAACCTTGCCACCTGATGACCCCTTGAGAGTCGGTAAACAAGTCAAAGTGTAATGCTAGCACATAGAGACTCAATGTTGTCCCGGGTCATAAGGACTAATGGTGTACAACCATAAACAAGGACGTTTCCACTCGATAAGTGAGAACTACTTGGAAAGTCCTTTATGGAGGGTTGTTCAGTGCACTCTACCAGGAGCACCTATCTGCATGCTCGGACATCACAATGTCCCCTACCAATGATACATGGTACTCACATCGCAGATACTAGTCTCGAACTCTAGCGGCCTATATCTGTAAGGCTCGAAGATTTAGTTATCATAATCAGACTGAGTTTGTTGATAATTAAGGTGATTGTAGATGTATTATATTGGACTAGAAAAGAAGAGGAAAATTTACAATAAAGATGAGGAGACAATCAAAAGAAATGAGAAGGGTCGAAGCTCCAGCGCACATGCGCGAAGACATGCGCGCACATGCGCGGGAATTCAAGTAGCCTCGGCGCACATGCGCGAGACAATGCGCGCATATGCGCGACACCTCCAATAGCTGTGGCGCATATGCGCGAGATAAGTGGCGCATATGCGCGAGCGTTATTTTCTGCCAAGCTGCCGAGACAGTAGGTCTCGCGCACATGCACGAGTAGTGACCGCGCATATGCGCGAGACGTGCAACCCAAAGAAAAAGCCAAGTGTCCTTGCCATGCACATATTAATGAGTTGTCTCTATTCCTTGCCATTTTCAGAAGCCAAAACCGAGAGAGAGAGAGATTCAAGGGAGAAGGAAGGTTCTTTCATTTCAAAGTTAATTAGTGCAAGATTTTCATATCCAAACTTTAATCTAAACCTAGATTTGCACTCCTCTCATCAAAGGCTACAAGGTGATGTAAGTATTGTTTACTTTCAACATGATTTGAGATATTGTTGTTGGGAGAATTAAGATTTGAACTCTAGGATATGTTCTTGTGAGTATGAAGATAATATATTCGTAACCGGATCGAAGAACGGATGTTGTATGTAATTGTACGATTTTTATAGCATGTTTAGAGCTAAATATGCAGATTTTGAGTACTATTACATGTTTAGGATTATGATTATAAGTTGATGAGTTTAGATTGATAATGTGTTGATATGTGTTGAGATTCGAATTTGTTAGTATCACGAGAACACGTTGTTATGTCGTCAACTTGTATCAAGACTAGATATAGATGGTATAAATGTCTTGGTTGAGCTAGAGATTGATAGAATATGTATCAACATTGCCATTTCAGATTGATATCGGTAAGATTCGTCTTCAAGACTTCAACTACGACCGAGTGTGCAACTAAAGGTATAGTACATGTTTTGTTTGGGGAATCACGACTCAAAGGAGATCACATTTGAGTTTCCCAACCAAAATCACATACTTGTTTTATTATCTATATCTTGATATGATTATGATTGTTTATAGATTTGTTTCTAGAACTTGTTTGCAAATCTTGCTATGCTTTGTTTACAGATCATGTTGCATTGCATTAAGATGATCATGCTTGTTTACAGATTTTGTATTCATGCATTAAGATATGAAAGTCTGAGAGATCATCCAGACTTCTAGACGTTCGGCGATATCACAGCTTAGGGGAAGATCACCGCCCCTATTGTAGACGCAGATACAGATCAGGCCGAAGTCTAGGAATAAGACATACCGTCACCCCGATTGGGAGGGTAGGTGATAGATCGTCTTATTCACACCGGGATCCCTAGAGTTCTAGTCGAGTCTAGTCTAGACATGATTAGATTCGCATTGCATGATTGTATATGAATGATATTCATATTAGCATGTTTCATGTTTTTAGATTGTTTTAAAGCATGTATACATGTTTATACTGGGATTTGTTCTCACCGGTTTTCCGGCTGTTGTTATGTCTGTATGTGTGCATAACAACAGGTGGGGCAGGATCTGGGTCGAGACAGAGATGATCGTGATAGCGTGGTGACTACGGGCGCAGCAGAGGACTAGTGGTCTTTTTATTAGACTTGTCCTACTTATAGATAGTAGTTGGTTTGATTAAACAATACTAGTTGTATAAGAACAAGACATGTATATTATGTTTGTACGTTGTAAATTAAATAAAGAACTTATGCTTGTTTAGTTACATTTGATTAAATGTAAAAGCGAAAATTTGACCCACGTTTTATAACAACGATCCATTTAATCCCGAGAAACAGAATTAGAGCCCGGGTCCCCACAACAGGTGGTATCAGAGTGATAGATCCTTTAGAGTGAGATAAGATAGAATGAGCGGGGTAGATCGAGTCTTCTTCCTTGCTTTATGGTGTGCTAGCATGATTTATTGCTTTCATTATTGCATGTTGTATGATTATCTGACTTGTATTACAGCATGTGTTAGTAAGGACTGAATCAGAACCGATTCTGGATCAGAGGTAAATGATCAGAGGAGGGCTGAGACAGTTTGTATAGCTTGTATACTAATTTGTTGAATATCAGATACATGCCTCCTAGAAGAGCAGCAGTGCCTCTACGACCCACAGCACCAGAACAGGGTAGCACATCCGGGGATCCAATGGACGTTACTGCTACGCCCATGGAGACTTTATTAAAGCGATTCCAGTCTTTCCGACCACCTACCTTACGGGGTACTGAAAACGCAATCGAATGTGAAAGCTGGTTGGAGGATATCGAGATGTTGTTCGAGTCTCTCGAATACAATGATGAGAAGAGAGTGAAACTCATTGGCCATCAATTGCAAGATGTGGCTAAGAATTGGTGGTTGAACATCAAAAGAGCATTGGAACAGCGTGGTACGGAGATTACATGGAAAATGTTCAAGACAGAGTTTTATCAGCGATTCTTTCCTATATCCTACCGTAAAGATAAAGGCAATGAGTTTGCAAACTTAAGGCAAGGGCAACTGAACATCGAAGAGTACGTCGCTAAATTTTCTTCCTTGCTTCGCTTTGCACCTCATGTTTCAGGTAGTGATGAAGCCGTGGCAGATCAGTTCATAAACGGCTTAAATCCCGATATCTTTACGTTGGTAAATACTGGAAGACCCAACAATTTCGCTGAGGCATTGAACCGTGCCAAAGGAGCAGAAGCAAGATTGCTTAGGCAACGGAGTGCTCCGTATGTTGCTCCGAGTCCGAGACCACCAATACCTCCAGCACAACCTCCTCTTAGATTTGAAAGCGGCGGTAGTAGCAGCGGGCGAAAAGATCAGTTGAAAGCAAAAGGGAAGCAGTTCAAAAGACCTGGGAGCAGTTCGTCAAGCTCCGGTGGATCCAGACAGAGTGGTTTTGATCAGAGTACCAGGTATACAGGTGTCTACTGCAATTCTTGTGGGGGTAGACATGCGACTGAACAGTGACAAGGAGTGACAGGGAGATGTAACATATGTAGACAACAGGGGCACTTCGCCAAAGTGTGTCCCCAGAGAAGCTCACAGAGATTTCAAGGTGCAGGGTCATCTGCATCCGTAGCTCAGCCTGAGAGGCAAGCTTCCTCTGTTCACTCTTTTCAGCCACCGCAGATACAGACTCAACCCAGAGCTCGAGGTAGTCAGACGGTGAGTCAACCTCCGAGGCAACAGGCTCAAGTGTTTGCATTGACAGAAGAGCAAGCACAAGATGCACCAGATGATGTTATAGCAGGTAACTGCTCTCTTTATGGTTATCCTGCTTATATCTTGATAGATACAGGTGCATCGCATACATTCATTTCAGGAGCGATTTGTATTGTTACATTCATTGCCTGTTGAGTCTTTGCTAGATGTTGTGTCTATTAATTCTCCGTTGGGAAGTGGATTGATATCTGTAACTACAGTTAGACATTGCATTCTACAGTTTGAGGGGCATGAGATTGACCTAGATTGTATAGTGTTGGGTCTAGCTGATTTTGATTGTATAGTCGGTATTGACATGCTAACGAAGTACAGAGCCACTGTAGATTGTTTCCATAAGGTTGTCAGATTCAGACCCGAGATGACAGACGAGTGGAAATTCTACGGGAAGGGTTCCAGATCTCAGGATTCTCTTGATTTCGGCTCTTACTATGAACAGATTGTTACAAAAAGGAGCAGATGGTTTCTTTATTTATGCTGTAGATATGCAGAAGTCGAGCCCGGCATTGGCGGATCTGCCAGTAGTACGGGAATTTGCAGATATTTTTCCAGATGAGATCCCAGGATTACCTCCGGTGCGAGAGGTAGATTTTAGTATTGATCTTGTACCAGGTACCGTCCCTATTTCGAGAGCTCCGTATAGGATGGCACCCATCGAACTAAAAGAATTGAAAGCACAGTTAGAAGATCTTCTGGCCAAGGTATATATCAGACCTAGTGTATCTCCTTGGAGCGCTCCTGTGCTGTTTGTGCGAAAGAAAGACGGTTCGATGCGATTGTGTATAGACTACCGGCAACTGAATAAGGCAACGATCAAGAACAAATATCCTTTGCCTAGAATTGACGATCTCTTTGATCAATTACAGGGATCCTCTGTTTATTCCAAGATCGATTTGCGATCGGGATATCATCAGCTCAGAGTTCGAGATGTAGATATACCGAAGAAAGCATTTCGAACCAGGTATGGACATTACGAATTTGTTGTCATGCCTTTTGGTTTAACAAATGCTCCTGCGGTATTTATGGGCTTGATGAACCAAGTGTTTCAGAGATATTTGGATGAATTTGTGATTGTCTTCATTGATGATATTTTGGTGTATTCGAAGAATAGAAATGAGCAAGCAGAGCATCTCAGAATTGTCTTGCAGACGTTGAGAAACGAGCAACTGTATGCGAAATTGTCAAAGTGTGAGTTTTGGCTGAATCGAGTTGTATTCTTGGGGCATATCATTTCTGGAGATGGTATTTCTGTTGATCCGAGTAAAGTGGAAGTTGTTATCAACTGGCCAAGACCGACTTCTGTGCCAGAAATACGCAGTTTCATGGGTCTAGCAGGATACTATAGAAGATTTATCAAAGATTTCTCCAGTATTGCGAAGCCAATCACCCAATTGACACAAAAGAATGCGCCATTTATATGGTCTGAGGATTGTGAGTCTAGCTTCGTGGAATTGAAAAAGAAGCTGAATAGTGCTCCAGTACTGACGATACCTTCAGGTACAGGGTAATTTCGTTGTATATTGTGATGCCTCTCACAGAGGTTTGGGATGTGTTCTTATGCAGCAAGGTCATGTGGTCGCATACGCCTCGAGACAACTGAAGCCACATGAAGTACGATACCCCATTCATGATCTGGAATTGGCGGCTATCGTATTTGCATTAAAGATTTGGCGTCACTATCTCTACGGCGAGAAATTTGAGATTTACTCTGATCACAAAAGCCTGAAGTATCTATTTTCTAAGTCAGAACTGAACATGAGGCAGCGTAGATGGCTTGATCTATTAAAAGATTTTGATTGTGAAATCAAATATTATCCAGGAAAGTCGAATGCAGCAGCTGATGCCTTGAGTCGAAAGGTATGTGCCTTGTCCTTATCGACGATAGGTGTTAATAATTTAGTTGAGAAATGCTGCTTGTCTGGGTTAGAATTTGATACAGATAGTAAGCCACTCCGACTTGCTACGATCCAAGTTGAACCTGATTTGATTATGAGGATCAAAGAAGCACAGAGAAGAGATCAGAACGTGCAAAGATCGATTCAAATGGTCAGATCAGGGCATATGTCAGAATACCAGGTGCGTGATCATGTATTGTACGTGAATAACCGTCTTGTGGTGCCAGATGTTGCAGAGTTGAGACAGCAGATCCTGTTAGAGGCACATTGTAGTCGGTTCAGCATTCATCCTGGTGGCAGGAAGATGTATAATGACTTGAAGACACAATTCTGGTGGAAACAAATGAAATCAGATGTTGCAGAATTTGTGTCTAAGTGTTTGAACTGCCAACAGGTAAAAGCTGAAAGAAAGAAGCCGGGAGGTTTACTTCAGAATTTATCTATTCCAGAATGGAAATGGGACCACATTTCCTTGGATTTTGTGACGAAGTTACCTCGATCATCCAGAGGCTGCGATGCGATTTGGGTCATTATTGACAGATTGACCAAATCTGCTTGTTTCATTCCGTACAGAATGACGTATAGACAAGATCAGATGGCGGAAATATATATTCGAGAGGTAGTTAGATTGCATGGAGTGCCGAAGTCTATCGTATCAGATCGTGATCCACGATTCACTGCTCACTTTTGGCACAGCTTACAGCAGGCTTTAGGTACGACATTACACCTGAGTACTGCTTATCACCCTCAGACAGACGGACAGTCAGAACGGACTATCCAGACACTAGAGGATATGTTGAGAGCCGTTGTGCTAGATTTTGGCATTAGTTGGCAAGATTCCCTACCTCTTTGTGAATTCTCTTACAATAATAGCTATCAGACGAGCATTGAGATGGCACCGTTTGAAGCTTTATATGGTAAGAAGTGCAGATCTCCGCTATACTGGGATGACAACTCAGAGATACCAGAACTTGGGCCAGATATGATTCGTGACATGACTGAGAAGGTGAAAGTCATTCAGAAGAGAATGAAGACGGCACAAGATAGACAAGCAAAGTACGCCAATATCCAACGTAGACCGTTAGTATTTGAGGCTAGGAGATAGAGTATTCTTAAAGATTTCTCCTTTCAGAGGCGTTGTAAGATTTGGCAAACGCGGGAAACTATCTCCTCGATACATTGGGCCTTACGAAATTCTTGAGAAGATTGGCGATCGAGCTTACAGACTTGCTCTTCCTCCTTCTTTATCCGGAATACATGACGTGTTTCATGTATCAATGTTGCGAAGATATATGCCAGATGTTTCTCATGTCATTCAACCTGACGAAGCTGAACTTGATCACACTTTGAGCTATGTGGAACAACCGATACAGATTCTTGATCGGAAAGACAAGCAACTCAGAACGAAGACTATTCCACTTGTGAAAGTTCAGTGGAGTCGTCATGGCATCGAGGAAGCGACTTGGGAAACAGAGGCAGACATGAGGCAGAAACACCCCGAGTTATTTATATGATGTAAGTATTTATTCAGTTTTAGAGTGTAATACTGTTTTAAATACTCTAATTGATTACCTACAATTTCGAGGACGAAATCATTTCTTAGAGGGGGAGAAATGTAAGGCTCGAAGATTTAGTTATCATAATCAGACTGAGTTTGTTGATAATTAAGGTGATTGTAGATGTATTATATTGGACTAGAAAAGAAGAGGAAAATGTACAATAAAGATGAGGAGACAATCAAAAGAAATGAGAAGGGTCGAAGCTCCAGCGCACATGCGCGAAGACATGCGCGCACATGCGCGGGAATTCCAGTAGCCTCGGCGCACATGCGCGAGACAATGCGCGCATATGCGCGACACCTCCAGTAGTTGTGGCGCATATGCGCGAGATAAGTGGCGCATATGCGCGAGCGTTATTTTCTGCCAAGCTGCCGAGACAGTAGGTCTCGCGCATATGCGCGAGTAGTGACCGCGCATATGCGCGAGACGTGCAACCCAAAGAAAAAGCCAAGTGTCCTTGCCATGCACATATTAATGAGTTGTCTCTATTCCTTGCCATTTTCAGAAGCCAAAACCGAGAGAGAGAGAGAGATTCAAGGGAGAAGGAAGGTTCTTTCATTTCAAAGTTAATTAGTGCAAGATTTTCATATCCAAACTTTAATCTAAACCTAGATTTGCACTCCTCTCATCAAAGGCTACAAGGTGATGTAAGTATTGTTTACTTTCAACATGATTTGAGATATTGTTGTTGGGAGAATTAAGATTTGAACTCTAGGATATGTTCTTGTGAGTATGAAGATAATATATTCGTAACCGGATCGAAGAACGGATGTTGTATGTAATTGTACGATTTTTATAGCATGTTTAGAGCTAAATATGTAGATTTTGAGTACTATTACATGTTTAGGATGATGATTATAAGTTGATGAGTTTAGATTGATAATGTGTTGATATGTGTTAAGATTCGAATTTGTTAGTATCACGAGAACACGTTGTTATGTCGTCAACTTGTATCAAGACTAGATATAGATGGTATAAATGTCCTGGTTGAGTTAGAGATTGATAGAATATGTATCAACATTGCCATTTCAGATTGATATCGGTAAGATTCGTCTTCAAGACTTCAACTACGATCGAGTGTGCAACGAAAGGTATAGTACATGTTTTGTTTGGGGAATCACAACTCAAAGGAGATCACATTTGAGTTTCCCAACCAAAATCACACACTTGTTTTATTATCTATATCTTGATATGATTATGATTGTTTATAGATTTGTTTCTAGAACTTGTTTCAAATCTTGCTATGCTTTGTTTACAGATCATGTTGCATTGCATTAAGATGATCATGCTTTTTTACAGATTTTGTATTCATGCATTAAGATAGGAAAGTCTAAGAGATCATCCAGACTTCTAGACGTTCGGCGATATCACAGCTTAGGGGAAGATCACCGCCCCTATTGTAGACGCGGATACAGATCAGGCCGAAGTCTAGGAATAAGACATACCGTCACCCCGATTGGGAGGGTAGGTGATAGATCGTCTTATTCACACCGGGATCCCTAGAGTTCTAGTCGAGTCGAGTCTAGACATGATTAGATTCGCATTTCATGATTGTATATGAATGATATTCATATTAGCATGTTTCATGTTTTTAGATTGTTTTAAAGCATGTATACATGTTTATACTGGGATTTGTTCTCACCGGTTTTCCGGCTGTTGTTATGTCTGTATGTGTGCATAACAACAGGTGGGGCAGGATCTGGGTCGAGACAGAGATGATCGTGATAGCGTGGTGACTACAGGCGCAGCAGAGGACTAGTGGTCTTTTTATTAGTCTTGTCCTACTTATAGATAGTAGTTGGTTTGATTAAACACTAGTTGTATAAGAACAAGACATGTATATTCTGTTTGTACGTTGTAAATTAAATAAAGAACTTATGTTTGTTTAGTTACATTTGATTAAATGTAAAAGCGAAAATTTGACCCACATTTTATAACAACGATCCATTTAATCCCAAGAAACAGAATTAGAGCCCGAGTCCCCACAATATCCTTCTTAGCGGCGGCTGAATCGACTAGGAACTGTTTAGAATATACAGTATTCCAAATATGAGTTTCATGATACTCATCATATGAGCATCTCATATTCTTTCTACTATTTGTATATTCAAGGGCTTTATCTATGCAACTAGCATGGGTATACAGTTAAAGAAGTGCCAAAATAATAAATTCAAATATTATTAAAATAAAGATTTCTCATACATAGAGTTTCATTGTGAACACTCGGCCAACATTTGGCTCGACGGGCACCTACTCTAACACAGATATCATGTGTATTATACCTCGGGTTGGATCATTTGCTATTTTTTCGACCTGAGGTCCCTGCTGTCGCTCAGGGTTTGCTCGGCCCCCTTGGTTGGGTCGGTTCTCTCTGGGTAGAGCTCTCTGATTTGTCCAAGGAGGTCCTTGACCTCTCCTACCGTCTTTGTACCTTCCTTTCTGTCGGGCTAAGAGGTTCTTCATATGAGGGTCTTTCTGCATGATCCTCTGCACCTCTTCCCCCAGTCTCTGGCAGTCATTTGTAAAGTGATCGTATTCTTGATGAAATTCGCAGAACTTATCCGAGGGAGGTAGATGTGGCCCTGTAAGAATATGATTTATTATTATTAATTATTAGTATTAGTATTATATTTATTAGGTATTATGAAGTGCAAAACATTGAAAAACATGAAGTGCAAAACATGAGTCCAAAACATTGAAAATCAAATGTGCCAAAATTGACTAAAATAAATAAAATATATTAAAGTATGCATCAAATTTTGTGGAAATTATTTTCAAATCTTGCCTATAAATAGATGTATTGAGTTTGAGGGAAATCACACCAAAAACCTTTCCATCTAGAGCAAGCTTGAAGTTTGAAACCATCAACCTTTCTTGAAGTGAAATTTAGGAGCAATAATTTTGTTATACGTCTGGAAATTCGTTCCATCACTCCCGACCTCAGAATCCGATTTTCACCGTTCATAATACACTTTCAGATGTTCTAAACATCATATCCAAATTTCAGCCTCATCCAGAGGTTCAATTTCTGGGAAACGTATCTGCAAGAATACTGCTCGGAATTCAAGCGAATTTAGCAATCTTACGGATTTTCGGACGTTAACTTCCAGCTTGTTTCTTTCATAATTTAGGAGCACCTTTCTGTAAGTGGGCTTATGTTTTAAAGTATTTAAGTATGTTTTCGAAAATTCGATCGACATGATATATTCATTCGATTTGATATACGATGCTTTTGTTTCGATAAATTGTTGAGCATGTTTAAATCAATTTCAAGTGCATGTTCTTTTCATTTCAAAATTATGTTGTCTTCGTTTCATGTTATATTCTAGTATATGTTCTTAAACACCAATTTGGTATATTCTAAGAATTATGTTTAAAAGCACTGTTATGATTCAAGTTAGAAATGGTAAAAAGGAAAATTTTCCTAAAACATGATAAGATATGACAAGTTTATGGCCCTGATGCGGTGGTTAATAATAACCGATATATGGCCTCACCCCTTAGAGGAATTACATATAGGGGACTGATCAGTAACACCATGGATAATAAGATGAAATAACAGTGCAATACGAATAATATATGATATGTATATATGCATATGCTAAGTTATGTTTGCTCATTGTTAATATCATGTCTTGATTTTGTTATGAATAATTATTGTGACATGAAATTCATTTAATATTTACATAAATATATATAAGTTATGTCGTATCTATCATTTTGTCTATTTATTGTTCTGACGTTTGTTGAGACACGGAAAATTTCGAAATGTTAAAGATCTATATATGTATATCCTTGTGTTATTGTGATCGATCGGCCCCCACTTGCTGAGTATTTCACAAAATACTCACCCTTACACCTCTCACTCCCAGATAAGAATGAAAAACAAGTTGAAGAAGAAGAGCAAATGCATTTCTGGGGATGGTAACAAAGTTTCAGTTAATCAAGACATAATTTGGAATTTGGCTATCTTTTATTTTTACGTTGTTCGCTTCCGCACTCGTTTGTTAAGTTGATTATGTTGTAAAGACAATGTATGTTTTATGAAAAAGACTGGTTTGGTTGTACATTGTACTACGAGGCTTGTTGATTTACGATTGAATAATTGTAACACAACGCCGGATGTCAACTCACCCTGGTATCGGGACGTGACATTTGAGTGGTATCAGAGCCATCCAGGTTCATAATCCGGCTGGGAAATTGCCATAGGAAATTTGACAAAGTCAGTTTTTTGGCAAGACTCTAGCGACTTCCTACCAATGAACAATATTCACTATTCTTATCGTGACATCTGAAAATCGCAAAATTCTATTGTTGAAGCATCCAAAAATCACGTTTTTCCCTTTTTGGTAATAATCGTGAATATCATAACTCCTTGTTCTAAGCCTTTCCATTTGTTTTATTTCAGGAAATGGCCCCCCGTACTCGCGCTGAAATACCCAAACGTATGCGTGAACTCGCCCTTAGCGACCACGAAATTGCAACGGTGCATCTTAGAGCGCAACTTTACGAGGAACAACAAAAATATCATGATCAATTGTTAGCCAAAGATTTGGAATATGAAAACTTCAAGAAGGAAAAACAAGAACTAGAAGATATCAAAGATCATCTTCAGGCTGACGTGCAAAGGTTTGCTTATTATCTTAACTCAGAAGAAAAACAACACGAAATGACCAAGAACAAACTAGAGGCTTCCCAAACAATCGCCCTTGAAATGGATGGATTACGCCAACGAATGTTAGAGGAATCCCAAGCACTACAGTCTCAGATTCAACAAATGTTGCTAATGGAAAAACAACACCGTCAGCAAGATGAGGCAACCATTCAAGAACCGCAGAATTCGGTGCAGAATTTGACTATGCAAAATGAATAATTGCAGAATAATGTTCATCATCTTGAGGATGCCACCATTATGGCATTGGAGCCGGAAGTAGAACCGGTATAAGAACAGATAGAAGATGAAGTACTAGGAGATGGCGAGATTTTAGATGATTGAGTATTTAGTGTCGTGACTATTTGTAATAAGGATTGATAATCCATTTCCTTTCTTTTACTTCTTATCATTGCACTTCTGAAAACTTTGATTTGTATTGCTTTTCCTTTTCATTGGAATCAATAAAAAGTTTATTTGATCTATTCCTTGATTGATTTCATATTTGAAATAATCTTCAATATTTTTGTACATGATTATTCAAACCTCTTAGAAATTCTCATGCGTGTAGGAAATGGCAGAGAGACCCCATCGTAGCAACCGCAACCCGCGATATGCCAATCGCAACAATGATTGCAACAACAATAACAGCGAAGATACACCACCACCAGCAAGAGTTGGCCTTAGTAGAGAAGATTTAATGGCCATAGCAACCATTGTGGCAACAACCCTCCAAGGAATGAGCCATTTAAATACCAACACTAATCAGCCACCACCACCTCCACCACCGAATGGAATCAAACACCATTATGAATCTCTTCGAAGGAATCGAGTCCCAACTTTTGACGGCAACCCTGACCCAGAAGTTGGTCAAGGCTGGCTCAAGAATATTGAGATACAACTCCAATTGCTTGAAGTGCCAAATGAACTAAAAGTGACTGTGGTGACACCATTCCTAGAAGAAAAGGCGGCCAAATGGTGGGAGACAATCTCAGCAAATATGACAGAAGTCGGACCAATCACATGGCAAAGATTTCGAGAAGCATTCTTGAAACAATACTATCCAGCAGAGTTGAGATTAAAATTGTTGAGTGAATTTGAGAATTTTACTCAAACCCCGGATATGTCTGTTGCGGAGTACACTTCTAAATTCAACTCCCTTGGAACCTATGCTCCTGCCATCATGGCAGATGATATCCTGAAGATGCATCGTTTCAAACGTGGTCTGAACAGTCGTATCCAATCAGCTCTGGCAGTTTACCAACCCACGGGTTTTGATGATTTAATGGGAGCAGCCATTAGAGCTGAGACTTATATCAAGCGCCGAGAAGATGAAAATAAAAATAAACGACCTCTCACGGGACAATCTTTTCAAGGTAAACAACCAGTTAAAAGGTCAAACCAATCGAGTGGACCATTCAAGGGAACTCCTTCCAATTCAACCACAACATTCTCAAGCATAAAACCGTGTCCATTATGCAACTACCGACACATTGGAGAATGTCGAAGGAACACTGGTGCTTGTTTCAATTGTGGGAAGATGGGACACCGAATTACTAATTGTCCTGAACCATTAAAGAAAATGACATGGTCAGACACTAATGCTACCCCCAACAAACCAAAAGAGAATAAAACCAATGCTCGTATGTTTGCCATAACTCAAGAAGAGGCAGATGATGCAAACGATGTCGTGGCAGGTACCATTATAATCAATAAAATTTCAGCTTATGTGTTGTTTGACTGTGGTGCCACTCATTCGTTTATTTCTAAGAGATTCACTAAGAAGTTAGGGCTTATACCAGAGATACTTGTTGAACCTTTTAGAATTGCTACTCCCACCAGTAAAACAATTGAAACACATAAGATACATCGGAACTGCATAGTATATATCAATGAACACACATTCAACGCTGAATTGATTCAAGTCAACATGGTGGAGTTTGACGTTATTCTGGGAATGAATTGGTTATCCAAGAGTCATGCAATAGTAGATTGTCGGCGTAAGATTATCAAACTCCTAACTCCAAGCCAAAAAGAAATCACATACCATGGCAAGGCTAAGAAACGTAAATCCCTCCTTTCTGCATCTCAAACCTGGAAAGCCATGAAGTCTGGAGAAATAGTCTACCTAGCAATGGTAAATGAAGTAAAAGAAGGAGTCGAGCTCAAGATAGAAGATATTCCAGTGGTACAAGAATTTTCGGATGTCTTTCCCGAAGAGTTACCTGGAATGGTTCCGGACCGTGAGATAGAATTCGAGATTAACTTGGTACCAGGTGCTACACCAATATCAAAGGCACCCTATCGAATGGCTCCAGCAGAACTCAATGAGCTAAAAGAACAACTCCAAGAGTTGTTAGACAAGAAACAAATCAGACCAAGTGTCTCTCCTTGGGGAGCTCCAGTCTTATTTGTAAAGAAAAAAGATGGAAGTATGAGATTGTGTATCGATTATAGAGAACTCAACAAGATCACAATCAAAAACAGATATCCTCTTCCAAGGATAGATGATCTTTTCGATCAACTCAAAGGAGCCACAGTATTTTCCAAGCTTGATTTGAGGACAGGATATCATCAACTGAAGGTCAAACCAGAAGACGTTCCAAAAACAGCTTTCAAAACAAGATATGGTCATTATGAGTTTACGGTAATGCCATTTGGATTGACAAATGCTCCAGTAGCTTTCATGGATCTCATGAACAGAGTATTCAAGCCATTTCTCGACAAATTCGTGGTGGTATTTATCGATGACATTCTCGTATATTCCCCAAGTGAAGAGGATCACAAAGAACATCTTGACCTGACTCTTCAGATGTTAAGAGAAAAAGAGTTATACGCGAAATTCAAGAAATGCGAATTCTGGCTAAAAAGTGTGACTTTCTTAGTCCATATCATTTCAAAAGAAGGAGTATCTGTGGACCCTAAAAAGGTGGAAGCAATCACTAGCTGGCCGAGACCTAAGACAGTAGCTGAAATTCGAAGCTTTCTAGGATTGGCAGGTTACTATCGGAAATTTGTTGAAGGTTTCTCTTCAATAGCTACGCCTCTTACAAAACTCACACAAAAGAACTCAAAATTTAACTGGAGTGAGGAGTGTGAAAAGAGCTTCCAAACGCTCAAGGAAAAGCTTGCATCTACACCAGTACTGGTTCTACCCACGGAGGACAAAAGCTTTACCATTTACAGTGACGCATCAAAAGAGGGTTTAGGATGCGTACTCATGCAAGAAGGAAGAGTAATCGCATATGCATCAAGACAATTGAAGCCGTACGAGAAAAATTATCCTACTCACGACCTCGAACTAGCTGCGGTAGTTTTTGCCTTAAAAATTTGGAGGCATTATCTTTATGGCGCCAAATGTGAGATCTTCACAGATCATCAAAGTCTCAAGTATTTGTTCACACAGAAAGAATTGAACATGAGGCAGAGAAGATAGATTGAATTGTTAAAAGATTATGATTTAACAATAAGCTATCATCCGGGCAAGGCAAATAAGGTAGCTGATGCTTTAAGTAGGAAAACCATGGGTAAAGTGATCCTAGCTTCACTTTCTGCACAACCATGCCTTCAAGAAACAATCAAGTTAAGACAGAATCAAGATCCTACTTTGACAAAACTTAAATAACAAGTCAAAGAAAAGAAGTCACAAGATCTTCATATAGACGAGAAGGGAGTTCTATGGATGAAAGGACGATTGTGTGTACCAAACATCGAGAATCTTCGACAGGAAGTAATGTCTGAAGCACATAAATCAAAATTTTCGGTCCACCCCGGCAGTACAAAAATGTACAGAGATTTATTGAAAAATTTCTGGTGGTGCGGAATGAAGAAGGATGTAGCAGAACACATCTCTAGATGCCAGGTCTGTCAACAAGTTAAAGCTGAACATCAACGGCCTGGAGGACTTCTTCAACCCTTGGAAATTCCAGAATGGAAATGAGAACATATTTCCATGGATTTTGTAGTAGGTTTACCCAAGTCTAGGCAAAGTCATAATGGAATATGGGTAATAGTAGATAGACTCACAAAATCTGCACATTTTCTACTTGTCCGCATGAATTATAATCTGGAAAAATTGGCTACCATATACATGGACAATATTGTGCGGTTACATGGAGTTCCGGCAAGCATTCTGTCTGATATAGATCCAAGATTTGTATCTCGGTTCTGGAAAAGTTTTCAACAAGCTATGGGGACTAAGGTTACTCTCAGTACAGCTTATCACCCTCAAACTGATGGCCAAACAGAGAGAACAATACAAACCCTTGAAGATATGCTACGAGCATGTGCTTTAGAATTAAGTGGTAATTGGAGTGAACATCTACCTTTAATTGAGTTCGCTTACAATAACAGTTATCATAGCATTATTGGAATGGCTCCATACGAAGCTCTGTACGGCCGAAAATGTCGATCACCTCTATACTGGGATGAGGTAGGAGAGAAATCCATAACTGGACCTGAACCTGTCCAAGAAACCGTGGAAAAAGTAACAATAATTAAAGAAAGACTCAAATTGCTCAAGATCGACAGAAAAGTTGGGCTGATCTAAAGAGGAGACCAGTGGAGTTCACCGTTGGAGAAAAATCTTACGTAAAAGTTTCTCCCATGAAAGGAGTTGTTCGATTCAATAAAGCTGGGAAATTACATCCTCGATACATAGGACCTTTTGATATTTTAGAAAGAATCGGAACATTGGCATACAGACTAGCATTGCTACCAGATATGTCAAGAATTCATAATGTATTTCATGTTTCACAATTGAGGAAATACATCCCAGATCCAAGTCATGTTCTTGAAACTGGACCGCTCCTGATGGAAAATAATCTGAATGAAAAACTAAGATATGAAGAAGTTCCAATTCGAATTTTGGACACCAAAGAACAAGTATTAAGGCGACGCAACATTTCCTATGTTACGATACAGTGGTCTAATCATACCGAAAGAGAAGCTACTTGTGAACTAAAAGAGAAGATGTTCGAGCAATATCCCTATCTGTTCGAAAATCAAGAAAACTCAAGTTTCAGGGACGAAACTTCCAATAAGGAGGGAGGAATGTAAGAATATGATTTATTATTATTAATTATTAGTATTAGTATTATATTTATTAGGTATTATGAAGTGCAAAACATTGAAAACATAAGTGCAAAACATTGAAAAAATGAGTGCAAAACATTGACAAAACATGAGTGCAAAACATTGAAAATCAAATGTGCCAAAATTGACTAAATAAATAAAATATATTAAAGTATGCATCAAATTTTGTGGAAATTATTTTCAAATCTTGCCTATAAATAGATGTATTGAGTTTGAGGGAAATCACACCAAAAACCTCTCCATCTAGAGCAAGCTTGAAGTTTGAAATCATCAACCTTTCTTGAAGTGAAATTTAGGAGCAATAATTCTGTTATACGTCTGGAAATTCTTTCCATCACTCCCGACCTCAGAATCCGATCTTCACCATTCATAATACACTTTCAGATGTTCTAAACATCATATCCAAATTTCAGCCTCATCCAACGGTTCAATTTCTGGGAAACGTATCTGCAAGAATACTGCTCGAAATTCAAGCGAATTTAACAATCTCACGGATTTTCGGACGTTAACTTCCAGCTTGTTTCTTTCATAATTTAGGAGCACCTTTCTGTAAGTGGGCTTATATTTTAAAGTATTTAAGTATGTTTTCGAAAATTCGATCGACATGATATATTCCTTCGATTTGATATACGAATATTTTGTTTCGATAAATTGTTAAGCATGTTTAAATCAATTTCAAGTGCATGTTCTTTTCATTTCAAAATTATGTTGTCTTCGTTTCATGTTATATTCTAGTATATGTTCTTAAACACCAATTTGGTATATTCTAAGAATTATGTTTAAAAGCACTGTTATGATTCAAGTTAGAAATGGTAAAAAGGAAAATTTTCCTAAAACATGATAAGATATGACAAGTTTATGGCCCTGATGCGGTGGGTAATAATAACCGATATATGGCATCACCCCTTAGAGGAATTACATATAGGGGACTGATCAGTAACACCATGGATAATAAGATGAAATAACAGTGCAATATGAATAATATATGATATGTCTATATGCATATGCTAAGTTATGTTTGCTCATTGTTAATATCATATCTTGATTTTGTTATGAATAATTATTGTAACATGAAATTCATTTAATATTTACATAAATATATATAAGTTATGTCGTATCTATCATTTTGTCTATTTATTGTTCCGACGTTTGTTGAGACACGGAAAATTTCGAAATGTTAAAGATCTATATATGTATATCCTTGTGTTATTGTGATCGATCGGCCCCCACTTGCTGAGTATTTCACAAAATACTCACCCTTACACCTCTCACTCCCAGATAAGAATGAAAAACAAGTTGAAGAAGAAGAGCAAATGCATTTCTAGGGATGGTAACAAAGTTTCAGTTGATCAAGACATAATTTGGAATTTGGCTATCTTTTATTTTTACGTTGTTCGCTTCCGCACTCGTTTTTTAAGTTGATTATGTTGTAAAGATAATGTATGTTTTATGAAAAAGACTGGTTTGGTTGTACACTGTACTACGAGGCTTGTTGATTTACGATTGAATAATTGTAAAACAACGCCGGATGTCAACTCACCCTGGTATCGGGACGTGACAGGCCCGTTCTCGGCTTGTTTCGGGCATTCTAACTTCCTCCTTTCTTCACATATTTCCATGGCCCTCTCCAAGTGATAAGTGCAAGATTTGCACTTAATTTATATTAGAATCCATTTTGAATTAGGCTGGTTTCGAACAGAATTACGCGTTTTTGGGTTGTTTCTGTTGTCATTTCAGGAATGGAGAAAATAGCGAACACGAAGCCAAGTGGACCAAGAAACTCACAACCATGAGCATGCTACCGGACAGATGTGCGTGCGCGGCCGCGCAACTTCACGCGCATGCGCGCGCAAAGACAAGTCACCCGAGCATAACATCGCGCGCCCCCGCGCGACATCTCGCGCACCAGCACGCGCAAGGATGAATAACACACGCAGAAGATCGCGCGCTACCGCGCCACATCTGGCGCAGGCGCGCGCGCAGACATGCACGGCCAGACACAGCAGCTCGCGCGCGATCGCGCCATTTCACGCGCTACCGCGCGCACACACCCGAGAAGAGCGCGCGACCGCGCGACATCACGCGCACCCGTGCGAGCCAACACACGGCAGATGAGCAGCAACATACGCGCAACAGCGCCAGAACTCGCGCCCCCGCGCGCACACCGCGTCCATATTGAGTATAAATGCGCGATTCTTAGGTCAGAATGGGGAGAGCCGCCGTGAGGGGAAAACACACGAAAATACACCATCTTGGGAAGAAAAAGAAGGCGAGTGGAAAGCACGGAGAGGCGAAGATCGATTACAACTATGAAGAACGACGGATCTGGGGACAGAGACGACGCTTTGAATTTGTTATCTTTTCTTTTGTCTCTTTATTTTATTGCGTGTCGATGCCTAGAACTACAAATATGTATTGGTTTCTCTTGGATTTCGTGATGAACTAAACTTCCATTCTAGAGAATGACGTAACTCTGTGGATACGATGATTTGACAGCGTTGTTTATTTGATTGAATTCCGCTTTCGTTTAATTGTGTTCTCTGTGTTTACTGCACTGCAATTTACTTGCCATAAATTGTTTGTTGTTTGATTAATCTTATAACTCGGGAGAGGGACTAGGATTATAGATCATTAGAGATACATCGTTAAATGTTTATAGCGTTCGGAAGGCGTATAACTTTAGCGAGGCTTAGTAAGAACATTGTTTGCATTTATCTATGAAACGTAGATTCTAATTAGGAATAATTGAATCGAAGTTGATAGATACACTTTATTCGTCACTTGGGAAAGGAGGAATAAAATAATCTAAGTGTTCTTGGTCATTAAATAATTGGAATTCAGGAATATAAAATCAACTATGAATAATTATCGTGGAAACTTTGTGAAATCATTTCTCTAGATACTTTCTCTCATTGATATTTCTCAATTCGGTGATCTAATTAATTCATTGTTTTTAATTAATTCGTTTAAACAAACAAATCTGATTATTGATTTTTCTAGATAAAGTCTTGGCTATTTTAATTACATGAATTGATATACATTTTTATACACACTCCTCGTGGGATCGACACTTGTACTCAAAAGTACATTTTACTATAACTTGACATCGTGCGCTTGCGAGCAGTTAAGAAAAGACGCAACAAGTTTTTGGCGCCGTTGCCGGGGAGTGTCAAATTTGAATTTCTATCAGTATTGTTACCAATTAGTCTAGATTTTAATTTAGAGCGTTTATTTTTCTTTTATCTTATATTGATTAAGCGTTTTATTTTTCTTCCTGTTTGACAGTGTATGCTAAGATCGCAAAACTCAGACTTGCTTATTTTTTATCCGGAGATCGAAAGAACTACGAGAAGATTAAGAAAAGCAAGAAGAGAAGAGATCCAAGCAATGGCTGAAAACAGAGAAAATGACAGACGCGACCAACCAGAGGCGATTCCTATAAGAGATCACTTCAGACCAGTGATCAGCAATCATTACTCTGGGATTGCAAGAGGGACAATCAACGCCAATAATTTCGAATTGAAGCCCGCTCTAATCAATATGGTTCAGCAAAACCAGTTTGCTGGAACAGCCACATCTGATCCTCATGTTCACCTGAGAACTTTCTTGGAGATAACAGATACGGTAAAGATTAATAATGTTCCTGATGATATTATTAGAATGCGTTTGTTTCCGTTTTCTCTCAGGGATCAAGCTAGAGGATGGCTGCAATCGCTTCCCTTGGGAAGTATCACGACATGGGAGGAGTTGGCGACAAAATTTTTGGATAAATATTTTCCCCCTGTGAAGTCCGCACAATTAAAGATTGAGATCAGCACTTTTAGACAGACTGACTTCGAGCAGTTGTATGAAGCTTGGGAAAGATATAAGGAGTTGTTGAGGAGGTGCCCAAATCATGGTTTTGAAGACTGGGTACAAATCGAGCTTTTCTATAATGGATTGAATGGTCAGACACGTACAACTGTGGATGCAGCGGCAGGTGGCACGATCTTTGCCAAATCTCCTGCTCAAGCCTATGACTTACTTGAGCAGATGACTATCAATAGCTACCAATGGCCGTCTGAGAGGGAAGGAGTACCGCGGAAAGTTGGAGTTTATGCTGTGGATCCTATCACATCACTCACTGCACAAGTATCAGCATTGACTACACAGATAGCGACTATGAATAAAGTGAGTACATCAACCACTGAGGGAGCATCGTTTGTTGTTGAAGAATCGCAAAGTCCTGAAGAAGTGCAGTACATAAACAACAAGAATTTTGGAAGCTATGGAGGATATCGAGGTAACCCTCCCCCTAATACTTATCATCCTGGGTTGAGAAACCATGAAAATTTTTCGTATGCAAACAATAAGAATGTGTTGAATCCTCCACCGGGATTCAATACATCAAATGGGGAAGGGAAGCCGTCATTTGAGGACTTGGTTGGGACATTCGTTTCTGAATCTGGTAAGAGGATGGCTAGGACTGAGTCTAGGCTTGACAACCTAGAGACCCACATGGCAAGTATTGGTGCTACTTTGAAAATCCTGGAGTCGCAAGTTGGGCAAATAACGAAGCAACTCACGTCTCAACCATCAGGTGCAGTTCAAAAGATTGCAGACCCAAATATGAGAGAAGTGAATGCCATTTTACACAGCATGGGGAGATTGGAGTGGTAAGCAAAGAAGAGATAGTTGATCAGCCGACTCCAAGCAAAAAGAACCGAGGTAAGGAAGGTAAGAGTTATGATTTTGATCAATGTGTTGATATTTCTTTACTTCCCTACCCCCAAAGATTTTTACAATTGAAGGCTGAGTTACAAAAGAAAAAAGGTCTTGAAGATCTCAAGAACCTACACTCTAACATTCAGTTTGCAGAGCAGAAAGAGGTGGCATTTACTGGAGGAGATGATAAGGGCAGGAAAGGAAATCTTCCTCAGAAGCTACAAGACCCCGGGGAATTTGTTGTACCATGTGAAATTGGAAGTCAATCAGTGAAAAAAGCTATCTGTGATTCAGGAGCGAGTGTGAACATAATGCCAAGTTTCCTTTACGAGAAACTTGGATTGAGTAGGATAAAGCCCACAGGACTAAGCTTGCAGATGGCAGATAAATCGGTTAGGACACCGCTGGGTATTGTGGAAGATGTTGAACTTAAGATTGATAAAATAAGGCTTCTAGCAGATTTTGTGGTGCTTGACATGGGGAACAGTCAAAATGTTCGTGCTATTTTAGGACGACCATTTTTGGCTACTGCTGGAGCCGTCATTGATTTGAGACAAGGAAAACTGACCATGGCGGTTGATGGTCAAAACATAGAACTCAAGGCTTCCAAGATATCATACGATCCACCATAAACAAGATTGGTATAGTCGGGCTGATGACGTTAAACCAAGCGCTGTGTGGGAGGCAACCCACAATTTATTTTCTTTCGCATTCATTTTGTTTTTATTATTTTATTTTATTTTACGTCCTTAGTTGTTAATTTTACCCACCACCAGATCTATCACCGCCGCATCCCATGGACATGGATGACATAGATGCTGCGGACAACAACGCGAGCGCCCGAGTTTTGACACTCGTGCGCAAGGTATGTGTTGTCGTGTTCTTTATTTCTATACATTGAGGACAATGCATACCTTAAGTTTGGGGGGTGGTAAAATTGCGTTGCTTTTTAGAAATTTTCTGCAATTTTTTTAATTTTTTTTGTTTTATTTCGTGCTAGTTTTGTTAGGAAAAGTCATGGATAAGTCAAATGTGTGGCCGATGATGAAAATTAAATTGTGGTCCTTAAGTATATATGTGTTCATAATGCCTTGAGAGTCACAAATATTTTGCACTGTCGTGTTTGTTGATATTATTGTTGCTTAGAGACAAGTCGCATGCCTGTGATGCTAAACAGATGAGGGAGATCTGATTATTGGTAATTCTTGCATGACATTGACTGACACTTTTGAAGACATAGATATGATCTAGGCAGTCTTTCATAACATCCTTGGGCATGTGTTCTTTGTTTACTGTCAATTGTAGCCCTTTGAGCTTAAAAGTTAATTGAGATGCTTACTTTTTCTTCGTGCACCTATTTCATATATCATTTTGATTGAAAATTGCATGTGACTAGTTTGTATGAGATGATTAATGGATTGACGGTAATCTAGAACTTGTTTGTGCACTTTTTGAGGCGAAATACGGATAATATGTGACATAGGAATGATTTAGGCGATCTTTGAAACCGTTGAGCCTTCGAGCCTACCAAATGAATATGAAATATCCTTAGTGTCCCATTTTGAGCCTACTAAAAATCAAGTGGTGTGTGTCAATGACATACAATTAGCCCCCACTTGTATCTATTCTATATCCCACAGCAACTACCAAATGAAGCTTATACACTTATTTTCTTACCTGATTTTGAGAGAAATAAATTCATTGGTGTTGTAATGATTCGAATGCTCCTTGAAAAAAATAAAAAAATGAATGTACAGAAAGGAGTTCAAAAAGAAGGAAAACAATGAAAAGAATGAATCAAAAGTGGTGAGAAAGAAAGCATTTGGGAAATGAAGGATATGAATGAAAAGAAAACAATAAGTGGGTGGTGGTTGAAAAGAAAATGAAAATGGGTGAAGTTGATGAAGTTCAAATATTTCTCTCAAATTTTGATCTCCATGCCTTTATTGTAGCCATGAGCCGTAGCCTTACATTACAAGCCTACAAGACCTATTAACCTTGCCACATTTATCCAATATACTAGTGGAGAAAAGTTGCTCAAGTCAAGCCTATGGATACCAGAAAAACACTATCATCAAGTATAAACTTTAATCACTTGCATGCAAGCATCTCACGGTGTGATTTCATCTTTGGTATATTTCTGTTGAATATCTATTGAGCCAATTAAACACCGATAAAGTCCTATGTGATCTGTGAACGCAAATTTATATTTTGATGAAGTGTGAGTTGAACTGAACTGATGATATCTTGATTCTGTTAGGCGAATGGGCATTACAACTCTATTTGAGCATTCGATGGGGTAAACGAACATTGACTTATCACACACACACGTGACTCTTGGGAAATCGTGAATTACATGAAATTAGATGAGTCGGAGGTCAATATCACTTTTCGTACATCCATGACTTTAGTAGTGGCGTTAATCTTTTCCTTAGATATTAGCTTTTATTCTATTTTGCTCGGGACTAGCAAAAGTTCAAGTTTGGGGGGGTTTGATAAGTGCAAGATTTGCACTTAATTTATATTAGAATCCATTTTGAATTAGGCTGGTTTCGAACAGAATTACGCGTTTTTGGGTTGTTTCTGTTGTCATTTCAGGAATGGAGAAAATAGCGAACACGAAGCCAAGTGGACCAAGAAGCTCACAACCATGAGCATGCTACCGGACAGATGTGCGTGCGCGGCCGCGCGACTTCACGCGCATGCGCGCGCAAAGACAAGTCACCCGAGCATAACATCGCGCGCCCCCGCGCGACATTTCGCGCCAGCGCGCAAGGATGAATCACACACGCAGAAGATCGCGCGCTACTGCGCCACATCATGCGCAGGCGCGCGCGCAGACATGCACGACCAGACACAGCAGCTCGCGCGCGATCGCGCCATTTCACGTGCTACCGTGCGCACACACCCGAGAAGAGCGCGCGACATCACGCGCACCCGCGCGAGCCAACACACGGCAGATGAGCAGCAACATACGCGCAACAGCGCCAGAACTCGCGCCACCGCGCGCACACCGCGTCCAGATTGAGTATAAATGCGCGATTCTTAGGTCAGAATGGAAAGAGCCGCCGTGAGGGGAAAACACACGAAAATACACCATCTTGGGAAGAAAAAGAAGGCGAGAGGAAAGCACTGAGAGGCGAAGATCGATTACAACTACGAAGAACGACAGATCTGGGGACAGAGACGACGCTTTGAATTTGTTATCTTTTCTTTTGTCTCTTTATTTTATTGCGTGTCGATGCCTAGAACTACAAATATGTATTGGTTTCTCTTGGATTTCGTGATGAACTAAACTTTCATTCTAGAGAATGACGTAACTCTGTGGATACGATGATTTGACAGCGTTGTTTATTTGATTGAATTCCGCTTTCGTTTAATTGTGTTCTCTGTGTTTACTGCACTGCAATTTACTGGCCATAAATTGTTTGTTGTTTGATTAATCTTATAACTCGGGAGAGGGACTAGGATTATAGATCATTAGAGATACATCGTTAAATGTTTATAGCGTTCGGAAGGCGTATAACTTTAGCGAGGCTTAGTAAGAACATTGTTTGCATTTATATATGAAACGTAGATTCTAATTAGGAATAATTGAATCGAAGTTGATAGATACACTTTATTCGTCACTTGGGAAAGGGGGAATAAAATAATCTAAGTGTTCTTGGTCATTAAATAATTGGAATTCAGGAATATAATATCAACTATGAATAATTATCGTGGAAACTTTGTGAAATCATTTCTCTAGATACTTTCTCTCATTGATATTTCTCAATTCGGTGATCTAATTAATTCATTGTTTTCAATTAATTCGTTTAAACAAACAAATCTGATTATTGATTTTTCTAGATAAATTCTTGGCTATTTTAATTACGAGAATTGATATACATTTTTATACACACTCCTCGTGGGATCGACACTTGTACTCAAAAGTACATTTTACTATAACTTGACATCGTGCGCTTGCGAGCAGTTAAGAAAAGACGCAACACCAAGCTCATAGCCAATGGGGCGTAAGGGAAAGGTCCCGGACCTCGGCCTCGTTCATCTGATCTTTCAGCTGGCCTTTTTCTGTTTGGCTCTACTTTTTCCTTTCCTTTGTCTCTATGACTCTATCTCCCGGCTTGCCCTCTGTACGTCTCTGCCTTTGTGAATCCTCAAGGTTCACATATTTCTCAGCTCGGTTCAGGAGCTCATCATAGCATTGAGGGGGTATTTTCACCAATGAATTGAAAAATTGTCCTCCTCGGAGACCCTGTGTTAAGGCATTCACCAGGGTTTCAATAGTGGCGGCTGGGACCTCCAAGGCTACGTTGTTAAATCGTCTAATGAAATCCATTAGCGAGTCCGTGTCACCCTGTTTTACGTTGAACAAGCATAGGGAGGTCTTCAAGTGTATTTTGTTGGAGGCATACTGTTTCATAAAGACAGTACTAAATTCCCGGAAGCTGGTGACGGAATGTGGTCGCTAGCAAATCGAACCACCTCTAAGCCGGTCCTACCAATGTGGTGAGGAAGACTCGGCATTTCACCCTGTCTGAATATCGGTGGAGCAAGGTAGCGTTATTGAACCTCTCTAATTGATCTTCGGGGTCGGTTCTTCGTCGTAATCTCTAATCGTCGGCTGGCGGAAATTGGGTGGGAGATCCTCGTTCAGTATTTCGGGAGAGAGCGGACTCTCCTGACCAGGAAGGGAGGTCTGCCCCCCACTTGTCTGCCCAACCTTCTGATTTCCTCCCATACTGCGTCTAGGTGTCCAAGGGGAGGAGGGGGTGGCGGTTGTGGTGGCGGTGTTGGAGGCCGGTTTTGATGGAGGGCCTCATTTGTAGATGTGTTAATCAGTTGGGTCAGCTGCTCTAGGTTGAGAGCAGCTGCTTCTGCTCCCAGACCACCTCCAGGGTCTCCTTGACCACCCCTAGGACCTGTTCTTCTTCCTTTTCGTCCCCACATGTCTACGTCTTTGCTCAGATTTTCCCATAGACTGCTCCAATTGATGTTGCTGAAATCCGATATGATAACTGGGAGATCGGATCTTCACTGGTGGAGCTCGGATCAAACCTTCGGAAGATAACTGGGAGGTCGGATCTTCGCCTGGGGAGCTCGGAATCAAGAAACACAGACAAAAGTGTTAGAAGGGGGTCGGAAGGTTGTTCCGGCGTTGCCCTTCCGACGCTCAAGTCAGAGAATAGAAAACTGAGAGAGTAATGTGTGTGTTGAGAGAATGTGAATATATGAATCAATAAACAGTGAACGAAACCTGGTATTTATAGGGGAACAACAGAGTCCTAGTTTGGTAGATTTAGGTCCTCAGAATCTTCAGAATATTTGGTCAGATCTTGCGCCAGATTTGGTTGGATATTACGCCAGATTTGGTTAAATCTTTAACGGGTTTTAACTTCCTGGGCTTTGATCCCTGTGGGCTACGCGCTTAATGTCTGAGTAATAACTCTCGTAGGTTTGAGCCCACCTGAAGTTCAAAACCTGTGGGAGCTCGGCCGATACGTCTCAAATCACCCCGATACCACCCTCTTTGAGTTCGGCTCGACTTCATGTTGGGAGGTCGGCATGGGAGCTCGGCTTGGGAGGTCGGCTGAGCTCTTTAATCGGCGGAACTGATTGTATGGGAGGTCGGCTCGGATGACCTCCCAGATTACCTCCTGTGCTTCTCTGAATGCTAGACTTCCAACGAGATGGGCTATCCAGAGCGGGCCGAGCCCATCCTCAATCTGGGGGTATCACATGATGCAAAATGATGAGAGAAAGTCATGAATAATGTGTTATGTGTATTTTATAATATTTTACTATTTATCATTTTTTTATTTATTTGATATCATTTATTTTATTGGCTTGGTTTATGATTTCAGTTCTCACTTAATGAGATATATTCATTATGTGTCATGGAATTTCAAGGGTAATACATTATAGTTAGTGGAAGATCAAAACTAAAAGACAGTAAATGTAATGTCCGAGATTTTAATTACTGTAATCTGAGATTAATCTAAAATGATTTATGGATTAATTAAGGAAATTATAGTCGGGAAGGATTAGACTGAAAAGACGGAAGCAAACACGGAAAATGTGCGAGGACACAATACCTCGTGCATATGCGCGACCGGGAGTCACGCATATGCGCGAGGTATTCTGTCCTCGCACATTTTCCGTGTATATGCACGAGTTGGACAGAGAATGTCGCGCATATGCGCGACGATTTGCGAGCACATGCGCGAGCAGTCCTGTAGCCAAAGTTGTGAGACAAAACCTTTGGCACATATGCGCGAAGTTGAGGCGCGCATATGCGCCAGTAGTTGCGAAGCCGAGCATTGAGACCAGTAGGTCTCGCGCATATGCGCCATTTGGAGTCGCGCATATGCGCGAGACATGCAGATTGAGGAATCGCCACGTTTCTTTGGCATGCAATATATGTTTTATATATATATTGCGAACGATCCGCCCGTTTGAATTGAAATCTTAGCACAACACTGAGTTCCTATCGTTACAGGCTACAACTGGACGTAAGTTTTGTTACGTTTAGATACGATTTGAAGTTATGATATTGTCATAATCAAATAGGAATCATATATCGTGTTTCTGATACAGTAGACATCGTATAATCGAAGTCAGATTAAAGAACAGACTGTTTATGTAATTATTATGATTTTTGGAGTTGATTAATTGAGATTTGATATCAGATTTGTATTGTTATTGAGTTTATGAGTTGTACCGATATTGATTATGAGTTCTGGTACTATATCTGTGATGTTGGGACTGACGGGAATATCGAGATTGTATTATTATGCCGTCGAAACATCCGTAAATTGATATTGATCAGATTCGGTATTGGTTGAGGTTGTATTGTGGTACCCTATGTCGATTGGCAGTGATCAGATTATGTTTTGATTTGAGTATGGATCAGAACAGGTTTTGAATTGAATTATATACTGATATTGTATCTATTCGATTGTTATTATCAGATTGAATATGGACAGAGTTGAATTCGGGACTTCTTCTTTGTCAGATCGAGAAGATAAAGTTATAAATTAATGTTGAGTTGGGATTGCACAACTCGAGTGAGGTTTGACTCGAGTTTCCCTAAATCACATACTTTATTTTATTGCATTTTTATTTGCAGTCGAATATGATTGATATCTTTGGTCTATGGAATTATAGACAATGTATGTCTTGAGTCATAGGCGGATGCGCCTAGTCGTAGACATTTGATCTTGTGACAGAAGGGCCGGATAGTGAGGACTCGTCACTGGCCCATTGCACTTTGTCACAAGATAGGATATGGGTGAAAATGCCAAAAGTCTGTGACTGTTAGGTCAGGACACCGGACGTTTGGTTATATTGGAGTGGATAGAACTGGAGTCTTTTCTAATACTGGTGTTCGATATGGAAAGAGCCAAAGTCCGTGAATAAGAACATACCACCACCCCGATCGGGAGTGTAGGTTGGTGTATGTTCTTATTCCGAACGGGATCCCTAGATTAGGACTGAGTCGAGTCTGAGTCTGAGAATCACGGAGAGTGATTCAGTGCTTGATATTGAATTATGTTCCTGATTATGGTACATGTTTAGAATATGATTTATTCTTGATAGTGATTCATGTTTAGGATTATAATACATGTGATGAATATTTGATTCATGTTTCTGATTTTGATACATGTTAGGAATATCTGTTATATGCTTTTATATTATTTTTATAATTGCATGTATACATGGTTTATACTGAGAATATAATTCTCACCGGAGTTATCCGGCTATTGTCTTGTTTGTATGTGTGCATGACAACAGGTGGGACAGGATAAGGGTCAAGAAGAGAACGAGGCTGGACTAGATAGCGTGGAGATCCGGGCTCAGAAATGGACTAGGATTCAGTACTTGATCTATAGTAATTGAAATCTAGTTTAATAGGAATATATTAAGAACTAGACTGGTACTTTAACTGTAATATGTAAATTAAATGGATTTTCATTACGTTTCCGATGTGTATGTTAAAAAAAATTTATGTCCCACATTACTTAATTGTTTCATTTGATATTAAAAACGATTAAGGAAATGATTAGCGTCCGGGTCCCCACAACAGGTGGTATCAGAGCAGTAGGTTCTAGAACTGTAGGTTCTTGGACTGAGATAGAAGCTAGTGAGCGGAGTAGAATGAGTTTTCTTTCCTTGCATGTGATTGCTAGCATGTGATTTATTATAATGTTGAATTACATGGTGTGTTCTAGCATGATACTATGTTTTACTGCCTAAAGTTAAATGGCATATGATGGAATACAACGTTGAAATTACATTGTATATGTTAGGATTTCAGTATATTTTTACTGTTTAGAAAGTTATATGTTACCTGAATATCTGAGTTGATTTGGTGATATGTATTATTTGAAATGAGATCAGAACCAATTCTTGATCAGAGGTAAGCTGATCAGGATTGGGATTGAGACGGATTTGTCTCCTATTACTACTAATGTTTGTGATTATCAGATATTCCTCCTAGAAGAATTCCAGAACGAGGTAGTACTTCGACTTATCCGATGGATGTGTCAGAAACTCTGATGGAAACACATTTGATGAGATTTCAGTCATTTCAACCGCCGATTCTGAGGGGTATTGAGGCGCCAGTCGATTGTGAGAATTGGCTGGAGGATATAGAAATGTTATTTGAATTTCTTGGTTTTACAGATGATTGTAGAGTTAAACTGGTTGGAAATCAACTACGGGAGGTCGCTAGGAGTTGGTGGCTGGTAACCAGGGAAGCCATAGCACAGCGTGGTTCAACGATTACATGGAAAATTTTTAAAGTTGAATTTTATCAAAGATTTGTACCTCTATCATATCGACAGGATAAAAGTGCAGAGTTTGAAAATCTGAGACATGGTCAGTTGAATGTTGATGAGTATTTGGCCCAGTTTTTCACCTTGCTACATTTTGCCCCTCAAGTGGCTAGAAATGTGTTGGAAACTAGATTCTGGAGTTTGACAAAACATAAATCAATCGATTAACAAAATATGAATCAACTGATATGCGCAAGAAAATTCGGCAACTGAACTTATCAACTGAAGTCAGTTGATACAATGATACAAAGTAAACTGATCAGTTGGAACTGATCAGTTAAAAACATTCAGCCGAATGTCTTAAAGTCTCTCAACTGAAGATGTCTCGGAAAAGAACAAAGAAGACATAACAAAATACAAGAGCACCGCACAACAACCAAGACTACTTAAAACAACGCATTCCGGACAAAGCAATTAAGACGTCGAACTACAATTATTGAAGAGAACATTGCCCAAGGAATGATGAAGTGGCAATCAACGGATACTAGAATTCAAATGCATATCAAAGTTACCATTGAAAGAGAAGTATAAATATGACTGCTAGGGACAGGAGCGTTGCTACGGTTGTCCCAGATGAGATTTCGGGTATGATTCTAGCCAGAAGATTGATTTCATTCTTGAATCGATATCAGGTATTGTGGGTATTTTCAGAACTTTGTACAGAATAATATTAATTGAATTTGAATCGATATCAGGTATTGTGGGTATTTTCAGAACTTTGTACAGAATAATATTAATTGAATTGAAAGAATTGAAATGTCAGTTAGAAGATTTACTGCAAAAGAGTTAGAGTTACATCTGATTATGTGTTTTTTGTAAAATACTTCAGTTCTGTGTATGGGTTGATAAATCCTGTTTTCAGAAGTGCTCTGATGACTTTATGCTCAGTTTTATCTATGATATTTGGATATATTCGCAGCGTATGATTGATTGTAGCACAGTTAAGACCGTGATAAAGTGGCTGAAAACGATATGGAAAATTGCAGGACTTCAGAAATGTCAGAAATTGCGTTTTATGAGTTTACTAAATCAGTATAAATGATTGGTGTTTTGAATCTGATCCGATATTGTTGTTACTGTAAATCCGTATTTAATAACGATTATTATGAACCGTTGGAATTATATACAGTTCAAGCCGACTCAGAGCTGATTTTGAAAATTACAGCAGTTCAGAAGTTTGATCAGATTGTTCAGAACTTGATTTCGATAGCCAGAACAGTGTGTCAATCAGAATACCAGGTAGGTAATGCTTTATTTTATATAATTAGCTGATTTGTTTGTGCCAGATATTTCGAATTTGAAATGACAGGTATTGTCAGATGCACACAGTAGTAGATTCAGTATCATTCTGGTAACAGAAAAATGTGTGATAATTCGAACGGGCGGTTTTGATGTAAACAAATGAAATCAGTTATGTCAGAATTTGTACTGAAATGTCTAAATCGCTGACAGATGAAGACAGGAAGATAGAAACCAGGAGATTGGTTATACAGATTATCGATTCCTGAATAGAAATAGGAGTACAATTCTATGGATCTGGTGATAGATTTACCGAAATCTTGCCGAGAATGTACCAGGATGTGGTCATGATTGAACGATTGTTCAAATCTACATATGTTATATTGTACAGGATGACGTACAGATATAACTAGACGACTGAGAGGTATGTCAGAAAAGGGGTCAAATTGTATTGAATGCCAGAGTTGATTATGTCATACCATGATTTTTGGTTGATTTTGTACTTTTGGTAGAATTTATAGCATGATTTTATCTATGGTTTATAGATTGACGGATATTCGGAGCGAACTATCTAGGTACTGGAGGATATCCAGGAACTGTAGTGCTGAATTTTAGCACTAGTTACCTGATGTCTTGGCACCTTATGAATTATTGTACAATAATAGCTATTAGATGAGTATCGAGATAGCTCTAGTCGAGGTATTGTATAGTGAGAACTGCGGATTTCCTTCGTATGGGGATGATACTGCGGTGATGCCTGAGATTGGATTTGATAGGATCAGAGATCTGATAAAGAAAATGAAACTGATTCAGAAGCAAATGAAGATAGCTCGGGAATTGATATTAAATATGCCAACGTTAGACGATGACTGTTGATATTTGAGGCCGAGATTGAGTTGTTAGGAGCTATTGATTGGTATATACGGATGTTGTATAGCCAGTATTTGCAATTGATTTTATCAGAGATACTTCGAGTTATATTATGATACTATAGTTTTTGAAGTATTATGCCAGATTGAAATCAGAATCAGAAAAAGGAATATGATTCAGAACAAAGACTATTTCGTTTGTGAAAATTCAATGGAATCGTTATTATACTGAAGAAACTATTCAGGAAATAGAATAAGAGATGAGACGAAGATTTCATAATTGATTATTAAGGTAAGTTTTCTGAATTAACTTCCGCATGCATTTCTTCCTAATTTGATATAATTCCCTGTGATGTGATCTGATTTCCTGTGATTTCGAGGACGAAATCGTATCTTAGGGGGGAAAAATATAATGCTCGAGATTTTAATTACTGTAATCTGAGATTAATCTAAAATGATTTATGGATTAATTAAGGTAATTATAGTCGAGAAGGATTAGACTGAAAAGACGGAAGAAAACACGGAAAATGTGCGAGGACAGAATACCTCGCGCATATGCACGACCGGGAGCCGCGTATATGCGCGAGTTGGAAAGAGAATGTCGCGCATATGCGCGACGATTTGCGCGCGCATGCACGAGCAGTCCAGTAGCCAAAGTTGTGAGACAACCTTTGGCGCATATGCACGAAGTTGAGGCACGCATATGCGCCAGTAGTTGCGAAGCCGAGCATTGAGACCAGTAGGTCTCGTGCATATGCGCCATTTGGAGTCCCGCATATGCGCGAGACATGCCAGATTGAGGAATCGCCACGTTTCTTTGGCATGCAATATATGTTATATATATATGCAACAAACGTAAATATCAGTAAGGAAAAGAAAAGAAACGAGGAAACGACTCAAGCTCTGATTTTGTAATTGCGAACGATCCGCCCGTTTGAATTGAAATCTGAGCACAGCACTGAGTTCCTATCGTTACAGGCTACAACTTGTAAGGGCCGAGATGCTATTATTGTAATTTGAGAGTAATCTGAAATGAATTATTTATTAATTAAGATGATTATAGACGGAACGGATCAGACCGTGAGAACCGAAAGAAGATTTGATATGAAGTACAAGAAGAGTCCCCGCGCACATGTGCGACAGGTATCGGCGCACCTGCGCGAAAATCACAGAAGCATCGGCGCACCTGCGCGAGATAAGGCGCGCATATGTGTGACCCGTCCAGTGTAAGGCCCGAGATGTTATTAATGTAATCTGAGAGTACTCTGAAATGAATTATTTATTAATTAAGATGATTATAGACGGAACGGATCAGACCGGAAGAACCGAAAGAAGATTTGATATGAAGTACAAGAAGAGTCCCCGCGCACATGCGCGACAGGTATCGGCGCACATGCGCGAAAATCACATAAGGATCGGCGCACCTGCGCGAGATAAGGCTCGCATATGCGCGACCCGTCCAGAACCTTGGCGCATATGCGCGGCTGGAGGTGCGCATATGCGCGAGCAGCACGGTGGCATGGTAAATGTTCGATATAGCCAGTCTGAGACACAAGAACATGCCACGTTTCTATATGCCGAGTTGGTATATATATATATTACACAAACGCCATATGAGAGATTGAGGGAGAAGTGTTAAGTTTCTTGAAGAGTATTTGGGAGTGTGAAAACTTGTTTTATTCGTACTTGATATCAACGCAGGTACAACTAGACGTAAGTTGTTGCGTTTAGCATGATTTGAATTATGATATTGTAGGAATATGAAAGATATGATCTGCTAGCATATGAGTCAGATTAAAAAATTGTAGGAATGTTTCAGAGTTGAATTAATTGAGATTTGATATCAGAGTTGTGTTATTATTCAGATTATGAATTGTACTGATACTGATTATGAATTCTGGTAGTTTTGTATATTTGTGATGTTGAGATTGACGGGGTTATCGAGACTGTATCGTTATGCCGTCGAAACATCAGTTGATTTAGATTGATCAGATTCAGTAATGATTTCAATTGTATCGTGATATCGTGGATATGAATTGAATTGTACATTGTTCCGATATGGATCAGATTATGTATTGATCAGAATATATTTCGATTTGAATATTGATCAGAACAGGTACTGAATTGAATTATATACTGATACAGTATCTATGCTATTGTCATTATCAGATTTGGATATGGACAGATTGAGATACGAGACTTCGTCTTCATCAGACCGAGAAGAGAAAGGTAGAAATCGATGTTATCTGGGAGATCGACTTGAGTTAGATTCTACTCAAGTTTCCCTAAATCACATATTTGTATGGTATTGTTTTTATACCTTGGTGTTTTAATAATTATGTTGATTCTATTGAGTGAGAGTCACTGACGAGGGGTTAGTGAGTTTGACCATTGCCATTGTCAGACTAGGTTTATCTTGTAGATCGCCATGTACTGGACGTTTGGTGTAGAGATGTGTTAGATACAGATATTGTTCTTATCGAGATATTCGATACATCTGTTAGAACGAACCGCACGCGACTGGTATAGTAGGGGTAGACTGTCGTCTTTCACGGATCCTAGATTAAATGAAGGTGGTTGAGTCTGATATTGAGACTAATTGTACAGATCCGTATTGATTATAGATACGATCATGATATATATATATAATAAATATATATATATATATATATATATATATATATATCTATATATATATATATTAGGTAAA
Source organism: Primulina eburnea (assembly GCF_022965805.1). Classification (NCBI taxonomy): domain Eukaryota; kingdom Viridiplantae; phylum Streptophyta; class Magnoliopsida; order Lamiales; family Gesneriaceae; genus Primulina; species Primulina eburnea. The sequence continues at coordinate 21,075,623 of NC_133105.1, forward strand.
AGCAGAGTTTTTGCCAAAAATAGTAATTCCCGCAAAATGTCATTTCTAAAAAAGGAAAGATATATCATGAATATTGAAAAATGTGTACTGCAATAAATGATAACTCCAACTATTGCAAGCATTGATTATATCAATTCATTTAATTCAAATTTGAATTTATTTTATTTTTATATTAATTCAATTATAATTTATGTTTTATATGTTTTTTACTTTTTAATTTAAATTGAAAATAATATCTATTAAAAACATAAACTACATTAAAATTTTTGCATTGATTATATCAATCAATTTAATTTGTAATATGATTTTGTGTTACTATATGCAGAGTTTTTCTAAAAATAATAATTTTTAGTCAAAATGTCATTTCTAAAAAAGAAATTTATATCATGAATATTGACATATATGTGCTGCAATAAATGATCATTTCAATTATTGTTTGTATTGATTATATCAATTCATTTAATTCAATTTTGAATTTAATTAATTTTTATATTAATTCAAATGTAATTTATGTATTATATGTTTTTTATTTTTTTTATTCAAAGTGAAACTAAACTCTATTGAAAACATAAACTATATTAAATTTTTTGCATTGGTTATATCAATCAATTTAATTGAAAACTGTATAAATAAATTTAAAATACAAATGATTGCAATGTTCAGTATCACTCATGAGGTAAATCATTCAAAAATACATTTTGATATTTTAATTAATTTCCTATCCAAATTACTTTTTAAAAAAAAATACATTAATTATTTAGTTAATTTTAATTTTTCTAAAAAAAATTGGTTGAGTATTAAAAATTATTATTTTTACTAAAATAATAATTTTTAGTCAAAATGTCATTTCTAAAAAAGAAATATATATCATGAATATTGACATATGTGTGCTGCAATAAATGATCATTTCAATTATTGTTTGTATTGATTATATCAATTCATTTAATTCAATTTTGAATTTAATTAATTTTTATATTAATTCAAATGTAATTTATGTATTATATGTTTTTTATTTTTTTTATTCAAAGTGAAACTAACCTCTATTGAAAACATAAACTATATTAAATTTTTTGCATTGATTATATCAATCAATTTAATTGAAAATTGTATAAATAAATTTAAAATACAAATAATTACAATGTTCAGTATCACTCTTGAGGTAAATCATTCAAAAATACATTTTGCTATTTTAATTAATTTCCTATCCAAATTAATTTTTTAAAAAAGAAATACAATAATTAATTTGTTAATTTAATTTTTCTAAAAAAAAATTGGCTGAGTATTAAAAGTTATCACTATAAGAAGGTTTTTCAATGAACATTAAATTTTCATTTAATAATCATAAATTTTTTTTATCTCAAATGCATATTTTTTCGAGATTACCTTGATTTGAAAGAATTAATGTATTGTAGTTTCTTCCAAAAACATATGTATATTCTATATCCTGAATTGTCTTCTTAAAAATTCAAATAAGAGAGCCCAAAAAATTAAAAGAGATAAAATCAAAAGAGTTTCAAATGGACATTAAATTACTCTCAATATACATGTATATTACCCTCGATAATCAGAAATGTTGACACTTAATTCATGCAATTCGAGATTTCGATAATTTCAAAGAGTTAATGTATGATATAATTCTTTCAAAAGCATCCAATGTATATGTAAGGCCCGAGATGTTATCATTTTGTGAGACTCCGAAAATAAAATCGTATTGGATGGCAATGGCATTTTCGTAATTATTGGATGGAAATGGCATTTTCGTAATTATTGGATGGCAATTTCGTAAATATTGGATGGCATTTTCGTAATTATTGAGTAATTTGGGCAAAAATTGAGAGGAAGCCACGTTGATTTCCCATGCAATATATATGTATCAATTTCGATTCTCCCTTCAGAAACACTGGCAAGAACGAGGCAAAATTCAGAAGGAATCCCTTGAAGCTTCATCGTACTTTCAAGTTGTGATTATGGGAGAATCGGCTATCAGAAATTGAATCCAGAAGTAGTACCGTGATCCTAGCATCGACAGCTACTACATGACGTAAGTTTTATTGATTTCTGGTATCATTTGAAATTATGATGTTGTAGGAATTGGATATAATTCATATATGTTGTTCTTCACATATTAGACATCATAGAATCGAAGTCAGATTAAGAAACAGACTGATTATGGAATTGTTATGAATTTTTAGGGTATATTGATTTATACCAGACAGATTTGAATTGTGATTGGATTACGGATTGTATTGGATATGGGTTATGGATTGTAACTGTTATCTGGTGATATGGTATTGACGGGGATACTGAGTTTGTACCGTTATGCCGTTGATTTTGAATTAAATAAGGATTGATCAGATTGTTATTGATTTGAAAGGTATATTGACATGAGATTATTGATATTGTCGTTGCCAGACAGACTGAGAATTCAGGACTTCGACTGAGCCAGAAACCGACGAAAGAAAGGTATAAGTCAATGTGGTATTGGGAGATCGACTTGAGTCGGTTTAGACTTGAGTTTCCCTAAATCACATACTTTACTTTATTGCATTGATATTTGCATTGATTTGATTGATGTACTTGTTCTCTTGAATTATAGATAACAGGTAGTAAATGAGTAATCTTGTGACAGAAGTTCCTGATAGTGGTGGGATCGCCACGGGAACATTGCACGATGTCACAAGATAGTATAGAAATCTTGGGACGGAAGTGCCTGATAGTGGCGGGATCGCCACAGGCACATTGCACGATGTCTCAAGATAAGGATATTAGTGATAGAGCTACAGTCCATGACGGTTAGGTCAGGACACCGAATGTTGGTTATATCGAGTAAATAGAATTGGAATTCTTCTATTACGGAATTCGATTTAGGAACACCATATTTGGTTATATCGAGTAATAGGATCAGAGTTCCTTCTATTACGGAATTCGATATAGGAACACCACATTTGGAAACCAGGATCCCTAGACTAGGATTGAGTCTAGTCTGAATTGTAGAATTGTAATTATGTTTCAGATTTTGATACATATTACTGTGACCTGATTACATGCTGTATATTTATTTATATGATTGCATGTTTCGTTGATTTATATTGGGATTTATTCTCACCGGAGTTATCCGGCTGTTGTCTTGTCTGTATGTGTACATGACAACAGGTGGGGCAGGATCAGGGATCCAGGAGATGAGGAGAGATCGTGATAGAGTGGAGACTTCGAACTTGGATGTATATAGAGTTTCGACACTTGATATTTAGATATTGCACTTTAGTTTTAATGAATTGTAGACGGTACAGGACTTGTACTTTATTATATACTGAGTTGTATATTAGTTTGATGTCACTACGTTCCGCATTTAAAAAAAAAAATTAGACCATGTTTTAATTGATTAATTAGTCCCAATGATGATTAAGAACTTGATTAGCATCCGGGTCCCCACAACAGGTGGTATCAGAGCGATAGATCCTTGAGATTGAGATAGGAGCTAGTGAGCGGGGTAGAATGTGTTTTCTTTCCTGCTTTTGATTGCTAGCATGATTTACTGCTTTATAATGCATGTTTATCTGTTTATCTGACTTGATTTGAAAACAGTGTATTATTGAGAACGAATCAGAGCCGATTCTAGATCAGCAGTAAGATGATCGGAGGAGGACTGAAATAGAACTTATGTTTGGAGTTGCTAATCCTTTTGATTTCATATATGCCTCCGAGAAGAATACCAGAACATGGGAGTACATCGAATCCTCCCATGGATGTGACACCTACACCAATGGAGAAACTGTTGAAAAGGTTTCAGTCATTTCATCCACCGACTTTGAAAGGTACGGAGAATTCTGTGGAATGTGAAAGTTGGTTGGATGATATTGAAGCGATGTTTGAATCTTTGGAATATACTGAGGAAAAGAGGGTGAAACTGATCGGACACCAGTTGCATGATGTGGCTAAACACTGGTGGATTACGACGAAACGGGCATTGGAACAACGAGGTACGGCCATTACCTAGAATGTGTTTAAGTCTGAATTTTATTTACGGTTCTTTCCGGTATCATATAGGAAAGACAAGGGAGCCGAATTTGCAAACTTGAGACAGGGCCAGTTAAACATTGAGGACTATGTGGCCAAGTTCTCTACACTGTTGAGATTTGCTCCCCATGTAGCTGAGCATGATGAGGCCGTTGCGGACCAGTTCATAAATGACCTAAATCCAGAAATATTTACGTTGGTAAACACTGGGAGACCGAAAAATTTTACAGACGCACTGAACCGAGCTAAAGGAGCTGAAGCCGATTTATTAAGACAGAGAGAAGCTTTGTTTGTGCCTCCAGCACTGGCACCACAGAAACCACCTTCCAGATTCGAGAGTGGTAGTGGTAGCAGGAAGAAGGATTTCTTGAAGGCTAGAGGGAAGCAATTCAAGAAATCGGGAACTAGCTCGTCCAGTTCCAGCGGCTCGAGACAGATCAGTCAGGGCCAGAGTTATACAGGACCGTACTGTGCTACTTGTGGAGGGAGGCATTCCACAGATCAGTGCCGAGGAGTGGTTGGCAGCTGTCGTATCTTTAGACAGCAAGGACACTTTGCTCGAGTGTGTCCCCAGAGGAGTGCTCAGGGATCACAGACAGCTGTGTCATCGGGATCAGTGGCTCAGACCGGTAGACGACCATCTGCCAGTTCATATTTTTCAGCCAGCACAGTCTACTCAGTCACAGCAGAGGCCAGGAGGGGGCCAGACAGCGAGCCAGCCTCCGAGACAGCAGGCCTGAGTTTTTGCATTGACTGAGGAGCAGGCACAGGATGCACCTGACGATGTGGTTGCAGCTAACTGTTTTATTTCTGGTTATCCTGCATATGTATTAATTGATACTGGTGCATCGCATACTTTTATTTCTGAGAGATTTGCATTGAGTCATGCATTGCCTGTTGAGTCATTAGCCACTGTAGTATCTGTCACGTCTCTATTAGGAACAGTTTTGATATCAGTAAAATCTGTTAAATCGTGTATACTGCAGTACGATGGGCATACGATTGAGTTAGACTGTATTGTGCTTGGTTTATCTGATTTTGATTGTATTGTCGGTATCGATATGTTGACCAAGTACCGAGCTACAGTCGATTGCTTCCATAAGATAGTTCGATTCAGACATGAAATGGCTGAGGAGTGGAAATTTTATGGTAAAGGTTCTCGTGCCAGAATTCCTTTGATATATGCAATGAATATGACTCGATTATTGCAGAAGGGAGCAGATGGATTCCTGGTATATTCAGTTGATTTACTGAAATCGAGCCCATCATTGGCGGATTTGCCAGTGGTGTGTGAGTTTGCTGATGTCTTTCCAGATAAGATTCCTGGATTGCCTCCGATACGAGAGATAGACTTCAGCATTGAGTTAATGCCAGGAACAGTTCCGAATTCTAGGGCTCCATACAGGATGGCACCGATCGAATTGAAAGAACTGAAAGAACAATTGGAGGATTTACTGGCCAAGGGGTACATTAGACCGAGTGTATCTCCTTGGGGTGCTCCAGTACTGTTCGTGAAGAAGAAGGATGGGTCGATGAGACTTTGTATCGACTACAGGCAACTGAATAAGGCAACGATAAAGAATAAATATCCATTGCCTCAGTATTGATGATTTGTTTGATCAGTTGCAGGGTTCATCTGTATATTCCAAGATCGATCTGAGATCTGGATACCATCAACTGAGGGTCAGGGACTCTGATATCTCTAAGACAGCATTCAGAACCAAGTATGGACACTATGAATTTATTGTCATGCCATTTGGTTTGACGAATGCACCTGGCGGTATTTATGGGATTGATGAACCGCGTATTTCAGAAATATTTGGATGATTTTGTTATCATATTCATTGATGATATATTGATTTATTCAAAGAATATGATTGAGCATGCTAATCATCTGAGGACTGTGTTGAGAATTTTGAAGACGGAGAAACTGTATGCTAAATTGTCAAAATGAGAGTTTTGGCTGAAACAAGTTGTGTTTTTGGGTCACATTATATCGGGAGACGGTATATCAGTTGATCCCAGTAAGGTTGAAGCCGTGATTAGTTGGCCGAGACCTACATCTGTGCCGGAAATTCGCAGTTTTATGGGTTTGGCAGGATATTATCGCCGATTCATTAAAGATTTTTCGAGTATTGCCAAACCGATTACGCAGTTGACTCAGAAGAATACCCCGTTTGTTTGGTCAGAAGACTGTGAATCCAGTTTTCTGGAATTGAAAAAGAGATTGACCAGTGCGCCGGTGCTAACGATTCCTTCAGGTACTAGTGATTTTGTTGTTTATTGTGATGCATCTCACCGAGGATTGGGTTGTGTTTTGATGCAGCAGGGGCATGTGATTGCTTATGCCTCGAGACAGCTGAAACCCCATGAAACTCGTTACCCAATTCATGATCTTGAATTGACAGCCATAGTCTTTGCTTTGAAGATATGGCGACATTACCTCTACGGTGAGAAATTCGAAATCTATTCTGATCATAAAAGCTTGAAATATCTATTTTCGCAATCAGAGCTGAATATGAGACAGCGGAGATGGCTGGATTTACTGAAAGACTTTGATTGTGAAATCAAATACTATCCAGGGAAATCCAACGCAGCAGCAGATGCGCTGAGTCGAAAGGTATGTGCACTATCCTTAGCGACGATAGGTGTTTCGAATTTGATAGGAGACTGCTGTTTGTCTGGATTAGCTTTTGAAACAGATTGTCAGCCTCTGAGATTATATACAATTCAAGTTGAACCAGAGTTGATATTGAAAATGAAAAAGGCACAGAAAGTTGATCAGAACGTACAGAATTCGATTGCTATGGTTAAAGCGGGACATCGATCGGAATATCAAGTGAGAAATGGCATTTTGTATGTGAAAAATCGTCTGGTTGTGCCGAATGTTTCAGAACTGAGACATCGAATACTGACAGAAGCGCACAACAGTCGTTTTAGCATTCATCCTGGTGGCAGGAAAATGTATAATGACTTAAAGACACAGTATTGGTGGAAACAAATGAAATCTGATGTGACTAAATTTGTAGCCAAGTGTCTGAATTGCCAACAGGTGAAAGCTGAAAGAAAGAAACCAGGAGGATTATTGCAGAGTTTGTCCATTCCTGAATGAAAATGGGATCACATTTCCATGGATTTTGTGACGCAGTTACCGAGATCCTCCCGAGGTTGTGATGCGATTTGGGTCGTGATTGATCGATTGACCAAATCTGCATGTTTTATTCCATACAAAATGACCTACAGATATGATCAGATGGCCGATGTTTATGTCCGAGAAGTGGTGAGATTGCACGGAGTGCCGAAGTCGATTGTTTCAGACCGAGATCCTCGGTTTACTTCGCACTTCTGGCAGAGTCTACAGCAAGCTCTCGGTACGAAGTTACATCTGAGTACCGCATATCATCCACAGACTGACGGACAGTCAGAGCGGATGATTCAGACGTTGGAAGATATGTTGAGAGCTGTAGTGCTTGATTTTAGCACTAATTGGCAAGATGCATTGCCACTTTGCGAGTTTTCGTACAACAACAGCTATCAGACGAGTATTGAGATGGCCCCATTTGAAGTGTTGTACGGAAAGAAATGCAGATCCCCATTGTATTGGGATGATATCTGTGGGGACCCGGAAGCTGATCTTTTTCTTAATCTTATTTGGGATTTAATTATCAGGTCTGATAAACAGGGTCTAAAAACTTTTTCTTTTAAAATGTATCTGCGGAAGGTAATGGAATCTAAATAATATACATCTCTGTATAAAAACTACATTTCAGTATAAAAGTACAATATTGTACAAACTAGGTCTAAGGTTCAGTTACTAAATTAAGTAATAAAACCAAGTCTACAATAAGTCCGGAATCACCACTCTAACTCGTCTTTTCTCCTCATCTTCTTGACCCCGATCCAGCCCCACCTGTTGTCATGCACACATACAAAACAAGACAACAGCCGGATAACTCCGGTGAGAATAAATCCCAATATAAAACATGGTAAACATGCATATACACATATAACTTATGAAACATGCTGTTATGAACAAAATCAAATGTAATAGATTTCATAGTCTATGAAATTAAACCATTCTAAGCATGCATTCAATCATATCATATCTTGACTACACATGCAATTCAAATCAAATCATATCTAATAGATTTCATAATCTATGAAATCAATTCAAGTAAGCATGCAACTCAAGTCAGATAAACATGCATATAAACAATCTAATTAATGAAACATGCTATCATAAATGGAAGCAATAACAATGGGTTTCATAGTCTATGAACCCCATTCATATACGCATGCAGTTCTAATCAAATCATGTCATGACTCGACTCCATGCTGACTCTAGGGATCCCGGTGTGAATAAGACGTCACTATCTGTTACCTACCCCCAATCGGGGTAACGTACGTCTTATTCCTAGACTTCGGCCTGATCTGTATCCACATCTACAATAGGAGAATGATCTTCCCCTACGCTGAGATATCACCGAACGTCTAGGAGTCTGACGGTTCTGTCAAGACTCTCCTATATGAGATGCAATGCATATAAATCTATAAACAAAGCATAATCGTATCAAAACATAGACAATAATCAAGTATGTGATTTTATTGAGAAACTCAAATGAGATCTGATTTGAGTTATGTCTTCCCGAATATCACATGAATTATACCTTTGTCGTCCCGGTCTGACGAAGACAAAGTCTCGAAGTCAAATTCGTCCATATCAATCTGATAATGACAAATCACATAAATACAATATCATTATATATCCTAGTTCAAAATCTGTTCTGATCAATACTCAACTCGGTATACATAATCTGATCAAAATCAACAGTATAACCATGACTCTCAATCAATATCATATCTGATCAATCTAAATCAGCTGATGTTTCGACGGCATAACAATACAATCTGAATAACCCCGCCAGTTCTGAACATCACAAATATAATACTGGAACTCATAATCGGTGTCAATATATTTCATAATCTGAATACTAACACAATTCTGATATAGAATTTCAGTTAATATCTTTCAATAATCATAACAATTACAGAAACTGTCTGTTCTTTAATCTGACTTCAATTCTATAATGTCTACGGTAGCAGAAACACCATATCTGAATCATATTCAATTCTGACAATATCATAAATTCAAATCTTGTCTAACGTAACAAAACTTACGTCCAGTTGTAGCCTGCGTTGATAGGAACACAGTACTGAAGTCGGATTCAAAATCAGACTGGACGAATTCCTCACAATCTCCAAATCTTCCCTCGGTTCTTTTTTCCTTTCTCTTTCTTATTCTGAAGGAAAGAATCGTGTATACATATATATATATATATATATATATATATATATATATATATATATATATATATATATATACATATGTTGCATGATACAAGGGCAAGTGGCGTCGTGCATGTTCTGCACGTTTCGCGCATATGCGCGAACAATGTCGCGCATATGCGCCAGTTATAAAAACTAGCATTAGTCTTCTCGCGCATATGCGCCAATTATTCCATGCATATGCGCCAATCATTCTGCCAAACCCGCGCATATGCGCCAATCATTCTGGACGGGTCGCGCATATACGCGCCTTATCTCGCGCATGTGCGCCGATGCTACTGGATGTTCCGCGCATGTGCGCCGATACATGTCGCGCATGTGCGCCAATCCTACTCTTCACACAAAATGTCAATTCTTTTCCGGCTCTCTCGAACCGATCCGTTCCGCTTATAATCATATCAATTATCATCCATGATTATAATAATCATTTTCAAATCTTTTCAGATTAACCGGATTAATTTCTCGGGCCTTACATTTCTCCTCCTCTTAGATCTGAGTTCGTCCCCGAACTCATAAGTAATCGGTTCAGATATACTAGAAGGAATGTATCGTAAAGTTTAAATCAAAACTCAAATCTCTGATTCCGATCTGGAATAAGAATTCACTAAGTATAACATCATAATACTTCTCCAAATTCTTTTGACAGAATCAATCTGGCAGTACTGGCTATATAGCATCTGTATATGTCAATCTACAGTTCATAGTAAATCAATACTATTGACGGTTATCAATTCTGTTTATCCCGATCAAGGATATATTTAATCTTCCACTCCAAATACCAAGCATCATCATCCGATGTTGGTTTATCAAATCTGTCATTTCTGAGCTATCTCTATTCCTTTCTGAATCTTCTTTATAAGGACTCTGTAGTACTCACTGTACAATGTGTCGTCTGTAACTATCTCAGTACTCTTTTGATAGCTATCACCACACAATCACCCATAACGTAACAATACCTCATGTCAACTAGTGCTAGCATCCAGCACTATCGCTCTCTGGATATCTTCCATATCTGGATAGTACACTCTGGCTATCCGTCAATCGGTGAAAAATCTGCGAAATAACGTATGGTATACTCTACTATATGTGCAAAATGAAACACAATCACAATCTGATACATTTTATTGCAACATTCTGTGCAATCTGACCATTTCTTTGACATCAATCTGTGTCATTTGTTCATGTTTGTACATCATCTTGTACAACTGATAGATATAGATTGAACAATCAGTCAATCACAATCATTTCATATTTCAATATGGAGAAAATGGCGGTAATTTCATTACTAAAGCCATAGAGATGCACTCCCATTTCTATTCAGAAACATACACATCTGTAATAATCTTCTGATTTCTGTCTTCATCTATTGGCAGTTTAGACATATCGGTACCAATTCTGTTCGTATTTCAGTATAAATTCTGTCACAACTGACTTAATCTGTCTATATCAAAACTGTCTGTTCGAATATCATACATTCTCAAACATCCGAATGAAAACTGAATCCATTACTGTGTGTTTCTGACAATATCTGTGATTTTAGATTCGAACTATTCGATATAAACAAATCAGTTAATAACATAAAATTAAAGAAGAAATACCTACCTGGTATTCGGCTATGACTATCAATATCAATTCTATTATACAATACTGAAACATTCTGATATCACAAGCTAGTCAATTTCATACAAAACACAAAATCATATATCTGTTACTCTGATCGATGCTCCATTCTGATTATCAATCAAGCTCTGAACATTCTGATCGCATTTCTGAATAGCTGTACTTCTCGAAAACAACTCTGATACAATTGAACTGTATATATTCTCAACGGTTCACAATAATCTGTGTCATATACGGATTCAAAACAACAGTAATATCAAATCAGATACAAAATATCAGTAACCTATACAGATCTAGTGAGTTCAGTGAACTCATAAAACAACTAGTTCTCGTAAATATCTTCAGGTCATTCTGATCAACTGCTATATCTCATCTGCAATTAAAATGTGCTCCCAACCAATATAAGATATCACGAATATTGATTTAGAACAATAACACTACACAGCAGATATAAAGCAATAGTCGAATAAGATAATCTGTCAAATCAGACATAATAATTTCTGACATTTCTGACGTTTCTGAAATTTCTGATCTTCTGACATCGGTATCATTCTCAATCACTGATCCCAATCTCATCTGTGTCAAGGTCAATCTGTATACTAATTTCAGATATCACTTACTCTGAATACAATCTGTTTCAAGCGGAATTCTTATCTGAATAATTTCTGTATACAATAATCCTAATTCTCAGAATATTCACTACAATCTTCAAATATTCAATTCTTTCACTTCGGTATGTATTATTCTGTATATTCAATATCATTCTGTACTGAATCTAACATACAAACAATACCTGATCTACATTCAATTTCTGAAGTTTATCTTTCTGAGATCACAACAAATCTGAAATCTGATCTGGGCAAACATCGGCCAACTCATATATCACTGGCAAATCTGCCAATGCTAGGCTCGATTTCAGTAGGTCTACTGAATACATAGGGATGCGATCTATTCTTTTCTATATTAATCGAGTCATATACAATACAGATATCAAAGGAATTCTAAATCTAGAATCTTATCGTGGTATCTCCACTTATCAGTCATCTCTGGTCTGACTCTTACCATTTCTGGAACAAATTCTACAATATGTCTGTACTTGTTCAACATATACATGTCAATAATGCGTTCAAATCAGAAAACACAAGTACATCATAATCTATCTCTATTTCATTCTCATCTTACTGTAGTATATAATATATACAGAAATCTCTGATATCAACATTTCCTCAACAAACAAGGACATCAATACTACAGTACATATAGACTCCACAAATACAGCATATTTCCATGCAACTCAGTCAAAGATATTCTTAACAAATGCATTAGTATATATCAATACATATGCAATAGAATCATAAAGAATAGTACATGTTGTGAATTCTGGATCTGTGTTTTCAATTGAACTCTGGTTCCTAAAATCTTCGGGAACGCTTCTGGGGACAAACTTTAGCAAAATGCCCCAGCTGTTTACAGATATTGCATCTACCACGCACTCCTTGGCAGTGCTCTGGGGAATGTTTCCCTCCACAAGTCCTACAATACACTCCAGTATCGCTTGGACCTAGAAACGCTGGAGCTAGATGAACCGCTCCCTAGCTTCTTGAATGGCTTCTTCCGAGCTTTCAGCAAATCTTGCTTCCCACTCGTACTGCCGTGATCATATCGGAGAGGGGATTGCTGTGTCTGGGGTTGCTTCACACACAACCTCCCTAGCTGTCTAATCAGACTCGTCTCAGCTCTCTTCGCTCTACTCAGGATGTCAGCAAAATGGTAAGGTTGCTGCAGATTCATAAATGCAACTACCTCCGAATTCAACCCTCTGATGAACTGATTTACTCTAGCTTCATCATTTCCAGCTCTCTGAGGAGCAAAATGCAGTAGAGTAGAGAATTTGGCGGTATATTCATCAATATTCAACAGACCTTGGCTCAAATTCTCAAACTCTGCTTTCTTGTCCTCTCGGTACGAGGTTGAGAAAAATCTTCGATAAAATTCAGTTCTGAATATTTCCCACGAAATCACTGTACCTCTCTGTTGGTACGAGGTTGAGAAAAATCTTCGATAAAATTCAGTTCTGAATATTTCCCACGAAATCACTGTACCTCTCTGTTCCCACATTCTTCTACTGGTAATCCACCAACTCCTGGCGGCTTCTCGTAACTGATAAGGTACCATTTTAACTCTCTGTTCATCTGTACAATCAAGTAAATCGAACAGTATTTCTATGTCATCAAACCAGTTCTGACAATCTTCGGACGTCTCAATACCATTCAGAATCGGCGGCTGCAATAACTGAAATTCTTTCATCTTTCTCTCTAGCTGAGTTTCTGATGCATCTATCTGTTCAGACGAAGTACTACCCCTTTCTGGAATTCTCCGAGGCGGTATATCTGAATATCAAACAAATTAATACACAATCTATATAATCTGTCTCAGCCCTCCTCTGATCATATACCTCTGATCCAAACTCAGTTATGATTCAGGCTTAACAATTACATGCTGCAATCAACTCAGATACCAACAACATGTAATAGGGAAAGCAGTAAATCATGCTAGCACACACAATATAAGTCAACATTGAAATAATTCTCATGCTAGCAATTACATGCAAGGAAAGAAAATTCAATCTACCCCGCTCATTCTCTTCTATCTCAATCTATCTCAGTCTAAAGGATCTATCAGTTCTGACTATCTCAATCTAAAGGATCTATCGCTCTGATACCACCTGTTGTGGGGACCCGGACGCTGATCTTTTTCTTAATCTTATTTGGGATTTAATTATCAGGTCTGATAAACAGGGTCTAAAAATTTTTTCTTTTAAAAATGTATCTGCGGAAGGTAATGGAATCTAAATAATATACATCTCTGTATAAAAACTACATTGCAGTATAAAAGTACAATATTGTACAAACTAGGTCTAAGGTTCAGTTACTAAATTCAAGTAATAAAACCAAGTCTACAATAAGTCCGGAATCACCACGCTAACGCGTCTTTTCTCCTCATCTTCTTGACCCCGATCCAGCCCCACCTGTTGTCATGCACACATACAAAACAAGACAACAGCCGGATAACTCCGGTGAGAATAAATCCCAGTATAAAACATGGTAAACATGCATATACACATATAACTTATGAAACATGCTGTTATGAACAAAATCAAAGGTAATAGATTTCATAGTCTATGAAATTAAACCATTCTAAGCATGCATTCAAATCATATCATATCTTGACTACACATGCAATTCAAATCAAATCATATCTAATAGATTTCATAATCTATGAAATCAATTCAAGTAAGCATGCAACTCAAGTCAGATAAACATGCATATAAACAATCTAATTAATGAAACATGATATCATAAATGGAAGCAATAACAATGGGTTTCATAGTCTATGAACCCCATTCATATACGCATGCAGTTCTAATCAAATCATGTCATGACTCGACTCCATGCTGACTCTAGGGATCCCGGTGTGAATAAGACGTCACTATCTGTTACCTACCCTCCCAATCGGGGTAACGTACGTCTTATTCCTAGACTTCGGCCTGATCTGTATCCACATCTACAATAGGAGAATGATCTTCCCCTACGCTGAGATATCACCGAACGTCTAGGAGTCTGACGGTTCTATCAAGACTCTCCTATATGAGATGCAATGCATATAAATCTATAAACAAAGCATAATCGTATCAAAACATAGACAATAATCAAGTATGTGATTTTATTGGGAAACTCAAATGAGATCTGATTTGAGTTATGTCTTCCCGAATATCACATTAATTATACCTTTGTCGTCCCGGTCTGACGAAGACAAAGTCTCGAAGTCAAATCTGTCCATATCAATCTGATAATGACAAATCACATAAATACAATATCAGTATATATCCTAGTTCAGAATCTGTTCTGATCAATACTCAACTCGGTATACATAATCTGATCAAAATCAACAGTATAACCATGACTCTCAATCAATATCATATCTGAATAACCCCGTCAGTTCTGAACATCACAAATATAATACTGGAACTCATAATCGGTGTCAATATAACACATAATCTGAATACTAACACAATTCTGATATAGAATTTCAGTTAATATCTTTCAAAAATCATAACAATTACAGAAACTGTCTGTTCTTTAATCTGACTTCAATTCTATAATGTCTACGGTAGCAGAAACACCATATCTGAATCATATTCAATTCTGACAATATCATAAATTCAAATCTTGTCTAAACGTAACAAAACTTATGTCCATTTGTAGCCTGCGTTGATAGGAACACAGTACTGAAGTCGGATTCAAAATCAGACGGACTGATTCCTCACAATCTCCAAATCTTCCCTCGGTTCCTTTTTTCCTTTCTCTTTCTTATTCTGAAGGAAAGAATCGTGTATACATATATATATATATATATATATATATATATATATATATATATATATATATATATATATATATACATATGTTGCATGATACAAGGGCAAGTGGCGTCGTGCATGTTCTGCACGTTTCGCGCATATGCGCGAACAATGTCGCGCATATGCGCCCGTTATAAAAACTAGCATTAGTCTTCTCGCGCATATGAACCAATTATTCCGTGCATATGCGCCAATCATTCTGCCAAACCCGCGCATATGCGCCAATCATTCTGGACGGGTCGCACATATGCGCGCCTTATCTCGCGCATGTGCGCCGATGCTACTGGATGTTCCGCGCATGTGCTCCGATACATGTCGCGCATGTGCGTCAATCCTACTCTTCACACAAAATGTCAATTCTTTTCCGGCTCTCCCGAACCGATCCGTTCCGCTTATAATCATATCAATTATCATCCATGATTATAATAATCATTTTCAAATCTTTTCAGATTAACCGAATTAATTTCTCGGGCCTTAAAATATCTCTGAAGTTCCTGAGACTGGACCTGACATGATCAGAGATATGACTGAAAAAGTGAAACTTATTCAGAAGAAAATGAAGGCAGCTCAGGATCGACAAGCCAAATATGCCAACCTTCGACGTAGACCGTTGGTATTTGAGACAGGAGACCGAGTGTTCCTGAAGATTTCTCCTTTCAGAGGTGTTGTCAGATTTGGCAAGAAAGGGAAATTGTCTCCACGATATGTCGGTCCATATGAGATCCTCGAAAAGATAGGAGATCGTGCCTATCGACTCGCATTGTCGCCTTCATTATCTGGAATACATAATGTTTTTCATGTGTCGATGCTGCGGAAATATCTCCCTGATAATTCACATGTTATTCAACCAGACGAGACCGAGCTGGACGAGACATTGAGTTATGTCGAGAAGCCGATTCGGATTATCGATCGTAAAGAAAAACAGCTCAGAACGAAAACAATTCCACTTGTGAAAGTGCAATGGACTCGTCGTGGTGTAGAAGAAGCCACCTGGGAGACTGAATCGGATATGAGACAAGAATTCCCAGCATTGTTTCATTGATGTAAATTCTTGTACAAATTTTGTATATACTCCTTAAGGATATGATTGATTGCCTGTAATTTCGAGGACGAAATCATGTCTTAGAAGGGGAGAATTGTAAGGCCCGAGATGTTATCATTTTGTGAGACTCCGAAAATAAAATCGTATTGGATGGCAATGGCATTTTCGTAATTATTGGATGGCAATTTCGTAAATATTGGATGGCATTTTCGTAATTATTGAGTAATTTGGGCAAAAATTGAGAGGAAGCCACGTTGATTTCCCATGCAATATATATGTATCAATTTCGATTCTCCCTTCAGAAACACGGCAAGAACGAGGCAAAATTCAGAAGGAATCCCTTGAAGCTTCATCGTACTTTCAAGTTGTGATTATGGGAGAATCGGCTATCAGAAATTGAATCCGGAAGTAGTACCATGATCCTAGCATCGACAGCTACTACAGGACGTAAGTTTTATTGATTTCTGGTATCATTTGAAATTATGATGTCGTAGGAATTGGATATAATTCATATATGTTGTTCTTGACATATTAGACATCATAGAATCGAAGTCAGATTAAGAAACGGACTGATTATGGAATTGTTATAAATTTTTAGGGTATATTGATTTATACCAGACAGATTTGAATTGTGATTGGATTACGGATTGTATTGGATATGGGTTATGGATTGTAACTGTTATCTGGTGATATGGTATTGACGGGGATACTGAGTTTGTACCGTTATGCCGTTGATTTTGAATTAAATCAAGATTGATCAGATTGTTATTGATTTGAAAGGTATATTGACATGAGATTATTGATATTGTCGTTGCCAGACAGACTGAGAATTCAGGACTTCGACTGAGCCAGAAACCGACGAAAGAAAGGTATAAGTCAATGTGGTATTGGGAGATCGACTTGAGTCGGTTTAGACTTGAGTTTCCCTAAATCACATACTTTACTTTATTGCATTAATATTTGCAATGATTTGATTGATGTACTTGTTCTCTTGAATTATAGATAACATGTAGTAGATGAGTAATCTTGTGACAGAAGTTCCTGATAGTGGTGGGATCGCCACTGGGAACATTGCACGATGTCATAAGATAGTATAGAAATCTTGGGACGGAAGTGCCTGATAGTGGCGGGATCGCCACGGGCACATTGCACGATGTCTCAAGATAAGGATATTAGCGATAGAGCTACAGTCCATGACGGTTAGGTCAGGACACCGAATGTTGGTTATATCGAGTAAATAGAATTGGAATTCTTCTATTACGGAATTCGATATAGGAACACCATATTTGGTTATATCGTGTAATAGGATCAGAGTTCCTTCTATTACGGAATTCGATATAGGAACACCACATTTGGAAACCAGGATCCCTAGACTAGGATTGAGTCTAGTCTGAATTGTAGAATTGTAATTATGTTTCAGATTTTGATACATATTACTGTGACCTGATTACATGCTTTATATTTGTTTATATGATTGCATGTTTCGTTGATTTATACTGGGATTTATTCTCACCGGAGTTACCGGCTGTTGTCTTGTCTGTATGTGTACATGACAACAGGTGGGGCAGGATCAGGGTCCAGAAGATGAGGAGAGATCGTGATAGAGTGGAGACTTCGGACTTGGATGTATATAAAGTTTCGACACTTGATATTTAGATGTTTCACTTTAGTTTTAATGAATTGTAGACGGTACAGGACTTGTACTTTATTATATACTGAGTTGTATATTAGTTTGATGTCACTACGTTCCGCATTTTAAAAAAAAAAATTTAGACCCTGTTTTAATTAATTAATTAGTCCCAATGATGATTAAGAACTTGATTAGCGTCCGGGTCCCCACAGTATAATTTTTATCCCTTTTTTGAAATCTGACTTTCATGATTGAGAAGTAAAAAATATTATTTTTCTATTTGTACAAAATTTTAATTATTATGTATTTACTAATGTGATAATTTTCTTTTATATTACAAAGTTCACGGATACATGATAATATAAAATGTCCCGTAATAGAAATGATTAAAACAATTCTAAAGAAAGTACGCATTTTATTAGGAGACATTATAAATTTATTGGCATTGTTTTGGAATACACATAGTAAATGTTAATAAAATAATTTTTCTGGTTTATACATAATTTATTTATAAGCGCATATTTCATTTTTCTTTAGGAATAATAGGTTGCTGACTGTTGTGTATATTATGAAGAGATTTTGTAGATAAAATCACAACTCATTTGGATAAAGATACATATGAAATAATTATTGTTATCATTCAAATGTGTGGGGACCCGGACGCTAATCAAGTTCTTAATCATAATTGGGACTAATTAATCAAGTAAAAACAGGGTCTAAATTTTTTTTTTTTTTAAATGCGGAACGTAGTGAAATCAAACATATATACATCTCAGTATATAAAATACAATACAAGTCCTGTACTGCATGCATTCAAACTAAACTAAGGTTTAACAACTAATGTCAAGTGTTCAAACCCTATTATACATCAAAATCCAAGTCCGGAATCTCCACTCTAATCACGATCTTTCTTCATCTCCTCAACCCTGAACATGTCCCACCTGTTGTCATGTACACAAACAGACAAGACAACAGCCGGATAATTCCGGTGAGAATATAATCCCAGTATAAATCAACGAAAACATTGCGATCATATAACAAATATTAAGATGAATCAGGTAAACAAAGATATGATCAATATCTGAAACATAATCAATATCAAACTCTCGACAAAGGATCGTGACTCCATGACTCAGGACTAGATTCAATCCTAGCCGTAGGGATCCCGGTTTCCAAGACATTGTCATTCGAACGACCAACAGTAATAGATAAAACTCCAGTTCTATCCCGTCGATTAGAGTATCGATTCACCAGTAATTAGAGAAGCTCTGTTCTATCACATCAGTATAGTATCGATCACCAGTAATAGAAGAAACTCCCATTCTATCCACATCGATATAACATCGATCAACAGTAATAGAAGAAGTATAATTTCTTATCCACATCGATACCAATCTGATCACAAGGAATAGAATGAGCTATAATTATATCCACATAGATAGCCAATTATCCAGTAGCAGACTATGGCACTTCCGCCAATACAATATCTCATGACATCGTGCAATGTGTCCGTGGTGATCCCACCACTATCAGGCACTTCTGTCATAAGACTACTCGTCTAATACCTGCTATCTATAATCAAGAGAACGAGTATATCAATCAAATCAATGCAACATCAATGCAATAAAGTAAAGTATGTGATTTAGGGAAACTCAAGTCTAACCGACTCAAGTCGATCTCCCAATACCACATTGACTTATACCTTTCTTCCGTCGATTTCTGGCTCAGTCGAAGTCCTGAACTCACAGTCTGTCTGACAATGACAATATCAATAATCTCATGTCAATATACCTTTCAAATCAATAACAATCTGATCAATCTTGATTTAATTCAAAATCAACGGCATAACGGTACAAACTCAGTATCCCCGTCAATACCATATCACCAGATAACAGTTACAATCCATAACCCATATCCAATACAATCCGTAATCCAATCACAATTCAAATCTGTCTGGTATAAATCAATATACCTTAAAAATTCATAACAATTCCATAATCAGTCTGTTTCTTAATCTGACTTCGATTCTGCGATGTCTAACATATCAAGAACATCATATCTGAATCCTATTCAATTCTGACAATAGCATAATTTCAAAGCATGTCAAAACATAGTAAAACTTACGTCAAGTTGTAGCCTACTTTGATAGGATTACAGTACTGAAGTCAGATTACAATTCGGACGGACGGATTTCTCAAAAAAGGCGTAAGGATATTTCACTCTTCTCCAGAAGCTCTCTCTACGATTCCTTCTGAAGAATTGCAAGGATATACGTATATATATATCCTAATTGCATGCAACGTATACGTGGCTACTTTTCTTGAACTTGGGTCGGCGCTCGGGCGGTGATAAACTACCGCTCGAGCGCGGCATCCTCTGTCCGAGCATTTCCGGATTGCACAATGGCGCTCGGGCGGTTAAATATTACCGCTCGGGCGCCATACTTTCTGCCCAAATGCCTACCTTAATAAACATTGGCGCTCGGGCGGTCATTTTCTACCGCTCGGGCGCCACTAGTTCTGTTAAAAACTTGCACAATTCATATGAAATCTTATTTCGTGTCCCGATTAATCCTTTCGTAATTATAACAATTATAAATCAGCAATTACCGCTTACTAGGATTAAATTTCCGGGCATTACAAAATGTGACAAACACGTGTCATTTCACAAAAATGTTTGTGAATGTGGATTTAGATGAAATTATTTAATTTTAAAAAAAATATTTCTCATTAATTTTATTGAATTTGGTTTAAAAATATTTTTATCGCATGTTAAAAAATAATAATATATAGATTTTCAAAAATTAAAGAATTAAATATGTATTAAAGTTGGTGGTTGACATCAATACACTAAACACGATGAACATCATGTAATTGTCATAAGCTAACACAATATAAAATATTGATATATGTAGTGATTATGAGCCAAAAAAATTAATCGACATACGTTGTATTTAAGAAAGTTTTTTAAAATTAGCGAAAAAAATAGTTTTTATAATTATATTATTTTTTCAATTTAAATGTCTATTCAATTTTTACTAATTTTTAATAATATCATCCCGTGCATCGCACGGGTTAAATACTAGTCTAGTTTAATAGGAATATATTAAGTACTAGACTGGTACTTTAGCTGTAATATGTAAATTAAATGGATTTACATTACGTTTCCGATGTGTATGTTAAAAAAAAAAAATTTATGTCCCACATTACTTAATTGTTTCATTTGATATTAAAAACGATTAAGGAAATGATTAGCGTCCGGGTCCCCACAGTAAACATGATGATCGAACAATCGAAGACCGAAGACATATAAACTACTGAAAACATTTTGTAATAGATAACATTTGTATTCTCGCTTTTACCTAGAAATTGAACTTAGATTTGTGTATGACTCACATGGATCAAATACCTCTCTCGGTGATCGATAATCATTACTTTTTATTATCATGCTATATGTGATATTTAGTAATGTGTATGTTTAATTATTATATCATAGTTTTATGAATAAGGCAAATATATAAACCAAACATGTTACAGAAATTTAAAATTAATTATTAGACAAATTATCAAAAAAAAAATTCTCTTATATTGAATAAGATTCAATTTTATATTAAACACAAAAATTAAAAAAAATTATATTTTTTTTGTTTTCTATCAACGTTGGTTGCATGAAAAATGTCGTTTGCGATCAGTGCCCGACTCATATTATTAGAGAGGCTTAGACCTTAGAAAGTTGTGTCTTCACTGACATATGAAATTTGCATAGAGTGAAACTTCATGATTTCGTCCCATATTACTGGAGAACTCACAGTGACCGTCCACTGCAATTCGAGATTGATGGGTCGCTTGATACGTGATGATAAACGTCATATATTAAGTCCTTGTCAAAACATGAGGCAAAAAACATGAAGATCCAATGACATGCAATTGGGTTATATATTTTAGAAATTATGATTTACTGATATTATTTGAAACCATAACTGACTAATTGGGTTCCATGTGGCCATTAAAGAAACATGATTTCTCATTTTCATAAAAGGATAGTAAAAATGTCACAATAGTAGGAAAATAATTAAAAGTACAAATTCCATGTCTTTGTCAATAAATTATTTAAAATATTCAATAATATTTATCTTATTCACTTTCACTATATTATTTTGATATGGCATCTCATAATCCATTCTTCACGATTTTTTACCAGAAAAAATAAAAACTTACTGGCCTATCTATTAAGATTGGCTAAGAAATTAAAGATTGTTATGATATACACTTACTAAGGCTCCCCTGAAAGAGGCAGACGTTAATATTAGTGCTGAGGAGCTAGCTAGGCATGAAAAATAGTGGGACGCTAGTGCAGCCTCTGTCAATTCCATTGAGTTTCATTTTTGCAAACATATTCCTCAGATGGGATGCTTAACGAGTTAGTTACAACACTCACAGATTGATACGGGCAATGCCTAGCATCCATTGTTTACGGCTAGGACTACTGGGATATCTATCTCATTCGCTCCCCTAACCATGATATGAAAGGTAAGGATTATATTCTGGTTTCTATATAAAATGAACCACAGAGACGGTTTGAAGAACCAGCAGATGTTGCTGACATTCACATGCATCTACAAAAGTTGTATAGTACACAAACTTATTGTGTGAGGCACGCCCCAGTAAAAGTGCTTATGGTGATATGTATGCGAGATGAGACTTCAGTCTATGAGCATGAAATGAAAATGATTGAGTTCATCGAGAAGTTGATGAACGCCTTGATAATGCCTAACGACCTCTTCATTATAATATTTTAGCTTGACCCAAAATTAATCAACATAACCTACATAGCTAGATGTCAAATCGAACCGGTGGAACGACAAAAGGGTAGGAAACCACAAACTAAACATAAATGAGAATGATAAATGGGACGGAAACCACAAATCAAACATAACATTTTTTATTTCTTTTGTAAAATTTTCGAAGTTCTGAAAATATTATGATTTTGTGCTTTACTTTATTCCATTATTACGTTTTTACAACTGAATAAATGATTTATAGAAAATCATGTTTAATTTCAATTCAAGGAAAAAATTGTATTCCTACGCACAAAACTAAACATAAATTGAATCATAAAAATCTAAAGCAAACACGGAGGAAAAGGACAACATAAAATCTGAGAAACAAAACCACCATGGATAACCACCAACCATTTGATAGAATTGCAAAAGGAAAAGGGAGAGAGCTTTTTCAAGTTTCATGCGTGCTATTACCAAAATCATAGTACTTGGGAAACAAAACCAGCCATTGCCTCCACTATTCACAAATAAATAGATTCAAAATAGGCAATAACAGACCAGACAAGCAAAACTATTGATCCTAGAATAGTCGTTTTCAGACCAAATTAAATAAGCAAACCAAAATACAATTAATCAGTCATGGTAATATGGGTAGACAAAGAAACACTAATGAATCTTCATATGCCCCTCTCCATATCATTTGCAAAACTCATTTCAACGCATGTCAGCCGCTAAGCACCAAGCAAAAGCTACCTGCTAAGTACATGGACATGTTAGAGGGTAAATAGATGCACAACAGAGCAATTCAATTTCTACATCTACCAGTACGTAATATTTTTTGTCGCAAATGCTTATCCTATACAAGTTGAAGAAACAGAAGTTAACATTCAAATTGTGTGTGTGATGTGTGTTCATGCATGTTTTGCAGCAGCTAACAAACTCATCTTCTTTGTATACATTGTAACCTTACATAGTAACGAGTCTAGCTCACCAAACAAGGCAATTACACATGCAAATAAAAAATGAACAAGAGGATGGTAGTGTGTCCTCCCTACACACAAAGATACTATTAAATTTCTTAATACTTGATGAAGTATAAATTATTGAAAGCTCTCTGATCGATGGAATATATCTCTACACATTTCAATGAAAACCCAAATTGGGCACATGATATAATTGCTGACTTGTAAGTATACAGTATGTCAACATGTATAAACCTTAGCAGAAACCGCATTTTTTCTAATCCTTTCACAGCAGAAGGGACAAGGCTGCATCAAGGTGATATGGTGGTAGGTTTTTCTAGTATGTGCAAAGCGTAGCTTGTCATGATGCAAACATCATATATGAAAAGAAGTGAAGATCTCTTCTTTTACCGAGGTCTAATCAATTAACCAATCTAATGACAGAGATGCCTAATTAACTTCATACTAAATTTGTGCCTCAAGAGCCTCTCACCCAACCGCTACAACTAAAGAGTCTACATAATAAACACAATGTTCACAAATAAAATATAAGGTTTCAATTGGCAAGTCAAGGCAGCACTTCAACCCAGAAATATGCAATCAAAATATTTCTTTGAGAATTACTTCTCCTGGTTCTTGCTTGCATGCATCAAGTAATAAAAAATCTAAGATAAAAAACTATCTCATCTAGACAAGACATGCTCAATATGTGTTTCACTATCAAGATGAGGCATGAATAAATCAAGTGTACAGCAATAAGAAACATTATCACAAGACACATTAAACTGTAGGTTTACAATGGATCTACTGTATTTTCTTCTCCTTGTTTGAAGGCAATGGAATCTTGCTCAGTATCATGTCATCAATTTTCCGATATTGTATACGAGCTATATCATATGCAACATTCAGCTTTTCATCAATTGGCCTTTGATACTTGTCGTACAAAACAGGGAGAGACAGACTAAGAAGAAAACCTGTAGTCTCAGTAACACAAAACCAAACATTAATATCATTGTGAAAAACAAAAAAAATAAGGTTATCCATGCAGAGAATTCAATACTTACCAATGTACAGAAAAGTGAGAAAGTTGAATAAACTACCAACGTAAGAAATAATCCATAGGCCTATAGCAACCTAATAAACAAAATTCCACGAGGGCGTGGATAATCCCTCAATCAGCACATACATGTTCATGATTAAAAACAGATACTGTAATAATGTAGGATAACAAGGTAGAACACCTGAGCGAAGAATATAAGATTTCCAGCAATTGCAACATCATGTGCAATGGACAATGCATGGTTTACCCAGACTCGCATCTCATCAGCAGCCTTCAAAACAGTCTCTTCAGAAACCTCAAAATTTGGGAGAGGTGGCAGAGGTCTAATATCACAGAATAAAGTTATTCACTTGATATTCGTCCATAATCCAATCAAAATTCACACATTAAAGATTCCACACTCCGTACATCCCTTAAGGAACCAAGCAATTCAAAAACTCATTAAACTTTTGGATAAAGAGTAACAAAACGCAATAACTATTAAATCAAAAAATAATAGTGGATAAAGATCACAGACCTTTAAATTCAGATATCTTAGTTCTTATACCTATTAAGAAGTGATGCAGATTTAGCCCACAAGAACAAGATTACGACAAGCAACAATAGAACGTTCGACACAAATGACAATAAATTGTATCCAGCTCTTTCAAATAGAAACCACAGGGCAGTTGAACCCACAACAAAAGCAACACTCTGCGTCCATTTCTTCCATAACAGCATGTCAGCAACTGCATCAGAAAATAAAACAAAAATGAAATTTAATCATCGCTACCACTAAAATTTATTGCTCAAATCGCCTACAATATCAATGAATACAAACGGCATAGATGGATCGATACTGAGATCAATTTATACTCCGACGAAACAAGTTAATTTGATAAAAACGAAAGATTTAATTCAAAATGTAGGTGTGTAACACATACTACGATACCTGCACCACCCCCGAGTGCGAGATGAACAGAAAACTGACGCGAATTTCCCATAGCAAGTCGGATTTCAGGTTATGGATACGGAAAGTTTGGACGAAAAGGGGAGAGGGAAAGGGAGAAGGAGGGCGACGATTGGAATTACGTAATGGACCGTGGGCAGGGGATGGCACAGACACGAATAGGGACTGTTTGGGATCGTATTATTAGTTACAGCTTCGGGTTCGGGTTCAGTACAGAAACCCAATATTAATAAATAAAGTTATTATTAATTAAATGATAAAAATACTCATTCTTTGCCTCAATGCGTATTGTGACACTCCGGAAAGGGTACGAGTCGTCTTTGGACGGAAGAAAGACTGGGAACCTAGAGCTGGTCTCGCGAAACCAAGAGGAGACCGAGTGGAAGCCATTTTTGATTAAAAAAAAAAAAGAGCACATTTTTTAAACCATGAGCATGCATAATTATAGGAAACTTATCATACCACTGTGAACTTGTACTAGCATGGGCCCATGGCCTCAATCGGGCAACAAAAGAAGATTAATTCAATTGATCATGGACCTATCTGTCGATTATCAACATGTTTGTTTCCCTCCACGATCTCAGATCATGCAGAAGCCAAGACATGGGCCACATCCTCACATCGTGGTCATTATCCAGGCATTATCGAAGTAGTCACCGACTCTGGTACCTTATAAATTCCCCCAAGAGAGGTAAAATCAGAGAGTTCACTTTTCATTCTCACAAGCACTCTCTACATATTTACTTAAACACTTTCTTTTCTTTGCGTGCATACTTGACTGACTTGAGTATCAGAGTAGCCACACCGCAAACTCTTCTGACGCCCCACTTGTTATGAGGTAGACAGGCTATCCAGATCGGTTTCCTCTTGCTTGGTCACTAGCTTGTATAGGGAAAGAACACATCTCTATCCGAGAAATTACCCACCTAGCTCACCTAATTTTCTCGAGCAGCATCATTAGCACAATTTGTCAGAAATCAGATGTATAGACTTAGATATAATTTCCACCCGAAAATCAATCCTTCTGGATCCTTTCAGAAAGGAGACCTCGAACTCAACGGTCCTATGTTAGAATTTGCCCTGAAGGACTCTCATCAAACCATCACTATTTTCTCGGAAGAGCTAGCCTAATGGGTCACAGCATTTGTACAAGAGGCCATGGTCGTGAGATTACCTCCCAACAAAAATCATGACCAAGAGCAGGAAGAATCAGAGGACAAATCTCATCTCCAGGAAATATGTGAAAACAAGGAGGAGAGCGGAAAATCTAATTCTAAAATTTTTAAAAAAATAAACTTAACTCTAACATCCTCTCAAGCATCATAAACTGTAGAGCCCAAAATCAGTACATGTAAACTCATGCATTTATTAAATTGTTAAATTATTTATTTAATTTTAAAATGATTTTAACGATGCATAATTTATGATTTGCATTATATTAAATTATTACATGCTTAATTGATGCACGTTAAAACGTATTCTTGAGTTTTATGTTTTAGACGAGTATTTGATGCGGAATCGGGAAAAGAGACCTGATGTGAATCTAGCCAGCCAGTATGCATTCCAAGAACCAAACCCGAGAGGACGCTTGAAGATATTGAATATTGCCCTTCATCCAACCAATGAAAGCTTGGAAACAAGGCTCGAAGGGTTCGGGTTGCATCACAATCAAGTAGAGGATGGCCGAGGCTACACGGACGTGTACACGGACCTGTACACGGGGTCCGTGTCCATCACAATGGAGAATGAAGAAATCCGAGTGTACACGGACCCTCATCCGGAGGCCTACACAGGGTCCGTGTCCTTTACGAATTGGAGAGAATATTTTTCTTAATTTAGAGTTTTAATTATTTTGTCAAATAGATTTGGTATCTTTAAATATGCAATTTTTATATTTAGGGTTTTGTTAACTATATATAAGTTAGAATACCATGTAAACTTTTAACTTTTGTTCATTATTGATTTGATATCAAATTGTGAGATTTCCTCTCAAATGCACTTAGGTGTTTTTCAAAAATCAAACTTATCAAAAGATTTATCTTTTGTGGCGTTTGTCGATTGTTCTTCACTCGGATTGTCAAAGACAAGTTCTTTGAAGGTTCACTTGAATTTCGATTGTTTACCTTCGTTAATATTTGTTGTTAAATCGTTCGTGATTTAGAGGTGAATATTACACAATTATTTGTCTCAAAGATCGGGTAAACACACGAATCTTATTATCGCAATTGAATAGAGGGTGCGATTTATTTTTAATCGTGTTTGCTATTTATTCGTACAAAGATTCACATCAAGACCGGTGACGATTTAGGCGATTTATGAATAATTTTGTATTTTATTTTAAGTCAAGAAAATTGGTATTTTAAATGATTTATGAAATTTTAAGCATTTTAGAGCTTAATTTAATTTATTAGATGATTTTAAGATTTTAAACTTTTCTGTTGGAACTTTTCAAATTCGCAATCTTGATTTTGATGTTAACAAAAATTGTTATTTTGTGTTACTAATAATCTACCTTAGTGTGCAGAAGATAGGATCAGTCACGAGCTGTTTACATCTCAAACTGAAGACTCAACTTATTGCACAAACTGAATCAGTCTAACTGTTACGTCAATTGAGTAGTCCAGCTGATTGTCCAATTGATAGGTAGTTCAGCAGGAGAATCTTAGAAGCCTGACCAGCTGAAGAAGTGTTCAACTGATGAAGAAACTAAGCTGATCGGTTCAAATGAATGAGAGTGAAATCAGTTCAACTGATGAGTCAACTGATTTCACCAGCCCAACTGAAGATTAGTTCAGCTGACTAGTTCGAAGCAACAGTCAGAATCTTTCAGTTGTAGATCAAGACAAGCTCTTTCTAATAGATTCCAGCCTTACACAAAGGTACAAAACAAATTTCTAGTCAAAGGACAATAAATGGACGTTGCATCAGAGCATTAAAGTCAAAACGTTTCCGAGAGGCAGTCGAAAAGTCGAGACACAAAGTATAAGAAACGAATTCAAGATGCAACAGATATAATAATTGAGTCTCACTGTACGACCAGGTTTCCCGCCTATATAAAGAAAATATCAGTGAAGACTCAAAAGATATACATTGAGAGAAAAGAACCTTCAACGAAAATACGAGAGAAAAAGGGCACGCTCATTGCACATCAGCTTTCAGAAGCAATCAGGCCAGAGGGAATTCTTCACAGTCATATCAGCTTAGATTAGAAGCTTATTTCTCTCAGTGTTTGAGAAGATCTTTGTTCAGTTCTCACACACAATCACTCTCACAATCACTCAAATACAGTCATGCACAAAAACGTTAAACTTTTGTATGTAGTTTTTGACACATAGACGTTAAAGAAGTGTTGGCTGGAAGGTGTTGCCTTCAGTCGTAGCTATGAGTTCAGTTTAGGCAGTAGTGTAAGTCTTAGCTGAGTGGGTTTGTACAAAGTGTTGTATAGATCAAAGTCTTCTAATGGATCCTACCCGTGGAGGTAGAAGAGGTGACGTAGTAGCAGTTGAAGTCTCCGTTCCATAAACACATCTTGTGTATTTAACTGATTAACTGCTGTTTTGAAACTATTTGGATCAGTTAAAGTATCCATCAGTTCAGCTCTCACCATAACTGAACTCATGAATGCAAAACTTGATTTAATTCATCGGTTTTAACATTCTTAGAACACGAGCTATTACAGCTCATTGGAGAATACAGTGTTCGAAATGCCTTCCAAAGCACTAGCACACTCGGTCCTTTATTTTCCAATACTAATTTGATCATTTGGAGTTTTTAATCTTAAAAATTTGGTACTTAATTATTTTATTAAATCGTTGAGTGAGATTTAATAGTTATATTAGAATTATTTTATCACTAATTAGTTAATTAAGCAATTTTTGTTACCTAATCTAAACCCTCACTCACGCACACACACAAAATACACACACGTGTTACAAATTTAGGGTAGAAAGCTAGGGTTATTAGAGTTACAACAGCAGCCACCCCTTTCCCTTGCAAAGTTTTTGGATATTTATGCCCTTTTTTCGAGCAAAAATCAGTGTAGCAAGCGTCTCTCGGCCATCTCCCGTAATCCACCGCGTCGGTATTCGTTATCTTCGGGCATTCTAACGCAAATGCATGTATAATCTTTCGTTTTTCTGCATCGATATTGTCATAGTAAATATTTTGATGCATAATATATGTAAAAATCCGGTTATGTTATGCAAAGTTCGAGCAATGATGTTTGGAGCGATTTTTTAAATAGTTTTTAGATCTTAAAAACAAAATCTGCTGTCGTTTCAAATCCTGTGAATTTTCGGTCGGTTTTATTGAAACAATTTCAACATAGAAAATGTAGTACTTTTCAATATCTTAGATTTGATGGAAAATTCGTAATTTTATAATAAAAATGAGGGAGATGGAAAATTCGTAATTTTATAATAAGGAATAAGAGAGATATGATTTTTAACATAACATCGCTCAAACTGAGAAATTTCTGTGACAGAACCCGTCACCCTCTGTCATTTCGAATCCTTTGAATTTTTGATCGGTTTTCTGGAAAAACTTTCAACATGTGAAACATAGTACTTTTTGATATCTTCGATTTGACAGTAAATTCGTAATTTTCAGACAAGAGACGAGGGAGTTATGATCATTCTTGGGTGACTGCTCAAACTGTGTCAAAAATGTATATTTCTTCTTTTCTTGAGGACTTTGGGTTGCAGGCTTTGTTGGGAACCACTTAGCTGGGCGCTGCTCGATGGTAAGATGTTACCGCCCGAGCGTCAGGCCTTTTGGATGGGCGTGCTCGAGCGGTAAGATTTTACCGCCCGAGCTCCAGGTTTTCTGGAATATTGTGTTAGTATGTGCAGTAGTCGCCCAAGCGAGATCCAACAAACCCTCAACGCTATGTAAATATGTTGGACGTGCAAAAAGAAAATGTTTTATGTTTTTGAGGTATGAGAATTTTCTGGTGACCAATTATGTAACGGGTTTAGAAGCCGGAGAATGTGTTTAGGGATCTCTCCACCCCGGTAAAGCATGACCTGGTTTTGATCAGGATTGGGAAGCGGTAAAGCATGACTAGGGACCAATCCACCCGGTAAAGCATGATCGGGGATCTTATGTATGTGGGAGTGGACGTTCGGTCGAAAGACTATGATGATCTCTGTCAGCCCGGTACTGTGGTTTAGTCCTGATCAGGCGTATTATATTATGGATCATTTAATTTGAAACATATCTCTACGCAAAATGATGATGATTATGCATGTTTAAGTATGTATGATGCATCATCATTATGAATTTTTTATGAAATGATGGTCAAGTCAATGTTTATGTAAGTATGTTCAGAGTTTAAGTATGTATGGAATACTTTAAAATACATATGGTTTTATTATATATTACTTGCTACTCTAATTATATACATGTTGAGTCTTTAGACTTACTAGGCTTGATCGATGCAGGTGAGGACGAGTTTGAGGAGGTGAGTGGCGGGGACCAGTGAGTTAGGCTCGGACAGTGCGGAAGCTTAACCCGAGGACCGCTGAAGTTTTCAAGAATTTTTATGCACAGTTAAATTCATTTACTCTGATTTTATTGAAATTAATTCTCGTTTTTTAAACAAGTACATGTTGCAAGCTCTTTTACATTCCAAATATTTAGACAAGCATTTTACTTGTATTTCATTTTGAGAGATTATTACTTATTTAAGAATTTTTTATCTGCAAATTTTAAGTAGTTTTGAAGTACGATACGTTATAGTTGGTATCAGAGTGGTGTTCTTATAAAGGCATATGCCTACTGCTGGTTGCGAGAAGCTCATGAAGTCACACATCAAGTCTGTAAGTTTTAAAGTTTTAAATTCTTTCATGTAGTAAGCATCAAAGTCATGATTTCAGCTTTTACATGTTTAGTTTCGATTTACGTTCACCTTATGATGATATGGATATTATGTTCATGCATGTTGGTTTACGTGATGTGTAAATATTGGAACACTATGCCTCCTAGAAGTATGATCGCACGTGGAGCAGGTGAAGAGGATAGAGAGGCTCGAGATGAGGCGAAGGCCACCCCTCCTCGCCAACCGCCAGATATTCTGAAACGTCTGCTTATTCGTTTTTCTTAAAAAGTACTAGAATTTTTTTTAAACCCCTCTAGCATCGGCCGAACCACCAAAAATTACATAAAATATTTTGGACATCGTTTTAAAATAAGACAACCAACTATATATTTGAGAAATACAGCACATACTATAATCTCTCAAAAACCTCTCAAAACATAAATAAAAGTCGTAAAATATTTTTAACATAACTTGAAATCCTAAATCATAACTAGTGCGGAAAACTAGCGTCGGTCCTCGGGTTATGTGCACCTTCAGTCCAGTCAGATCAACCATCAAGACCTCCATAAACATAATCATCATAATCACCTGCATCAATCACACCTAGTGAGTCTAAAGACTCAACACGTCATATCCTTGATAACGAGTAATACGTAATACAGTTAACATATAACAGTGAAAAATACTTGTACTTAAAATATCGTTTTCATGAAGATGCATAAACTTAAACATTTTCGTAAACATTTTCATGATGCATAAAACTTTTAAATAAAAACATTTTCATAATCTTATGCATAAACATTTTCATATAAACATAAACATATTCATATTCATATCCATATTCATATCAACATATTCATGTCCTCGTATTAATATTTATATTAACATATTCATATTCTCGTATTCATATTCATATTAACATATTCATATTCATGTTCGTGTATATTGAATTCAGATCGTTGATTGTGACTTTCATATACGTGTTAGGCGATGGATCCATCTACATGTAAGCACAGTACTGGGCGGCGGGGGGTACCAGCAACACTCTCACCAGTCAACTGGGCCCTGGCCTTACGTATTAACATATCATCGTATACATATACATATACATATCTGTATCCAAGGAAATACGATCGTCGGGCTCCCACTGGGACCATAACCCTCACGATATCTCCAACATATCATCGTGTTAGTCACAATCCTTTCACATCCTTCAACATGTTATCATCACTTAATAAAAATCATACACATAACATTTTTCATTTTAAACCAAGCATGCAACGTGTCTTTAATGGTATCGTTTCATCATAAAAATCCATAGACATTTAAAATATACATTTTAACATTTTAAATCATAAAAATCCATAAATGTTTAAAATCAACATTTTAACATATTAAATCGTAAACATTTAAAATAAACATTTTGACATAAAAATCCATAAACGTATAAAATTCCATAATCATTTTAAAATAACATTTTGGCATATGAAATCATAAAAGCATCCATAAACATTAAAAATAATCATGTTAGCATATAAAACAGCCTTCAGGACACTGCCATGACGTTTTACTAATTTCTAGGTGTAAAATGACCGTTTTACCCCTAGACGTAAAATTTCACGTTTTTGACATTTTCTTAATTTAATTGACTCTAACATGTCCCAAATAATTATTTAAGCCTACGTGAATTTCCTCATATTTTTATTTAGCTTAAATCGAGGACTTTTAAATTAATCTATAAATAAGACGTATTTATGCATTTTAATCCCGAATTAAACCAAACCTTAATATAAAATCCCCAAATTAAAAATTTAGACTTATAATAATTATTAAGCTTAAGCCTAATTTTCCATAATTTTATAAAGCTTAAACTAGGCTTTTTAATTAACTTGTTAATTAGCGTTTCGTGTGACGATTAAATCTCGAATAAATCCAAAACTCGTTATTCTGATCCCAAATTTTAAACGTAACATTTTTATGATTTATTCTACCCTTAAAAGTCATGAGCCACAACCGTGGACCCATGGATTTAATTTTTAGTTCTTAAATCTCGTTTTTGACCCTTAACCGAACACACCGAGCCATCTCCTAATTTACTCGAGCCACGCCCGAGACACCTTGAGCCAAAACCTAGCCAACCCACCTAGGGACCCTACTGACCAAGCCCAGCCCGTAAAACCAGCCCTGGCCCGCTCAAAAAGCTCCTGGAACTCGACCCATATTTCTGCACGTTTGAGTGTGTGTGCTTCCTTGCATGTTTTGGACTCCTAACCCAACTAGGACTCTCCCAGCCGAGCCACCACCGAGCCCACCTGACCCTAACCTTCCTTGGACCATGCCCAGAGCATACCCAGACCAACCCAAGCCCCTAGACCATCGCACAAGCCACATGAAGAAGGCACACCTGTACGTGACTCTATGATGCAATCCCCCACGTTTTCTGTTGCTAGCCACCCAACCACCGAGCCGCCCCTTGAACCAGCCACCCAAGCACTCTACTAGGACCCTAATAACCTAACCTAGCCCAGCACAAGCCCCTTGGCCGAGCCCTTTCTCCTTGCACTAGCTTCTGAAACCTGTGCGTGACTTGCTCTCTCTCGGGTGGAGTCCTAGCTTGCTAGGACTCCTCCCCCTTAAAATGTGCCCCTCAAAACCATGATAGTAAGGTGGTTCCAACTTGTGTTCTATTTCGTTTGCAGCGTTTTTTGTGTGTCTAAGACCCTTTAAAATGTGTAAAAACATCCCCTAACAATTCCTAATCATGGCAGCCCCTTTGACAACATAACAAACATGTATTTGGATGAAAATCAAGAGTTTAGAACACATATATGCATAGTTACGAAAATATCAAGTTGTGTGCTTTGTTTTCTTTCAAAACATGCTCCAATAAATATTATGATGTGATTGATGTTTGAAGGAAAGAAATATGGCGTGCCTTTGCGTTGATGGCGTCGAAGAACGGGGCAAGACTTTGGGCTTGAAATCTCCTTGAGCTTTCTTGATTATTTCTTCTTCAAATTGTGGTGTTGTGTGCCATGTATTGGTGTGCAAAAATTCTGAAATTTGAGGCGTGCAAGTGTCTAGGTTTGGGGTGAGTTTACATATTTAAACACTAATTAAACCCTTAATTAAACTTAAGCCCATTAAGCCTCCAAATTAGGCTCATTAGTCTTAATTAGGATTTAATTAGAATATTAAAATAGTTTTGGTAAAAAAATATTTTGTGAATTAAATAGCCGGGTTGCCAAAAAGTTCGTATTTTTGTTGAAAAGCCAACACCGATAAAATCTACCTCTCGACGTATAAAATCATCTAAAAAAACCCCTTATTTTCAAAAATAAGAAAAAGCAACACCCTTATTTAAAATAAGTAAAAACAATTATTTAATAAAAATTTTTTCCTATTTTTCAGCCATCGGTCTCCGTTCCTCGATCGCAACTCGAATCACCTTTTAAAATACATTTTAATGCAACAATATAGAAAAGTATATTTTAAACATGTCAATATGCACAACATAATTAATTACTACAATTAAAATACAAGGGAATTTAATAATTGCATACATGTGATTCGCGTGGACCTTAAAATTTTCAGGGCGTTACATATTCAGGCGCAGTTGCTTGCAAGGATGACCCAGTTCGTCCCACAGTTTGCGGGAACAATGCTGGAGTAGATACGGGAGTGAAGCCCAAGAGGCGGTTTATGAGGTATTCAAGAGGATGGATCCAAAGAAGTTCTCGGGGACTACTTGAACCGATGATAGCGGAGGGATGGATTAAGTACATCGAGGAGATATTCACTTTTATGGAGCTACAGGATGTAGATAGAGTCAGATGTGCCACTTTTTTGTTGATAGAGGATGCCAGACTATGGTAGGAGAGTGCATCGGTGGCAGTGAATTTGCAGACTCTTACTTAGGAGGCTTTCAAGGATGTGTTTTACTCTAAGTACTTCACCCGATTGACTAGGGAGTGCATGAATTTGAGACAGGGAGACCTCAGCGTGATAGATTTTTTGAGGAAGTTAGAGCAGGGGTGTCACTTCATGCTCCTAATTGCGAATGATGCCTGAGAGGAACTGAGGCACTTCCTTGATGGTTTACAGCTGATATTGCGCTGTGATGTTCGAATGGTTGGTCCTACCACATATGATGTTGTTGTATCTAGAGCCTTGACGGCTGAACAGGACCAGAGAGACATCGAGAATGACAGGGAGGGCAAGAGGTCCTATAAGGCGCCCTAGCAACACCATTCCCAATAGCAGCAGCTTAAGAGACCTTTCCAGGGACATCAGGGAAAGAGGCCGTTTCAAGGACCGATGAAATTCAAAGGTTCTACTCCTCAAAAGAAGGCTCCTCAGAAGCCTGGTGAGTATCCAGTGTGCACGAATTGCAATCGTCATCATATGGGACATTGTCTATGGGGTTCAGGCAAATGCTTCAAGTGTGGAGCCGGTGATCACATGCTGAAGGACTGACGTAGTGGAGGCAGCCGATCCAGGGAAGTATGTTCGCCATGCATGCTGAGGAGGCGAACCCAGACACGACTCTACTGACTGGTAACCTATTTAATTCAGCACCGTATTATTTTTGCCATTCATGCTTCGAATTCTGACTTGGGAATAATAGTATGTTTTTTTAGTATTTGGAGACCTTGAATAGAGATTTTCAACTATGCATGTTGTTAAGATTAGTATTTTGGAGTATAGGTTTATGTGTTGTACTAACGTCCCTCAGGAAATATCATCATAAAGAGAGTAGCCACGAAGGCCTTGTTAGATTCCGAGGCCACTCACTCTTTTATCTCAGAAACATTCGCTAATTATTTGAATGTCAAGTTCATTGGACTCGACGTAAGCTACTCCGTGAAAGGCCCATCAGAGGAGGGGTTATCAACTACTAGTGTGGTCAGAGATATCGATCTGGAACTACAGAGCCACCTAGTTTACGCCGACCTGATTGTGTTACCAATGTCAGAGTTTGATATTATCTTGGGTATGGACTGACTGATGAAGAACAAAGTTCTAATTGATTTTCAGAAAAGATCAGTGTTGGCAAGACCGTTGGGCATGGATCAATTTCTTTTTGAGCTAGACAGGTGGAGAAGTTTCCCTCGCATGATCTATTGCATGCAGGCGTGGAAACTTATACATAAGGGGTTTCAGGCATTCTTGGCCAGTATTATTTCAGCACCTGACGCACCCATCCCCTCGATATTTGAGATACCAGTTGTCAGAGATTTTCCTGATGTTTTCCCCGATGACGTCACAGGCCTTCCACCAGAGAGAGAGGTGGAGTTCGCCATTGACCTTGTGCGGGGCAATGTGCCAATATATAAGGCATCGTACCGTTTGGCTCCATAAGAGATGTTAATGCTCAAACAGCAAATTTAGGAGCTCTTAGACAAAGAATTCATCCACCCTAGTTTCTCACCATGGGGCGCACCAGTGCTCTTCGTAAAGAAGAAAAGATGGAAGCATGAGGTTGTGTATCGACTACCGAGAATTGAACAAGGTAACGATCAAGAACAACTATCCATTACCAAGGATCGAAGACTTATTCGACCAGTTGCAGGGAGCTACAGTGTTATCTTAGATAAATCTATGTTTTGGGTATCATCAACTAAAGGTAAAGGATGCAGATGTTCATACGACAGCCTTCAGAACTAGATACAGGCACTACGAGTTATTAGTGATGCCATTTGGACTAACGAACGCTCCAGCGATTTTTATTAACCAAATGAATCGAGTATTTCAGCCCTACCCAGATCATTTTGTCATAGTATTCATTGACGATATTCTTATACTCGAAGAGCCATGAGAAACATAGTCAACATTTGAGTATAGTTTTGCAAGTCTCGCAGAGCCACAAGCTATTCGCAAAATTCAGTAAGTGTGAATTCTGATTGGAGAAAGTGGCATTTTTTGAACATATCATATCTAGCAGTGGCATTGAGGTGAATCCAGCTAACGTGACAACAGTAAAAGAATGGGTTGAGCCGAAGAACGCATCAGAGATCCGTACTTCATAGGCTTGTCATGCTACTACATGAAATTTATTCAGGGGTTTTCCTAGATTGCAGTGCTACTCACTTCATTGACTGAGAAAAATGCTAAGTGTGGAGTGAAGAATGTCAGAAGATCTTCGATAATTTGAAGCAAGCTCTTATTACAGCGCCAGTTTTAGCCTCACTATCAGGGAAAGATAATTTTGTGTTATACACCGATGCTTCTAAGCTCGGTTTATGTACAATATTGATGCAGTATGGTTGGGTTATAGCATATTCCTCCAGATAGTTGAAAGTACATGAAAAGAACTACCTAACTCATGTTCTCGAGTTAGCTGCCTTTTTCTTTGCGTTGAAGATATGGTGACATTATTTGTACGACGAGAAATGCTAGATATTCATTGATTACAAGTGTCTCAAATACTTCTTCACGCAGAAAGAGCTGAATGTGAGACAGAGACGGTGGTTGGAGTTAGTAAAAGACTACGATTGTAAAATTAGCTACCATCCAGAGAAAGCTAATGTTGTGGCAGATGATTTGAGGAGGAAAGTAACAGTCGTAGCACAGCTGTCAGCACAGAGACCTCTTCAGTAAAAGATTCAGATGTTTGGTTTAGAAGTTTATCCTAAGGGTAGAATTCCCAAGTTGTCTAATCTGACAGTCCAATTTTCTTTGCTAGACCAAATCCGTAGAGGTCAGCCTTCAGATGAGCAGTTACAGAAATGAATACTGAAGGATGAAGCCAAAGGCAGTGTGCTCTACGTGGTATTGTGAGGTACAGAGGAAGGATGTGGGTGCCTAGTATTGATTCGATCAGAGATGATATTTTGACAGATGCACATACATCTCCGTGTTCCATCCATCCAGGGTATACCAAGATGTACAAGGATTTACAGATGCTATATTGGTGGGTAGGGATGAAGCGGGACATCCGTCGATTTGTGTCTGAATGTCTCACTTGTCAACAAGTGAAGGCAGAGCATTAGAGGCCAGCAGGGATGCTTAAGCCGCTTCCTATTCTCGAGTGGAAATGGGAGAATATCACCAAGGATTTCGTTGTTGGATTGCCGAGGTCAGTTAGAGGATCTAATGCCATTTGGGTTACAGTGGATCGAATTACTAAATCGGCACACTTCTTACCGTTGAAGACGAATTTCTCCATGACTCAATATGCCGAGCTCTATATCCGGGAGATAATCCGATTGCACAGGATCTCAATTTCTATTGTGTCTAACAGGGACCCGAGATTCACACCGTCCTTGTGGAAGAGCTTACATGCAGCTACGGGGACGAAGTTGCTATTCGGTACGACATTCCACCCTCAGACAGATGACTAGT
This sequence comes from Primulina eburnea, assembly GCF_022965805.1. Taxonomy (NCBI): domain Eukaryota; kingdom Viridiplantae; phylum Streptophyta; class Magnoliopsida; order Lamiales; family Gesneriaceae; genus Primulina; species Primulina eburnea. The sequence continues at coordinate 21,114,611 of NC_133105.1, forward strand.
TTGAGCGAGTGATTCAGATATTGAAAGATTTTTTGCGAGTTTGTGTGATCGATTTCCATGGGAATTGGGAATCAAAACTACTCCTAGTGGAGTTTCCTACAACAAAAGTTTTCGATCATCTATAGGTATGGCTCCCTACAAAGCACTGTATAGACTCCTGATATGAATCTGGCCGGGCATGACGTGCTAATGGTTGGAAAGAAATTCAAAGAGGCACTACAAGGAGGGATGATCAAGGAAGAAGGGCTCGTGATGCATGGGAGTATGTTTGGAGATCAAAACAACATTATTCAAGCATCATTTTTGTCGACCGAGGCTACACGGGCCTGTACACGGACCTGTACACAGGGTCCGTGTCCATCACAATCGAGAATGAAGAAAACCGAGCCTACACGGACCCATGCATGGAGGGCTACACGGGGTCCGTGTCTTTTGTTAGCTGGAGAATATTTTTTGGCCGAGTGTACACGGACCCTCATCCGGAGGCATACACGGGGTCCGTGTCCTTTAGTTTTAGGCGAGAATATTTTTTCCTAAATTAGAGTTTTAATTATTTTGGTAACTAGATTTGATATCTTTGAGATTTGTGAACAATGTATACTCGAAAATCTATCATTGTAAACAACTTTTGTTCATTATCGATTAAGTTTATAAAAACTTTTCTTTGAGAATTCTCTCAAAAACAAGCTTAAGTTTCATTATAACTTTTGCGTGGTATCAAATCAAACTTATCAAAAGGTTTATCTTTTGTGGCGTTTGTCGATCGAATATCACGAGGGTTGCCAAGGACGGGTTCTTTGGAGGTTCTCTTGAACGCGATTGTTCCTATCGTTGATTAGTTGTTGCTAGACCACGTGATCTAGAGGCGATTATCACACCTATCCATTACTTGTTTCAAAGATCGGGACAAAACAATGATCTCGTGGGCCAGATCACATCATTTGGTATCAGAGCTTGAGGTTTTTGATTTAAGTAAGCGTTTCCGTTCAATTCTTCGTAGGATTTTCTATACCGATTTTCGTGTAGCGATTTCTACGTTGTTGTTGAAATTTAAAAAAAAAATCGCGATTACTGTTCATCGGCGGAGTTACTGTTCATCCGCCGTTTTTACTATTCATCATCGGCACTATTCATCTAACGATTACTGTTCATCGCCGAATTTACAGTATATCGGATTTACTGTTCATGTCCGATTTACTATTCATGCCGGATTTACTATTCACTCCGGAATTACTGTTAATATTGGAAAGCACTGTTTATCGGAAGTACTGTTCATATCAGAATTTACTGTTGACGGCACTGTTCATCTGCCAGATTTACTGTTCATGGTACTGTTAACCCGGAAAAAAAAATTTGAATCGGGTGGTTGTTGGAATTTTAGCGCTTATATTTTAGCGTTAAGTTTGTCCTTGTTAATTATTCGCATTTTAGTCAATTTCCAAAGTTGCTTATCCTTGTGTGGTCTAAGTGAGTCGAATTTCAAGCGTCACCGGATTGATCTCATAAGTTTGATACGTGGAAGCCACAATACTTAAGCGTCCCTTGAGAATTCTCACTTGAGTGAAAATATTTGAGTGGAGTGAATTTTCATTGGAGTGATTTGGGAGGTTTTGTGGTGAGAGAAAAAGACGAGTGCGAGTGAATTTTCATCGGAGTGACAGATGAGAATTTGTTGTGAGGAAACTTTATTCTTTTATTGTTTTATACTAACCTTTTCTGGCAGGTATGGTTGACGATCGTCAATTCCAATTGATGTTAGAAGGGTTGGATAGAATGTGGGAGAAGGAGCTTAAGCCTTTACATGAAAGGTTGGATAGGATTGAGGGTAGTGCTAATGAGAAGAGACGAGGTAGTATATTTGGTGGGGATAGAGTATTGCTGTTGGATCGTGATGATAGGAGGTGCAAATCGAGTGGTAGGCAGGGAATTGACTCGTGGAAGGAGTTCTTGACATCCGCACGAAGGTCGAGTGAAGAGAAGAAGGTCATGACTAGACCGAAGATGCTTTTGAAGCATGGGTATCAAGGTACATCTAAAATTTCAAATGTTCGTACTTATGATATTCAATGTATTTGGTGTCTAGAGTTTGGACATGATATTAGCCAATGTCCAAATGAGGAAATGAATGTACTGGATTTTAGAGTTGAATGTGAATCTAAGGATGCAGTCGAATGTGGAGTTGCAGTGAGTATTGATGCTGAATCATTAAGTGGAGGAGCAATTATTGTACATCCATTTCTTGAGGGACAAAATGTTTCATTTGCTCAATTAAATCCAAATGTGCTTGAGGATCAATTGAAATCTATGCATGAATTGAGTGAAAAAAATGTGATATGGTCGAAAGAAAGAGAGAACAAAAGAGTGAGATGGTCATGAAAAGAAAAAAAATATGAAAAAGAAAAAGAGGCCAAAGAAAAAGAAAAGAAAAATGAATTAAAGGCCCAAAAGAGTAAAAAGAGTGAGGATTTGAGTTATTTACTTTTGTATAAACCCTTTAAAGTACCTTTGTACAAAGAAGTTTATTATTACTGTGATGATATAGCCGGTTCAATCCCGAGCGCCGGATTTACTATTCACGCCGGAAATTACTTTTCACCGGAAGTACTGTTCATATTTGAAATTACTGTTTATTTCCGGATTTATTGTTCACGGCACTATTCATCCGTCGAGATAATGTTCATCGTCGCCGAAATTACTGTTCAACAGCCGGAGTTACTGTTCATTCGCCGAATTTATTATTCACGACACTGTTCACGTCGGAATTACTGTTCATCATTCGGATTTACTGTTCACGGCACTGTTCATCTGCCAGATTTACTGTTCACGGCACTGTTCACGTACTGTTCACCAAAAAGATAAAAATTGAATCGGGAGTTTGTTGGAATTTTAGAGCTTATATTTCAGCGTTAAGTTTGTCTTTTTTTATTTAGTCGCATTCTAGTCAATCTACAAAGTTGCTTATCCTTGTGTGGTCTAAGTGAGTCGAATTTCAAACGTATAAGTTTGATACGTGGAAGCCACGATACTTAAGCGCCCCTTGAGAATTCTCACTGGAGTGAAAATATTTGAGTGGAGTGAATTTTCATTGGAGTGATTTGTGAGGTTTTGTGATGGGGGAAAAAGACGAGTGCGAGTGAATTTTCATTGGAGTGATTGGTGAGGTTTTGTGGTGAGGGAAAAGGACGAGTGCGAGTGAATTTTCATTGGAGTGACTAGTGAGAATTTGTGGTGAGGAGACTTTATTCTTTTATTGTTTTATACTAACCTTTTCTTGCAGGTATAATGATTGACGATCGTCAATTCCAACTGATGTTAGAAGGGTTGGATAGAATGTGGGAGAATGAGCTTAAGCCTTTACATGAAAGGTTGGATAGGCTTGAGGGTAGTGCTAATGAGAAGAGACGAGGTAGTAGATTTGTTGGGGATAGAGTATTGCATTTGGATCGTGATGATAGGAGGTGCAAATCGAGTGGTAGGCAGGGAATTGACTCGTGGAAGGAGTTCTTGACATCCACACGAAGGTCGAGTGAAGAGAAGAAGGTCATGACTAGACCGAAGATGCTTTTGAAGCATGGGTATCAAGGTACATCTAAAATTTCAAATGTTCGTACTTATGATATTCAATGTATTTGGTGTATAGAGTTTGGACATGATATTAGTCAATGTCCAAATGAGGAAATGAATGTACTGGATTTTAGAGTTGAATGTGAATCTTAGGATGCAGTCGAATGTGGAGTTGCAGTGAGCATTGATGTTGAACCTAAAGTGGAGGTTGAGAGAATTGACGAGGTTGGTACCCCAATGATTTCTGACTTGAGTATAGAATGTTGTGCTATGGGGGGTGAATCCTTAGATGGTGAATTTGCTTCTAATGTGTGTGCTATGAAGGAGAAAGAAGAAAGTAGTAATAATTTGTTGCACGCAAGTTATGATTCATCATGTACCTTTCTTGATCAACCTATTCAATTGTAATTACTGATGATCAACTGCAATTTAATTGTGAGAGTGAAAAAGAATTTAAAATGGCCGAAAGAATGAGTGATCAAAAGAGTGAGGTGGCCATAGAAAGAAGAGAAAAAGAAAAAGAGGCCAAAGAAAAAGAAAAAGAAAAAAAAAATTATTTAAAGGCCCAAAATAGTGAAAAGAGTGAGGATGACAGTTGTTTAATTTTGTATAAATCTCTCCAAGTACCTATGTACAAAGATGAGATTTACATATCTAGTGATGATATAGCCGGTTCAATCCCGAGCAGTATTAATTCTTCTTTACACAGGACTTTGGCGCCCTCATGATGAGGAGAAGAGCAAGTGTTGATTATTTTGGAAAGCCATGTGATGATCCATATGAATGTGGAACTAGTAAAGGTGAGCTAAGGTTAGTTGCCAACGCAACAACCATGAGGTATGACTTTCGTTCTTATCTTATTTCATTGTTATGTTGTATTCAAGAGTTTGGTGAGAGAGTTGAGAGTGGGATGTTCAAATGGTCTAACGGTGAATTAACCTTTGTCCCTAGGAGTCATAGATTGGAGAATGATGACATATTGAATAGATCAAATCTAAATGTTAATGATTGTGATTTTTCAAGAGTTGTCAAATTGATGAGTTTTTGTTATGACAATGAATTGTATGCATTATGTTCAAATCTTTGTGATGAGTTAAATGTTTACATGCGTAGTACATCTAGAGTGTTCTATTTGCATGATTTATACTTGTTCGATGATGGCGTTGAAAAGAGCATGAGTGAATATCAGAATTTTTATGTGCATAATGAGTACAATTTTAAGGAGAATAAATTCTTCATTCTATATTCATTGCATGAGTTACGTATTAGTGATGCATATAGTGGTGTTTTTATTCTTGATAAAATGCATGATTATATGTGTTGGTTACATATGAAGAGGTATGTCGAATGGTGTTGTGACGAGGGTCTTGCATGTATAAAGATAGCAATTAGGCTAGGGTTTTATGACATGCATGACTTAATTCTTAATCCTAGTAAGCAATATACTTACATTTGTATGATACTTGCTTTGGTGTTGACTAGGTCTAAGAAGGAGAGGAACTTGATTTTTGTGATAGTTAACGGTATTTTATCATTTTATGTCATTTGTTACCTAGTATATGTTGATGTTGATGAGTTGATGGTGAATGCTGCCATGGAGTTAGGGATCAAAACGTTGATGTCGCGTGTGGGCGATGGCATCTACAAACTTGAGCTTAAAGGTAAGAATGTTGATAATATCATCCTTGTTATTACTAACTTGCTTCGTTTTTGTGCAGGGTGGCAAGATTTGAGGACAAATCTTTTTGAAGAAGGGGAGTATGATATGAATCTGGCCGGCGGGCATGACGTGCTAATGGTTGGAAAGAAATTCAAATAGGCACTACAAGGAGTGATGATCAAGGAAGAAGGGTTTGTGATGCATGGGAGTATGTTTGGAGATCAAAAGAACATTATTCAAGCATCATTTTTTTTCGACCGAGGATACACAGACCTATGACCGGACTTGTACACGGGGTCCGTGTCCATCACAATCGATTATGAAGAAAACCGAGCCTACACGGACCCATGGACGGAGGGCTACACGGGGTCCGTGTCTTTTGTTTGCTGGAGAATATTTTTGGCCGAGTGTACAGGGACCCTCATCCGGAGGCATGCACGGGGTCCGTGTCTTTTAGTTTTAGGCGAGAATTTGTTCCTAAATTAGAGTTTTAATTATTTTGGTAACTAGATTTCATATCTTTTGATTTGGTATCAATATATAGACGAATTTTATCATTGTAGAAACACTTTTGAGTTATTGATTGAGTTTATAAAAACTTTTCTTTGAGAATTCTCTCAAAAACAAGCTTAAGTTCGTTATAACTTTTGCGTCGTATCAAATCAAACTTATCAAAAGATTTATCTTTTGTGGCGTTTTTCAATCGAATATCACGAGGGTTGCCAAGGACGGGTTCTTTGGAGGTTCTCTTGAACTCGATTGTTCCTATCGTTGATTAGTTGTTGCTAGACCACGTGATCTAGAGGCGAATATCACACCTATCCATTACTTGTTTCAAAGATCGGGACAAAACAAAGATCTCGTTGGCGGGATCGCATCAGTATAGAAGGAAGTGCATATCTCCGATTCATTTGGATGAAGTCGATGAGAGATCAAAACTTGTCCCAGAGGTTGTTAAGCAGACTACTGACGTAGTGGTCAAGATCTGACAGAGGATGAAGACCGCCCAGAGTCGCCAAAAGAGTTATGATAACAAGAGAAGAAGGGATCTCGAATTTGCCATAGGAGATCACGTGTTGGTGAAGAGAGCACCTTTGAAGGGTGTTATGAGGTTTGGGAAGAAAAGCAAGCTGAGTCCGAGATTCATTGGGCCATTCTAAATTCTTAACAGAGTTGGGACACTTTCTTATCATGTAGCTCTACCGCCGAATCTGGCCGGAGTACACAATGTGTTCCACATTTCGATGCTGAGGAAATATATGGCAAATCCTTCGCATGTTTTAAGTTACGAGCCGTTGCAGCTTGCTCCAGATATGTCATACGAAGAATGACCTGTCCAAATTCTAGACAGACATGAGAGAAGACATAGGAACAAAGTGACCAAGCTGGTCAAAGTCCAGTGGCTGAATCAATCAGTGGAGGGGGACACCTAGAAGGCCGAAGCAGATATGAGAAGTCTCTACCCGGAGTTGTTTGGTAATATTTAATTTCGAGGGCCAAATTTAGTTAAGTGGGGGAGAAATTGTAGAGGCCAAAATCAGTATACATAAACCCATGCATTTATTAAATAGTTAAATTATTTATTTAATTTTAAAATGATTTTACCGATGCATGATTTATGATTTGTATTATTTTAAATTATTACATGCTTAATTGATGCACGTTAAAATGTCTTCTTGAGTTTTATGTTTCAGGCGAATCTTCGGGGCGAGATGGGGAAAAGAGACTGGTGACGATTTAGGAGATTTATGAATAATGTGGTATTTTATTTCAAGTCAAGAAAATTGGTATTTTAAATGATTTATGAAATTTTAAGCATTTTAAAGCCTAATTTTGTTTATTAGATGATTTTAAGATTTTAAACTTTTCAAATACTAATTTGATCATTTGGAGGTTTTAATATTAAATTTTGGTACTTAATTATTTTATTAAATCTTTGAGTGATATTAAATAGTTAGATTAATATTATTTTATCACTAATTAGTTAATTAAGCAAAATTTTTTAACTAATCTAAACCTTCACTCACGCACACTCACAACACACACACACGTTGCAAATTTGGGGTAGAAAGCTAGGTTTCTTAGAGTTACAACAGCAGCCACCCCTTTCCCTTGTAATTTTATGGAGATTTACGCATTTTTTTGAGCAAGAATCGTGTAGCAAGCGTCTTCAGGTCATCTTCCGTAATCCACCGTGTCAGTATTCGTTATCTTCGGGCGTTTCGCAAAGGCATGTATATTCTTACATTTTTCTGCATCGATCTTGTCATAGTAAATATTTTGATGCATATTTTATGTAAAAATCTGGTTATGTTATGCAAAGTCCGAGCAATGATGTTTGGAGCGATTTTGAAACAGTTTTTAGATCTTAAAAACCGAATCTTCGGTCATTTTGAACCCTGAAAATTTTCGGTCGGTTTTCTAGAAAAAAATTTCAACATATAAAACGTAGTATTTTTTGATATCTTCGATTTGATAGCAAATTTGTAATTTCTGATAAGAAACGAGGGATATACGATTTTTATCGTAAAATTGCTCAAACTGTGAAATTTTTGTGTCACAAAACTCGTCACTCTCCGTGTTTTCGAATCCTGAGAATTTTTGATCGGTTTTTTGGAAACACTTTCAACATATAAAACATATTATTTTTTGATATCTTTGATTTGACAGTAAATTCGTAATTTTCGGATAAGAGACGAGGGATTTATGATCATTCTCGGGTGGCTGCTCAAACTATGTCAAAAATGTACTTTTCTTGTTTTCTTGAGGACTTTGGGTTGCAGACTTCGTTGGGAACCTCTTAGCTGGGCGGCGCTCGAGCGGTAAGATGTTAACCCCCGAGCGCCAGGTTTTATGGAATATTGTGTTAGTATGTGCAGCAGTCGCCCAAGCGAGATCCAACAAAGCCCTCAACTCTATGTAAATATGTTTGACGTGCAAAAAGAAAATGTTTTATGTTTTTGAGGTATGCGAATTGTCTTGTGACCAATTATGTTACGGGTTTGGAAGCCGGAGAACGTGTCTGGGGTCCTCTCCACCTCGGTAAAGCATGACCGGGTTTTGATTAGGATTGGGAAGCGGTAAAGCATGACCAGGGACCAATCCACCTGGTAAAGCATGATCGGGATCTTATGTATGTGGGGGTGGACGTTCGGTCGAAAGGCTGTGATGATCCCTGCCAGCTTAGTGCTGTGGTTTAGTCTTATCAGACGTATTATGTTATGGGTCACTTACTTTGAAACATATTTCTACGCAAAATGATGATGATGATGCATGTTTAAGTATGTATGATGTAGCATCTTTATGAAAATGTATGAAATGATGACACGTCTATGTTTATGTAAGTATATTTATGTAAGTATGTTCAGAGTTTAAGTATATATGGGCTACTTTAAAATACATGTGGTTTTATTATATATTACTTGATACTCTCAGTTTATACATGTTGAGTCTTTAGACTCACTAGACTTGATCGATGCAGGTGAGGACGAGTATGAGGAGGCGAGAGGCGGGGACCAGTGAGTTGGCTCGGACGGTGCGGAGACCTAACCCGAGGACCGCTGAAGTTTTCAAGAATTTTTATGCACTTTAAACTCATTTAGTCTTATTTTATTGAAATGACTTCTCGTTGTTTAAACAAGTACAAGTTGCAAGATATTTTCCATTTCAAATATTTAGACAAGCATTTTATTTGTATTTCATTTGGAGAGATTATTACTTATTTAAGAAATTTGTTTTTTGTTTTTTTTTTATTTTTATTTTCTGCAAATTTTAATTAGTTTTAAAACACGGTACATTACATAAGCATTAAATCTTAAAATTAACTTAAATCAATAGCATAAGTCATAAACATAAGTGCGGAAAAACTAGCGTCGGTCCTCGGGTTGTGTGTAACTTGAGTACAACAAGATCAACCATCAAGGCCCCAATTAAATCATACTCATGCTCACCTGCATCAATCACACCTAGTGAGTCTATTGACTCAGAAAAGCTTAACAATGATAACGAGTAATACATATATATCCACATGCAACAGTGAAAATACTTTTACTTAAAATATACTTTTCATGAACATGCATAAACATAAACATTTTTCCTTTTATCATAAACATTTTTCTTTCATCATAAACATTTTTCCTTTCATCATATAAGTATATGTTTCCCTTGTATTGAATTCAGATCGTTAATTGTGACTTTCGTATCAGTTGAAGGTCGATGAATCCATCTACGTGTAACCACAGTACTGGGCAATAGGGACATCAGCGACACTCTCACTCGTCAACTGAGCCTTGGCCTATCATATCATCATATCATGTACGATCGCCAAACTCCTTCTGGGTCCTTCTCCCATAAACGAGCTCCCTCTGGGGCCTTTCTTGTAACGTCCCGAAAATTTGAAGGCCCACGTGAACCACATGCATGCAAGTTATTAATTTTTTTATTATTTTATTAAATTGTTTTAAGGAATTAAATGCATGGTTATTTCATTAATAATTATTTTTAAGTCATAGTTTATTTAAAGTTCATGCATTAAGAATCTAAGTAGGAAATATCAAGAAAATTATTTTAATTACATGTTTAATATTTATTTATTAATATAAGAGGTTTTAAGTTTATTTTTAAGAATTGGGCTTCATTGGGTATTTTTAATATGTACGTAAATTTTATCGAATCAGGGGATTTTTTTAGGGCTCGGATAATATTTTCAAAAACGTACCTAAACGAAATATTTTTCGGGTGTTTGTTTGGGCTTAATGGGCCTAATTTTAAGCTTAATGGGCTCCCAATCAATTTTCTACCCTTTTATTTTATATTAGGGCTTATTATCTATTAATTAACTATTTATATATTACCTAAACACCCCTAAACCTAAATTTAATCCTTCATCAGCCGATACCCCTTCCCCAAACACTCTTTTCTCTCGGTCAGCACCTCTTTAAGCAGCCTCTCATCAGAAAGGCTTCGGCCAAGTGGTTCCTTGCAAAGAAAAATTCCTCCGGCGTTCCCCGACGCTAGTTCTTCGAGTTCTTGCGTAGAATTCTTCAAGGCACAATTTTTATAATTTATTTTCGAATCACACATGTTTTATATTCTGGAGAATGTATTTATGCATGAAAATTCCGATCTAGCCTAGTACATGAAGAATATTTCGATTTACATGTGATTATTGCGTTTTCTTGTTCAACTCTCACGTTTTTCCTACTCTTGTGCAAGGGGACTGCTGTGTTGGTGTGCTAAGGGGCTGTGTATGCTGTATATCATGGTGTTTAGGGGCTGGAGTGTGGAGACAGTCGGGTTTGAGCATAGGCCGATGGCTTTGCATTGGTTGCTTGTAGCGGGAGTGGGCTCGATCAGAAGTTCTAGCACTCCAGGTGTGCGAGGGTCGTCCCCAGCCCTGGAACAGACCCAATAGGGTCTGAGTCATGGTCTGGGATGATTCGAACCTTGCTGGAGTTTGTAGAAAGATCGATCGAGCAAGGTTGAGTTAGGTAGGTCGCGGTAGGAACACTTGGTTGTTTCTTGGCTCTTAGAAGGGGGAAGCATGCATGGGGCTGTTTGTTAAGGTTCAGTAGGGTCAAGAATGTCCTAGGGTGGTCTAGAAAAGGTTGAGTCGTGGATGGTCCATCGGTTGTGGGGTAGAACGCGAAATTATGAATGGTTTGCACATGGGGTTGTTTGAGTGAAGCTTGACCGAAATTCCAGCAACTGGTGGCTTGTTTTTCATGGGTTTTAGTGGGCTGGAAAATTCGGTTTAGAGGCTGATGGGATGTATTTTAAATATGGTTAAAGTTGAGAGAAATTTGGGTTAAGTTTCGAGTCGGTTCTGGTTAAAACCAAGACCCTGGACCAAGTTTTAAAACGAATCGGTTAAGTTTGGCATGGGGCTCGAGTTTACATCTAAGAATGCTTTTAAATATTTTTTGAGACATTTTAAGGAGTTTGATAAGATTCGAGTCAATTTTAGAGGACTAGGGGTAAAACGGTAATTTTTGGGTTTCCAGTGGCAAAATGGTCATTTTGCACCCGGGGTGAGATTTTGGTCCTGGCAGTGCCCTGAGCAAAATCTTATCATGTTTTTAAATGTTTATGCATCATGATCATGATTTTTATGGAAGTACGATAAATACGTTGCATGCTTGGTTTAAAGGAAAAATTATGTATATGCATACTTTTATTTAAGTGGTGAATACGATGACTTGTTTGAAGGATGGGAGTTGGTGTTGACTAATACGATGACACGATGACACGAAAGGTTCGGGCTCAGTGGAGGGGTAATGCTGTCGCTGATGCCTCCGCCGTCGGGTACCTCGGTTACACGTAGATGGATCCATCGAATGGCATGATAGTACGAAAGTCAGAGCTGGCGAACGTAATTCAAATTAAGAAAATGAACACGTATATGCTGATACGATGATACATGCTATGATTATTATCATGTTTGACAGGTCACGATTATGCATATGATTTTAATGCAAACATGAAATATATGTTGATTACGATAATTTTCACTGCTGCTTGTCACGTATATGTATTTGTTATCATGGTACAGGTGTGTTGAGTCTTTAGACTAACTAGGCATGTGTGATGCAGATGATCATAATTTTGAAGGGACTAGAAGTGCTGAACTCTGAGCCGGAGGAACTAGTAGGCGACATGACCTGAGGCATCATGATTTTCCGCACATTCACGATTTTATGTTATTGAGAGGATATGAGCATTTTTACGCTGTTTTATTTTATATATATATATTTCCGCACTTTTAAAATGGTAGAAGTTTCATTTAACCTCACTTTATCTCCAATAATATCATCGTATTAGTCACAATCTCTTCACATCCTCCAACGTTTCATATTTTCATTATAAAATTCATGCATATAGATATATCATTTTTCTTTTAAACCAAACATGCAACACATCTTTTAGCTTCAACGTTTCATCATAAAATTCCATGAACATTTAAAATATACATTTTAGCATATATTGCAGCATTCAGAGCACTGCAAGGACGTCTAACAATTTTTTGGTGCAAAATGACCGTTTTACCCCTAAAAGCATAATTTTTTGTATTTTTCTTAGACCACAGAACGACAACCCAAATCATCCCAACTTATCCTAATACATTAAAACACTCCCATAAATGTTCCTTAGGCTTAAAATTTATCTTTTTGATAGGTTTCCCGATTCATTTTTAAACTTAGACATACATCTCGGTTTTGATTCGTATGGACTCGAAACTTAACCAAGCTTTACCAAACTTGAACCAAAGCTTCCTAACACATAACTAAACCATATTAAACCCAATTCAAGCCCACTAAGCATTGAACACACCCCTACCAGCTACTTAATTTCTTCACAAGGAATCCTAGCCTTAGTGTGATTCTAACTCTTATTACCTCGGCTCCAGCCCTTAACCAACAATAACAGTCGCTCACCAGCCATCCTAAGACCCAGACCGAGCCCTCAACACACTAACAGACAATACCTAGCGAGCCATGCTCAAGGATGTGCATGGTTCGATCCTCCCACACACGCTCATGGCTAGAATGGGCACTAGCTGTGCGCCTACCCCTTCCCAGCCTATCAGACCACGTTTGGCATGTCTTGACTCTTGTATTAGACCCTCACAAGCCCAGCCCTTGTTCGGACAGTCCCCCTTCGCGGCCCCTCCTTCGTTTTCTTAAGGACCGCACACCCTAGCCCCAAAACAGCGTGCATCCTTCGTGTACATTCCCAACCTTTGCACAGCCACTGTATGACACTTGTACCATCCTATTATGTCTCCTAGGCGTGACCATAATAGCAGCAAGGCACCGTGCTCTCCTAGGAAGGAAGGCCAAAACCCTAGGACTCTAGGATTCCCAAAAACGTTCAGCATGTTTCCCCTTATTGTCCGGCCTTTGATCACACTCAAAAGTGTCATTAAACATGTGGAAAAATATCCCTTCAAGGTATCCTACCATGGCCGCCCTTTCACGCATCCTTAACATGAGTCTTATATAATCAAAACATGAGTTATATGCACATATGCCCATAAAAACAAAAATAAATCTTGTGAAACATATTTTAATGAAAGGTTAATAAAATATAAATAATATGGTATGAAAGATGTTTGAAAGAATTTTAAGATGTGCCTTTGCATATTTTACGCACGACAATTAAGTTGAGATGTGAAGAACTACGACGAACGGAACCCTTGTTTGCTTATCTATCAAAGGCGTGGCTTTCTTTCTCAATATGTGCATGTGGTGTGTGAGTGTTGTAGCTGCTAGGAGAGTTCTCGTGTGTGTATGGTGTGTGGGGCATGTTTTTTATGGCTTTAGGTTACAGTTTTAGGGCTATTTATTTGTTAATTAAACATGTGTGCAAGCCAGTGCCCATTAGTATAGTATAATAGGCTTATTAAGCCTATATGTAAATATTTAAAATATATTGTTTAGTAAAGTTAGTGAAAATATTAGCTGAGTTCTCGAAAAGTTCATATTTTCGTCGAAAATCTAATACCTTTTAAAAATACGACTCGTGTATAAAATCACCTCACAACACCTCATTTTTGAAAATTTCATTTAAAATACACCACACATTAAACAACTAAACATAATTATTTAATAAAAACTTTTTCTTTTTTTCAGCTCTCGGTCTCCGTTCCTTGATCGATGTCTCCCTGTCGCAGCGTCATGAACTCCCTAGTCAATCTGGAGTGTACTTCCTCAGTGAAGTACTTGGAGTAGAAGACTTCCTTGAAGTCATCCCAAGAAAGGGTCTGCAAATTAACCAACACAGGCGTTCTCTCCTGCCATAGTCTGGCGCCCCCTGTCAACAAAAAGATGGCACATCTAACTCTTTCTGCATCCTGCAGCTCCATGCAAGCAAAAATAACCTCGATGGACTTAATCCATCTTTCAGATATCATCGGGTCAGTAGTCCTAGAGAACTCATTCGGATCCATCCTCCTAAACCTCTCGTAAACTTCCTCCGGTCTAGGCCTCGCCCCTGTATCCACTGCAGCTTGGTTCCCCCCAAACTACACGAAGAACTAAGTCATCCCTACAAGAATTTGAGCCTGCATATCTGGGGGTGGACGAGGAGGAGCGACCCTCTTCCCATCCTGAGGCTCTCTATCCTCATCGCCTACTCCTCTCACAATCCTATGTCTAGGAGGCATACTGTCCCAACATTTACCCAACACGTAAACCCAACATGCATGAACATAATACTAATATCATAAGATGCACGTAATTTGACTCAAACATGCACATGCTGAAATCATGGCTGGATACAAATTAAATGAAAGAATTTAAAACTTTAAAACTTACAGACTTGAGGTGTGGCTTCGTGAGCTTCTCGCAACTGGAAGTAGGCATAACCCTTTACAAGAACACCGTTCCGATACCAACCGTAACGTACCGTACTTTTTACTACTTAAAATTTGTGGAAAAATAAAAATTTTCTTAAATATAAAATAAACTTTCGAATTTGCATTAAAATGTCTTGTTCGTCTAAAAACATTTGTCATAAACCAACCACACTCAAGTTTGCCAACCATCTAAAAGTATTTGCAATAAAAGATCACCATAGAAATTTTGCTAACGAAAATAATTGTTTTAGAACATCGTAAACAAACATGAAATCAGATTATTTGAAACTTTCATAAATTCTTAAAAGTATGGCGGTCCTCGGGTTTAGCCCCCCGCTCAGTCCAAGCCAGCTCACTGGTCCTCACCCCTCGTATTCTCAAATGCATCCTCACATTCATCGACCAAGTCTAGCGAGTCTAAAAACTCAACATGTATAAACTGGAGGTATCAAATAATACGTAATAAAATCACATGAAACTTTAAAATAGGATGTACATACTGAAATTTGAACTTGCTTATAAAAACTTGAGCTTACGTACATACATAGACGTGCCATAACGTGAAACTCTTCTCAAACATGCTTGCATACTTGTACATACATAACTTCATAATTTTGCGTAGAGGCATATTTCAAAGCAAGTGACCCATACATAAATACGCCTGATCAGACTAAACTGCGGTACTGGGCTGACAGTGAAGATCCACTACCAAATACATGAGATCCCCGTTCATGCTTTAACGAGTGGATGGGTCCCTGGTCATGATTTACCGCTTTCCAATCCTGATCTAAACCCGTTCATGCTTTAACGGGGTGGAGAGGTCATCGACCACGTTCACCGACTTCCAAACCCATTCATAATTTGGTCACGAGACATTTAGCATACCTCAAAAACTTAAAATATTTTCTTTTGCACGTCGAACATACTTACTTGGCGTTGAGGGATTCGTTGGATCTCGCTTGAGGCCACTGCTGCACATACTAACATGAATTCAAATACTTATCTTTCATAGCTTAGACTTTGGTACTCGTGCTCACCACCGAAGCAGATAAATAGCTTATGACATTCTAGATCACTCGGGACTTTACCTCGTTTAATCATTGTACTAAACCATGACATAAAACCCCAAATCAAATCCTATATTTTATATTCATACCCACAAAACAAATCCTATGCTTTATATTCATATTTTAAAAAAATAAAAAAATAAATGTTTTTTTAAAGGGGGTACATGGACCCCGTGTAGGGGTCCGGGTATGCACTGGAATTTCGAATTTTCAAAGTAAAACGGACACGGACTCTGTGTCGGGGTCCAGGAAGCCTTTGTAATTGGAAATTCACGAAAATTCACTAACTTATTGATTCATCCTTCCAATCCAGGCCTAAGGACCATGAAACAACACCTCAAGACTCATCCTAGGATGTTATTACATTGATTCAAACCCGTACAAACACCCCAAACGTCCCTAAGCATCGACAAGCAACTTTAATACAACAATAACCCTCAATTCGACATCGTTTCGCTTCCTACGACTTCTATTACATCCCAAGCCAATCGCGACCCAAACGAACCACCAAATAACACCTAAATACATCTCATAACATATCTAAATGCAGTAGCACAAGCCCGGCGGGTCCAACGAAGCCTGCAACTGAAAAACTTCAAAACATGATGAACATCATTTTCATAAGATCGCAGGTTTGAGCAGCCACACAAAAACAACCATAACTCACTCGTTTCATATCCAAATATTTCGAATTTACTGTCCATTCGAAGGTATCGAAAAGTTCTATGTTATATATGGTGAAAGGTTTTCCAGAAAATCGATAATAATTTCGCAGTATTTAAAATGACATAAAATTGTGAGTTTTCAGATCTAAAATAGTTTCAAAACCGATCCAACAGATTTTTGCTCAAATGTTTTATAACATACATGCATTTTTATGCATAATAAACATAAAAACAAATACTATGACGAGATCGATGCATAAACGAAAGAATATACATGCCTTTAAATCTTTAACGTTACCGAACGACGACATCGAAGCGGAAAGGAAGCGAGGGTTGATCCGGGACAAACGTGACGGTATTTTCTTACAACGAAAGTGGAGAAAACTTGTTGGAAGTCGTGTGGAATAGGGGCGGCTGCTCTTCTTTCTAAGAACCCTAGGTTTTGCTTTCCAAAAATATTAAAAATCTGAATGGAATGTGTGTGTGTGTCTTGAGGGTGATAAAACGTGTATGTGTGTGTGTGTTTAGTTAAATTAAGGGACTAAAATATTGCTTAATCAATAATTAACAACTAATTAAAATACCAACCTTCCCTTACTTCAACTCTTGATTTAAAATAAAATAGTATAAGTGACAAACCTTAAAACTTTAAAGTCATAAAATCACCTAATAATTAAATTAGGGTTTTAAAATGATAAAAATTAAATTAACCTTTTAAAATTCCCCAAACTCAACTTAAAATGAAATACCATATTTTAAAAATTGCCAAAATCGTCGCCTGTCTCTTTTCCTCGATCCCGCATCGATTAATCGCCTGAAACATGAAACTCATGAAACATTTTAACGTGCATTACATAAACATAAATAATTTAAAATAATGTAATTTCATAAATCATGCATCGCTAAAAATCATTTTAAAATTAAATAATGATTTAACAATTAAGTAAATGCATTGGTTTCACGTGAACTGATTTGAGCTCTACAGTGCAGTCTTCATCCTATCCTGTATCTTGACTACTAACTCGGCGGTGTGCTTGATAAGTCCGGTCCAAACTTTCCTCTCTCACCAACCTCATCCCAATGTATGGGTGATCTACACTTCCTCCCTTATAGTGCCTCGTAAGGAGCCATCCCTATTGATGATGGATAGCTATTATTGTAGGTAAACTCCATTAGAGGTAACTTAGGCTCCCAATTTCCTTTAAAATCATCACACAAGCTCGAAGTAGATCTTTCAAGATCTGAATCACCCTTTCCGACTGACCATCTTTTTAGGATGAAATGTTGTACTGAATAACAACTTCGTACCCATTGCTGTATGTAGGCTCTTCCAAAAAGACGATGTGAACCTCGAATATTTTTCAGAAACAATGGATACTGGAATCCCATGCAGTTGAACTATCTGTCGAATATACAGCTCAGCATATTGTGTCATGGTGAAAGTCGTCTTAATAGGTAGAAAATGCGCCGACTGCGTAAGACGATCAACTATCACCCGTATAGCATTAAACCCCTTGATAGTTCTTGGTAATCCCACAAAAAAATCTGATGGATTGGTTCGGGCATCTACGACAGTGCTTCAAACACAATATTCTCATTGAGCAGCAATAGCTCATGTTCTAAGAATGCATACACCGATGAATTAGATCGAGTTTGGTTTCAAACCAAGCAGAAAACACTCAAAATAATCCTTTGTTAATAAAAACTGATAGATTTTAAATTATAAAAACTGGTGTAAACTGATCAATTGAAATACAGGGAATCAGTTATGGCTTCTATCAGTTCAGCTATGGATAGAACGTAACTGATATTGATGGATCGTTTGTGCTAGCTCCTTTGAAGGCATTTCACACACAACAACCTTCAATGATCTTCAATAGCTCGTGTTCTAAGAATATTAACACCGATTAATTAAATCGAGTTTGTTTTTAAACCAAGCGGAAGAAACTCGAAGTAATCCTTCGTAAAGAAAGCTGTATTGTTAGAAAGTATTTTAACTTGTGTAAACTGACTAACTGAAAAAACACCTATTGTTTTTTGCATTCTTGTATTCCAGTTATGGTAACAACTGAACACACGAACACTCTAACTTATCAAAACGATTTTAAAGCGATAGTTAATTAGTTAAACACACAAGATATGTTTATGGATATTCAGAGACTTCAACTGCTCCTACGTCACCCTTTCTATCTCCACGGATAGGATACACTAAAAGACTTTGGTTAAACATTTACATGAACAAGCCCACTCAGCTAGGACTTATCCACTGCCTAAACTGAACTCCTAGCTACGTCTGAAAACAGCAACTTCCAATCAACACTTATTTAACGTCTATGTGAGAAAGACTACATACACAAGTTTAACGACCTTGTGCAAGACTGTTTCAGGTGGTATTGAGAGTAAGTATGTGTCTGAGAACTGAACAAGAATGTTCTCACATACTGAGGGAAAGTGGCTTCTAAACTAAGCTGATACAACGATGAAGAATTCCCTCTGGGCTTAAGTGCTTCTGAAAGCTGATATGCAACTGAGCGTGACATTTTCTCTCTAGTATTGTATACGTGCTCCCTCTGTTATTTGAGTCTTCACCGATCTTCTCTTTATATAGGCGGATGAAGCTGATCGTACATTGAGACTCATTTATTGTATCCGTTGCATTTGAATCGGCTTCTTGGACCATGTGTCTCGTCCTTTTGACTATCCCTTTGAAACGTTTTGTCTTTAATGTTCTGATGCAACGTCCATTATTGTTCTTTGACTGGATAATGGCTTTGTACCTTCTCGCACAGCTGGAATCTGAAAGGGGATCGGTTACGGTGACCGGAAGCGCAACGGAAGTATAAAAATTTTAATTTTTCATCAAAAATTCGGCCACCTCATGATAATGTGTAGCAAATACAATAAACACCAAAAATGACATTCATAGTGTGTTTAGAAATGTACCTATCAATCTTAAAAGATTGATGATGGCTCCAACTTAGTTGATATACAACTAAGCTCTTCAATGGCAAGACAATCTTCAAGCTTCCTTTGAGCCCACCTTGCTCAAATATTAAGCTCACCACCAACTAGCTAGAACCACTCTAATTTTGCACTAGAAAAATTAGAGCATTTTTCAAAGAAAAGTATTTTTCATTCCTCAACACTTGAAGAAGAAAATGGAGAAAAACTTGGAGAGAAAGGTGTGTTTCTTCAACCATTGAAGAAAGAAAAATGTGAAAGAGAAAATGAATAGTATTTTCGGCACTATTCATCCTAGGAGAGAAGGAGAGACATTTTTTTTTTGGTTGTGGGAAAAGTTAAAGTAAAAAGGTTGCATGCCAAGCCTTGGTTATACAAAAAGTTGTCTCCCAACCTTTCACCTCCCATGCATGCATATTATATGATTTTTAACAAATTAAAAACCATGGACTAAATTTATTTATCTCAAACATATTTGAGACTAATTTAACATTACTTGAATTTACCCAAGTCCCACTATTTAAATAATTAATTTAAATTGAGCTCTACAAGACTCAATATAATTTAATTAATTCAACACTTGAATTAATTTAATTATTTGGACTCTACTAGGTCCACTAGTGTTTAATTAATTCAACACTTGAATTAATTTAATTTAGTCCATAATAATGTTTATGAAATCACAATTTTCAAATACATTATTCAATTGGTCAACTTTTAATTTAGGAACACTTCCATAAATTAAAATTTACATTTCTCTCATAGAAGTCACACTTCTAATTTTTCCTTACGCTTACAAACTCCTTTATAAGCCGTTCAACACATTGAACTATTTTTACTTCTCAACGGGTTCTAGAAAGCCAGCACTTGTGTGGTCCTCAATAGTTCATTGATACAACTAGCCGTGGGTTCACATCTCCATGTGATTCGGTCTAAACATGTCCTTATATAAGCATACCCCAATTGCTCCATTCTTACTTATCAACCCTTTGATAAAAGAACGTCAGAACTCAAGTCTGATAGTACCCAACCAACCATGTTAAACGCCTAGCAACATCGCTTACATGATTCCCTAGGTATCAAATGATAGTGCCTGCAAGAACCATTCAATTATGGTTAGCGTACAGTACGGTTCCTTCAACTCATATATCCCGACCGATACGACAACCATTGGTTTATCGAGAGTTGTCAATGAATCGATACTATGTGTCATGTCGTAGTTGCATCGATGGTGTAATCTATGAAACCCCTTTCATAATTACCACCATACTCTGGCCAGAGATTTCAACCTACATACACATGATAACACATAGGATATCCATACCCGAAGGTAAGCGGTGAATCCCCGACTACAATGCATCGACTCCTATGTGTTTCGACAGAACACCCAACCTTGCCACCTGATGACCCCATAAGAGTCGGTAAACAACTCAAAGTGTAATTCTAGCACATAGAGTCTCAATGTTGTCCCGGGTCATAAGGACTAATGGTGTACAACCATAAACTAGGACGTTTCTACTCGATAAGTGAGAACCACTTGGAAAGTCCTTTAATGGAGGGTTGTTCAGTGCACTCTACCAGGAGCACCTATCTGCATGCTCGGACATCACAATGTCCCCTACCAATGAAACATGGTACTCACATCGCAGATACTAGTCTCTAACTCGAGCGGCCTATATCCTTCTTAGTGGCGGCTGAATCGACTAGGAACCGTTTAGAATATACAGTATTCCAAATATGAGTTTCATGATACTCATCATATGAGCATCTCATATTCTTTCTACCATTTGTATATTCAAGGGCTTTATCTATGCAACTAGCATGGGTATACAGATAAAGATGTGCCAAAATAATAATATCAAATATTACTAAAATAAAGATTGCTTATACATAGAGTTTCATTGTGAACTCTCCGCCAACACTTGGCTCGACGGGCACCTACTCTAACAATCTCCCACTTGCACTAGAGCCAACTACCCATATGCTTTAAACACATTGATTCGCAATGCTTGTCGAATAATGGTCCAGGTAAAGGCTTAGCTAGTGGATCAACAACATTATCTGCGAAGCCGACTATGTCAAAAGACACTTCTTCCTCTTTCCACAATCTCTCCGAGGATGTGGTAATTACTCAATACATGTTTGGACTTCTGATGAGACCTTGGCTCCTTTGCTTGAGCTAAAGCTCCCGTGTTGTCATACAACACCGGGATAGGAGCAACTCCATTAAGAATGACGTCCAAATCTTAGACGAAATTCCTTATCCAAACAGCCTCCCTTGCTGCATCTGATGCAACAATGTATTCGGCCTCTGTGCTGGAATCCGCAGTATTGTCTTGCTTGGAACTCTTCCAAGAGACAGCAGCACCATTGAGCATGAATACAAACCCAGAGGTTGACTTCGAGTCATCGATATCGCTTTGGAAGCTAGAGTCGGTATAGCCTTCCAATTTTAGTTCTCCACCCCATAGACCAAGAACAATTTCTTGGTCCTTCTCAACTACTTGAGGATGTCTTTCACAATTTTCCAATGTGGAAGACCGGGGTTCGATTGATATCTACTCACTACACTTAGTGCGAAAGCCACGTCAGGACGTGTAGATATCATCCCATACATGATGCTACCAATCGCAGATGCATAAGGAATGCTTGTCATCGCCGCTATCTCTGCATCAGTCTTGGGAGACATAGACTTGGATAGGGACACGCCATGACACATTGGTAGGTGTCCTCTCTTGGACTCACCCATCGAGAACCGCTTCACGATGGTATCAATGTATGTGGACTGGGTAAGATCAAGCAATCTTTTCGATCTATCTCTATAGACCTGTATTCCCAATACAAAAGATGCTTCACCCAAGTCCTGCATCGAGAACTTACTAACTAACCATATCTTAGTTGATTGCAACATTCCTACATCATTCCCAATGAGTAGAATGTCATCAACATAAAGCACCAGGAATGTCACAACACTCCCACTGACCTTCTTATACACACAGGGTTCCTCAGGATTCTTAGTAAATCAACTCTTTGATTGTACTGTCGAATCTGAGGTTCCAACTCCTAGATGCCTGCTTTAGACCATAAATAGATCTCTGAAGTTTGCATACCATATGCTCACTCCCGATAGATGTAAACCCTTCGGGTTGAGACATGTAAATCTCTTCCTTAATATCCCCATTAAGAAAGGCTGTCTTGACATCCATCTGCCATATCTCATAGTCACACTATGCAGCTATGGCTAGCAATATCCTTATAGACTTGAACATTGCAACTGGTGAAAAGGTTTCCTCAAAGTCAACTCCTTGTCTTTGATTATATCCTTTTGCCACCAATCGCGCCTTGAAGGTCAATACCTTCCCATCCGCCCCAAGTTTCCTCTTGTAAATCCATTTACACCCTATGGGAACAATTCCCTCAGGTGGATCCACGAGATTCCACACTTGGTTCGAATTCATGGAATTCATCTCAGATTCCATAGCTTCAAGCCATTTGGATGAATCGGCATCAGATAACGCTTCCTTGAAGGTCCTTGGATCACATCCATGGTTAGGCACATCATGGCCCTCTTCAAGAAGCTGACCATACCTCATAGGTGGTCTCGAGACTTTCTCGGATCTTTTAGGAGCTTGTATCTCCTCTCTTGGCTCTTCGGGTGTGGGTTCTATAATTGTGGGTGTCTCTCGAACCTCTTCGAGTTCTATCATTTCCCTTTTTCTATCCAATAGAAAATCCTTTTCCAAAAAGGTCGCATTTCTAGAAACAAACACCTTTGTTTCTTGGGGATGATAGAAATGATATCCAACTGAATTCCTTGGATATCCCACAAAGTAACATAAAATGGATCGACTATCCAATTTATCTTCCACTACCTGATTCATAAGCATGGAACTCCCATATTCTAAGATAAGAATACTTAGGATGCTTACCCATCCATATCTCATATGGTGTATGCCTTTGAATGGACATTTAGTAGAATATCTTTTAATTTTAAGTTATAGAGATCGTTTTCGAGTTCTCAAGTACCAATTAAACATTCATTCTTGTAAATGTTGCAAACACCTTTGCTAAATAAACAAGAATATCCATCTTTATCACAATAGAAATGGAAACAATGTTTTACACCAAACAGGTACAAACAAAACATCTCTTAAAATTAACTTAAAAATCATTGTTCAACAATAAGTAAACATTTCTTAAGGTCTTGGCAGCAACTCTTGCTCCATTGCCCATCCTCAAGAAGGTCACACCTTCCCTAAGCTTCCTACTTCTTCCCATCACCTGCAACACATTACAGAGATGTGATCAACATTTGGTATCCAATACCCAAGAAGTAGAGTCAACTGAAATGTTTACTTCAATGTAGAACATACCATTTCCAGAACTTTTCTGGGCAAGATATTCTTTGCAATTTCGCCTCCAATGTCCAGGCTTCTTGCAGTGATGACAAACATCACTAGTCTTGTCAGCCTTAACTGGTGTGGTTGCCACAACGGGATTCGGAGATTGCCTCATCAAGGGATTGTTCTTCTTGGGACGTTGGAAAGAACTCTTCTTTCCCTTCCCATGTGGATCAATCTTCGTACCAGATGAAGAACCCACATAAAGAACCAACTTCTCTTTCTTGATGGTTGATTCAAACGTAACAAGCATATTCACCAACTCCTCAAGGGTCGGCTCCATCTTGTTCATGCTGAAGTTAACCACAAAAGGATCAAATGAGCTAGGCAATGATAACAGCAACACATCGGTGGTTAACTCCGAAGGCAAGATCAGATCCATGCCAACGAGCTTGTCCACAAGCCCAATCATCTTCAGGCCATGCTCATGGACCGAGGCCCCATCTCGCATGCACAAAGTGATCTTCTCCTTGACAGTAGCATGCCTAAGAGGCCGTGTTTGCTCACCAAAGAGCTCCATGAGATGCAAATGAATGTCAGCAGCATTCTTTGCACCCTCAAAACGCCTCTGCAGCTCATCATTCATAGAAGTTAGCATATAACACTTGGCTATCAAGTCATGGTCACACCATTCCTTGTAAGTCTGCAATTCCTCAGGAGTGCAGTCAGTCGGAGCCTCAACAGGGGGCGACTCAGTCAGTGTATATGCTACCCTTTCCGAATTCAAGACGATTTTCAGGTTTCTTAGCCAAGTGAGGTAATTAGGTCCAGTTAATATGTGTTTGTCGAGTATTATGGATATCGGATTGCAAATCGAAGACATTGTCAATTTGTACTAAAAAGTGAAAACAGATAAATGTTGGTGACTATTTTAAAATATTTAGTAAGATATGAAGTTTGGACTTTTACTTCATAAATATTTGCTCCCACTGTTTTGACATTTTTCACTACCCTCTAGTGAAAACAGGAAACTCCTTTCCTCAGTAGGTACGTAAGGTCCAATTAGCGAATAATGATCCCGAATAATATCAGCCAACCACAATTCCTAAAAGGTAGTTTCCAATTGCATCACAATGCAACCCTCTACGTAAACTTTTGTCTCACGTTTGATTAGGACCCAATAATATGACGTCGTTCATCTTCACGTGTCAAGCCTTACCCATCGATGTTGAACCTTAATGGACGGTCGCCAAGAGTTCCCTCAATAATATGAGCCGAAGTCATGGGAGTTCCACGTAGTTCACATCACCATGTCAAATGGATGTCACAGCTTTCCGGTTCTAAGGGCCCCCCCAATAATATGAGCCGAGCCCCGAGTACGGGTAGCGATTCGTCATGCACCCATTTGTCGATGGAAGACATGGAAATTATAACAAATTTATAATTCCCCTTTTCGGGCTTGATATTAATTTTGAATCTTATTCAAAATGAGGGTTTTTAATTTTGAAAGGTCTCATCATTAATTTTATTTTAAAAGCTCGTCATGTTTGATCGTATGTTTGCCGGATTCATGCAACTTTGTTATTATCATAATAATAACGCACATACTCATTATTTATAACATATCATGCATATATTATAAACAATAAACAAACAAGGATGATCAATCGCCCCAATACTAACGGACCGTGTGAGCTAAACAAGGTCCTAGGTCCAATCCTAGGGTAAATGCACGGGATGCAATGCAACTATTACATTAGCTTCCAATATTTACATGTCTTCGATCTTCATAATCATCATGGCCACCATCTTCCAATCTTGATCATCCACTATACTAATATTTACAAACAAATATCCATGGCAAATAGGGATACATCTCATGGGGGTGGGAACGGGCCATAAACCAAGCCCACTTTATAAATTGATAATTATTACAATCATTCAACACAAAATATCCTAGCATACACCTAGCAAATTGGGCTTGGGCTTGGGCTTTTGATCATCCTTCATGCATAATATCACATATCATACACCATCAATTAATTATCACAATAATTAATTGATCCAATATTATATATCTTGATCCAATCACTAACCGCCACGATTATAAACTAAATTAACAAAGTATACAAACACTTTTGTCTACTTTCAAATTAATTTATTTATAACCAATTTCTTGTAAATCACCATTTACTATAAATATTTAAAGTCCAACTTAAAATATTTATTTCATGAGAAAATGTTTGCAACTTTTGTAATTTTAAACTTAAGGGCCCAAAATTTCATTTTTCACCAAAAACGTTTTGGCCCATTTAAAATTCACAAATATGTTAGCCATCCAATGGTACAACAACTCAAGGCCCATGACACTTTGATAATCCAAAACACTTTTGGAAACCCTAGCCGTCATTGCCGTCGCCGGAGCTCCGTCGCCGGATTCCGGCAACAAAAAAATTTTTTTATTTTTTTTTTTGTTAAATTGATGGGGCTGTTCGGGCCCCGAAATGGGCAGCCCCTCGGGCTGCCCTAGGGCAGCCCCTCGGGCAGCAACATGCTGCCCGAAAAAATCCCCATCAAACCTTGAATTTTGTTGCAAAATTTCATTCTCATGCGGTTAGAAATTGACCTCAATATAATATCTTGTAAATGCTACACAAAAACGTAACCATAGCTCGGATACCACTTGAAAGGGGATCGGTTACGGTGACCGAAAGCGCAACGGAAGTATAAAAATTTTAATTTTTCATCAAAAATTCGGCCACCTCATGATAATGTGTAGCAAATACAATAAACACCAAAAATGACATTCGTAGTGTGTTTAGAAATGTACCTATCAATCTTAAAAGATTGATGATGGCTCCAACTTAGTTGATATACAACTAAGCTCTTCAATGGCAAGACAATCTTCAAGCTTCCTTTGAGCCCACCTTGCTCAAATATTAAGCCCACCACCAACTAGCTAGAACCACTCTAATTTTGCACTAGAAAAATTAGAGCATTTTTCAAAGAGAAGTATTTTTCATTCCTCAACACTTGAAGAAGAAAATGGAGAAAAACTTGGAGACAAAGGTGTGTTTCTTCAACCATTGAAGAAAGAAAAATGTGAGAGAGAAAATGAATAGTATTTTCGGCACTATTCATCCTAGGAGAGAAGGAGAGACATTTTTTTTTGGTTGTGGGAAAAGTTAAAGTAAAAAGGTTGCATGCCAAGCCTTGGTTATTAAAAAAGTTGTCTCCCAACCTTTCACCTCCCATGCATGCATATTATATGATTTTTAACAAATTAAAAACCATGGACTAAATTTAATTATCTCAAACATATTTGAGACTAATTAAACATTACTTGAATTTACCCAAATCCCACTAGTTAAATAATTAATTTAAATTGAGCTCTACAAGACTCAATATAATTTAATTAATTCAACACTTGAATTAATTTAATTATTTGGACTCTACTAGGTCCACTAGTGTTTAATTAATTCAACACTTGAATTAATTTAATTTAGTCCATAATAATGTTTATGAAAATCACAATTTTCAAATATATTATTCAATTGGTCAACTTTTAATTTAGGAACACTTCCATAAATTAAAATTTACATTTCTCTCATAGAAGTCACACTTCTAATTTTTCCTTACGCTTACAAACTCCTTTATAAGCCGTTCAACACATTGAACTATTTTTACTTCTCAACGGGTTCTAGAAAGCCAGCACTTGTGTGGCCTTCAATGGTTCATTGATACAACTAGCCGTGGGTTCACATCTCCATGTGATTCGGACTAAACATGTCCTTATATGAGCATACCCCAATTGCTCCATTCTTACTTATCAACCCTTTGATAACAAGAACGTCAGAACTCAAGTCTGATAGTACCCAACCAACCATGTTAAACGCCTAGCAACATCGCTTACATGATTCCCTAGGTATCAAATGATAGTGCCTGCAAAAAACCATTCAATTATGGTTAGCGTACAGTACGGTCCCTTCAACTCATATATCCCGACCGATACGACAACCATTGGTTTATCGAGAGTTGTCAATGAATCGATACTATGTGTCATGTCGTAGTTGCATCGATGGTGTAATCTATGAAACCCCTTTCATAATTACCACCATACTCTGGCCAGAGATTTCAACCTACATACACATGATAACACATAGGATATCCATACTCGAAGGTAAGCGGTGAATCCCCGACTACAATGCATCGACTCCTATGTGTTTCGACAGAACACCCAACCTTGCCACCTGATGACCCCATAAGAGTCGGTAAACAAGTCAAAGTGTAATTCTAGCACATAGAGTCTCAATGTTGTCCTGGGTCATAAGGACTAATGGTGTACAACCATAAACTAGGACGTTTCCACTCGATAAGTGAGAACCACTTGGAAAGTCCTTTAATGGAGGGTTGTTCAGTGCACTCTACCAGGAGCACCTATCTGCATGCTCGGACATCACAATGTCCCCTACCAATGAAACATGGTACTCACATCGCAGATACTAGTTTCTAACTCGAGCGGCCTATATCCTTCTTAGTGGCGGCTGAATCGACTAGGAACCATTTAGAATATACAGTATTCCAAATATGAGTTTCATGATACTCGTCATATGAGCATCTCATATTCTTTCTACCATTTGTATATTCAAGGGCTTTATCTATGCAACTAGCATGGGTATACAGATAAAGATGTGCCAAAATAATAATATCAAATATTACTAAAATAAAGATTGCTTATACATAGAGTTTCATTGTGAACTCTCCGCCAACACTTGGCTCGACGGGCACCTACTCTAACAGAATCCACTCGGAGAATCATCAACCATAACTGAAGGATTCTAATTGATGCTTCGAACTGGTCAGTTTGAACTGATCTTTCAGTTGGGCTGGTGAAATTAGTTGACTCGTCAGCAGAACTGATTTCACATTTATTCAGTTGGACTGATCAGCTGGGTCTCTTCATCAGTTGAACACTCCTTCGGCTGGCCAGGCTTCTGAGGTTTTCCTGCTGAATCACCTATCAACTGGTCAACCAGCTGTACTGCTCAAATGACGTAGCCAGTTAGACTGATTCAATTTGTGCGATCAGTTGGGTCTTCAGTTTTGCGAGTAAACATCTCGTAAGTGATCCTATATTCTGCATAACTAAGGTAGATCATTAGTAACACAATTAAAAAGTTTTGTTATCATCAAAATCAAGATTGCGAACTTGAAAAGTTCCAACAGATATCAGCTGAACTGATCAAATCAGTTTAAGAAACAAAGTTGAGTAGTTAATACAAAAGCTATGTTTATGGATGTTCGAAGACTTCAACTTCTCCTACATCACCCCTTCTACCACCTTGGGTAAGATCTACTAAAAGACTTTGATTTATACAACAACTTGTACAAACACTGTTAGAGTAGGTGCACGTCGAGCCAAGTGTTGGCCGAGTGTTCACAATGAACTCTATGTATAAATTATCTTTATTTTAATAATATTTGAAATTATTATTTTGGCACATCTTTATCTGTATACCCATGCATGTTGCATAGATAAAGTTCTTGAATATACAAATAGTAGAAAGAATATGAGATGCTTATATGATGAGTAACATGAAACTCATATTTGGAATACTGTATATTCTAAACAGTTCCTAGTCGATTCAGCCGTCGCTAAGAAGGATATAGACCGGTCGAGATCGAGACTAGTATCTGCGGTGTGAGTACCATGTTTTATTGGTAGGGAACATTGTGATGTCCGAGCATGCAGATAGATGCTCCTGATAGAGTGCACTGAACAACACTCCATAAGGACTTTCCAAGTGGTTCTCACTTATCGAGTGGAAACGTCCTAGTTTATGGTTGTACACCATGAGTCCTTATGACCCGGGACAACATTGAGACTCTATGTGCTAGCATTACATTTTGACTTATTTACCGACTCCCATGGAGTCATTAGGTGGCAAGGTTGGGTGCTTTGACGAAACATATAGGAGTCGATGTATTGTAGTCGGGGATTCACTGCTTACCTTTGGGTATGGATATCCTGTGTGATCTCATGTGTATGTAGTTTGAAATCTATGATCAGAGTATGGTGGTAATTAAGAAAGGGGTTTCTTAGATTACACCATCAATGCAACTACGACATAACACATAGTATCGATTCATTTACAACTCTCGATATACCAATGGTTGTTGAATCGGTCGGGATGTATGAGTTGAAGGGACCGTACTGTACGCTAACCATAATTGAATGGTTCTTGTAGGCACTATCATTTGATACCTAGGGAATCATGTAAGCGATGCTGCTAGGAGTTTAACATGATTGGTTGGGTACTATCAGACTTGAGTTCTCACGTTCTTGTTATCAAGGAGTTGATAAGTAAGAATGGAGCAATTGGGGTATGCTCATATAAGGACATGTTTAGTCCGAATCACATGGAGATGTGAACCCACAGCTAGTTGTATCAATGAACCATTGAGGGTCACAAAAGTGCTAACTTTTTAGATCCCGTTGAGAAGTAAAATAGTTCAATGTGTTGAACGGCTTATAAAGGAGTTTATAAGAGTAAAGAAAAATAGAAGTATGACTTCTATAAGGAGAATGTAGCTTTTAATTTGTGGAAGTGTTCCTAAATTAAAAGTTGAACATACAAATAATGTTTTTGAAAATTGTGATTTTCATAAACATTATTATGGACTTAATTAAATTAATTCAAGTGTTGAATTAATTAAATACTAGTGGACCTAGTAGAGTTCAAATAGTTAAATTAATTCAAGTGTTGGATTAATTAAACAACATTGGGCATTGTAGAGCCCAATTAGAAATAATTATTAAACTAGTGGGCTTGAGTAAAATCAAGTGATGGTTATATGGTCTCAAATTTGTTTGGGACATTTAAATTAAAAGTCCATGGACCTTGTAATTGTTATAAGCCCAAATATAATGTGCATGGGGAGGTGAAGAGTTGGGAGACAACTTTTTCCATGTCCAAGGCATGGCATGCTTTTGGGACAACACAACGAATTTTTCACACACCAAGAAAAGTCTCCCCTTCACTCCACACATGCTTCTTCAATTGTTGATGAAAGGACACATTTCTCAAAGAAAAATGCTCTAATTTTTCTAGTGCAAAATTAGAGTGGATCTACCTTGTTAGTGGTGGACCTAATTTGAAGAAAGGAGTCCAAAAGAAAGGTGAAGCTTGTAGATTGTCATCCTTGAAGAGCTTAGTTATTTATCAACTAAGTTGGAGCCATTACATCAATCTTTTAATATTGATAGGTACATTTCTAAACACTCTATGTATGACATATTTCGTGTATATCGTATTTGCTACACACTAGTATATTAGGGTGCTCGATTCTTGTTGAAAACA
The DNA here is from genome assembly GCF_022965805.1 of Primulina eburnea. NCBI lineage: Eukaryota > Viridiplantae > Streptophyta > Magnoliopsida > Lamiales > Gesneriaceae > Primulina > Primulina eburnea. The sequence goes on from NC_133105.1 coordinate 21,145,584, forward strand.
AATTTTTAAACTTCCGTTGTGTATTCGAGCACCTTAATCGATCCTCTTTCAAGTGGTAGCATGAGCTAAGGGTACTAGTTTGTGTATCATATACATAATATTATATTGAGGTCGATTTCTAACCGCATGAGATGAATTTTTGCAACAAATCGAAGGACGAATCTTGGGCAACTTTGGGTAGCAAGTTGCTGCCCATTTCGGGCAGCTCGGACTGCCCGTGGGCTGCCCAAAAGGCAGCCCGAGGGGCTGCCCAAACAGCCCCATGTTTTCAAAATAATTTTTTTTTGTTGACCGGAATCCGGCGACGGTTATGACGACTAGGATTTCCAAAAGTGTTTTGGATTATCAAAGTGTCATGGGCCTTGATGTTGTTGGGCCATTAGATGGCTAACATATTTGTTAAATTTAAATGGTCCAAAATGTTTTTGGTGAAAAATGATTTTTTGAGGCCCTTAAGTTTAAATCCATAAAAGTTGTACATATTATCTCATGAAATAAATAATTGAAGTTGGATTTTAATTATTTATAGTAAATTGTTATTTACATGAAATTCGGTTATAAATAAATTAATTAGAAAGTAGACAAAGGAGTTTGTATACTTTGTTAATTTAGTTTATAATTGTGGAGGTTAGTGATTGGATCAAGATATATAATATTGGATCAATTAATTATTGTGATAATTAATTGATGGTGTATGATATGTGATATTATGCATGAAGGATGATCAAAAGCCCAAGCCCAATTTGCTAGGTGTATGCTAGGATATTTTGTGTTGAATGATTGTAATAATTATCAAATTTAAAGTGGGCTTGGTTTATGGCCCGTTCCCACCCCATGAGATGTATCCCTATTTGCCATGGATATTTATTTGTAAATATTAGTATAGTGGAAGATCAAGATTGGAAGATGGTGGCCTTGATGATTATGAAGATCGAAGACATGTAAATATTGGAAGCTTATGTAATAGTTGCATTTGCATCCCTTGCATTTCCCTAAGATTGGAGCTAGGCCCGTGCTTAGCTCACACGGGCCATTAGTATTGGGGCGATTGATCATCCTTGTTTTGTTTTCTGTTTATAATATATGCATGATATGTTATAAATTATGAGTATGTGCGTTATTATTATGAAAATTACAAAGTTGCATGAATCCGGCAAACATACGATCAAACATGGCGAGCTTTTAAATAAAATTAATGATGAGACCTTTCAAAATTAAAAACCCTCATTTTGAATAAGATTCAAAATTAATATCAAGCCCGAAAAGGGGAATTATAAATTTGTTTATAATTTCCATGTCTTCCATCGACAATGGGTTCATGATGAACGATACCCGTGCTCGGGGCTCGGCTCATATTATTGGGAGGGCCCTGGGTGCCCGAAAGCTGTGACATCCATTGAAATGGTGATGTGAACTACGCGGAACTCCCATGATTTCAGCTCATATTATTGAGGGAACTCATGGCGACTGTCCATTAAGGTTCAACATCGATGGGTAAGGCTTGACACGTAAAGATGAACAACGTCATATTATTGGGTCCTAATCAAACGTGAGACAAAAGTTTACGTAGAGGGTTGCATGGAGATGCAATTGGAAACTACCTTTTAAGAATTGTGATTGGCTGATATTATTCGGGATCATAATTCGCTAATTGGACCTTGCGTACCTATCGAGGGAAGGAGTTTCCCATTTTCACTAGAGGGTAGTGAAATATGTCAAAACAGTGGGAGTAAAAATTTATGAAGTTAAAGTCTATACTTCATATCTTACTAAATATTTTAAAATAGTCATTAATATTTATCTGTTTTACTTTTCAATACTTTTTGAAAACATCTTCGATTCGCAATTCGCTATCTGTAATACTCGACAAACACGTATTAACTGGACCTAATTACCTCAATTGGCTAAGAATCTGAAAATCGTCTTGAATTCGGAAAGGATAGCGTATACATTAACTAAGTCGCCCCCTGTTGAGGCTCCGACTGACTGCACTCCTGAGGAATTGCAGACTTACAAGGAATGGTGTGACCATGACTTGAAAGCCAAGAGTTATATGCAGGCTTCTATGAATGATGAGAAGTCGGTTATTTATGTGGATTCTTCATCTGGTACGAAGAGTGGTCCAGATGGGAAGGGAAAGAAGCGTTCTTTCAAACGTCCAAAGAAGAACGTGCCCTTGAAGAGGCTAGTTCCGAGTCCCGTTGTGGCAGCCACACCAGTAACGGCTGACAAGACTGTTGACATATGTCATCACTGCAAGAATCCTGGACATTGGAGGCGTAATTGCAGGGAATATCTTGCCCATAAGAGTTCTGTAAACGGTATGTTCTATATTGAAGTAAACATTTCAATTAACTCTACATCTTGGGTATTGGATACCCGGTTGTGACTCACATCTCTGTAATGAGTTACAGGTGATGGGAAGAAGTAGAAGGCTTAGGGAAGGTGAGACCTTCTTGAGGGTGGGCGATGGAGCAAGAGTTGCTGCCAAGGCCATAAGAGATGTTTACTTGCTTTTGGACAATGATTTTAAGTTAATTTTAAGAGATGTTTTGTTGTACCTGATTTGGTGAAAAACATTGTTTCCATTTCTATGCTAGATAAAGATGGATATTCTTGTTTATTTAGCAAAGGTGTTTGCAATATTTACAAGAATGAATGTTTAATTGGTACTGGAGAACTTGAAAACGATCTCTACACCTTAAAATATAAAGATATTCCACTAAACAATGTCCAAGCAATAACCACAACAAACAAGCGAAAACAAGATACTCTAAATTCGGCACAATTGTGGCAGGCTCGATTAGGACATATTTTCCTAAGAAGGATGAACAAGCTAGTGGAAGTAGGCATGTTTGATATGTCTGATATTAATGCTCTCACGACTTGTGAATCCTGTCTAAAAGGAAAGATCACCAAAATTCCCTTTAAGGGCCATGTGGAGCGAGCCAAAGGGTTATTGGATTTGGTCCATACCGATGTGTGCGGTCCGCTTAGCATCACCACTAAGCATGGACATGCTTACTTCATCACCTTTACCGATGACTTTTCGAGGTATGGGTATGTGTATTTGATGAAATACAAGTCTGAAACCTTTGAAATGTTCAAAGATTTCAGAAGTAAAGTAGAGAAACAGTTGGGACGAAGCATCAAGACACTTGTATCGGATCGAGGTGGTGAGTACTTGAGTGTCGAGTTCCAAGAGTATCTTAGGGAGTATGTGATTCTCTCACAGTGGACTCCGCCGGCTACACCACAGTGGAATGGTGTTTCGGAGCATCGTAACCGGACTTTGATGGACATGGTTCGGTCTATGATGGGGTTCACGGAGTTGCCGCCATCTTTTTGGGGATATGCGCTTGAGACAGCGGCACTGTTGTTGAACAATGTCCATACAAAAGCAGTTGATAAGACACCATATGAGATATGGATGGGTAAGCCACCCAAATATTCATATTTTAGAATATGGGGGTGCCCTGCTTATGTGAAGTAGGTAGTGGGAGATAAATTGGATAGTCGATCGATTTTATGTTACTTTGTGGGTTATCCAAGGAATTCAGTTGGATACTATTTCTATCATCCCCAAGAAACAAAGGTGTTTGTTTCTAGGAATGCAACCTTTTTGGAAAAGGAATTTCTATTGGATAGAAAAGGGGAGATGATAGAACTCGAAGAGGTTCGAGAAACACCCACAATTATAGAACCCAAACTCGAAGAGCCAAGAGAGGAGATACAAGCTCCTAGAAGATCCGAGAGAGTCTCGAGACCACCTATGAGGTATGGTCTGCTTCTTGAAGAGGGCCATGATGAGCCTAACCATGGATGTGATCCAAGGACCTTCAAGGAAGCGTTATCTGATGCCGATTCATCCAAGTAACTTGAAGCAATGAAATCTGAGATGATTTCCATGCATTCAAACCAAGTGTGGAATCTCGTGGATCCACCTGAGAGAATTGTTCCCATAGGGTGTAAATGGATTTACAAGAGGAAACTTGGGGCGGATGGGAAGTATTGACCTTCAAGGCGCGATTGGTAGCAAAAGGATATACTCAAAGACAAGGAGTTGACTTTGAGGAAACCTTTTCTCCAGTTGCAATGTTCAAGTCCATAAGGATATTGCTAGCCATAGCTGCATGGTATGACTATGAGATATGATAGATGGATATCAAGACAACCTTTCTTAATGGGGATATTAATCAAGAGATTTACATGTCTCAACCTGAAGGGTTTACATCTGTCGGAAGTGAGCATATGGTATGTATAAAGGCTTAAAAATCCTTACTTTGAAAATTTACGGGAAATTCAAAATTTTTCTTTTAAAATAAATGGAGTGCCTCATTCATACCAAAAACTGATAAAATGTTTAACGTTCAAAATAGCAGCAGAAGAAATTATTACTTGCCAAAATAACAAGTTAAAGTATTCAACAACTGATAAAATATTTGAGCATAAAAAATGGCAAGTGCAGAAACTGAGGTCCTCGGGTGCCACTACTGCCGACCCAAGCTAGCTCACTGGTCCCCGCCCTCGATCCCGACATCATCAGTACCAACAACAATCAAGTCTAGTGGGTCTAAAGACATCATCAGACTACTGCCATAGTATACTGGGTGAAACAACTGAACTGATCGGTAACTGGTGACCGGATTTAATCATAATAGTAAAGTGACCACAAGCAATATCGCATAAATCTCAAAATGAATATTTTTGCACGTAATATAATTAATTCACACAATTAAATATCCTGTAATAATTTTCTGCTTGGATTGGATCGCTCGCAGGCTCCCTGCAACCTACATAAGCCATGAAAAATATGCAATAGATTTATGAGGCCAAACTATGCAATAACGTCCAAAAATGAGACAAGTGCGCCTAATGACTTCGTATTTAATCATGACTCCGAACCAACCCGAACCAACACTGAAACATCATATAGTCATGATTAAAATACGCTTAAAATGATGAGATTATGCACCTAAAATGGTGAGGGTCGAAATCTAGGTGAATGGAGGCCAAAACATGAAACGCTCTTTCGAGAGTCAATTTGGCACATCGCACCGTAAATTCTCGTACGACCTCAAAAATGATCCGAATGACGAACGACCAAAAACATGACCTTCCTAACTCAATAAGGCACTCTCCAGTCCAAGTCCATGGGCTAAAAGCGAACCAAGAACTCAAACGACGCCTGAGAACAACAGCACACTTGCTGTCAAAATTACAGCAGCTGCACATTTTCTTTCCTTGTGTCGTTTTCGAGACTACCGGCCATTGGGGCTTGTACCACCGACCAGAGACTCTTACCAACATCCCAAGGAATGATTTGAACCATGGCTATGGGCCCTAGACCAGCCAAAATTCGCACCATTCAGCAAACACTCGAAAACTCCAACCGAGAACACCTTGCATGCGTGGGTGGTGTTGCGTTTCATTTGCTGTCTCGTGTTGTTCCAATGGCCATTTGATTGACCATGGCACGATCTAGACATCTTGGGGTATGGTATGAACCATGGCTAGGGCCCATAGGCCAACCAAGATCCACACAAATCCACCAAAATTCGAAACACACATGCTGTACAAAGGAAGAGCCGAAATGGGGAAGGGGTTGTTCTTGTTGTTTTATTTGAAAACCGATTCACCATGGACCAAGCCACCAAAAGGGAGACTTAGTCACGTCTTAGACATGCTAGGGAAGTAATCTAACCATGGCTATAGGCCTTGTGGCAGCCATGATCAGATTCATTCCCTATATGACAGGAACACAGAATTTCGAAAAGCTCAATTGGACAAGAGGTGGAGTTGCTGTCATTTTCGTGTTTTCTAGCGTGCATGGGGTTAAATGAATGGACCAACATGGTCCTAATGCATCCTATTACATGTCTAGATGTCGCCTTAGGAGCCTGGAATCGAGTCAATACCTGAAATCCACAAAACAAAGCAAACCGTGAAACTGCATCATGAAAGTCGAAATCTGCATGTGTGTTTTCTGAAAATTTCTGATGTATTTCGGTTTTTTCCATAGAAATAATGATCATGCAATGAAAATAAATGATATTAGGACTTTATTGAAGAGTTAAGGAAGAATATATGCATGCCTGGTTTCGTTTTGAAAGAAAACGAAAGAATGAGGCGATCCGGTGCGAAGGAGGTGGAGTGCTTTCTTTTCTACCTTTCTTGCTCTCGATTTTCTCTCTTGTTTTTCCCTTAGAACCTCACGATTTTTGTCTCTAAAATCCTCTAAATTTCGGTGATGGAGGGGGGAGAATGATGGTTTGAAAGGTGAGGGAGAAGATCCACTAATAAAGGGATTCAAATGCAAGACCAAGTCTACCACTCATTTAAATTTTGAATTTGATTGAACAAGTCTTCTTGGGGGGAGCATGGCCGATTTATCCATGATAATTAGACTAGGATATTGCTTACTAATAAATTAATTAAGGTTGATTAATAATTAAAAAGGTTATAATGCTAAAAATGACAAAGAATGGGTCAAAGGTGAGTTGGCATGTCCTAGCTTAATCTATTAAGGGGTGGCCGAATTCTTGGAATAAAATGAAGGGAAATGTTGATTATTTACTAAATTTATCACCCTTAAAAGCTTTACCTATCCTTTAAATAATTTAGTGAACTAACCCCTTAATTAAGGAACTTAAATGAATTTATTTTCTACTCACCTCAAGTAACTTAAAAAATTCATTAAACTTCGATTTAACTTAAATTAACTTATTAATTAGTTAAAATAAGTTCTGGGAATGTTTTCCTAAATCTTGAGTTTTATCTCTAAACTCCAACTCCAGTCTGGCCTCACTGAATTAACTGAAATGATAAAAATTTAAACGACTGCATAAAATAATAAAATAATTAAATTTAAATACGCATGCAATAAAATCATTTTAAATTTAAATACTAGAATTATGCATGGCTTATACGTAGTCTAAGTTACGGGTTCTACAATCCTTCCCCCTTAAAAGGAATTTCGTCCTCGAAATTAAAACTCACCGAATAACTCGGGGTAACGATCTCTCATCTCCGGCTCAGACTCCCATGTAGCTTCCTCCTCTGAATGGTTGAGCCATTTGACTTTGACTCGCCTAACCAGCTGTTCCGAAGCTTCTTCTCCTGCCTGTCTAGGATCTGCACTGGTCTCTCCTCATAAGATAGGTTCGGAGTAAGCCGAAACGGCTCGAAGTTCAAGACATGCGAAGGATTTGCCATATACTTCCTCATCATAGAGACGTGAAGGACATTGTGTACTCTAGCCAGATTCGGCGGAAGAGCCACATGATAAGCTAGCGTCCCAACTCTGTCGAGGATCTCAAATGGTCCAATGAATTTCGGACTGAGCTTCCCTTTCTTCCCAAATCTCATGACACCCTTCATAGGTGCCACCTTCACAAAGACATGGTCGCCGACAGCAAACTCTAAATCTCTCCTCCTCTGATCTGCATAACTCTTCTGTCGACTCTGAGCAGTCCTTATTCTATCACGGATCTGGGCTACTACGTCGACAGTCTGCTGAATAATCTCTGGACCCAACTCTGCTCTCTCTCCTACTTCATCCCAATGAACAGGAGATCTACATTTACGGCCATATAGTGCTTCATAAGGAGCCATACCTATAGACGACTGAAAGCTGTTGTGATAGGTGAACTCTACCAATGGCAGGTTCGACTCCCAATTACCAGAGAAATCAATGACGCAAGCGCGGAGAATATCCTCTAAAATCTGAATGACTCGCTCTGACTGCCCATATGTCTGAGGATGGAAAGCTGTGCTAAACAGCAACTTCATCCCCATAGTCGAATGCAAACTCTTCCAAAATGAGGAAGTAAATCTGAGATCTCTGTCAGATACGATAGAAACTGGAATACCATGAAGTCGGACTATCTCTCGGATGTACAACTCTGCATACTGAATCATGGTGAAAGTCGTCTTAATAGGCAAGAAATGCGCTGATTTGGTAAGACGATCAACAATCACCCATATGGCATTCGATCCTCTAGCTGACCTCGGCAATCCGGTCACAAAATCCATGGTAACATTCTCTCACTTCCACTCAGGAATAGGGAGAGGCTTGAGCAAACCTGCTAGTCTCTGATGTTCGGCCTTCACTAACTGACAAGTCAGACACTCGGATACAAATCGTCTGATATCCTTTTTCATCCCTGGCCACCAATACAATAGCTGCAGATCCTTGTACATCTTCGTACTCCCTGGATGAATAGAGTACGGCGACGTATGGGCTTCTGATAAGATATCTGCTCGGATAGAAACACTGCTAGGAACCCATTTCCTGTCTCGGTACCTCACAATACCATCACTAACTGAATACAAGACACTGCCCTTGGCCTCATCTCTCTGCTTCCACTTGGCCAACTCCTCATCTGCTGACTGACCACTGCGAATGCAGTCCAAAAGGGAAGACTGAACGGTCAAGGTAGATAGACGGGGCACTCTACCTTGAGGATATGACTCTAGGTCAAACCTCTGCATCTCAAGCTGAAGAGGTCTCTGAATCGTCAAATGAGCCATCACTGCGACTTTTCTGCTCAATTCATCCGCAACTACATTAGCTTTACCCGGGTGGTAGCTAATGTCACAGTCATAATCCATTACAAGCTCCAACCAACGCCTCTGACGCATGTTCAGCTCCTTCTGCGTAAAGAAATACTTGAGGCTCTTGTGGTCGGTAAAAATCTGGCACTTCTCTCCATACAGATAATGCATCCAAATCTTCAAGGCAAAAACTACTGCGGCCAACTCTAGATCATGGGTAGGGTAGTTCTTCTCATGAGTCTTCAACTGTCTAGAAGCATATGCTATCACCTTCCCATGCTGCATCAATACTGCGCCAAGACCGAGCTTCGACGGATCGGTATATAGAACAAACTCACCGGGCCCTGATGGCACGGCCAAAACTGGTGCTGAGATAAGAGCTTGCTTCAAAGTATCGAAGCTCTTCTGACACTCCTCGCTCCAAAAAAATTTCACATTCTTCTTTGTCAGTGCTGTGAGTGGAACTGTAATCGAAGAGAATCCCTTATTGAACTTTCGATAATATCTTGCTAAGCCAAGAAAACTGCGGATCTCTTATGCATTCTACGGCACAACCCAATCTCTGACTGCTGCAACTTTCGCTGGGTCTACCTCAATGCCACTGCTGGAAACAATGTGGCCTAAGAACGCCACCTTCTCTAACCAGAATTCGCATGTACTGAACTTTGCGAATAATTTGTGCTTCTGCAATGTCTGCAACACTGTGGTCAGATGCCGGCTGTGATCCTCCCGATTCTTGGAGTAGACGAGAATGTCATCTATGAACACTATCACAAACTGGTCGAGGTACGACTGAAATACGCGATTCATGAGATCCATGAAGATCGCTGGCGCATTCGTCAAACCGAACGGCATCACAAGGAACTCGTAGTGGCCATGACGAGTCCTGAAAGCTGTCTTCGAAGCATCATCATCTCTCACCCTCAACTGGTGATAACCTGAACGCAGATCTATCTTAGAGAAAATCGAAGCTCCCTGCAACTTGTCAAACAGATCCTCAATCCTCGGAAGTGGGTATTTATTCTTCACTGTAACCCTGTTCAACTCCCGATAGTCAATAAAAAGTCTCATAGAGCCATCCTTCTTCTTAACAAACAAGACTGGCGCGCCCCAAGGTGAGAAACTAGGGCGAATGAACTCCTTGTCGAGAAGTTCCTGTATCTGCTTCTTAAGCTCTGCCATCTCTGTCGGTGCAAGTCGGTACGGCGCTTTCGAAATCGGAACCGTACCTGGCATAAGCTCGATAGAAAACTCCACTTCTCTCTCAGGTGGCATACCAGAGACGTCCTCAGGAAAAACGTCTAAGAAGTCTCTAACAATCGGAACATCTGAAGCTGACTGACTGGGTGCCTCAGGGACAGATATAAAAGTGGCTAAAAATGCCCGACACGCTCTATGCATGAGCTTCCTAGCCTGGACATAAGGAATAATGTGCGGTAAAGGAAAGTACCTGTCCGGCTCGAATAAGAACTGAGTCATTCCAGGCGGTCGGACTAGAACTGATCTCCGCTAGAAGTCAATCAAACTCTATTCCGCAATAGCCAATCCATCCCTAGAATGATGTCAAACTCTGGCATCGGCAACACTATAAGATCCGCATAGACAAGATTTCCATGGATCTCAAAATCTATGTCTCGTATCACATTGGTGGCTGCCATCTCTTCGCCTGAAGGCAACACTACTGAATAGGATATATCTAGCCCGATGGTCTTGAATTTGAGGAAATTGGCAAAGACCTCCGAAATAAATGAGTGGGTAGCCCCTGAATCTATCAGGGCTTTGGTAGCTGAGCCAGCTATGAAAATTCTCCCTGAAAGTTCGGAACACTAAGCTGAACCCAAATAATCACAAGAGCTAAGCTTATAGGCATGAAAAGGTCACAATTCTTCTATCTTAATCCCAGAAATAATACTGAGTAGAGCTTGCAATCCTATCGCAATTCTAAGTTCAAAATCGAAATCCCGATTCCCAAAACATTGGAATGCAAATGTAAACTTAAAGCTGTAAAGTACCTGTCATCAACATGATATCGGGGTTCGTCTCCGCAGCATGGAGAGCAAAAACTCTGTCTTGGGTAGGCAGATTCTTCCGGGGGCACTGCCGCAACACGTGGTATGTGCTGCCACACTTAAAACATTTCCCTGAGCCATACATGCATGCTCTAGGATGACGGTGTGAGCACTTGGGACAGACTGGGTGCTCAAAGGTCCTCGGGATGACACGTCCCTGCTGCTGCTGCTGCTGCTGAGGTCCTCCTCTATTTCTGGGCGGTCCGTGATACGGCCTGTTGTGCTGATGCTGATGCTGCTGAGGAGGAGGGCGGTATGGTACCTGGAGTGGGCGGTTGCCCTGCGGTCTATCTCTATATCACGCTGATCCTGCTCTGCGGCTAGAGCTTTGGAGACAGCGACCTCATAAGAAGTAGGGTCAGACACCCTAACATCATGGCGCAAGATCGGCCGTAGACCCACCAAGAAATGCATCAACTTGGCTTTAGCATCATTCGCGATCAGAGGCACGAAATGACAACCCCTCTTAAACTTACGGATGAACTCCGTAACTGTCAGATCTCCTTGTCTCAGGCTCATGAACTCAGTAGTCAACCTGGTGCGCACTTCCTCAGTAAAATATTTGGAGTAGAATACCTCCGTGAAGCGCACCCAAGACAGTGTAGCCAAATTAAGGGCTACTGAAGCTACTTCCCACCATAAGCGGGCATCTCGTCCGAACAGATAAGAGGCACAAAGAACTCGATCTGCATCCCCAAGTTCCATAAACTCGAAGATAACCTCGAGGGACTTGATCCAGCCCTCAACAATCATGGGGTTCGACGTCCTTGAAAACTCCTTTGGACGCATCTTCATGAATCTCTCATATAAAGCCTCAGGCCCTGTCTGCTTGGTCGCCACAACATTGTTCCCCGCAAACTGTGCGAAGAACTGAGTCATCCCAGCCCACATCTGGGCATTCACGTCCGGTGGGGGTGGAGGTGGTAAATCTCTCTCCTGTCTCTGCTCCTCCCTGTCCTCTTGGCGAGGTTCCTCATTTCTAGTGCGCTCTAGAATGCGTCTAGGGGGCATACTGTTCCATACATAACCCATACGTAACCAACATGCATAATTCCATAATTTATTTAAATTTAAATACTGAACAAATAAAATGAATCTGGACATAAATTGCTTCATGAAATCATGCCGTTAAAAATAATTCATGCTTTAAATAAAATGCGTAAATGTAAAACTTACAGACCGAAGACGTGACTTCATGAGCTTCTCGCGGTCAGTAGTAGTGCAACCCTTTACAGAACCATTGCTCTGATACCATCTATAAAGGCCTAAAAATCCTTACTTTGAAAATTTGCGGGAAATTTAAAATTTTTCTTTTAAAATAAATCGAGTGCCTCATTCATGCCAAAAACTGATAAAATGTTTAACGTTCAAAATAGCAGCGGAAGAAATTATTACTTGCCAAAATAACAAGTTAAAGTATTCAAAAACTGATAAAATATTTGAGCATAAAAAATGGCAAGTGCTGAAACTCAGGACCTCGGGTGCCACTACTGGCGACCCAAGCTAGCTCACTGGTCCCCGCCCTCGATCCCGACATCATCAGTACCTACAACAGTCAAGTCTAGTGAGTCTAAAGACTCAACATGCATATATTGTAAATAACAAGTAAATAATATAGTAAAATTTGCATGAGATAAAAATATCATGTCACGAGGCAATCGTGAAAATAACTTGTCATGAGCAATTATAATACGTGCATAACTGAACTGAAAAATCATAGTAAAATGTTTGCTCCTTGGAGCCCTGTACTGAAATAGCTTGTAATAATTTTCTAATGAGATTATGGTCTACGGAAGTGGTCCCTGAACTGAACTGAACTGAGCTGACCGATACTGGGGACCGGACCGGTAACTGGTGACCGGATTTACGTCTGATCAGACTACTGCCACAGTATACTGGGTGAAACAACTGAACTGACCGGTAACTGGTGACCGGATTTAATCATAATAGTAAAGTGACCACAAGCAATATCGCATAAATCTCAAAATGAATATTTTTGCACGTAATAAAATTAATTCACACAATTAAATATCCTGTAATAATTTTCTGCTTGGATTGGATCTCTCCCAGGCTCGCTGCAACCTACATAAGCCATGAAAAATATGCAATAGATTTATGGGGCCAAACTATGCAATAACATCCAAAAATGAGAATAGTGCGCCTAATGACTTCGCATTTAATCATGACTCTGAACCAACCCGAACCAACACTGAAACATCATATAGTCATGATTAAAATACGCTTAAAATGATGAGATTATGCTCCTAAAATGGTGAGGGTCGAAATCTAGGTGAATGGAGGCCAAAACATGAAACGCTCTTTCGAGAGTCAATTTGGCATATCGCACCGTAAATTCTCGTACGACCTCAAAAATGATCCGAATGATGAACGGCCAAAAACATGACCTTCCTAACTCGATGAGGCCCTGTCTAGTCCAAGGCCTTGGGCTAAAAGCCTACCAAGAACTCAAACGACGCCTGAGAACAACAGCACACTTTCTGTCCAAATTACAGCAGCTGCACATTTGCTTTCCTTGTGTCGTTTTCGAGACTACCTGCCATTGGGGCTTGTACCACCAATCAGAGACTCTTACCAACATCCCAAGGAATGATTTGAACCATGGCTATGGGCCATAGACCAGCCACAATTCGCACCATTCAGCAAACACCCAAAAACTCCAACCGAGAACACCTTGCATGCGTGGGTGGTGTTGCGTTTCATTTGCTGTCTCGTGTCGTTCCAGTGGCCATTTGATTGACCATGGCACGATCTAGAAATCTTGGGGTATGTTATGAACCGTGGCTAGGGGCCATAGGCCAAACAAGATCCACACAAATCCACCAAAATTCGAAACACACATGCTTTACAAAGGAAGAGCCGAAATGGGGAAGGGGCTGTTCTTGTTGTTTTATTTGAAAACCGATTCACCATGGACCAAGCCATCAAAAGGGCGACTTAGTCACGTCTTAGACATGCTAGGGAAGTGATCTAACCATGGCTATAGGCCTTGTGGCAGCCATGATCAGATTCATTCCCTATATGACAGCAACACAGAATTTCGAAAAGCTCAATTGGACAAGAGGTGGAGTTGATGTCATTTTCGTGTTTTCCAGCGTGCATGGGGTTAGATTAATGGACCAACATGGTCCTAATGCATCCTATTACATGTCTAGATGTCTCCTTAGGAGCCTGGAATCGAGTCAATACCTGAAATCCACAAAACAAAGCAAACCGTGAAACTGCATCATGAAAGTCGAAATCTGCATGTGTGTTTTCTGAAAATTTCTGATGTATTTCGGTTTTTGCCATATAAATAATGATCATGCAGTGAAAATAAATGATATTAGGACTTGATTGAAGAGTCAAGGAAAAATATATGCATGCCTTGTTTCGTTTTGAAAGAAAACAAAAGAATGAGGCGATCCGGCGCGAAGGAGGTGGAGTGCTTTCTTTTCTACCTTTCTTGCTCTCGATTTTCTCTCTTGTTTTTCCCTTAGCACCTCACGATTTTTGTCTCTAAAATCCTCTGAATTTCGGTGATGGATGAGGGAGAATGATGGTTGGAAAGGTGAGGGGGAAGATCCACTTAAAAAGGGATTCAAATGCAAGACCAAGTCTACCACTCATTTAAATTTTGAATTTGATTGAACAAGTCTTCTTGGGGGGAGCATGGCCGATTTATCCATGATAATTAGACTAGGATATTGCTTAATAATAAATTAATTAAGGTTGATTAATAATTAAAAATGTTATCATGCTAAAAATGACAAAGAATGGGTCAAAGGTGAGTTGGCATGTCCTAGCTTAATCTATTAAGGGGTGGCCGAATTCTTGGAATAAAATGAAGGGAAATGTTGATTATTTACTAAATTTATAACCCTTAAAAGCCTTACCTATCCTTTAAATAATTTAGTGAATTAACCCCATAATTAAGGAACTTAAATGAATTTATTTTCTACTCACCTCAAGTAACTTGAATAATTCCTTAAACTTCCATTTAACTTAAATTAACTTATTAATTAGCTAAAATAAGTTCTGGGAATGTTTTCCTAAATCTTAAATTTTATCTCTAAACTCCAACTCCAGTCCGGCCTCACTGAATTAAGTGAAATGATAAAAATTTAAACGACTGCATAAAATAATTAAATTTAAATACTCATGCAATAAAATCATTTTAAATTTAAATACTAGAATTATGCATGGCTTATAAGTAATCTTAGTTACGGGTTCTACAGTATGCAAACTTCAGAGATCTATTTATGGTCTAAAGCAGGCATATAGGAGTTGGAACCTTTCATTCGATAGTACAATAAAAGAGTTTGGTTTTACTAAGAATCCTGAGGAACCCTGTGTGTATAAGAAGGTCAGTAGGAGTACTGTGACATTCCTGGTGCTGTATGTTGATGACATTCTACTCGTTGGGAATGATGTAGGAATGTTGCAATCAACTAAGATATGGTTAGCGAGTAAGTTCTCAATTAAGGACTTGGGTGAAGCATCTTTTGTATTGGGAATACAGATCTATAGAGATAGATCAAAAGGATTGCTTTGTCTCACCCAGTCCACATACATTGATACCATCGTGAAGCGGTTATCGATGGATAAGTCCAAAAGAGGACATCTACCAATGTGTCATGGCGTGTCCCTATCCAAGTCTATGTCTCCCAAGACTGATGCAGAGATAGCGGAGATGACACGCATTCCGTATGCATCTGCGATTGGTAGCATCATGTATGGGATGATATCTACACGTCCTGACGTGGCTTTTGCACTAAGTGTAGTGAGTACATATCAATCGGACCCTAGTCTTCCACATTGGAAAGATGTGAAAGACATCCTCAAGTATTTGAGAAGGACCAATAAGTTGTTCTTGGTCTATAGGGTGGAGAACTGATATTGGAAGGCTATATCGACTCTAGCTTCCAAAGCGATATCGATGACTTGAATTCAACCTCTGAGTTTGTATTCATGCTCAATTGTGCTGCTGTCTCTTGGAAGGGTTCCAAGAAAGACAGTACTACGGATTCCAGCACAGAGACCGAATACATTGCTACATCAGATGCAGAAAAAGGAGGCTGTTTGGATAAGGAATTTCGTCCAAGAGTTGGGCGTCATTTTTAATAGAGTTGCTCCTGTCCCGGTGTTGTGTGACAACATGGGAGCTATAGCTCAAGCAAAGGAGCCAAGGTATCATCAGAAGCCTAAACACGTATTGAGAAAGTACCACATCCTCCGAGTGATTGTGGAAAGAGGAGATGTCTCTCGATTGACAAAGTCGGCTCCGCAGATAATGTTGCTGATCCGCTAACTAAGCTTTACCTGGACCATTATTCAAGAAGCATCGCGAATCGATGGGTTCGAGCATATGGGTAGTTGGCTCTAGTGCAAGTGGAAGATTGTTAGTGTAGGTGCACGTCGAGCCAAGTGTTGGCCGAGTGTTCACAATGAAACTCTATGTATAAACTATCTTTATTTTAATAATATTTTAAATTATTATTTTGACACATCTTTATCTGTATACCCATGCATGTTGCATAGATAAAGTCCTTGAATATACAAATAGTAGAAAGAATATGAGATGCTCATTTGATGAGTATCATGAAACTCATATTTGGAATACTGTATATTCTAAACAGTTCCTAGTCGATTCACCCGCCGCTAAGAAGGATATAGGCCGCTCGAGTTCGAGATTAGTATCTGCGATATGAGTACCATGTTTCATCGGTAGGTGACATTGTGATGTCCGAGCATGCAGATAGGTGCTCCTGGTAAAGTTCACTAAACAACCCTCCATAAAAGGACTTTCCAAGTGGTTCTCACTTATCGAGTGAAAACGTCTTAGTTTATGGTTGTACACCATTAGTCTTTATGACGCGGGACAACATTGAGACTCTATGTTCTAGCATTACACTTTGACTTGTTTACCGACTCACATGGAGTCATCAGTTGGCAAGGTTGGGTGTTTGTCGAAACATATAGGAGTCGATGCATTGAAGTCGGGGATTCACCGCTTACCTTCGGGTATGGATATCATATGTAATCTCACGTGTATGTAGTTTGAAACCTCTGATCAGATTTTGGTGGTAATTAAGAAAGGGGTTTCTTAGATTTCACCATCGATGCAACTACGACATGACACATAGTATCGATTCATTGAAAACTCTCGATATACCAATGGTTGTCGAATCGGTCGAGATATATGAGTCGAAGGGACCGTACTGTACGTTAACCATAATTGAATGGTTCTTGTAGGCACTATCATTTGATACCTAGGGAATCATGTAAGCGATGCTGCTAGGCATTTAACATGATTGGTTGGGTACTATCAGACTTGAGTTCTGACGTTCTTGTTCTCAAGGAGTTGATAAGTAAGAATGGAGCAATTGGGGTATGCTCATATAAGGACATGTTTAGTCCGAATCGCATGGAGATGTGAACCCACGGCTAGTTGTATTAATAAACCATTGAGGGTCACACAAGTGCTAACTTTTTAGATCCCGTTGAGAAGTAAAATAGTTTAATGTGTTGAACGGCTTATAAAGGAGTTTATAAGCGTAAGGAAAAATAGAAGTATGACTTCTATAAGGAGAATGCAACTTTTAATTTGAGGAAGTGTTACTAAATTAAAATTTGGCCATATAAATAATGTATTTGAAAGTTGTGATTTTCATAAACATTAATATGGACTAAATTAAATTAATTCAAGTGTTGGATTAATTAAACAACATTGGGCTTTGTAGAGCCCAATTAGAAATAATTATTAAACTAGTGAGCTTGAGTAAAATCAAGTGATGGTTATATGGTCTCAAATTTGTTTGGGACATTTAAATTAAAAAAACATGGGCCTTGTAATTGTTACAAGCCGAAATAGAATGTGCATGGGGAGGTGAAGAGTTGGGAGATAAATTTTTCCATGTCCAAGGCATGGCATGCTTTTGGGACAACACAACTTTTTCACACACCAAGAAAAGTCTCCCCTTCACTCCACACATGCTATGGCCGAAATTTTGATGATTTTTTCTCTCCATTTTTGCTTCTTCAATTGTTGATGAAAGCACATACTTCTCAATGAAAAATGCTCTAATTTTTCTAGTGCAAAATTAGAGTGGATCTACCTTGTTAGTGATGGACCTAATTTGAAGAAAGGAATCCAAAAGAAAGGTGAAGCTTGTAGATTGTCATTCTTGAAGAGCTTAGTTGTTTATCAACTAAGTTGGAGCCATTACATCAATCTTTTAAGATTGATAGTTATATTTTTCTATACACCCTATGAATGTCATATCGTGTTTTGTATTTTCTATACACTATGGTTGAGGTGTTCGGTTTTCTTGCTAAAAATTAAATTTTTGAAACTTCCGTTGCGCAACCGGAACCTTAATCGATCCCCTTTCAAACACACCCAACTTAGGACTTACCCATTGCCTAACAGAACTAGACTGAAGGCATGCATGACCTTCCAGCCAACACTTGTTTAACGTCTATGTGTCAAAGAATACATACACAAGTTTTATGTCTTGTGCAAGATGGTATATGAGTGGAGGTGAGTGTGTGTAACTTCAGTACAACAAGATCAACCATCAAGGCCCCAATTGAATCAAACTCATGCTCACCTGCATCAATCACACCTATTGAGTCTATTGACTCAGAAAAGCTTAACAATGATAACGAGTAATACATATATATCCACATGCAACAGTGAAAATACTTTTACTTAAAATATGCTTTTCATGAACATGCATAAACATAAACATTTTTCCTTTTATCATAAACATTTTTCTTTCATCATAAACATTTTTCTTTTCATCATATAAGTATATGTTTCCCTTGTATTGAATTCGAATCGTTAATTGTGACTTTCGTATCAGTTGAAGGTCGATGAATCCATCTACGTTTAACCACAATACTGGGCGATAGGGACATCAGCAACAATCTCACTCGTCAACTGAGCCTTGGCCTATCATATCATCATATCATGTACGATCTCCAAACTCCTTCTGGGTCCTTCTCCCATAAACGGGCTCCATCTGGGGCCTTTCCTGTAACGTCCCGAAAATTTGAAGGTCCACGTAAACCACATGCTTGCAAGTTATTACTTTTTTTTTATTTTATTAAATTGTTTTAAGGAATTAAATTCATGGTTATTTCATTAATAATTATTTTTGAGTCATAGTTTATTTAAAGTTCATGCATTAAGAATTTAAGTAGGAAATATCAAGAAAATTATTTTAATTACATGTTTAATATTTATTTATTAATATAAGAGGTTTTAAGTTTATTTTTAAGAATTGGGCTTCGTTGGGTATTTTTACCCGCCGGAGCATATTTTTAATATGTACGTAAATTTTATCGAATCAGGGGACTTTTTCAGGGCTCAGATAATATTTTCAAAAACGTACCTAAACGAAATATTTTTCGGGTGTTTGTTTGGGCTTAATGGGCCTAATTTTAAGCTTAATGGGCTCCCAATCAATTTTCTACCCATTTATTTTATATTAGGGTTTATTATCTATTAATTAACTATTTATATATTACCTAAACACCACTAAACCTAAATTTAATCCTTCATCAGCCGATACCCCTTCGCCAAACACTCTTTTCTCTCGGTCAGCACCTCTTTAAGCAGCCTATCATCAGCAAGGTTTCGGCCAAGTGGTTCCTTGCAAAGAAAAATTCCTCCGGCGTTCCCCGACGCTAGTTCCTCGAGTTCTTGCGTAGAATTCTTCAAGGCACAATTTGTATAATTTATTTTCAAATCACACATGTTTTATATTCTGGAGAATGTATTTATGCATGAAAATTCCGATCTAGCCTAGTACATGAAGAATATTTCGATTTACATGTGATTATTGCGTTTTCTTGTTCAACTCTCACGTTTTTCCTACTCTTGTGCAAGGGGACTGCTGTGTTGGTGTGCTAAGGGGCTGTGTATGCTGTATATCATGGTGTTTAGGGGCTGGAGTGTGGAGACAGTCGGGTTTGAGCATAGGCCGATGGCTTTGCATTGGTTGCTTGTAGCGGGAGTGGGCTCGATCAGAAGTTCTAGCACTCCAGTTGTGCGAGGGTCGTCCCCATCCCTGGACCAGACCCTGGAGGGTCTGAGTCATGGTCTGGGATGATTCGAACCTTCCTGGAGTTGGTGGAAAAATCGATCGAGCAAGGTTGAGTTGGGTAGGCCGTGGTAGGAACACTTGGTTGTTTCTTGGCTTTTAGAAGGGGGCAGCATGCGTGGGGCTGTTTGTGAAGGTTCAGTAGGGTCAAGAATGTCCTAGGGTGGTCTAGAAAAGGTTGAGTCGTGGCTGGTCCATCGGTTGTGGGCTAGAACGCGAAATTATGAATGGTTTGCACATGGGGTTGTTCGAGTGAAGCTTGACCGAAATTCCAGCAACTGGTGGCTTGTTTTTCATGGGTTTTAGTGGGCTGGAAAATTCGGTTTAGAGGCTGGTGGGATGTATTTTAAGAATGGTTAAAGTTGAGAGAAATTTGGGTTAAGTTTCGAGTCGGTGCTGGTTAAAACCGAAACTCCGGTCCAAGTTTTAAAACGAATCGGTTAAGTTTGGCATTGGGCTCGAGTTTACGTCTAAGAATGCTTTTAAATATGTTTTGGGACATTTTAAGGAGTTTGGTAAGATTCGGGTCAATTTTAGAGGAATAGGGGTAAAACGGTAATTTTTGGGTTTGTAGTGGCAAAATGGTCATTTTGCACCCGGGGTGAGATTTTGGTCCTGGCAGTGCCCTGAGCAAAATCTTATCATGTTTTTAAATTTTTATGCATCATGATCATGATTTTTTTGGAAGTATGATAAATATGTTGCATGCTTGGTTTAAAGGAAAAATTATGTATATGCATGTTTTTATTTAAGTGGTGAATACGATGACTTGTTTGAAGGATGGGAGTTGGTGTTGACTAATACGATGACACGATGACACGAAAGGTTCGGGCTCAGTGGAGGGGTAATGCTGTCGCTGATGCCTCCGCCGTCGGGTACCTCGGTTACACGTAGATGGATCCATCGAATGGCATGATAATACGAAAGTCAGAGCTGGCGAACGTAATTCAAATTAAGAAATGAACACGTATATGCTGATACGATGATACATGCTATGATTATTATCATGTTTCGACGGGTCACGATTATGCATATGATTTTACTGCAAACATGAAATGTATGTTGATTACGATAATTTTCACTGCTGCTTGTCACGTATATGTATTTGTTATCATGGTACAGGTGTGTTGAGTCTTTAGACTAACTAGGCGTGTGTGATGCAAATGATCATAATTTTGAAGGGACTAGAAGTGCTGAACTCTGACCCGGAGGAACTAGTAGGCGACATGACCTGAGGACCTCATGATTTTCCGCACATTCACGATTTTATGTTATTAAGAGGATATGAGCATTTTTACGCTGTTTTATTTTACTGTTTGATGTAAGGATTTTTACTTGTTTTTACTCCATTATATTTTTATTGGTAATTACTTATGATTATTTTTAAATGATATTTTTAGTAGGACTGAATGCATGCAATTTATTTAAATGATTAATTTCAAAATGTGAGCTTTACAATATATATATATATATAAATATATATATATATATATATATATATATATATATATATATGTATATATATATATATTTCCGCACTTTTAAAACGGTAGACGTTTGATTTAACCTCACTTTATCTCCAATAATATCATCGTATTAGTCACAATCACTTCACATCCTCCAACGTTTCATATTTTCATTATAAAAATTCATGCATATAGATATATCATTTTTTTTAAACCAAGCATGCAACACATCTTTTAGCTTCAACGTTTCATAATAAAATCCCATGAACATTTAAAATATACATTTTAGCATATATTACAGCATTCAGGGCACAACAAGGACGTCTAACAATTTTTTGGTGCAAAATGACCGTTTTACCCCTAAAAGCATATTTTTTTGTATTTATCCTTAGACCACAGAACGACAACCCAAATCATCCCAACTTTTCCTAATACATTAAAACACTCCCATAAATGTTCCTTAGGCTTAAAATTTATCTTTTTGATAGGTTTCCCGATTCATTTTTAAACTTAGACGTACATCTTGGTTTTGATTCGTATGGACTCGAAACTTAACCAAGGTTTTCCAAACTTGAACCAAAGCTTACAAACACATAACTAAACCATATTAAACCCAATTCAAGCCCACTAATCATTGAACACGCCCCTACCAGCTACTTAATTTCTTCACAAGGAATCCTAACCTTAGTGTGATTCTAACTCTTATTACCTCAGCTCCAGCCCTTAACCAACAATAACAGTCGCTCACCAGCCATCCTAAGACCCAGACCGAGCCCTCAACACACTAACAGACAATACCTAGTGAGCCATGCTCAAGGATGTGCATGGTTCGATCCTCCCACACAGGCGCATGGCTATAATGGGCACTAGCTGTGCGCCTACCCCTTCCCAGCCTATCAGACCACGTTTGGGCATGTCTTGACTCTTGTATTAGACCCTCCCAAGCCCAGCCCTTGTCCGGACAGTCCCCCTTCGCGGCCCCTCCTTCTTTTTCTTAAGGACCGCACGCGCTAGCCCCAAAACAGCGTGCAGCCTTCGTGCACATTCCCAACCTTTGCACAGCCCCTTGTACCATCCCATTATGTCTCCTAGGCGTGACCCTAATAGCAGCAAGGCACCGTGCTCTCCTAGGAAGGAAGGCCAAAACCCTAGGACTCTAGGATTCCCAATAATGTTCAGCATGTTTCCCCTTATTGTTCGGCCTTTGATCACACTCAAAAGTGTCATTAAACATGTGGAAAAAAATCCCTCCAAGGTATACTACCATGGACACCCTTTCACGCATCCTTAACATGAGTTTTATATAATCAAAACATGAGTATATGCACATATGCCCATAAAAACGAAAATAAATCTTGTGAAACATATTTTTCATGAAAGGTTAATAAAATATACATAATATGGTATGAAAGATGTTTGAAAGAATGTTAAGATGTGCCTTTGCATATTTTACGCACGACAATTAAGTTGAGATGCGAAGAACTACGACGAACGGAACCCTTGTTTGCTTATCTCTCAAAGGCATGGCTTTCCTTCTCAATATGTGCATGTGGTGTGTGTGTTGTAGCTGCTAGGAGAGTTCTAGTGTGTGTATGGTGTGTGGGGCATGTTTTTTATGGCTTTAGGTTACGGTTTTAGGGCTATTTATTTGTTAATTAAACATGTGTACAAGCCAGAGCCCATTAGTATAGTATAATAGGCTTATTAAGCCTATCTGTAAATATTTAAAATATATTGTTTAGTAAAGTTAGTGAAAATATTAGCTGAGTTCTCGAAAAGTTCATATTTTCGTCGAAAATATAATACCTTTTAAAAATACGACTCGCGTATAAAATCATCTCACAACACCTCATTTTTGAAAATTTCATTTAAAATACACCACACATTAAACAACTAAAAATAATTATTTCGTAAAAACTTTTTCCTAGAGAACTCCTTCGGATCCATCCTCCTAAACCTCTCGTAAACTGTCTCCGGTCTAGGCCTCGCCTCTGTATCCACTGCAGCTTGCTTCCCCCCAAACTGCGCGCAAAACTAAGTCATCCCTACAAGAATTTGAGCCTGCATATCTGGGGGTGGACGAGGAGGAGCGACCCTCTTCCCTTCCTGAGGCTCTCTATCCTCATCGCCTACTCCTCTCACAATCCTATGTCTAGGAGGCATACTGTCCCAACATTTACCCAACACGTAAACCCAACATGCATGAACATAATACTAATATCTTAAGATGCACGTAATTTGACTCAAACATGCACATGCTGAAATTATGACAGGATACAAATTAAATGAAAGAATTTAAAACTTTAAAACTTACAGACTTGAGGTGTGGATTCGCGAGCTTCTCGCAACTGGAAGTAGGCATAACCCTTTACAAGAACACCGTTCTGATACCAACTGTAACGTACCGTCTTTTTACTACTTAAAATTTGTGGAAAAATATAAATTTTCTTAAATATAAAATAAACTTTCGAATTTGTGTTAAAATGTCTTGTTCGTCTAAAAACATTTGTCATAAACCAATCACACTCAAGTTTTCCAACCATCTAAAATTATTTGCAATAAAAGATCACCATAGATATTTTGCTAACGAAAATACTTGTTTTAGAACATCGTAAACAAACATGAAATCAGATTATTTGAAACTTTCATAAATTCTTAAAAGTATGGCGCTCCTCGGGTTTAGCCCCCCGTTCAGTCCAAGCCAGATCACTGGTCCTCACCCCTCGTCTCCTCAAATGCATCCTCACATTCATCGACCAAGTCTAGCGAGTCTAAAAACTCAACATGTATAAACTGGAGGTATCAAGTAATACGTAATAAAATCACATGAAATTTTAAAATAGGATGTACATACTGAAATTTGAACTTGCTTATAAAAACTTGAACTTACGTACATACATAGACGTGCCATAACGTTAAACTCTTCTCAAACATGCTTGCATACTTGTACATACATAACTTCATAATTTTGCGTAGAGGCATATTTCAAAGCAAGTCACCCATACATAAATACGCCTGCTCAGACTAAACTGCGGTACTGGGCTGACAGTGAAGATCCACTACCACATACATGATATCCCCGTTCATGCTTTAACGAGTGGATTGGTCTCTGGTCATGCTTTACCGCTTTCCAATCCTGATCCAAACCCATACATAATTTGGTCACAAGACATTTAGCATAGCTCAAAAAATTAAAATATTTTCTTTTGCACGTCGAACATACTTACTAGGCATTGAGGGATTCGTTGGATCTCGCTTGGGGCCACTGCTGCACATACTAACATGAATTAAAATACTTATCTTTCATAGCTTAGACGTAGGTACTCGTGCTCACCACCGAAGCAGATAAATAGCTTATGACATTCTAGATCACTCGGGACTTTACCTCGTTTAATCATTGTACTAAACTATGACATAAAACCCCAAATCAAATCCTATATTTTATATTCATACCCACAAAACAAATCCTATGCTTTATATTCATATTTAAAAAAAATAAAAAAAATAAATGTTTTTTTAAAGGGGGTACACGGACCCCGTGTAGGGGTCCGGGTATGCATCGAATTTTCAAAGGAAAAAGGACACGGACTCCGTGTCGGGGTCCGGGGAGCCTTTGTAATTGGAAATTCACGAAAATTCACTAACTTATTGATTCATCCTTCCAATCCAAGCCTAAGGACCATGAACCAACACCTCAAGACTCATCCTAGGATGTTATTACATTGATTCAAACCCGTACAAACACCCCAAACGTCCCTAAGCATCGACAAGCAACTTTAATACAAAAATAACCCTCAATTCGACATCGTTTCGCTTCCTACGACTTCTATTACATCCCAAGCCAATCGCGACCCAAACGAACCACAAAATAACACCTAAATACATCTCATAACATATCTAAATGCAGTAGCACAAGTCCGACGGTGTCCAACGAAGCCTGCAACTGAAAAACTTCAAAACATGATGAACATCATTTTCATAAGATCGCAGGTTTGAGCAGCCACACGAAAACAACCATAACTCACACGTTTCTTATCCAAATATTTCGAATTTACTGTCCATTCGAAGGTATCGAAAAGCTCTATGTTTTATATGTTGAAAGGTTTTTCAGAAAATCGATCAAAAATTCGCAGTATTTAAAATGACAGAAAATTGTGAGTTTTCAGATCTAAAATAGTTTCAAAACCGATCCAACAGATTTTTGCTCAAACTTTTTATAACATACATACATTTTTATGCATAATAAACATAAAAACAAATACTATGACGAGATCGATGCATAAACGAAAGAATATACATGCCTTTAAATCTTTAACGTTACCGAACGACGACATCGAAGCGGGAAGGAAGCGAGGGTTGATCCGGGACAAACGTGACGGTATTTTCTTACAACGAAAGTGGAGAAAACTTGTTGGAAATCGTGGGGAATAGGGGCGGCTACTCTTCTTTCTAAGAACCATAGGTTTTTCTTTCCAAAAATATTAAAAATCTGAATGGAATATGTGTGTGTGTTTTGAGGGTGATAAAACGTGTATGTGTGTGTGTATCGGTGTGTGTGTGTGTTTAGTTAAATTAAGGGACTAAAATATTGCTTAATCAATAATTAACAACTAATTAAAATACCAAACTTCCCTTAACTTTAAATAACAACTCTTGATTTAAAATAAAATAGTATAAGTGACAAACCTTAAAACTTTAAAGTCATAAAATCACCTAATAATTAAATTAGGGTTTTAAAATGATAAATATTAAATAAACCTTTTAAAATTCCTCAAACTCAACTTAAAATAAAATACCATATTTTAAAAATTACCAAAATCGTCGCCTGTCCCTTTTCCTCGATCCCGCATCGAATAATCGCCTGAAACATGAAACTCATGAAACATATTAACGTGCATCACATAAACATAAATAATTTAAAATAATGTAATTTCATAAATCATGCATCGCTGAAAAATCATTTTAAAATTAAATAATGATTTAACAATTAAGTAAATGCATGGGTTTCACGTGAACTGATTTTGAGCTCTACAGTGCTGTCTTCATCCTATCCTGTATCTTGACTACTAACTCGGCGGTGTGCTTGATAAGTCCAGTCCAAACTTTCCTCTCTCACCAACCTCATCCCAATGTATGGGTGATCTACACTTCCTCCCGTAGAGTGCCTCGTAAGGAGCCATCCCTATTGATGATGGATAGCTATTATTGTAGGTAAACTCCACTAGAGGTAACTTAGGCTCCCAATTTCCTTGAAAATCATCACACAAGCTTGAAGTAGATCTTTCAAGATCTGAATCACCCTTTCCGACTGACCATCTTTTTAGGATGAAATGTTGTACTGAATAACAACTTCGTACCCATTGCTGCATGTAGGCTCTTCCAAAAAGACGATGTGAACCTCGAATATTTTTCAGAAACAATGGATACTGGAATCCCATGCAGTTGAACTATCTGTCAAATATACAGCTCAGCATATTGTGTCATGGTGAAAGTCGTCTTAATAGGTAGAAAATGCGCCGACTTCGTAAGATGATCAGCTATCACCCATATAGCATTAAACCCCTTGATAGTTCTTGGTAATCCCACAAAAAATCTGATGGATTGGTTCGGGCACTTAC
The DNA here is from genome assembly GCF_022965805.1 of Primulina eburnea. Lineage (NCBI taxonomy): Eukaryota > Viridiplantae > Streptophyta > Magnoliopsida > Lamiales > Gesneriaceae > Primulina > Primulina eburnea. Next base: position 21,172,400 of record NC_133105.1, read on the forward strand.
GACAGTGCTTCAAACACAATATTCTCATTGAGCAGCAATAGCTCGTGTTCTAAGAATGCATACATCGGTGAATTAGATCGAGTTTGGTTTCAAACCAAGCAGAAAACATTTAAAGTAATCCTTTGTTAATAAAAACTGATAGATTTTAAAATATAAAAACTTGTGTAAACTGATCAATTGAAATACGGGGAATCAGTTATGGCTTCTATCAGTTTAGCTATGGATAGAACGTAACTGATATTGATGGATCGTTTGTGCTAGCTCCTTCGAAGGCATTTCACACACAACAACCTTCAATGAGCTTCAATAGCTCGTGTTCTAAGAATATTAACATCGATTAATTAAATCGAGTTTGTTTTTAAACCAAGCGGAAAAAACTCTAAGTAATCCTTCGTAAAGAAAGCTGTATTGTTAGAAAGTATTTTAACTTGTGTAAATTGACTAACTGAAAGAACACATATTGGTTTTTGCATTCTTGTATTCCAGTTATGGTAAAAACTGAACACACGAACACTCTAACTAATCAAAACGATTTTAAAGCGATAGTTAATCAGTTAAACACACAAGATATATTTATGGATATTCAAAGACTTCAACTGCTCCTACGTCACCCTTTCTATCTCCACGGATAGGATACACTAGAAGACTTTGGTTTATACAATTACATGAACAAGCACACTCAGCTAGGACTTATCCACTGCCTAGGGATGTAAATGAACCGAAATGTTCGCGAGCTTTTCGGATCTCGGCTCGTTAGAAAGCTCGTTCGGGCTCGTTCGTTAAGCTTATCGAGCCAAGCCCGGGCCTTATTTTGGGCTCGACAATTTTGTGGAGCCGAGCTTGAGATTAATGATGTTCAGCTCGTGAACATGTTCGATAATAGGTTCGTGAGCTCAAAATTGAGCTCAGCTCGTTTAGCTAGCTCGTGAGCTCGAGCTCGAGCTCGGCTCGTTTAAGTGGTTCACGAGCTCGGGCTCGAGCTCGGCTCGTTTAGGTAGATCGTGAGCTCGAATTTGAGATAATTAATGAGTTATAATATTAAAATAATTATGTATGATAAATAATAATAAATTAAAAATTAAAAATTATATTAAAAATGTGAATGTTATGGCAATAATGGCATATTTCCGTAACCTCATCCTCATCTATTCCAAATCCCAAACCCTATTCGGTTATTCCCGTAACCTCACCTATTCCCCCGAATCCGCGCCTCCCGACCTCCGCCCGCCGTCGCCGAGGGTCTCCGGTCGTAGCCCAGGTCCGGTCGACCATTATCGAAGCAGAAATCGGTATATTTGAGCGTGTATAGGTAGCGAGACCCCTTTCCCGTCCACCTCTAAACCGCGTAGGATTTCCGACGATTCTCCGTTCTTCCGCCGGCGCCAAGGGCTGAAAACACGGGCTTCACTATATTTTACTTCGGATGTTTAAAAACACGGGCTTCGCTATATTTTTTTATTATATTTTACTTCGGCATATCAATGTTGACGAAGTAAAAAAATAAGAAAAATAAGTTCATGCTGAAGTAATAAGATGAACCGTGCAGATTAACAAAGGATTTCATTCTTGAACAAAAATCCATTTTTTTAGGTTCAATTCCTACTGGATGCACGCCAATGGGTGCAGATTAACAAAGGAAACTAAACTATACTGAACATTTGACAAACCGTCTCTCATATGCGCGCACACTTCAGCGCGCTTGTTTAACGAGCCGTCACTAACTTAACGAGCTTGTTTAACGAGCCGAACCCGAGCTAGGCTCATTAAACAAGATAAACGAGCCATTAACGAGCTGAGCTCGAGCCGAGCTCGAGCTTCAAACCAAAGGCTCGTAACGAGCCCGAGCCGAGCTCGAGCCGAGCAAATAGTTTAACGAGCTGAGCCTGAGCCTGATACTGTTCCGCTCGGCTCGGCTCATTTACATTCCTACCACTGCCAAAACTGAACTCCTAGCTACGTCTGAAAACAGCAACTTCCAATCAACACTTATTTAACGTCTATGAGAGAAAGACTACATACACAAGTTTAACGACCTTTTGCAAGACTGTTTCGGGTGGTATTGAGAGTAAGTATGTGTCTGAGAACTGAACAAGAATGTTCTCACACACTGAGGGAAAGTGTCTTCTAAACTAAGCTGATACAACGATGAAGAATTCCCTCTGGGCTTAAGTGCTTCTGAAAGCTGATATGCAAATGAGCGTGCCATTTTCTCTCTAGTATTGTACATGTGCTCCCTCTGTTATTTGAGTCTTCACCGATCTTCTCTTTATATAGGCGGAGGAAGCTGATCGTACATTGAGACTCATTTATTGTATCCGTTGCATTTGAATCGGCTTCTTGGACTATGTGTCTCGTCCTTTTGACTGTCCCTCTGAAGCGTTTTGTCTTTAATGCTCTGATGCAGCGTCCATTATTGTCCTTTGACTGGATAATGGCTTTGTACCTTCTCGCACACCTGGAATCCACTCGAAGAATCATCAACCATAATTGAAGGATTCTACTTGATGCTTCGAACTGTTCAGTTGGAACTGATCTTTCAGTTGGGCTGGTGAAATTAGTTGACTTGTCAGTGGAACTGATTTCACATTTATTCAGTTTGACTGATCAGCTGGGTCTCTTCATCAGTTGAACACTCCTTCGGCTGGCCAGGCTTCTGAGGTTTTCCTGCTGAATCACCTATCAACTGGTCAACCAGCTGTACTGCTCAAATGACGTAGCCAGTTAGACTGATTCAATTTGTGCGATCAGTTGGGTCTTCAGTTTTGCGAGTAAACATCTCATGAGTAATCCTAGATTCTGCAAAACTAAGGTAGATCATTAGTAACACAATTAAAAAGTTTTCTTATCATCAAAATCAAGATTGCGAACTTGAAAAGTTCCAAAAGATATCAGCTGAACTGATCAAATCAGTTTAAGAAACAAAGTTGAGTAGTTAATACAAAAGATATGTCTATGGATGTTCGAAGACTTCAACTTCTCCTACATCACCCCTTCTACCACCTTGGGTAGGATCTACTAAAATACTTTGATTTATACAACACCTTGTACAAACACTGTCAGAGTAGGTGCACGTCGAGCCAAGTGTTGGCCGAGTGTTCACAATGAAACTCTATGTATAAACGATCTTTATTTTAATAATATTTGAAATTATTATTTTGGCACATCTTTATCTGTATACCCATGTATGTTGCATAGATAAAGTCCTTGAATATATACAAATAGTAGAAAGAATATGAGATGCTCATATGATGAGTATCATGAAACTCATATTTGGAATACTGTATATTCTAAACAGTTCCTAGTCGATTCAACCGCCGCTAAGAAGGATATAGGCCGCTCGGGATTGAGACTAGCATCTGCGATGTGAGTACCATGTTTCATTGGTAGGGGACATTGTGATGTCCGAGCATGCAGATAGGTGCTCCTGGTAGAGTGCACTGAACAACCCTCCATAAAAGGACTTTCCAAGTGGTTCTCACTTATTGAGTGGAAACGTCCTAGTTTATGGTTGTACACCATTAGTCCTTATGACCCGGGACAACATTGAGACTCTATGTGCTAGCATTACACTTTGACTTGTTTACCGACTCCCATAGAGTCATCAGGTGGCAAGGTTGGGTATTTTGTCGAAACATATAGGAGTCGATGCATTGTAGTCGGGGAAACACCGCTTACCTTCGGGTATGGATATCCTGTGTGATCTCATGTGTATGTAGTTTGAAATCTCTGATCAGAGTATGGTGGTAATTAAGAAAGGGGTTTCTTAGATTACACCATCAATTCAACTACGACATGACACATAGTATCGATTCATTGACAACTCTCGATATACCAATGGTTGTTTAATCGGTCGGGATGTATGAATTGAAGGGACCGTACTGTACGCTAACCATAATTGAATGATTCTTGCAGGCACTATCATTTGATACCTAGGGAATCATGTAAGCGATGCTGCTAGGCATTTAACATGATTGGTTGGGTACTATCAGACTTGAGTTCTGACGTTCTTGTTATCAAGGAGTTGACAAGTAAGAATGGAGCAATTGGGGTATGCTCATATAAGGACATGTTTAGTCCGAATCACATGGAGATGTGAACCCACGGCTAGTTGTATCAATGAACCATTGAGGGTCACAAAAGTGCTAACTTTTTAGATCCCGTTGAGAAGTAAAATAGTTCAATGTGTTGAACGGCTTATAAAGGAGTTTATAAGCGTAAGGAAAAATAGAAGTATGACTTCTATAAGGAGAATGTAACTTTTAATTTGATGAAGTGTTCCTAAATTAAAAGTTGGACATACAAATAATGTTTTTGAAAATTGTGATTTTCATAAATATTATTATGGACTAAATTAAATTAATTCAAGTGTTGGATTAATTAAACAACATTGAGCATTGTAGAGCCCAATTAGAAATAATTATTAAACTAATGGGCTTGAGTAAAATCAAGTGATGGTTATATGGTCTCAAATTTATTTGGGACATTTAAATTAAAAGTCCATGGACCTTGTACTTGTTACAAGCCCAAATATAATGTGCATGGGGAGGTCAAGAGTTGGGAGACAACTTTTTCCATGTCCAAGGCATGGCATGCTTTTGGGACAACACAACTTTTTCACACACCAAGAAAAGTCTCCCCTTCAATCCACACATGCTATGGCCGAAATTTTGATGATTTTTTCTTTCCATTTTTGCTTATTCAATTGTTGATGAAAGGACACATTTCTCAAAGAAAAATATTCTAATTTTTCTAGTGCAAAATGAGAGTGGATCTACTTTGTTAGTGGTGGACCTAATTTTAAGAAAGGAGTCCAAAAAAAGGTGAAGCTTGTAGATTGTCATCCTTGAAGAGCTTAGTTATTTATCAACTAAGTTGGAGCAATTAAATCATTCTTTTAAGATTGATAGGTACATTTCTAAACACTCTATGTATGACATATTTCGTGTTTTTCATATTTGCTACACACTAGTATATTAGAGTGCTCGATTCTTGTTGAAAACAAATTTTTAAACTTCTGTTGCGTATTTGAGCACCTTAATCGATCCTCTTTCAAGTGGTATCATGAGCTAAGGGTACTAGTTTGGGTAGCATATACATAATATTATATTGAGGTCGATTTCTAACCGCATGAGATGATTTTTTCCAACAAATCGCAGGCCGAATTTTGGGCAACTTTGGGCAGCTCGGACTGCCCGTGGGCTGCCCATTTCGGGCAGCAAGGGCAGCCCGAGGTGATGACGACTAGGATTTCCAAAAGTGTTTTGGATTATCAAAGTGTCATGGGCCTTGACGTTGTTGGGCCATTAGATGGCTAACATATTTGTGAAATTTAAATGGTCCAAAATGTTTTTGGTGAAAAATAATTTTTTGGGTCCCTTAAGTTTAAATCCATAAAATTTGTACATATTATCTCATGAGATAAATAATTGAAGTTGCACTTTAATTATTTATAGTAAATTGTTATTTACAAGAAATTCGGTTATAAATAAATTAATTAGAAAATAGACAAAGGAGTTTGTATACTTTGTTAATTTAGTTTATAATCGTGGCGGTTAGTGATTGGATCAAGATATATAATATTGGATCAATTAATTATTGTGATAATTAATTGATGGTGTATGATATGTGATATTATGCGTGAAGGATGATCAAAAGCCCAAGCCCAATTTGCTAGGTGTATGCTAGGATATTTTGTGTTAAATGATTGTAATAATTTTCAAATTTAAAGTGGGCGGGGCTTGGTTTATGGCCCGTTCCCACCCCATGAGATGTATCCCTATTTGTCATGGATATTTATTTGTAAATATTAGTATAGTGGAAGATCAAGATTGGAAGATGGTGGCCTTGATGATTATGAAGATCGAAGACATGTAAATATTGGAAGCTTATGTAATAGTTGCATTTGCATCCCTTGCATTTCCCTAGAATATGACCTAGGCCCGTGCTTAGCTCACACGGGCCATTAGAATTGGGGCGATTGGTCATCCTTGTTGTGTTTACTATTTATAATATATACATGATATGTTATAAATAATGAGTATGTGCGTTATTATTATGATAATAACAAAGTTGCATGAATCCGGCAAACATACGATCAAACATGGAGAGCTTTTAAATAAAATTAATGATGAGACCTTTCAAAATTAAAAACCCTCATTTTGAATAAGATTCAAAATTAATATCAAGCCCGAAAAGGAAAATTATAAATTTGTTTATAATTTCCATGTCTTCCATCGACAATGGGTTCATGATGAACGCTACCCGTGCTCGGGGCTCGGCTCATATTATTGGGGGGCCCTGGGTGCCGGAAAGCTGTGACATCAATTGACATGGTGATGTGAACTACGTGGAACTCCCATGATTTCGGCTCATATTATTGAGAGAACTCATGGCGACTGTCCATTAAGGTTCAACATCGATGGGTAAGGCTTGACACGTAAAGATGAACAACGTCATATTATTGGGTCCTAATCAAACGTGAGACAAAAGTTTACATAGAGGGTTGCATGGAGAAGCAATTGGAAACTACCTTTTAGGAATTGTGATTGGCTGATATTATTCGGGATCATAATTCGCTAATTGGACCTTGCGTATCTACTGAGGAAATGAGTTTCTCGTTTTCACTAGAAGGTAGTGAAAGATGTCAAAACAGTGGGAGTAAAAATTTATGAAGTAAAAGTCTATACTTTATATCTTACTAAATATTTTAAAATAGTCATTAACATTTATCTGTTTTACTTTTCAATACTTTTTGAAAGCATCTTCGATTCGCAATTCGCTATCTGTAATACTCGACAAACACGTATTAACCGGACATAATTACCCCAATTGGCTAAGAAATCTGAAAATCGTCTTGAATTCAGAAAGGATACCGTATACATTTAACTAAGTCGCCCGCTGTTGAGGCTCCGACTGACTGCACTCCTGAGGAATTGCAAACTTACAAGGAATGGTGTGACCATGACTTGAAAGCCAAGTGTTATATGCAGGCTTCTATGAATGATGCAAAGTCGGTTCTTTATGTGGATTCTTCATCTGGTACGAAGATTGGTCCACATGGGAAGGGAAAGAAGCGTTCTTTCTAACGTCCCAAGAAGAACGTGCCCTTGAAGAGGCTAGTTCCGAGTCCCGTTGTGGCAGCCACACCAGTAACGGCTGACAAGACTGTTGACATATGTCATCACTGCAAGAATCCTGGACATTGGAGGCGTAATTGCAGGGAATATATTGCCCAGAAGAGTTCTGTAAACGGTATGTTCTATATTGAAGTAAACATTTCAATTAACTCTACTTCTTGGGTATTGGATACCGGTTGTGACTCACATCTCTGTAATTAGTTACAGGTGATGGGAAGAAGTAGAAGGCTTAGTAAAGGTGAGACCTTCTTGAGGGTGGGCGATGGAGAAAGAGTTGCTGCCAAGGCCATAAGAGATGTTTACTTGCTTTTGGACAATGATTTTAAGTTAATTTTAAGAGATGTTTTGTTTGTACCTGATTTGGTGAAAAACATTGTGAAACGTCTGTCTTTTCTATCGCTTAAGAGTACTAGAATTTTTTTTTAAAACCTCACATAGCATTCGCCCGAACCATAAAATTTCATAAAATATTTCTGACATCATTTTAAAATAAACAACCAACTAACATCTTTCTAAATCTAAAAATAACATTTGAAAAGTATAGCCCATACTATAACCTCTCAAAAACCACTCATAATCATGATAAAAGTCATAAAATCTTTTAACATAAATCATAACATATATGCGGAAACTAGCGTCGGTCCTCGGGTCATGTGCACCTTCAGTCCAGTCGGATCAACCATCAAGACCTCCATTAGCATTATCATGATAACCTGCATCCATCACACCTAGTGAGTCTAAAGACTCAACACACCATAAACTTTATAACGAGTAATACGTAATACAGTCAACATATAACGGTGAAAAATACTTGTACTTAAAATATCCGTTTCATGAAGATGCATAAACATAAACATTTTCGTAAACATTTTCATGATGCATAAAACTTTAAACATAAACATTTCATGACATACAAACATGAACATAAAACCTTAAACATAATCATGAACATTTCCTTTTTTTCCTTTGTTGAATTCAGATCGTTAATTGTGACTTTCTTGACATGACGATGGATCCATCTACGTGAAACCTCAGTACTGGGCGGCGGGGGACACTAGCAACACTCTCACCGGTCAACTGGGCCCTGGACTATCATGATCGAATAGAAATACGCTCGTCGGGGTTCCCTCGGGGGCCTTTTTCCATAAATGAGTTCCCTCTGGGGCCTTTTCCCCTCATGACATTCTCATTCTTACCGTTACCACATGACCGTTACCACATATTCGCAATGATGGAAGCACGATCGTCGGGCTTCCACTGGGACCATAACTCTCACGACGTCGCCAACATTAACGAATTAGTCACAATCACTTTACATCCTTCAACATTTTATATTCACATCACTTTGAAAAATCATGAGTAATATTTACATTTTTCATTTTTGAAACCAAGCATGCAACATGTATTTTAAATGTCTTCTTAAATCATAAAAATCATTTAGACATTCAAAATCATATTTTAATCATGAACAATTCATAAACATTTATAAAAAATCGTAATTTCATAAAAACAGCATTTAGGGCACTGCCATGACCTTTACTAATTTCTAGGTGTAAAAAGACTGTTTTACCCCATGATCCAGTCCCGTTGTACTGCGACAACACTGGTGCCATTGCGCAAACAAAGGAACCAAGGTCTCATCAGCGATCCAAACATGTACTGAGGAAGTTCCACGTCATACGGGAGATTGTGGGAAGAGGAGACATATCAGTCAAAAGAGTCCTCTCTGCAGATAATGTTGCTGATCCACTTACATAGCCCTTGCCAGGACCATTGTTTGAAAAGCATCGCGAACCAATGGGATTAAGGGTAGTTGGCTCTAGGGCAAGTGGGAGATTGTTAGAGTAGATGCCCTGCAAGCCAACGGTTGGCTGGGGAAGTTATTGACTCAAGTGAAATAAACAATCTTTATTTTAATATAATTTAACTTTTTATGGTCTTGTTATACTTTATCTGTATACCCATGCGAACAGCATAGATAAAGTCCTTGATTATGCTTTAATACAAATGAATCGTAATTCGATGTTGAAACTCATTTGTAAACACTGCATATTCTAAATTCGTTCCTAGTCAATTCAGCCGCCTAAAACAGGGATAAAGGCCGCTTGAGCTCGAGACTAGCATCTGTGATGTTGTGTACTGTGTTTCTTGTTAAGGGCATGGAGATGTCCAAACATGCAGATGGGTAGTCATATGATGATTATACCGAACAACCCTCCCTCGGACTTTCCAAGTGGTTATCATTCATCGAGAGGATAAGTCCGTGGTTATGATTGTACACCATTAGTCCTTACGACCCGGGACAACACTGAGGCTCTATATGCTAGGGCTGTGCTTTGACTCGTTTACCGGCTCCAGGAGAGTCATCAGGTGGCGAGGTTGGGTACAGTTGCGACACATATAGGAGCCAGTGCATTGTAGTCGGGGATTCACCGCTCACCTACGGGTGTGGATATCCTATGTGATCTAATGTAATAATAGTGCATGGAATCTCTGGCCAGAGTATGAGATGTACGTTGGAGAAGGAGTTCTCCAATAGTACACGCGATGCCACTATTATAGCTATCGAATTAATATGCAACCCTCGATGAACCAATGGTTGCAGATTCGATCGGGATATATGAGATGAAGGGACCGTACTGTACGTTAATCATAATCGACTGGTTCTTGCAGGCACTATCTGTGATACCTAGGGGATCATGGGGCGATGCTACTAGACGCTCCTACCATGATCCGATGGGTACAATCAGAAATGAGTTCTGACATTCTTGATCAAGGTGTTGATGAATAGAATGGGGCTAACTAGGGTAAGCCCGAATAAGAATAAATGTCATTCTGAATCACAAGGAGTTGTGAACCCACGGCTAGCTGTATCCCTGAACCATTGAGGGTCACACAAGTACTGGATTGTTTGTTCCCGTTGAGAGAATAAATTCAAAAGTTGAATTTATATTATATAGTAAATTCAAGGAGTTGAATTTATGATAATTAAATTTTGAGAGAATAAATTCAAGGAGTTGAATTTATAAAATTTGAGAATTTAATTTATTAAACTCAAATGTTGGGTTTATTAAATATTAAATTTTGGAGGTGATAATAATTCAAAGAGTTGAATTTATAATTTAAATAATAAATTCAAATGTTGAATTTATACTGTATTTAATTTATTAAGCTCAAAAGTTGAGTTGATTAATTAATAAATTAAATATGGTGGGTATTATGTTTAATGGTCTTGTAGGAGTACAAGTCCAACATAATAAATAATTAAAGTTTTAATGGGCTTTGATTAAATTAATTAAACTAGTTGGACTAGCTTAATTAATTAAATCAAGCCCATTAATGTTAATTATGTAATTAGGGTTTAATTAATTATAAATAATACATATAAAGACAAAAACCCTAGCCCACCACTATGAAACATTCGAGAGACCCACCTCCAAGGAATAAAATCGGCCACTTGGTTTTGGGAAAGAAAAATATTGTGCCGTCTCTCTCAATTATTTTCTCTCCTACGTAAATATCTTCCAATATTTCTAGTGCAATTTGGAAGAGGAACAAATCATCTAGTCGTGGACCTGATTAGAAGAAAGGAGTCCTTGAAGAAAGTTCGTAGGGAATTCATCAAGAGCTAGATCCGCCTATACCGGATTAGTTGGAGCCAAGTGATTCAATTCACTAAAGGTATAATTCAACACCCTATGAATGTTTTGTTATAATCATACGAGCGCCCAAAGCAAATCATATTTTGATTGTCAAAATAAAATAAAATTTTAAAACTTTTGCTGCGTTTGGGCGCGTAGAAAAACCGGATCCAACAATGGTGTGGTAAATGAGTAAAAGGAGAATTATGGCGTGCCTTTGCGTTTTTAACGCACGAATATCCGTTGACGAAGCGAAGAACGACGACGAGAAACCTTGGGTGAATTTTCCTTCAATTTCAAAACTTCCCTTATGCTTGTTTTGGTGTGTGCCGTGGGTTTGTGGGGGTTGGGGGAGAGTTTTTCAGAACAAAAATTGAGTGGCCGTGAGATTGTTTGCAAGGTGAAGGGTTTTTGGTGTTTTAATATATTAAATACACTAATTAAATAGCTAATTAGGCTTTAGGCCTATTAAGCCAATCAAATTAAGCCCATTAGTCTCAATTAGGATTTAATAAAATATTATCAAAGTTTTTGTTTAAATAATTTGTGAATTTATTAGCCGGGTTGCAAAAACGTTTGCATTTTTGTTGAAAAACCAACACCGATAAAATTTACGTCCCGGCGTATAAAATCACTGCAAAAAACCCCATATTTTCAAAAATAAGAAAAAGCATCACCCTTAATTTAAAAGAATTAAAAACAATTATTTAATAAAAACATTTTACAATTTTTCAGCCCCCGGTCTCCGTTCCTCGATCGCAACTAGAATATCCCTTAAAAATACATTTTAATGCAATCATGTAGAAAAATATATATTAAACATGCAATTATGCACCACTTGATCAATTAATGCAATTATAACATTTAATTAAAATACAAAGGAATTTAATAATTGCAGGCGTGTGGTTCGCGTGGACCTTCAAATTTTCGGGGCGTTACACATTTTTTCCATTTCTATGCTAGATAAAGATGGATATTCTTGTTTATTTAGCAATGGTGTTTGCAATATTTAAAATAATGAATGTTTAATTGGTACTGGAGAACTTGAAAACGGTCTCTACACCTTAAAATATAAAGATATTCCACTAAACAATGTCCAAGCAATAACCACAACAAACAAGCGAAAACAAGATACTCTAAATTCGGCACAATTGTGGCATGCTCAATTAGGAAATATTTCCATAAGAAGGATGAACAAGCTATGGGAGTAGGTATGTTTGATATGTCTGATATTAATGCTCTCACGACTTGTGAATCCTGTCTAAAAGGAAAGATGACCAAAATTCCCTTTAAGGGCCATGTGGAGCGAGCCAAAGGGGGTTATTGGATTTGGTCCATACCGATGTGTGCGGTCCGCTTAGCATCACCACTAAGCATGGAAATACTCACCTTTACCGATGACTTTTCGAGGTATGAGTATGTGTATTTGATGAAATACAAGTCTGAAACCTTTGAAATGTTCAAAGAATTCAGAAGTGAAGTAGAGAAACAGTTGGGACGAAGCATCAAGACAATTCGATCGGATCGAGGTGGTGAGTACTTGAGTGCCGAGTTCCAAGAGTGTCTTAGGGAGAATGAGATTCTCTCACAGTGGACTCCGCCTGCTACACCACAATGGAATGGTGTTTTGGAGCGTCGTAACCGGACTTTGATGGACATGGTTCGGTCTATGATGGGGTTCACGGAGTTGCCGCCATACTTTTGGGGATATGCGCTTGAGACAGCGACACTGTTGTTGAACAATGTCCATTCAAAGGCAGTTGACAAGACACCCTATGAGATATGGATGGTTAAGCCTCCCAAATTGTAACGTACCGTACTTTTACTACTTGAAATTTGCGGAAAAATAAAAATTTCATTCAAATAAAACATCCGTACGGTAGTCACCCAACATTCATAAAATATCTTTAAAATAATCCATCATCAAATAAAAGTTTGCTAAAAGAACGCTATCTCAAAACGTCTCACACTCAAATCATAACATCAGAGTATTTTAAAAGTTTGCATAAACATAAACTTGCGGTCCTCGGGTTTAGCCTGACGCCAGCCCAAGCCTGCCCCTTGGTCGCCACCTCCTAATTCCTGCTCATCGTACTCACCTGCATCGATCAAGTCTAAAGACTCAACACGTATAAACTGGAAATAACGAGTATTACATAATAAAATCGCATGCATCTTTAAAATAGGACATACATACTTTAAATTGAACTTGCATAAACTTGAACTTGAAATAAACTTGAACTTGAACATACATACATACAAAACTAGACGTGCCATCATCATAAACTTTCATAAACATACTGCATACGTAAACATACATAACTTCATCATTTTTCGTAGAGGATGTTTCAAAGCAAGTGACTCATACATAATAAACGCCTGATCAGACACACCACAGTACTGGGCTGGCAGGGACGTATCCACTGTCGCATACATGAGATCCCCGTTCATAATTTAACGGGCTGGTTGGTCCCCGTTCATAATTTAACGCTTTCCAACCACGATCTAACCCGTTCATAATTTAACGGGGCGGAGAGGTCCTCGGCCACGTTCACCGACTTCCAAACCCATTCATAATTTGGTCACAAGTCAATTAGCATACCTCAAAAACTTAAACATATTTTCTTTGCACGTCAAACATATTTACTTGGCGTTGAGGGATTCGTTGGGCTTCGATCGGGGCCGTTGCTGCACATACTGATCATGGATTGACATGCTTAACTTGCATACTTAGACGTAGGTAAATCATGCTCACTTACGAGTTCAATAAATTCTTAGGACGTTCTACAATTCCCCATGACTCGACTTTGTAAATCAATGTACTAGCCCATGATGTCTAACCTCAAAGCATAATAAATTTTCCTTCCCCAAAAATGAAGGACACGGACCCCGTACCTACATCCGTGTAGGGGTCCGTGTAGGCTCTGGACATTGACACCGAAGGAAAACAAAGGCACGGACCCCGTGTCAGGGTCCGGGTGAGGGTCCGTGTAGGTACTGTAAAAGGACTACTCGGGAAGGGAAGGGGCACGGACCCCGTGTATGGGTCCGGAACCAGGTCCGTGTACCTACTGTAAAGACGCACCAAGGGAAAACAAAGACACGAACCCCGTGCTCGGGTCCGTGTGGGGGTCCGTCTGCACACTGTACGAAGAAACCTGCGAGAAAACTTATGCACATGCCTACACACCCAAATTGACACTTGAACACGATGATTCAACACCTTAAGGACACCATAACATTGCATAAAACTTATATAAACACTTCAAGATACGACGTCCACCATGCTACCCAATACAGCGCTAATTGGCAATTGACATCAACCGAGTTCCTACGACTTTAAACTAATTCAAACACCTAACGACGTCCAAAAAAACCTTGAGACCTACAACAAACCTCAATACTAACATACCCATATGCAGCGACGATCGCCCGTCGATTTCCAACGAAGCCTGCAACATAAAACTTCAAAAATACAATGGTACCAAACTTTTTTTAAAATTTCAGTTTGAGCAGTCACACGAAAAATATCATAACTCTCTCATTTTTCGTCCAAAAATCTAGAATTGTATGTCAAATCGAAGGTCTCAAAAAGTTCTACGTTTTTGCCGTTGAAAGTTTTCCCAAAATATGAACAGAAAAATCGCAGTTTTGACATGAACAGTAAAAACGAGTTTTAGATCTAAAAATTTTCCTTCGAGATTGATCCAATCCATGATCCGCTCAAACTACTATCATCATACATAACTTTTACGCATAAAAACAACGCAATTCGATATATGACTTGATCGACACAGCAAGAACAGAATATACGTGCCTTTTTGATATTTAAAATACCGTAGCGACGACACCGAAGCGGAGATGGAGCGAGGCTAGATCGGGAACGAACGTGGCACCGTTTTTCCTTGAAAATAACCAACGAAAATCGCTGGGAATATTGAATAAAAGGGGCGGCTGCTGTTTTGCAAAGAACCCTAAGCTTTTTCTCTCAAAAATAATACAAACTAGAATGGGTTGAAGAGTGTGTGTTTTGTGCCTGTGATTACTGCGTGTAAAAGTGTGTTGGAGTGTGTTTTGAGCACTAATGTGTGTGTGAGTGTTAATAATTAAAAGTTGCTAATGACTAATTGACAACTTAATAAAAATATACTAACTTTCCCTTACTTTAACACAACTCTAATAAAAATAAATAGTGCAAGTGCTAAACTTAAAAGTTTAAACGTCTTACAATTACTAAATAATTATTTTATACATTAAAATACTAACATCTCATAAAATACTAATTTTAAAAGTTTTAAACTCTTAAAATTGCTAAATAATGATTTAGGCTCAAAAATGCTAAAACTCACTAAATTATTTAAAAATGCCCCCAAACTCAACTTAAAATAAAATACCATCTTTAAAATTGCCAAAATCATCACCGAGTCTTTTCCTCAATCCCGCTTCGAATAATCGCCTGAAACATGAAACTCAAAAGACATTTTAACGTGCATGACGTAACATAACTTAATTTAATATAGTGCATTTAAATAAATTATGCATGACTAAACTCCTTTAAAATAAATTGAATGTTTTAATAATTTAAATAGATGCATGGGTTATACGTGTACTGAAATCGGGTTCTACACAAATATTCTTATCTTAGAATATGGAGGTGCCCTGCTTATGTGAAGCAGGTAGTGGGAGATAAATTTGATAGTCGATCCATTTTATGTTACTTTGTGGGCATCCAAGGAATTCAGTTGGATACTATTTTTATCATCCCCAAGAAACAAAGGTGTTTGTTTCTCGGAATGCAACCTTTTTGGAAAAGGAATTTCTATTGGATAGAAAAGGCGAGATGATAGAACTCGAAGAGGTTCGAGAAAAACCCACAATTATAGAACCCACACTCGAAGAGCCAAGAGAGGAGATACAAGCTCCTAGAAGATCCGAGAGAGTCTCGAGACCACCTATGAGGTATGGTCTGCTTCTTGAAGAGGGCCATGATGAGCCTAACCATGGATGTGATCCAAGGACCTTCAAGGAAGCGTTATCTGATGCCGATTCATCCAAGTGGCTTGAAGCAATGGAATCTGAGATGATTTCCATGCATTCAAACCAAGTGTGGAATCTCGTGGATCCACCTGAGAGAATTTTTCCCATAGGGTGTAAATGGATTTACAAGAGGAAACTTGGGGCGGATGGGAAGGTATTGACCTTCAAGGCGCGATTGGTAGCAAAAGGATATACTCAAAAACAAGGAGTTGACTTTGAGGAAACCTTTTCTCCAGTTGCAATGTTCAAGTCCATAAGGATATTGCTAGCCATAGCAGCATGATATGACTATGAGATATGGCAGATGGATGTCAAGACAGCCTTTCTTAATTGGGATATTAAGGAAGAGATTTACATGTCTCAACCTGAAGGGTTTACATCTGTCGGAAGTGAGCATATGGTATGCAAACTTCAGAGAATCCTGAGGAACGCTGTGTGTATAAGAAGGTCAGTGGGAGTGCTGTGACATTCCTGGTGCTGTATGTTGATGACATTCTACTCATTGGGAATGATGTAGGACTGTTGCAATCAACTAAGATATGGTTAGCGAGTAAGTTCTCGATGCAGGACTTGGGTGAAACATCTTTTGTATTGGGAATACAGATCAATAGAGATAGATCAAAAGATTGCTTGGTCTCACCCAGTCAACATACATTGATACCATCGTGAAGCGGTTCTCGATGGATGAGTCCAAGAGAGGACATCTACCAATGTGTCATTGCGTGTCCCTATCCAAGTTTATGTCTCCCAAGACTGATGCAGAGATAGCGGCGATGACACGCATTCCGTATGCATCTGCGATTGGTAGCATCATGTATGGGATGATATCTACACGTCCTGACGTGGCTTTCGCACTAAGTGTAGTGAGTAGATATCAATCGGACCCTGGTATTCCACATTGGAAAGCTGTGAAAGACATTCTCAAGTATTTGAGAAGGACCAATAAGTTGTTCTTGGTCTATGGGGTGGAGAAATGAAATTGGAAGGATATACCGACTCTAGCTTCAATAGCGATATCGATGACTTGAATTCAGCGTCTGGGTTTGTATTCATGCTCAATCGTGCTGCTGTCTCTTGGAAGGGTTCCAAGCAAGACAATACTACGGATTCCAGCACAGAGACCGAATACATTGCTGCATCAGATGCAGAAAAAGGAGGTTGTTTGGATAAGGAATTTCGTCCAAGAGTTGGGCGTCATTCTTAATAGAGTTGCTTCTGTCCCGGTGTTGTGTGACAACACGGGAGCTATAGCTCAAGCAAAGGAGCCAAGGTCTCATCAGAAGTCCAAACACGTATTGAGAAAGTACCACATCCTCCGAGTGATTGTGGAAAGAGGAGATGTCTCTCGATTGACAAAGTCGGCTCCGCAGATAATGTTGCTGATCCGCTAACTAAGCCTTTACCTGGACCATTATTCGAGAAGCATCGCGAATCGATGGGTTTGAAGCTTATGGGTAGTTGGATCTAGTGCAAATGGGAGATTGTTAGATTATGTGCACGTCGAGCAAAGTGTTGGCCGAGTGTTCATAATGAAACTCTATGTATAAACTATCTTTATTTTAATAATATTTGAAATTATTATTTTGACACATCTTTATCTGTATACTCATGCATGTTGCATAGATAGAGTCCTTGAATATTGTTGCGACTCTGATTGTTGCACTCCCAAGAGCAGGTTGTCCACAAGTAGTATAATTCGGTGAGTCCGATATCGTATCCACAGGGAAGCTAAGGTAATTACAAGTCCACTACAATGTCCTTTTGTTTTGTTTTGTTTTTGTTTTCTTTTAATTTTAATTGTTTGAATCTTTAATGGGTAAATTTTAATTGTTCAAATTTTAATTTAAGTAGTTGAGATTAAAGGATCAACTCTTGGTATTTTAATAAAGTTAACATTAACGAACAATATTGAAATCCACTTAATAAAATGGTTCCAATATATTAAATAATCATATTTATATTATGTTATAAATTATTATCTCATAAATATATAATATATACCAAAACTTATAAATGTGGTCAAGTATTTATTGTGCTATATATATATTTGTAAACACTAAATCAAGGTTCCCACTTTAAATGGTTGGTAAAACCAAACTAACATTTAAATGGTACCAAGAAAATATTATTATGATATATTTATATATAGTAAATCAAGGAATCCAAGTTAAATGGTTGGTAAAACCAAACTATCATTTAAATGGTTCCAAGAATTTAATATTATAATATATTTATATATAATAAATCAAGGCATCCACTTTAAATGGTTGGTAATACCAAACTAAAATTTAAATGGTTCCAAGTATTTAGTGTAACATATAGCAACAATAAATCAAAACTCCCACTTATAAGTAAGGTATAAAAATGCTTAAAGAAATAAATATAACATAAACAATAAATAATGATTAAATAATATAAAACATAGATTCCTACCTTTTAATAACCTTATTATCATGCCAAGAGTTTCACCTTATCATCTCAACTTTAGGAAGTTAGCTATTCATTATTCAAATTGTAAAACTTTGAATATGAAATTAACATGCTAATTATATTTAAATGAAGAAATAAAGGAAAAATATAGAGAGAAATATTATGAACTCAAAGGTTTGTTAATAGAATGAGGGATATCTCAATACATTACAATGCACCCCTATTTATAGCCAAATTTGGGGAGACAACTACAAATAAAATATTATTTTTTTACACATAAGTCTTCATTGGTGTTCCAAAAAATTAATATTTTAATACACATCACTTTTGAAAATCTTCTTCTCCGAATTTGCTTCTTCACATAAAAAGAAACATGTGGATAATTGAGTTGTCTAGTTGTGGTAATTTTTTCAAACCATTTGACCAAGTAATTTGAGAGATATGTTCAAAATAATAGAGCATGGTAAAACTGTCACTCCTTTGATAACTTTATTTGTTGCATAATTTGATCCTACTTGTGAGAAGATTTTTATCTCATGCTTTCCATCAATATTGTAGATATTAACATCAACGTTCTATAGGTCCAAGAATCATCTTAATCCCATTTGCAACGCCAAGTTTATTCGTGTTTTATCGAACCTGTAAAAATAGTAAAAACTTATAATTACACAACAACTTATATTTTATACAATTTATTATAAAACATATAATATTTAAACATTTAATAAAACAAAAACTATATATTTATATAATAAAACATTTAATTAATATACAATATTTTATCTTTATCAAATATACAAATAGTAGAAAGAATATGAGATGCTCATATGATGAGTATCATGAAACTCATATTTGGAATATTGTATATTCTAAACAGTTCCTAGTCGATTCAGCCGCCGCTAAGAAGGATATAGGCCGCTCGAGTTCGAGATTAGTATCTGCGATGTGAGTACCATGTTTCATTGGTAGGGGACATTGTGATGTCCGAGCATGCAGATAGGTGCTCCTGGTAGAGTGCATTGAACAACCCTCAATAAAAGGACTTTCCAAGTGGTTCTCACTTATCGAGTGGAAACGTCGTAGTTTATGGTTGTACACCATTAGTCCTTATGACCCGGGACAACATTGAGACTCTATGTTCTAGCATTACACTTTGACTTGTTTACCGACTCCCATGGATTCATCAGTTGACAAGGTTGGGTGTTTGTCGAAACATATAGGAGTCGATGAATTTTATTCGGGGATTCACCGCTTACCTTCGGGTATGGATATCCTATGTGATCTCATGTGCATGTAGTTTGAAATCTCTGATCAGATTATGGTGGTAATTAAGAAAGGGGTTTCTTAGATTACACCATCGATGCAACTACGACATGACACATAGTATCGATTCATTGACAACTCTCAATGAAACGTCCTGCCCTTTTTATTGCTTTAAAAGTACTAGAATTTTTTTTTTCAAACCTCACTTAGCATCGGCCGAATTGGTTACACAAGCATAAAATATTTTTGACATCATTATAAAATAAATCAACCAACTAACCTTTTGAAAATCCAAAGGAAAATATTTTAAAGAATAAGATCGTCAAACATTTTACCAACCTAAAAACTTTATTTGAAAAGTATAGCCCATACCATAACCTCTCAAAAATCTCTCATAACATAAATAAAAGTCATAAAAATATCTTTAACATCATTTAAAATCGTAATCATAACTAGTGCGGAAAACTAGCGTCGGTCCTCGGGTTATGTGCACCTTCAGTCCAGCAAAGTCAACCATCAAACCTCCATTATCATAATCATAATCAATATCACCTGCATCAACCACACCTAGTGAGTCTAAAGACTCAACACGTCATATTCTCGATAACGAGTAATACATAATACAATTAACATATAACAGTGAAAAATACTTGTACTTAAAATATCATTTTCATGAAAATGCATAAACTTTAAGCATAAACGTTTTTGTAAACATTTTCATGATGCATAAAAACATTTTCATAAAAACATAAACATATTCATATTTGTATTCGTATTCATATTCATATGAATATCCATATTCGTATCCATATTCGTATTCGTATTCATGTTCATGTTCGTGTTTGTTGAATTCAGATCGTGATTGTGACTCGTATTCTTAAATGTATTGGGCGATGGATCCATCTACATGTAACCACAGTACTGGGCGGCGGGGGACACCAGCAACACTCTCACCGGTCAACTGGGCCCTGGCCTACGTATTAACATATCATGGCATCGGAAATACGATCGTCAGGGCTCCCTCTAGGGCCTTTTCCCATAAATGGGCTCCCTCTGGGGCCTTCTCCCCTCACGACATCTCCAATCATATTCATCATATTCGTATTCGTATTCGTATCAACGGAAACACGATCGTCGGGCTCCCACTGGGACCATAACCCTCACGATATTTCCAACATATTGCAGTAGTCACAATCCCTTCACGTCCTTCAACATGTTATCATCACTTAATAAAAACATGCATATAATATCATTTTTATTTTGAAACCAAGCATGCAACGTGTCTTTCAAATGCCCATATATAAATCATAACAATCATAGACATTTAAAAATCATAACTTAACATATTAAATATCATAAACATCTATGAACATTTTTAAAATAAATATTTTAACTTCATAAACGTTTAAAATAAACATTTAAATCATACACATTTAAAAATAAACGTTTTAGCATATTAAATCATAAAACATTAAACATATTAATGTCTTAAAAATCCATAGACATTTAAAATTGACATATTAACATATAAACATCCATAATTATTGAAAATAATCATATTAACATATAAAACAGCTAATAGGGCACTGCCATGACGTTTACTAATTTTTTAGGTGTAAAATGACCGTTTTACCCCTGGACGTATAATTTCTCGTTTTTGATATTTTCTTAATTTCATTGACTCTAAAATGTCCCAAATAATTATTTAAGCCTACATGAATTTTCTCATATTTTTATTTAGCTTAAATCGAGAACTTTTAAATTAATCTTTAAATGTGACGTATTAATGCGTTTTAATCCCCGAATTAAACCAAACCTTAATATAAAATTCCCAAATTAAAAACTTAGACTTATAATAATTATTTAAGCTTAAAAATAATTTTTCATAATTTTATAAAGCTTAAAACTAGACTTTTCAATTAACTCGTTAATTAGTGTTTCGTGCGGCGATTAAATTCCGAATAAATCCAAAACTCGTTATTGTGATCCCAAATTTTTAACATAACCTTTTTATGATTTATTCTACCCATCCAAGTCATGAGCCACCCCCGTGGACCCTTGGATCAAATTTTCCTTCTTATTTTCGAAATATGACCCTTCGACGAACACACCGAGCCATCTCTCAATTTACTCGAGCCACGCCCAAGCCACCTCAAGCCAAACCCTAGCCAACCCTCCTAGGCACCCTCCTGACCAAGCCCAAGCCCCTGACCAGCCCCTTAAACCCTCGAAAAGTCTGCTGTCATTTGGACCCGATTGCATGTGTGTGTGAGTGAGTCTCCTTGTATGTCTAGGACTCCTAATGGGACTAGGACTCTACCATCTGAGCCACCACCGAGCCCAGCACACCCTAAACGACCCTAGCCCACGCCCAGACCAAGCCCAGACCGACCCATGTCCTGAAACCAGCACCCCATGCACCAGAATCAGAAAAGCACATGCACGCTCAAACTTTCTGTCGTGCACTTTCCTCTCGTGCCTTGGACCAGCAGCCAACCCATCCGTCCCAGCCCCTGGCCCGACCATTGTGCACCTTCTTAGGAACCTAAGGACCTAGCCTAGACCATGTTAGAGTAGATGCCCTGCAAGCCAACGGTTGGCTAAGGAATTTATTGACTCGAGTGTAATAAACAATCTTTATTTTAATATAATTTACTTTTTAATGGTTTCGTTATACTTTATCTGTATACCCATGCAAGCAGCATAGATAAAGTCCTTGATTATGCTTTAATACAAATGAATCGTAATTCGATGTTGGAACTCATTTGTAAACACCGCATATTCTAAATTCGTTCCTAGTCGATTCAGCCGCCTAAAACATGGATAAAGGTCGCTTGAGCTCGAGACTAGCATATGTGATGTTGTGTCCTGCGTTTCTTGGTAAGGGCATGGAGATGTCCAAACATGCAGATGGGTAGTCATATGATGATTATACCGAACAACCCTCCCTCGGACTTTCCAAGTGGTTATCATTCATCGAGAGGATAAGTCCGTGGTTATGATTGTACACCATTAGTCCTTACGACCCAGGACAACACTGAGGCTCTATATGCTAGGGCTGTGCTTTGACTCGTTTACCGGCTCCAGGAGAGTCATCAGGTGGCGAGGTTGGGTACAGTTGCGACACATATAGGAGCCAGTGCATTGTAGTCGAGGATTCACCGCTCACCTACGGGTGTGGATATCCTGTGTGATCTAATGAAATAATAGTGCATGGAATCTCTGGCCAGAGTATGAGATGTACGTTAGAGAAGGAGTTCTCAAATAGTACACGCGATGCCACTATTATAGTTATCACATAGTTATCGAATTAATATGCAACCCTCGATGAACCAATGGTTGCAGATTCGATCGGGATATATGAGATGAAGGGACTGTACTGTACGTTAATCATAATCGACTGGTTCTTGCAGGCACTATCAGTGATACCTAGGGGATCATGGGGCGATGCTACTAGACGCTCTTACCATGATCCGATGGGTGCTATCAGAAATGAGTTTTGACATTCTTGATCAAGGTGTTGATGAAAAGAATGAGGCTAACTAGGGTAAGCCCGAATAAAGGATTATGTCCTGAATTACAAAGAGTTGTGGACCCACGGCTAGCTGTATCCCTGAACCATTGAGGGTCACACAAGTACTGGATTGTTTGTTCCCGTTGAGAGAATAAATTCAAAAGTTGAATTTATATTATATAGTAAATTCAAGGAGTTGAATTTATGATAATTAAATTTTGAGAAAATAAATTCAAGGAGTTGAATTTATAAAATTTGAGAATTTAATTTATTAAACTCAATTGTTGGGTTTATTAAATATAAAAATGTTGGAGGTGATAAAAATTCAAGAAGTTGAATTTATAATTTAAATAATAAATTCAAATGTTGAATTTATAATGTATTTAATTTATTAAGCTCAAAAGTTGAGTTGATTAATTAATAAATTAAATATGGTGGATAATATGTTTAATGGGCTTGTAGGGGTACAAGTCCAACATATTAAATAATTAAAATTTTAATGAACTTTGATTAAATTAATTAAACTAGTTGGACTAGCCCAATTAATTAAATCAAGCCTGTTAATGTTAATTATGGAATTTAGGTCAAGGCTATTGTTTTTAAGAAAAGAAAAAAAATTGACCTAGCCTCCACTAATACTCCAAAGTTTTTCATTCGAGATTTACCGAGATTTACATGCCTAAAGAATCCTTCATTAACTTAGTTAATTTAATTAATTAAGTAAAATGAATGATTAGTATTAAAATAAGAATATTTCTAATTCTTAAAGGATAGCATGCATTCGGTGGGATTTTTTTTTTCCAAACACACGAGAATTGCTGATTTCTCGAGATTCATCCCTTTCTTGGTTGCAAGAAATTTCGGCTTCTTTTTTTGAAAAAGGGGATTGAGCCGTCTCTCATATTTTTCTCTCCAACGCAAAAGTTCTTCTAAATTACTAGTGCAATTTAGAAGAGGGACAAATATTCCAGTCGTGGACCGGATTAGGAGACCGAAGAATGTTCGTAGAGATTTACATCAAGAGCTACGTCCGTTAATACCGGTGTAGTTGGAGCCACGTGATTTATTCACCAAAGGTATAACATTCTTTACACCCTATGAATGTTTGGTTTAAATCATACGAGCGCCCAAACAAATATATTTTGATTGTCAAATTAAATAAAAATTTTAAAACTTCCGCTGCGTTTGGGCGTGTAGAAAACCCAGATCCAACAGACCAGCCCCAAGACCCCTGGCCGTGCCCCTCTCTTCCCTGCACCAGCACCCCTGCGCTGTTCTTAATTGTTCTCGGGTGGAGTCCTTGTTGATAAGGACTCCTCCTAGCCCATGATTTCCAAGTCCTAGCATGGCTAGGACTCTTCCATGACTCAAACCATGACCCTGCCCTAACCCCAGACGAACCATGCAAGGTCTAGCCTCTTATTCCCCAACAACCGAGCCCTCACAGTACACAACCCATGTTCTTTTCCTTCTTCACTTTTCTGTTTTGTTTGGTGCAGCGTTTTGTTGCTTTTATGTGTTATTCTAGACCTTTAAACTTGTGGAAATACATGCTTATTCATATCCTAATTCATGGCAGCCCCTTGAACATCATATAAACATGATTTTGGATGAAAATACAAGCTTTAAAATTGACATATGCCACAAAAACGAAAATTGTTTCATGATGCATTTGTTTTTCATGCAAATCCAATTAAATAAAATACTATGGTGTGATAGATGAGTAAAAAAAGAATTATGGCGTGCCTTTGCGTTTTAAACGCACGAAAAACGTTGGCGATTGAAGAACGGCGACGACGAGACGATGGCTTGCTTTTCCTCTTGAATTTTTCTTCAAACTATCTCTAAATTTTGTGATGTGTGTGCCGTGTATGATGAGGGTATTTGGGGAGTGTTTCTGAATTTTAAAAGAGTGAGGCGTGTAACAATGAGGGTTTGGGGTGGGTTTTTGAGTATTAAATACTTAATTAAGTTATCAATTACGCTTAGGCCCATTAGAGGTTAATTAGGCCCATTAGTGCTTAATTAGAATTTAATTGAAATATTAAAAATTATTTTGTTTAATAAAGTTTGTAAATTTATTAGCCGGGTTGTCAAAACGTTCGTATTTTTGTTGAAAAACCAACACCGATAAAAATTACGTCCCGGCGTATAAAATCACCTCAAAACCCCATATTTTTTTTAAAAATAAGAAAAATCACCACCCTTATTATAAATAATTAAGAACAATTATTTTATAAAAACATTTTCTATTTTTTCAGCCCTCGGTCTCCGTTCATCGATCGCAACTCGAATAACATTTTAAAAATATATTTTTAATGCAATCATGTAGAAAATATATTTTAAATATGCAAGTATGCACAACATAATTAATTTATGCAATTAAAACATTTAATTAAAATACAAAGAATTTAATAATTGCATGCATGTGGTTTGCGTGGACTTTAAAATTTTCGGGGTGTTACACTCAATATACCAATGGTTGTTGAATCGGTCGGGATATATGAGTTGAAGGGACCGTACTGTACGCTAACAATAATTGAATGGTTTTTGCAGGCACTATCATTTGTGTGGGGACCCGGACGCTGATCTTTCTTCTTAATCATATTTGGAATTTAATTATCAATTAAGATAAACAAGGTCTAAAAATTTTTCTTTTAAAATACAAGTGCGGAAGGTAATGGCATCTAAATAATATACACATCTGTATAAAAGTACAATAATGTACAACAGTCTTTCAACTAATCTAAGGTTCAACTACTAAAGTTCAAGTAATAAAACCAAATCTACAATAAGTCCGGAATCACCACGCTAACTCGTCTTCTCTCATAATCTTCTTGACCCCGATCCAGCCCCACCTGTTGTCATGCACACATACAAAACAAGACAACAGCCGCATACTCCGGTGAGAATAAATCCCAGTATAACTCATGGTAAGCATGTATATAAACAGTCTACATTATGAAACATGCTATCATGAATAAAATTAAAACAATAAATTTCATAATCTATGAAATTAAATCAAAATAAGCATGCAACTCAAATCTGATAAACATGCAATTCAAATCAAATCATAAAACATGTTATCATGACTGAAAGCAATAACAATGGGTTCCATAGTCTATGAAACCACATTCATAAACACGTGCAGTTCTAGTCAAATCATGTCTAGACTCGACTCAACTATAACTCTAGGGATCCCGGTGTGAATGAGACGTCAATGGCTGTCACCTACCCTCCCACTCGGGGTGATTGTACGTCTTATTCCTAGACTTCGGTCTGAGCTGTATCAACGGCTGCAATAGGAGTCAGAGCTGCTCCTAAGCTGAGATACACCGAACATCTAGAAGTCTGACTATCTGTCAAACTTTCCTATCTCAAATGCAATGAATAAAATCTATAAACAAAGTATGTTCATTTCAAAAGATTTGAATATAAGTCTATAAACAAATCATAATCATATCAAAAGATAAACAATAATCAAGTATGTGATTTTCTTGGGAAACTCAAATGAGATCTGATTTGAGTTATGTCTTCCCAAATATCACATGAATTATACCTTTGTCATCCCTGTCTGACGAACACGATGACCTGTATCCAAATCTGTCCATATCAAATCTGAAATGACAATATCGAATACGCTGTATCAGTGAATGACTCAATACACAATCTGTTCTAATCAATACTCAAAGCAGTACATAATCTGATCAATGTCTGAACAAGATACAATCTAATTCATATCATCGACATCACAATATAATCGAAATCATATCTGAATCTGATTAATCTAAATCAACTGATGTTTTGACGGCATAACAATACAATCTGAATAACCCCGTCAATCTGAACATCGCATATATAATACCAGAACTCGTAATCAATACCATTACAATTCATAATCTGAATAATAACACAACTCTGATATCGAATCTTAATCAAATCAACTCTGAAATTCATAACAATTACAGAAACAGTCTGTTCTTTAATCTGAATTCAATTGTACAATATCTACGGTAGCAACAACATCATATCTGATTCATATTCAATTCTGACAATATCCTAAATTCAAATAATGTCTAAACGTAACAAAACTTACGTCCAGTTATAGTCTGCGTTGATAGGAACACAGTACTGCAGTTGGATTCTAATTCGGACGGGCGGATTTCTCACAAAAGGCGTAAGGATATTTCACTACTTTTCTGCAGCTTTTCTCGATCTTTCTTTCTTTCCTTTGACAAATCTGAAGGATGAATTCATATATATATCCTCACTTGCATGTCTATGAAACGTGGCTGGTTTTCTATGTTTTACAAGCGGCGCTCGAGCGGTTAAAAATTACCGCCCTGGCGCCGAACCTTCTGCCCGGGTACTCATCTCACCATCCCCTGGCGCTCGGGCGGTCAAAAACTACCGCTCGGGCGCCAGGCATTCTGTCCAAATCCATTTTTATGATGTATTGGCGCTCGGGCGGCTCTTTTCCACCGCTCGGGCGCCAACAGTTCTGTACCAAATATACATAATTCACATGCTTCACCCAGTCTGGTCTCTGAATGGCCCGGCTTAATCATTTAAGTTCTTATAACCTCATTCGTCACAATCTTGTCAATTAATCAGCATCTGATTACAATAATTAAATCTCGGGCATTACAATTGATACCTAGGGAATCATGTAAGCGATTCTGCTAGGCGTTTAACATGATTTGTTGGGTACTATCATGTGACGAACCGTACCATTGCTACTTGAAATTTGCGGAAGAATTAAAAATTTTCTTGAATACGAAAATAAAATCAATACGGTCGTCACTACATCCTCCATTCACCAATAAAAATTTTGTTAAAAGAAAATTTTGCTCGAAACATCTCGCATCAAAACATAAAATCAGAGTATTAATATTTTCATGCTTAAAATCTTAAAATAACGTGGGCGGTCCTCGGGTCTAGCCTTCTGCTCAGTCCAAGCCTGCTCCTTGGTCGCCACCTCTCGTTTCAACATAATCATCCTCACCTGCATCGATCAATTCTAGTGAGTCTAAAGACTCAACACGTATAAACTGGAATAGCAAGTAATACATAATAAAACCACATGCAATTTTAAAATAGGACATACATACTTGAAACTTGAACTTGCAAAATGAACTTGAACATACGTACGTACATAATTAGACGTGCAATCAAATTAAACTTTCTTAAACATACTTGCATACTTGAACATACTTGAACATACATAACTTCATCATTTTCCGTAGAGAATGTTTCAAAGCAAGTGACCCATACATAATAAACGCCTGATCAGACAAACCACAGTACTGGGCTGACAGGGACGTATCGACTGCCACATACATGAGATCCTCGTTCATAATTTAACGGGCTGGTTGGTCCCCGTTCATAATTTAACGCTTTCCAACCATGATCTAACCCGTTCATAATTTAACAGGGGGAGAGGTCCTCGGCCACGTTCACCGACTTCCAAACCCATTCATAATTTGGTCACAAGACATTTAACATACCTCAAAAACTTAAAATATTTTCCTTGCACGTCAACATACTTACTTGGCGTTGAGGGATTCGTTGGATCTCACTTGGGGCTGCTACTGCACATACTAACATAAATTTTAAATACTTAACTTGCATGTCTTAGACGTAGTTACTCGAGCTCACCACCAAAGTGAATAAGTAGCTTATGACATTCTAGTTCGCTCCGGGCTTGACCTCGTTTAATCATCGTACTAAACCATGACATAAAACCACAAAACAAATCCTATATTTTTACATAAATAAATTTATACCATGGTCCTAAACCATGATATAGAACCCCGAAGCAAATCATAAAAAAAAAATTTTAAAAAATTGTGACGTCCCGAAAATTTGAGATCCACATAAATTACGTGCGCGCAAGTTATTAAATTTCTCATGTATTTTATTAAATTGTTTTAATGCATGTTTATTTTATTAATTTATGTTTTAATTCATGAATTATGAATTTTCATTATTTTAAATTATTATATGATGCATGTTAAAGCGTTTTTCTTGAGTTTTATGTTTCAGGCGATTATTCGAGGCGGGATCGAGGAAAGGAGACCGGCGATGATTTAGTCGATTTTAAAATATGGTATTTTATTTAAAGTCAATAAAATGGTATTTCAAATGATTTATTTCGTTTTGTAACATTTTAAAAGCCTAATTTAATTATTAGGCGATGTTATGATTTTAAAACTTTTAAAGCCTTTAATTGTGTATCTTTAAAATTCTCTTTTTAGTGAGTTAGCATTTTATCAACATTTAATCTAACGTTTTAGTAGCAATTTAGTTAGCCTTTTAATTAGCATTGTTAATTTTGTAATTAAGCAATTATCATTCCCTAAATTACTACCTAACTCACGCACACACTTATACACACACCTACATGTCTAACACACACCACACACACACATTTTCTTTCCCCATAATTTTTGATACCTTCGATTTGATATAAAATTCGAGTTATTTGGATAAAAATTGAGTGAGTTATGATGTTTTTCATGGGACTGCTCAAACTGCGTTTTCAGGAAAGTATGATGTTGATGCGTTCTTGAAGTTTTTGTGTTGCAGGCTTCGTTGGAAATCACCGGACGATCGTTGCTGCATTTAGACATGTTTTGTATGAGGTTGGAATGATAATGAGTGTGTCGTTTAGGGTCGCTAAGTGCTTGAATCCAGTAGAAGTCGTAGGATACGATTTGGTGTCAAATTCCGTGATTGAGTCGTTGGTTGTCAATCGTCGCTTTTGGGAACGATTTCTTTCTGATTGTTGGGGGGGTTAGTATAAAGCCTTGGTGTCCTAGGGAGCGTTTTGGGGTGTCAATTCGTAGCCATGGAGTTGGGTGAGGAGGAGGAAACTGTTAGAGTAGATGCCCTGCAAGCCAACGGTTGGCTAGGGAATTTATTGACTCAAGTGTAATAAACAGTCTTTATTTTAATATAATTTATTTTTTTAATGGTTTCGTGATACTTTATCTGTATACCCATGCAAGCAGCATAGATAAAGTCCTTGATTATGCTTTAATACAAATGAATCGTAATTCGATGTTGAAACTCATTTGTAAACACTGCATATTCTAAATTCGTTCCTAGTCGATTCAACCGCCTAAAACATGGATAAAGGTCGCTTGAGCTCGAGACTAGCATCTGTGATGTTGTGTACTGCGTTTCTTGGTAAGGGCATAGAGATGTCCAAACATACAGATGGGTAGTCATATGATGATTATACCGAACAACCCTCCTTCGGACTTTCCAAGTGGTTATCAATCATCGAGAGGATAAGTCCGTGGTTATGATTGTACACCATTAGTCCTTATGACCCGGGACAACACTGAGGCTCTATATGCTAGGGCTGTGCTTTGACTCGTTTACCGGCTCCAGGAGAGTCATCAGGTGGCGAGGTTGGATACAGTCGCGACACATATAGGAGCCAGTGCATTGTAGTCGGGGATTCACCGCTCACCTACGGGTGTGGATATCCTGTGTGATCTAATGAAATAATAGTGCATGGAATCTCTGGCCAGAGTATGAGATGTACGTTAGAGAAAGAGTTCTCAAATAGTACACGCGATGCCACTATTATAGTTATCACATAGTTATCGAATTAATATGCAACCCTCGATGAACCAATGGTTGCAGATTCGATCGGGATATATGAGATGAAGGGACCATACTGTACGTTAATCATAATCTACTGGTTCTTGCAGGCACTATCAGTGATACCTAGGGGATCATGGGGCGATGCTACTAGACGCTCTTACCATGATCCGATGGGTTCAATCAGAAATGAGTTCTTACATTGTTAATCAAGGTGTTGATGAAAAGAATGGGGCTAACTAGGGTAAGCCCGAATAAAGGATTATGTCCTGAATCACAAAGAGTTGTGAACCCACGGCTAGCTGTATCCCTGAACCATTGAGGGTCACACAAGTACTGGATTGTTTGTTCCCGTTGAGAGAATAAATTCAAGGAGTTGAATTTATATTATGATATAGTAAATTCAAGGAGTTGAATTTATGATAAATAAATTTTGAGAAAATAAATTCAAGGAGTTGAATTTATGATATAGTAAATTCAAGAAGTTGAATTTATGAAATTTGGAGAGAATAAATTCAAGGAGTTGAATTTATAAAATTTGATAATTTAATTTATTAAACTCAAAAGTTGGGTTTATTAAATATTAAATTTTGGAGGTGATAAATTCAAGGAGTTGAATTTATAATTTAAATATTAAATTCAAATGTTGAATTTATAATTGATTTAATTTATTAAACTCAAGAGTTGAGTTTATTAAATATTAAATTAAATATGATGGGAGATATGTTTAAATGGGATTGTAGGAATACAAGTCCAACATATTATATGATTAAAGTTCTTAATGGACTTTAATATAATTAATTAAACTAGTTTGACTAGTGCATTTAATTAACAAAGCCCATTGGATTTAATTAAGGAACCTAAATCCATAATTATGAAATTTAGGTTAAAAACTCTTTTTATATTAGCCTCCACTATCTCAAAGGGAAATAGGATTTTCGAGATTTGCCATGATTTTAGATGCATTTAGAATCTTTAATTAACTTGATTAATGAGATTAATTAAGTTAAGAAAATATTAGAAAAGATAATAATGATTTTTTTTTTATTATGATAATGCATGGATTTCGGTGGTGACCTTTTGAGGAATTTAAAAGGAGATTTCGGCTCTTTATAATTCAAGGAAAGGGGTCTCTCGAAAATGACTTCTCAAAAATAAGAAAAATTCGGCTTGCATCGTTTTTGTGTTCTATCTCTGCGCAAAATATCTTCCAAATTTTCTAGTGCAATTTGGAAGAGGATCAAACGATTCAGTCGTGGACCTAATTAGAAGGAAAGAAAGAAGTTCATTGAAGAAAGTTCGTTGGGATTCATGAAGAGCTAGATCTGTTATACCGGATCAGTTGGTGTCCAGTGATTTAATCACCAAAGGTATAACTTTTAAACTCCCTATTAATGTTTATTGTAAAATCATACGAGCGCCCAAATAAATCAAATTTTGATTGTCAAAATAAATAAAAATTTTAAAACTTCCGCTGCGTTTGAGCGTGTAGAAAACCAAGAACCAACAGTGGTATCAGAGCCAGGTTCTCTATATCGTATGATTTTAAATCATATAGAATAATTTATTTCTAACCACACAAGAAAATTTTTCAGAAAATTTAGCACCAAGAAAATTTTATTTTTCCAGAAAACAAAAAAAAATAAATAAATCTGCCCGGAACTGTTCCGGGCAGTCCGTGCGCGCAAGGCCGCGCACGGCAGCGCGCAGAGTGCGCGCAGGCGCCGGACGCCTGCGCGCACCGCGCTAGCGCAGGCGTCGGACGCCTGCGCGCGGTGTCGGCGCGCCTGTGCGCGTTCTGCGCGCACACGGCCGCTGCCGCTGCCCGAAACGTTCGGGCAGCGGGCGGGCAGTGGGCGGGCGGCTGCCCGGGAGCATCTCGGGAAGCGCGCTGAATAATGGGCTAGAATTGTTTGGGCCTAGGGTGCGATTTTCTGATTTTTCAAATTTTTTGGTAAAATTGATATTTTTGAAAATTGGTTCAATTTTTATTTTGGAAATTAATTTTTTAAAATTAATAATTTTCTTGTGAAATAAATGATTAGAATATGATTTTAATTATTTATGGTAAAAATGAGTTTTTTACAAGAAATCAATTATTATTGATTTAATTGGAAATTAAATAAAGGGGTTTATTTAATTTATTAAATTCTTTAATAATTGTGGTGGTTTGTGATAAATTATTAGATATATGATTTATCAATTAATTAAATTGTTTAATTAAATTGATGTTAATATTTGATATTAAATGAATAAAGGATGAACGAGAGCCTTGACCAATGTGTTAGGTGTATGTTAGGATATTTTACTGTTTTTTATTCATTTTTATAATATTTGATATTATTAAAGTGGGCCTGGTTTATGGCATGTTCCCACCCCCATGAGATGTATCCCTTATGTGCCATGGCTATTCAAATGTAATAATTAGAAATAGTGGGAGATCAAGACTGGAAGATGGTGGGCCCGATGATCAAGACGAAGACATGTAAAATATTGGAAGCTTTTGTAATAAGTTGCATTTGCATCCCTGCATTCACCTAGGTTTGGACCTGGATCCATGTATGGCTCACATGGATCTAATAGTGTTGGCGATCGATCATCCTTATTTTATTGTTGAATGTCATATTATGATATATGCGATATATAGTAGTATGTATGTATGTATATTATTAGATAATATAGTTGCATGAATCCGGCAAACATACAAACTCGTGGCACACGATTTTTAAAATTAAAATGATGAGACAATTTTAAAATTAAAATCCCTCATTTTGAATAAGATTCAAAATTTATATCAAACTGAAAAAGTAAAAATTAAAGGAGTTTAATTTTTCCTTGCCTTCCATCAACCGTGGTTGAATGTTGATCGCTACCCGCGGACAGTGTCTGGCTCATATTATTGGGGAGGCCTGTACGCTGGAAAGCTGTGACTTCCACCGGACATATGATGTGAATTGAGTGGAACTCCCATGACTTCGGCTCATATTATTGGGGGAACTTATGGTGACCGTCTACTACAATTCAATATTGATGGGTTGGTTTGACACGCGAAAATAAACGACGTCATATTATTGGGTCCTTATTAAACGTGAGGCAAAACACGCATAGGTTGCATAGGGATGCAATTGGACTCTACCTTTTAGAAATTATAATTGGCTGATATTATTCGGGATTATAATTGGCTAATTGGACTCTACGTGCCTACTAAGGAAATACGATTTCTCTTTTTCATCAGAGGGTGGTGGAAATGTCAAAATAGTGGGAGGGTAATTTATAAAATAAAAATCCATATTTTATATCTTAAAATTATTTTAAAATAATCAGCAACCATTATTCTGTTTCCATATCAGTATATTTTCGATTTCGTCACGTAATACATTTCTGTTATTAACTAGCTAACCGAATCTAATTTCAAGACTGGTTGGGAAATTGTTCTGAATTCGGAGAAAATGGCATACACACTAATGTCAGTCTTGTTGAACTGACAAAGCATGCAAGATGGTAGGACCATAGTGTGCAAAGCTAAAGTGTGATGTGCTCGCTTCTATGTCAAATTAACTGTAGGGACAGTTTGAGGATATGTTGAATGTTGCTGACATTCGAATAAACATGCAAGAGTTGCATGGTACATGAAACTCATATAGTGATGCACATCAATTTCAAGGAGCTCGTGACTACACGTATGCAAGATAGGGCTTTGGCCCATGAGCATAGTGTACGTATGACTGGGCTTATTGAGGATGTGGTGGGCCTGGAATATGTGATTCCTAACGAGTTACTAGGTAACATGAATTTGTTATCTTTCTCTTCCTCATTTGACGGGGTTATGGTGAACTTCAAGTTTAATAATAAGATATTTGATAGCCTTGAAGAGCTAGTCAATATGCTTATAACTTATGAGATCACCATAAAACATGGAATTGTTATTTTTCTTATGGCCCTCTCGTCAGACGAAAATGGCCCACAAGGTAAGGGAAAGAAATATTCTGCCCCTCCCAAGGAAAACAATCCCAATAAGAGGCAAACTCTGAAAGACACTTAAAAGGCCTACAAAGTCCGGTAAGTTAGAACATATTTATTTCACTGCATGAAGTCCAGACATAAGAAATTATATGTGCCAGAAATGTTTTGGAAATGATAAGTGAATGTCCAAGTAAACATGAATTCAACAACAAACAAAAGAAAGTTAGATGATCCAAATCCCACACAAATATGGCACACTAGACTATGTCACATTTCCCAAAGAAGGATGCACAAACTAGTGGGAGAAGACATGTTTGACTTGTCAGACATAAATTCTCTACTTACTTGTGAGCTCTGTCTAAAAGGAAAAGTGACCAAGACTCCATTCGATGGAAACGTGGAACGTGCGCAAAGTCTATTGGATTTGATCCACACAGACATTTGTGGCCCGCTAAGTGTTAGCACAAAATATGGGCAATCCTACTTCATTACCTTTACTGATGACCATTCGAGGTATGAGTATTTTATTTGATAAAACACAAATCTGAAGCATTTGAAAGGTTCAAAGAATTCAGATCTGAAGTAGAAAAACAGCTAGAAATGAGTATTAAGACACTTCGATCTGATCGAAATGGTGAATACTTGAGTGCTGAATTTTTGGGTTATCTAAAAGAGAATGAGATTCTCTCACAGTGGACTCCACCAACAACACCACAATTGAATGGTGTTTCTGAACGTCGAAATCGAACCTTGTTTGACATGGTTCGATCCATGATGGGATTCACTGAATTGCCTACATCGTTTTGGGGCTTTGCGCTTGAAACTGCGGCAATGTTGTTGAATAATGTTCAAACTAAAGCAGTGGATAAAACACCATATGAGATATGGATGGGAAAACCTCCCAAGTATTCTTATATGAGAATATGGGGATGTCCTGCTTATGTGAAGCAAACAGTGGGAGACAAATTGGATAGTAGATCCACTTTGTGCTACTTTGGAGGATATCCAAAGAATTCTGTTGGATATTATTTCTATCATCCTAGTGAAGCAAAAGTGTTTGTTTCAAGAAATGCCACCTTTTTTGAAAAGGGAGTTTCTATTAGATAGAAAAGGCAATATGATAGAACTTGAAGAAATTCAAGATACTCCCTCAACTTTAGAAGTTGAACCTAATCCCCTAGAACCAGTAGTTGAAGTACAAGCTCCTAGAAGGTCTGATAGGGTTATTAGACCACCTGCAAGATATACGCTTCTTCATAAACAAGGCCCTGATGAGCATTGTGTTGGATGTGATCCAATGAATTTCAAAGAAGCAATATCTGATACTGATTCAACCAAATGGCTTGAAGTCATGCAGTCAGAAATGGAATCTATGTATTCAAACCAAGTATGGACATTGGTGGATCAACCTGAGGGAATTGTTCCCATAGGGTGCAAATGGATCTACAAAAGAAAGCTTGGGACGAATGGGAAGGTAGTGACCTTCAAAGTAAGACTGGTTGCAAAAGGTTATACTCAAAGGCATGTAGTTGACTATGAGGAAACTTTTTCACCAGTTGTTATGTTTAAGTCCATTAGAATACTACTAGCCATAGCATCATGGTATGACTATGAGATATGGCAAATGAATGTAAAGACTGCATTCCTCAATGGAGATATCAAAGAAGAAATTTATATGTCTCAACCTGAGGGATACACATCAGTAGGAAGTGAGCATAATGTATGCAAACTTCAGAGATCAATATATGATCTCAAGCAGGAGTCAAGGAGTTGGAACCTCAGATTTGATAGCACTATCAAAGAGTTTGGTTTTGCTAAGAATCCTGAGGAACCATGTGTGTACAAGTAAGTTAGTGGGAGTGCAGTGACATTCCTAGTACTTTATGTTGATGATATCCTGCTCATTGGGAATGATGTAGGATTACTGCAATCAACTAAAGTATGGTTAGCAAGTAAATTCTCCATGAAAGACATGGGTGAAGCATCCTATGTATTGAGAATACAAATCTATAGAGATAGATCAAAAGGATGCTAGGGGTAACCCAAGCGATTTATATCGATATCATTCTAAATAGATTCTCTATGGAAGAGTCCAAGAGAGGATACTTACTAATGTGTCATGGTATTACTCTATCTAAAGCTATGTGTCCCAAAACTGATGAAGAGATAGAGATGTTGACACGTATTCCATATGCGTCAGCTATTGGTAGTATCATGTATGGTATGATATCGACACGTCCTGATGTTGCTTACGCTTTGAGTGTTACAAGCAGATATCAGGCGAACCCTGGTCCAATAAATTGGAAGGCCGTGAAAGATATTCTTAAGTACTTGAGAAGGACTAAGAATTTGTTCGTGGTCTGTGGGGGTGGAGAATTGAAATTGGAAGGCTACACGGATTCTAGCTTCCAATGTGACGTAGATGATTCGAAATCGACCTTTGGTTTTGTATTCATGCTAAATGGTGCGGCTGTCTCTTGGAAAGGTTCCAAGCAAGACACCGTTGCGGATTCCACCACTGAAGCTGAATACATTGTTGCATCTGATGCAGCCAAAGAGGTAGTTTGGATGAGGAATTTTGTCCAAGTGTTGGGCGTTATTCCTAATGGAGTTGATCCAGTCCCGTTGTACTGGGACAACACTGGTGCCATTGCGCAAGCAAAGGAACCAAGGTCTCATCAGCGATCCAAACATGTACTGAGTAAGTTCCACATCATACGGGAGATAGTGGGAAGAGAAGACATATCAGTTGAAAGAGTCCCCTCTGCAGATAATGTTGCTGATCCACTTACAAAGCCCTTGCCAGGACCATTGTTTGAAAAGCATCGCGAAGCAATGGAATTAAGGGTAGTTGGCTCTAGGGCAAGTGGGAGATTGTTAGAGTAGATGCCCTGCAAGCCAACGGTTGGCTAGGGAATTTATTGTCTCAAGTGTAATAAACAGTCTTTATTTTAATATAATTTATTTTTTTAATGGTTTCGTGATACTTTATCTGTATACCCATGCAAGCAGCATAGATAAAGTCCTTGATTATGCTTTAATACAAATGAATCGTAATTCGATGTTGAAACTCATTTGTAAACACTGCATATTCTAAATTCATTCCTAGTCGATTCAGCCGCCTAAAACATGGATAAAGGTCGCTTGAGCTCGAGACTAGCATCTGTGATGTTGTGTACTGCGTTTCTTGGTAAGGGCATAGAGATTTCCAAACATACAGATGGGTAGTCATATGATGATTATACCGAACAACCCTCCCTCGGACTTTCCAAGTGGTTATCATTCATCGAGAGGATAAGTCCGTGGTTATGATTGTACACCATTAGTCCTTATGACCCGGGACAACACTGAGGCTCTATATGCTAGGGCTGTGCTTTGACTCGTTTACCGGCTCCAGGAGAGTCATCAGGTGGCGAGGTTGGGTACAGTCGCGACACATATAGGAGCCAGTGCATTGTAGTCGGGGATTCACCGCTCACCTACGGGTGTGGATATCCTGTGTGATCTAATGAAATAATAGTGCATGGAATCTCTGGCCAGAGTATGAGATGTACGTTAGAGAAAGAGTTCTCAAATAGTACACGCGATGCCACTATTATAGTTATCACATAGTTATCGAATTAATATGCAACCCTCGATGAACCAATGGTTGCAGATTCGATCGGGATATATGAGATGAAGGGACCGTACTATACGTTAATCATAATCTACTGGTTCTTGCAGGCACTATCAGTGATACCTAGGGGATCATGGGGCGATGCTACTAGACGCTCTTACCATGATCCGATGGGTGCAATCAGAAATGAGTTCTGACATTGTTAATCAAGGTGTTGATGAAAAGAATGGGGCTAACTAGGGTAAGCCCGAATAAAGGATTATGTCCTGAATCGCAAAGAGTTGTGAACCCACGGCTAGCTGTATCCCTGAACCATTGAGGGTCACACAAGTACTGGATTGTTTGTTCCCGTTGAGAGAATAAATTCAAGGAGTTGAATTTATATTATGATATAGTAAATTCAAGGAGTTGAATTTATGATAAATAAATTTTGAGAAAATTAATTCAAGGAGTTGAATTTATGATATAGTAAATTCAAGAAGTTGAATTTATGAAATTTGGAGAGAATAAATTCAAGGAGTTGAATTTATAAAATTTGATAATTTAATTTATTAAACTCAAAAGTTGGGTTTATTAAATATTAAATTTTGGAGGTGATAAATTCAAGGAGTTGAATTTATAATTTAAATATTAAATTCAAATGTTGAATTTATAATTGATTTAATTTATTAAACTCAAGAGTTGAGTTTATTAAATATTAAATTAAATATGATGGGAGATATGTTTAAATGGGATTGTAGGAATACAAGTCCAACATATTATATGATTAAAGTTCTTAATGGACTTTAATATAATTAATTAAACTAGTTTGACTAGTGCATTTAATTAACAAAGCCCATTGGATTTAATTAAGGAACCTAAATCCATAATTATGAAATTTAGGTTAAAAAATCCTTTTAGAATATAAAAAGGGTAGCCTCCACTATCTCAAAGGGAAATAGGATTTTCGAGATTTTCCATGATTTTAGATGCATTTAGAATCTTTAATTAACTTGATTAATGAGATTAATTAAGTTAAGAAAAGATTAGAAAAGATAATAATGATTTTTTTTTATTATGATAATGCATGGATTTCGGTGGTGACCTTTTGAGGAATTTAAAAGGAGATTTCGGCTCTTTACAATTCAAGGAAAGGGGTCTCTCGAAAACGACTTCTCAAAAATAAGAAAAATTCGGCTTGCGTCGTTTTTGTGTTCTATCTCTGCGCAAAATATCTTCCAAATTTTCTAGTGCAATTTGGAAGAGGATCAAACGATTCAGTCGTGGACCTAATTAGAAGGAAAGAAAGAAGTTCATTGAAGAAAGTTCGTTGGGATTCATGAAGAGCTAGATCTGTTATACCGGATCAGTTGGTGTCCAGTGATTTAATCACCAAAGGTATAACTTTTAAACTCCCTATGAATGTTTATTGTAAAATCATACAAGCGCCCAAACAAATCAAATTTTGATTGTCAAAATAAATAAAAATTTTAAAACTTCCGCTGCGTTTGAGCGTGTAGAAAACCGAGAACCAACAGAAACATCATGTAAAAAATTTCACGCAAGTTTCGTCGTGCAGTAGGTAGACGGACCAGTACACGGACCCTGACACGGGCTCCGTGCCTTTGCTCTTCCGGAGTGCCTTTTTCCAGAGTCTGCACAGACCCCTACACGGACCTAAGCACGGGGTCCGTGTCTCCCCTTTTCTATACACAAACTTTACAGTACCTACACGGACCTGGAGCCGGACCTGGGCACGGGGTCCGTGTACTTCATATTTTGGGAAAAATTATGGTATGCTTTGAGGTTTGAGTTCAAGGTTTAGTACAATGATTTACAAAGTCGAGCCATGGGAACTTTAGAACGTCCTAAGGAATTGATTTAACTCGTAAGGTGTGGGGACACGAGCTCTAACTCAGTTCTTTTCGGGATTAATCGGATCATT
This sequence comes from Primulina eburnea, assembly GCF_022965805.1. NCBI lineage: Eukaryota > Viridiplantae > Streptophyta > Magnoliopsida > Lamiales > Gesneriaceae > Primulina > Primulina eburnea. Next base: position 21,212,538 of record NC_133105.1, read on the forward strand.
GTTCAAAAATACGGGTCAAAATTTTGCTTTTAACATTAAATCAAATGTTTATAACTCAACCACAAGATATTTCTATATTTATTTCATTACAACAAACATAATATACATGTCTTGTTTTATCCATATTCTACAAACCAGTATTTAAATACAGTACATGTCAAAAGTACAACTACTAGTTCATCTGCTACGCCTGTGATCACCACGCTATGTCCATCTCTCATCTCTGTCGCGACCCAGATCCTGCCGCACCTGTTGTTATGCACACATACAGACATAACAACAGCCGGAAACTCCGGTGAGAACAAATCCCATTATAAAACATGTATGCATATTGATACATAATCATAAATCATTAATGAAAGCAATAACAATAGGCTCCATAGTCTATGAAACCAATCTATATAAGCATGCAATTCAAATCAAATCATGTCTTGACTCGACTCAACTCTAACTCTAGGGATCCCGGTATGAATAAGACGTCGTTGTCTGCCACCTACCCTCCCAATCGGGGTGACGGTACGCCTTATTCCTAGACTTCGGTCATGTCTGTATCGAATGTCTACAATTGGAGAAAGTCTGCTCCTATGCGTCGATACACCGAACGTCTAGAAGTTTGGAAAATCTGCCAATGACTCTCCTATCTTAAATGCATGAATATACATCTATAAATGCATCATCATATCAAAAGATTTGAATATAAATCTATAAACAAATCATAATCATATCCAAAGATAAACAACTATTCTAATATGTGATTTTGTTGGGAAACTCAAATTGAATCTCATTTGAGTTGTGTCTTCCCCAAACAAACATTGAATTATACCTTTCGTCGCACAATGTCTGTCGATGTCGAATTCTCGATGACGAATCTGTCAATATCAAATCTGAAATGGAAATGTTGATACATATTCTATCAATCTCTAATCTCAATCAACACATAACCAATTCAATACTTGACCTCGGTACCATTTGACGGCATAACGACGTAATTTCTCAATACCGGTCAATCCAACTCTCACATATATTAACAATTCATAAGTCTCAACTCATAATCATCATCATAAGCATATAATAGTACTCAAAATTTGCATAACTTAACTCTAAACATGATAGAAAATAGTTACAATGGCATACAACATCCGTTCTTCGATCCGGTTGCGTTTCTACGATGTCAATAATCTCATGAACATATAATTTCAATCATATCAATCTTTCCTCAACTTTTACATTTCAGAACATGTTGAAATTTAAAGATACTTACATCCCCTTGTAGCACTTGATGAGAGGATCTCAAAACCGAAATCGGATTTAAGTTTGGATGGTTGGTTATTACACAATCTAAATTCAAAAATGAGAGTAGCCTTGCACCTTTCTGGAAATACTCTCGGTTCTTGATACTACTTTCTGAAGGAAATGAAGACACATATCCTTATATTGCATGGCAAGGACAAGTGTTATTATTTTTCAAGCAACACGTTACACCGCAGGTGCGGTGCTTCTTAGACCGCAGGTGCGCTAAGCTCTCGGCAGTTCTTTTATATTTTCATAAACGTCGACCGTGGGTGCGGTCAGTTCTGTACCGCGGGTGCGGTCTGTCTTCACTTAAAATTTCCTACCCTACTGGCCATTCACCGCGGGTGCAGTATCTCATTAGCGCGGGTGCGGTGTCAATTGTTCAAAAAGCACACCCTACTGCCACTCAACCACGGGTGCGGTACAATACAGGGCGCGGGTGCAGTTTCTTTCTTCAAGCAGCACTTCATATTTTCATTTTATCTACATACAATCTAGGGCATTACATTTCTCCCCCTCTTAGATATAATTTCGTCCTCGAACTTGAAATCAATCGGTTAAAGCATGTAAGACAGCATTATAATCAAAAGCTGAATAAATATTACATCATGAGAATAACTCGGGATATCTCTGTCTCATATCTGCTTCTGTCTCCCAAGTCGCTTCCTCGATGCCATGACGACTCCACTCGACTTTCACTAGCGGAATAGTCTTCGTTCTGAGCTGTTTTTCTTTGCGATCTAGAATTTGCAATGGTCGCTCAACTTAACTCAAAGTCTGATCCAGCTCGGCTTCGTCAGGTTGAATGACATGAGAAATATCTGGCATATATGTACGCAACATCGATACATGAAAAACATCATGTATTCCAGATAAAGAAGGAGGAAGAGCCAGTCGATAGGCTCGATCGCCAATCTTTTCAAGAATCTCGTATGGACCAATGTATCTAGGAGACAACTTCTCGTGTTTGCCAAATCGGACAACGCCTCTGAAAGGGGAAATATTCAAGAATACTCTGTCTCCTGATTCAAATACTAATGGTCTACGTCTGATATTGGCATATTTGGCTTGTCTATCCTGTGTCGTCTTCATTCTCTTCTGAATTATCTTTACTTTCTCAGTCATTTCACGGATCATATCAGGCCCAAGTTCTGGTACCTCAGATATATCATCCCAATATAGAGGAGATCTGCAATTCTTGCCATATAATGCTTCAAACGGAGCCATCTCGATGCTCGTTTGATAGATGTTGTTGTACGAGAATTCACACAACGGTAGTGAATCTTGCCAACTAGTGCCAAAATCTAGCACTACGGCTCTCAACATATCCTCTAAAGTCTGAATAGTTTGCTCTGACTGTCCGTCTGTCTGAGGATGATAAGCAGTACTCAGGTGCAATGTCGTACCTAGAGCCTGCTGCAAACTGTGCCAGAAGTGTGAAGTGAATCGTGGATCCCGATCTGATACGATAGACTTTGGCACACCATACAATCTGACTACCTCTCTGACATATATCTCTGCCATCTGATCATGTCCGTACGTCATTATGTACGGAATAAAACAAGTTGATTTGGTCAATCTGTCGATAATGACCCAAATCGCATCACAGCCCCGGGATGAACGAGGTAACTTCGTCACGAAATCCATGGAAATGTGATCCCATTTCCAGTGAGGAATAGACTAACTCTGAAGTAAACCTCCGGGATTCTTTCTCTCGGCCTTCACCTGTTGGAAATTCAAGAACTTAGACACAAATTCGGCAATATCTGACTTCATTTGTTTCCACCAGAATTGTGCCTTTAGATTGTTGTACATCTTTCGGCCTCCAGGATGAATGGTAAACCGACTACAATGTGCTTCTGACAGAATCTGATGTCTCAAAGCTGAAACATATGGCACTACAAGACGGTTATTCACGTACAAAACATGATCATGTACCTGATATTCTGATAAATGCCCTGATCTGACCATCTGAATCGATTTCTGAACATTCGGATCAATTCTTTGGGCTTCTTTGATTCTTGAAATCAAATCTGGTTCAACTCGAATTGTATCAAGTCCTAGTGGTCTACTATTTGTGTCAAATGCTAATCCAGACAAACAGCAATCTTCAAATAAATTTGAGACACCTATCGTCGATAAGGATAGAGAACATACCTTTCGACTCAAAGCATCTGCTGCTACATTTGATTTCCCTGGATAGTATTTGATCTCGCAATCAAAATCTTTCAATAGATCCAACCATCTAAGTTGCCTCATATTCAATTCTGACTGAGAAAACATGTATTTCAGGCTTTTGTGATCAGAGTAGATCTCAAATTTCTCGCCATAAAGATAATGACGCCAGATCTTTAATGCAAAAACAATAGCCGCCAATTCAAGATCATGAATTGGGTATCGAGTCTCGTGTGACTTCAATTGTCTAGAGGCATATGCGATCACATGACCTCGCTGCATAAGAACACACCCCAGCCCTCTGTGAGATGCATCACAATATACAACGAAATCGCCAGTACCTGAAGGAATCATCAAGACAGGTGCACTAGTCAGCCTCTTCTTCAACTCTAGAAAGCTAGACTCACAATCCTCAGACCACACAAATGGCGCATTCTTCTGCGCAACTGGGTAATCGGCTTCGCAATGCTGGAGAAATCTTTAATGAATCGTCAATAATAACCTGCCAGACCCATGAAACTGCGTATCTCTGGCACCGAAGTCGGTCTCGGCCAATTGATAACAGCTTCAACTTTACTCGGATCCACAGAAATACCGTCTCCAGATATGATATGACCCAAGAAGACAACCTGTCTCAGCCAAAACTCACACTTTTACAATTTAGCAGACAATTGCTCATTTCTCAATGTTTGCAACACAATTCTCAAATGATTGGTATGCTCACTCAGATTCTTATAATGTACCAAAATATCATCAATAAAAACAATCACAAACTCATCCAAGTACCTCTGAAAGACATGGTTCATTAATCCCATAAACACCGCTGGAGCATTCGCTAAACCGAAAGGCATGACAATAAATTCCTAATGTCCATACCTCTTTCGAAACGCTGTCTTTAGTATATCTACATCTCGAAGTCTCAGCTGGTGATATCCGGATCTCAAATCAATCTTAGAATAAATAGATGATCCCTGCAACTGATCAAATAAATCATCAATGCGAGGCAAAGGATATTTGTTCTTCACGGTTGCCTTGTTCAATTGCCTGTAATCGATACACAATCGCATCGAACCATCTTTCTTTCGCACAAATAACACTGTTGTTCCCAAGGAGATACACTAGGTCTGATATATCCCTTGGCTAACAAATCTTCTAACTGCGCTTTCAATTCTTTCAACTCAATAGGTGCCATTCTATACGGAGCTCTCGAAATAGGAACGGTACCTGGCACAAGATCTATGCTGAAATCTACCTCTCGAACTGGAGGTAACCGTGGAATCTCGTCAGGAAATACATCTGTAAACTCCCGTACTACTGGCAAATCTGCCAATGCCGGGCTCGATTTCTGTAGATCTACAAAATAAACAAGGAACCCTTCTGCTCCTTTCTGCAACAATTTACTCATAGTCAGAGCAGACACTAAGGGAATCCCGGATCTGGAACCCTTACCGTTGAATTTCCATTCTTCTGTCATTTCAGGTCTGAATCTGAAAATCTTGTGAAAACAGTCTATGGTTGCTCTGTACTTAGTTAACATGTCCATCCCGACAATACAATCAAAATAAGATAAGCCAAGTACAACACAGTCTAAATCAATCTCATGCCCCTCAAACTGTAGTATACAATGTCTAACTGAAGTCACAGATATCAGACCACTTCCCAACGGAGAAGAAATAGACACTACAGTAGACAAGGACTCTACAGACAATGCATGTGTCAATGCAAAACGTTCTGATATTAATGTATGTGATGCACCTGTATCTATCAATACATATTCAGGATAACCGCAAAGAAAACAGTTACCTGCAATCACATCGTCTGGTGCATCTTGGGCTTGCTCCTCAGTCAATGCAAACACCTGATCCTGTTGTCTGGGAGGTTGGCTCACTGTCTGGCCACCTCTGGGACTGTGTAGGCGTGGGCTGGAATGAATACAGATGAAGCTTGCCTCTCGGGCTGAGTCACTGATGCTAATGACCCTGCACTCTGAAATCTCTGGGCACCTCTCTGGGGACAGACTCTGGCAAAATTTCCCTGTTGCTTACATATGTTACATCTGCCCATCAGTCCCCGACACTGCTCTGTGGCATGTCGTCCTCCACAAGTAGTGCAATACACACCTGTCACATCTGTACTCTGGTCAGGACCTCTTGTCGTGACCCGCTGGAGCTCGACGAACTGCTCCCTGCTCTCTTGAACTGCATACCCTTAGCTTTCAAAGAATCCTTCTTGCCACTACTACTTCTTCCACTATCAAATCGAGGAGGAGGTGGTGGAAACTGTGCGGCGGTCTGTGGCGGTCTCTGACTCTGAGCACTATAAGAAGCTCCTCGCTGCCTGATCAGGCCAGCCTCTGCCCCTTTTGCTAGGTTTAGTGCATCAGAAAAGGTATTGGGTCGTCCCGTGTTCACCAAGAAGAAAACTTGGCAACATACTCTTCTATGTTCCACTGCCCCTGTCTTAAGTTGGAAAATTCGGCCCCTTTGTCTTTTCGATACGACACTGGAAAGAAACGTTGATAAAATTCATCTTTAAATACTTTCCAGGTAGTATCAATACCTCTATGTTCCAATGCTCGTTTCGTTGTAAGCCACCAACTCTTGGCCACTTCTTGCAACTGATGCCCTATTAATTTCACTCTTTGTTCATCTGTATAGGCAAGAGATTCAAACAGCATCTCTATATCGTCTAGCCAGCTCTCGCAGTCCACTGCATTCTCCGTGCCCTTCAAGGTAGGTGGATGGAATGATTGAAACCTCTTCAACAAGGTCTCCATAGGTGCCGCAGTAACATACCTGACGTACTACCCTGTTCCGGCACTTGACCTGCAGCTGATTGTGGTATTCTTCTAGGCGGCATAATCTGATATTCAAACAGATTAGTACATAGTCTATACAAGCTGTCTCAGCCCTCCTCTGATCCAGAATTGGTTCTGATTCAGTCTTGACATTTATATGATGTAAATCAACTCAGATACAATACAACATATAATAGGGAAAGCAATAAATCATGCTAGCATATCAAAAGCAAAGAAGATGACTCGATCTACCCCGCTCATTCTATTCTATCTCAGTATAAAGAACCTACTGCTCTTATACCACCTGTTGTGGGGACCCGGGCTCTAACTCAGTTCTTTTCAGGATTAATCGGATCATTGTTAAAAAATACGGGTCAAAATTTTACTTTTAACATTAAATCAAAATTTTATAACTCAAGCACAAGATAGTTCTATATTTATTTCATTACAACAAACATAATATACATGTCTTGTTTTATCCATATTCTACAAACCAGTATTTAAATACAGTACATGTCAAAAGTACAACTACTACTTCATCTGCTGCGCCCGTGATCACCACGCTATGTCCATCTCTCATCTCTGTCGCTACCCAGATCCTGCCCCACCTGTTGTTATGCACACATACAGACATAACAACAGCCGGAAACTCCGGTGAGAACAAATCCCAGTATAAAACATGTATGAATGCCGATACATAATCATAAATCATGAATGAAAGCAATAACAATAGGCTCCATAGTCTATGAAACCAATCTATATAAGCATGCAATTAAAATCAAATCATGTCTTGACTCGACTCAACTCTAACTCTAGGGATCCCGGTATGAATAAGACGTCGCTGTCTGCCACCTACCCTGCCAATCGGGGTGACAGTGCGTCTTATTCCTAGACTTCGGTCATGTATGTATCGAATGTCTACAATCGGAGAAAGTCTGCTCCTATGCGTCGATACACCGAACGTCTAGAAGTTTGGCAAATCTGCCAATGACTCTCCTATCTTAAATGCATGAATATACATCTATAAATGCATCATCATATCAAAAGATTTGAATATAAATCTATAAACAAATCATAATCATATCCAAAGATAAACAACTATTCTATTATGTGATTTTGTTGGGAAACTCAAATTGAATCTCATTTGAGTTGTGTCTTCCCCAAACAAACATTGAATTATACCTTTCGTCGCACAATGTCTGTCGATGTCGAAGTCTCGATGACGAATCTGTCAATATCAAATCTGAAATGGAAATGTTGATACATATTCTATCAATCTCTAATCTCAATCAACACATAACCAATTCAATACTTGACCTCGGTACCATTTGACGACATAACGACGTAATCTCTCAATACCGGTCAATCCAACTCTCACATATTTCAACAATTCATAAGTCTCAACTCATAATCATCATCATAAGCATATGATAGTACTCAAAATCTGCATAACTCTAAACATGCTGTAAAATAGTAACAATGGCATACAACATAATAGTTACAATGGCATACAACATCCGTTCTTCGATCCGGTTGCGTATCTACGATGTCAATAATCTCAAGAACATATAATTTCAATCATATCAATCTTTCCTCAACTTTTACATTTCAGAACATGTTGAAATTTAAAGATACTTACATCCCCTTGTAGCACTTGATGAGAGGAGCTCAAAACCGAAATCAGATTTAAGTTTGGATGGTTGGTTATTACACAATCTAAATTCAAAAATGAGAGTAGCCTTGCACCTTTCTGGAAATACTCTCGGTTCTTGCTACTACTTTCTGAAGGAAATGAAGACACATATCCTTATATTGCATGGCAAGGACAAGTGCTATTATTTTTCAAGCAACACGTTATACCGCAGGTGCGGTGCTTATTATACCGCAGGTGCGCTAAGCTCTCGGCAGGTCTTTTAAATTTTCATAAACGTCGACCGCGGGTGCGGTCAGTTCTGCACCGCGGGTGCGGTATATCATTAGCGCGGGTGCGGTGTCAATTGTTCAAAAAGCACACACTATGGCCACTCAACCGCGGGTGCGGTACAATACAGGGCGTTGTGCGGTCTCTTTCTTCAAGCAACACTTCATCTTTTCATTTTATCTACATACAATCTAGGGCATTACATAAGGGAGCATGATTACTTACATCTAAGTTATGCGAGTTAAGCATGTTAAATCATGGTCGGTATGCGCAACAAGGTCCCGATCGAGGTCCAACGAATCCCTCAACGCCAAGTAAGTATGTGTGACGTGCAAAAAAATATTTTAAGTTTTTGAGGTATGCTAAATGTCTTGTGAACAAATTATGTTTATGATTGGAAAGCGTTAAATTATGAACGGGGACCAATCCGCCCGTTAAATTATGAACGGTTTAGATCGAGGTTGGAAAGCGTTAAATTATGAACGGGGACCAACCAGCCCGTTAAATTATGAACGGGGATCTCATGTATATGGCAGTGGATACGTCCCTGTTAGCCCAGTACTGTGGTTTGTCTGATCAGGCATTTATTATGTTATGGGTCACTTGCTTTGAAACATGACTCTACATAAAATGATGAAGTTATGTATGTTCTAGTATGCAGTATGTTTATGACAAGTTTTCACGTTATGGCACGTCTATGTTATGTACGTATGTTCAAGTTTTAGTATGAAATTCATGTTCAAGTCTGTATGTTCCATTTTAGAGTTGCATGCGGTTTTATTATGTAGTACTCGCTATTTCCCAGTTTATACGTGTTGAGTCTTTAGACTCACTAGACTTGATCGATGCAGGTGAGTATGTTGATGAGGAGACAGGAGGTGGCGACCAAGGGGCAGGCTTGGACTGAGCGAGAGGCTAACCCGAGGACCGCAATGTTTGTGTTTTTATGCAAATGTTAAATTACTCTGATTTCATGTTTTGAGGGAACACTTTTAGCAAACTTTTTGTGAGCAATTTTATTGTGGTTATTTTGAACAACCACGTCTTATGGGGGACTTGGTTGAGATATTTTATGGCAAACTTTGAATGTTATTTTATGTTTAAAAAAATTTTTAAATTTTTCCGCAAATTTTGAGTATGAAAAGTATGGTACATTACATATCAGACTTGAGTTCTGACGTTCTTGTTATCAAGGAGTTGATAAGTAAGATTGGAGCAATTGGGGTATGCTCATATAAGGACATGTTTAGTCCGAATCACATGGAGATGTGAACCCACGGCTAGTTGTATCAATGAACCATTGAGGGTCACACAAGTGCTAACTTTTTAGATCCCGTTGAGAAGTAAAATAGTTCAATGTGTTGAACGGCTTATAAATGAGTTTATAAGCGTAAGGAAAAATAGAAGTATGACTTCTATAAGGAGAATGCAACTTTTAATTTGAGGAAGTGTTCCTAAATTAAAAGTTGGCCATACAAATAATGTATTTGAAAATTGTGATTTTCAAAAACATTATTATGGACTAAATTAAATTAATTCAAGTGTTGGATTAATTAAACAACATTGTGCCTTGTAGAGTCCAATTAGAAATAATTATTAAACTAGTGGGCTTGAGTAAAATCAAGTGATGGTTATATGGTCTCAAATTTGTTTGGGACATTTAAATTAAAAGTCCATGGGCCTTGTAATTGTTAAAAGCACAAATAGAATGTGCATGGGGAGGTGAAGAGTTGGGAGGCAAATTTTTCCATGTCCAAGGCATGGCATGCTTTTGGGACAACACAACTTTTTCACACACCAAGAAAAGTCTCCCCTTCACTCCACACATGCCATGGCCGAAATTTTGATGATTTTTTCTCTCCATTTTTGCTTCTTCAATTGTTGATGAAAGCACATACTTCTCAAAGAAAAATGCTCTAATTTTTCTAGTGCAAAATTAGAGTGGATCTACCTTGTTAGTGGAGGACCTAATTTGAAGAAAGAAGTCCAAAAGAAAGGTGAAGCTTGTAGATTGTCATCCTTGAAGAGCTTATTTGTTTATCAACTAAGTTGGAGCCATTACATCAATCTTTTAAGATTGATAGGTATATTTTTCTAAACACCCTATGAATGTCATATTGTGTTTTTTATTTGCTACACACTATGGTTGAGGTGTTCGGTTTTCTTGCTAAAAATTAAATTTTTGAAACTTCTGTTGCGCAACCGGCACCTTAATCGATCCCCTTTCAAACACACCCAGCTTAGGACTTACCCATTGCCTAACAGAACTAGACTGAAGGCATGCATGACCTTCCAGCCAACACTTGTTTAACGTCTATGTGTCAAAGAATACATACACAAGTTTTATGTCTTGTGCAAGATGGTATATGAGTGGAGGTGAGTGTGTGAGATCTTATATTTGAAAGAAACCCGAAAGGTGTTCTCACACACTAAGGGAAATAAGATTCTACACTAAGCTGATATAACTTTGTAGTGTTCCCTCGACTGGGCTGATCGCTTCTTTGTAAGCTGATATGCAATAAGCGTGCCCTTTATTTTCTCTTGTTTTTCACCTCTCGTTCATATTTTTGTTGATGGTCTTGGTCTGTATTTATAGCAGTAATGCGACTGTACATCAAGACTCATCACATGTGATCGTTGCAGCTTGAATGCGTTCCTTAAAATTCGTGTCTCGACTTTTCCGATAGCCATTCTTGAACATTTTGTCTTTAAGCTTTGCTGCAATGTCCATTATTATAATATTGATATTACAGATTGTTGCAACTCTGACCGGTTTTAATAAAATAGCAGCGGAATATAAAATTTTCTTTAAAAGAAAGAAGGATTTAAAATACATTCCAATATATAATCAAAAGTATATACATGATCAATAAAATTATGCAACAAAATACAAAATATCATTTTTCTGATCATGTCCAAAATGCTATCAAAATATCATCTTCCTTCCTTCTCTTATGCATATGACTCTGGTCCCAATCAACGTCCTGGCTCGTCGCTCTTATCTTCATCACATGAAATAACTGAAATGAGTATAAAACTCAGCAAGTGGAACTCTTACATAGCAATGAATACATAGCATACTTTGAAAAACATAACTTTGAATACATTAAATACCATCAACTCTGAAACATAAATATCATAGCATGAATAACAATAACGATGGTATTTCTCTTTTCTATGATGGAATGATATCTAGATAGTATCTCTGTCTCTGTACCTATATCCCATCGATATGAATCGATACTCAGTTGGGATATAAGCCTATGGTCGTTGATCAACTAATTGCATGCAATCTCTGACTGTGTATCTATCAATCCAATAAATCATTTGAACTCTCTTTTAGGCATTAAACTAAACACTTTGCATACTCTTTTCTTTTGTATTACCTTTTACATAATTGAGACATAAAATGCCTCTAATATACAACAAAGTGTATTAATACAATGCATGAATCAAATGGAAGGGAATAACATGTTAAAACCATTGAAACACAATACATATATTATCATGAGAGCACAAGGAAATGAATTCCACTTACAACCAACAAGAAGCTTGATTCTAATCTCTTGGTACACTTCCTACAACAATAAACCATATATTGCACCATCAATAACCCAATAATCAAACAACCATACCAATAAATCCATAAAACCAACACTATTAACAAACCCATAATTCTCCCAACACCAAAACACAAGAATAAACTACACCACAAGCTTACCTTAGCTCCTTGAACACAAAAATGACTTGTTCACCCTTCAAAAATCCAACAAGAAGCTAGAATCAAAGGAAAAAAATGAAAGAAAATGGAACCCTAACCTCCCCTTGAGAGAAGAACCGAGAGAATGGGAAAGTAATGAGGGAAAAAGAAGCCAACTCTTGCATTTAATCACTTAAAACCGTAAAACATGCTTACAATGTTCATACACCGCGGGTGCGATAAGCCTTGGACGGCGGGTGCGCTGCGTGTACTGAACCACATCCAAAAATCCGAAAGTGACGACCGCAGGTGCGCTAAGTTCTTACCGCGGGTGCGCTCTGCTTACTGGAATTCAACCAAAAATCTGAAGCAAGCGACCGCGGGTGCGATACCTTTCGAACGCGGGTGCGTTATGGTCTTTGCCCAAACACCGCGGGTGAGGTGGCCAACTGACCGCGGGTGCGGTCACCTCTGTAGCCAACAACAAACTTTTGCAACTAAAATCGAATCGCAACGTCACTTCTCTTCACAATCTGACAACACTCCCAACAAGAAAGTTGAACCTCTATAACTTATCTAAACACCCCAATTGGCCTCATACAAATTGGCTCAACATACTAATTACCATGAATTAAACCACAACGATGCTACAATAAAACCATACATCATCTAATATCAACAATACTATAAACCATAAATCGCAACTCTTAACATCAAAACTATACTTAAAATTAACCAAATAGTCAATAAACATATGAAATCTTAAACCATACCGTTCACCAGGCTCGGCTATTACAATCTCCAATCCTTACAGGAATTTCGTCCTCGAAATTGACGTCACTGCGCAAACAACTCATGATACTTCTCTTTCATTTCATTCTCTGGTTCTCACGTGGCTTCTTCAATCAAATGAATCCTCCAAAGGACTTTAACAATTCCGATCTCTTTGTTTCTCAACACTTTAACTTTGCGATCTAGAATCTGAACTGGAATCTCTTGGTACGTCAAATTCGGCGTCAAATCCAATGGCTCGTGACGAAGAACATGTGAAGGATTCGCAATATACTTCCTGAGCATGGAGACATGAAAAACATTATGAACTCTGTCAAGATCTGGCGGTATGGCTAACCTGTAAGCTCGATCACCGACTCTATCCAAGATCTCAAATGGGCCAATAAATCTCGGAGTCAACTTTCCCTTCTTGCCAAACCGCATCACACCCTTAAGAGGTGCAATCTTCAAAAACAGGTGATCGCCAACCTCAAACTGCAACGGCCTACGACGCACATCAGCATAACTCTTCTGTCTTGACTGCGTTGTCTTCATTCTCTCTCGAATAACAGCAACAACATCAGCTGTCTGTTGGACCAACTCTGGACCCAACATCTTCCTCTCACCAATCTCATCCTAATACAAGGGAGATCTACACTTTCTGCCATAAAGTGCTTCATACGGTGCCATGCCAATCGTCGCTTGGTAGCTATTATTGTACGTGAACTCAACAAGAGGCAATTTGGAATCCCAACTACCAAGATAATCGATAGTTCAAGCTCTGAGCATATCCTCTAAAATCTGAATAAATCTCTCTGATTGACCGTCACTCTGGGGGTGATAAGCTGTACTGAATGCTAACCGTGTACCCATAGCTCTGTGCAAACTCTTCCAAAACTCTGAAGTAAATCTATGGTCACGATCAGACACAATCGACACAAGAACACCATGAAGTCTAACAATCTCAGCTATGTACTCTTCGGCATACTGGTTCATGTAATACGTCGTCTTGACTGGAAGAAAATGCGCTGACTTGGTCAACCGATCAACAATAACCCAAATAGAGTTAAAACCTTTCTGCATTCTGGGAAGACCAGTCACAAATTCCATCGTAATATGCTCCCATTTCCATTGAGGAATCGGCAATGATAGCAATGTCCCAGTAGGTCTCTTGTGCTCGATTTTCACCTGCTGACAAGTTAGGCACTGAGAAATAAACATGTCAATATCCTTCTTCATACCTGACCACCAATAGAGTCTACGAAGATCCTGATACATCTTGGTGCTGCCTGGATGTATCGAGTATGGCGCGGTATGTGCCTCTGTCAAGACGTCTTGCCGAATATCATCACCAACAGGAATGCAAATACGGCCTCTGAATGTCACCAAACCATCTCCATTCGTCCCAAATTCTGAATTACCTCTCTCCTCTTCTTTGGCTCTCAACTCTGTCAACTGTAAATCATTGACCTGCTCTCTACCGATCATGTCCAGCAATGTAGCTCGAATGACCAACGCTGAAAAGCGAGCAATGGTTCCTGGGACTACCAAAGCTATCTCCTCTCGTTGCAAGTCTAACAACGGCTGCTGAATCATAGCACTCAAATAAGAACTCGACTTACGGCTCAATGCATCTGCTACAACATTCGCTTTCCCTGGTTGATAACTAATCGTCATATCATAGTCTTTGACAAGCTCTAACCACCGTCTCTGACGCATATTGAATTCTTTCTGAGAAAACAAGTACTTTAAAATCTTGTGGTCCGTGAAAATTTCACACTTTTTCCATATAAGTAATGTCTCCAGATTTTCAGGGCGAAAACCACAGCTGCTAGCTCCAGATCATTCATAGGATAATTCTTCTCGTATTCCTTCAACTGGCGAGAAGCATAAGCTATAACCTTTCCACGTTGCATCAGTACTGCACCGAGGCCTTTCTTTGATGCATCAATATAAACAACAAAATCCTCTGAACCACTGGGCAATGCAAGTACAAGAGCTGTCGTCCAATTATCTTTCAACTCTTGAAATCCACTTTGGCAATCATTGGACCACTCAAACTTCACAGTCTTCCTCGTCAGATTGGTTAATGACAGGGCAATCTTAGAAAAGTCTGCAATAAAAAAACGATAATAGCCCGCCAAACCGAGAAAACTGCGTACCTCTGGTACATTGGTACGGATAGGCCACTTATATATTGCCTCGAGACAACATTTTCACTGGATCAACAGCTATACCATCCTTCGAGACAACATGGCCTAAGAAAGAAATCTGCTCCAACCAGAAATCACATTTCTTCAACTTAGCATACAACCTCTTCTCTCTCAGCAACTGAAGAACAAATCTGAGATGCTCTGCATGATGCTCTATGGTCTTGGAATAAATCAATATGTCATCGATGAAAACAATGACAAAGCTATCCAAATACAGCTTGAACACTCGGTTCATAAGATCCATGAATACTGAAGGAGCATTAGTCAGACCGAAAGACATCACAAGAAATTCATAATGACCATACCTGGTCCGGAACGCCGTCTTAGGGATATCAGACTCCCTAACCTTCAACTGATAATAGCCAGATCGCAGATCAATCTTCGAAAACATTGTAGCCCATACAGTTGATCAAAAAGATCGTATATTCGCGGCAACGGATATTTATTCGTTATAGTCACTTTGTTGATCTCTCTATAATCAATGCAAAGCCGCAAAGACCCATCTTTCTTCTTGACAAAAAGAACCAGAGCTCCCCAAGGCAAAGAACTAGGCCGAATAAAACCTTTACCTAAAAGATCCTGCAACTGCGTCTTCAACTCTTTCATCTCTGTAGGGGCCATTCTATACGGAGCCTTAGAAATAGGAACCGCACCAGGAACTAGATCAATCACAAACTCTACATTTCTGTCTGACGGTAAACCCGGAACATCATCCTCAAATACATCAGGGAACTCTCTCACAACATCAATATCATCAATATTCAACTTAACCATTCTATCCATATCAACAATTGAGGCCAAAAACCCATCACAACCTCTAAACAACAACTTCTTAGCCTCAAGACATGAAATAAAAGGAAGGACCAGCGAAGTAGCTGCACTGGTGAGCATACCTTCCTTATTGCCATCATCTGCAAATTTGTAATGCCCGAGAATTAATTATTATAATCAGACGTTGATTAATTGACATGATTGAGGTCATACGAATTTGAATAAAGAAGCCGGGCCATTACGAGACCAGTCTGGGCAAAGCAAGTTAGTTATTCAACTTTTGGACAGAAATAGTGGCGCCCGAGCGGCAGATGATGACCGCCCGAGCGCCAATGTTCATCAAGGAGAGTGTTCGGGCAGAAGGTGTGGCGCCCGGGCGGTAATTTAGGACCGCCCGAGCGCCAATGCATAGTATGTGCAGACAGAACGCCTCGCGCCCGGGCGGCAGATCTTGACCGCCCGAGCGCCGAGTGCGCGCCCGAGCGGTATTGTTTAACCGCTCGAGCGCCACTTAAGTTTTGTGAAAGGAAGCCACGTTTCAATTTCATGCAAGATTGATATATATAAACGTTTGGTTTCCCTCAGAAGCTATCATCAAGAGCCAAGGATTTCCTCTAAGAATCCTTACGCCTTTTCATTCGTAGATTTGTGGTTTCTACAAAATCCGTCCGTTTGATTTTGAGTCCGACTTCAGTATTGTGTTCTTATCAACACAGGCTACAACTGGACGTAAGTTTTGTTACGTTTAGACAAGATTTGAATTTATGATATTGTCAGAATTGAATATGATTCAGATATGGTGTTTCTGCTACCGTAGACATTATAGAATTGAAGTCAGATTAAAGAACAGACCGTTTCTGTAATTGTTATGATTTTTGAAAGATATTGACTGAGATTCTATATCAGAATTGTGTTAATATTCAGAGTACGAATTGTATTGACACAGATTATGAGTTCCAGTATTATATTGTGATGTTCAGAATTGACGGGGTTATTCAAATTATGTTGTTATGCCGTCAAAACATCAGTTGATTTAGATTGATCAGATTCAGATATGATTTCGATTAGATTGTGATATTATTGATATGACTCGGATTGTATCTTGCTCAGATATTGATCAGATTGTATACTGATTTGAGTATTGATCAGAACAGATTGTGTATTGAGTTATTCGCTGACACAGCGTATTCGATATTGTCATTTCAGATTTGATATGGACAGAGTTGAATACCAGACTTCGTCTTCGTCAGACCAGGACGACAAAGGTATAATTCATGTGATATCTGGGAAGATATAACTCAAATCAGATCTCATTTGAGTTTCCCAATAAAATCACATACTTGATTATTGTTTATCTTCTGATATGATTATGATTTTTTTATAGAATTTATATTCAAATCTTTTGAAATAAGCATGCTTTGTTTACAGATTGTTATACATTGCATTTAAGATAGGAAAGTCTTGACAGCTCAGTCAGACTTCTAGACGTTCGGTGTATCTCAGCTTAGGAGCAGCCCTGACTCCTATTTCAGCCGTTGATACAGCTCAGACCAAAGTCTAGGAATAAGACGTACAGTCACCCCGATTGGGAGGGTAGGTGACAGCCATTGACGTCTTATTCACACCGGGATCCCTAGAGTTATAGTTGAGTCGAGTCTAGACATGATTTGACTAGAACTGCATGTGTAGAAATGTGGTTTCATAGATTATGAAACCCATGTTTAGTGCTTTCAGACATGATAGCTTGTGTTTATATGATTTGATATAGATTGCATGTTTATCTGAATTCAGTTGCATGCTTATTTTGAGTAGATTTCATAGATTATGAAATCTATTGCTTTGAATATATTCATGATAACATGTTTTATGATTTAGATTGTTTATATACATGCTTACCATGTTTTATACTGGGATTTATTCTCACCGGAGTTATCCGGCTGTTGTCTTGTTTTGTATGTGTGCATGACAATAGGTGGGGCTGGATCAGGGTCAAGATGAGAAAGAGGCTGGACTAGATAGCGTGGTGATTCTGGACTTACTGTAGATTTGGTTTTATTACTTGAACTTAGTAACTAAACCTTAGACTGAGGTTGTACAGTATTGTACTTTTCTACTGAATTGTAGTTGTTATACAGAGATGTATATTATTTAGATTCCATTACCTTCCGCATTTACATTCTAAAAAGAAAAATTTTTAGACCCTGTTTATCAGAACTGATAATTAAATCCCAACGATGATTAAGAAGATGATTAGCGTCCGGGTCCCCACAACAGGTGGTATCAGAGCGATAGATCCTTTAGATTGAGATAGTCAGAGTTGATAGATCTTTTAGACTGAGATAGTAGAGAATGAGCGGGTAGATTGAACTTTCTTCCTTGCATGTGATTGCTAGCATGAGAGTTATTATAATGTTGAATTACATTATGGGTGCTAGCATGATTTACTGTTTTCCCTATTACATGTTGTTTGTATCTGAGTTGATTGCAGCATGTAATTGTTAAGCCTGAATCAGAACCGAGTCTGGATCAGAGGTATATGATCAGAGGAGGGCTGAGACAGATTGTATAGATTATGTACTAATCTGTTTGATTATCAGATATACCGCCTCGAAGAATTTCAGAGAAGGGCAGTACTTCGTCTGAACAGAGAGATGTATCAGAAACTCAGTTAGAAGAAAAGATGAAAGAATTTGAGTTATTACAGCCGCCGGTTCTGAATGGTACCGAGACATCTGAAGATTTTCAGAACTGGTTTGATGATATAGAAATCTTGTTTGATTTACTTGACTGTACAGATGAACATAGGGTTAAAATGGTGCCTTATCAGTTACGAGAAGCCGCCAGGAGTTGGTGGATTACCAGTAGAAGAATGTGGGCACAGAGAGGTACAGTGATGTCGTGGGAAATATTCAGAACTGAATTCTATCGAAGATTTTTCTCAGCTTCGTACCGAGAGGACAAGAAATTAGAGTTTGAGAATTTGAGCCAAGGGCAGCTGAATATTGACCAATATATTGCTAAATTCTCGACTCTAATGCGTTTTGCTCCTCAGATAGCTGGAAATGATGAAGCTATAGTAAATCAGTTCATCAGAGGGTTGAATTCGGAGGTAGTTGCATTTATGAATTTGCAGCGACCTTATCATTTTGCTGATATCTTGAGTAGAGCAAAGAGAGCGGAGATGAGTCTGATTAGACAATTGACAAGGTTGTGTGTGAAGCCACTTCAGACACAGCAATCCCCTCTTCGATATGATCACGGCAGTACGAGTGGGAAGCAAGATTTGCTGAAAGCTCGAAAGAAGCTATTCAAGAAGTTGGGAAGTGGTTCCTCTAGCTCCAGTGGTTCTAGTCCGAGTTATACTGGAGTATATTGCAGGACTTGCGGAGGGAGACATCCCACCGAGCAATGCCAGGGAGTGACTGGTAGATGCAATATTTGTGGACAGGTGGGACACTTTGCTAAAGTCTGTCCCCAGAAGCATTCCCGAAGATTGTAGGGAACAGAGTTCAATTGAAAACACAAATCCAGAATTTACAACAGGTACTATTTTTTATGATTCTATTGCATATGTATTGATATATACTAATGCATTTGTTAAGAATATCTTTGACTGAGTTGCACGAAGATATGCTGTATCTGTTGGGTTGTATGTGCCGTAGTAGTGATGTCCTTGCTTGTTGAGGAAATGTTGATATCAGAGATTTTTGTATATATTGTATACTACAGTAAAATGAGAATGAAATAGAGATAGATTATAATGTACTTGTGTTTTCTGATTTGAATGCATTATTGATATGTATATGCTGAACAAGTACAGACATATTGTAGAATTTGTCCAGAAATGGTAAAAGTCAGACCAAAGACGACTGATCAGTGTAGATACCACGATAAGGATTCTAGATTTAGAATTCCTTTGATATCTGTATTGTATATGACTCGATTACTACAGAAAGGAGCAGATTGCATCCTTATGTATTCAGTAGACCTACTGAAATCGAGCCTAGCATTGGCAGATTTGCCAATGATGTATGAGTTGGCTGATGTTTGCCTAGATAAGATTTCAGATTTGCTTTATATCAGAAAGATAGATTTCAGAATTGAATTCAGATCAGATACTGATTGTTGTTTTAGATTCAGTACAGAATGATATTGAATGTACAGAATGATACAGAATGAATTGAGAGATCAGTAGAAGAGTACTGACCAGGAGTTACATTTGAGTTGGTGTTCCTCTTTGGCATGTGTCAGTATATTCAGAGATGTTCTGATGATTCTATGCTTATTATATCTATGAGATTTTGATATAATTGCAGCATCTGACTGATTGAATCGAATATCTGAAGATTGTATTGGACATTCTGAGAACTGGGATGATTGTATACAGAAATTATTCAGATAAGAATCCCGCTTGAAACAGATTGTATTCAGAATATGCGTTATCTGAAGTTAGTATACCAATTGATTTCGATACCGTTGAGATTTCGATCAGTGACTGATAAGTACTGATATCAGAAAGACCAGAAAGTTCAGAGATGTCAGAATTGTCAGAGATATATTTTGTCTGATTTGGCACATTATTTTATTCGACTGTTGCTTTATATCTGCTGAGTATTGTAATTGTTCTAAATCAGTATTTGAGACATCTTATGTTGTTTTGGAGAGCATATTTTATTTGCAGATAAGATATATCAGTTGATCAGAATGACATGAAGATATTTATCTGAAATCCTTGTTTTATGAGTTCACTGAACTCACTAGATCTGTATAGGATATTGATATTTCATTTCTGATTTGATATTACTGTGTTTGAATCCGTATATGCTACAGATTATTGTGAACCAGCGAGAGTATATACAGTTTCAACAGAATCAGAGTTGAATTCAAGAGTTACAGTAATTCAAGAATGTGATCAGAATGTTCAGAACTTGTTTGTTATAATCAGAGCCGAATAACATATATGTGATTCTGTGTTTTGTATGAGACTGATTATCTTGTGATGTTAGAATGTTTCAGAATTGTATAACAGAATTGATATCGATAGTCAGAGCCAAATATCAGGTAGGTATTTCTCCTTTAAATTATGTTATTAACTGATTTGTTTATGTCAGTAGTTCGAAGTTGAAATCACAGATAATGTCAGAAATGCGTTGTAGGACTTCAGTTGTCATATTTGTGACTGAGAATGTATGATATTTGAACAGACAGTTTTGATATAGACAGATTAAGTCAGTTGTGACAGATTTGTACTGAAATTTTTGGAAGAAATTGTACTAAATTGTACGAATTGTCAACAAATGAAGACATAAATCAGAAGATTATTACAGATGTGTATGTTTCTGAATAGAAATGGGAGTGCATTTCTATGGCTTTCGTAATGAAATTACCGCCATTTTCTCCAGATTGAAATATGATA
Organism: Primulina eburnea; assembly: GCF_022965805.1. NCBI lineage: Eukaryota > Viridiplantae > Streptophyta > Magnoliopsida > Lamiales > Gesneriaceae > Primulina > Primulina eburnea. Next base: position 21,233,595 of record NC_133105.1, read on the forward strand.
TGATTGTGATTGACAGATTGTTCAATCTATATCTATCAGTTTGTACAAGATGATGTACAAACATGACCGAATGACACAGATTGATGTTAGAGACGTGGTCAGAAAGATCAGAATGCCACAGTAGAATATATCAGATTGTGATTTTTGATTGATTGTGTACCTGTGACAGAATATATCATGAACTTTCTTTTAGATTCTTCACAGATTGACAGACTGTCAGAATATTTTATCCCGATATTGGAAGATTTTGGTAGAATTATAGAGTGCTGGATGTTAGCACTAATGGATATGATTTAATATCACTGCGTGATAATAGCTATCAGTTTATCAGATGGGTAATGAGATAGTTATAAACAGATTTGATAACAGCTGATGGTACAGATAGGTGATGAGCTGTAGATGGGATATACGGATGTTGTATAACCAACATAGCAAGATTGATTCTGTCAGAATTTAAGAAGTATTATGATATTATACTTCATGAAGTCTTATTCCAGATTTGGAATCAGAGGTTGATACAAGGAAAAGATTTCAGAATGGATTCATTGAGATGAAAGTTTGATTTAAACTCTGTTAATCATTTCTTCCAATATATCTGAAATGATTGTTTGCTAGTTCGAGGACGAACTTAGATCTAGAGGGGGAGAAATGTAATGCCCGAGAATTAATTATTATAATCAGACGTTGATTAATTGACATGATTGAGGTCATACGAATTTGAATAAAGAAGCCGGGCCATTACGAGACCAGTCTGGGCAAAGCAAGTTAGTTATTCAACTTTTGGACAGAAATAGTGACGCCCGAGCGGCAGATGATGACCGCCCGAGCGCCAATGTTCATCAAGGAGAGTGTTCGGGCAGAAGGTGTGGCGCCCGGGCGGTAATTTAGGACCGCCCGAGCGCCAATGCATAGTATGTGCAGACAGAACGCCTCGCGCCCGGGCGGCAGATCTTGACCGCCCGAGCGCCGAGTGCGCGCCCGAGCGGTATTGTTTAACCGCTCGAGCGCCACTTAAGTTTTGTGAAAGGAAGCCACGTTTCAATTTCATGCAAGATTGATATATATAAACGTTTGGTTTCCCTCAGAAGCTATCATCAAGAGCCAAGGATTTCCTCTAAGAATCCTTACGCCTTTTCATTCGTAGATTTGTGGTTTCTACAAAATCCGTCCGTTTGATTTTGAATCCGACTTCAGTATTGTGTTCCTATCAACACAGGCTACAACTGGACGTAAGTTTTGTTACGTTTAGACAAGATTTGAATTTATGATATTGTCAGAATTGAATATGATTCAGATATGGTGTTTCTGCTACCGTAGACATTATAGAATTGAAGTCAGATTAAAGAACAGACCGTTTCTGTAATTGTTATGATTTTTGAAAGATATTGACTGAGATTCTATATCAGAATTGTGTTAATATTCAGAGTACGAATTGTATTGACACAGATTATGAGTTCCAGTATTATATTGTGATGTTCAGAATTGACGGGGTTATTCAGATTATGTTGTTATGCCGTCAAAACATCAGTTGATTTAGATTGATCAGATTCAGATATGATTTCGATTAGATTGTGATATTATTGATATGACTCGGATTGTATCTTGCTCAGATATTGATCAGATTGTATACTGATTTGAGTATTGATTAGAACAGATTGTGTATTGAGTTATTCGCTGACACAGCGTATTCGATATTGTCATTTCAGATTTGATATGGACAGAGTTGAATACCAGACTTCGTCTTCGTCAGACCAGGACGACAAAGGTATAATTCATGTGATATCTGGGAAGATATAACTCAAATCAGATCTCATTTGAGTTTCCCAATAAAATCACATACTTGATTATTGTTTATCTTCTGATATGATTATGATTTTTTTATAGAATTTATATTCAAATCTTTTGAAATAAGCATGCTTTGTTTACAGATTGTTATACATTGCATTTAAGATAGGAAAGTCTTGACAGCTCAGTCAGACTTCTAGACGTTCGGTGTATCTCAGCTTAGGAGCAGCCCTGACTCCTATTTCAGCCGTTGATACAGCTCAGACCGAAGTCTAGGAATAAGACGTACAGTCACCCCGATTGGGAGGGTAGGTGACAGCCATTGACGTCTTATTCACACCGGGATCCCTAGAGTTATAGTTGAGTCGAGTCTAGACATGATTTGACTAGAACTGCATGTGTAGAAATGTGGTTTCATAGATTATGAAACCCATGTTTAGTGCTTTCAGACATGATAGCTTGTGTTTATATGATTTGATATAGATTGCATGTTTATCTGAATTCAGTTGCATGCTTATTTTGAGTAGATTTCATAGATTATGAAATCTATTGCTTTGAATATATTCATGATAGCATGTTTTATGATTTAGATTGTTTATATACATGCTTACCATGTTTTATACTGGGATTTATTCTCACCGGAGTTATCCGGCTGTTGTCTTGTTTTGTATGTGTGCATGACAACAGGTGGGGCTGGATCAGGGTCAAGATGAGAAAGAGGCTGGACTAGATAGCGTGGTGATTCCGGACTTACTGTAGATTTGGTTTTATTACTTGAACTTAGTAACTAAACCTTTGACTGAGGTTGTACAATATTGTACTTTTCTACTGAATTGTAGTTGTTATACAGAGATGTATATTATTTAGATTCCATTACCTTCCGTATTTACATTCTAAAAAGAAAAATTTTTAGACCCTGTTTATCAGAACTGATAATTAAATCCCAACGATGATTAAGAAGATGATTAGCGTCCGGGTCCCCACAAAATTTCACCGTCTTAGCAACTCAATCAATCACTGCACGATAGGTTGATAGCCAATCCATGCAAAGTATAATATCAAACGCAACCATCGGAATAACAATCAAATCGGCATAAACCACTCTCTCATCAATTTGAACAGAGTACAGAAACACAATAGATGTCGGACACAACACATCCCCAGAAGACAATACAACATTAAACTGGAGGGGAAGAACAGAAGGAAATAAACCCAAAGATCTCAAAAATAGTTCAGACATACAAGAATGAGTAGCACCTGTATCAATTAATGTCGTAGCTACTCTGCCTGAAATTAAAATAGTGCTAGAGATCACAGAAGAATCATGGTTTATACCTTCCTTCGTCATGGTGAAGATGCGAGCCTGCACCTTCTCTTTACTCGATCCTCAGGGACAGTCCTTGGCAATATGTCCTGTCGTACCACATCGGTAACAAGTATGAGTACCAAATCTGCACTCTCCCTTATGATGCCTACTGCACTTGGGACACAACTGCTTCTCTGGATCAAATGGAACTGCCGGTGCTTTAGAACTCGATTCCATCTTGCCTTTCCCTTTAAAACTTCCGTTTCCTCTTTAGCTCGAACCCTGACCCCTTTGAGCAATAGACTGCTGCCTCGCCTGTCTCTCTCTGGCAATGTATTTTTCGTCTTGCTCGGCTAACAAGGCTTTATCCACAATCTCTTTATATGTCATCGCCTTAGACATATTGATGTCCCTGCTGATCTCTGCTCGAAGGCCTCTAATAAAGTGAGCACCCTTGTCTTTGTCATTGGAGGCAATATACGGGGCAAACAGACAGCCCTCCTCGAATTTCAGAATATACTCATCAACATTCATACCTCCTTGACGAAGCTCTAAAAACTCAGTCACCTTCCGAGCTCGAAGTGCATCTGGGAAGTACTTGTCATAGAAAAGATAAGTAAAATATTGCCACTTCAATGCTGGTACATCAACACCTACCTTGGTATCATTCCACCAAATACGTGCAGCTTTGACTAACATGAACACTGCACAACTAATTCTGTCCTTGTATTCATAGTTGAGATGATCAAATATCGCCTCAAGTGCTTTGATCCACTCTACAGCCACCAATGGATCAGTGCTTCCTGCAAATTCTGGCGGATCCATTTTCTTGAAAGCAGTAAAGATCCCATCGGTTCCAACTGCTTGTGCCACTTGGCCTCTCCCTTGTCCTCTACCTTGACCTGTACCTTGCAAACGGAGCAACTGTTGGATCTGCTCACTATGGACCTTGGCTTGCTCTTTCAGTAACTTTCCGAACTCGTCGACAACTCTCAATGAAGAACTATCCTCACCCTCTGAAGCCTTTTTCTTAGGAGGCATTACTCCTACAATGTGCTAACATAATACATATCAACCAATAACAAAGAATAGATGTAGAAGAAGACATACCCGGACCGTTGAAAGTAGACGAAGTCGTATGCATTGGTCCGAAGAACGCCGCTCCGATACCACTAAATGTAACACCTCTAACCGTTTTTAATAAAATAGCAGCGGAATTAAAAATTTTCTTTAAAAGAAAGAAGGATTTAAAATACATTTCAATATATAATCAAAAGTATATACATGATCAATAAAATTATGCAACAAAATACAAAATATCATTTTTCTGATCATGTCCAAAATGCTATCAAAATATCATCTTCCTTCCTTCTCTTATGCATATGACTTCGGCCCCAATCAACGTCCCGACTCGTCGCTTTTATCTGCATCACATGAAATAACTGAAATGAGTATAAAACTCAGCAAGTGGAACTCTTACATAGCAATGAATACATAGCATACTCTGAAAAACATAACTTTGAAAGCATTAAATACCATCAACTCTGAAACATAAATATCATAGCATGAATAACAATAACGATGGTATTTCTCTTTTCTATGATGGATTGATATCTAGATAGTATCTCTGTCTCTGTACCTATATCCCATCGATATGAATCGATACTCAGTTGGGATATAAGCCTATGGTCGTTGATCAACTAATTGCATGCAATCTCTGACTGTGTATCTATCAATCCAATAAATCATTTGAACTCTCTTTTAGGCATTAAACTAAACACTTTGCATACTCTTCTCTTTTGTATCCCCTTTTACATAATTAAGACATAAAATGCCTCTAATATACAACAAAGTGTATTAATACATAGCATGAATGAAATGGAAGGGAATAACATGTTAAAACCATTGAAACACAATACATATATTATCATGTGAGCACAAGGAAATGAATTCCACTTACAACCAACAAGAAGCTTGATTCTAATATCTTGGTACACTTCCTACAACAATAAACCATATATTGCACCATCAATAACCCAATAATCAAACAACCATACCAATAAATCCATAAAACCAACACTATTAACAAACCCATAATTCTCCCAACACCAAAAACCAAGAATAAACTATACCACAAGCTTACCTTAGCTCCTTGAACCCAAAACTAACTTGTTCACCCTTCAAAAATCCAACAAGAAGCTAGAATCAAAGGAAGGAAATGAAAGAAAATGGAACCCTAACCTCCCCTTGAGAGAAGAACCGAGAGAATAGGAAAGAAATGAGGGAGAAAGAAGCCAACTCTTGCATTTAATCACTTAAAACCGTAAAACACGCTTACACTGTTCATACACCGCGGTTGCGATAAGCCTTGGACTGCGGTGCGCTGCGTGTACTGAACCACATCCAAAAATCCGAAAGTGACGACCGCAGGTGCGCTAAGTGCTAACCGCGGGTGCGTTCTGCCTTCTGGAATTCAACCAAAAATATGAAGCAAGCGACCGCGGGTGCAGTACCTTTCTGACCGCAGGTGCGGTCTGGTCTTTGCCCAAACACCGCGGGTGCGGTGGCCAACTGACCGCAGGTGCGGTCACCTCTGTAGCCAACAACAAACTTTTGCAACTAAAATCGAATCGCAACGTCACTTCTCTTCACAATCTGACAACACTCCCAACAAGAAATTTGAACCTCTATAACTTATATAACCACCCCAATTGGCCTCATACCAATTGGCTCAACATACTAATTACCATGAATTAAACCACAACGACGCTACAATAAAACCACACATCATCTAATATCAACAATACTATAAACCATAAATCTCAACTCTTAACATCAAAACTATATTTAAACTTAACCAAATAGTCAATAAACATATGAAATCTTAAACCATACCGTTCACTAGGCTCGGCTATTACACATATTCTTTTTTACCTTTGTGCACAGCTGGATCCCATTATATAAGCTTGTCGAGTTCTGCAACTGATTTGTTCTGACTCATGCTCTGAACTGTTCATCCGAACTGATCGTCAGTTGGGATGGTGAAATCAGTTGACTCGTCAGTTGAATAGATTTTACGCTTTCAGTTCAACTAGTCAGCTAGGCTTTTCAATAGTTGAACTCTTCATCAACTGGCCGGGCTTCTAAAGGTCTTCTACTAAACCGGCCATCAGCTGTACAATCAGTTGAACTGGTTCAGTTCAATTAATCAGTTGGTACTTTCAATTTGTTCTCCGATAGCATCAGTCTTGGCTCGATAACTGATCAGTTCGAGTCCCGATCAGTTTCAGTTTTTTCGCACAAGGTAAAATCATTAGAACAAAATAACAAGTTTTCTTAACATAAAAATTAAGATTGTGAACATGAAATGTTCCAACAATCTCCCTCTTTTGATGATCACAAAACTTGAGCAATTAAAGTGATTTTTAAAGAATTTTAAATTTTAAAATTTAACTAATTCTCCCCCATTGTGAGAATAAAAAACATTTAAAAACTACTAAAGAAAAAATTTTCATTTCGAGGGAAAGAAAGCTCCCCCTCACTAACTGAATTTAAAACGAGTATTAAAAACATTTTTCATTTCGAGGGAAAGAAAGCTCCACCTCACTAACTGAATTAAAAACTTCTCTTTAAAAATAATTTTGTACTCCAAAATTTAGTAGCTTTAATCATTCAACCAGTTTAGACAAGAAATCTGGATGTATCAGTTTGATCACAAAAAAACATAATTGGATAAACATGATGTTTTTTAATCAAATAGATCTCCCTTTTATTATACATTTAAGTACATCATCAGTTATAAGGGAAAATTGGTACTACAATAGAATATTTTAAACAATATCAAATTCAATCAGTTTATGTATGACAGAACTGAATATACCAAAAACCGATTGCCTTGAACTCTTAAAGTGTTGCAACGATCTTGAGTTTTCTTGGCAGAAAAATAGCTAGCTGCCTTGGACATGATCTTTGTGTTGCCAAACAGGTCGGGCTGACTCAAACTGGACTCAGCTGATGTTTAATCGCATTGATCATCTACTGGATCTGATATGGCAGTTAAGCGGCGGTATCCTGCTAATGTTTAAGATCAACTTTATTCATCAAACATCTCAACATAGCAGGGTTTTGTCTGTTGATCAGCTTCACCTGGTAGGTTGGCAGCTGAAACCTTGTCTTCTGATCAGTTTTGATGAAGCCAACATGTAAGACTCATACCCTTGCAGGCTGATTAAAGCCCCAAATCCCTAGGTCGAGTGAAGTGGCTACAATGTTAGTTGCAGGGCCAATCATCTCAACTCTTCGCAATGAGCGTCAGATAAACATTTTCAAAGTGTTTTGAAAATAATATAAAGTATTTTTAAATAGCTTTTAAAACTATTTTAAAATAAAATAATTTTAGTCAGTTTTCAAATGTCTTTCTTAGAACAACAAGCTCTTATACCATTTTTATTTATCTGTTCTGGCATCTACGACGATGCTTCAAATACAATATTCTCAATGAGCTGCTGTAGTGACCCGTTCCAGAATCACCTACTAATCAGAACTTAAGCATACAAAATTTATATTTAAAACTGAATCAGGTAAACAGCGGAATAAGTAATACAACCCAATCGAAACTGTAAGTACAAAAATATTTAAACAACCAGATCGAACTAAATCCAAGAATAAATACCAACAACTACAAATCAACCTCTGCCAGCTCCCTGTCCACTCCCTCCTGGACCGTCCAACCTGAGACCTGCCCCATCGAATAGGGTGTCCAAAACAGAGATAAACCGAGGACGTGAGCATAAAATGCTCAGCACCGAAAGCATGAGTATACAAGACTATGACATGCATGTATGCAAAATGTACTGGATACCAGGATCTGGGTATAACGAAATACTGCTCAGGCAAATGACGTCAAGGTATGTAGCACTCTGCGCCGTCGCACCAGGAGGTGGCTCCCATACCAAAATAAACCTGTGGATATACCGATGACCTGACCACCTTCGGCCAACGGGGTCCAACCATCCACAACAAACGAGGGCTGAGCACCCTCTCAACAGGCTATCTCAAAGATAATCAGGCTCAACATGATTATGCAAATGCCGCATAATAAACCATGCATCATATGACAGATAATAATGCAACATATAAACATGCAACACATAGTAAAGCATACTCAATCCTGCTATCTCAGATAGTACTTCCGTACCTCAAATCAGTAGATCCTAGCAATCAGCCCTAGAATCAAGTCCGCGTCCGTAGTCAGCCCACTGATGCCGCTAGCTCCCAACTAGAGCACAGCTCCGCTACAAAACCAGTAGCTCCTCGCTAGTGCCTAAACCTCGGGAAAAGACTAGAAACCTATCAGAAACGACTAAAACGCTCTGGAACACTCGGAATTGGCGAGGGAATAGTGAAGCCTCGCGCCTCTATTTATAGACAACGATCGGACGATCCGATCCACTTCGGACGATCCGAACCACTTCGGATGATCCGAACCCTGTACACTTCGGACCTTCCGAACCCTTATCAGACGATCCGAACTCTGCATGTCTTCCACGTGTCCAGACACCTGTCTTCGGACGATCCGAACCCTGATCGGACGATCCGAACTCTGCATGTCTTCCACGTGTCCAGACACCTGTCTTCGGACGATCCGAACCCTGATCGGACGATCCGAACCCTGATCGGACGATCCGAACCCACTTCGGTCTTTCCGATCTCACCAACATAGAATTTATCCAATAATTAACTCAAATTAGGTATCGGGATACTACATTCTTCCCCCCTAAAAAGGATTTCGTCCGCGAAATCAAGTATGAAGAATGACAATTCTGAACAACAATACATTCAACTTAAGAATGAATTACAATTGAAAGTACAACTGAAATTACAATCATAACTGAAGTACTACAACTAGAACAACTCTGGATGCTCTGACCGCATGCGACTCTCTAGTTCCCAAGTAGCTTCTTCAGTACCTCGGCGCTGCCACTGCACTAAGACAAGAGGAATAGTCTTATTCCGCAGTACCTTATCCTTCCGGTCTAAGATCGAAATCGGTCTTTCCACAAATGACAAATCTGGATTCAGCTGAACTTCTGTCGGATGCAAAACATGAGACTCATCCGCTACGTATCGTCTCAACAAGGACACATGAAACACATTGTGAACACAAGACAGATACGGTGGCAAAGCTAATCTGTAGGCCAAATCTCCCACACATTCTAAGATCTCAAAAGGACCAATGAATCTTGGAGATAGCTTACCTTTGAGTCCAAATCTCAGAATCCTCCGAAAAGGTGATACTTTGAGAAACACTTTCTCGCCTGCATCAAAATGAAGAGGTCTGCGCTTGGTGTTCGCATAACTTGCTTGTCGATCCTGAGCAGTCTTAATCCGCTGTTTGATCACAAGAACTTTGTCCATGGCCTGCTGAATCAATTCTGGACCCTCGACCTGTCGTTCTCCGACTTCCTCCCAGAACAAAGGAGTACGACAACGTCGACCATACAATGCTTCAAACGGAGACATACCAATACTCCTATGAAAACTGTTGTTGTATGCAAACTCTATCAGTGGCAGATGATCCTGCCAAGCTGGCCCGAAATCCATCACACAAGATCTCAACATATCCTCAAGAGTACGAATAGTCCTCTCTGACTGACCGTCAGTCTCTGGGTGATATGCAGTACTCAAACTCAAGGTAGTGCCCAAGGCTTGTTGAAAGCTGCCCCAAAATCTAGATGTAAATCGAGGATCTCTGTCACTAACGATACTCACGGGCACACCATGAAACCGTACAATCTCCTGAATGTACAACCGTGCCATCCGATCGAAAGTGAAATCTCTGTTATACGGAAGAAAATGGGCAGACTTAGTAAGCCGATCCACTACCACCCAGATAGCATCTCTATTCCCCACAGACATAGGCAAGTGAGTCACGAAGTCCATCGTGATATGCTCCCACTTCCACTCCGGAATAGGAAGATTCTGCAACAAACCTCCTGGTCGTCGATACTCAGCCTTCACCTGCTGACAGACTAGGCACTTGGAGACATACTGATAAACATTACGTTTCATACCTTTCCACCAAAATCGAGTCCTCAAATCCTTATACATCTTGTTGCTCCCCGGATGAACACTCAACTTGCTACGATGAGCCTGGGATAAAATCTCCTCCCTCAAAGTGTCATCTTCCGGTACAACAACACGACCAGATAAGCACAAAAGACCCTCGGACTGATAGTGGAATCCAGAAGTATTATCTCCATCAGCCAACCGAGCTAATTTCTGAACCTTAGAATCAGACATCTGAGCATCTCTAATCCTAGAATACAAAACTGGTTCAGACAAAATAGAAGCTACACGGATACTCTCTGCTCCTTTCCGATGCTTACAATTGAATCCCATCGAACAGAAATCCTGAATAATCTCAGATACAGCACAAGTCTGAAGAGCAGACAATCTCACCTTCCGACTAAGAGCATCGGCCGTGAGATTCGCAGATCCTGGATGATACTTGATCTCACAATCATAATCCTTGAGTAGATCCATCCAACGACGCTGACGCATGTTCAACTCAGCCTGAGTGAATAGATACTTCAAACTCTTATGATCAGTGAAAATCTCAAATCGCTCACCATACAGATAATGGCGCCAGATTTTCAAAGCAAAAACGATCGCTGCTAATTCCAGATCATGAACAGGATAGTTTTCCTCATGAGACTTCAACTGTCTCGACGCATAAGCAATCACATGCTCATTCTGCATCAGAACACACCCTAGTCCCTGCAAAGAAGCATCGGTGTAGACACTGAAACCACCAGATCCAGACGGTAAAGCCAAAACAGGCGCAGATGTCAAACGTCTGCGAAGTTCCAGAAAACTCTCTTCGCACACTGATGTCCACTCAAATGAAACATCTTTCCGAGTGAGCTGAGTGAGTGGCTTAGCAATCTGAGAGAAGTTGACAATGAAACGGCGATAATACCCAGCCAATCCCAGAAAACTGCGGATCTCGGCTACTGTCGTTGGACGCGACCAGTTCAATACCGCTTCCACCTTGCTCGGGTCAACTGAAACTCCCTTGCTAGAAATGACATGACCAAGGAATACAACTCTGTCAGTCCAAAACTCACATTTACTCAACTTCGCATAAAGCTGATTCTCGCGAAGTGTCTGCAAAATAATCCTTAAGTGTTGTACGTGTTCTTGCTGATTATGCGAATAGATTAAGATATCATCTATAAACACCACAACAAACTTATCCAAGAAATCCCGAAATACCCGATTCATCAGGTCCATAAAAACTGCTGGTGCATTCGTCACCCCAAAAGGCATAACCAGAAACTCATAATGCCCATACCGGGTCCTGAATGCAGTCTTCGATATGTCTCCTTGATGAACTCGAAGCTGATGATAACCAGACCTTAAATCAATCTTGGAATATACAGAGGTACCTTGCAGTTGATCAAATAAATCATCAATCCGTGGCAACGGATACTTATTCTTTATCATAGCACGATTCAACTACCGATAATCTATGCAGAGCCGCATAGAATCATCCTTCTTTTTGACAAAAAGAACTGGTGCTCCCCACGGGGACACACTGGGTCGAATATACCCCTTGTCAAGAAGATCCTGCAACTGCTGTTTCAATTCTTGCATCTCCGATGGAGCTAAACGATAAGGAGCTCTAGAGATTGGTGTCGTGCCTGGCACTAAATCAATGCCGAAATCCACTTCCCGAACGGGAGGAAAACCAGGAATCTCCTCGAGAAAAACATCCGAAAACTCGCGAACCACTGGAATGTCACTGATACCGACACTATCTGCGGACGAATCAATAGCATAGATAAGGTAGCCTTCCCCGCCCGACTTTAAAGCACGACAGGCTTTCAGAGTAGAAACCACAGGCATCGGGGGTCGCGCTCCCTCTCCATAGAAAAACCAACTGTCGCCCTCAATTGGACGAAACTGCACAAACTTCTGATAACAGTCCACAGTAGCTCTAAACACAGTCAGCACATCTATTCCCAGAATGCAATCAAAATCCTCCATCGCAAGAATCATCAAATTAGCAGTTAAAATATTCCCCTCAAACTCTAGAGGACAACCCATAACTAGACGTTTAGCTAACACCGAATGACCCATCGGTGTGGAAACAGATACCACAACGTCCAAGGAAGTGAAAGGTAACGCATTACGCTTAGCAAATCTAGCAGATATGAACGAATGCGATGCACCAGTATCAATGAGAACGTAAGCAGGTAATCCACATAATAAAAAGATACCTGCGATAACTCTCTCGTTCTCTTCAGCAGCCTGATCCTGGTTAAGAGCAAAGACCTGCCCTTGAGTACGCGGTCGGAGGTTAGAACCCTGAGTAGACCGTCCCTGCTGTGGTCTCTGATGAACTGAAGCCTGAGAACCAGATCCTGATCCTCCGCCTGTCTGTGGACAATCTCTCTTCATGTGCCCCATCTCACCGCACCTGTAACAAGCACCCGCAACCTTGCGACAACGCTCCGTCGGATGATCCTTCCCGCAATGCTGACACGGGCCCTTCTTCTTCCCAAAATGGTAAACTCCTCCAGATCCAGATGAAGAAGAAGTAGATCCAGCCTTCTTAAATGTTTGGGCGCGGGGACCCAAAGAACTAGTAGGACGAGCAGACTGCATGGCTCGACCTCTCAGCAAACTGCCCTAAGCCTGGCGACATCGGTTCACAAGACCCTCATACGATGTCGGATCATCACAGACAACAACCCGATCATAAATCTCCTGATTGAGGCCCTGGAGAAAATGGTTATACTTGGCCATAGCATTATCACTGACATGTGGAACATACGGAAGCAACTCAAAAAACTTCTGTTGATACTCATCAACAGACAAACTCCCCTGTTTCAGATTGATCAACTCAATCGCCTTAGTCTGCAGAAGAGCTGGCGGAAAGTAAAGCAGCATGAAAGCGGCTCGGAAATCGGCCCAAAGAACTCGACCCTGTCGCTGAACTATCGGTGCAGAGGTAGACCTCCACCACTTACGCGCACCACCTTCCAGCAAGAAATCAAGGGTATCAATTTGCTGTTCCGCCGAGCACTGAAAAGTCTTGAAGCAGCTCTCCATCCTCTCAAGCCAATTCTCCGCAACATCCGGAGTCTCACCGCCCGAAAGAGGTTTCGGCCCCATCTGCAAGAACCGATGCATACTAAAACTCCGAGGCTCATCACGACGGTGTTGACGACGTTCTCGATGCTCTCGGCGACGCTCCCGATCGTCGCGGTCTCCCCAGCGTCCAACGCTGCCATGACTACTAGCATCGTCGTCAAAACCAGACATCTCTCGCTACAAAAGTTACCAGAGATTAAACCCAAAAGAACAGTTCTAAATCCCAAAATCTTAATGCATGCTCTGATACCATAAATGTAGTGACCCGTTCCAGAATCACCTACTAATCAGAACTTAAGCATACAAAATTTATATTTAAAACTGAATCAGGTAAACAGCGGAATAAGTAATACAACCCAATCGAAACTGTAAGTACAAAAATACTTAAACAACCAGATCGAACTAAATCCAAGAATAAATACCAACAACTACAAATCAACCTCTGCCAGCTCCCTGTCCACTCCCTCCTGGACCGTCCAACCTGAGACCTGCCCCATCGAATAGGGTGTCCAAAACAGAGATAAACCGAGGACGTGAGCATAAAACGCTCAGCACCGAAAGCATGAGTATACAAGACTATGACATGCATGTATGCAAAATGTACTGGATACCAGGATCTGGGTATAACGAAATACTGCTCAGGCAAATGACGTCAAGGTATGTAGCACTCTGCGCCGTCGCACCAGGAGGTGGCTCCCATACCAAAATAAACCTGTGGATATACCGATGACCTGACCACCGTCGGCCAACGGGGTCCAACCATCCACAACAAACGAGGGCTGAGCACCCTCTCAACAGGCTATCTCAAAGATAATCAGGCTCAACATGATTATGCAAATGCCGCATAATAAACCATGCATCATATGACAGATAATAATGCAACATATAAACATGCAACACATAGTAAAGCATACTCAATCCTGCTATCTCAGATAGTACTTCCGTACCTCAAATCAGTAGATCCTAGCAATCAGCCCTAGAATCAAGTCCGCGTCCGTAGTCAGCCCACTGATGCCGCTAGCTCCCAACTAGAGCACAGCTCCGCTACAAAACCAGTAGCTCCTCGCTAGTGCCTAAACCTCGGGAAAAGACTAGAAACCTATCAGAAACGACTAAAACGCTCTGGAACACTCGGAATTGGCGAGGGAATAGTGAAGCCTCGCGCCTCTATTTATAGACAACGATCGGACGATCCGATCCACTTCGGACGATCCGAACCACTTCGGATGATCCGAACCCTGTACACTTCGGACCTTCCGAACCCTTATCAGACGATCCGAACTCTGCATGTCTTCCACGTGTCTAGACACCTGTCTTCGGACGATCCGAACCCTGATCGGACGATCCGAACTCTGCATGTCTTCCACGTGTCCAGACACCTGTCTTCGGACGATCCGAACCCTGATCGGACGATCCGAACCCTGATCGGACGATCCGAACCCACTTCGGTCTTTCCGATCTCACCGACATAGAATTTATCCAATAATTAACTCAAATTAGGTATCGGGATACTACAACTGCAATAGCTCATGTTCTAAGAATGCATACACCGATAAATTAGATCGATTTTGGTTTCAAACCAAGCGAAAAATACTCAAAGTAATCCTTAGTTAAGAAAAACTGATAGATTTTAAAATCTAAAGACTTGTGTAAACTGATCGACTGAAATACGGGGAATCAGTTATGGCTTCTATCAGTTCAACTATGGATAGAACTGAACTGATCAAATCAGTTTAAGAAACACAGTGGATCAGTTAATACACAACATATGTTTATGAATGTTCGGAAACTTCAACTGCTCCTACGTCACCCATTCTACCACCTCGTGTAGGATCCACTAGAATACTTTGATTTATAAAATACCTTATACAAACCCACCCAGCTTAGGACTTACCCACTGCCTAACTGAACTCCTTGTCTAGAGTGAAGGCATTACCTTCTGGCGAACACTTGTTTAACTTCTATGTGTCAAAGAATACATATAAAAGCTTTACGTCTTGTACAAGACGGTGTATGAGTGGACGTGAGTGTGTGTGTGATAACTGATCTCTGAAAGAAAACCGAAAGGTGTTCTCTCACACTGAGAGAAATAAGCTTCTACACTAAGCTGATATAACTTTGAAGTGTTCCCTCGACTAGGCTGATTGATTTTTTGTAAGCTATATGCGATAAGTCACCACTCGTTCATATTTTTGTTTATGTTCTTGGTCTGTATTTATAGCAGTAATGCGACCGTACATCAAGACTCATCACATGTGATCATTGTAGTACCCGAAAAACCAATATGCGTATATATGTGCATAATTTCTATTATTTAATTTTAAATGGTTATTATTTTAAGAAATTTTTTATTTAATTGCATTTAAATCATTTACGTAATTTTTAAGGATTTTTAAATCGGGTATTTCAAATTTTAGCTTTTTAGATATATACGCAAGACCAGACCGGAGATAGGAAATCGGAGATGAATTTTATGATCCAGAAATATTCCTAAATTTATTCCGAGATAAGAAATAATTTATTTTGATGAAATAAAGTGGATTTAAGTCTAATTTAATTAATTAATCACCAATTTAATTGTAGGCTTCTTAATTCATCAAGATTATGCTAAATTAACCTTTAAATCAAGTTTATCTAACCTAGGATTCTACTTAGCAAAACATAAACAAATCCTACACCAATTGGAAAGACAACTCTCGGTCAATTCCACTCCACACAATCCCAACTTGACACCATTTAACTCCCCCAACAAGAAAACAAAGGCCACCCATTTATCATGCATGTTCCCCTTCAACTTGACATCATTTACTCCCCCATGCACCACCTTATTTGACCACAAGCCTTCACCACCTTCTTCACTCCACCTAGCACGAAATTATCAAAGTTTAGAATCTCCCATTATCACCCAAGACAGCAGCAATTGCAAGGTTTCTTCATTTTGTTGTCGTGTCTCCCGGTCCGACGTATCGTGTTGTTTATTGTAAAAAAAAAAAACAACCTAAGGCATGTATATACGTTTCTTTCTCTTCAATCAAGTCATATATTTATTTTTAAGCATCACATGTACATGATTCTATTCGAAAAACCGAAATAGGACAGCAACCATGCACAAAAATTCTATGCAGATTTTTCGGCTTCCCTTGTGTGCTTCACAGGTTGGCTTGTTCTTTTAATTTCAGGGGTTGGCTCGGTTCCAGGCATTCAAGGCTTCTTATGGTCATGTCATAGGGTGTGTTAGGAAGAGATTAGTTCATTGGTTTAAGTCCCTCCCCCCCCAGCAACACTAAATGGACAGCAACTCTCCATAGTGCAGATTTCAGTCTCAAATTTTCTTGGTTAGTTGTCTAAGGTATGTGTTCGAACCATTTCTTGGTTTGATTTCAGTCTTATGCATGTAACATCATAAAATCATATAAAACATTTAAACTTACACGTTTGAGGCTTGACGACTGATCTTTCCGGCGCTGATGGTGGCACAACCCTTTACAGAACTTGGCTCTGATACCAACTGAAACGTCTACTTATTCGTTTTCTTAAAAAGTACTAGAATTTTTTTTTAAAACATCACATAGCATCGGCCGAATTGCATACACAAGCATAAAATATTTTTGACATCATTTTAAAATAAATCAACCAACTAACATTTGAAAAGTATAGCCCATACTATAACCTTTCAAAAACCACTCACAAATAAAACGTCGTAAAAATATCTTTAACATAACCTAAAATCATAAATCATAACTAGTGCAGAAAACTAGCGTTGGTCCTCGGGTTATGTGCACCTTCAGTCCAGTCAGATCAACCATCAAGACCTCCATAAACATTATTATCATAATCACATGCATCAATCACACCTAGTGAGGCTAAAGACTCAATACGTCATATCCTTGATAAAAAAAATACGTAATAGAATTAACATATAACAGTGAAAAATATTTGTACTTAAAATATCATTTTCATGAAGATGCATAAACTTAAACTTAAACATTTTCATGATGCATAAAAACATTTTCATAAAAACATAAACACATTCATATTCATATCAACATATGCATATCCATATTCGTATCCATATTCATATTCGTATTCATGTTCATGTTCGTGTTTGTTGAATTCAGATCGTGATTGTGACTCGTATTCTTAAACGTATTGGGCGATGGATACATCTAGAGAAAACCACAGTCCTGGGCGGCGGGGACACCAGCAACACTCTCACCTGTCAAATGGGCCTTGGCCTACGTATTAACATATTCGTGTCATTGGAAATACGATCGTCGGGGCTCCCTCTGGGGCCTTTTCACATAAATGGGCTCCCTCTGGGGCCTTCTCCCCTCATGACATCTCCAATCATATCATCGTATTCATATTCGTATTCGTATCAACGGAAACATGATCGTCGGGCTCCCACTGGGACCATAACCCTCACGATATTTCCAACATATTCAGTAGTCACAATCCCTTCACATCCTTCAACATGTTAACATCACTTAATAAAAACATGCATATAATATCATTTTTATTTTTGAAACCAAACATGCAACATATCTTTTAAATGCCCATATTGAAATCATAAAATTCATAAAATAAACATTTTAACATATTAAATCATAAAATATTAAACATATTAACATCTTAAAAATCCATAAACATTTAAAATTGACATATTAAAATATAAACATTCGAATCATTGAAAATAACCATATTCGCACATAAAACAGCACTCAGGAAACTGCCATGATGTTTACTAATTTCTATGTGTAAAAAGACCGTTTTACCCCTAGATGTAAAATTTCACGTTTTGGACTTTTTTCTTAATTTCCTTGACTCGAACATGTTCCAAATAATTATTTAAGCCTGCATGAATTTTCTCATATTTTTATTTAGCTTAAATCAGGGACTTTTAAATTAATCTTTAAATGTGACGTATTAATGCGTTTTAATTATGAATTAAACCAAACCTTAATATAAAATTCCCAAATTCAAAAATTAGACTTATAATAATTATTTAAGCTTAAATATAATTTTTCATAATTTTATAAGGCATAAAACTAGGCGTTTAAATTAACTCGTTAATAAGCATTCTGTGCGGCGATTAAATTCTGAATAAATCCAAAACTCGTTATTTTGATCCCAAATTTTAAACATAGCATTTTTAAGATTTATTCTACCCTTCCAAGTCATGAGCCACCCCCGTGGACCCTTGGATCTATTTTTAGCCTTTGAATTTTAGAAATTGACACCCTAACTTACACACCGAGCCATCTCCTAATTTACCTAAGCCACGCCCGAGCTACCTTGAGCCAAAACCTAGCCAACCCATCTAGGGACCCTACTGACCAAGACCATCCCGCAAAACAAGCCCTGGTCCGATCAAAAACCTTCCTGAAACTTGACCCAAAGTCTGTACATGTGTGTGTGTGGTGTTCTAGTTGCACTAGGACTCCTATCTAGCCTAGGTCACCTCCAGCCGAGCCACGCATGAGCCCAGCCGACCCTAACCAACCCTGGACCATGGCAAGACCCTACCCAGACAAGCCCATCCCCTGAAACCTGCACAGCGAGCTCCTGAATTCAGAAACACCAACCTGCGCATCTTGTGCTTCTCCACGGTTGTAGCTTTTCCCTCGAGCCAGCTGCGACCCAGCCGCACCAGCCCCTATCCCAGACCTGACCCATCTTCCTTAGACCCTATAGGACCTACCTAACTCACCCAAGCCCCAGCAGCGAGCCCCTGAACCGCGCTGCTGCCCCTTGCACAGATCGCGCGAGGAGTCCCTTTTTCATGGGACTCCTCCAGGGCTGCGCGCGAGGGGTCCTAGCATGGATAGGACCCTTCTTGACCCTGACCCATGTCCTTAGGAGCCAACACCCTGACTTGGTCGAGCCCCAAGACCCCATGCATAGTGATCGAACCCCTTGGCTTTGCACAACCCAACAAACTCACGTTCCTTACCCCTTTTCTTTGGCCTACGGTTCCAGCTTATTTCTCTTCACGTTTGCAGCGTATTGGGGTGATTCAGGACTCTCTAAAACATGTAAAAACATCCCTTAACCCTTCCCTAATCGTGGCAGCCCCTTCTACACATATAAAACATGATTTTGGAAATAAAAACACAAGTTTGGAACACATAGGCATGTAGTTACGAAAATTCAACTTGTGTGCTATGTTTTTCTTTAAAAATTATGCATAAACAATTACTATGGTGTGAAGATGAGTAAAAGGAGAATATGGCGTGCCTTTGCGTATTAAACGCACGAAAAAGAAGCCACGATGCGAAGAACGACGACGAGGAACGACGGCTTGAAAACCTTGTAACTTTTGATGCTTACCCTTGAATTTACAAAAGTTCCTCTTCAAAATATATTGTGTGTGCCGTGAGTTTGGTGGTGGGGAGAAATGAATTTTATCTTGTTGGGGAAGTGGGGCGTATATTGTGAATTGGGGTGGGGTTAATTGCACTTCAAATACTAATTAAAAAGACTAATGGTAGCTTAGGCCCACTAACAAGGTTAATTAGGCCCAATAAGCCCATTAGTACTTAATAAAATATTTAAAATAATTTTGATTAATAAACTTTGTGAATTTATTAGCCGGGTTGCTAAAAAGGTCGCATTTTAGTTGAAAAACCAACACCGATAAAATTTACGTCCCGGCATATAAAATCACCTCAAAACCCCATATTTTTAAAAAATAAGAAAAATCATCCCCTCAATTTAAATAATTAAAAACAATTATTTAATAAAAGAATTTTTCTATTTTTCAGCATTCGGTCTCCATTCCTCGATCGCAACTTGAATAACCTTTTAAAAATATATTTTAATGCAATCATATAGAAAAATATATTTAAACACGTCAATATGCACAACATAATTAATTAATACAATCAAAACATTTAATTAAAATATAAAAGAACTTAATTAATGCATGCATGTGGTTCGCGTGGACCTTTTAAATTTTCGAGGCGTTACAATCTCCCCTCCTTAAATTGAATTTCGTTCTCGAAATTCGCTTATTCTTAATAACCCAAAGTTTAGATTCAGTTCTAGTATCCCAAAGATTCACGCTTCCGCTGCGCTACTCTAATAAAACTTAAGTTCTGGAATGTCCTTACGTCTACTTGATCCTAATTAATTTTCCTTCTAAATCCTTATTTGCAAATGACAACTTAAAAAGACCCATAATTACTTAATGCTATATTATTATAACCTCGAATTTCAACTTTTCTTACAATTCCCAATATTAAAAGACGGATGATCATCCTTATCGTATATTATTTTCCTTATTTTATACCCAAAATATTCATCAACTTATCAAATTTCAATCTTAAAATCTCAAACACATCCGCTAACGCTTAAATTTTTCAAGCCTAATATCGATTCATCCTTAAAAACCCTTGATTCAGATTCCTTATAATACTAAAATCATGATATCCCAAGATTCCAAATATTCTTTAAAGTCTAAATCCTCAAAATTCTTATTATTTAAATCATTTAATTATCGCTTATTGCTAAACTAATCCCCAAATTCCTTAATAATTGCAAAATAAATTCTTAATTTCCTCAAAATTTATCTTAATTGATTCTTAATTTCAAAAATCCTACGATTAAACCATAAATTCTTGGAATTCTTAATTCTCTTCTACTGGTTTCCCAAACATAATTCAAAAATTTTAAACTTATTTACCCAAAAATCAATTCCTATAACTAATATTACCTTTCATCAACCTTAAAATCCCAATTTATGCATTTTCTTACTCCCAAATTTGTTGCAATTACTTAAATCATCATTCCTTACGTCTAATTCCCAAAAATTAATTTGAATAGTAACCATGGATCATAATATTTTCTTAGAAAATCTACGTGTCCCAAAGCATTCCTAATATTCACGATTAACTTATAACCCAAAAAAATAGAACGTCAATACTAAAACCCAAAAAAATTAACATAGTCCAATTCTAACACAAAACCAACATGCGTTGAAATCAAATAATTTCTTATTTCATATCGTATCACGTATAAAAATTCTAAAGTATATAAATCATAAATTATCATAAATCTATTAAACATGTGACATGTACATATAATTCATATACTTATGCATGTAACATCATAAAATCATATAAAGCATTTAAACTTACAAGTTTGAGGCTTGACGACTGATCTTTTCGACGCTGATGGTGGCACAACCCTTTACCAACTGAAACGTCTACTTATTCGTTTTCTTAAAAAGTACTACAAATTTTTTTTTAAAACCTCACATAGCATCAAAAGAATTGCATACACAAGCATAAAATATTTTTGACATCATTTTAAAATAAATCAACCAACTAACATTTGAAAAGTATAGCCCATACTATAACCTTTCAAAAACCACTCACAAATAAAACGTCGTAAAAATATCTTTAACATAACTTAAAATCATAAATCATAACTAGTGCGGAAAACTAGCGTTGGTCCTCGGGTTATGTGCACCTTCAGTCCAGTCAGATCAACCATCAAGACCTCCATAAACATTATTATCATAATCACCTGCATCAATCACACCTAGTGAGGCTAAAGACTCAACACGTCATATCCTTGATAACAAATAAAACGTAATACAATTAACATATAACAGTGAAAAATATTTGTACTTAAAATATAATTTTAATGAAGATGCATAAACTTAAACTTAAACATTTTCATGATGCATAAAAACATTTTCATAAAAACATAAACATATTCATATTCATATCAACATATGCATATCCATATTCGTATCCATATTCATATTCGTATTCATGTTCATGTTCGTGTTTGTTGAATTCAGATCGTGATTGTGACTCGTATTCTTAAACGTATTGGGCGATGGATCCATCTAGAGAAAACCACAGTCCTGGGCGGCGAGGACACCAGCAACACTCTCACCGGTCAACTGGGCCTTGGCCTACGTATTAACATATTCGTGTAATTGGAAATACGATCGTCGGGGCTCCCTCTGGAGCTTTTCCCATAAATGGGCTCCCTCTGGGGCTTTCTCCCCTCATGACATGTCCAATCATATCATAGTATTCGTATTCGTATTCGTATCAACGGAAACACGATCGTCGGGCTCCCACTGAGACCATAATCCTCACGATATTTCCAACATATTCAGTAGTCACAATCCCTTCACATCCTTCAACATGTTATCATCACTTAATAAAAACATGCATATAATATCATTTTTATTTTTGAAACCAAGCATGCAACATATCTTTTAAATGTCCATATTGAAATCATAAAATTCATAAAATAAACATTTTAACATATTAAATCATAAAATATTAAACATACTAACATCTTAAAAATCCATAAACATTTAAAATTGACATATTAAAATATAAACATTCCTAATCATTGAAAATAACCATATTAGCACATAAAACAGCATTCGGGAACTGCCATGATGTTTACTAATTTCTATGTGTAAAAAGATCATTTTACCCCTAGACGTAAAATTTCACGTTTTCGACTTTTTTCTTAATTTCCTTGACTCTAACATGTTCCAAATAAGTATTTAAGCCTGCATGAATTTTCTCATATTTTTATTTAGCTTAAATCGGGGACTTTTAAATTAATCTTTAAATGTGACGTATTAATGTGTTTTAATTCCGAATTAAACCAAACCTTAATATAAAATTCCCAAATTCAAAACTTAGACTTATAATAATTATTTAAGCTTAAATATATTTTTCATAATTTTATAAGGCATAAAACTAGGCGTTTAAATTAACTCGTTAATAAGCATTCTGTGCGGCGATTAAATTCCGAATAAATCCAAAACTCGTTATTTTGATCCCAAATTTTAAACATAGCATTTTAAAGATTTATTCTACTCTTACAAGTCATGAGCCACCCCCGTGGACCCTTGGATCTATTTTTAGCCTTTGAATTTTCGAAATTGACACACTAACGTACACACCTAGCCATCTCCTAATTTACCCGGGCCACGCCCGAGCTACCTTGAGCCAAAACCTAGCCAACCCATCTAGGGACCCTACTGACCAAGCCCATCCCGTAAAAAAAGCCATGGCCCGACCAAAAACCTTCCTGAAACTTGACCCAAAATCTGTACATGTGTGTGTGTGGTGTTCTAGTTGCACTAGGACTCCTATCTAGCTTAGGTCACCTCCATCCGAGCCACGCCTGAGCCCAGCCGACCCTAACCAACCCTGGACCACGGCAAGACCCTACCCAGACCATCCCAGCCCATGAAACCTGCACAGCGAGCCCCTGAATTCAGAAACACCAACCTGCGCATCTTGTGCTTCTCCACGGTTGCAGCTTTTCCCTCGAGCCAGCTGCGACCCAGCCGCACCAGCCCCTATCCCAGACCTTACCCATCTTCCTTAGACCCTCTAGGACCTACCTAACTCACCCAAGCCCCAGCAGCAAGCCCCTGAACCGTGCTGCTGCCCCTTGCACAGATCGCGCGATGAGTCCCTTTTTCATGGGACTCATCCAGGGTTGCGCGCGAGGGGTCCTAGCATGGCTAGGACCCTTCTTGACCCTGACCCATGTCCCTTAGGAGCCAACACCCTGACCTGGTCGAGCCCCAAGACCCCATGCATAGTGATCGAACCCCTTGGCTTTGCACAACCAAACAAACTCACGTTCCTTACCCCTTTTCTTTGGCCTACGGTTCCAGCTTATTTCTCTTCACGTTTGCAGCGTATTGGGGTGATTCAGGACTCTCTAAAACATGTAAAAACATCCCTTAACCCTTTCCTAATCATGGCAGCCCCTTCTACACATATAAAACATAATTTTGGAAATAAAAAACACAAGTTTGGAACACATAGGCATGTAGTTACGAAAATTCAACTTGTGTGCTATGTTTTTCTTTAAAATTTATGCATAAACAATTACTATGGTGTGATGATGAGTAAAAGGAGAATATGGCGCTCCTTTGCGTATTAAACGCACGAAAAAGAACGACGATGCGAAGAACGACGACGAGGAACGACAGCTTGAAAACCTTGTAACTTTTGATGCTTACCCTTGAATTTACAAAAGTTCCTCTTCAAAATATATTGTGTGTGCCGTGAGTTTGGTGGTGGGGAGAAAATAATTTTATCTTGTTGGGGAAGTGGGGCGTATATTGTGAATTGGGGTGGGGTTAATTGCACTTTAAATACTAATTAAAAAGACTAATGGTAGCTTAGGCCCACTAACAAGGTTAATTAGGCCCAATAAGCCCATTATTACTTAATAAAATATTTAAAATAATTTTGATTAATAAACTTTGTGAATTTATCAGCCGGATTGCTAAAAAGGTCGCATTTTAGTTGTAAAACCAACACCGATAAAATTTACGTCTCGGCATATAAAATCACCTCAAAACCCCATATTTTAAAAAAATAAGAAAAAGCATCCCCTCAATTTAAATAATTAAAAATAATTATTTAATAAAAGCATTTTTCTATTTTTCAGCACTCGGTCTCCGTTCCTCGATCACAACTTGAATAATCTTTTAAAAATATATTTTAATGCAATCATGTAGAAAAATATATTTAAACACGTCAATATGCACAACATAATTAATTAATACAATCAAAACATTTAATTAAAATATAAAAGAACTTAATAATTGTATGCATGTGGTTCGCGTGGACCTTTTAAATTTTCGTGGTGTTACAATGTCGGTCCTAGGGGCTGTAGCCATGGTCAGAATCCTTCCTTAGCATGTCTAGGACGTGACCAAGATGACCTTTCATGGCTTGGTTCATGGTCTCATCGGGTTTTAAAATAAACAAGACAAGTGCCCCTTCGGTTTTCATTTTTGTTTTGTGTGAGTAGTTTCGGTTTTGAGGTTGGGGGTGGATCTTGGTTGGCTTCTAGCCCTTAGCCATGGTTCGCACAATACCTCATGATGTTTATATCATGCCATGGTTGATCATATGGCCACTAGAATGATACATGACAGCAAGAACAAGCAACACTCCCCACAGTACAGCATATGTGTTCTCGGGTGAAGCTTTTGATTGTTTTGGGTGGTTGCTTTGATTGTGGTTGCCCTAGGGCCCCTAACCATGGTTCAAGCCACAACTTAGGATGTTGGTAAGAGGTTTGGTCGGTGGCTCAAGCCCCAATGGCCAATAGCCTCGTAAATAAAGGAAGGAAGCACAACAGCAGATGCTGCGTTTTTTTGACAGCAGCTCGAGCTTGGGTTCAGAGGCTTGTTTCGAGTTCTTGGTTGACTTTTAGCCTATGGCCTAGGACTGGACAGTAGCTTATTGAGTTAGGAAGGTCATGTTTTTTGCCATTCGTGATTTGGTTAAGTTTAGAGGTCGTACGAGAATTTACGGTGCAATGTGCCAAAGTGACTCTCGAAAGAGCATTTCATGATTTTGGCCTCCATGTACAATTTTAGTGTATTACAGCCCTTGGTATATATTTTCCAGTATTTTAGGTGTATTTTAATCATGACTAAACGATGGTTTGATGTTGGTTCAGGTTGGTACGGAGTCATGGTTAGATACAAAATTTGTTGTGCGTAATTGTCTCGTTTTTAGTTCGATTATGAAGTGTTGGTCAAGTTGAGATTATTTGCATATGTCTCATGTTAGAATTAGGTCGCAGCGATCCTGGGAACGATCCAACTCAATTGGTAAATTAAAACAGGATAATAATTATATTACGTGCATAAAAATAGAAAATGTTTATTTTGAGATATATGCGATATGTCTTGTGGCCACCTTACGCTTATGGGATTGCTTGACCCGGTGACTTATGACCGGTTTACGATTATGTATGGGTACGGATATCCAGTCCAAGGGCTGGGATGATCTCTACCGCCCAGTATATTGTGGTTTAGTCTGATCAGACGTGCATGTTATGTTATGGGCCACTTACGTAGAAACATTATCTCTACCAAAAATTACGATATGTTATGTTATGAAAGAGCTCTATCGAGCAAAGCATTTACGTATGATTTTCAGATATGCACGTATTTATAATTACTCATGATACGATTTTCACGTTACGCTTTACGAAACGATATTTTTACGTTGCATGCGATTTTATGATATATTTACTTGTTATTCACGATATATGCATGCTGGGTCTTTAGACTCACTAGACTTGATTGTTGTAGGTACTGACGATGCAGAGGCTGAGGGCGGGGACCAGTGAGTTAGCTCAGATCGGCGGTAGTACGAACCCGAGGACCTCACGTTCAGTTATTCAGTTTACTGTTCAAACTCTTGTTATAACTTTTATATATTTTAAGTTATTGTTTAAAACATTATTCAGTTTCCGCTGCTATGTTTATGTTAAACCATTGGGTTATTTTACGAAAGTTTTTAAACATTGCAAGTTTATTCATTTAAAGAGAAATTTTTTAATAATTCCGCAAAATTATGAATACGAAATACGAGCCCTCACAGTTGGTATCAGAGCGATGTTTCTTGTGAAGGGTTGTACTTACTACTAATCTCGAGAAGCTCACGAATTCACGTCTTCAGTCTGTAAGTCCTACTTTCACGTATTACATTTTTTTGAGCATGAAATAGTTTACCATCATGTTCTCATGTAATATTTTATTAGCATGTTCTCATGAAAAATATTTTATGTCAAGATTATGTTTTAGCAAATATATATTTAAATTTCGAGAAAAATAGTAGAAATATTGCGTGTTGGTTACATAAGGATTTTACATGGTACAGTATGCCTCCTAGACGAGTTATTGACCGCCCGAGGGGTGCTGAAAGCAAGGCTGATGAGGCTCAGAACCGTTATGAGGATAGAGGTCCACCGCCACCTCCTCCACCACCTGATATGCATACCCAGATGATGGCTGGTATGACTCAGTTCTTCACACAATTCGTGGGGAACAATGCTGCAGCGGTAGCTAGGCCGCCTGACCCGAGGCTATATGTGAGCGGTTCATGAGGATGAACCCGAAGTAGTTCAGTGGGACGTCTGATCCCATGGTTGTTGAAGGATGGATTAAGTCCCTAGAGGTTACTTTCAGATTTATGGAGCTGGAGGATGTTGACAGGGTCCGCTGTGCGACCTATCTTTTTGGAGGAGACACGCGTCTATGGTGGGAGGGCGCATCTGTAGCTCTGGATCTAGCTACTCTCAGTTGGACGCGCTTTAGAGAATTATTCTTCTCTAAGTATTTTACTGATGACATGCGTTCGAGGTTGACCAGGGAGTTTATCACCCTGAGACAGGGTGACATGACTGTTACGGAGTTTATCCGTAAGTTCGAGAGGGGTTGTCACTTTGTACCCCTGATCGCGAACGACGAGGGTGCCAGGCTTAGGCACTTCATGGATGGATTGCGGTCGATCTTGCACCGTGATGTTAGGGTTGCTGGCCTTGCGACATATGAGGTCGTCGTCTCTAGAGCTCTTACTGCAGAGCAAGATCAGAGAGATATCGAGAATGACCGCCAGGGTAAGCGGCCATTTCAGGCTCCCCACCGCCCTCCTCAGTAGCAGCATAAGAGGCCTTTCCATGGCCCATCGAGGAGCAGAGGGCAGCAGCAGCCGCAGGGACGTGTGGTCCCGAGGATGCAGAAGTACCCGGTCTGTGTAAGGTGTACACGCTGCCATACCGGAGTTTGCATGTATGTCTCTGGGAAGTGTTTCAAGTGTGGCGGTACTGGCCATATGCTGAAGGATTGTCCTCAAGGGACATTGCCTACTCAGGGTAGAGTGTTTGCACTCCATGCAGTGGAGGCGAACCCAGGGACTATGCTCTTGAGAGGTATCTTAAATCTTTAAGTTTATATTTGGGAAAATTTTAGCATATTTAATTCAGCATTTTGTGATTAATTGCTTTGAATTATTGGGTTATAAGATTTGAACTTAGAAATTGTGATAAGATTGCATGTTCTATTCGGGTTGTTTTGAGAATCTAAGTTAGAATAACTTTGACCTTTGCACGTCTATAGGATTAATTCTGGTAAATTATTGGATTTAGATAGATGTTCCAACCTTTCAAGAAGAATATTTATAGGCGGAGCTTCTACAAACGCCTTGATTGATCCAGGGGCCACTCATTCATTCATATCTGAGACCTTTACGAATTCCATCAAGGTCAAGACGATTTGATTGGATGTGGCGTATTATGTAGTTATTCCATCTGGCGAGGAGATGCAGCGACTAGAGTAGTACGAGACATAGGCCTCGAACTTCATAGAAATATTGTCTATGCGGATTTGATCGTGCTGCCAATGCCAGAGTTCGATATTATCCTTGGGATGGATTGTGTGCACAAGAACAGAGTACTTATTGATTTTCAGCAGAGATCTGTTCTAGTCCGACCGCTTGGAAGGGAGCAATTCCTATTTGAGCCTGACAGGTACTTTAATTTTCCTATCATGATATCTTGTATTCAGGCTAGGAAGCCCATGCATAGGGGTTGTCAAGCATTCATTGCGACCATTATATCTGTTCCCGAGGTCCCCAGCCAGTCAGTTAAAGATGTCCCAGTTTTCAGGGACTTTTCAGACTTTTTTCCCGATGACGTCTCTGGTAGACCACCGATACGAGTGGTTGAGTTTTCGATCGATATTATGCTAGGTACCACGTGTATATCTAAGGCGCCATACAGATTAGCACCGTTAGAGATGGTTGAGCTCAAGAAACAGATTCAGGAGCTTCTTGACAAGGAGTTTATCCGCCCGAGTTTTTCTCCATGGGGCACGCCTGTCTTATTCGTGAAGAAGAAAGACGGATCTATGAGGCTTTGCATTGACTACCGGGAGTTGAACAGGGTTACAGTGAAGAATAAATACCCACTTCCGAGGATCGAGGATTTGTTTGATCAGTTGCAGGGAGCCTCAGTATTCTCAAAGATAGATCTGCGTTCCTGATATCACCAATTGAGGGTGAAAGACACCGATACTTTTAAGAATGCTTTTAGGACTCGTTATGGGCACTTCGAGTTCCTTGTGATGCCGTTCGGTCTGAAAAATGCGCCAGCGATCTTCATGGATCTCATGAATCGTGTATTTCAGCCGTATCTTGATCAGTTCGTTATTGTATTCATGGACGACATTCTCGTCTACTCAAAGAGTCAAGAGGATCACAACAGGCATCTGACCGCATTATTGCAGACGTTTCAGAGGCACATGCTGTTCTCTAAGTTCAGCAAGTGTGAGTTTTGGTTGGAGAAAGTGGCGTTCCTAGGCCACATCATATCTAGCAGTGGCATTGAGGTAGACCCAGCGAAGGTTGCGACATTCAGAGATTGGGAGGTGCCGTAGAGTGCATCAGAGATCCGTAGTTTCCTTGGTCTAGCAGGATACTATCGGAAGTTTATTCAGGGTTTCTCCTTTATCGCAGTTCCACTCACGTCATTTACTAAGAAGAATGCTAAGTGCGTGTGGAGCGATGAGTGCCTGAAGAGCTTCGATTCTTTGAAGCAAGCTCTTATTTCAGCGCCGATCTTGGCCATGCCTTTTGGGCCCGGAGATTTTGTATTGTATACCGATGCTTCGAAGCTCGGTCTAGGCTCAGTGTTGATGCAGTATGGGAAAGTAATATCGTATGCTTCTCGTCAGTTGAAGATCCACGAGAAGAACTACCCTACTCATGATCTTGAGTTAGCTGCTGTAGTATTTGCATTGAACATTTGGAGGCATTATCTATACGGAGAGAAGTGTCAAATCTTTACCGACCACAAGAGCCTCAAGTACTTCTTTGCGCAGAAAGAGTTGAATATGCATCAGAGGCGTTGGTTGGAGTTAGTCAAGGATTATGACTGTGAAATTAGCTACCATCCTGGTAAAGCTAATGTAGTAGCGGATGCTTTGAGCTGGAAAGTCGCAGTGATGGCTCATTTGATAGTTCAAAGGCCTCTTCAGAGTGAGATTCAGAGGTTTGATCTAGAGATTTATACTCGAGGTAGAGTTCCCCGTCTATCTACCTTGACGATTAACTCTTCTTTATTAGACCGTATTCGCAGCGGTCAGTCATCTGATGAGCAGTTGGCGAAGTGGAGGCAGAGAGATGAGGCGAAGGGAAATATTTTGTACACAGTGAGTGATGGCATTGCTCGTTATCGAGATAGGATATGGGTTCCTAGCAGCGATTCTATTCGAATAGACATATTAATTGAGGCCCATATGTCACCGTACTCTATTCATCCTGGGAGTATGAAGATGTACAAGGATCTGCAAATGTTATATTGGTGGCCTAGTATGAAGAGAGAGATCCGGAGATTTGTATTCGAGTGTTTGACTTGTCAGCTTGTGAAAGCTGAACATCATAGACCAGCCGGCTTACTCAAGCCACTTCCCATTCCTGAGTGGAAGTGGGAGAACATTAACATGGATTTCGTGGTTGGTTTACCGAAGTCGGCTAGAGGTTCAAATGCTATATGGGTGATTGTTGATCGTCTTACCAAGTCAGCGCATTTCTTGCCTATTAAGACGATTTCTCTATGATTCAGTATGCCGAGTTATATATCCGTGAGATAGTACGATTGCATGGTATCCCAATCTCTGTTGTTTCTGACAGAGATCCGAGATTCACTTCCTCATTTTGGAAGAGTCTGCATTTAGCGATGGGTACGAAGTTGTTGTTTAGCACAGCTTTTCACCCTCAGACAGATGGTCAATCAGAGAGAGTTATTCAGATATTGGAGGATCTTCTCCGTGCTTTTGTCATCTATTTCTCAAGGAGCCGGGAATCAAAGTTGCCATTAGTGGAGTTTACCTATAACAATAGCTTTCAGTCGTCTATAGGTATGGCTCCTTATGAAGCACTGTACGGAAGGAAATGTAGATCGCCTATTCATTGGGATGAAGTAGGCGAGAGATCAGAGTTAGGACCAGAGATCGTTCAGTAGACTGCTGATCTAGTAGTCGTAATCCGTGACAGGATGAGGACTGCTCAGAGTCAACAGAAGAGTTATGCCGACCGGAGGAGAAGAGATCTAGAGTTTGCCGTTGGCGACCATGTTTTCATGAAGATAGCACCGATGAATGGTGTCATGAGATTCGGAAAGAAGGGGAAGCTTAGTCCGAGGTTCATCGGACCATTTGAGATACTAGACAGAGTTGGGACATTAGCATATCGTGTTGCTCTTCCGCCGAATCTGGCCGGAGTACACAATTTGTTCCATGTGTCGATGTTGAAGAAGTATTTAGCGAACCCTTCTCATGTGTTGAACCTTGAGCCGTTGCAGTTTTCTCCGAACTTGTCTTATGAAGAGAGACTAGTGTAGATCTTAGACCGTAAGGAGAAGAAGCTTCGAAACAAGGTGATCAAATCAGTGAACGTCAAGTGGCTTAATCATTCCGATGAGGAAGCTACTTGGGAGTCAGAGTCAGAGATGCGGAGTCGCTTTCTAGATTTATTCGGTGAGTTCTAATTTCGAGGACGAAATTTTATTTAAGGGGGGGAGTGTTGTAGTACCCGAAAAACCAATATGCGTATATATGTGCATAATTTCTATTATTTAATTTTAAATGGTTATTATTTTAAGAAATTTTTAATTTAATTGCATTTAAATCATTTACGTAATTTTTAAGGATTTTTAAATCGCGTATTTCAAATTTTAGCTTTTTAGATATATACGCAAGACCGAACCAGATATGGGAAATCAAAGATGAATTTTATGATCCAAAAATATTCCTAAATTTATTCCGAGCTAAGAAATAATTTATTTTGATGAAATCAAATGGATTTAAGTCTAATTTAATTAATTAATCACCAATTTAATTGTAGGCTTCTTAATTCATCAAGATTATGCTTAATTAACCTTTTAATCAAGCTTATCTAGCCTAGGATTCTACTTAGCAAAACTTAAACTATAAAGGCCCGAAAGTTCGTGTTTGAAAATTTGCGGAAAAATTTAAAATTTCCTCTTTAACTAATTAAAATGCCTCTTTAAATAATTAAACTGACAAAAAGATTCAATATTTAAATATTCGAAATAGCAGCGGAAGTAATTATTGTTTGCAAAATAGCAATTTAAAAATAATCCAACAAAAGATAAACTGTTTTAGCATAAAAAAATGGTAAATGCTGAAATGAGGTCCTCGGGTTCCACTACTGCCGAACCAAGCTAGCTCACTGGTCCCCGCTCTCGGTCCCGACCTCAGCATGCATATATTGTAAATAAAAATTAATAATAATAAAATCGCATGCAAAGTGAAAATATCGTGTCATGAGTTATTATAATACTTGCATAACTGAACTGAAAATCGTCTCATGAATAATTATAAATACGTTCATAACTTAACT
This sequence comes from Primulina eburnea, assembly GCF_022965805.1. NCBI lineage: Eukaryota > Viridiplantae > Streptophyta > Magnoliopsida > Lamiales > Gesneriaceae > Primulina > Primulina eburnea. The sequence goes on from NC_133105.1 coordinate 21,266,076, forward strand.
AAAAGTCGTAAGTGAAATGTATACTCCGTAGAGCCCCGTCATGAAATAACATGTAATAATAATTTTCTGTTGAGAATATGTTCTACGCAAGTGGCCCCATGAACTGAACTGAATTGAACCGGTAAGTGACCACCGGGTGAAGTAATAATCGTCTGATCAGACTAATGCCACAGTATGCTAGGTGGAACTGAACTGAACCGGTAAGTGACCACCGGGTGATACAATAATCCCATGATAGTGAAATGGCCACAAGCAATATCGCATAATTCTCAAAAATGAATATTTTATATTTTTTTGCACGTAATGTAATTAAACAACGTAATTAAATATCCTGTATTAATTTTACCGAATGGGTTGGATCTTTCCCAAGCTCGCTGCGACCTAAATTTAACATGAAAAATATGCAAATGATTTTCCTAACCAAACTTTATAACTAAATCCGAAAACGAGACAATTACGCCCAACGACATAGTATTTAATCATGACCTCTTACCAACCCGAACCAACATCGAACCATCAATTATTCATGATTAAAATACGCCAAAAATGATGAAATAATGCTCCTAAAATGTTACAAGTCGAAATTTTGGTGAATGGAGGCCAAAACATGAAACGCTCTTTCGAGAGTCAATTTGTCACATCGCACCGTAATTTCTCGTACGACCTCTAAACTTAACCGAATCACGAACGGACAAAAACTTGACCTTCCTAACTCGATGAGATACTGTCCAGTCCAATGCCATAGGTTAAAAGCCAACCAAGAACTCAAAACACACCCCTGAACCGCAGCACAACATGCTGCACCGAAATACAGCAGCGGAACTTTGGTTTCCTTGCGTCGCTTGCGAGGCTAACGGCCATCGAGGCTTGAACCACCGACCAGAACCTCTTACCAACATCCTAAGGAATGGTTTGAACCATGGCTAAGGGCCCTAGGCCAGCCACAATTCGGACCACACTAGAATCAATCGAAACTCCCACCCGAGAAGCACCCTTGCGTGCGTGGGGAGTATTACTTCGTTTGCTTTCCCGTGTCCCAGTGGCCATTTGATTGACCATTGCATGATCTAGATATCAAGGGGTATGGTATGAACCGTGGCTAAGGGCTAGAGGCCAACCAAGATTCACACCACACCACAAAAACGAAACTACACATGCAGTACAAAAATGAAGGGGTCGAGGGGCTGTTCTTGTTTTTATTTAAAAACCGATTCAACCATGGACCACTCCTCAAATGGGTGACTTGGTCATGTCTTAGACATAACCAGGGGATGTTCTAACCATAGCTGTAGCCCCTAGGGTAGCCGAGATCAGTAACACCCCCCCTTGACAGCAAAAACAGAAAAACGAGGCACAAAGTGACACCAAGGAAGAGTTGCTGTCATTTCCCTTTTCTTGAGTGCATGGGGCTTGAAATAATGGACCAACGTGATCCTAATACACCCTAGTACATGTCTAGGTGCAGCCTTGGGAGCCTAGGATCGAGCCAAACCCTGCAACGACATAAACAAGCCCAATCGTGAGAGCACAAGGGAAAACCGAAAATCTGCACCTTGTTTTCGAAAATATTTGTCATGTATTTCGGTTTTTCCTTTCAAATTTGTGTACGTATGATATTTAAAATTAATTATAAGAATTGATTGAAGAGAAAGGAATGATAGAAACATGCCTTGGATTTGTTTGAAACGAAAACAAATCAATTACGACGACACGGCGCGGAGGAGACGGAGTGGCTTCTCTTGTTTTTCTCTCTTGTTTTCTTCTAGGAGACTGACGATTTTTTTCTTGCTGAAGTGTTCAGAATTTTCGAAATTTTGGAGAGGAGAGAAGGCTAGGAATGAAATGGGGAAGTTGCAAAATATTTTGGGAGATTGAAGGGCAAGGTAGAAACTTTTCTATCCTTGAGTTGAGAGATAAGGGAAAAGATTTGATTTGATTTAAGTGAAGGGGTGGCCGATTTTAATCTATCAAATACAAGGTATAAAACTGCTTAATTGATTAATTATTGAAGATTAAATGGTGTGGGAATTATCTATCAAGTGAAGATTAAGGAAATGAATCAAGGGAAATGAATTGTCAAATATTTTTAAATCTATAATAGGGGTGGCCGGATTTTCCAATAAAAACGAGGGTAGGGAATTGCTCAATTACTAATTAATGAGGATTTAAAAATTGAAGGAATTATTTATCAAGAAAGGGATAAGGAAAGGAAATCAAATAATGGTGAGTTGTAAATTCCAAAACAAATCTTCCAAGGTGGCCGAAATTCTCATGATAAATGGGGATGAAATATTACTAGATAAACATGGTAGAATTATTGCTTAAATATTAATTAAATGAGGATTAAATGTGATGGAATTATCTCCCAAGAAAAGATTAAGGAAAGAAATAAAATGGTAAATCGTTAATTAAATTCAAATCTTTTAATCAAAGTGCGTAGCCGAAAATTAATGGTAAAATGGGAGGGAAATATTTCTTAAATATTATATTTTAAATCTCTAGTGTTTTACCTACCCAATAAATATTTTAGTGAATTAAGAAATTAATTATTGAACTTTATTTTCTACCTATCTAAAATTATTTAAATAATTCCTCAGGCTTTCTTTTACATTAGATTAACTCATTATTTAACTTAAATAAATTTTAGGAATGATTTCTTAATATTAAATTTTATCTCAGACTCCAACTCCAGTCCGGCCTCACTCAATTAACTGAAAAGATAACAATTAAACTACTGCAATAAAATAATTAAATTTAAAGAAAAGTATTTAAATTCTCATGCAATAAAAATCATATTTAAATACTAAAATTATGCATGGCTTATACGTAGTCCAATTTTCGGGTTCTACATAAGCCAATCCTACACCAATTGGAAAGACAACTCTCGGACAGTTCCACTCCACACAATCCCAACTTTACACCATTTAACTCCCCCAACAAGAAAACAAAGGCAACCCATTTATCATGCATGTTCCCCCCCCTCCCCCCCCCCCCCCCCCCCAAACTTGACATCATTTACTCCCCCATACACCACCTTATTTGACCACAAGCCTTCACCACTGTGGGGACCCGGACGCTAATCATCTTTTTAATCGTGATTGGGACTAATTAATCAATTATAAAAAACAGGGTCTAAATTTTTTTTAAAAAAATGCGGAAGGTAATGGAATCAAACTCCTATACAGATCAGTATAAAAGTATAAATCTCATACATCATACAATAATTTACATCTCAAGTTCAACACCTAACTATCAAGTGTTTAAACCCTATCTCTAGTCCAAGTCCGGAATCACCACTCTAATCTCGATCTGTCTTCACCTCTGTGACCCTGTACCTGTCCCACCTGTTGTCATGTACACATACAAACAAGACAACAGCCGGATAACTCCGGTGAGATACAAATATCCCAGTATAAACAATGTATTAATGCAATCATATAAAACATATATAAAAGCATAAACAGTCAATAAACATGTATCCAATCTGACTACATGAACAAATACAAATCTGTATTTAAATCAATGACTTGTTATCTTTCTTATCTTATTTCTAATCTAGTGATCTCAATCTAATTTAGACTTTGTTATGCTGTATCGAATGTCTACAATAGACGTCGATTTACATCTAAGCTCATCGATACACCGTAAGTCTAGAGTCTCAGCGGTTCTGACAAAGACTCGGCGGTTCTGCCCTAGCTAGGTTTATCTGCCCTAGACTCAAACTCTGACTCTGCTCTAAGTCAATACATTAATATATCAATCTGATAATATGTAAATATCAATGCAATAAAATAAAGTATGTGATTTTGGTAAACTCAAGTCAAACCTAACTCGAGTTGTGCAATCCCGAATCAACATTTATTTATACCTTTTTGTTGTCGATCTGATACACTCAAAGTCTGTCACTGTTCAATCTGGCAATGACAATATCAATATATTGTATCAATATTCTATTTAATTCAAGATATCTCTGTCTTATCAGATTCCGACGATACAACAGTACAATCTTGAGATGCTGGTAATACCATATCAGTCTATACCAATTCCAATAATTTACAATCAACCATCGTACAAATCTGACATCAATTCTAGTCAATTTCATTCTGAAGATCATAACAATTCCATATTCAATCTGTTTCTTCATCTGACTTTGATTCTATAATGTCTACTATGTCACGAACATCATATATGACGTGTATTCAATTCTAACAACATCATATTTTCAAAGCATGTCAAAACGTAGTAAAACTTACGTCCAGTTGAAGCCTACGTTGTTAGGAACTCGATACCGAAGTCGGATTCAAAATCAGACGGACGGATTGAAATATAATGGCGTAAGGATTTTCGCGGAGATTCTCGGTGCTTCTCTTTTCTTCTGAAAATTTGCAAGTGTTTATCTGTATATATATTTATATATATATATATATATATATATATATATATATATATATATATATATTTATATATATATATATATACCAACTTGCATGTCCGAGACTAGGTGGCACATTCTCTTGAAATTCGGTCGGCGCTCGGGCGGTGGTAATTTACCGCTCGGGCGCGGCCCCTTCTGCCCAAAGCATTCGAATGCACCCTTGGCGCTCGGGCGGTCAAAAACTACCGCCCGGGCGCCAACTCTTCTGCCCGCGACAATTACTTGATGAACACTGGCGCTCGGGCGGTCAAAAACTACCGCTCGGGCGCCAGACTCTCTGTCCAAAAGTTGTGTAAATCATATGCTTGGTCCGATTTGGTCTCGTATGGCCCGGTTATAATCACATCAGTTTAAAATTAATTATCTCAGATTAATATAATCAAAATCTCAGATTAACAGAATCAAGATCTTGGCCCTTACAACCACCTTCTTCACTCCACCTAGCACGAAATTATCAGAGTTTAGAAGCTCCCATTCTCGCCCAAGATAGCAGAAATTGCAAGGTTTCTTCATTTTGTTTCCGTGTCTCCCGGTCCGATGTATCGTGTTGTTTATTGTAAAAACTGAATGGACAGGATCTCCATAGAGCAGATTCGAGTCTCGAATTTTCTTGGTTTATTGTCTAAGGTATGTGTTCAAACCATGGCTGTCCTAGGGGCTTAAGCCATGGTTAGAATCCTTCCTTAGCATGTCTAGGACGTGACCAAGATGACCTTTCATGGCTTGGTTCATGGTCTCATTGGTTTTTAAAATAAAAAAGACAAGTGCCCCTTCGGTTTTCATTTCTGTTTTGTGTGAGTAGTTTCGGTTTTGAGGTTGGGGTGGATCTTGGTTGGCTTCTAGCCCTTAGCCATGGTTCACACAATACCTCATGATGTTTAGATCATGCCATGGTCGATCATATGGCCAGTGGAATGATACATGACAACAAGAACAAGCAACACTCCCCACGGTACAACATATGTGTTCTCGGGTGAAGCTTTGGATTTTTTGGGGTGGTTGCTTGAATTGTGGTTGGCCTAGGGCCCTTATCCATGGTTCAAGCCACATCTTAGGATGTTGGTAAGAGGTTCTGGTTGGTGGTTCAAGCCCCAATGGCCAATAGCCTCGTAAATGAAGCAAGGAAGCACAGCAGTTGCTGCTGCATTTTTTTGGCAGCAGCTTGAGCTTGGGTTCAGAGGCTTGTTTGGAGTTCTTGGTTGGCTTTTAGCCTATGGCCTTGGACTGGATAGTACCTTATTGAGTTAGGAAGGTCATGTTTTTGGCCGTTCGTGATTTGGTTAAGTTTAGAGGTCGTACGAGAATTTACGATGCAATGTGCCAAAGTGACTCTCGAAAGAGCGTTTCATGATTTTGGCCTCCATGCACTTTTCGTGTATTACAGCCCTCGGTATATATTTTCCAGTATTTTAGGTGTATTTTATTCATAACTAAACGATGGTTCGATGTTGGTTTAGGTTGGTATGGAGTCATGGTTAGATACTAAGTTTGTTGGGCGTAATTGTCTCGTTTTTAGTTCGATTATGAAGTGTTGGTCAAGTTGAGATTATTTGCATATGTCTCATGTTATAATTAGGTCGTAGAAGGCCTGGAAACGATCCAAATCAATTGGTAAATTGAAACAGGATAATAATTATATTACGTGCATAAAAATAGAAAATGTTTATTTTGAGATATATGCGATATGTCTTGTGGCCTTCTTACGCTTATGGGATTGCTTCACCCGGTGACTTACGACCGGTTTACGATTATGTATGGGTACTAATATCCAGTCCAACGGCTGGGATGATCTCTACCGCCCAGTATACTGTGGTTTAGTCTGAGCAGACGTGCATGTTATGTTATGGGCCATTTGCGTAGAAACATTATCTCTACCAAAAATTACGATATGATATGTTATGACAGAACTCTATCTAGCAAAGCTTTTACGTATGATTTTCAGATATACACGTATTTATAATTGCTCATGATACGATTTTCACGTTACGCTTTACGAAACGATATTTTTACGTTGCATGCGATTTTATGATATATTTACTTGTTATTCACGATATGAATGCTGGGTCTTTAGACTCACTAGACTTGATTGTTGTAGGTACTGACGATGCAGAGGCTGAGGGCGGGGACCTGTGAGTTAGCTCGGATCGGCGGTAGTACGAGCCCGTGGACATCACATTTAGTTATTCAGTTTTATGTTCAAACTCTTGTTATAACTTTTATATATTTTAAGTTATTGTTTAAAACATTATTCAGTTTCCGCTGCTATGTTTATGTTAAACCATTGGGTTATTTTGCGAAAGTTTTTATACGTTTCAAGTTTATTCATTTAAAGAGAAAAATTTTAATAATTTCGCAAAATTATGAATACGAAATACGGGCCCTCACAATTGCAGCTTGAATGCGTTCCTTGAAATTGTGTCTCGAATTTTCCGACAGCCGTTCTGGAACATTTTGTCTTTAAACTTTGCTGCAACGTCCATTATTGTACTATTGATAGTACATATGCTTTTGTACCTTTATGCACAACTAGATCCCATTGAATAAGCGTGTCGAGTTCAGCAACGGATTGGTTCTAACTGATGCTCTGAACTGGTCATTTGAACTGATCTTCAGTTGGGCTGGTGAAATCAGTTGACTCATCAGTTGAACTGATTTCACTCTTTTCAGTTGAACTGGGCAGCTGGGATTTTCATCAGTTGAACTTTTCATCAGCTGTCCGGGCTTCCGAAGGTCTTCTGCTGAACCAACAATCAGCTGGACAATCAGTTGAACTGGTTCAGTTCGATTAATCAGTTGGTAATTTCAGTTTGCATTATCCGATAGCTTCAGTCTTGGCTCAATAACTGATCAATTCGAGTCCTGATCAGTTTCAGTTTCTACGCACTAGGTAAAATCATTAGAAACAAAATAATAAGTTTTGTTAACATCAAAATCAATATTGCGAACATAAAATGTTCTAACAAATCCATAGTGATATTCTCCCATTCCCACTCGGGAATATGGAGTGGCTTAAGTTTTGCCGTTGGCCTCTGATGCTCTGCTTTAACTTGTTGACATGTCAAACATTCAGATACGAATCGCAGGATATCTTGCTTCATGCCTGGCCACCAATATAATAACTGAAAATCTTTTTACATCTTCGTATTTATAGTATGAATGGGGTACGAAGTATTATGAGATTCCTTCATAACGACCTCCCTCAAAGAATCGCCACTAGGAACCCAAAGTTGATCCCGATATCGAACTATACCATCTACTTCAGAATACAACTTCTGGCCCTTAGCTTCATCTCTCAATCTCCACTTTTGGAATTGCTCATTAGTAGACCGTCTCTCACGGATTCTATCCCTCAAAGTCAACTATACTATCATGGTGGCAAGATTAGGGGCCTCGTCCCTGGCGTATACTGCTAGCTCAAACCGCTGTATCACGGACTGGTCACTGAAGAGATATTTGAGTAATGACTGGTTGCTGAAGAGAAATTTGAGTAATGACTGCTGTCTTCCTACTCAATGCATCCGCTACTATATTAGCTTTTCTCGGATGATAGCTAATATCACAGTCGTAGTCTTTTACCAACTCTAGCCATCTTCTTTGCCTCATATTAAACTTATTTTGGGTGAAGAGGTACTTCAAAATTTTATGGTCGGTGAAAATCTTGCACGTCTCCCCATATAAGTAATGTCTCCAAATCTATGGTGCATAAACTATTGCTACGAGCTCGAGATCATGTGTGGGGTAATTTTTCTCTTGTACCTTCAACTGTCTAGACACATAAGCTATAACCCGATCATTTTGCATCAAAACTGGGCCCAAACCAAGTTTCGAAGCGTCTGTATAAAGAACATGCTCTCATTGCCCCGATGACATTGATAATACTGTCGCTAAAATCAGAGCTTGCTTCAATTGCCAAAACTTTCTTGGAACTCGGATCCCCATATAAACTTTGCATTCTTCTTTATCAAGACGGTCAAGGGTACAACAATAGATGAGAATCCTTGTATGACTTTTTTTGGTAATAGCCAGCTAGCCCTAAGAAACTACGTATCTCGGTTACGCTCTTAGGTATGGGCCATTCTTTCATTGCCTCGAATTTACTTGGATCAACCTCAACTCCATCTTTGGAAATGACATGGCCTAAGAACGCCACTCGCTTGAGTCAAAACTCGCACTTGCTGAACTTAGCTTATAACTTCATATCTTGCAGTATTTGCAGTGCCGTCCTCAAATGTTGACTATGCTCCTCTTTGTTCTTTGAGTAGATCAAAATATTACCGATGAAGACTATCACAAATTGATCCAGATACGGCTAAAATACGCGATTCATGAGATCCATAAAGATCGTATGAACATTCGACTCTTTAACCTTTAGTTGATGGTATCCAGAACAAAGATCTATTTTCGAGAATATCGATGCTCCTTGTAATTGATCAAATAAGTCTTCAATTCTCGGTAGGGGATAGTTATTCTTAATGGTGACCCTATTCAGCTCTCTATAGTCGATGTAAAGTCGCATGCTACCATCCTTTTTCTTCACAAACAACATTGGCACGCCCCACGGAGAACAACTAGGGCGAATGAAACCATTGTCCAATAATTGTTGAATTTGATCCTTTAACTCTTTCATTTCAGCTGGTGCTAAAAATTAGGGTGCCTTGGATTGGTACAGTGCCCGACATCAACTCAATAGAAAATTCCACCTCACGGTTCGGTGGAATGCCAAAAATTTCCTCAGGAAAGACGCAAGGGTAGTCTCTCAGGACTTCAACATGCTCTAGCTTCTTACTATCGGGAACATGTGCGGAAGTAACACATGCTAGAAAATCTTGGCATCTTCGTCTCATAAATTTCCTCGAAAAAATAAAAGATATAATGTGCGGCATTTACTTGTTCCTCGCTCTCTCAAAGAAAGATAAAAGACTTCCCACTAAGCGGTCGAATAGACACTTTCCTCTACCGAAAATCTATCGAATCTCCATTCAATGATAACCAATCTGTGCCAAGTATGATGTCAAATTCAGGCATTGAGAGTATGATAAGATCTGCCCGAACCACATCTTTTTGCAAACGAAGCTCCGGATTCTTCACAATGCTCAAGTGATTATTTGATCACCGGAAGGAATAGAAACTTTGAAGCCCAGTGCCATATCCTCGGGTATAATATTTAGTCGCTTAACGAATGTCTCAGATATGAATGAACATGTACCTCCCGAATCCAGCAATGCGTAGGTAGCTACACCTAGTATGAATATTCTTCCTGCGACGAATATGACGTTAAATTTATTTGTGTTGAGGTTTAAGGATTTTCTATCATTTTTTCCCAATTTTGTTTGAAGATTTAATGCTTGGATCCCAACATTCTATCAAAAATTGCAATTTAACCTTTAAATTTTCGAAATTCGCATTTTCACCCTTGGAGGTTTCGAAAATTTCATTTTAGCCCCCAAAAGTTTTGAAAATTTAATTTGTGGCCCCTTAAATTTTGAAATTTTCAATTCGGCCAAAATGAAAGTCTTTCTCGATTCTACGAGAATTTTTATGAAATAGTAACTGCATCCAATTTCAAAAAAAATACCATTTGTGGCGAACTTTCCATTTTTGGAATGGAATAGGATCAAGATCAAACTTTATTCAATGGTATTTACATGAGGTTCCTCTCCTATATTTTCAAAAATTTGCATTTTAGACCTAAAAGTTTCGAAAATTATGCTTTAGTCCCTGAATTTCTGTTGTTTGCAATTATGTCCCTAAAGTTTTTGGATAATTGCAATTTGGTCTTCATAGTTTTGAAAATATCCAATAATGCCCAAAGTTTGGATTTTCCCTAATTTTAAGCCTTAAAACTTTTATTTGGAATTAAATACCTCCTTTACATAATTAAGGCTCATAATTAAAGTCCAATTTCTATGGTTTCACTGTCATCTCTTAATTCCAACTAAGGTATAACATGCAATCTAATTTCCACTAGGTTCTTCTTGAGCTCCAAATCAATTCTCATAACTAATTTAACATTTTATGCAATAAAATCAATATAAAAACGTTAAATAACTATGTTACCAGTGATTAAAGTCGTGTATAACTCCTCCTCAGCTTCCTCAGCATGCATAACATAAGCTCTTCCCACAGTTGGTGCTTTCTTCTTCGGGCAATCCGCAACTTTATGTCCTTCTTATTTGCATATAAAGCATTTGTATGTCCCCGACATGCACTTGCCAAAATGTAGGCGATTGCACTCTTTACACAGTAGTCTCTCTGTAGTTTTCGGTTCTCCAGGTGGTGATGGCCTTTGCTATCCCGGTTTCTTCCCTTGCCCTTGGGGCTTTTGCTGTCCTTAAGGTCCCATATATGGCTTATTTGGCTGAGAGCTTTGCTGGTGTGCTGTATCTTGCGCTGCATCTCTGTTAGGATTGATTGGGGGGATCACCGTTGAGCGACAATAGCTCGGTTCTTGAAATATTGAACACCAATGAATTAAATCAAGTTTGGTGTTCAAACCAAGCGGAAAACACTCGAAATAATCTTTCGTAGAAATCGAGTAAATATTGTGTAAAGCATTTAATATATATGCAAGTTGAATGAGTAAAAATATTTCAGTTGAAGCATTTTATCAAACACTTGGTATGCAATATTTTGGTATTTGAAAAACACATAAAATGCTTCAACACTGCTTCTTTAAAACTATGAAAATGATAAGTAAATAAAATAAACAAATAGACACGAATTTGTAATGGATGTTCGGAGACTTCTGATAAACATAAAAATTGTACATTAATTAAATGTTTTATAATATAAATATATAGTTTTTGTTTTATTAAATGTTTAAATATTATATGTTTTATAATAAATTGTATAAAATATAAGTTGTTGTGTAATTACAAGTTTTCACTATTTTTTACAGGTTCGATAAAACAAGAATAAACTTGGCGTTGCAAATGGGATTAAGATGATTCTTGGACCTGTAGAAAGTTGATGTTAATATCTACAATATTGATGACAAGCATGAGATAAAAATCCACTCACAATTGGGATCAAATTAGGCAACAAATAAAGTTACCAAAGAAGTGGCAGTTTTATCAATCTCTAGTATTTTGACCATATCTCTCAAATTACTTGGTCAAATGGTTTGAAAAAAATACCACAACTAGACAACTCAATTATCCACATGTTTCTTTTTATGTGAAGAAGCAAATTCGGAGAAGAAGATTTTCAAAAGTGATGTGTAATATAATATAATATCTTGGAACACCAATGAAGACTTATGTGTAAAAAAATAATATTTTATTTGTGGTTGTCTCCCCAAATTTGGCTATAAATAGGGGTGCATTGTAATGTATTGAGATATCCCTCATTCTATGAACAAACCTTTGAGTTCATAATATTTCTCTCTATATTTTTCTTTTATTTCTTCATTTAAATATAATTAGCATGATAATTACATATTCAAAGTTTTACACTTTGAATAATGAATAGCTAACTTCCCAAAGTTGAGATGAAAAGGTGAAACTCTTGGAATGATAATAAGGTTACTAAAAGGTAAGAATCTATGTTTTATATTATTTAATCATTATTTATTGTTTATGTTATATTTATTTCGTTAAGTATTTTTATACCCTACTTATAAGTGGGAGTTTTGATTTATTGTTGCTATATGTTACACTAAATTCTTGGAACCATTTAAATGTTAGTTCGGTATTACCAACCATTTAAAGTGGATGCCTTGATTTATTATATATGAATATATTATAATATTAATTTTTTGGTACCATTTAAATGTTAGTTTGGTATTACCAACCATTTAAAGTGGGAACCTTGATTTACTATATATAAATATATCATAATATTAATTTCTTGGTACCATTTAAATGTTAGTTTGGTTTTACCAACCATTTAAAGTGAGAACCTTGATTTAGTGTTTACAAATATATATAGCACAATAAATACTTGACCACATTTATAAGTTTTAGTATATATTATATACATAAGATAATAATATATAACATAATATAAATATGATTACTTAATATATTGGAACCATTTTATTAAGTGGATTTCAATATTGTTCGTTAATGTTAACTTTATTAAAATACCAAGAGTGGATCATTGAATCTCAACTACTTAAATAAAAATTTGAACAATTAAAATTTACCCATTAAAGATTCAAACAATTAAAATTAAAAAGAAACAAAAACAAAAACAAAACAAAAAGACATTGTAGTGGACTTGTAATTACCTTAGCTTCCCTGTGGATACGATATCGGACTCACCGAATTATACTACTTGTGGACTACCTGCTCTTGGGAGTGCAACAATCAAAGTCGCAACAAGTTTTTGGCGCCGTTGCCGGGGAAGTATAATTTAATTTCAAGTCTATTTAATTTCCTTTATAGTTTATTTTTCTTTATTTGAATTTTTATTGCTTTTGTGTGTTTTTATTCTTTTGCATGAGCATTTGGTCACGTACACTTAGTGGTCGACTTATTCGAAATAACCCTTTATTTTTACAAAACATGGCGGAAGAACACATCCAAGAAAATGAAGATGAAATTCAATCTCAACATGATCATGATAAACGAAGAACACTTAGAGATCACATGAAACCTACACGTACTAGTGCACCTTCATGTCTAGTTTTTCCTCCTGATGCATCTCATTTCAATTTTAAGCCTGGTATTATCCAACTTTTACCTTACTTTCATGGCTTAGATTCTGAAAATCCATACATGCATTTACGAGAGTTTGAAGAAGTGTGCAACACATATAATGATCTAAATTGTAGCATGAACACCATTTGACTTAAGATTTTTCCTTTTTCTTTAAAAGATAAAGCTAAAACTTGGCTACAAAATCTTAGATCGTGAACCATTCGAACTTGGGATGAATTGCAGCAACAATTTTTGAAAAAGTTTTTTCCATCTCATAGAACAAATTCTTTCAAAAGGCAAATCATCACTTTCACTCAAAAAGAAGGAGACACTTTTTATTAGTGTTGGGATAGATACAAAGAATTGCTTAATCTTTGTCCACATCATGGTTTTGAAATTTGGAGAGTTGTTTCTCAATTTTATGAAGGCTTAACACCTAAAGATAGGCAAATGGTTGAATTTATGTGTAATGGAACATTTGAAGAAAAAGATCCAAACGATGCAATTGAGTATCTCGATTCATTAGCTGAAAATGCTCAAAATTGGGACATGATAGGTACAATTGAACCATCAAACAAGATTCAATCTCCTACAGCTGGTGGAGGTATGTACACTCTCAAAGATGAACATGATCTTTAAGCTAGATTTACCTCTTTGGCAAGAAAAGTTGAGGCACTTGAATCGAAAAAGAATGGTCAATTAAAATCTGTTCAAAAATTGCATGTCACATCTGTGATACAAGTGATCACTTTACAAAATATTGTCCTACTTTGCCCTCTTTTAAAGAATGTCTCCATGAACAAGCCAATGTTTTGAACAATTTCAAAAGGCCAAATTTTGAACTATTTTCTCAAAATTACAATCAAGGTTGGCGAAATCATCCAAATTTTAGTTGGAGGAATGATAATGCTGCACAATTTCCGCAACCACATTTTCAAAATCAACAAAATTTTCAAAATTATGCACCTTATGTTCCTCCACCTAAAAGGAATTTGGAAGATTTATTGAATTCTTTCATGGCAAAGCAAGAGTCTATCAATACTCAAACTGCTTAAACCATGACAGATTTGAAAGATACTCTTGCTAAATTTGCATCTGTACTTAATGTTCATGAAAAAGGTAAATTTCCTTCACAACCTCTGCTTAATCCCAAGGATCATCATTCACAAACTGGAACTTCTGGAACTCAACCGATGGATCAGGTAAAATGATGATGATAAATCAACTTCAAAGGGTAAGGAAGTGGAACCCATAACTTGCGAAGAGGAGGTTCAACAGACAGTGTCACCACCATTCCCTCATGCATTGAAAAATACAAAAAAAATCAAATTTGAATTCTTATATATATGATATTTTTAAACAAGTAAAAGTTAATATTCTTTTATTAGATGCAATAAAACAGGTATCATCATATGCCAAATTTTTGAAAGACTTGTGCACTGTGAAAAGAAAATTGAATGTGAAAAAGAAAGCATTTTTAGCCGAACAAGTAAGTGCAATCATTCAAAATAATAATACTTTGAAATACAAAGACCCAGGTTGTCCTACTATTTCTTGTATTATTGGAGAACGAAAAATTAAAAAAGCATTGCTTGACCTTGGAGCTAGTGTGAATTTACGTCCATATTCAGTTTATCAAGAACTCAATCTAGGCGAGTTAAAACCTACTTCGGTAACACTTTTACTTGCTGATAGATCTGTTAAAGTGCCAAGAGGTATAGTAGAAGACGTGTTGGTCCAAGTTGATAACTTTGTATATCCTGTCGATTTCATAGTTTTAGATACACAACCTATTGAAGCTTGTAATGCAATTCGTGTAATTTTAGGTCGTCCATTTTTAGCAAATTCTAATGCTCTTATAAATTGCAGGAATGGAATAATGAAGTTGTCATTTGGTAACATGACCTTGGAGCTTAATGTGTTTAATCTTTGTAAGCAACCACATGACAAAGGAGATGAAAGTGAAGATGAAAATCTTATTGAAACTCTTGTGGAAGAAAACATTCAAGAAGGGAGTACTCGTAACCAATTAGATATTTGTTCAATTGATACTGTTAAAGAAAATATTGAAATTGATCTTGATGATTTTATTATGTATCACCCGTTACCAGGATCAGAAAAAAATTTGAGGCAAAATATGAGAACAAAGACGAACCACCCATATTGGAGTTAAAACCCTTGCCAGAAGAATTGAAGTATGCATTTCTTGGAGAAGATGAAACATATCCGGTGGTAATTTCTTCCAAACTATCAAGTAATCAAGAAGGTAAATTAGTTGATATGCTTAAAAGACATAAAAATGCAATTGGTTGGACACTAAAAGATCTTAAGGGCATTAATACACTAATTTGCACTCACAAAATTCACTTAGAAGAAAATGCTAAAACATCTCAACAACCACAAAGGAGATTAAATCCACATATGAAAGATGTTGTGAAAACTAAAGTTCTCAAACTACTCGATGTTGGGATTATCTACCCTATTTCTGATAGTAAGTGGGAAAGCCCAACACAAGTAGTTCCAAAAAAATCTGACATCACAGTGATAAAAAATGAAAAAGGTGAATTTTTAACAAGTCGAGTCCCATCTAGTTGGCGGATGTGTATTGATTATAGAAAATTAAATGACGCCACTAGAAAAGATCATTTTCCATTACCATTTTTGGATCAAATTTTAGAAAGAGTAGCAGATCATCCATACTACTGTTTTCTTGATGGATATTCAGGTTATTATCAAATTCCCATTGCACTCGAAGATCAAGAAAAAACTACATTCACATGTCCTTTTGGAACATTTGCATTTAGAAGGATGCCATTTGGATTATGCTATGCCCCATCAACATTTCAAAGATGTATGCTAAGCATTTTTTGCGACATGGTTGAAAATTGTTTGGAAATTTTCATGGATGATTTAACTGTCTTTGGGAATACATTTGATAATTGTCATGAAAATTTGGAAAAAGTTTTAAAAAGATGCGAGGAAAAAGGTCTTATTTTAAATTGGGAAAAATGTCATTACATGATTACTTCTGGAATTGTTTTGGGACATGTCGTGTCATCTCATGGAATTGAAGTTGATAAAGCAAAAGTTGATGTCATTGCCAATTTACCCCCTCCAAAAAACATTAAAGAAATTCGCTCATTTTTGGGACATGCTGGATTTTATAGGAGGTTTATAAAGGACTTTAGTTTAATCTCTAAACCCATTTGTAACCTCTTAACAAAAGATACTGCATTTGAGTGGACTCAAGAATGTCAAAATGCTTTTGATAAAATCATTCGACATTTAACATCAGCTCCTATCATGCAACCTCCTGATTGGTCTTTACCATTTGAAATCATGTGCGATGCGAGTGATTATGCAGTCGGTGCAGTATTGGGTCAAAGAAGAAACGGTAAGCCTTATGTGATATTATGCAAGTAGAACTTTAAACAATGCTCAAATGAATTACTCTACAACTGAAAAAGAACTACTTGCTGTAATATTTGCATTAGATAAATTTCGTTCTTATTTGATTGGATCAACGACTATTGTGTTTACTGATCATTCTGCTATTAGATATTTGTTGACCAAACAGGATGCAAAGCCACGACTGATACGATGGATTTTGTTGCTCCAAGAATTTGACATTGTGATCAAAGATAAAAAAAGGAACCGAGAATATCGTAGCCGATCATTTATCAAGACTAGTAACAGGATCATCTTGTGAAATGACACCAATTAACGATAATTTTCCTGATGAACATCTATTTTCAGTTACTACTACTCCTTGGTTTGCTAATATAGTAAATTTTCTTGTGACAGGAAAAATGCCACCGCAATGGAGTTCCCAAGATAAAAGAAAATTTTTGAATGAGGTAAAAAACTTTTATTGGGATGATCCATATCTGTTCAAGTATTGTCCAGATCAAATTTTTCGACGTTGCATACCCGACAATGAGGTAAGTAGTGTCATTAAATTTTGTCATTCAGAAGCATGCGGAGGACATTTTTCTTCAAAGAAAACGGCTGCAAAAATCTTGCAGTGTGGATTTTATTGGCCCACTTTGTTTAAAGACACCCACGAAATCTGCAAGATCTGTGAAAATTGTCAAAAATTGGGTGCGATTTCAAAAAGAAACATGATGCCTTTGAATCCTATCATTGAAATTGAAATCTTTGACTGTTGGGGAATTGATTTTATGGGACCTTTTCCACCGTCGTTTGGATACTTGTATATTTTAGTTGCAGTTGATTATGTTTCCAAATGGATAGAGGCAATTCCATGTCGAACAAATGATCATAAAATCGTCATCAAATTTTTAAAACAAAATATTTTTAGTAGATTTGGAATTCCTCGAGCCATGATAAGTGATGGGGGAACTCACTTTGTTAATAAACCATTTGCTTCATTAATGAAAAAATATGGTATTACTCATAAAGTAACTACTCCTTATCATCCTCAAACAAATGGACAAGTTGAATTAGCTAATAGGGAGATAAAGCAAATTTTGGAAAAAACTGTTAACTCAAATAGAAAAGATTGGTCTCTGCGACTTAATGATGCACTTTGGGCATATCGAACAGCTTTTAAAACATCATTGAATTTGTCTCTCTATAGGTTGGTTTATGGAAAACATTGTCATTTGCCTATGAAATTGGAACATAAAGCTTATTGGGCGATCAAAACTTTAAATTCAAGCATGGATGATGCCAAAAAATTGCGTAAATTGCAACTTAATGAACTTGATGAACTCAGAAATGACGCGTATGAGAATTCAAGGATTTATAAAGCAAAAATCAAATCATTTCATGATAAAACAATTCTTAGAAAATCTTTTGAGATTGGTAAAAAAGTTTTGCTTTATAATTCTCGACTTCACATATTCCCAGGAAAATTACGATCAAGATAGACAGGCCCATATATTGTAAAGCATGTGTATACTTATGGAGCTGTGGATATTGAAAATCCTAAAAATGGTGATATTTTTAAAGTAAATGGACAAATGCTTAAACCATTTTTAGAAAATGAAATCTTTCAAGAAGAGTTTATTTCCCTTTCTGATCCTTGATTTTTTTTATTTATTTTGTGTTGCATTTAAGTTTGTTTGTTTTTTATTTCAAGTTTTCTTAATCTTTTTATTTTCACGGTTAAATGGCGGATAACAGTACTCCGTGACTCTCATAGTCGGTTAAATCAGTTTCCCACAATTGCTTATACAAAAATAAAAAAAAATCATTTCTTTTCTTTTCAAAATGGATGAAATTCTCTAAAAAATTTGTAAATATTTTCCCTCAGTTTCTGTAAATATTCTAAGAAAAATTTATGTAGGAAGGTGTGAAAGATTGAGATTGCTAATGCAAAAAGGAATTCCAAACGATATTCGTCTTGTAATAGAATCTAAGGTCCGATTAGGAGGAGAAGTTCCACAATCATTGCTCATTCGGTATTTTCCTGGATTAGGAAAAAGTACTTATGCGAAAAAACGAAGGGCCAAAAGTTTAGGGGTTTGTCATAAATGTGCAAGATGGACTTGTGACAAACAATGCAGATCTTTGAGATGTGTTTCCAATAACAAAGAAGATAAAATTGGTTTCATTAAGAATGGGCTGAGTAAGGAGTCTTTAGATAACATCTTATTGACTCTTGAGACGCATTCTAGTGGACATGTGCATATTGAACTTCTCCGTTTATGGAAACAATTCCAAGATGAGCGTCATAGTCTTGGGAATCCGACTAAAAAAGACCATGTTTGCCAATTTATAAGAAAATTGGATGAGAAGCATATCATCGACTCATAGAAGGTGTTGAAGCCGTTTCTGGACGTAAAACCAGAGGAAAATTGTGAGCCACAACACACTACTGTTTATATGCATGTATGTCATTATTGTTTTTACTATTTATTCTGTTTACAGCTGTGACCCATAGTTTTGTCATGATAATATATTACCCCTATAAAATCTCTCATCTTTCTCTCTATTTTCGCAGACCAAAAAAAGAAAGTAAAAACATGGCTGGATCCTCTACACAAACATTGAAAAATATTTGTGTATTTTGTGGGTCGAGTCCTGGAAAAAATGAAGTGTTCGTAGAAGCAGCGAATAATCTTGGAAGGATATTGGCTGAGAGAAAAATTCACTTGGTATATGGGGGAGGTAATATTGGGTTACTGAGATCTGTTTCAAAATCTGCTCATCTTAGAGGTAGTCAGGTTTTGGGTATTATTCCTACAGCTTTAGCTTAAGGAAATATTACAGGTGTTACGATTGGGGAGGAATTAAAAGTTTCTTCTATGTATGAAAGAATCACTCAAATGATTGAAAATTCTGATGCTTTTATCGCACTACCAGGTGGTTTTGGTACATTAGAAGAAATTTTTCACACTGTTTCTTGGGCACAACTTAATATCCATATTAAACCTGTGGGCTTGTTGAATATCAATAATTATTATGACATTTTGTTGACATTTCTTGATAAAGCTGTGGAACAGAATTTCATTTCAGAAAATTCACGACGGATGCTCATCTGTGCTTCGACTGCCGACCAATTAATTAATGATTTGGAAGCTTTTGTTCATAAGCCTGATCCGATTATAACAAAGATCAATTGATCGCAATCAAGCAGTAAGAAAAGAAAGTTGGATCATTGATTCAAAAGTCGTGGATTGGTTTGCGTTTGTTTCAGTTTGTTATCTTCAATAAAATTCCAGGTGATATCTCTTACATTAAGTACTCTTTATTAATAGTTATTTTGACATTAGGGACAATGTCATATTCTAATTGGGGGGAGAAAAAATTAAAAAAAAATTATATATATATATTTTATAATAAAATCATGTTTATTGTTTGTATCTTTGTAATTTTTGCAAAAATATCATACATTACATATTTGAAAGGTTTAAATTAGAAAATGTATTAATCTATCTAAGGATGTTTAATTTTTATTTGGAAAAAAAAAAGTCAATTTTTATATTCTGATCACTATAAAAATATGATTTATGAAATCTTTTTGAGTGATTAACCATTGTGATAAAATCAGGTATTAAAGTATATGGCCCAAGATATACCTTATAAGAGTGCCTAAAATTTTAAACTCACACATATTTTGTGAGTGAGTGGAGTGGACTGAGAAAACAGCTTTCGAGCCTTTATTTATCATTAGAGAGACTATCTATTGTTTAGATCTTGAGTTCTTATTTTGAAAAAAAAAATGATATTTCCTGAAAAAAAAAGAGAGAAAAATACAAAAAAGAAAGATATTGAAGATTTATGTAATTTTTAAGTTATATGCTACGACCCATATATCTCTCATAAAAAAAAAAGAAAAAAAAGAAAGAAAGAGAGAAATTTATTGTACAAATTAAATAAATATGTGGTCAAGAAGCATAAACTTAGTCTAATTCCATGATGTTATGAAAAAAAAGAAAAAAATATATAATAAGAATAACTAAATTTTGAATCAATGGATTTTCTATCTTTTGATTAGTTTGGCTCGTTTGTCTGTCTGCATTCTGTAAACCATTTTTCTGAGCATTTATCTGTATTCCAACTCCATGAGAGAAATCTTTGCCATAAATTGAAACATTTATTAACCTGTGAGGATATGGATCTGAGACTCTTACTAGGAATTTCTGAAGGCCGTGTACATTTAACTACCTAAATATGCTTTGAATTGATCATCTCAAATTATTTCATAAATTATAATTATGATGATCTTGATATAACTTTGACAGTTTTCAAATTTAATTTAAACACTTAGATAGTTCTGATTACATTTCTATTTAAATTAATCAATAAGTTTTGTATTGCTATTAACGCTTAAATTGCTAGAGACTAGCAATAAGTTAGTTGGGAGGTGTGATAAACATAAAAAATTGTACATTAATTAAATGTTTTATAATATAAATAATTTTTTTTGTTTTATTAAATTTTTAAATATTATATGTTTTATAATATATTGTATAAAATATAAGTTGTTGTGTAATTACAAGTTTTTACTATTTTTTACAGGTCCGATAAAACAAGAATAAACTTGGCGTTGCAAATGAGATTAAGATGATTCTTGGACCTGTAAAAAGTTGATGTTAATATCTACAATATTGATGGCAAGCATGAGATAAAAATCCTCTCACAATTGAGATCAAATTAGGCAACAAATAAAGTTACCAAAGGAGTGGCAGTTTTACCATGCTCTAGTATTTTGACCATATCTCTCAAATTACTTGGTCAAATGTTTTGAAAAAAATACCACAACTAGACAACTCAATTATCCACATATTTCTTTTCATGTGAAGAAGCAAATTCGGAGAAGAAGATTTTCAAAAGTGAAGTGTAGTATAATATAATATCTTAGAACACCAATGAAGACTTATGTGTAAAAAAATAATATTTTATTTGTGGCTGTCTCCCCAAATTTGGCTATAAATAGGGGTGCATTGTAATGTATTGAGATATCCCCGATTCTATGAAAAAACCTTTGAGTTCATAATATTTCTCTCTATATTTTTCCTTTATTTCTTCATTTAAATATAATTAGCATGATAATTACATATTCAAAGTTTTACACATTGAATAATGAATAGCTAACTTCCTAAAGTTTAGATGAAAAGGTGAAACTCTTGGCATGATAATAAGGTTACTAAAAGGTAAGAATCTATGTTTTATATTATTTAATCATTATTTATTGTTTATGTTATATTTATTTTTTTAAGTATTTTTATACCCTACTTATAGGTGGGAATTTTGATTTATTGTTGCTATATGTTACACTAAATTCTTGGAGCCATTTAAATGTTAGTTCGGTATTACCAACCATTTAAAGTGGATGCCTTGATTTATTATATATTAATATATTATAATATTTATTTCTTGGTACCATTTAAATGTTAGTTTGGTATTACCAACCATTTAAAGTGGGAACCTTGATTTACTATATATAAATATATCATAATATTAATTTATTGGTACCATTTAAATGTTAGTTTGGTTTTACTAACCATTTAAAGTGGGAACCTTGATTTAGTGTTTACAAATATATATAGCACAATAAATACTTGACCACATTTATAAGTTTTAGTATATATTATATACTTATAAGATAATAATATATAACATAATATAAATATGATTATTTAATATATTGGAACCATTTTATTATGTGGATTTCAATATTGTTCGTTAATGTTAATTTTATTAAAATACCAAGAATGGATCCTTTAATCTCAACTACTTAAATTAAAATTTGAACAATTAAAATTTACCCATTAAAGATTCAAACAATTAAAATTAAAAAGAAACAAAAACAAAAACAAAATAAAAAGACATTGTAGTGGACTTGTAATTACCTTAGCTTCCCTGTGGATACGATATCGGACTCACCGAATTATACTACTTGTGGACAAACTGCTCTTGGGAGTGCAACAATCAAAGTCGCAACAACTTCAAATGCTCCTATGTCACCCCTTCTTCCCCTTGGGAAGGATATTCACTAGAAGACTTTGGTTTATACAACTCTTTATATAAACCCATTCAGCTAGGACTTACCTATTGCCTAAACCGAACTCATAGCACTCAAGATTGTAGGCAGCACCTAACAATCAACATATTGTTTAATGTCTCATAGGCAAAGACTACATATACAAGTTTACGTCTTTGTGCAAGACTCATTCAACTAATATTTGAAATTCAACTCTCTTGTATATGTGTGAGTGATTGTGTGTGAGGAATTTATCTTTTACAGTGTACATCTCAAATGTATCCTAACACAAGGGCTTGTGCTCTCAACTAGCTGATATATTCATGCTAAGTGTCCATGCTTTGAATCCTCTTCAAAAACTCTTGTTTGATCTTCAATATGTTGTATTTATAAGCTTCAACAATGATATATACGTTAGACACAAGAATATGACCGTTTGAAAAGTTTTTGTACTGTTTCTGAAATTGCAATGGTCAAATTCGTCTTGTTGGGCATTTTCCCGACTTGTCAACGCTGGTCAATTATTCAACTCAACGGGTCGTTCAGATCAACTGGTCAGCAGCTGGTTCAGTTCAGTTGGTCAGCTGCTGGTTCGGATCAGTTGGTCTAGTTTGGTTCAATTGGTTCATTTCAACTAGTCTTCAGCTGGTCTGGTTCAGTTCACCTGGTCGGGTTCAGTTCAGCTAGTTTGGTTCAGTTCAGTTTCAGCTGGTGTCACCTTTGTCATACATAGGGTGTTAAGAAATTATACTTATCAACCTTTTGAGGTTGATGATGGCTCCAATCAAGTTGTAAACAACTTGGCTCTTCAAAGGCAAGACAATCTACAAGCTTTCTTCCTTCAAAATTAGGCCCAACACCAACTAGGTAGATCCCCTCATATTTTGCACTTGAAAAATAGGAGGATTTTTCTTTGAGAAGTGTATTGTTTCCTCAACAATTGAAGAACAAAATTTTGGAGAATATTTTTGTAAAATTTCGTCCAAGGGGTGGTGTAGGAGAGAGGGGGAAGACTTTTCTTGGTTGTGGAAAAAGTTAAAGCCAAAAAGTTGCATGCCAAGCCTTGAACATTGAAAAAGTTGTCTCTCAACTCTTCACGTCCCCATGAACATTGTATTTGGTCTTGTAACAATTACAAGGCCCATGGACTTTAATTTAATTCTCTCATACAAATTTGAGACCAATTAAACCTTACTTGATTTTACTCAAGCCCACTAGTTTAATAATTATTTCTAATTGGGCTCTACAAGGCCCAATGTTGTTTAATTAATTCGACACTTGAATTAATTTAATTATTTGGACTCTACTAAGTCCACTAGTGTTTAATTAATTCAACACTTGAATTAATTTAATTTAGTCCATAATAATGTATATGAAAATCACAATTTTCAAATACATTACTCGTTTGGCCAACTTTTAATTTAGGAACACTTCCTCAAATTAAAAGTTACATTCTCCTTATAGAAGTCATACTTCTATTTATTTACACTTATAAACTCCTTTATAAGCCGTTCAACACATTGAACTATTTTACTTCTCAACGGGATCTAGAAAGCTAGTACTTCTGTGGCCCTCAATGGTTCATTGATACAACTAGCCGTGGGTTCACATCTCCATGTGATTCGAACTAAACATGTCCTTATATGAGCATACCCCAATTGCTCCATTCTTACTTATCAACTCCTTGATAACAAGAATGTCAGAACTCAAGTCTGATAGTACCCAACCAATCATGTTAAACGCCTAGCAGCATCGCTTACATGATTCCCTAGGTATCAAATGATAGTGCCTGCAAGAACCATTCAATTATGGTTAGCGTACAGTACGGTCCCTTCAACTCATATATCCCGACCGATTCAACAACCATTGGTATATCGAGAGTTGTCAATGAATCGGTACTATATGTCAAGTTGTAGTTGCATCGATGGTGTAATCTATGAAACCTCTTTCATAATTACCACCGTACTCTGGTCAGAGATTTCATACTACATACACATAGGATATCCATACCCGAAGGTAAGCGGTGAATACCCGACTACAATGCATCGACTCATATATGTTTCGACAAAACACCCAACTTTGCCACCTGATGACCCCTTGAGAGTCGGTAAACAAGTCAAAGTGTAATGCTAGCACATGGAGTCTCAATATTGTCCCGGATCATAAGGACTAATGGTGTACTACCATACACTAGGACGTTTCCACTCGATAAGTGAGAACCACTTGGAAAGTCTTTTATGGAGGGTTGTTCAATGCACTCTACCAGGAGCACCTATCTGCATGCTGGGACATCACAATGTCCCCTACCAATGAAACATGGTACTCACATCTTAGATACTAGTCTCGAACTCGAGCGGCCTATATCCTTCTTAGCGGCGGCTGAATCGACTAGGAACTGTTTAGAATATACAGTATTCCAAATATGAGTTTCATGATACTCATCATATGAGCATCTCATATTCTTTCTACTATTTGCATATTCAAGGGCTTTATCTATGCAACTAGCATGGGTATACAGATAAAGTTGTGCAAAATAATAATTTCAAATATTATTAAAATAAAGACTGTTTATACATAGAGTTTCATTGTGAACACTCGGCCAACACTTGGCTCGACGTGCACCTACTCTAACAATCTCCCACTTGCACTAGAGCCAACTACCCATATGCTTCAAACCCATCGATTCGCGATGCTTCTCGAATAATGGTCCAGGTAAAGGCTTAGCTAGTACAGAGCCGACTTTGTCAATCGAGAGACATCTCCTCTTTCCACAATCACTCGGAGGATGTGGTACTTTCTCAATACGTGTTTGGACTTCTGATGAGCCCTTGGCTCCTTTGCTTGAGCTATAGATCCCGTGCGGTCACACAACACCAGGACAGAAGCAATTCTATTAAGAATGACGCCCAACTCTTGGACAAAATTCCTTATCCAAACAGCCTCCTTTTTCTGCATCTGATGCAGCAATGTATTTGGTCTCTGTGCTGGAATTCGTAGTACTGCCTTGCCTGGAACCCTTCCAAGAGACAGCAGCACCATTGAGCATGAATACAAACCAAGAAGTTGAATTCAAGTCATCGATATCACTTTGGAAGCTAGAGTCGGTATAGCCTTCCAATTTCAGTTCTCCACCCCATAGACCAAGAAAAACTTATTGGTCCTTCTCAAATACTTGAGGATGTCTTTCACAGCTTTCCAATGTGGAAGACCGTGGTCCAATTGATATCTACTCACTAAACTTAGTGCGAAAGCCACATCAGGACGTGTAGATATCATCCCATACATGATGCTACCAATCGCAGATGCATATGGAATGCGTGTCATCGCCGCTATCTCTGCATCAGTCTTGGGAGACATAGACTTGGATACGGACACACCATGACACATTGGTAGATGTCCTCTCTTGGACTCATCCATCGAGAACCGCTTCACGATGGTATCAATGTATGTGGACTGGGTGAGACCAAGCAATCTTTTTTATCTATCTCTATAGATCTGTATTTCCAATACAAAAGATGCTTCACCCAGTCCTGCATCGAGACCTTACTCGCTAACCATATCTTAGTTGATTGCAACATCCCTACATCATTCTCAATGAGTAGAATGTCATCAACATAAAGCACAAGGAATGTCACAGCACTCCCACTGACCTTCTTATACACACAGGGTTTCTCAGGATTCTTAGCAAAACCAAACTCATTGATTGTACTATCGAATCTGAGGTTCCAACTCCTAGATGCCTGCTTTAGACCATAAATAGATCTTTGAAGTTTTCATACCATATGCTCACTTCCGATAGATGTGAACCCTTTGGGTTGAGACATGTAAATCTCTTCCTTAATATCCCCATTAAGAAAGGATGTCTTAACATCCATCTGCCATATCTCATAGTCATACCATGCAGCTATGGCTAGCAAAATCCTTATGGACTTGAACATTGCAACTGGAGAAAAAGCTTCCTCAAAGTCAACTCCTTGTTTTTGAGTATATCCTTTTGCCACCAATCGCGCTTTGAAGGTCAATACCTTCCCATCCGCCCCAAGTTTCCTCTTGTAAATCCATTTACACCCTATGGGAACAATTCCCTCAGGTGGATCCACGAGATTCCACACTTGGTTCGAATGCATGGAATTCATCTCAAATTCCATTGCTTCAAGCCACTTGGATGAATCGGCATCAGATAATGCTTCCTTGAAGGTCCTTGGATCACATCCATGGATAGGCTCATCATGGCCCTCTTCAAGAAGCAGAACATACCTCATAGGTGGTCTCGAGACTCTCTCGGATCTTCTTGGAGCTGGTATCTCCTCTCTTGGCTCTTCGGGTGTGGGTTCTATAATTGTGGGTGTCTCTCGAATCTCTTCGAGTTCTATCATCTCCTTTTTTTCTATCTAATAGAAATTCCTTTTCCAAAAAGGTTGCATTCCTAGAAACAAACACCTTTGTTTCTTTGGGATGATAGAAGTAGTATCCAACCAAATTCATTGGATATTCCACAAAGTAACATAAAATGGATCGACTATCCAATTTATCTCCCACTACCTGCTTCACATAAGCAGGGCACCCCCATATTCTAAGATAAAAATATTTAGGAGCCTTACCCATCCATATCTCATATGGTGTCTTGTCAACTGCCTTTGAATGGACATTGTTCAACAACAGTGCCACTGTCTCAAGCGCATATCCCCAAAAGGATGGCGGCAACTCCGTGAACCCCGTCATAGACCGAACCATGTCCATCAAAGTCCGGTTACGACGCTCCGAAACACCATTCAATTGTGGTGTATCTGACGAAGTCCACTGCGAGAGAATCCCATTCTCCCTATGATACTCTTGGAACTTGGCACTCAAGTACTCACCACCTCGATCCGATCGAAGTGTCTTGATGCTTCTTCCCAACTGTTTCTCTACTTCACTTCTAAATTCTTTGAACCTTTCAAAGGCTTCAGACTTGTATTTCATCAAATAAAAATACCCATATCTCAAAAAGTCATCGGTAAAGGTGATGAAGTAGGCATGTCCATGCTTAGTGGTGATGCTAAGCAGACCGCACACATCGGTATGGATCAAATCCAATAATCCTTTGGCTCGCTCCACATGGCCCTTAAAGGGAATTTTGGTCATCTTTCTTTTTAGATAGGATTTACAAGTCGTGAGAGCATTAATATCAGACATATCAAACATGCCCACTCCCACTAGCTTGTTCATCATTCTTAGAGAAATATGTCCTAATCGAGCATGCCACAATTGTGCCGAATTTAGAGTATCTTGTCTTCGCTTGTTTGTTGTTGTTATTGCTTGGACATTTTTTAGTGGAATATCTTTCAATTTTAAGTTATAGAGATCGTTTTCAAGTTCTCCAGTACCAATCAAACATTCATTCTTGTAAATGTTGCAAACACCTTTGCTAAATAAACAAGAATATCCATTTTTATCAAGCATAGAAATGAAAACAATGTTTTTCACCAAATCAGGTACAAACAAAACATCTCTTAAAATCAACTTAAAATCGTGTTCAACAATAAGTAAACAATTCCCACGGCCTAGGCAGCAACTCTTGCTCCATTGCCCAACCTCAAGAAGGTCTCACCTTCCCTAAGTCTCCTACTTCTTCCCATCCCCTGTAACTCATTACAGAGATGTGAGTCACAACCAGTATCCAATACCCAAGAAGTAGAGTTAATTGAAATGTTTACTTCAATATAGAACATATCGTTTCCAGAACTCTTCTGGGCAAGATATTCCCTGCAATTACGCCTCCAATGTCCAGGCTTCATGTAGTGATGAAAAATATCAACAGTCTTGTCAGCCTTCACTGGTATGGCTGCCACAACGGGACTCGGAGATTGCCACTTCAAGGGCACGTTCTTCTTGGGACGTTGGGAAACACGCTTCTTTTCCTTCCCATGTGGACCAATCTTCGTACCAGATGAAGAATCCACATAAAGAACCGACTTCTCATCATTCATGGAAGCCTGCATATAACACTTGGCTTTCAATTTATGGTCATACCATTCCTTGTAAGTCTGCAATTCCTCAGGAGTGCAGTCAGTTGGAGCCTCCACATGAGGCGACTTAGTAAGTGTATATGCTATCCTTTCCGAATTCAAGACGATTTTCAGATTTCTTAGCCAATTGAGGTAATTAGGTCCTTTTTATACGTGTTTGTCGAGTATTACATATAGCGAATTGCGAATCGAAGACATTGTCAAAAAGTATTGAAAAGTAAAACAGATAAATGTTAATAACTATTTTAAAATATTTAGTAAGATATGACGTATGGACTTTTACTTCATAAATTTTTACTCCCACTGTTTTGACATCTTTCACTACCCTCTAGAGAAAACGGGAAACTTCTTTCCTCAGTAGGTACGCAATGTCCAATTAGCGAATTATGATCCCGAATAATATCAGCCAATCACAATTCCTAAAAGGTAGTTTCCAATTGCATCACCATGCAACCCTCTAGGTAAACTTTTGTCTCACGCTTGATTAGGACCCAATAATATGACGTCGTTCATCTTTACGTTTCAAGCCTTACCCATCGATGTTGAACCTTAATGGACGGTCGCCATGAGTTCCCTCAATAATATGAGCCGAAATCATGGGAGTTCCACGTAGTTCACATCACCATGTCAATAGATGTCACAGCTTTCCGGCACCCAGGGCCCCCCCAATAATATGAACGAGCCCCGAGCACGGGTAGCGTTCATCATGAACCCATTGTCGATGGACGACATGCAAATTATAAACAAATTTATAATTCCCTTTTTCGGGCTTGATATTAATTTTGAATCTTATTCAAAATGAGGGTTTTTAATTTTGAAATGTCTCATCATTAATTTTATTTAAAAGCTCGCCATGTTTGATCGTATGTTTGCCGGATTCATGCAACTTTGTTATTATCATAATAATAACGCACATACTCATTATTTATAACATATCATGCATATATTATAAACAGTAAACAAAAAATGATGATCAATCGCCCCAAAACTAATGGCCCGTGCGAGCTAAACACGGGCCTAGGTTCAATCCTAGGGAAATGCATGGGATGCAAATGCAACTATTACATTAGCTTCCAATATTTACATATCTTCGATCTTCATAATCATCATAGCCACCATCTTCCAATCTTGATCATCCACTATACTAATATTTACAATTAAATATCCATGGAAAATAGGGATACATCTCATGGGGGTGGGAACAAGCTATAAACCAAGCCCACTTTAAATTTGATAATTATTACAATCATTCAACACAAAATATCTTAGCATACACCTAGCAAATTGAGCTTGGGCTTTTGATCATCCTTCATGCATAATATCACATATCATACACCATCAATTAATTATCACAATAATTAATTAATCCAATATTATATATCTTGATCCAATCACTAACCGCCACGATTATAAACTAAATTAACAAAGTATACAAACACCTTTGTCTACTTTCTAATTAATTTATTCATAACCGAATTTCTTGTAAATCACAATTTACTATAAATAATTAAAGTCCAACTTCAATTATTTATTTCATGAGAAAATATTTGCAACTTTTTTAAATTTAAAATTAAGGGCCCAAAAAATCATTTTTCACCAAAAACATTTTGGCCCATTTTAATTTCACAAATATGTTAGCCATCTCATGGTCCAACAACTTCAAGGCCCATGACACTTTGATAATCCAAAACACTTTTGGAAACCCTAGTCGTCATCGCCGTCGCCGGATTCCGGCCAACAAATTTTTTTTTATTTATTTAAAAGATAGGGGCGTTCGAGGGGCTGCCCTTGCTGCCCGAAATGGGCAGCAACATTCTACACAAAACCGTGCCCAAAAAGCCTTGGTTTTTGTTGCAAAATTTTATTCTCATGCGGTTAGAAATCGACCTCAATATAATATCATGTATATGCTACAAAAACTAGTACACTTAGCTCTAATACCACTTGAAAGGGATCGATTTTAGGGTACCCGAATGCGCAACGGAAGTTCAAAAATTTCAATTTTTACAAGAAAATTCGAGCACCACTAGTACTAGGATGAAGCATATACAAAAACACCTTTGTCATACATAGGATGTTAAGAAATTATACCTATCAACCTCTTGAGGTTGATGATGGCTCCAACCAAGTTGTAAACAACTTGGCTCTTCAAAGGCAAGACAATCTACAAGCTTCCTTCCTTCAAAATTAGGCCCACCACCAACTAGGTAGATCCCCTCATATTTTGATCTAGAAAAATAGGAGGATTTTTCTTTGAAAAGTGTATTGTTTCCTCCACAATTGAAGAACAAAATTTTGGAGAATCTTTTTATAAAATTTCGTCCAAGGGGTGGTGTAGGAGAGAGAGGGGAGACTTTTCTTGGTTGTGGAAAAAGTTAAAGCTAAAAAGTTGCATGCCAAGCCTTGAACATTGAAAAAGTTGTCTCCCAACTCTTCACCTCCCCATGCACATTCTATTTGGGCTTGTAACAATTACAAGGCCCATGGACTTTAATTTAATTGTCTCATACAAATTTGAGACCAATTAAACCTTACTTGATTTTACTCAAACCCACTAGTTTAATAATTATTTCTAATTGGGCTCTAGAAGGCTCAATGTTATTTAATTAAATCCAACACTTGAATTAATTTAATTATTTGGATTCTACCAGGTCCACTAGTGTTTAATTAATTCAACACTTGAATTAATTTAATTTAGTCCATAATAATGTATATGAAAATCACAATTTTCAAATACATTGCTCGTTTGGCCAACATTTAATTTAGGAACACTTCTTCAAATTAAAAGTTACATTCTCCTTATAGAAGTCATACTTCTATTTATTTACACTTATAAACTCCTTTATAAGCCGTTCAACACATTGAACTATTTTACTTCTCAACGGGATCTAGAAAGCTAGTACTTGTGTGGCCCTCAATGGTTCATTGATACAACTAGCCGTGGGTTCACATCTCCTTGTGATTCGAACTAAAGATGTCCTTATATGAGCATACCCCAATTGCTCCATTCTTACTTATCAACTCCTTGATAACAAGAATGTCAGAACTCAAGTCTGATAGTACCCAACCAATCATGTTAACGCCTAGCAGCATCGCTTACATGATTCCCTAGGTATCAAATGATAGTGCCTGCAAGAACCATTCAATTATGGTTAGCGTACATTACGGTCCCTTCAACTCATATATCCCGAACGATTCGACAACCATTGGAATATCGAGAGTTGTCCATGAATCGGTATTATGTGTCATGTTGTAGTTGCATCGATGATGTAATATATGAAACCCCTTTCATAATTACCACCATACTCTGATCAGAGATTTCATACTACATTCACATAGGATATCCATACCCGAAAGTAAGTAGTGAATCCCCGACTACAATGCATCGACTCCTATATGTTTCGACAAAACACCCAACCTTGCCACCTGATGACCCCTTGAGAGTCGATAAACAAGTCAAAGTGTAATGCTAGCACATAGAGTCTCAATGTTGTCCCGGGTCATAAGGACTAATGGTGTACAACCATACACTAGGACGTTTCCACTCGATAAGTGAGAACCACTTGGAAAGTCCTTTATGGAGGGTTGTTCAGTGCATTCTACCAGGAGCACCTATCTGCATGCTCGGACATCATAATATCTCATACCAATGAAACATGGTACTCACATCTTAGATACTAGTCTCGAACTCGAGCGGCCTATATCCTTCTTAGCGGCGGCTGAATCGACTAGGAACTGTTTAGAATATACAGTATTCCAAATATGAGTTTCATGATACTCATCATATGAGCATCTCATATTCTTTCTACTATTTGCATATTCAAGGGCTTTATCTATGCAACTAGCATGGGTATACAGATAAAGTTGTGCAAAATAATAATTTCAAATATTATTAAAATAAAGACTGTTTATACATAGAGTTTCATTGTGAACACTCGGCCAACACTTGGCTCGACGTGCACCTACTCTAACAATCTCCCACTTGCACTAGAGCCAACTACCCATATGCTTCAAACCCATCGATTCGCGATGCTTCTCGAATAATGGTCCAGGTAAAGGCTTAGCTAGTACGGAGCCGACTTTGTCAATCGAGAGACATCTCCTCTTTCCACAATCACTCGGAGGATGTGGTACTTTCTCAATACGTGTTTGGACTTCTGATGAGCCCTTGGCTCCTTTGCTTGAGCTATAGATCCCGTGCGGTCACACAACACCAGGACAGAAGCAATTCTATTAAGAATGACGCCCAACTCTTGGACAAAATTCCTTATCCAAACAGCCTCCTTTTTCTGCATCTGATGCAGCAATGTATTTGGTCTCTGTGCTGGAATTCGTAGTACTGCCTTGCCTGGAACCCTTCCAAGAGACAGCAGCACCATTGAGCATGAATACAAACCAAGAAGTTGAATTCAAGTCATCGATATCACTTTGGAAGCTAGAGTCGGTATAGCCTTCCAATTTCAGTTCTCCACCCCATAGACCAAGAAAAACTTATTGGTCCTTCTCAAATACTTGAGGATGTCTTTCACAGCTTTCCAATGTGGAAGACCGTGGTCCAATTGATATCTACTCACTAAACTTAGTGCGAAAGCCACATCAGGACGTGTAGATATCATCCCATACATGATGCTACCAATCGCAGATGCATATGGAATGCGTGTCATCGCCGCTATCTCTGCATCAGTCTTGGGAGACATAGACTTGGATACGGACACACCATGACACATTGGTAGATGTCCTCTCTTGGACTCATCCATCGAGAACCGCTTCACGATGGTATCAATGTATGTGGACTGGGTGAGACCAAGCAATCTTTTTTATCTATCTCTATAGATCTGTATTTCCAATACAAAAGATGCTTCACCCAGTCCTGCATCGAGACCTTACTCGCTAACCATATCTTAGTTGATTGCAACATCCCTACATCATTCTCAATGAGTAGAATGTCATCAACATAAAGCACAAGGAATGTCACAGCACTCTCACTGACCTTCTTATACACACAGGGTTCCTCAGGATTCTTAGCAAAACCAAACTCATTGATTGTACTATCGAATCTGAGGTTCCAACTCCTAGATGCCTGCTTTAGACCATAAATAGATCTTTGAAGTTTTCATACCATATGCTCACTTCCGATAGATGTGAACCCTTTGGGTTGAGACATGTAAATCTCTTCCTTAATATCCCCATTAAGAAAGGATGTCTTAACATCCATCTGCCATATCTCATAGTCATACCATGCAGCTATGGCTAGCAAAATCCTTATGGACTTGAACATTGCAACTGGAGAAAAAGCTTCCTCAAAGTCAACTCCTTGTCTTTGAGTATATCCTTTTGCCACCAATCGCGCTTTGAAGGTCAATACCTTCCCATCCGCCCCAAGTTTCCTCTTGTAAATCCATTTACACCCTATGGGAACAATTCCCTCAGGTGGATCCACGAGATTCCACACTTGGTTCGAATGCATGGAATTCATCTCAAATTCCATTGCTTCAAGCCACTTGGATGAATCGGCATCAGATAATGCTTCCTTGAAGGTCCTTGGATCACATCCATGGATAGGCTCATCATGGCCCTCTTCAAGAAGCAGAACATACCTCATAGGTGGTCTCGAGACTCTCTCGGATCTTCTTGGAGCTGGTATCTCCTCTCTTGGCTCTTCGGGTGTGGGTTCTATAATTGTGGGTGTCTCTCGAATCTCTTCGAGTTCTATCATCTCCTTTTTTTCTATCTAATAGAAATTCCTTTTCCAAAAAGGTTGCATTCCTAGAAACAAACACCTTTGTTTCTTTGGGATGATAGAAGTAGTATCCAACCAAATTCATTGGATATCCCACAAAGTAACATAAAATGGATCGACTATCCAATTTATCTCCCACTACCTGCTTCACATAAGCAGGGCACCCCCATATTCTAAGATAAAAATATTTAGGAGCCTTAACCATCCATATCTCATATGGTGTCTTGTCAACTGCCTTTGAATGGACATTGTTCAACAACAGTGCCACTGTCTCAAGCGCATATCCCCAAAAGGATGGCGGCAACTCCGTGAACCCCGTCATAGACCGAACCATGTCCATCAAAGTCCGGTTACGACGCTCCGAAACACCATTCAATTGTGGTGTATCTGACGAAGTCCACTGCGAGAGAATCCCATTCTCCCTATGATACTCTTGGAACTTGGCACTCAAGTACTCACCACCTCGATCCGATCGAAGTGTCTTGATGCTTCTTCCCAACTGTTTCTCTACTTCACTTCTAAATTCTTTGAACCTTTCAAAGGCTTCAGACTTGTATTTCATCAAATAAAAATACCCATATCTCAAAAAGTCATCGGTAAAGGTGATGAAGTAGGCATGTCCATGCTTAGTGGTGATGCTAAGCAGACCGCACACATCGGTATGGATCAAATCCAATAATCCTTTGGCTCGCTCCACATGGCCCTTAAAGGGAATTTTGGTCATCTTTCTTTTTAGATAGGATTTACAAGTCGTGAGAGCATTAATATCAGACATATCAAACATGCCCACTCCCACTAGCTTGTTCATCCTTCTTAGAGAAATATGTCCTAATCGAGCATGCCACAATTGTGCCGAATTTAGAGTATCTTGTCTTCGCTTGTTTGTTGTTGTTATTGCTTGGACATTTTTTAGTGGAATATCTTTCAATTTTAAGTTATAGAGATCGTTTTCAAGTTCTCCAGTACCAATCAAACATTCATTCTTGTAAATGTTGCAAACACCTTTGCTAAATAAACAAGAATATCCATTTTTATCAAGCATAGAAATGAAAACAATGTTTTTCACCAAATCAGGTACAAACAAAACATCTCTTAAAATCAACTTAAAATCGTGTTCAACAATAAGTAAACAATTCCCACGGCCTAGGCAGCAACTCTTGCTCCATTGCCCAACCTCAAGAAGGTCTCACCTTCCCTAAGTCTCCTACTTCTTCCCATCCCCTGTAACTCATTACAGAGATGTGAGTCACAACCAGTATCCAATACCCAAGAAGTAGAGTTAATTGAAATGTTTACTTCAATATAGAACATATCGTTTCCAGAACTCTTCTGGGCAAGATATTCCCTGCAATTACGCCTCCAATGTCCAGGCTTCATGCAGTGATGAAAAATATCAACAGTCTTGTCAGCCTTCACTGGTATGGCTGCCACAACGGGACTCGGAGATTGCCACTTCAAGGGCACGTTCTTCTTGGGACGTTGGGAAACACGCTTCTTTTCCTTCCCATGTGGACCAATCTTCGTACCAGATGAAGAATCCACATAAAGAACCGACTTCTCATCATTCATGGAAGCCTGCATATAACACTTGGCTTTCAATTCATGGTCATACCATTCCTTGTAAGTCTGCAATTCCTCAGGAGTGCAGTCAGTTGGAGCCTCCACATGAGGCGACTTAGTAAGTGTATATGCTATCCTTTCCGAATTCAAGACGATTTTCAGATTTCTTAGCCAATTGAGGTAATTAGGTCCTTTTTATACGTGTTTGTCGAGTATTACATATAGCGAATTGCGAATCGAAGACATTGTCAAAAAGTATTGAAAAGTAAAACAGATAAATGTTAATAACTATTTTAAAATATTTAGTAAGATATGACGTATGGACTTTTACTTCATAAATTTTTACTCCTACTGTTTTGACATCTTTCACTACCCTCTAGTGAAAACGGGAAACTTCTTTCCTCAGTAGGTACGCAATGTCCAATTAGCGAATTATGATCCCGAATAATATCAGCCAATCACAATTCCTAAAAGGTAGTTTCCAATTGCATCACCATGCAACCCTCTAGGTAAACTTTTGTCTCACGCTTGATTAGGACCCAATAATATGACGTCGTTCATCTTTACGTTTCAAGCCTTACCCATCGATGTTGAACCTTAATGGACGGTCGCCATGAGTTCCCTCAATAATATGAGCCGAAATCATGGGAGTTCCACGTAGTTCACATCACCATGTCAATAGATGTCACAGCTTTCCGGCACCCAGGGCCCCCCCAATAATATGAGCGAGCCCCGAGCACGGGTAGCGTTCATCATGAACCCATTGTCGATGGACGACATGCAAATTATAAACAAATTTATAATTCCCTTTTTCGGGCTTGATATTAATTTTGAATCTTATTCAAAATGAGGGTTTTTAATTTTGAAAGGTCTCATCATTAATTTTATTTAAAAGCTCGCCATGTTTGATCGTATGTTTGCCGGATTCATGCAACTTTGTTATTATCATAATAATAACGCACATACTCATTATTTATAACATATCATGCATATATTATAAACAGTAAACAAAAAAATGATGATCAATCGCCCCAAAACTAATGGCCCGTGCGAGCTAAACACGGGCCTAGGTTCAATCCTAGGGAAATGCATGGGATGCAAATGCAACTATTACATTAGCTTCCAATATTTACATATCTTCGATCTTCATAATCATCATAGCCACCATCTTCCAATCTTGATCATCCACTATACTAATATTTACAATTAAATATCCATGGAAAATAGGGATACATCTCATGGGGGTGGGAACGAGCTATAAACCAAGCCCACTTTAAATTTGATAATTATTACAATCATTCAACACAAAATATCTTAGCATACACCTAGCAAATTGAGCTTGGGCTTTTGATCATCTTTCATGCATAATATCACATATCATACACCATCAATTAATTATCACAATAATTAATTAATCCAATATTATATATCTTGATCCAATCACTAACCGCCACGATTATAAACTAAATTAACAAAGTATACAAACACCTTTGTCTACTTTCTAATTAATTTATTCATAACCGAATTTCTTGTAAATCACAATTTACTATAAATAATTAAAGTCCAACTTCAATTATTTATTTCATGAGAAAATATTTGCAACTTTTTTAAATTTAAAATTAAGGGCCCAAAAAATCATTTTTCACCAAAAACATTTTGGCCCATTTTAATTTCACAAATATGTTAGCCATCTCATGGTCCAACAACTTCAAGGCCCATGACACTTTGATAATCCAAAACACTTTTGGAAACCCTAGTCGTCATCGCCGTCGCCGGATTCCGGCCAACAAAATTTTTTTTATTTATTTAAAAGATAGGGGCGTTCGAGGGGCTGCCCTTGCTGCCCGAAATGGGCAGCAACATTCTACACAAAACCGTGCCCAAAAAGCCTTGGTTTTTGTTGCAAAATTTTATTCTCATGCGGTTAGAAATCGACCTCAATATAATATCATGTATATGCTACAAAAACTAGTACACTTAGCTCTAATACCACTTGAAAGGGATCGATTTTAGGGTACCCGAATGCGCAACGGAAGTTCAAAAATTTCAATTTTTACAAGAAAATTCGAGCACCACTAGTACTAGGATGAAGCATATACAAAAACACCTTTGTCATACATAGGGTGTTAAGAAATTATACCTATCAACCTCTTGAGGTTGATGATGGCTCCAACCAAGTTGTAAACAACTTGGCTCTTCAAAGGCAAGACAATCTACAAGCTTCCTTCCTTCAAAATTAGGCCCACCACCAACTAGGTAGATCCCCTCATATTTTGATCTAGAAAAATAGGAGGATTTTTCTTTGAGAAGTGTATTGTTTCCTCCACAATTGAAGAACAAAATTTTGGAGAATCTTTTTATAAAATTTCGTCCAAGGGGTGGTGTAGGAGAGAGAGGGGAGACTTTTCTTGGTTGTGGAAAAAGTTAAAGCTAAAAAGTTGCATGCCAAGCCTTGAACATTGAAAAAGTTGTCTCCCAACTCTTCACCTCCCCATGCACATTCTATTTGGGCTTGTAACAATTACAAGGCCCATGGACTTTAATTTAATTGTCTCATACAAATTTGAGACCAATTAAACCTTACTTGATTTTACTCAAACCCACTAGTTTAATAATTATTTCTAATTGGGCTCTAGAAGGCTCAATGTTGTTTAATTAAATCCAACACTTGAATTAATTTAATTATTTGGATTCTACCAGGTCCACTAGTGTTTAATTAATTCAACACTTGAATTAATTTAATTTAGTCCATAATAATGTATATGAAAATCACAATTTTCAAATACATTGCTCGTTTGGCCAACATTTAATTTAGGAACACTTCTTCAAATTAAAAGTTACATTCTCCTTATAGAAGTCATACTTCTATTTATTTACACTTATAAACTCCTTTATAAGCCGTTCAACACATTGAACTATTTTACTTCCCAACGGGATCTAGAAAGCTAGTACTTGTGTGGCCCTCAATGGTTCATTGATACAACTAGCCGTGGGTTCACATCTCCTTGTGATTCGAACTAAAGATGTCCTTATATGAGCATACCCCAATTGCTCCATTCTTACTTATCAACTCCTTGATAACAAGAATGTCAGAACTCAAGTCTGATAGTACCCAACCAATCATGTTAACGCCTAGCAGCATCGCTTACATGATTCCCTAGGTATCAAATGATAGTGCCTGCAAGAACCATTCAATTATGGTTAGCGTACATTACGGTCCCTTCAACTCATATATCCCGAACGATTCGACAACCATTGGAATATCGAGAGTTGTCCATGAATCGGTATTATGTGTCATGTTGTAGTTGCATCGATGATGTAATATATGAAACCCCTTTCATAATTACCACCATACTCTGATCAGAGATTTCATACTACATTCACATAGGATATCCATACCCGAAAGTAAGTGGTGAATCCCCGACTACAATGCATCGACTCCTATATGTTTCGACAAAACACCCAACCTTGCCACCTGATGACCCCTTGAGAGTCGATAAACAAGTCAAAGTGTAATGCTAGCACATAGAGTCTCAATGTTGTCCCGGGTCATAAGGACTAATGGTGTACAACCATACACT
Organism: Primulina eburnea; assembly: GCF_022965805.1. NCBI lineage: Eukaryota > Viridiplantae > Streptophyta > Magnoliopsida > Lamiales > Gesneriaceae > Primulina > Primulina eburnea. The sequence goes on from NC_133105.1 coordinate 21,305,496, forward strand.
AGGACGTTTCCACTCGATAAGTGAGAACCACTTGGAAAGTCCTTTATGGAGGGTTGTTCAGTGCATTCTACCAGGAGCACCTATCTGCATGCTCGGACATCATAATATCTCATACCAATGAAACATGGTACTCACATCTTAGATACTAGTCTCGAACTCGAGCGGCCTATATCCTTCTTAGCGGCGGCTGAATCGACTAGGAACTGTTTAGAATATACAGTATTCCAAATATGAGTTTCATGATACTCATCATATGAGCATCTCATATTCTTTCTACTATTTGCATATTCAAGGGCTTTATCTATGCAACTAGCATGGGTATACAGATAAAGATGTGCCAAAATAATAATTTCAAATATTATTAAAATAAAGACTGTTTATACATAGAGTTTCATTGTGAACACTCGGCCAACACTTGGCTCGACGTGCACCTACTCTAACACCACTGAGTTCTTATCCAGTAAACGAGCTCCCTCTGGGCCTTTTACCTCACGTTATCTCCAATCATATCATCGTATCATTGTATTAGTCACAATCACTTCACCTCCTCCAAATTTTCATATTTTCATCACTTATAAAAATTCATGCATATATATATCATTTTTCTTTTAAACCAAACATGCAACACATCTTTTAGCTTTAACATTTCATCATAAAATTCCATAAAAATTTAAAATAAACATTTTAGCATATATTACAGCATTTAGGGCACTGCCAGGACGTCTAACAAATTTTTTGTGTAAGATGACCGTGTTGCCCCTAGAAGCATAATTTTTCGTACTTATCCTTAGACCTCGGAATGACGTCCCAAATCGTCCCAACTTATCCTAATACCTTAAAACATTCCCATAAAAATTTCATAGGCTTAAAATTTAGCTTTTCGATAGATTTCCCGATTCGTTTCTAAACTTAGACGTACATCCCGGTTTTCGATAAATAACATGCATCATTCATAAAATAAACTGATAAAAAGATTTAATGTTCAAAGTAACAGCGGAAGTAAATATTTTTTTTAAACCACAACTTAAAAATAATTAATCAAAGTAAAAATTGAGTTTGAGCATAAATAGTAAATGATGAAAAGTGAGGTCCTCGGGTTCCTACTGCTGCTGACCCAAGCTAGCTCACTGGTCCCCAACCTCAGTCTCGACCTCATCAGTACCTACAACAATTAAGTCTAGTGAGTCTAAAGACTCAGCGTGCATATATCATGAATAACAAGTAAATATATCATAAAATTTCGTGTAACATAAAAATAATCGTATCGTAAAGCGTAAGGTGTAAATCGTGTCATGGATAATTATAAACACGTGCATATCTAAAAAGCATACGTAAAAGCTTTGCTCGATAGAGCTGTTTCATAACATATCATATTGTAATTTTTTTGTAGAGTACGCAAGTGGCTCATAACATAACATGCACGTCTTATCAGACTAAACCACAGTATACTGGGCGGTAAAGATCATCTCAGCCCTTGGACTGGATATCCATACCCATACATAATCTTAAACATGTCGTAAGTCACCGGGTGAAACAATCCCATAAGCATAAGGTGGCCACAAGTCATATCGCATATAATTCAAAAATAAACATTTTAGATTTTATGCACGTAATATAATTATAACTTTGTTTTACCGAATGAGTTGGATCGTTATCAGGATTGCTGCGACCTAATTCTAACATGAGAAACATGCAAATAATCTAGACTTGACAAAGACTTCATAATCGAACTAAAACGATACAATTACGCCCAACAAGCTTAGTATCCAACCATGGCTTCGTACCCACCTGAACCAACATTGAACCCTCATATAGCCATGATTAAAATACATCTAAAATGAAGGAAAACATATCCATAGGGCTGTATTACACCAAAATAGCGAATGGAGGCCAAAATTGTAAAACGCTCTTTCGAGAGTCACTTTGGCAAATTGCACGTTAAATTCTTGTATGACCTCTAAACTTAACCAAATCACGATTGGCCAAAATCATGACCTTTCTAACTCATTGAGGTACTGTCCAGTCCAAGGCCATAGTTTAAAAGCCAACCAAGAACTCAAACACCACCTCTGAACCGAAGCCATGCTGCTGTCAAATGCGCGATGGCAGCAGCTACGCTTGTTGTGTTCGTTTATGAGACTAATGATCATTGGGGCTTGAACCACCGACTAGAGCCTCTTCCCAAAATCCAAAGTTGTGGCTTGAACCATGGCTAAGGGCCCTAGGCCAACTACAATCCAAGCAAACTCTCAAGACAACCCATCACTCCCACCCGAGAACCAGGCTGCACGTGTGGGGTGTAATGCTTCACTTGCTGTCTTGGTCATTCCAATGGCCATGTGATCGACCATGGCTTGATCTAGACATTATGAGGTATTGTGTAGACCATGGCTAAGGGCTAGAAGACAACCAAGACCCTCCCAATACCCTTAAAAATCGAAAATCACTCACACCAAAAAAATCAGAAAAATGGAACCGAGGGGCACTTGCATGTTTTGTTTTAAAATCTATGGGACCATGAACCAAGACTTGAATGGCCACCTTGGTCACGTCCTAGACATGCTAAGGAAGGGTTCTAACCATGGTTACAGGCCTTAGACCAACCATGATCTGAACCTTCAACTTAGACCAACCATGGGAAAGTTGCTGTAAAGTCTTCGTCCAGCGTGTTGGGGCTCGAACTAATGGACCGACATGATCCTAACACACCCTAGTAGGTGCCTATATGTAGCCTTGAGCCAGTGGAACCGAGCCAATACCTAAAATCACAAAAACAAGCCAACACGTGAAGCAACAAGGGAGAGCCGAAAAATCTGTTCAGGTTTTTCGAAAAGAGGTGTTGTCAAATTCGATGATTTCGTGCTTCATGAACATAATATGGTTTAAAAGTGTATATATGACTTGATTGAAGAGAAAAGAAACATATAAACATGCCTGAAAATTTGTTTTGAATAAAACAAACACTGCGACGAACACGGCGCGGCGGAGACGGAGTTTTCTTTCTTACTTTTCTCTCTTATTTTTCTTGTTTCTTCTCATGATTTTTGGCTGCAGGTTTTTCTCTGAATTTTCAGTGAGAGGTGGAGAGAATGGCTAGGTAAGGAGGGGAAGGTTGCAAAATAAATGGGGATTTGAATGGCAAGACAACTCTTTCTATCCTAGTGTTTATAGCTAAGGAATGAGGTGTGATAAATTGATGGATTGAGGGGTGATTTGGTGAGTGATGGTCAAGATTTCCTATAAAAATGTAGGTAAGGATATTGCTTAATTAATAATTATAGGTGATTTAAAAGTGAGGGAATTATCATACAAAGAAAGGTTAAGGAAATGAATAAAAATGGAGAGTTGTCAAACATGATTAAATCTTCAAGGGGGTTGCCGAAATTTTGCTAAATAAATGGAGGTAAAATATTGATTAATTATTGAATTTTAACTCCTTAAAGTTTTAAACACTTATTATGTATTTTTGTGAATTAATAACTTAATTTAGGATAATAATTTTTCTTGCATGCATGCCTAAGTTTTAAAATAAATTACTAACATGTTAATTTACAATATCTTAAATAAATAGGCCTAGATTAATTTATCCCAATTGGTTACATATTTTAATTTAGGCTTTTAATTATTATTGGACATAAAAGAACTTATTTACTACTTAACTCCATTTAATTAAATAAATCATTGAACATTCTTTTACCTTAAAATAAATTATTCTTTGACTTAAATTAAATTTAGGAATATTTTCTTATTATTAAATTTTATCTCAATACTCCAACTCAAGTCCGGCCCCGCATATTTAACCGAAAAGATAAAACTAAACTTCTGCGAAAAATAAATAATCATGACTCAACAAATTTTCAAAAAATGAATTTAAACCATCATGCATAAAAAAATCATTTTAATTTAAATAATAGTAATTATGCACGGCTTATACGTAATCTTATTTATCGGGTTCTACAACTCTCCCCCCCCTAAAGAAATTTCGTCCTCGAAATTAAAACTTACCGAATAACTCGGAATACCGACTCCTCATTTCTGGCTCTGATTCCCACGTAGCTTCTTCCTCCGAATGATTAAGCCATTTGACCTTCACCAGCATAACCAGTTTGTTCCGAAACTTCTTTTCCTGTCTGTCTAAGATTTACACTGGTCTTTCTTAATAAGACAGGTTCGGAGTGAGCTGCAACGGTTCGAAGTTCAAGACATGCGAATGATTCGCCATATACTTCCTCAGCATAGAGACGTGGAACACATTGTGCACTCCGGCCAGATTCGACGGAAGAACAACACGATAAGCTAACGTCCCAACCCTGTCGAGGATCTCAAATGGTCCGATATATCTCGGACTGAGCTTTCCTTTCTTCCCGAATCGCATAACACCTTTCATAGTTGCTATCTTCACAAAAACATGGTCGCCAACGGCAAACTCTAGATCTCTCCTCCTCTGATCCGCATAACTCTTTTTTCGACTCTGAACAGTCCTCAACCTATCACAGATCTTGACTACTACATTGGTAGTCTGCTGAATAATCTCCGGACCCAATTCTGATCTCTCCCTTACTTCATCCCAATGAATAGGCTACCTGCAATTATGACCGTACAGTGCTTCATACGGAGCCATACCTATAGATGACTGAAAATTGTTGTTATAGGTCAACTCTACCAATGGCAACTTCGACTCCCAACTCCATGAGAAATCGATGACACATGCACGGAGAAGATCCTCCAAACTCTGGATAACTCTCTCTAACTGACCATCCGCATGAGGATGGAAGGCTGTGCTAAACAACAACTTTTTACCCATGGCTGAATGCAGACTCTTCCAAAAGGAGGAAGATTATCTAGGATCTCGGTCAGACACTATAGAAATGGGAATACCATGAAGTCTGACTATCTCTCGGATATACAACTCGGCATACTGAATCATGGTGAAAGTCGTCTTAATAGGCAAGAAGTGCGCTGATTTGGTAAGACGGTCAACAATCTGCTGATCTCTGATGCTCCGCTTTCACTAGCTGGCACGTCAGACACTCGGATACAAAACGTCTGATATCCTTCTTCATTCTGGGCCACCAATACAACAACTGCAGTATTTGTACATCTTCGTACTCTCAGGATCAATAGAGTACGACGACATGTGGGCCTCGGATAAAATATCTGCTCGAATAGAATCACTGCTAGGAACCCACATTCTGTCTCGATATCTCACAATACCGTCGCTAACTGTATTCAAAATACTGCCCTTGGCCTCATCTCTCTGCTTCCACTTTTCCAACTGCTCATCTGCTGGCTGCCCACTGCAAATACGGTCTAGAAGGGAAGAATGAATCGTCAAAGTAGATAGACGGGGAACACTACCTCGAGGATAAGTCTCTAGGTCAAACCTCTGCATCTGAAACTGAAGAGGTCTTTGAATCGCCAAATGAGCCATCACTGCGATTTTCCTGCTCAGTGCATCCGCAACTACATTAGCTTTGCCCGGGTGGTAGATAATGTCACAGTCATAGTCCTTTACTAGCTCCAACCAATGCCTCTGATGCATATTCAGCTCCTTCTGCGTAAAGAAGTACTTGAGGCTCTTATGATCGGTAAAGATCTGGCACTTCTCTCCGTACAAATAATGCCTCCAAATCTTCAAGGCAAAAACTACGGCTGCCAACTCTAGATCGTGGGTAGGGTAATTATTCTCATGGATTTTCAACTGACGAGAAGCATAAGCTATCACCTTTCCATGCTGCATCAACAATGTGCCTAAACCGAGCTTCGAAGCATCGGTATACAAAACAAAGTCTTCGAGCCCTGACGGCATGGCCAGTACTGGTGCTGAGATAAGAGCTTTCTTCAAAGTATCGAAGCTCTTCTGACTCTCAATGCTCCACACAAATTTCGCATTCTTCTTTGTCAACGACGTGAGTGGAACTACAATAGAAGAGAATCCCTAAATAAAATTCCGATAATATCCTGTTATCCCAAGGAAACTACGGATCTCTGATGCATTCTGCGGTACAACCCATTTGAGAGTGGCAGCAACAGTGATGGAAAGAAAGATTATCTGAAAGTCCGAGGGAAACAGTTAAAGAAGTCGGGCAGCAGTTCTTCTAGCTCCAGTGGTTCTCGACAGAGCCAAAATTATACCGGGGCTTATTGCAGAACTTGTGAAGGTAGACATCCGACCGAGTAGTGCCAAGGAGTGTTTAGTAGTTGCCATATCTGCAAAAAACAGGGGCATTTTGCCAGAGTTTTTCCACGGAGAAGTTTCCAAGGATCCTAGGGAGCAGAATCAGCTGGATCAGTGGCTCAGACTAATAGACAATCATCAGCTGTTCATCCTTTCCAGCCCCCATCGACTACTATCCCGTCATAGCAGAGGCCAGGAAGAAGCGAGACAGTTAGCCAGCCTCCTAGACAGCAGGCTAGAGTATTTGTTTTGATAGAGGGACAGGCTCAGGAAGCACCAGATGATGTTTTTGCAGATAACTGTTCTTTATGTGGTTACCCTGCTTATGTATTGATAGATACATGTGCTTCACATACATTTATTTCTGAGCGATTTTCTTTGATGCATGATTTGCCTGTTGAGTCTTTATCTGCTGTAGTGTATGTCTTTTCTCCTTTGGAGACAAGTTTGATATCCGTGAATTTGGTTAAACATTGTATGCTACAGTATGACGGGCATGAGATTGAGTTAGACTGTATTGTACTTGAGTTGTCTGATTTTGACTGTATTATCGGTATTGATATGTTGACCAAGTACAGAGCTATTGTTTATTTTTTCCACGATATTGTGAGATTCAGACCTGAGATGGCTGAAGAGTGGAAATTTTACGGTAAGGGTTCTAGATCTAGAATTCCTTTTATATCTGTTATGTCTATGACTCGATTGTTGCAGAAAGGAGCAGAGGGGTTCCTTGTATATTCAGTTGACATACTGAAATCGAGTCCATCATTGGCTGATTTTCCAGTTGTGTGCGAGTTTGCTGACGTCTTCCCAGATGATATTCCGGGATTGCCACCAGTCAGAGAGATAGATTTCTGAATCGAATTGGTACCAGGTATAGTTCCGATTTCTAGAGCTCCGTACAGAATGCCACCGATAGAACTGAAAGAATTGAAAGATCAAGTGGAAGATTTACTGACCAAGGGATACATCAGACCGAGTGTTTCTCCTTGGTGTGCTCCAGTATTGTTTGTGAGAAAGAAATACGATTCAATGACACTCTGCATTGACTACCGGCAACTGAACAAGGCTACGGTAAAGAATAAATACCCTTTGCCTCGTCTAGATTATTTATTTGATCAGTTGCAGGGTTCTTATGTTTATTCTAAGATAGATCTGAGATCTGGATATCATCAGCTGAGAGTCAGATATTATGATATCTCGAAGACAGCATTCAGAACCAGGTATGGACATTATGAGTTTATTGTCATGCCGTTCGGTTTGACGAATGCTCCAGCTGTATTTATGGGTCTGATGAATCGTGTATTTCAGAAATATCTAGATGATTTCATGATTATTTTCATTGATGATATTTTGATTTATCCGAAGAATATGATTGATCATGCTGAGCATCTGAGAACTGTGTTGCGAATTTTGAGAGCAGAGAAACTATATGCAAAATTGTCGAAATGTGAGTTTTGGTGGGTCATATTATATCTGGAGACGGTATTTCTGTTGATCATAGCAAAGTTGAGGCCGTGATCAATTGGCTGAGACCGACATCTGTACCAGAGATACGCAGTTTTAGGGGATTGTAAGGTTACTATCGACGGTTCTTTAAAGATTTCTCCAGTATTGCTAAGCCGATTACGCAGCTGACTCAGAAGAATGCTCCATTTGTTTGGTTAGAAGAGTGTGAGACCAGTTTCTTATAGTTGAAGAAGAGATTAACCAGTGCTCCGGTGTTGACTATTCCATCAGGTACTGATGATTTTGTTGTTTATTGTGATGCTTCTCACAGAGGAATGGGTTGTGTTTTGATGCATCGGGGACATGTGATTGCTTATGCCTCGAGACAGTTGAAACCGCATGAGACTCGCTACCCAATTCATGATCTTGAATTGACGGCCATTTTATTTGCTTTGAAGATATGGCGACACTACCTATATGGTGAGAAATTTGAAATTTATTCTGATCAAAAAAGTCTGAAATATCTGTTTTCAAGTCAGAGCTAAATATGAGGCAACGAAGATGGCTTGATTTGCTTAAAGATTTTGATTGTGAAATCAAGTACTATCGCGGGAAATCGAATGCAGCAACTGATGCACTGAGTCGTAAGGTATGTTCTTTGTCCTTATCGACTATTGGTGTTTCGAATTTGATATAAGATTGATGTTTGTCTGGATTAGTATTTGAGACAGATTGTAAACCTTTGAGATTATATGCTGTTAAAGTTGAACCAGAGCTGATTTTGAGAATTAAAGCGGCTCAGAAAGTTGATCAGAACGTTCAAAATTCGATATCGATGGTCAGAGCAGGGCATCGATCAGAATATCAGGTTCGTGACAGTGTTCTATATGTGAATAATCGTCTTGTTGCGCCAGATGTTTCAGATTTGAAACAACAGATATTGTCAGAAGCGCATAGCAGTCGATTCAGTATTCATCCTGGTTGCAGAAAGATGTATAATGATTTGAAAATATAGTTTTGGTGGAAACAGATAAAAGCTGATATTGCTGAATTTGTATCCAAGTGTCTAAATTGCCAACACGTGAAAGCTGAAAGAAAGAAACCAAGAGGTCTGTTACAGAGTTTATCTATTCATGAATGGAAATGGGATCACATTTGTATGGACTTTGTGACAAAGTTACCACGTTCCTCCCGAGGTTGTGATGAGATTTGGGTCGTGATTGACAGATTGACCAAATTTACATGCTTTAGTCCGTACAAGATGACGTACAGACATGACCAGATGGCAGAGATCTATGTCAGAGAAGTGTTCAGATTGCATGGAGTGCCGAAATAGATTGTTTCAGACCGTGATCCTCGGTTTACTTCGCACTTTTGGCTTAGTTTGCAGCAGGCTCTCGGTACTAAGTTACATCTGAGTACCGCATATCATCCACAGACCGACGGACAGTCAGAGTGGACTATCCAGACACTGGAGGATATGCTTAGAGATGTAGTGCTTGATTTTAGCACTGGTTGGCAAGATTCTTTGCCCTTTGTGAATTTTCATACAACAACAGCTATCAGACGAGTATAGAGATGGCACCGTTTGAAGCGTTGTACGGCAAGAAATGCAGATCCCCTCTGTATTGGGACGATATCTCTGAGGTACCTGAGATTGGACCTGATATGATCAAAGATATGACTGAAAAAGTGAAACTGATTCAGAAGAGAATGAAGACAGCTCAAGACAGACAGGACAAATATGCCAATGTTCGACGAAGACCCTTGGTATTTGAGGCAGGAGACCGAGTATTCTTGAAGATTTCACCTTTCAGAGGAGTTGTCAGATTTGGCAAGAAAGGGAAGTTGTCTCCACGATACATTAGGCCATATGAGATTCTCGAGAAGATAGGAGATCGTGCCTATCGACTCGCCCTACCATCTTCTTTATCTGGAATACATGATGTTTTTCATGTATCTTTATTGCGGAAGTATATTCCTGATGCTTCACATATTATTCAGTCGGACGAGGCCGAACTTGACGAGACACTGAGTTACTTCGAGAAGTCGATCCAGATTCTCGATCGCAAGGAAAAGCATCTCAGAACAAAGGCTATTCCACTTGTGAAGATTCAGTGGAGTCGTCATGGCATCGAAGAAGCTACCTGGGAGACTGAGTCAAATATGAGACAGAGATTCCAAGAATTATTTCATTGATGTGTGTTTTTTTTTTAGCTTCTGTTATATCTTCTTATTGATATGCTTTGAATTTCTTGTGATTTCGGGGACGAAATCGTATCTTAGGGGGGAGAAATGTAATGCCAGATATTTTTATCTGTTAATCTACAATTATTGATTTATAATTGATGTGATTATAGACGGAAAGGATCAGACCGGGAAAGATGAGAAAAGATGTGAATTATGTACGAGGACAGTACCCCTCGCGCATATGCGCGACCAGGAGGCGCGCATATGCGCGAGATGGGCAGAGGACCTCACGCATATGCACGAAGGGTGTGCGCAGATATTCGCAAGCTGTGTAGGAGATACTTGCCAAGTCCAGAGAAACTCGCGCCTATGCGCGGTGATGGTGCGCGCATATGCACGAGCTGCCAAGAAGAAAATATGCCGAGACAGAATGTCTAGCGCATATGCACCGAGAAGGGTCGCGCATATGCACGAGACGTGCTGCACCTAGAGAAAGCCACCTATCCTTTCCATGCATGAGATATATATATATATATATATATATATATATATATATATATATATATATATATATATATATATTAAGCAACATTATTCCTCAGCATTCAGAAAGGAGAAAGGAGGAAATGAAGGAAGCCCGGGAGAATTCTCAAGTACTAGAAATTGATTTGTTCAAAATCTGTATGTCCGATTTTCGATCTGAATTATTTCGTTGATGTGAGTTTTTTTTTAGCTTCTGTTATACCTTCTTATTGATATGCTTTGAATTGCATGTGATTTCTAGGACGAAATCGTATCTTAGGGGGTAGAAATGTAATGCCCGAGATTTTTATCTGTTAATCTGCGATTATTGATTTATAATTGATGTGATTATAGACGGAAAGGATCAAACAAAGAAAGACGAGAAAAGATGTGAATTATGTTCAAGGACAGTACCCCTGGCGCATATGCGCGACCAGGAGGCGCGCATATGCACGAGATGGGCAGAGGACCTCGCGCATAAGCACGGCGATTGTGCGCGCATATGCGCGAGACGTGCTGCACCTATAGGAAGCCACCTATCCTTTCCATGCATGATATATATATATATATATATATATATATATATATATATATATATATATATATATATATATATATATATTAAGCAACATTATTCCTCAGCATTCAGAAAGGAGAAAGGAGGATACAAAGGAAGCTCGGGAGAATTCTCAAGTACTAGAAATTGATTTGTTCAAAATCTGTCTGTCCGATTTTTGATCTGAATATAATTCTGTGATCCTCGTGTTAGCGGCTTCACACGACGTAAGTTTTACTACGTTTTGATATGATTTGAAAATATGATGTTGAAGGAATCGAATATGATTCATATATGGTGTTCTTGACATAGTAGAAATCGTATAATCAAAACCGGATTGAAGAACATATACCATATTAAATTGTTATGATTTTCAGAATGGATTTGATTGAGATTTGATATCAGATTTGTATTGTAGAACCCGAAAAATCAGATTACGTATAAGTCATGCATAATTTCTATTATTTAAATTAAAAATGAATTTTTATGAATATATGAAGTGTTTTATTTATTTTAAAAGTAGACATTTAGTTTTATCTTTTCAGGATAAATACGCGAGGTCGGACCGGAGTTTGGAGATTTGAGATAAAATTAATAATAAGAAAATATTCCTATATTTAATTTAAGACAAGGAATAATTTAATTTAAAGAAATAGAATGTTTTAGAATTTATTTAATTAATTAGAGCTAAGTTGGTAAATAAGTTCTTTAAGGTAATATTTAATTAAAGCTTAAATTAAAAAGGTGTAAACAATTGATGATGAATTAATCTGATATAATATATATTCAAGAAAATAAACATAGTATTTAAATACTTAAATTTGAACACATGCAAGACCAAGCAAGAGTTTATTATAAATTAATGTGTTAATTCACTAAAATGTATAGTGGGTATTTAAAAACCTTAAACAATTAAAATGCAAGGTTTAAACTATTACGGCCCGAAAATTCGTGTTTGAAAAATTAGAGAAAAATTAAAATTTTCTCTTTAAAATAATCAAAATTTGCATCATTCACAAAATCAACTGATAAATCAAGTTTAATTGTTCAATAGCAGCGGAAGAAATTATTACTCGCCAAAATAACAACTTAAAATATCCAACAACTGATAAAATGTTTGAGCATAAAAAAATGGCAAGTGCTGTAAATGAGTTACTCGAGTGCCACTACTGCCGACCCAAGCTAGTTCACTGGTCCCCGCCCTCGGCCCCGACATCATCAGTACCTACAACATCAAGTCTAGTGAGCCTAAAGACTCAGTATGCATATATCGTAAATAACGAGTAAATAATATAGTAAAATTTGCGTGGGATAAAAATATCATGTCATGAGGCGTAATGTGAAAATAACTTGTCATGAGCAATTATAATACGTGCATAACTGAACTGAAAATCATAGTGAAAATGTTTGCTCCTTGGAGCCCTGTAATAAAATAGCATGTCATAAATTTTCTGTTGAGATTATGGTCTACGCAAGTGGCCCCTGCACTGAACTGAACTGACCGGTAACTGGCGACCGGATAATACAATGCTACCATGACCGGTAACTGGCGCCCGGGTAATACAATGCTCCCATAACCGGTAACTGGCGACCGGGTGAAGTAATGAACGTCTGATCAGACTAATGCCACAATATACTGGGTGGTACATAACTGAACTGACCGGTAACTGGCGATCGGGTGAAATAATGCTCCCATGATAGTGAGATGGCCACAAGCAATATCGCATAAATCTCAAAATGAATGTTTGCACGTAATATAATTAACCAACATAATTAAATATGAACAATTTCGATCTTCTTGCATTAAAATCATGTACTTGCGATATTTAAAAATACCTATATGGCTTGATTGAAGAGTGAAAGAAGATATAAACATGCCTTGGTTTGTTTTGACAGAAAACAAACGAAATAACGACGCGGCGCGACGGAGACGGAGTGCTCTTCACTTTCTCACTTTTTCTCTCTTAATCCCCTTAAACCAAGCATGCACCATAATTATTATAATAGCGTAAAAATCGTAAACGTGATGATGAACATTTTAAAAAATCATGATTTGTGCTCAGGACGCTGCCACGACCAAAATCTCACCCCTGGTGCAAAATGACCATTTTGCCCCTAGAAATCCAAAAATTACCGTTTTACCTCTGGACCTCTAAAATTGACCCGAAGCTTACCAAACTCCTTAAAATGTTCCAAAACATATTTAAAACCATTCTTAGACATAAACCCGAGCCCATTTCATAACTTAACCTATTCGTTTTAAAATTTGGACCGAGGTCCCGGTTTTAACCCGAATTGACTTTCCCAACTTTTTTTCATATCTTAAAAACACTAACATGCTCCTAAAACAGTGTCAATAGCCCATAACCACACGACTGAAAATTTCAGAAGGTCACCTACTCTCGGCAAACCCTTTTTTCCTACAATCACAACTTAACACATGGCCCCCAACTCATAAACATCTCGGTCCACCCTCTACTCCCCACCTGTCCATCCTTTAAGGCTTAATATAGGGACCCTAATTAACCTTCTAAACCAGCCAACACAAGAGGTAAAGCCGCTGCACAAGCCCCTAGCCTCCTCACGTAGTGCACCCAAATTCTAACCACTGCCCAACGCTCAAGCGACTCTCCGCCTAGTCCCAGCTGTGTTCGAACCCCCTTGACCATGTTTCAGACCCCTCCCGATCTGTTCCAGGTCTCAGGATACACTTGCACAGTCGAGGCTTCCCCAAACACCCGATCTATTCCCCAACGTGCTGCAGCCGAGGCTTAGCCCTGAAATTAGACAGCCCTTGCGCTCATGCTCGACCCTACCACCTCGACCATAAACCGTGTTGTGACACAACTCCCTAGCATCAGCAACACCACGCCCCTTGCACAGAAATTTTTGAAAAAAAACATGAATACAGTTGGCATATGCAAGAAACACATGGGACCCGAAAATATTTCATGGGAAGCCTGGATCGAAAGTTTGTGTACATGAAACCAAACAACAACATATAAACGTGTATGATGCGAAAAGGGATGATAAAAAGCATGCCTTGCGAGTTCGAAGATCAAGAACGATGTGAGAGAACCCGGATGGAGTTTCTCCTTTGCAAAACAATAGAAGCCGAGGCCTTCAGCTACTGTTTTTCTAAAACCGAGGACAAGATGTGCTGAAAGAGGGTGTCGGCTGGTTCTGAAATGATTAGGGTTAGGTTAGGGGCTTAATATATAATATTTACATAGTTAATAATCAATTAATGGGTCTAAATTTGATAATTAGAGGTAAAATTGATATTAAGCCCAACAGGCTTAAAAGTAGGCCCATTAAACGCAATCACAATCTCGAAAAAAATATTTCGTGTTAAAATGGTTTTGAAAATAATAGCCGAACCCTTAAAAAGTCCCTCGATTCGATAAAATTTGTGTACCGTTAAAAATAAAGTCCTGCGAGTAAAAATACCCAAATAAAATCCCATTTTTTAGAAATACCCTTAAAAATACCTTAACTTAATTTATAAAAATAAATCGTATAATAAAATAATTTTCCTGAAAATTCTCCGGTCTCCGATCCTCGTTTGAACGTGAAATGCATCTAGAAATTCTAATGCATGAATTAAATCCTATCATGCATGAATTATGCCTAAAACGCATAAAAATAATTAAACATAAATTAATGAAATAAACATGCATTTAATGCTTTAAAAACAATAAAATACCAAAGAAGTTTAATAACTTGCACGCATGCCAACTTTTTAAAATATATTTACTAACATGATAAATTACCACTACTTAAGTAAGTCTTTATTAACTTATCTCAATACTCCTTCTCCAATCCGGCCTCACTTAATTAACTGAAAAGATAAACTAAACTTATGCGATTTAAAATAAACAATCATGACTAAAAAATTTAAAATGCTTTAAATAATAAGGAAATCATTTTTAATTTAAATACTAGAATTATGCATGACTTATACGTAGTCTGATTTACGGGTTCTACAATCCTTCCCCCCTTAAAAGAAATTTCGTTTTCGAAATTCGCTTATCCTTGATAAACAAAAAGTTTAGACTCTTGATTCTAGAATCCTAATAATCCACGTTTCCGATGCGCTACTCTGATAAGATAAATATTAAGCTGTCCTTACGTCTCCTCAATCCTAAATAAATTTGTCTACCAAAATCCTCGTTTGTAAATCGCAATTTAAAACAACTTATGGTAACGTAGTTCTATTCAACTATAGCCCCGAATTTTAACTTATCCCGCAATTCCTCATACTAGAGGTGGATGTTCAAATTTAACGCGCCTTACTTTCCTTATAATATACCCAAGATGTTCATTGACCTATTATATTCCAATATTGAAATCTTAACAGTATCCCTTCTTAACTTTATGGAACTCAAGATATGTTAAAGCTTCAAGTCCAAGTATTGGTATTCATGCAGTTCGACTTATGAGATCTTAGTAAAGCACTTAAAAGTTAAACTTTATCTCAACCCCATAATAATATTAGACTAAGATCCTTGAATCAAATCTTTATCTTACCGCACCAACCTTACATAACCTAACTATTTAGAAGTACATCCCAATATAATGTTGTTGCAAATCTTAAGTTCGAGTGATCTTAATCCATAAAACCCAAAATATACGATACCAATCTTCTACCTAAATAATAAAATTATTCTAGCACAAATTACATGCTTAAACTATTTCCTTTTCAATTAGAATAAAGTTGAGACCTAAGACCCTTGGACTTTCCTTATTGAAGCGAACGTCGCACCCTTACGTATCTTTAATGCTTAATTAATACTAGCGTATAAAACTTAATAAGTTATCCCATGGTAGCATTAGACTAACTCTAATAAATCAATTTCACTTATAACCCATAGAACTCTAGAATCCCCATATCAAGCTTTTAGATTCCTTACTTGATAAAAAATCTTAATATTCATCAATTGATAACTTATATTGAACACAACTAATTCCCTTTTGTTTTTATTTCACTCAAAATTTCCGTATGAACAAATATCCCATAAATTTGAAATTCAAACTTACCTATTCCAAATAGCTTTAAATAAAATAATTCTAATACGCATATCCGTTTAGTCCCAAGTTTGTTAATGACTTCCAAAATTTCTCAAGACTAGGTGTCCACCTCACCTCTTACGTGCGTCTACCAATTAAACTAACCATCATCGTACCCAATTTTCCTAAAAATTTTAAATTCTCACAAGGTATGATCTTAACTGTTAAGATCATGACTAAACCTTGTGACACATCAAACTTATGTTCCCAAAAATTTACTAACTCCATGTTTATCCTTATAACTTAACTAGCCGATCAAATTTACCTTAAATCGTCATCACTTTAAATCCTTAATTTGCCACAACATGATTTCACTAACGCTGAAATTTTCACGCCTAAGATTGATTCATCCTACAATGTCCTTGGTTACCCTTCATTATAACATTATAACCCAAATATCTAAATATTATATATCTATGTGGGGACCCGGACGCTAATCATCTTTGGATTTAATTATCAATTAAGATAAACATGGTCTAAATTTTTTTTTTCTTTTTTTTAAAATGCAAGTGCGGAACGTAATGGAATTTAACTAATATACATCTCAGTATAAAAGTACAATAATGTACAACAATTATTCAAACTAGTCTAAGGTTCAATTACTAAATTTCAAGTATTAAACCAAGTCTATAATCAAGTCTGGAATCACCACTCTAATCTCGATCTCTCATCATCCTCTTGACCCTGATCCTGCCCCACCTGTTGTAATGCACACATACAAACAAGACAAGAGCCGCATACTCCGGTGAGAATAAATCACAATATAAATAATGTATACATGCAATCATATAACTGATATAAAAGCATGAATTAAATCTTATCACATGTAGCATAATCGAACAACATGTATCGTTACCAAACTGTAACTAAAAAATGAATCGTAATCTACGAAACATAATCAATACAGATCTGTAAATCAAATTCTTGACTCGACATATAAGACTCGACACATCTCTCATTCTAATCTAGGGATCCCGGTGAATAAGAACGTAACAAGTCTCCCACCTACTACTACCAGTCGCAGTGGCGGTACGTTCTTATTTATGGACTTTGGTCTAGTCTGTATCGAATAATCTACAATAAGAAAAATGTCTGTACGTTAACCATATCGATACACCAAACGTCCAGTGCCTTGGCGTATCTACCAAGACTAAGCCTATTCTGACAATGTGCAATGGGTCAGTGACTATACTGTCAAAATCTAACCCTTCTGTCATTAACTCTCACTCAATAGCTCTCTGCTTTCTACTTATAATTCAATAGAATAAACATAATCATTAACACACAAACGTATAAAAACAATACCATACAAGTATGTGGTTTAGGGAAACTTGAGTAGAATCTAACTCAAGTCGATCTCCCAGTTAACATCGATACCTTTCTCTTCTCGGTCTGATGAAGACGAAGTCTTGTATTCCAATCTGTCCATACTCAAATCTGGCAATGATTATCGCATAGATACAATATCAGTATACAACTCAATTCAATACATATTCTGATCAATATTCAAATCGAAATATACTCTGATCAATACATAATCTGATTCATATCGGAACAATGTACGATCTAATTCATATCCACGATATCACGATACAATCGAAATCATTACTGAATCTGAGCAATCTAAATCAATTGATGTTTCGACGGCATAACGATACAGTCTCGATAACCCCGTCAATCTCAACATCACAGATATACTACCATAATTCATAATCAGTATCAGTACAATTCATAATCTCGATATCGATACACCTAAAATCAGTAACTATACAACTCTGATATCAAATCTCAATTAATTCAACTCTGAAAATCATAACAATTGTATAAACAGTCTATTCTTAATCTGACTTAAATTATACAATGCCTACTGTAGCAGAAACATCATATCTGATTCGTATTCAATTCTGACAATATCAAAAATTCAAATCATGTCTAAAGGTAATAAAACTTACGTCCAGTTGTAGCTGTCATCGTTAGAAACTTGGTGCCGTATCAGATTATAAATCGGGCGGACGGATTATGCGTAGCACTCAAATTTGACACCTGCAAGGACTTGAAGCTTTCCTCCTTCGATTCTTTTCTCTTCCTTAATTCTTAAGGAAGGACTGCATGTATGTATATAAATATATCCACGTTGCGTCTAAGGAATACAAATGGCTCATTTCCACTTTGCATGCCGCTCGCATATGCGCGCAGAAAGCCACGCATATGCGCCGGTAGTTCTTCCCGGATGCCTGCTGATAATCCTCTCGCGCATATGCGCGAGATGTTCTGTCTCACACATCCCTTCACTCGCGCATATGCGCGCCTCCAGCCGCGCATATGCGCCCAAGGTTCTGGACGTTCCGCGCATGGGCCCGCATTCAAGCCGCGCATGTGCCCGCATGCTTCTGACTTCCTCGCGCATGTGCGCCCATACCTGTCGCGCATATGCGCGGGGACCCTTCCTTCCACCTCATATCAAATCTTCTTTAGGCTCTCTCGGTCTGATCCGTTCCGTCTATAATCATCTCAATTAATAAATAATTCATTTCATATTATAATAATTATCGCCAAATCCTTTCAGATTAACAGGATAAATTTCTCGGGTCTTACATTTCTCCCCCCCTAAGATCTGATTTCGTCCCCGAAATCATAGGCCCTTAACTTAGCTATATCAGAAGAAATGTATAACAGAGTTTGATCAGAAACTCATCTCAAAGAAACCATTCTGAAATCTCAGTCTCATATGAGATTCTATCTCTCAAATAGTTTCTTTGATATTCTGACAATCTTACTGTGTTTTCAACAACAGAATAATCTTCGTTCTGAAATATTTTTCTTGCCCTATCTCTGACTGTATCAGATCTTATCTCAGATATCTTTGAGACATTATCCTTATACACAGGAAATCTACAGTTCTCATTGTACCATGTGTCGTCTGTAGCTATCCCAATACTTATCTAATGTTTCTCATTGTACCCGAATGCACAAAGTGACAATGCTTCGTTTTTACTAGTGCTAACATCCAGCACTACGGCTCTATAAATAACTTTCCGGATCTGGATAGTATAGAAAAGAGTTCGTGGTATATTCTGCCACAAGTACAAAATCAAGCAAAATCACAATCTGATATACTCTACTTCGGCGTTCTGATTACTCTGACCACTTCTCTGACATCGATCTGTGTCATTTGGTCATGTTTGTACGTTATCTGGTACAAACTATTATATATAGATGGAACAAATCTGTCAATCATAATCACATTCCATCACACTCTTAGAAAAATTGTGATGGTTTCATTAAAAACTCTATAGAAATGTACTCTCATTCCTATTCAGATCTATACAAAATCTGCAATAAATCTCTTGGTCTCTGTCTTTTTTATATTTTCATTTGTCGGCAATTTAGACATCTCAGTACAAATTCTGCCACATCTATTCTCATATGTTTCTATCAAAACATTTTCTGCTATCAGGATACATACTGAATCTATTATTGGTCGTTTCTGACCATATCTGTCATTTTAATTCGAAATATCTGGTACAACCAAATCAGTTAATAAAGAAAAATACCTACCTGGTATTCGGTTCTGACTATCGATATCAAATTCTGTTGTACCATTTTGAAACATTTGACATCACAAGATAATCATTCTCATACAGAAAAAAAAATCACATATCTGTGACTCTGATCGATGTTGTGCTCTGATTATCGAAATTAAGTTCTGAACATTCTGGTTAAATCTCTGAACTGTCGTAATTCTCGAATTCAGCTCTGATTCGGTTTGAATAATCTGTATCAAACACTGACTCAGAATAACGATACTATCAAATCAGATTCACAATATCAATAATCTATACTGATCTAGTGAGTTCAGTAAACTCATAAAACAGCAATTTCTGGCAATATTGTCAATTCTGACTAATCAATCGCGTCTTCATGTCGTTCTGATCAACTGCTATATATCATCTGCAAATATAATATGCCCCCAAACAATATAAACTGTCTAAAATACTGTTTTAGAACAATAACAATACTCAAGCAGATACAAAACAACAATCGTATAGGATAATCTGCCTACTCAGACCAAAAATAAATTTCTGACATTTCTGAAATTTCTGATATTTCTGATCTTTCTGATATTGGTATCATTCTCAGTCACTGATCATGATCTCAACTGTGTCAAAATCAATCCGTATACTAACTCAGATATCGCATATTCTGAATACAATCTGTTTCAAGCAGGATTCTTATCTGAATAATTTCGGTATACAATAATCACAGTTCTCAGAATATTCAATACAATTTTCAATTGTTTGATTCAATCGATCAGACGCTGCAAATATATCAACAAATCATAGATATAATGAGCATAAATCATCAGAATACCTATGAACACAGGGTTTATTAATATATAAACAAAACTGAAGCATTTGCAAGAGAAGCACTAAATCAGGTGTAACTCTTGGCCAGTACTCTTCCACTGATCTTTCAATTCTTTCAATTCACTCTGTATCATTCAGCACATTCGATATCATTCGGTACTGAATTCTAAAACAACAAACAATACCTGGTATCGATTCAATTCTGAAATTTATCTTTCTCATACAAGGCAAATCTGAAATCTTATCTGAGCAGCATCAGCCAACTCGTATATCACTGGCAAATCTGCCATTGCTAGGCTCGCTTTCAGTACATCTACTGAATATATAAGGATACCATCTGCTCCTTTTCTGTATCAATCGAGTCATAGACAAGACAGATATCAAAGGAATTCTAGAGCTAGGATCCTTACCGTAGAATTCCAACTCATCAGCCTTATCTGGCCTGAATCTTTCTTATATTTTTCTGGAAGGAATCTACAATAGTTATGTACTTGTTCAGCATATTAATATCAATAGTGCGGTCAAATCAGAAACATAAGTACATCATAATCTAACTCGACCTCATTATCATCTTACTGTAGTATACAATATTTCACAGAAATCTCTGATATCAATCTTTCTTTCCCAAAAAGTAAGGGAATCAATACTACAGTACAAACAGACTCAACAGATACAACATATATCAATGCAATTCATTCAAAATTACTCATAACGAATGCATTAGTATATATCAATACATATGCAATATAATCATAGAGTAACAGTACCTGCCACTATATCATCAAGTGCCTCCTGGGGCTGTTCTTCGGTTACTGCCACCAGATGATTCTGCTTCCTGAAATCTGCGGGAACTTCTCTGGGGACAAACTCTAGCAAAGTGTCACGGCTGTCGGTAGATACGACAACTACCAGTCACTCCCTGGCATTGCTCTGTGGAATGTCTCCCTCCGCAAATCCTGTAATACACTCCAGTATAACTTGGGCTGGAACCACTGGAGCTAGTTGAACCGCTCAGTCCGCTCCATAACTTCTTAAACTGTTTCTTTTGAGCTTCAGCAAATCTTGCTTTCCACTCATACTGTCTTTATCAAGTCTAAGATGGAGTTGATGTGTCGGGAGTTGAATCACATCTAACCTTTCTCGTTGTTGGATCAGACTTACCTCAGCTCTCTTTGCCCTACTAAAAGTATCAGCAAAATGGTAAGGTCGCTGCATATTTATCAATGCAACTATTTCTGAATTCAATCCTTTGATGAACTGCTCAACTACAGCTTCATCATTCCCAGCTATCTGAGGAACAAAACGCAGTAGAGTAGAAAATTTAGCAACATATTCTTCAATATTCAATTGGTCTTGTCTCAAATTCTCAAATTCTGCTCTTTTGTCCTCCCAGTACGAAACTGAGAAAAATCTTCGATAGAATTCAGCTTTGAAGACTTCCCATGTGATCACAGTACTACGTTGTTCTAATATTCCTTTGATTGTAATCCACCAACTTCTGCCAGCTTCTCGTAACTGGTGGAATATCAGTTTAATTCTCTGTTCGTCTGAATAATTAAGTAAATCAAACAATAGTTCTATATCATCTAACCAATTCTGACACTCTTCAGACATCTCAGTACCCCTTAAAATCGGTGGTTGAAACGACTGAAATGTCTTCAACTGTATTTCCATATGAGTTTCTGATATATCTATCTGTTCAGTCGAAGTACTATCCCGTTCTGGAATTCTTCGAGGAGGTATATCTGCTTATCAAAACATTAGTAACCTAAATACTACAAATCTGTTCCAATCTTTCTCTGATCATCTTACTGCTGATCAAGAATCAAATCTAATTCATACTCAATAATATATAATACCAATTCAACTCAGATAATCAGGTACACATGTATTTCAAAGCAGTAAAACATAATCTCATGCTAGCATACACAAGGTCAATCCACATTAAGATAATTCTCATGCTAGCAATAACATGCAAGGAAAGAAAACTCAATCTACCGCGCTCATTCTCTTCTATCTCAGTCAAAAGGATCTATCGCTCTGATACCACCTGTTGTGGGGACCCGGACGCTAATCATCTTCTTAATCATTTTTGGGATTTAATTATCAATTAAGATAAACAGGTTCTAATTTTTTTTTTCTTTTTTTAAAATGCAAGTGCGGAACGTAATGGAATTTAATTAATATACATCTCAGTATAAAAGTACAATAATGTACAACAATTATTCAAACTAGTCTAAGGTTCAACTACTAAATTTCAAGTATTAAACCAAGTCTACAACCAAGTCCGGAATCACCACTCTAATCTCGATCTCTCATCATCCTCTTGACCCTGATCCTGCCCCACCTGTTGTCATGCACACATACAAACAAGACAACAGCCGGATACTCTGGTGAGAATAAATCCCAGTATAAATAATATATACATGCAATCATATAACTGATATAAAAGCATGAATTAAATCTTATCACATGTAGCATAATCGAACAACATGTATCGTTACCAAACTGTAACTAAAACATGAATCGTAATCTACGAAACATAATCAATACAGATCTGTAAATCAAGTTCTTGACTCGACATATAAGACTCGAATCATCTCTCATTCTAATCTAGGGATCCCGGTGAATAAGAACGTAACAAGTCTCCCACCTACTACTACCAGTCGCGGTGGCGGTACGTTCTTATTTCTGGACTTTGGTCTAGTCTGTATCGAATATTCTACAATCAGAACAATGTTTGTATCTTAAGCATATCGATACACCAAATGTGGGGACCCGGACGCTAATCATCTTCTTAATCATATTTGGGATTTAATTATCAATTTAGATAAAACAGGGTCTAAAAATTTTTCTTTTGTAAAATGTAACTGCGGAAGGTAATGGAATCTAAACAATATACATTTTTGTATAAAAACTACAGTTCAGTAGAAAAGTACAATAATGTACAACATTCTAATCTAAGGTTCACTACTAAAGTTCTAGTAGTAAAATCCAATCTACTGCAAGTCCGGAATCACCACGCTAACTCGTCTTCTCTCATCGTCATCTCAACCCTGATCCAGCCCCACCTGTTGTCATGCACACATACAAAACACGACAACAGCCGGATAACTCCGGTGAGAATAAATCCCAGTATAAAACATGGTAAGCATGTATATAAACAACTAATTCATAAAACATGCGATCATGTATAAACCAATATATTTCATAATTTATGAAATAAATCAAATAAGCATGCAACTCAAATCAGATAAACATGCATATAAACAATCTGAATCATAAAACATGCTAGCACAACTGAAAGCAATAACGATGGGTCCCATGATCTAGGAGCCACATCCATATAAGCATGAAGTCATAATCCAATCATGTCTAGACTTGACTCGATCTATAACTCTAGGGATCCCGGGGTGAATAAGACATCACTGGCTGTCACCTACCCTACCAATCGAGGTGCTGTACGTCTTATTCCTAGACTTCGGCCTGATCTGTATCCGCATCTACAATAGGGGCGGTGATCTTCCCCTAAGCTGTGATATCGCCGAACATCTAGAAGTCTGGATGATCTCGCGGACTTTCCTATCTTAATGCATGAATACAAAATCTGTAAACAAGCATAATCATCTGAACATGATTTGCATACAAGTTCTATAAGCAAATTGATCTATAACAAACATAATCATATTAAGATATGCAATAAACAAGAATATAGTATGTGATTTATTGGGAAACTCAAGGATGATCTCAATTGAGTTGTTTCTTCCCGAATATCACATGAATTATACCTTTATCGTCCCGGTCTGACGAAGACGATGATCTGTATTCAACTCTGTCCATGTCCAATCTGAAATGACAATATCGAATACGCTGTATCAGTGAATAACTCAATATACAATCTGTTCTGATCAATACTCAATTCAGTATATAATTTGATCAATGTCTGAACAAGATATAATCTGATTCATATCATCGATATCACAATACAATCTGAATCATATCGAAATCTGATTAATCTAAATCAACTGATGTTTCGACGGCATACTAATACAATCTGAATAACCCCGTCAGTCTGAACCTCACAAATATAATACTGGAACTCATAATCTGTGTCAACATAATTCATACTCTGAATATTAACACAATTCTGATATAGAATCTCAGTCAATATCTTTCTAAAATCATAACAATTACAGAAACAGTCTGTTCTTTAATCTGACTTCGATTCTATAATGTCTACGGTAGTAGAAATACCATATCTGAATCATATTCAATTCTAACAACATCATAAAATCAATTCTTGTCTAAACGTAATAAAACTTACGTCCAGTTGTAGCCTGTGTTGATACAAATACGGTACCGAAGTCGGATTTCAATTCAGATAGACGGTTTGCTCGCAAATCAATTTCTAAGAAAAAAAACAAAGCTTTTTCCCTCAAAACCGATTTCTTCTCCTTTCTTTCGTTCTGAATTCGATTTGTATGCTGTATATATATATATACACGTAACCTTCAAAAGACCAAGTGGCATAATTTTTTGTTGCATGCCGCGTGCATATGCGCAACACTTTTCCGCGCATATGCGCCCATGGCTCTGGACGCTACGCGCATATGCGCGCAGTCCTTCCGCGCATGTGCGCGCATGCCTCGGCCACCTCCGTGCATGTGCGCGACTTCATCCGCGCATGTGCGCGAAAGGTTCTGCCAATCTCGCGCAAGACTCGCGCACCTCCACGCGCATGCGCGCCCTCTCACTTCTTGCACACACATTTCACACCTTTATCATGTGTCCTAGTCCGATCCGTTCCGTCTATAATCATCTCGATTAATTCTATAAATCATTTCAGATTAATCTCAATTTATAGTAATCATATCCAAATCATTTCAGATTACGGTAATTAAATTCTCGGGCATTAAATTTCTCTCCCTCTTAGATCTGAGTTCGTCCTCGAACTCACCAATAATCAATTCAAGTCTAACCAAAGAAATGTGTAACAGAGTTTAACATCCACACTCGTCGCACTAACATCATTCTGAGGTATCTTTCTTTAATCAGTCTCTGATTCTAATCTGAAATCAGAATTCACCAAGTAACTCGGTCGGATAACACTGGCTATACAACATCCGTATATGCTACTCTGCAATCCATAACTAATCAATACCATCTGTAGTTGTTATCCTATCTGTTTAATTCAATCAAAAACGTATCCTATCTTTGATTTCCAATACCAATTGTCATCATCTGACATTGGTTTCCTAAATCTATCTATTCTGAACTATCTTGATAACTATTGTCATACAGTACCGCAAACAGTGACAATAGATCATAACAACTAGTACTAACATTCAGTACTAAAGCTCTACCAATATCTGTCAGAATCCGAATAATACACTCTGACTACCTGTCAATCTGTGAAAGAAAGCTTATGCTATCTTCTATCACAAGTACAAACTCAATCAATATCATCTCAATTAAAATCATAATCTGATATCATCTAATTCAATATTCTAATCCATCTGCTTATTTCTTCGACATCGATCTATGTCATTTAGTTCTGTTTGTACATCATCTGATACAAACTAATAGATATAGATTGAATAATCTATCAATCATAATCACATCATATCCCAAATCTGGATAAAATGGCTGTAATATCATTACAAAAGCCCTAGAAATGTATTCCCATTTCTATTCAGAAATATACAAATTCTGTAAGAATCTTCTGATGTCTCTCTTTCTGTCTTTTTCTGTTAGCAATTCAGACATATCAGTACAATTCTCCCAACCTTTCTGTACAAATTCTGTTACAACTGATCAAATCTGTTTATATTATCCCTATCTGTTCGAATATAATACATTCACAATCATCTGAATGAAAACTGAACCCATTACGGCGCATTTCTGACACTATCTGTAAGTTCAGATTCGAACTACGCTGTATAAACAATCAGTTCATAACAAATATAAAGAAGAAATACCTACCTGATATTCAGCTCTGACTGTAGATATCAATTCTGTTATAAAATTTTGAAACATTCTGATACCACCATAGAATCAATCTGATACAAACACCAAATCACATATCTGTTACTGTAGGCGTTACTCTGTTCTGATTATCTTTTCAAAATACAATTCTGAATAGTCTGATCACATTTCTGAACTGTTTACACAAATCTGTATCAAACACTGACTCAAACAACAGTAATATCAAATCAGATTTGAAATAAAAACAACCTATACAATCTAGTGAGTTTAAGAAAACTCATAAAATAGCAAGTTCTCGCAACTGTTAATTCTGACTGACTGATAAATCTTCACACTGCCCAGATTACTACTATATTTCATCTGCAAATAGAGTATGCTCCCAAACAATATAAGATGTCTCAAATACTGATTTAGAACAATAACAATACTCAGCAGATATAAAGAGATAAGCGAATAAGATAGTCTGCAGATAATAAATTTCTGACATGTCTGACATCTGCTAATGCTGACATTTCTGATACCGCATATTCTGAATACAATCTGTTTCAATTATGATTCATACCTGACTAGTTTCTGTATACAATAATCATGGTTCTCTGAATATTCAATAAAATCTTCAAATATTCCATTTCATCAATCAGATGCTGTTAACATATCAAATATCATGGATATAACAAGCATAAACTCATCAAAATATCCCTAAATCTAAGAGTTAGCAATATGTACCCTTCTATTAATCTTCAATATCATTCTGTACTGACTTCTAGTATATAACCATTACCTGGTATCGATTCAATCCTGAAATCTACCTTTCTGATATCAAACACCTCTGAAATCTTATCTAGGCAAATATCAATCAATCCTTACGTAACTATCAGATCTGTAGTTGCTAAACTCGATTTCAGTAGGTCTACTGAATACATAAGGATACCATCTGTTCCTTTCTGTATTAATCGAGTCATCAACAATACAATTATTAAAGGAATTCGGAATCTAGAATCCTTATCGGACAATCTCCGTTTATCAGCCAGATCTGGTCTGAATCTTACCATTTCTGGGACAATTTCTACAATGTCTCTGTACTTGTTCACCATCTCCATATCAGTAATGCAATTAAATCAGATCATCAACCACACAAGTACAGCACAATCTATTCACCTCATTCTTATCTTACTATAGTATATATATATCATAAAATCTTAGATATCATCATTTTCCTCAACCATCAAGGAAAGTAATACTACAGTACAATCAGACTTAACAGGTACAACAGCTATCAATGCAGTTCTTTTTAAAGATACTCATAATGAATGCATTAGTATACATCAATACATATGCAACATAATCATAGAGTAACAGTACCTGTCACTATATCATCAAGTGTCTCCTGGGGCTGTTCTTCGATCACCATATCCCGATGGTCCTGCTTCCTGAAATCTTCGGGAACCTCTCTGGGACAAACTCTAGCAAAGTGCCCCGGCTGTCGACAGATACGACAACTACCACTAACTCCCTGGCATAGCTCCGTGGGATGTCTTCCTCCGCAATTCCTGCAATACACTCTAGTATAGCTCGGACTAGAACTACTGGAACTCAAGGAACCACTTCCTAACTTCTTGAATGGCTTTTTCCGAGCTTTCAGCAAATCTTGCTTCCCACTCGTACTGCCGTGATCATATCGGAGAGGGGCTTGCTGTGTCTGAGGTGGCTTCACACACAACCTTGTCAATTGTCTAATCAGACTCGCCTCCGCTCTCTTCGCTCTACTCAGGATGTCAGCAAAATGGTAAGGTCGTTGCAAATTCATGAATGCAACTATCTCTGAGTTCAACCCTCTGATGAACTGATTTACTATAGCGTCATCATTTCCAGCTAAATGAGGAGCAAAATGCAGTAGAGTAGAGAATTTAGCAATATATTGGTCAATATTCAGCTGCCCTTGGCTCAAATTCTCAAACTCTAATTTCTTGTCCTCTCGGTACGAAGCTGAAAAAAATCTGCGATAGAATTCAGTTCTGAATATTTCCCACGAAATCACTGTACCTCTCTGTTCCCACATTCTTCTACTGGTAATCCACCAATTCCTGGCGGCTTCTCGTAACTGGTAAGGCACCATCTTAACTCTCTGTTCATCTGTACAGTCAAGTAACTCGAACAAAATTTCTATATCATCAAACCAGTTCTGAAAATCTTCAGATGTCTCGGTACCATTCAGAACCGGCGGCTGTAATAACTCAAATTCCTTTATCTTTTCTTCTAACTGAGTTTCTGATACATCTCTCTGTTCAGACGAAGTACTGCCCTTTTCTGAAATTCTTCGAGGCGGTATATCTGAATATCAAACAGATTAATACACAATCTATACAATCTGTCTCAGCCCTCCTCTGATCATATACCTCTGATTCAGACTCGGTTCTGATCCAGGCTTAACAATTACATGCTGCAATCAACTCAGATAACAACCAACATGTAATAGGGAAATCAGTAAATCATGCTAGCACACACAATGTAAGTCAACATTGAAATAATTCTCATGCTAGCAATCACATGCAAGGAAAGAAAATTCAATCTACCCCGCTCATTCTCTTCTACCTCATTCTAAAAGATCTATCAGTTCTGACTATCTCAATCTAAAGGATCTATCGCTCTGATACCACCTGTTGTGGGGACCCGGACGCTAATCCTATTCTTAATCATATTTGGGATTTAATTATCAATTTAGATAAAACAGGGTCTAAAAATTTTTCTTTTGTAAAATGTAACTGCGGAAGGTAATGGAATCTAAACAATATACATTTTTGTATAAAAACTACAGTTCAGTAGAAAAGTACAATAATGTACAACATTCTAATCTAAGGTTCACTACTAAAGTTCTAGTAGTAAAATCCAATCTACTGCAAGTCCGGAATCACCACGCTAACTCGTCTTCTCTCATCGTCATCTCAACCCTGATCCAGCCCCACCTGTTGTCATGCACACATACAAAACACGACAACAGCCGGATAACTCCGGTGAGAATAAATCCCAGTATAAAACATGGTAAGCATGTATATAAACAACTAATTCATAAAACATGCGATCATGTATAAACCAATATATTTCATAATTTATGAAATAAATCAAATAAGCATGCAACTCAAATCAGATAAACATGCATATAAACAATCTGAATCATAAAACATGCTAGCACAACTGAAAGCAATAACGATGGGTCCCATGATCTAGGAGCCACATCCATATAAGCATGAAGTCCTAATCCAATCATGTCTAGACTTGACTCGATCTATAACTCTAGGGATCCCGGGGTGAATAAGACGTCACTGGCTGTCACCTACCCTACCAATCAAGGTGCTGTACGTCTTATTCCTAGACTTCGGCCTGATCTGTATCCGCATCTACAATAGGGGCGGTGATCTTCCCCTAAGCTGTGATATCGCCGAACATTTAGAAGTCTGGATGATCTCGCAGACTTTCCTATCTTAATGCATGAATACAAAATCTGTAAACAAGCATAATCATCTGAACATGATTTGCATACAAGTTCTATAAGCAAATTGATCTATAACAAACATAATCATATCAAGATATGCAATAAACAAGAATATAGTATGTGATTTATTGGGCAACTCAAGGATGATCTCGATTGAGTTGTTTCTTCCCGAATATCACATGAATTATACCTTTATCGTCCCGGTCTGACGAAGACGATGATCTGTATTCAACTCTGTCCATGTCCAATCTGAAATGACAATATCGAATACGCTGTATCAGTGAATAACTCAATATACAATCTGTTCTGATCAATACTCAATTCAGTATATAATCTGATCAATGTCTGAACAAGATATAATCTGATTCATATCATCGATATCACAATACAATCTGAATCATATCGAAATCTGATTAATCTAAATCAACTGATGTTTCGACGGCATACTAATACAATCTGAATAACCCCGTCAGTCTGAACCTCACAAATATAATACTGGAACTCATAATCTGTGTCAACATAATTCATACTCTGAATACTAACACAATTCTGATATAGAATCTCAGTCAATATCTTTCTAAAATCATAACAATTACAGAAACAGTCTGTTCTTTAATCTGACTTCGATTCTATAATGTCTACGGTAGTAGAAATACCATATCTGAATCATATTCAATTCTAACAACATCATAAAATCAATTCTTGTCTAAACGTAATAAAACTTACGTCCAGTTGTAGCCTGTGTTGATACAAACACGGTACCGAAGTCGGATTTCAATTCAGATATACGGTTTGCTCGCAAATCAATTTCTAAGAAAAAAAACAAAGCTTTTTCCCTCAAAACCGATTTCTTCTCCTTTCTTTCGTTCTGAATTCGATTTGTATGCTGTATATATATATATATACACGTAACCTTCAAAAGACCAAGTGGCATAATTTTGTGTTGCATGCCGCGCGCATATGCGCAACACTTTTCCGCGCATATGCGCCCATGGCTCTGGACGCTACGCGCATATGCGCGCAGTCCTTCCGCGCATGTGCGCGCATGCCTCGGCCACCTCCGCGCATGTGCGCGACTTCATCCGCGCATGTGCGCGAAAGGTTCTGCCAATCTTGCGCAAGACTCGCGCACCTCCACGCGCATGTGCGCCCTCTCACTTCTTGCACACACATTTCACACCTTTATCATGTGTCCTAGTCCGATCCGTTCCGTCTATAATCATCTCGATTAATTCTATAAATCATTTCAGATTAATCTCAATTTACAGTAATCATATCCAAATCATTTCAGATTACGGTAATTAAATTCTCGGGCATTACACCAAACGTCCAGTGCCTTGGCGTATCTACCAAGACTAAGCCTATTTTGACAATGTGCAATGGGTCAGTGACTATACTGTCAAAATCTAACCCTTCTGTCGGTAACTCTCACTCAATAGCTCTCTGCTTTCTACTTATAATTCAATAGAATAAACATAATCATTAACACACAAACGTATAAAAACAATACCATACAAGTATGTGGTTTAGGGAAACTTGAGTAGAATCTAACTCAAGTCGATCTCCAGTTAACATCGATTTATACCTTTCTCTTCTCGGTCTGATGAAGACGAAGTCTTGTATTCCAATCTGTCCATACTCAAATCTGGCAATGATAATCGCATAGATACAATATCAGTATAAAACTCAATTCAATACCTATTCTGATCAATATTCAAATCGAAATAAACTCTGATCAATACATAATCTGATTCATATCGGAACAATGTACAATCTAATTCATATCCACGATATCACGATACAATCGAAATCATTACTGAATCTGAGAAATATAAATCAACTGATGTTTCGACGGCATAACGATACAGTCTCGATAACCCCGTCAATCTCAACATCACAGATATATTACCATAATTCATAATCAGTATCAGTACAATTCATAATCTCAATATCGGTACACCTAAAATCAGTAACTGTACAACTCTGATATCAAATCTCAATTAATTCAACTCTGAAAATCATAACAATTGTATAAACAGTCTATTCTTTCATCTGAATTCAATTATACAATACCTACTGTAGCAGAAACATCATATCTGATTCGTATTCAATTCTGACAATATCATAAATTCAAATCATGTCTAAACGTAATAAAACTTACGTCCAGTTGTAGCTGTCGTCGTTAGAAACTTGGTGCCGTACTCAGATTATAAATCGGGCGGACGGATTATGCGTAGCACTCAAATTTCACACCTGCAAGGACTTGAAGCTTTCCTCCTTCGATTCCTTTCTCTTCCTGCACTGGAGCTTTTGCCTTCCCAGGATTGCTGCCAGGAGGTCTTGGGTTCTAATCCTGGGAAGACAAAAGCTCCAGTGCCTGGGCTGGAGAAGTTCTATGAGTAATGGGTAATGGGATAACCGTGAGGGGACTTAAGCCCAATCGGGAACAACCCATGTGCATTACATAAACCATAACATACCATGCAAAATTAAGATGAAATCGGTCAACACTTTAAACAAAATTCAAATGATTAGTAAACCTAATTCAAGTCACCTCTAAATAGTCTTCATGGAGTATTCATTCCCCATTTTTAATTCACTAATTAGTA
Source organism: Primulina eburnea (assembly GCF_022965805.1). NCBI lineage: Eukaryota > Viridiplantae > Streptophyta > Magnoliopsida > Lamiales > Gesneriaceae > Primulina > Primulina eburnea. Next base: position 21,337,912 of record NC_133105.1, read on the forward strand.
GTAATTCAAACACAACATTACACCTCATTTCTCCCCAATTAATTACTAAGCAAATCATCGAAAATATGCAGCAAAATAAATAAAAGGAATCGGTAGCAAGGGAATCAAAAAACAATTCAAAAACCATTCAACTCCTTCACTTGTAACTCCCATTTTAATGTATGTTATGGCACCTTTAACACTACTTATAACATTCATATTCATTACCTACATATCCTACATTCATATGCCCAAAATTATCAGAAGAAAGCAGCTGATAAAATCGGAAAAAAACAGCTACAGAAACATAGAAGAAACCCAACTCTGTTCGGCCGCTCGTATTCATCGTATTGGTTTGTTTTCTTCAAAACAAATTCCAGGCATGTATATATGGTTTCTTTTCTCTTCAATCAAGTCCTATAGATATTTTTAAAACATTATATGTTCAAGATTCATGAGGCAAAACGAATTTATGGCAACAACATTTTCGGAAAAAAGAATCTGCACAGGTTCTCGGCCTTGGCTTATGTTTTTGTTTGTGATGTTTCTTGTGATTTCAGGAGGTTGTTCGGTTCCAGGCAATCAAGGCTGCATTTAGACATCATCTAGAGGGTGTTAGGGTGTTTTTGGGTCAGTTGTTTCAGTCCATACATTCAAGAACGAAGCAATGACAGCAAACTTTCCATAAGCTGCAGAAATGGGTCACGATTTTTGCCATTTAATGGTTAAGGTGTGTGTTCGAATCTTGGCTGTCCTAGGGACTGTAGCCATGGTTAGAACCCTCCCTTATCATGTCTAGGACGTGACCAAATCAACCTTTCAAAGTTTGGTTCACGGCTTCATCAGATTTTTACATTTACATGACAAATGTCCCTCGGTTTTGAAATTTCTGAAATCTGTAGGAGTGTGTTTCGGTTTTTGAGTGTTTGAATGGATGATGGTTGGCTCCTAGCCCATATCCATGGTTCATGCAACACTTCATCATGTCTAGATTGAGCCATGGCTGATCATGTAGCCACTGGAACGATATACGACATCAAAACAGCCAAGACATCCCACTACACAAATTGGGTGCTCTCGGTAAGAGCTTGATTTTATCCTAGGTGGTGGCTTTGGTTGTGGCTAGCTTTTAGCCCTTAGCCATGGTCCAAGCCATGCCTTAGGACGTTGGTAAGAGTTTCTGGTTGGTGGTTCAAACTAATGGTCATGAAATTTTGGGTTTTTCCCCCTCACACGCGCAATAGCCACTGATGTATTTTTATTTTTGACAGTAGACCTGAGTTCGGTATCTGAGGTTGGTTTGAGTTATTGGTTGACTTTTAGCCCATGGCCTTGACTGGATAATACCTTAATGAGTTAGGAAAGTCATGTTTTTGGCCGTTTGTGATTCGGTTGAGTTTAGAGGTCGTACGAGAAATTACGGTGCAATGTGCCAAAATGACTCTCGAAAGAGTGTTTTATGTTTTTTGATTTAATTCACCAATTTTCGTGTACAGCTATCATCATGAATATTTTTCAATATGTTAGGAGTATTTTTAATCATGGTTAAACGTCGGTTTAATGTTGGTTCGGATTGGTACGAAGCCATGATTGAAAAATTAAGTTGTTGGTGATAATCGCCTCGTTTTTTATTCGATTGTCAAGTTTTAGTGAAGATAATATTAGTTGCATGTGTAACATATTAGAATTAGGTTGCAGAAAGCCTGGGAGAGATCCAACTCATCCGGTAAAAACAAGGTTATAATTATATTACGTGCATAAAAATATAAAATGGTTATTTTTGAGATATATGCGATATGTCTTGTGGCCACCCTATGTTTATGGGTTTGGAAGTCGGTAGGCGCAACCGAGAACCTCTCTACCCGGTGACTTACAAACGGTTTACGATTATGTATGGGTACGGATATCCAGTCCAAGGGCTGTGGTGATCTCTACCGCCCAGTATACTGTGGTTTAGTCTGATCAGGCGCTCACGTTATGTTATGGGCCACTTGCTTAGAAACATTATCTCTACCAGAAAATTATGATATGATATGACAAAACTCTATTGAGCAAAGCTTTTACTTATGATTTTCAGATATGCACGTAGTTATAATTATTCATGATACGATTTTCACCATGCGCTTTATGATACCATATTTTTACGTTGCAAGCGATTTTATGATATATTTATACTTGTTATTCACGATATATACATGTTAAGTCTTTAGACTCACTAGACTTGATTGTTTTAGGTATTGATAAGGTCGAGACTACGGGCGGAGACCAGTGAGCTATTTTGGGGCAGCAGTAGTAAAATCGAGGACCTCATGTTTTAGTTTATGGACCTTTTAGCGTTCAAACTAAATTTTATTATGTTGAATTATTTTAAGTTGTTTTTGAAAATAAAATGTTGACTTCCGCTGTTATTTTAAAGTTAAAATTATTAAATGTTTATTTTATAAATGAAGGAAGATAATTATTTATTTAGAACATTTTTAATAATTCCGCTAAAATATGAATACGAAATACGGGCCTTTACAGTGGCCTTTACATATATTGTTATCGATTATGAGTTGTGGGAATAGATATCTGTTGATTTGTATTGCTGGGTATATTGAGATTGTGCAGTTATGCCGTTGAAAAAGAATTAGATTGAGTTCTGATTATATCCAGTATTGATTTGAGTGGTGTATTGATATTATACTCCTCGATATTGTCATTGTCAGATTGAGGATTGACAGGCTTCGAATTCGAGACTTCGACTTCAACAGATTGACAGAAAGAAAGGTATAAATCAATGTTAACCGGGAGATCGACTCGAGTCAGATTGGACTTGAGTTTCCCAAAAATCACAAACTTTATTTCATTGCATTGATATTTGCAATTCATGAGATTGATATGCTTAGTCTATTGATTTATAGCAAAGCATGTATTGAGTCATGGGCTGATGTGCCTAGTCGTTGGCTGATGTGCCAAGTCTTCGGCTGATTCGCCAAGACACTGGATGTTTGGTTTATATCGATGTTGCTTAAGAGTTGATCCATTCCTATCGCTGAGATTCGATATATGTGCCAATATCCAAAAACCGGGATCCCTAGATTAGAGACGAGTCGGGTTTGAGATGATGAGTCACTAGTTGATTTACAGTTTCATATCGATTCATGTCTTTCAGATTATGATATATGTTATTGATATCTGTTTCATGCTTTTATATATGGTTATATGATTGCATGTACGCATTCTTTATTCTGGGAATATATTTCTCACCGGACTTATCCGACTGTTGTCGTATTTGTATGTGTGCATGACAACAGGTAGGACAGAATCGGAGTCAAGAAGAGGATGAGAGATTGCAGTTAGCGTGGAGATCCAGATCAGAAGTAGATTAGAATTCAGCACTTGATACATAGTAGTTGAACCCTAGTTCGATTTTAATGTAATTGTAGAAGACTTGTACTTTTATTTGTGTCATGTATATCATACTGATTTTATTATGTTCCAAACTTGTATAATTAAAAAAAATTTAGACCCAAGTTTATTTAATTGATCCAATTATTTCCAAGAACGATTAAGAGATGAATTAGCGTCCGAGTCCCCACACACATATACACATGCATGAAATCTGGTTGAGGGGCAGAAGGGTTTGAGCAAGTTAGGGGCTGGTTCTTTGCATCAAGGCTGGTCAGGAGGGTGTCTAGGTGGGTTGGCTCGGATTTGGCTCGAGCTGGCTCGACCATGGCTCGAGTAAATAAGGAGATGGATCGATGTGTTCGAGTGAAGGTCATATTTTGAATTTCATGAACTAATTCATGGCTTACAAGGGTCGATTAGGTAATAAAAAGGTTATGTTGAAAATTTGGGATCAAAATATTGTGTTTTGAATTTATCCGGAATTTAATCGTCTCTCAAATAGTTAATTAAAGAATTAATTGAAAAGCCTCGAATTAAGCCGAATAAAAATATGGAAAATTTTATTTAATCTTAAATAATTATTTGGAATAAACCCATGTCATCAAAAGCAAGAAAAAGATAAAATCGTGAATTTTTACATCTAGGGACAAAACGGTAATTTTACCCTTGGAAAATACGTAAAAACTTGGCAGCGTCCCGAAGGATCATAACGCATGTTAAATGATTATTTATGATTTTAATGAAAATTGATATTTTATGATTTATGGTAAAGCAGTACAATTTATAATGTTTAAAATTCTATTTTGGAAAGTTCAACATTTTATACTTTTAAAAGAAAATGAAAAATATTTTGAGGAATGTGAATTGACTATGTCAAAATATATATGATTTTGTGGGGATTTCGTGAGGGGAAAAGGCCTAGAAGGAGCCTATTTATGGGAGAAGGCCCCAGAGAGAGCCCATCTATGGGAGAAGGCCCTCGAGGGAGCCCCGACAATCGTATTTCCACTGTTGAGCCTAGTGCCCACCTCCATGGACCATGTGGAGCTGAAGACTGATCAGTCGACCAAAGGATAAAAGTTAGTTACTTTCGGGGATCAAACTTCAATCAAAATGATAAATGATTGAAAAGCTTTACGATTAAAATGATTCATGATATATGATTTATGCATTAAAGCTTTTTAAATGATTTATTTATGTTTAAATGATTTTTAAATGATTTTAAATAGTTTATTTAGGTTCAAAAGATTGTTTTAAATAAAAGTATGATTGTTATGCATGTGATTGTATATGTATTAATTGCTACTCATGTTTAGAACGTGCTGAGTCATTAGAATCACTAGGTTTGTATGATGTAGGATTTGATGATTTTATGGGAGGCACTGACGATTGACTGGATCGAGTGCAGCAGTACACTCCCGAAGGACCTTTATATTTCCGCATTAGATTGTTAGATATAAGATTTAAAAGATTTATGATAATGATTTTATTATCTATATTTTTATGCTTTAATTTTATGTAGTTGATCTTTTTAAAGGTCGACGTAGGATTTTTGGTTAATCGATTATTTAGGGATATATTGATATACTTGAGATTTAAATGTTAAATTATTATAATTTATGAAAATTTTAAGTTGTTTTAATTAGTATTTTCGAGTTCATGATTTTTAAAAAAAAAAGTCTAGGTCATTTCAAGACAGATAGAGATGGACCATTCAATTTTTTTTCAAAGTGCGGAAAGGTTCGACTTGATTTGGATAAAATATAATCCAAAGATTAAGCTTTTAGCATTGTAAACTAGATAATAATAAATGCGGTAAAATACCATCACAATATATTTTTATGGAAGTTCAAATATTTAATTCTTTTATATCTTCCATTCTTCCACATATGAAAGAATTTACAAGAATATTTTGGTTTTACAATGGTTTGTACAAACCCATTTCAATTTTGTGAGTTCTCTCTTACCTAAATCAAAACTTTTAGTAGCGCTTAAACAACAATACAAAGAATATAAGTATAAATAAATCCTTAGATTCAATAATTTCAACAACTATCGGCAACGACTAAAAACGATTTGAGAGGTTGTAAGAAGCCTAGGTTGATCTTTGAAGATCTGTAATAAAATTTAACGTGATGGCTTGTGAGCGGTTTAAGAATGTTTTAAATAAATGTGCTCAAGATCTTGAGAGAGCTTGTAGACTTGTAAGTTGTTCGAGGACTTCAAATGAATGAAAACACTCCAGTTTAGAGTTGCTCTTCATTATAATGCTTAAATCCGTGTAAAGTTCTATTTTCTCTTGATCTGATAAAAACTACTTTGTCTCGTTCCTTTCTTGATTCATCGTCTGCTGCATTAAATGATTTTTCATGACTTGCCAAAAAAATTTACAAACTATCAAAATTTGATACTTATGAGAGAGAAGACTGCATTTATTTTTTACATTCTGGTCTTCTGATAGCCTATTTTCTTTTGCATGATTGGTCCAAAAAAATATTCTGACAGAACCAAGCTGGCAGGTAGATTTTCTTTGAAATTTGTGAAGTTCAGCTCTAAGACCAAATGCACTGAGATTTGCAGATCCCAGTTGGGCTCAAGAAAATCTATTTTGATATTAAGATGTCTAGTTTGAATTATTTCATATGGACATATCATTTTGTTTAACACTTATATGATCCAACATTGAGAAATCTGGTTTTGGAAAGATATGCGGTTAGACTTCTTGAACTCTAGTCCGGTACTTGTAAATGATGGAAAGATGGACGGATCATATAACAATTATATAATATTTGTTAACATGAAATCCAAGAATTGCAAGCTAACAATATGTTGGAAACTTAATTTTGATTGTTTGACAAACTAAGTGTTGAATTTATTGGACTAACTGATCAAGTAGCTTGAAGTAACTGAACTACATAAATCAACTGACAGTTGCCTAACTGAAGATTAATGTGTAGTTTATCATAGGCAATGGAAACCAGCTGAACTGAACTTACAAAGAAAACTGACTCTGATCAGTTGATATATTCAGTTGTGAGCTTACCAGCGATTGCTTATCAGCTGATCATTCAGTTGTACATGTCATCAGTCAAAAAGGACATTCAACCGACAACTATACAAAGTAGATTGCAACTCATAGTGGAACGCCGCATTTCAGAGCTTATATTTTACGAATGTCAGAGGAATATTGACGTGACAATCAACGGGCATAAAGATTAAAATTATATTTAATGTTACCTTTTAAGAAAAGCCTATAAATAGGTGAGAAGAGTAGCTGAGGAAATTATCGATCTATCTATTCTCTTAAGCTTGTTGTTACCCTACTGAAATTATCGCTCTTAATAAATAATCAAAAAGCTCACATTTATCAGATTTATTTGTAGCATTTGAGGCTACTTTTCGAGCATAAAAGCACAAACTGTTTTATTATTTATTTGATCTTTAACTAGATCAGTTGTGCTAAAATCAGTCGAAGAACTGTGAGATATGTTTTAAACTAAGATTTTCAGTTTTGGCAGTGTTAAGTCCAAACTGAAGTGAGTCTGTACAAGTTTTGTATCGATCGAAGTCTATTATTTCATATCATATCCTTGTAATACAAAGGGTGACGTAGGAGTAATTGAAATCTTCGAACATCCATAAATATTTGTGTGCTCCTACTTCAGTTATTTATGCTATCTTTCAGTCAGTTTATTTCCGCAACTGTTATCAGTTAAACTGATTGTCATTGACTGACAAGATTCCTAGTTTCAGTTTGTCACAAAACTGACACTTCATTCGGAAAGATTATATATTCGTGAGTGTTTATTCAACTCCCCCTTCTAAACACATCTCAACCAATCAATCGATCCTAACAAGTGGTATCAGAGCAGTTGAATCTTGTCTCAGAATACTCTTATTCACAAACTGATCAACATGTCTTTGTTCAATAAAACACCGATGTTTTCCAGAGAAGATTTTGACAATTGGAAAATCAGAATGCAGGCTCATTTAGCTGCACAAGATGACGATATATGGTATGTCATTACTGAAGGTGTCATGAAGATCCTAAAAGCAAATACAGCAGTTTTCATTACTGATGGGGCACCTCATCGCATAGAAAAGCCCATAGAGGAATGGAAAATTGAGGATAAAAGAAAGCCAACCTAGATAATGTTGCTAAGGATATCTTATATAAAACGCTGGATAAAGTCACTTTCAGCAAAATCAAGATGTGCAAAATTGGCAAAGAGATATAGGAGAAACTGATCCAGCTGTGTGAAGGAAACGAGCAAACAAAAGAGAACAAGCTATTAGTTGTTGTTCAAAAATTTGATAACATCAAGATGAAGGCTGGAGAATCAATGCACGAATATGATGAGAGGATCAGTGGAATTAACAATGAGCTGAATGCACTTGGAAAAGTGTATTCGAACAAAGAAGTGACACTGAAGGTGGTCAGAGGTCTTCCCAAAGAATGGGATGTCAAGACCATGGCAATGAGAGAGTCAAATGATCTTAACAAGGTCGAACTTCATTACTTGTTTGCTGATCTAAAGGCTTACGAGTTTGAACTACAAACTAGAGAAGGAGAACCTTCTACACAAGCTGCCACAACTGCTTTAACTGTTGTCAGACTGGAACCAACTGGTTCAGTTGACAAATCTGCTGATCAACTAAGCAATGATGCTATGTCATTGTTTGTCAAGAAATTTAGAAGGTTTATGAGGAGGAATCAAAGAAACTTCCAGAAGCAATACCAGAAAAACCAATCCAAAGAAGAATCATATGCTTGCTACAAATGTGACAAATCTGGTCATTTCATAGTAGACTGTCATAAGCCAAAGGACATTCGAGGATCAACTGAAAAGGCAAAGAAGCCCTATGAGAAAAGAAGAAGGACCAAGGATGACAAGAAATCATCCATAAAGAAACATGAAGTGCTTCTGGATGAAAAAAGCAAATCTAAGTGGGCAGAAACTGACAGTGATGAGTCAGAACCAGAAAGCCCAATCAGTTCAAGTGAATATGAAGAGGAGTTCAAGTGCTTAATGGCGGTTGATGCTGAACTGGAGTCAGCAAGTGAACAGATATTTGACTTCAGCTCTACTGATTTCACTCGTGAAGAACTCATTACCACATTGCATGACATGGTAAATGAGTATCACAAACTTGCTCGATCATTTGAGAAGGTTAGAACTGAGTAAACTGATCCCAATGACAACAAAACAGAAACTGATAAGTCAGTTGAACTGTTGAGTCTAAAAAGGGAGATTGCACAGCAAAAAGCTGAAATGATTGAAAATCAAGCTTTGATATGTCAGTTAAAAACAGAAATTTCAATAATACTAAACTGATCCAAACTTGGAACAAGTCTTCAGTTGCATTGACTGAAATGCAAAATTCACAAAAATCAGTTGCTGATAAAACTTGTTTAGGCTTTAACAGTCATGATGAAAATTCTGCATGTGATACACAGCCAAGGTTGAATGAAAACAAAGGAAAGTACATTACCATTGTAAAATCTACTATTGTAAATGAATTCTCATAAGCTAGTAAACCAGCTGCTCAATTGACTGAAAGTAAGAATAAAGGCAAACAGTATGGAATTGGATATAGCTCTGAGAGTTCAACTGATTCAAGAAACTGGTCACATAAACGATTTAGTTACAAAAATCAGTACTCAAGGAATGGCTATTACAATTATTGTGGCGCCTGGTTTAGGAATTCATAATTATTCCCTTACTAAGTGCCGCATTTTCTAAAATATTTCTTTATTGAACTTCTATCTTTATTTTTACCACTATTATTATTATTATTAAAAAATATTGTAAAAAAAATTTTATATATTTTCTACTATTATTAAATGACTATATACAAATATTTACATTCTTTTTTCAAATACGTATATTTTACAGCGGAAGTTAAACATTTATTTATAAACAGATTCATCACAACTTTCGAAAGCTCTTATTTCAGCTTCAGTTATTTTCCTCCTGTTCCAATTATGGGGTTCTTGTGTCTGGAAATTACAATAGACAAAAAGAAACAGATGGTTACATCTTTGAGGACTTAGTGAGTTTAAATTAGTATATAGCTTTTAAATAAGTTAAAATAGCGCTTCATAATAATTATGTATGAAGTAATAGGCATAACAAATTAGATGTTATGAATTCTATGAAATGTTAAAATTACTAAGAATAATAGATAAATGAAAATTTCATAAATTAACATTGGTGGCTCTAATTGAACACTTATAAGATCATTTTACGAGTCGGGTGAACCATTCTCCGGACCGAAATATTCGGTGCGCGTTGTTCAGATGAACCATATACCCGGGATATTTGGCCCGTTGTTCATTGGACTCACTTTCCGGGCCGAAGCCACGTTGTCCAGTAAACTCAATTTCCGAACCAAAATCTGTTGTCCATGACTCCATTCATTAATGGTATATCAATCTATTCATAAATATGCAACAAAATATATCAGTAATCGAAATGAACTGTGGATGATATTTGAACATTAAATAAATGCTATTGAAATTTCAAGGCCAAATGCCAAATGCTTTAATAGAAGAATGAATAGTAATTTCCTCACCTGATAACTTACAGTTTAGGCTTGATTAGTAATCCGAATTGTTGGACAAAGTCCTAAAAATATATTATGATTGAAATTTATATGTTAGAGTTTTAAGTAAATAGCTGATCATTTCCAGATTATTTTTGTTCAAAATTTAATCCGGTTGATTTTACTTAAGTTCGCAAAATTCATATTAATTATAAAATATCTCAAAACATTATGAAAGTTGGCCAAAAAGTCGGAAACATCACCAGGAATGTTCGGCCACCGAAAAAACGACGATACAGCGACGCGTGCGGTACACACGCCGACAGTTCCGACGCGTAATTGGCTTTCCGGTGGCCACGCGCGGCCGGTTTTTTCCAGCGTATATAACTTTGTAAGATCTATAATTCTTATGTTGAAAGTATTTTCAAATTCCTATCCGATCAATACCAGATTTAAATATCGTTTTATTAAGAATTAAGGTACTCCGGCATTCCGAAAATGTTAGTTCCGTCAATATTTTGGGACGATGGACAGTATATACCTTATCTATGCAACAAGAGGTATAACTTTTGTGTTCAATTCAACCTCTAGTTTGGTGTGTAGCTATAAGAAAGATGAGCGTAGATTACCTAGCTTGAAACGGGATTCCGTTGCGCTTTTTCGAAGTATCTTGGTTTGATTTTCTTGTTCTTGATCGATCCTTTTACATCACCTCCAGTGCTATATTGCTTTAAGATATGAGGTGAATAGTTGGTGATTTATTGGAATTTTTCGGAAAGGTTTATAGATTTTTCTTTTATTTTTTTTCTCTTTTCCCCTTCGTTCTTCCCTCTTCCGTTTCTTTCTTCTTTCTTTGGTTGATTTCTGAATTGAAATGAGAAGAGATATATACTGTAACGTACCGTACTTTTCGTACTCAAAATTTGCGGAAAATTAAAGATTTTATTCAAATAAAACGTTTGTACGGACGTCACCCAACATTCACATAAATATCGTTAAAATATTCCATCATCCAATAAACGTTTGCTAAAAGAATGCTGTCTCAAAACGTCTCACATAAAAAAAAAACAAAACATCAGTGTAGTTTAAAAGTTTGCATAAACATAAGCTCGCGGTCCTCGGGTTTAGCCTGCCACTCAGCCCAAGCCTGCCCCTTGGTCGCCACCTCCTGTCTCCTGCGCATCGTACTCACCTGCATCGATCAAGTCTAGTGAGTCTAAAGACTCAACACGTATAAACTGGAAGTAACGAGTACTACATAATAAAAATCGCATGCTTCTTTAAAATAGGACATACATAACTTTAAATTGGACTTGCATAAACTTCAACTTGAAATAAGCTTGAACTTGAACATACATACTACGACGTGCCATGAACATAAACTTTTCTTAAACATGCTTTCATACTTCAACATACTTAACGGCATAATTTTACGTGGAGGATGTTTCAAAGCAAGTGACCCTTAACTTGATAAACGCCTGATCAGACTCACCACAGTACTGGGCTGACAGGGACGTATCCACTGTCGCATACATAAGATCCCTGTTCATGATTTAACAGGCCAGTTGATCCACGTTCATAATTTAACGCTTCACAACCACGATCTAACCCGTTCATAATTTAACGGGCGGATTGGTCCCCGTTCATGATTTAACGCTTTCCAATCCTTAACTTTCGTTGGTCACAAGACAATTAGCATACCTCAAAGCTTAAAATACTTTCTTGCACGTCATACATACTTACTTGGCGCTGTGGGATTCGTTGGACTTCGACTGGGGCCGTCGCTGCGACATACTAACATGAATTTCAATCTTAACTTGCATAACTTAAACGTAGAGAAATGATGCTTACTCTCGAGCTCCATCATATTTTAGGACCTTCTATAATCTCCCATGACATGACCTTAACAATCCTTGCACTAACCCATGACATCAAACCTTGGAACCAAAAATAATATTCTCCCCAAACAGTGTGTACACGGACCCCTAGCCCGGGTCCGTGTACTGGTCTGTCTACCTACTGTATCATACGTGCCGTGAACAAGAAGGGGCACGGACCCCGTGCTTGGGTCCGGATGGGGGTCCGTGTAGGCTCTGGAAGAAGGCATCGACTGAAACATGAAGACACGGACCCCGTGAGAGGGTCCGGGTGGGGGTCCGTGTACGTACTGCCTAGACGCACTAAGTGAAAAGTAACGGCACGGACCCCGTGCTCAGGTCCGTGTCCGGGTCCGTGTGGCCACTGTACGTCGAAACCTGCGAGAAATCTTATACACTGTCTACACACCCAAGTTGACACTTGAATATAATGGTTAAACACTTTAAGACCCTTCTTAGGACACTATAACATTGCATCAAACTTATACAAACACCTCAAAAATACGACGCCCACTATACAACACAATGCAACACCAATTATGCAATTGACATCAATCGATTTCCTACGACTTTAAACCGATTCAAACGCCTAACGACGTCCAACGAAAACCATGAAAAATACAACAAACCTCAATACTAACATACTTATACGCAGCAACGATCGCCCGTCGATTTCCAACGAAGCCTGCAACATAAAACTTCAAAAATACAATGATACCAAACTTTTCTTAAAATTACAGTTTGAGCAGTCACACGAAAAATATCATAACTCTCTCATTTTTCGTCCAAAAATCTCGTACTTTATATCAAATCGAAGGTATCGAAAAGTTCTACGTTTTTGCCGTTGAAAGTTTTCCCAAAATATGAACAGAAAATTCGCAGTATTTGAAAAGACAGCAAAAACGAGTTTTAGATCTAAAATTTTACCCTCGAAATTGATCCGATCTATAATCCGCTCAAACTACTAACATGATACATAACTTTTACGCATAAAAATCAACGCAACACATAATATGACTTGATCGATACAGCAAGAACAGAATATACGTGCCTTATGATATCAAACGTTACCGAAACGGCGTCACCGAAGCGGAGATAGAGAGGGGCTTGATCCGGGACGAACGTGGCACCGTTTTCTTGCAATAATATTGACCGAAATCTGCTGGAATTTGAGGGGGAAGGGGGCGGCTGCTCTAGGCTAAGAACCCTAGGTTTTCTTTCTCTCAAAATAATGAAACTTGAATTGAGACTTGTGTGTGTGTTTTGTGCGCTACAGGTGTGTGTAAAAGTGTGTAATTTGTGTGTGTAGCGTGTGTTTTAAAATATTAGGAGACTAACTTTTGTTTAATTAAAATAATAGTCTACTAATCCAAAACACTAACTCACACTTAACTTTTAAATAAAGCTCTTTAGTTAAAATTTCACACACCATACTAGACTTTAAAAGTTTAAAAATCACTAATTAAATGTTTAGGCTCAAAATACTAAAACTCACTAAATTATTTAAAATACCCCCAAACTCAACTAAAAATAAAATACCACTTTTAAAATTGCCAAAAATCGTCCCCGGGTCTTTTCCTCAATCCCGCCTCGAATAATCGCCTGAAACATGAAACTCGAAAAATATATTTTAACGTGCATTGCATAAACGTAATTAAATTAAAAATAATGCATTTAAATAATATGCATGACTAAACTTCTTTAAAATTAATTAAATGCTTTAATAATTTAAATAAATGCATGGGTTATACGTGTACTGAAATCGGGTTCTACAGTTCCTCCCCCACTTATATAAATTTCGTCCTCGAAATTAAGTCTTACCGAACAACTCCGGGTAGCGAAGTCTCATATCTGCCTCTGACTCCCAAGTGGCCTCTTCCACTGATTGGTTCAGCCACTGAACTTTGACTAGCTTAGTCACTTTGTTCCGGAGCCTGCGCTCCTGACTGTCGAGAATTTGAGTCGGTCTCTCCTCATAAGACAAATCTGGAGCAAGCTGCAAAGGCTCATAACTCAGAATGTGCGAAGGGTTAGCCAAATATTTCCTTAGCATCGAGACGTGGAACACATTGTGTACCCCGGCCAGATTCGGCGGAAGGGCTACACGATAGGCTAATGTCCCAACTCTGTCAAGAATCTCGAACGGTCCAATAAACCTCGGACTCAACTTGCCTCTTTTCCCAAATCTCATAACACCCTTCATGGGTGCTATCTTGACGAAAACTTGGTCCCCAACGGCAAACTCGAGATCTCTCCTCCTCTTATCGGCGTAGCTCTTCTGACGGCTTTGGGCGGTCTTCATTCTGTCACGAATCTTGACCACCACTTCTGCAGTCTGCTGAACTATCTCTGGGCCTAGATCTGTTCTCTCACCAACTTCGTCCCAATGAACTGGCGATCTGCACTTCCGACCATACAACGCTTCATAGGGAGCCATACCAATAGATGCTTGGAAGCTGTTGTTGTATGTGAACTCCACTAGAGGTAGTCTAGACTCCCAAGTTCCTTGAAAATCAATCATACAGGCTCTTAGCAAATCCTCCAGAATCTGGATCACTCGCTCAGACTGACCGTCTGTCTGCGGGTGAAAAGCCGTACTAAACAGTAGCTTCGTCCCCATGGCAGCATGCAAGCTCTTCCAGAAGGACGATGTAAACCTTGGGTCCCTGTCGGACACAATCGAAACTGGGAAACCATGCAAACGGACTATCTCCTTAATATAAAGCTCCGCATACTGCGTTATGGAGAAAGTCGTCTTCACTGGCAGAAAGTGCGCTGACTTAGTGAGTCGGTCCACTATAACCCAAATAGAATTAAAACCTCTGACTGACTTAGGTAACCCAACGACGAAATCCATAGTGATGTTCTCCCATTTCCACTCTGGGATAGGGAGGGGCTTAAGCAAACCTGCTGGCCTCTGATGCTCTGCCTTTACCTGCTGACATGTGAGGCACTCAGATACAAATCTGCGGATGTCTCTCTTCATCCCTGGCCACCAATACAGAATCTGCAGGTCTTTGTACATCTTGGTACCTCCTGGGTGAATAGAATACGGAGATGCGTGCGCCTCTGTCAGAATATCCTGTCTGATCGAATCAACACTAGGCACCCACATCCTGCCTCTGTATCTCACGATACCATCTGACACTGTGTACAAAACACTGCCCTTAGCTTCGTCCTTCAGTCTCCATTTCTGTAGTTGCTCATCTGAAGACTGTCCTGCTCGGATGCGGTCTAGTAAGTCAGATTTGACTGTCAGATTAGACAGTCTAGGAGCTCTGCCCTTATGATAAACCTCTAGACCAAACCGCTGAATCTCAGACTGAAGAGGTCTCTGAACTGACAATTGTGCTATGACTGCCACTTTTCTGCTCAAAGCGTCTGCTACGACGTTAGCTTTTCCCGGATGGTAGCTAATCTCGCAATCATAGTCTTTCACAAGTTCTAACCACCGTCTCTGTCTCATATTCAGCTCTTTCTGCGTGAAGAAATATTTGAGACTTTTGTGATCGGTGAAAATCTGACACTTCTCGCCGTATAAGTAATGTCTCCAAATCTTCAATGCAAAGACAACTGCGGCTAATTCCAAATCGTGAGTCGGGTAGTTCTTCTCATGCACCTTTAACTGTCTGGAAGCATAAGCTATAACTCTACCCTGCTGCATCAACACTGCTCCTAAACCGAGTTTAGATGCATCGGTGTATAACACATAGTCCCCTTGCCCTGATGGCATGGCTAACACCGGTGCTGAAATGAGAGCTTGCTTCAAGGTGTCGAAGCTCTTCTGACATTCATCACTCCACACAAATTTAGCATTTTTCTTGGTTAGTGAAGTGAGTGGCACTGCTATAGACGAAAATCCCCGAATAAACTTACGGTAGTAACCCGCTAAACCCAAAAAGCTGCGGATCTCTGATGCATTCTTTGGCTCTACCCATTCCTTGACAGCTGCCACTTTGGCTGGATCCACTTCAATCCCTCTACTAGACACTATATGCCCCAAAAACGCGACTTTCTGCAACCAGAACTCGCACTTACTGAATTTTGCATACAACTTACGGCTCTGCAAAGTCTGCAAAACTGTCCTCAAGTGCTGGTCGTGCTCCTCATGGCTCTTCGAGTATATGAGGATATCGTCAATGAACACTATGACGAACTGATCGAGGAACGGCTGGAATACTCGGTTCATGAGATCCATGAAAATAGCTGGAGCATTGGTCAATCCAAACGGCATCACTAAGAACTCGTAATGCCCGTATCTGGTCCTGAAAGCTGTCTTATGCACATCTGCATCCTTCACTCTCAGTTGGTGATACCCTGATCGAAGATCGATTTTGGAGAACACGACAGCTCCCTGCAACTGATCGAACAAATCTTCGATCCTAGGCAACGGGTACTTATTCTTGATCGTTACCTTGTTCAACTCACGGTAATCGATGCACAGTCTCATGCTCCCATCCTTCTTTTTCACAAAGAGTACTGGTGCGCCCCACGGTGAGAAGCTCGGGCGGATAAACTCCTTGTCTAAGAGTTCTTGAATCTGCTGTTTGAGTTCTAGCATCTCTGCTGGAGCTAATCTGTACGGTGCCTTAGAGATGGGCACTGTACCTGGCATGAGGTCAATGACAAACTCCACCTCTCGATCTGGTGGAAGGCCTGCGACGTCGTCTGGGAAGACGCCTGGAAATTCACTGACTACTGGCACTTCCGAAATAGAAGGAGTGGGCACGTCAGGCGCTGCTATAACACTGGCCAAGAAAGCCTGACATCCCTTTGAAAGTAATTTCCTCGCCTGCATGCACGAAATCATACGAGGAAAACTTCTCCATCTAACCGGCTCGAATAAAAACTGCTCCATACCGAGCGGTCTGACCAACACTGACCTCTTCTGAAAATCGATTAGAACTCTGTTCTTAGTCAGCCAGTCCATACCCAAAATGATATCGAACTCTGGCATCGGCAAAACGATCAAATCTGCATACACTAGGTGGCCCTGTAGTTCTAGATCGATATCCCTGATCACACTGGTAGCTAACAACTCTTCCCCTGATGGGACTGTCACTGAGAAGTTCAAGTCTAGACCGATGGACTTGATGTCCAGGTGATTAGCAAAGGTCTCTGATATAAAGGAGTGAGTGGCTCCTGAATCTATCAGTGCAGTGGTAGCTAATCTCTTTATAAAAATGTTCCCTGAGATACGTTAGCACAACACGACTTATATCCAAAATACTAACGTTAACCTTACGCCTAATAAAATTCAATGTCCTATGTCATTCCCAAAATGCTAACAAGATAATGACCCAAATATATCCTAACAACACTAGCATCCTAATAATCCCAAGTAAAATTCCACATGCAAGGCAAAATACTACTGAGCTTAGGTAGAAAAGTTTACCGGTCAGTAAAGTCGTGTCTGGATCTGCCTCCTGAGCATGCATGGCAAAAACCCTCCCTTGGGTTGGTTGCTTCCACTGCGGACAATCCTTAAGCATGTGGTCGGTTGCACCACACTTGAAGCACTTGCCTGATCCATACAAGCATGGTCCTGGATGTTGGCGGTTGCATTTAGGACACACTGGGTAAGCGGCGGGCTTCTGAGGCGCCCCCTGCTGTTGCATCGGACCCTTGCCCTTCTGTGGGCCATGGTGAGGTTTCTTTCCAGGCTGCCCCTGGTAAGGTTTCTTAAATGGTGGCCGCTGCTGATACTGTTGCTGCTGTTGCGGTGCCTGAAAGGGCCTCTTGCCCAGGCGGTCCTTCTCAATCTACCTCATGTCCTGCTCTGCCTCCAACGCCCTCGCTACTGCGACCTCATAGGTCATAGGCCCTACCACCTTCACGTCACGGCGCAAGATCGGCCGCATCCTAAGGAGAAAGTGTCTCACCTTGGCCTGAGCATCATTGGCGATCAAGGGCATAAATTGGCAACCCTTCTCAAACTTCTGCACATAATCAGCTACGCTGCTATCTCCCTGTCGTAGTGTCATGAACTCTCCAATCAGTTTTGTACGCACTTCCTCAGTGAAGTACTTGGAGTAGAACACCTCCTTGAACCCATTCCACGTGAGAGTCTGTAGGTTAACTATCACGGATGCGCTCTCCCACCAAACTCTTGCACTCCCATGAAGTAGAAAGATAACGCACCTCACTCGATCAGTATCCTGCAACTCCATGAAATCGAAGATTACTTCGATGGATTTAACCCATCCCTCTGCTATCAATGGGTCCGTCGCCCCTGAGAATTTGTCTGGGTGCATCCTGCTGAATCTCTCATAGACAGCCTCAGCTCTGGGTCTCGCCCCTGCATCAGCCACTGTCTGGTTACCCATAAACTGGGCAAAGAACTGAGTCATTCCGGCCATCATCTGGGCCTGCATGTCGGGTGGTGGAGGTGGTGGAGGATTGGCTCTCTCCTCGCCTCGAGGCTCTCTGTCCTCCTCCCTATCTTCCCGGTTAATCTCACGTCTAGGAGGCATACTGTTTAACATAATTTACCCAACACGTAAACCCAACATGCATGATTATAATACCAATGACAAAAGATGCACGTAATTTGAACTTAAAACATATACATGCTGAAATCATGACTTAATGCATAGTACATAGCATAACTCAAAACTTTTAAAACTTACAGACTTGAGGTGTGACTTCGAGAGCTTCTTGCGACTGGCAGTAGGCGTAACCCTTTACAAGAACACCGCTCTGATACCAACTGTAACGTACCGTACTTTTCGTACTCAAAATTTGCGGAAAATTAAAGATTTTATTCAAATAAAACGTTTGTACGGACGTCACCCAACATTCACATAAATATCGTTAAAATATTCCATCATCCAATAAACGTTTGCTAAAAGAATGCTGTCTCAAAACGTCTCACATAAAAAAAAACAAAACATCAGTGTAGTTTAAAAGTTTGCATAAACATATGCTCGCGGTCCTCGGGTTTAGCCTGCCACTCAGCCCAAGCCTGCCCCTTGGTCGCCACCTCCTGTCTCCTGCGCATCGTACTCACCTGCATCGATCAAGTCTAGTGAGTCTAAAGACTCAACACGTATAAACTGGAAGTAACGAGTACTATATAATAAAAATCGCATGCTTCTTTAAAATAGGACATACATAACTTTAAATTGGACTTGCATAAACTTCAACTTGAAATAAGCTTGAACTTGAACATACATACTACGACGTGCCATGAACATAAACTTTTCTTAAACATGCTTTCATACTTCAACATACTTAACGGCATAATTTTACGTGGAGGATGTTTCAAAGCAAGTGACCCTTAACATGATAAACGCCTGATCAGACTCACCACAGTACTGGGCTGACAGGGACGTATCCACTGTCGCATACATAAGATCCCTGTTCATGATATAACAGGCCAGTTGATCCACGTTCATAATTTAACGCTTCACAACCACGATCTAACCCGTTCATAATTTAACGGGCGGATTGGTCCCTGTTCATGATTTAACGCTTTCCAATCCTTAACTTTCGTTGGTCACAAGACAATTAGCATACCTCAAAGCTTAAAATACTTTCTTGCACGTCATACATACTTACTTGGCGCTGTGGGATTCGTTGGACTTCGATTGGGGCCGTCGCTGCGACATACTAACATGAATTTCAATCTTAACTTGCATAACTTAAACGTAGAGAAATGATGCTTACTCTCGAGCTCCATCATATCTTAGGACCTTCTATGATCTCCCATGACATGACCTTAACAATCCTTGCACTAACCCATGACATCAAACCTTGGAACCAAAAATAATATTCTCGCCAAACAGTGTGTACACGGACCCCTAGCCCGGGTCCGTGTACTGGTCCGTCTACCTACTGTATCATACGTGCCGTGAACAAGAAGGGGCACGGACCCCGTGCTTGGGTCCGGATGGGGGTCCGTGTAGGCTCTGGAAGAAGGCATCGACTGAAACATGAAGACACGGACCCCGTGAGAGGGTCCGGGTGGGGGTCCGTGTACGTACTGCCTAGACGCACTAAGTGAAAAGTAACGGCACGGACCCCGTGCTCAGGTCCGTGTCCGGGTCCGTGTGGCCACTGTACGTCGAAACCTGCGAGAAATCTTATACACTGTCTACACACCCAAGTTGACACTTGAATATAATGGTTCAACACTTTAAGACCCTTCTTAGGACACTATAACATTGCATCAAACTTATACAAACACCTCAAAAATACGACGCCCACTATACAACACAATGCAACATCAATTATGCAATTGACATCAATCGATTTCCTACGACTTTAAACCGATTCAAACGCCTAACGACGTCCAACGAAAACCATGAAAAATACAACAAACCTCAATACTAACATACTTATACGCAGCAACGATCGCCCGTCGATTTCCAACGAAGCCTGCAACATAAAACTTCAAAAATACAATGATACCAAACTTTTCTTAAAATTACAGTTTGAGCAGTCACACGAAAAATATCATAACTCTCTCATTTTTCGTCCAAAAATCTCGTACTTTATATCAAATCGAAGGTATCGAAAAGTTCTACGTTTTTGCCGTTGAAAGTTTTCCCAAAATATGAACAGAAAATTCGCAGTATTTGAAAAGACAGCAAAAACGAGTTTTAGATCTAAAATTTTACCCTCGAAATTGATCCGATCTATAATCCGCTCAAACTACTAACATGATACATAACTTTTACGCATAAAAATCAACGCAACACATAATATGACTTGATCGATACAGCAAGAACAGAATATACGTGCCTTATGATATCAAACGTTACCGAAACGGCGTCACCGAAGCGGAGATAGAGAGGGGCTTGATCCGGGACGAACGTGGCACCGTTTTCTTGCAATAATATTGACCGAAATCTGCTGGAATTTGAGGGGGAAGGGGGCGGCTGCTCTAGGCTAAGAACCCTAGGTTTTCTTTCTCTCAAAATAATGAAACTTGAATTGAGACTTGT
The DNA here is from genome assembly GCF_022965805.1 of Primulina eburnea. Taxonomy (NCBI): domain Eukaryota; kingdom Viridiplantae; phylum Streptophyta; class Magnoliopsida; order Lamiales; family Gesneriaceae; genus Primulina; species Primulina eburnea. The sequence continues at coordinate 21,358,655 of NC_133105.1, forward strand.
GTGTGTGTTTTGTGCGCTACAGGTGTGTGTAAAAGTGTGTAATTTGTGTGTGTAGCGTGTGTTTTAAAATATTAGGAGACTAACTTTTTTTTAATTAAAATAATAGTCTACTAATCCAAAACACTAACTCACACTTAACTTTTAAATAAAGCTCTTTAGTTAAAATTTCACACACCATACTAGACTTTAAAAGTTTAAAAATCACTAATTAAATGTTTAGGCTCAAAATACTAAAACTCACTAAATTATTTAAAATACCCCCAAACTCAACTAAAAATAAAATACCACTTTTAAAATTGCCAAAAATCGTCCCCGGGTCTTTTCCTCAATCCCGCCTCGAATAATCGCCTGAAACATGAAACTCGAAAAATATATTTTAACGTGCATTGCATAAACGTAATTAAATTAAAAATAATGCATTTAAATAATATGCATGACTAAACTTCTTTAAAATTAATTAAATGCTTTAATAATTTAAATAAATGCATGGGTTATACGTGTACTGAAATCGGGTTCTACATATACAGCCGTGGATTCCATGTTTATCCACATTTATTGTATTATTTATTAAATGAAACATATTGTATTTATCCAAAACTTAATATTATTATATACTTACATACATTTTGTACTTAGTTAGAATATATTGTACTTATTGATTATATACATTAAATCTAATTAAAAATTTTATTACATTGTACTTAATTACTTAACATATACGTTGAGCTTAATTATATTTTATTATATTTTGTATTTTGTTTTGGAATGAAAATCTTATAGTACTTGATAAATTTTTTTAAGCGTATTGTGATGTATTTTAATATATTTCTAGATACTTTGGACAAATAAAATTTGTACCGAAAAATAATGTGTTAAAAATTCTAAGATGAAAATAATAAAATTTAGTTATACTAATAAACTTTAAAATTTATTTATGCACCTTTGTGTTTAAAGTGTATCAAGTTAACAACTGGTAGTGTCCTGGGTTGGCTAGGAGTCCTAGATATGCTAGGAGACTTACACACTCACATACATGCAATCGGGTTTAGGGACAACAAGCTTTTTGAGGGTTTAAGTGGCTGGTCAGGGGCTTCGACCTGGTCAGTAGGGTGCCTAGATGAGTTGGCTCGGGTTTGGCTCAAGGTGGCTCGGGCGTGGCTCTAGTATTATGGGAGATAGCTCGGTGTGTTCCTTAAAGGGTCAAAAACAAAATTTAATTAGACAAAAATTAGAACCATGGGTCCACATGTGTGTTTCATGGCTCACAGTGGTGTAATAAATAATAAAAATGCTATGTTTAAAATTTGGGATCAAAATAATAAGTTTCGGATTTATCCTGGATTTAATCGCCGAACGAAACGTTAATTAAAGAATTAATGGAAACGCCTAGTTTTATGTGGAATAAAATTATGGAAAATTATATTTAATCTCAAATAATTATTAAAAGACTAAGTGGTAATTTTATATTAATTTTTGGTTTAATTCGAGATTAAAACGCATTGATATGTTATACTTAAAGAATAATTCAAAAGGCATCGATTTAAGCCAAATAAAAATATGAAAAATTTTATGTAAGCTTAAATAATTATTTGAGACATGTTAGAGTCAATGAAATTAAGAAAATGTCAAAAACGTGAAATTTTACGTCTAGGGGTAAACAGTAATTTTACACCCGAAAATTAGTAAACGTCATGGCAGTGCCCTGAATGCTGATTTAAGTGCTAATATGATTATTTTCAATGGTTATGGATGTTTATTAAATTTTATATGTTAAAATGATTATTTTAAATGTTTATAGAATTTTATATGTTTAGGGATTTTTATGTCAAAATGTTTATTTTAAATATTTATGATTTAATATGTCAAAATGTTATTTTAAATGTTTTGATGTTAAAATGTTATTTTAAATGTTTATGGATTTTTAATATTTTAAAATATATTTTAAACAATGATGGATTTTTATGATAAAACGATAAAGTTAAAAGAAATGTTGCATGCTTGTTTTTAAAAGAAAAACGATATTAAATACATGATTTTTTATAAAGTGATGAAAATTTGAAACATTGGAGGAGGTGAAGTATTTTTTACTATTAAGGATATGAGGATATGAATGGGGATATGGTGAGGGAGTCATTTACGGGAAAAGGCTCAGAGGGAGCCCATTCGTGGGAGAAGGCCCCAGAGGAACCCGTCTATGGGAGAAGGCCCCAGAGGGAGCCCGACGATCGTATTTCCATTCGATGAGGATAGGCCAAGGCTCAGTTAATGGGTGAGAGTGTCGCTGCTGTCCCCGCCGCCTAGTACTGTGGTTACATGTAAATGGATCCATCGACTTTTTGAGGATGAGGAAAGTCACAATTAACGATCTGAATTCAATAAAAAGGAAAAATGTATATGCTCATGATAAAAGGATATATGATATGAAAGGATAAAAAGGAAAAGGTTGATGTTAAGTTATGCATGTTCATATGGATATTTTTATGAGGATATGAAAAGGTTTACGAAAATGTTTATGAAAATGTTTATTTTTGAAGTTGATGCATCATTATGAAAATGGTTATGTTTAAAGTTTATTCATCTTCATGAAAACGATATTTTAAGTACAAGTATTTTTCACTGTTGCATGTGATCTGTATATGTAGTACTTGTTATCAAGATTACGGGGTGTTGAGTCTTTAGACTCACTAGGTGTGATTGATGCAGGTGATTATGATAATAATGATACTGGAGGTCTTGATGGTTGACTTTGCTGGACTTAAGGTGCACATAACCTAAGGATCGACGCTAATTTTCCGCACTAGTTATGAATTATGATTTTAAGTATGATAAAGATATTTTATGACTTTTATTTATGTTAATGAGTGATTTTAGAGAGCTTGCTAGTATGGGTTGTACCTTTCAAATAATGTTTTTAGATTTGGTAAAATATTTGACGAGTTTACGTTTTAAACTATTTCCTTTGATTTTCAAATATTAGTTGGTTGAATTCATTTTAAAATGGTACAAGGTAATTTTAAAGTATATATATGTATGTATATTTTCCAATCGGCCGAATTATCAGACTAAAATGAAAAAAAATTCTAGCACGTTTTAAGAAAGCAAATAGCAGACTTTCAAGTTACCTTTGACTATATACACATTAATGTTCAGTTCGGGCAACTATCAGCTTATGAATCTTCAGTTCAGTGACCTTCAGTTTTTCTCGATTAGTTGTTCAATCTTTTCAGGCTTAATTTTTCAAACTCCGAAATCAAGATCTCAACATTAAGTTTAAATTTTGCATGCTTATTAGTCTGTTTAGTAGTGGCTCAGGTAAGAGCGCTACATTTAGTTTTATCAGAGCATGAAAAGATTTTTGGGGCATTAGTAATTTTGTTTCGGGAATTAATAGTTGATTTTGGTTTCGTTTTAGATGTCAGGAGATGGAAGCAGTCAAGGAAGTGTGGGACATGGCCGTTATGGCGACGATTAGGATGGCCGAGAACATCGTCGTAGGATTGTGACAAAAGGCTTAACCGATATCACGATGAAAGGAGACGTAAGAACCGCGTTAACATTATGGATTTCATGAATATTGGACCTCCACCGTTGACCGGAGATGAGAATGATGATGTTGCTGAAGCTTGGGTCGATATCATGGAGCAATGTTTTCGAGTGTTGCACTATGACGAGGTAGCCGATTTCATGATATAAGGAAAAGCTCGGAAATGGTGCAAACCTGTTTCAGCCATTCTAGTTCAGCAACATGGGCGGATAAGTTGGTCTATTTCCATCAGGCCTTCATCAATCATCACTTTCTGCTAGCTCTTCATCACATTCCAAAATCGTTTTATGGATCTGTTGTCGTACGCTCCTCACATCAGTGAGAATTATGCTACAAAATATTCTCACTTTTTGAATGATTTGAACATGAGATTTTTGATCGAGTTTATTTCTGTGATGATTCGACTTCGTACGAAGGATTAGTGAATCATTGTCGCCAAGCCGAGATCAGTATTGCTAGGAGGAAGGCTATGCAAGCTAGCAAAAGTTCTAGTTCATTGGGACCGAGGGCTTAGTCTTTTAAGAATTCTATATCTTCTTCTTCTTTTAGTTCTCCAGGGTTGCACAGTTTTTGTAGGAAAAAGCTGCAATGTGGCCATTGCGGAGGCAATGACCAGACGAAGAATTTCCTAAGAGTGACAGGTGCTTGTTTCAATTGTGGTGGTTTTGGTCACATGAAGAGTACAACGACTACTATTTAAAAATGCTACTAAATTTAATTTTTTTTCTACAAACTCATTTTCGAAAATTCAAAAATTATGCATACATGCAACCCTACAGAAAATTTCACCTTTCAAAAATAATAGTAATCATCTACCGAATGAAAATACAACAGTTTAAAAAAAATATGAATTGGTAAAAAAATTCTGATAACCAATAATATAATAAAATGAATGAGAAAAAATATTCAGTCCACTCCTATCTCAAATCATGATGTGCCACTACAATAAATTTGACATTCAACAACACACATAGGACAACTGGTTTTCGCTAAAACGTATTCTTTTATTTTTTACGACGGTTTTCTATAAACCGTTGTCTTTGAGCGTTTTTTTAGGGTCAACGACAACGATTCTATAAACTCTTGTCTGTTAGCGTGCTTTTTTGGACAATCGACAACGGTTTTAGAAAACTCTAAAACCTTTGTCCATTAGCGTGTTTTTTGGACAAACAACGACGGTTCTATTAAACTGTTGTTATACTTCGGGACAGATTTAGAAAAAACGTCGCGAAAGCTACAGTTTTAAGAAACCGTCGCTAAATTTAGCGACGGTTTTAAGCTAAACCGTCACATATTTTAAATTAGTGACGGGTTAATCAAAATTGTCGCTAAAAAATTTTAAATTAGCTAATATTAATCGTCGCTAATAGCGATGGTTTTTTAACCGTTGCTAATAGCGACAGATTAATATAAAATCGTTACTAATAGCGACAGTGTATGATTAGCGACGGTTTATAAAATTACTGTCGCTAATCAAAAAGCGTCGTGAAGTGTCTATAAATACCCGCGTTTTCACTCCATTTTCCTCCACCCCACTTCACAATACTTAAATTTTTCTCTTACACGATTTCAGTTTCGATTTAGGGAAAATATTTTTGCTTCAATTTATTGTAAATTTTTAAGTGTTAATTAAGATCATGAATATTGTTAGCACTGTCAGATTGTAAGTTTTTTTAGATTTATTACAATACTAAAATTAATTTTTTTTTATTTTCCTGAAAAAATTAGCGACGGACATCATGTCAAACTGTTGCTAAAAGTAGCGACGGACTCTATGAAAAATCCGTCGCTAATTTTAGCAATGATTTAATAAACTGTCTCTAATTAGCGACGGTTTGTCATAAATCGTCGCTAATTAGCGACGGTTAAATCTGTCGCTAATGTCAAAAATCCGTTGCAAATGTTAGCAACGACAACGGTTTAAAACCTTTGTCGTTGAACACACTTTCAACAACACCATCAGTTACAATAGTTTTTAAATGGCCTATTGCGTTTTTGTAGTAGTGCGGACATCCAACCCTCCCTACTCAGATTTCTGCACCTCCAACCTCCTCATCAACATGCTCACTTGCATCATTCACACCTAGTGAGTCTAAAGACTCAACACACCTGTAACGTTAATACAACATCATTCAAACCATGCCAAAAACGTTTATACATGCTAGATCAAAATTTTCTTCATGCAATTACACATATATCAGCATACATAGCATGAATGATGAGAAAAAAAACGATAAAAGGCGTTCCTTAGCGTTTTTGTGCTGTGACTTGCACCAGAGAGGCGGTGTTGAAGTTTTCTTGTAAACCTAGGGAGGATTCGAGAATGGTTGCTGGTTTGCTGTAGAAAACGAGAGGGAAGGCTGCTGTGGAAAGGGTAGGGGATGGTTGCTAGGTTAGAGTAGGGTCAGGGTTTGCTTAGGGTAGTGTTTAAATAAAATAAAAAACACCAACGGGAACTTAATTAAATTTTAAAATGATTAAAAGAGTTTTTAGCCGATTAAGCATTAAAAAAACCCATCAAGGCCAATAACACTCCCGAAATCATTTTGTTTTGGTACGTTTTTGAAAATATTGCCCGAACCCTCAAAAAGTCCTCCAAATCGATAATATTTGCGTACCGGTTTAAAATACGGCCCGGTGAGGTAAAAAAACCAACCAAGGCTCATTTTTGAAATTCTCCCTCAAATACGCCTTATATTAAATAATTAAAAATAATTATTCACTAATAATATTTTCCTGATTATACCCGGTCTTCGTTACTCTTTCTAGCGCGAAATGCATCTAAACACCCTAATGCATGAAACACAGAAATAACCAACAATCCATTCCATACTCATGCAATAAAATGCATAAAAAACAATACACATATTTTAAATAAAACCCTAGACTGCATGCAGTCAGGTTACTTAGTTCGAATTTCCTAGACCTTACAATTCTCCCCCTCTTAAATTGAATTTCGTCCTCGAAATTAAAACATATCGAATAACTTCGTGTAGCTGCTCCTCATCTCGATCTCGGTCTCCCAAGTAACCTCCTCTTCGGAATGATTCAGCCACTTGACTTTGACCATGTGGATCACCTTGTTCTGGAGTCTTTTCTCCTGCCTATCCAAAATCTGTGTGGGTCTCTCCTTGAATGATAGGTTCGGTGTCAGCTGAAGTGGCTCATAGTTCAGCACATGCGAAAGATTCGACATGTGCTTCCGCAGCATAGAGACATGGAACATGTTATGAAATCCCGCTAGATTTTGCGGTGATGCAAGTATGTATGCGAGTGTCCCAACTCTCTCTAAGATCTCGAACGGTCCTATATATCTAGGATTGAGCTTGACCTTCTTTCCAAATCTCATCACACCCTTCATCGGTGCGACTTTCACGAATACATGATCCCCTGCTGCAAACTCAAGATCTCTGCGCCTCTGATCTACATAACTCTTTTGTCGGCTCTGAGCGGTCTTCATCATGTCTTGGATCTTGACCACTAACTTTGCAGTCTGGCTAACAATATCCGGCCCCAACTCTGCCTTCTCTCCTACCTCATCCCAATACACTGGGGACCTACACTTCCTCCCATACAATGCCTCATATGGAGCCATACCGATAGATGCCTGGTATACGTGAACTCCAAAAGATGTAGATTCAGCTCCCAGCTGCCTTGGAAATCGATCATACAAGCTCTAAGTATTCTGTGAAAAATCAGCTCATTTTCTGGAAAGGTTTTCAACATATAAAACATAATAATTTTTGATACATTTGATTTGACAGTAAATTCGTAATTTCTGGATACAAAACGAGTGAGTTATGATCATTTTTGTAGGACTGCTCAAACTACAATTTTTCTAAAAATATGTTCTTGACGTGTTCTTGAAGTTTTATTGTTCCAAGCTTCGTTGGGAACCGACGAGTGTACGCTGTTGCGTATAGGTATATTAAGTATGATGTTTGTTCGATTTTTAGTTCATCGTTTCGTGTCGTTAAGCATTTGGCTGCATTAGAAGTCGTAGGAATTATTTGGTGTCGAAAATTTGAGTTTATGGGTCTTATTGCATTGCGTGTGGTGTGTCGTTTTCTTTGGGGATGTTTGCAGCGTTTTTATGGAGTCAATCAACGCCAAAATGTCCTAGGACGAGTCTCGATGTGTTGTTCACGGTCCATATGATCGAGTTAGGAGAATTAATACTCATAGTCGTGAAGTCCATAGGACCCAGCGACCGAGCGGTCACTTCTTACCGCCCAAGCGCCACCCTTTCTGTCCGAGACCAGAAGACCTATCGCTCGAGCGATAAGATATTACCGCCGGAGCGCGAGGCCAGCTGGAGAGAGATTTGTCTTTCATTTAGCTTTAGGTTCCAATAGTGAGTTCATATCTTTTATTGTTTGAGAAATGTTCACATATCATTTTAGAGTTCGATTCGGGGTTGGATGTCATTGGTTAGTATGATTAAACGAGGTCAAGTCTCGAGTGCTCTAGAACGTCATAAGCCACTTATTTACTTCGGGGTTCAGTACAAGTGATACGTCTAAGTTATGAAAGCTAAGCACTTGATAATGTGTTAGTATGTGTAGCAGTGACCCCAAGCGAGATCCAACAAATCCCTCAACGCCATGTAAGTATGTTCGACGTGCAAAAGAAAATATTTTATGTTTTTGGAGGTATGCTAAATGTATTGTGACCAATTATGAACGGGTTTGGAAGTCGGTGAACGTGGCCGAGGACCTCTCCACCCCGGTAAAGCATGACCGGGTTTAGATGAGGATTGAAAAACGGTAAAGCATGACCAGGGACCAATCTACCCGGTAAAGAATGACCGGGGATCTCATGTATGTGGTAGTGGATTTTCCCTGCCAGCCCAGTACTGTAGTTTAGTCTGATCAGACACATTTATGTAGTAGTCGCTTGCTTCGAAACATATCTCTACGCAAAATGATGATGTTATGTATGATACAATCATGTTTACGAAAAGCTTTATGATATGATGGCACATCTATGTTATGTTATTACGTTAAAGTTTAAGTATATTCGTTATATTTTAAAGATGTATGTGGTTTTATTACATAGTACTTGTTATATCCAGTTTATGTGTGTTGAGTCTTTAAACTCATTAGACTTGATCGATGCAGGTGAAAACAAATATGAGGAGACGAAGGGTGTGGACCAATGAGCCGGCTTGGACTGCATGGGAGGCTAAACCCGAAGACCACCAACGTTTTAAGATTTATGCATGACGATTTTGATATTCTGATTTTTACGAAATTGCTTCATGTTGTCAGAACAAGTTATTTATTTATTTTTTCTAGCAAACTTTATTTGTAACATTTTTCTTGCAAATATTTTGGTCGAACAGCTTATCTTTATTTCAATTTGAATTATTAGTCTATTTAGAAAATTTTTATTTTTCCACAAATTTTAAAATAATTTAAAGGGACGATACGTTACACTGAGCTTGACCATAAGATTTTTTTAAAAATCATTAAGGCAATATAAATGCTATTTTTGTGTTTTCATATGGTTCTAAATGCTGTCTGTCCATAAAAGGTTTCCCGCAACATTAACTTTCTACAATGGCCCCAATGCAATTTGCTCGTACTTGGCCCCGCAAGTCAAATTCAGATATGAAATTACATGTTAAACTTCGCAGCAGCAGTTAGAGCCATAAGCTTATACATATACAAGCACACCCACAAATAGTAAATGTACACGTAGGAATGGTGAAACAGTTGGAACATGCCTTATTTCACATATTCAGCACTGAACCTTGCACAAATTATTTGCATTGCTAAATGCTCAGAACACAACAAACGGTTAACTTAGAAACTTGTCCTGTTCTATTCCCTATTGGTTGTACAGATGTCTAGACATGATATATCATGCCTACTTCAATAAGGCTAATGTGAGGAATGTGGAGAGCAACCGAAGGGCCCCTGCAATTCTTGCGCAGAAACGAGTAACCGATATCGATAACTAGTTTTTTCAAGAATGAGGAAGACCTCCTGGCTTTTATGTAAGAGTGCCCCATTATGTATGCAACGCCAGCTTCTTTTGCCTGGATCAAGTCTAGGAGTTCTTCTCTCACAGAGGGATCGATCCCGGGACTTTGAGGTACTTGGAACCTCACCCCGCGTCTCCTGATCTGTGGGTTCTCATCATCATGTACAGATCTTAAGCTTTGAAGAGTTAGAGATTTGCTGCTTTGAAAGGAATTGCTCAGGCCGAAGTCCTCAACCTCAGATACAATCAAACTTGAGCAAGATTCAATTGTTCGGTAGCCTATTACCGCCATCCTACCATCGTAGGACACAGAATCGGGGGTGGAGCACTGAGGCTCCACAGCTTCCATTTGAATGAACTCGGCTATACTTTGAATCAACTGGTCTTCGAAATTCCCTTCATCTCCTTGCAAGTCCTTGTACCCATACCTGACAATGCATCGGTACATGCGATATGGTCTTGGACAGATGCGGCCAATGAGGAAGCGTTCTTCAGGTGAGACATAGGGGACTGGAACGTACTTTACGCAAACAAATACCAAAACATTATGGAATGCAGGAAGATTCGTCACAAAGTGTGAGAAGATTGACGGCACTCCTGTTGCCAGCTCTGAGTATATGAGGCCCATTCCTGGAACTCGGACAATACCAAGGCTGGGACCTAGTCCAAGTATCCATTTCATAGGTACCTTGTTATGCAGCTCAAAACTGTATTTCTTGCGTGTTCCGTAGTGCCAGACAAACATGATAAACATAAAGATGAAAGAAAGCACAAGGGAGACCCAACCTCCCTGAGGAACTTTGATATATGCAGCGGACAGGTAAAAAGCTTCCATGATCCAAAAGAAAAGGAGGAAAACCGTAGCAAGTATGATACTCCTTTGCCAGACAAACACCATAACAAGTGCCATGAGAAAAGTCGTTATAGACATCACCGACATAACAGCTAGGCCTGGAAAAATTAACGTCAGTACATCAAGAATGGTGAATATTAATTAAGTAGCAAAATTAGAAGAGGGGTAAAGAAAGATTCTTTGTTATCAAACAATTATTTGGGAACCATTCTTTGCTAATTTCACTTTGGGTTGTGGTGAAACTGGCAAATCCATGATAAAACAAACTTGCCGTTGATGCAATCTTAATCTTGTCAAATGCAAATAACGGGACATGAATGCTGAAAGTTCTCATTAGGATGCGACTGCTTCGAGGATTACAATCACATGGTTTGGTCTTTGCTGCACAGAACAACTAGGGTCAAGAGAAACCTTTCATCATCAACTAACCCCAAACACTGGAAGAAGCCTTTTTTATATCATTAACTCCTTTCTAAACAACCAGTTACAAGAAGGTAAATATATTAAGGGTATTTTACTCTTCTCAATCAATCTTGTAGCAATCTCCATTTATTGAAATCCAGTCACAATTAAGTCTCAGATATGTTTGTTACTGTCCTTCATCCGCAGATCACATCTTAATTTGGAATAATTGATGAGATAAGTCATGCCCCCATGAAGAAATGACGAACGCACCCGAAGACTGCAGATTGTTATGACTTAGCTCTCTATGTTCATTGTGGAAATTACAAATGCAACCCGATATCTAACTCAACGTATATGAAAAAAATTGGGTCCCAAATGCCATGTAGCAATTATCGCCCTTACAACAGAGTCGATTGTTGCATGCTATTTAGTACCCCAATGATGAACCATTTGAGGAAATCAAAGACCACAACTATTCTGCTATTTCACATCCAATCTATATACCTATAAAAGTGTGTATAATTGACATTGTTTTCCGATTGTGCATTAACAAAATTACAATTCATTCAAACTTGAACAAAATAAAACTTATTATTATTGTAATGTAAAGATAAAAATAATAGAACATAAATGCCTCATCATTACTAATAATTAATTTTCGATTGTGCATTGACAAAATTACCCTTCATGCAAACTTGAACAAAATAAAACTTATTATTTACATTGTTTGTATTAATTGCATCTAAAAATAATAACAAAGTTTTTCATTGTAAATTTTCTACTATCATATGTGTTGTTAGATTAATTACATGAAAATTTTCTACACAATTTATGGGAAATCTATTCATTAAAAATGAATATATGTTTAATAAAAAAATATATTTTTTATCTATATACCTACAAAAGTGTAGATAATTGGCCATATTTTCCAATTGTCAAAAGATAAAAATGACCTCCTTATCAATACAAATCCAAAGATTCAATAAAGATATATTTGTAAATTTCTAATTGTTGTAAGTGTAAAAATGAAATATCAAAATTTTTTATTTATTCCACCTAATATATAATTAGTTAGTAGCCTAATTATTCCACATAATATATAATTAATAGTCTAACAAATGCTAATGAATTATCACTATATACATTAATTGTATTAATTTATATCACTTTAAGAGTAAAATGTACTCCTATATTAATTTTATCAAATAATCCATCTTCACACTAACTTTAAATATTTATACTTTTAATATTCTTTCTAAATGTTATTTTATGATTTTAATGCAATTTTGTAATTATATTTTAGTGTAGTTTCTAATTAAGTAATAAATTATAGTATCACAAGAAGATATAAGAAAAAAAACAATTATATATACAACAGTACAAAAGGTAAAAAAGTTCTGTAGGAGGTTAAATAATATTTAAATTAAATATTATATGTTATATTTTATTATCAGTATTAATATTTCATTAGTTTTCATAATATTTTGATGAGTTAATCACACATATTTTAAATTGATAATTATTTTTTCTTAGTGTGCTTCACTTATATAATTTATGATTTATGCATTTATAAAATCCATAATTTGGATACATGGTATTTAGATATATGTTTTCAAAATTTGTTTCAATTCAAATCGTTATATATACTATGTTCATTATAATTTATTATATAACATAAAATTAACGAATTGAATTCTAATTTGAGAAATAATTTTGAAAGTAAGGTATATAAGTTCTTAATTAATTTATTCATCTAATATGACAAAATACAAAACCAATATAAATAAAAAAAATTATTAAAATTTTTTTTTTAAAAAATAGTAATTTTTAATTTTTATTAAATAATTAATATTTACGTGCATCGCACGTTCTTCTTGCTAGTCATCTAAAATATTCCAATTATTCGAAGGCCCTTCAAACTAGTAACAATCACATCAATTGTGGGATATTTGAGCCAACATCGCAGAGGGTGAATGCAAATCATGATCAGGAGACAACTCTCATATAACATACAAACTTAAGGAGTATTCTAAACGAAGGTCAATGGAAAAGTTCGACTTCGATACTGTGAGTAGATATTTAACCAACAGATCCACATCTTGGCCAGGCTATTTCATTATATCTTGCCAATATCTATAATCATATATCAAATCGCAAATGGCAAGCCACAAAATATTTCAGGATTTAACAAAAAAAAACAATAAAATAAAAGGACAAACTGTAAATGATATCTACATTCATTGACTTACCATAAGCATTCCCAATTGTAGTTGTATCTTGGAATCCAACAGCTACGGCAAGGGTAAGAATCATCAGGATCCAGTTAATCTCTGGAATATAGATCTGCCCATAGATTTGTTTTGAGGTGTGAACAACCTTAACACGTGGGAAGCAACCAAGTGCGTGACATTGCTTAACTATAGAAAATGTGGCCGAAATTATAGCCTGACTGGCAACAATAGCTGCAAGGGTAGCAATAACAAAGATAGGCCAGAACACAACATCTGCCAAACAAGGCCATATCAAAAGTAAGACAAATCTGACTCCAAACCTTGACACTTATAAATACATCAAGTTGGATGGAAAAAAAACTAACGAGGGATGGAATCATAGAAGCTTGTTGGTATTGAAGAAATGTGTTCTGAGAGATATGCGGCTTGCCCCATGTATTGCACAACCAAACAAGGGTATACAAGGAGCACAAACGCAAGCTGCATAAGCCAAAAAGAAACAGTAAGACGGAAAAGAGGCTCACGAGTAATTAATATATTTCTGGAATAAGTTAGAACAAATAGAAGAAATAAACTTCAACAACCGCCAGTAGAATCCACAACTCACCATGATAACATACAGAAGAGTTCAAACTCTAATATCCATCCACAGATACAATCATGCTCTCACTTCCAATTCAAAACAAAAGATGAAAATACAAAACACGGCTGTAGGAGAAATAGCTAAGCATACATAAACCCAACATACAATTTAGGTGAACAAAATAATATTTTTCTTCCATGGACCATGGCTACTGCGATCTTATTATATCCACTGTCAGCTCAATGAGTTACCACTTTTTGGGATAAAAAATTAAAACATTGTCTCACCCTTATCGAAAATGAAGTGAAATGGCCAAGATCTGCATACATCGCCTCAGTTCCTGCATACACCCAAAGAAGAGCCATTGAATTAAAAATCCAAGCAAATAATCACGGGATAAGGGACAACCCAATTAGAGTCTATGTACCTGTTATAGCAAGGAGGACCCCACCAAGTGAAATCCATCCATCTCGACCAGTTTGGTAAAAGAATTTGATAATGTAATGAGGAGAAAGAGCATACACAATTTTTGGATTCCAGTATATTGTGTTATACAGCCCTATCGCAAATATTGATAGCAACCAGAGAATAACTACTGGAGCAAACAGGAAACCGACCTTATGGGTGCCCCAGTGCTGCAGAGCAAATAAGCCAACCAATATGACACATGAAATTACTAGCGTAACACCTAGAGGAAAGGAGTTTGCATAATCAGGGTTCAGCACAATAAATCAGGCAAAAACTACAACACATGGAGAAATTTAAGGCAATCAGAACTCAATCCAAATCAGAATTAACAATAATAAACAGTACGCACCCTTGCCCAACTTTGTGTTAGCAGCTTCAAGCCCTGATATTGATGATAGTACTGCATGTAAATGGGATAAATCAAGTAAGTTAAGAAGTGCAAGCTGAATAATAATTGTTATTACGCAAGGGCTAAGTTTCATTAATAGACAATGAGCCGGTTAAAAACTAGTAAGGGTTGGGCTAAGAAATAACATGCTAATTTAACACAAAATAAAAGTGGGATTAAAAACTTGAAACTAACACTTTTTATGCATAAGTTAAGAAGAACTGAACAAACAACAGATAACAATATAATCGAATTTACCAATATAATATAATTTAAGCCCTTATTTTTCTGCACCTGTCATGGATAAACTCACCAGACATATTCATAACATGGTGAATTGGTGCATGTTGTTTGTAGATGACATTGTTTTGGTGTATGAGACTCGTGAAGGAGCAAATGTCAAGCTTAAAACTTGAAAAGAAACGTTGGAACAAAAAGGTTTTAGAGTTAGTAAAGTAAATACAGAATACATGATAGGATTATAGAAGATGTTGAATTACTGGTGAGTTAGACTTTTTAGCAGACTAGGATCATTATCGACAGAGATTTACCACAAAGATTACAAGCAGGATGCTCGAAGTGGAGAAGTAAATTTGATATTTTGTGTGATCATAGGGTACCATAAAACTCAAAAAGAATGTTTTATAGAATAGCGGTTAGGTCCTACTATGTTATATGGATACAAATTTCGGGTAGTAAAGTAGCCACATGAACAAAATATTAGAGTCCCAGAAATGAGGATGCTAAGGTGGATGTGTGGACATATAATGATGAATAAGCTAAGAAACGAGAATATTAGAGAAAAGGGTGGAATTGTACCGATCGAATAAAAATGGAGGGACACACGCCTGAGATGGTAGGGACATGTACGAAGGCGACCAATAAAAGTTCCAGTTAGGAGATATGATAACATGACAAGTACCCATATCAATGAACGAGGATGGAGACCAAAAAAGACTTGGATACTAACGATTAAGCATGATATGCATTATCCAAATAAAGATGAGGATATAATAAGATATAGAGCATAATGGCGTAGGTGAATCCATATCGCCGACCCCAATTAGTGGGATAAAGGCTTGTGTGTTGTATTGTAGCATTGCAAGAGGTTCATCTACCCTAAATGGCAAATGGGGTATTGTAATTCATTTATGTTAAATGACAAGGTTGCTTGTGTGCACTTCATGTACTTCATGTACAAGTTGAACAAATGTACATACCTTTAAAAAGCTAGATAAAATTGACATTGACTAATATAGATGTAGTAAATTGCAACACGTTCATTCAACAAGGAAAAAGTACTCTCACGTAAAATGACAAATATAAGAAAAAAAATATTTTCTAGCAAACTAATGTAAATTTGCGCGATGAGTCGAAGTTGTCGATGATGGAGATTACACAAGAATACCCATGATTTTATCTCGTTCCAACCATACCTGACATTGCAGGAGTAACAACACCATCACCTATTACCATGCCAGCACCCAGTAAAACTACAAGTAACAGTCCAGTCCTCAACTTTTTGTGTTTTTCAAGATATCTCTTCAGTGCCAAAGATGTCGAAGATTGTCCCAAAGGACCATATTTGTAAGCTGAAAGTTCCTCATCGGCTGTTTGTTGATTAGGAAGCATACCGAACTTTCCATGCCTACAAAGCAAGGAGTAAAGAGCAAATGTCCCACCTGATTATTGAATAATTGGTCAATTCTAACTGCAAAGTTTGATCAGCGATTCAAAATTTAATAAAGCCTATCAGCATACCTTCGCCGTTATCATCAGCACTCAATACGACAATAATATATTTGAGCAAGGGTATCAGTGTTAAAGTCCAAAAGATTAATGAGAATGCACCAAATATAGCATCAGGATTCTGATGATTTTGCAACTTCCCAACAAATATGCTTTTGAATACATAAAGTGGTGACGTGCTCAGATCTCCATAAACCACACCAAAGCTTTGGTAAGCTAGTACTAAAGAGGTATGAAAGTTTGCCAAGCTTAACTGCAAATACAAACATATGCACTTCAGTTCATATTTGACAAAGAAAATTCACTAGTTAATCAGCAATTTTATTGAGTGCATATTGTAGGAAAGAAGGGTATTTGTGCATGTAGTTCAAAGAGCTTTAGTAGCATTGTCATCACAAACAGATAATTCAATTTCCCAAAGATCAATCTTCTTATTCTGTCCAGAGGTAAAAAAACTTCAGGGAAGATTATAAATGTACACACATGAATTTATAAGATTATCACAATAAATAACCACCGATACAAGAACAAGAAGTCGATGAAATGATAAAAAATTGTTACAGGACCTTCATTTTTTACCGACATAACAGTCTATCAAGCAACTATAAGGTTCTGAAAGAAGATGCCTTCTTGCAGCTTAATAACATGACATAAAACCTTTTTTCACAAAAATTACTATAATTAATTTAACTACTATACCTTTGAGGTTAACTTTCTTTTGTTTTGAGCTGTCTGGGCTTGTACACCTTCTTGCCCATATCTTCCACCCAAGTGGGCTGATTGTTGACCTGCAACTGCGCTTGGAGATGGGGTGCCGGGGCTATCACCACTGTCAATATCAATTTGATTCATCTAGTTGCCTGTCAAATTTTAATGAATGTCTTCTTTTTGAGAGTCCACAAAATATAATTGGAAAGCCTGAGTTACATATGAAAACCAAGCACCGAGAAGAAAAAACATTCTAAGCTATTAGCGTCTATACATCCCTTTTTTAAAAAATTTAATCAAGGCTAGAAACACGCTTGTGAATTGCAATGAATCACAAGCTTGTACTAACGGAAATCAATCATAAAAAGGCTATGGCTGACCGCTTAATCAAGAATTAATACCAAGAATATTCATTTACAGAGAAATAATGATAATAATAATAATAATAATAATAATAATAATAATAATAACATGAATGGACCATCATTACATAGTTCTGAAGGTTTAAAACAAATAAAATCCCTTTCAAGTGGTTAAAGGTGTCAACTTTCGGGACAGTCGAAATTCAAGAGATCACCAAATCACCAGTTTCACAACAAAGATCTCGTAAAAAGAACCAAAATGAACATCAGCCTGCATACACACTCATGCCCACCTGACCAAGCAATATCGGAAAATTGGAATCAAATCTAAACATCTAGAAAAACAACAATAGAGAACTCAATCATTACAACGATACACATTTATAATTGGTCATACTACGTGTGTATTACGCGTATTTAGACAACATCAGATAAACACAAAGCAAAAAAGGAAAATAAAGGAAATCCTCATATATTCTCAGTAAAATGGTGGAATTTGAGAGAACCCGGATGCGAAATCGAACCTTTGTCCTCGACACAAGAGATGGCACTAAGAATTTAAATATATTAACGAAACAGAGCAATCGAAGTATTTGTATTCCTCATTTAATTAGTGTCAATTATGATCCTGAGGCAGCCAAAAAATAATTGGCGGTTCGTTTCCGTAGAGCGATATCTTAGCAACGGAGGCGAGACACTCGTGATAGCTGAGGAAAGCATTTTGGTTTTGTATAATAACACAAGTCAAATTCAAATCCGATACAAATACCACCCAGTTTATCTTAATATTATTTGTGAATTTTCTTATTTACACTGTTATAGCATAGTTACTCAATTAATATTTCATTTATTTATTTTGGTGAATTTTTAATTTTCTGATGTAAGAGTTGAGATGGAAAATGAGAATAATTTTATTTTATTATTTTAGTTGAATTGACGAAAAATATTACAAATACATTAGTACGATATTTTTTTATATTTTAAATTTAATACATTTTGATATTAATTAATGTTTCAATATATATCTCAAGCTTATAATTTTCTATAAGTGTTATAAAAGCTATGCGAGAAAATGTCATTTTTCTTATGGTTTTTTTCCAATTAAAATGGATATTGAGAGAATGCAGATTCTATATGCTCTTTTGCAAATTTTTAAAATATTTTATTTGCAATATAATTTGATTATTTTGTGTTATTTCAACTTTATTCATAGAAAAAGAAATTAATGAGAAATTAAAAAGAATGAAAATTAATTTATACTTTTGTATTAAATTTATGAGATAATCCTTATAATTTTTTTCATTAAGACATTCCTTATAATAAATATGAATTATAGTGCTAATTTATTATGATTTGTTATAAATTAGATTTTTTATATATGATATTTTTGAACTGAATGTTACGTATATGTGTTTTACTACACATATTTATTTAATTGATATTATTTTAAAATTTTATATAACATGAAAATATTAATCAACAATATTAATTTTCAAATGATCTATTATGATATAAATTAATTATGTATAATAACATGAAAATATTAATCATCAATATTAATTTTCAAATGATATATTATGATATAATTAACTATGTATAATATATATTTTAAAAAAAGAGAAAGTTAAAAAAAATTCGGAAAGAAGTTAAATGTTAGCAAAAAAAATTGATATTTAACTTAAAAACAAGTTTAGGGGTTTTATTTTAACATCATTATGCTAATTTAGTTAACTAAGAGAATTTTATTTGACAATCGCTATATACACTTCTTTTAAAAATATTGTGATTTTGGTTTTAGTAATATTCATTATTCTATTAATTTTATTTTTAATGTTTTCCATTGGGAATAATATTTGGATGAAAAATATCTTTGTTAATTCGATAGAGTTATCATTATGTTATAATCACACG
Source organism: Primulina eburnea (assembly GCF_022965805.1). Lineage (NCBI taxonomy): Eukaryota > Viridiplantae > Streptophyta > Magnoliopsida > Lamiales > Gesneriaceae > Primulina > Primulina eburnea. The sequence continues at coordinate 21,377,845 of NC_133105.1, forward strand.
AATTGAAAAATATTATATAAATAAATGAATATAATTGATTTATCATCATCATTTATTTTTATTTATTGTGTTTTGATATATTTAGATTAATAAATACTTATAAACAAGATGTTATTCAAACGATTTTAAAAATTATCCAAATCTTTATTTTTCATTATTAATCATCTACGTGCATCGCACGTAATCATTCCTAGTATATATATGTGTGTGTGGCCTCAAAATTAAACGGGTATGACACAATAACTAGTGGGACAAATATTTAATTGCGATAATGGGCCTTATGTTAGAGTAGATGCCCTACAAGCCAACGGTTGGCTAGGGAATTTATTAACTCAAGTGAAATAAACAATCTTTATTTTAATATAATTTAACTTTTTATGGTCTTGTTATACTTTATCTGTATACCCATGCAAACAGTATAGATAAAGTCCTTGATTATGCTTTAATACAAATGGATCGTAATTCGATGTTGAAACTCATTTGTAAACACTGCATATTCTAAATTCGTTCATAGTCGATTCAGCCGCCTAAAACACGGGATAAAGGCCGCTTAAGCTCGAGACTAGCATCTGTGATGTTGTATACTGTGTTTCTTGGTAAGAGCATAGAGATGTCCAAACATGCAGATGGGTAGTCATATGATGTTATACCAAACAACCCTCCCTCGGACTTTCCAAGTGGTTATCATTCATCGAGAGGATAAGTTCGTGGTTATGATTGTACACTATTAGTTCTTACGACCCGGGACAACACTGAGGCTCTATATGCTAGGGTTGTGCTTTGACTCGTTTACCGGCTCCAGGAGAGTCATCATGTGGCGAGGTTGGGTGCAGTTGCGACACATATAAGAGCCAGTGTATTGTAGTCGGGAATTCACCGCTCACCTACGGGTGTGGATATCCTATGTGACCTGATGTAATAATAGTGCATGGAATCTCTGGCCAGAGTATAAGATGTAAGTTGGAGAAGGAGTTCTCCAAAAGTACACGTGATGCCACTATTATGTGTATCACATAGTTATCGAATTAATATGCAACCCTCGATGAACCAATGGTTGCAGATTCGATCGGGATATATGAGATGAAGGGACCGTACTGTACGTTAATCTTAATGACTGGTTCTTACAGGCACTATCAGTGATACCTAGGGCATCATGGGGCGATGCTACTAGACGCTCTTACCATGATCCGATGAGTGCAATCAGAAATGAGTTCTGACATTCCTGATCAAAGTGTTGATGAAAAGAATGGGGCTAACTAGGGTAAGCCCGAATAAAGGATTATGTCCTGAATCACAAAGAGTTGTGAACCCACGGCTAGCTGTATCCCTGAACCATCGAGGGTCACACAAGCACTAGATTGTTTGTTTCCGTTGAGAGAATAAATTCAAGGAGTTGAATTTATATTATGATATAGTAAATTCAAGGAGTTGAATTTATGATAATTAAATTTTGAGAAAATAAATTCAAGGAGTCGAATTTATAAGATAGTAAATTCAAGAAGTTCATAAATTCAAGGAGTTGAATTTATAAAATTTGAAGATTTAATTTATTAAACTCAAAAGTTGAGTTTATTAAATATTAAATTTTGGAGGTGGTAAATTCAAGGAGTTGAATTTGTGATATTAAATTCAAATGTTTAATTTATAATATATTTAATTTATTAAACTCAAAAGTTGAGTTTATTAAATATTAAATTAAATATAGGGTGAAGTATGTTTAATGGACTTGTAGGAGTACAAGTCCAACATACTAAATAATTAAAGTTCTTAATGGACTTTGATTGATTAATTAAACTAGTTGGACTAGACCAATTAATTAATCAAGTCCATTAATGCTAATTATGGTAATTAGGTCATGAATTTTTTTAAAAATCAATTTTTGACCTAAAATCATAGCCTCCACTAATTTGGATTGTGAGATTTTGAGAATCACAACCATAATCCTCCAAATATTTAGTTTACTTAATTATTTAAATTAATTAAGTAAATGATAATTAAAGAAAGATTAATATTTCTTTATTCTCAAAATTATGCACAAGATGATTTCGAGAGTTTCAAGGAATTGCTATTCTTTCTTTCGGATTGTACAGCATACAATATTTTTTTAGAATATTCCATTGACTTAATTAAGTTAATTAATTAAGTAAATTGAATATTAGAAAAAAAAAAAAAAAAGAGATTTTGATTCTCATAAAACGTGCAGAGGGCATCCGAAAGAAAAAGATAAGATTTAATAGATTTCGGCTCTTCCATTCAAGATACTCTCAAAAAGGTTTTGAACAAAATTTTGTGTATTCTATCTCTTCGCAAAAACTTCTATACTTTCTAGTGTAAGTTAGAAGAGGAACAAACAATCCGGTCGTGGACCTGATTCGAAGTAGATCGAAGAACGTTCGTAGAGATTTACAACAAGAGCTAAGTCCGCTAATACCAGAGTAGTTGGAGTCCAGTGATTTAATTCACAAAGGTATAATTTTCTAAACATCATATGTGTGTTTTTGTTAAAATCATACGAGCGCCCAAAGAAAAACATATTTTGATTGTCAAAATAAATAAATAAAATTTTAAACTTCCGCTACGTTTGGGCGTGTAGAAAACCGAGATCCAACACCTTAGAGCTAGAGTCATCCCAAATTTTCATAAATTAGTTCCTACATAATTTCGAAAATTAACATGAGATTATAAGGAACTATTCAACCGAATCTTGCAGTCATATCATAAATTATATTTTTTCCATTTTATCAAATTTTGGCACATCACGTGCTTTCCACGCCCACAAAAATAATTCATGCAAACATATTTTGGCACACTCAGTGACACCATTATGCCGAAGAGTCGACGAAGAGAGACTGATAAAGGTAATGGAAAACTAACATCGCAAGAAAAAATCTGAAGAACTAGCGGACCAAGTGGAATCCAATGAGACGCCTAGTGCATCAAATAGTGGAAAACTTGGAAAAAAAATGTTCCACCTAGAGAAGAAAAGTCTTATCGGTTCAAAAGACATGTCGATATCACGATTGCAAGCCCAGATCTATGAATGTCCCAGATCTATGAATGTCAAGGCAATGGAAGAGATGAATGTGATAATGTGAATGTCATAGGACAGATGAAAGAGAAGAACAAAGGTCTATTGGCCACTATGATGTTCATGATGGAAAAGGTGAATATGATTTCAACAAGTGAGAATTATGTGGTTAAAAGCTCTGTGAAAATGCAGAACAATGTTGGTCGAGTTGAGCAAGTAGTTGTTGTTCCGAAATGAAAGAAGGGGATGAAACATGAATTTTCAAGCAGGTAATAACCGTAGTTTGGTAATCTCGTTCTTGGAAACAACAACGATAGATATGTGAGGAAGAGGAGGAAATTTGGAAAAGGTCTTCATAGAATCAGAAAAAGAATAGTAAACTACCAATCATTAAAACTTTGTTTTTAAGAATCAAAACATGCTTCTTGGAACATACGAGGAACCCCAAGTCAAATGTTATCCTACAATCAATGCTCGGGGGCAACTGTAAGAGTAGATGTCCATCAATCTAATTTTTTGACAGAGATTTATCTAACTCTATGTATGAACGAACGTTATTTTACATAATTTATATAAATATGTATATATGTATATATTTGTTTGGCAAAACATTTATTTGTTTACCGATAGATTTTGTGAAACATCTACTACTTAAAATACTAATAGAATTTTTTTTTTTGAAAGCTAATACTCGAAAATTAGCTTTAAATTCATGCATGTAATCCTACTGAAAAATCACATTTTTAAAATATCAGTAATCAACTAACAAGTAAAATACTGCAGTTAAAATCCATGACAAATCTTCATCCCCAAGCTTACGTTTTAAAAATCAATCAAATATGTAACATGTAGAAATCCTGACCATCATCAACATAGTAAACAGAACGAGTATGAAAATATCCAAATGCCTCATATCTCATAAACATAATGTGTGGAAGAAATAAGATCATTGGGTTAGCGTGCGCACGTCCTGCCCCGCCTACTCAGTCTTCGGCGCCTCCAGTCTCCTCATCGATATGCTCACCTGCATTATTCACACCTAGTGAGTCTAAAGATTCAATACACCTGTAACGTTATAGAATGTAATGTCCGAAAAACCAACTTACGTAAATCACATGCATGCAAAATTATTTTAACTACTTAATTATTTTATTTAATTGATTTTAAATGCTAGCATGATATTTATTAAATGATTAAATGTATGATTTCATGATTAAATGATAATATGCCATGATTTCATGAAATTGAAGGATTTTACTCAAATATTCGATAATAGGCAGGGGAAAGGAGACCGGGGACGACCAAGACAAGGATATTATTTTTCATTAAATATGTGCAAGGATTCCTAATATAATTAAAAATGATTTATTTTTCTTATAAAGGTTGGAGTTCGAATGATTTTACAAGTCGAGCTCGACTTTTCCCGTGAAGCCGATTTTGGGCAAACAATGATTTTTTAAAAGATCAAAAATATTATTTTTGGGAAACTAATTTTATAAACTTTTATTATTTAATTAAATAAGTGTTATTGGGCACAATTTAATTATAAAGTAGGCCAATTACCCTTAAGCTTGCAAGCCCAAAACCAAAGTCCATTAGCATGTAATTAATTTATAAATGGACTCATAGGCTTTCATAACACGAAAGTTCAGATTGATTCAGCCAAAAAACACACTCCCACACACACATCAAATTTTCAAAAATAAGGTTGGGAAGAAAAGCTAGGAGTCTTCGTCGTCCGGTCGTCCAACGTTGCACCCTCGCCGATGATCGTCTATTCGAGCGTTATAAACGCAAAGGCACGTTCTTTAAACTTTTTAAAATGTCATACAAATCATAATATGTATGATTTTACTGTTTATGCATGAAAAATATGATTCTGGGATTATTTTTATGGTAGATCATATATTTTCAAAAACACGTCGATTTTACGTGAAGATGAAAAATGTTATGAATCAAATGGACACGCTGCCAACATAGGATGTTATATGAATGAATTGTGATTAAAATATGATAATAGTAAAGGTCAAACAAGCTGGAAAACTGAGGGAAAGGCTAGGAGAGGACCGAGGGGTGTTCTAACAGTGCAACTTTCTTGTTGGCTTGATTCCTTGGTTCGATGGTTTCCATGGGGGCTCACGGCTTGGCCAGGGCTTGGGTTGGGGCCTGGAATAGACGTGGGTCAGGGTCAGTAAGAGTCCTAGCATGGGTAGGACTCCTTGGTTGCAGCCTAGGAGGAGTCCCTTAGAGCCAGGATGAAATAGCCCTAAAACTCCTTGCTTGAAAATTTGCGGAAAATTAAAAATTTTCTTTTTAAAAATAAATGGAAGTGCCTCATTCATAAAATCAACTGATAACTCAAGTTCAATGTTTTTTTTTTGTAATGCACATGGGCTGTTCCCGATTGGTCTTGAGTCCCCTCAAGGTTATCCCATTACCCATTACTCATAAAACTTCTCCAGCCCAGGCACTGGAGCTTTTGCCTTCTCAGGATTAGAACCCAAGACCTCCTGGACTTATATAGATCTTGGCAGCAATCCTAGTACCAGTTGATCTATTTTAGCTCAACTGGTACCAGGATTGCTGCCAAGATCTATATAAGTCCAGGAGGTCTTGGGTTCTAATCCTGTGAAGGCAAAAGCTCCAGTGCCTGGGCTGGAGAAGTTCTATGAGTAATGGGTAATGAGATAACCTTGAGGGGACTCAAGCCCAATCGGGAACAGCCCATGTGCATTACAAAAAAAATGTTATAACATACAAGGACCGAGAAATATTCATTATGCTAATTTAGTTAACTAAGAGAATTTTATTTGACAATCGCTATATACACTTCTTTTAAAAATATTGTGATTTTGGTTTTAGTAATATTCATTATTCTATTAATTTTATTTTTAATGTTTTCCATTGGGAATAATATTTGGATGAAAAATATCTTTGTTAATTCGATAGAGTTATCATTATGTTATAATCACACGAATTGAAAAATATTATATAAATAAATGAATATAATTGATTTATCATCATCATTTATTTTTATTTATTGTGTTTTGATATATTTAGATTAATAAATACTTATAAACAAGATGTTATTCAAACGATTTTAAAAATTATCCAAATCTTTATTTTTCATTATTAATCATCTACGTGCATCGCACGTAATCATTCCTAGTATATATATGTGTGTGTGGCCTCAAAATTAAACGGGTATGACACAATAACTAGTGGGACAAATATTTAATTGCGATAACGGGCCTTATGTTAGAGTAGATGCCCTACAAGCCAACGGTTGGCTAGGGAATTTATTAACTCAAGTGAAATAAAGAATCTTTATTTTAATATAATTTAACTTTTTATGGTCTTGTTATACTTTATCTGTATACCCATGCAAACAGCATAGATAAAGTCCTTTATTATGCTTTAATACAAATGGATCGTAATTCGATGTTGAAACTCATTTGTAAACACTGCATATTCTAAATTCGTTCATAGTCGATTCAGCCGCCTAAAACATGGATAAAGGCCGCTTGAGCTCGAGACTAGCATCTGTGATGTTGTATACTGTGTTTCTTGGTAAGGGCATAGAGATGTCCAAACATGCAGATGGGTAGTCATATGATGTTATACCAAACAACCCTCTCTCGGACTTTCCAAGTGGTTATCATTCATCGAGAGGATAAGTTCGTGGTTATGATTGTACACCATTAGTTCTGTAGTGACCCGTTCCAGAATCACCTACTAATCAAGAACTAAGCATGCAACTTAACTTAATTAATAACAATCAGAGATAATAGCGGAAAAGGTCAACAAATGATAGTTATACAACCCCATCGAAAATCCATAACAACTCAGAATGAAAAGAAAGTATACGGTACAACCATATCGAATCAAAGAGTACTGAATAAATAACTCCACCGGCTACTCAACGTCCTCCTCCTCCTCCTGAGCCATCCAACCTGAGGCCTGCCCTGTGGAAATGGGGTGTCCAAGATAAACAAAACCGAGGACGTGAGCGATAAGAACGCCCAGTACAAAAGCATGAGTATACAAACCTATATGAAATGCACATGCTATGATATGATACCAGGGTAGTCAAGAAACAGGAATCACAAAAGATCTCAAAATGCTCAGTCTAGAGGCGCCAAGTGGATAGTGCCGCGCGGTCCTACCTCTGGGTCACTGCATCCACTGCAAGAACAGACGTGGACCTAAAATGTCCCGGATCACCGAAGCCCTCCCGACCCGTCGGCCACTGTGTACTCTCGGTGTCCATGCGTCCACAAGACAAGACAGGGCTGAGCGGCCCCACAAGATATATAGCTTATCTCGAAAGAGATACAGCTCAACAGTAAAGGCTATCTCGAAGGAGATACGGCTCAACATGAAATGCAACATGCAGTAATAAACGTGACATAATAGCATGCATCATATGACATATATCAATGCACCACATAATCATGCAACACATATAAGAATGTATACTCAACCAGGATATCTCGGATAGTACTTTCGTACCTCTATCACAGCAATCCTAATCCACTGGAATAACCAGACAACAGGTTTAGTCCAAGCCTATTCATCAAGTGAAAACCATCACTAAAACTTATCTACCAGACTTAACTAGATAATCCTGAGATAATACTGATACAATTCCAAACCTTCGTCCGTCGCTAGCCCACTGATGCCGCTAGCTCCCAACTAGAGCACAGCTCCGCTACAAGACCAGCAGCTCCCCGCTAGTGCCCGAACCTCGGAAAAAGACTAGAATCTCACAGAAACGCTTGAAATGCTATGGAACTCTCTGAATTGGCGAGTCACAAATGAAGACTCGCGCCTCTATTTATAGCCAATGTTCGGACGATCCGAACCATTTCGGAAGCTCCGATCCGGCACACTTCGGACGGTCCGAACTCTGATCGGACGATCCGATCCTTGCATGACTTCCACGAGTACAGCCACCTGTCTCGGACGATCCGAACCCCAATCGGATGATCCGAACCTTACCACGTGTCCAGAACCCTTCCACGTGTCCAGCCACCTGTCTCGGACGGTCCGACACTGGCTCGGACGATCCGAACTCATCGGACGATCCGAACTCATCGGACGATCCGCACTTGTTCGGTCCTTCCGATCCCACCGAAAATATAATTAATCCGATAATTAACTCAAATTAGGAATCGGGTTACTACATTCTCCCCCCCTTAAAAGATTTCGTCCTCGAAATCAAGTTTATAGGATGAACAAAACTGAAATAACAACATTGTTATTACATCTCAATTGTTGCCAAACACAACTGATAATTGGATTACAACGGAAAACATGCTTACATCCATAGTACAACTACAGTACAACTCAAAAGAGCTCTGGATGCTCCGAACGCATACGACTCTCTAGCTCCCAAGTGGCTTCTTCAGTGCCTCTACGCTGCCACTGAACTAAGACAAGAGGAATGATCTTATTCCGCAACACTTTATCTTTGCGATCGAGAATCTTAACTGGTCGCTCCACGTAAGACAAATCCGATTCAAGTTGAACTTCAGATGGATGTAAAATATGTGATTCATCTGCCACATATCGTCGCAAAAGGGATACGTGAAACACGTTATGAATCCCAGACAGATACGGAGGTAATGCTAACCTGTAAGCCAAATCTCCCACACATTCCAGAATCTCAAAAGGACCAATAAATCTCGGAGATAGCTTACCCTTGAGACCAAATCTCAAAATCCTGCGAAAAGGCGAAACTCGGAGATACACTTTCTCACCTGGCTGAAAATAAAGAGGTCGCCGCTTGGTGTTCGCATAACTAGCCTGTCGATCCTGAGCGATCTTAATCCGTTTCTTGATTACTGCAACTTTATCAATAGCCTGCTGGACTAACTCCGGTCCCTCAACATGTCGTTCCCCAACTTCGTCCCAGAATAATGGAGTACGACAACGTCGCCCATACAACGCCTCAAATGGTGCCATACCAATACTACGATGATAGCTGTTGTTGTACGCGAACTCAATCAAAGGCAATTGATCCTGCCAAGCGGGTCCGAAATCCATAACACAAGCTCGCAACATATCCTCAAGTGTACGGATAGTCCTCTCTGTTTGACCGTCGGTCTCTGGATGATAAGCCGTACTCAAACTTAGTGAAGTGCCCAATGCTGACTGGAAACTACCCCAAAATCGTGAGGTAAAACGAGGATCCCTGTCACTAACAATACTGACTGGCACTCCATGCAAACGTACAATCTCTTGAATGTACAAGCGAGCCATCCGATCGAAAGTGAAGTCACGGTTATAAGGCAGAAAATGAGCAGACTTGGTGAGTCGATCCACCACTACCCAAATAGCATCACTATTCCTCGAAGACAATGGCAAGTGAGTAATGAAATCCATCGTGATATGCTCCCACTTCCATTCAGGAATAGGTAAGTTCAACAATAATCCTCCCGGTCGACGGTGCTCTGCCTTAACCTGCTGACAAACAAGACACTTGGAAACAAACTGATAAACACTGCGCTTCATCCCTTTCCACCAAAATCGTGTCCTCAAGTCTTTATACATCTTATTGCTTCCTGGATGGACACTCAACTTGCTTCGATGAGCCTGAGACAAGATCTTTTCCCTCAAATTATCATCCTCTGGTACTACAACCCGATTAGACAAACATAGAAGACCATTAGACTGATAATGGAAACCGCTATCTCCACCCGCTAACCGAGCTAATCTCTGAGTCTTCAGATCAGACATCTGAGCATCTCGAATCCGAGCGAACAAAACTGGCTCAGATAAAATAGTAGCAACACGAATGCTCTCCATACCTTTCCGATGTTTGAAGTTAAATCCCAACGAACAACAATCCTGAATAGTACTAATCATAGCATTGGTCTGAAGTGCAGAGGCTCTCACCTTACGACTAAGAGCATCGGCTGTGAGATTCGCAGAGCCTGGATGGTACTTGATCTCGCAGTCATAATCTTTCAGTAGATCCATCCAACGACGTTGTCTCATGTTCAACTCAGCCTGAGTGAACAGATACTTCAGACTCTTGTGATCAGTAAAGATTTCAAACTTAACCCCGTACAAGTAATGACGCCAGATCTTCAGTGCGAACACTATAGCTGCCAACTCTAGATCATGAATAGGGTACTTTTCCTCGTGAGATTTCAGCTGCCTGGAAGCGTAAGCGATCACATGACCATTCTGTGTCAACACACACCCTAAGCCTTGGAAAGAGGCATCGGTGTAAACACTGAAACCATCAGATCCTGACGGTAACGCCAAAACAGGTGCAGAAGTCAGAAGTCGACGAAGCTCTCTGAAACTATCTTCGCACTCAGATGACCACTCAAATGGAACATCCTTCCGAGTAAGTTGCGTCAAAGGTCTAGCTACCTGGGAGAAATTCACGATGAAGCGACGATAATACCCGGCCAGACCTAGAAAACTACGGATCTCGGCCACCGTCGTAGGACGTGACCAATTCAGCACTGCTTCAATCTTGTTGGGATCCACAGAAATTCCTTCCTTGGAAATCACATGACCAAGGAATACTACACGATCAATCCAGAACTCGCACTTACTCAGCTTAGCATACAATTGTTTCTCGCGAAGAATCTGCAACACAATCCTCAAGTGCTGGACATGCTCCTCCACACTGTGAGAATAAATCAAGATATCGTCGATGAAAACCACAACGAACTGATCTAGAAAATCACGAAAGACTCGGTTCATCAGATCCATGAATACCGCTGGCGCATTCGTCAATCCGAATGGCATAACTAGAAACTCGTAATGCCCGTATCGAGTACGAAATGCAGTCTTGGAAATATCATCATCTCTGACTCTCATCTGATGATAACCCGATCGCAAGTCAATCTTGGAGTAAACAGAGGTACCCTGAAGCTGATCGAACAAGTCATCGATACGAGGTAATGGATACTTGTTTTTGATCGTCACACGATTCAGCTGGCGATAATCAATACACAATCGCATCGATCCATCCTTCTTCTTGACAAACAAAACTGGAGCTCCCCAAGGTGAAACACTCGGACGAATATAACCTTTATCAAGAAGATCATGTAATTGCTGCTTCAATTCTCTCATCTCTGACGGAGCAAGACGATAGGGGGCACGAGAAATCGGTGCAGTCCCTGGCATTAACTCAATGCCAAATTCCACCTCTCTAACCGGAGGAAAACCAGGAATCTCATCTGGAAAAACATCAGGAAATTCACAAACCACTGGAATATCCTCTATACCAACACTACCTGTGGATGTATCAATTGCATAGATGAGGTAGCCTTCCCCGCCCGCCTCTAAAGCACGACAGGCTTTCAGAGCAGATACCACTGGCATCGGAGGTCGCGCTCCCTCACCATAGAAAAACCAACTAGAGCTCTCAGTCGTACGGAACTGAACAAGCTTCTGGTAACAATCCACAGTAGCTCGGTAGGTAGTCAAAATGTCTATACCCAAAATACAATCAAAGTCTTCCATCTCCAGAATCATAAGATTCGCAGTCAATTCATTACCCTCAAAATCTAAGGGACAACCCATCACTAGACGCTTGGCTAAAACCGAATGACCCATCGGGGTAGAAACAGAAAGAATAACGTCTAGAGAAACATACGGTAACTTATGACGCTTAACAAATCGTGCAGAAATGAATGAATGAGATGCTCCGGTATCTATAAGAACAAAAGCAGGAATACCGCATAAACAAAAAGTACCTGCTATGACTCTCTCGGTCTCATCTGCAGCCTGATCCTGGTTCAGCGCAAACACCTGACCTTGGGCACGAGGTCGAAGATTCGAACTACCCACTGCCTGACCCTGCCTCCTCTGCTGAACAGTCGTCTGAGATCCAGAACTGGATCCTGCTCCACCTCGCAACTGAGGACAATTCTTCTTAATATGCCCCATCTCTCCGCACTGATAACAAGCTCCTGCGGCTGCTCGGCATTGCTCCGATGGATGGTTCTTCCCACAATGCGCACAAGATTCCTTCTTCTTACCAAAACGGAAAACACCGCTAGATCGAGATCCAGATCCAGAAGAAGACGAACCAGATTTCTTGAACGACTGAGATCGAGGCCTCAAAGTACTCGGAGGTCTAGAAGAAAGAATAGCCCTACCACGCTGGAGACTGATCTCTGCCTGGCGACACCGGTTCACTAACCCATCATAAGAAGTAGGATTATCACAGACAGTGACTCGGTCAAAGATCTCCTGGTTAAGACCCTGGAGAAAATGGTCATACTTGGCCTCAGAACTGCCACTGATATGAGGAGCGAAGGGTAACAACTCGAAGAATTTCTGCTGATACTCATCAACAGACATACTCCCCTGCTTAAGATTCAGGAGCTCAATCGTCTTCGCCTGGCGAAGGGCTGGAGGAAAATACAGCTGCATGAAAGCTGCACGGAAATCGGCCCAAGTCACCCTACCCTGGGACTGGAGTATCGGCGCAGAAGTCGATCGCCACCACTTGCGCGCACGGCCCTCGAGAAGAAAGCTAAGGGTCTCTATCTTCTGCTCCTCGGTGCACTGAAATGCACGGAAACAACTCTCCATGCGCTCTAACCAGTCCTCAGCATCATCGGGAGTCTCTCCACCGACTAGAGGCTTAGGCCCCATCTGAATAAAACGATGCAAATCAAAACGCCTAGGACCATCCCGACGATGACGATGCTCACGATGACGCCTATGATCATCCTGGTCGCCCCAACGACCTACACTCCCCTGACTACTCTCATCACCAAAGTGGTCAGCCATCGCTACAAGATAGAATGGGGAAAAATGGTAAAATGGTCAACGAAAATCCCAAAACAGAATCTATATCCCAAAATCGTAAGCATGCTCTGATACCATAAATGTAGTGACCCGTTCCAGAATCACCTACTAATCAAGAACTAAGCATGCAACTTAACTTAATTAATAACAATCAGAGATAATAGCGGAAAAGGTCAACAAATGATAGTTATACAACCCCATCGAAAATCCATAACAACTCAGAATGAAAAGAAAGTATACGGTACAACCATATCGAATCAAAGAGTACTGAATAAATAACTCCACCGGCTACTCAACATCCTCCTCCTCCTCCTGAGCCATCCAACCTGAGGCCTGCCCCGTGGAAATGGGGTGTCCAAGATAAACAAAACCGAGGACGTGAGCGATAAGAACGCCCAGTACAAAAGCATGAGTATACAAACCTATATGAAATGCACATGCTATGATAAACGTGACATAATAGCATGCATCATATGACATATATCAATGCACCACATAATCATACAACACATATAAGAATGTATACTCAACCAGGATATCTCGGATAGTACTTTCGTACCTCTATCACAGCAATCCTAATCCACTGGAATAACCAGACAACAGGTTTAGTCCAAGCCTATTCATCAAGTGAAAACCATCACTAAAACTTATCTACCAGACTTAACTAGATAATCCTGAGATAATACTGATACAATTCCAAACCTTCGTCCGTCGCTAGCCCACTGATGCCGCTAGCTCCCAACTAGAGCACAGCTCCGCTACAAGACCAGCAGCTCCCCGCTAGTGCCCGAACCTCGGAAAAAGACTAGAATCTCACAGAAACGCTTGAAATGCTATGGAACTCTCTGAATTGGCGAGTCACAAATGAAGCCTCGCGCCTCTATTTATAGCCAATGTTCGGACGATCCGAACCATTTCGGAAGCTCCGATCCGGCACACTTCGGACGGTCCGAACTCTGATCGGACGATCCGATCCTTGCATGACTTCCACGAGTACAGCCACCTGTCTCGGACGATCCGAACCCCAATCGGATGATCCGAACCTTACCACGTGTCCAGAACCCTTCCACGTGTCCAGCCACCTGTCTCGGACGGTCCGACACTGGCTCGGACGATCCGAACTCATCGGACGATCCGAACTCATCGGACGATCCGCACTTGTTCGGTCCTTCCGATCCCACCGAAAATATAATTAATCCGATAATTAACTCAAATTAGGAATCGGGTTACTACAAGTTCTTACGACCCGGGACAACACTGAGGCTCTATATGCTAGGGCTGTGCTTTGACTCGTTTACCGGCTCCAGGAGAGTCATCAGGTGGCGAGGTTGGGTGCAGTTGCGACACATATAAGAGCCAGTGTATTGTAGTCGGGAATTCACCGCTCACCTACGGGTGTGGATATCCTATGTGACCTGATGTAATAATAGTGCATGGAATCTCTGGCCAGAGTATAAGATGTAAGTTGGAGAAGGAGTTCTCCAAAAGTACACGCGATGCCACTATTATGTGTATCACATAGTTATCGAATTAATATGCAACCCTCGATGAACCAATGGTTGCAGATTCGATCGGGATATATGAGATGAAGGGACCGTACTGTACGTTAATCTTAATGACTGGTTCTTACAGGCACTATCAGTGATACCTAGGGGATCATGGGGCGATGCTACTAGACGCTCTTACCATGATCCGATGAGTGCAATCAGAAATGAGTTCTGACATTCCTGATCAAAGTGTTGATGAAAAGAATGGGGCTAACTAGGGTAAGCCCGAATAAAGGATTATGTCCTGAATCACAAAGAGTTGTGAACCCACGGCTAGCTGTATCCCTGAACCATCGAGGGTCACACAAGCACTAGATTGTTTGTTTCCGTTGAGAGAATAAATTCAAGGAGTTGAATTTATATTATGATATAGTAAATTCAAGGAGTTGAATTTATGATAATTAAATTTTGAGAAAATAAATTCAAGGAGTCGAATTTATAAGATAGTAAATTAAAGAAGTTCATAAATTCAAGGAGTTGAATTTATAAAATTTGAAGATTTAATTTATTAAACTCAAAAGTTGAGTTTATTAAATATTAAATTTTGGAGGTGGTAAATTCAAGGAGTTGAATTTGTGATATTACATTCAAATGTTTAATTTATAATATATTTAATTTATTAAACTCAAAAGTTGAGTTTATTAAATATTAAATTAAATATAGGGTGAAGTATGTTTAATGGACTTGTAGGAGTACAAGTCCAACATACTAAATAATTAAAGTTCTTAATGGACTTTGATTGATTAATTAAACTAGTTGGACTAGACCAATTAATTAATCAAGTCCATTAATGTTAATTATGGTAATTAGGTCATGAATTTTTTTAAAAATCAATTTTTGATCTAAAATCATAGCCTCCACTAATTTGGATTGTGAGATTTTGAGAATCACAACCATAATCTTCCAAATATTTAGTTTACTTAATTATTTAAATTAATTAAGTAAATGATAATTAAAGAAAGATTAATATTTCTTTATTCTCAAAATTATGCACAAGATGATTTCGAGAGTTTCAAGGAATTGCTATTCTTTCTTTCGGATTGTACAGCATACAATATTTTTTTAGAATATTCCATTGACTTAATTAAGTTAATTAATTAAGTAAATTGAATATTAGAAAAAAAAAAAGAAGAGATTTTGATTCGCATAAAACGTGCAGAGGGCATCCGAAAGAAAAAGATAAGATTTAATAGATTTCGGCTCTTCCATTCAAGATACTCTCAAAAAGGTTTTGAACAAAATTTTGTGTGTTCTATCTTTTCGCAAAAACTTCAATACTTTCTAGTGTAAGTTAGAAGAGGAACAAACAATCCGGTCGTGGACCTGATTCGAAGTAGATCGAAGAACGTTCGTAGAGATTTACAACAAGAGCTAAGTCCGCTAATACCAGAGTAGTTGGAGTCCAGTGATTTAATTCACAAAGGTATAATTTTCTAAACATCATATGTGTGTTTTTATTAAAATCATACGAGCGCCCAAAGAAAAACATATTTTGATTGTCAAAATAAATAAATAAAATTTTAAATTTCCGCTACGTTTGGGCGTGTAGAAAACCGAGATCCAACACCTTAGAGCTAGAGTCATCCCAAATTTTCATAAATTAGTTCCTACATAATTTCGAAAATTAACATTAGATTATAAGGAACTATTCAACCGAATCTTGCAGTCATATCATAAATTATATTTTTTCCATTTTATCAAATTTTGGCACATCACGTGCTTTCCACGCCCACAAAAATAATTCATGCAAACATATTTTGGCACGCTCAGTGACACCATTATGCCGAAGAGTCGACAAAGAGAGACTGATAAAGGTAATGGAAAACTAACATCGCAAGAAAAAATCTGAAGAACTAGCGGACCAAGTGGAATCCAATGAGACGCCTAGTGCATCAAATAGTGGAAAACTTGGAAAAAAAATGTTCCACCTAGAGAAGAAAAGTCTTATCGGTTCAAAAGACATGTCGATATCACGATTGCAAGCCCAGATCTATGAATGTCCCAGATCTATGAATGTCAAGGCAATGGAAGAGATGAATGTGATAATGTGAATGTCATAGGACAGATGAAAGAGGAGAACAAAGGTCTATTGGCCACTATGATGTTCATGATGGAAAAGGTGAATATGATTTCAACAAGTGAGAATTATGTGGTTAAAAGCTCTGTGAAAATGCAGAACAATGTTGGTCGAGTTGAACAAGTAGTTGTTGTTCCGAAATGAAAGAAGGGGATGAAACATGAATTTTCAAGCAGGTAATAACCGTAGTTTGGTAATCTCGTTCTTGGAAACAACAACGATAGATATGTGAGGAAGAGGAGGAAATTTGGAAAAGGTCTTCGTAGAATCAGAAAAAGAATAGTAAACTACCAATCATTAAAACTTTGTTTTTAAGAATCAAAACATGCTTCTTGGAACATACGAGGAACCCCAAGTCAAATGTTATCCTACAATCAATGCTCGGGGGCAACTGTAAGAGTAGATGTCCATCAATCTAATTTTTTGACAGAGATTTATCTAACTCTATGTATGAACGAACGTTATTTTACATAATTTATATAAATATGTATATATGTATATATTTGTTTGGCAAAACATTTATTTGTTTACCGATAGATTTTGTGAAACATCTACTACTTAAAATACTAATAGAATTTTTTTTTTTTTGAAAGCTAATACTCGAAAATTAGCTTTAAATTCATGCATGTAATCCTACTGAAAAATCACATTTTTAAAATATCAGTAATCAACTAACAAGTAAAATACTGCAGTTAAAATCCATGACAAATCTTCATCCCCAAGCTTACGTTTTAAAAATCAATCAAATATGTAACATGTAGAAATCCTGACCATCATCAACATAGTAAACAGAACGAGTATGAAAATATCCAAATGCCTCATATCTCATAAACATAATGTGTGGAAGAAATAAGATCATTGGGTTAGCGTGCGCACGTCCTGCCCCGCCTACTCAGTCTTCGGCGCCTCCAGTCTCCTCATCGATATGCTCACCTGCATTATTCACACCTAGTGAGTCTAAAGATTCAATACACCTGTAACGTTATAGAATGTAATGTCCGAAAAACCAACTTACGTAAATCACATGCATGCAAAATTATTTTAACTACTTAATTATTTTATTTAATTGATTTTAAATGCTAGCATGATATTTATTAAATGATTAAATGTATGATTTCATGATTAAATGATAATATGCCATGATTTCATGAAATTGAAGGATTTTACTCAAATATTCGATAATAGGCAGGGGAAAGGAGACCGGGGACGACCAAGACAAGGATATTATTTTTCATTAAATATGTGCAAGGATTCCTAATATAATTAAAAATGATTTATTTTTCTTATAAAGGTTGGAGTTCGAATTATTTTACAAGTCGAGCTCGACTTTTCCCGTGAAGCCGATTTTGGGCAAACAATGATTTTTTAAAAGATCAAAAATATTATTTTTGGGAAACTAATTTTATAAACTTTTATTATTTAATTAAATAAGTGTTATTGGGCACAATTTAATTATAAAGTAGGCCAATTACCCTTAAGCTTGCAAGCCCAAAACCAAAGTCCATTAGCATGTAATTAATTTATAAATGGACTCATAGGCTTTCATAACACGAAAGTTCAGATTGATTCAGCCAAAAAACACACTCCCACACACACATCAAATTTTCAAAAATAAGGTTGGGAAGAAAAGCTAGGAGTCTTCGTCGTCCGGTCGTCCAACGTTGCACCCTCGCCGATGATCGTCTATTCGAGCGTTATAAACGCAAAGGCACGTTCTTTAAACTTTTTAAAATGTCATACAAATCATAATATGTATGATTTTACTGTTTATGCATGAAAAATATGATTCTGGGATTATTTTTATGGTAGATCATATATTTTCAAAAACACGTCGATTTTACGTGAAGATGAAAAATGTTATGAATCAAATGGACACGCTGCCAACATAGGATGTTATATGAATGAATTGTGATTAAAATATGATAATAGTAAAGGTCAAACAAGCTGGAAAACCGAGGGAAAGGCTAGGAGAGGACCGAGGGGTGTTCTAACATGCAACTTTCTTGTTGGCTTGATTCCTTGGTTCGATGGTTTCCATGGGGGCTCACGGCTTGGCCAGGGCTTGGGTTGGGGCCTGGAATAGACGTGGGTCAGGGTCAGTAAGAGTCCTAGCATGGGTAGGACTCCTTGGTTGCAGCCTAGGAGGAGTCCCTTAGAGCCAGGATGAAATAGCCCTAAAACTCCTTGCTTGAAAATTTGCGGAAAATTAAAAATTTTCTTTTTAAAAATAAATGGAATGCCTCATTCATAAAATCAACTGATAACTCAAGTTCAATGTTTTTTTTTTTGTAATGCACATGGGCTGTTCCCGATTGGTCTTGAGTCCCCTCAAGGTTATCCCATTACCCATTACTCATAGAACTTCTCCAGCCCAGGCACTGGAGCTTTTGCCTTCTCAGGATTAGAACCCAAGACCTCCTGGACTTATATAGATCTTGGCAGCAATCCTGGTACCAGTTGATCTATTTTAGCTCAAGTAATAAAACAAGTCTACAGTAAGTCCGGAATCACCACGCTATCTAGTCCAGCCTCTTTCTCATCTTGACCCTGATCCAGCCCCACCTGTTGTCATGCACACATACAAAACAAGACAACAGCCGGATAACTCCGACGAGAATAAATCTCAGTATAAAACATGGTAACATGTATATAAACAATCTAAATCATAAAACATGCTATCATGAATATATTCAAAGCAATAGATTTCATAATCTATGGAATCTACTCAAAATAAGCATACGACTCAGTTCAGATAATCATGCAATTCAAATCATATCATATGAACATGCTATCATAACTGAAAGCAATAAACATGGGTTTCATAGTCTATGAAACCACCTCTATCAACACATGCAGTTCTAGTCAAATCATGTCTAGACTCGACTCAACTATAACTCTAGGGATCTCGGTGTGAATAAGACGTCAATGGCTGTCACCTACTCTCCCAATCGGGGTGACTGTACGTCTTATTCCTAGACTTCGGTCTGAGCTGTATCGACGGCTGACAAAGGAGTCATAGCTGCTCCTAAGCTGAGATACACCGAACATCTAGATAATTGACAATGACTGTCAAAGACTCTCCTATCTTAGATACAATGAATATCAATCTGTAAACAAAGCACAATCATATTCATATCTGAATATGGCAGTAATCTCATACACTTGAATACAATTCTAAAATCAAAGCATAAACATCTCAAAGTATAAATAACAGTCTAGTATGTGATTTTATTGAGAAACTCAAAATGAGATCTCATTTGAGTTGTGGATTCCCGAATATGACATGAATTATACCTTTGTCGTCCCGGTCTGACGAAGACGAAGTCTTGTATTCAAATCTGTCCATATCAATCTGAAATGACAATATTGAATACACTGTATCAGTGAATAACTCAATATACAATCTGTTCTGATCAATACTCAATTCAGTATACAATCTGATCAATATCTGAACCAGATACAATCTGAGTCATATCAATAATATCACAATCTAATCGAAATCATATCTGAATCTGATCAATCTAACTCAACTGATGTTTCGACAGTATACTAATACAATCTGAATAACTCCGTCAATCTAAACATCACAAATCTAATACTGGCACTCATAATCTGAATATCGGTATATTCAAAATCAGTAATACACCATTCTGATATCAAAATCCCAGTCAATATCTTTCGAGAATCATAATAATTACAGAAACAATCTGTTCTTTAATCCGTCTTCAATTCTACAATGTCTACGGTAACAGAAACACTATATCGGAATCATATTCAATTCTGACAATATCATAAATTCAAATCTTGTCTAAACGTAACAAAACTTACGTTCTTGTGTAGCTCGTGTCGAGAGGAACGCAATACCGGGTTCAGATTCAAATTCTGCTAAACGGATATCGTACGATTAAATCTTTAACCAAATATTGCTTAAAGGACTTTTTGAGAATTATCCTTGATTCTTTCGGCTGATTTTGAGGAAGAGATGACAATATATATATATCCCAAGTGCATGCCAAGATACGTGGCACCCTCTCAAATTTTTGCCATTTTTTCTCAAAATTACGAAAATGCCATTGCCTCCAATAATTACGAAAATGCCATTGCCTCCAATAATTACGAAAATGCCATTGTCATCCAATAATTACGAAAATGCCATTTCCCTCAAATAATTACGAAAATGCCATCCGAAAATCACAAAAATGCCATTCAATATTTAAATCAATTATTTAATTTTCGGGTTCTCACAAAAATGATGACATCTCGGGCCTTACATTTCTCCCCCTCTTAGATCTGAGTTCGTCCTCGAACTCTAAGTAATCAATTCAGATCTATCAGAAGAAGTGTATACAGAGTTTAAATCAGAAACTCAAATATCTGATTTCAGTCTGGAATAAGAATTCACTAAGTACAATATCATAATACTTTTCCAATCCTTCTGACAGAATCGATCTCGCATTACTGGCTATACAACATCTGTATAAACCAATCCACAAGTTATCCCATATTTGTACCATCTGCTGTTATCAAAGACATCTACAGTCTTCTGTTTCGAATACCAATCGTCAACATCCGACGTTGGTTTCTTAAACCTGTCCATTCTGAACTATCTTCATCTTCCTTCGAACTTTCTTCAAAAGAATTAGAAATCTATAGTATTCACTGTATACTGTCCTGACTGTAACTATCTTGTTACCAATGTGGTAGGTTGCTAGGTATTGTCATGTCATGATAATAAGTCATATCAATTAGTGCTAACATCCAGCACTAAAGCTGTACAAAATCTTCCAATCTCTGGCTAATATATTCTGACGGTCTGTCAATCTATAAAATCATCTAAGAGAGAGTTCATGATATACTCTATCACGAATACAAACTCAAGCAAAATCACAATCTGACATAATCTACTGTGGCATTCTGATCTTTCTGACCACTTTTCTGACCTCAATCTGTGTCATTTGGTCATGTTTGTACGTGATCTGGTACAAACTAATAATTATAGATTGAACAATCTGTCAATCTTAATCATATCATATTACAATCTGTAAGAAAATGGCAGTAATGTCTTTACCAAAGCCATATAAACGAACTCTCATTTCTATTCAGAAATATACAAATTCTGTAATAATCTTCTGATTTCTATCTTTCTGTCTTTTTCTGTTAACGATTCAGACTTATCAGAATGATTTCTGCCAACATTTCCGTACAAATTCTGTTCTAACTGATTTAACCTGTTTATATCAAAACTGTCTGCTATCCGAATGAAAACTGAATCCATCACTGTGCATGTCTGACACTATCTGTGATATCTGATTCAAACTATTCGGTACCAACCAATCAGTTAATAAAAGAAATTAAGGAAGAAATACCTACCTGGTATTCGGCTCTGATTCTCAATATCAATTCTGTTATACCATTCTGAAACATTCTGACACATTCTGATTTCATTTCTGAACTGCTGTAACTCTCGAAATTAATTCTGATACAATTGAACTGTATATAATCTCAACGGTTCATAACAATCTGTATCACAAACGGATTCAGAACAACAGTAATATCCAATCAAATACGAAATATCAGTAACCTATATAGATCTAGTGAGCTCAATGAACTCATAAAATAAGGATTTTTGGTGAATATCTTCATGTCGTTCTGATCAACTGCTATATCTCATCTGCAACTCAAGTATGCTCCCAAACAGTATAAGATATCACGAATACTGAGTTAGAAGAATAACAATACTCAGCAGATATAAAGCAATAATCGAATAAGATAATCTGTCCAAATCAGACAAGATAATTTCTGACGTTTCTGACATTTTTGAAATTTCTGATATTTTTGATCTTTCTGACATCAATACCATTTCTGTCACTGATCCTAATCTCAACTGTATCAAAATCAATCTGTATACTAACTTCAGATATGGCTTAATCTGAATACCATCTGTTTCAAGCAACATTCTTGTCTGAACAATTTCTGTATACACTAATCATAGTTCTCAGAATATTCAACAAAATCTTCAAATATTGCATACAATCTTTCTAATATTCGATTCAATCAGTCAGATGCAATAATTATATCAAGATATCTCATAGATATAATAAGCATCAATCTTACGAATACTTCTGATCTATCAATTCTTTAATTCGGTATGTATCATTCTGTATATTCAGTATCATTCTGCACTGAATCTAAAATACAAACAATACATGTGCTCATTTCAATTCTGAAATCTATCTACAAATCTGAAATCTTATCTAGGCAGACATCAGCCAACTCGTCTATCACTGGCAAATCTGCCAATGTTAGACTCGAGTTCAGTGGATCTACTGAATACATAAGGATGCAATCTGCTCCTTTCTGTACTAATCGAGTCATATACAATACAGATATCAAAGGAATGCTAAATCGAGAATCCTTACTGTGGTATCTCCACTAATCAGTCCTCTCTGGTCAGAATCTTACCAATTCTGGAACAAATTCTGCAAGAGTTCTGTACTTGTTCAACATATTAATATCAATAATGCAGTCAAATCAGACAATACAAGTACACCATACTCTATCTCTATCTCATTCTCATCTTACTGTAGTATACAATATATACAGAAATCTCTGATATCAACATTTCCTTAACAAGCAAGGACATCAATACTACAGTACATACAAACCCAACAGATACAGCATATCTCCATGCGGCTCAGTCAAAGATATTCTTAACAAATGCATTAGTATATATCAATACATATGCAATCTAATCATACAGAATAGTACCTGTTGTGCGTTCTGAATCTGTTTCTCAATTAAACTCTGTTCCCTACAATCTTCGGGAACGCTTCTGGGGACAGACTTTAGCAAAGTGTCCCGGCTGTTTACAAATATTGCATCTACCAAGCACTCCTTGTCATTTCTCTGTGGAATGCCTCCTCCACAATTTCTGCAATATACTCCTGTATAGCTCGGGCTGGAACCACTGGAACTAGAGGAACCACTTCCTAATTTCTTGAACGGTTTCTTTTGAGCTTTCAATGGTTCTTTCTTTTTATCACTGCTGCTGCCAATCTCGACTCTAGAAGGCAGTTGCTGTGGATTCGGATCTGGAAGATCATACGATGCTTCCTGTTGTCCTGTCAGAACGATTACTGCTCTTTTGGCTCTGTTCAAGGTATCAGCAAAATTAATCGATCGTTTTGCATTCACCAATGAATGTATCTCCTGATTAAATCCTTGTATAAACTGACTAGAGATAGCTTCATCATTACTAGCCACGTGAGGGGCAAAACGTAACAAGGTGAAGAACTGTGCCAAATAATCATCAATACTCATCTGACCCTGTCTCAGGTTTGTAAATTCTGCACTTCTGTCCTCTCTATATGATACGGGAAAAATCTTTGATAAATTTCAACCTTTAAAATTTTTCACGTAATCACTGAACGACTCTGTTCTAAGGCTCCTTTGATTAGTAACCACCATCTTCTTGCAGTCTCTTGCAACTGGTTCTCAATCAATTTAATTCTACACTCATCTGTGAAATCAAGAAATTCAAATAACATTTCTATCTCATCAAGCCAATTCTCACAATCTACTGACGTCTCAGTTCCCTTCAGAATCGGCGGTTGAAACGATTGAAACCTCTTCAACTGCGTTTCCATCTGAGCTTCTGACATATCTATCTGTTCAGTCGAAGTACTACCCCTTTCTGGAATTCTTCTAGGCGGTATATCTGAATATCAAACAAATTAGTACACAATCTATACAATCTGTCTCAGCCTTCCGGGATCCACTATATTGCCCTTACCACAGGGTTTTGGGGCATAAGATCCAAGATTGCTTTGCCCTGAAGCGCAAAATAAAAAGGCTGATAAATGAAGGAACCATAGACGCCGAACTCTTGAAGACTATAAAGAAGGGTAAGGGTAAGAAGGTGGCTGCATCCAACATGGCGACTTATTCTTGCCTCACGATCGATGTATTCGACGAAGATAATTGCCCACTCCATTTCCCGAAGGAGCTGATCATATACCTCTGATCGAGAATCGGTTCTGATTTAGTCTTAGCAATTACATGCTGCAATCAACTCAGATACAAACAACATGTAATAGGGAAAGCAAGAAATCATGCTAGCACACACAATGTAGGTCAACATTGAAATAATTCTCATGCTAGCAATCACATGCAAGGAAAGAAAATTCAATCTACCCCGCTCATTCTCTTCTACCTCATTCTAAAAGATGTATCAGTTCTGACTATCTCAATCTAAAGGATCTATCGCTCTGATACCACCTGTTGTGGGGACCCGGACGCTAATCCTCTTCTTAATCATCGTTGGGATTTAATTATCAGTTCTGATAAACAGGGTCTAAAAATTTTTATTTTAAAAATGTAAATGCGGAAGGTAATGGAATCTAAATAATATACATCTCTGTATAACAACTACAATTCAGTAGAAAAGTACAATACTGTACAACTTCAGTCTAAGGTTTAGTTACTAAGTTCAAGTAATAAAACAAGTCTACAGTAAGTCCGGAATCACCACGCTATCTAGTCCAGCCTCTTTCTCATCTTGACCCTGATCCAGCCCCACCTGTTGTCATGCACACATACAAAACAAGACAACAGCCGGATAACTCCGGCGAGAATAAATCTCAGTATAAAACATGGTAACATGTATATAAACAATCTAAATCATAAAACATGCTATCATGAATATATTCAAAGCAATAGATTTCATAGTCTATGGAATCTACTCAAAATAAGCATACGACTCAGTTCAGATAATCATGCAATTCAAATCATATCATATGAACATGCTATCATAACTGAAAGCAATAAACATGGGTTTCATAGTCTATGAAACCACCTCTATCAACACATGCAGTTCTAGTCAAATCATGTCTAGACTCGACTCAACTATAACTCTAGGGATCTCGGTGTGAATAAGACGTCAATGGCTGTCACCTACTCTCCCAATCGGGGTGACTGTACGTCTTATTCCTAGACTTCGGTCTGAGCTGTATCGACGGCTGACAAAGGAGTCATAGCTGCTCCTAAGCTGAGATACACCGAACATCTAGATAATTGACAATGACTGTCAAAGACTCTCCTATCTTAGATGCAATGAATATCAATTTGTAAACAAAGCACAATCATATTCATATCTGAATATGGCAGTAATCTCATACACTTGAATACAATTCTAAAATCAAAGCATAAACATCTCAAAGTATAAATAACAGTCTAGTATGTGATTTTATTGGGAAACTCAAAATGAGATCTCATTTGAGTTGTGGCTTCCCGAATATGACATGAATTATACCTTTGTCGTCCCGGTCTGACGATGACGAAGTCTTGTATTCAAATCTGTCCATATCAATCTGAAATGACAATATTGAATACACTGTATCAGTGAATACCTCAATATACAATATGTTCTGATCAATACTCAATTCAGTATACAATCTGATCAATATCTGAACCAGATACAATCTGAGTCATATCAATAATATCACAATCTAATCGAAATCATATCTGAATCTGATCAATCTAACTCAACTGATGTTTCGACAGTATACTAATACAATCTGAATAACTCCGGCAATCTAAACATCACAAATCTAATACTGGCACTCATAATCTGAATATCGGTATATTCAAAATCAGTAATACACCATTCTGATATCAAAATCCCAGTCAATATCTTTCGAGAATCATAATAATTACAGAAACAATCTGTTCTTTAATCCATCTTCAATTCTACAATGTCTACGGTAACAGAAACACTATATCGGAATCATATTCAATTCTGACAATATCATAAATTCAAATCTTGTCTAAACGTAACAAAACTTACGTTCTTGTGTAGCTCGTGTCGAGAGGAACGCAATACCGGGTTCAGATTCAAATTCTGCTAAACGGATATCGTACGATTAAATCTTTAACCAAATATTGCTTAAAGGACTTTTTGAGAATTATCCTTGATTCTTTCGGCTGATTTTGAGGAAGAGATGACAATATATATATATCCCAAGTGCATGCCAAGATACGTGGCACCCTCTCAAATTTTTGCCATTTTTTCTCAAAATTACGAAAATGCCATTGCCTCCAATAATTACGAAAATGCCATTGCCTCCAATAATTACGAAAATGCCATTGTCATCCAATAATTACGAAAATGCCATTTCCCTCAAATAATTACGAAAATGCCATCCGAAAATCACAAAAATGCCATTCAATATTTAAATCAATTATTTAATTTTCGGGTTCTCACAAAAATGATGACATCTCGGGCCTTACATTTCTCCCCCTCTTAGATCTGAGTTCGTCCTCGAACTCTAAGTAATCAATTCAGATCTATCAGAAGAAGTGTATACAGAGTTTAAATCAGAAACTCAAATATCTGATTTCAGTCTGGAATAAGAATTCACTAAGTACAATATCATAATACTTTTCCAATCCTTCTGACAGAATCGATCTCGCATTACTGGCTATACAACATCTGTATAAACCAATCCACAAGTTATCCCATATTTGTACCATCTGCTGTTATCAAAGACATCTACAGTCTTCTGTTTCGAATACCAATCGTCAACATCCGACGTTGGTTTCTTAAACCTGTCCATTCTGAACTATCTTCATCTTCCTTCGAACTTTCTTCAAAAGAATTAGAAATCTATAGTATTCACTGTATACTGTCCTGACTGTAACTATCTTGTTACCAATGTGGTAGGTTGCTAGGTATTGTCATGTCATGATAATAAGTCATATCAATTAGTGCTAACATCCAGCACTAAAGCTGTACAAAATCTTCCAATCTCTGGCTAATATATTCTGACGGTCTGTCAATCTATAAAATCATCTAAGAGAGAGTTCATGATATACTCTATCACGAATACAAACTCAAGCAAAATCACAATCTGACATAATCTACTGTGGCATTCTGATCTTTCTGACCACTTTTCTGACCTCAATCTGTGTCATTTGGTCATGTTTGTACGTGATCTGGTACAAACTAATAATTATAGATTGAACAATCTGTCAATCTTAATCATATCATATTACAATCTGTAAGAAAATGGCAGTAATGTCCTTACCAAAGCCATATAAACGAACTCTCATTTCTATTCAGAAATATACAAATTCTGTAATAATCTTCTGATTTCTATCTTTCTGTCTTTTTCTGTTAACGATTCAGACTTATCAGAATGATTTCTGCCAACATTTCCGTACAAATTCTGTTCTAACTGATTTAACCTGTTTATATCAAAACTGTCTGCTATCCGAATGAAAACTGAATCCATCACTGTGCATGTCTGACACTATCTGTGATATCTGATTCAAACTATTCGGTACCAACCAATCAGTTAATAAAAGAAATTAAGGAAGAAATACCTACCTGGTATTCGGCTCTGATTCTCAATATCAATTCTGTTATACCATTCTGAAACATTCTGACACATTCTGATTTCATTTCTGAACTGCTGTAACTCTCGAAATTAATTCTGATACAATTGAACTGTATATAATCTCAACGGTTCATAACAATCTGTATCACAAACGGATTCAGAACAACAGTAATATCCAATCAAATACGAAATATCAGTAACCTATATAGATCTAGTGAGCTCAATGAACTCATAAAATAAGGATTTCTGGTGAATATCTTCATGTCGTTCTGATCAACTGCTATATCTCATCTGCAACTCAAGTATGCTCCCAAACAGTATAAGATATCACGAATACTGAGTTAGAAGAATAACAATACTCAGCAGATATAAAGCAATAATCGAATAAGATAATCTGTCCAAATCAGACAAGATAATTTCTGACGTTTCTGACATTTTTGAAATTTCTGATATTTTTGATCTTTCTGACATCAATACCATTTCTGTCACTGATCCTAATCTCAACTGTATCAAAATAAATCTGTATACTAACTTCAGATATGGCTTAATCTGAATACCATCTGTTTCAAGCAACATTCTTGTCTGAACAATTTCTGTATACACTAATCATAGTTCTCAGAATATTCAACAAAATCTTCAAATATTACATACAATCTTTCTAATATTCGATTCAATCAGTCAGATGCAATAATTATATCAAGATATCTCATAGATATAATAAGCATCAATCTTACGAATACTTCTGATCTATCAATTCTTTAATTCGGTATGTATCATTCTGTATATTCAGTATCATTCTGCACTGAATCTAAAATACAAACAATACCTGTGCTCATTTCAATTCTGAAATCTATCTACAAATCTGAAATCTTATCTAGGCAGACATCAGCCAACTCGTCTATCACTGGCAAATCTGCCAATGCTAGACTCGAGTTCAGTGGATCTACTGAATACATAAGGATGCAATCTGCTCCTTTCTGTACTAATCGAGTCATATACAATACAGATATCAAAGGAATGCTAAATCGAGAATCCTTACTGTGGTATCTCCACTAATCAGTCCTCTCTGGTCAGAATCTTACCAATTCTGGAACAAATTCTGCAAGAGTTCTGTACTTGTTCAACATATTAATATCAATAATGCAGTCAAATCAGACAATACAAGTACACCATACTCTATCTCTATCTCATTCTCATCTTACTGTAGTATACAATATATACAGAAATCTCTGATATCAACATTTCCTTAACAAGCAAGGACATCAATACTACAGTACATACAAACCCAACAGA
The DNA here is from genome assembly GCF_022965805.1 of Primulina eburnea. Classification (NCBI taxonomy): domain Eukaryota; kingdom Viridiplantae; phylum Streptophyta; class Magnoliopsida; order Lamiales; family Gesneriaceae; genus Primulina; species Primulina eburnea. The sequence continues at coordinate 21,406,972 of NC_133105.1, forward strand.
TACAGCATATCTCCATGCGGCTCAGTCAAAGATATTCTTAACAAATGCATTAGTATATATCAATACATATGCAATCTAATCATACAGAATAGTACCTGTTGTGCGTTCTGAATCTGTTTCTCAATTAAACTCTGTTCCCTACAATCTTCGGGAACGCTTCTGGGGACAGACTTTAGCAAAGTGTCCCGGCTGTTTACAAATATTGCATCTACCAAGCACTCCTTGGCATTTCTCTGTGGAATGCCTCCCTCCACAATTTCTGCAATATACTCCTGTATAGCTCGGGCTGGAACCACTGGAACTAGAGGAACCACTTCCTAATTTCTTGAACGGTTTCTTTTGAGCTTTCAATGTTTCTTTCTTTTTATCACTGCTGCTGCCAATCTCGACTCTAGAAGGCAGTTGCTGTGGATTCGGATCTGGAAGATCATACGATGCTTCCTGTTGTCCTGTCAGAACGATTACTGCTCTTTTGGCTCTGTTCAAGGTATCAGCAAAATTAATCGATCGTTTTGCATTCACCAATGAACGTATCTCCTGATTAAATCCTTGTATAAACTGACTAGAGATAGCTTCATCATTACTAGCCATGTGAGGGGCAAAACGTAACAAGGTGAAGAACTGTGCCAAATAATCATCAATACTCATCTGACCCTGTCTCAGGTTTGTAAATTCTGCACTTCTGTCCTCTCTATATGATACGGGAAAAATCTTTGATAAATTTCAACCTTGAAAATTTTTCACGTAATCACTGAACGACTCTGTTCTAAGGCTCCTTTGGTTAGTAACCACCATCTTCTTGCAGTCTCTTGCAACTGGTTCTCAATCAATTTAATTCTACACTCATCTGTGAAATCAAGAAATTCAAATAACATTTCTATCTCATCAAGCCAATTCTCACAATCTACTGACGTCTCAGTTCCCTTCAGAATCGGCGGTTGAAACGATTGAAACCTCTTCAACTGCGTTTCCATCTGAGCTTCTGACATATCTATCTGTTCAGTCGAAGTACTACCCCTTTCTGGAATTCTTCTAGGCGGTATATCTGAATATCAAACAAATTAGTACACAATCTATACAATCTGTCTCAGCCTTCCTCTATTCATATACCTCTGATCGAGAATCGGTTCTGATTTAGTCTTAGCAATTACATGCTGCAATCAACTCAGATACAAACAACATGTAATAGGGAAAGCAAGAAATCATGCTAGCACACACAATGTAGGTCAACATTGAAATAATTCTCATGCTAGCAATCACATGCAAGGAAAGAAAATTCAATCTACCCCGCTCATTCTCTTCTACCTCATTCTAAAAGATGTATCAGTTCTGACTATCTCAATCTAAAGGATCTATCGCTCTGATACCACCTGTTGTGGGGACCCGGACGCTAATCCTCTTCTTAATCATCGTTGGGATTTAATTATCAGTTCTGATAAACAGGGTCTAAAAATTTTTATTTTAAAAATGTAAATGCGGAAGGTAATGGAATCTAAATAATATACATCTCTGTATAACAACTACAATTCAGTAGAAAAGTACAATACTGTACAACTTCAGTCTAAGGTTTAGTTACTAAGTTCAAGTAATAAAACAAGTCTACAGTAAGTCCGGAATCACCACGCTATCTAGTCCAGCCTCTTTCTCATCTTGACCCTGATCCAGCCCCACCTGTTGTCATGCACACATACAAAACAAGACAACAGCCGGATAACTCCGGCGAGAATAAATCTCAGTATAAAACATGGTAACATGTATATAAACAATCTAAATCATAAAACATGCTATCATGAATATATTCAAAGCAATAGATTTCATAGTCTATGGAATCTACTCAAAATAAGCATACGACTCAGTTCAGATAATCATGCAATTCAAATCATATCATATGAACATGCTATCATAACTGAAAGCAATAAACATGGGTTTCATAGTCTATGAAACCACCTCTATCAACACATGCAGTTCTAGTCAAATCATGTCTAGACTCGACTCAACTATAACTCTAGGGATCTCGGTGTGAATAAGACGTCAATGGCTGTCACCTACTCTCCCAATCGGGGTGACTGTACGTCTTATTCCTAGACTTCGGTATGAGCTGTATCGACGGCTGACAAAGGAGTCATAGCTGCTCCTAAGCTGAGATACACCGAACATCTAGATAATTGACAATGACTGTCAAAGACTCTCCTATCTTAGATGCAATGAATATCAATCTGTAAACAAAGCACAATCATATTCATATCTGAATATGGCAGTAATCTCATACACTTGAATACAATTCTAAAATCAAAGCATAAACATCTCAAAGTATAAATAACAGTCTAGTATGTGATTTTATTGGGAAACTCAAAATGAGATCTCATTTGAGTTGTGGCTTCCCGAATATGACATGAATTATACCTTTGTCGTCCCGGTCTGACGAAGACGAAGTCTTGTATTCAAATCTGTCCATATCAATCTGAAATGACAATATTGAATACACTGTATCAGTGAATAACTCAATATACAATCTGTTCTGATCAATACTCAATTCAGTATACAATCTGATCAATATCTGAACCAGATACAATCTGAGTCATATCAATAATATCACAATCTAATCGAAATCATATCTGAATCTGATCAATCTAACTCAACTGATGTTTCGACAGTATACTAATACAATCTGAATAACTCCGTCAATCTAAACATCACAAATCTAATACTGGCACTCATAATCTGAATATCGGTATATTCAAAATCAGTAATACACCATTCTGATATCAAAATCCCAGTCAATATCTTTCGAGAATCATAATAATTACAGAAACAATCTGTTCTTTAATCTGTCTTCAATTCTACAATGTCTACGGTAACAGAAACACTATATCGGAATCATATTCAATTATGACAATATCATAAATTCAAATCTTGTCTAAACGTAACAAAACTTACGTCCTTGTGTAGCTCGTGTCGAGAGGAACGCAATACCGGGTTCAGATTCAAATTCTGCTAAACGGATATCGTACGATTAAATCTTTAACCAAATATTGCTTAAAGGACTTTTTGAGAATTATCCTTGATTCTTTCGGCTGATTTTGAGGAAGAGATGACAATATATATATATCCCAAGTGCATGCCAAGATACGTGGCACCCTCTCAAATTTTTGCCCATTTTTTCTCAAAATTACGAAAATGCCATTGCCTCCAATAATTACGAAAATGCCATTGCCATCCAATAATTACGAAAATGCCATTTCCCTCAAATAATTACGAAAATGCCATCCGAAAATCATAAAAATGCCATTCAATATTTAAATCAATTATTTAATTTTCGGGTTCTCACAAAAATGATGACATCTCGGGCCTTACAATTATCCAAATCTTTATTTTTCATTATTAATCATCTACGTGCATCGCACGTAATCATTCCTAGTATATATATGTGTGTGTGGCCTCAAAATTAAACGGGTATGACACAATAACTAGTGGGACAAATATTTAATTACGATAATGGGCCTTATGTTAGAGTAGATGCCCTACAAGCCAACGGTTGGCTAGGGAATTTATTAACTCAAGTGAAATAAACAATCTTTATTTTAATATAATTTAACTTTTTATGGTCTTGTTATACTTTATCTGTATACCCATGCAAACAGCATAGATAAAGTCCTTGATTATGCTTTAATACAAATGGATCGTAATTCGATGTTGAAACTCATTTGTAAACACTGCATATTCTAAATTCGTTCATAGTCGATTCAGCCGCCTAAAACAGGGATAAAGGCCGCTTGAGCTCGAGACTAGCATCTGTGATGTTGTATACTGTGTTTCTTGGTAAGGGCATAGAGATGTCCAAACATGCAGATGGGTAGTCATATGATGTTATACCAAACAACCCTCCCTCGGACTTTCCAAGTGGTTATCATTCATCGAGAGGATAAGTTCGTGGTTATGATTGTACACCATTAGTTCTTACGACCCGGGACAACACTGAGGCTCTATATGCTAGGGCTGTGCTTTGACTCGTTTACCGGCTCCAGGAGAGTCATCAGGTGGCGAGGTTGGGTGCAGTTGCGACACATATAAGAGCCAGTGTATTGTAGTCGGGAATTCACCGCTCACCTACGGGTGTGGATATCCTATGTGACCTGATGTAAAAATAGTGCATGGAATCTCTGGCCAGAGTATAAGACGTAAGTTGGAGAAGGAGTTCTCCAAAAGTACACGCGATGCCACTATTATGTGTATCACATAGTTATCGAATTAATATGCAACCCTCGATGAACCAATGGTTGCAGATTCGATCGAGATATATGAGATGAAGGGACCGTACTGTACGTTAATCATAATGACTGGTTCTTACAGGCACTATCAGTGATACCTAGGGGATCATGGGGCGATGCTACTAGACGCTCTTACCATGATCCGATGAGTGCAATCAGAAATGAGTTCTGACATTCCTGATCAAAGTGTTGATGAAAAGAATGGGGCTAACTAGGGTAAGCCCGAATAAAGGATTATGTCCTGAATCACAAAGAGTTGTGAACCCACGGCTAGCTGTATCCCTGAACCATCGAGGGTCACACAAGCACTAGATTGTTTGTTTCCGTTGAGAGAATAAATTCAAGGAGTTGAATTTATATTATGATATAGAAAATTAAGGAGTTGAATTTGTGATAATTAAATTTTGAGAAAATAAATTCAAGGAGTCGAATTTATAAGATAGTAAATTCAAGAAGTTCTTAAATTCAAGGAGTTGAATTTATAAAATTTGAAGATTTAATTTATTAAACTCAAAAGTTGAGTTTATTAAATATTAAATTTTGGAGGTGGTAAATTCAAGGAGTTGAATTTGTGATATTAAATTCAAATGTTTAATTTATAATATATTTAATTTATTAAACTCAAAAGTTGAGTTTATTAAATATTAAATTAAATATAGGGTGAAGTATGTTTAATGGACTTGTAGGAGTACAAGTCCAACATACTAAATATTTAAAGTTCTTAATGGACTTTGATTGATTAATTAAACTAGTTGGACTAGACCAATTAATTAATCAAGTCCATTAATGTTAATTATGGTAATTAGGTCATGAATTTTTTTAAAAATCAATTTTTGACCTAAAATCATAGCCTCCACTAATTTGGATTGTGAGATTTTGAGAATCACAACCATAATCCTCCAAATATTTAGTTTACTTAATTATTTAAATTAATTAAGTAAATGATAATTAAAGAAAGATTAATATTTCTTTATTCTCAAAATTATGCACAAGATGATTTCGAGAGTTTCAAGGAATTGCTATTCTTTCTTTCGGATTGTACAGCATACAATATTTTTTTAGAATATTCCATTGACTTAATTAAGTTAATTAATTAAGTAAATTGAATATTAGAAAAAAAAAAAAAAGAGATTTTGATTCTCATAAAACGTGCAGAGGGCATCCGAAAGAAAAAGATAAGATTTAATAGATTTCGGCTCTTCCATTCAAGATACTCTCAAAAAGGTTTTGAACAAAATTTTGTGTGTTCTATCTCTTCGCAAAAACTTCAATACTTTCTAGTGTAAGTTAGAAGAGGAACAAACAATCCGGTCGTGGACCTGATTCGAAGTAGATCGAAGAACGTTCGTAGAGATTTACAACAAGAGCTAAGTCCGCTAATACCAGAGTAGTTGGAGTCCAGTGATTTAATTCACAAAGGTATAATTTTCTAAACATCATATGTGTGTTTTTGTTAAAATCATACGAGCGCCCAAAGAAAAACATATTTTGATTGTCAAAATAAATAAATAAAATTTTAAACTTCCGCTACGTTTGGGCGTGTAGAAAACCGAGATCCAACACCTTAGAGCTAGAGTCATCCCAAATTTTCATAAATTAGTTCCTACATAATTTCGAAAATTAACATTAGATTATAAGGAACTATTCAACCGAATCTTGCAGTCATATCATAAATTATATTTTTTCCATTTTATCAAATTTTGGCACATCACGTGCTTTCCACGCCCACAAAAATAATTCATGCAAACATATTTTGGCACGCTCAGTGACACCATTATGCCGAAGAGTCGACGAAGAGAGACTGATAAAGGTAATGGAAAACTAACATCGCAAGAAAAAATCTGAAGAACTAGCGGACCAAGTGGAATCCAATGAGACGCCTAGTGCATCAAATAGTGGAAAACTTGGAAAAAAAATGTTCCACCTAAAGAAGAAAAGTCTTATCGGTTCAAAAGACATGTCGATATCACGATTGCAAGCCCAGATCTATGAATGTCCCAGATCTATGAATGTCAAGGCAATGGAAGAGATGAATGTGATAATGTGAATGTCATAGGACAGATGAAAGAGGAGAACAAAGGTCTATTGGCCACTATGATGTTCATGATGGAAAAGGTGAATATGATTTCAACAAGTGAGAATTATGTGGTTAAAAGCTCTGTGAAAATGCAGAACAATGTTGGTCGAGTTGAACAAGTAGTTGTTGTTCCGAAATGAAAGAAGGGGATGAAACATGAATTTTCAAGCAGGTAATAACCGTAGTTTGGTAATCTCGTTCTTGGAAACAACAACGATAGATATGTGAGGAAGAGGAGGAAATTTGGAAAAGGTCTTCATAGAATCAGAAAAAGACTAGTAAACTACCAATCATTAAAACTTTGTTTTCAAGAATCAAAACATGCTTCTTGGAACATACGAGGAACCCCAAGTCAAATGTTATCCTACAATCAATGCTCGGGGGCAACTGTAAGAGTAGATGTCCATCAATCTAATTTTTTGACAGAGATTTATCTAACTCTATGTATGAACGAACGTTATTTTACATAATTTATATAAATATGTATATATGTATATATTTGTTTGGCAAAACATTTATTTGTTTACCGATAGATTTTGTGAAACATCTACTACTTAAAATACTAATAGAATTTTTATTTTTTTGAAAGCTAATACTCGAAAATTAGCTTTAAATTCATGCATGTAATCCTACTGAAAAATCACATTTTTAAAATATCAGTAATCAACTAACAAGTAAAATACTGCAGTTAAAATCCATGACAAATCTTCATCCCCAAGCTTACGTTTTAAAAATCAATCAAATATGTAACATGTAGAAATCCTGACCATCATCAACATAGTAAACAGAACGAGTATGAAAATATCCAAATGCCTCATATCTCATAAACATAATGTGTGGAAGAAATAAGATCATTGGGTTAGCATGCGCACGTCCTGCCCCGCCTACTCAGTCTTCGGCGCCTCCAGTCTCCTCATCGATATGCTCACCTGCATTATTCACACCTAGTGAGTCTAAAGATTCAATACACCTGTAACGTTATAGAATGTAATGTCCGAAAAACCAACTTACGTAAATCACATGCATGCAAAATTATTTTAACTACTTAATTATTTTATTTAATTGATTTTAAATGCTAGCATGATATTTATTAAATGATTAAATGTATGATTTCATGATTAAATGATAATATGCCATGATTTCATGAAATTGAAGGATTTTACTCAAATATTCGATAATAGGCAGGGGAAAGGAGATCGGGACGACCAAGACAAGGATATTATTTTTCATTAAATATGTGCAAGGATTCCTAATATAATTAAAAATGATTTATTTTTCTTATAAAGGTTGGAGTTCGAATGATTTTCCAAGTCGAGCTCGACTTTTCCCGTGAAGCCGATTTTGGGCAAACAATGATTTTTTAAAAGATCAAAAATATTATTTTTGGGAAACTAATTTTATAAACTTTTATTATTTAATTAAATAAGTGTTATTGGGCACAATTTAATTATATATTAGGCCAATTACCCTTAAGCTTGCAAGCCCAAAACCAAAGTCCATTAGCATGTAATTAATTTATAAATGGACTCATAGGCTTTCATAACACGAAAGTTCAGATTGATTCAGCCAAAAAACACACTCCCACACACACATCAAATTTTCAAAAATAAGGTTGGGAAGAAAAGCTAGGAGTCTTCGTCGTCCGGTCGTCCAACGTTGCACCCTCGCCGATGATCGTCTATTCGAGCGTTATAAACGCAAAGGCACGTTCTTTAAACTTTTTAAAATGTCATACAAATCATAATATGTATGATTTTACTGTTTATGCATGAAAAATATGATTCTGGGATTATTTTTATGGTAGATCATATATTTTCAAAAACACGTCGATTTTACGTGAAGATGAAAAATGTTATGAATCAAATGGACACGCTGCCAACATAGGATGTTATATGAATGAATTGTGATTAAAATATGATAATAGTAAAGGTCAAACAAGCTGGAAAACCGAGGGAAAGGCTAGGAGAGGACCGAGGGGTGTTCTAACGTGCAACTTTCTTGTTGGCTTGATTCCTTGGTTCGATGGTTTCCATGGGGGCTCACGGCTTGGCCAGGGCTTGGGTTGGGGCCTGGAATAGACGTGGGTCAGGGTCAGTAAGAGTCCTAGCATGGGTAGGACTCCTTGGTTGCAGCCTAGGAGGAGTCCCTTAGAGCCAGGATGAAATAGCCCTAAAACTCCTTGCTTGAAAATTTGCGGAAAATTAAAAATTTTCTTTTAAAAATAAATGGAGTGCCTCATTCATAAAATCAACTGATAACTCAAGTTCAATGTTTTTTTTTTGTAATGCACATGGGCTGTTCCCGATTGGGCTTGAGTCCCCTCAAGGTTATCCCATTACCCATTACTCATAGAACTTCTCCAGCCCAGGCACTGGAGCTTTTGCCTTCACAGGATTAGAACCCAAGACCTCCTGGACTTATATAGATCTTGGCAGCAATCCTGGTACCAGTTGATCTATTTTAGCTCAACTGGTACCAGGATTGCTGCCAAGATCTATATAAGTCCAGGAGGTCTTGGGTTCTAATCCTGTGAAGGCAAAAGCTCCAGTGCCTGGGCTGGAGAAGTTCTATGAGTAATGGGTAATGGGATAACCTTGAGGGGACTCAAGCCCAATCGGGAACAGCCCATGTGCATTACAAAAAAAATGTTATAACATACAAGGACCGAGAAATATTCATTATGCTAATTTAGTTAACTAAGAGAATTTTATTTGACAATCGCTATATACACTTCTTTTAAAAATATTGTGATTTTGGTTTTAGTAATATTCATTATTCTATTAATTTTATTTTTAATGTTTTACATTGGGAATAATATTTGGATGAAAAATATCTTTGTTAATTCGATAGAGTTATCATTATGTTATAATCACACGAATTGAAAAATATTATATAAATAAATGAATATAATTGATTTATCATCATCATTTATTTTTATTTATTGTGTTTTGATATATTTAGATTAATAAATACTTATAAACAAGATGTTATTCAAACGATTTTAAAAATTATTGTGGGGACCCGGACGCTAATATTCTTCTTAATCATCGTTGGGATTTAATTATCAGTTCTGATAAACAGGGTCTAAAAATTTTTATTTTAAAAATGTAAATGCGGAAGGTAATGGAATCTAAATTATCACGACATTTAAAATTTTTCTCACTACTTCACAACACTTAAACTTTTTCTCTCATACACAATTTTATCACTTCACACAACACTTAAAATTTTTTTCTCATACACATTTTTATCACTTCACACAACACTTAAAATTTTTCTCTCATACACAATTTTATCACTTCACACAACACTTAAAATTTTTCTCTCATACACAATTTTATCACTTCACACAACACTTGAAATTTTTCTCATACACAATTTTATCCCTTCACAACACTTAAAAATTTTTTTCTCTTACATTTAAAACACTTAAAATTTTTCTCTTTTACACGATTATAGTTTCGATTTTTAGTTTCTTTTAGATTTATTAAATTATTAAAAGAATTTTTTTTATTTTTCGAAACAAATTAGCGGCGGAATGCATGATTAAAGACCGTCGCTAAATGTTACGACGACGACGGTTTTTATATGCTGACCATCGCTAAATTTAGCGACGGTTGTTATATGTAGACCGTCGCTAAATTTAGCGACGGTTATGATTAAAAACGTCGCGAATGGATTTAGCGACGGTTTTATATACCGTCGCAAATGCTACCTACCACAACGGGTAAAAACCGTTGTCGTTGAACGGACTTTCAACAATACCCTCAGTTACAACAGTTTTTAAAAGGCTACGACAACGGATAAAATCCGTTGTCGTAGCCCGTTTTTCTTGTAGTGGGGGGAAGGTTTTTCTTGAAATCCAAAGAACAAACCAAGGGGATGTTGCTATTTTCTAGAAAATGGAGGCTGATGATGGAGAGGAGGGGTGGCTGCTACTAGGTTTAGGGTTAGGGTTGGCTAATGGTGAGTTTAAATAAAAGATTTAAGCATAAATGGGCCTCTAATTAAATTTAAATGAATTGAAAAGATTTGGGCACACTAAGCACTAAAATAAACTCATCAAGCCCAAAAACACTCCTAAAAAATATTTCGTTTTCGCATGTTTTTAAAAATATTGCCTGAACTCTCAAAAAGTCTTCCGAATCGATAAAATTTGCGTACCGGTTTAAAATACAACCCGACGAATAAAAATACCCAACCAAGGCCCAATTTCAAAATTATCCCTTAATTAAATAATTAAAATTAATTATTCAATAAAAATATTTTTCTTGATTATCCCCGATCTTCGCTACTCGCTCGGGTGCGAAATGCTACTAATAACTCTAACGCATGAAACTTTAAACAACCACTGAATAAACAACTAATCATGTAATAATCATGAAATAAAATGCATAAAAGTCATTAAACACATATTTAAATAAAAACCCCTAGATTACATGCAATCAGGTTACGTAGTTCGAATTTTCCAGACCTTACATTTTTCATAGATAAACATTTCATATAGACTATAGTACATGAAAGGTAAGGTCGTAAATATGATGATTGTCACAAAACACATATTTTAATCACTCTATATTCTAAAAAACATTCATAGTTGATTGGGACGCCCAAAAAAAAGATAAGGATTGTTCAACCTCCAGACTAGCACATATGATGTGGTGTACCACATTTTACTGGTATAGATATAAAAATATTAAAAAATATAGGTGGGAGCACATAAGATGAATTCACTGAACTACCCTTATTCAAACTTTTCAAGTGGTTATCATTTATAAAGTTAATGAAGAACGTAGTTATGATTGTAAATCATTAGTCATTGTGAGTCAAAGCAACACCGAGGCTTTGCGTACAAGTACTAATATTTGCCTCATTTAGCGATTCTATGAGGGTTGTCAGGTGAAAAGATTGAGTATATTCACGACACATGTAGGAGCAAGTGTATTGTAGCCAAAGATTCTTTGCTCGCTTACGGGCGTCGATGCCCTATGTGATCTTTTGAGATTACAATGCATGAAATATCTGGCCTTAGTAGATAGGTATGTTTAAGGAAATGTGTCTTCTTGAAATACATGTGCGATGCACTTAGAATACTCAAAGATACTTCACATGGTTATCGAATTTTAAGGATCGTTTGTGCTAGCGCCTTCGAAGGCATTTCGCACACAACAGTCTTCAACGAGCTTCAATAGCTCGTGTTCTAAGAATATTAACACCGATGGATTAAATCGAGTTTGGTTTTAAACCAAGCGGAAGAAACTCGAAGTAATCCTTCGTAAAGAAAAATGAAATGTTAGAAAATATTTTAACTTGTGTAAACTAACTAACCGAAAGAACACAGATTAGTTTTTGCATTCTTGTATTTCAGTTATGCTGACAACTGAACACACGAACACTCCAACTGATCAAAACAATTTTAAAACGATAGTTAATCAGTTAAGTACACAAGATATGTTTATGGATGTTCGGAGACTTCAACTGCTCCTACATCACCCCTTTACCTCCACGGGTAGGATCCACTAGAAAACGTTGATTTATACAACACCTTGTACAAACCCACTCAGCTAGGACTTACACTACTGCCTAAACTGAACTCCTAGCTACGACTGAAGGCAACACCTTTTAGCCAACACTTCTTTAACGTCGATGTGTCAAAGACTACATACACAAGTTTAAAGTCTTTGTGCAAGACTGTATTTGAGTGGTGGTGTGTGTGTGTGAAAACTGATCTCTGAAAACTACCTGAAAGTGTTCTCACACATTGAGGGAAATATGCTTCTAATCTAAAGCTGATAACACGTTTAAGTGTTCCCTCGACTATGCTGAATGATTCTTTCTTAAGCCGATATAACTTTGCAGCGTGCCATTTTATTTTCTCTTTTGTATTGTGTATGTTGTTGTTTGTGTATTCACCGATCTTCTCTTTATATAGGCCGGAAAAGCTGATCGTACAGTGAGACTCATTTATTGTATCTATTGCATTTGAATCGTCTTCTTGGACTTTGTGTCTCGTCTTTTTGACTGCCCTTCTGAAGCGTTTTGTCTTTAATGCTCTGATGGAACGTCCATTATTGTCCTTTGACTGGATAATGGCTTTGTACCTTCTCGCACAGCTGGAATCCACTAGCTGTAAGCTTGTCTTGATCCGCAACTGAGAGGTTCTAACTGATGCTTTAGTTTGGTCAGCTTGACTGATCTTCAGTTGGGCTAGCTAAATCAGTTGACTCGTCAGTTGAACCGATTTAGCTCCTTCAGTTGATCTGCCTAGCTGGGTTCATCGTTAGTTGGACACGTCATCGGCTGGTCAAGCTTTTGAGGTCTTCTTGCTGAATCACTTATCAGCTGGACTATCAACTGAACTACTTGCTTGAAGAACCAGTTGGACTGATTTGGTTTCGGCGATCAGTTGGTTAGGTCAGTTGGTATCTCCGATAGCTTCAGTTATGGCTTCGTAAACTTGATTATATCAGTTTAAGCTATTTACGCACTAAGGTAGATTATTAGTAACATGATTAACAAGTTTTGTTTTCATCAAAATAAAGATTGCGAACTTGAAAAGTTCTAACAATCTCCCCCTTTTTGATGGTTACAAAACTTGAGCAATTAAGCGCAATATATTCAATTTAAGATTTAGTATATTCAAATTGTCGAAAGCTCTCCCTTAACAACTGAATCAAAGAAATTTTGAATAAAAAAGAAAAATACCCTTTTAAAACTTAGTACAAAGGAAAGGAGAATTTAAAACAGTATTTATCAGTTGACTGAGAGAGTAACTGGATTTTAATACAAATTTTCAGTTAAAAGAAACACTCCCCCTCAGAAACTGAATAAAAGCCCGTATTTGAGAAATATTTAATTAGTCATTTAATCATTCAAGTATCATAGGCAAGATAACTGAGAATATCTATATAGTCACAATGAGACATAACTGAATAACCATGATGTTTTATTTAAATAAACTTTCATGTATTTACATTTGAGTACATACATCCTACAACAATAGCATATTTTAAACAACATCAGATATCAGTTGCTTTCGGTAAAGGAGACCCTACCCCTGCGGGCACTGCCCGCAAGATAGATCTAACGGTTCGGAAAAATCCGAGCCAATTTTTTTTTTTTTTTTAATACATGGTGGTGGGCCCGGATCACTCATGTGGAGTGATCCGGGCCGTTCACTGCCCGTGCAGGCACTGCCTGAACGGGCAGGGTGAAATAATCCGTTGCTTTCTGTGATAGATTTGGATATACCATCAGCTAGTTGTCTTGACAGCTTGAACTACTGCATCAGTTGTGAGTTCAATTTTCTAGAAAAACGAGTAAAACGGCTTTGAACTTGTCTTTTGTGCTTACCCAACTGGTCGAGCAGACTCTGACTAGGCTCACGTGGAGTTCAGCTGGTGATTAAATCAACCAACATCCCAACATAGATGAGTTTCGTCTGAAGAACAACTGACTTGGTAGGTTTGCAACTGATTTCTTGTTCAATGAGCAATTCAGCTGTTCATCTTTGCAGATGTTCCTCAGTCCCCTGAAAGCTGATTAAAACTCCGAAGTTAGGAAATTGGAGAAGTTGCCATAATGAAGATTGCAGGACCAATCCTCTCAACTCTTTACTAAGGAGAGACATATAAATAATTTCAGATAGTTTTGAAAATAATTTGAAATAGCTTTTCAAACTATTTTTAAGTAAAGCATTTTAAAATACAGTTTTCTTCAAATGTTCTTCTTAAAACAACCTGCTCTGATACCAATTGAAGGATCGTGTGTGCTAGCGCCTTCGAAGGCATTTCGCACACAACAGTCTTCAATGAGCTTCAATAGCTCGTGTTCTAAGAATATTAACACCGATGAATTAAATCGAGTTTGATTTTAAACCAAGCGGAAGAAACTCGAAGTAATCATTCGTAAAGAAAACTGAAATGTTAGAAAATAATTTAACTTGTGTAAACTGACTAACCGAAAGAACATAGATTAGTTTTTGCATTCTTGTATTTCAGTTATGGTGACAACTGAACACACAAACACTCCAACTGATCAAAACAATTTTAAAACGATAGTTAATCAGTTAAGTACACAAGATATGTTTATGGATGTTCGGAGACTTCAACTGCTCCTACGTCACCCCTTCTACCTCCACGGATAGGATCCACTAGAAGACTGTTTGAATCTTTAATTGAGAATTTTTAATTGTTCAAATTTTAATTTAAGTAATTGAGATTAAAGGATCCACTGTTGGTATTTTAATAAAGTTAACATTAATGAATATTATTGAAATCTACTTAATAAAATGGTTCCAATATATTAAATAATCATATATATATTATGTTATATATTATTATCTTATAAGTATATATACCAAAACTTATATATGTTGTCAAGTATTTTTTGTGCTATATATATATTTGTAAATACTAAATCAACGTTCCCACTTTAAATGGTAGGTAAAACCAAACTAACATTTAAATGGTATCAAGAAATTAATATTATGATATATTGATATATAATAAATCAAGATATCCACTTTAAATGTTTGGTAAAACCAAACAAACATTTAAATGGTACCAAGAAATTAATGTTATGATATATTCATATATAATAAATCAAGGCATCCACTTTAAATGGTTGGTAATACTAAACTAACATTTAAATGGCTCCAAGAATTTATTGTAACATATAACAACAATAAATCAAAACTCCAACTTATAAGTATGGTATAATAATTCTTAAAGAAATAAATATAACATAAACAATAAATAATGTTTAAATAATATAAAAAATAGATTCTTACCTTTAATAACCGTATTATCATGCCAAATGTTTCAGCTTTTCATCTCAACTTTGGGAAGTTAGCTACTCATTATTCAAAGTGTGAAACTTTGAATATGAAATTAACATACTAATTATATTTAAATTAAGAAATAAAGGAAAAACAAAGAGAGAAATATTATGAACTCAAATGTTTGTTCATAAAATGAGGGATATCTCAATATATTACAATGCACCCCTATTTATAGCCAAATTTGGGGAGACAACCACAAATAAAATATTATTTTTTTACACATAAGTCTTCATGCGTGTTCCAAGAAATTATGTCAACATACACACCACTTTTAAAAATCTTCCCATCTGAATTTTCTTTTTAACATAAAACAAAACATGTAGATAATTGAGTTGTTTGAATTATGGTGTTTTTCTAATCATTTGACCAAGTAATTTGAGAGATATGGTCAAAATGCTAGAGTATAGTAAAATTGACACTCCTTTGATAACTTTATTTTTTGCTTAATTTGATCTCAATTGTGAGAAGATTTTTATCTCATGCCTGTCACCAATATTGTAAATATTATCATCAACTCTCTATAAGTCCAAGAATAATCTTAATTCCATTTGCAACGCCAAATTTATTCTTGTTTTGTCGAACGTGTAAAAATCGTAAAAACTTATAATTACACAACAACTTATTTTTTTTACATTTTATTATAAAACATATAATATTTAAACATTTAATAAATAAAAAACTATAAATTTATATTATAAAAAAATTAATTAATATACAATTTTTATGTTTATCAGGAACAGTTCCCTCATGTGGATCACAAGATTCCGCACTTGGTTCGAATGCATGGAATTTATCTCAGTTTCCATAGCTTCACATTACTCCATGTGTTTAATCTCATACAGAGCGTTGCATGCAGAAACAAAGAAAAACGACGCATTATCAAAATAAAGATCTTATTTATCCTTAAATTTTGGAGAGAACTACATTTTCATAAATTTCTTCTACACTAGCTATCCACATCCTCATCCACACAGCTAGAGCTGAGGAAGAAGTTTTGCAGAAGCTGTGGGAAGAAGCAATGCCATTAAGAATCTCCAGCTCCTTGCGAAGCATCAACTCATAGAGATGGCCCTCCTTGAAAGCATTCACCTCTACAAAAATGTTTAAGTGCCTTCGTACTTCTCTCAGCTGGGCCATCCGCCTGAAGGTGGTAACCCTCCAGAGTTGTACAGCTGTCTAGCTCCTGTAACTCTTCCCAATAGGGAAGACTGGCATAAAAAACCTTGTCCTCTATGGCAGCCTTTTGAACTTCAAGCGAAAGTGGAGAGACGTTTGAACTACTTGCTCCTTCCATTATTCTGACTGATACTTGTGACTAACTTCTTTATTTTTATTTATAGGCCAAGTTGGGAAAATGAAAGGACACTTTCTTAAGTGATGATTACTCTACTAAGCCTCAGGATTATCTTATTTAATCGATTTTTTTTAACGCATCTATTTAGGGGGAATGGTGGTTTACGAGGTTAACTGAGAAGACAGTTGTTAGTGTATTCTCAACTGAAAGGACTCAGCCACACTAACTGGTCGTTCAGTTGCTAATTCCACTAATCTTCTCATATAAGTTACCTAATTAAACCTATCATATTTCAAATCAAATGACGTGACTGTCTGCCAAATCATGATGAATTTCAGTTTATAACGTAGACACATTTTTAACCGCTCAAAATTGTACACACGTTTACAGCACACGTACACACATTTTTTACTCAAAATTTTCCTGGACTGACACGTGTCCGATAATTCAAACAGTCACAAACAAAAGTACTTTACCCGCCTTGATTTAGTTCATCTTCCTTACAATCACGATTATCCTCACTTTTCAAAGGAAATCTATATTTTTCGTTTCTACAGGAAATCATTCAGCTTTCAATGGCGACTCAAACTCCTGCTCACATATTAAATGCAATGGTCATCGATTTTAACTCGGCTCTATCGATTCAAGAAGCAGATGTTAAGAATGTATTTCTAAAGCTTGAGTCGACAGGTCTCAGGATGTTTTTAGGACAATCCTCCCAGAAGATATATCTCAAAGAGGTCAATGAATTCTACAGGAAAGGATTTATCACTAATAATGACACTATATCTGTGACTATCAATGATCAGCTGCTACGTCTTTCTGAGGAATCTTTCGGAGAAATCTTTGCTTTACCAACTGAAGGTTATGTAAATTTTTCTGAAGTAAAAACTCAGGACATTGAAGAAATGCAGTCTCGATTATCTGCTGATGGACGAAAAATCAAGGTTTCCGATCCGAAGAAGGAACTGAAACCAGAAATTCAGTTGCTAGCTGATATCGTAGCAATGAGAATATTAGCAAAAGCCGGTTCTTATGCTGCTCTTACACTCGAAAAATTCCAGGTAATGACCATAATCATGAGTGAAAAGAAAGTAAATTGGAGATATATTCTGTTTAACATCTTGAAGAATATGCTCAAGTCATCCAAACAATCATGTGGTTTTGCTATCCAAATCAGTTATCTGTTAAAACTGAAGGGCTTAGTAGCTGAAAATGCTGAAATATCATCAAAATTCAAAGTCTTTACTGCCAAAAACATCTTGCAATCAAAAGCCAAACTGGAAGTTGAACCATCACCAGTCAAGAAGGTCAAAACAGCAAAAAGGAAACTGATTCTCAGTGAATCAGACGCAGAGAAAACTCCTTCACCTAGGCTTGTCAAAAGACCAAGGACTAAAAGAACCAAAACAACAACAATGGAAGTTATCCAATCAGCTAATCAACAATCCATTCAAGCCATACCTTTGCAGATACTCTCACCTGATGAACCAGTTACCAAAACCAAGACAACAGCTAAGGTTAAAGCTCCATTAACCCTTGTACATCATCCTACCATCTTGCCTAGGGCCAGATCTAAAGGTATAATATTAAGGGAACCAGTGCAATCAACACACTCAGGAATGGATATTCTTCACACTCTTTCAACTGACAAAGGAAAATGACAGCTAGTTGAAGAACCCCGGCCATCCAATGCCATTCAAACACACATTGACCTTGTTTGGGAACAGGTCAATGCATTTGCCACATCCCAATTAAAATCTTTTGACTGTTGGAAAAGCTTCGGAACAGAAATCTTTGCCAAAGAACTGAAGCATAGATCTCAACTGAAAAAATTCATCAAACTAGAAGCAATCGTGATGAAAGTAGTCAAAGCTGCTACAATTTCACAAGCATTAGAAAGGCAGAAATACTTCTTTGATCAGATTCGTGTCAAAAAGCTAGCAAGAATGGTAGCACAGCAGAAGTCCAACTACCATCCAACAAGTCCAACTGCATACAATGATAGAGCTGTGTTCACTCAACTGGACGCAGATCTTAGTAGCCTGCAAAGGGAAATAAGATTTTGGGAAGAAGATCGGGAACTAGTTATTCATGAAAAACCCTTCAACTCAAATACTGAAAAAGATTTATCCTTCTCTCCACAAAAAGAACCATCTCCACAACAGTCAACTGAAAAGCCAGTTCTGGAAATACCTAAATCCTCTCAGACAGAACATCAGTTATATTCTGAAGAAGAACTATCCTTGGCAAACATCGATGAAATCATTCAAGCTGTTGCCTTAGAAGCTCAGTATGACTCAGTTACTCATTCAGCTGAACAACCACAGCAAGATATTAAGATATCGTCTGAAGCACCAACAGAGTCACTCATTGATGAAACATTTGTAACTGCTCAAAATGAAGACCAAATTGAAGTACCAACCCAAAAATCAGAAAAAGAAATAACTGCATCAGAAAAAGCTCAAACTGAAGCACCAGTTCAGTCCGAAAGTTCTGCTGAACAAGTTGTTCAAACTGACGAACAAGCAAAGCCATCAGACCAAGAAACTGCTGAACATGAAGAAAGTCAGTTGCTCACTCAATCAAAAGAGCAAGAACAAAGTCCAGTTAATCCTCCACAGAAAGCCTCTATGCATGAATCATCCATCTCCATCATTCAGGCAGACAGACAATTAGTTGATCAAAATCAACCATCTTCATCTCAAATTCAAGAAAACATTCCAGCTAAGTCTACGGTTGGAACAATGGAAACTAATCAAGCATTAGTTCTTTTTGGACAACCATCGAAGCATTCAGAAACACCCACCCAGCAACCTCCAATTCAATCCACAGAAATGGATACTGTTCTTGAAGAAATTCAGAACATACAGTATAGTATGCAGCAGATGCTAGCTGAAATCAAGAAAATTCAACTCGAACAGCTGTCGCATACTGTCAATTTGGATTCTTCGATTGAATTTGACTCAGCAAAACTAAACAATCTTCAAGCCAACATGGACTCTCTTAGCAGGACTGTGCAAGAAATGAAGAATGGGCTAGTTAGCTCATTATGTACAACTCAGAATGTAATCAGTCAGAGAGTTGAGCGACTGGAAACCTCTGTTTCTAATCGAATAGCATCGCTTCAAACTTCCTTCACAACTGTCGCCTCAAGTCTCTCAGCAGATGTAAAACTTCTGTCCATTGACGTTCGAAAGCTGTCGGACAAAATGGTGATGTTTGACAAAAATGGGGAAGGACAAAGCAGCTGAAGAAGATTTAATCAGATTACTTATATGATCAGATATTATATTATCTACAAGGAATTCAGATATTATATTCTCAGATTTTATATTATCTACAAGGAATTCAGATATTATATTCTCAGCTGTTATGTTATCTACAAGGAACCCAGTTATTTTATAATTCAGTTGCGTAATCTACGAAGGGCTCAGTTATTCGATCTTAAATCACTTGGTTTTGTCAAACACCATAAAGGGGGAAATTGTTGGAAACTAGATTCTGGAGTTTGACAAAACATAAACCAATCGATTAACAAAATATGAATCAACTGATGCGCACATGCAAATTCGGCAACTGAAGTAAGTTGATACAATGATATAAAGTAAACTGATCAGTTGAAACTGATCAGTCTCTCAACTGAAGACATCTCGGGAAAGAACAAAGGAGACATAACAGATTACAAGAACTTCGCACTTCAATCATTACAGCATAGAACAATGTGTTTCGGCTATTGCAATTAAGACGCCGCATCACAATCAATGAAGAGAACATTGCCCAAGGAATGATGAAGTGGCAATCAACGGATACTATAATTCAAATGCATATCAAAGTTACCGTTGAAAAAGAAGTATAAATATAACTGAAGAACAGCAGATAAAGTAGTGACGATCATTTAATCTTAAAGCTTGCTGTTACTCTGTCAAAATCTCAGCTCACTCTCATTTGAATTATTCGTAGCAATCAAGGCTACAATCTGAGCTTATTAGCACTCTCTAAAAGTTGTTAGACTCAATTGTGCTAATATCAGTTACGTACTGAAAATATTGTGTAGAACTAAGAGTTTCAGTTTTGGCAGTTGTAAGTCCAAACTGAAGTGGGTCTGTACAAGCGTTGTACTTGATCAAAGTCTTTTAGTGAATATCCTATCCTTGTGATAGAAGGGGTGACGTAGGAGTAATTAAATTCTCCGAACATCCAGAAACAACTCTTGCATATTTCTTTTAGTTTCGTATTCTATCTTTCAATTAGTTACTTTCCGCAACTATTCTAGTTTAACTGATTGTTATTGACCAACAAGATTCCGAGATTCAGTTTGTCTCCAAACTGAACTCAAAATATTCTTAAAGAACATTTTTTAAGTGTGAGTGTTTATTCAACCCCCCCCCCCCCCCCCCCCTTCTAAACACTCTTATTACGAGAACCGATCCTATCAGAAGGCCAAAACTTTGGCTCCACTGAAGGTAGCTAAGAGGAAATTAATTTTGAGTACTTCAGACCTCAGAGAAAACTCCATCTCCACAGATTGCCAAGAAACCAAGAACCCAAAGGGTTAAATCAACAACTGCCGAGGTATCCATTACTACTGATACAATTATTTCTTCAGATGCTCAGCAACCAATAGAAGCAGTACCTTTGAAAATCATTCCACCAGAAGCATCAGTTGGTGCCAAAAAGGAATCAGTTAGGACCAAAGCGCCTTTGATTCAAATCACTCGCGCTGCCAGTGTGGCACCTGCTCGACCCAAAGGGATAAAATTTATAGAGGTGGTGGAATCAACTCGAACAGGATTGGAAATCCCTCACATTCTGAGCACTGATAAAGGCAAGGGTAAGCTAATTGAAGAGCCCAGACCTTCCAATGCCATTCAGACACACATTGACCTAGTTTGGGCAAAGGTTAATAGTTATGCAGCTTCAAAAATTCAGTCCTATGATGCTTGTACAGCTTTTCGCACACAAGTGTTTGCCAAGCAACTGAAGAAGAAATCTCAGTTGAACACCTTCATCAAATTAGAAGCTTATGTTCTAAGAACGGTGAAAGCTGCAACAATTGCTCAGGCGATGAAAAGGAAATCCTATTTGTTTGATCAGGTGAGAGCCAAGAAGTTGGCTCAAATTGTCAGCAAATTGAAAGACAACTACGTTCCAACAAATCCTATTGTGTTTGCTGATCAAGCAGTAATTACTCAGCTTGATACCGATTTGCTTGGGTTACAATCTCAGATCAAATTTTGGGAAATGGATCAGGAGTTGGTTCTTCATCAAGGAAATTCTGATACTGATGAAGAGGATACAGTTGAAAAACCATCCTCAGAACAGGCTTTGATTCCAACTGAAAAGTCAGTTCAGGATATGCCTCAACCATCCCCTGCTGAACAGCAACTGTACACTGAAGCCGAGCTTTCCTTTGTAAACATTGAGGAAATTATCCAAGCAATGGTGCAGGATACTAAATTGAGAGAACCTATGTTTAATCCAATTGATCACTCTGCTGATCAAATCCATCCAGAGGTCACCATTTCTTCAGAAGAACCAGTTCAGCAAGATCCAGTTGTTGACCAAGCTATTTCGACTGATGTGCCGATTGATTCTCACGTTCACTCTTTAGAGGCACCAGTTTTGGTCTCATCACCATCTGCAATTCATCTAGCCAGTTCTTCTGCCGATCAGAATCCATCCTTATCATCTCCAGTTCAAGGAGAAATTATTGTAACTGATGTTCCAGTTCAGAATGTTGCTGATACAGTCTCAATTGAACAAGCTTTAGTCATTTTACACACAACAAGAGAACCAGGAACATCTCATCAGTCTCCTCCTCCATCTTCATCAGATTTTGATCTCATTTTTGAAGAAGTTCAGCATAAGCAGGAAAGTATGCAACAAATAATCACTGCCATATCGAAGATTCAGAACACTCAGCTGTCACACACTCTGAAGTTGGACTCTTCTCATCAGTTCAACTTAGAAAAACTAAACGCCATACAAGCAGCTGTTACCTCTCTGACCTTTGCAGTTGAAGATATACAGAAAAAAAAGAGAGATATTTTCCAGTCTCACTGCCACTCAAGACTCTATCAACAAACGAGTCGACCGTGTAGAATCTCTTGTTTCAAGAAAGATAGATTTGCTTCAAGTTGCAATGACTACTGCTATCAGCAATATTTCCGACTCTGTTAAGCTCCTATCTATTGACGTTCGGAAATTATCTTCTAAGATGGAGCTGTTTGATAAAAAGGGGGAAGAGACTTAAACTGATTTTAGGAAAGCAGAAGTAATCTTAAATTCTTGTATCTATGAAGAATATTAGTTCAGTTGAATCTACATCTTATTTTATCTACAAGAGTTCAGTTATTCAGTTATTTTTTATTCTATGTTTTGTCAAACACCATAAAGGGGGAAATTGTTGGAAACTTATTCCGGTGCTTTGACAAAAAGAATGTAATGCCCGGGAATTATAGCATTGTTAAACCAAGAGTATTAATCTTCATTAACGGGAGACTCGGAAGAGATGAGAATGCATGACATGCAATGAGGGAAGGAAAGACTTGAGAAACCAGGTGTGGCATGATCAGAAAACTAGAATTTAGAAGTTTGCACAACCGCACCCGCGGTGCTAGCACGACCGCCCCCGCGGTGCGTGTGCAGAAAATGTCGTGCAAAGCCGTAGCCACACCGCACCTGCGGTATTAGATGGAGCGCACCCGCGCTGATGACACCGCACCCGCGGTCTTGTAGGCAGCGCACCCGCGGTCTTTGCTTCGAACATTTTGGATATAGATCACCGCTTGAGCGCACCCGCGCTGCTACGCTCACCGCACCCGCGGTCATGCGTGTTGCGTGAAGAAATAAGCCACGTTTCCCAGCTTTTGCATGCAGTATATATAGACGAAGGACACGTTGTTTACCTCAGAAACTTCAGAAAAAGGGGCGAGGCTTTGGAGAGAAATATCCTTACGCCTTTTGTGAGAAATCCGTGTATTAGAATTCGAAGCTGAATGCAGCAGCGTGTTCCTCTCGACTAGAGCTACACAAGGACGTAAGTTTTATTACGTTTTGCAGTGTTTTGAAAATATGATGTTGCTAGAATTGCATGGGATTCAGATATGGTGTTTCTACTACCGTAGACAATGTAGAATTGAAGACAGATTAAAGAACAGACTGTTTCTGTAATTGTTATGATTTTCAGAAGATATTGATTTAGATTAAACACTAGATTTGTATTGTTCTTGCTTGAGGAATAGAGAGATGATTATTTTATGTATTCTGGATAGATTATTCAGTATATATGTGAAGTCAGATCGAAGAAATCATACCGTATGCCTATGTTATGAATCTCAGCATATCTTGAGTTGCATTTGATAGATATTGATATGCTGGAATTAGAAGAATGATAATATGGTATTGATTACGAGTTCTGATATGATATTTGTGATGTTGACATCGCCGGGTTTATCAAGACTTTATTGTTGTACCGTTGAAACATCAGCTGATTCAGATTGATTAGATTCAGAAATGATTTCGATTATATCGTGATATTGTTGATATGAATCAGATTGTATTTTGTTCAGATATTGATCAGATTGTATACTGAATTAAGTATTGATCAGAACAGATTGTGAATTGAGCTACACAGTGATACAGTGTATTTGATTTTGTCATTTCAGATCGGATATGGACAGACTGGACTTCAAGACTTCGTCTTCCTCAGACGGGGACGACAAAGGTATAATTCATGTGATATTCGGGAAGAAACAACTCAATTGAGATCGCATTTGAGTTGCCCAATAAAATCACATACTTGTTCATTGTTTTATTTTGAGATGATTATGATATATCTTGACATGATTAGAGTTGTTTATAGATCTGGTATGCAAATTATGTTAAGATGATTATGCTTTGTTTACAGATCATGTTACATCGCATTAAGATGATTATGCTTGTTTACAGATTTTGTATTCATGCATTAAGATAGGATAGTCTGGAGATCAGGCAGACTTCTAGACGTTCGGCGATATCACAGCTTAGGGGAAGATCACCGCCCCTATTGTAGATGCGGATACAGATCAGGCCGAAGTCTAGGAATAAGACGTACCGTCACCCCGATTGGAGAGTAGGTGATAGATCGTCTTTTTCACCCCGGGATCCCTAGAGTTATAGATCGAGTCAAGTCTAGACATGATTTTATTAGGACTTCATGCTTATATGGATGTGGCTCCTAGATCATGGAACCCATCGTTATTGCTTTCAGTTGTGCTAGCATATTTTATGATTTAGTTTGTTTATATACATGCTTACCATGTGTTATACTGGGATTTATTCTCACCGGAGTTATCCGGCTGTTGTCGTGTTTTGTATGTGTGCATGACAACAGGTGGGGCTGGAGCAGGGTCGAGAAGATGACGAGAGAAGACGATTTTAGCGTGGTGATTCCGGACTTACAGTAAATTGGATTTTACTACTAGAACTTTAGTAGTGAACCTTAGATTAGAAGGTTGTACATTATTGTATTTTAATACTGAATTTGTATTTTGTATACATACATGTATAGTATTTAGAGTCCATTACCTTTCGCAGTTATAATTTAAAAAGAAAAATTTTTAGACCCTGTTTTATCTTAATTAATAATTAAATCCCAAAAGGATGATTAAGAAGATGATTAACGTCCGGGTCCCCACACTTACCAACTGAACTAAGCAACTGAACTGATCATCAACTGAACACGTCATCTGCTGAACATTAGTCAACTGTTCTATACAACTGAAGTTCATTCTCGGCAACTGATTCTTTACCAGCTGATCTCTCAGCTGTACACGTCATCAGTTGTAAGCGACAACAGACAAAATAGTACATATACCTGCAACTAGTAGTGGAACGCCGCATTGCAGAATGAACAATGTACGAATGTCATAATATATCGACGTGGCAATCAACGGTTTGAATATTCAAACATTCTTTATTGTTACCGTTGAGAGGAGAGCCAATAAATAGTCGAAGGAAGCAACTGAAGACCAACCCCGACTTCAGTTATCCTATTCTACTTGCTGTTACGCTGCAGAAATACTTACTCACAATCAGAAATCAAAGCTCACGCTTATCAGTCATATCAGTAGTATTCAAGACTACATTCTCGAGCTTATATAGCACTTTGTAATCTTTAATAGATTTTCTAAGTTGTGCTAAGATCAGTTACGATCTATAAAAGTGTTGTATACTAAGAGTTTCAATTTTGTAAAAGTGATAAGTCCAAACTGAAGTGGGTCAGTACCGTGTCGTGTATTTGATCAAAGTCTTTTAGTGGATATCCTATCTTCGTGATAGAAGGGGTGACGTAGGAGTTATTCAAGTCTCCGAACATCCAGAAACATATTGTGTCATTACTTCAGTTTTCATTTTCAGTTAGATACTCTATCTTTCAGTCAGTTTATTTTCCGCAACTGTTTTATTCAGTTTAACTGATTGTTATTGACCGACGGGATATCTAGTTTCAGTTTGTAACAAAATTGAACTCATATTGTCGAAAAATATTTAAATTCGAGCGGTGTTTATTCAACCCCCCTTATAAACACTCTTTATTCTATTAACCGATCCTATCACGCTGCATCACAATAAATGAAGCAAACAATGTCCAAGGAATAATCAAGTAGAGATCAACGGATACAAAGATTCAAATTCATTTCAAGTTAACGTTGGAGAAAACAAGCCTATAAATATGATAGAAGAACAGCTAAAGAAAAAAAAATCGTACAACTCGATTAACAAGCTTACTGTCACTCTGTCAAAATCTTAGCTCACTCTTGCTTGATTTATTCGTAGCAGTCAAGTCTGCAATTTGAGCTCACTAGCAAGTTGTACATCGTTGAAATTTAATAGTTCTAAGATCAGTTACGCACTGAGAACATTCTGTTAAACTAAGAGTTTCAGTTTTTGGCAGTGTTAAGTCCAAACTGAAGTGGGTCAGTACAATTCTTGTATTTGATCAAAGTCTTTTAGTGGATATCCTATCCTTGAAATAGAAGGGGTGACGTAGGAGTAATTGAAATCTCCGAACATCCAGAAACAACCCTTGCGTATTTTTATTTTTTGTATTCTATCTTTCAGTCAGTTACTTTCCGAAACTGATTCAGTTTAACTGATTGAAATTGACCAACAAGATTCCGAGAATCAGTTTGTCACCAAACTAAACTCAAAATTCGAAATGATTAGTTTTAATTGTGAGTGTTTATTCAACCCCCCCCTCTAAACACTCTTGATACGTTAATCGATCCTATCGAAAGGAACTGGAGATCCTTAATCGCATAGCTTCTTCTCACAGCTTTCTCAAGACATCTTCCTCAGCTCTATCCGTTTGGTTGAGAATGTGGATAGATGATATAGAGGAAAAATATGAAAATGTAATCCAAGCAAATATTTATGGTTGAATTAAACATTTATTTTGGTTTAACTTTCTTTTTCTTTTTCCTTCAAGTAATAAGTTTCATGAGTTATATGAATTGTGATCATAAACAGATGATGATTAGTTAAGCGTTAAGTAATAAATGTCAAACTGATATCAGTTGATAATGAACAATTGATAGTTAAGAAGCCTCGGTAAATGAGAAAACAGTTCAATACGTCGGATTCAAGTAACTCTGATGCATGCAGTAGTTCGCATGTTCAAGTTAATGAGCAAATAAGTCCTTATTTAGAAGAATTGAAGAAGACAATGGAAGAATATGTCTTGATGAAAGTGACGTCAACATGGTTCAAGATTCATAATTTGCATAGGGTAAGTAGTAATGGTGTTGTTCCTACTCGTGCACAAGCAGCAACAACAAGAAAATACATTTATCGTTTTGAAGTTAGGCATGTTACAGATCTGATTGATGACAAATGTCTGTTAGAAGCAATGTTATGGAAGGAATGACATGTGGTTGAGAATATTTCTACAACTAGGTCATTTTCTAGAATCCAAATTTATGAGTTGAAGAATTGGATTAGAGAATGGCAGGATTCAGTTGGTTCTATGATATCTTCTGTAAACTGGGATCGATGGTATTCTTAATAAAGTATTATTTTCAATTTGTTGTGTTCTTATTTTCTGCAGATAATTGTATTAGTAAAGCAACATTAGTAATAATTTTATGACAGATCAATTAAACCAAGAATATTGCGAAAGTAAGAAAACTTAGTCTCGGGTAATGGTTTGGTGAAGATTTCAGCTGCTTGTTGCTCAGTTGATATATATTCCAGTCTAATGTCCTTCTTCAAAGCATGATCTCTAATGAAGTGGTGTCTGACATCTATATGCTTTGTCCTTGAGTGAAGAACTGGATTATAGGTGATGGCAATTGTGCTTGTGTTGTCACAAAATATGGGCGATTCATTTGTAATTACTCCATAATCTCTCAGTTGTTGCTGGATCCAGATTAGTTGTGCACAGCAACTACCAGCAGCAAGATATTCTGCTTCAGTTGTTGAGGTAGCTATAGATGTCTGCTTCTTGCTAAACCAAGAGATCGGCCTGTCTCCTAGAAACTGACAAGATCCACTTGTACTTTTACGATCAAGCTTACATCCTGCATAATCTGCATCTGAATATCCAACTAAATTGAAAGTAGAGTCTTTAGAATACCATAACCCAACATTTTGTGTACCCTTAAGATATCTCAAAATTCTTTTAGCAGCTGAAAAATGTGATTGCTTAGGATTTGCTTGAAATCTAGCACACATACAAACAACAAATACAATATCAGTGAAACGACCTCGTTTTTTTTTTCAAAAACCTAAATTCTAAAATACTAAACTAAATAAAATAATTTAACATAATCATGATTCATAATAATTTAACAATTTAAATCTCAAATACATAAAATAAAACCCTAAATCATCAACTAACCAAAATTCCTAAATCGACCTTTAAAAAGATCGACTAACAATAAAATTAAGCATAAAAATCATTAGCAAAATCTTTAAATCATAAATCTATCTAGCTAGTGCGGAAACATAAAGGCCCTCGGGTGTGTACTGCTGCACTCGATCGACTCAATCGTCACCGCCTCCAAAATCATCAAATCCTGCATCATACAAACCTAGTGAGTCTAAAGACTCAACACGTTCTAAACATAGATAACAAATAATACATATACATACACATACATTTAAAAATCATATTTTTATTTAAAATAAATTTTGAACATAAATAACCCATTAAAAATCATTTGAGCATAAATAAATCATTAATAGTGAAATCATTTTAAAATAACTTTAAGCATAAATAAATCCTGTTAAAAATCATTTAAAATAAGCTTTAATCATCATCATGAATCATATATCCTAAAAATCAATTTTATCATAAGCTTTTAATCATATATCATTTTGGGTGAAGTTTGATCCTTGAACGTGACTAGCTTTTATCCTTTGGTCGACTGCAGTCTTAGCTCCACATGGCCCATGGGGGTGTGCACTAGGCTCCACCATGGAAATACGATCGTCGGGGCTCCCTCGGGGGCCTTCTCCCACAGACGGGCTCCCTCTGGGGCCTTTTTCCCATAAATGGGCTCCCTCTAGGGCCTTCTCCCGTAAATGGGCTCCCTCTGGGGCCTTTTCCCCTCACGACATTCCCACAAAATTGTAAGTTCACCGTCCTCAACATAAACGGATCCCCACAAATCATATATCATATCTTTTGTCACAGTCAATTCACATCCCTCAAAAAATATTTTTCTTTTTCTTTAAAAATCATAAAATAAGACGGCTTTCCAAAAATAGCATTTTTTACAATATAATTTGCACAGCTTTACCATAAATCGTAAAAATACATAATATAATCAAAATCATCATAATATCATTTTACAAGCATTATGATCCTTCGGGGCGCTGCCAAGCGTTTTAGTATTTTCTTAAGGGTAAAAAGACTGTTTTGCCCCTGTACGTAAAAATTCTAGAATTTATCTTTTTCTCACTTTTAATGACATGGAATTATCCTAAATAATTATTTAAGCTTACATGACTTTTATCATATTTTTATTTGGCATAAATCGATAACTTTTAATTTAATCTTTAAATAAGATTTATTAACGCGTTTTAATCTCGAATTAAACCAAACCTTAATATAAAATTCCCAAATTGAAAACTTAGGCTTTTAATAATTATTTAAGCTTAAACCTAATTTTTCATAATTTTATAAAGCTTAAAACTAGGTGTTTCAATTAACTCGTTAATTAGCGTTCGACGATTAAATCCCGAATAAATCCAAAACTCAATATTTTGACCCCAAATTTTAAAAATAACATTTTTATGATTTATTCAACCCTTCCAAGTCGTGAGCCACCCCCGTGGACACTTGGATCAATTTTCCTTCTTTAATTTTTGTTTTTGACCCTTCGACGAACACACCGAGCCATCTCTCAATTTACCCGAGCCACGCCCGAGCCACTTTGAGCCAAAACCTAGCCAACCTATCTAGGAACCCTACTGTGCAAGCCCAGCCCAAAGAACAAGCCCCTAATTCGCTCAAAACCTCCTGGACAGAAGCACCAAATTCTGCATGTGTGTGGGGTGTGTTTCCTTGGGTGTTAGGACTCCTAACTAGTCTAGGACTCTACCAGCTGCTAACCACTCGACCCCTCATGAACCTAACTGACCCTAGACAACGCCCAGACCCAAGCCACCCCAAGCCCGAACCCCTGGGCCACGCATGAAGCTCCTGAATTCAGAAACAACCTGCGCCCAGCTTGCTACTCGCGCTCAAGTCTCCTAGCCACCCTAGAACAGGTCCAGTTGAGCCACCACCGAGCCCACACGACCATCACCATCCTTGGACCACGCCTAGACTAAGCCCAGACCAACCCAATCCCTGCACCTAAGAGGCGAAGCACCTGAACCCAGAACAAGCTGCGCGCACGCACACTAAGCTTTCTCCCTAGTCTCGGCACTTAATCCCTCAAGCCACCATGAACCCTGGCTGCACCAGACCATGATCCAAACCCTAACCCTCTACCATAGACCCTGCTTGACCGGCTTGGATCGCCCTTAGCCCCGCTGCCCTCTTTCCCGTAGCACACCAGCGCGTGCAAGGCTTGGGGGAGAGTCCTAGTTCACTAGGACTCTTCCCTAGCCACTACCTCGAAACCTAGCCGCCCTAGGACTCTTCCTAGGACCTAACCACGACCCTTATGACCCATCCTACAGACCTGGTCGAGCCCCACCAAGCCATGCAAAGGAACAATTCCTATGAACCACCTCTTGCATACACCCACTTTTATTGTACCTTAAAACTCTCGGCCCTTTCTTCCAAATTATTGCCCACGGTTCCAGCTTTTACTTCTCAATTATTTATCATGTTTTGATCATATTCCAATCATACATCATCCTACCTTGGCAGCGTATCGTTGGATTAAAAATCATTTTTCATAAAAACGTAAAAACGTCGTATAAACGTTCTACCGTAAAAATTATCGAATACCTATTTTTTTTCATGCATCAACAATTAAATCATGCATAATATGATTTGTATGATGTTAAAGGAGTTTAGGAAACGTGCCTTTGCGTTTATAACGCTCGAATATACGATCGTTGGCGATGAATACGAACGGGCGACGAAGAACACAAGCTTTCCTTCTCCTTATATTTTCGAAAATTATGTGTGTGCTTGGAGGTGAATTTCGGCTGATAGGTTTAGGAATTGTAGTGTTTTCAAACCCTAGGTAGCTTATTTATAATTTAATTTGCAAGATAAATGGGCTTCGGTTTTGGGCTTGCAACTTAAGGGTAATTGGACCTACTTAATTTAATTAAATTGGGCCCAATAACACTTAATTAATTAAAATATAAAAATTTATAAAATAAGTTTCCATAAAATAATATTTCTGATCATTTAAAACTCCTTGTTTGCCCAAAACTAGCTTCCCGGGAAAAATCGAGCCGACTCGTAAAATAAATTCGAACTCCAATATTTTTAGCAAAATTAAATCATTTTTAAATTATATTAAGAAGCCTTGCCATTAATTAATTAAAAATACATATCGTTGCCTTGGTCGTCCCCGGTCTCCTTTTCCCTGCCTATTATCGAATATTCGGAAAAAACCTTAATTTAATGCAATCATGTCATATTATCATTTAATCATTCAATTATACATTTAATCATATAATAAATATCATGCAAGCATTTAAAAAAAATTAAATAAAACAATTAAGAAATTAAATAAAACAATTAAGCAATTAAAATATTTTTGCATGCATGTGGTTTACGTGGACTGATTTTTCGGACGTTACAATCAGGGCGACTGACAGTTAGGTATAACAATGACCCTATTAAACCTCGATATAATGTCGCCTCAACTGATATTCCCCCTTGATCAGTATCCAATTTTACTGATGAGCTCATGGGAGTATTTGCAGCTGAACATGATTTCAGACCAAATTTTTTCAGCAGCTCCTTTGTATATTTAGTCTGACTGATTAATATGCCAGTCTCCAGTTGCTTCACTTGCAGTCCAAGAAAGAATGTCAGTTCACCCATCATGCTCATTTCAAACTTATCCTGCATCAGCTTAGCAAATTTCTCACATAATTCGGGGTTAGTTGACCCAAATATGATATCATCGACATAAATTTGAACTAATAAAATGTGATCATTTTTAGCAAATTTGAACAAGGTTTTATCAACTGATCCAACAGAAAAATCATGATCAGTTAGAAATTTTGAAAGAGTTTCGTACCAAGCTCTGGGAGCTTGTTTAAGACCATATAAGGCTTTGTTCAAATGATATTCATGATCAGGAAAGTTGTGATTTACAAAACCTGGGGGTTGTTCAACATATACTTCCTCTTGTAGTTGACCATTTAGGAATGCACTTTTGACATCTATTTGATAGACTTTGAAGTTCTTGAATGAAGCATAGGCAAGGAATATTCTGATTGCCTCCAGTCTTGCAACTGGTGCATATTTTTCATCGTAATCAATTCCTTCCTCTTGCCTATATCCTTGTGCTACTAGTCTCGCTTTATTGCGTACAACTGAGCCATCCTCGTTCAGTTTGTTCCTGTACACCCATTTTGTACATATAACAGTTTTTGAAACTGGTCTTGGAACTAAGTTCCAGACATTGTTATAAATGAACTGATTTAGCTCTTCTTGCATTGCATTTACCCAGTTAGGGTCAGCAAGAGCTTCATCAGTTTTCTTTGGTTCTAGTTGTGAAATAAAAGCTGAATAGATAAATAGATTTAGCATTTGATTGCGAGTTCTTACTGAATCAGATGGATTTCCTATTACCAATTCAGGTGGATGTGATTTTCTCCATCTGTACTCAGTATTTGTTGTATCAATAATTTCTTTAGTTGGTAACTGAATATCATCAGTTTGCTCTTACAACTGATTATTAGGAATGGCTTCTGGTTTAGCTGATTGTTTTGACACTTCTGGTTCGGGTGTTTGGAGATTGTTTTGATTATTATGATTGTCTTCTTCATCATCATCCTCCAAATTGATATCTGTAAATCGATCAACTAGCTCAACTTGATCAGTTGGCTTATCAGTTAATTCAGTTTCATCGAAATCAACATGAGCAGATTCTTCAACATTTAAGGTTTTCTTGTTGAAGACTCTATAAGCTATACTAACTGATGAATATCCAAGAAATATTCCTTCTGCAGATTTAGCATCAAACGTTTTTAAATAATTTTTACCATTGTCAAGGATAAAACATCTGTAGCCGAATATTTTGAAATAAGTAATTATATTTTTTCTTCCATGTCAGATCTCATATGGTGTTTTCATATGATTTTTATTAATCATTGATCTATTCTGAGTATAACACGCAGTGTTTATTGCTTCTGCCCAAAATCTTTGAGAAATATCAGAATCAGCAAGCATAGTTCTAGCAACTTCTTTAAGGGTCCGATTTCTTCTCTCAGCCACACCATTTTGCTGAGGAGTTCTGGCTGCTGAGAGCTCATGCTTGATTCCAGCATTTTCTAGGAAATTTGAAAGAGTTTGATTGATGAATTCAGTTCTCGATCAGATCTGATTCGATCAATTCCAACTGATTTTTCATTTAAAAGTCTTTTGAAAAGCTTGATCAGTTGTGCAGCAGTTTGGTCTTTTGATTTGAGAAAGATAACCCAAGTAAATCTTGAAAAATCATCAACAATCACCAGAGAGTATTTCATTACCCCTAAACTCATGACTGGTAAAGGACCAAAGAGATCCATGTGCAATAGTTCTAAGCATCGGGATGAAGATTTACAGCCCTTGTTTTTAAAAGAATATTTTACTTGTTTTCCAAACTGACATGCTGAGCAAAGTTTTTCTTTTGAAAATTCTATTTTGGGCAAACCAGTTACAAGTTCATATTTACTCAGATAGGCAATGGATTTAAAGTTTAGATGACTTAGTCTCTTGTGCCACAACCAGTTTTTAGATGATTTGGAAGCAATAAAACAAACTGGTGTATAGGTTTGATCATTCCAACTGACTTTATATGTGTTTCCACAACGTTTGTCAGGTAGTATGACTTTATCAGACATAAATTTTTGTCAAAATGTACTGAAAATCCACTGTCGCATAACTGACTGATGCTAATCAAGTTATACTTCAGGTTTTCTACTAATAGAACATCTTTAAAAGTAAAGTTACCATGGATAAGCTTACCCTTACCCACAGTTCTACATTTGGAATTGTCCCCGAAACTGATATTTGGACCACTGTATTTGATCAGTTGAGATAGCACACTTGCATCTCCTGTCATATGTCGCGAACATCCACTGTACAAATACCATATTGAGTTCTTGTTTGTACCTGTTACCTGCAATCACACACATAATATAACTTGGTACCCATATCTATTTGGGTCCTGAACTGATTAGTCCCTTAGGAACCCATACTTGGATTAGTCTTACATACTTTCCAGTAGATGTATTCCAAATGGTTTTTCTCGGCTTTTGTGTGCTTGTGTAGTGTACATATGATACAGTATGTGATTTAGTTTTATTCAACTGATTGTTCAGTCTATATCTCTTCTGAACTGGCTTGCAGTTATAGTAATTGAAATAGCTATTCGAATAGTTCTTGTGAAACCTTTTTGATGACTGACTTTGTGAATCAGTTGAAATTTTTTGGCTATAACCAATCCCATATCTTCTAGCCTTACTCATATTCTTAGTAGTTTGCTCAATCAGTTTACTGGGTACAATTTGTTCTTGTACCAGTGTTGCTTTGACAAAGTTAATGTATTTTCCTTTGTCCATTTTTGGCTTTGGTTGAGCATCATTTGGATAAACTTCTCCTTGAGTATTGAACCCTAAACCAGTTTTATCAGAAACTGATTTTTGTGAATTCTGCATCTCACTTAATGCAGTTGATGACTTGTTCCAAGACTGAATGAGCTCAGTCTGTTTTGAGTTTTCAAGCATCAACTTCTGGATTAGTAACTGATTTTTATTTCTCTCTGCTTTTAACTCAGTAATCTCCCTTTTTAGACTCAACCCATCAACTGATTCATCAGTTTTAGTTTTATTGTCTGTGAGATCAGTTTGCTTTGCTTTGATTTTTTCAAATGATGATGCAAGCTTTTGATACTCGTTTACCATGTCATGTAGTGTTAGAATAAGTTGTTCTCGTGTAAAATCAGTTGAACTGAAATCAAATACCTGTTGGCTAGATGACTCTTCTTCTGCATCATTAGCCATCAAACACTTGACTTCCTCATCATCACTGGAGCTGCATGAGCTTTATGGTTCTGACTCCTCAGTGTCAGTTTCTGCCCTTTGGATTTGTTTTCTTCAGCTAAGAGTACTTCGTGTTTCTTTCTGAAGACCTTATTATCTTCCTTGGGTCTTCTTTTGTGATCATATGATTTCTTTCTTCTATCAGTTGAGTCTTGACTGTCCTTCTTGGGTTTAGGACAATCAGCAATAAAGTGACCCGATTTGCCACAGTTATAGCAGGCATTTGGTTCATCTTTGGAATTGTTCCTTTGGTATGGCTTCTGGAAGTTCCCTTGATTCTTTCTCAAGAACCTTCCAAATTTTTTGATGAACAATGACATAGCATCATTGCTCAATTGATCAGCAGATTTTTCGACTGAACTGATTGGTTCAGTTCTGACAGCAGCTAGAGCAGTTGTGGCTGCAGGGGTAGATGTTTCTCCTTCTCTGGTCTGCAGCTCGAACTCATAAGCCTTCAAATCAGCAAACAAGTCATGAAGTTCAATCTGATTTAGATCTTTGGACTCCCTCATTGCCATGGTCTTGACATCTCATTCCTTGGGAAGACCTCTCATTACTTTTAGTGCAATTTCTTTATTGGTATACACTTTTCCATGTGCATTTAACTCATTGATGATTCTGCTCACTCTTTCATCATACTCGTGCATTGATTCTCCTACTTTCATTTTGATGTTATCAAACTTTTGAACAGCAACAGAGAGTTTATTTTCTTTGGTTTGATCATTTCCTTCACACAGCTGGATCAGCTTTTCCCAAATTTCTTTGGCTGTTTTACACATCTTTATTTTGCTGAAAGTCACTTTGTCCAGCGTTTTGTACAGAATGTCCTTAGCCACATTGTCAAGATTTTCTTTTCTTTTGTCTTCAGTTGTCCATTCATCTCTGGGCTTTTATATTCTTTGTGGTGCCCCTTCTGTTATGGCAACTGCTGTATTTGCTTTTAGAATTTTCATGGGTCCATCAGTTATGACATACCACATGTCATCATCTTGTGCAGCTAAATGAGCCTGCATTCTGATTTTCCAATCATCAAATTCTTCTCTGGAGAACATAGGAATTTTGTTGAATGAAGTCATGCTAGAAAGTTTATAGATCAGAAGTATTCAAGAACAAGATTCACCCGCTCTGATACCACTTGATAGGATCGATTAACGTATCAAGAGTATTTAGAAGGGGGTTGAATAAACACTCACAATTAAAACTAATATTTTCGAATTTTGAGTTCAGTTTGGTGACAAACTTATTCTCGGAATCTTATTGGTCAATGTCAATCAGTTAAACTGAATCATTTGCGGAAAGTAACTGACTGAAAGATAGAATACAAAATAAAAATACGCAAGGGTTGTTTCTGGATGTTCGGAGATTTCAATTACTCCTACGTCACCCCTTCTATTTCAAGGATAGGATATCCACTAAAAGACTTTGATCAAATACAAGAATTGTACTGACCCACTTCAGTTTGGACTTAACACTGCCAAAAACTGAAACTCTTAGTTTAACAGAATGTTCTCAGTGCGTAACTGATCTTAGAACTATTAAATTTCAACGATGTACAACTTGCTAGTGAGCTCAAATTGCAGACTTGACTGCTACGAATAAATCAAGCAAGAGTGAGCTAAGATTTTGACAGAGTGACAGTAAGCTTGTTAATCGAGTTGTTCGCCTTTTTTTCTTCAGCTGTTCTTCTATCATATTTATAGGCTTCTTTTCTCTAACAATAACTTGAAATGAATTTGAATCTTTGTATCCGCTGATCTCTACTTGATTATTCCTTG
This sequence comes from Primulina eburnea, assembly GCF_022965805.1. Taxonomy (NCBI): domain Eukaryota; kingdom Viridiplantae; phylum Streptophyta; class Magnoliopsida; order Lamiales; family Gesneriaceae; genus Primulina; species Primulina eburnea. The sequence goes on from NC_133105.1 coordinate 21,443,942, forward strand.
GATATTGTTTGCTTCATTTATTGTGATGCAGCGTCTTAATTGCTTTCGCCGAAATGCGTTGTTCTAAGCTGTATTGATTGAAGTACGGCGTTGCAATCTTCTATGTCTCTTGACGATTGATTTTCCTGAGACATGTTCAGTTGAAGGGTGCTTAGCATACGGCTGAATATATCAACTGATCAGTCAGTTGATTTCAGTTATTGAGTCCAGTTGTTGAATTTTCTTGTGCGTATCTGTTGGTTGATCAGTTGTTCCAAGTTGTATTGATTGAAGTGTGTCGTTCCACATTCAGTTGCAGTCTTTTTTGTCTTTTTGTCGGTTGACATGTTTCAGTTACTGGTGAGGAGAATAACTGAATTTTCAGTTGCATAGATTCAGCTGCTGAGTTCAGTTTTCTCGATCAGTTGGTTAGTATTTTCGGTTGATTCATATTTTGTCAAACTCCAGAATTTAGTTTCTAACAAGTTTGAAATAGCTCGAGAGAGTGTGTTCAATTGAATAGGAAATCTTGTCGGAAGCATATGATCATTATCGAATAAATTAATTAATTAACGAGGGGTAGGTGAACCGATATTCCCAACAAATTCATTTCTTATTGAATTTTGCTCAAAAATTTTAGACATTATATTTCATTACTTGATTTTGAATAATTTTTGTTTGCATGTTTATTTGATTTTAGTAGTAACAAAACACCCAATCACCTTTCGTTGCTAAAGATCTAATAACTGAAAATAATAATTGTTAAATACAGTCTTCAGTAGAACGATACTCGTACTCCGGTACATTATACTATTACTTGACATCGTGCACTTGCGATTACTTTTTGAGCATATAAAACTATATTTTTATTGAGGATTCCACAGTGCAAGTTTTGCTCGATCAGCATTCACCCAAGAGCTTGAGAAAAATAAAGATGTTGATATTCGTCATATTCAGTTAAGTGAAAACTCATCAGATCTATTCACAAAGGCACTTTCTACGATAATATTAAGAAATCATATATATAGTATTGGGATGCGCAATCAACGAAATTTGTGAAGAATCGTTCGTGTTAACATGAAAGCGAGTTTATGTAACTGCATTCTTTTTCCCTTACTATAGTTTTTATCCCAATGAGTTTTTCCTAGTAAGATTTTTAACGAGATAATATAAAAGCACGTCATGAAGATAATCATTATATTATGATCATCATCACAATGGGATTGTTGAAAATCAGATATTGAATGTTGAAAACAAGAGTTGTAAATACTGAAAATTAGTGTGTGATGAAGTATGTAATGATATATTTATTTTTAGATTATTTTCAAATAAATTCTATAAATAAAACTCTTAATTTGTGGAAAAAAAACACAATTAAGTAGACAAAATTTTATAAAACATGTAGTTAATATATTTGGTATTATTGAAATTTTTACTTTTTATCTAAATTTTTACTTTTAACAAATTTTTATATATATAATATAATAAAAATTAAAATGAAAGTGTATTTATAAAACAATGAAATGCTCGCATGATGACTGAAACGGAAGCGGAAGAAGTAGAAATCAATTCAGCGCATTTTCCATTCACTGTTCGTTGTTTGAATCAACCCAGAAACATATAGTGTATGTAAAAAGGGAATTCTGCACAGATCTGTGTTTGCGGGCTCTTGAAAATTTTTATTTTTTGGTTGATTTACACAAAAAGTGGGCAACGAGATAAGGGGAAGAAGATGAATATATTTAGGCTAGCAGGGGACTTGACCCATCTGGCAAGTATCCTTGTTTTGCTTCTCAAGATTAACACTATCAAATCTTGTGCTGGTAATCAAGTTTTTCATCTCTTATTCTGCTTCCTTTGCTACGACAAGTTCCAAAAAAGTTTTGATTTTTATTGATTTAAGACCCTTTATCTTCTAATTTCCGCTACTCTGATGTTGTGATAGTAATGTATCTTGTGTTTGCGTGTGAGATTTGGAATCTTGAATAATGGTGTCCAGGATGGATGCTTTTGATTTTCAATTTGGATAATGTTGGGTATCATAATTATTATGTCAAATGTTTTGCATTGTGCCCATGTGAGGAAATGTTTTTTGGTGGTGCTAGGTGATATTTTGAGGTTGGTCTTTGAGTTCATAGTTTCGTGGTTGTGGGCAATCGTACAGGTCAAATGCGAAATGAGTTTGATATTAATGAGGTTGTGGCAATTGCTAGAGATAAGGATTGGTTTTGATAAGTTCTTTATGATGGTGTAGAATAATGTGTACGAGGGTTAATCGTCAAATGAGTTTTATCCCTTGAATAGATTCATCGTTTACTCTTTTTTTTCCTTGAATAAAATTATAGTTTTCTTGTCTTTCATTTTATTTTGATTACTGTCAGCCCATCATAATATCCCGGTTTTCTGTTCATCTGGGTTGATGTTGTATCCATTTTCATGACACAGGCATTTCTCTGAAGACACAAGAGCTCTATGCTATTGTGTTTGCGACTCGCTACTTGGATCTGTTTACAAAATTTATTTCCATATATAATACACTTATGAAATTAATATTTCTCGGAAGTTCTTTTTCTATTGTCTGGTACATTAGGAAGCACAAGATTGTCCGACGATCCTATGACAAAGACCAGGACACATTTCGCCACTATTTTCTACTGCTGCCATGTTTGGTCTTAGCTTTGATCTTACATGAGAAGTTTACCTTCAGAGAGGTACTCTTAACTTTTTTCTTATGGCTGCTACATATCTTGATTTTATTCAAGTAACGGTCAGAACATTTTTATATACAGGTATTGTGGGCTTTTTCCTTGTTCTTGGAAGCTGTTGCCATTATTCCTCAGCTGGTTTTGCTGCAGAGAACCAGAAATATCGACAACTTGACTGGGCAATATGTTTTTCTTCTCGGGTAATTTTCTTGTTTCGTATTCTAAATCATGTGTTTGAATGTTTGTGCTTTATCCATTTAAATTTTCATTTTTCCATTTTTATTTGTTAATATTTTTGCCGAGTTTATAGTTAGCTTAATGTCAAAGCATCCATTTATGCTTCTTGAAATTCAACATCCCAAACTTAAGTAGTTTAGGAACCATGAAATCAAGTGTAAATAAACAAAACACTCTCATTAGAACTTAGGAGTGTCGGATGTACCCAGGATATCGTTCCATGGATTTTGGAGGGGCAGAGACACGCATAGCCAGAAAATCACATGATCTAAATTACAAAATGTGCTACAGAAATTGAATTTCCATCATTTAGTTTACAAGATGATGCTACATTTTTTAAGTAATCTCTTTTTCAAGTTCAAGTTTTAAGGAATATTGATTTACAAAGCACTCTACCTCCTCGTTCTTGCTAGAAAATAGTGACAATTTCAATAAAATGTCTATGATTTATCAACACTCATCATCAGAAGAATGTTCTCGGAAATATCAGTGGCACTAGTTCATGTCATTGCCAAGGTACCCCGAAAGGTGTTTGGCAGTGGTTCATATTATGAAATAATGTCAGGTAATAGTATCGATTTAAATTTTATTGTAGCAGGAGCCATCGTTGATGTTTCTTGGAATTTTACTTGTCAATAGGCTACTTTTTTAGGAAATTAAGACTGTAGGTAAACGTTCAAAATCTGCTAAAACTCTTCGAATCTTTTTTTTTTTCCGCAGTGCTTACCGGGCTCTATATATTTTGAACTGGATCTATCGCTACTTCACCGAGCCACACTTTATCCACTGGATAAGTATGTCACCCTACTCTATTTAAATCTATATACACACACGCCCGCACTGTGTTTGGATAATGTTTCGTGTCTACATATGTTCGCTTTGTTAAAAATCTTCTACTTGTATACCAAAAAATTAACACCAAATGTCGTTCACTGGTTCTCTTCTGCAGCCTGGATTTCAGGTTTTGTTCAGACTCTGCTGTATGCCGATTTCTTTTACTATTACATCCAAAGGTAAGTATTTTTAGGTCACGGTGTATTTTTTTGCTCACATTTCATTTCCTTACTCGATCTTTGTTCATTTCACCGTTCCAGCTTGAAGAACAATGTAAAACTCCAACTACCCGCTTGAGTACACTATATTGGGGATGGCCTATGATTTTTGAAACGAATGGATGACTGTTACACCTAGTTTACATGTCTGACTTGATTATTACTCTTGGCATTTCAAGAACTTGAAACATGCTTGATAATTTCAGTTATTGGGATGAATTTCCTAGTTTTCGTGATATGAATCCTACGAAAGCAAAATTTTTTCGGTTAATCTTGTAATGTTGTGTGAAGGGATTGGAGTCCTGATTGGCCGATCAGAAAAGTTTTATGGATCTCATGAATCTAATGTTGGAACAAAAGTACACATGTCTGAGGTGACGTTTGGTGGAGACAAGGGAAATGAAGCATCACTCGACAATGCTTTCATTTGTGATCCCCTGAAAATTGCATTTACATCTTCCCTTAAAAGAGTGTGTTGAATCTGGTGGGACTAGGGGGGTAAACCAGAATCTTGGAACCCGTCAACCCCGGCTTGGCCTGTTACCATCGAAGTCTAGTCAGGTTTGAAACTCCGTCGGCATGACCTCCTTAGTGGCTATGTCTAATCCATTGAAGTCCAAGTTTGGTTCGAAACTCTGCTAGCTTCGCCTGTTACCATCTCCTAAGTGGCCAAGTCTAAGGAGCAAGATTTTTACAATAAAGAAATAGGATGCAATCCCCGCTTCTCCCATATTTATTCTCCCCCTCACATTCTCAATGATATTTCACAATAAAGACAATTTGATTACGATCCTAATATATGGATAGAGGCCTTTGCTTTCCCAAGATTATTGTTGGTACAAAAACGAAAACCCTTGTACTACTGTCAGAATAAACTTTTGCAATATAATAAATCACATAAACTACACTGAAAAACATAAACTATGGGAGACAAAAGTTAAAAACATGTTCACAAATATTATCCATACACTTTGCTAGAGAGTGGAGTAAAAACAAGAAACAAAAAAGCGTTGCTAAATTTGCCTAAACAAAATACCAAAAGAGTCTCAGGATAAGAAGCAGCTACAGACTGGCTAATATTTCACTAGAGTGACCAAACCTTCCCTCGTTGTTTGATGAGCTTTTTTGTCCAATCCATCAAGCACCATTTCCATCGATCAGTGCATCGATTTGATCGTTATCATCCAAACCGAGCTGAAACAAAATTTGCGATATTATTGGATAAACAAAAGCCCGATTGAGAAAGTAGTAGAAGAAATTTATCTGTTGCAAAACTTCATATATTTTCATTCAATTGGACTTTGGTTGCCTTTTGGTGGTGGATGCTCGACCGACATGGCATGTAGGGTAATGATTTGAACATAAAGTTCATCCAACATAAGTTTCATGTAACAGAAGAATTCACCTCAAAACCACACGCAAAAGATCACATATATGCAAAGATGATCCATTCGATCACCTGATTCGGAGTTTTATCGATCAAGAAAGCACGATGATTGATCACGAATCGAGTCGAAAGGAAGCTGATTGAAGTAAGCCTACAGTAGTCAAGCAAAAGCTTCTTCATTCTGCTGTTACGGTTGAACATATAGAACCTCTCTATTCCATCCTAGTTCATAGTTAAATCAATGTCAATTAGTACATATTGGCATATAAAACTTATAACTTTTTATATAGCAATTTTTGTGTAAAATGCAATGACATTGGATAAATTTTCTATTTTATTATTTTTGTTTTCTTTGAAAAAATTGGAGGAAAAGTTCTTATTACGATGGCTCGATTTCATAATAATATAATAACATGGTATAGAAAATACGTACGAGTTTCGAAAAATCCTAACAAATCAAATTATTAAGCAATAAAAAACTCATGAGTTGATCGAACCAAGTTTGAAGCTAATGATACTGACCCTAAAAAAGAACAGTGATATGATGAAAGATTTTAAAAAGAATTAATTTATCAAGGAAACGTGATTTCTTCAAGGAAAAGACAAGATTTTCAGCACGCAAAAAAAAAAAAAAAAAAATTAAAAAAAACAAAGATTAAAAGATAAAACAGAATGTGTAATATGTAAACCTTGTTACACTTGATTTTCAAGCGAACATAGCGGAGGTTTGCTTCCTCCGCCATTTCCCAGCTTCCATTTTCTACCATTGTTTTTGCCTCAAAGATAGGGAAAAAAGGATGAAATGCGATAATAATGACAATAATGCTTTTGTGATAATGTGCAGTTGTTCTTTTAGAGAGAGCAGGTTACAGTCACCTGTCAATCATATATGATCCAGCACAGCCTTTGGATCAGTGTGGGTCCTACATGGGGATCCCACTGATCCAAAGGCTGTGCTCCACGGGACATAAGCCATATGATACGATTACGTCATATTCGGATTCTCTGAGCTTTTCATTATTGTTCTTAATTATTAATTTATACGATTGGGGTGTGTTTGGTTGAGTGGATTAAATAAGGATAGATTAATAGTCAAATATTTATCGTTAAAATTTTAAGTTGTTTTAATAATCATTTTTACCCGATTTAAGATCCAATTTTATGGATAACTATTTGATTAATAAAATTGAATCTTAAACCGGGTCAAAATAATTATTAAAACATCTTAAAATTTTAACGATAAATATTTGACTATTGATCTATCCTTATTTAATCTACTCAACATAACATACCCTTGTTGTTTAATAATATATTCTGTATTCACGTATAAATGAAAGTTAAATTTGTTGAAAATAAAATTGTAAATATTGAAAATTACTTTGTGATAATTTATAATGATATAATTATTTTTGAATTTTTTTAAAAAAAATTATAACTAAGTTTTTCAATTGTGAAGAAGATACACAATTGAGTGAATAAAGTGTGTCTATATTTAATATATTTTGTGAATTTGAGATTTTATTTTTTACCGTAAATTTTATACTATATTATTAAATATGAGGACATGATAATAACTACCTAGAGAAGACACCAATTTTTTCCCAATTTTACCCTTATATGATACTAATATTACACTTTTGTTTTTTGATTTTTTCTTTTAAATTTCAACACACATTTTTTTTATTTTTTTATTTTAACCATTCAAATATCAATTTAATTCCTCCATAATTTGTTAAATTTCACTTTAGTCCATCGATAATGATAAAAAAATTGTACACACAGACGTCGTGTGTGCAGAGTAACTAGTATAAAAGGAGTATGTGACACTCATTATAATAATGTGGTATGATTATATTATTACATTGTTTATATATTTTTATTATGTCACTGTTTATTTATTATTATATATATATATATATATTTGAATAATATCGTGTTATTATATAAAAGGAGTCTATGACACCTCATTATAATAACATGATGTTATTATTTCACTGTTTATATATTTTTATTGTGTTATATAATAATTATATATATATATTTGAATAATATCGTGTTATTATATAAAAGGTGTCTATGACACCTCATTATAATAACGTGATGTGATTTTTCACTGTTTATATATTCTTATTGTGTTATATATATTATATATATATATATATATATATATATATATTTGAATAATGTCAGAGTATTATATAAAAGGAATCACTGACAATTCATTATACTAATGTGATGTGATATACATAGTTATTTAAACATGATTAACATTATATACATTATATTATTACCATAAAATTATGAATATACATACATTTATTATTTTGAGATTTTGTAAACGGTCATAAAAGGCTAATTTTTACCTTATAAATATGATTTCACAAACGCATTCAATCACTTCAAACTTACTCTTCCTTTCAAGGTTATTTTGTTTAATTATTTTGGTTATTATACTCACTAATATTTATTTTTAATAATGCTTGTAATTATAATTTATCAGTTACTTTGTATTGTCATATTAATAGATTTAGAACTTAACTAATAAAATGAATTGTTATTTTTTTAATATTACCATGTCAAATTTGGCAAAGCTCAAGTTCTTTGTGCCCGATGGGAAAAATTTATATGCCATGGACTCTCGATGTAGAAATACATCTTGAGTCTAAATGAGACCATTAAAGAAAATGACATCTCATCATCACAAGAAAAAACAAAAGTTCTAATATTTTTGCGTCGACATCTTGATGAAAGATTAAAATGTGAAGATCTCATTGAAAAATATCACATGACTTTATGGAAAGGATTAAAGGAAATATTTGAACATATAAGGGAAGTTATACTTCCGACTGCCCGTGATGAATGTAATACGTTATGATTCCAAGATTTTAAGAAAGTCAGTGATTACAACTCGACAATTTATCAAATAATCTCGCAATCAAAATTTTGTGGACATGATGTTACAAAATCGGTAATGCTTGAAAAAACTGTTTTCACTTTTCACGCATCAAATATAACTCTCCAACAAAAATATATAGTGTGTGAATTTGCTAAATATTCTGAACTTAAAAGAACGAGCTGTTCATGAGAAATCATCAATCTCGACCCACTGGATCAATAGCATTTCAAAAGTAAATGTGTAAAAATGAATTTAAACATGGAAACCAAAATCAAAGTCGAAGACAAGGTTTTGGCCGAGGTCGTGGAAGTGGTCGCGGTCGCGGTCGCGGCTGTGATTTTGAAAAAAATCGAGATAATTACTTCCATAGCTCATATCCAAATGTCGTCATGAACGACCCACTAAAAAAGCATCATGAGAACATGAGTGTTAATGAAAATCACTCAAAACGATTTGAAAGTTCTTGTTTAATATGCGGCACTCCAGGACATTGGTCTCGTATTTGTCAAGTCCCCGAGCACCTTTGTAAGCTCTATAAAGAATTAATTAAGAGAAAAGAAAAAGAGATCAACTTAACTGAATACAGTGACTGTTTGAGAGATTCATCTCATTTTGATGATGCAGATTTTTCTGAATGATTTGTCTGAAAATGATCAATATATTGGTGGAATAGAAATATAAAATATTTTATTTTTCATTTACTCATATGATAATATTTTATTGTATAATTATGATATGTGTTATAATCAATATACTGGTGGAATAGAAATGAAAAATATTTTATTTTTCATGTACTCATATAATAATTTTTTATTTTATAATTATGATATGTTTTATATTTTTTAATAAATTACGTTTGTATTGTCAATAATTTTTTTCATTGCATATTTTTTTGAAGTTCAAATACGAAAAATACTATGAACAAAGCTAAACAAGGAACTAATCCCATTGAAATTTTTATATCTAATAGTGGTATAACGCACACTATTATTCGAGATAAAAGATATTTCTTGGAACTAAACCAAAAAAACAATGATAAATATAATATCAGGTCATGTAAACTTGATTTAAGGTTGTGGTAAAACACATTTTTTGTTATCTAATGATACAAAATTTCTGACAAATGATGCTTTGTATTCACCGCAATCGAAAAGAAATTTGTCGAGTTTTAATGACATATATTCCCATGGATATGATACTTAGACAATAAATGAAGAAAATGAGAATTATATGTCTTACCACATATAAATTGGGAAAAAAATGTAGTTGAAAAACTACTAATGCTCCCTACTGGACTACATTATACACATATAAGTCCAATTGAATCAAACATGGTAGTTGAAAATTCTTCAATATTAATTAATTGGCATGATTGATTAGGACATCCTAATTCAATAATGATGTGAAAAATTATAGAAAACACACATGGTCATCCGCTGAAAAGACCATAAGATTTTTCAAAATAATAAGTTTCATTGTAAAGCACGTTCTTTTGTAAAACTTATTATAAGACCATCACCAGCTAAAATCCAAAATGAATCACCCATGTTTCTTGAACGTATTCAAGGTGATATTTGTGGGCCAATTCATCCACCATGTGGACCATTTAGATTATTTGTGGTATTGATCGATGCCTCCAGCAGATAGTTATATGTATGTTTATTATCAACTCGCAATGTCGCATTCGCAAGATTACTTGCTCACTTGTTCAGGTCTTGGTGTCAAGTCTTGGGATGGTCCATGGTCCGCTGATAGTAGGGCTAGGCATGAATCGAAGGCTTGGTGGCATGCTAGGTCGAGTTTGGCTGAGTTCGATTGATCCCGAGTGCAAGAGATGTAGACATGGATTAGATTGGTTCAATCAGGTACACATGGGTCTGGTCAAGGTCCTAGAAGGGTTAGCCAAGGTCTGGAAACGTCGGTTTCAGGTCTAGGGTCGAAAGTCGAAGGCTAGGTGCACTAGGTTTGAATCTTGAGGAGTGCAGAAAATTCCAGCAGCTGGTCGATGTCTTTTGAGGGTCTTAGGTGGTCTGAAATAAGTGATTTAAGGGCTGGTCATGTGTGATTAAGTCATGGTTTAAGTTTGGAGAAATTTGGTTGAGTTTCGAGTTAATTTGGGTTAAAACCGGGACCACGGTCCAGGTTTTAAAACCAATTATAGAATTTAATGCATGGGCTTGAGTTTACGTCTAACAAATGGTTAAAAGAATGTTTTAAGGTATTTTGATATGTTTGGTTGGCTTTGGGTCGAAATTTTAAGGTCTAGAGGTAAAATAGTCAATTAGGGTTTTTAGGTGCAAAATGGTCCCAAATCGAATTAGCAGTCCTGGAAGAGACATTTAGCGGAAAATGCATGTTTAAAACGTATATGTTAATTATGAATATTAATTTTTATAAAAAAGCTGAAAAATATATTGCATACTTGGTTTTAAGAAAATGAATATATGCATGCATTTTATAAGTGGTGAACACGATGACATGTTTTTGAAGGAGGTGAGTTGTTTGTGACTAATACAAACACGAACACGAACATGTAAGTCCAAGACTCAGTTGATGGGTAAAACTATCTCTGATGTCTCCGCCGCCGTGTACCGCGGTTATACGTAGATGGATCTATCGATTTAGAGCTGATACGAAAGTTACAACTAATGATATGAGTTCAATAGAGAAAAATGAACACGTATATGTTGATAGGTTATGACATGATTTTATATGACTCGACACGTTTTACGCTCATGTTTATGCTTTTAAGATTCATGATACTTATTTTAATTACAGTAGTTTTCACTGTCGCATGATATGAATACGTACTTGTTATATCGGTTCAGGTGTGTTGAGTCTTTAGACTGACTAGGTGTGATTGATGCAGGTGAGCAGTTTGTTGATGAGGAGACTGGAGGTGCCGAGGACTGAGTGGATTGGGACTAGTGGTGCACCGGAAAACGCAAGGACCTTGCATTTTTCCGCATATTATGATTTTGTTGTCATGAGTTTAAACAATATTTTAAATGTTTTTTCATCTTTTATATTTTGATGATTTGGATAGATGTGGAGCTCCTTTTAAACAGTATACTAGGAGATTTGGTTGCAGTTTAAGATTTGTTAACTGCAATTATTTTTTTAGTCGTGGGATGGTAATTTATATTGCTTGTTCCAAAATTTTCATGGATGCACATGTAAGACTGGTTTTAGTCATGTCCTTATTTAAAATTTTTTTCCTAGTAGTATTTTCGGTAGTAGATGTTTCAATTGGTATCAGAGCAAGGTTTCTTGTAGAGATTTGTGCCACCGCTAGCTTCAGAAGCTCAGTCGTCCAGTCTCAAGCTTGTAAGTTTTCATGTTTTAAATGATTTGAAAGTTTAATGCTACCACCTGCATGATTACATGAAATATGTTTTATAGTACATGTTAGCTGTTTATTTGTTTTGGGGATTAAATGTTTGAAAGCCATATTAAATTGCATGATGAGTTACGTTTAGAATTTGGAATGTATAAAAATATTATGCCTCCCAAAAGAGCTCCCAATACAGATTGGCAAAATGATAATCCTGGAGGTGAAAGAGGCTTTCCACCACCATCGCCAGGAGATCCTGCTACCCGAGTTCTAGAGGTTATTGCGCGACTGATGGAGCAGGCTTAGTAGGCTCCGAGACCCCAGGTTGATATTTATTAGCAGTTCAGGCGGCTCAACCCGAAGGAGTTTGGGGGCACTACTGACCTGTTTGTGGTAGAGGGTTGGATTCGGTCACTGGAGCTACACTTCCAGTATTTAGACATGAGAGATGGGGACTGAGTCAGATGTGCTACATATAAGTTGAGAGATGATGCATCTCTATAGTGGGAGGGAGCACCACATGGGGTGGATCTAGTTACTCTCACTTGGAATCAGTTCAAGGACATCTTCTACAACAAATAATTTCTAACTGACGTCATGGGACGCATGACACGAGAGTTCATGAGTCTTCGACATGGGGAGTTGTCTGTTGCTGAGTTTATCAGAAGGTTCGATCGAGGCTATTTGTGAGAACCCGGAATTTCCGAAGAAAATCATGTAAGAAATAAAAACTCGAAACTAAGATTAAACTAAGCTCAAAACTTTCATTCTAACTATGAAACTCAAAAATGAACTTAAATTTTCAGCTAACTTGACTCGGGGAAATAACTCCAAAGCTCGGGGATATCTCCACGGGAAGCTATGCTATAAGAAATCGCATCAATCGAAGAGTCATCAACAGTAGAGTAAAACCCCAGCTCATGAACTCAAGATTTCAGCTCAATGAAGCTCAACCATGTTTGTCCTTAAAGAACCAAAAAAGAAGCTAAAGGAGGAGCTAAAAGATTTGGAAAAACTTATTATGCCAAATATGACCTTTGAGTTAACCAAGAAAGAAGCTAAGGGAAAAACTAAGAGGCTTGGAAATAATTATTGTGCAAGAAATGTCCCTTGAGTTGATACAAATGACCCTTGGTTCTTGAGATGGAGCTTGACCACATTGATGACATGTCTTGGAGCTCAAGTTGGACGTCCAAGGGCAAGGTGAAAAGCCATTTGTTTTCCAAAAAATACTACACTATGGCTGAATGAAAAACACCCCAAAAAGCACCTCAAAAATTCTGCCCTCACTTCCATAAATCCTCCAAAATTCGGCCAAGGCAAGGAAGAAAGTTTCGTGCAGTCGAGTGTTCAGAAATACGTCGAAGTGCTGCCCAATTTTCGGGAGCAAATTCATTCAAGAATCACGTAAATTTTTGGACCACGTCTTCGAATTTCGATAAGTGAGTTTTTGTTACATAATCATTTGTAATTATAAACTTGGATATATATATATATATATATATATATATATATATATATATATATATATATATATATATATATATATACATATCATGAAATGCATGTGTGTGTGTCCATTCCTTTCGAAAAATACACTGTATCTTTTAAAATTCCGATCGATGATATATCCTTCTGGTTTTCGATATTCTTTGATTTCGCTGTGTTCGTTTAAAAATTCTTATAACTTCTGTCCGATAAGTTGAATTATGTGATACACTGTTATGATTAGAATTGAAAATGGGAACAGAATTGTAATTCTGTCTGGCCCCCATCGGTGGATATAAAACTGTGTTCTGGCCTCACCCCTTAGAGGTCTAACATATTGGGGTCAATTTGACCATTAAATGAGGTGAGTAACAGTGTTGTGTTCTGAATTGTTTTTAATTGTTCTGATTCGCTTTTGAACTGCTCTGATTTGTTTGATAACATTTGTCTCATATTTGATTCGGTTCTGTTATGATACGTTAAAAGAAATAAGTTTTGAAAGATTATTAAAAACATGTTTTGAGAAAATTAAGTTCTATATGTATCTTTGTAAATCGATCGACCCCCACTTGCTGAGTGTTTTCCAAAACACCCACCCCTTACAAATTTCAGATAAAAATGAAGAACAACTGAATGAGGAGGAGCAGGAAGCGTTCTAGGGATGGTGATCGAAAGACAAGTTCAAGAATTGAGATTTTTATTCTTTTCTTCTGTTTCGTTTCCGCAAAACTCTGATGTAAATGTTGTTCTATTCTCATTGCAAAGACAATGTTATATTTATGAAGAAGACTGGTTTTGGATTTTTGATACGAGGCTTATTGTTTTCAAGTAATTGTTAACAATGCAGGATGTCACCGATGCCTCGGTCTCGGGGCGTGACACTGTCACTTTGTGCCTCTTATTGCGAGAGATACAGCTGAGAAGCTGAGGCACTTCATGGATGGCCTCAAACCCACCATTAGCCGGGATGTCAAGTTGATGAGGCCAGCTACTTCCGATGCTGCCACTGCTTGTGCTTTTCAGGCAGAGCAGGCCCTGAGGGATATAGATATGGAGATACAGCGGAAGAGGCATCGGGCCCAACAGAGTTCACAGTATCAGAAGAAGGAGTTTACAAGGCCATCCAGGAATCAGGGGCAACAGAAGCCCCAAGGACTGTTCAAGAAACTGGGGCAATAGAGGCCACCGTAGGCTCCAATGGCACCCAAGCCAGACGAGAGACAACCTTGAAAGCAATGCAACCGGTTAAATTTCGGTAAGTGCATGTGGGGGATATTCAAGTGCTTTATCTGCAAGGAGGAGGACCAGAAAGCTGCAGACTACCCGAGAAACAAGGTTCCTTCTACTGGCAGAGCCTATGTCATGTATGTCGAGGAGACGGAGGCAGAGCCAGACTCGACACTGATCACTAGTAACATTCTTGTTTAAAAACCTTTATATTGCTTTGATTGCATGGGATGTTACTTTGATTGTTGGAATTACTTTTTGGATCGAGAACTTAGTATAAAATATGTGGCATGTTCTAATTAGATGGATTTAAGGGTTGAATTGGTTTGATTTAAGAATTTTGAGGAGTAAATTGAAATGACCGAAAACTTCAAGGACTATTTTGCAAATTCGGTAAATACAGGGCCAAATTTGGAATTTTTTTCGAAAATTTTAGGACCATTTGGCAAGAAGAACGAAATTTTTAGGGGCTCAAGTGCTAATTTTCGTAAATTTTGATCGGGAAACGTGCAAATTCGGGAACTTTTAAGGGTTAATTGGAGAATTATCGAGAATTATGGGTTTTATTGATGGAATTTCTTGAATTTATTAGGCTTGAACGGTTTTGATGATATAATTTGTCGCAAGAAGGATAATTATTTCAGGTGTAGCCACTTTAGTACTGCTAGATTCAGGAGCTACAAATTCATTTATATCCAAGACTTTTGTCAAGCGACTGTGGATCATACCAGAACCCATGGATTTGAGTTTTAGAGTTTTGATTCCTTCTGGTGATCAGATGTTTACCTCGAGGATAGTGAAGAACTTGGAGCTTCGATTGTACAAGGATGCTATTCAGGAAGATCTGATTGTGCTACCGATTCCTGAGTTTGACATCATTCTAAGTATAGAGCGACTTTCGACGAATGTAGCTTCGAAAGATTTCTGGCTGAGGTCACTCTATGTGGGATCGCCCAATAGGAAATCCTTTTTTTCGAGGTAGCAAAGAACCAACAAATGCCGAACATCATTTCTTGTATTTGTGCGAGGAAACTTATGCAGAGAGGCTGCCAAGAATTCCTGGTGAGTATTGTGTCAGTGTCTAAGCCAGTCAGTCTGAGATTGGAGGATTTCAAGATCGCAGAGATTTTCCCAGCATCTTTCCTGAGGAAGTTTCTATTGAGATGATGCCGGGTAAAGTGCCGATTTCTATGGCACCCTATCGTCTAGCACCTGCAGAAATGAAAGAATTGAAAGATCATATTCAGGATTTCCTGGACAAGGGTTTCATTCGACCGAGTTTTTCTCCATGGGGTGCGCCGGTATGGTTTGTGAAGAAGAAAGCGACAACATGTGACTATGCATCGATTGCAGAGAACTGAACAGAGTCACAGTCAAGAACATGTACCCTCTTCCCAGGATCGAAGACCTATTTGGTCAGTTTTGGGGAGCATCATTGTTTTCGAAGATATATATTCGACCAGGATATCACCAATTGAAGGTGAGAGATTCTAATGTGCACAAGACGGATTTCAGGACGCGTTATCGGCACTATGAGTTTATGTGATGCCCTTCGGACTGCTTAATGCACCAGCGATCTTCATGGATCTCAGGAATCACATATTTCAACCGTATTTGGATCAGTTCATCATAGTCTTCATAGATGACATTCTGATCTATTCGAAGAGCAGAGAGGAACATCGTCAACACTTGAGGACCGCACTACAGACTTTGAAGTACGGACAGTTATATGCCAAGTTCAGCAAGTGTGAGTTCTAGCTAGACAGAGTGGCGTTCTTTGGCCACATTATTTCCCGAGACGAAGTCGAGGTGGATCCCAGCAAAGTTGAGGTAGTCAGAGATAGGCAAGTGCCTAAGAGTGTGACAGAGATCTGCAGTTTCTTGGGATTAGCTGGGTACTACAGGAAGTTTATTTAGGGATTTTTGTCTATTGCGGTGCCAATGACCACCTTGACGAAGAAGAATGCCAAATTCATTTGGGGATCAGAGTGCCAGGAAAGTTTTGAAAAGCTGAAGCAAACATTGACTTCAGCGCTAGTTCTAGCTATGCCATTAGGGCAAGGCGAGTATGTGATATATATAGATGCTTCGAAGCTAGGTTTGGGCACAGTTCTGATGCAGCATGACAGAGTGATAGCTTATGCTTCCGGACTGCTGAAGGTTCATGAGAAGAATTATCCGACTCATGACCTCGATCTAGCAACAGTAGTATTCGCCTTGAAGATTTGGAGACACCATCTGTATGGGGAGAAGTGCAATATTTTCACAGATCACAAAATTTTGAAGTACTTCTTCACATAGAAAGAGCTGAATATGAGACATAAGAGATGGTTAGAGATGATAGAGGACTACGACTGTGACATTAGCTACCATCTGTGTAAGGCTAATGATGTAGCTGATGCACTAAGTAGGAAGACTGCAGTGATTATTCAGTTTTCTTAACAGAGACCGTTGCAGGCATAGATTCAGAGATTTGGGCTTGCAGTTTATGTCAGGGGCGATGCTCTTAATCTTTCTACCCTAACAGTATAGTTGACACTGAGGGACATGATTCGATCAGGGTTGTAATCTGATGAGCAGTTGCAGAAGTGGAGGCATATTGATGAGTCTAAGGGTCTGAGATTGTATCCCGTTGAGGATGGTATATTCTGATATTGCGACCGACTATGGGTTCCTAGTGGTGATTCACTGAGAAAAGACATTATGAGGGAGGCCCACAGCACCCGGTACTCTATTCCCCCAGGGAGTACGAAGATGTATAAGGATCTATAGTCTTTTTATTGGTGGCCGGGCATGAAGCGAGATATTTTGAGTTTCGAGTTTGAGTGTTTGATGTGTCAGCAAGTTAAGGCAGAGAATCAGAGACCTTTAGGAAAGCTGAGACCGCTCCCTATTCTCGAGTGAAAATGAGAGAACATCATTATGGATTTTATGATAAGACTACCGAGGACCGTTGGAGGGTCTAATTCCATTTGGGTGATAGTTGATCGGATTACCAAATTAGCACATTTTCTACCGATTAGGAAGACTTTCACCATGACCCATTACGCAGAGTTGTACATCAAAGAGATAGTCAAATTGCATGGGATTCTAGTGTCTATAGTTTCAGACAGAGATCCGAGGTTTACATCTGCATTCTGGAAGAGTCTGCATCAGGCATTGGGTACCAAGTTTCTATTCAGTACAGCCTTTCATCCTCAGACTGACGGTCAGTCTGAGAGAGATTCAGATCTTGGAGGACCTACTCAGAGCTTGTGTGATCGACTTCCAAGGCATCTGGGAGCCGAAGTTACCTCTTGGGGAATTCACATAAAACAACGGTTACCAAGCATCTATCGGTGTATGGCTCCATATAAGGCTCTCTATAGGAGAAAGTGTAGGTCGTGGATCTATTGGGATGAGGTAGGGGATAGGATGAAGGCTGCACAGAGCCGACAGAAGAGTTATGTAGATAAGCGGTGCAGAGATCTAGAGTTTGGAGTGGGTGATCACATGTTTGTGAAAAAAAGTCACAACTATGAAGGCAGGATGAGATTTGGTAAGAAGGGAAAACTCGGTCCTAGATTCATAGGACCATTCAAGATCCTCGAGAGAGTTGGGACACTTACATACAAAGTTGTGTTGCCGTCGAATCTGGCGGGAGTTCATAATGTGTTCCACATCTCGGTTTTGCGGAAGTACATGTCGAACCCTTCGCATGTAATGCATTATGTGCCTCTGTAGTTGAAACCGAACTTGTCTTTCGAGGAAAGACCTAACCGGATATTGGACAGACGGGAGAAGAGACTCCTAAACAAGGTGATCCAGATGGTTAAAGTCAAGTGGCTAAATCATTCCGAGGAGGAGGCTACTTGGGAGACTGAGATGGGGATTAGTAGTCGCTATCTAGAACTATTCGATACGTTTTAAATTTCAAGCACGAAATTCAATTTAAGGGGAGGGAAGAGTTGTAAGGTCTAGAAATCCGAACGACGTAATATGACTGCATGGAAATATAGGGTTTTGTTAAAACGAGTATTTAATTATTTTTAATGAATCAAATGCATGATTATGACATCAATATATGTTTTTATTACATGATTCATTAAGATTACATGTTATAGGGGTTTTAGGAGTATTTCACGCTCGGACGAGAAACGGAGACCGGAGGCAGTTAAGGAAAAATATTTTTCTTAAATAATTATTTCTAATTATTAATATATGGTGTAATTAAAATGTAAATTTTGAAAATAGGCTCTTTGTAATATTTTTACACTTTGAGCCGTATTTTAAAGCGATATTCAAATTTTATCGGAATGTAGGATTTTTTGAGTGGTCGGGTATATTTTCAAAACGGACCTAAACAAAATATTTTACGACTGTGTTATTGGGATTAATGCTTAATGGGCATATTTTAATATATATTGGGCCTAGACTCCTACATATCCTTATTAATTTTAATTATAGTCCAATGAAACTTATCTTATATCAAACCCTACCCCAAAAACCCTAATCTCTCCTCAGCACTCACACACTCGGCTGCAGAACACAACTCCAGTAGCTTTCGAAAATTCCCGCAAATTTTGTGCACTTTTCTCAAGAGATTTTCATAGAAACTCAGTCTCGTCTCTCCGGTGATTGTCCCTCACTTCGTGGTTCGATTTTCCTTGGGTGTTTGTATACAAGGCACACCCTATACCTTGTTTTTCTCATCATTAACATCAATTTATGTCTATTTGTGTGTTTATGTATCAAAAGCATCAGACTTACTATGTTATGTGCATGAGGATCAAAATTACATGGAAACACTTCACTTTTCTTCATGTAATTCACGTTTATTTTTCATGGTCAAAGGGGCTTCCGGATATTTGAGGTTTAGGGGGAATTTTACAGCAGGATTCAAAGATGTATAAGGGCTATAATAGATCGGGACCAAGGAAGGATAAGGGCCGATGGTGTTTCTTTGTTATAGGGTTCAGATGGCTATATCGAGTGAAGGGGAAAGGGCAGTCGTGCATGGCTTGTTCCAGGTGCTGGTTTAGGTCACGTTGGGTCCGTGCCAAGGCTTGTGATGGTCCATGATCTACTGGTAGTAGGGCTAGGCTTGAATCGATGGCTTCGTGGCATGCTCGGTCGAGTTTGGGTGAGTTCAAGTGGTCTCGAGCGCAAGAGCTGTAGACGTGGGTTAGATTGGTTCATTCAAGTACATTTGGGTCTGTCCATGGTCCTAGAAGGGTTAGCCAAGGTCTGGAAGCGTCGGTTTTGGGTCTAGGGTCGATTCAAAGGCTAGGTGCAATAGGGTTTTAATCTTGAGAGGGGCAGAAAATTCCAGCAGCTGGTCGAGGGATTTCGATGGTCTTAGGTGGTCTGAAACAAGTGATTTAAGGGTTGGTCATGTGTGATTAATTCATGTTTAAGTTTGGAGAAATTTGGTTGAGTTTCAGGTTAATTCGGGTTATTTTGTTCTTGTAGTCTATCCATAGAACCATGAAGCTTGGCTATGTAACGTTCTTTCTTGCTAGCAAGGACTTCATGTTGATGAAGAGAGCGTTAGCAAGATACTTCTCAGTTTCAATCCTTACTATCAAGTTTTGATTAGGAGAAACTAGTCGTATCATGTGAGATGGGTTACGTAGGGTTATGGCGAGCTAGATCTCTGCTCGATCAATATGATGGGTGAGACATTGTACATCTATTTGAAGCAGCTTCCTAATCTCCAAGAGTTATTGTTTCCCTTGTTTTCCTCTAGAGAGTTGAGCCTTTAGGGTTGAAATCTCTCGTGTTTGGTTTTAAATGGTAAGTTGACGCATGCAAAGGGCGTCTTGAGCACGAATACGAGGGGTGGCCATTTCCAATACACATCGAATGAAAAATGGATCAAAGTTACATTATCAGATGAGAAAGGTATTTGGATTGAACAAAGTGGGATTTTACAAAAATGGAAAGTTTAGAAATTTTTGCATAGATTGAAAGCAGTGATGAGATTGAGTTTCAAGATTCTATGCAAAAATATAAGCCATCCAATTATGTCGATAGCTTGAATTTGAAGATTTAAACAAAAAGAGATGACTTTGCCAAATTTTGTCTATCAAACTCCCAGCCGGATTATGAACCTGGCGGATCTGATACCACTTAAATGTCACGCCCAGAGACCAAAGCGTCGGTGACATCTGGAATTGTTTATCAATTTACATGAAAACAATTAAGCCTCATAGCAAATAGCCAAACACCAGTCTTTTTCATAAATAAATATTGTCTTTACAATGACAACAAAATGAAAATTAAGCGAAATAAATACAAAGTTTTGAGTCTAGATCTTTTGGTGCGATCACCAGCCCCATAACGTCGTCTGCTCCTCCTCGTTTAGTTGTTCTTCATTCTTATTTGGGGAGAGATGTAAGGGGTGAGTGCTTTGGGAAACACTCAACAAGTGAGGGCCGATCGATTACCACAAATACATATAACGATAATTTTAAAACATCTTTTAACAGACTTTCAAAACCTATCATATCAAACATTAACCAAATCAGACTCGAAGGGAGAAACAGAACTTATCAGAACAATTCAGAACAGAACAGATAAGAACAAATAGAAGATGTTATTCATCTCGTCATCCATGGTCAAATTGTCTCCCATATGTTAGTCCTCTAAGCTGTGAGGCCAGAACACAGTTTTTTACCCATTGATGGGGCTAGACAGAACACATTTTATACCCACTGATGGGGGCCAGAACATAGTTTTATACCCACTGATGGGGGCCGATAGAACTTATAATCGTCGTTCCATATCCAAGTCAAATCATAATAGTGTATTACCAAGAATCGGATTTATCAAACAGTTCGTATCAAAATTTCGACCAGACTCAGCAGAATAAAAGATCATCGAAGACAGAAGACACAAAACGTATATCGATCGAGATTTTAAAATATATTTCCACAATGTTCAAAAATGATTTGACACACATACACATATGTCATGATATTCTTACAAAAATTTTAAAATACAAAGAATTACATAACAAAAACCCACTTACATTTGAAGCTGTGGTTCAAAACTTGCTTGATTCTTGAACGAAAACTTGGCCGAATAAGGACAAATCTTGGGCAAGAATTGGATACTATGTTGAGTAGGTTTTGGATAAAATTATTGAGCAGAATAACCCTTTGAATATCCCTTAGTTTCTGCTTGAAACGAACTAGCACAACAGCTCCTTCCTTGCATGAGAGTGACCTAAATTTGGTATTTTTGTGGGAGCTTTTTGTGTGTCATTTCTCAACACATTAAGGGGTATTTATAGGTAAAAAAATAACTCCTCCCCTACCAATACATCAGCCAAAATTGGCCTTCCAAATGCCACAAGTGATGGTCCAAATAGCCTCCAAATGGTCAAAGTTTATCCAAATCCAAGGGTCACTTTGGTGTACTCAAAGGCCACTTCTTACACATTGATTATGTCCCATTTTTAGCTCCTCTCATGGCTGAATTTTTGTCTTATTTAGGACAAGCATCAATGAGCTTACTTGAGCTGAGGGTTTAAGCCCATGAGCTAGGGGTTTCCTCCCCGACAATCAATGAGCTTTCTTGAGTTGAGGGTTTTAGCTTATGAGCTAAGGGTTTCTTCTCGAGATTCAATGAGCTTCCTTGAGCTGAGAGTTTTAGCTTGTTAGCTAAGGTTTCCTCTTCCGAGCGACGTTCTCTCAATTATTTTGGTTTTGCATTGCCTCGGCTTCTTTTTGAGCTACTTTCCGAGCTTTTGAGCTTAAAATTTGCGTATATTGTTGAGTTTCTTTATTTAGAAGTTTAAGATTTAAAAATCTAGATTTAATTTCTTATGTGATTTTCTTAGAAAATCACAATAGGGATGCAAGAGCTGAAAGAAAATTGGGTTTTTAGGAACTAGGGTTTGCATTTTTGGTCCTAGTGTTGCGACTTTGATTGTTGCACTCCCAAGAGCAGGTTGTCCACAAGTAATATAATTCGGTGAGTCCGAATATTGTATCCACAGGGAAGCAAAGGTAATTACAAGTCCACTATAATGTCTTTTTGTTTTTGTTTTGTTTTGTTTCTTTTTAATTTTAATTGTTTAAATATTTAATGGGTAAATTTTAATTGTTCAAATTTTAATTTAAGTAGTTGAGATTAAAGGATCCACTCTTGGTATTTTAATAAAGTTAACATTAACGAACAATATTGAAATCCACTTAATAAAATGGTTCCAATATATTAAATAATCATATTTATATTATGTTATAAATTATTATCTCATAAATATATAATATATACCAAAACTTATAGATGTGGTCAAGTATTTATTGTGCTATATATATATTTGTAAACACTAAATCAAGGTTCCCACTTTAAATGGTTGGTAAAACCAAACTAACATTTAAATGGTACCAAGAAAATATTATTATGATATATTTATATATAGTAAATCAAGGAATCCAAGTTAAATGGTTGGTAATACCAAACTAACATTTAAATGGTTCCAAGAATTTAGTGTAACATATAGCAACAATAAATCAAAACTCCCACTTATAAGTAGGGTATAAAAATACTTAAAGAAATAAATATAACATAAACAATAAATAATGATTAAATAATATAAAACATAGATTCTTACCTTATAATAACCTTATTATCATGCCAAGAGCTTCACCTTATCATCTCAACTTTAGGAAGTTAGCTATTCATTATTCAAAGTGTAAAACTTTGAATATGAAATTAACATGCTAATTATATTTAAATGAAGAAATAAAAGAAAAATATAGAGAGAAATATTATGAACTCAAAGATTTGTTCATAGAATGAGGGATATCACAATACATTACAATACACCCCTATTTATAGCCAAATTTGGGGAGACAACCACAAATAAAATATTATTTTTTACACAAAAGTCTTCATTGGTGTTCCAAGAAATTAATATTATATTACACATCACTTTTGAAGGTCTTCTTCTTCGAATTTGCTTCTTCACATAAAATGAAACATGTGGATAATTGAGTTGTCTAGTTGTGGTATTTTTTTTCAGAATATTTGACCAAGTAATTTGAGAGATATGGTCAAAATACTAGAGCATGGTAAAACTGTCACTCCTTTGGTAACTTTAATTGTTGCTTAATTTGATCCCAATTGTGAAAGGATTTTTATCTCATACTTGCCATCAATATTGTAGATATTAACATCAACTTTCTACAGGTCCAAGAATCATCTTAATCCCATTTGCAATGCCAAGTTTATTCTTCTTTTATCGAACCTGTAAAAATAGTAAAAACTTATAATTACACAACAACTTATATTTTATACAATTTATTATAAAACATATAATATTTAAACATTTAATAAAACAAAAACTATATATTTATATTATAAAACATTTAATTAATGTACAATTTTTATATTTATCACACCTCCCAACCAGCTTATTGCTAGTCCCTAGCAATTTAAGCGTTAATAGCAATACAAAACATATTGATTAATTTAAATAGAAATGTAATCAAAACTATCTAAGTGTTTAAATTAAATTTGAAAACTGTCAAAGTTATTTCAAGATCATCATAATTATAATTTATGAAATAATTTGAGATGATTAATTCAAAGCTTATTTCAGGTAGTTAAGTGTACACGGCCTTCAGAAATTCCTAGTAAGAGTCTCAACTCCATATCCTCACAGGTTAATAAATGTTTCTATTTATGGCAACGATTTCTCTCATGGAGTTGGAATACAGATGAATACTCAGGAAAATGGTTTACAGAATGCAGACAGACAAACGAGCCAAACTAATCAAAAGATAGAAAATCCATTGATTTAAAATCCAGTTGTTCTTATTATATTTTTTTTTCCTGATTTTTTTTTTTTACATCATGGAATCAGACTAAGTTTATGCTTTTTGACCACATATTTATTTAATTTGTACAATGTATTTCTCTCTTTCTTTTTTTTTTTTTTTTTTTATTCTTATGAAAGAAAAATGGGTCGCAGCATATAACTTAAAAATTACATAGATCTTCAACATCTTTCTTTTTGTATTTTTCTCTTTTTTTTTTCTTTTTTTTTTCAGGAAATATCATTTTTTTTTCAAAATAAGAACTCAAGATCTAAACAATAGATAGTCTCTCTCATGATCAATAAAGGCTCGAAAGCTGTTTTCTCAGTCCTCTCCACTCACTCACAAAAAATGTGTGAGTTTAAAATTTTAGGCACTCTTATAAGGTATATCTTGGGCCATATACTTTAATACCTGATTTTATCACAATGGTTAATCACTCAAAAAGATTTCATAAATCATATTTTTATATTGATCAGAATATTAAAATTGACATTTTTTTTTCAAATAAAAATTTAAACATTCTTAAATAGATTAATGCATATTCTAATTTAAATCTTTCAAACATGTAATGTATAACATTTTTGCGAAAATTACTAAGATACAAACAATAAACATGATTTTATTTTAAAATAATATATATTTTTTAATTTTTTAATTTTTTTTTTAAATATTTTTTATATAAGTTTGTTCTCCCCCCAATCAGAATATGACATTGTCCCTAATGTCAAAATAACTAGTAATAAAGAGTGCATAATGAAAGAGATATCACCTGGAATTTTATTGAAGATAACAAACTGAAACAAATGCAAACCAATCCACGACTTTTGAATCAATGATCCAACTTCCTTTTCTTACTGCTTGATTGCGACCAATTGATCTTTGTTATCATCGGATCTGGCTTATGAACAAAAGCTTCCAAATCATCAATTAATTGATCGGCAGTCGAAGCACAGATGAGCATCCGTCGTGAATTTTCTGAAATGAAATTCTGTTCCACAGCTTTGTCAAGAAATGTCAACAAACTGTCATAATAATTATTGATATTCAACAAGCCCACATGTTTATTATGGATATTAAGTTGTGCCCAAGAAACAGTGTGAAAAATTTCTTCTAATGGACCAAAACCACCTGGTAGTGCGATAAAAGCATCAGAATTTTCAATCATTTGAGTGATTCTTTCATACATAGAAGAAACTTTTAATTCCTCCCCAATCGTAACACCTGTAATATTTCCTTCAGCTAAAGCTATAGGAATAATACCCAAAACCTGACTACCTCCAAGATGAGCAGATGTTGAAACAGATCCCATTAACCCAATATTACCTCCCCCATATACCAAGTGAATTTTTCTCTCAGCCAATATCTTTCCAAGATTATTCGCTGCTTCTACAAACACTTCATTTTTTCCAGGACTCGACCCACAAAATACACAAATATTTTTCAATGTTTGTGCAGAGGATCCAGCCATGTTTTTACTTTCTTTTTTTTTCTGCGAAAATAGAGAGAAAGATGAGAGATTTTATAGGGGTAATATGTTATCATGACAAAACTATGGGTCACAGCTGTAAACAGAATAAATAGTAAAAACAATAATGACACACATGCATATAAACAGTAGTGTGATTGTGGCTCACAATTTTCCTCTGGTTTTACGTCCAGAAACGGCTTCAACGCCTTCTATGAGTCGAGGATATGCTTCTCATCCAATTTTCTTATAAATTGGCAAACAGGGTTTTTTTTAGTCAGATTCCCAAGACTATGACGCTTATCTTGAAATTGTTTCCATAAACGGAGAAGTTCAATATGCACATGTCCACTAGAATGCGTCTCAAGAGTCAATAAGATGTTATCCAAAGACTCCTTACTCAGCCCATTTTTAATGAAACTAATTTTATCTTCTCTGTTATCGGAAACACATCCCAAAGATCTGCATCGTTTGTCACAAGTCCATCTTGCACACTTATGACAAACCCCTAAACTTTTTGCCCTTCGTTTTTTCGCATAAGTGCTTTTTCCTAATCCAGGCAAATACCGAATGAGCAATGATTGTGGAACTTCTCCTCCTAATCGGACCTTAGCTTCAATTACAAGACGAATATCTTCTGGAATTCCTTTTTGCATTAGCAATCTCAATCTTTCACACCTTCCTGCATAAATTTTTCTTAGAACATTTTCAGAAACAGAGGGAAAATATTTACAAATTTTTGAGAGAATTTCATCCATTTTGAAAAGAAAAGAAATGATTTTTTTTATTTTTGTATCAGCAATTGTGGGAAACTGATTTAACCGACTATGAGAGTCACGGAGTACCGTTATCCGCCATTTAACCGGGAAAATAAAAAGATTAAGGAAACCTGAAATAAAAACAAACAAAATTAAATGCAACATAAAAATTTAAGGATCAGAAAGGGAAATAAACTCTTCTTGAAAGATTTCATTTTCCAAAAATAGTTTAAGCCTTTGTCCATTCACTTTAAAAACATCACCATTTTTAGGATTTTCAATATCCACAGCTCCATAAGGATACACATGCTTTACAACATATGGGCCTGTCCATCTTGATCGTAATTTTCCTGGGAATATGTGAAGTCGAGAATTATAAAGCAAAACTTTTTTACCAATCTCAAAAGATTTTCTAAGAATTTTTTTATCATGAAATGATTTGATTTTTGCTTTATAAATCCTTGAATTCTCATACGCATCATTTCTGAGTTCATCAAGTTCATTAAGTTGCAATTTACGCAATTTGTTGGCATCATCCATGCTTGAATTTAAAGTTTTGATCGCCCAATAAGCTTTATGTTCCAATTCTACAGGCAAATGACAATGTTTTCCATAAACCAACCTATAGGGAGACATATTCAATGATGTTTTAAAAGCTGTTCGATATGCCCAAAGTGCATCATTAAGTCGCAGAGACCAATCTTTTCTATTTGAGTTAACAGTTTTTTCCAAAATTTGCTTTATCTCCCTATTAGCTAATTCAACTTGTCCATTTGTTTGAGGATGATAAGGAGTAGTTACTTTGTGAGTAATACCATATTTTTTCATTAATGAAGCAAATTGTTTATTAACAAAGTGAGTTCCCCCATCACTTATCATAGCTCGAGGAATTCCGAATCTACTAAAAATATTTTCTTTCAAAAATTTGATGACGATTTTATGATCATTTGTTCGACATGGAATTGCCTCTATCCATTTGGAAACATAATCAACTGCAACTAAAATATACAAGTATCCAAACGACGATGGAAAAGGTCCCATAAAATCAATTCCCCAACAGTCAAAGATTTCAATTTCAATGATAGGATTCAAAGGCATCATGTTTCTTTTTGAAATTGCACCCAATTTTTGACAATTTTCACAGATCTTGCAGATTTCGTGGGTGTCTTTAAACAAAGTGGGCCAATAAAATCCACACTGCAAAATTTTTGCAGCCGTTTTCTTTGAAGAAAAATGTCCTCCGCATGCTTCTGAATGACAAAATTTAATGACACTACTTACCTCAGTGTCGGGTATGCAACGTCGAAAAATTTGATCTGGACAGTACTTGAACAGATACGGATCATCCCAATAAAAGTTTTTTACCTCATTCAAAAATTTTCTCTTATCTTGGGAACTCCATTGCGGTGGCATTTTTCCTGTCACAAGAAAATTTACTATATTAGCAAACCAAGGTGTAGTAGTAACTGAAAATAGATGTTCATCAGGAAAATTATCATTAATTGGTGTCATTTCACAAGATGATCCTGTTACTAGTCTCGATAAATGATCGGCTACGACATTCTCGGTTCCTTTTTTATCTTTGATCACAATGTCAAATTCTTGGAGCAACAAAATCCATCGTATCAGTCGTGGCTTTGCATCCTGTTTCGTCAACAAATATCTAATAGCAGAATGATCAGTAAACACAAAAGTCGTTGATCCAATCAAATAAGAACGAAATTTATCTAATGCAAATATTACAGCAAGTAGTTCTTTTTCAGTTGTGGAGTAATTCATTTGAGCATTGTTTAAAGTTCTACTTGCATAATATATCACATAAGGCTTACCGTTTCTTCTTTGACCCAGTACTGCACCGACTGCATAATCACTCGCATCGCACATGATTTCAAATGGTAAAGACCAGTCAGGAGGTTGCATGATAGGAGCTGATGTTAAATGTCGAATGATTTTATCAAAAGCATTTTGACATTCTTGAGTCCACTCAAATGCAGTGTCTTTTGTTAAGAGGTTACAAATGGGTTTAGAGATTAAACTAAAGTCCTTTATAAACCTCCTATAAAATCCAGCATGTCCCAAAAATGATCGAATTTCTTTAATGGTTTTTGGAGGGGGTAAATTGGCAATGACATCAACTTTTGCTTTATCAACTTCAATTCCATGAGATGACACGACATGTCCCAAAACAATTCCAGAAGTAATCATGTAATGACATTTTTCCCAATTTAAAATAAGACCTTTTTCCTCGCATCTTTTTAAAACTTTTTCCAAATTTCAAGACAATTATCAAATGTATTCCCAAAGACAGTTAAATCATCCATGAAAATTTCCAAACAATTTTCAACCATGTCGCAAAAAATGCTTAGCATACATCTTTGAAATGTTGCTGGGGCATTGCATAATCCAAATGGCATCCTTCTAAATGCAAATGTTCCAAAAGGACATGTGAATGTAGTTTTATCTTGATCTTCGAGTGCAATGGGAATTTGATAATAGCCTGAATATCCGTCAAGAAAACAGTAGTAGGGATGACCAGCTACTCTTTCTAAAATTTGATCCAAAAATGGTAATGGAAAATGATCTTTTCTAGTGGCATCATTTAATTTTCTATAGTCAATACACATCCGCCAACTAGATGGGACTCTACTTGTTAACAATTCACCTTTTTCATTTTTTATCACTGTGATGCCAGATTTTTTTGGAACTACTTGTGTTGGACTTACCGACTTACTATCAGAAATAGGGTAGATAATCCCAACATCAAGTAGTTTGAGAACCTCAGTTTTCACAACATCTTTCATGTGTGGATTTAATCTCCTTTGTGGTTGTTGAGATGTTTTAGCATTTTCTTCTAAATGAATTTTGTGTGTGCAAATTAGTGGATTAATGCCCTTGAGATCTTTCAGTGTCCAACCAATTGCATTTTTATGTCTTTTAAGCATATCAACTAATTTACCTTCTTGATCACTTTCTAGTTTGGAAGAAATTACCACTGGATATGTTTCATCTTCTCCAAGAAATGCATACTTCAATTCTTCTGGCAAGGGTTTTAACTCCAATATGGGTGGTTCGTCTTTGTTCTCATATTTCGCCTCAAATTCTTTCTCTGATCCTGGTAACGAGTGATACCTGATAAAATCATCAAGATCAATTTCAATATTTTCTTTAACAGTTTCAATTGAACAAATATCTAATTGATCACGATTACTCCCTTCTTGAATGTTTTCTTCCACAAGAGTTTCAATAAGATTTTCATCTTCACTTTCATCTCCTTTGTCATGTGGTTGCTTACAAAGATTAAAAACATTGAGCTCCAAGGTCATGTTACCAAATGACAACTTCATTATTCCATTCCTGCAATTTATAAGAGCATTAGAAGTTGCTAAAAATGGACGACCCAAAATTACAGGAATTGCATTACAAGCTTCGATAGGTTGTGTATCTAAAACTATGAAATCGACAGGATATACAAAGTTATCAACTTGGACCAACACGCCTTCTACCATACCTCTTGGCACTTTAACAGATCTATCAGCAAGTAAAAGTGTTACCGAAGTAGGTTTTAACTCGCCTAGATTGAGTTCTTGATAAACTGAATATGGAAGTAAATTAACACTAGCTCCAAGATCAAGCAAGGCTTTTTTAATCTTTCGTTCTCCAATAATACAAGAAATAGTAGGACAACCAGGGTCTTTGTATTTCAAAGCATTATTATTTTGAATGATTGCACTTACTTGTTCGGCTAAAAATGCTTTCTTTTTCACATTCAATTTTCTTTTCATAGTGCACAAGTCTTTCAAAAATTTAGCATATGATGGTACCTGTTTTATTGCATCTAATAAAGGAATATTAACTTTTACTTGTTTAAAAATATCATATATATCAGAATTCAAATTTGATTTTTTGTATTTTTCAATGCATGAGGGAATGGTGGTGACACTGTCTGTTGAACCTCCTCTTCGCAAGTTATGGGTTCCACTTCCTTACCCTTTGGAGTTGATTTATCATCATCTTCACAAGGTTCAAGAATGGATTTTTCCACAACCTTACCACTTCGAAGGGTAATAACAGATTTTACCTGATCCATCGGTTGAGTTGCAGAAGTTCCAGTTTGTGTATGATGATCCTTGGGATTAGGCAAAGGTTGTGAAGGAAATTTACCTTTTTCATGAACATTAAGTGCAGATGCAAATTTAGCAAGAGTATCTTTCAAATCTGTCATGGTTTGAGCAGTTTGAGTATTGATAGACTCTTGCTTTGCAATGAAAGAATTCAATGTATCTTCCAAATTTCTTTTCGGCGGAGGAACATAAGGTGCATAATTTTGAAAATTTTGTTGATTTTGAAAATGTGGTTGTGAAAACTGTGCAGCATTATCATTCCTCCAACTAAAATTTGGATGATTTCGCCAACCTGGATTGTAATTTTGAGAAAATGGTTCAAAATTTGGCCTTTTGAAACTGTTCAAAACATTGGCTTGTTCATGGAGACATTCTTTAAAAGAGGGTAAAGTGGGACAATCTTTTGTAAAATGATCACTTTTGTCACAGATGTGACACACAATTTCTTGAACAGATTTTAATTGACCATTCTTTTTCAATTCAAGTGCCTCAACTTTTCTTGCCAAAGAGGTAAATCTAGCTTGAAGATCATGTTCATCTTTGAGAGTGTACATACCTCCACCAGATGTAGGAGATTGAATCTTGTTTGATGGTTCGATAGTACCTATAGTGTCCCAATTTTGAGCATTTTCAGCTAATGAATCGAGATACTCAATTGCCTCATTTGGATCTTTATCTTCAAATGTTCCATTACACATAAATTCAACCATTTGCCTATCTTTAGGTGTTAAGCCTTCATAAAATTGAGAAACAACTCTCCAAATTTCAAAACCATGATGTGGACAAAGAATAAGCAATTCTTTGTATCTATCCCAACACTGATAAAAAGTTTCTCCTTGTTTTTGAGTGAAAGTGATGATTTGCCTTTTGAAAGAATTTGTTCTATGAGATGGAAAAAACTTTTTCAAAAATTGTTGTTGCAATTCATCCCAAGTTCGAATGGATCCCGATCTAAGATTTTGTAGCCAAGTTTTAGCTTTATCTTTTAAAGAAAAAGGAAAAAGCTTAAGTCGAATGGTGTTCATGCTACAATTTAGATCATTATATGTGTTGCACACTTCTTCAAACTCTCGTAAATGCATGTATGGATTTTCAGAATCTAAGCCATGAAAGTTGGGTAAAAGTTGGATAATACCAGGCTTAAAATTGAAATGAGATGCATCAGGGGGAAAAACTAGACATGAAGGTGCACTAGTACGTGTAGGATTCATGTGATCTCTAAGAGTTCTTCGTCTATCATGATCATGTTGAGATTGAATTTCATCTTCATTTTCTTGGATGGGTTCTTCCGCCATGTTTTGTAAAAATAAAGGGTTATTTCGAATGAGTCGACCACTAAGTGTACGTGACCAAATGCTCATGCAAATACAAATGCAAAAGAATAAAAACACACAAAAGCAATAAATATTCAAATAAATAAAAATAAACTATAAACAAAATTAAATAGACTTGAAATTAAATTATACTTCCCCGGCAACGGCGCCAAAAACTTGTTGCGACTTTGATTGTTGCACTCCCAAGAGCAAGTTGTCCACAAGTAATATAATTCGGTGAGTCCGAATATCGTATCCACAGGGAAGCAAAGGTAATTACAAGTCCACTATAATGTCTTTTTGTTTTTGTTTTTGTTTTTGTTTCTTTTTAATTTTAATTGTTTGAATATTTAATGGGTAAATTTTAATTGTTCAAATTTTAATTTAAATAGTTGAGATTAAAGGATCCACTCTTGGTATTTTAATAAAGTTAACATTAACGAACAATATTGAAATCCACTTAATAAAATGGTTCCAATATATTAAATAATCATATTTATATTATGTTATAAATTATTATCTCATAAATATATAATATATACCAAAACTTATAGATGTGGTCAAGTATTTATTGTGCTATATATATATTTGTAAACACTAAATCAAGGTTCCCACTTTAAATGGTTGGTAAAACCAAACTAACATTTAAATGGTACCAAGAAAATATTATTATGATATATTTATATATAGTAAATCAAGTAATCCAAGTTAAATGGTTGGTAATACCAAACTAACATTTAAATGGTTCCAAGAATTTAGTGTAACATATAGCAACAATAAATCAAAACTCCCACTTATAAGTAGGGTATAAAAATACTTAAAGAAATAAATATAATATAAACAATAAATAATGATTAAATAATATAAAACATAGATTCTTACCTTATAATAACCTTATTATCATGCCAAGAGCTTCACCTTATCATCTCAACTTTAGGAAGTTAGCTATTCATTATTCAAAGTGTAAAACTTTGAATATGAAATTAACATGCTAATTATATTTAAATGAAGAAATAAAAGAAAAATATAGAGAGAAATATTATGAACTCAAAGATTTGTTCATAGAATGAGGGATATCACAATACATTACAATACACCCCTATTCATAGCCAAATTTGGGGAGACAACCACAAATAAAATATTATTTTTTACACAAAAGTCTTCATTGGTGTTCCAAGAAATTAATATTATATTACACATCACTTTTGAAGGTCTTCTTCTTCGAATTTGCTTCTTCACATAAAATGAAACATGTGGATAATTGAGTTGTCTAGTTGTGGTATTTTTTTCAGAATATTTGACCAAGTAATTTGAGAGATATGGTCAAAATACTAGAGCATGGTAAAACTGCCACTCCTTTGGTAACTTTAATTGTTGCTTAATTTGATCCCAATTGTGAAAGGATTTTTATCTCATGCTTGCCATCAATATTGTAGATATTAACATCAACTTTCTACAGGTCCAAGAATCATCTTAATCCCATTTGCAATGCCAAGTTTATTCTTCTTTTATCGAACCTGTAAAAATAGTAAAAACTTATAATTACACAACAACTTATATTTTATACAATTTATTATAAAACATATAATATTTAAACATTTAATAAAACAAAAACTATATATTTATATTATAAAACATTTAATTAATGTACAATTTTTATATTTATCACCTAGGAAGAAGCAGGATGTTAGCTTCTGTAGGGACATGTTCATGAGTCTTAATAGGGCCTAGTAATTGTCCTAGATGGGCTGTGCAAGGGCTAGAAAGGGAGGATAAAGGTTTCACGTCGCTTTGGGTCGCCTAAGGCTTGTAGGGGCGCGAATTTAAGGTTGGAAGTGATCGGGCTGTAGAGGCTGGTCCAGTAGAGTTCTAAGAGTCCACGCAAGGTCCTAGGATTGGTACATATGGTCTGGACATGATGGTTAAGGTCTAGGCTTGATGGATTGAAAGTTGGCTTGGGCTAGGGTTTGATCAAATGTGCAGAAAATTCTGTAGGCGTTCTAAGCTATTCCGAAGGTCTTAAATGGTTTGATTTGGTTGCATAAGGTATAGTTAGGTGTTAATAATATATGATTCAAGTTTGTTAAATTTTGTTCAGTTTTGAGTTGATCCGAGTTTAAATTGGGGAGTACGGTTAAGTTTTAAAACAGATTAAGAAATTAGTTGAGGAGCTTAATTTTATGTCTAAGAAATGTTTATGGGTGTATTTTTAGGTGTCATGTTATTTTTAAGGATGAAAAGTTTATGTTTAAAATTTGGGAAGAAAATATTAAGTTTTGAATTTATTCGGGTTAAAAACGCTTTATGATTTAGTCATTAAGTTATTAAATCTAAAGGCTCGGGTTTATGTCTAAGAAAAATATTAGAAGTCAAATTTAAGCTTATATGATATTATATGATAGGCTCGAGTCAATAAAGGTAAGAGAAAGTCAAAATCGGGAATTTTGGAGTCCATGAGTAAAATGACCATTTGGCATCCCGGGTAGTACGAAAGGCATGGCAGCGCCCCAAAGAATTATAACACATGCTAAATGATATTTTAAAACGTTTATGATGAAAATATGGGATTTTATTATTTATGATAAAGCTGTGCAATTTTTACTTTGAAAATAATATTTTTCGAATGTGGAAATGACACAATATTTTATGATTAAAAAGAAAAGAAAAAAATATTTTGAAGGATATTAATTGACTGTGACAAAAAAGATATGATATATGATTTTTGGGAATATCGTGAGGGAGAAAGTCCTAGAGGGAGCCCGTTTACGGGAGAAGGCCCAGAGGGGAGCCCAATGATCGTATTTCCATTTACGTCGGTGCCTAGTGCCCGTCCCCTTGCGTAATGGTGAGCTAAGAATGATCAGTCAACCAGAGGATATAGCTAGTGACTTTCAAGTATCAAACTTCACCTAAAATTATATGATGATGGAAAGCTTTACGATTAAATAGTTTATGATTTATTTATGATTACAAGCTCATTTTAAATAAAAATATGATTTTAATGCTTGTGCATGTATATGTATTATTGTTATATATGTTTAGAATGTGCTGAGTCATTAGACTTACTAGATTTGAATACTGCAGAAGAGGATGAGATTGAGGGAAGCGCTGACGCTTGAGTGGATCGAGTCCGACAATACACTCCCGAGGGACATTTATTTTCCGCTCATATTAGTATTTAAAGTTTTATGAAAAGATTTTGAGGATTTTTTATTTAGAGATCTATTATTTATTTTAAGTTCAATTTCGGATTATTTTTAAATGGTGCAAAATATTTATATTTTAAATGTTTAGTATTTCAGCCGAATGAATAAGAAAAGAAATAATACTTTTAAGAAAAAGAATAGTGGACGTTTCAGTTGATATCAGAGCAAAGGATCCCGAAAGGGTTACTGCCAATCCGAGAAGCTCAACAAATCACGCCTTAAGTATGTGAGTTTTACGTCTTTAAGATTTATATGTTGAGCTTTAAATGCTTATATGATACATGAATTAAGAAGCTAGACGTAGTTTTAAATTTAAATGCATGTTGGTTACGTGATTTGGACGGTGCTCATAGTTATGCCCCCGAGACATGAAGAGAATTTGGTTTTACGTATCTCGAGTTTTGCACTACCTATGATTAAGCTGAGACGAATTGAACTTGGTGATTTAGAACTGCATGTTTCGCAATTTATACTGAAGGGGATTTCGAACTTGATAGTTATGGGTTGACTTTTTTTAGGAATTGTGAACTTAGGGACTTGATTATAATAATTTGAGGGACTTAATTGCAAGTTTTTGGAAATACTGAGGGTGATTTTGTAATAATTCAAAAATCTAGAGGGTTTAGTGTATGAATCCGATAACTTGGAGGGCAAAAATGCGAAAATTTTGGGGCTAAATTGGAGAATTCAAGAATTTTTGGGTCTTAATTGAAATTTTAGGAGAACTATTAGGTCATTTTAGCAATTTTTAAAATCTATGAGAGTTGTTTTGCATCAAATTCGATAGTTTGAGGAACTAGGAATGCGATAATTAGGCAAAATCGAATAATCCGAGAGTTTTGGGAGTTAGGTTGCAATTTACTGAAAAATAAAAAAGATCTATTTGAATGTAGTCAGCAAGTAAATTACCAATTAAGGGATACACAAGGAATTATGATTGAGAAAATTAGATAGATATGTAAGTATGATGATGTCCTAGGAGGAACAAGAAATATGGGTATTAACAATTTTGATGAGAAAGTAAGATTCGTCAAATTAATAATTTTTGGGTGTCATAGTGGATTATAGAGAATTACTATTGTATTATAGATGTTAGAAGTTTATGACATGAAAATCAAAGGATATAAATATTAGAAATAAGATTTAATCAACAATATTATTATTTTTGGTTTTATCGTAAGATAAAAATAGCTTTGAGTTCAACGATTGCTATTGTATCAGGAGGTTTGAGAGTTTTGCGCTGTAGATTCCAAAATTTAAGTAAGATAATTGAGGGCAAAAAAGGACTTAAGGAGAAAAAAAATCAGTAAACGGACTTCATGTATATAGAGATATTAGGCAAAACTGTGGAAGTAATGTTATGAAGGAGTCGAGGAATATAAACTAAGAATATAGGAGTTCGTATATTTTTTGTAAGGTTCAGTCATAGGATTTGAGGAAAAATATTATTAAGGAAATATATGAAGTAATTGCGAAATGTGGGAACTAAGCTAAAAAAATAAAAATTCTTTTTTTAGTTGACACTGCAATTGCTATGACTTATAAGGTCCAGAAACCTCTATCTTTGAACTTTGTCACTAAACCTTATAAGGATGAATTCGTTTGGGGAAATGTTTAAAGTTATTACGAAAAAAATTGTAGTGTCATGAAATAGTTATTTCTTTTGAGATTATGAAATTAGGAATCTAAATTTTAAATAGTGATTAAGGGTATAGTTGTTATAACGCCCCGAAAATTTAAAGGTCCAAGCAAACCACATGCATGTAATTATTAAAATCTTATGTATTTTAATTAAATGTTTTAATTGCATGAAGTAATTATGTTGTACATATTTACATGTTTAAAATATATTTTATACATTGTTGCATAAAAATGTATTTTTAAAGGTGATTCGAGTTGTGATCGATGAACGGAGATCGATGGCTGAAAAACGTAAAATGTTTTTATTAAATAATTGTTTTTAATGATTTAAAATATGATTGTGAGTTTTTCTTATTTTTAAAAATAAGGGGTTTTGAGGTGATTTTTTACGCCGGGACGTTATTTTATCGGTGTTGGTTTTTCAACAAAAATACGAACTTTTTGGCAACCCGGCTATTTAATTCACAAACTATTTTACCAAAACTATTTCAGTATTCTAATTAAATCCTAATCAAGACTAATGAGCCTAAATTGTTGGCTTAGTAGGCCTAAAGCCTTGTTGGTATTTAATTAGTATATATATATGATAAAGTCTCCTAAAACCCTAAAATTCTACACAAGACACACAACCACTTTCTGAAAACTCCACCTAGACTACATGGCACACACATGATTAGTAATTGAAGAAATTTTCGAGTATTCTCCAAGTAAGATTCAAGTCAAGGTTTTTGCTCCGTTCTTCGACGTGGTCAACGAATAATCGTGCGTTAATTATGCAA
Source organism: Primulina eburnea (assembly GCF_022965805.1). NCBI lineage: Eukaryota > Viridiplantae > Streptophyta > Magnoliopsida > Lamiales > Gesneriaceae > Primulina > Primulina eburnea. Next base: position 21,481,342 of record NC_133105.1, read on the forward strand.
AGGCACGCCTATTCTTTCCTTCAAACCATCATCACATCATAGTATTGTTTTCATGAAAGAAAAGTTTACAAAACAAATAACACTTTCTGTATTTTCGTTTTTGCAGGTATCATGAAATTTTCAAGTATGAATTTCAATCCAAATTGTGTTGTTATTTGTGTTAAAGGGGCTGCCATGATCAGGACATGTTTAGACATTGTTTTACATGAGGTTAGGGTCCTAAGATAAGCCACAAACATGCACAAACCGAACACACACAAAGCTGAAGCAGGTTGCTGTCATGGGCAAGCATGGGGTTCATTTGTTTTCGTTACAGGGGCTAGGGCTTGGTTGGCTCGTTCCAGGAGCTAGCCAAGGTTGTGAGTGAGTCAGGGAGGGAGTCCTAGCCATGCTAGGACTCGCGCTCAAGGGCTGGGAAGGAGTCCTACCAAGCTAGGACTCCCACCCGAGGATCAAGGGAAAAGCGTGCAGGGTTCTGGTCTTGTGCAGGCTTATGGGTGCGGTCCAGGGGGCCTGGGCTGGGTTAGGGCGAGTCCTTAGGGTTCTTAGGGGATGCACAACAACTTGGTTTGGTGGCTAGGTTCGTTGATAGGGGCAGGGAGGCTTGATCAAGAGTCCTTGTCCAACAAGGATTCTCGGCCATCTCATGGTAGAGGAATAGGTGGTTTGTTTTGTGGTTTGAGGCGTTTTCCTTGGGATCTTTGGGTCCACTAGGTTACTTTAGTATGTTGGTCAAGTTTTGAATCGATATGGTTCGGGGTTAACTCGTGAAAATCGAAAGTTGGCTCGGGGTCGAAGATTTTGTGTCAATTTAGGGTTTTTAACTCATTAAAATTGAATAATGGTTCACGGGGGTCGTGTCGTGGTTCATAAGGGCTAAAATAATATAAAAAGACTAAATTTAGAATTTAGGAATTTTATATTAAAGTTTTGTGTTTTTCGGAATTAAAACGCTTTCATAAACGTCCAATTACAAATTTATTAAAAAGTCTCATTTTTAAGCTAAATAAAATTATGAGAATTTTAATTTAGGCTTAAATAATTATTTTGGACGTGTTAGAGTCAATAAAATCAAGAAAACGCAAAACGTCTCGTCCAGGGCTAAAACGATCTTTTTACACCGAAAAATTAGTAAACGTCAGGGCAGTATCCTGAATGCTGTTTTATATGCTAGTATGAATATTTTCAAGGATTATGGATGTTTATATGTTAATATGTCAATTTTAAATTTTTATGGATTTTTAAGACGTTAATATGTTTAATTTTATGATTTAATATGCTAAAACGTTATTTTAAATGTCTATGATTTAAATATGGGCATTTAAAAGACATGTTGCATGCTTGGTTTCAAAACAAAAATGATATTATATGCATGTTTTTATTAAGTGATGATAACATGTTGAAGGACGTGAAGGTATTGTGACTAACACGATGATATGTTGGAGATATCGGGAGGGTTATGGTCTCAGTGGGAGCCCGACGATCGTAATTCCTTTGATACGGATATTTATATGTATATGATGATATGTTAATACGTAAGACCAGGGCCCAGTTGACCGGTGAGAGTGTTGCTGGTGTCCCCCGCTGCCCAGTAATATGGTTACACGTAGATGGATCCATCGCCCAACACGTTTATGAAAGTCACAATCAACGATCTGAATTCAAAAATCATGAACACGAACATGAATATGAACATGAATAAGGATAAGAATATGGATATGAATATGATTATGTTATGTTATGTGATATGTTTATGTTTTGAAAATGTTTAAGTTTAAAGTTTATGCTTTATTAAGAAAATGATATTTTAAGTACAAGTATTTTTCACTGTTATATGTTAACTGTGTTACGTACTACTCGTTATCAAAGATAGGACATGTTGAGTCTTTAGACTCCCTAGGTGTGTTGATGCAAGTGATATAAATAACTATGATATTGGAGGTCCTGACGAGTGACTTGCTAGACTATCGGTGCACATAACCTGAGGACCATCGCTTCTATTTCCGCATTTAAAGTTTATGCTTTTAAGTTAAAGATTTGTACGACATTTTATTTCATGCTTTTTGAGAGATTTTGAGAGGTTTAGTATGGGCTATACTTTTCAAGTATTTATTACTTTTTAGGTTGGTAAAACGATTTACGATTTCATGTTTGACTTTTCCCTTTGGATTTTCAAGTACTAGTTGGATGTTTTATTTTAAAAATGGTGACAAGATATTTTAAAGTATTTATATATAAGTATATTTTTAATTATGAAGATTAAGGAGAAAAAAAAATTTCTAGTACTTTTAATGTTTACGTCACATGTTTAACAGCTTCATGATAAAATATGATTTATATGTTTTGGAATTTTATACGTGATACGATATGAAATAAGAAATTATTTTATTTCAACGCATGTTGGCTTTGTGGTGGAAATGGATTATGTTGATTTTTGGGTTTTAGTATTGATGTTATACTTTTTGGGTCATAAGTTAATCATGAATATTATGAATGCTTTTGGGATACATAGATTTTCTAAGAATATATTTATGATTTATGGTTACTAGTTGAATTAATTTTTGGGAATTACTCATAAGTAATAATGATTCGAGGATTTGTAACGACTTTGGGAGTATAGAAATGTATAAATTGGGATTTTAAGTTTTGATGATAGTTAAGATTGGTTATAAGAACTGATTTTTGGGTGAATAAGTTTAAATTTTTTAAATTATGTTATGAGAAACACGTAGAAGGAATTAAGAATACCAAGGACTTATGGGTTAATAGTAGGATTTTCGAAATTAAGGATCAATTAAGATAATTTTTGAGGAAATGAAGAATTGATTTTGCAATTTTTAAGGAATTTGGAAACTAGTTTAACAATAAGCGAAAATTGAATGGGTTGAATGATAAGAGTTTTCGATGATTTAGACTTTTAAGAATATTTGGTACCTTGGGATATCTTGGTTTTAGTATTATAAGAAATTTTAATCAAGTGTTTTTAAGGATGAATCAATATTAGGCTTGAAAAATCTAAGCATTAGTGAATGTGTTTGGGATTTTAAGATTGAAATTTGATAAGTTGATGAAAAATTTGGGTATAAAATAAGAAAAATAATATACGATAAATATGGGCATCCATCTTTTAATATTGAGAATTGTAAGAAAGTTGAAATTCGAGGTTTTAACAGTAATAGCACTAAGTCATTTGGGTCTTTTTAAGTTGCGATTTGAAAATAAGGATTTAGAAGATAAAATTAATTAGGATCAAGGAGACGTAAGGACATGCTAGAACTTAAGTTTTATCAGAGTAGCGCAGTGGAAGCATAGATTTTTGGGATACAAGAGCTAAGTACAAACTTTGGGTTATTAAGGATAAGCGAATATCGAGGACGAAATTCAATTTAAGGGGAGAAGATTGTAACGTCCCGAAAATTTAAAAGTCCACGCAAACCACATGCATGAAATTATTAAATTCTTTTGTATTTTAATTAAATGTTTTAATTGCATGAAGTAATTATTTTGTGTATATTTACATGTTTAAAATATATTTTCTACATTGTTGCATAAAAATGTATTTTTAAAGGTTATTCGAGTTGTGATCGATGCACGGAGACCGATGGCTGAAAAACGTAAAATGTTTTTATTAAATAGTTGTTTTTAATTATTTAAAATATGATTGTGAGTTTTTATTATTTTTGAAAAAAAGGGGTTTTGAGGTGATTTTATACGTCGGGACGTAAATTTTTATCGGTGTTGGTTTTTCAACAAAAATACGAACTTTTTGGCAACCCGGCTATTTAATTCCCAAACTATTTTTATCAAAACTATTTTAGTATTCTAATTAAATCCTAATCAAGACTAATGGGCCTAAATTGTTGGCTTAATAGACCTAAAGCCTTGTTGGTATTTAATTAGTATATATATGATTAAGTCTCCTAAAACCCTAAAATTCTACACAAGACACACGGCCACTTTCTGAAAACTCCACCTAGACTACACGGCACACACATGCTTAGTAATTGAAGAAATTTTCGAGTATTTTCCAAGTAAGATTCAAGTCAAGGTTTTTGCTCCGTTCTTCGACGTGGTCAACGAATAATCGTTCGTTAATTACGCAAAGGCACGCCTATTCTTTCCTTCAAACCATCATCACATCATAGTATTGTTTTCATGAAAGAAAAGTTTACAAAACAAATAACACTTTCTGTATTTTCGTTTTTGCAGGTATCATGAAATTTTCAAGTATGAATTTCAATCCAAATTGTGTTGTTATTTGTGTTAAAGGGGCTGCCATGATCAGGACATATTTAGACATTGTTTTACATGAGGTTAGGGTGTAAAGGCCCGTATTTCGTACTTGAAAATTTGCGGAAAAATTTTAAAATTTTCTTTTTAAATAAATAAAATGCCTCATTCGTAAAATATACTGATACAAAGATTTAATGTTTAAATTATTCGAAATAGCAGCGGAAGTAATTATTGTTTTCAAAATAACAATTTAAAATAATCCAACAAAAGATAAGTAATGTTTGAGCATAAAATGATAAATGCTAAAAATGAGGTCCTCAGGTTCCACTACCGCCTAGGCGGATTTGTTTTTTTTTAAAAAATTGGGCCTTTAAAATCTTACTTTTTATCCAATGTTCAATGTTTTCAAATGGGCCTAAAAAAATTGGGCCTTTAAAATCTTACTTTTTATCCAATGTTCAATGTTTTCAAATGGTGTACCCAAATTGCAAAAAATGGCTAAAAGAATTCTTTCTTTAACTACAAGTTCTTCTGGTTGTGAGAGAAATTGGAGGGTGAGCACTTGATTAATTATTCTGTATTTATTATTAAAATTTTAAATAAGTATTCAATATTAACATTTTTCTTTAATCCAGATTCATACAAAAAAAAAAGAAATAGACTAAATACCGGAAGGTTGAACAATTTAGTTTATGTTCAATTTAATGCCAAGATCATCAACAAGAGGAGAAGACAAGAAGAAAAAAGAGTAGATGTGCTACTTACAACTGAAGCAACTATGGCACAAGGATGGATTGTTGATGGTGGAGATGAAGATGCTGAGACAAATGTTGAAGATGTAAGAGAACTTTACGAAGAAGAATTTGTATCGGATGAAGAGGAGGAAGACGCCATGGATTTTGAGTTTGAATCTGATACAGAAAAAGTGTTGGAAAAATATGGAGATGAACAAGAAGAAATAGATGTTTAGACTTAATATCTATATATTTTGTCGGAAAAATGTTGAAGTATCATAGATGATACGAAGGTTGTAGCAAACATATGATAGTGATTGACCAATATTAGTAATTTATAAAAACGTATTAATATCTATATACTAAATATTATTAATTTATTATTGCATAGAAAATCATAGTTTTAGACATAAAAGTTGTATTTTATAGTAAAACTCGTATATATCACAAGATTTTTGCGCCTAAACGTCTAGGCGCTAGGCGGTAAGTGACCGTCCGCCTACCGCCTATCGCTTTTTAGAACAATGCTGCCGACCCAAGCTAGCTCACTGGTCCCCGCCCTCGGTCCCGACCTCATCAGTACCTACAAAAATCAAGTCTAGTGAGTCTAATGACTCAGATGCATATATCGTAAATTGTTAGAGTAGGTGTCCGTCGAGCCAACCGTTGGCCGAGTGTTCACAATGAAACTCTATGTATAAGCAATCTTTATTTTAATAATATTTGAAATTATTATTTTGGCAAATCTTTATCTGTATACCCATGCTAGTTGCATAGATAAAGACCTTGAATATACAAATAGTAGAAAGAATATGAGATTCTCATATGATGAGTATCATGAAACTCATATTTGGAATACTGTATATTCTAAACAGTTCTTAGTCGATTCATCCGCCGCTAAGAAGGTTATAGGCCGCTAGAGTTCGAGACTAGTATATGCGATGTGAGTACCATGTTTCATTGGTAGGGGACATTGTTGAAAGGTAACGATTTAGGGAGACCGAAATGCACAACGGAAGCATAATTTTCTTTAAAATTTTCGGCCCCTCTTATTTTGTGTAGCAAAAATACAACAAACACCAAAAACCATGCATAGGGTGTTTAAAGAAGATATTACCTATCAATCTCAAGAGATTGATGAATGGCACCAACTTTGTTGTAAACAACAAAGCTCTTCAAAGGAAGACAAATGTACAAGCTACCTCATTTCCTTCAAAATCAAGCCCACCACTTGCAAGCTAAATCCCTTCTTGTTTTGCACTAGAAAAACAAGAAGATTTTTCAAAGAAAAGAAGTTTGTATCTTCAACAACTTGAAGAACAAAAGAGAGGAAAAACTTGAGAGTGAAAAAAATGGGATTTTCGGCCAAAGGGGAGAATGGAGTGGGGGGGAGACTAGCCTTGGTTGTTGAAAAAGTAGAATCACATTTTTGCATGCCATGCTTTGAAAACACAAAAAGTAGTCTTTCAACCCTTCACCTCCCATGCATGCATATTATATGGTTTTTAATCAAATTAAAAACCTTGGACTAAATTTAATTATCTCAAACATATTTGAGACTAATTAAACATTACTTGAATTTACCCAAGTCCCACTAGTTAAATAATTATTTTAATTGAGCTCTACAAGACTCAATATTATTTAATTAATTCAACACTTGAATTAATTTAATTATTTGGACTCTACTAGGCCCACTAGTGTTTAATTAATTCAACACTTGAATTAATTTAATTTAGTCCATAATAATGTTTATGAAAATCACAATTTTCAAATACATTATTCACTTGGCCAAATTTTAATTTTAGGAACACTTCCATAAATTAAAATTTATATTTCTCTCATAGAAGTCATACTTCTATTTTTCCTTACGCCTATAAACTCATTTATAAGCCGTTCAACTCATTGAACTATTTTACTTCTCATCGGGATTTAGAAAGCTAGTACTTGTGTGGCCCTCAATGGTTCATTGATACAACTAGCCGTGGGTTCACATCTCCATGTGATTCGGACTAAACATGTCCTTATTCGAGCATACCTCAATTGCTCCATTTTTACTTATCAACTCCTTGATAATAAGAACGTCAGAACTCAAGTCTGATAGTACCCAACCAATCACGTTAAACGCCTAGCAGCATCGCTTACGTGATTCCCTAGGTATCACATGATAGTGCCTGCAAGAACCATTCAATTATGGTTAGCGTACAGTACGGTCCCTTCAACTCATATATCCCGATCGATTCGACAACTATTGGTTTATCGAGAGTTGTCAATGAATCGATACTAGGTGTCATGTCGTAGTTGAATCGATGGTGTAATATATGAAACCCCTTTCATAATTACAACCATACTCTGATCAGAGATTTCAAACTACACGCACATGAAAACACATAGGATATCCATACCCGTAGGTAAGCGGTGAATCCCCGACTACAATGCATCGACTCCTATATGTTTCGCCGTAACACCCAACCTTGCCACCTGATGACCCCATAAGAGTCGGTAAACAAGTCAAAGTGAAACGCTAGCACATAGAGTCTCAATGTTGTCCCGGGTCATAAGGACTAATGGTGTACAACCATTAACTAGGACTTTTCCACTCGATAAGTGAGAACCACTTGGAAAGTCCTTTATAGAGGGTTGTTCAGTGCACTCTACCAGGAGCAGCTATCTGCATGCTCGGACATCATAATGTCCCTTACCAATGAAACATGGTACTCACATCGCAGATACTAGTCTCTAACTCGAGCGGCCTATATCCTTCTTAGTGGCGGCTGAATCGACTAGGAACCGTTTAGAATATACAGTATTCCAAATATGAGTTTCATGATACTCATCATATGAGCATCTCATATTCTTTCTACTATTTGTATATTCAAGGACTTTATCTATGCAACTAGCATGGGTATACAGATAAAGATGCGCCAATATAATAAATTCAAATATTATTAAAATAAAGATCGTTTATACATAGAGTTTCATCGTGAACACTCGGCCAACACTTGGCTCGACGTGCACCTACTCTAACAATCTCCCACTTGCACTAGAGCCAACTACCCATATACTTCAGACCCATTGATTCGCGATGCTTCTCGAATGATGGTCCTGGTAAAGGCTTAGTTAGTGGATCAGCAACATTATCTGCGGAGCCGACTTTGTCGATCGACACTTCTCCTCGTTCCACGATCTCTCTGAGGATGTGGTACTTTCTCAATACATGTTTGGAATTCTGATGAGACCTTGGCTCCTTCGCCTGAGCTATGGCTCCCGTGTTGTCACACATCACCGGGATAGGAGCAACTCCATTAGGAATGACGCCCAACTCTTGGACGAAATTCCTAATCCAAACAGCCTCCTTTGCTGCAGCCGATGCAGCAATGTATTCTGCCTCAGTGGTGGAATCCGCAGTACTGTCTTGCTTGGAACTCTTCCAAGAGACAGCACCACCACTGAGCATGAATATGAATCCGGAGGTTGACTTCGAGTCATCGATATCGCTTTGGAAGCTAGAGTCGGTATAGCCTTCCAATTTAAGTTCTCCACCCCCATAGACCAAGAACAACTTATTGGTCCTTCTCAAATACTTGAGGATGTCTTTCACAGCTTTCCAGTGTGGAAGACCAGGGTTGGATTGATATCTACTCACTACACTTAGTGCAAATGCCACGTCAGGACGTGTAGATATCATCCCATACATGATACTACCAATAGCCGAAGCATACGGAATTCGTGTCATCGCCGCTATCTCTGCATCAGTCTTGGGAGACATAGACTTGGATAGGGACACGCCATGACACATTGGTAGATGTCCTCTCTTGGACTCATCCATCGAGAACCGCTTCACGATGGTATCAATGTATGTGGACTGGGTGAGACCAAGCAATCTTCTTGATCTATCTCTATAGATCTGTATTCCCAATACAAATGATGCTTCACCCAAGTCCTGCATTGAGAACTTACTTGCTAACCATATCTTAGTTGATTGCAACATTCCTACATCATTCCCAATGAGTAGAATGTCATCAACATAAAGAACAAGGAATGTCACAGCACTCCCACTGACCTTCTTATACACACAGGGTTCCTCAGGATTCTTAGTAAAACCAAACTCTTTGATTGTACTATCGAATCTGAGGTTCCAGCTCCTAGATGCCTGCTTAAGACCATAAATAGATCTTTGAAGTTTGCATACCATATGCTCACTTCCGATAGATGTAAACCCTTCAGGTTGAGACATGTAAATCTCTTCCTTAATATCCCCATTAAGGAAGGCAGTCTTGAAATCCATCTGCCATATCTCATAGTCATACCATGCAGCTATGGCTAGCAAAATCCTAATGGACTTGAACATTGCAACTGGAGAAAAGGTTTCCTCATAGTCAACACCTTGCCTTTGAGTGTACCCTTTTGCTACCAATCGCGCCTTGAAGGTCAATACCTTCCCATCCGCCCCAAGTTTCCTCTTGTAAATCCATTTACACCCTATGGGAACAGTTCCCTCAGGTGGATCCACAAGATTCCACACTTGGTTCGAATGCATGGAACTCATCTCAGATTACATTGCTTCAAGCCATTTGGATTAATCGGCATCAGATAATGCTTCCTTGAAGGTCCTTGGATCACATCCAAGGTTAGGCTCATCATGGCCCTCTTCAAGAAGAAGACCATACCTCATAGGTGGTCTCGAGACTCTCTCGGATCTTCTAGGAGCTTGTATCTCCTCACTTAGCTCATTGGGTGTGGGTTCTACAACTGTGGGTGTCTCTCGAACCTCTTCGAGTTCTATCATCTCGCCTTTTCTATCCAATAGAAATTCCTTTTCCAAAAAAGTTGCATTCCTAGAAACAAATACCTTTGTTTCTTAGGGATGATAGAAATAATATCCAACGGAATTCCTTGGATATCCCACAAAGTAGCATAAAATGGATCGACTATCCAATTTATCTCCCACTGCCTGCTTCACATAAGCAGGACACCCCCATATTCTAAGATAAGAATACTTGGGAGGCTTACCCATCCATATCTCATATGGAGTCTTGTCAACTGCCTTTGTATGGACATTGTTCAATAACAGTGCCGCTGTTTCAAGCGCATATCCCCAAAAGGATGGCGGCAAGTCCGTGAACCCCATCATAGACCGAACCATGTCCATCAAAGTCCGGTTACGAGGCTCCGAAACACCATTCAACTGCGGTGTAGCGGGCGGAGTCCACTGCGAGAGAATCCCATTCTCCCTAAGATACTCTTGGAACTCGGCACTCAAGTACTCACCACCTCGATCCGATCAAAGTGCCTTGATGCTTCGTCCCAATTGATTCTCTACTTCACTTCTGAATTCTTTGAACCTTTCAAAGGCTTCAGACTTGTATTTCATCAAATACACATACCCATACCTCGAAAAGTCATCGGTAAAGGTGATGAAGTAGGCATGTCCATGCTTAGTGGTGATGCTAAGCGGACCGCACACATCGGTATGGATCAAATCCAATAACCCTTTGGCTCGCTCCGCATGTCCCTTAAAGGGAATTTTGGTCATCTTTCTTTTTAGACAGGACTCACAAGTCGTGAGAGCATTAATATCGGACATATCAAACATGCCAACTCCCACTAGCTTGTTCATCCTTCTTGAGGAAATATGTCCTAATCGAGCATGCCATAATTGTGCCGAATTAAGAGTATCTTGTTTGCGCTTATTTGTTGTTGTTATTGCTTGGACATTGTTAACTGGAATATATTTCAATTTTAAGGTGTAGAGATTGTTTTCAAGTTCTCCGGTACCAACTAAACATTCATTCTTGTAAATATTGCAAACACCTTTGCTAAATAAACAAGAAAATCCATCAATATCAAGCATAGGAATGGAAATAATGTTTTTAATCAAGTCTAGTACGAACAAAACATCTCTCAAAACAAACATAAAATCATTGTTCAAACATAAATAAACATCTCCCACAGCCTTGGCAGCAACCCTTGCTCCATTGCCCATCCTCAAGAAGGTCTCACCTTCCCTGAGCTTCCTACTTCTTTCCATCACCTGCAAATCATTACAGAGATGTGAGCCACAGCTGGTATCCAATACCCAAGAAGTAGAGTTAATGGAGATATTTACTTCAATGTAGAACATACCTTTGCCAGAACCATTCTGGGCAAGATATTCCCTGCAGTTACGCCTCCAATGTCCAGGCTTCTTGCAGTGATGACAGATGTCAACTGTCTTCTCAGCCTTGGCTGGCGCGGCTGCCACAACGGGACCCGGAGTTTGCCTCTTCAAGGGCACGCTCTTTTTGGGACGTTGGATAGAACGCTTCTTTCTTTTCCCATGTGGATCGTTCTTTGTGCCAGATGAAGAACCCACATAAAGAGCCAGCTTCTCCTTTTTGATTGTGGACTCAAAAGTCACAAGCATGTTCACCAACTCTTCAAGGCTTGGTTCAAGCTTGTTCATATTAAAGTTAACCACAAAAGGATCAAATGAGCTTGGCAGCGACAACAGCAACACATCAGTGGTCAACTCCGAAGGCAAGATCAGATCCATGCCAACGAGCTTGTCCACGAGCCCAATCAACTTTAGGCCATGCTCATGGACCGAAGCCCCATCTCGCATGCGTAAAGTGATGAGCTCCTTGACTGTAGCATGCCTAAGAGGCCGAGTCTGCTCACCAAAGAGCTCCTTGAGGTGCATATGAATGTCAGCAGCATTCTTTGCATCATCGAATCGCCTCTGCAGCTCATCGTTCATCGAAGGCTGCATATAACACCTAGCCTTCAAGTCATGGTCGCACCAATCCTTGTAGGTCTGCAATTCCTCAGGAGTGCAGCTAGTCGGAGCCTCAGCAGGGGGCGACTCAGTCAGTGTATATGCAATTTTCTCCGAGTTCAAGACAATCTTTAGATTTCTTAGCCAAGTGATATAGTTAGGTCCGGTTAGAACGTGTTTTTCGAGAATAATGGAAAACGGGTTGCGAATTGATGACATTGTCAAAGATTTTTACTGAAAAGTAAAACAGATATATGTTAATGACTATTATAAAATATTTAATAAGATATAAAGTTTGGACTTTTACTTTATAAATTGTCGCTCCCACTGTTTTGACATTTTCACTACCCTCTAGTGAAAACGGGAAACACTTTCCTCAGAAGGTACGTAAGGTCCAATTAGCGAATTGTGATCCCGAATAATATCAGTCAATCACAATTCCTAAAAGGTAGTTTCCAATTGCATCGCCATGCAACCCTTTACGTATACTTTTGTCTCACGTTTGATTAGGACCCAATAATATGGCGTCGTTCATCTTTACGTGTCAAGCCTAACCCATCGATATTGAACCTTAATGGACGGTCGCCATGAGTTCCCTCAATAATATGAGCCGAAATCATGGGAGTTCCACGTAGTTCACATCACCATGTCAATGGATGTCACAGCTTTCCGGCACCCAGGGCTCCCTCAATAATATGAGCCGAGCCCCGAGTACGGGTAGCGTTCATCATGCGTCCATTGTCGATGGAAGACAAGGAAATCATAAACAAATTTATAATTCCCCTTTTCGGACTTGATATTAATTTTGAATCTTATTCAAAATGAGGGTTTTTAATTTTGAAAGGTCTCATCATTAATTTTATTTTAAACGCTCGCCATGTTTGATCGTATGTTTGCCGGATTCATGCAACTTTGTTATTATCATAATAATAACGCACATACTCATTATTTATAACATATCATGCATATATTATAAACAGTAAACAAACAAGGATGATCAATCGCCCCAAAACTAATGGCCCTTGTGAGCTAAACACGGGCCTAGGTCCAATCCTAGGGTAAATGCACGGGATGCAATGCAACTATTACATTAGCTTCCAATATTTACATGTCTTCGATCTTCATAATCATCATGGCAACCATCTTCCAATCTTGATCATCCACTATACTAATATTTACAATTTAATATCCATGGCAAATAGGGATACATCTCATGGGGGTGGGAACAGGCCATAAACCAAGCCCAATTTATAAATTGATAATTATTACAATCATTCAACATCAAATATCCTAGCATACACCTAGCAAATTGGGCTTGGGCTTTTGATCATCCTTCATGCATAATATCACATATCATACACCATCAATTAATTATCACAATAATTAATTGATCCAATATTATATATCTTGATCCAATCACTAACCGCCACAATTATAAATTAAATTAACAAAGTATACAAACATTTTTGTCTACTTTCAAATTAATTTATTTATAATCGAATTTCTTGTAAATCACAATTTACTATAAATAATTAAAGTCATACTTCAATTATTTATTTTATGAGAAAATATATGCAAAAATTGTAAATTTAAACTTAAGGGCCCAAAACTCATTTTTCACCAAAAACATTTTGGCCCATTTAAAATTCACAAATATGTTGACCATCTAATGGCCCAACAACATCAAGGCCCATGACACTTTGATTATCCAAAACACTTTTGGAAACCCTAGTCGTCATCGCCGTCGCCGGAGCTCCATCGCCGAATTCCGGCAACACCCAAATTTTTTTTTATTTTAAAAAACAGTAACTTTCAGGCCGCCCCTTGCTGCCCGAAATTCTCGGGCAGCCCGAAAAAAATATATAAATATTTTTTAAATTTTCGGCCTTGTGTATTTTTGTTGCAAAAAATATCTCAAGCGGTTAGAAAACGATCTCAATATAATATCATGTATTATGCTACACAAAATGGTAACCATAGCTCTTGATACCACTTGAAAGGTAACGATTTAGGGAGACCGAAATGCACAACGGAAGCATAATTTTCTTTAAAATTTTCGGCCCCTCTTATTTTGTGTAGCAAAAATACAACAAACACCAAAAACCATGCATAGGGTGTTTAAAGAAGATATTACCTATCAATCTCAAGAGATTGATGAATGGCACCAACTTTGTTGTAAACAACAAAGCTCTTCAAAGGAAGACAAGTGTACAAGCTACCTCATTTCCTTCAAAATCAAGCCCACCACTTGCAAGCTAAATCCCTTCTTGTTTTGCACTAGAAAAACAAGAAGATTTTTCAAAGAAAAGAAGTTTGTATCTTCAACAACTTGAAGAACAAAAGAGAGGAAAAACTTGAGAGTGAAAAAAATGGGATTTTCGGCCAAAGGGGAGAATGGAGTGGGGGGGAGACTAGCCTTGGTTGTTGAAAAAGTAGAATCACCTTTTTGCATGCCATGCTTTGAAAACACAAAAAGTAGTCTTTCAACCCTTCACCTCCCATGCATGCATATTATATGGTTTTTAATCAAATTAAAAACCTTGGACTAAATTTAATTATCTCAAACATATTTGAGACTAATTAAACATTACTTGAATTTACCCAAGTCCCACTAGTTAAATAATTATTTTAATTGAGCTCTACAAGACTCAATATTATTTAATTAATTCAACACTTGAATTAATTTAATTATTTGGACTCTACTAGGCCCACTAGTGTTTAATTAATTCAACACTTGAATTAATTTAATTTAGTCCATAATAATGTTTATGAAAATCACAATTTTCAAATACATTATTCACTTGGCCAAATTTTAATTTTAGGAACACTTCCATAAATTAAAATTTATATTTCTCTCATAGAAGTCATACTTCTATTTTTCCTTACGCCTATAAACTCATTTATAAGCCGTTCAACTCATTGAACTATTTTACTTCTCATCGGGATTTAGAAAGCTAGTACTTGTGTGGCCCTCAATGGTTCATTGATACAACTAGCCGTGGGTTCACATCTCCATGTGATTCGGACTAAACATGTCCTTATTCGAGCATACCTCAATTGCTCCATTTTTACTTATCAACTCCTTGATAATAAGAACGTCAGAACTCAAGTCTGATAGTACCCAACCAATCACGTTAAACGCCTAGCAGCATCGCTTACGTGATTCCCTAGGTATCACATGATAGTGCCTGCAAGAACCATTCAATTATGGTTAGCGTACAGTACGGTCCCTTCAACTCATATATCCCGATCGATTCTATAACTATTGGTTTATCGAGAGTTGTCAATGAATCGATACTAGGTGTCATGTCGTAGTTGCATCGATGGTGTAATATATGAAACCCCTTTCATAATTACAACCATACTCTGATCAGAGATTTCAAACTACACGCACATGAAAACACATAGGATATCCATACCCGTAGGTAAGCGGTGAATCCCCGACTACAATGCATCGACTCCTATATGTTTCGCCGTAACACCCAACCTTGCCACCTGATGACCCCATAAGAGTCGGTAAACAAGTCAAAGTGAAACGCTAGCACATAGAGTCTCAATGTTGTCCCGGGTCATAAGGACTAATGGTGTACAACAATAAACTAGGACTTTTCCACTCGATAAGTGAGAACCACTTGGAAAGTCCTTTATAGAGGGTTGTTCAGTGCACTCTACCAGGAGCAGCTATCTGCATGCTCGGACATCATAATGTCCCTTACCAATGAAACATGGTACTCACATCGCAGATACTAGTCTCTAACTCGAGCGGCCTATATCCTTCTTAGTGGCGGCTGAATCGACTAGGAACCGTTTAGAATATACAGTATTCCAAAATATAATTCCCCTTTTCGGACTATGAACCGAGCCCCGAGTATGGGTAGCGTTCATCATGCGTCCATTGTCGATGGAAGACAAGGAAATCATAAACAAATTTATAATTCCCCTTTTCGGACTTGATATTAATTTTGAATCTTATTCAAAATGAGGGTTTTTCATTTTGAAAGGTCTCATCATTAATTTTATTTTAAAAGCTCGCCATGTTTGATCGTATGTTTGCCGGATTCATGCAACTTTGTTATTATCATAATAATAACGCACATACTCATTATTTATAACATATCATGCATATATTATAAACAGTAAACAAACAAAGATGACCAATCGCCCCAAAACTAATGGCCCGTGTGAGCTAAACACGGGCCTAGGTCCAATACTAAGGTAAATGCACGGGATGCAATGCAACTATTACATTAGCTTCCAATATTTACATGTCTTCGATCTTCATAATCATCATCGCCACCATCTTCCAATCTTGATCATCCACTATACTAATATTTACAATTAAATATCCATGGCAAATAGGGATACATCTCATGGGGGTGGGAACGGGCCATAAACCAAGCCCACTTTATAAATTGATAATTATTACAATCATTCAACATCAAATATCCTAGCATACACCTAGCAAATTGGGCTTGGGCTTTTGATCATCCTTCATGCATAATATCACATATCATACATCATCAATTAATTATCACAATAATTAATTGATCCAATATTATATATCTTGTTCCAATCACTAACCGCCACAATTATAAATTAAATTAACAAAGTATACAAACATTTTTGTCTACTTTCAAATTAATTTATTTATAATCGAATTTCTTGTAAATCACAATTTACTATAAATAATTAAAGTCCTACTTCAATTATTTATTTTATGAGAAAATATATGCAAAAACGATCTAAGAGAGAGTTCATGATATATTCTGTCACGAATACAAACTCAGACAAAATCATAATCTGACATAATCTACTGTGACATTCTGATCTTTCTGACCACTTTTATGACATCGATCTGAGTCATTTGGTCATGTTTGTACATCATCTTGTACAACTGATAGATATGGATTGAACAATCTGTCAATCACAATCATATCATATTTCAATCTGGAGAAAATGGCGGTAATTTCATTACGAAAGCCATAGAAATGTACTCCCACTTCTATTTAGAACTGTACAATTCTGTAATAAATCTTCTGATCTCTATCTTTCTGTCTTTTCTGTTAGCAATTCAGACATATCAGAGTGAATTCTCTTACAATAATAGCTATCAGACAAGCATTGAGATGGCACCGTTTGAAGCTTTATATGGCAAGAAGTGCAGATCTCCGCTGTACTGGGATGACGTCTCAGAAGCACCAGAACTTGGGCCGGATATGATTCGCGACATGACTGAGAGGGTGAAAGTCATTCAGAAAAGAATGAAGACGACACAAGATAGGCAAGCCAAATACGCCAATGTCAGACGTAGACCGTTGGTATTCGAGCAAGGAGACAGTGTATTTTTGAAGATTTCTCCATTCAGAGGTGTTGTCAGATTTGGCAAGCGTGGGAAGCTGTCTCCTCGATACATCGGTCCTTACGAGATCTTAGAGAAGATTGGTGACCGAGCCTATTTACCTGCTCTTCCTCCTTCGCTATCCGGGATACATGATGTTTTTCATGTGTCAATGTTGCGTAAGTATATGCCAGATATTTCTCATGTCATTCAGCCTGAAGAAGCGGAGCTTGATCAGACCTTGAGCTATGTTGAACAACCGATACAAATTCTTGATCGGAAAGAAAAGAAGCTCAGGACGAAGACTATTCCGTTAGTGAAAGTCCAATGGAGTCGTCATGGCATAGAAGAAGCGACTTGGGAAACAGAAGCGGATATGCAACAGAAACATCCTGAATTATTTACATGATGTAAGTAAATTTTCAGTATTGATTATATTACTTGTCATGTATGTTTGATAATTTGCCTGCGATTTCGAGGGCGAAATCATTTCTTAGAGGGGGAGAAATGTAAGGCTCGAGATTAATAGTTCTCATTGACATAATACTCGGAATATATGAGTATGCATATATATATAATGAGGAGTGTTAAGTGAGATGAGAATAAGAAATACATGGACAAGAGGAGAAAATCTTAAAATTTGGACAGAACAGTTGGCGCATATGCGCGAAGATAAGTGGCGCATATGCGCGACAATTCCAGTAGCATTGGCGCATATGCGCGGAAAGAAGTGGTGCATATGCGCGACATCTACAGTAGCATTGGCGCATATGCGCGGAAAGAAGCAGCGCATATGCGCGACACCTCCAGTGACAATGGCGCATATGCGCGAGAAAAGTGGCGCATATGCGCGAGGTGGTAAATTCTGCATTGCCGAGACCAGTAGGTCTCGCGCATATGCGCGGGTGATGTCGCGCATATGCGCGAGATGTGTATTGCAAAGGATTAGCCATGTGTGAACCATGCAAGATATATATATATAAATTGCTTCATTTCCTTGCATTTTCGGCAGAAGAATCGAGGGTTCAGAGGAAGGAAGCTTTCTTTTCTTAGACTTTATAATTGTGATTTTGCAAGATTTAGCAATCCAAAATTAAACCCGACTTCGGTTTTGAACTCCTCTCCGTATTAGCTACAAGGTGATGTACTTTTCTTTCAGTTTCTACATGATTTGAGATATTGATATTGGGAAAACTGTATTATGCTTGTAGAGATGTGTTATTGTAGTTATGGTTACCATAGAAACGTAAACGGATCGTAAAACGGACATAATATGTGATGGTTTTGATCTCCAGCATATATTTAATGTGGATTATGCTGATTTTTGGAGGATATGATGTATTGGTGAGATCGATTATTGATTGTTGTACTTGGATATTAATCTATAGTGAGATATGTTGAGAATTTGATTGACCGGTATCGAGAATTACGTCGTTATGCCGTCAAATTGTACCGAAATCAAGTATTTACTTGGATATGTGTTGATTAGATTAAAGATTGATAGATTGTGTATCAACATTTCCATTTCAGATTCGTCTTGACGACCGTGACAGCGATTGTGCGACGAAAGGTATAGTACATGTTTTGTTTTGGGAATTACGACTCAAATAAGATCACATTTGAGTTTCCCAACCAAAATCACATACTTGTTTTATCGTTTTATCGTGATATGATTATTGCGTATTTTGATATGATTATGATTGTTATAGATCGATTTGCTTATAGAACTTGTATGCAAATCATGTTCAGATGATTATGCTTGTTTACAGATTGTGTTTTCATGCATTAAGATAGGAAAGTCTGCGAGATCATCCAGACTTCTAGACGTTCGGCGATATCACAGCTTAGGGGAAGATCACCGCCCCTATTGTAGATGTGGATACAGATCAGGCCGAAGTCTAGGAATAAGACATACCGTCACCCCGATTGGGAGGGTAGGTGATAGATCGTCTTATTCACACCGGGATCCCTAGAGTTCTAGTCGAGTCGAGTCTAGACATGATTAGATTCGCATTGCATGATTATATATGAATGATATTCATATTAGCATGTTTCATGTGTTTAGATTGTTTTAATACATGTATACATGTTTATACTGGGATTTGTTCTCACCGGTTTTCCGGCTATTGTTATGTCTGTATGTGTGCATAACAACAGGTGGGGCAGGATCTGGGTCGAGACAACGATGATCGTGATAGCGTGGTGATCTCGGGCGCAGCAGAGGACTAGTGGTTCTTTTGTTAGACTTGTACTATCATTTGAGTTTAGATGATAGTGAACACTAGTTGTATATAGACCAAGACATGTATTTTATGTTTTATATTGTAAATTAAATTAAGAACTTATGTTTGTTTAGTTACAGTTGATTTAATGTAAAAAGCGAAAATTTGACCCACGTTTTATAACAACAATCCAATTAATCCCAAGAAAAAGAATTAGAGCCCGGGTCCCCACATCTAGTGAGTTCAGTGAACTCATAAAACAAGGATTTCTGGTAAATATCTTCATGTCATTCTGATCAACTGTTATATCTTATCTGCAAATAAAATATGCTCCCCAAAACAATATAAGATGTCTCAAATACTGATTTAGAACAATAACAATATTCAGCTGATATAAAGCAACAGTCGAATAAAATAATCTGCCAAATCAGATAAAATACATTTCTGACAATTCTGACATTTCTGATCTTTCTGATCTCCATATCTTTCAATCACTGATCATAACCTCAACTGTGTCAAAATCAATCTGTATACTAATTCCAGATATCCCCTACTCTGAATACAATCTGTTTCAACCGGAATTCTTATCTGAATAGTTTCTGTATACAATAATTCTAATTCTCAGAATATTCACTACAATCTTCAAATATTCAATTCTTTCAATTCGGTATGTATTATTCTGTATATTCAATACCATTCAGTACTGAATCTAACATACAAACCATACCTAATCTCCATTCAATTTCTGAAGTCTATCTTTTTGAGATTACATCAATCTGAAATCTTATCTAGGCAAACATCGGCCAACTTATATATCACTGGCAAATCTGCCAATGCTAGGCTCGATTTCAGTGGATCTACTGAATACGTAAGGATGCAATCTGCTCCTTTCTATACTAATCGAGTCATATACAATACAGATATCAAAGGAATTCTAAATCTAGAATCCTTATCGTGGTATCTCCACTGATCAGTCATCTCTGGTCTGACTCTTACCATTTCTGGAAAAATTCTACAATATGTCTGTACTTGTTCAGCATATACATGTCAATAATGCGTTCAAATCAGAAAACACAAGTACATCATAATCTATCTCTATGTCATTCTCATCTTACTGTAGTATACGATATATACAGAAGTCTCTGATATCAACATTTCCTCAACAAGCAATGACATCAATACTACAGTACATACAAACCCAACAAATACAGCATATCTCCATGCAACTTAGTCAAAGATATTCTTAACAAATGCATTAGTATATATCAATACATATGCAATAGAATCATAAAAGAATAGTACCTGTAGTGTATTCTGGGTCTGTTTCTCGATTCTGTTCCCTAAAATCTTCGGGAACCTTTCTGGGGACAGACTCTAGCAAAGTGTCCCGGCTGTCCACAAATATTGCATCTACCAAGCACCCCTTGGCATTGCTCTGAGGAATGTCTCCCTCCGCAAGTCCTACAATAGACTTCAGTATGGCTTGGACTGGAACCACTTGAGCTAGAGGAACCACTTCCTAACTTCTTGAATGGCTTCTTACGAGTTTTCAGCAGATCTTGCTTCCCACTCGTACTACCGCGATCAAATCTGAGAGGGGATTGCTGTGTCTGGGGTTGCTTCACACACAACCTCCCTAGCTGTCTAATCAGACTCGCTTCAACTCTCTTCGCTCTACTCAAGATGTCCGCAAAATGGTAAGGTCGCTGCAGATTCATAAATGCAACTACCTCCGAATTCAACCCTCTGATGAACTGATTTACTATCGCTTCATCATTTCCAGCTACCTGAGGAGCAAAATGCAGTAGAGTAGAGAATTTAGCAATATATTCATCAATATTCAACTGACCTTGGCTCAAATTCTCAAACTCCGCTTTCTTGTCCTCTCGGTACGAGACTGAGAAAAATCTTTGATAGAATTCAGTCTTAAAGACTTCCCACGTGATCACAGTACCACGTTGTGCTAATACTCCTTTGATTGTAATCCACCAACTTCTGGCAGCCTCTCGTAACTGGTGAAATACCAATTTAACTTTCTGTTCATCTGTGCAATCGAGTAAATCAAATAGTATTTCTATGTCATCAACCCAGTTCTGACAATCTTCAGATGTCTCGGCACCACTCAAAATCGGCGGCTGGAATAACTGCAATTCTGCCAACTTTACTTCCATCTGTGTTTCTGATGCATCTATCTGTTCAGACGAAGTACTACCCCTTTCTGGAATTCTCCGAGGCGGTATATCTGAATATCAAACAAATTAATACACAATCTATACAATCTGTCTCAGCCCTCCTCTGATCATATACCTATGATCCAGACTCGGTTCTGATTCAGGCTTAACAATTACATGCTGCAATCAACTCAGATACAAACAACATGTAATAGGGAAAACAGTAAAGCATGCTAGCACCCATAATGTAATTCACCATTATAATAAATCTCATGCTAGCAATCACATGCAAGGAAGAAAGTTCAATCTACCCGCTCATTCTCTACTATCTCAGTCTAAAAGATCTATCAGTTCTGATTATCTCAATCTAAAGGATCTTTCGCTCTGATACCACCTGTTGTGGGGACCCGGACGCTAATCATCTTCTTAATCATCGTTGGGATTTAATTATCAATTCTGATAAACAGGGTCTAAAATTTCTTTCTTTTTAAAATGTAAATGCGGAAGGTAATGGAATCTAAATAATATACATCTCTGTATAACAACTACAATTCAGTAGAAAAGTACAATGCTGTACAACCTAAGTCTAAGGTTTAGTTACTAAGTTCAAGTGATAAAACAAGTCTACAATAAGTCTGGAATCACCACGCTAACTCGTCTTCTCTTATCGTCTTCTTGACCCTGATCCAGCCCCACCTGTTGTCATGCACACATACAAAACAAGAAAACAGCCGGATAACTCCGTCGAGAATAAATCCCAGTATAAAACATGGTAAACATGCATATACATAAAGTAAATCATGAAATATTCTATCATGAATATAATTCAAATCAATAGATTTCATAATCTATTAAATTTAATCAAGATAAGCATGCAACTCGAATCAGATAAACATGCTACTCAAATCAAACCATAAAAACATGCTATCAAGACTGAAAGCAATAACAACGGGTTTCATAGTCTATGAAACCACATCCATAAACGCATGCAGTTCTAGTCAAATCATGTCTAGACTCGACTCAACTATAACTCTAGGGATCCCGGTGTGAATAAGACGTCAATGGCTGTCACCTACCCTCCCACTCGGGGTGACTGTACGTCTTATTCCTAGACTTCGGTCAGAGCTGTATCGACGGCTGCAATAGGAGTCAGAGCTGCTCCTAAGCTGGGATACACCGAACATCTAGATATTTGACAATAGCTGTCAATGACTCTCCTATATTAAATGCAATGCATAACAATCTGTAAACAAGCATAGCATATCAGCATATAAACAAAGCATATTCATATCAAAATATAACAATAATCTATTATGTGATTTTATTGGGAAACTCAAATAGGATCTTATTTGAGTTGTGTCTTCCCGAATATCACATGAATTATACCTTTGTCTTCCTGGTCTGACGAAGACGGTGATCTGTATTCAACTCTGTCCATATCAATCTGAAATGACAATATCGAATACGCTGTGTCAGTGAATAACTCAATACCCAACATGTTCTGATCAATACTCAAATCAGTATACAATCTGATCAATATCTGAACAAGATACAATCTAATTCATGTCATTGACATTACAATACAATCTGAATAATTACTGAGTCTGATCAATCTCAATCAATACTGAATCTGATCAATTTAAATCAACTGATGTTTCGACGGCATAGCAATACACTCTGAATACCCCGTCAATCTGAACATCAAAGATATAATACTGGAACTCATAATCTGTGTCAATACAATTCATAATCTGAATACTAACACAATTCTGATATAGAATCTCAGTCAATATCTTTCGAAAATCATAACACTTATAGAAACAGTCTGTTCTTTAATCTGACTTCAATTCTACAATGTCTACGGTAATATAAACGCCATATCTGAATCACATGCAATTCTAGCAACATCATATATCCAAAACTTCTCAAAACGTAACAAAACATACGTCCTTTTGTAGCTCGTAGCTAAAGGAACTCAGAACTGCAGTCGGATTCAAATTATGCTAAACGGTTTTTGCACAATCAAAATCTAATGGCGTAAAAACTTTAGGGAGGATTTCTCGTGCCTTGTTGCTGAGTTTTATTGAAGAATAACATGTCAAGCCCTTATATATATACTGCATGCAACTCTGGAAACGTGGCCTTATTATTCAAGCTACACGCATGACCGCGGGTGCGGTCATGACATGCACCGCGGGTGCGGTCGTGCAATGCCTATCCTGGCATTTGTCGAAAGCTCAGACCGCGGGTGCAGTCTGTTCTGTACCGCGGGTGCGGTGTCGGCACCGTGGGTGCGCTCTGGCTAGCACTGCGGGTGCGCTCTGCCATCTTTAAAAACACCAACTTACTGTCCATGCACCGCGGGTGCGGTCATGTCTGGCACCGCGGGTGCGGTGATGCTTCGACCTTTCTGGCAAAAATCCACAATTGCATGACCGCGGGTGCACTCCTGTTCTGGGCGCGGGTGCGGTCTTGCAAACCTTATTTTCTCATGTCTTTTCTTCCCTCATTGCATGTCATGCGTTTTCATATCTTCCGAATATCTCGTTAATGAAGATTAATAATCTTGGTTATCAATTCTGTAATTCTTGGGCTTTACACAAGAGACATGGCTAGGGGCTTTACAAGAGCTAGGGAAGGGCTGAACAAAAACCTAGGGTTTAAGGGCATGCTAGGGCACGACTCGTGTTTCTACAAGGGCACGGCCTTATCTTCTGTTAGATCATGACCAGGAGACCTAAGGGATGATAGGATGGTCCTAGGGTGGTAGCATGAGGCTTGGCTCATGGGCATGTGTGACCACGTGAGGGTAGGGAGCCGCACATGGCGTGACAGAACGGGTTTGGGGGCTGTGGCTTCTAGGTCTTTTACGCTCGGTCCAGTAGGCTCGCTAGAGTTTGTTGATGGTCCAAGGATGGTCAGCTGGGGTCTGGTTGGGCTGTTTAGTGGCTAGGGCCGAAGGATGCATGGTTAGGAAGGCTAGGGTTTTGTCATGTTAGAGCAAAATTTTGCAGCATCTGTTCTAAGTTGTTCAAAGGCTTTAATGGGCTTTGTTTGGGTTGCATATGGTATGTTTAGGTGTTATCAAGCTTTGGTTAAGTTTCGAGTAAATTTGTATTAAAACAGGGATGTACGTCTAAGTTATAAATACGAATTGGGAAATTAGTCGATGAGGTTAAGTTTACATCTGAGAAATATTTATGGGTGTATTTTAAGGTGTTATGTTAAGTTTGGAATGATTTGGGTTATCGTTTTAAGGTCTAAGGCTAAATTTGGAAAGTTAGGGTTTCAAAGGCAAAACGGTCATTTTACACCTAAAAATATTAGATGTCCTGACAATTCCCTGAATGCTGTGATATATGATAAAATATTTATTTTAAACATTTATGAAATTTTATGATAAAACTTTGATGCTGAAAGACGTGCCGCATGCTTGGTTTAAAAGAAAATGATTTATATATGCATGAATTTTTATAATAAATAGAAATATAAAAAGTTGAAGGAACTGAATTGATTGTGACTAATACGATGATATGTAAGGCCAAGGCTCGGTTGATGGGTGAGAGCGTCGGTGATGTCCCCGTCGCCCGGTACCGTGATAATACGTAGATTGATCCATCGGCCTACTGCTAATACGGAAGTCACAATTGAGGATCTGAATTAAATAAAAAGGGAAACGTATACGTATATGATGAAAAGGAAAAAAGTATATGATGAAAGGAAAATGTTTAAGTTTACGCATGTTCATGAAAAGTTATTTTCTTAAAGGTATTTTCACTGTTGCATGTGAATATATATATATATATATATATATATATATATATATATATATATATATATATATATATATATATTACTCGCTACCATGGTTAATGTTTACTGAATCAAGAGAATCACTAGGTGTGATCGATGCAGGTGAGCACTTTATTGATGGAGGACTTTGATAGAATAGGTGCCCATCGAGCCAAGTGTTGGCCGAGTGTTCACAATGAAACTCTATGTATAAACAATCTTTATTTTAATAATATTTGAAATTATTGTTTTGGCACATCTTTATCTGTATACCCATGCTAGTTGAATTGATAAAGCCCTTGAATATACAAATAGTAGAAAGAATATGAAATTCTCATATGATGAGTATCATGAAACTCATATTTGGAATACTGTATATTCTAAATAGTTCCTAGTCAATTCAGCCGCCGCTAAGAAGGATATAGGCCGCTCGAATTCGAGACTAGTATCTGCGATGTGAGTACCATGTTTCATTGGTAGGGGACATTGTGATGTCCGAGCATGCAGTTAGGTGCTCCTGGTAGAGTGCACTGAACAACCCTCCATAAAGGACTTTCCAAGTGGTTCTCACTTATCGAGTGGAAACGTCCTAGTTTATGGTTGTACACCATTAGTCCTTATGACCTGAGACAACATTGAGACTCTATGTGCTAGCATTGCACTTTGACTAGTTTACCGACTCTCAAGGGGCCATCAGGTGGCAAGGTTGGGTCTTTTGTCGAAACATATAGGAGTCGATGCATTGTAGTCGGGGATTCACCGCTTACCTTCGGGTATGGATATCCTATGTGTATGTAGTATGAAATCTCTGATCAGAGTATGGTGGTAATTATGAAAGGGGTTTCATAGATTACACCATCGATGCAACTACAACATGACACATAGTATCGATTCATTGAAAACTCTCGATATACCAATGGTTGTCGAATCGGTCGGGATATATGAGTTGAAGGGACCGTACTGTACGCTAACCATAATTGAATGGTTCTTGCAGGCACTATCATTTGATACCTAGGGAATAATGTAAGCGATGCTGCTAGGCGTTTAACATGATTGGTTGGTTACTATCAGACTTGAGTTCTGACGTTCTTATTATCAAGGAGTTGATAAGTAAGAATGTAGCAATTGGGGTATGCTCAAATAAGAACATGTAGTCCGAATCACATGGAGATGTAAACCCATGGCTAGTTGTATCAATGAACCATTGATGGTCACACAAGTGCTATCTTTTTAGAACCCGTTGAGAAGTAAAAATAGTTCAATGTGTTGAACGACTTATAAAGGAGTTTATAAGCGTAAGGAAAAATAGAAGTATGACTTCTATAAGGAGAATATAACTTTTAATTTGAGGAAGTGTTCCTAAATTAAAAGTTGGCCAAACAAATAATGTATTTGAAAATTGTGATTTTCATAAACATTAGTATGGACTAAATTAAATTAATTCAAGTGTTGAATTAATTAAACACTAGTGGACCTAGTAGAGTCCAAATAATTAAATTGATTCAAGTGTTGGATTAATTAAACAACATTGGGCCTTATAGTGCCCATTTAGAAATAATTATTAAACTAGTGGGCTTGAGTAAAATCAAGTAAGGTTTAATTGGTCTCAAATTTGTTTGAGACAATTATATTAAAGTCCATGGGCCTTGTAATTGTTACAAGCCCAAATAGAATGTGCATGGGGAGGTGAAGAGTTGGGAGACAATTTTTTCAATGTTCAAGGCTTGGCATACAACTTTTTGGCTTTAACTTTTTCCACAACCAAGAAAAACACTCCTCCCTCTCTCCTCCCCTCACCATGGACGAAAATTCTTGCCCTATTCTCCTCCATTTTTGCTTCTTCAATTGTTGATGAAAGCAAACACTTCTCAATGAAAAATGCTCTAATTTTTCTAGTGCAAAATTAGAGTTGTTCTAGCTTGTTGGTGGTGGAACTAATTTTGAAGGAAAGATTCAAGAACAAGGGAAGCTTGTAGATTGTCATCCTTTGAAGAGCTTAGTTGTTTGGCAACTAAGTTGGAGCCATAATCAATCCTTGTGATTGATAGGTACATTTCTAAACACTCTATGTGTGACATATTTTGTGTTTTTTGTATTTGCTACACACTTGTATATGAGGTATTCGAATTTCTTGTTGAAAAGTAAATTTTGAAAATTCCGTTGCCCATTTTAACACCTTATTCGATTCCCTTTCAAGTGGTATCATGAGCTAAGGATACTATTTTGTGTAGCATATACATGATATTATATTGAGGTCGATTTCTAACCGCATGAGATGGTTTTTTGCAACATCGAAGGCTGAATTTTGGGCAACTTTGGGCAGCAAGTTGCAGCCCATGGGGCTGCCCGAACAGCCCCTATGTTTTAATAATAATAAAAATTTTGTGCTTGTTGGCCGGAATCCAGCGACGGAGCTCCGGCGACGGTGATGACGATTAGGGTTTCCAAAATTTTTTTGGATTATCAAAGTGTCATGAGCCTTGAAGTTGTTGGGCCATTAGCTGGCTAACACATTTGTGAAATTTAAATGGGCCAAAATGTTTTTAGTGAAAAATGATTTTTGGGCCCTTAAGTTTAAATTTACAAAAGTTGAAAATATTTTCTCATGAAATAAATAAATGAAGTTGGACTTTAACTATTTATAGTAAATGATGATTTACAAAAAATTCGGTTATAAATAAATTAATTAGAAAATAGACAAAGGTGTTTGTATATTTTGTTAATTTAGTTTATAATCGTGGCAGTTAGTGATTGGATCAAGATATATAATATTGGATCAATTAATTATTGTGATAATTAATTGATGGTGTATGATATGTGATATTATGCATGAAGGATGATCGAAATCCCAAGCCCAATTTGCTAGGTGTATGCTAGGATATTTT
Organism: Primulina eburnea; assembly: GCF_022965805.1. Lineage (NCBI taxonomy): Eukaryota > Viridiplantae > Streptophyta > Magnoliopsida > Lamiales > Gesneriaceae > Primulina > Primulina eburnea. Next base: position 21,509,471 of record NC_133105.1, read on the forward strand.
GTGCTGAATGATTGTAATAATTATCAATTTATAAAGTGGGCTTGGTTTATGGGCCGTTCCCACCCCCATGAGATGTATCCCTATTTGCCATGGATATTTATTTGTAAATATTAGTATAGTGGAAGATCAAGATTGGAAGATGGTGGCCTTGATGATTATGAAGATCGAAGACATGGAAATATTGGAGGCTAATGTAATAGTTGCATTTGCATCCCATGCATTTCCCTAGGATTGGAGCTAGGCCCGTGTTTAGCTCACACGGGTCATTAGTATTGGGGCAATTGATCATCCTTGTTTTGTTTACTATTTATAATATATGCATGATATGTTATAAATAATGAGTATGTGCGTTATTATTATGATAATAAGAAAGTTGCATGAATCCGGCAAACATACGATCAAACATGGCGAGCTTTTAAATAAAATTAATGATGAGACCTTTCAAAATTAAAAACCCTCATTTTGAATAAGATTAAAAATTAATATCAAGCCCGAAAAGGAGAATTATAAATTTGTTTATAATTTCCTTGTCTTCCATTGACAATGGGTGCATGATGAATGCTACCCGTGCTCGGGGCTCGGCTCATATTATTGAGGGGGGCCCTGGGAGCCGGAAAGCTGTGACATCCATTGACATGGTGATGTGAACTACATGGAACTCCCATGATTTCGGCTGATATTATTGAGGGAACTCATGGCGACCGTCCATGAATGTTCAACATCGATGGGTAAGGCTTGACACGTAAAGATAAACAACGTCATATTATTGGGTCCTAATTAAGCGTGAGACAAAAGTTTACGTAGAGGGTTGCATGGAGATGCAATTGGAAACTACCTTTTAGGCATTGTGATTGGCTGATATTATTCGGGATCATAATTCGCTAATTGGACCTTACATACCTACTGAGGAAAGGAGTTTCCCGTTTTCACTAGAGGGTAGTGAAAGATGTCAAAACAGTGGGAGTAAACATTTATAAAGTAAAAGTCCATACTTTATATCTTACTAAATATTTTAAAATAGTCATTAACATTTATCTGTTTACTTTTCAATACTTTTTGACAATGTCTTCGATTCGCAATCCGCTATCTGTAATACTCGACAAACACGTATTAAGCAGACCTAATTACCTCATTTGGCTAAGAAATCTGAAAATATTCTTGAATTCAGAAAGGATAGTGTATACACTTACTGAGTCGCCCCCTGTTGAGGCTCCGACTGACTGCACTATTGATGAATTGCAGACTTTCAAGGAATGGTGTGACCATGACTTGAAAAGCCAAGTGTTATATGCAGGCTTCTATGAATGATGAGAACTCTGTTATTTATGTGGGCTCTTCATCTGGTACGAAGACTGGTCCACCTGGGAAGGCAAAGAAGCATTCTTTCCAACGTCCCAAGAAGAACGTGCCCTTGAAGAGGCAATCTCCGAGTCCTGCTGTGGCAGCCATACCAGTGAAGGCTGACAAGACTGCTGATGTATGTTGTAAGGTCCGGAAATTTAATTCGCGTAACCTAAGTGCATGCAATCTAGGATTTTTATTTTTAATTATGTGCGTAATTATTTTTATGCATTTTATGCATAATTCATGCATGATAGGATTTAATTCATGAAATTTTAAAAGCTCACGCATTAGGATTTCTAGGTGCATTTCACGTTCGAACGAGGACGGAGACCGAAAAATTTTCAGGAAAATTATTTTTATTACACGATCTATTTTTATAAATTAAGTTAAAATATTTTTAAGTTTATTTTTCAAAAATGGGAATTTTTGGGTATTTTTACCCGTAAGATTTTATTTGTTATCGGTACGCAAATTTTATCGAATCGGGGAACTTTTAATGATTCGGCTTATATTTTTAAAATCTTTCAAGCACGAAATATTTTTCGGGAGTGCGTTTGTATTTTATGGGCCTACGTTTAAGCTTGTTGGGCTTAAAACTCTTTTAAACTTTTAATTATTTAATTAGAGCCCATTAATTATTATTTTTCTATTTAATCAGCACCTTAACCCCACTTAACCCTAAACCTAAACACACCAAACAGCCGACACCCCATTCTGAATTCAGCCCCTCGGTTTCAGAGGAGAGCACCAGCTAGAGGCCACGTTTTTGGATTGCTGTGACACACAAAAATTCCTTTGGCACCCCCACTCCACTCTTGAGCATCCACGCATCATAAGGCACGCTTGTATCACCCTTGTTGCATCATTCATGCTTATATTACTGCTGTATGTACATTCATGTAATAAAACTCTCGATCCAAGCATGAACAAGAAGGGGTTCGGTTTTTTTCACGTATTTATGCATGCTATGACCTGAGCTCACGTTTCTGTTTATTTTTGCTGCAAGGGATTGTCGTTTTTTGTTGGTAAGGGGCTGTCTAGATCGTGACTGATAATGTTTAAGTGCTGGCATGTAGATCGGTTGAGTTTTGATGTGTTAAGGTGGAGGCCGATTGGGTGTGTGGGTGAAAGGGGTTCAACCCATGTCTTCCTGCTACATCAGCGGTGCGAGAGCCTCCTCCAGCCTTGGACCAGACTCTGGTGGGTCTGAGTTGGGGGCTGTGGCGGCTTGAAGCTTACTGGAGTGACGGGGAGCTCGATCGAACCAGGTAGAGGCGTGAGTCTCGGTAGGAGGCTTGGAGTGGTTTCCTCGGTTACTAGATGATAGAGGCGTGCATGGGGCTGGGAGCTTGGTTCTGTTAGGTGGCTTGGGGTCTGGTCTAGGTCCCTGGTATGCGGGCTTGGGGCTGGTGCGACGGGTATAGAGTGAGGCATGAAGTTTGAGAGAAAGTGATGCATGAGGTGGCTAAATAGGATATGACCGAGAGCTTTGGGCAAATTCTGGAAATTTCAGCCTTTGGTTGGAGAGCCTAATGACATTGTTTTAGGGGCCTTTTAGCGTTTGTAAGATAAGGTAGAAATTTGGGAAAAATTTGATTAAGTTTTAGGTCGACTCGGGTTAAAACCGGGACTCCGGTCCAAGTTTTTAAAACGAATCAGTTAAGTTGTGAATTTGGCTCGAGTTTACGTCTAGGAATACTTTTAAAAATATTTTGGGATATTTTAAGGAGTTTAGTAAGCTTTGGGTCAATTTTAGAGGTCCAGGGTTGAAACGATAATTTTTGAGTTCCAGGGGCAAAATGGTCATTTTGCACCCAGGGTGAGATTTTGTCCTTGCAGCGTCCTGAGCACAAATTATGTTATTTTAAATGATCATGCATCACGTTTACGATTTTTACGCTATTATGATAATTATGGTGCATGCTTGGTTTAAAGGAAAAATTATGTATACGCATTCTTTTAATTAAGTGATGAACATGATGACACGTTTTGAAGGAAGTGATTTAGTTGTGACTAACACTGTAGTATCCCGATGCCTAATTTGAGTTAATTATTGGATTAATTATATTTCGGTGAGATCGGAAGGACCGAACCGGGTTCGGATCGTCCGAATATGGTTCGGATTGTCCGAAAAGGGTTCGGATCGTCCGAAGACAGGTGGCTGGACACGTGGAAGACATGCAGAGTTCGGATCGTCCGATCAGGGTTTGGATCGTCCGAAGACAGGTGTCTGGACACGTGGAAGACATGCAGGGTTCGGATCGTCCGATAAGAGTTCGGAAGGTCCGAAGGGTACAGGGTTCGGATCGTCCGAAGTGGATCGGATCGTCCGAAGAGGATCGGATCGTCCGATCGTTGTCTATAAATAGAGGCGCGAGGCTTCACTTTTTACTCGCCAATTCCGAGTGTTCCAGAGCGTTTTAGTCGTTTCTGATGGGTTTCTAGTCTTTTCCCGAGGTTTAGGCACTAGCAGGGAGCTACTGGTTTTGTAGCTGAGCTGTGCTCTAGTTGGGAGCTAGCGGCATCAGTGGGCTGACTACGGACGCAGGCTTGATTCTAGGGCTGATTGCTAGGATCTACTGATTTGAGGTACGAAAGTACTATCCGAGATAGCAGGATTGAGTATGCTTTACTATGTGTTGCATGTTTATATGTTGCATTATTATCTGTCATATGATGCATGGTTTATTATGCGGCATTTGCATAATCATGTTGAGCCTGACTATTTTTGAGATAGCCTGTTGAGAGGGTGCTCAGCCCTCGTTTGTTGTGGATGGTTGGACCCCGTTGGCCGACGGTGGTCAGGTCACCGGTATATCCACAGGTTTATTTTGGTATGGGAGCCACCTCCTGGTGCGACGGCGCAGAGTGCTACATACCTTGACGTCATTTACCTGAGCAGTATTTCGATATACCCAGATCCTGGTATCCAGTACATTTTGCATACATGCATGTCATAGTCTTGTATACTCATGCTTTCGGTGCTGAGCGTTTTATGCTCACGTCCTCGGTTTATCTCTGTTTTGGACACCCTATTCGATGGGGCAGGTCTCAGGTTGGACGGTTCAGGAGGGAGTGGACAGGGAGCTGGCAGAGGTTGACTTGTAGTTATTGGTATTTGTTATTGGAATTTAGTTCGATCTGGTTGTTTAAGTATTTTGTACTTACAGATTCGATTGGGTTGTATTACTGTTTTTCCGCTGTTTTACCTGATTCAGTTTTAATGTTAATTTTGCATGCTTAAGTTCTGATTAGTAGGTGATTCTGGAACGGGTCACTACATTTATGGTATCAGAGCCAGGTTCAAGATTTTGGGATTTAGAACTGTTCTTTTGGGTTTAATCTCTGGTAACTTTTGTAGCTAAAAGATGTCTGGTTTTGACGACGATGCTAGTAGTCATGGCAGCGTTGGACGCTGGGGAGACCACGACGATCGGGAGCGTCGTCGAGAGCATCGAGAACGTCGTCAACACCGTCGTGATGAGCCTCGGAGTTTTAGTATGCATCGGTTCTTGCAGATGGGGCCGAAACCTCTTTCGGGCGGTGAGACTCCGGATGTTGCGGAGAACTGGCTTGAGAGGATGGAGAGCTGCTTCAAGACTTTTCAGTGCTCGGCGGAGCAGCAGATTGATACCCTTGATTTCTTGCTGGAGGGTGGTGCGCGCAAGTGGTGGAGGTCTACCTCTGCACCGATAGTTCAGCGACAGGGTCGAGTTCTTTGGGCCGATTTCCGAGCCGCTTTCATGTTGCTATACTTTCCGCCAGCTCTTCTGCAGACCAAGGCGATTGAGTTGATCAATCTGAAGCAGGGAAGTTTGTCTGTTGATGAGTATCAGTAGAAGTTCTTTGAGTTGCTTCCGTATGTTCCACATGTCAGTGACAATGCTAGTGCCAAGTATAATCATTTTCTTCAGGGCCTCAATCAGGAGATTTATGATCGGGTTGTTGTCTGCGATGATCCGACATCGTATGAGGGCCTTGTGAATCGTTGTCGCCAGGCTGAGGGCAGTTTGCTGAGAGGTCGAGCCATGCAGTCTGCTCGTCCTACTAGTTCTTTGGGTCCCCGCGCCCAAGCATTCAAGAAAGCTGGATCTACTTCTTCTTCCTCTGGATCTGGAGGAGTTCACCATTTTGGGAAGAAGAGGGGCCCGTGTCAGCACTGCGGGAAGGATCATCCGACGGAGCGTTGTCGCAAGGTTGCGGGTGCTTGTTACAAGTGCGGTGAGATGGGCCACATGAAGAGAGATTGTCCACAGACGGGCGGAGGATCAGGATCTGGTTCTCAGGCTTCAGTTCATCAGAGGCCACAGCAAGGACAGTCTACTCAGGGTTCTAACCTCCGACCGCGTACTCAAGGGCAGGTCTTTGCTCTTAACCAGGATCAGGCTGCTGAGGAGAACGAGAGAGTTATCGCAGGTTTATTTTTATTATGTGGATTACCTGCTTACGTTCTCATTGATACTGGTGCATCTCATTCATTCATATCTGCGAGATTTGCTAAGCGTCATGCATTACCTTTCACTTCTTTGGACGTTGTGGTATCTGTTTCCACACCGATGGGTCATTCGGTGTTAGCTAAACGTCTAGTTTTGGGTTGTCCTCTAGAGTTTGAGGGTAATGTTTTAACTGCTAATTTGATGATTCTTGCGATGGAGGATTTTGATTGCATTCTGGGAATAGATGTGCTGACTGTGTTTAGAGCTACTGTGGACTGTTATCAAAAGTTTGTGCAGTTTCGTCCAGTTGAGGGCGACAGTTGGTTTTTCTATGGAGAGGGAGCGCGACCCCCGATGCCCGTGGTTTCTGCTCTGAAAGCCTGTCGTGCTTTAGAGTCGGGCGGGGAAGGCTACCTTATCTATGCTATTGATTCGTCCGCAGTTAGTGTCGGTATCAGTGACATTCCAGTGGTTTGCGATTTTCCGGATGTTTTTCCCGAAGAGATTCCTGGTTTTCCTCCCGTTCGGGATGTGGATTTCGGCATTGATTTAGTGCCAGGCACGGCACCAATCTCTAGAGCTCCTTATCGTTTAGCTCCATCGGAGATGCAAGAATTGAAACAGCAGTTGCAGGATCTTCTTGACAAGGGGTATATTCGACCCAGTGTGTCCCCGTGGGGAGCACCAGTTCTTTTTGTCAAAAAGAAGGATGGTTCTATGCGGCTCTGCATAGATTATCGGCAGTTGAATCGTGCTACGATAAAGAATAAGTATCCGTTGCCACGGATTGATGATTTATTTGATCAACTACAAGGTACCTCTGTGTATTCCAAGATTGATTTAAGGTCTGGTTATCATCAGCTTCGAGTTCATCAGGGAGATATATCGAAGACTGCATTCAGGACCCGGTATGGGCATTATGAGTTTCTGGTTATGCCTTTTGGGGTGACGAATGCACCAGCAGTTTTTATGGATCTGATGAATCGGGTTTTTCGGGAATTCTTGGATAAGTTTGTTGTGGTGTTTATAGATGATATCTTAATCTATTCGCATGATCAGCAAGAACACGCACAACACTTAAGGATTATTTTACAGACACTTCGCGAGAACCAGCTTTATGCGAAGTTGAGTAAATGTGAGTTTTGGATTGACAGGGTTGTATTCCTTGGGCATATCATTTCTAGCAAGGGAGTTTCAGTTGACCCGAGCAAGGTGGAAGCGGTATTGAACTGGTCGCGTCCGACGACAGTAGCCGAGATCCGCAGTTTTCTGGGATTGGCTGGGTATTATCGCCGTTTCATTGTCAACTTCTCTCAGATTGCTAAGCCACTCACTCAGCTCACTCGGAAAGATGTTTCATTTGAGTGGACATCAGAGTGCGAAGAGAGTTTCTTGGAACTTCGCAGACGTTTGACATCTGCGCCTGTTTTGGCTCTACCGTCTGGATCTGGTGGTTTCAGTGTTTACACCGATGCCTCTTTACAGGGACTAGGGTGTGTTCTGATGCAGAATGAGCATGTGATTGCTTATGCGTCGAGACAGTTGAAACCTCATGAGGAAAACTATCCTGTTCATGATCTGGAATTAGCAGCGATCGTTTTTGCTTTGAAAATCTGGCGCCATTATCTGTATGGTGAGCGATTTGAGATCTTCACTGATCATAAGAGTTTGAAGTATCTGTTCACTCAGGCTGAGTTGAACATGCGTCAGCGTCGTTGGATGGATCTACTCAAGAATTACGATTGTGAGATCAAGTATCATCCAGGATCTGCGAATCTCACGGCCGATGCTCTTAGTCGCAAGGTGAGATTATCTGCTCTTCAGACTTGTGCTGTATCTGAGATTATTCAGGATTTCTGTTCGATGGGATTCAATTGTAAGCATCGGAAGGGAACAGAGAGTATCCGTATAGCTACTATTTTGTCCGAGCCAGTTTTGTATTCTCGGATTAGAAATGCTCAGATGTCTGATTCTAAGGTTCAGAAATTAGCTCGGTTGGCTGATGGAGATAATACTTCTGGATTCAACTATCAGTCCGAGGGTCTTTTGTGCTTATCTGGTCGTGTTGTTGTACCAGAAGATGACACTTTGAGAGAGGAGATTTTGTCCCAGGCTCATCGTAGCAAGTTGAGTGTTCATCCAGGGAGCAACAAGATGTATAAGGATTTGAGGACTCGATTTTGGTGGAAAGGTATGAAACGTAATGTTTATCAGTATGTCTCCAAGTGCCTAGTCTGTCAGCAGGTGAAGGCTGAGTATCGACGACCTGGAGGTTTGTTGCAGAATCTTCCTATTCCGGAGTGGAAGTGGGAGCATATCACAATGGACTTCGTGACTCACTTGCCTATGTCTGTGGGGAATAGAGATGCTATCTGGGTGGTAGTGGATCGGCTTACTAAGTCTGCCCATTTTCTTCCATATAACAGAGATTTCACTTTCGATCGGATGGCACGGTTGTACATTCAGGAGATTGTACGGTTTCATGGTGTGCCCGTGAGTATCGTTAGTGACAGAGATCCTCGATTTACATCTAGATTTTGGGGCAGCTTTCAGCAAGCTTTGGGCACTACCTTGAGTTTGAGTACTGCATATCACCCAGAGACTGACGGTCAGTCAGAGAGGACTATTCGTACTCTTGAGGATATGTTGAGATCTTGTGTGATGGATTTCGGGCCAGCTTGGCAGGATCATCTGCCACTGATAGAGTTTGCATACAACAACAGTTTTCATAGGAGTATTGGTATGTCTCCGTTTGAAGCATTGTATGGTCGACGTTGTCGTACTCCTCTGTTCTGGGAGGAAGTCGGAGAACGACAGGTCGAGGGTCCAGAATTGATTCAGCAGGCCATGGACAAAGTTCTTGTGATCAAACAGCGGATTAAGACTGCTCAGGATCGACAAGCGAGTTATGCGAACACCAAGCGCAGACCTCTTCATTTTGATGCAGGTGAGAAAGTGTTTCTCAAGGTATCACCTTTTCGGAGGATTCTGAGATTTGGACTCAAGGGTAAGCTATCTCCGAGATTCATTGGTCCTTTTGAGATCTTAGAATGTGTGGGAAATTTGGCCTACAGATTAGCTTTGCCACCGTATCTGTCTAGTGTTCACAATGTGTTTCATGTGTCCTTGTTGAGACGATACGTAGCGGATGAGTCTCATGTTTTGCATCCAACAGAAGTTCAGCTGAATCCAGATTTGTCTTTTGTAGAAAGACCGGTTTCGATCTTAGACCGGAAGGATAAGGTACTGCGGCATAAGACTATTCCTCTTGTCTTAGTGCAGTGGCAGCGCCGAGGTACTGAAGAAGCTACTTGGGAACTAGAGAGTCGCATGCGGTCAGAGCATCCAGAGTTGTTCTAGTTGTAGTATTTTCAGTTATGATTGTAATTTCAGTTGTGCTTTCAGTTGTAATTCATTCTTAAGTTGAATGTATTGTTGTTCAGAATTGTCATTCTTCAGACTCGATTTCGCGGACGAAATCCTTTTTAGAGGGGGAGAATGTAGTATCCCGATGCCTAATTTGAGTTAATTATTGGATTAATTATATTTCGGTGAGATCGGAAGGACCGAACCGGGTTCGGATCGTCCGAATATGGTTCGGATCGTCCGAAAAGGGTTCGGATCGTCCGAAGACAGGTGGCTGGACACGTGGAAGACATGCAGAGTTCGGATCGTCCGATCAGGGTTCGGATCGTCCGAAGACAGGTGTCTGGACACGTGGAAGACATGCAGGGTTCGGATCGTCCGATAAGAGTTCGGAAGGTCCGAAGGGTACAGGGTTCGGATCGTCCGAAGTGGATCGGATCGTCCGAAGAGGATCGGATCGTCCGATCGTTGTCTATAAATAGAGGCGCGAGGCTTCACTTTTTACTCGCCAATTCCGAGTGTTCCAGAGCGTTTTAGTCGTTTCTGATGGGTTTCTAGTCTTTTCCCGAGGTTTAGGCACTAGCAGGGAGCTACTGGTTTTGTAGCGGAGCTGTGCTCTAGTTGGGAGCTAGCGGCATCAGTGGGCTGACTACGGACGCAGGCTTGATTCTAGGGCTGATTGCTAGGATCTACTGATTTGAGGTACGAAAGTACTATCCGAGATAGCAGGATTGAGTATGCTTTACTATGTGTTGCATGTTTATATGTTGCATTATTATCTGTCATATGATGCATGGTTTATTATGCGGCATTTGCATAATCATGTTGAGCCTGACTATTTTTGAGATAGCCTGTTGAGAGGGTGCTCAGCCCTCGTTTGTTGTGGATGGTTGGACCTCGTTGGCCGACGGTGGTCAGGTCACCGGTATATCCACAGGTTTATTTTGGTATGGGAGCCACCTCCTGGTGCGACGGCGCAGAGTGCTACATACCTTGACGTCATTTACCTGAGCAGTATTTCGATATACCCAGATCCTGGTATCCAGTACATTTTGCATACATGCATGTCATAGTCTTGTATACTCATGCTTTCGGTGCTGAGCGTTTTATGCTCACGTCCTCGGTTTATCTCTGTTTTGGACACCCTATTCGATGGGACAGGTCTCAGGTTGGACGGTTCAGGAGGGAGTGGACAGGGAGCTGGCAGAGGTTGACTTGTAGTTATTGGTATTTGTTATTGGAATTTAGTTCGATCTGGTTGTTTAAGTATTTTGTACTTACAGATTCGATTGGGTTGTATTACTGTTTTTCCGCTGTTTTACCTGATTCAGTTTTAATGTTAATTTTGCATGCTTAAGTTCTGATTACTAGGTGATTCTGGAACGGGTCACTACAAACACGATGACACGATGACATGTAAGGCGGGTAATGCCGTCGCTGATGTCCCTCGCCACCGGGTACCGCGGTTACACGTAGATGGATCCATCGACTGACATGATGACACGATGATACGAAAGTCACAGCTAATGAACGGAATTCAAATTAAGAAATTTAACACGTATATGCTGATACGATATTACATGCCATGATTTTACCAGGTTTTGCCAGGACACGATTATGTATATGATTTTATTGCTGTCATGAAATGTATGATCATTATGCTATTTTTCACTGCTGTGTGCTACGTATATATATTTGTTATTACTGGTATAGGTGTGTTGAGTCTATAGACTCACTAGGCGTGTATGATGCAGGTGAGCATGTTGAGCAGGAGACAGGAGGTGCTGAACTCTGAGTAGGCAGTCCTGGTGCGGTGACATAACCCGAGGACCGCACGTTTTTCCGCATTTTTAGTATGGTTTTGGAGAAGAGTTAAATATTTTATTTACGTTGAGGATTTTCATGATTTTTACTAATTTACATTTACATTGATATTTGTTATTTTTAATTGCGATATTTTCATTGCTAAATAAACATGATCCTTTTAAATGTTATTTTTAAAATGATACCTCAAAAAAAAAAAAAATATTTCCGCATTTTAAAACAAGTAGACGTTTCAGTTGGTATCAGAGCAAGGGTCCTGTATAGGGTTATGCCACCGTCAGCTTCTGCCGCTCAGTCTTCAAAGCCTCAAGTCTGTAAGCTTTACGATTTTACTGTTTTAAAAGGATTTATTGTTATCACCTGCATGATTTCATGATTTATGCATTATGATGAGTTACTGCTTATGTTTAACTGTTTTACGATTTAAAGTTCTTTAATTTCAAAACTAGATTAATTGCATGATGGGTTACGTGTTGATTGGACTGTATTCAGATATGCCTCCCAGACGTGAGCCTAGGATGGTCAGGGTGGACGATATTCCAGAGGGTGGCAGGGGTCGTCCACCACCACCGCCAGGGGACCCAGCTACTCGAGTCATAGAGGGTATGGCCAGACTTTTGGAGCAGGTGCAACAGGCTCCTAGACAGCAGACTGACATCTTTGAGCAGTTCCGTAGGCTCAACCCGAAGGAGTTCGGGGGTACTACTGATCCGTTTGTTGCAGAGGGCTGGATCAGGTTGTTAGAGTTGCATTTTGATTACCTGGGGGTGAGGGATGACGACCGGGCCAGGTGCGCCATCTATATGCTGAGGGATGATGCGTCCCTGTGGTTGGAGGGAGCCGCACATGCAGTAGATGTGGCTACTCTCACATGGGACAGATTCAGGGAGATGTTTTTCGGGAAGTATTTCCCAGCTGACGTCAGGGGCCGCCTGACGAGAGAGTTCATGAGCCTCAGGCAGACAGATTTATCAGTGGCGGAGTTTATCCGCAAGTTCGACAGGGGCTGCCACTTTGTGCCCATGATTGCAGGGGATGCCGCCCAGAAGCTGAGGCATTTCCTGGATGGACTGAGACCCACACTCCGCCGTGACGTCATGCTGATGAGGCCGGCGAGTTACGATGAGGCCACTGCTTGCGCTTTTCAGGCAGAGCAAGCATTGCGGGACATGGATTTGGAGATGCAGCGGAAGCGGCATCAGACTCAGTCCAGTGCACAGCCACATAAGAAGCAGTTTTCAGGGCCATCTAGACACCAGGGGCAGCAGAAGCCCCAGGGACAGCAGGGGGTGCCAGGACAGCAGAGACCAACCCATGCACCAGGGGCTCCTAGACAGGAGGGGGGACCACCATGCCCACAGTGCGACAAATATCATTACGGCAAATGCATGCGAGGCACCTACAGGTGCTTCATATGCAAACAAGAGGGGCATAAGGCTGCAGATTGCCCTCGGAACATCCTTATTGTTCAACAATATTAGACGTGATGGTATGATTTGTCGCAGGGAGGATATATATTGCAGGTGTAGCCACGCATGCATTGCTAGACTCAGGGGCTACGCATTCGTTTATATCTGAATCTTTCGTGAAGCGACTAGGGATCATGACAGTAGCGATGGATTCAGGATTCAGGGTATCGATTCCATCCGGGGATCAGATGTTCACATCCCGAATAGTGCGAGGATTAGAGCTCAGGTTACATCAGAAAGCAGTACGGGCAGATCTTATAGTACTACCGCTGCCAGAGTTTGACATCATACTAGGCATGGACTGGCTCTCTTCTCATGGAGCAGTCATAGATTTCCGCCAGAGGTCGGTGTCTGTTAGACCTCCTAGTGGGAAGACGTTTGTATTTGAGGCAGCTAGACATCAGCAGTTCCCGCACGTCATTTCCTGCATGTGTGCGAGGAAGCTTATTAAGAGAGGATGCCAGGCATTCTTAGCCAGCATAGTATCAGTGTCGGAGCCAGTCAGTCAGAGGCTGGAGGATGTAGATGTGGTCAGCGAGTTCTCGAGCGTGTTCCCTGACGATGTTTCAGGCATTCCACCAGACCGAGAGGTGGAATTCTCTATTGAGCTCATGCCAGGGACAGTGCCGATATCTAAGGCACCCTACCGATTAGCGCCTGCAGAGATGAAAGAGCTCAAGGATCAGATTCAGGATCTGCTGGACAAGGGTTTCGTTCGCCCTAGTTTTTCCCCTTGGGGCGCGCCAGTGCTATTTGTTAAGAAGAAGGATGGCAGCATGCGTCTGTGCATTGACTACCGAGAGCTGAACAGGGTTACACTGAAGAATAAATATCCATTACCTAGGATCGAAGACTTATTTGATCAGCTTAAGGGAGCCTCAGTGTTCTCCAAGATAGACCTTCGATCCGGATACCACCAGCTGAAGGTGAGAGAGTCAGATGTGCATAAGACAGCTTTCCGGACGCGTTATGGGCACTATGAGTTCTTGGTGATGCCCTTCGGTTTGACGAACGCGCCGGCGATCTTCATGGATCTCATGAATCGCGTATTCCAGCCATTCTTGGATCAGTTTGTCATAGTGTTCATTGATGACATCCTGATCTATTCGAAGTGCAGGGAGGAGCACAGTCATCATCTGAGGACAGTATTGCAGACTCTACAGGATAGACGACTGTATGCCAAGTTCAGCAAGTGTGAGTTCTGGCTCGGCAGAGTGGCATTTTTGGGCCACATTGTATCTCAGGATGGCATAGAGGTGGACCCCAGCAAAGTAGAGGCAGTCAGAGATTGGCCAGTTCCGAAGAGCGTAACAGAGATCCGCAGTTTCTTGGGATTGGCAGGTTATTACAGGAAGTTCATCCAGGGCTTCTCTTCTATTGCGGTGCCTATGACCGCTTTGACGAAGAAGAACGCCAAGTTTGTTTGGGGACCAGAGTGTCAGGAGAGCTTTGATAGACTGAAGCAGGCCTTGACCACCGCACCAGTATTAGCTATGCCATCAGGGCAGGGAGAGTTTGTAGTATATACAGATGCATCGAAGCTTGGTTTGGGCACAGTTCTGATGCAGCAGGACAGAGTGATAGCCTATGCGTCCAGACAGCTGAAGGTTCATGAGAAGAATTATCCGACTCATGACCTCGAGCTAGCAGCAGTGGTATTTGCCCTGAAGATCTGGAGACACTATCTGTATGGGGAGAAGTGCAGGATTTTCACAGATCATAAAAGCCTGAAGTACTTCTTCACTCAGAAGGAACTGAATATGCGACAGAGGAGGTGGCTTGAGCTGGTTAAGGATTATGATTGTGATATTAGCTACCATCCGGGTAAGGCTAATGTGGTTGCAGACGCTCTGAGCAGGAAGCACGCCGTGATTGCCCATCTGTCAGTGCAGAGACCGCTTCAGGCTGAGATTCAGAGGTTTGAGCTTGCAGTTTATGCCAGGGGCGAGGCCCCGAATCTTGCTACTCTGACAGTACAGCCGACTCTGAGGGACAGAATCCGAGCAGGGCAGACTTCTGATGAGCAGCTACAGAAGTGGAGACAGAGAGACAAGACTAAAGGCCAGAGACTGTACGCAGTTGTGGATGGCATAGTCAGATATAGGGACCGCCTATGGGTTCCTGATAGTGATTCTCTTCGAGCAGATATCCTGAGTGAGTACGAAGATGTATAAGGATCTGCAGTCACTGTACTGGTGGCCGGGAATGAAGAGGGATATCCTGCGGTTTGTCTCCGAGTGTTTGACATGTCAGCAGGTCAAGGCAGAGCATCAGAGACCTGCAGGGAAGCTGAGACCACTCCCTATTCCCGAGTGGAAATGGGAGAATATTACTATGGATTTCGTGACCGGCCTTCCGAGGACTACTGGAGGATACAATGCCATCTGGGTGATTGTTTATCGGCTCACCAAGTCTGCTCATTTCTTACCGATCAAGAAGACATTCACCATGACTCAGTACGCAGAGCTGTACATCAGAGAGATAGTTAGGCTGCATGGGATCCCGGTGTCTATCGTGTCAGACAGGGATCCGAGGTTTACGTCTGTATTCTGGAAGAGTCTTCACCAGGCTTTGGGGACGAAGCTACTGTTCAGTACCGCATTTCATCCTCAGACAGACGGTCAGTCAGAGAAGGTGATACAGATTCTTGAGGATCTACTCCGAGCTTGCATGATTGACTTCCAGGGCAGCTGGGAGCCGAAGTTACCTCTTGTGGAGTTTACGTACAACAACAGTTATCAGGCATCGATAGGTATGGCTCCATACGAGGCACTGTACGGGAGGAAGTGTAGGTCGCCAGTATATTGGGATGAGGTAGGCGAGCGAGCAGAGTTGGGTCCGGATATTGTCAGACAGACAGCAGATCTAGTGGCCAAGATTAGAGACAGAATGAGGACTGCACAGTAGCCGTCAGAAGAGTTATGCTGATCAGAGACGACGAGATCTATAGTTCGCAGTAGAGGATCATGTTTTCGTGAAAGTAGCACCGATGAAGGGTGTGATGAGGTTCGGGAAGAAGGGCAAGCTCAGCCCTAGATTCATCGGACCATTCGAGATCCTAGAGAGAGTTGGGACACTCGCATACAGAGTTGCGTTACCGCCGAGTCTGTCGGGAGTTCATAACGTGTTCCACGTCTCCATGCTGCGAAAGCACATGTCGAATCCTTCACATGTGCTTAACTATGAGCCACTTCAGCTGACACCGCACTTATCATTTGAGGAGAGACCTACGCAGATTCTGGACAGTCAGGAAAAGAGACTCCGAAATAAGGTGATCCAGATGATCAAAGTCAAGTGGCTGAATCACTCCGAGAAGGAGGCCACGTGGGAGACAGAGACCGAGATGAGGAGTCGTTATCCGGAGTTATTCGGTACGTTCTAAATTTCGAGGACGAAATTTTGTTTAAGGAGGGGAGAGTTGTAAGGTCCGGAAATTTAATTCGCGTAACCTAAGTGCATGCAATATAGGATTTTTATTTTTATTTTCATTTATGTGCGTAATTATTTTTATGCATTTTATGCATAATTCATGCATGATAGGATTTAATTCATGAAATTTTAAAAGCTCACGCATTAGGATTTCTAGGTGCATTTCACGTTCGAACGAGGACGGAGACCGAAAAATTTTCATGAAAATTATTTTTATTACACGATCTATTTTTATAAATTAAGTTAAAATATTTTTAAGTTTATTTTTCGAAAATGGGAATTTTTGGGTATTTTTACCCGTAAGATTTTATTTGTTATCGGTACGCAAATTTTATCGAATCGGGGACTTTTTAATGATTCGGCTTATATTTTTAAAATCTTTCAAGCACGAAATATTTTTCGGGAGTGCGTTTGTATTTAATGGGCCTACGTTTAAGCTTGTTGGGCTTAACACTCTTTTAAACTTTTAATTATTTAATTAGAGCCCATTAATTATTATTTTTCTATTTAATCAGCACCTTAACCCCACTTAACCCTAAACCTAAACACACCAAACAGCCGACACCCCATTCTGAATTCAGCCCCTCGGTTTCAGAGGAGAGCACCAGCTAGAGGCCACGTTTTTGGATTGCTGTGACACACAAAAATTCCTTTGGCACCCCACTCCACTCTTGAGCATCCACGCATCATAAGGCACGCTTGTATCACCCTTGTTGCATCATTCATGCTTATATTACTGCTGTATGTACATTCATGTAATAAAACTCTCGATCCAAGCATGAACAAGAAGGGGTTCGGTTTTTTTCACGTATTTATGCATGCTATGACCTGAGCTCACGTTTCTGTTTATTTTTGCTGCAAGGGACTGCCGTTTTTTGTTGGTAAGGGGCTGTCTAGATCGTGACTGATAAGGTTTAAGTGCTGGCGTGTAGATCGGTTGAGTTTTGATGTGTTAAGGTGGAGGCCGATTGGGTGTGTGGGTGAAAGGGGTTCGACCCATGTCTTCCTGCTACATCAGCGGTGCGAGAGCCTCCTCCAGCCTTGGACCAGACTCTGGTGGGTCTGAGTTGGGGGCTGTGGCGGCTTGAAGCATACTGGAGTGACGGGGAGCTCGATCGAACCAGGTAGAGGCGTGAGTCTCGGTAGGAGGCTTGGAGTGGTTTCCTCGGTTACTAGATGATAGAGGCGTGCATGGGGCTGGGAGCTTGGTTCTGTTAGGTGGCTTGGGGTCTGGTCTAGGTCCCTGGTATGCGGGCTTGGGGCTGGTGTGACGGGTATAGAGTGAGGCATGAAGTTTGAGAGAAAGTGATGCATGAGGTGGCTAAATAGGATAGGACCGAGAGCTTTGGGCAAATTCTGGAAATTTCAGCCGTTGGTTGGAGAGCCTGATGACATTGTTTTAGGGGCCTTTTAGCGTTTGTAAGATAAGGTAGAAATTTGGGAAAAATTTGATTAAGTTTTAGGTCGACTCGGGTTAAAACCGGGACTCCGGTCCAAGTTTTTAAAACGAATCAGTTAAGTTGTGAATTTGGCTCGAGTTTACGTCTAGGAATACTTTTAAAAATATTTTGGGATATTTTAAGGAGTTTAGTAAGCTTTGGATCAATTTTAGAGGTCCAGGGTTGAAACGATAATTTTTGAGTTCCAGGGGCAAAATGGTCATTTTGCACCCAGGGTGAGATTTTGGTCCTGGCAGCGTCCTGAGCACAAATTATGTTATTTTAAATGATCATGCATCACGTTTACGATTTTTACGCTATTATGATAATTATGGTGCATGCTTGGTTTAAAGGAAAAATTATGTATACGCATTCTTTTAATTAAGTGATGAACATGATGACACGTTTTGAAGGAAGTGATTTAGTTGTGACTAACACGATGACACGATGACATGTAAGGCCCGGGCTCAGTGGGCGGGTAATGCCGTCGCTGATGTCCCTCGCCGTCGGGTACCGCGGTTACACGTAGATGGATCCATCGACTGACATGATGACACGATGATACGAAAGTCACAGCTAATGAACGGAATTCAAATTAAGAAATTTAACACGTATATGCTGATACGATATTACATGCCATGATTTTACCAGGTTTTGCCAGGACACGATTATGTATATGATTTTATTGCTGTCATGAAATGTATGATCATTATGCTATTTTTCACTGCTGTGTGCTACGTATATGTATTTGTTATTACTGGTACAGGTGTGTTGAGTCTATAGACTCACTAGGCGTGTATGATGCAGGTGAGCATGTTGAGCAGGAGACAGGAGGTGCTAACTCTGAGTAGGCAGTCCTGGTGCGGTGACATAACCCGTTGAGGATTTTCATGATTTTTACTAATTTACATTTACATTGATATTTGTTATTTTTAATTGCGATATTTTCATTGCTAAATAAACATGATCCTTTTAAATGTTATTTTTAAAATGATAGCTCAAAAAAAAAAAAAATATTTCCGCATTTTAAAACAAGTAGACGTTCAGTTGGTATCAGAGCAAGGGTGCTGTATAGGGTTATGCCACCGCCAGCTTCTGCCGCTCAGTCTTCAAAGCCTCAATTCTGTAAGCTTTACGATTTTACTGTTTTAAAAGGATTTATTGTTATCACCTGCATGATTTCATGATTTATGCATTATGATGAGTTACTGCTTATGTTTAACTGTTTTACGATTTAAAGTTCTTTAATTTCAAAACTAGATTAATTGCATGATGGGTTACGTGTTGATTGGACTGTATTCAGATATGCCTCCCAGACGTGAGCCTAGGATGGTCAGGGTGGACGATATTCCAGAGGGTGGCAGGGGTCCTCCACCACCACCGCCAGGGGACCCAGCTACCCGAGTCTTAGAGGGTATGGCCAGACTTTTGGAGCAGGTGCAACAGGCTCCTAGACAGCAGACTGACATCTTTGAGCAGTTCCGTAGGCTCAACCCGAAGGAGTTCGGGGGTACTACTGATCCGTTTTTTGCAGAGGGCTGGATCAGGTCGTTAGAGTTGCATTTTGATTACCTGGGGGTGAGGGATGGCGACCGGGCCAGGTGCGCCATCTATATGCTGAGGGATGATGCGTCCCTGTGGTGGGAGGGAGCCGCACATGCAGTAGATGTGGCTACTCTCACATGGGACAGATTCAGGGAGATGTTTTTCGGGAAGTATTTCCCAGCTGACGTCAGGGGCCGCCTGACAAGAGAGTTCATGAGCCTCAGGCAGACAGATTTATCAGTGGCGGAGTTTATCCACAAGTTCGACTGGGGCTGCCGCTTTGTGCCAATGATTGCAGGGGATGCCGCCCAGAAGCTGAGGCATTTCCTGGATGGACTGAGACCCACACTCCGCCGTGACGTCATGATGATGAGGCCGGCGAGTTACGATGAGGCCACTGCTTGCGCTTTTCAGGCAGAGCAAGCATTGCGGGACATAGATTTGGAGATGCAGCGGAAGCGGCATCAGACTCAGTCCAGTGCACAGCCACATAAGAAGCAGTTTTCAGGGCCATCTAGACACCAGGGGCAGCAGAAGCCCCAGGGACAGCAGGGGGTGCCAGGACAGCAGAGACCAACCCATGCACCAGGGGCTCCTAGACAGGAGGGGGGACCACCATGCCCACAGTGCGGCAAATATCATTACGGCAAATGCATGCGAGGCACCTACAGGTGCTTCATATGCAAACAAGAGGGGCATAAGGCTGCAGATTGCCCTCGGAACAAGGGTCCCACCACCGGCAGAGCATATGTGATGCACGCCGAGGAGGCTGAGGTGGAGCCCGACTCTACGCTGATCACTGGTAACTTTTACGATTAAGTTTAATTGGTTATAATTTTGATTGTCTGTAATTGTTCGATCATTATGTGATTTGACTATTGGGACCGTTAACATAGAAAGAATTAGGATGCATGTTCTACCTAGTTTGGGATCATTTTCGAATTCATGCAATTTTGAGGAGTAATTTGATGTTAATTTTCGAGATTTCGTTGATTTTGGGGTTAAATTCGAATAGGAGATTAGGGTCTTGTTGCAGTTTTCGAAAATTTGAAGAGGCAAGGTACAATCTTAGAACTTTAAGGGGGTTAATTTGCAATTTTTGATTTTTCTGAGGGTGAATTTCGAATTTTAGGGAATTTTGGGTTAACTGCCGATAAGGAATCCTTATTGTTCAACAATATTAGACGTGATGGTATGATTGGTCACAGGGAGGATATATATTGCAGGTGTAGCCACGCATGCATTGCTAGACTCAGGGGCTACGCATTCGTTTATATCTGATTCTTTCGTGAAGCGACTAGGGATCATGACAGTAGCGATGGATTCAGGATTCAGGGTATCGATTCCATCCGGGGATCAGATGTTCACATCCCGAATTGTGCGAGGATTAGAGCTCAGGTTACATCAGAAAGCAGTACGGGCAGATCTTATAGTACTACCGCTGCCAGAGTTTGACATCATACTAGGCATGGACTGGCTCTCTTCTCATGGAGCAGTCATAGATTTCCGCCAGAGGTCGGTGTCTGTTAGACCTCCTAGTGGGAAGCCGTTTGTATTTGAGGCAGCTAGACATCAGCAGTTCCCGCACGTCATTTCCTGCATGTGTGCGAGGAAGCTTATTAAGAGAGGATGCCAGGCATTCTTAGCCAGCATAGTATCAGTGTCGGAGCCAGTCAGTCAGAGGCTGGAGGATGTAGATGTGGTCAGCGAGTTCTCGAGCGTGTTCCCTGACGATGTTTCAGGCATTCCACCAGACCGAGAGGTGGAATTCTCTATTGAGCTCATGCCAGGGACAGTGCCGATATCTAAGGCACCCTACCGATTAGCGCCTGCAGAGATGAAAGAGCTCAAGGATCAGATTCAGGATCTGCTGGACAAGGGTTTCGTTCGCCCTAGTTTTTCCCCTTGGGGCGCGCCAGTGCTATTTGTTAAGAAGAAGGATGGCAGCATGCGTCTGTGCATTGACTACCGAGAGCTGAACAGGGTTACACTGAAGAATAAATATCCATTACCTAGGATCGAAGACTTATTTGATCAGCTTCAGGGAGCCTCAGTGTTCTCCAAGATAGACCTTCGATCCGGATACCACCAGCTGAAGGTGAGAGAGTCAGATGTGCATAAGACAGCTTTCCGGACGCGTTATGGGCACTATGAGTTCTTGGTGATGCCCTTCGGTTTGACGAACGCGCCGGCGATCTTCATGGATCTCATGAATCGCGTATTCCAGCCATTCTTGGATCAGTTTGTTATAGTGTTCATTGATGACATCCTGATCTATTCGAAGTGCAGGGAGGAGCACAGTCATCATCTGAGGACAGTATTGCAGACTCTACAGGATAGACGACTGTATGCCAAGTTCAGCAAGTGTGAGTTCTGGCTCGGCAGAGTGGCATTTTTGGGCCACATTGTATCTCAGGATGGCATAGAGGTGGACCCCAGCAAAGTAGAGGCAGTCAGAGATTGGCCAGTTCCGAAGAGCGTAACAGAGATCCGCAGTTTCTTGGGATTGGCAGGTTATTATAGGAAGTTCATCCAGGGCTTCTCTTCTATTGCGGTGCCTATGACCGCTTTGACGAAGAAGAACGCCAAGTTTGTTTGGGGACCAGAGTGTCAGGAGAGCTTTGATAGACTGAAGCAGGCCTTGACCACCGCACCAGTATTAGCTATGCCATCAGGGCAGGGAGAGTTTGTAGTATATACAGATGCATCGAAGCTTGGTTTGGGCGCAGTTCTGATGTAGCAGGACAGAGTGATAGCCTATGCGTCCAGACAGCTGAAGGTTCATGAGAAGAATTATCCGACTCATGACCTCGAGCTAGCAGCAGTGGTATTTGCCCTGAAGATCTGGAGACACTATCTGTATGGGGAGAAGTGCAGGATTTTCACAGATCATAAAAGCCTGAAGTACTTCTTCACTCAGAAGGAACTGAATATGCGACAGAGGAGGTGGCTTGAGCTGGTTAAGGATTATGATTGTGATATTAGCTACCATCCGGATAAGGCTAATGTGGTCGCAGACGCTCTGAGCAGGAAGCACGCCGTGATTGCCCATCTGTCAGTGCAGAGACCGCTTCAGGCTGAGATTCAGAGGTTTGAGCTTGCAGTTTATGCCAGGGGCGAGGCCCCAAATCTTGCTACTCTGACAGTACAGCCGACTCTGAGGGACAGAATCCGAGCAGGGAGACTTCTGATGAGCAGCTACAGAAGTGGAGACAGAGAGACAAGACTAAAGGCCAGAGACTGTACGCAGTTGTGGATGGCATAGTCAGATATAGGGACCGCCTATGGGTTCCTGATAGTGATTCTCTTCGAGCAGATATCCTGAGTGAGGCCCACAGCACTCCGTATTCCATCCATCCAGGGAGTACGAAGATGTATAAGGATCTGCAGTCACTGTACTGGTGGCCGGGAATGAAGAGGGATATCCTGCGGTTTGTCTCCGAGTGTTTGACATGTCAGCAGGTCAAGGCAGAGCATCAGAGACCTGCAGGGAAGCTGAGACCACTCCCTATTCCCGAGTGGAAATGGGAGAATATTACTATGGATTTCGTGACCGGCCTTCCGAGGACTACTGGAGGATACAATGCCATCTGGGTGATTGTTGATCGGCTCACCAAGTCTGCTCATTTCTTACCGATCAAGAAGACATTCACCATGACTCAGTACGCAGAACTGTACATAAGAGAGATAGTTAGGCTGCATGGGATCCCGGTGTCTATCGTGTCAGACAGGGATCCGAGGTTTACGTCTGTATTCTGGAAGAGTCTTCACCAGGCTTTGGGGACGAAGCTACTGTTCAGTACCGCATTTCATCCTCAGACAGACGGTCAGTCAGAGAGGGTGATACAGATTCTTGAGGATCTACTCCGAGCTTGCATGATTGACTTCCAGGGCAGCTGGGGGCCGAAGTTACCTCTTGTGGAGTTTACGTACAACAACAGTTATCAGGCATCGATAGGTATGGCTCCATACGAGGCACTCTACGGGAGGAAGTGTAGGTCGCCAGTATATTGGGATGAGGTAGGCGAGCGAGCAGAGTTGGGTCCGGATATTGTCAGACAGACAGCAGATCTAGTGGCCAAGATTAGAGACAGAATGAGGACTGCACAGAGCCGTCAGAAGAATTATGCTGATAAGAGACGACGAGATCTAGAGTTCGCAGTAGGGGATCATGTTTTCGTGAAAGTAGCACCGATGAAGGGTGTGATGAGGTTCGGGAAGAAGGGCAAGCTCAGCCCTAGATTCATCGGACCATTCGAGATCCTAGAGAGAGTTGGGACACTCGCATACAGAGTTGCGTTACCGCCGAGTCTGTCGGGAGTTCATAACGTGTTCCACGTCTCCATGCTGCGAAAGTACATGTCGAATCCTTTACATGTGCTTAACTATGAGCCACTTCAGCTGACACCGCACTTATCATTTGAGGAGAGACCTACGCAGATTCTGGACAGTCAGGAAAAGAGACTCCGAAATAAGGTGATCCAGATGATCAAAGTCAAGTGGCTGAATCACTCCGAGAAGGAGGCCACGTAAGAGACAGAGACCGAGATGAGGAGTCGCTATCCGGAGTTATTCGGTACGTTCTAAATTTCGAGGACGAAATTTTGTTTAAGGAGGGGAGAGTTGTAAGGTCCGGAAATTTAATTCGCGTAACCTAAGTGCATGCAATCTAGGATTTTTATTTTTAATTATTTGCGTAATTATTTTTATGCATTTTATGCATAATTCATGCATGATAGGATTTAATTCATGAAATTTTAAAAGCTCACGCATTAGGATTTCTAGGTGCATTTCACGTTCGAACGAGGACGGAGATCGAAAAATTTTCAGGAAAATTATTTTATTACACGATCTATTTTTATAAATTAAGTTAAAATATTTTTAAGTTTATTTTTCAAAAATGGGAATTTTTGGGTATTTTTACCCGTAAGATTTTATTTGTTATTGGTACGCAAATTTTATCGAATCGGGGACTTTTTAATGATTCGGCTTATATTTTTAAAATCTTTCAAGCCACGAAATATTTTTCGGGAGTGCGTTTGTATTTAATGGGCCTACGTTTAAGCTTGTTGGGCTTAAAACTCTTTTAAACTTTTAATTATTTAATTAGAGCCCATTAATTATTATTTTTCTATTTAATCAGCACCTTAACCCCACTTAACCCTAAACCTAAACACACCAAACAGCCGACACCCCATTCTGAATTCAGCCCCTCGGTTTCAGAGGAGAGCACCAGCTATAGGCCACGTTTTTGGATTGCTGTGACACACAAAAATTCCTTTGGCACCCCCACTCCACTCTTGAGCATCCACGCATCATAAGGCACGCTTGTATCACCCTTGTTGCATCATTCATGCTTATATTACTGCTGTATGTACATTCATGTAATAAAAGTCTCGATCCAAGCATGAACAAGAAGGGGTTCGGTTTTTTTCACGTATTTATGCATGCTATGACCTGAGCTCACGTTTCTGTTTATTTTTGCTGCAAGGGACTGCCGTTTTTTGTTGGTAAGGGGCTGTCTAGATCGTGACTGATAAGGTTTAAGAGCTGGCGTGTAGATCGGTTGAGTTTTGATGTGTTAAGGTGGAGGCCGATTGGGTGTGTGGGTTAAAGGGGTTCGACCAATGTCTTCCTGCTACATCAGCGGTGCGAGAGCCTCCTCCAGCCTTGGACCAGACTCTGGTGGGTCTGAGTTGGGGGCTGTGGCGGCTTGAAGCATACTGGAGTGACGGGGAGCTCGATCGAACCAGGTAGAGGCGTGAGTCTCGGTAGGAGGCTTGGAGTGGTTTCCTCGGTTACTAGATGATAGAGGCGTGCATGGGGCTAGGAGCTTGGTTCTGTTAGGTGGCTTGGGGTCTTGTCTAGGTCCCTGGTATGCGGGCTTGGGGCTGGTGCGACGGGTATAGAGTGAGGCATGAAGTTTGAGAGAAAGTGATGCATGAGGTGGCTAAATAGGATAGGACCGAGAGCTTTGGGCAAATTCTGGAAATTTCAGCCGTTGGTTGGAGAGCCTAATGACATTGTTTTAGGGGCCTTTTAGCGTTTGTAAGATAAGGTAGAAATTTGGGAAAAATTTGATTAAGTTTTAGGTCGACTCGGGTTAAAACCGGGACTCCGGTCCAAGTTTTTAAAACGAATCAGTTAAGTTGTGAATTTGGCTCGAGTTTACGTCTAGGAATACTTTTAAAAATATTTTGGGATATTTTAAGGAGTTTAGTAAGCTTTGGGTCAATTTTAGAGGTCCAGGGTTGAAACGATAATTTTTGAGTTCCAGGGGCAAAATGGTCATTTTGCACCCAGGGTGAGATTTTGGTCCTGGCAGCGTCCTGAGCACAAATTATGTTATTTTAAATGATCATGCATCACGTTTACGATTTTTACGCTATTATGATAATTATGGTGCATGCTTGGTTTAAAGGAAAAATTATGTATACGCATTCTTTTAATTAAGTGATGAACATGATGACACGTTTTGAAGGAAGTGATTTAGTTGTGACTAACACGATGACACGATGACATGTAAGGCCCGAGCTCAGTGGGCGGGTAATGCCGTCGCTGATGTCCCTCGCCGCCGGGTACCGCGGTTACACGTAGATGGATCCATCGACTGACATGATGACACGATGATACGAAAGTCACAGCTAATGAACGAAATTCAAATTAAGAAATTTAACACGTATATGCTGATACGATATTACATGCCATGATTTTACCAGGTTTTGCCAGGACACGATTATGTATATGATTTTATTGATGTCATGAAATGTATGATCATTATGCTATTTTTCACTGCTGTGTGCTACGTATATGTATTTTTATTACTGGTACAGGTGTGTTGAGTCTATAGACTCACTAGGCGTGTATGATGCAGGTGAGCATGTTGAGCAGGAGACAGGAGGTGCTGAACTCTGAGTAGGCAGTCCTGGTGCGGTGACATAACCTGAGGACCGCACGTTTTTCCGCATTTTTAGTATGGTTTTGGAGAAGAGTTAAATATTTTATTTACGTTGAGGATTTTCATGATTTTTACTAATTTACATTTACATTGATATTTGTTATTTTTAATTGCGATATTTTCATTGCTAAATAAACATGATCCTTTTAAATGTTATTTTTAAAATGATAGCTCAAAAAAAAAAAAATATTTCCGCATTTTAAAACAAGTAGACGTTTCATATGTCATCACTGCAAGAAGCCTGGACATTGGAGGCGTAATTGCAGGGAATATCTTGCCCAGAAGAGTTCTGGAAACAGTATGTTCTATATTGAAGTAAACATTTCAATTAACTCTACTTCTTGGGTATTGGATACCGGTTGTGACTCTCATCTCTGTAATGAGTTACAGAGGATGGGAAGAAATAGGAGACTTAGGGAAGGTGAGACCTTCTTGAGGTTGGGAAATGGAGCAAGAGTTGCTGCCAAGGCCGTGGGGATTTTTAACTTATTGTTGAACAACGATTTTAAGTTGATTTTAAGAGATGTTTTGTTTGTACCTGATTTGGTGAAAAACATTGTTTCCATTTCTATGCTTGATAAAAATGGATTTTCTTGTTTATTTAGCAAAGGTGTTTGCAACATTTACAAGAATGAATGTTTAATTGGTACTGGAGATCTTGAAAAAAATCTCTATAACTTAAAATTGAAAGATATTTCACTAAAAAATGTCCAAGCAATAACAACAACAAACAAGCAAAAACAAGATACTCTAAATTCGGCACAATTATGGCATGCTTGATTAGGACATTTTTCCCTAAGAAAGATGAACATGCTAGTGGGAGTAGGCATGTTTGATATGTCTGATATTAATGCTCTCACGACTTGTGAATCCTGTCTGAAAGGAAAGATGACCAAAATTCCCTTTAAGGGCAATGTGGAGCGAGCCAAAGGGTTATTGGATTTGATCCATACCGATGTGTGCGGTCCGCTTAGCATCACCACTAAGAATGGACATGCCTACTTCATCACCTTTACCGATAACTTTTCGAGGTATGGGTATGTGTATTTAATGAAATACAAATCTGAAGCCTTTGAAAAGTTCAAAGAATTCAGAAGTGAAGTAGAGAAACAGTTGGGATGAAGCATCAAGACACTTTGATTGGATCGAGGTGGTGAGTACTTGAGTGCCGATTTCCAAGAGTATCTTAGGGAGAATGAGATTCACTCGCAGTGGACTCCGCCCGCTACTCCACAGTTGAATGGTGTTTCAGAGCGTCGTAACCGGACTTTGATGGACATGGTTCGGTCTATGATGGGGTTCACGGAGTTGCCGCCATCCTTTTGGGGATATGCGCTTGATACAGCGGCATTGTTGTTGAACAATGTCCATTCAAAGGCATTTGAAAAGATACCATATGAGATATGGATGGGTAAGCCTCCCAAATATTCTTATCTTATAATATGGGGGTGCCCTGCTTATGTGAAGCAGACAGTAGGAGATAAATTGGATAGTCGATCCATTTTATGCTACTTTGAGGGATATCCAATGAATTCAGTTGAATATTATTTATATCATCCCCAAGAAACAAAGGTGATTGTTTCTAGGAATGCAACCTTTTTTGAAAAGGAATTTCTATTGGATAGAAAAGAGGAGATGATAGAACTCGAAGAGGTTCGAGAGAAACTCACAATTATAGAACCCACACCCGAAGAGCCAAGAGATGAGATACAAGCTCCTAGAAGATCCGAGAGAGTCACAAGACCATCTATGAGGTATGGTCTGCTTCTTGAAGAAGACCATGATGAGTTATCTAATGCCGATTCATCCAAGTGGCTTGAAGCAATGGAATCTGAGATGAATTCCATGCATTCGAACCAAGTGGTGAATCTCGTGGATCCACCTGAGGAATTGTTCCCATAGGGTGTAAATGGATTTACAAGAGGAAACTTGGGGCAAATGGGAAGGTATTGACCTTCAAGGCGCGATTGGTAGCGAAATGATATACTCAAAGACAAGGAGTTGTCTTTGAGGAGACATTTTCTCCAGTTGCAATGTTCAAGTCCATAAGGATATTGTTAGCCATAGCTGCATGGTATGACTATGAGATATGGCAGATGGATGTCAAGACAACCTTTCTTAATGGGGATATTAAGAGAGAGATTTTAATGTCTCAACCCGAAGGGTTTACATCTGTCGGAAGTGAGCATATGGTATGCAAACTTCAGAGATCTATTTATGGTCTAAACCAGGCATCTAAGAGTTGAAAACTTAGATTCGATAGTACAATCAAAGAGTTTGATTTTACTAAGAATCCTGAGGAACCCTGTGTGTATAAGAAGGTCAGTGGGAGTGCTGTGACATTCCTGGTGCTTTATGTTGATGACATTCTACTGGTTGGGAATGATGTATGAATGTTACAATCAACTAAGATATGGTTAGCGAGTATGTTCTCGATGCAGGACTTGGGTGAAGCATCTTTTGTATTGGGAATACAGATCTATAGAGATAGATCATAAAGATTTCTTGGTCTCACCCAGTCCACATACATTGATACCATCGTGAAGCGGTTCTTGATGGATGAGTCCAAGAGAGGACATCTACCAATGTGTCATGGCGTGTCCTTATCCAAGTTTATGTCTCCCAAGACTGATGCAGAGATTGCGGCGATGACAAGCATTCCTTATGCATTTGCGATTCGTAGCATCATGTATGGGATGATATCTACACGTCCTGACGTGGCTTTTGCACTAACTGTAGTGAGTAGATATCAATCCAACACTGGTCTTCCACACTGGAAAGCTGTGAAAGACATCCTCAAGTATTTGAGAAGGACCAATAAGTTGTTCTTGTTCTATGGGGGTGGAGAGCTGAAATTGAAAGGCTATACCGAATCTAGCTTCCAAAGCGATATCGATGACTCGAAGCAACCTCTGGATTCATATTCATGCTCAATGGTGCTGCTGTCTCTTGGAAGAGTTCCAAGCAAGACAGTACACCGGATTCCACAACTGAGGCAGAATATATTGCTGCATTAGCTGCAGCAAAGGAGGCTGTTTGGATAGGGAATTTCGTCAAAGAGTTGGGCGTCATTCCTAATGGAGTTGCTCCTGTCCCGGTGTTTTGTGACAAAACGGGAGCCATTGCTCAAGCAAAGGAGCCGATGTCTCATCAGAAGTCCAAACACGTATTGAGAAAGTTCCACATCCTCAGAGAGATCGTGGAAAGAGGAGATGTCACGATTGACAAAGTCGGCTCCGTAGATCATGTTGCTGATCTACTTACTAAGCCTTTACCTGGACCATTATTCGAGATGCATCGCGAATCAATGGGTTTGAAGCATATGGGTAGTTGGCTCTAGTGGAAGTGAGAGATTGTTAGAGTAGGTGCCCGTCGAGCCAAGTGTTGGCCGAGTGTTCACAATGAAACTCTATGTATAAACGATCTTTATTTTAATAATATTTGAAATTATCATTTTGGCACTTCTTTATCTTTATACCCATGCTAGTTGCATAGATAAAGCTCTTGAATATACAAATAGTAGAAAGAATATGAAATGCTCATATGATGAGTATCATAAAACTCATATTTGGAATACTGTATATTCTAAACAGTTCCTAGTCAATTCAGCCGCCGCTAGGAAGGATACATGTCGCTAGAGTTCGAGACTAGTATCTGCGATGTGAGTACCATGTTTCATTGGTAGGGAACATTGTGATGTCCGAGCATGCGGATAGGTGCTCCTGGTAGAGTGCACTGAACAACTCTCCATAAAGGACTTTCCAAAGTGGTTCTCACTTATCGAGTGGAAACGTCCTAGTTTATGGTTTTACACCATTAGTCCTTATGACCCGGGACAACATTGAGACTCTATGTGCTAGCATTGTACTTTGACTTGTTTACCGACAATCAAGGGGTCATCAGGTGGCAAGGTTGGGTCTTTTGTCGAAACATATAGGAGTCGATGCATTGTAGTCGGGGATTCACCGCTTACCTTTGGGTATGGATATCCTATGTGTATGTAGTATGAAATCTCTGATCAGAGTACGGTGGTAATTATGAAAGGGGTTTCATAGATTACAACATCGATGCAACTACAACATGACACATAATACCGATTAATTGATAACTCTCGATATACCAATGGTTGTCGAATCGGTCGGGATATATGAGTTGAAGGGACCGTACTGTACGCTAACCATAATTGAATGGTTCTTTCAGACACTATCATTTGATACCTAGGGAATAATCTAAGCGATGCTGCTAGGCGTTTAACATGATTGGTTGGGTACTATCAGACTTAAGTTCTGACGTTCTTATTATGAAGGAGTTGATAAATAAGAATGGAGCAATTGGGGTATGCTCAAATAAGGACATGTTTAGTCTGAATCACATGGAGATGTGAACCCATGGCTAGTTGTATCAATGATCCATTGAGGATCACACAAGTGCTAACTTTTCAGATCCCGTTGAGAAGTAAAAATAGTTCAATGTGTTGAACGGCTTATAAATGAGTTTACAAGCGTAAGGAAAAATAGAAGTATGACTTCTATAAGGAGCATGTAACTTTTAATTTGAGAAAGTGTTCCTAAATTATAAAGTTGCCAAAAAAAAATAATGTATTTGAAAATTGTGATTTTCATAAACATTAGTATGGACTAAATTAAAATAATTCAAGTGTTGAATTAATTAAAAAACATTGGGCCATGTAGAGCCCAATTAGAAATAATTATTAAACTAGTGGGTTTGAGTAAAATCAAGTAAGGTTTAATTGGTCTCAAATTTGTTTGAGACAATTAAATTAAAGTCTATGGGCCTTGTAATTGTTACAAGCCCAAATAGAATGTGCATGGGGAGGGAAGAGTTGGGAGACAACTTTTTCAATGTTCAAGGCTTGGCATGCAACTTTTTTGCTTTAAATTTTTCCACAACCAAGAAAAACACTCCTCCCTCTCTCCTCCCCTCACCATGGACGAAAATTCTTGCCCTATTCTCCTCCATTTTTGCTTCTTCAATTGTTGATGAAAGATTCTCAATGAAAAATGCTCTAATTTTTCTAGTGCAAAATTAGAGTTGTTCTAGCTTGTTGGTGGTGGACCTAATTTTGAAGGAAAGATTCAAGAACAAGGGGAAGCTTGTAGATTGTCATCCTTTGAAGAGCTTAGTTGTTTGACAACTAATTTGGAGCCATAATCAATCCTTGTGATTGATAGGTACATTTCTAAACACTCTATGTATTACATATTTTGTGTTTTTTGTATTTGCTACACACTAGTATAAGAGGTGTTCGAATTTCTTGTTGAAAAACAAATTTTGAAAATTTCGTTGCTCATTTGTACACCTTATTCGATCCTCTTTCAGACTTGATGGTTGAACTAACTGGACTAAAGAAGCACACAACCCGAGGACCGTCGCTAGTTTTCCGCAAATAAAATTAAGTTTATGATTTAATCTACTATAAGGATTTTATTAAGTTTAGTACTTTTATACTTTTGAGGGATTATGATGTTTTATGCTTATTTTTTTTAAAAAAATGTTAAATTTTGGTTTTTTTGACGATTTACTATTTTATGTTTTAAATGCGTTCTTTTGGATTTTCAGATAATAGTTGGTTGGTTTATTTTTAAACATTGCAAAATATTTCTATGTATATGTATACTTTTGGCCGAATGCTTAATTTGGAACAAAATTAGCACATTTTAAAGAAAAATGAGTAGTGAACGTTTCATGAACTTCAAGAAAACGAGGTATACTGATGTCCAACAATTTCTCTCTAGCGACAATGTAGCCGATTTATTCACAAAAGCATTTCCAACATCAACATTCAATAAATTAGTGCATAAGATAGATACGCATCAATTAAAGGATCTTCATTTATTGAAGTCAGAGAGAGTATTTACTACTGTATTATTTTTTCCTTCGTTCAGATTTTTCTTATTGAGCTTTACTGACAAGGTTTTAATGAGATAGTACTGAATTTTCTATCAATCATCTAAGAGAGAGTGTTATATACAGATGATATTTCGATAATTGTTTTGATTGTAATCTTCTTTTTGTATATCAATCCATTTACCCTATAAATAGATGTGTTTAGTTGGAATAAGATATAACTTAATTTATTCATTGATATTTGATAGTTAAGAAATGAAAGTCATCTTGAGATTTTTAAGATATATTCATATGTGATACAACCTCGCCCTTGGTGTAACAAAACGATGTAGGCAAGCAAACAATCCTATTCTGTTTGGTTACGTTTCGATTCATGATCTTGATTTGAAAAGAAAGGGTTTTCATTTGACGAATGAATTTCATATTATACTTACTTTATGTGTCTTTACAATTCATTTTAATTACTATTAAGATTGTTTTTTTTTATTTGATATAGAGATGATTTGAAATTTATTTTAATTTTGATTATCCGAGCGAGCCAAAAAATTTGGAATTATACAGCCTTAATGCGTAGAGAAATGAAAGATTAGAATTATGCCTCAAGTTCAATCTACTTACTTTACTAGAAAATGTTAAAGATAGGGAGTCGGGGATAGGGTATGAGTCGGGTTAGCTTATATAGAGTTTGAAATGTCAGACACTGACTCCATCGATGTATGTGTTCGCACTCTATGCAATCGGTCCAAATCTGAATCATCAAAATTGAATTTTTTTTACCAACCGAGCCGACTGATTTAAATCATTAAATCGATTAAACTGAACCAATAAAATAACTGACCGAAATAACCGACATTTTTTTTAAATATTTTTTTTTAAAAAAATGAATCTTCTAATTTTATTAAATTCAAACACTCAATAAAATAAAATAAAATAATAAGTTTTAGAATAATTATAATAATTTAAGAGTTATAATAATAAAATTAGGCTTTTGTTTAAAATCTAATATTTTTTATATATGTTTAAAGCTCAATACAAAAAAATAATTATCATAAAATGTCAAACCCAATAATAGTTATTATATATATAATGGTTTAACCGATTTTTTAGATTCAAAATCAAAATTGAATCGATTAAATCGATTTGACCGATATTTTTTTTTAAAACCCAAAATTCAAATTTTCATCGATTTATCCAGTTTTGTCAGTTTAATCAGAAATTTGCACGACCAACTTGAAAGAATATAAAGCGACGACCGTCATATCTATCATAAGATCAGTAGGTACGAATTTGCTCAGTGACACATGCATATTGTTTTTTAAGGTTTTTTAAAACGGACTTCCACAAAAATTGACATTCAAAGAAGTTAACTTTTAAAAATGCCCTTTAGATTAATTTTAATTTTGTTAAAAATAAAATTTATGGTAAAGAATAAAATCTCAAACTCACAAAATATATTAAATATTTATACAATTTTATAAAATTTTATCCACTCAATTGTGTATCTTCTTCACAAATTGAGAGACCTATTTATAGAATTTCTTTGAAAATAATCCAAAAATAATTACATCATTACATACATCATCACACACTAATTTTCAATATTTTCAAGTCTTATTTTCAATATTATCTCTTGTGATGATAATCATGATATAATAATTGTTTTCATTACGTTTTATTATACTGCCTCGTTACAAAACTCACTAGGAAAAACCCTGAGATAAAAACCTTAATAACGAAAAAAGAATGCAGTCACGTAAACTCCCCCTCATGTTAACACGAATGATTCTTCACAAATTTTGTAGATTGCGCATCTCAATTTTGTGGATTTAGGAGTTTGAAGCAAATCATGTAAGTCATAAAACTTGACATGAGTCTTAAAACTTTAAACTTCACCACAAAACTCAACAATAAAGTTAAAATTTCAGATAACAAGGTTCAACGGAGAAGCTCAAAAGCTCGAGGATTAGCTCAAAGGGAATCTATGCTATGAGAAACCACAATAATCGAAGTGTCATCACCGAAGGGATAAATTCCCAGCTCATGAGCCTAATATTTTAGCTAAAATAAGATCATCCTTTCTTGTCCTAAAAGAACAAAAAAAGAATCTAGGAGAAGAGCTAAAGGAATGGATAAATTTAATGCTCAGGAAATAACTCTTGAGTTGATCAATATGACCCTTGAGTTTGATGAACTTTGACCAATTTGAAAGCCTTCCTTGGGCATCAAAGGAACGTCCATGGGGTGATGAAAGGGCCCTTGTTCACCTATAATACCACCCCAACATGCAGAAGAAACCACACCCAAAAGACACAAAAAATTCGGTCATCTCCCTTCACAATCACCTCTCGGCCGCCGCTAGGAAAGGAAGAACGAGGAGAGTCGTGCTGGCTCTCTCGTGCTATAACCTGATATCGATACCGTTGTTGAGTCCTGTCCATGTTCGGTCATCACCTGTCCGACTTGCAGCAAGTTTCGCACGCCCGAGTTTCAGCAAATTTCAGACTACGCCTTCATTTTTTGGTAAGTGGGTTCTTGAGTAAGAATAACATGACATGGTTATCTATGTCTAGTTATTTTAAAAAATAGGTAATCCTATATTTTAAAATCTCGATCGATATACTTTTTGTGCTTTCTGTCTTCGATAATCTTTGATTTTGCCGAGTCCTTTCGAAATTCTGATACGAACTGTTTGTTAAATCTTATTTTTGCTAATTCACTGTTATGATTTCAGTTGGACATGGAACGAGGAATGTAAGTTCTGTCTGGCCCCCATCAGTGGGTATGTGAGGACCCGGGCTCTAACTCAATTTTTTTGGGATTTATTAGATCTTTTCTAGAAAATGAGGGTCAAAATTTTTCTTTTAACATTAAATCAAATGTATAAATAAAGGAAGATGTCTCTATTTTATTTCAACAAACATAAATACAAACATGTCTTGTTTCAACATTTATATACAAACTAGTATTAACAATGTCCAAACATCTAGACCACTAGTTCTTCTTCCATGCCCGTGATCACCACTCTATCAATCTCTCATCCTCGTCGAGACCCAGATCTTGTCCCACCTGTTGCCATGCACATATACATACACAACAACAGCTGGAAACCCCGGTGAGAACGAATCCCAGTATAAAATATGTATACATGCATATACACAATCATAAATCATGAACATGCTATTATCATGAAGCGAAGTAATATCAAAAGGTTCCATATTCTAGGAAACCAAGTCAATAAAAGCATGCAACTCAATCAAATCATATCTTGACTCGACTCAACTCTAACTCTAGGGATCCCGGTGTGAATAAGATGTCACTGTCTGTCACCTACCCTCCCAATCGGGGTAACTGTACGTCTTATTCCTAGACTTTGGCCCTGTCTGTATCGAATGTCTACAATCGGAGTCAATCTGCTCCTATGCGTCAATACCACCGAACGTCTAGTTTGGCAAGTATGCCAATGACACCTATCTCAATGCTTGAATATAAATCTATAAACAAGACATAATCGAAATCAAACATAAACAACAATCTAGTATGTGATTTTGGGAAACTCTAACCAAGTCTGATTCGAGTCATATCTCCCGAATTCACATGAATTATACATTTCTTGCCGTATAACCTTTGTTGCAGTCAAAGTCATGATATCACAGTTGCCAATAAAAATCTGAAATGGCATATCAATGTGCATTCTATCAATCTCTAGTTCACAACAGTACATAAAGGAATCACTATTCAATCTTGATAAAATTTGACGACATAACGACATGATTTCTCGATACCGATCAACTCAGATCTCCATATATATTAACAAGTCATAATCCTCAACTCATAATCACTATCATAAACATGTCCAACTCTGAAAATCTGTATAATTTCCATTCAATACATGTTGGAATTTCATAAAATCCGTATACGGTATCATTCTTCGTTCCGGTGGCGAATATACTATCTTCATAATCATAGGAACATAACATAGAACTCAAATATGATTTTCCCAAATCCTTTCAACTTTAAATCATGCTGAAAAGAAGTAATACTTACATCCTTTTGAAGCTAGTGATGCAAGGAACACAAATTTGAATTCGGAATTAAAATCGGATGGCTAGTTGTTGCACAATCTCTTTTCTAATCTAGAACACTTGAAGGGATTCCATGGAGGTTCTCTCGGTTTCTCCTTCTGCTGGAATGAAGGAAGTGATGCCAACACACCTATATTGCATGATCAAGGGCAAGTGTCATTATCTTTCAAGTAACACGTATGACCGCGGGTGCGGTAGCTCATGAACCGCGGCTGCGCTCAAGCTTCGGCAGGCCATCCAAAAATGCATAAACGTCGACCGCGAGCGCGGTCCTGTTTGCACCGCAGGTGTGGTGTTACTTCGGCCACCCCATCATAACAATCATACTTCGACCAAGGGTGCGCTGCTTCTTGGCTCGCGGGTGCGGTGACCATACTGTAAAAATAGCATACCCACTGCCTCCTCACCGCGGGTGCGGTCCTTCTCTAAGAGCGGGTGCGGTCTTCCTTTGTAATGCCCGGAAATTTTAATCCTAGTCATCTGTAATTATTGGATTATAATTTGATATGATTACGAGAGGATTAACCGGGACACGAAATGAGATTTCATATGGATTATGTACGTTTTGGGCAGAAAAGTTGGCTCCCGAGCTGTAGAAAATGACCGCCCGAGCGCCAATGTTTAACAAGGAAATGTTCGGGCAGAGGCTGTGGCGCCCGGGCGGTAGATTGTGACCGCCCGAGCGCCAATGTGCAATCCGGAAAGGATTTGGACAGAGGATGCCGTGCTCGAGCGGTAGTTTATTACCGCCCGAGCGCCGACCGGAATTCATGAAAAATGAACACGTATCATAACATGCAACTTAGGATATATATATACATATATAAGTTAGTTTCCTTCAGTAGAAAGGAAAGAAAAGAATCGAGAAAAGGTTCCGGTATATGTGTTGAAAATCCTTACGCCTTTTGGGAGAAATCCGTCCGTCCGAATTGTAATCTGACTTCAGTACTGTAATCCTATCAACGTAGGCTACAACTTGACGTAAGTTTTACTACGTTTTGACATGCTTTGAAATTATGCTATTGTCAGAATTGAATAGGATTCAGATATGATGTTCTTGATATGTTACACATCGTAGAATCAAAGTCAGATTAAGAAACAGACTGATTATGGAATTGTTATGAATTTTTAAGGGTATATTAATTTATACCAGACAGATTTGAATCGTGATTGAGTTACAGATTGTAATGTGTGGGGACCCGGACGCTAATCATCTTCTTAATCATCGTTGGGATTTAATTATCAGTTCTGATAAACAGGGTCTAAAAATTTTTCTTTTTAAAATATAAATGCGGAAGGTAATGGCATCTAATTAATATACATATCTGTATAAGACTACAATTCAGTAGAAAAGTACAATACTGTACAACCTAAGTCTAAGGTTCAATTACTAAATTCAAGTAATAAACCAAGTCTGCTACAAGTCCGGAATCACCACGCTAACTCGTCTTCTCTCATCGTCATCTCGACCCTGATCCAGCCCCACCTGTTGTCATGCACACATACAAAACAAGACAACAGCCGGATAACTCCGGTGAGAATAAATCCCAGTATAAAACATGGTAAACATGCATATACACATAATAATTCATGAAACATGCTGTCATGCATAAAAGCAATAACAATAGTAATAGAGTTCATCATCTATGAAATCTAATCTAACTGAACATGCAACTCGAATCAGATAAGCATGCATATACAATCTAAATCATAAACACATGCTATCATGACTGAAAGCAATAACAATGGGTTCCATAATCTATGAATCCCATTCATATAAGCATGCAATTCTAGTCAAATCATGTCTAGACTCGACTCAACTATAACTCTAGGGATCCCGGTGTGAATAAGACGTCACTGGCTGTCACCTACCCAACCACTCAGGGCGACTGTACGTCTTATTCCTAGACTTCGGTCCGAGCTGTATCAACGGCTGGCAATAGGAGTAATGGCTACTCCTAAGCTGAGATACACCGAACGTCTAGAAGTCTGACAATGGCTGTCAAGACTTTCCTATCTTAAATGCAATGAATAACAATCTGTAAACAAATCATAATCATATTCATAACTGAATATAACAATTATCTTACATGCTTGAATACAATTCTATAATCAAAGCATAATCAGGTAACAATATAAACAATAATCTAGTATGTGATTTTATTGGGAAACTCAAATTAATCTAATTTGAGTTATGCTTCCCGAATATCACATGAATTATACCTTTGTCGTCCCGGTCTGACGAAGACGATGATCTGTATTCAACTATGTCCATATCAAATCTGAAAAGACAATATCGAATACATAGTATCAATGAATAACTCAATTCACAATCCGTTCTGATCAATACTCAACTCAGTACAAAATCTGATTAATATCTGAACACAATACAATCTGAGTCATATTAATAATATCACAATCTAATCGAATCATATCTGAATCTGATCAATCTAAATCAACTGATGTTTCGACGGCATAACAATACAGTCTGAATAACCCCGTCAATTCTGAACATCACAATTAAAATACTGGAACTCATAATCTGTGTCAATACAATTCATACTCTGAATACTAACACAATTCTGATATAGAATCTCAGTCAATATCTTTCAAAAATCATAACAATTACAGAAGCAATCTGTTCTTTAATCTGACTTCAATTCTATAATGTCTACGGTAGCAGAAACACCATATCTGAATCATATTCAATTCCAGCAACATCATATTTTCAAAACATCTCAAAACATAATAAAACTTACGTCCAAATGAAGCCTGCGTTGCTAGGAACTCAATACCGTAATCGGATTCAAAAACAGACGGACAGATTGTCAGAATCTTCAATCAAACTCAAGAGCTTCCCTCAGTTCTTTATTTCTGATTCTCCAAGAATTCTTGCATGTATCTATATATATATATATACACTCGTAACATGCATAAAAGCAAGTGGCTCATTCTTCATTTTACACGTCGCTCGCTAGGGCGGTCAAAACCTACCGCTAGGGCGAGTCAGTTTCGGTCGAGATCCTCGGCTGAACATCTCCTGTAGCTCGGGCGGTCAAAAGTTGCTCGCTAGGGCGAAGAACTTTCGGCCCTCACAAGTTCAAGCAGTCTCGCTCGGGCGAGCACAAACTTCCGCCCGGGCGAGTAACTCTCGGCCTTCTTCTCCGAGGCATTCGCGCTCGGGCGGTTAAAAACTTCCGCCCGGGCGCGCCATCTTCGCCCAACAATTTAGTCCTCTCAATTTATTCTCAAGATGGTCCGGTTATAATTACATCAATTCATAATCAGTAAATCATATCAGATTACAATAATTAAATTTTCGGGCATTACATTTCTCCCCCTCTTAGATCTGAGTTCGTCCTCGAACTCACAACAATCAATTCAGATATATCAGAAGAAATGTGTACAGAGTTTAAAGCCAAAACTCAAATATCTGATTCCAGTCTGGAATAAGAATTCACGAAGTATAATGTCATAATACCCCTCAAACTAGTTCTGACAAAATCAATCTCGTCAGACTGGCTATACAACATCCGTATAAACCAATCTACAGCTCATCACATATCAGTATCATCAGCTGTTAACAAATCTGTTTACCTCAAACAAAGACATAAACACTCATTAGCTTCAACTACCAATCGTCATCATCCGACGTTGGTTTCTTAAATCGGTCCATTCTGAACTATCTGCATCTTTCTTCGAATTATCTTCAAAAGAAATCTGTAGTACTCTTCGTATACTGTCTTGTCTATACTATCTCATTATCCTTCTGATAAGCTGATAGCTATTGTCACACAGTAATACTGACTTATATCAATTAGTGCTAACATCTAGCACTCTATAACTCTACCAAAGTCTTCCAATATCTGGGATATTACATTCTGACTGTCTGTCAATATGTAAAACAATCTCAGAGAGAGTTCATGATATACTCTATCACGAATACAATTTCAAGCAAAATCACAATCTGTAATAATCTACTTAAATTTTCTGTTCCATCTGAACCTTTCTTTGACATCGATCTATGTCATCTAGTTCTGTTTGTACGTAATCTGGTACAAACTGATAGAATAGATTGAGTAATCTGTCAATCATAATCATATTATATCACAATCTGAAAAATATTGGGAAAATCTTATTAAGAAATTCATCGAAATATTCTCCCCATGACGAATCAGAAATATACTAAGTATGTAATACATCTTCTGATTTCTATCTTTCTGTCTTTTCTGTTAGCAATTCAGACACCTCAGTACAATTTCTGCCAACATTTCACCACAATTCTGTTATAACTGACCTTATCTGTCTCTATCACAACTATCTGTTCGAATACAATACATTCTCAATCATCAGACTGAACACTGAATCCATAACTGTAAGTTTCTGACAATATCTGTTCTTTCAGATTCGAACTATTTGATATACATAAATCAGTTAATAACATAAAGTAAAGATAAAAATACCTACCTGGTATTCGGCTCTGACTATCGATATCACGCTTTGCTGTACCTCTCGGAAACAACTCTGATACAATTGAACTGTATATATTCTCAACGGTTCACAACCATCTGTATCATATACGAATTCAAAACAACAGTAATCTCAAATCAGAAATGAAATCTCAATATCCTATACAGATCTAGTGAGTTCAGTGAACTCATAAAACAAGGATTTCTGATAAACATCTTCATGTCATTCTGATCAACTGTTATATCTCATTTGCCAATAAAATATGCTCCTCAAAACAATATAGGATGTCTCAAATACTGATTTAGAGCAATAATAATACTCAATAGATATAAAGCAACCGTCGTATAACATAATCTTCCAAATCAGACAAAATATATATATCTGACAATTCTGACATTTCTGAACTTTCTGGTCTTTCTGATATCGGTATCTTATCGGTCACTGATTGCCATCTCAACTGTAACGAAATCAATCTGTATACTAACTTCAGATATCGCATACTCTGAATACAATCTGTTTCAAGCAAGATTCTTATCTGAATAATTTCTGTATATAATCATTACAGTTCTCAGAATATTCAATACAATCTTCAGATATTTGATTTAATCAATCAAATGCTGCAATTATATCACAATTTCATAGATATAACAAGCATAGAGTTATCAAAACATCTCTGAAGATACTGACACATGCCAAAGAGAAACACTAAATCAGATGTAACTCCTGGTCAATACTCTTCTACTGATCTTTCAATTCTTTCTGTAGCATTCTGTACATTCAATGTCATTATGTACCTTCAATGCTATTCTGCCTTAAATTCTAAACCAACAATCATTATCTGATCGGAATTCAATTCTGAAACCTATCTTTCTGATATAAAGCAAATCTGAAATCTTATCTGGGCTAATGTCTGCCAATTCGTACATTTCTGGAAAATCTGCCAATGTTACGCTCGATTTCAGTAGATCTACTGAATACATAGGGATGCAATCTGCTCCTTTCTGTATTAATCGAGTCATATACAATACAGATATCAAAGGAATTCTAAATCTAAAATCCTTATCGTGGTATCTCCACTGATCAGTTCTCTGATCTAACTCTGACCATTTCTGGAAAATTTCTACAGTATGTATGTACTTGTTCAACATATACATATCAATAATGCGTTCAAATCAGATCAACTAACACAAGTACAGCACAATCTAACTCAATCTCATTCTATCCTACTGTAGTATATATATATCACAGAAATCTCTGATATCAACATTTTCCTCAACAATCCAAAGAAATCAATACTACAGTATAAACAAACCCAACAGGTACAGCATATCTCCATGCCACTCAGTCACAGATACTTATACAGAATGCATTAGTACATATCAATACGTATGCAGTATAATCATAAAAGAATAGTACCTGTAGTGTATTCTGGGTCTGTTTCTCGATTCTGTTCCCTAAAATCTTCGGGAACCTTTCTGGGGACAGACTTTAGCAAAGTGCCCCGGCTGTTTACAAATATTGCATCTACCAAGCACTCCTTGGCATTTCTCTGTGGAATGCCTCCCCCCACAATTTCTGCAATAAACTCCTGTATAGCTCGGGCTGGAACCACTGGAACTAGAGGAACCACTTCCTAATTTCTTGAACGGTTTCTTTTGAGCTTTCAATGGTTCTTTCTTTTTATCACTGCTGCTGCCAATCTCGACTCTAGAAGGCAGTTGCTGTGGATTCGGAGCTGGAAGATCATACGATGCTTCCTCTTGTCCTGTCAGAACTGTTTCTGCTCTTTTGGCCCTATTCAAGGTATCAGCAAAACTACTTGATTGCTTCACATTCACCAATGTACGTATTTCTGGATTCAATCCTTGAATGAACTGACTAGAAATAGCATCATCATTTCTAGCCACAAGAGGGGCAAAACGTAACAAGGTGAAAAACTGTGCCAAGTACTCATCAATACTAATTTGATTTTGTCTTAGGTTTATAAACTCTGCACTTCTGTCCTGTCTATATGATGTAGGGAAGAATCTTTGATAAAATTCAAATCTAAAGGTCTTCCACAGAATCATTAAACTACGCCGTTCTAAGTTTTCCTTAGTTACCATCCACCAACTCTTTGCAATATCCTGTAACTGATTCCCAATCAATGTAATTCTGCACTCGTCTGTAAAGCCAAGGAATTCAAATAACATTTCTATATCTTCAAGCCAATTCCCACAATCTGCTGGAGTCTCAGTACCCTTTAAAATCGGTGTTTTGTACGACTGAAACTTCTTCATCTGTGTTTCTATCTGATTTTCTGATCTATCTATCTGAGTTTCTGGTATATCTGTCTGATCATACAAAGTACTACCCCTTTCTGGAATTCTCCGAGGCGGTATATCTGAATATCAAACAGATTAGTACACAATCTATACCATCTGTCTCAGCCCTCCTCTGATCATATACCTCTGATTCAGACTCGGTTCTGATCCAGGCTTGGCAATTACATGCTGTAGTCAACTCAGATAACAAACAACATGTAATAGGGAAAGCAATAAATCATGCTAGCACACACAATGTAAGTCAACATTGAAATAATTCTCATGCTAGCAATCACATGCAAGGAAAGAAAATTCACTCTACCCCGCTCATTCTCTTCTATCTCAGTCTAAAAGAATCTATCAACTCTGACTATCTCAATCTAAAGGATCTATCGCTCTGATACCACCTGTTGTGGGGACCCGGACGCTAATCATCTTCTTAATCATCGTTGGGATTTAATTATCAGTTCTGATAAACAGGGTCTAAAAATTTTTCTTTTTAAAATATAAATGCGGAAGGTAATGGCATCTAATTAATATAAATATCTGTATAAGACTACAATTCAGTAGAAAAGTACAATACTGTACAACCTAAGTCTAAGGTTCAATTACTAAATTCAAGTAATAAACCAAGTCTGCTACAAGTCCGGAATCACCACGCTAACTCGTCTTCTCTCATCGTCATCTCGACCCTGATCCAGCCCCACCTGTTGTCATGCACACATACAAAACAAGACAACAGCCGGATAACTCCGGTGAGAATAAATCCCAGTATAAAACATGGTAAACATGCATATACACATAATAATTCATGAAACATGCTGTCATGCATAAAAGCAATAACAATAGTAATAGAGTTCATCATCTATGAAATCTAATCTAACTGAACATGCAACTCGAATCAGATAAGCATGAATATACAATCTAAATCATAAACACATGCTATCATGACTGAAAGCAATAACAATGGGTTCCATAATCTATGAATCCCATTCATATAAGCATGCAATTCTAGTCAAATCATGTCTAGACTCGACTCAACTATAACTCTAGGGATCCCGGTGTGAATAAGACGTCACTGGCTGTCACCTACCCAACCACTCGGGGCGACTGTACGTCTTATTCCTAGACTTCGGTCCGAGCTGTATCAACGGCTGGCAATAGGAGTAATGGCTACTCCTAAGCTGAGATACACCGAACGTCTAGAAGTCTGACAATGGCTGTCAAGACTTTCCTATCTTAAATGCAATGAATAACAATCTGTAAACAAAGCATAATCATATTCATAACTGAATATCACAATTATCTTACATGCTTGAATACAATTCTATAATCAAAGCATAATCAGGTAACAATATAAACAATAATCTAGTATGTGATTTTATTGGGAAACTCAAATTAATCTAATTTGAGTTATGCTTCCCGAATATCACATGAATTATACCTTTGTCGTCCCGGTCTGACGAAGACGATGATCTGTATTCAACTCTGTCCATATCAAA
Organism: Primulina eburnea; assembly: GCF_022965805.1. NCBI lineage: Eukaryota > Viridiplantae > Streptophyta > Magnoliopsida > Lamiales > Gesneriaceae > Primulina > Primulina eburnea. The sequence continues at coordinate 21,553,506 of NC_133105.1, forward strand.
TCTGAAAAGACAATATCGAATACATAGTATCAATGAATAACTCAATTCACAATCCGTTCTGATCAATACTCAACTCAGTACAAAATCTGATTAATATCTGAACACAATACAATCTGAGTCATATTAATAATATCACAATCTAATCGAATCATATCTGAATCTGATCAATCTAAATCAACTGATGTTTCGACGGCATAACAATACAGTCTGAATAACCCCGTCAATTCTGAACATCACAATTAAAATACTGGAACTCATAATCTGTGTCAATACAATTCATACTCTGAATACTAACACAATTCTGATATAGAATCTCAGTCAATATCTTTCAAAAATCATAACAATTACAGAAGCAATCTGTTCTTTAATCTGACTTCAATTCTATAATGTCTACGGTAGCAGAAACACCATATTTGAATCATATTCAATTCCAGCAACATCATATTTTCAAAACATCTCAAAACATAATAAAACTTACGTCCAAATGAAGCCTGCGTTGCTAGGAACTCAATACCGTAATCGGATTCAAAAACAGACGGACAGATTGTCAGAATCTTCAATCAAACTCAAGAGCTTCCCTCGGTTCTTTATTTCTGATTCTCCAAGAATTCTTGCATGTATCTATATATATATATACACTCGTAACATGCATAAAAGCAAGTGGCTCATTCTTCATTTTACACGTCGCTCGCTAGGGCGGTCAAAACCTACCGCTAGGGCGAGTCAGTTTCGGTCGAGTTCCTCGGCTGAACATCTCCTGTCGCTCGGGCGGTCAAAAGTTGCTCGCTAGGGCGAAGAACTTTCGGCCCTCACAAGTTCAAGCAGTCTCGCTCGGGCAAGCACAAACTTCCGCCCGGGCGAGTAACTCTCGGCCTTCTTCTCCGAGGCATTCGCGCTCGGGCGGTTAAAAACTTCCGCCCGGGCGCGCCATCTTCGCCCAACAATTTAGTCCTCTCAATTTATTCTCAAGATGGTCCGGTTATAATTACATCAATTCATAATCAGTAAATCATATCAGATTACAATAATTAAATTTTCGGGCATTACATAATGGATATGAGTTATGATTTGTAATTGATGTCTGTTGATTTGGTATTGACGGGGATACTGAGATTGTACCGTTATGCCGTTGATTTTGAATTAAATCAAGATTGATCAGATTGTTATTGATTTGAAAGGTATATTGACATGAGATTATTGATATTGTCATTGCCAGACAGACTGTGAATTCAGGAATTTGACTGAGCCAGGAACCGACGAAAGAAAGGTATAAGTCAATGTGTATTGGGAGATCGACTTGAGTCGGTTTAGACTTGAGTTTCCCTAAATCACATACTTTACTTTATTGCATTGATTTGATTGATATACTTGTTCTCTTGATTTTAGATAGCAGGTATTAAACGAGTAGTCTTATGACAGAAGTGCCTGATAGTGGTGGGATCACCACGGGCACACTGCACGATGTCATGAGATATTGTATTGGCGGAAGTGCCATAGTCTGCTAATGGATAATTGGCTATCGATGTGGATAGGATTATAGCTCATTCTATTACTGGTGATCAGTATTGTATCGATGTGGATAGAATTATAACTTCTTCTATTACTGTTGATCGATGTTATATCGATGTGGATAGAATTGGAGTTTCTTCTATTACCGGTGATCGATACTATACTGATGTGGATAGAACCAGAGCTTCTCTATTACTGGTGATCGATACTATATCGACGTGGATAGAACTGGAGTCTTTTCTATTACTGTTGATCGATATGGAATGCCAATGTCTGGAAACCGGGATCCCTAGGCTAGGATTGCATCTAGTCTGAGTCGTGGAGTCACGAGCCTTTGTCGACAGTTTGATATTGATTATGTTTCAGATATTGATACATATCTTTGTTACCTGATTACATGCTTTATATTTGTTTATATGATTGCATGTTTCATTGATTATACTGGGATTATATTCTCACCGGAATTATCCGGCTGTTGTCTTGTCTGTATGTGTACATGACAACAGGTGGGACAGGTTCAGGGTTGAGGAGATGAAGAAAGATCGTGATTAGAGTGGAGATTCCGGACTTTGATTTTGATGTATAATAGAGTTTGAACACTTGACATTAGTTGTTAAACCTTAGTTTAGTTTGAATGCATGCAGTACAGGACTTGTATTGTATTTTATATACGGAGATGTATATATGTTTGATTTCACTACGTTCCGCATTTTTAAAAAAAAAATTTAGACCCTGTTTAATTGATTAATTAGTCCCAATTATGATTAAGAACTTGATTAGCGTCCGGGTCCCCACATCCTTGCATTCAAAACTCTAATTTTTCATGCCTTTCCTACTCCCATCTCACTTAGTGTCTCTCATTACATGTCATACATTGTCATATCTTCGAATATCACATCAATGAAGACTAATAAATCTCAAGCCTTACAGGGTATAAAACTATGGTTTGGCCCCCATCAATGGGTATAAAACTGTGTTATGTCTGGCCCTCATTAGTGGGTATAAAGCTGTGTTCTGGCCTCACCCATTATAGTACTAACATATGAGGGACAATTTGACCATGGATGATTAAATGAATAACAGTGTTCGGTTTCTTCTGCTCTGTTCTATTTAAAATTATCTGATTAATTCTGTTTCACCTTTCGAATCTGATTCAATTAATGTTTGATATAATAAGTTTTGAAAAGATGTAAAAAGATGTTTTAAATTATGACTATATGTATCTGTGGTAGTCGATCGGCCCCCACTTGCTGAGTGTTTTTCAAAGCACTCACCCCTTACATATCTCCGCAGATAAGAATGATGAAGAATTGAATGAGGAGGAACAGGTGACGTTCTGGGGCTGGTGATCGCAGCTAAAGATCTAGACTCAAGACTCTGTATTTTTTTCGCTTCCGCAATTCTGATGTAATTTTCATTTTGTTGTCATTGAAAAGAAAGTTTATTTATGAAAAATACTGGTGTTTGGCTATTTTCTACGAGGCTTAATTGTTTTCATGTAAATTGATAAACAATGATGGCTGTCACCGACGCGCCGGTTTCGGGGCGTGGCATTTAAGTGGTATCAGAGCGGCCATGTTCATAATCCCGCTGGGATTTTGATAGACAAAATTTGATGAATTCAAATTTTTGCAAAAGCCTAGTGCATTCCTATCTGAAATAAACTCACCCATCGAATTCATTCACGTCTTATGTTGCCGTCTCAAAATTTCCTTCAAAATTCAAAGTCTATCTCCTTCAATCATTCTGAAAATTCTTAGGATCAAAAATTTCACGACAACTGTGTTTTCATTCAAATTTTGTGCCTCTCTATCCTTTATTACTCTTCTGAAATTTTACCTCAATTTATTCTAGGAAATGGCTGCTCCACAAACCCGTGCTCAAACCGCCCTTCACATGCGACATCTCACAATTGACAATCAAGCTAGGGAAATTGCGACTCTGAAGGCTCAACTCGCCAGAGGGAAACAAGAAAAACAAGAACTCACAGAGATCAAGAACCTACTGCAGACGGATGTGGAGCGACTCACACATCACCTAGACTTGGCCGAAAGCCAACTTCTTTTGGTCCCTACCGATTTAGTCCGTATCGAGTGCCTAGCTACCTTGAACCGAGAGCTACTAACGAGGGTTGAGACTGAGAGAGACTGTGCTACTCGTGTTTTCATCTTTAAGAAAAAATCACTGACAAGCAAGACTGATGCATCTCAAATATTCATAGCGCCATGGATAGGCTCCAGGATTAGAATAATTATTTGCATCTCGTGGTGGAGAACATGAAAGAGGAGGAGGAAGAACCTATGGATGTGGTTGACGATGAGAGTGACGATGGAGACATGATAGACTAGGCTATACTACTATTATGATTGTAATAAAAATATGCTTTGAAAAAAAATAAGTGTAATAACTTATTGTTGCGTGATTTCTTGATTGCTCGCAAGCACACGACGTCAAGTTATAGTAAAATGTATTTTTGAGTGCAAGTGTCGATCCCACGAGGAGTGTAAATAAAATATATATCAATGCTTGTAATTAAAATAGTCAAGACTTTATCTAGAAAAATCAATAACCAGATCGGTTTGTTTGAACGAATTAATTGAAAACAATGAATTAATTTGATCGCCGATTGGAGAATTAACTATGAGAGAGGATATCTAGAGGAATGATTTCACTAAGTTTCTACGATAACTCTTCTGGTTGTATTTAACTTCATGAATTCTTATTATTTAATGGCTAAGAACACTTACGTGTTTTATTCTCCCTTTCCCAAGTGACGAATAAATTGTATCCAAAAAAATTCGATTCAATTAATCCTAATAAAAATCTAAGTTTAATTGATAAATGCAAACAATGTTCATACCTAAGCCTCGCTAAAGTTATACGCCTTCCGAACGATATAAACATTCAATGATGTCTCTCTAATGATCTATAATTCTAGTCCTTCTCTCGAGTTGTAGAATTAATCAGACAACACACAATTTATGGCCAGTAAATTGCAATGAAATAAATGTGGAGAACACAATTAAACAAAAACGGAATTCAATCATCAAAATATCCACGTCAAATCATCATATAGACAAAGCTACATCAAACTCTAGAATGGAAATTTAGTTCATCACGGAATTTAAGCGAAGACGAGACATATTCATAGTTTTAAACATCGCTACACAATAAAATAAAGAAGCGAAAGAAAAGATAATTAATCCGAAGATCCGTCGTTCTTCGTATTTGTGATTGTTCTTCACACTCTGAATCTTCGTCTCGTGTGTGCTTTCGGTTTCTCGCGTCTTTTTTTCTCTCCCAAGGCGTCTGCTCATGCGTCATCTTTCTCCAATGACGGCCCTCCTTTTCTGACCTAGTGGCGCGTGTTTTATAAATTTTCTGGATGCTGCGCGCGCGGTTGCGCATGAAGTCGCGTGGTCGCACGCGAGCTTCTGCCTGGTGTCTCAGGTCTGCGCGCGCGCGGTTGCGCATGATATGGCGCGGCCGCGCGTGCACCTCTGTCTATCTTCTGGCATTTCAGTGCGCATGGGTGCGTGTGAAGCGGTGCGGCCGTGCGCAACTCTATGGTCGATGTCTAGCACGTATGCGCGCGCGGCTGCGCAACTCAAAAAACAACTCCAAGCAAAAGAAGCAGAAATTGAAACATTGAAGGCAAGAAATGGCAAGTTCGAGAGAGATAACTACCAACTAGATGGGAATAATATATGCATGGATAATGACCTCTACGAGTCACGTGAAGAAGTAAAAATGTTACAAGAAGACGTCAGACGCTATACTGCCTACCATCGTGAATCAGAAAGGAAACACGAGATCACCAAACGAAAGTTGGAAAAAGTGCAAGATAAGATTTTAACGCTCCAGATTCATGAAGAAAGTAGTCTCAAAACACGCCACCGCCTTGAATAACAGATCTAAGAACATGAAATAAATGAGAACGTAATCCAATCAAAAATTCAGCAGCTACAAGAGGAATTGGAAACATTGACAAATCACAACTCTATTTTGGAATTTCACATCCATCAACTACAAAATTATATGATCAATATGGAAGAAATCATGGGAGAACTCGAAGAAAACCAAGGGAGAGACCCTATGGAAGAAGAAATTGACGAAGCTATTAGGGGATGGTGAAGTACTTGACGAGTAGAATGTTCCCTAGGATAAGCATTTATTGTATTTAGATCAATTAGGCTAATCGCTTTTGTTACTAAAATACTGATTGTATGCATTTTGAAAATTAATGAAAATAATTGTTTGATTATGCATTATTACAAACAACTTAATAAAATATATGTTTATAGGAAATGGCGGGAAGACCACCCAGAAACAATCGTAACCCATGCGGCACCAATCAAAACGAAAATCCACCATCACCACCGAGGGTGAATCTTAGCCAAGAAGATATGATGGAAATAGCTACTATAGTAGCTTCAACCCTACAAGGAATTGTGAACCCAAACGATAACGCCATCCAGCCACCACCAGAACCACAACCTTGTGGCATTAAGTATCACTACGAATCCCTGCGAAGGAACTGGGTCCCAACCTTTGATGAGAATCCTGATCCAGAATTTAGTCATAACTGTCTTAAGAATGTTGAAACCCAACTCCATTTGTTGGAAATACCTGAAGAGCTTGAAGTTGAATTAGTAACACTGTTTCTTGAATACCAGGCACGCAAGTGGTGGGAAACGGTAACACCGTCCTTGACTGAGATTGAACAGATCACACGAAAAATCTTCAGAAGGGAATTTTCGAAACAATACTACTCGACAGAATTTTGTCTGCAAAAGTTGAGTGAATTCGAAGGTTTTAATAAAACATTAAACATGACAGTGATGGAGTACACCTCAAAGTTTGACGATCTTGGAACATATCTTCCAACTATCATGTCAGATTAAACCATGAAAATGCACCGTTTCAAGAAAGGGCTAAACAGCCGAATTCAGTCTACTTTGGCTGTATTCAAACCAAACAATTTAGCGGACTTAATGGTCGTGGCAGTGAGCGCAGAAATAGACATCAAGCACCGTGAAGAGGAAAGAAAAAACAAAAGGCCCTTCATCAGTCAGTCTGCTCAGAGTGGTCCAAATTCAAGATGCCAAACCATTCAAATGGCCCCTCAAAGGGAACCTTTAACAATGTTGTCAACAAGGAAGGAAATTGGTTTCATACTTGTCAGCAAAATCATATCGGAGAATGTTATAGAAAGACTGGAGCTTGCTTCAATTGTTGGAAATTGGGATATCGGATTAAAGAGTGTCCGGAGAACAAAGATAAAGGGACTGGACCAAACCAACCGAATGAAAACAAGACTAACACTTGAGTGTATGCCATAACTCAAGAAGAATCGGATAACACCAATGATGTGGTGGTAGGTACGGTTTTACTCAATGAATGTCTGCTTATGCCTTGTTTGATTATGGTGATACTCACTCATTTGTGTCTAGAATATTTGCTAAAAATCTAAAACTTGAGCATGAAAATCTTAGTGAACCGTTAAGAGTTGCAACACCTGCTAGCAAAACAATTGAAACCCATAACGTATACCGGAACTGTAAAATTTGCATCAGTGATAAGATCTTTAAAGCAGAATTGATTCAACTCAATATGATTGAGTTCGACATCATTCTAGGCAATGATTGGTTAGATAAGCACCATGCCATGGTAGACTATCAAAAGAAAAAGGTCAAACTTAAGACTCCAAATCAAAAAGAAATCATATATCTTGGAAAGACCAAGGATTGAAAATATCTTCTATCTGCGTCACAAACCTAGAAAGTCATAAACTGCTGTGAAAATATTTACCTGGCAATGAGCAGTGAAGTCAGAGAAGAAGCTACCACAAAGTTGGAGGATATTCCAGTCGTTCAAGAATTTCCAGACATTTTTCCCGAGGACTTGTCGGGTATGATACCCGATAGAGAAGTAGAATTTGAAATTAATTTGGTCCCTGGTGCTGCACCAATTTCAAAAGCACCATACCGAACGGTTCCAGCTGAATTACAGTAGTTGAAGGAGCAACTTCAGGAGTTATTGGATAAGAAACAAATCTGACCTAGTGCATCCCCGTGGGGAGCCCTAGTACTGTTTGTAAAGAAGAAGGACGGAAGTATAAGACTATGTATTGACTATAGGGAGTTGAATATGATCACAATAAAAAATAAGTACCCTCTCCCAAGAATAGATGATCTTTTCGATTAACTAAAAGGTGCTAAGGTCTTTTCAAAATGTGGGGACCCGGACGCTAATCATCTTCTTAATCATCTTTGGGATTTAATTATCAGTTATGATAAACAGGGTCTAAAAAAATTTTCTTTTTAAACTATAAATGCGGAAGGTAATGGAATCTAAATAATATACATATCTGTATGAAACTACATTTCAGTATAAATGCACAACACTGTACAACAGTCATTTCAATTAATCTAGGGTTCAACTACTAAAGTTCAAGTAATAAAACCAAATCTATCCAAGTCCGGAATCACCACGCTAAACTCATCTTCTCTCGTCGTCTTCTCGACCCCGATCTTGCCCCACCTGTTGTCGTGCACACATACAAAACAAGACAACAGCCGGATAACTCCGGTGAGAATAAATCCCAGTATAAAACATGATAAACATGCATATACATATAATAATTCATGAAACATGCTTTAATGAATAAAAGCAATAACAATAATAATAGAGTTCATCATCTATGAAATCTAATCTAACTGAACATGCTACTCAAATCAGATAAGCATGCATATACTAATCTAAATCATGAAACATGCTGTCATGACTAAAAGTAATAACAATAGGTGCCATAATCTATGAAACCAATACATATACGCATGCAGTTCTAATCAAATCATGTCTAGACTTGACTCAACTATAACTCTAGGGATCCCGGTACGAATAAGACGTCAATGGCTGTCACCTACTCTCCAATCGGGGTGACTGTACGTCTTATTCTTAGACTTCGGTGCTAGCTGTATCGAATATCTGCACTCGGTCTAGATCTGATCCGAAGCGTCAATACCACCGAACGTCTAGCTTTTGGCCGGTTCTGCCAAAAGACTTTCTATCTTAATTGCTATGCATATCAATCTGTAAACAAAGCATAATCATATTCATATCTGAACATGACAATAATCTCATAAACTTAAATAAAATTCTATAATCAAAGCATAAACATAACAAAGTAAAACAACAGTCTAGTATGTGATTTTGTTGGGAAACTCAATAAAATCTGAATTGAGTTGTGTCTTCCCGTATATCACATGAATTATACCTTTGTCTTCCCTATCTGACGAAGACGACGACCTGTATTCAACTCTGTCCATATCAAATCTGAAATGACAATAACGAATACCCTGTATCAGTGAATAACTCAATATACACCATGTTCTGATCAATACTCAAATCAGTATACAATCTGATCAATGTCTGAACAAGATACAATCTGAGTCATATCAATAATACCACAATCTAATCAAAATCATATCTGAATCTGATCAATCTAACTCAGCTGATGTTTCGACGGCATAACAATACAATCTGAATAACCCCGTCAATCTGAACATCACAAATACAATTCTAGAACGTATAATCAATACTGATTTAACTCATAATCTCAACAATGACATAAATCTGATATCGAATTTCAGTCAATATCTTTCAAAAATCATAACAATTACAGAAACAGGCTGTTCTTTAATCTGACTTCAATTCTACAAGGTCTACGGTTGTAAAAACACCATATCTGAATCATATTCAATTCTGACAATATCATAATTTCAAATCATGTTCAAACGTAACAAAACTTACGTCCTTACGTAGCTATCGAAGGGAGGAGCACGAATTTGCGTTCGGATTCAAATTCTGATGCACGGATCTTCCACAAAAAGCGTAAGGATTTTCACCCTTTTTCCCTAAACTTTTCTCGAATTTATGTTGTTCTGAGGAAGAGAAGAACGAGCTCCACCTATATATACTACATGCAACAGCAGGAGACGTGTCTCATTTTTCATGTTGCACGTCGCACCGCAGGTGCGGTCATACATGCACCGCGGGTGCGGTCCAGTCTCGTCAGTTATATCCAGAATTTCCAGAAGCTTGACCGCGGGTGCGGTCCTGCTTCGCATAAATTTGCCAACTTTCTGTCCATGCACCGCAGGTGCGGTCGTGTCTGGCACCGCGGGTGCGGTGTGGCTTCGGCCTTACTTCCAAAATTCCATAATTGCATGACCGCAGGTGCACTCCTGTTCTGGGCGCGGGTGCAGTCTTGCAAACCCTATTTTCTCATTTCTTTTCTCCTCTCATTGCATGTCATGCATTCTCATATCTTCCGAGTATCTCGTTAATGAAGATTGATAATCTTGGTTTATCAATTCTATAATTTCTGGGCATTACATTTCTCTCCCTCTTAGATCTGAGTTCGTCCTCGAACTCATAATAATCAATTCAGAGATATCAGAAGAAATGCATAACAGAGTTTAATCCAAAACTCCCATATCTGATTCCCGTCTGGAATAAGAATTCACTAAGTGCAATATCATAATACTTCTCCAATCTTTCTGACAGAATCAATCTCACATTATTGGCTACAAATATTTGTATAAGCCAATCTATAGCTCATCACATATCCGTACCATCTGCTGTTATCAAATACATCTACAGTCTTCCGCTTCGAATACCAATCGTCATCATCCGACGTTGGTTTCTTAAGTCTGTCCATTCTAAACTATCTTCATCTTCCTTCGAATTTTCTTTAAAAGAAATCTGTAGTATTCACTGTATATTGTCTTATCTAAAATTATCTCATTACCCATCTGGTAATCTGATAGCTAGTGTCACGCAGTGATAATAAGTCATGTCAAGTAGTGCTAACATCCAGCACTACCGCTCTCTGGGTATCTTCCATTTCTGGATAGTACACTCTGGTTATCCGTCAATCGGTGAAAAATTTGCGAAATAACGTATGGTATACCCTGCCATATGTGCAAAAGGAATCACAATTACAATCTGATACATTTTATTGCCACATTCTGTGCAATCGGATCATTTCTTTGACATCAATCTGTGTCATTTGCTCATGTTTGTACATCATCTTGTACAAACTGATAGATATAGATTGAACAATCTGTCAATCTTAATCATATCATATCACAATCTGTAGAAAAATAGCAGTAATTTCATTACGAAAGCCATAGAAATGCACTCCCATTTCTATTCAGAAACATACCCATCTGTAATAATCTTCTGATTTCTATCTTTCTGTCTTTTCTGTTAGCGATTTAGACATATCAGTATAATTTCTGCCAACATTTTAACATAAATTCTGCCAATATTTCAATACAGTTCCTGTCATAACTGATTTCATCTGTCTATATCAAAACTGTCTGTTATCCGGATGAAAACTGAATCCATCATTGTGCATGTCTGACACTATCTGTGATATCTGATGCAAACTATTCGATATAAACTAAGCAGTTAATAACATAATTTAAAGAAGAAATACCTACCTGGTATTCGGCTCTGACTCTCAATTTCAATTCTGTTATACAATTCTGAAACATTCTGATCTCATTTCTGAATAGCTGTACCTCTCGAAACAACTCTGATACAATTGAACTGTATATATTCTCAACGGTTCACAACAATCTGTATCATATACGGATTCAAAACAACAGTAATATCAAATCAGATACAAAATATCAATATCCTATACAGATCTAGTGAGTTCAAGGAACTCATAAAACAAGGATTTCTGATAAATATCTTCATGTCATTCTGATCAACTGGTATATCTCATCTGCAAATACAATATTCTCTCCAAAACAATATAAGATGTCTCCAATACTGATTTATAATAATAACAATACTCAGCAGATATAAAGTAACAGTCGAATAAAATAATCTGCCAAATCAGACAAAATATATCTCTGACAATTCTGACATTTCTGAAATCTCTGGTCTTTCTGATATCAGTATCTTATCAGTCACTGATTACAATCTCAACTGTAATAAAATCAATCTGTATACTATCTTCGGATATCCCATACTCTAAATACAATCTGTTTCAAGCAAGATTCTTATCTGAACAATTTCTGTATACAATCATCACAGTTCTCAGAATATTCAATACAATCTTCAGATATTCTCTTTGATCAATCAAATACTGCAATTATATCAAAATCTCATAGATATAACGAGATAAAATCATCAGAACATCTCTGAATATACTGATACATGCCAAAGAGAAACACTAAATCAGATGTAACTCCTGGTCAATATTCTTCTATTGATCTTTCAATTCGTTCTATATCATTATGTACACTTAATATCATTCTGTACTGAATTCTACAACAACAATCAGTATCTGATCTGAATTCAATTCTGAAATCTATCTTTCTGATATCAAGCAAATCTGAAATCTTATCTAGGCAAGCATCAGCCAATTCGTATATTATTGGCAAATCTGCCAATATTAGGCTCGATTTCAGTAAATCTACTGAATACATAAGGATACCATCTGTTCCTTTCTGTATTAATCGAGTCATAGACAATACAGATATCAAAGGAATTCTGAATCTAGAATCCTTACAGTGAAGTCTCTACTCATCAGCCATATCTGGTCTGAATCTTATCATTTCTGGACAAATTCTACAATATGTCTGTACTTGTTCAGCATATACATATCAATAATGCATTCAAATCAGAAAACACAAGTACTTCATACTCTAATTCGATCTCATTTTCGTCGTACTGGAATATATAACATGTCACAGAAATCTCTGATATCAACATTTTCTCAACAAGCAAGGAATCTATACTACAGTACAACAAACCCAACATATACAGCATATCTCCATGCAACTCAGTCATAGATATTCTTAACAACTACATTAGTATATAACAATACATATGCATGGTAATCATCAAAAAACCGTACCTGTCCTTATATCATCCAGTATGTCCGAGGTTTGTTCCTCGATCACCATATCCAGACGGTCCAGCCCCCAAAAATCTTCGAGGACCTCTCTGGGGACAAACTCTAGCAAAGTGTCCTGGCTGTCTGTAGATATGGCAACGACCAGTCACTCCCTGGCATTGCTCTGTGGAATGTCTCCCACCGCAAGTCCTGCAATACATTCTAGTATAGCTTGGACTAGAACTGCTGGAGCTAGAGAAACCACTTCCCAACTTCTTGAATGGCTTCTTTCGAGCTTTCAGCAAATCTTGCTTCCCACTCGTACTGCCTTGATCAAATCGGAGAGGGGATTGCTGTGTCTGGGGTTGTTTCACACACAACCTCCCTAGCTGTCTAATCAGACTCGCCTCAGCTCTCTTCGCTCTACTCAGGATGTCAGCAAAATGGTAAGGTCGCTGCAGATTCATAAATGCAACTACCTCCGAATTCAACCCTCGGATGAACTGATATACTATAGCTTCTTCATTTCCAGCTATCTGAGGAGCAAAATGCAGTAGAGTAGAGAATTTGGCGGTATATTCATCAATATTCAACTGGCCTTGGGTCAAATTCTCAAACTCTGCTTTCTTGTCTCCTCGGTACGAGACTGAGAAAAATCGTCGATAAAATTCAGTTCTGAATATTTCCCACGAAATCACTGTACCTCTCTGTTCCCACATTCTTCTACTGGTAATCCACCAACTCCTGGCGGCTTCTCGTAATTGATAAGGTACCATTTTAACTTTCTGTTCATCTGTACAATCAAGTAAATCAAACAATATTTCTATGTCATCAACCCAGTTATGACAATCTTCGGACGTCTCGATACCATTCAGAATCGGCGGCTGCAATAACTGAAATTCTTTCATCTTTATTTCTAGCTGAATTTCGGATGCATCTATCTGTTCAGTTGAAATACTACCCTTTTCTGAAATTCTTCGAGGCGGTATATCTGAATATCAAACAAATTAGTACACAATCTATACAATCTGTCTCAGCCCTCCTCTGATCATATACCTCTGATCCAGACTCGGTTCTGATTCAGGCTTAACAATTACATGCTGCAATCAACTCAGATAACAAACAACATGTAATAGGGAAAGCAATAAATCATGCTAGCACACATCATGCCAGTCAACATTGACATAAATCTCATGCTAGCAATCACATGCAAGGAAGACAATTCAATCTACCCCGCTCATTCTCTACTATCTCATTCTAAAAGATCTATCAATTCTGACTATTTCAATCTAAAGGATCTATCGCTCTGATACCACCTGTTGTGGGGACCCGGACGCTAATCATCTTCTTAATCATCTTTGGGATTTAATTATCAGTTCTGATAAACAGGGTCTAAAAAAATTTTCTTTTTAAACTATAAATGCGGAAGGTAATGGAATCTAAATAATATACATATCTGTATGAAACTACATTTCAGTATAAATGCACAACACTGTACAACAGTCTTTTCAATTAATCTAGGGTTCAACTACTAAAGTTCAAGTAATAAAACCAAATCTATCCAAGTCCGGAATCACCACGCTAAACTCGTCTTCTCTCGTCATCTTCTCGAGCCCGATCTTGCCCCACCTGTTGTCATGCACACATACAAAACAAGACAACAGCCGGATAACTCCGGTGAGAATAAATCCCAGTATAAAACATGGTAAACATGCATATACATATGACAGCAATAACAATAGTAATAGAGTTCATCATCTATGAAATCTAATCTAACTGAACATGCTACTCAAATCAGATAAGCATGCATATAATAATCTAAATCATGAAACATGCTGTCATGACTAAAAGTAATAACAATAGGTGCCATAATCTATGAAACCAATACATATACGCATGCAGTTCTAATCAAATCATGTCTAGACTTGACTCAACTATAACTCTAGGGATCCCGGTACGAATAAGACGTCAATGGCTGTCACCTACTCTCCAATCGGGGTGACTGTACGTCTTATTCTTAGACTTCGGTGCTAGCTGTATCGAATATCTGCACTCGGTCTAGATCTGATCCGAAGCGTCAATACCACCGAACGTCTAGCTTTTGGCCAGTTCTGCCAAAAGACTTTCTATCTTAATTGCTATGCATATCAATCTGTAAACAAAGCATAATCATATTCATATCTTAACATGACAATAATCTCATAAACTTAAATAAAATGTAATAATCAAAGCATAAACATAACAAAGTAAAACAACAGTCTAGTATGTGATTTTGTTGGGAAACTCAATAAAATCTGAATTGAATTGTGTTTTCTCGTATATCACATGAATTATACCTTTGTCTTCCCTATCTGACGAAGAAGATGACCTGTATTCAACTCTGTCTATATCAAATCTGAAATGACAATATCGAATACCCTGTATCAGTGAATAACTCAATATACACCATGTTCTGATCAATACTCAAATCAGTATACAATCTGATCAATGTCTGAACAAGATACAATCTGAGTCATATCAATAATACCACAATCTAATCAAAATCATATCTGAATCTGATCAATCTAACTCAGCTGATGTTTCGACGGCATAACAATACAATCTGAATAACCCCGTCAATCTGAACATCACAAATACAATTCTAGAACGTATAATCAATACTGATATAACTCATAATCTCAACAATGACATAAATCTGATATCGAATTTTAGTCAATATCTTTCAAAAATCATAACAATTACAGAAACAGGCTGTTCTTTAATCTGTCTTCAATTCTACAAGGTCTACGGTTGTAAAAACACCATATCTGAATCATATTCAATTCTGACAATATCATAATTTCAAATCATGTTCAAACGTAACATAACTTACGTCCTTACATAGCTATCGAAGGGAGGAGCACGAATCTGCGTTCGGATTCAAATTCTGATGCACGGATCTTCCACAAAAGGCGTAAGGATTTTCACCCTTTTTCCCTAAACTTTTCTCGAATTTATGCCGTTCTGAGGAAGAGAAGAACGAGCTCCACCTATATATACTACATGCAACAGCAGGAGACGTGTCTCATTTTTCATGTTGCACGTCGCACCGCGGGTGCGGTCATACATGCACCGCGGGTGCGGTCCAGTCTCGTCAGTTATATCCAGAATTTCCCGAAGCTTGACCGCGGGTGCGGTCCTGCTTCGCATAAATTTGCCAACTTTCTGTCCATGCACCGCAGGTGCGGTCGTGTCTGGCACCGCGGGTGCAGTGTGGCTTCGGCCTTACTTCCAAAATTCCATAATTGCATGACTGCAGGTGCACTCCTGTTCTGGGCGCGGGTGCGGTCTTGCAAACCCTATTTTCTCATTTCTTTTCTTCTCTCATTGCATGTCATGCATTCTCATATCTTCCGAGTATCTTGTTAATGAAGATTGATAATCTTGGTTTATCAATTCTATAATTTCTGGGCATTACACAAAACTCGACCTAAGATCAAGATATCATCAATTGAAGGTCAAGACAGAGGATATTCCTAAAACAGCTTTTAGGACAAGATATGGACATTATGAATTTATAGTGATGCCCTTTGGTCTAATAATTGCTCCTGCAGCATTCATGGACCTCATGAACAGGGTATTCAAGCCATACCTCGATATGTTTACAGTAGTTTTCATAGATGATATACTTGTGTATTCACCAAGTTAGGATGACCAACGAGAACATCTGTGTCTCACCTTGCAGACACTGCGTTAAAAGGAACTTTACGCCAAATTCAAGAAATGTGAATTTTGGCTCAAAAGTGTTGTTTTCTTTGGCCATATAATTCTGAATCAGGAGTGTCAGTGGAGCCCTAATAAGGTAGAGACAAACTAGCCTCGACAAAAGACTGCTACTGAAGTAAGAAGCTTTCGAGGATTGACTGGTTACTACAGGAAATTTGTTGAAGGATTTTCTTCTATAGTCATCCCTCTCACCAAACTCACAGAAAAGAATTCAAAATTCATTTGGAATGAAGCATGCAAGAAAACTTTCGAAACCCTTAAAAAGAAGCTCGCATCTACACCAGTATTAGTTCTTCCGAGGATGGAAAGAACTTCACAATAAATAGTGACACTTCAAAGGGAGGATTAAGGTGTGTGCTTATGCAGGAAGGTCAAGTAATTGTCTATGCATCAAGGCAATTAAACCTTATGAGAAAAATTACCTGAATCATGATCTTGAGTTAGCTGCAATTGTATTTGCACTAAAAATCTAGAGAGATTACCTTTATGGGGTCAAATGTTAAGTATTTACTTATCACCAGAGCCTTAAATACATATTCACTCAAAAAAACTAAACATTAGGCAAAGAAGGTGGATTGAACTTCTGAAAATTTATGATATATCGATCAATTACCATCCGGGTAAGGAAAATAAGGTAGCAGATGCTTTGAGTCGAAGGAACATTGGGAAGGTCTATCAGCGCAACCATGCCTTCGAGAAGCAATCAAATTGAATCAAAGCCAAGATCCCGACATCACAAAATTAAGGAACCAATTCAAGAAGGAAAAACCCAAGAATTTCAGACCGATGAGAATCGTGTTCTCTGGATGAAAGGATGTTTGTGTTTACCAGACATCGATGAGATTTGGGAAGAAGTAATGTTCAAGGCACATAAGTTGAATTCAGTCCACCCTGGAAAAACCAGGATGTACCGAGATTTGAAAATGAATTACTGGTGGAATGGAATTAAGAAAGACGTAGCTGTCTTTGTTTCCAAGTGTCTAACCTGTCAACAAGTCAAAGCGTAACATCAATGGCCTGGAGGACTTCTGTAACCATCAGAAATGCCAAAGTGGAAGTGGGAACACATCTCCATGGATTTCGTAGTAGGATTACCAAAATCGAGACAAGGTCACGATGGGACTTGGGTAATCGTTGACAGAATAACATAATGAGATTACAAGCGGTTCCAGCAAGTATATTATCCGACAGAGACCCAAGATTTGTATCACGGTTTTGGAAAAGTGTTCGAAAAGCCATGGGAACCAAAGTAGCTCTGAGCATGGTCTATCATCCATAGACAGATATCCAAACTGAAGGGACAATTCAAACCCTCGAGGACATGTTGAGGGCATGTGCTATGGATTTTCATGAGAATATGAGCAAACAGTTACCTCTGATAGAATTTTCTTATAATAACAGCTATCACAGTAGTATCGAAATGGCTCCGTATGAAGCACTATATTGCCAAAAGTGTAGGTCACCTCTGTACTGGGATGAATTTGGAGAAAATGCTATCAGTGTACCTGAGCTTGTTCAAGTAACCATTGACAAAGTAGCCATAATTAGAGAAAGACTCAAGGCATCTCAAGATAGACAAAAGAGCTGGGTTGATTTAAAGCGAAGACCTTTGGAATTTGAGATCGGTGAAAAAGCTTATGTTAAAGTCTCACCTATGAAAGGAGTGGTTCAGTTCAGCAACTCTAGAAAACTAAATCCAAGATATGTCGGACCCTTCGAAATACTGGAAAAATTAGGAACCCTAGCCTACCGACTGTCTTTACCACCAGACATGCCCATAATTCACAACGTCTTCCACATCTCACAACTAAGGAGATATGTCCCTGACCCGTTTCACATTCTTAATGTTTCACCACTAATGATCGAAGGACACCTGAACGAAGAGCTGAAATATGAATAAGTCCCTATCCAAATAGTGGACACCAAAGATAAAGTGCTGAGGCACCGAACAATCCAATATGTCAAAATACAGTGGTCAAATCATACTGAACGAGAAGCAACTCAGGAATTAGAAGAAAGAATGTGCACTCAATATCCTCACCTCTTTAAAAGATCTAGCTCATTCAAGTTTCGAGGACGAAACTTCCAATAAGGAGGGTGTGATGTGAGGATTTGAAAGTTCGAAGCAAATCTTTAAGTCATAAAACCTGACATGATTCTTAAACTTTAAACTTAACCATTAAACTCAACAATTGTGACACCTCCGACCCATTTTAATCAAATAGCAGCGGAAATTAAAATTTTCTTTGAAGGCAAGGAAGGATTAAAAATTTCTTGACATAAAAACATTTAGTATCAAAATGTATATATATGATCAATGAAATGATACAACAAAAATACAAAATATCATTTGTATGATCATGTCCAAAAATACTAACAAAAGTAGCCTTCTTCCTTCCTTCTCTATATGCATATGACTCCGGCCCACAATCAACGTCTTGGCCTGTCGCTCTTATCTGCATCACATGAAATAACTGAAATGAGTATAAAACTCAGCAAGTGGAACTCTTACATAACAATGATACAAAGCATACTCTGAAAAACATAGCTTTGAAATCAATAAATACCATCAACTCTTGGTATATGAATAACATAGCAATATAACAATAAGGTGGCATTTCTCTTTTCTCTATTGGATTGATATCTATATAGTATCTCTGTCTCTATACCTATATCCCATCGATATAAATCGACAACTCTGAGGGATATAAGCCTATGGTCGTTGATCAACTAATTGCATGCAATCTCTGACTATGTATCTATCAATCCATAAATCATTTTGAACTCTCTCTTTGGCATTTCATCAAACACTTTGAATACTCTTATCTCTTGTATTCTCTTTTTCACAATCGAGACATAAAATGCCTCCAATATATATAACATGTGTATCAATACATAATCATGAATCAAATGAAGGGAATAGCACATTAAAACCTTTGAAACACAATACATATAATATCATGTGAGCACAAGGAATGAAATTCCACTTACAACCAATAGAACACTTGAATCTAAACTCTTGGTACACCACCTACAACAATAAACCATAATTTGCACCATCAATAACCCAATAATCCAACAACAATACCATAAAAGCCATAAAACCAACACCATCAACAAACCCATATCATCTCTCATGCCAAAACCAAGAGTAAACT
Organism: Primulina eburnea; assembly: GCF_022965805.1. NCBI lineage: Eukaryota > Viridiplantae > Streptophyta > Magnoliopsida > Lamiales > Gesneriaceae > Primulina > Primulina eburnea. The sequence goes on from NC_133105.1 coordinate 21,572,859, forward strand.
AAACCAAAAGCTTACCTTAGCTTCCTTGAACCAATAATAACCTTGCTCTCAACACAATAATCCACCGAGATTCAAGAATCAAAGGAAGGAAATGAATGAAATGAGGAAACCCTAGTCTCCAAGGAGAGAAAAATCGAGAAGGGTGGGAGAAGAATGAGGAAAATAAGCCCATTCATCCAATTATATCACTTAAAATCCGAAAACACGCTTTCACTATTCATGCACCGCGGGTACGCTCCAACATGCACCGCGGGTGCGGTACGCTCCAACATGCACCGCGGGTGCGGTGTGCCTACGGCACCTCAACCAAAAATCCAAATATGTCGACCGCAGGTGCGCTCTGAAACTTACCGCGGGTGCGGTAACTAACACACCACGGGTGCGGTGTCTGTTCGGCAATCCACCAAAATTGCTGCAATAAAGACCGCGGGGGCGCTGCTCAAATTACCGCGGGTGCGGTCTGGTCTCGATCAAAACAAACTCTTATGCAACTAAAATCGAATCGCAACGCTGATACAAAACAACTACCATCAACTAATATCAACAATGCCACAAAACAATAATAACCAACAGTACTATGACCTAATCACAACTTTTAACATCTAAACCAAATAATCCATAAACATACGAAAACTTAAACCGTACTGTTCACCAGGCTTGGCTATTACAATCTCCCTTACTTAGAGGAATTTAGTCCCCGAAATTGACGTCACTGCACAAACAACTCAGGGTACTTCTCTTTCATCTCATCCTCTGGTTCCCACGTGGCCTCTTCGATCAAATGATTCCTCCAAAGGACTTTAAAAATGCCGATCTCTTTGTTTCTCAACACTCTAACTTTGCGATCCAGAAACTGGACCGGAATCTCTTGGTAAGCCAAATTCGGCGTCAAATCCAATAGCTCGTGGTGAAGAACATGGGAAGGATTCGCAATATACTTCCTGAGCATTGAAACATGAAAGACATTGTGAACTCTGTCAAGATCTGGCGGTAGGGCTAACCTGTAAGCTCGATCACCAACTCTATCCAAGATCTCAAAAGGGCCAATAAATCTCGGACTTAACTCTCCCTTCTTGCCAAACCACATCACACCCTTAAGAGGTGCAATCTTCAAGAACACATGGTCGCCAACCTCAAACTGCAACGGTCTACGACGCACATCAGCATAACTCTTCTGTCTTGACTGTGCTGTCTTCATCCTCTCCCGAATAACCGCAACAACAACAGCTGTCTGTTGGACCAAATCTGGACCCAACATATTCCTCTCACCAATCTCATCCCAATACAAGGGAGATCTACACTTTCTGCCATAAAGTGCTTCATACGGTGCCATGCCAATCGTCGCTTGGTAGCTATTATTATACGTGAACTCAACAAGAGGCAATTTGGAATCCCAGCTACCAGGATAATCGATAGTACAAGCTCTCAGCATATCCTATAGAATCTGAATAACTTTCTCTGATTGACCGTCGCTCTAGGGATGATAAGCTGTACTGAACGCTAACCGTTAACCCATAGCTCTGTGCAAACTCTTCCAAAACTCTGAAGTAAATCTAGGGTCACGATCAGACACGATCAACACAGGAACACCATGAAGTCTAACAATCTCTTCTATGTACTCTTCGACATACTGGTTCATGAAGTACGTCGTCTTGACTGGAAGAAAATGCGCTGACTTGGTCAACCGATCAACAATAACCCAAATAGAGTTAAAACCTTTCTGCGTTCTGGGAAGACCAGTCACGAAGTCCATCATAATGTGCTCCCATTTCCATTGAGGAATCGGCAATGACAAAAATGTCCCAGCAGGTCTCTGGTGCTTGATCTTCACCTGCTGACAAGTTAGGCAATGAGAAATAAACATGGCAATATCTTTCTTCATACCTGGCCACCAATAGAGTCTACGAGGATCCTGATACATTTTGGTGCTACCTGGATGTATCGAATATGGCGCGGTATGTGCCTCTGTCAAGACGTCTCGTCGAATATCATCACCAACAGGAATGCAAATACGGCCTCTGAATATCACCAAACCATCTCCATTCAACCCAAACTCTGAATTACCTCTCTCCTCTGCTCTCTGACTCTCAACTCTGACAACTGTAAATCATTGACCTGCTCTTTACGGATCATGTCCATCAATGTAGCACGAATGACCAACGCTGAGAAGCGAGCAATGGTCCCTGGAACCACCAAAGCTATATCCTCTCTCTGCAAGTCCAACAACAACGGCTGCTGAATCATCGAACTCAAAGAAGAACTCGACTTACGGCTCAAAGCATCCGCTACAACATTCGCTTTCCCTGGTTGGTAATTGATCGTCACATCATAGTCTTTGACATGCTCTAACCACCGTCTCTTCGCATATTGAGTTCTTTCTGAGAAAACAAATACTTCAAACTCTTGTAGTCCGTGAAAATTTCACACTTTTCACCATATAAATAATGTCTCCAAATTTTTTAGGGCGAAAACAACAGCTGTCAGCTCCAAATCATGCGTAGGATAATTCTTCTCGTAGTCCTTCAACTGGCGAGAAGCTTAGGCTATGACTTTTCCACGTTGCATCAGCACTGCACCAAGACCTTTCTTCGACGCATCGGTATAAACAACAAAATCCTCTGAACCACTGGGCAATGCAAGTACCGGAGCCGTCGTCACCTTATCCTTCAACTCTTGAAATCCACTTTGGCATTCATTGGACCATTCGAACGTCACAGTCTTCCTCGTCAGATTGGTCAATGGCAGGGCAATCTTTGAAAAACCTGAAATGAAACGACGATAATAACCCGCAAAACCAAGGAAACTGCGTACCTCTGATACAGTGGTAGGGATAGGCCATTCTGTATCGCCTCTATCTTCACTGGATCAACAGCTATACCATCCTTCGAGACAACATGGCCTAAGAAAGAAGTCTGCTCCAACCAGAACTCATATTTCTTCAACTTAGCATACAACCTCTTCTCTCTCAACAACTGAAGAACAACTCTGAGGTGCTCTGAATGAAGCTCTCTGGTATTGGAATAAATCAATATGTCATCGATGAAAACAATGACAAATCTATCCAAATACGGCTTGAACACTCGGTTCATAAGATCCATGAAGACTGAAGGAGCATTAGTCAGACCAAAATACATCACAAGAAATTCATAATGACCGTACCTGGTCCGGAACGCCGTCTTAGGGATATCAGACTCCCTAACCTTCGACTGATAATAGCCAGATCGCAGATCAATCTTCGAAAATACGACAGCCCCATGCAGTTGGTCAAAAAGATCGTCTATCTCTGGCAACGGATATTTATTCTTGATAGTCACTTTGTTGATCTCTCTATAATCAATGCAAAGCCGCATGGACCCGTCTTTCTTCTTGACGAAAAGAACCGGAGCTCCCAAAGGCGAAGAACTCGATCGAATAAAACCTTTATCCAAAAGATCCTGCAACTGCGTCTTCAACTCTTTCATCTCTGTTGGGGCCATTCTATACGGAGCCTTAGAAATAGGAACCGTACCCGGAACTAGATCAATCACAAACTCCACATCTCTGCCCGGCGGTAAACCCGGAACATCATCCTCAAAAACATCAGGAAACTCTCTCACAACATCAATATCATCAATATTCAATTTCACAATTCTATCCACATCCACAATCGAAGCCAAAAGCCCATCACAACCTCTAAACAACAACTTCCCAGCCTCAAGACACGAAATAAAAGGAAGGACAAGCGAAGTACCTGCACTGGCGAGCATACCTTCCCTATTGCCATCATCTGCAAATGTCACCGTCTTAGCAACTCAATCAATTACTGCATGATAGGTCGATAGCCAATCCATGCCAAGTATAATATCAAACGCAACCATTGGAATAATAATCAAGTCGGCTTAAACCACTCGCTCATCAATTTGAACAGAGCACGCATATACAATAGATTTCGGGCACAACACATCCTCCGAAGGCAAAACAACATTAAACGTACTGAAGGAACTATACCCAAAGATCTCAAAAATAATTCAGACATAAAAGAATGAGTAGCACCGGTATCAATCAATGTCGTAGCTACTCTGCTTGAAATTAAAATAGTGGTAGAGATCACAGAAGAATCATGATTTATACCTTCCTTCGTCATGGTGAAGATGTGTCCCTGCACCTTCTCTTTACTCGCCCCTCTCGGACAGTCTTTGGCAATATGGCCTGCAGTGCCACATCTGTAGCAAGTGTGAGTACCAAATCTGCACTCTCCCCGATGATGTCTACTGCACTTGGGACACAATGGCTTCTCGGGGTCAAATGGAACTGTCGGTGGTTTAGGACTCGACTCTAACTTGCCTTTCCCCTTGAAACGATCCTTTCCTCTTTGATTCGAACCCTGGCCTCTCTGAGCAATTGCCTGCTGCCTCCCTTGTCGTTCTCTAGCAATGTCCTTCTCATCTTGTTCAGTCAACAAAGCCTTAGCCACAATCTCTTTGAATGTCACAGCCTTCGACATGTTGATATACCTCCGGATCTCTGCTCTAAGGCCTCTAATGAAATGAGCACCTTTATCTTTGTCGTTGGAAGCAATATACGGGGCAAACAGACAGCCCTCCTCGAACTTCAGAATATACTCATCAACATTCATACCTCCCTGTCGAAGCTCCAAGAACTCAGTCACCTTCCTAGCTCGAAGTGCGTCTGGGAAGTACTTGTCATAGAAAATATCAGTGAACTCTTGCCATTTCAATGTCGGAACATCAACACCAACCTTGGTAGCATTCCACCAAATTCGTGCAGCCTTGACTAACATGAACACTGCACAACTGATTCTGTCCTTGTCTTCATAGTTGAGATGATCAAAAATCGCCTCAAGAGCTTTGATCCACTCCACTGCCACCAATGGATCAGTTCTTCTTGGAAATTCAGGCGGATCCATCCTCTTGAAAGCAGTAAAGATTGCATCAGTACCAACTTCTTGAGCCACTTCGCCTCTCACTTGACCTCTACCTTGGCATGTTCCTTGCAAACGTAGCAACTGTTGAATCTGCTCACTATGGACCTTGGCTTGCTCTTTCAACAACTTGCCGAACTTATCGACAACTCTAGAGGAATAACTATCCTCACCCTCTGCGGCTTTTCTCTTAGGAGGCATACTCCTATCATGTGCTCACACAATACAAATCAATAGATAACAATGAATAGATGTAGAAGAAGACATACCCGGACTGTTGAAAGTAGACGAAGTCATATGCATTGGTCCGAAGAACGGTGTGTTGGATCCGGTTTTCTACGCGCCCAATCGCAGCGGAAGTTTTAAAATTTTTATTTTATTTTGAAAAACAAAATAATTATGCTTTGGACGCTCGTATGATTTAACAAATTAAACATTCATAGGATGTTTAGAAAGATTATACCTTTGTGAATTAATCACGTGGCTCTAACTAATCCGGTATAAACGGATTAGCTCTTGATGAATCCCTACGAACCTTCTTCGATTCTTTTAATTAGGTCCACGACTAGAAGATTTGTTCCTCTTCCAAATAGCACTAGAATATTTGGAAGAAGTTTCAACGTTGGAGATTAAAATCGAGAGACGGCTCAACCCTAAAATTAATTAAGGTAGCCGAAATTTCTTTTCCTTTGGAATAGGGTTCTCGAAAGTTGGTGGGAGAGTTGGCTAGGTTTTTGACACCTCAACCCTTATTATATTAAAATATAAGCTAATTATATAATTAACATTAATGTGTTTGATTTAATTAATTGGGCTAGTCCAACTAGTTTAATTGATTTAATCAAATCCCATTTAAACTTTAATTATTTATTATGTTGGACTTGTACTCCTACAAGCCCATTAAACATATTACCCACCATATTTAATTTATTAATTAATCAACTCAACTTTTGAGCTTAATAAATTAAATATATTATAAATTCAACATTTGAATTTATTATTTAAATTATAAATTCAACTACTTGAATTTTCATCACCCCCAAAATTTAATATTTAATAAACCCAACATTTCAGTTTAATAAATTAAATTCTCAAATTTTATAAATTCAACTCATTGAATTTATTTTCTACAAATTTCATAAATTCAACTTCTTGAATTTATTATATCATAAATTCAACTCCTTGAATTTATTTTCTCAAAATTTAATTATCATAAATTCAACTCCTTGAATTTACTATATCATAATATAAATTCAACTCCTTGAATTTATTCTCTCAACGGGAACAAACGATCCAGTGCTTGTGTGACCCTCAATGGTTCAGGGATACAGCTAGCCGTGGGTTCACAACTCTTTGTAATTCAGAATAATATTTATTCTTATTCGTGCTTACCCTAGTTAGCCCCATTCTTTTCATCAACACCTTGATCAAGAATGTCAGAACTCATTTCTGATTGCACCCATCGGATCACGGTAAGAGCGTCTAGTAGCATCGCCCCATGATCCCCTAGGTATCACTGATAGTGCCTGCAAGAACCAGTCGATTATGATTAACGTACAGTACGGTACCTTCATCTCATATATCCCGATCGAATCTGAAACCATTGGTTCATCGATGGTTGCATAATAATTCGATAACTATGTGATAACTTTAATAGTGGCATTGCGTGTACTATTTGAGAACTCCTTCTCTAACGTACATCTCATACTCTGGCCAGAGATTTCATGCACTATTATTACATCAGATCACATAGGATATCCACACCCGTAGGTGAGCGGTGAATCCCCGAATACAATGCACTGGCTCCTATATGTGTCGCAACTGTACCCAACCTCGCCACCTGATGACTCTCCTGGAGCCGGTAAACGAGTCAAAGCACAGCCCTAGCATATAGAGCCTCAGTGTTGTCCCGGGTCGTAAGGACTAATGGTGTACAATCATAACCACGGACTTATCCTCTCGATGAATGAAAACCACTTGAAAAGTCCGAGGGAGGGTTGTTCGGTATAATCATCGTATGACTACCCATCTGTATGTTTGGACATCTCTATGCCCTTACCAAGAAACGCAGCACACAACATCACAGATGCTAGTCTCGAGCTCAAGCGGCCTTTATCCATGTTTTAGGCGGCTGAATCGACTAGGAACGAATTTAGAATATGCAGTGTTTACAAATGAGTTTCAACAGCGAATTACGATTCATTTGTATTAAAGCATAATCAAGGACTTTATCTATGCTGCTTGCATGGGTATACAGATAAAGTATAATAAGACCATAAAAAATTAAATTATATTAAAATAAAGATTGTTTATTTCACTTGAGTCAATAAATTCCCTAGCCAACCGTTCGCTTGCAGGACATCTACTCTAACAATCTCCCACTTGCCCTAGAGCCAACTACCCTTAATCCCATTTCTTCGCGATGCTTTTCAAACAATGGTCCTGGCAAAGGCTATGTAAGTGGATCAGCAACATTATCTGCAGAGGGGACTCTTATCAGTCTCCTCTTCCCACAATCTCCCGTATGATGTGGAACTTCCTCAGTACATGTTTGGATCGCTGATGAGACCTTGGTTCCTTTGCTTGCGCAATGGCACCAGTGTTGTCGCAGTACAACGGGACTGGATCAACTCCGTTAGGAATAACACCCAACTCTTAGACAAAATTCCTCATCCAAACTGCCTCTTTGGCTACATCAGATGCAACAATGTATTCAGCTTCAGTGGTGGAATCCGCAACGGTGTCTTGCTTGGAACCTTTCCAAGAGACAGCCGCACCATTTAGCATGAATACAAAACCAAAGGTCGATTTTGAATCATCTACATCACATTGGAAGCTAGAATCCGTGTAGCCTTCCAATTTCAATTCTCCACCCCCACAGACCACGAACAAATTCTTAGTCCTTCTCAAGTACTTAAGAATATCTTTCACGGCCTTCCAATTTACTGGACCAGGGTTCGCCTGATATCTGCTTGTAACACTCAAATCGTAAGCAACATCAGGACGTGTCGATATCATACCATACATGATACTACCAATAGCTGACACATATGGAATACGTGTCATCATCTCTATCTGTAACGTCTGCTCGTTTTAAAATGCGGAACTTTTTTTTTTTTGAGCTATCATTTTAAAAATAACATTTAAAAGATCATATTTATTTAGCTATGAAAATATCGCAATTAAAAATAACAAATATCAATGTAAATGTAAATTAGTAAAAATCATGAAAATCCTCAACGTAAATAAAATGTTTAACTCCTCTCCCAAAAACCATCACTCAAAATGCGGAAAACGTTCGGTCCTCGGGTTATGTCACCGCACCAGGACTGCCTACTCAGAGTTCAGCACCTCCTGTCTCCTGCTCAACATGCTCACCTGCATCACACACGCCTAGTGAGTCTATAGACTCAACACGCCTGTACCAGTAGTAACGAATACATATACGTAGCACACAGCAGTGAAAAATAACATAATGAACATACATTTCATGTCAGCAGTAAAATCGTATACATAAACCTGTCCTGTCAAAGCATGGTAAAAATCATAGCATGTATAATCGTATCAGCATATGCGTGTTAAATTTCTTAATTTGAATTCCGTTCATTAGCTGTGACTTTCGTATCATCGTGTCATCATGTCAGTCGATGGATCCATCTACGTGTAACCGCGGTACCCGGCGGCGAGGGACATCAGCGACGGCATTACCCGCCCACGTAGCCCGGGCCTTACATGTCATCGTGTCATCGTATTAGTCACAACTAAATCACTTCCTTCAAAATGTGTCATCATGTTCATCACTTAATAAAAAGAATGCGTATACATAATTTTTCCTTTAAGCCAAGCATGCACCATAATTATCATAATAGCGTAAAAATCATAAATATGAGGCATAAACATTTAAAATATCATGATTTGTGCTCAGGGCGCTGCCAGGACCAAATTCTCACCCCAGACGCAAAATGACCATTTAGCCCCTGGAAACCCAAAAATTATCGTTTCACCCCTGAACCTCTAAAATTGCCCCGAAGCTTACCAAACTCCTTAAAATGTCCCAAAACATTTTTATAAGCATTTCTTAGACGTAAAATCGAGGTCATTTCAAAACTTAATCGATTCGTTTTAATACTTGGACCGGAGTCCCGGTTTTATCCCGAATCGAACCGCAAATTAATTTAAGCTTTCCAAACTTTTTAACACACCTTACAAACATTAAAAAGTTCCTAAATATTTAACCTCATCCCCTAAATTCACGATTGGACCCCCAGCCAAAACCTTGGACTCTCAGCCCTCCAAACAAGACACGTTCCCCCCTTTACTCACCCCTCTAACTCACGTGCTATCCTTCTCCCCACCGAAGGCAGCCCTCAGCCGATCACACATCGGCTACTCTAGACTCCTCTGGATCCAAAGAATCAACGCCTACTCTTCCATGCACGAATCACAGCTCACCCGCTCGAAAATTGATTTACACACCCTACCCGGCTAACCACTCCCCCTAGTTCGATCTGCGTTGTGGCTCGTCCCAACACCTGCCGAGCCTTTCCAGGCCATGGTTCGGACCCCTCAAGGATTGATCCATGGCTTGGTATGGCCCCTGCAATGCTGAACCTCGCCCCATCATAGATCTACTCAAATGCGCGCCCATAAACAAGAACCGTAGGTCACTCCTACTCTACGTCGCATGGCCCCATTTCCAACCTACGACTCTCCTCCTGATCTGTAATACCAGACCCCATTCGCACCAAATGACAGTCCCCTTGCACGACCAGAAGAGAAAACGTGAGAAGCGTTTAGAAGAAATGCATGACGTGGGTGAAAACTGAAGAGATCCTTCCTGCTCAAGGAACGATCAAATAATTTCACACATCAGGTATATATATATATACGTGAATGATGCAGCAAAAGAGGATACAAATCATGCCTGATGACGTTAGGAGAACAAGGATTATGGAGGGGACCCAGATCACTTTTATTTTATGCAAAAGCAAGCCAAAAACGTGGCCTCCCACTGAGATTTCTCTGAAACCGAGGGGACAAACTCTGAAGGGGGGTGTCGGCTGTTGGGGGTGGAATTAGGTTTAGGTTAATGATAGGTTAGACAATATTTAAATGGCTAAAAACCAATTAATGGGCCTAATTTGATAATTAAAAGTTTAACAAATATTTTAAGCCCAACAAGCTTAAACATAAGCCCATTAAGTCCAAACGCATTCCCGAAAAATATTTCGTGTTGAAAAGGTTTTGAAAATATTAGCCAAATCATTAAAAAGTCCCTCGATTCGGTAAAATTTGCCTACCGTTAAAAATTAAAATCTTGCGGGTAAAAATACCCAAAAATTCCCATTTTCGAAAAATACACTTAAAAATGCTTTAAAGTAATTTATAAAAATAAATCGTATAATAAAATAATTTTTCCTGAAAATACCCCGATCGCCGATCCTCGTTTGAACGTGAAATGCAGGTACAAACCCTAATGCATGAACTTTTAAAATTTCATGAATTAAATCCTATCATGCTTGAATTATGCATAAAATAATTAAGAGTATTTAAAAATAAAAATCCTAGATTGCATGCACTTAGGTTACGCTAATTAAATTCCTGGACCTTACACTATCTCTTCATCAGTTTTGGGACACATAGCTTTAGATAGAGTAATACCATGACACATTGGTAAGTATCCTCTCTTGGACTCTTCCATAGAGAATCTATTTAGAATGATATCGATATAAATCGCTTGGGTTACTCCTAGCATCCTTTTGATCTATCTCTATAGATTTGTATTCTCAATACATAGGATGCTTCACCCATGTCTTTCATGGAGAATTTACTTGCTAACCATACTTTAGTTGATTGCAGTAATCCTACATCATTTCCAATGAGCAGGATATCATCAACATAAAGTACTAGGAATGTCACTGTACTCCCACTAACTTTCTTGTACACACATGGTTCTTCAGGATTCTTAGCAAAACCAAACTCTTTGATAGTGCTATCAAATCTGAGGTTCCAACTCCTTGACTCCTGCTTGTGATCATATATTGATCTCTGAAGTTTGCATACATTATGCTCACTTCCTACTGATGTGTATCCCTCAGGTTGAGACATATAAATTTCTTCTTTGATGTCTCCATTGAGGAAAGCAGTCTTTACATCCATTTGCCATATCTCATAGTCATACCATGCTGCTATGGCTAGTAGTATTCTAATGGACTTAACATAGCAACTGGTGAAAAAATTTCCTCATAGTCAACTCATTGCCTTTGAGTATAACCTTTTGCTACCAGCCTTTCTTTGAAGGTCACTACCTTCCCATTCGCCCAGAGCTTTCTTTTGTAGATCCATTTGCATCCTATAGGAACGATTCCCTCAGGTTGATCCACAAATGTCTAGACTTGGTTTGAATACATAGAGTCCATTTCTGACTGCATGACTTCAAGCCATTTGGTTGAATCAGTATCAGATATTGCTTCTTTGAAATTCATTGGATCACATCCAACACAATGCTCATCAGGGCCTTGTTTATGAAGAAGCGTATATCTTGCAGGTGGTCTAATAACCCTATCAGACCTTCTAGGAGCTTGTACTTCAACTACTGGTTCTAGGGGATTAGGTTCAACTTCTAAAGTTGAGGGAGTATCTTGAATTTCTTCCAGTTCTATCATATTGCCTTTTCTATCTAATAGAAACTCCCTTTTAAAAAAAGGTGGCATTTCTTGAAACAAACACTTTTGCTTCACTAGGATGATAGAAATAATATCCAACAGAATTCTTTGGATATCCTCCAAAGTAGCACAAAGTGGATCTACTATCCAATTTGTCTCCCACTGTCTGCTTCACATAAGCAGGACATCCCCATATTCTCATGTAAGAATACTTGGGAGTTTTCCCCATCCATATCTCATATGGTGTTTTATCCACTGCTTTAGTTTGAACATTATTCAACAACATTGTCGCAGTTTCAAGCGCAGAGCCCCAAAACGATGTAGGCAATTCAGTGAATCCCATCATGGATCGAACCATGTCCAACAAGGTTCGATTTCGACGTTCAGAAAAACCATTCAATTGTGGTGTTGCTGGTGGAGTCCACTGTGAGAGAATCTCATTCTCTTTTAGATAACCCAAAAATTCAGCACTCAAGTATTCACCATTTCGATCAGATCGAAGTGTCTTAATACTCATTTCTAGCTGTTTTTCTACTTCAGATCTGAATTCTTTGAACCTTTCAAATGCTTCAGATTTGTGTTTTATCAAATAAAATACCCATACCTCGAATGGTCATCAGTGAAGGTAATGAAGTAGGATTGCCCATATTTTGTGCTAACACTTAGCGGGCCACAAATGTCTGTGTGGATCAAATCCAATAGACTCTGCGCACGTTCCACGTTTCCATCAAATGGAGTCTTGTTCACTTTTCCTTTTAGACAGAGCTCACAAGTAAGTAGAGAATTTATGTCTGACAAGTCAAACATGTCTTCTCCCACTAGTTTGTGCATCCTTCTTTGGGAAATTGACATAAGTCTAGCGTAAAAGCCATATTTGTGTGGTATTTGGATCATCTACCAACATAAAATTCTTAATTGTTTGTTTTTTGAATTCATGTTTACTTGACATTCAACTTATCATTTCCGAACATTCTGGCGCATATAATTTCTTATGTCCGGACTTCTTGCAGTGAATAAATATGTTCTAACTTATCGGGCTTTGTAGCCTTTTAAGTGTCTTTCATAGTTTGCTTCTTATTGGGATTGTTTTTTCTGTGAGGGGCGGCAGAACATTTCTCTTTCCTTACCTTGATGGAAAACATTTTTCGTGTAACTGACGATAGGGCCATAAAAAAAACAACAATATTCATGTTTTTATGTGATCCTCATAAATTAATAAGAGTATGACTAGCTTTCAAACGTTGGAGATTAAAATTGAAGAGACGGCTCAACCCTAAAATTAATTAAGGTATCCGAAATTTCTTTTCCTTTGGAATAGGGTTCTCGAAAGTTGGTGGGAGAGTTGGCTAGGTTTTTGACACCTCAACCCTTATTTATATTAAAATATAAGCTAATTATATAATTAACATTAATGTGTTTGATTTAATTAATTGGGCTAGTACAACTAGTTTAATTGATTTAATCAAATCCCATTTAAACTTTAATTATTTATTATGTTGGACTTGTACTCCTACAAGCCCATTAAACATATTACCCACCATATTTAATTTATTAATTAATCAACTCAACTTTTGAGCTTAATAAATTAAATATATTATAAATTCAACATTTGAATTTATTATTTAAATTATAAATTCAACTACTTGAATTTTCATCACCCCCAAAATTTAATATTTAATAAACCCAACATTTCAGTTTAATAAATTAAATTCTCAAATTTTATAAATTCAACTCATTGAATTTATTTTCTCCAAATTTCATAAATTCAACTTCTTGAATTTATTATATCATAAATTCAACTCCTTGAATTTATTTTCTCAAAATTTAATTATCATAAATTCAACTCCTTGAATTTACTATATCATAATATAAATTCAACTCCTTGAATTTATTCTCTCAACGGGAACAAACGATCCAGTGCTTGTGTGACCCTCAATGGTTCAGGGATACAGCTAGCCGTGGGTTCACAACTCTTTGTAATTCAAAATAATATTTATTCTTATTCAGGCTTACCCTAGTTAGCCCCATTCTTTTCATCAACACCTTGAATAAGAATGTCAGAACTCATTTCTGATTGCACCCATCGGATCACGGTAAGAGCGTCTAGTAGCATCGCCCCATGATCCCCTAGGTATCACTGATAGTGCTTGCAAGAACCAGTCGATTATGATTAACGTACAATACGGTACCTTCATCTCATATAACCCGATCGAATCTGCAACCATTGGTTCATCGAGGGTTGCATATTAATTCGATAACTATGTGATAACTTTAATAATGGCATCGCGTGTACTATTTGAGAACTCCTTCTCTAACGTACATCTCATACTCTGGTCAGAGATTTCATGCACTATTATTACATCAGATCACATAGGATATCCACACCCGTAGGTGAGCGGTGAATCCCCGACTACAATGCACTGGCTCCTATATGTGTCGCAACTGTACCCAACCTCGCCACCTGATGACTCTCCTGGAGCCGGTAAACGAGTCAAAGCACAGCCCTAGCATATAGAGCCTCAGTGTTGTCCCGGTTCGTAAGGACTAATGGTGTAAAATCATAACCACGGACTTATCCTCTCGATGAATGAAAACCACTTGAAAAGTCCGAGGGAGGGTTGTTCGGTATAATCATCGTATGACTGCCCATCTGTATGTTTGGACATCTCTATGCCCTTACCAAGAAACGCAGTACACAACATCACAGATGCTAGTCTCGAGCTCAAGCGGCCTTTATCCATGTTTTAGGCGGCTGAATCGACTTGGAACGAATTTAGAATATGCAGTGTTTACAAATGAGTTTCAACATCGAATTACGATTCATTTGTATTAAAGCATAATCAAGGACTTTATCTATGCTGCTTGCATGGGTATACAGATAAAGTATAACAAGACCATAAAAAATTAAATTATATTAAAATAAAGATTGTTTATTTCACTTGAGTCAATAAATTCCCTAGCCAACCGTTGGCTTGCAGGGCATCTACTCTAACACGGTGCTCTGATACCACTAAATGTGACACCTCCAACCCGTTTTATTAAAATAGCAGCGGAAATTAAAATTTTCTTTGAAGGCAAGGAAGGATTAAAAATTTCTAGACATAAAAACATTTAGTATCAAATGTATATACATGATCAATGAAATGATATAACAAAAATACAAAATATCATTTGTATGATCATGTCCAAAAATGCTAACAAAAGTAGCCTTCTTCCTTCCTTCTCTATATGCATATGACTCCAGCCCACAATCAACGTCTTGGCCCGTCGCTCTTATCTGCATCACATGAAATAAATTAAATGAGTATAAAACTCAGCAAGTGGAACTCTAACATAGCAATGATACAAAGCATATGTAATAGCCGAGCCCGGTGTACGGTACGGTTTAAGTTTTGTTTGTTTATTTGGGTTATTTGATTAGACGTTTAGAGTTGTGTTTATGGGCTATAGTATGTTTGGTTATTATTGTCTTGAGGTGTTAGTTGGTATTGATTGTTCGTTTCAATGTTTCGGATCGATTTTAGTTGCTTGGAATTTGTTCATTGCCGTGACCAGAGTGCACCCGCGCTCTAGTAGGATTGCCCCCGCGGTGTACTATTCTTGATTTTAGAGTTGGAGAGCCGTGGCAACACCGCACCCGCGGCAGTGCAGAGACCGCACCCGCGGTATAGACCGCACCCGCGGTGTGTGCAGTATCGCACCCGCGGTGTTTGTGTTCCAAAATTATTGTGTTGTGCCGTGAGCTAGGCGCACCCGCGGTGCTTGTTGGAGCGCACCCGCGGTCATGCATTATTGAGGTATGGGCAAGATATTTAGTACCTTTTTGATTGAGTTGACTTCATTTCCTTCTTCTTTCCCCTTCAAACTCGATTTTTCTCTCTTCAAGCAAGGGTTTTCCTCCATTTCTTTCACTTCCCATCTTTGATTCTTGGATCTAGTTCGATTTTCGACTTGAGATCGAGGTTCTTGGTTGCTCTAGGAAGCTAAGGTAAGTTTTTGGTTGTGTTATTTCATGATTTTGGAAAAGAGATATTGTAGGTTGGTTTTGTTTATGGATTTATGGATTTATTGGCTTGAGTTCTTGGATATGGAGTTGATGTTGGTGTTATTTATGGATTATTGTTGTAGGTGGTGTGTCAAGAGAATAGATTGAGGTGTTCTTGTGGTTTGTAAGTGGAATTTCATCCCTTGTGCTCACATGTATATATATGTATTGTGTTTCAAAGGTTTTATTGTGATATTCCCTTCCATTTGATCCATAGTTATGTATTGATTCATTGTTATATCTATTGAAGGCATTATATGTCTCAATTGTATTGAAAGGGAATACAAAGAGTATATTTTCTAAAGTGTTGTTTAAATGCCAAGAGAGAGTTTCAAATGTTTTATTGGATTGATAGATACATAGTCAGAGATTGCATGCAATTAGTTGATCAACGCCCATAGGCTTATATCCCTCAGAGTTATCGGTTTATATCAATTGGGATACGAGCACCACAGACAGAGTTACTATTGACATCAATCCAACCAGAATAAAGAGAAATACCATCTCATTGTTATGCTATTGCTATGATATTCATGTTTTAGAGTTGATGGTATTTAATGATTTCAAAGCTATGTTTTACAGAGTATGATATGTTCATTGCTATGTAAGAGTTCCACTTCCTGAGTTTTATACTCATTTCATTTATTTTCATGTGATGCAGATAAGAACGACGGACCGGGACGTTGACCGTGGACAGGGGAGTCATATGCATGCCATGTGGAAGGAAGATTTTTGGACATGATCATAGAAATGATGTTTTGTATTTTGTTATATCATTTGAATGATCATGTATTTATTTTGATGAAAAGATTTTAATGAAATGTATTTTGAAACTCCTTCCATTTGAAAGAAAATTTTAAATTCCGCTGTATTTTTAATTGTAACGGGTCAGGGTGTCACATTTAGTGGTATCAGAGCACCGTTCTTCGGACTAATGCATATGACTTCGTCTACTTTCAACTGTCTGGGTATGTTTTCTTTGCATCTATCCATTGTTATCTATTGATTGGTGTTTTGTGAGCACATTGTAGAGTATGCCACCTAAGAGGAAAGCCGTAGAGGGTGAGGATAGTTCTTCCTCGAGAGTTGTCGATGAGTTCGGCAAGTTGCTTAAGGAGCAGGCCAAAGTCCATAGTGAGCAGATTCAGCAGCTGCTTCGATTGCAAGGAACAGGACAGGGTAGAGGCCAAGTGAGAGGCCAAGTAGCTCAAGCAGTTGGCACTGATGCCGTCTTTTCTGCTTTCAAGAGAATGGATCCACCAGAATTCACATGTAGCACTGATCCTTTAGTTGCAGTGGAGTGGATCAAGGCTCTAGAGGCGATCTTCGATCATCTCCAGTACGAAGATAAAGACAGGATCAGCTGTGCAGTATTCATGCTGGTAAAGGCTGCACGTATCTGGTGGAATGCCACGAAGGTTGGTGTTGACGTTTCAGCGTTGAAGTGGTCAGAGTTCACTGATTTGTTCTATGACAAGTATTTCCCCGACGCACTTCGAGCAAGGAAGGTTACGGAGTTCTTGGAGCTTCGACAGGGGAGCATGAACGTTGACGAGTACATTCTCAAGTTCGAGGAGGGTTGTCTTTTTGCTCCGTACATTGCTTCAAATGACAAGGACAAAGGCGCTCATTTCATTCGAGGCCTTAGAGCAGAGATTCAAAGGGATATTAACATGTCCATGGCCGTGACTTTCAAAGAGATCGTGTCGAAGGTTTTGTTGGCCGAGCAGGATGAGAAGGACATCGCCAGAGAGTGGCAGGAGAGGCATCAAGCTAGTGTTCAGAGAGGCCAGGGCCCGAATCAGAGAGGCAAGGATCGTTTCAAAGGGAAGGGCAAGATAGAGCCGAGTCCTAGGCCACCGCCAGTACCAGTTGATCCCGAGAAGCCTTTGTGTCCTAAGTGCAGCAGGCATCACCGGGGAGAGTGCAGATTTGGCACTCATTCTTGTTATCGTTGTGGCACGGCAGGCCACATTGCCAGAGATTGTCCGAAGGGAGCGAGCAAGGATAAAGTGCAGGGTCGTATCTTTTCGATGACCAAAGAAGGTATTAACCATGATTCTTCTGTGATCTCTAGCACTATTTTGATTTCAGGCAGAGTAGCTACGACTTTGATTGATACTGGTGCTACTCATTCTTTTATGTCTGAATTGTTTTTGAGATCGTTGGGTTTAGTTCCTTCTATTCTTCCCCTCCAGCTTAATGTTGTTTTGCCTTCGGGGGACGTGTTGTGCCCGACGTCTATTGTTTTTGCATGCCCTGTTCGTATTGAGGAGCGAGTTGTTTTTGCTGATTTGATTGTTATCCCGATGGTTGCCTTTGATGTTATTCTTGGCATGGATTGGCTGTCGACCTATCATGCTGTTATTGATTGCGTTGCTAAGACGGTGACCTTTGCAAATGATAGCATTAAGGGAGGAGTTCTCGCCAGTGCAGGTACTTCGCTGGTCCTTCCTTTTATATCTTGTCTAGAGGCTGAGAAGTTGATGTGTAGAGGTTGTGATGTGTTTCTGGCTTCGATTGTGGATGTGGATAGAATGATTAAGTTGAATATTGATGATATCGATGTTGTGAGGGAGTTTGCTGATGTGTTTGAGGATGATGTGCCGGGTTTGCCGCCGGACAGAGACGTTGAGTTTGTGATTGATCTAGCTCCAGGTACGGTTCCTTTTTCTAAGGCTCCGTACCGAATGGCCCCTACTGAGATGAAGGAGTTGAAGACGCAGTTGCAGGATCTTTTGGACAAGGGTTTTATTCGTCCGAGTTCTTCGTCTTGGGGAGCTCCGGTTCTGTTTGTCAAGAAGAAAGATGGGTCTTTGCGGCTGTGTATTGACTATAGGGAGCTCAACAAAGTGACTGTCAAGAATAAGTATCCGTTGCCACAGATTGAAGATCTATTTGACCAACTTCATGGTGCCACTGTATTTTCGAAGATTGATCTTCGGTCTGGCTACTATCAGTTGAAGGTTAGGGAGTCCGATATCCCTAAGACAGCGTTCCGGACCAGGTATGGTCACTATGAGTTTCTTGTGATGTCTTTTGGTCTGACCAATGCTCCTTCAGTTTTCATGGACCTGATGAACCGTGTGTTCAAGCCGTTCTTGGATAGCTTCGTCATTGTTTTCATCGATGACATCTTGATCTATTCCAAGACCAGAGAGCTTCATGCAGAGCATCTTAGAGTGGTTCTTCAGTTGTTGAGAGAGAGGAGACTGTTTGCCAAGTTGAAAAAGTGTGTGTTTTGGCTGGATCAGATTTCTTTCTTAGGCCATGTTGTTTCGAAAGATGGCATTGCCGTTGATCCAGTGAAGATAGAGGCAGTTCAGAGATGGCCTATTCCTACTACTGTTTCAGAGGTACGCAGTTTCCTTGGTTTGGCGGGTTATTATCGTCGCTTTATTTCAGATTTCTCCAAGATTGCCTTGCCATTGACCAATTTGATGAGGAAGACTGTGAAGTTCGAATGGTCCATTGATTGCCAGAGTTCATTCCAAGAGTTGAAGGATAGATTGACGACAGCTCCTGTTCTTTCATTGCCCAGTGGTTCAGAGGATTTTGTTGTCTATACCGATGCGTCGAAGAAAGGCCTTGGTGCAGTGCTGATGCAGCGAGGAAAGGTCATAGCCTATGCTTCTCGCCAGTTGAAAGATTATGAGAAGAATTATCCGACGCATGATTTGGAGCTAGCAGCTGTGGTTTTCGCCTTGAAAATCTGGAGACATTATTTGTATGGCGAAAAATGTGAGATCTTCACAGACCACAAGAGTTTGAAGTATCTGTTTTCTCAGAAAGAGCTCAATATGCGACAGAGGAGGTGGTTAGAGCTTGTCAAAGACTATGATGTGACGATTAGTTACCACCCGGGGAAGGCGAACGTGGTGGCTGATGCTTTGAGCCGTAAGTCGTGTTCTTCTTTGAGTTCTTTATTCAGAAGCCATTGTTGATGGATTTGCAGAGAGAGGAGATTTCTTTGGTAGTTCCGGGGACCATTGCGCGCTTTTCAGCGTTGGTCATTCGGGCTACATTGGCGGACAGGATCCGTAGAGAGCAGACTGTTGATGTTCAGTTGACAGAGTTGAGAGCTAGAGCAGAGGAGAGAGGTAACTCAGAGTTTGCGATGAATGGCGATGGTTTGGTGACTTTCAGAGGTCGTATTTGTGTTCCTATTGGCGATGATATTCGGCGAGACGTCTTGACAGAGGCTCATACCGCGCCATATTCGATACATCCAGGCAGCACCAAGATGTTTCAGGATCTTCGTCGACTTTACTGGTGGCCAGGTATGAAGAAAGATATTGCTATGTTCATTTCTCAGTGCTTAACTTGTCAGCAGGTGAAGATTGAGCACCAGAGACCTGCTGGGACATTGTTGTCATTGCCGATTCCTCAGTGGAAGTGCGATCATATTACGATGGATTTCGTGACTGGTCTTCCTAGGACGCAGAAGGGTTTTAATTCCATTTGGGTTATCGTTGATCGATTGACAAAGTCAGCGCACTTTCTTCCAGTCAAGACGACGTACTCCATGAATCAGTATGCCGAGGATTACATAGCAGAGATTGTTAGACTTCAAGGTGTCCCTGTGTCGATTGTGTCTGATCGTGACCCTACATTTACCTCAGAGTTTTGGAAGAGTTTGCACAGAGCTATGGGTTTACGGTTAGCATTCAGTACAGCTTATCACCCTCAGAGCGACGGTCAGTCAGAGAGAGTCATTCAGATTCTAGAGGATATGCTCAGAGCTTGTACTATTGATTATTCTCGTAGCTGGGATTCTAAATTACCTCTTGTTGAGTTCACATACAATAACAGTTACCAAGCGACGATTGGGATGGCACCGTACGAGGCACTTTATGGAAGGAAGTGTAGATCTCCCTTGTATTGGGATGAGGTTGGTGAGAGGAAGATGTTGGGACCAGAGTTGGTCCAACAGACGGCCGATATTGTTGCTGTTATCCGTGAGAGGATGAAGACTGCGCAATCGAGACAGAAGAGCTATGCCGATGTTCGTCGTAGACCTTTGCAGTTTGAGGTTGGCGATCACGTGTTTCTGAAGATAGCACCTCTCAAGGGTGTGATGCGATTTGGCAAGAAGGGTAAGTTGAGTCCGAGATTTATTGGTCCATATGAGATCTTGGACAGTGTTGGTGATCGAGCCTACAGGTTAGCCCTACCGCCAGATCTTGATAGAGTCCATAATGTTTTTCACGTATCGATGCTCAGGAAGTATATTGCGAATCCTTCCCATGTTCTTCACCACGAGCCATTGGACTTGACGCCGAATTTGACTTACCAAGAGATTCCGGTTCAGATTCTGGACCGCAAAGTTAAAGTTTTGAGGAACAAAGAGATCGGCATCGTTAAAGTCCTTTGGAGGAACCATTTGATCGAAGAGGCTACGTGGGAATCAGAGGATGAGGTGAGAGAGAAGTATCCTGAGTTGTTCGTGCAGTGACGTCAATTTCGAGGACGAAATTCCCTTAAGGAGGGGAGATTGTAATAGCCGAGCCCGGTGTACGGTACGGTTTAAGTTTTGTTTGTTTATTTGGGTTATTTGATTAGACGTTTAGAGTTGTGTTTATGGCTATAGTATGTTTGGTTATTATTGTCTTGAGGTGTTAGTTGGTATTGATTGTTCGTTTCAGCGTTTCGGATCGATTTTAGTTGCTTGGAAGTTGTTCATTGCCGTGACCAGAGTGCACCCGCGCTCTAGTAGGAGTGCCCCCGCGGTGTACTATTCTTGATTTTAGAGTTGGAGAGGCGTGGCATCACCGAACCCGTGGCAGTGCAGAGACCGCACCCGCGGTGTGTGCAGTACCGCACCCGCGGTGTTTGTGTTCCAGAATTATTGTGTTGTGCCGTGAGCTAGACGCACCCACGGTGCTTGTTGGAGCACACCCGCGGTCATGCATTATTGAGGTATGGGCGAGATATTTAGTACCTTTTTGATTGAGTTGACTTTATTTCCCTTCTTCTTTCCCCTTCAAACTCGATTTTTCTCTCTTCAAGCAAGGGTTTTCCTCCATTTCTTTCACTTCCCATCTTTGATTCTTGGATCTAGTTCGATTTTCGAATTGAGATCGAGGTCCTTGGTTGCTCTAGGAAGTTAAGGTAAGTTTTTGGTTGTGTTATTTCATGATTTTGGAAAAGAGATATTGTAGGTTGGTTGTGTTTATGGATTTATGGATTTATTGGCTTGAGTTCTTGGATATGGAGTTGATTTTGGTGTTATTTATGGATTATTGTTGTAGGTGGTGTGTCAAGAGCATAGATTGAGGTGTTCTTGTGGTTTGTAAGTGGAATTTCATCCCTTGTGCTCACATGTATATATATGTATTGTGTTTCAAAGGTTTTATTGTGATATTCCCTTCCATTTGATCCATAGTTATGTATTGATTCATTGTTATATCTATTGAAGGCATTATATGTCTCAATTGTATTGAAAGGGAATACAAAGAGTATAGTTTCTAAAGTGTTGTTTAAATGCCAAGAGAGAGTTTCAAATGTTTTATTGGATTGATAGATACATAGTCAGAGATTGCATGCAATTAGTTGATCAACGCCCATAGGCTTATATCCCTCAGAGTTATCGGTTTATATCGATTGGGATACGAGCACCACAGACAGAGTTACTATTGACATCAATCCAACCACACTAAAGAGAAATACCATCTCATTGTTATGCTATTGCTATGATATTCATGTTTTAGAGTTGATGGTATTTAATGATTTCAAAGCTATGTTTTACAGAGTATGATATGTTCATTGCTATGTAAGAGTTCCACTTGCTGAGTTTTATACTCATTTCAGTTATTTTCATGTGATGCTGATAAGAGCGACGGACCGGGACGTTGACTGTGGACAATGCCACAAATTATTGACATCGAATCGCAACGCTGATACAAAACAACTACCATCAACTAATATCAACAATGCCACAAAACAATAATAACCAACAATACTATGACCAATAATCACAACTCTTAACATCTAAACCAAATAATCCATAAACATACGAAACTTAAACCGTACCGTTCACCAAGCTTGGCTATTACAACAATAAACTTAAAATTACATCTAAAACAACTCGAGGGAGAAACTAAAAAGCTCTAGGATTAGCTCAAAGGGAATCAATGCTATGAAAAACCACAATAATCGAAGCATCATCACCGAAGGAGTAAATCCCCAGCTCATGAGCCTAATATTTGAGCTCAAGGAAGCTCATCCTTTCTTATCCTAAAAGAATCAAAAAGGGATCTAGGAGAAGAGCTAAAGGAATGGACAAATTTAATGCGCAGGAAATAACTCTTAAATTGATCAATGTGACCCTTGAGTTGGATGAACTTTAACCACACTGAAATCATTTCTTGGGCATCAAGGGGACGGCCATAGGGTGATGAAAGGGCTCTTGTTCACCTATAAATACCACCCCCCAACATGCTGAAGAAACCACACCCAAAAATCCACCAAAAATTCTATCATTTCCCTTCCCATTCACCTCTCGACCTCCGCTAGGAAAGGAAGAATGAGGAAGAGTTGATAAGTGCAAGATTTGCACTTAATTTACATTAAAATCCATTTTGAATTATGGTTGTTTCGAACAGAATTATGCGTTTTTGGTTTGTTTTTGTTGTCATTCTAGGAATGGAGAAAATAGTGGAAACGACAAGTGGACTAGGAAAACAGAGTACCACGCGCGCCTAAAAATAGCATGACGGGCAGAGGTGTGCGCGCGGCCGCGCCACATCACGCGCAGGCGCGCGCACACCAATACATGCGAGAAACAATAGCCCGTGCACCACCGCGCGACATCATGCGCGTCCGCGTGCGCACACATGCAAGAAGATCGACAGAAGATAGCGCGCGACCGCGCCACTTCTCGCACGTCCGCGCGCACAGATATAACATGGAGACCCGAGTGGCGCGCGCGACCACGCCACTTCTCGCGCAGCCACGCGCGCCATGGCTCCAGATTATTATAAAATGCGCGAGTTAGGTCAGAAATGAGGAGGAAGCCATCATTGGAGAAACACACGAGAGGAGAGCCGCCGTGGAGAGAAAACGCACGAAAAAAAACCATCTTGGGAAGAAAAAGACGCGAGAAATGGAGAGAATACACGAGACGAAGATTCAGAGTGCGAAGAACAACCACAAATACGAAGAAACGGATCTGGGGACGGAGACGACACTTCGGATTTGTTATCTTTTCCTTCATTTCTGTATTTTATTGCGTAACGATGTCTAGAACTATGAATATGTCTTGTGTTCTCTTGGATATCGTGATGAATTAAATTTCCATTCTAGAGGTTGACGTAGTTTTTTCTATACGATGATTTGACCTAGATATCTTTATGATTGAATTCCGTTTTGTTTAATTGTGTTCTTCTTATTTTATTTCACTGCAATTTACTGGTCATAAATTGTGTTGTCGGATTAATTTTACAACTTGGGAGAGGGACTAGGATTATAGATCATTAGAGACACATCGTTGAATGTTTATATCGTTCGGAAGGCGTATAACTTTAGCGAGGCTTAGGTAAGCATATTGTTTGCCTTTACCAATTAAACGTAAATTTTATTAGGAATAATTGAATCGAAGTTTAATTGGTACAATTTATTCGTCACTTGGGAAAGGGTGAATAAAATACGTAAGTGTTCTTGGCAATTAAATAATATGAATTCAGGAATTTAAATACAACCAGGAAGAATTATTGTAGAAACTTAGTGAAATCATTCCTCTAGATATTCTCTCTCATTGATATTTCTCCATTCGGTGATTAGTTTAATTACTTTCTTGAAATCAATTCATTTACATAAACCAAACATTCTTTCTGAATTTTCTAGATAAAGTCGAGACTATTATAGTTACAAGCACTGATATACATTTTTATACACATTCCTCGTGGGATCGATATCTATACTCTAACCAGTACTAAAACTTGACACCGTACACTTGCGGTAGAGAAAATACGCAACAAGTTTTTTGCGCCGTTGCCAGGGAGTGTCAAATTTGAATTTATATCAGTATTGTTACCGATTAGTCTAGATTTTAATTTAGAGCTTTTATTTTTATTTTATTTTAAATTGATTGAGTTTTTCATTTTTTCTGCTTGACAGTGCATACTAAGATCGCAAAACCCAGACTCGCTTATTTTTGATCCGGAGATCGAACGAACTGCGAGAAGATTAAGAAAAGCGAGAAGGCAAGAAATCAAAGCGATGGCTGATAACAGAGAAAACGACCGACAGATGCCGCCTGATGCTATACCAATCAGAGATCACTTCCGACCAGTGATATACACGCAATATTCTGGCATTGATCGAGGAACCATCAACGCCAACAATTTCGAGCTTAAGCCCGCATTGGTAAACATGGTTCAACAGAACCAGTTTGGGGGAGCCACTACTACAGATCCTCATCTACATATCAGAACATTCTCGGAGATTACTAACACGGTAAAAATAAATGGTGTTTCTGATGATATTATTCAACTGCGCTTGTTTCCTTTTTCTCTTAGGGACCAAGCTAGAGGATGGCTCCAAACATTGCCATTGGGGAGCATCACGACATGGCAGGAGTTGGCGACAAAGTTCCTTTCTAAATATTTTTCCCCTGCGAAGTCTGCACAATTAAAGATTGAGATCAGCACGTTTAGACAGACATACTTCGAGCAGTTGTATGAATCTTGGGAAAGGTATAAAGAGTTGTTGCGGAGGTGCCCGAATCATTGTTTCGAAGACTGGGTGCAGATTGAGTTATTTTATAATGGATTGAATGGTCAAACACGGACAACAGTGGATGCAGCGGCAGGTGGCACGATCTTTGCCAAGTCCCCTGCTCAAGCCTATGACTTGCTTGAGTAGATGACTATTAATAGCTACCAATGGCCAACTGAGGGAATACAAAAGAACTGCTGGAGTTTATGTTGTGGATCCTATCACATCACTCACTGCGCAAGTATCAGCATTGACAACACAGATAGCGACCATGAATAAAGTGGGTACATCAAACACAGAGGGACAACCGGTTGTTGTTGAAGAATCACATTTTCCTGAAGAAGTCCAATACATCAACCAAAAGTTCTTTGGAGGCTATGGAGCATATCGAGGTAACCCTCTCCCTAATACTTATCATCCTGGATTGAGAAACCACGAGAACTTTTCATATGAAAACAATAAGAATGTACTGAATCCACCACCGGGGTTCAATACATCAAATGGGGAAGGGAAACCATTATTTGAGGATTTAGTTGGGACATTTGTTTCTGAATCTGGCAAGAGGATGGCTAGGACTGAGTCTAGGCTTGACAACCTAGAAACCCACATGGCAAGTATTGATGCTACTTTGAAAATCCTGGAGTCGCAAGTTGGGCAAATAACGAAGCAACTCACATCTCAACCATCGGGTGCAGTTCAAAAGATTGCAGACCGAAATCTGAGAGAAGTTAATGCCATTTTTATACAGCATGAAGAGAGTGGTGTGGTAGGTAGAGAAGAGAAGGAGGTTGAACTCACACATGTTCAGAATGAAAAGCCAACTCCAAGCAAAAGAACCCGAGGTAAGAAATCTGAGAGGTATGATTTAAATCAATGCATTGATATTTCCTTACTTCCCTACCCTTAGAGATTTTTACAATTACAAGCTGAATTCAAAAAGAAAAAAAGTCTTGAAGATCTCAAGACCCTACATTCTAATATCCAGTCTGCAGAGCAGGAAGATGTGGCATTTAATGTAGGAGATGATCAGGAGAAGCAAGGAAATCTTTCTCAGAAGCTACAAGACCCCAGAGAATTTGTAGTACCATGTGAAATAGGGGGTAAATTGGTGGAAAATGCTATATGTGATTCAGGAGCAAGCGTGAATATAATGTCAAGTTCTCTTTACGAGAAACTTGGATGGAGCAGGATAAAGCCCGCAGGACTAAGCATGCAAATGGTAGATATATCGGTCAGGACACCGCTGGGTGTTGTGGAAGATGTTGAACTTAAGATTGATAAAATAAGGCTTCTAGCAGATTTTGTCGTACTTGATATTGAGAACAGTCAGAACGTTCACGTCATTCTAGGACGACCATTATTGGCTGCTGTTGGAGCCATCATAAACGTGAAACGAGGAAAGTTGACCATGGAAGTTGAAGGTCAAATGGTGGAAATCAAGGCATCTGAAAGTCCTCACGACCCACCTTGAGCGGTGTAGTGACAGTCGAGCTAACGATGTTAAACTAAGCGATGTGTGGGAGGCTTATTATTGTATTTTATTTTACTCCATTACTTGTTCATTTTACCCACCACCAGATCTATCACCGACGCAGCCCATGGACGATGATGATGAAGATGCTGCGAAAGATGATTCGAGCCCCGAGTTTTGACACTCGTGCGCGAGGTATGTGTTGTCGCGTTCTTTATTTCTATACATTGAGGACAATGCATACTTTAAGTTTGGGGGAGGTAAAATTGCCTGTTAGAATTTTTTTCTGCATTTTTTTTATTGCTCAGTAGTTAGTTTGATTTTTTTAATTTATTTAGTGCATGATAGATTTGTTAGGTAGAGTCATGGATAAGTAAAATGTGTGACCGATGATGAAGACCGAATTGCGATCCTGAAATATATATGTGTTCATGTTAACTTATGAGTCACAATTATTTTGCACTGTTGTGTTTGTTGATATTATCGTTGCTTAGAGACAAGTTGCATGCCTGTGATGCTAAATAGATGAGGAGGATCTGATTCTTGGTGATTCTTGGTAATTCTTGCATGACATTGATTGAAACTTTTGCAATCATAGGAATGAGCTAGGCAATTTTTCACAATATCCTTGGGCCTATATTCTTTGCTTACTGTCAATTGCAGCCCTTTGAGCTTCAAGTTAATTGAGATGCTTAAATTTTTTTCTTGCACCTATTTCATCTATCATTTTTATTGAAAATTGCATGTGACTGGTTTGTATGAGTTGAGTAATGGATTGACGGAAGTCTAGTACTTGTTTGAACACTTTTCGAGGCGAAATACGGATAATTTGTGACATATGAATGATTTAGGCGATCTTTGGAGCCTTTTTGTACCTTCGAGCCTACCAAACGAAAATGAAATATCCCTAGTGTCCCATTTTGAGCCTACTAAAAAATCAAGTGGTGTATGTCAATGACATACAATTAGCCCCCACTTGTATTTATTCTGCTTCCCACAACGACTACCTAATGAAGCTTATACACTTACTGTCTTACCAAATTTTGAGAGAAAAAAATGCTTTGGTGTTGTAAGGATTCAAATGCTCCTTGAAAATAAAAAGAAAAATTATATGTGTATAAAGGAGTTGGCAAAGAAAAGAGGAAGAAAAACAAAAAAACAAAAAAAAAAATGAATCAAAAGTGGTGAAAAAGAAAAAAAATTGGAAAATGGAGGATATGACTGGGAAGAAAACAATAAAGCGATGGTGAATGAATTGACAGTGAAAATGATGAAAATTTGATTATTTATCTCAAATTTTGATTTCCATACCCTTTATTGTTATCTTGAGCCGTAGCCTAACGTTACAAGCCTACAAGAAATATTAATCTTGTCACATTTATCCAATATACTAGTGGAGAAAAGTTGTTCAAATCAAGCCTATGGATACCTGAAAAACATTGTCAACGAGTATGGACTTTAATCACTTGCTTGCAAGCATCTCATTTTGTGATTTCATCTTTGGCATACTTGTGTTGACCATCTTTCGAGCCAAATAATCACCAATAAAGTCCTATGTGATCTGTGAATGCAAATTTATATTTTGGTGAAGTGTGAGTTGAACTGAACTGAGGATTTCTGGATTCTGTAAGGTGAATGGGCATTACAACTCTATTTGAGCATTCGATGGGGTAAACGAGCATTGACATATCACACACACACGTGACTCTTGAGAAATCGTGAATTACATGAAATTAGATAAGTGAGAGGACAATATCACTTTTCGCATATCCATGACTTTAGTAGTTGCGTAAATCTTTCCTTAATTATTAGCTTTTATTCTATTTTGCTCGGGACTAGCAAAAGTTCAAGTTTTGGGGGTTTGATAAGTGCAAGATTTGCACTTAATTTACATGTAAATCCATTTTTATGCTTGTTTCGAACAGAATTATGCGTTTTTTGTTTGTTTTTGTTGTCATTCCAGGAACGGAGAAAATATTGGAAACAAAACCAAGTGGACTAGGAAAACAGAGTACCGCGCGCGCCTAAAAATAGCATGACGGGCAGAGGTGCGTGCGCGGCCATGCCACATCACGCGCAGGCGCGCGCGCACCAATACATACGAGAACCAGTAGCCAGCGCGCCGTCGCACGAAATCATGCGCGTCCGCGCGCGCACATATGCAAGAAGATCGACAGAAGCTAGCGCGCGACCGCGCGTCCGAGCGCATAGATATAACATGGAGACCCGAGAGGCGCGCGTGACCGCGCCACTTCTCGTGAAGCCGCGCGCGCCGTGCGTCCAGATTATTATAAAATGCGTGAGTTAGGTCAGAAATGAGGAGGAAGCCATCATTGGAGAAACACACGAGAGGAGAGCCGCCGTGGAGAGAAAACGCACGAAAAAATACCATCTTGGGAAGAAAAAGACGCGAGAAACGGAGCGCTTACATGAGACGAAGATTCAGAGTGCGAAGAAAAATCACAAATACGAAGAACGACGGATCTGGGGATGGAGACGAAAATTCGGATTTGTTATCTTTTCCTTCGTTTCTGTATTTTATTGCATAACGATGTCTAGAACTATGAATATGTCTTGTGTTCTCTTGGATTTCGTGATGAACTAAATTTCCATTCTAGAGGTTGACGTAGCTTTGTCTATACGATGATTTGACCTGAATATTTTTATGATTGAATTCCGTTTTGTTTAATTTTGTTCTCTTTATTTTTTTCACTGCAATTTACTGGTTATAAATTGTGTGTTGTCGGATTAGTTCTACAACTCGGGAGAGGGACTAGAATTATAGATCATTACAGACACATCGTTGAATGTTTATATCGTTCGGAAGGCGTATAACTTTAGCGAGGCTTAGGTAAGAACATTTTTTGCCTTTACCAATTAAACGTAAATTTTATTAGGAATAATTGAATCGAAGTTTAATTGGTACAATTTATTCGTCACTTGGGAAAGGGTGAATAAAATACGTAAGTGTTCTTGGCAATTAAATAATAGGAATTCAGGAATTTAAATACAACCAGGAAGAATTATTGTAGAAACTTAGTGAAATCATTCCTCTAGATATTCTCTCTCATTGATATTTCTCCATTCGGTGATTAGTTTAATTACTTTCTTGAAATCAATTCATTTACATAAACCAAACATTCTTTCTGAATTTTCTAGATAAAGTCGAGACTATTATAGTTACAAGCACTGATATACATTTTTATACACATTCCTCGTGGGATCGATATCTATACTCTAACCAGTACTAAAACTTGACACCGTACACTTGCGGTAGAGAAAATACGCAACAAGTTTTTTGCGCCGTTGCCAGGGAGTGTCAAATTTGAATTTATATCAGTATTGTTACCGATTAGTCTAGATTTTAATTTAGAGCTTTTATTTTTATTTTATTTTAAATTGATTGAGTTTTTCATTTTTTCTGCTTGACAGTGCATGCTAAGATCGCAAAACCCAGACTCGCTTATTTTTGATCCGGAGATCGAACGAACTGCGAGAAGATTAAGAAAAGCGAGAAGGCAAGAAATCAAAGCGATGGCTGATAACAGAGAAAACGACCGACAGATGCCGCCTGATGCTATACCAATCAGAGATCACTTCCGACCAGTGATATACACGCAATATTCTGGCATTGATCGAGGAACCATCAACGCCAACAATTTCGAGCTTAAGCCCGCATTGGTAAACATGGTTCAACAGAACCAGTTTGGGGGAGCCACTACTACAGATCCTCATCTACATATCAGAACATTCTCGGAGATTACTAACACGGTAAAAATAAATGGTGTTTCTGATGATATTATTCAACTGCGCTTGTTTCCTTTTTCTCTTAGGGACCAAGCTAGAGGATGGCTCCAAACATTGCCATTGGGGAGCATCACGACATGGCAGGAGTTGGCGACAAAGTTCCTTTCTAAATATTTTTCCCCTGCGAAGTCTGCACAATTAAAGATTGAGATCAGCACGTTTAGACAGACATACTTCGAGCAGTTGTATGAATCTTGGGAAAGGTATAAAGAGTTGTTGCGGAGGTGCCCGAATCATTGTTTCGAAGACTGGGTGCAGATTGAGTTATTTTATAATGGATTGAATGGTCAAACACGGACAACAGTGGATGCAGCGGCAGGTGGCACGATCTTTGCCAAGTCCCCTGCTCAAGCCTATGACTTGCTTGAGTAGATGACTATTAATAGCTACCAATGGCCAACTGAGGGAATACAAAAGAACTGCTGGAGTTTATGTTGTGGATCCTATCACATCACTCACTGCGCAAGTATCAGCATTGACAACACAGATAGCGACCATGAATAAAGTGGGTACATCAAACACAGAGGGACAACCGGTTGTTGTTGAAGAATCACATTTTCCTGAAGAAGTCCAATACATCAACCAAAAGTTCTTTGGAGGCTATGGAGCATATCGAGGTAACCCTCTCCCTAATACTTATCATCCTGGATTGAGAAACCACGAGAACTTTTCATATGAAAACAATAAGAATGTACTGAATCCACCACCGGGGTTCAATACATCAAATGGGGAAGGGAAACCATTATTTGAGGATTTAGTTGGGACATTTGTTTCTGAATCTGGCAAGAGGATGGCTAGGACTGAGTCTAGGCTTGACAACCTAGAAACCCACATGGCAAGTATTGATGCTACTTTGAAAATCCTGGAGTCGCAAGTTGGGCAAATAACGAAGCAACTCACATCTCAACCATCGGGTGCAGTTCAAAAGATTGCAGACCGAAATCTGAGAGAAGTTAATGCCATTTTTATACAGCATGAAGAGAGTGGTGTGGTAGGTAGAGAAGAGAAGGAGGTTGAACTCACACATGTTCAGAATGAAAAGCCAACTCCAAGCAAAAGAACCCGAGGTAAGAAATCTGAGAGGTATGATTTAAATCAATGCATTGATATTTCCTTACTTCCCTACCCTTAGAGATTTTTACAATTACAAGCTGAATTCAAAAAGAAAAAAAGTCTTGAAGATCTCAAGACCCTACATTCTAATATCCAGTCTGCAGAGCAGGAAGATGTGGCATTTAATGTAGGAGATGATCAGGAGAAGCAAGGAAATCTTCCTCAGAAGCTACAAGACCCCAGAGAATTTGTAGTACCATGTGAAATAGGGGGTAAATTGGTGGAAAATGCTATATGTGATTCAGGAGCAAGCGTGAATATAATGTCAAGTTCTCTTTACGAGAAACTTGGATGGAGCAGGATAAAGCCCGCAGGACTAAGCATGCAAATGGTAGATATATCGGTCAGGACACCGCTGGGTGTTGTGGAAGATGTTGAACTTAAGATTGATAAAATAAGGCTTCTAGCAGATTTTGTCGTACTTGATATTGAGAACAGTCAGAACGTTCACGTCATTCTAGGACGACCATTATTGGCTGCTGTTGGAGCCATCATAAACGTGAAACGAGGAAAGTTGACCATGGAAGTTGAAGGTCAAATGGTGGAAATCAAGGCATCTGAAAGTCCTCACGACCCACCTTGAGCGGTGTAGTGACAGTCGAGCTAACGATGTTAAACTAAGCGATGTGTGGGAGGCTTATTATTGTATTTTATTTTACTCCATTACTTGTTCATTTTACCCACCACCAGATCTATCACCGACGCAGCCCATGGACGATGATGATGAAGATGCTGCGAAAGATGATTCGAGCCCCGAGTTTTGACACTCGTGCGCGAGGTATGTGTTGTCGCGTTCTTTATTTCTATACATTGAGGACAATGCATACTTTAAGTTTGGGGGAGGTAAAATTGCCTGTTAGAATTTTTTTCTGCATTTTTTTTATTGCTCAGTAGTTAGTTTGATTTTTTTAATTTATTTAGTGCATGATAGATTTGTTAGGTAGAGTCATGGATAAGTAAAATGTGTGACCGATGATGAAGACCGAATTGCGATCCTGAAATATATATGTGTTCATGTTAACTTATGAGTCACAATTATTTTGCACTGTTGTGTTTGTTGATATTATCGTTGCTTAGAGACAAGTTGCATGCCTGTGATGCTAAATAGATGAGGAGGATCTGATTCTTGGTGATTCTTGGTAATTCTTGCATGACATTGATTGAAACTTTTGCAATCATAGGAATGAGCTAGGCAATTTTTCACAATATCCTTGGGCCTATATTCTTTGCTTACTGTCAATTGCAGCCCTTTGAGCTTCAAGTTAATTGAGATGCTTAAATTTTTTTCTTGCACCTATTTCATCTATCATTTTTATTGAAAATTGCATGTGACTGGTTTGTATGAGTTGAGTAATGGATTGACGGAAGTCTAGTACTTGTTTGAACACTTTTCGAGGCGAAATACGGATAATTTGTGACATATGAATGATTTAGGCGATCTTTGGAGCCTTTTTGTACCTTCGAGCCTACCAAACGAAAATGAAATATCCCTAGTGTCCCATTTTGAGCCTACTAAAAAATCAAGTGGTGTATGTCAATGACATACAATTAGCCCCCACTTGTATTTATTCTACTTCCCACAACGACTACCTAATGAAGCTTATACACTTACTGTCTTACCAAATTTTGAGAGAAAAAAATGCTTTGGTGTTGTAAGGATTCAAATGCTCCTTGAAAATAAAAAGAAAAATTATATGTGTATAAAGGAGTTGGCAAAGAAAAGAGGAAGAAAAACAAAAAAACAAAAAAAAAATGAATCAAAAGTGGTGAAAAAGAAAAAAAATTGGAAAATGGAGGATATGACTGGGAAGAAAACAATAAAGCGATGGTGAATGAATTGACAGTGAAAATGATGAAAATTTGATTATTTATCTCAAATTTTGATTTCCATACCCTTTATTGTTATCTTGAGCCGTAGCCTAACGTTACAAGCCTACAAGAAATATTAATCTTGTCACATTTATCCAATATACTAGTGGAGAAAAGTTGTTCAAATCAAGCCTATGGATACCTGAAAAACATTGTCAACGAGTATGGACTTTAATCACTTGCTTGCAAGCATCTCATTTTGTGATTTCATCTTTGGCATACTTGTGTTGACCATCTTTCGAGCCAAATAATCACCAATAAAGTCCTATGTGATCTGTGAATGCAAATTTATATTTTGGTGAAGTGTGAGTTGAACTGAACTGAG
The DNA here is from genome assembly GCF_022965805.1 of Primulina eburnea. Taxonomy (NCBI): domain Eukaryota; kingdom Viridiplantae; phylum Streptophyta; class Magnoliopsida; order Lamiales; family Gesneriaceae; genus Primulina; species Primulina eburnea. Next base: position 21,606,792 of record NC_133105.1, read on the forward strand.
GATTTCTGGATTCTGTAAGGTGAATGGGCATTACAACTCTATTTGAGCATTCGATGGGGTAAACGAGCATTGACATATCACACACACACGTGACTCTTGAGAAATCGTGAATTACATGAAATTAGATAAGTGAGAGGACAATATCACTTTTCGCATATCCATGACTTTAGTAGTTGCGTAAATCTTTCCTTAATTATTAGCTTTTATTCTATTTTGCTCGGGACTAGCAAAAGTTCAAGTTTTGGGGGTTTGATAAGTGCAAGATTTGCACTTAATTTACATGTAAATCCATTTTGAATTATGCTTGTTTCGAACAGAATTATGCGTTTTTTGTTTGTTTTTGTTGTCATTCCAGGAACGGAGAAAATATTGGAAACAAAACCAAGTGGACTAGGAAAACAGAGTACCGCGCGCGCCTAAAAATAGCATGACGGGCAGAGGTGCGTGCGCGGCCATGCCACATCACGCGCAGGCGCGCGCGCACCAATACATACGAGAACCAGTAGCCAGCGCGCCGTCGCACGAAATCATGCGCGTCCGCGCGCGCACATATGCAAGAAGATCGACAGAAGCTAGCGCGCGACCGCGCGTCCGAGCGCATAGATATAACATGGAGACCCGAGAGGCGCGCGCGACCGCGCCACTTCTCGTGAAGCCGCGCGCGCCGTGCGTCCAGATTATTATAAAATGCGTGAGTTAGGTCAGAAATGAGGAGGAAGCCATCATTGGAGAAACACACGAGAGGAGAGCCGCCGTGGAGAGAAAACGCACGAAAAAATACCATCTTGGGAAGAAAAAGACGCGAGAAACGGAGCGCTTACATGAGACGAAGATTCAGAGTGCGAAGAAAAATCACAAATACGAAGAACGACGGATCTGGGGATGGAGACGAAAATTCGGATTTGTTATCTTTTCCTTCGTTTCTGTATTTTATTGCATAACGATGTCTAGAACTATGAATATGTCTTGTGTTCTCTTGGATTTCGTGATGAACTAAATTTCCATTCTAGAGGTTGACGTAGCTTTGTCTATACGATGATTTGACCTGAATATTTTTATGATTGAATTCCGTTTTGTTTAATTTTGTTCTCTTTATTTTTTTCACTGCAATTTACTGGTTATAAATTGTGTGTTGTCGGATTAGTTCTACAACTCGGGAGAGGGACTAGAATTATAGATCATTACAGACACATCGTTGAATGTTTATATCGTTCGGAAGGCGTATAACTTTAGCGAGGCTTAGGTAAGAACATTTTTTGCCTTTACCAATTAAACATAGATTTTATTAGGATTAATTGAATCGAAGTTTAATTTTTACAATTTATTCGTCACGTGGGAAAAGGTGAATAAAATAAGTAAGTGTTCTTGGCCATTAAATAATAGGAATTCAGGAATTTAAATACAACCAGGAAGAATTATTGTAGAAACTTAGTGAAATCATTCCTCTAGATATTCTCTCTCATTGATATTTCTCCATTCGGTGATTAGTTTAATTACTTTCTTGAAATCAATTCATTTACATAAACCAAACATTCTTTCTGAATTTTGTAGATACAGTCGAGACTATTATAATTACAAGCACTGATATACATTTTTATATACACTCCTCGTGGGATCGATATATGTACTCTAACCAGTACTAAATCTTGACACCGTACACTTGCGGTAGAGAAAATACGCAACAAGAGTCGTGCCGGCTATATCGTGCTATAAATTGCTATCGATACCACCCTTGAGTCCTTTCCAATTTCGATCACCACCTGTCCGAGTTGCAACAACTTTCGCACGCCCGAGTTTCGGCAAATTTCGAACTACGCCTTCAAATTTTGGTTAATGGGTTTTTGATATGTAAATCCTTGTATTTTAAAATTTGATTAAGAATAACATGACATACTTATCTGTGTCTAGTTATTTTCGAAAATAGGTAATCCTATATTTTAAAATCTCGATCGATATATGTTTTGTGCTTTCTGTGTCCGGTAATCTTTGATTATGCTGAGTCCTTTCGAAATTCTGATACGAACTGTTTGTTATATCTTATTTTTGGTAATTCACTGTTATGATTTGAGTTGGACATGGAACGACGATTGTAAGTTCTGTCTGGCCCTCATCAGTGGGTATAAAACTGTGTTCTGGCCCCCATCAGTGAGAATAAAAATGTGTTATGGCTGGCCCCCATCAATGGGTATAAGACTGTGTTCTGGCCTCAATACTTAGATGATTAATATATGGGGGGCAATTTGACTATGGATGATGAAATGAATAACAGTGTTCCATTTGTTCTGCTCTGTTCTATGATAAATTGTCTGATAAATTCTGTTTCACCTTTCGAGTCTGATTTAGTTAATGTTTGATATAATTAGTTTTGAAAAGATGTCAAAAGATGTATAAAATTATCATTATATGTATATATGATAATCGATCGTCCTCCACTTGTTGAGTGTTTCCCAAAGTACTCACCCTTTACATCTCTCCCCAAATAAGAATGAGGAGGAACATGTGACGTTCTGGGGCTGGTGATTGCAGCTAAAGATCTGGACTCAAGACTTTGTATTTATTTCTTTTATGCAATTCTGATGTAATTTTCATTTTGTTGTAATTATAGAGACAATATTATTTATGAAAAAGACTGGTATTTGACTATTTGCTACGAGGCTTAATTGTTTTCATGTAAATTGATAAACAATGCTGGATGTCACCAACGGCTCAGTCTCGGGTCGTGACACCAATGTCATGAAAGGGGATCGGTTACGGTGACCGAAAACGCAACGGAAGTTAAAAATTTTTATTTTCTAGAGAAAAATTTCGGCCACCCCATGAAATGTGTAGCAAATACAATAAAACAAAAAAATGACATTCATAGTGTGTTTAGAATTTTTACCTATCAATCTCAAGAGATTGATGATGGCACCAACCAAGTTGTAAACAACTTGGCTCTTGAAAAGGATGACAATCTACAAGCTTCCTCCTTACTCCAAAATTAGGCCCAACACCAACTAGGTAAATCCCTCTTAATTTGCACTAGAAAATTAAGAGGATTTTTCAAAGAGAAGTGTATTTCTTCCTCAATACTTGAAGAAGAAAAATGGAGAAAATTTTGGGAGAAAACGTGCAAAATTTCGGCCATGGTGTGTGTGGGAGGAGAGAAGGAAGACTAGACTTTGTTGTGGGAAAAGGTGTTCCAAAAAAGTAGCATGTCATGCCTTGAAAACTCAAAAAGTAGTCTCCCAACCTTTCACCTCCCATGCATGCATATTATATGGTTTTTAACAAATTAAAAACCATGGACTAAATTTAATTATCTCAAACATATTTGAGACTAATTAAACATTACTTGAATTTACCCAAGTCTCACTAGTTAAATAATTAAATTTAAATTGAGCTCTACAAGACTCAATATAATTTAATTAATTCAACAATTGAATTAATTTAATTATTTGGACTCTACTAGGTCCACTAGTGTTTAATTAATTCAACGCTTGAATTAATTTAATTTAGTCCATAATAATGTTTATGAAAATCACAATTTTCAAATACATTATTCACTTGGCCAAATTTTAATTTAGGAACACTTCCATAAATTAAAATTTACATTTCTCTCATAGAAGTCATACTTCTATTTTTTCTTTACGCTTATAAACTCATTTATAAGCCGTTCAATACATTGAACTAATTTCTTCTTTATAGAAGTCATACTTCTAATTTTCCTTACGCTTATAAACTCTTTTATAAGCCGTTCAACACATTGAACTATTTTACTTCTCAACAGGATCTTGAAAGCTAGTACTTGTGTGGCCCTCAATGGTTCACTGATACAACTAGCCGTGGGTTCACATCTCTATGTGCTTCGGACTAAACATGTCCTTATATGAGCATACCCCAATTGCTCCATTGTTACTTATCAACTCCTTGATAACAAGAACGCCAGAACTCAAGTCTGATAGTACCCAACCAATCATGTTAAACGGCTAGCAGCATCGCTTACATGATTCCCTAGGTATCAAATGATAGTGCCTGCAAGAACCATTCAATTATCGTTAGCGTACAGTACGGTCCCTTCAACTCATATATCCCGACCGATTCGACAACCTATTGGTATATCGAGAGTTGTCAATGAATCGATACTATGTGTCATGTCGTAGTTGCATCGATGGTGTAATCTATGAAACCCCTTTCATAATTACAACCATACTTCTGGCCAGAGATTTCAACCTACATACACATGATAACACATAGGATATCCATACCCGAAGGTAAGCGGTGAATCCCCTAACTACAATGCATCGACTCCTATATGTTTCGACATGACACCCAACCTTGCCACCTGATGACCCCATAAGAGTCGGTAAACAAGTCAAAGTGAAATGCTAGCACATAGAGTCTCAATGTTGTCTCGGGTCATAAGGACTAATGGTGTACAACCATAAACTAGGACGTTTCCACTCGATAAGTGAGAACCACTTGGAAAGTCCTTTAATGGAGGTTGTTCAGTGCACTCTACCAGGAGCACCTATCTACATGCTCGGACATCACAATGTCCCCTACCAATGAAACATGGTACTCACATCGCAGATACTAGTCTCTAACTCGAGCGGCCTATATCCTTCTTAGTGGCGGTTGAATCGACTAGGAACCGTTTAGAATATACAGTATTACAAATATGTGTTTCATGATACTCATCATATGAGAATATCATATTCTTTCTACTATTTGTATATTCAAGGGCTTTATCTATGCAACTAGCATAGGGTATACAGATAAAGATGTGCCAAAATAATAATTTCAAATATTACTAAAATAAAGACTGCTTATACATAGAGTTTCATTGTGAACACTCGGCCAACACTTGGCTCGACGGGCACCTACTCTAACAATCTCCCACTTGCACTAGAGCCAACTACCTGTATGCTTCAAACCCATTGATTTCGCGATGCATCTCGAATAATGGTCCAGGTAAAGGCTTAGCTAGTGGATCAACAACATTGTCTGCGGAGCCGACTTTGTCGATAGACACTTCTCTTTCCACAATCTCTCCTGAGGATGTGGTACTCTCTCAATACATGTTTGGACTTCTGATGAGACCTTGGCTCCTTTGCTTGAGCTAAAGCTCCCGTGTTGTCACACATCGGGATAGGAGCAACTCCATTAGGAATGACGTCCAACTGTTAGACGAAATTCCTTATCCAAACAGCATCCCTTGCTGCATCTGATTCAGCAATGTATTCGGCCTCTGTGCTGGAATCCTGCAGTATTGTCTTGCTTGGAACTCTTCCAAGAGACAGCAGCACCATTGAGCATGAATACAAACCTAGAGGTTGACTTCGAGTCATCGATATCGCTTTGGAAGCTAGAGTCGGTATAGCCTTCCAATTTCAGTTCTCCACCCCCATAGACCAAAAACAATTTATTGGTCCTTCTCAACTACTTGAGGATGTCTTTCACAGCTTTCAGTGTGGAAGACCAGGGTTCGATTGATATCTACTCACTACACTTAGTGCGAAAGCCACGTCAGGACGTGTAGATATCATCTCATACATGATGCTACCAATCGTAGATGCATAAGAAATGTCTGTCATCGCCGCTATCTCTGCATTCAGTTTTGGGAGACATAGACTTGGATAGGGACACTGCCATGACACATTGGTAGGTGTCCTCTCTTGGACTCACCCATCGAGAACCGCTTCACGATGGTATCAATGTATGTGGACTGGGTCAAGCAATCTTTTCGATCTATCTCTATAGATCTGTATCCCAATACAAAAGATGCTTCACCCAAGTCCTGCATCGAGAACTTACTCGCTAACCATATCTTAGTTGACTGCAACATTCCTACATCATTCCCAATGAGTAGAATGTCATCAACATACAACACCAGGAATGTCACAGCACTCCCACTGACCTTCTTATACACACAGGGTTCCTCAGGATTCTTAGCAAAACCAAACTCTTTGATTGTACTATCGAATCTGAGGTTCCAACTCCCAGATGCCTGCTTTAGACCATAAATAGATCTCTGAAGTTTGCATACCATATGCTCACTTCCGATATATGTAAACCTTTCAGGTTGAGACATGTAAATCTCTTCCTTAATATCCACGTTAAGAAAGGCTGTCTTAACATCCATCTACCATATCTCATAGTCATACCATGCAGCTATGGCTAGCAATATCCTTATAGACTTGAACATTGCAACTGGTCAAAAGGTTTCCTCAAAGTCAACTCCTTGTATTTGAGTATATCCTTTTGCCACCAATCGCGCCTTGAAGGTCAATACCTTCCCATCCGCCCCAAGTCCCTATGGGAACCGTTCCCTCAGGTGGATCTATAAGATCCCACACTTGGTTCGAATGCATGGAATTCATCTCAGATTCCATAGCTTCAAGCCATTTGGATGAATCGGCATCAGATAACGCTTCCTTGAAGGTCCATGGATCACATCCATGGTTAGGCTCATCATGGCCCTCTTCAAGAAGCTGACCATACCTCATAGGTGGTCTCGAGACTCTCTCGGATCTTCTAGGAGCTTGTATCTCCTCTCTTGGCTCTTCGGGTGTGGGTTCTACAATTGTGGGTGTCTCTCGAACATCGAGTTCTATCATCTCCCTTTTTCTATCCAATAGAAAATCCTTTTCCAAAAAGGTTGCATTCCTAGAAACAAACACCTTTGTTTCATGGGGATGATAGAAATAATATCCAACTTAATTCCTTGGATATCCCACAAAGTAACATAAAATGGATCAACAATCCAATTTATCTCCCACTACCTGCTTCACATAAGCAGGGCACCCATATTCTAAGATAAGAATATTTGGGAGGTTTACCCATCCATATCTCATATGGTGTATGCCTTTGAATGGACATTTAGTAGAATATCTTTTAATTTTAAGTTATAGAGATCGTTTTCAAGTTCTCAAGTACCAATTAAACATTCATTCTTGTAAATGTTGCAAACACCTTTGCTAAATAGACAAGAATATCCATCTTTATCACAATAGAAATGGAAACAATGTTTTTTTTTTCACCAAAAAGGTACAAACAAAACATCTCTTAAAAATAAACTTAAAATCATTGTTCAACAATAAGTAAACATTTCTTAAGGTCTTGGCAGCAACTCTTGCTCCATTGCCTATCCTCAAGAAGGTCTCACCTTCCCTTAGTCTCCTACTTCTTCCCATCACCTGCAACACATTACAGAGATGTGATCCACATCCGGTATCCAATACCCAATAAGTAGAGTTAATTGAAATGTTTACTTCAATTTAGAACATACCGTTTCCAGAACTCTTCTGGGCCAGATATTCCTTGCAATTTCGTTTCCAATGTCCAGGTTTCTTGCAGTGATGACATACATCATCAGTCTTGTCAGCCTTAATTGGTTTGGCTGCCTCAACGGGATTCGGAGATTGCCTCATCAAGGGCACGTTCTTCTTGGGATGTTGGAAAGAACTCTTCTTTCCCTTCCCATGTGGATCAATCTTCGTACCAGATGAAGAACCCACATAAAGAACCAACTTATCTTTCTTGATGGTTGATTCAAACGTAACAAGCATATTCACCAACTCCTCAAGGGTCGGCTCCATCTTGTTCATGTTGAAGTTCACCACAAAAGGATCAAATGAGCTAGGCAGCGATAAGAGCAACACGTCGGTGGTCAACTCCGAAGGCAAGATCAGATCCATGCCAACGAGCTCGTCCACGAGCCCAATCACCTTTAGGCCATGCTCATGGACCGAGGCCCCATCTCGCATGCGTAAAGTGATCAGCTCCTTGACGGTAGCATGCCTAAGAGGCCGTGTTTGCTCACCAAAGAGCTCTTTGAGATGCAAATGAATGTCAGCAGCACTCTTTGCACCCTCAAAACGCCTCTGCAGCTCATCATTCATTGAAGTCAGCATATAACACCTGGCTATCAAGTCATGGTCACACCATTCCTTGTAAGTCTGCAATTCCTCAGGAGTGCAGTCAGTCGGAGCCTCAACAGGGGGGGACTCAGTCAGCGTATATGCTACCTTTTCCGAATTCAAGACGATTTTCAGGTTTCTTAGCCAAGTGAGGTAATTAGGTCCAGTTAATATGTGTTTGTCGAGTATTACAGATATCGGATTGTGCATCGAAGACATTGTCAATTTGTACTGAAAAGTAAAACAGATAAATGTTGATGACTATTTTAAAATATTTAGTAAGATATAAAGTATGGACTTTTACTTTATAAATTTTTACTCCCACTGTTTTGACATCTTTCACTACCCTCTAGTGAAAACGTGAAACTCCTTTCCTCAGTAGGTACATAAGGTCCAATTAGCGAATTATGATCCCGAATAATATCAGCCAATCACAATTCCTAAAAGGTAGTTTGCAATTGCATCACAATGCAACCCTCTACGTAAACTTTTGTCTCAGGTTTGATTAGGACCCAATAATATGACGTCGTTCATCTTCACGTGTCAAGCCTTACCCATCGATGTTGAACCTTAATGGACAGTCGCCATGAGTTCCCTCAATAATATGAGCCGAAATCATGGGAGTTCCACGTAGTTCACATCACCATGTCAATGGATGTCACAGCTTTCCGGCACCCAAAGCTCCCCCAATAATATGAGCCGAGCCTCGAGTACGGGTAGCGTTCATCATGCACCCATTGTCGATGGAAGACAAGGAAATTATAAACAAATTTATAATTTCCCTTTTCGGGCTTGATATTAATTTTGAATCTTATTCAAAATGAGGGTTTTTAATTTTGAAAGGTCTCATCATTAATTTTTATTTTAAAAGCTCGCCATGTTTGATCGTATGTTTGCCGGATTCATGCAACTTTATTATTATCATAATAATAACGCACATACTCATTATTTATAACATATCATGCATATATTATAAACAGTAAACAAAACAAGGATGATCAATCGCCCCAATACTAACGGACCGTGTGAGCTAAACACGGGCCTAGGTCCAATCCTAGGGAAATGCACGAGATGCAAATGCAACTATTACATAAGCTTCCAATATTTACATGTCTTTGATCTTCATAATCATCATGGCCACCATCTTCCAATCTTGATCATCCACTATACTAATATTTACAAATAAATATCCATGGCAAATAGGGATACATCTCATGGGGTGGGAACGGGCCATAAACCAAGCCCACTTTATAAATTGATAATTATTACAATCATTCAACACAAAATATCCTAGCATACACCAAGCAAATTGGGCTTAGGCTTTTGATCATCCTTCATGCATAATATCACATATCATACACCATCAATTAATTATCACAATAATTATTTGATCCAATATTATATATCTTGATCCAATCACTAACCGCCACGATTATAAACTAAATTAACAAAGTATACAAACACCTTTGTCTACTTTCCAATTAATTTATTTATAACCGAATTTCTTGTAAATCACCATTTACTATAAATAATTAAAGTCCAACTTAAATTATTTATTTCATGAGAAAATATTTGCAACATTTGTAATTTTAAACTTAAGGGCCCAAAAACTTATTTTTCACCAGAAACATTTTGGCCCATTTAAAATTCAGAAACATGTTGGTCATCTAATGGCCCAACAACTACAGGCCCATGACACTTTGATATTCCAAAACACTTTTGGAAACCCTAGTCGTCATCGCCGTCGTCGGAGCTCCGTCGCCGGATTCCGGCCAACATTCCGGCCAACATGCTAAAAAATATTTTTTTTTCGAAAGGGGGCTGTTCGGGCAGCCCCTAGCTTCCCGAAACTGGCAGCCCCACGGGCAGCCCGAGCTGCCCGAAATGGGCAGCAACTTGCTGCCCAAAAGCCGCTCGAAATGTTGCTGCCCAAAAGCTGCCACAAATCCGGTCTTGAATCGTTGCAAAACTTCACCTCATGCGGTTAGAAATCGATCTCAACATAATATCTTGCAATTGCTACACAAAATCGTAACCATAGCTCGGATACCACTTGAAAGGGGATCGGTTACGGTGACCGGAAACGCAACGGAAGTTAAAAAATTTATTTTCTAGAGAAAAATTTCGGCCACCCCATGAAATGTGTAGCAAATACAATAAAACACAAAAATGACATTCATATTGTGTTTAGAATTTTTACCTATCAATCTCAAGAGATTGATGATGGCACCAACCAAGTTGTAAACAACTTGGCTCTTGAAAAGGATGACAATCTACAAGCTTCCTCCTTACTCCAAAATTAGGCCCACCACCAACTAGGTAAATCCCCTCTTAATTTGCACTTGAAAATTAAGAGGATTTTTCAAAGAGAAGTGTATTTCTTCCTCAACACTTGAAGAAGAAAAATGGAGAAAAATTTTGGGAGAAAACTTGCAAAATTTCGGCCATGGTGTGTGTAGGAGGAGAGAAGGAAGACTAGACTTGGTTGTGGGAAAAGGTGTTCCAAAAAAGTTGCATGTCATGCCTTGAAAACTCAAAAAGTAGTCTCCCAACCTTTCACCTCCCATGCATGCATATTATATGGTTTTTAACAAATTAAAAACCATGGACTAAATTTAATTATCTCAAACATATTTGAGACTAATTAAACATTACTTGAATTTACCCAAGTCCCACTAGTTAAATAATTAATTTAAATTGAGCTCTACAAGACTCAATATAATTTAATTAATTCAACACTTGAATTAATTTAATTATTTGGACTCTACTAGGTCTACTAGTGTTTAATTAATTCAACACTTGAATTAATTTAAATTAGTCCATAATAATGTTTATGAAAATCACAATTTTCAAATACATTATTCACTTGGCCAACTTTTAATTAAGGAACACTTCCATAAATTAAAATTTACATTTCTCTCATAGAAGTCATACTTCTATTTTTTCTTTACGCTTATAAACTCATTTATAAGCCGTTCAACACATTGAACTAATTTCTCCTTTATAGAAGTCATACTTCTAATTTTCCTTACGCTTATAAACTCTTTTATAAGCCGGTCAACACATTGAACTATTTTAATTCTCAACGGGATCTAGAAAGCTAGTACTTGTGTGGCCCTCAATGGTTCACTGATACAACTAGCCGTGGGTTCACATCTCTACTTGATTCGGACTAAACATGTCCTTATATGAGCATACCCCAATTGCTCCATTGTTACTTATCAACTCCTTGATAACAAGAACGTCAGAACTCAAGTCTGATAGTACCCAACCAATCATGTTAAACGCCTAGCAGCATCGCTTACATGATTCCCTAGGTATCAAATGATAGTGCCTGCAAGAACCATTCAATTATGGTTAGCGTACAGTACGGTCCCTTCAACTCATATATCCCGACCGATTCGACAACCATTGTTATATCGAGAGTTGTCAATGAATCGATACTATGTGTCATGTCGTAGTTGTATCGATGGTGTAATCTATGAAACCCCTTTCATAATTACAACCATACTCTGGCCAGAGATTTCAACCTACATACACATGATAACACATAGGATATCCATACCCGAAGGTAAGCGGTGAATCCCCGACTACAATGCATCGACTCCTATATGTTTCGACATGACACCCAACCTTGCCACCTGATGACCCCATAAGAGTCGGTAAACAAGTCAAAGTGAAATGCTAGCACAAAGAGTCTCAATGTTGTCCCGGGTCATAAGGACTAATGGTGTACAACCATAAACTAGGACGTTTCCACTCGATAAGTGAGAACCACTTGGAAAGTCCTTTAATGGAGGTTGTTCAGTGCACTCTACCAGGAGCACCTATCTGCATGCTCGGACATCACAATGTCCCCTACCAATGAAACATGGTACTCACATCGCAGATACTAGTCTCTAACTCGAGCGGCCTATATCCTTCTTAGTGGCGGCTGAATCGACTAGGAACCGTTTAGAATATACAGTATTACAAATATGAGTTTCATGATACTCATCATATGAGCATCTCATATTCTTTCTACTATTTGTATATTCAAGGGCTTTATCTATGCAACTATCATGGGTATACAGATAAAGATGTGCCAAAATAATAATTTCAAATATTACTAAAATAAAGACTGCTTATACATAGAGTTTCATTGTGAACACTCGGCCAACACTTGGCTCGACGGGCACCTACTCTAACATGTCATATATATGCTTTTTGAATATTGTCATTGAAAGTACCTTTGTGAAGAGATCTGATTGATTTTCACTTGATTGAATATAACGAATATCAATATTTTTATTCTTCTCCAGCTCTGTGTTAATGCGAAAAACTCAAGGATAATATGTTTAGTTATGTCGCTTTGTATGTATCCTTCTTTTCTTTGAGTAACACATGCAGCATTATCTTTATATAGTGTCACATGCTTTTTGTCGAAGGATAATCCGCATGAGATTTGGATATGTTTGGTCATTGATTTTAGCCACAAACATTCATGTCTTGCTTCATGTAGTGCAATAATCTCGGCGTGATTTAATGAAGTTGTTACAAGTGCTTGTTTCTATGAACGCCAAGAAATTTCAGTGCCTCAACGAGTAAATACATATATGGTTTGGGAACATACCTTATGTGGATCAGATAAGTACCCAACATCAGCATATTGATACTTTTTGAATACAAAAGTCCCAAGTTTGTCGTTCCTCGTAGATAACGGAATATATATTTAGTTCTGTTCCATTGTCTCTTTGTTGGATATGAGCTAAATCTTGCCAATAAATTTACAGCAAAAGATATATCAGGTCTTGTATAATTTCAAGATACATAAGCGCACCAATAGCACTTAGATATATTACTTCTAGACCAAGAATAACTTCATCATCTTCACATGGACGGAATGGATCATTTTCTATGTTTAATGATCTAACACCTATTGGAGTACTTAAAGGATTTGATTTATCTATATTGAAACATTCAGGGACCTTTTCTGCATAATTGACTGGTGAACAAATATTCCACATTCTTTTTGTTCAATTTGGGACCCAGAAAATAATTTGTTTTTCTAAGGTCCTTCATTTCAAATTCTTCCTTCAAGTACAACACAACTTCTTGAATTTCATTATTTGTTCCAATGATGTTTAAATCATCAACATACAACAATAATTTCACATCTGAATATTGTTTTCTTCATGAAAACACAAAGGCATATTGAATTATTTACATATCATTTTTTCATTAAGTGTTCAATTAGCCGATTATACCACATTCGGCCAGATTTATTCAATCCATATAGTGATCTTTGCAATTTCACAGAATAACATTCTTTGGGTTTTGAACTTTGTGCTTCAGACATCTTAAATCCTTCAGAGATTTTCATATATATATATATATATATATATATATATATATATATATATATATATATATATATATATATATATATATATCGAGTTATCCGTATAAGTAAGCCGTGACAACATTTATAAGACGCATTTCTAAATTTTCAGATACCGCCAAACTAATCAAATACCGAAACGTAATTGCATCCTTAACGGGAGAATACGTTTCTTCATAATTGTTGCGTGTTTTCTCTACCGCAAGTGTACGGTGTCAAGTTTTAGTACTGGTTAGAGTACATATATCGATCCCACGAGGAGTGTGTATAAAAATATATATCAGTGCTTGTAATTATAATAGTCTCGACTTTATCTAGAAAATTCAGAAAGAATGTTTGGTTTATGTAAATGAATTGATTTCAAGAAAGTAATTAAACTAATCACCGAATGGAGAAATATCAATGAGAGAGAATATCTAGAGGAACGATTTCACTAAGTTTCTACAATAACTCTTCCTGGTTGTATTTAAATTCCTGAATTCCTATTATTTAATGGACAAGAACACTTACGTATTTTATTCACCCTTTCCCAAGTGACGAATAAATTGTACCAATTAAACTTCGATTCAATTATTCCTAATAAAACTACGTTTAATTGGTAAATGCAAACAATGTTCTAACCTAAGCCTCGCTAAAGTTATACGCCTTCCGAACGATATAAATATTCAACGATGTGTCTCTAATGATCTATAATCCTAGTCCCTCTCCCGAGTTGAAGAATTAATCCGACAACACACAATTTATGGCCTGTAAATTGTAGTGAAATAAAATAAAGAGAACACAATTAAACAAAACCGAACTCAATCATAAAAATATTCAGGTCAAATCATCATATAGACAAAGCTACGTCAACCTCTAGAATGGAAATTTATTTCATCACGAAATCCAAGAGAACACAAGACATATTCATAGCTCTAGACATCGTTACGCAATAAACTAATGAAACGAAGGAAAAGATAACAAATCCGAAGTGTCGTCTCCATCCCCAGATCCGTCGTTCTTCGTATTTGTGATTGTTTTTCGCGCTCCGAATCTTCGTCTCGTGTTTGCTTGTATGTGGGGACCCGGGCTCTAATTCTTTTCTTTGGGATTAGAACGGATCATTAATATAAAAAGTGGGTCAAATTTTTGCTTTTAACATTAATTCTAATGTTATATAACTCAAGCATACACCATAGATATTAACAACATAATCTATAACAAAGATACAAATATGTCTGGTTCCAAACCATATTCGACAACTAGTAATTAAATACACTACATGCCAAAAGTACAACTACTAGTTCTTCTGCTATGCCCGAGATCACCACGCTATGTCCATCTCTCATCCTCTGCGTGACCCAGATCCTGCCCCACCTGTTGTTATGCACACATACAGACATAACAACAGCCGGAAAACCGGTGAGAACAAATCCCGGTATAAACATGTATACATGCATATAATCAATTAAACATGAAACATGCTATCATGAATGACATCATATGCACATGCAATGCAATGCGAATCAAACCATGTCTGGACTCGACTCGACTAGAACTCTAGGGATCCCGGTGTGAATAAGACGTCACTACCTACCCTCCAATCGGGGTAATGAACGTCTCATTCCTAGACTTCGGTCTGAGCTGTATCAACGGCGGCAATAAGAGTAATACCTACTCCTATGCTTAGATACACCGAAACGTCTAGCTATTTGACAATGTCTGTCAAAGACTCTCCTATCTTAGATGCAATGAATATCAATATGTAAACAAAGTATAATCATATTCATATCTGAATATCACACTGATCATACATGCTTGAATACAATTCTGAAATCAAAGCATAAACATGTTAAAAGATTGAATATAATGCTATACACAATTCATAAACATGTTACAATATATCTAATAATACTAATATGTGATTTGGTTGGGAAACTCAAATAATATCTTATTTGAGTTACATCTCCCCAAACAAAACATGACTTATACCTTTCTTTGTTAAACCTTTATCGATGTCGAGGTATCGATTTCGAAGTGAGGTAAGATGAATCTGAAATGGAATGTTGATATACAATTTATCAATTACTAATCCAAATCAACACCTATCCACTCTCAATACTTGATCTTGATACAATTTGACGGCATCACGACGTAATTCTCGACACCGGTCAAATCAATACAACATAATCAACACAAAACTATATCCTCAATTCATAATCATCACAATATCCAAGTCAAGATCTCAAAATCTGCATATACTTCATTCTATACATGCTGAAAATCGTAATAATAGCATACGATATCCGTTCTTCGATCCGATTGTATTTCTACGGTGTCAATAACCACAAGAACACATTCTAAAGCTTAAACCATAATTCTTCCAACATATATATTTCAAAACATGCTGGAATTGAAGAAAACTTACATCACCTTGTCGCTAATAAAGAGACGAGTTCAAAACCGAAGTCGGATTTGAATTTGGATGCTTAAATCTTACAAAAGCAAACTTTGAAAGTGAACGAGAATTTGGAAGCTTTCCCTCCTCTGAATTCTCGGACCTTCTGCTGAAACTGAAGCAAGAATCGAGACAATGCTATATATACTTTGCATGATTTGATACACATGGCTCACCCTTTGAAGCACACGTCTCGCGCATATGCGCGGCATTACTCGCGCATGTGCGCGAGACCTACTGTCTCGACAACTTGGCAGAATTTCACACTCGCGCATATGCGCCACTAAACTCGCGCATATGCGCCCATGTTTCTGGACACTCCGCGCATATGCGCCACTACTCTCGCGCATATGCCACTGGCCTGCTCGCGCATGTGCGCCACTAAACTCGCGCATGTCCGCCACAGCTGCTGGAAGTATCGCGCATGTGCGCCACTTTCTTCGCGCATATGCGCCGATGCTACTGTAATTCTCATGCATATGCGCGCATTTCCTCGCGCATATGCGCCATAGCTTCGGCCCTTTACATTTCTTTGGATTGTCTCCTCATCTTTATTGTACATTTTCCTTTTTTTTTCTAGTCTAATATAATACATCTACAATCATCTTAATTATCAACGAATCCATCTGATTATGATAACTAAATCTTCGAGCCTTACATTTCTCCTCCTCTAAGAAATAATTTCGCCCTCGAAATCGCATATCATTCTGTCAATGAAAGCATCAAAAGTAATAGTATCAAAGTTAGATCAATACTTACATTATTGAAATAATTCGGGGTGTTTCTGTCGCATGTTGGCTTCTGTCTCCCATGTCGCTTCCTCAATGCCATGATGAATCCACTGAACTTTCACGAGTGGAATATTCTTCGTTCTGAGCTTCTTTTCTTTTCGATCAAGAATCTGTATCGGTTGTTCCACATAGCTCCAGGTCTGATCAAGTTCAGCTTCGTCAGGTTGAATGACATGAGAAACATCAGGCATGTATTTACGCAACATCGATACATGAAAGACGTCATGTATCCCAGATAGAGAAGGAGGAAGTGCAAGTCGATAAGCTCGATCGCCAATCTTTTCAAGAATCTCGTAAGGACCAATGTATCGAGGAGATAGTTTCCCGCGTTTGCCAAATCGAACAACGCCTCTGAATGGAGAAATCTTTAAGAATACTCTATCTCCTGCCTCAAATACTAACGGTCTACGTCTGATATTGGCGTACTTGGCTTGTCTATCCTGTGCTGTCTTCATTCTTTTCTGAATAATCTTTACCTTCTCCGTCATGTCACGAATCATATCTGGCCCAAGTTCTGGTACTTCTGAAACGTCATCCCAGTATAGCGGAGATCTGCACTTCTTGCCATACAAAGCTTCAAACGGTGCCATCTCGATACTCGTCTGATAGCTATTATTGTAAGAGAATTCGCAAAGAGGTAGGGAATCTTGCCAACCAATGCCAAAATCTAGCACGACGGCTCTCAACATATCCTCTAATGTCTGGATAGTCCGCTCTGACTGTCCGTCTGTCTGAGGATGGTAAGCAGTACTCAGGTGTAATGTCGTACCTAAGGCCTGCTGTAAACTATGCCAGAAGTGTGAAGTGAATCGTGGATCACGATCTGATACGATAGACTTCGGCACTCCATGCAATCTGACTACCTCTCGAATATAAATCTCCGCCATCTGATCCTGTCTATACGTCATTCTGTATGGGATGAAACAAGCTGATTTGGTTAGTCTATCGATAACGACCCAAATCGCATCGCAGCCTCTGGATGATCGAGGTAACTTCGTCACGAAATCCATGGAAATGTGATCCCATTTCCATTCTGGAATGGCTAAACTTTGAAGTAATCCACCAGGTTTCTTCCTCTCAGCTTTCACCTGTTGGCAGTTCAAACACTTAGACACAAATTCGGCAATGTCTGACTTCATTTGCTTCCACCAGAACTGTGTCTTCAAGTCGTTGCACATCTTCCTGCCACCCGGATGAATGCTGAACCGACTACAATGTGCCTCTGTCAGAATCTGCTGTCTCAAATCTGCAACATCTGGCACAACTAGACGGTTATTCACGTACAACACATGATCTCGTACCTGATATTCTGATACATGCCCTGATCTGACCATTTGGATTGATTTCTGCACATTCTGATCGGTTCTTTGTGCTTCCTTGATCCTCATAATCAAATTGGGCTCAACTTGGATCGTAAAAAGTCGTAGTGGCTTACTATCTGTATCAAAGTCTAATCCAGATGTACAGCAATTTTCAACTAACTTGTTAACACCTATCGTCGATAAGGACAAAGAACATACCTTACGACTCAAGGCATCTGCTGCTGCATTTGACTTCCCTGGATAATATTTGATTTCACAGTCAAAATCTTTCAGAAGATCTAGACATCTACGCTGCCTCATGTTCAGTTCTGATTGAGAGAATAGGTACTTTAGGCTCTTGTGATCGGAGAAGATCTCAAATTTCTCGCCGTAGAGATAATGACGCCAAATCTTTAATGCAAATACGATAGCCGCCAATTCAAGATCGTGAATGGGGTATCGAACTTCATGTGGCTTCAATTGTCTCGAGGCGTATGCGATCACATGACCTCGCTGCATAAGAACACATCCCAAACCTCTGTGAGAGGCATCACAATATACAACGAAATCACCGGTACCTGAAGGTATCGTCAGTACTGGAGCACTGGTCAGCCTTTTCTTCAACTCTAGAAAGCTAGACTCGCACTCCTCTGACCAAACAAACGGTGCATTCTTTTGCGTCAATTGAGTTATTGGCTTGGCAATACTGAAGAAATCTTTGATAAATCTTCTGTAGTATCCGGCTAAGCCCATGAAACTGCGTATTTCTGGTACAGAAGTCGGTCTCGACCAACTGATCACCGCTTCCACTTTACTCGGATCAACAGAAATACCATCTCCAGATATGATATGCCCCAAGAATACAACTCGGTTCAGCCAAAACTCACACTTTGACAATTTAGCATACAGTCGCTCGTTTCTCAACGTCTGCAAAACAATTCTGAGATGCTCTGCATGCTCATTTTTGTTCTTCGAATACACCAAAATATCATCTATGAAAACGATCACAAAATCATCTAAATATTTCTGAAACACTTGGTTCATCAAGCCCATAAATACCGCAGGAGCATTTGTTAAACCAAAAGGCATGACAATAAATTCGTAATGTCCATACCTGGTTCGAAATGCTGTCTTCGGTATATCTACCTCTCGAACTCTGAGCTGATGATACCCAGAACGCAAATCAATCTTAGAATACACAGAGGATCCCTGCAGCTGATCAAATAGGTCATCGATCCTAGGCAAAGGATATTTATTCTTGATCGTTGCCTTGTTCAGTTGCCGGTAGTCTATACACAATCGCATCGAACCATCTTTCTTCCGCACAAACAGCACCGGAGCGCCCCAAGCAGATACACTAGGTCTGATATATCCCTTGGCCAGGAGATCTTCTAACTGTGCTTTCAGTTCTTTTAGTTCGATGGGTGCCATCCTATACGGAGCTCTCGAAATAGGGACGGTACCTGGTGTAAGATCAATACTAAAGTCTACCTCACGAACCGGAGGTAATCCTGGGATCTCATCTGGAAAAATATCAGCAAATTCCCGCACTACTGGTATATCTGCCAACGCCGGGCTCGACTTTTGCATATCTACAGCATAAATAAAGAAACCATCTGCTCCGTTTTGCAATAATCTGTTCATAGTAAGAGCCGAAATCAAGGGAATCCGAGATCTGGAACCCTTCCCGTAGAATTTCCACTCTTCTGCCATTTCTGGGGTGAACCTGACAATCTTGTGGAAACAATCCACGGTAGCTCTGTACTTTGTTAGCATGTCAATCCCAACTATACAATCAAAATCAGCCAGACCCAACACTATACACTCTAGGTCAATTTCATGCCCCTCAAACTGTAGAATGCAATGTCTAACCGTAGTTACAGATATCAAACCACTTCCTAACGGAGAAGTAATAGACACGACATCTAGTAACGACTCAATAGGCAGAGAATGCAATAATGCAAATCGTTCTGATATGAATGTATGCGATGCACCCGTATCTATCAATATATAAGCAGGATAACCGCAAAGGAAACAGTTACCTGCAATGACATCATCTGGGGCATCCTGTGCTTGCTCTTCAGTCAAGGCAAACACCTGAGCCTGTTGTCTCTGAGGCTGACTCCCTGGCTGGCCACCTCTGGCTCGAGGCTGGGTCTGTGCTGGTGGCGGCTGAAATGAGTGAACAGATGAAGCTTGCCTCTCAGGCTGAGTCACGGAGGCAGACGATCCTGCAGCCTGAAATCTCGATGCACCACTCCTCTGAGGACAGACCTTGGCATAATGCCCCTGTTGTTTGCATACGTTACACCTGCCCACTACACCTTGACATTGTTCTGTGGCATGCTTACCTCCACAAGTACTGCAATATCCACTTGCCACCTCTAGACTCTGGCCAAAACCTCTCTGTCTTGACCCGCTGGAGCTCGAAGAACTGCTCCCTGCCCTCTTAAACTGTTTACCCTTTGCTTTCAATTGATCTTTGCGTCCGCTGCTGCTACCACCACTTTCGAATCGGGGAGGAGGTTGTACTGGAGGTAATGGCGGTCTTGGACTCGGAGCCACATATGGAACACTCCGTTGCCTAAGCAATCCTGCTTCAGCTCCTTTGGCACGATTCAATGCTTCAGCGAAATTATTAGATCTCCCAGTATTGACCAACGTAAAGATATCTGGATTCAGGCCATTTATAAACTGATCTGCCATGGCCTCATCATTGCCTGAAACATGAGGTGCAAAGCGAAGCAAAGAAGAAAATTTAGCAACGTACTCTTCAATGTTCAATTGCCCTTGCCTCAGGTTTGCAAATTCAGCGCCTTTATCTTTGCGATAGGATACAGGAAAGAATCGCTGATAAAACTCTGTCTTGAATACTTTCCATGTAACCTCAGTGCCACGTTGTTCTAGTGCTTTCCTTATATTCAACCACCAATACTTAGCCACGTCTTGCAGTTGATGGCCAATAAGTTTCACTCGCTTCTCGTCACTATATTCCAGAGACTCGAATAGCATCTCGATATCCTCCAACCAGCTTTCACATTCAATTGCATTTTCTGTACCCTTTAAAGTCGGGGGTCGGAATGACTGGAATCGTTTTAATAGAGTCTCCATGGGCGTAGCAGTGACGTACATCGTATCTCCGGATGTGCTACCCTGCTCTGGCGCTGGTGGTCGTAAAGGAACGGCTGCTCTTCTAGGAGGCATGTATCTAATAATCCAACTGATTAGAATACAAGATATACAACTGTCTCAGCCCTTCTCTAGTCAGTTACCTCTGATCTAGAATCGGTTCTGATTCAATCTTTACTAACACATGCTGTAATACAAGGCAAATAATCATACAACATGCAATAAGTAAAGCAATAAACATGCTAGCACCTCATAGAGCAAGGAAGAAGACTCGATCTACCCCGCTCATTCTATTCTATCTCAATCTATAGAACCTATGGCTCTGATACCACCTGTTGTGGGCACCCGGGCTCTAATTCTTTTCTTTGGGATTAAAACGGATCATTAATATAAAAAGTGGGTCAAATTTTTGCTTTTAACATTAATTCTAATGTTATATAACTCAAGCATACACCATAGATATTAACAACATAATCTATAACAAAGATACAAATATGTCTGGTTCCAAACCATATTCGACAACTAGTAATTAAATACAGTACATGCCAAAAGTACAACTACTAGTTCTTCTGCTATGCCCGAGATCACCACGCTAAGTCCATCTCTCATCCTCTGCGTGACCCAGATCCTGCCCCACCTGTTGTTATGCACACATACAGACATAACAACAGCCGGAAAACCGGTGAGAACAAATCCCAGTATAAACATGTATACATGCATATAATCAATTAAACATGAAACATGCTATCATGAATGACATCATATGCACATGCAATGCAATGCGAATCAAACCATGTCTGGACTCGACTCGACTAGAACTCTAGGGATCCCGGTGTGAATAAGACGTCACTACCTACCCTCCAATCGGGGTAATGAACGTCTCATTCCTAGACTTCGGTCTGAGCTTTATCAACGGCGGTAATAAGAGTAATACCTACTCCTATGCTGAGATACACCGAAACGTCTAGCTATTTGACAATGCCTGTCAAAGACTCTCCTATCTTAGATGCAAGAATATCAATATGTAAACAAAGTATAATCATATTCATATCTGAATATCACACTGATCATACATGCTTGAATACAATTCTGAAATCAAAGCATAAACATGTTAAAAGATTGAATATAATGCTATACACAATTCATAAACATGTTACAATATATCTAATAATACTAATATGTGATTTGGTTGGGAAACTCAAATAATATCTTATTTGAGTTACATCTCCCCAAACAAAACATGACTTATACCTTTCTTTGTTAAACCTTTATCGATGTCGAGGTCTCGATGTCGAAGTGAGGTAAGATGAATCTGAAATGGAATGTTGATATACAATTTATCAATTACTAATCCAAATCAACACCTATCCACTCTCAATACTTGATCTTGATACAATTTGACGGCATCACGACGTAATTCTCGACACCGGTCAAATCAATACAACATAATCAACACAAAACTATATCCTCAATTCATAATCATCACAATATCCAAGTCAAGATCTCAAAATCTGCATATACTTCATTCTATACATGCTGAAAATCGTAATAATAGCATACGATATCCGTTCTTCGATCCGATTGTATTTCTACGGTGTCAATAACCACAAGAACACATTCTAAAGCTTAAACCATAATTCTTCCAACATATATATTTCAAAACATGCTGGAATTGAAGAAAACTTACATCACCTTGTCGCTAATAAAGAGACGAGTTCAAAACCGAAGTCGGATTTGAATTTGGATGCTTAAATCTTACAAAAGCAAACTTTGAAAGTGAAAGAGAATTTGGAAGCTTTCCCTCCTCTGAATTCTCGGACCTTCTGCTGAAACTGAAGCAAGAATCGAGACAATGCTATATATACTTTGCATGATTTGATACACATGGCTCACCCTTTGAAGCACACGTCTCGCGCATATGCGCGGCATTACTCGCGCATGTGCGCGAGACCTACTGTCTCGACAACTTGGCAGAATTTCACACTCGCGCATATGCGCCACTAAACTCGCGCATATGCGCCCATGTTTCTGGACACTCCGCGCATATGCGCCACTACTCTCGCGCATATGCGCCAATGCCACTGGCCTGCTCGCGCATGTGCGCCACTAAACTCGCGCATGTGCGCCACAGCTGCTGGAAGTATCGCGCATGTGCGCCACTTTCTTCGCGCATATGCGCCTATGCTACTGTAATTCTCATGCATATGCGCGCATTTCCTCGCGCATATGCGCCATAGCTTCGGCCCTTTACATTTCTTTGGATTGTCTCCTCATCTTTATTGTACATTTTCTTTTTCTTTTCTAGTCCAATATAATACATCTACAATCATCTTAATTATCAACGAATCCATCTGATTATGATAACTAAATCTTCGAGCCTTACATTGTACGTTTCCTCTCCCTAGGCGGCTGTTCTCTCGTGTGTTCCTCCAATGATGGCTCACCCATTTCTGACCTAGCTCGCGCGTTATATAAGGCTTTCTGGAACGCCGTGCGTGCGGTGGCGCTAGTTCTGGCGCGTGCGCTGCTGCGCATCTGGCCCATGCATGTGTGTGCACGGTCGTGCATGAAGTCGCGCGGCCGCGCTTTTGTCTCTGGTCATTCGATTGTATGGGTGCGCGCGGCCTCTCGTGTTTTACTGCTGCTTCCGTGCGCGCGCGTGGTAGCGCGAGAACTAGCGCGATGGCACACACCTCTCTGGTCATGCGCCTATGTACCTGTGCGCGTGGTTGCGCGTGAAGTGGCGCGGCCGCGCGCACACTTCTGTCAATCATCTTGCACATCTGCGTGCGCGGCTGCGCGTGAAGTGGTGCGGCCGCACGCACACCTGTTTCCGATGGCATGCTCATGGCTATGCATTTCTTGGTCCACTTGGCTTCGTTTATACTTTTTTCTCCATTCCTGCGATGACAATCAAAACAAACCTAAAACGCATAATTCCGTTCGAAACAAGCATAATTCAAAATGGATTTTAATGTAAATTAAGTGCAAATCTTGCACTTATCAAACCCCCCAAACTTGAACCTTTGCTAGTCCCGAGCAAATTAGAATAAAAGCTAATAATTAAGGAAAAGATTTACGCAACTCCTAAAGTCATGGATAAGCGAAAAGTGATATTGTCCTCCGACTCATCTAATTTCATGTAATTCACGATTTTCCAAGAGTCACGTGTGTGTGTGATATGTCAATGTTCGTTTACCCCATCGAATGCTCAAATAGAGTTGTAATGCTCATTTGCCTTACAGAATCAAGAAATCCTCAGTTCAGTTCAACTCACACTTCACCAAAATATAAATTTGCATTCACAGATCACATATGACTTTATTGGTGATTATTTGGCTCGAAATATGGTCAACACAAGTATGCCAAAGATGAAATCACAAAATGAGATGCTTGCAAGCAAGTGATTAAAGTCTATACTCGTTGACAATGTTTTTCAGGTATCCATAGGCTTGATTTGAACAACTTTTCTCCACTAGTATATTGGATAAATGTGACAAGGTTTATAGGTCTTGTAGGCTTGTAACGTTAGGCTACGGCTCCCGGTTACAATAAAGGGTATGAAAATCAAAATTTGAGAAAAATAATCAAATTTTCATCATTTTCACTGTCATTTCATTCACCATCTCTTTATTGTTTTCTTCCCAATCATATCCTCCATTTTCAATTTTTTTTCTTTTTTTCACCACTTTTGAATCGTTTTTTTTCATTGTTTTTCTTCCTCTTTTCTTTGCCAACTCCTTTTTTGCACACTTTAACTTTTTATTTTTCTTTTCAAGGAGCATTTGAATCATTACAACGCCGATGAATTTATTTCTCTCAAAATAAGGTAGGAAAATAAGTGTATAAGCTTCATTTGGTAGTTTCTGTAGGATATAGAACAGATACAAGTGGGGGCTAATTGTATGTCATTGACACACACCACTTGATTGTTTAGTAGGCTCAAAATGGGACACTAGGGATATTTCATGTTCAATTGTTAGGCTTGAAGGCTCAACGGTTACAAAGATCGCCTAAATCATTCCTATGTCACATATTATCCGTATTTCGCCTCGAAAAGTGCTCAAACAAGTTCTAGATTACCGTCAATCCATTAATCATCTCATACCAACTAATCATATGCATTTGTTCAACAAAAAAAAATTTATATACAAGGCATGTACAAAAGAACTCTTAAGCATCTCAAAAACTTCGAGGCTGAAAAGGCTACAATTGACAGTAAACAAAGAACACAGGCCCAAATTTATTGTGAAAAACTGCCTAGATCATTTCTATGTTTGTGAAAGTGTCAATCAATGTCAAGCAAGAATTACCAAGAATCAGATATCCGTCGTCTATTTAGCATCATAGGCATACAACTTGTCTTTGAGCAACAATAATATCAATAAACACGACAGTGCAAAATATTTGTGACTCCTAAGTTATCATGAACATATATAAACTTCAGGACCACAATTCAATTTTCATCATCGGCCACACATTTTTCTTATCCATGACTCTACCTAACAAATCTATCATGCACTAAATAAAAAAAATAAAAATCAAACCAACTACTGAGCAATAAAAAAAATTTAAGAAAAATTCTAACAAGCGATTTTACCCTCCCCCAAACTTAAAGTAGGCGTTGTCCTCAATGTATAACAATAAAGAACATGACAACACATACCTCGCTCCCGAATGTCAGAACTCGGGGCTCGAGTCGTCGTTCTCGGTATCGTCAGCATCATCGTCCATGGGCTGTGGCGGTGTTAGATTTGGTGGTGGTTTCTGTGGTGGCCATACTGGATGTGGTGGAAAGGGAGCATCCTCGGGTCCCATGGGTGGAAAACGCTGGGAGAGCACCGATGTAAAGTCCATCATAAAAGACATGAAAATACAAGTAGTGTGTCGGTGTTCGGCCAGCTCTCTGCATTGCTCCTGCATATCATGTTCCATTCGGAACATCCTATCTCGCAAACTGGATTGAGGGATCGATGGTGGTGGCGGCGGCTGGCATTCTTTGGCCCTCTGATTATAAGCTGCCCTAGCATCTTGCCTTTCTATTTCGCTCCCAAAGCGCAAACGGTCTGCTTCATATACCGTGATTGGGCCCTTTGCTTTCAAAACCTGTTCATCGGCGCCCCATTGCACACCGGCATGAAGACATATGGCAGTGATAGTATGTGCACAAGAGAGGCTGACGATCATGAGTCCCGTACCAGCACACATGATATAACTGTGAATGAGCTTCCCAAGATCCACGGTTTTCCCAGTCATGATAGCGTAAATCAACGCCACTTTTTCCTTTGTAATTTCAGTCTGATGTGAGGAGGGCATGATCCGTGGGAGAATAAAAAATACCCAACTGCGTGGGTCACGGCGTAAATCAGATTTCTTCAGAGTAACTGGGGAGCCCTGATTCAAGCGCCACTCTGCACCCTAGATGCATAAGCTCCTGATAATCTCATCGTAATCAACATTGCCATTTATCAACGCAGTATATTCTTCATTTTCAAAATCTGGCAGATTATAGATTGCATTAATGGTTGCCGAATCGAAATAGACTAGTTGCCCTCGTACCAGAACTCCGTATTCCTCGTGCTTGATTATCAAATAATAGATCGAGACATGGTGCTCTCATATACGCGAAAGGCTTTCTCGTTCCAAAATTTATGAGCATCGTAGGAACGAGACGAGGAAGCCATATCCTTTGATCTCTTTCTAGGCGACATGATTATGAACAATATCCACACTTATAATCAACAATATAGACACAAACCCACCAACAATTGCTTGAAATCTGAAAGATATCCCCAAATAATAACACGTAAAAGAAACGGTACCCTTGAGTGTAGAAAATTAACCGGAGATGACGCTCGATGGTAGCAAGTGGCGGCTACTTGCCTGAACGGCGGCGGCGGCGGCTGCTGTCGGTGGCGTGGAGGATAAGCGGCGGCAGCGGATCTGGTGGAGGTGTGGTGGTGTTGGTTGAAAAGATGAGTTGTGTGAAGGTTGATTTGAGAGAAGGAGTTGTGGTGTTGGTGAGTAAAGGGGTTTTTGAGTTGTGGAGGGGGAAGTTTATGAGGATTTGTGAGGGGCGGCGGCTGAATTCGAGTGAGGAGAGAGTTGGAGAGTAGGGTTTGAAAATAATGGGTGAGGACAATGAGGAAGAACGGGTTTTTTAAAAAAATCTGAATCTACGGCGCACGCAGACGCGCGTGATGTGGCGCGGCCGCGCGCGAGTTTCTGTCTTGCTGCAATGATTGAGAGCACGCGGTCGCGCGAGATCTAGCACGGCCGCGCGCGCGCCTCAGGTCTTCTTTGATAATGAGGTGCACGCGGTCGCGCGAGAACTCGCGCTAGGGCGCGCAGGCTTCTGTTCTTTGTGGTTGATGGAGTGCGCGCGGTTGCGCGAGAGTTGGCGCGGTGGCGCGCATGCTGCTGTCCCTTCGCCTTTTTTAAAAAAATAAATAACCTTAAACAATAAAACGATTCAAATTAATGCTTAAATAGAGAAAATTAAAAATATTAACTAAGAAATTGAAATAAAATAGTGTGGGGCCCTTAGCTCCTAATCGTTATTACAATGCACTTTGATTAGGGTTAGATAATCAAAACGGAAAACGGGTTTAAAAATTCATTACGATGAGCCCAAATCATCTAATTTGAATACTAAAAATAGTATTTCATCTCACATCATAAACACGCCCACACGTAATCAAAACCAATCACATACAAACATCTCATATTCTCGGGACATGCCCCGGTATATAGATACATATACATATATACTGGGAACAAGACATAAACATAAAACCTCAGCCCAAGTTGTGGCTCCCTCCAGAAGTACCCTCTCCAGTCTCCTGATATCCTGGAGTACCTGCCATTGTCCACACACAAAGACAACAACAGCCCCCCTTGGGGGTGAGCAAAGCTCCGTATGGAACAACCAATCATATATACCACAGATATCTAAATAATGATATATGTTATGCAATGCATGTATGTCGTGGAGGTATCAGGTCAAATGCGCATCCACTGAGAACATGTCAGAATCAATCGAATCGCTATCAAATCAATGATCGAGCTGGCACACCGGCCAATATGGGATACACGTATGATAGCGTCGGCAAAGCGCCATCAAATCCCAAATCTCATATCCAATCGTATGGGGCCACAATTGTCTATGCTTTACGGTCATATAATACCGTCATAGCGATTGTGTTCACAAACCCCGGAATCCAATCAAATCATATCAGGGTATCCAAGGATCATAGCTCAACGTGTATGTCATGTATCGATGTATGCATCAAATGATGTGTGTTAACAAAACATTTATTTTATACATCGATATTCATATCTCAATGTCATGTATGCCACATCAAATCAACAAATAGGCATATAGACACATATTCTCAATCCAATCAATCAAATCAATCCAACATATATCATATAATACAGATACATGTTGTATGTTACCCGGTCGCAACATACCTCAATTCTTCGTTCCAGTTGATGTAGCCTGAAGATATTGATATAATACTTTATCTACATCAATAACATACTCATTTCAATCAATAAGATACTCCAAAATCATTAATATGAGTTTCAAATATCATTTGAAACTTCAAAAATTCATATCAAATCATAATCATATCATAGTTCAATTCCGACTTCGAATATGAGTTTCTTGTCGGTTATTCTACTACATATCAGAAATTCAACTTCAAATACATGCTATTCCAGCACTTTGATATTTCAAGCTGCTGGAACTAGAAGAAAATTACCTCAGTCAGAAGCCCTCAACGCGACGATCACAAATATATAATTTGTTTCGCGTTTAGACAGCGTTTCGAAGTCGAATCGGACGAAAGAAAATCGATTTCTTTTTCTCTCTCTCGGAATTGTTATATTACAAGTGAAGAAAACGAACAGCAGAATGGTTCTTATCCTTCCACCGCTTCGGTGCTCGGGCGGTAGGATTCCCGCGCCCGAGCGCGAGAGGTTCTGCCCCCGAGTCAAATATGTACCGCGCTCGAGCGGTGGCAAATTACCGCTCGGGCGCGGCATGTTCTGTCCGAGAACATACTTGTCACATATCCTGGCGCTCGGGCGATAATCTTCTACCGCTCGGGCGCCACATGTTCTGTACAAAATATCGGTTTTGTACTATTTTGGCGTCCGACCTCTCCAATCGAGCTCTTACAACGTCAATCCATATACAAATTTCATTTCTCAATTCATTGTCACGATATACATCAAATACATAATCACATGAAAATTTCATTAATTATCGATAATCACCCCGGCTTACGATAATACGATACACGG
The DNA here is from genome assembly GCF_022965805.1 of Primulina eburnea. Taxonomy (NCBI): domain Eukaryota; kingdom Viridiplantae; phylum Streptophyta; class Magnoliopsida; order Lamiales; family Gesneriaceae; genus Primulina; species Primulina eburnea. The sequence continues at coordinate 21,636,041 of NC_133105.1, forward strand.
TCCTTACAAATAATAAAGCAGAACGAATGCGAAAATAAATAAATGCGGGTTGCCTCCCACACAGCGCTTGGTTTAACGTCGTCAGCCCGACTGTCATCAGTCTGATCAGTTTGGTTCGCTCAACTTGACACTGTCGATATTCCTTATTTCAGTCCCATAGTACGGCTTAACCCGCTGTCCGTTCACCTTGAAGGTTCTCCCATCACTGCACTTTAGCTCGATGGCCCCATAAGGAGACACCGTTTCCACAACAAATGGCCCTGACCAACGCGACTTTATCTTACCAGGGAACAACTTCAGACGAGAGTTGAACAGTAGTACTTGTTGTCCTGGTTTGAGCTCCCTTCGGACGATGATTTTGTCATGCCACTTCTTAGTTTGCTCTTTGCAGATCTTGGCATTCTCATATGCGTCATTTCGGAATTCATCCATCTCGCTCAATTGCAGTTTTCTAACGTCGCCAGAAGCTTTCAAATCAAAATTTAATTTCTTCACAGCCCAAAATGCTCTGTGCCCCAACTCCAACGGCAGATGACATGCTTCCCCAAATACTAGCCTATAGGGAGACATCCCAATAGGCATCTTGAATGCAGTCCGATAAGACCATAACACATCATTCAATTTCATAGCCCAATCCCGCCGGTTGGTGTTAACAGTTTTTTCCAGTATTTTCTTGATTTACCGGTTGGATACTTCAGCTTGTCCATTCGACTGAGGATGATATGCTAGTGCCACCTTGTGCTTCACATTGTATTTAGCCAAAAGTGAGTTGAAAATTCTATTGCAAAAATGCGTACCTTCGTCACTTATTATGGCTCTCGGTGTTCCAAACCTTGTGAAGATGTTCTTTTGCACAAATTTCGCTACAACATGAGAGTCATTAGTATTGTTGGCGATTGCTTCCACCCATTTCGACACATAATCAACAGCTAATAAAATATAAGAATTACCAAAAGAAGGAGGAAAAGGTCCCATGAAGTCTATACCCCAAACGTCAAAAATTTCCACCTCCAAAACATTTGTCAGTGGTAATTCGTGACGCCTAGAGATGTTTCCTAACCTCTGGCATCTATCACATGATTTTACTAAGGTATAGCTATCTTAAAACAAACTAGGCCAATAGAAACCAGATTGCAATACCTTAGCTGTTGTTCGTTATGCTACAAAATGTCCACCATATGGTGAAGAGTGACATTTCTCCAGAATTTGGTGTGCTTCGATACCCTCTACGCACCTCCTAATCACTTGGTCGGCACACCTCTTGTACACAAATGGATCATCCCAATAATAGAACTTAATATCATGGACGAACTTCTTCTTCTGATGATAGCTCAAATCTGGAGGAAGGGTACCACAAGACAAAAAATTTGCAATATCAGCAAACCACGGGGTTACAATGTTTAACTCAAAGAGTTGCTCATCCGGGAATGTTTCTTGTATAACTCCCTCCTCTTTCTTATCCTCTAGCTCAAGCCTTGACAGGCGGTCAGCTACTTGATTCTCACTACCCTTTTTATCCTTGACCTCAAAGTCAAATTCTTGTAATAGAAAAATCCACCTTATCAAGCGTGGTTTTGCATCCTTCTTGGCGAATAGGTAGCTAATAGCTGCATGGTCAGTGAAAACGATTGCCTTTGTGCCAATCAAATAAGGTCTGAATTTGTCGAAGGCAAATACTACTGCAAGCATCTCCTTCTAGGTCGTAGTGTAATTCTGCTGTGCAGCATCCATCGTGCGGCTTGCGTAGTAAATTGCCCTAAACATCTTGTCCCTTCTTTGGCCTAAGACAGCGCCCACTGCATAATCACTTGCATCAAACATTAGCTCAAAGGGCTCTTTCCAGTCTGGCACTATCAGGATCGGTGCGGTCACCAATGCCATTTTGATCTTTTCGAATGCCTGCAAATAATCATCATCAAATATAAAAGTAGACTCTTTTTCAAGCAAGTTACATAGGGGTTTAGTAATCTTGGAAAAATTTCTAATAAATCTACGATAAAACCCCGCATGTCCGAGAAAGCTCCTTATTCCTTTGATGTTCTTCGGTGGGGGAAGTTTTTCGATTGCAACGACTTTAGCTCGGTCCGCCTCTAATCCCTTGGACGACACTTTATGTCCAAGAACAATACTCTCTTGGACCATAAAGTGACACTTCTCCCAATTAAGAACTAAGTTCTTATCCTGGAATCTCTGTAAAACAAGGGATATGTTATGTAAACAATGATCAAACGACGAACCAAATACCGAAAAGTCTTCCATGAATACTTCCATAATTTCCTCCACCATATCTGCAAAAATGGCCATCATGCACCTCTGGAAAGTGGCTGGTGCATTGCATAGCCCAAACGGCATTCTTCTAAAAGCAAACGTGCCATAGGGACACGTGAACGTAGTCTTCTTCTGATCTTCTGGCGCTATAGCAATTTGGTTATAACCTGAATAGCCATCTAAAAAACAATAATGACAATAACCAGCAAGTCTATCAAGCATTTGATCGATAAAAGGCAGTGGAAAATGATCTTTACGTGTGGCATTATTTAACTTTCTATAATCAATACATACCCGCCAGCCAGTTACAGTGCGAGTAGAAATCAGTTCATCATTTTCGTTTTTAGCCACAGTTATTCCACCTTTTTTCGGTACAACTTGTACATGAGACACACAACTACTATCAGAAATGACATAAATCACACCAACATTTAGTAATTTCAGTACCTCGTTTTTCACAACATCTTTCATCGCTGGGTTCAACCTCCTCCGGTGGTCCACATAAGGAGTATACGACTCCTCCATCAAAATTTTATGCATGCATATAGTGGGGCTAATTTCCCTAATATCAGAAATCGACCATCCTAAAGCAGCTTTACATTTCCTCAATACTCTCAATAATTTATCTTTTTCAGTACAAGTAAGAGAGGAAGAGATGATTACCGGATATGTCGACATTTCACCTAAAAATGCATAACATAAGTGGCTTGGCAGTTCCTTAAAGTCAGGCGAAGGTGATTTTACCTCACTTTTCTCATTTATATCCAACTCTTCAGGCGGTGCATCTTTCCTCCTTTCTTTCTGCAGTGCTTCAAGAGCCACCCGTTGCTCTTTCACTTCCCAAGTTTCTTCATCAACAGTTCCAGCAACACCTATCAAACAGCTCTCCAAAGGATCCCTACTTCCTGCACAATCAATGGACATACATGAGTCTAAAACATCAATGCTTTTACAGGTTCTTACTTCATTTGACTCCTTCATGGCGTGGTAGATATTGAAAATGACAGCTTCTCCGCCAACTCTCAAGGTGAGTTCACCCTTATGCACATCTATCAATGCCCTTCCGGTTGCCAGAAACGGTCTCCCGAAAATTAATGGAGCATCATGATCCTCTTCCATATCTAAAACCACAAAGTCAGCAGGAAAAATAAATTTATCCACTTTTACCAGTACATCCTCGACGATCCCACGTGGATACGTGAGACTTCTGTCTGCAAGCTGCAACGTGATAGTGGTTGGTTTAACCTCTCCAAGCTCCATTTCCCTGTAAATAGAAAATGGCATTAAGTTAATACTTGCTCCTAAATCACATAAAGCTTTGCTACATTTAGAACAACCAATAAAGCAAGGAATAGTGAAACTCCCTGGATCTTTTAATTTTTGTGGTAGCTTCTTCTGAAGTATGGCGCTACACTCTTCAGTAAGGTTCACAGTCTCAAACTCCTGCAGCTTCCTCTTCTTAGACATCACATCTTTGATAAACTTTGCATAATTCGACATTTGCTCTAAAGCATCAACAAATGCTGTGTTGATGTGTATCTTCTTAAAAATCACCAAAAATTTCGCAAACTGATCATCCAAATTCTTCTTTTTGAATCTCTGAGGGTATGGAAGGGTCGGTTTCTATACTGGAGGTCCTTCAACTTCAACTTCTGTCTTGGATTCCTCAGTTTTGCTTTCTTCAACTGTCTTCTCACTTTCCACTCTCTCTTTAGGAATTTGTACCTCCAATTCCTTTCCACTTCTCAAGGTGACTGCCTTGCACTGTTCTTTTGGGTTAACCTCTGTGTTGCTAGGAAATTGACCCCTGTTCTGATCTTTCAACGCGTTGGCCAACTGTCCAATTTGATTTTCCAAAGATTTCATTGTGGCACCCATATTTCCCATGTGAGTCTCCATGTTATCAAGACGAGACTCAGTCCTTGCCATCCGCTTTCCCGACTCAGCAACAAACGTTACCACTAAATCTTCAAATGAAGGCTTTCCTTCCCCCTTTTATGTATTGAACCTCGGTGGAGGATTCAACACATTTTTATTATTTGCATAAGAAAAATTTTCGTGATTTCTTAATCCTGGATGATAAGTATTAGGGGGAGGGTTACCTCGATATCCTCTGAATCCTCCAAAATTTCTGTTGTTGACGTACTGAGCTTCTTGAGGAATAGATTGTTCTTCAGCAACAGTCGATGGACTCTCAGTTTCGGATGTGCTTACCTTATTCATCGCTGCTATTTGAGTGGTCAATGCAAATACCTGAGCATTGAGTGACATAATAGGATCCACAGCATAAACTCCAGCTGTCCTTTTTACTCCTGTCCCTTTCAGACGGCCACTGGTAGCTATTTATCGTCGTCTGTTCCAGCAAGTCGTAAGCTTGCTCGGGAGATTTATCAAAGATCGTGCCACAAGCTGCAGCATCCACTGTTCCTCTTGTTTGCCCATTTAGACCGTTGTAGAATAATTCAATTTGCACCCAGTCTTCAAAGCCATGGTTCGGGCACTTTCTCAGCAACTCCTTGTATCTTTCCCTTGCCTCGTACAATTGCTCAAAATATGTCTGCCTGAAAGTCCTAATCTCAATCTTCAACTGTGCAGACTTTGCAGGGGGAAAGTACTTTGCCAGAAATTTCGTCTCCAGCTCCTGCCATGTCGTGAAACTTCCCAAGGGAAGCGATTGTAGCCATCCTCTTGCTTGATCCCTGAGAGAAAACGGAAACAAACGCAGTCTAATAATATCATCAGGAACATTATTAATTTTTAACGTATCCGTTATCTCCAAGAAGGTCCTCAAATGAACGTGAGGATCAGAAGTGGCAGTCCCAGCAAACTGATTTTGTTGAACCATATTGATTGGAGCAGGCTTTAGCTCGAAATTATTTGGGTTGATGGTCCTCTTGCAATACCAGAGTAATGATTGTTGATCACTGGTCGGAAGTGATCTCTGATAGGAATGGCTTCTGGCCGGATGTGGCTGTCATTTTCTCTGTGTTCAGCCATTGCTTGGATCTCTTCTCGTCTTGCTTTTCTTAACTTTCTCACAGTTCTTTCGATCTCCGGGTCAAAAATCAGCAAGTCTGAGTTTTGTGATCTTAGCATACACTGTCAAGCAGGAAAAAATGAAAAACTTAATCAGTATAAAATAAAATAAAAATAAAAGCTCTAAATTAAAATCTAGACAATTGGTAACAATACTGATATAAATTCAAATTTGACACTCCTCGGCAACGGCGCCAAAAACTTGTTGCGTGTTTTCTCTACCGCAAGTGTACGGTGTCAAGTTTTAGTACTGGTTAGAGTACAGATATCGATCCCACGAGGAATGTGTATAAAAATTTATATCAGTGCTTGTAATTATAATAGTCTCGACTTTATCTAGAAAATTCAGAAAGAATGTTTGGTTTATGTAAATGAATTGATTTCAAGAAAGTAATTAAACTAATCACCCAATGGAGAAATATCAATGAGAGAGAATATCTAGAGGAATGATTTCACTAAGTTTCTACAATAATTCTTCCTGGTTGTATTTAAATTCCCGAATTCCTATTATTTAATGGCCAAGAACACTTACGTATTTTATTCACCCTTTCCCAAGTGACGAATAAATTATACCAATTAAACTTTGATTCAATTATTCCTACTAAAATCTACGTTTAATTGGTAAAGGCAAACAATGTTCTTACCTAAGCCTCGCTAAAGTTATACGCCTTTCGAACGATATAAACATTCAACGATGTGTCTCTAATGATCTATAATCCTAGTCCCTCTCCCGAGTTGTAGAATTAATCCGACAACACACAATTTATGGCCAGTAAATTGCAGTGAAATAAAATAAAGAGAACATAATTAAACAAAACGGAATTCAATCATAAAAATATCCAGGTCAAATCATCATATAGACAAAGCTACGTCAACCTCTAGAATGGAATTTTAGTTCATCACAAAATCCAAGAGAACATGAGACATATTCATAGTTCTAGACATCGTTACGCAATAAACTAACGAAACGAAGGAAAAGATAACAAATCCGAAGTGTCGTCTCCGTCCCCAGATCCGTCGTTCTTCGTTTTTGTGATTGTTCTTCACGCTCCGAATATACGTCTCGTGTTTGCTTGTACGTTTCCTCTCCCTAGGCGGTTGTTCTCTCGTGTGTTCCTCCAATGACGGCTCACCCATTTTTGACCTAGCTCGCGCGTTTTATAAGGCTTTCTGGAACGCCGTGCGCACGGCGGCGTGAGTTCTGGCGCGGTTGCGCGTGCGCTGCTGCGTATCTGGCCCGTGCATGTGTGCGCGCGGTCGCGCATGAAGTCGCGCGACCACGCGTATGTCTCTGGTCATTCGTTTGTATGGGTGCACGCGCGCCTGCGCGTGATGTGGCACGGGCGCGCGCACCTCTCGGGTTTTACTCCTGCTTCCGTGTGCGCGCGTGGTAGCGCGAGAACTGGCGCGAAGGCTCGCACATCTCTAGTCATGCACCTGTGTTCCTGTGCACGCGGTTGCGCGGGAAGTGGCGCAGCCGCGCGCGCATTTATGTCGATCATCTTGCACATCTGTGCGCGCGGCTGCACGTGAAGTGGCGCGGTCGCGCGAACACCTCTGTCCGATGGCATGCTCGTGGCTGTGCATTTCTTGGTCCACTTGGCTTCGTTTATACTTTTTTCTCCATTCCTGCGATGACAATCAAAACAAACAAAAACGCATAATTTCGTTCGAAACATGCATAATTCAAAATGGATTTTAATTTAAATTAAGTGCAAATCTTGCACTTATCAATTTGAAAAAACTTGTGCAACAAGTCGAGCTTTATATCTTACTATTTCATTTTTCTCAGTTCTCTTTGGGATAAAAACCCATTTGTTCTCAACAAGTTTTACACCTTCAGGTGTAAGGACCAATTCAACCTAGATGGAATATTTCTATTTTATCCAGTCCTATCGATTTTTACATTCACCACAAGATTTTAATTCATGATCTTCATTGTCATTTATGATGTCAAATGCCACATTGTAAGAAAATATCTCATCAATTTCTTTTATATCTTTTCGGTTCCATATTTTTTGTGTATTAATAAAATTCATAGAGATTTCACGATTCTCGTCAGTTCGTGGTAATAACAGAATATCTTTATTTTGTGATCATCGTGTTTCTCTATGCATTTTCTTTTTCGAAATTTTTTATTCTTGGAACCAATTGGACTTCCATGTTTCAATCTTATTATGACATCATGAGTGTCTTCAATTAGTTTCTTTTGAATTTCAATTTAAGAAAGGGCATTTACATCATGTATATATGATTTAGTGACCCGTTTTGTGTCTGAAAATGCATCTGCTATTTGATTTGATATTCTTTGCAAGTGCAGAATTTTCTCTACATCTTTTTTACATTGTTTAGTTCTTGGATCTAGATGTAACAATGATGATGAATACCATGTAATTTACTTATCAATATATTTCTTTTCTCCCCTAACATTGAGAAGATTTATTCATTAAAATGAGAATTAGCAAAACATGATGTAAACACGTTGCATGTACGTGAGGTTCAAGATATCGAATGATTGATTGGCTATCATAAACAATATAAATTCCGATCTTTCTTATAGGTCTCATTTTTGTTCGTTGAGGCGGTGCAGCTAGGCACATATACTATAGTGTCGAAAAACATGTACACGTAAACTCCATGCATGATTAAAATTGTTAAATTATTTCATTAATTTAAAATAATTTAAATGATGCATGTAACATATGTTAATTATTTTTATGTGTTTATATGTCCTTGTTTATGAAAAATTAAATATTTTCTTGAGTTTGAGTTTTTCAGATGAATATAGGAGACCAAAGACGATTAAGGCAACAAAATATTCAAATGTTATATTTTATTTTAAGCTATGAAATTATTTATTTTAAATTATTTATGAAATATAGCATTTTAAGGTCAAAATTAATTTATTAGATAAATTAAAATATTTTAAGTATTTTATTTGCAATTTTCAAAAATTAGGAGTTAATTCTTTAACTTATGGTTTATTATTTTGTAAATTTTGTGAGCTTAATTATTTAGCCTAATTAGAAGTTTGGCTATTTAATTAATTTAGTTAAAAGTTAAGCAAAAAGAAAAAGAAAAAGAAAAAGAAGATAGCCTCTAAAAACTCACGCGTACCTACAAACACACACACTCACACTTTTACACACACTAGAGCGAGGGTTGTGCCTCCCTTGAGCAACAACCTCTTGAGCACTCATCCCAACAAGATTATGGAGATTTTGTTATGTTTTTGTCAAGAAAAATTGTTGAAGCAAGAATTTTGACGTATGACAAAAACAAGACAGTACTGCGGTTCATATATGTGACATATATAAGTTCAACCATCCAGCTCAAATTATGGTATATCTTTGTAACCGGCCAAAGCTAAAAAGAGTTTCCACCGCTTATAAGAACCAGATCATTTAAAGGACCATTTATTGATCAAAGACATTCTCTGACCGGTTTAATGCATTCAAAGTATTACACCATCTTGAAGTCTACGTATATACATCTGCTCCAAGATTGATCTGCATTTATGATCCTATCCCAAAGAAGAGAGACCAAGTGTAGACTGCATGTTCTGATGCTTAATACAGTTTCTATAAAAGGAACTCCTCAGGAAAAGTGCTTCAGAACGGTGCTGAGAAAAAGGAAAATTAAATGCGCTCAATAAAGAAAATTTAATGCTCATAAAGAAGATAGAGACTCATTTGTTCAGAGAATCAGGTTAACGTTGCTATGTCCTTCCCGAACGTTAAAGAAATAGTGTATATTAACGGATAAGTGTACCAAGTAGAAGTCAGTTTTTTTCAGCTCACAATTAAATCACAACAACTTGCTTGCATACTTGAAAAGATCTACGAGCTCTCTTAAAGTTCCTATACCTCATCGCTCAATCAGCATGCACAAAAACAGAAATTCAGTTGATCATTTTCGTTCTACTCACGTAACCTTTATTTTCATCAGTAACATGTTGGTTATTTGATCAAGTCTTGTATCTGGTGAAATGAGTGTCCTTAATATCCAAAAGTGTAAAGTGATCAATAAGAGTTCCAATACAGACAATGTGATAAGTCCTGATTGGAGTGGGCTGTTGCAAATACGTTGTAAAGCCAAAGTCTTTTAGTTGAATCCTTCCAGGAAAAGGAAGAAGGGTTGACGTAGGAGTGTTAAATCTCGGAACATCCATAAAAATCTTGTGTTGTTTACTTATCACAAGCTCTTACCATTTTAACTGCAACTTGTTAAGTCTGCTTAAAGTGTTTGAAGCATCATTGGAAATTGAACTGTTTTCCGCATTCATCAGTGGTTCAACTTTCCAACCGTTTGAGAAAGAATTTTCAATCGTCTAAGAAACGTTTGAAGAAAAACTTTTTTTAAAAAGAGAAAATTTGAAAGAGTTCATTCACTCCCACTCTAAACTCTTTCCCGATCCTAACAAGTGTTATCAGAGCGGGGTTCTATCAAACACTGACATCTTTATGGCTTCTTTCAATAAAATTCCAATGTTCTCTAAAGAAGATTATGACGATTGGAAAATTCGCATGCAGGCACATTTAGCAGCCCAAGATGACATAATGTGGTATGTCATCACTGACGGGCCAATGAATATTCTGAAGGCGAATACAGCTGCAACAATAACTGAAGGTGCTCCTCGGATGGTTGAAAAGAACAGATCTGAATGGACAGCTGAGGATAAAAAGAATGCAAATTTGGATAATGTTGCGAAAGATATTCTCTATAAAACTCTGGACAAGAATATGTTTGCCAAGATCAAGACATGCACTACTACGAAGGAAATATGGGAAAAACTTACTCAACTATGCAAAGAAAATTATCAGACTAAGGAAAATAAGTTGATTGTGGCTATCCAAAAGTTTGACAACGCAAAGATGAAGCCAGGAGAAACTCTTGCAGAATTTGATGAACAGTTTAGCAGTATCATCATCGAACTCACGTCACTCGGGAAAGAATATTCCAACAAAGAAATTGCTTTAAAGGTTATGCGAGCTCTTCCCAGAGAATGGGATGTAAAGACTATAGCAATGCGAGAATCAAAAGATCTGAACAAACTAGAACTTCATGATCTCTTCGCCGACCTTAAAGCATATGAGTTCGAACTAGGAATACGAACTCAAGAGGATCCATCCACATCGCAACAAACAAAGGCACTGCCAGCTACCATAGTGACTCTTCCGGTCGAAGAGTCCTCAAGTAAGAAATCGGTCGAGCAATTAAGCAATGAAGCCATGTCTTTATTTGTTAAAAAATTCAGTAAATTTATGCGCAAGAATCAATCACAGATGAATAAACCTCACTTCAACAAGGACCATACTGATGATGGTCAAGCTTGTTTTAACTGTGGAAAGAAAGGACACTTTATTGTAGAATGCAACAGGCCAAGAAAAGATGAAAAGAAATCAGGCGACAGAAGAAGAGTTAAAGAAAACAAAAAATTCATCAAAATGAAGAGTTAGAGAGTCCTAGTTGTAGAAGGAAGACAAAGGCAAATGGGCTGAATCAGAATCTGAAAAATCTATTTCTGAAGAATCTTCAAGTGAAAGCGAAGATGAGAAATTAGAGTGTCTCATGGCCAAAGAAGTTCAAGAATCTACTGATGAAATGGTATTTGACTTTAACTCTGAGTAATTCACACGAGTAGATCTTGTCACCGCACTTCACGACATGGTAGATGAGTTTAAGAGGCTATCACAGCAGTTCAATGAAGCCAAAACAGAAAAACAAAACTTGGAAAACAAGTTAAATCTCTCTAGCTGTTCATAGCAAAAAGAGGTTAACAGTTTGAAAGTAAAGTTAAGTTTACTAACGGCTGAGAATGATGATCTGCGATTTGTTCCATGCTACTTTAAAAGAAAACAAACGGTTAATAAGTACCATTAACACTTGGAACAAGTTCTCTATTTCTCTGAATAGGTTGCATGAATTGTAGAAGCCAGCCGGAGACAGAACCGGGCTAGGTTATAGCATTAATGAAGCAGCACCTCAGGAGTACAAACTTAACCGCTAGTAGAAAAAGGAAATTTAAAACCAATTGAATTTGTCATATCTAGTACGGTATATGAACATGATGAACCTGAAAATCAAGGCACTCAGAATGTAAGTCTTGAAAATAACAGAAGGCGATGTGGTTTAGGATACGTCGAAACTGAGAATGCTAAAACCAACCGATCATGGCTCAGACACAGGACTAATACAACCGTTCACAATGGTTCAGGTTGGGATATCAAAAAGTCAGGATCAACCAGAAATCATTCAAAAACTAAACCGAACCATTACCACAATAGCCGACCTGTTCAAAAGAGATACCGGTTGAGTGAAAATGACAGATGGTCTAAACAACATACTGAAAAGAGAAAGACACTACATACACCACGTGATTATGCACATAACAGCTCTTTCCTTAGGACATATCATGAAAAACCTTCAGGATAATTCAAGTGTGGATTCCTAAGGGACTAATAAGCTCAGGACCCAAATAGGAAAGGGTACCAATCTCTCTTTTCATTAATGTTAGGCGTCAAAGAAAAGTAACTTGGAGGAATCAATCTGGTTCTTGGATAGTGGCTGTTCTAGACACATGACTGAAAGCAAAGATCTCATGTCAGAAGTAATCAACTACAAAGGTCCAACAATCACCTTCTTGTGACAATCTAAATGTAAAACTGTTGGTAAGGGTAAGATTATCCACGACAAAATTACTATTAAAGATGTACTTATTGTAGAGAATCTATTTTATAACCTGATAATCATAAGCCAACTATGTGACATTGGTTACACCGTAGAATTTCAAATACTCATTTGTACTGTCAAAACCGCGTTAGGTAATATCATGTTAACTAGTCACAGAGAGCAAAATACATAAAAATTTAAATGGAATGATGACTGTCTTAGTGCACCTACCTGTTTTGTCGCCTTAAATGTTAATAAAAATTGGCTTTGGCATAAAAGACTTAACCATATTAATTTCAAATCTATTTCCACTATCAACAAACTTAAATTAGTATCTGGATTGCCTAACATTGACTTTCCCAAAAATAGAATCTGCAATGCTTGTCAGTTAGGTAAACAAGTCCGGTCAACATTCAAGAGGAAAGGAAGAAACTCATCAACAAGATGCCTGGAACTTCTTCATATGGACTTGTTCGGACCAATGCCTATAACAAGCTTAGGGGGAAAGAAATACACTCTCGTAGTAATCGATGATTTCTCCAGATTTACATGGGTATCATTTCTTAACTCCAAAGATCAAACCGCTGATCAACTAATCAAGTTGCTCAAAAGACTTCAAAACGAGAAAAGTGAAGCAGTTGACAGAATGAGGAGTGATAGAGGAACTGAATTTCTAAACCGATTCCTGTCATCCTATCTTGAAGATCATTACATAAAACATGAATTATCAGCAGCAAGATCATCGCAACAAAACGGAGTAGCTGAAAGAAGAAACTGCACATTGAAGGAAGCAGCCAGAACCATGCTAGCCGAATCAGGTGTCTCAAAAAGGTTTTGGGCTAAAGCCATCAACATAGCCTGCTATACTGAAAACCGGTCCATGGTCAATAAGAATCATGAGAAAACTCCATAAGAAATTTGGACTGGAAAGGAGCCAGAAGTTGGATATTTTCGCATCTTTGGTTGTAAGTGTTTCATTCACATTAATTTCATAACGCATCTCACCGCTTTTGATGTTAAAGCTGATAATGACATCTTTTTAGGATATTCAGCGGTGAGTAAAGCATACAAAGTTTATAATCAAAGAACTCTCAATGTTGAAGAATCTATACACATCGTATTTGATGAATCATCTATATGTTATGACAAAAATAGTAACAGCATACATGATTTAATAAATAATCTTGATGCAACTAACCTTGAAGCAAGCAGTGATGATGAGGTAGATCTGACAAAAATAGGGGGAATCACATCAAAAGAAAAATCATCCGCTCAACAAAAAACTCAACCGGTGAACGAACCGGAGGACATCCAACAAACGCAGATGGAAGTAGCACTGGAGCAAGAAGAAGAAATTATTCAACCTACCGAGCTAAATCCATATGGACCATGTCTCCAATGGAAAAAGGACCATCCACTTGATCTGGTCATCGGTAACCCTACTGCTCCTCTTAGAACTATAAATCAAATGATAAACGAAGTCATGCATGCTGCATTTGTTTCTCAGATAGAACCTAAGAAAATTGATGATGCATTACTTGACTTAAATTGGATAGAAGCCATTCAAGAAGAACTTAATCAGTTTGAAAGAAGTAAGGTTTGGCATCTAGTTCCTCGGCCTAATAACACTCATGTAATTGGAACTAGATGGGTATTCAGAAACAAGATGGATGAAAATGGTTTGATTATAAAAAACGAGGCTAGACTTGTTGCTCAGGGGTATATACAAGAAGAAGGTATAGACTTTGATGAATCCTTTGCCACTCTAGCCAGGATTGAAGCCATTAGAATATTTTTAGCATTTGCAACATTTAAAGATTTTATAGTGTATCAAATGGATGTTAAATCTGCTTTCTTGAATGGATTGTTAAATGAGGAAGTTCATGTAGAACAACCACCCGGTTTTGTCAATCACACCTTCCCTGAGTATGTTTACAAACTTGACAAAGCTCTATATGGACTAATACAGGCCCCAAGAGCATGTTATGACACTTTAACCAATTTCTTGCTTGAGCATGGTTTCACAATCGGAATTGTTGATAAAACGCTGTTTAAATTATCAAAAAATGATCATTCGTTGTTTGTACAAATATATGTGGACGATATTATTTTTGGATCAACTAATCCTAAGCTGTGTGAAAGATTCTCCAAGATGATGCAGGAGAAATTTTAGATGAGCATGATGGACGAATTAAATTACTTTTTAAGACTGCAAGTCAAGCAGTCCGAAGATGGTATATTTATCAATCAATCCAAATACACTCGAGATATGCAAAAGAAATTTGGCATGGAAAATTGCTCTCCAGCTTCCACCCCAATGAGTTCATCAATTAAGCTGGATAAAGTTGAAGGGGGAATCTCTGTTGACACAAAAATGTACATAGGATTTATTGGTTCTTTGCTATATTTAACTGCCAGTCGACCAGACATTATGTTTACTGTTTGTTTATGTGCACGATTTCAAGCTAACCCTATGCAATCTCATTTTATAGCCGCTAAATGCATTCTTAAATATCTTAAAGGAACTGCTAATGTGGGTCTTTTGTATCCCAAAGATTCAAGTCTTAATCTTGTAGGGTACTCAGATGCAGATTATGCGGGGTGCAAAGTTGACAGAAAGAGTACAAGCGGTTCATGTCAATTTTTAGGCGAACGGTTGATATCATGGCTTAGTAAGAAACAAACATCAATTGGTACTTCAACCGCTGAAGCAGAATACCTTGCGGCTGGAAGTTGTTGTGCTCAGATACTTTGTATACAACAACAATTAAAGGATTACGGCATCCAAGCTACTGAATCACCTATTTTTTGCGATAACACCAGCGCAATAGCAATCACATATAATCCAGTTACGCACTCTCGGACAAAACATATTGATATCAGACATCACTTTATATGAGAACACGTCATGAAGAAAGAAATACGGCTCAAATATGTTCATACAGATCAACAAACGACTGATATTTTCACAAAATCATTACCAGAGGCTAAGTTTTCTCATTTTCGAAATATGATTGGATTAATTGATCTATCTTAATGTATTGTTAGTTCTTGTGTTTGTTCGGTTTGTTTTGCAGGAAATAAAACGAAAATATAAAGAAAAAGTCAATAACATAAAATAAAAATATTTTATTAAAACAACTTGCATCGTACATCCTTTATTTCCTCGTCTACCGCCATCGACCATTTGCACGACCAAGAGGTCAGCTCGCCGATGCAAGTACGTAAAAAGTCATCTGAGGAAGTAATCTTCTTCAGAATCCTCTGCTCTTCTAAAAGCATGAGCAGGTAAACGCCATCATCAGAGAAGGCATATGATGCATCAACGACATTGTGGGGACCCGGACGCTAATTTATTTCTTAATCGTTCATGGAAATAATTGGATCAATTAAATAAACTTGGGTCTAATTTTTTTTAAAATAAAAGTGCGGAACATAATAAAACCAATTTAATACGACCATCTACATAAAGGTACAAGTCTTGTACAATTACATTAGAATCAAACTAGGGTTCAACTACTATATATCAAGTGCTAAATCCCTATTCTACTTTTGGGTCCGGATCTCCACTCTAAAATGTAATCTCTCATCCTCGTCTTGACCCTGATCCTGTCCCGCCTGTTGTCATGCACACATAAAAACACACAACAACCGGATAACTCCGGTGAGAATAATATTCCCAGTATAAACAATGTATACATGCAATCATATAAAAACATATATAAAAGCATATAACAATCATCAATAACATGTATCAATCTGAAACATGAAATGATATAAAACTGTAACTCAAACTCAAATCTCTGACTCGACTCTGATCTAGTCTAGTTTAGGAATCCCGGTTCTCGGATGTTGGCACATATATCGAATCTCAGCAATAGAAGTCGATCTGCTCCTAAGCAACATCGATATAAACCAATCATCCAATGTCTAGGCACCTCTGCCTAAGACTTGGCACCTCTGCCAATGACTCGCTCTCGTAATCTATCTTCTTTTCTCTGCTATTTTATAAGTCAATAGAATAAGCATATACATTTAAGTAATACAAAGGTATTAAAACAATAACAAACAAGTTTGTGGTTTAGGGAAACTCAAGTCAAGTCTAACTCGAGTCGATCTCCCTGTTAACATTGATTTGTACATTTCTTTTGTCGATTTTTGGCTCTGTCAAAGTCTCGAATTCGAATTTGTCAATACTCAATCTGGCAATGATAATACCGAGGAGTACAATATCAATATACCACTCAAATCAATACTGGATATAATCAGAACTCAATCTAAGTTTGTTTCAACGGAATAACTGCAAAATCTCAATATACCCAGCAATATAAATATCAATAAATGCCAATCTCAACTCATAATTGATCAACAAACATAATATGATATCAAATTTGTATAATCTCAATCAAATCAACTCTGAAAAATCATAAAAATTTCATACGGTATCCATTCTTCAATTCGATTTCGATTATACGATGTCTACTATATCAAGAACACCATATATCAATCATATCCAATTCCTTCAGTATCATATTTTAAATCATATAAAAAACATAAGAAACCTATGTCCATGTGAAGCCTTTGTCACGAGGATCACAATACTAAAATCGGATCTAAATTTTGACGGTTGGGTTGTACAAAATCACAATAATAGTCTTCGAAGGAATATGAAGCTTTCACCTGAAACTTTCCTCGTTTTCTTCTGAATTCTGAGGCAATTGAAGACTTAATATATATGCGCGAGACCTACTGGTCTCGGCACTTCTCGGCAGCTCGTGCATATGCGCTCACCATCTCCGCGCACATGCGAGACCTTCTCTGGACTCGGCATTGTCAAGTACACATGCTCGTGCATATGCGCGCATACCCTTCACGCATATGTGCCAGGTTCTCTCCCATCTCGCACATATGCGCGCCTCCTGGTCGCATATATGGGTGAGGGGTTCTGTCCTCGAACATAACTCGTGTCTTCTCTATACTTTTCCGGTCTGATCCTTTCCGTCTATAATCACATCAATTATCAATAAATCATTTCAGATTACAAGAACAAAACTCTCTGGCATTACAGACATAAATGATTCGTTGATATTTCTTCATGGGTGACGTCTCCTTATTAGTAAGGCCCCGCCCTTTATCAATGGAGGACCGAAGCCCTTCAATTTTTGTCCAGACTGCCAGCGTCTTCTCAAACACAATCTCTTCTACATGTATTTATAGATGAAAGGATCTCTCGCATATGGACAGTCACTAGGAGTTAAAGAGGCTCTCTGTCCAAGCTTTCAACGGTTCATTATCCTAGATTAGTCTTTAATCCACATGCTTAGGGGGAAAAATGGTTAAGTCATTAATTAAATAGATTTCTCAACCGTTTCCTTCTAACTAAATTATTCATGCGGTTCATTTTACTTGGGCACGATACCTCCACGTCATCTCATAAATAGTTACGCAAAACTTTTTAACTGCCTCTGATTGACGTGACAGCTTTCACTTTTTGAAAATTAAAATAAATTATTTTACCGCCGCCCACGTTGTTCAAAATTTACAAAACACTCTCCACTAACAGTCCTCCACGTGGACTGACTAGTGATAATCTGAACCGCAAATACATACTCTTCATTTGCAACCATACTGAGCTTACCTTGCTATTACAAACTCTATCGCACATTCATCTAACCTACAGGTACTTAGTTCGAACACTAGAGATAAATCAAGAAAATGGCTGCCTCAATTGCTCAGAATACAATCGCTGTTAACTTCGCATCTGTATTTGCCATGCCCAACAAAGAAATGAAAGCCATGTTTCGCACAATTGAACAATCTGGGCTTCGCTCTTTTACGGGCTGCAGCTTCAAATACTCAGACACACTACTCAAGGAATTCTTCGAGTCTGCGCACATGAAGAACGGCGAAATTATTTGCGTCTTCCAAAACAAAAAAATTCTGTTCACACAGAAGATGTTTGCTGAATTTTTCAGTCTAACAGCGGAAGGAGTAACTGATTTCTCTACACTACCTAATGGATATATTGATATCTGGCGTAGTGCCTTCTTAGACACCGACTCTCCAATCTCTCATCCAACCTGTCAAAAACGAGACTTAAAGATCGCATTCAGATTGCTGGAAGATATTGTTGCCAAAGGATTGCTTGCCAAAGCTGGTTCTTATGATAAAATCACTTTGGAGAAATTTCTGTTTATGGGCCACTATCTCATCCAACCTGAAAGTTAACTGGTCTGACGTTCTCTTCAGTATATTGGTGGCCATGATCAATAAAGAAAATCAATCCCAAGGCTTTGCGGTTCCCATCTGCCATATGCTACTTGATGCTGGGGTTCAACCGGTTCACATGATTGAAGTTGGCAAAACTAAGCTCTTCACCTGTGTATCGGTTGAAAAATTTATCAAAAAGAATCGATCTGCCGAGGAGATAGTCTCATTCAAAACTAAAATCGGAGAAGAGTTTGTCAAACAAAAGAAATCATTCACAACCGCTTCGACTGCCAAGGAAACAAAGAGGAAGCTGGTTCTGAAAACAAGCTCTGATGATGAATCCAAAGATAATGTTCCAGTTGCCCAAGTCTTTAGAAAGAAGAGAACTGGAAAACCAGCAAAGATCAAACTGGTCAAGCATCTTTCTGTCCCTCTGATCCCTTCTCCAAACCCTGCAATCTCTGTTACTATAAGGGATTAAAATTAGAGAGACAGCAATTGAGTCCTTTTATTCTGGACTTCCCATCATTCTCTCCTCAGATATAGGAAAACAGGTGATGATTGAGAACCCATCTTGAAACAACGCACTTCGTACGGCCATCGTACTCGCAAGCGAACGCGTGAATGAGGCTGTTCAGAAAAAGATCAAATTGTGTGTAATGCCCGAGATTTATTTCATGTTAATTTGCGATTATTGATTTATGATTTGATATGATTATGAAGGATCATTCCGAGACACGAATTGAGGTAACATGTAAGATTCAATGTGCGAGGACAGTACCCCTCGCGCATATGCACGGCACTGATGCGCGAAGCAGGCAGAGGACCTCGCACATATGCGCGAAGGAGGTGCGTACATATGCTCGAGCTGTGCAGGAACTGTAAGGGCTTGAGATTTATTAGTCTTCATTGATGTGAGACTCGGAATATATGAGTATGCATGATATAAAAAGAGAAGCACTAAGTGATTATAGATGAATCGGGTCGGACCGTTAGAGACGAGGAAAGAGATAAAAAACGAGTGTGCGAGATGAACTCTCGCGCATATCCGCTACTTTTCCCGGCGCATATGCGCGAAAAGTACAGAGGGGTTGGTGCACATGCGCGAACAGATCCGCGCACATGCGCGAAGGGTCCAGAGGGCTTCGCGCATATGCGCGAAGTGTTGATGCCAAGACATTATGTCTCGCGCATATGCTCGAGAAGTCCAGCAAGCACATTAAGTTGACACATGGCTTGGACCTATATAATGTACAAAATCTTCATTCTTCATGCATCAGAGACCACCGAGAGAAGGGAAAATGCAGAAGAAACTCCTCACTCTATTTAATCTTAGCTAGAACCACTCTAATTTTGCACTAGAAAAATTAGAGCATTTTTCTTTGAGAAGTGTATTGTTTCTTCAACAATTGAAGAACAAAAATTGGAGGAGAATAATGAATAGTATTTTCGACACTATTCATCCCTTGGAGAGAGGGAGAGACATTTTCGAAAAAGTTGAGTCTAGAATGAGGAAGGATGACTAGTCTTGGTTGTGGGAAAAGCTAAAACACTTTTTAGCATCCCAAGCCTAGAACCTTGAAAAAGTTGTCTCCCAACATTTCATCTCCCCATGCACATTCTATATGGGCTTGTAACATTTACAAGGCCCATGGACTTTTATTTAAATGTCTCAAACATATTTCAGCCCATTTAAAGTTTACTTGATTTTACTCAAGTCCACTAGTTTAATAATTATTTTTAATTGGGCTCTACTAGACCCAATGTTATTTAATTAATCCAACACTTGAATTAATTTAATTACTTGGACTCTACTAGGCCCACTAGTGTTTAATTAATTCAACACTTGAATTAATTTAATTTAGTCCATAATAATGTTTATGAAAATCACAATTTTCAAATACATTATTTATTTGGCCAACTTTTAATTTAAGAACACATTCATAAATTAAAAGTTACATTTCTCTCATAGAAGTCATACTTCTATTTTTCTTTACACTTATAAACTCATTTATAAGTCGTTCAACACATTGAACTAGTTTCTCCTTTATAGAAGTCATACTTCTAATTTTCCTTACGCTTATAAACTCCTTTATAAGCCGTTCAACACATTGAACTATTTTTACTTCTCAACGGGTTCTAGAAAGCCAGCACTTGTGTGGCTCTCAATGGTTCATTGATACAACTAGCCGTGGGTTCACATCTCCATGTGATTCGGACTAAACATGTCCTTATATGAGCATACCCCAATTGCTCCATTCTTACTTATCAACCCTTTGATAACAAGAACGTCAGAACTCAAGTCTGATAGTACCCAACCAACCATGTTAAACGCCTAGCAACATCGCTTACATGATTCCCTAGGTATCAAATGATAGTGCCTGCAAGAACCATTCAATTATGGTTAGCGTACAGTACGGTCCCTTCAACTCATATATCCCGACCGATTCGACAACCATTGGTTTATCGAGAGTTGTCAATGAATCGATACTATGTGTCATGTCGTAGTTGCATCAATGGTGTAATCTATGAAACCCCTTTCATAATTACCACCATACTCTGGCCAGAGATTTCAACCTACATACACATGATAACACATAGGATATCCATACCCGAAGGTAAGCGGTGAATCCCCGACTACAATACATCGACTCCTATGTGTTTCGACAGAACACCCAACCTTGCCACCTGATGACCCCATGAGAGTCGGCAAACAAGTCAAAGTGTAATTCTAGCACATAGAGTCTCAATGTTGTCCCGGGTCATAAGGACTAATGGTGTACAACCATAAACTAGGACGTTTCCACTAGATAAGTGAGAACCACTTGGAAAGTCCTTTTATGGAGGGTTGTTCAGTGCACTCAACAAGGAGCACCTATCTGCATGTTCGGACATCACAATGTCCCCTACCAATGAAACATGGTACTCACATCGCAGATACTAGTCTCGAACTCGAGCGGCCTATATCCTTCTTAGTGGCGGCTGAATCGACTAGGAACCGTTTAGAATATACAGTATTCCAAATATGAGTTTCATGATACTCATCATATGAGCATCTCATATTCTTTCTACTATTTGTATATTCAAGGGCTTTATTTATGCAACTAGCATGGGTATACAGATAAAGATGTGCCAAAATAATAATTTCAAATATTACTAAAATAAATATTGCTTATACATAGAGTTTCATTGTGAACACTCGGCCAACACTTGGCTCGACGGGCACCTACTCGAACAATCTCCCACTTGCACTAGAGCCAACTACCCATATGCTTTAAACCCATTGATTCACGATGCTTGTCGAATAATGGTCCAGGTAAAGCTTAGCTAGTGGATCAACAACATTATCTGCGGAGCCGACTATGTCAAAAGACACTTCTCTACTTTCCACAATCTCTCCGAGGATGTGGTACTTTCTCAATACATGTTTGGACTTCTGATGAGACCTGGGCTCCTTTGCTTGAGCTAAAGCTCCCGTGTTGTCAAACAACACCGGGACAGGAGCAACTCAATTAGGAATGACGTCCAACTCTTTGACAAAATTCCTTATCCAAACAGCCTCCCTTGCTGCATCTGATGCAGCAATGTATTCGGCCTCTGTGCTGGAATCCGCAGTATTGTCTTGCTTGGAACTCTTCCAAGAGACAGCAGCACCATTGAGCATGAATACAAAACTAGAGGTAGACTTCGAGTCATCGATATCGCTTTGGAAGCTAGAGTCGGTATAGCCTTCCAATTTCAGTTCTCCACCCCATAGACCAAGAACAATTTATTGGTCCTTCTCAACTACTTGAGGATGTCTTTCACAGCTTTCCAGTGTGGAAGACCAGGGTTCGATTGATATCTACTCACTACACTTAGTGCAAAAGCCACGTCAGGACGTGTAGATATCATCTCATACATGATGCTACCAATCGCAGATGCATAAGGAATGCTTTGTCATCGCCGCTATCTCTGCATCGGTCTTGAAAGACAGACTTGGATAGGGACACGCCATGACACATTGGTAGATGTCCTCTCTTGGACTTATCCATCGAGAACCGCTTCACGATGGTATCAATGTATGTGGACTGGGTGAGACCAAGCAATCTTTTCGATCTATCTCTAATAGATCTGTATCCCAATACAAAAGATGCTTCACCCAAGTCCTGCATCGAGAACTTACTCGCTAACCATATCTTAGTTGATTTCAACATTCCTACATCATTCCCAATGAGTAGAATGTCATCAACATAAAGCACCAGGAATGTCACAACACTCCCACTGACCTTCTTATACACACAGGGTTCCTCAGGATTCTTAGTAAATCAAACTCTTTGATTGTACTATATAATCTAAGGTTCCAACTCCCAGATGCCTTCTTTATACCATAAATAGATCTCTGAAGTTTGCATACCATATGCTCACTTCCGACAGATGTAAACCCTTCAGGTTGAGACATGTAAATCACTTTCTTAATATCCCCATTAAGAAAGGATGTCTTGACATCCATCTGCCATATCTCATAGTCATACTATGCAGCTATGGCTAGCAATATCCTTATAGACTTGAACATTGCAACTGATGAAAAAAGGTTTCCTCAAAGTCAACTCCTTGTCTTTGAGTATATCCGTTTGCCACCAATCGCGCCTTGAAGGTCAATACCTTCCCATCCGCCCCAAGTCCCTATGGGAACCGTTCCCTCAGGTGGATCTATAAGATCCCACACTTGGTTCGAATGCATGGAATTCATCTCAGATTCCACAGATTCAAGCCATTTGGATGAATCGGCATCAGATAACGCTTCCTTGAATGTCCTTGGATCACATCCATGGTTAGTGTGGGGACCCGGGCTCTAATTCTTGATCTTGGGATTAATTGGATCTATGTTATAAAAAGTGGGTCAAATTTTTGCTTTTTACATTAAATCAACTGTAACTAAACAAACATAAGTTCTTAATTTAATTTACAATGTGAAACATAAAATACATGTCTTGGTCTATATACAACTAGTGTTCACTATCATCTAAACTCAAATTATAGTACAAGTCTAACAAAAGAACCACTAGTCCTCTGCTGCGCCCGAGATCACCACGCTATCACGATCATCGTTGTCTCGACCCAGATCCTGCCCCACCTGTTGTTAGGCACACATACAGACATAACAACAGCCGGAAAACCGGTGAGAACAAATCCCAGTATAAACATGTATACATGCATTAAAACAGTCTAAACACATGAAACATGCTAATATGAATATCATTCATATATAATTATGCAATGCGAATCTAATCATGTCTAAACTCGACTCGACTAGAACTCTAGGGATCTCGGTGTGAATAAGACGATCTATCACCTACCCACCCAATCGGGGTGACGGTATGTCTTATTCCTAGACTTCGGCCTGATCTGTATCCGCGTCTACAATAGGGGCGGTGATCTTCCCCTAAGCTGTGATATCGCCGAACGTCTAGAAGTCTGGATGATCTCTCAGACTTTCCTATCTTAATGCATGAATACAAAATCTGTAAACAAGCATGATCATCTTAATGCAATGCAACATGATCTGTAAACAAAGCATAGCAAGATTTGCATACAAGTTCTAGAAACAATTCTATAACAATCATAATCATATCAAGATATAGATAATAAAACAAGTATGTGATTTTGGTTGGGAAACTCAAATGTGATCTCCTTTGAGTCGTGATTCCCCAAATAAAACATGTACTATACCTTCTTGTCGCTCGTAGGGAATGAAGTCTCGTATTCTCGATATTGAATCTGTCAAACCAAATCTGAAATGACATAAATACAATGCACCATATCAACTTTTAACTCAAACGAATACACCTATTGATCAATATTCAATCCCGGTATAAATCAATGGCGTAACGGCGGATTTTCGACACACCGATCACTCCAACTCTCGCATATATTCACAATCCATAGTCTCAACTCATAATCATCATCATAAGCACATGAGAGTATTCAAAATCTGCATACTTAATTCTAAATATGCTGGAAGAATAGTAACGATATCGTATGACATCCGATAATCGATCCGTTTACGGTTCTACAACATCTACCATCTCAAGAACATAGTATGAAGTTCAATTCATCATTTTCCCATCACATAAATATCAAAACATGCTGGAATTGAATGAAACTTACATTACTTTGTAGCTAATAATGAGAGGAGCTCAAAACCGCAATCGGATTAAAGTTTGGATGTATAAATCTTACAAAATCACAATTTTAAGTGAAGGAGAAACTTTGGGAGCTTTTTCTGAATCCTTCCCCTTTCTCTCGGTGGTTGCTACTGAAATGAGGAGAAAAGAGGACACCTCTATTTATACCTAGCATGTCTAAGTATACATGGCATGTTCTTTGAAGTACACGTCTCGTGCATATGCGCGACATCACCCGCGCATATGCGCGAGACCTACTGGTCTCGGCAATGCAGAATTTAACACTTCGCGCATATGCGCCACTTTTCTCGCGCATATGCGCCATTGTCACTGGAGGTGTCGTGCATATGCGCCGCTTCTTTCCGCGCATATGCGCCAATGCTACTGTAGATGTCGCGCATATGCACCACTTCTTTCCGCGCATATGCGCCAACTGTTCTGTCCAAATTTTAAGATTTTCTCCTTTTTTTCCATGTATTTCTTATTCTCATCTTACTTAACACTCCTCATTATATATATATGCATACTCATATATTCCGAGTATTATGTCAATGAGAACTATTAATCTCGAGCCTTACATTTCTCCCCCTCTAATAAATGATTTCGCCCTCGAAATCGCAGGCAAATTATCGAACATACATGACAAGTAATATAATAAATACTGAAAATTTACTTACATCATGTAAATAATTCAGGATGTTTCTGTTGCATATCCGCTTCTGTTTCCCAAGTCGCTTCTTCTATGCCATGACGACTCCATTGGACTTTCACTAGCGGAATAGTCTTCGTCCTGAGCTTCTTTTCTTTCCGATCAAGAATTTGTATAGGTTGCTCGACATAGCTCAAGGTCTGATCAAGTTCAGCTTCTTCAAGTTGAATGACATGAGAAGCATCTGGCATATATCTTCGCAACATTGATACATGGAACACGTCATGTATTCCGGATAGAGAAGGAGGAAGAGCAAGTCTATAAGCTCGATCGCCAATCTTCTCAAGAATTTCGTAAGGACCAATGTATCGAGGAGATAATTTTCCGCGTTTGCCAAATCTTACAACGCCTCTGAAAGGAGAAATCTTTAAGAATACTCTATCTCCTGCCTCAAATACAAACGGTCTACGTCGGATATTGGCGTACTTTGCTTGTCTATCCTGTGCTGTCTTCACTCTTTTCTGAATAACTTTCACCTTCTCAGTCATGTCACGAATCATGTCTGGCCCCAGTTCTGGTACTTCTGAGATATCATACCAATATAGCGGAGATCTGCACTTCTTGTCATACAAAGCTTCAAACGGTGCCATCTCGATACTCGTCTGGTAGCTATTATTGTAAGAAAATTCGCAAAGAGGTAGGGAATCTTGCCAACTAATGCCAAAATCTAGCACAACGGCTCTCAACATATCCTCTAGTGTCTGGATAGTCCTTTCTGACTGTACGTCTGTCTGAGGGTGATAAGCAGTACTCAGGTGTAATGTCGTACCCAAAGCCTGCAGTAAGCTGTGCCAAAAGTGAGAAGTGAATCGTGGATCACGATCTGATACGATAGACTTCGGCACTCCATGCAATCTGACTACCTCTCGAATATATATCTCCGCCATCTGATCTTGTCTATATGTCATTCTGTACGGATTGAAACAAGCAGATTTGGTCAGTCGATCAATGACGACACAAATCGCATCACAGTCTCTAGATGATCGAGGTAACTTCGTCACAAAATCCATGGAAATGTGGTCCCATTTCCATTCTGGAATAGATAAACTCTGAAGTAAACCTCCTGGCTTCTTTATACCTAGCATGTCTAAGTACAAAAATCAAATATTTATACCTAGCATGTCTAAGTACACATGGCTTGTTGTAGAACTAAATTATTAATACCTAGATAGTCGGAGTGGCTTACTATCTGTATCAAATTTTAACCCAGACAAGCAGCATTTCTCAACTAAATTATTAACACCTATCGTCGATAAGGACAAGGCACCTACCTTTCGACTTAAGGCATCTGCTGCTGCATTCGACTTTCCTGGATAATATTTGATTTCACAATCAAAATCTTTTAGTAGATCAAGCCATCTACGCTGCCTCATGTTCAGTTCTGACTGAGAAAATAGATACTTCAGGCTTTTGTGATCGGAGTAAATCTCAAATTTTTCGCCGTAGAGATAATGACGCCAGATCTTTAATGCAAATACGATAGCCGCCAATTCCAGATCATGAATGGGGTATCGTACTTCATGTGGCTTCAGTTGTCTCGAGGCGTATGCGATCACATGACCTCGCTGCATAAGTACACATCCCAAAGCTCTGTGAGAGGCATCACAATAGACAACGAAATCACCCGTACCTGAAGGTATCGTCAACACTGGAGCACTAGTCAGCCTTTTCTTCAGTTATAAGAAGCTAGACTCACACTCCTCTGACCAAACGAAGGGCATATTCTTCTGTGTCAATTGTGTGATTGACTTTGCAATACTGGAGAAATCTTGAATAAATCTTCGGTAGTATCCTGCCAGACCCATGAAACTGCGTATTTCTGGTACCGAAGCCGGTCTTGGCCAATTGATCACAGCTTCTACTTTACTCGGATCAACAGAAATACCATCTCCAGAAATGATATGCCCCAAGAATACAACTCGATTCAGCCAAAACTCACACTTTGACAATTTCGCATACAGTTGCTCGTTTCTCAACGTTTGCAAGACAATTCTGAGATGCTCTGCATGCTCATTTCTGTTCTTCGAATACACCAAAATATCATCAATGAAGACAATCACAAATTCATCCAAATATCTCTGAAACACTTGGTTCATCAAGCCCATAAATACCGCAGGAGCATTTGTTAAACCTAAAAGGCATGACAATAAATTCGTAATGTCCATACCTGGTTCGAAATGTTGTCTTCGGTATATCTACATCTCGAGCTCTGAGCTGATGATATCCGGATCGCAAATCAATCTTAGAATAAACAGAAGATCCCTGTAATTGATCAAAGAGATCGTCAATTCTAGGCAAAGGATATTTGTTCTTGATCGTTGCCTTATTCAATTGCCGGTAGTCTATACACAATCGCATCGAACCGTCTTTCTTTCGTACAAACAGCACCGGAGCGCCCCAAGGAGATACACTAGGTCTGATATATCCCTTGGCCAGAAGATCTTCTAACTGTACTTTCAATTCTTTTAGTTCGATGGGTGCCATCCTATACGGAGCTCTCGAAATAGGGACGGTACCTGGTACAAGATCAATACTAAAATCTACCTCTCGCACCGGAGGTAATCTTGGGATCTCATCTGGAGAAATATCTGCAAATTCCCGTACTACTGGCAGATCCGCCAATGCCGGGCTCGACTTCGGCATATCTACAGCATAAATAAAGAAACCATCTGCTCCTTTTTGTAACAATCTGTTCATAGTAAGAGCCGAAATCAAGGGTAATCCGAGATCTGGAACCCTTCCCGTAGAATTTCACTCGTCTGTCATCTCGGGTCTGAATCCTGACAATCTTATGGAAACAATCTACAGTGGCTCTGTACTTCGTTAGCATGTCAATACCGACTATACAATCAAAATCAGCTAGACCCAACACTATACAATTTAGGTCAATCTCATGCCCCTCAAACTCTAGAATGCAATGTCTAACTGTAGTTACAGATATCAATCCACTTCCAACGGAGAATTAATAGACACAACATCTAGCAAAGACTCAACAGGCAAGGAATGCAATAATGCAAATCGTTCTGAGATGAATGTATGCGATGCACCTGTATCTATCAAGATATAAGCAGGATAACCATAAAGAGAGCAGTTACCTGCTATAACATCATCTGGTGCATCTTGTGCTTGCTCTTCTGTCAATGCAAACACTTGAGCCTGTTGCCTCGGAGGTTGACTCACTGTCTGACTACCTCGAGCTCTGGGTTGAGTCTGTATCTGCGGTGGCTGAAAGGAGTGAACAGATGAAGCTTGCCTCTCAGGCTGAGCTACGGATGCAGATGACCCTGCACCTTGAAATCTCTGTGAGCTTCTCTGGGAACACACTTTGGCGAAGTGCCCCTGTTGTCTACATATGTTACATCTCCCTGTCACTCCCTGGCACTGTTCAGTCGCATGTCTACCCCCACAAGAACTGCAGTAGACACCTGTATACCTGGTACTCTGATCAAAACTACTCTGTCTGGATCCACTGGAGCTTGACGAACTGCTCCCTAGGTCTTTTGAACTGCTTCCCTTTTGCTTTCAACTGATCATTTCGCCCGCTGCTACTACCGCCACTATCAAATCTAAGAGGAGGTTGTGCTGGAGGTAGTGGTGGTCTCGGACTCGGAGCAACATACGGAGCACTCCGTTGCCTAAGCAATCCTGCTTCTGCTCCTTTGGCACGGTTCAATGCCTCAGCGAAATTGTTGGGTCTTCCAGTATTTACCAACGTAAAGATATCGGGATTTAAGCCATTTATGAACTGATCTGCCACGGCTTCATCACTACCTGAAACATGAGGTGCAAAACGAAGCAAGGAAGAAAATTTAGCGACGTACTCTTCGATGTTCAGTTGCCCTTGCCTCAAATTTGCAAATTCAGCGCCTTTATCTTTACGGTAGGATATAGGAAAGAATCGCAGATAGAACTCTGTCTTGAACGTTTTCCATGTAATCTCCGTGCCACGCTGTTCCAATGCTCTTTTTATGTTCAACCACCAATTCTTAGCCACATCTTGCAGTTGATGGCCAATGAGTTTCACTCTTTTCTCATCATTGTATTCTAAAGATTCGAACAACATCTCGATATCCTCCAACCAGCTTTCACATTCGATGGCGTTTTCTGTACCCCTTAAGGTAGGTGGTCTGAAGGACTGAAATTGTTTTAACAGAGTCTCCATGGGTGTAGCAGTAATGTCCATCGGATCCCCGGATGTGCTACCCTGTTCTGGTGCTGTGGGTCGTAGAGGCACTGCTGCTCTTCTAGGAGGCATGTATCTGCTATTCAACAAATTAGTATACAAGCTATACAAACTGTCTCAGCCCTCCTCTGATCATTTACCTCTGATCCAGAATCGGTTCTGAATTCAGTTTATTACACGCTGTAATCAATCAGATAACAAACAACATGTAATAAAGAAAGCAATAAACATGCTAGCACATCATAAGCAAGGAAGAAGACTCGATCTACCCCGCTCATTCTATCTTATCTCAATCTAAAGGATCTATCGCTCTGATACCACCTGTTGTGGGGACCCGGGCTCTAATTCTTGTTCCTGGGATTAATTGGATCTATGTTATAAAAAGTGGGTCAAATTTTTGCTTTTTACATTAAATCAACTGTAACTAAACAAACATAAGTTCTTAATTTAATTAACAATATGAAACATAAAATACATGTCTTGGTCTATATACAACTAGTGTTCACTATCATCTAAACTCAAATGATAGTACAAGTCTAACAAAAGAACCACTAGTCCTCTGCTGCGCCCGAGATCACCACGCTATCACGATCATCTTTGTCTCGACCCAGATCCTGCCCCACCTGTTGTTAGGCACACATACAGACATAACAACAGCCGGAAAATCGGTGAGAACAAATCCCAGTATAAACATGTATACATGCATTAAAACAGTCTAAACACATGAAACATGCTAATATGAATATCATTCATATATAATTATGCAATGCGAATCTAATCATGTCTAAACTCGACTTGACTAGAACTCTAGGGATCCCGGTGTGAATAAGACGATCTATCACCTACCCTCCCAATCGGGGTGACGGTATGTCTTATTCCTTGACTTCGGCCTGATCTGTATCCGCGTCTACAATAGGGGCGGTGATCTTCCCTTAAGCTGTGATATCGCCGAACGTCTAGAAGTCTGGATGATCTCTCAGACTTTCCTATCTTAATGCATGAATACAAAATCTGTAAACAAGCATGATCATCTTAATGCAATGCAACATGATCTGTAAACAAAGCATAGCAAGATTTGCATACAAGTTCTAGAAACAATTCTATAACAATCATAATCATATCAAGATATAGATAATAAAACAAGTATGTGATTTTCGTTGGGAAACTCAAATGTGATCTCCTTTGAGTCGTGATTCCCCAAACAAAACATGTATTATACCTTCTTGTCGCTCGTTGGGAATGAAGTCTCGTATTCTCGATATTGAATCTGTCAAACCAAATCTGAAATGACATAAATACAATGCACCATATCAACTTCTAACTCAAACGAATACACCTATTGATCAATATTCAATCTCGGTATAAATCAACGGCGTAACGGCGGATTTTCGACACACCGATCACTCCAACTCTCGCATATATTCACAATCCATAGTCTCAACTCATAATCATCATCATAAGCACATGAGAGTATTCAAAAGCTGCATACTTAATTCTAAATATGCTGGAAGAATAGTAACGATATCGTATGACATCCGATAATCGATCCGTTTACGGTTCTACAACATCTACCATCTCAAGAACATAGTATGAAGTTCAATTCATCATTTTCCCATCACATAAATATCAAAACATGCTGGAATTGAATGAAACTTACATTACTTTGTAGCTAATAATGAGAGGAGCTCAAAACCGCAATCGGATTAAAGTTTGGATGTATAAATCTTATAAAATTACAATTTTAAGTGAAGGAGAAACTTTGGGAGCTTTTTCTGAATCCTTCCCCTTTCTCTCGGTGGTTGCTACTGAAATGAGGAGAAAAGAGGACACCTCTATTTATACCTAGCATGTCTAAGTACACATGGCTTGTTCTTTGAAGTACACGTCTCGCGCATATGCGCGACATCACCCGCGCATATGCGCGAGACCTACTGGTCTCGGCAATGCATAATTTAACACTTCGCGCATATGCGCCACTTTTCTCGCGCATATGCGCCATTGTCACTGGAGGTGTCGCGCATATGCGCCGCTTCTTTCCGCGCATATGCGCCAATGCTACTGTAGATGTCGCGCATATGCGCCACTTCTTTCCGCGCATATGCGCCAACTGTTCTGTCCAAATTTTAAGATTTTCTCCTTTTTTTCCATGTATTTCTTATTCTCATCTCACTTAACACTCCTCATTATATATATATATGCATACTCATATATTCCGAGTATTATGTCCATGAGAACTATTAATCTCGAGCCTTACAGTTAGGCTCATCATGGCCCTCTTCAAGAAGCTGACCATACCTCATAGGTGGTCTCGAGACTTTCTCGGATCTTTTAGGAGCTTGTATCTCCTCTCTTGGTTCTTCGGGTGTGGGTTCTACAATTGTGGGTGTCTCTCGAACCTCTTCGAGTTCTATTATCTCCCCTTTTCTATCCAATAGAAATTCCTTTTCCAAAAAGGTTGAATTCCTAGAAACAAACACTTTTGTTTCTTGGAGATGATAGAAATGATATCCAACTTAATTCCTCTGATATCCCACAAAGTAACATAAAATGGATCAACTATCCAATTTATCTCCCACTACCTGCTTCACATAAGCAGGGCTCCCCATATTCTAAGATAAGAATATTTGGGAGGCTTACCCATCCATATCTCATATGGTGTTTGCCTTTGAATGGACATTTAGTGGAATATCTTTCAATTTTAAGTTATAGAGATCGTTTTCAAGTTCACCAGTACCAATCAAACATTCATTCATGTAAATGTTGCAAACACCTTTGCAAAATAAACAAGAATATCCATTTTTATCACAATAGAAATGGAAATAATGTTTTCGCCAAAAAGGTACAAACAAAACATCTCTTAAAATTAACTTAAAATCATTGTTCAACAATAAGTAAACATTTCTTAAGGTCTTGGCAGCAACTCTTGCTCCATAGCCATTCTCTAGAAGGTCACACCTTCCTTGAGCTTTCTACTTCTTCCCATCACCTGTAACTCATTACAGATATGTGAGTCACAACCGGTATCTAATACCGAAGAAGTAGAGTTAATTGAAATGTTTACTTCAATATAGAACATACCAGTTTCCAGAACTCTTCTGGGCCAGATATTCCTTGCAATTTCGCCTCCAATGTCCAGGCTTCTTGCAGTGATGTCAAACATCAACAGTCTTGTCAGCCTTAACTGGTGTGGCTGCCTCAACGGGATTCAGAGATTGCCTCATCAAGGGCACGTTCTTCTTGGGACGTTGGAAAGAACTCTTCTTTCCCTTCCCATGTAGATCAATCTTCGTACCAGATGAAGAACCCACATAAAGAACCAACTTCTCTTTCTTGATGGTGGATTCAAACGTAACAAGCATGTTCACCAACTCCTCAAGGGTCGGTTCCATCTTGTTCATGTTGAAGTTCACCACAAAAGGATCAAATGAGCTAGGCAGCGATAAGAGCAACACGTCGGTGGTCAACTCCGAAGGCAAGATCAGATCCATGCCAACGAGATTGTCCACGAGCCCGATCATCTTTAGGCCATGCTCATGGGCCGAGGCCCCATCTCGCATGCGCATAGTGATCAGCTCCTTGACGGTAGCATGTCTAAGAGGCCGTTTTTGCTCACCAAAGAGCTCCTTGAGATGCAAATGAATGTCTGCAGCACTCTTTGCATCCTCAAAATGCCTCTGCAGCTCATTATTCATAGAAGTCAGCATATAACACCTGGCTATCAAGTCATGGTCACACCATTCCTTGTAAGCTTGCAATTCCTCAGGAGTGCAGTCAGTCGGAGCCTCGACAGGGGGCGACTCAGTCAGTGTATATGCTACCCTTTCCGAATTCAAGACGGTTTTTATGTTTCTTAGCCAAGTGAGGTAATTAGGTCCAGTTAATATGTGTTTGTCGAGTATTATGGATATCGGATTGCGAATCGAAGACATTGTCAATTTGTACTGAAAAGTGAAAACAGATAAATGTTGGTGACTATTTTAAAATATTTAGTAAGATATCAAGTATGGACTTTTACTTCATAAATATTTGCTCCCACTGTTTTGACATCTTTCACTACCCTCTAGTGAAAACGGGAAACTCATTTTCTCAGTAGGTACGTAAGGTCCAATTAGCGAATTATGATCCCGAATAATATCAGCCAATCACAATTCCTAAAAGGTAGTTTCCAATTGCATCACAATGCAATCCTCTACGTAAACTTTTGTCTCACGTTTGATTAGGACCCAATATTGACGTCGTTCATCTTTACGTGTCAAGCCTTACCCATCGATGTTGAACCTTAATGGACGGTCGCCATGAGTTCCCTCAATTATCTGAGCCGAAGTCATGAGAGTTCCACGTAGTTCACATCACCATGTCAAATGGATGTCACAGCTTTCCGGTACTAAGGGCCCCCCCCAATAATATGAGCCGAGCCCCGAGTACGGGTAGCGATTCGTCATGCACCCATTTGTCGATGGAAGACATGGAAATTATAAACAAATTTATAATTCCCCTTTTCGGGCTTGATATTAATTTTGAATCTTATTCAAAATGAGGGTTTTTAATTTTGAAAGGTCTCATCATTAATTTTATTTTAAAAGCTCGCCATGTTTGATCGTATGTTTGTCGGATTCATGCAACTTTGTTATTATCATAGTAATAACGCACATACTCATTATTTATAACATATCATGCATATATTATAAACAATAAACAAAACAAGGATGATCAATCGCCCCAATACTAACGGACCGTGTGAGCTAAACACGGGCCTAGGTCCAATCCTAGGGAAATGCACGGGATGCAAATGCAACTATTACATAAGCTTCCAATATTTACATGTCTTCGATCTTCATAATCATCATGGCCACCATCTTCCAATCTTGATCATCCACTATCCTAATATTTACAAATAAATATCCATGGCAAATAGGGACATCTCATGGGGGTGGGAACGGACCATAAACCAAGCCCTCTTTATAAATTGATAATTATTACAATCATTCAACACAAAATATCCTAGCATACACCTAGCAAATTGGGCTTGGGCTTTTGATCATCCTTCATGCATAATATCACATTTCATACACCATCAATTAATTATCACAATAATTAATTGATCCAATATTATATATCTTGATCCAATCACTAACCGCCACGATTATAAACTAAATTAACAAAGTATACAAACACCTTTGTCTACTTTCAAATTAATTTATTTATAACCGAATTTCTTGTAAATCACCATTTACTATAAATAATTAAAGTCCAACTTAAATTATTTATTTCATGAGAAAATATTTGCAACTTTTGTAATTTTAAACTTAAGGGCCTAAAAACTCATTTTTCACCAAAAACATTTTTGGCCCATTTAAAATTCACAAATATGTTAGTCATCCAATGACCCAACAACTCAAGGCCCATGACACTTGGATGATTCAAAACACCTTTTGAAAACCCTAGTCGTCATCGCCGTCGCCGGAGCTCCGTCGCCGGATTCCGGCAACACAAATTTTTTTTTTTTTATTAAATTGAAGGGGCTGTTTCGGGCAGCCCCTCGGGCAGCCCAAGCTGCCCGAAATGGGCAGCAACTTGCTGCACAAAACCCGCCCCAATCCGGCTTTGAATTCGTTGCAAAATTTTGTTCTCATGTGGTTAGAAATCAATCTCAACATAATATCTTGTAGTTGCTACACAAAATCGTAACCATAGCTCGGATACCACTTGAAAGGGGATCGGTTACGGT
Organism: Primulina eburnea; assembly: GCF_022965805.1. NCBI lineage: Eukaryota > Viridiplantae > Streptophyta > Magnoliopsida > Lamiales > Gesneriaceae > Primulina > Primulina eburnea. Next base: position 21,671,014 of record NC_133105.1, read on the forward strand.
GACCGGAAGCGCAACGGAAGTTTAAAAAATCAAATTTTTATGTAAATTTTCGGCCACCTCATGATAATGTGTAGCAAATACAATAAACACCAAAAATGACATTCATAGTGTGTTTAGAAAAATTACCTATCAATCACAAGGATTGATGTATGGCTCCAACTAATGTGTAAACACCTTAGCTCTTCAATGGTAGAAAATATCCTCAAGCTTCCTTTGAGCCCGCCTTGCTCAAATATTAAGCCCACCACCAACTAGCTAGAACCACTCTAATTTTGCACTAGAAAAATTAGAGCATTTTTCTTTGAGAAGTGTACTGTTTCTTCAACAATTGAAGAACAAAAATTGGAGGAGAATAATGAATAGTATTTTCGGCACTATTCATCCCTTGGAGAGAGGGAGAGACATTTTCGAAAAAGTTGAGTCTAGAATGAGGGAGGATGACTAGTCTTGGTTGTGGGAAAAGCTAAAACACTTTTTAGCATCCCAAGCCTAGAACCTTGAAAAAGTTGTCTCCCAACCTTTCATCTCCCCATGCACATTCTATATGGGCTTGTAACATTTACAAGGCCCATGGAATTTTATTTAAATATCTCAAACATATTTGAGCCCATTTAAAGTTTACTTGATTTTACTCAAGTCCACTAGTTTAATAATTATTTTTAATTTGGCTCTACTAGACCCAATGTTATTTAATTAATCCAACACTTGAATTAATTTAATTACTTGGACTCTACTAGGCCCACTAGTGTTTAATTAATTCAACACTTGAATTAATTTAATTTAGTCCATAATAATGTTTATGAAAATCACAATTTTCAAATACATTATTTATTTGGCCAACTTTTAATTTAAGAACACATTCATAAATTAAAAGTTACATTTCTCTCATAGAAGTCATACTTCTATTTTTCTTTACACTTATAAACTCATTTATAAGTCGTTCAACACATTGAACTAGTTTCTCCTTTATAGAAGTCATACTTCTAATTTTCCTTACGCTTATAAACTCCTTTATAAGCCGTTCAACACATTGAACTATTTTTACTTCTCAACGAGTTCTAGAAAGCCAGCACTTGTGTGGCCCTCAATGGTTCATTGATACAACTAGCCGTGGGTTCACATCTCCATGTGATTCGGACTAAACATGTCCTTATATGAGCATACCCCAATTGCTCCATTCTTACTTATCAACCCTTTGATAACAAGAACGTCAGAACTCAAGTCTGATAGTACCCAACCAACCATGTTAAACGCCTAGCAACATCGCTTACATGATTTCCTAGGTATCAAATGATAGTGCCTGCAAGAACCATTCAATTATGGTTAGCGTACAGTACGGTCCCTTCAACTCATATATCCCGACCGATTCGACAACCATTGGTTTATCGAGAGTTGTCAATGAATCGATACTATGTGTCATGTCGTAGTTGCATCAATGGTGTAATCTATGAAACCCCTTTCATAATTACCACCATACTCTGGCCAGAGATTTCAACCTACATACACATGATAACACATAGGATATCCATACCCGAAGGTAAGCGGTGAATCCCCGACTACAATGCATCGACTCCTATGTGTTTCGACAGAACACCCAACCTTGCCACCTGATGACCCCATGAGAGTCGGCAAACAAGTCAAAGTGTAATTCTAGCACATAGAGTCTCAATGTTGTCCCGGGTCATAAGGACTAATGGTGTACAACCATAAACTAGGACGTTTCCACTCGATAAGTGAGAACCACTTGGAAAGTCCTTTTATGGAGGGTTGTTCAGTGCACTCTACAAGGAGCACCTATCTGCATGTTCGGACATCACAATGTCCCCTACCAATGAAACATGGTACTCACATCGCAGATACTAGTCTCGAACTCGAGCGGCCTATATCCTTCTTAGTGGCGGCTGAATCGACTAGGAACCGTTTAGAATATACAGTATTCCAAATATGAGTTTCATGATACTCATCATATGAGCATCTCATATTCTTTCTACTATTTGTATATTCAAGGGCTTTATCTATGCAACTAGCATGGGTATACAGATAAAGATGTGCCAAAATAATAATTTCAAATATTACTAAAATAAATATTGCTTATACATAGAGTTTCATTGTGAACACTCGGCCAACACTTGGCTCGACGGGCACCTACTCCAACAATCTCCCACTTGCACTAGAGCCAACTACCCATATGCTTTAAACCCATTGATTAACGATGCTTGTCGAATAATGGTCTAAGTAAAGGCTTAGCTAGTGGATCAACAACATTATCTGCGGAGCCGACTATGTCAAAAGACACTTCTCTACTTTCCACAATCTCTCCGAGGATGTGGTACTTTCTCAATACATGTTTGGACTTCTGATGAGACCTGGGCTCCTTTGCTTGAGCTAAAGCTTCCGTGTTGTCACACAACACCGGGACAGGAGCAACTCAATTAGGAATGACGTCCAACTCTTTGACAAAATTCCTTATCCAAACAGCCTCCCTTGCTGCATCCGATGCAGCAATGTATTCGGCCTCTGTGCTGGAATCCGCAGTATTGTCTTGCTTGGAACTCTTCCAAGAGACAGCAGCACTATTGAGCATGAATACAAAACCAGAGGTAGACTTCGAGTCATCGATATCGCTTTGGAAGCTAGAGTCGGTATAGCCTTCCAATTTCAGTTCTCCACCCCATAGACCAAGAACAATTTATTGGTCCTTCTCAACTACTTGAGGATGTCTTTCACAGCTTTCCAGTGTGGAAGACCAGGGTTCGATTGATATCTACTCACTACACTTAGTGCAAAAGCCACGTCAGGACGTGTAGATATCATCTTATACATGATGCTACCAATCGCAGATGCATAAGGAATGCTTTGTCATCGCCGCTATCTCTGCATCGGTCTTGAAAGACAGACTTGGATAGGGACACGCCATGACACATTGGTAGATGTCCTCTCTTGGACTTATCCATCGAGAACCGCTTCACGATGGTATCAATGTATGTGGACTGGGTGAGACCAAGCAATCTTTTCGATCTATCTCTATAGATCTGTATCCCAATACAAAAGATGCTTCACCCAAGTCCTGCATCGAGAACTTACTCGCTCACCATATCTTAGTTGATTGCAACATTCCTACATCATTCCCAATGAGTAGAATGTCATCAACATAAAGCACCAGGAATGTCACAACACTCCCACTGACCTTTTTATACACACAGGGTTCCTCAGGATTCTTAGTAAATCAAACTCTTTGATTGTACTATATAATCTAAGGTTCCAACTCCCAGATGCCTTCTTTAGACCATAAATAGATCTCTGAAGTTTGCATACCATATGCTCACTTCCGACAGATGTAAACCCTTCAGGTTGAGACATGTAAATCACTTTCTTAATATCCCCATTAAGAAAGGCTGTCTTGACATCCATCTGCCATATCTCATAGTCATACTATGCAGCTATGGCTAGCAATATCCTTATAGACTTGAACATTGCAACTGGTGAAAAAAGGTTTCCTCAAAGTCAACTCAGCTAGCTACAGTGTACATCTCAAATGTTTCCTCACACAAGGGCTTGTGCTCTCAACTAGCTGATATATTCATGCTAAGTGCCCATGCTTTGAATCCACTTCCAAAGCTCTTGTTTGATCTTCAAGATGTTGTATTTATAAGCCCCAACAATGATATATACGTTAGATACAAGAATATGACCGTTGGGAATGTTTCTGTACTGTTTCAGGAAGTGCAACGGTCAAATTCGTCTTGCTGGAAAATTTCCCGACTGGTCAACTCTGGTCAACTCAACTGGTCAATCAGTTCAACTGGTTCAGTTGGACTGGTTCAACTGGTCTGGTTCAGTTCAACTGGTTCATTTCAGCTGGTCTGGTTCAACTGGTCTTCAGCTGATCTGGTTCAGTTCAACTGGTTCAGTTGGTTGGTCAACTGGTCAGCAGCTGGTTCAGTTTCAGCTGGTGTGCTGAAATCAGTCTAGCTGATTTCAGTTTGTGCAGAACCAGTAGCTTCATCGTCATTTATCAGCATCGTAAGCTTCGATTCAGACTTTGACTTATAAGAATGATTTGTAGATCTTTGTCTTATCTTTCCAACGCATACTGAATCGCTTCGTTTCGATAACCGAGCTGACATATATGACCAAAATACCGCAGTTGCTCAAACCCAACTGATTGCTGTTTTCGTGCAGTCAGTTCGTCACTTCAGCGATCAGTTATCCCTTGATAACATTCGATTTTGCCCAACTGACGTGAATATGACTTGTTCCAAATTGAGTTTTCTGATCAGTCTAGTTGGCGGATTGTCGTTTGGATCATCCAGCTGAGAGATATCATCAAAATACAGAAACTTGCCAGAAATTCAGTTTGTGCAGAATTCAGTTTCAGCTTGCTTCTTGTGTTTGCAACTTCACACTTGAGTAAATATGTTAGAAACACAATAACAAGTTTTGTTAACATCAAAATCAAGATTACGAACATGAAATGTTCCAACAATCTCCCCCTTTTTGATGATCACAAAACTTGGATAAACAATCAACTCAACTAACATATTTCTCCCCCTTTTTGTGTGAATCAAAAAGTCATATTTTCAAAAAAAAATTAAACAAAATTTTCTCCCCCTCAATAAATAATCTACTCATTAAAATTATAATGAGTTCTCCCCCTATATTTTTGAAATTTTGAAAAATTTAAAAGAAGAGGGGTAACTAACCAATTTTCTCCATGGCTCATTTTCTGCTGCAGCACATATGCTCTGTTTTCCACGAATAAACTGTATTTTCTCGTGCATAATTAAGCTGCAAATTTTATACCGCTGTAAACCTCTATGAGTCTAGTTTGCAACGCAAAAAGCGGTTCGTCATTTGGACACTCGAGCAAGGAGATATGCCATTTTTCCCACGGTCGCTGCAAGCTGCGCGAAAATTCAGTTTTGCATATATATGTGTAAAAAATCTGAAATTTTGAATTTTAAACATCAAAATCAGTTTCAATGTTCTTTCAAGAACAACCCGCTCTGATACCAATTGATAGAATCGATTATGGGGGTAATCGTTGAGCTAAAATAGCTCGGTTCTTGAAATATTGAACACCGATGAATTAAATCGAGTTTGGTGTTCAAACCAAGCGGAAAATACTCGAAATAATCCTTCGTAGAAACCGAATAAATATTTTGTAAACCATTTAAAATATATGCACGTTGAATGAGTTAAAATATTCAGTTGAAGCATTTTATCAAACACTTGGTGTACAATATTTTGGTATTTGAAGAACACATAAAATGCTTCAACAATGCATCTTTAAAACTATGGAAATCATAAGTAAATGCAATAAATAAATAGACACGAATTTGTTTATGGATGTTCGGAGATTTCAAACACTCCTACGTCACCCCTTCTTCCCCTTGGGAAGGATCCACTAGAGGACTTTGATTTATACAACTCATTGTACAAACCCATTCAGCTAGGACTTACCCACTGCCTAAAACTGAACTCCTAGCACTCAAGATTGTAGGCAGCACCTCACAATCAGCATATTGTTTAATGTCTCATATGCAAAGACTACAAACACAATGTTTTACGTCTTTGTGTAAAGACTCACTCAACTAAACTTTTCAGCTCAAACTCTCTGTATATGTGTGAGTGATTGTGTGTGAGGAATTTATCAGTTACAGTGTACATCTCAAATGTTTCCTCACACAAGGGCTTGTGCTCTCAACTAGCTGATATATTCATGCTAAGTGCCCATGCTTTGAATCCACTTCCAAAGCTCTTGTTTGATCTTCAAGATGTTGTATTTATAAGCCCCAACAATGATATATACGTTAGATACAAGAATATGACCGTTGGGAATGTTTCTGTACTGTTTCAGGAAGTGCAACGGTCAAATTCGTCTTGCTGAAAAATTTCCCGACTGGTCAACTCTGGTCAACTCAACTGGTCAATCAGTGCAACTGGTTCAGTTGGTCTGGTTCAGTTCAACTGGTTCAGTTGGACTGGTTCAACTGGTCTGGCTCAGTTCAACTGGTTCATTTCAGCTGGTCTGGTTCAACTGTTCTTCAGCTGATCTGGTTCAGTTCAACTGGTTCAGTTGGTTGGTCAACTGGTCAGCAGCTGGTTCAGTTTCAGCTGGTGTGCTGAAATCAGTCTAGCTGATTTCAGTTTGTGCAGAACCAGTAGCTTCATCGTCATTTATCAGCATCGCAAGCTTCGATTCAGACTTTGACTTATAAGAATGATTTGTAGATCTTTGTCTTATCTTTCCAACGCCTACTGAATCGCTTCGTTTCGATAACCGAGCTGAGAGATATGACCAAAATACCGCAGCTGCTCAAACCCAACTGATTGATGTTTTCGTGCAGTCAGTTCGTCACTTCAGCGATCCGTTAGCCCTTGATAACATTCGATTTTGCCCAACTGACGTGAAATATGACTTGTTCCAAATTGAGGTTTCTGATCAGTCCAGTTGGCGGATTGTCGTTTGGATCATCCAGCTGAGAGATATCATCAAAATACAGAAGCTTGCCAGAAATTCAGTTTGTGCAGAATTCAGTTTCAGCTTGCTTCTTGTGTTTGCAACTTCACACTTGAGTAAATATGTTAGAAACACAATAACAAGTTTTGTTAACATCAAAATCAAGATTACGAACATGAAATGTTCCAACACATCAGATAACGCTTCCTTGAATGTCCTTGGATCCCATCCATGGTTAGTGTGGGGACCCGGGCTCTAATTCTTGTTCTTGGGATTAATTGGATCTATGTTATAAAAAGTGGGTCAAATTTTTGCTTTTTACATTAAATCAACTGTAACTAAACAAACATAAGTTCTTAATTTAATTTACAATATGAAACATAAAATACATGTCTTGGTCTATATACAACTAGTGTTCACTATCATCTAAACTCAAATGATAGTACAAGTCTAACAAAAGAACCACTAGTCCTCTGCTGCGCCCGAGATCACCACGCTATCACGATCATCGTTGTCTCGACCCAGATCCTGCCCCACCTGTTGTTAGGCACACATACAGACATAACAACAGCCGGAAAACCGGTGAGAACAAATCCCAGTATAAACATGTATACATGCATTAAAACAGTCTAAACACATGAAACATGCTAATATGAATATCATTCATATATAATTATGCAATGCGAATCTAATCATGTCTAAACTCGACTCGACTAGAACTCTAGGGATCCCGGTGTGAATAAGACGATCTATCACCTACCCACCCAATCGGGGTGACGGTATGTCTTATTCCTAGACTTCGGCCTGATCTGTATCCGCGTCTACAATAGGGGCGGTGATCTTCCCCTAAGCTGTGATATCGCTGAACGTCTAGAAGTCTGGATGATCTCTCAGACTTTCCTATCTTAATACATGAATACAAAATCTGTAAACAAGCATGATCATCTTAATGCAATGCAACATGATCTGTAAACAAAGCATAGCAAGATTTGCATACATGTTCTAGAAACAATTCTATAACAATCATAATCATATCAAGAAATAGATAATAAAACAAGTATGTGATTTTGGTTGGGAAACTCAAATGTGATATCCTTTGAGTCGTGATTCCCCAAACGAAACATGTACTATATTTTCTTGTCGCTCGTAGGGAATGAAGTCTCGTATTCTCGATATTGAATCTGTCAAACCAAATCTGAAATGACATAAATACAATGCACCATATCAACTTCTAACTCAAACGAATACACCTATTGATCAATATTCAATCCCGGTATAAATCAACGGCGTAACGGCGGATTTTCGACACACCGATCACTCCAACTCTCGCATATATTCACAATCCATAGTCTCAACTCATAATCATCATCATAAGCACATGAGAGTATTCAAAATCTGCATACTTAATTCTAAATATGCTGGAAGAATAGTAACGATATCGTATGACATCCGATAATCGATCCGTTTACGGTTCTACAACATCTACCATCTCAAGAACATAGTATGAAGTTCAATTCATCATTTTACCATCACATAAATATCAAAACATGCTGGAATTGAATGAAACTTACATTACTTTGTAGCTAATAATGAGAGGAGCTCAAAACCGCAATCGGATTAAAGTTTGGATGTACAAATCTTACAAAATCACAATTTTAAGTGAAGGAGAAACTTTGGGAGCTTTTTCTGAATCCTTCCCCTTTCTCTCGGTGGTTGCTACTGAAATGAGGAGAAAAGAGGACACCTCTATTTATACCTAGCATGTCTAAGTACACATGGCTTGTTCTTTGAAGTACACGTCTCGCGCATATGCGCGACATCACCCGCGCATATGCGCGAGACCTACTGGTCTCGGCAATGCAGAATTTAACACTTCGCGCATATGCGCCACTTTTCTCGCGCATATGCGCCATTGTCACTGGATGTGTCGCGCATATGCGCCGCTTCTTTCCGCGCATATGCGCCAATGCTACTGTAGATGTCGCGCATATGCGCCACTTCTTTCCGCGCATATGCGCCACTTCTAAGAAATGATTTCGCCCTTGAAATCGCAGGCAAATTATCGAACATACATGACAAGTAATATAATAAATACTGAAAATTTACTTACATCATGTAAATAATTCAAGATGTTTTTGTTGCATATCCGCTTCTGTTTCCCAAGTCGCTTCTTCTATGCCATGACGACTCCATTGGACTTTCACTAGCGGAATAGTCTTCGTCCTGAGCTTCTTTTCTTTCCGATCAAGAATTTGTATAGGTTGCTCGACATAGCTCAAGGTCTGATCAAGTTCAGCTTCGTCAAGTTGAATGACATGAGAAGCATCTGGCATATATCTTCGCAACATTGATACATGGAACACGTCATGTATTCCGGATAGAGAAGGAGGAAGAGCAAGTCTATAAGCTCGATCGCCAATCTTCTCAAGAATTTCGTAAGGACCAATGTATCGAGGAGATAATTTTCCGCGTTTGCCAAATCTTACAACGCCTCTGAAAGGAGAAATCTTTAAGAATACTCTATCTCCTGCCTCAAATACTAACGGTCTACGTCGGATATTGGCGTACTTTGCTTGTCTATCTTGTGCTGTCTTCATTCTTTTCTGAATAACTTTCACCTTCTCAGTCATGTCACGAATCATGTCTGGCCCCAGTTCTGGTACTTCTGAGATATCATCCCAATATAGCGGAGATCTGCACTTCTTGCCATACAAAGCTTCAAACGGTGCCATCTCGATACTCGTCTGGTAGCTATTATTGTAAGAAAATTCGCAAAGAGGTAGGGAATCTTGCCAACTAATGCCAAAATCTAGCACAACGGCTCTCAACATATCCTCTAGTGTCTGGATAGTCCGTTCTGACTGTCCGTCTGTCTGAGGGTGATAAGCAGTACTCAGGTGTAATGTCGTACCCAAAGCCTGCTGTAAGCTGTGCCAAAAGTGAGAAGTGAATCGTGGATCACGATCTGATACGATAGACTTCGGCACTCCATGCAATCTGACTACCTCTCGAATATATATCTCCGCCATCTGATCTTGTCTATATGTCATTCTGTACTGATTGAAACAAGCAGATTTGGTCAATCGATCAATGATGACCCAAATCGCATCACAGTCTCTAGATGATCGAGGTAACTTCGTCACAAAATCCATGGAAATGTGGTCCCATTTCCATTCTGGAATAGATAAACTCTGAAGTAAACCTCCTGGCTTCTTTCTTTCAGCTTTTACTTGTCGCCAGTTCAAACACTTAGACACAAATTCTGCAATATCTGATTTCATTTGTTTCCACCAGAATTGTGTCTTCAAGTCATTATACATCTTCCTGCCACCAGGATGAATGCTGAACCGACTACAATGTGCCTCTGACAGAATCTGCTGTCTCAACTCTGCAACATCTGGTACCACAAGACGGTTATTCACGTACAGCACATGATCATGTACATGATATTCTGACATATGCCCTGATCTGACCATTTGAATCGATCTTTGCACGTTCTGATCTCTTCTCTGTGCTTCTTTGATCCTCATAATCAAATCAGGTTCAACTTGGATCGTAGCTAGTCGGAGTGGCTTACTATCTGTATCAAATTTTAACCCAGACAAGCAGCATTTCTCAACTAAATTATTAACACCTATCGTCGATAAGGACAAGGCACCTACCTTTCGACTTAAGGCATCTGCTGCTGCATTCGACTTTCCTGGATAATATTTGATTCCACAATCAAAATCTTTTAGTAGATCAAGCCATCTACGCTGCCTCATGTTCAGTTCTGACTGAGAAAATAGATACTTCAGGCTTTTGTGATCGGAGTAAATCTCAAATTTTTCGCCGTAGAGATAATGACGCCAGATCTTTAATGCAAATACGATAGCCACCAATTCCATATCATGAATGGGGTATCGTACTTCATGTGGCTTCAGTTGTCTCGAGGCGTATGCGATCACATGACCTCGCTGCATAAGTACACATCCCAAACCTCTGTGAGAGGCATCACAATAGACAACGAAATCACCCGTACCTGAAGGTATCGTCAACACTGGAGCACTAGTCAGCCTTTTCTTCAGTTATAAGAAGCTAGACTCACACTCCTCTGACCAAACGAAGGGCATATTCTTCTGTGTCAATTGTGTGATTGACTTTGCAATACTAGAGAAATCTTGAATAAATCTTCGGTAGTATCCTGCCAGACCCATGAAACTGCGTATTTCTGGTACCGAAGCCGGTCTTGGCCAATTGATCACAGCTTCTACTTTACTCGGATCAACAGAAATACCATCTCCAGAAATGATATGCCCCAAGAATACAACTCGATTCAGCCAAAACTCACACTTTGACAATTTCGCATACAGTTGCTCGTTTCTCAACGTTTGCAAGACAATTCTGAGATGCTCTGCATGCTCATTTCTGTTCTTCGAATACACCAAAATATCATCAATGAAGACAATCACAAATTCATCCAAATATCTCTGAAACACTTGGTTCATCAAGCCCATAAATACCGCAGGAGCATTTGTTAAACCAAAAGGCATGACAATAAATTCGTAATGTCCATACCTGGTTCGAAATGTTGTCTTCGGTATATCTACATCTCGAACTCTGAGCTGATGATATCCGGATCGCATATCAATCTTAGAATAAACAGAAGATCCCTGTAATTGATCAAAGAGATCGTCAATTCTAGGCAAAGGATATTTGTTCTTGATCGTTGCCTTATTCAATTGCCGGTAGTCTATACACAATCGCATCGAACCGTCTTTCTTTCGTACAAACAGCACCGGAGCGCCCCAAGGAGATACACTAGGTCTGATATATCCCTTGGCCAGAAGATCTTCTAACTATACTTTCAATTCTTTTAGTTCGATGGGTGCCATCCTATACGGAGCTCTCGAAATAGGGACGGTACCTGGTACAAGATCAATACTAAAATCTACCTCTCGCACCGGAGGTAATCCTGGGATCTCATCTGGAAAAATATCTGCAAATTCCCGTACTACTGGCAGATCCGCCAATGCCGGGCTCGACTTCTGCATATCTACAGCATAAATAAAGAAACCATCTGCTCCTTTTTGTAACAATCTGTTCATAGTAAGAGCCGAAATCAAGGGAATCCGAGATCTGGAACCCTTCCCGTAGAATTTCCACTCGTCTGTCATCTCGGATCTGAATCTGACAATCTTATGGAAACAATCTACAGTGGCTCTGTACTTCGTTAGCATGTCAATACCGACTATACAATCAAAATCAGCTAGACCCAACACTATACAATCTAGGTCAATCTCATGCCCCTCAAACTCTAGAATGCAATGTCTAACTGTAGTTACAGATATCAATCCACTTCCCAACGGAGAATTAATAGACACAACATCTAGCAAAGACTCAACAGGCAAGGAATGCAATAATGCAAATCGTTCTGAGATGAATGTATGCGATGCACCTGTATCTATCAAGATATAAGCAGGATAACCATAAAGAGAGCAGTTACCTGCTATAACATCATCTGGTGCATCTTGTGCTTGCTCTTCTGTCAATGCAAACACTTGAGCCTGTTGCCTCGGAGGTTGACTCACTGTCTGACTACCTCGAGCTCTGGGTTGAGTCTGTATCTGCGGTGGCTGAAAGGAGTGAACAGATGAAGCTTGCCTCTCAGGCTGAGCTACGGATGCAGATGACCCTGCACCTTGAAATCTCTGTGAGCTTCTCTGGGGACACACTTTGGCGAAGTGCCCCTGTTGTCTACATATGTTACATCTCCCTGTCACTCCCTGGCACTGTTCAGTCGCATGTCTACCCTCACAAGAACTGCAGTAGACACCTGTATACCTGGTACTCTGATCAAAACTACTCTGTCTGGATCCACTGGAGCTTGACGAACTGCTCCCAGGTCTTTTGAACTGCTTCCCTTTTGCTTTCAACTGATCCTTTCGCCCGCTGCTACTACCGCCACTATCAAATCTAAGAGGAGGTTGTGCTGGAGGTAGTGGTGGTCTCGGACTCGGAGCAACATACGGAGCACTCCGTTGCCTAAGCAATCCTGCTTCTGCTCCTTTGGCACGGTTCAATGCCTCAGCGAAATTGTTGGGTCTTCCAGTATTTACCAACGTAGAGATATCGGGATTTAAGCCATTTATGAACTGATCTGCCACGGCTTCATCACTACCTGAAACATGAGGTGCAAAACGAAGCAAGGAAGAAAATTTAGCGATGTACTCTTCGATGTTCAGTTGCCCTTGCCTCAAATTTTCAAATTCAGCGCCTTTATCTTTACGGTAGGATATAGGAAAGAATCGCAGATAAAACTCTGTCTTGAACGTTTTCCATGTAATCTCCGTGCCACGCTGTTCCAATGCTCTTTTTATGTTCAACCACCAATTCTTAGCCACATCTTGCAGTTGATGGCCAATGAGTTTCACTCTTTTCTCATCATTGTATTCTAAAGATTCGAACAACATCTCGATATCCTCCAACCAGCTTTCACATTCGATGGCGTTTTCTGTACCCCTTAAGGTAGGTGGTTGTTGCGACTTTGATTGTTGCACTCCCAAGAGCAGGTTGTCCACAAGTAGTATAATTCGGTGAGTCCGAATATCGTATCCACAGGGAAGCTAAGGTAATTACAAGTCCACTACAATGTCTTTTTGTTTTTGTTTTTGTTTCTTTTTAATTTTAATTGAATCTTTAATGGGTAAATTTTAATTGTTCAAATTTAAATTTAAGTAGTTGAGATTAAAGGATCCACTCTTGGTATTTTAATAAAGTTAACATTAACGAACAATATTGAAATCCACTTAATAAAATGGTTCCAATATATTAAATAATCATATTTATATTATGTTATAAATTATAATCTTATAAGTACATAATAAATACCAAAACTTATAAATGTGGTCAAGTATTTATTGTGCTATATATATTTGTAAACACTAAATCAAGGTTCCCACTTTAAATGGTTGGTAAAACCAAACAAACATTTAAATGGTACCAATAAATTAATACTATAATATATTCATATATAATAAATCAAGGAATCCAAGTTAAATGGTTGGTAAAACCAAACTAACATTTAAATGGTTCCAAGAATTTAATATTATAATATATTTATATATAATAACTCAAGGCATCCATTTTAAATGGTTGGTAATACCAAACTAACATTTAAATGGTTCCAAGAATTTAGTGTAACATATAGCAACAATAAATCAAAACTCCCACTTATAAGTAGGGTATAAAAATGCTTAAAGAAATAAATATAACATAAACAATAAATAATGATTAAATAATATAAAACATAGATTCTTACCTTATAATAACCTTATTATCATGCCAAGAGCTTCACCTTATCATCTCAACTTTAGGAAGTTAGCTATTCATTATTCAAAGTGTAAAACTTTGAATATGAAATTAACATGCTAATTATATTTAAATGAAGAAATAAAAGAAAAATATAGAGAGAAATATTATGAACTCAAAGATTTGTTCATAGAATGAGGGATATCTCAATACATTACAATGCACCCCTATTTATAGCCAAATTTGGGGAGACAACCACAAATAAAATATTATTTTTTACACATAAGTCTTCATTGGTGTTCCAAGAAATTAATATTATATTGCACATCACTTTTGACAAGCATCTTCTCCGAATTTTCTTCTTCACATAAAATGAAACATGTGGATAATTGAGTTGTCTAGTTGTGGTATTTTTTTCAGAATATTTGACCAAGTAGTTTGAGAGATATGGTCAAAATACTAGAGCATGGTAAAACTGCCACTCCTTCGGTAACTTTAATTGTTGCTTAATTTGATCCCAATTGTGAGAGGATTTTTATCTCATGCTTGCCACCAATATTGTAGATATTAACATCAACTTTCTACAGGTCCAAGAATCATCTTAATCCCATTTGCAACGCCAAGGTTATTCTTGTTTTATCGAACCTGTAAAAATAGTAAAAACTTATAATTACACAACAACTTATATTTTATACAATTTATTATAAAACATATAATATTTAAAAATTTAATAAAACAAAAACTATATATTTATATTATAAAACATTTAATTAATGTACAATTTTTATGTTTATCACACCTCCCAACCAGCTTATTGCTAGTCCCTAGCAATTTAAGCGTTAATAGCAATACAAAACATATTGATTAATTTAAATAGAAATGTAATCAGAACTATCTAAGTGTTTAAATAAAATTTGAAAACTGTCAAAGTTATATCAAGATCATCATAATTATAATTTATGAAATAATTTGAGATGATTAATTCAAAGCTTATTTTAGGTAGTTAAATGTACACGGCCTTCAGAAATTCCTAGTAACAGTCTCAACTCCATATCCTCACAGGTTAATAAATGTTTCAATTTATGGCAACGATTTCTCTCATGGAGTTGGAATACAGATAAATGCTCAGAAAAATGGTTTACAGAATGCAGACAGACAAACGAGCCAAACTAATCAAAAGATAGAAAATCAATTGATTTAAAATCCAGTTGTTCTTATTATATTTTTTTTTCCTGATTTTTTTTTTTTTTACATCATGGAATCAGACTAAGTTTATGCTTTTTGACCACATATTTATTTAATTTGTACAATGTATTTCTCTCTTTCTTTTTTTATTTTTTTTTTTATTTTTTTATTCTTATGAGAGAAAAATGGGTCGCAGCATATAACTTAAAAATTACATAGATCTTCAACATCTTTCTTTTGTATTTTTCTTTTTTTTTCTTTTTTTTTTCAGGAAATATATATTTTTTTTTTCAAAATAAGAACTCAAGATCTAAACAATAGATAGTCTCTCTCATGATCAATAAAGGCTCGAAAGCTGTTTTCTCAGTCCTCTCCACTCACTCACAAAATATGTGTGAGTTCAAAAATTTTAGGCACTCTTATAAGGTATATCTTGGGCCATATACTTTACTACCTAATTTTATCACAATGGTTAATCACTCAAAAAGATTTCATAAATCATATTTTTATATTGATCAGAATATTAAAAATGACCTTTTTTCAAATAAAATTTAAACATTCTTAAATAGATTAATGCATGTTCTAATTTAAATCTTTCAAATATGTAATGTATGACATTTTTGCAAAAAATTACTAAGGTACAAACAATAAACATGGTTTTATTTTAAAATAATATTTAATTTTTTTTTAAATTTGTTTTTTTTTTTTTTTTATATGTGTTCTCCCCCCAATCAGAATATGACATTATCCCTAATGTCAAAATAGCTATTAATAAAGAGTACATAATGAAAGAGATATCACCTGGAACTTTATTGAAGATAACAAACTGAAACAAACGCAAACCAATCCACGACTTTTGAATCAATGATCCAACTTCCTTTTCTTACTGCTTGATTGCGACCAATTGATCTTTGTTATCATCGGATCAGGCTTATGAACAAAAGCTTCCAAATCATCAATTAATTGATCGGCAGTCGAAGCACAGATGAGCATCCGTCGTGAATTTTCTGAAATGAAATTCTGTTCCACAGCTTTATCAAGAAATGTCAACAAACTGTCATAATAATTATTGATATTCAACAAGCCCACGGGTTTATTATGGATATTAAGTTGTGCCCAAGAAACAGTGTGAAAAATTTCTTCTAATGTACCAAAACCACCTGGTAGTGCGATAAAAGCATCAGAATTTTCAATCATTTGAGTGATTCTTTCATACATAGAAGAAACTTTTAATTCCTCCCCAATCGTAACACCTGTAATATTTCCTTCAGCTAAAGCTATAGGAATAATACCCAATACCTGACTACCTCCAAGATGAGCAGATGTTGAAACAGATCCCATTAACCCAATATTACCTCCCCCATATACCAAGTGAATTTTTCTCTCAGCCAATATCTTTCCAAGATTATTCGCTGCTTCTACAAACACTTCATTTTTTCCAGGACTCGACCCACAAAATACACAAATATTTTTCAATGTTTGTGCAGAGGATCCAGTCATGTTTTTACTTTCCTTTTTTTTTTAATTTTCCTCTGGTTTTACGTCCAGAAACGGCTTCAACGCCTTCTATGAGTCGAGGATATGCTTCCCATCCAATTTTCTTATAAATTGGCAAACAGGGTCTTTTTTAGTCAGATTCCCAAGACTATGACGCTCATCATGAAATTGTTTCCATAAACGGAGAAGTTCAATATGCACATGTCCACTAGAATGCGTCTCAAGAGTCAATAAGATGTTATCTAAAGACTCCTTACTCAGCCCATTCTTAATGAAATCAATTTTATCTTCTCTGTTATTGGAAACACATCCCAAAGATCTGCATCGTTTGTCACAAGTCCATCTTGCACACTTATGACAAACCCCTAAACTTTTGGCCCTTCGTTTTTTCGCATAAGTGCTTTTTCCTAATCCAGGCAAATACCGAATAAGCAATGATTGTGGAACTTCTCCTCCTAATCGGACCTTAGCTTCTATTACAAGACGAATATCTTCTGGAATTCTTTTTGCATTAGTAATCTCAATCTTTCACACCTTCCTGCATAAATTTTTCTTAGAACATTTTCAGAAACAGAGGGAAAATATTTACAAATTTTTGAGAGAAATTTCATCCATTTTGAAAAGAAAAGAAATGATTTTTTTTTTTTTAAATTTTTGTATCAGCAATTGTGGGAAACTGATTTAACCGACTATGAGAGTCACGGAGTACCGTTATCCGCCATTTAACCGGGAAAATAAAAAGATTAAGAAAACCTGAAATTAAAACAAACAATAATCAAATGCAACACAAAAAAAAAAATCAAGGATCAGAAAGGGAAATAAACTCTTCTTGAAAGATTTCATTTTCCAAAAATGGTTTAAGCCTTTGTCCATTCACTTTAAAAACATCACCATTTTTAGGATTTTCAATATCCACAGCTCCATAAGGATACACATGCTTTATAACATATGGGCCTGTCCATCTTGATCGTAATTTTCCTGGGAATATGTGAAGTCGAGAATTATAAAGCAAAACTTTTTTACCAATCTCAAAAGATTTTCTAAGAATTGTTTTATCATGAAATGATTTGATTTTTGCTTTATAAATCCTTGAATTCTCATACGCATCATTTCTGAGTTCATCAAGTTCATTAAGTTGCAATTTACGCAATTTGTTGGCATCATCCATGCTTGAATTTAAAGTTTTTATCGCCCAATAAGCTTTATGTTCCAATTCCACAGGCAAATGACAATGTTTTCCATAAACCAACCTATAGGGAGACATATTCAATGATGTTTTAAAAGCTGTTCGATATGCCCACAGTGCATCATTAAGTCGCAGAGACCAGTCTTTTCTATTTGAGTTAACAGTTTTTTCCAAAATTTGCTTTATCTCCCTATTAGCTAATTCAACTTGTCCATTTGTTTGAGGATGATAAGGAGTTGTTACTTTGTGAGTAATACCATATTTTTTCATTAATGAAGCAAATGGTTTATTAACAAAGTGAGTTCCCCCATCACTTATCATAGCTCGAGGAATTCCGAATCTACTAAAAATATTTTCTTTCAAAAATTTGATGACGATTTTATGATCATTTGTTCGACATGGAATTGCCTCTATCCATTTGGAAACATAATCAACTGCAACTAAAATATACAAGTATCCAAACGACGGTGGAAAAGGTCCCATAAAATCTATTCCCCAACAATCAAATATTTCAATTTCAATGATAGGATTCAAAGGCATCATGTTTCTTTTTGAAATCGCACCCAATTTTTGACAATTTTCACAGATCTTGCAGATTTCGTGGGTGTCTTTAAACAAAGTGGGCCAATAAAATCCACACTGCAAGATTTTTGCAGCTGTTTTCTTTGAAGAAAAATGTCCCCCGCATGCTTCTGAATGACAAAATTTAATGACACTACTTACCTCATTGTCGGGTATGCAACGTCGAAAAATTTGATCCGGACAATACTTGAACAGATACGGATCATCCCAATAAAAGTTTTTTACCTCATTCAAAAATTTTCTTTTATCTTGGGAACTCCATTGCGGTGGCATTTTTCCTGTCACAAGAAAATTTACTATGTTAGCAAACCAAGGTGTAGTAGTAACTGAAAATAGATGTTCATCAGGAAAATTATCGTTAATTGGTGTCATTTCAAAAGATGATCCTGTTACTAGTCTCGATAAATGATCGGCTACGACATTCTCGGTTCCTTTTTTATCTTTGATTACAATGTCAAATTCTTGGAGCAACAAAATCCATCGTATCAGTCGTGGCTTTGCATCCTGTTTGGTCAACAAATATCTAATAGCAGAATGATCAGTAAACACGATAGTTGTTGATCCAATCAAATAAGAACGAAATTTATCTAATGCAAATATTACAGCAAGTAGCTCTTTTTCAGTTGTGGAGTAATTCATTTGAGCATTGTTTAAAGTTCTACTTGCATAATATATCACATAAGGCTTACCGTTTCTTCTTTGACCCAATACTGCACCGACTGCATAATCACTCGCATCGCACATGATTTCAAATGGTAAAGACCAATCAGGAGGTTGCATGATAGGAGCTGATGTTAAATGTCGAATGATTTTATCAAAAGCATTTTGACATTCTTGAGTCCACTCAAATGCACTGTCTTTTGTTAAGAGGTTACAAATGGGTTTAGAGATTAAACTAAAGTCCTTTATAAACCTCCTATAAAATCCAGCATGTCCCAAAAATGAGCGAATTTCTTTAATGGTTTTTGGAGGGGGTAAATTGGCAATGACATCAACTTTTGCTTTATCGACTTCAATTCCATGAGATGACACGACATGTCCCAAAACAATTCCAGAAGTAATCATGTAATGACATTTTTCCCAATTTAAAATAAGACCTTTTTCCTCGCATCTTTTTAAAACTTTTTCCAAATTTTCAAGACAATTATCAAATGTATTCCCAAAAACAGTTAAATCATCCATAAAAATTTCCAAACAATTTTCAACCATGTCGCAGAAAATGCTTAGCATACATCTTTGAAATGTTGCTGGGGCATTGCATAAACCAAATGGCATCCTTCTGAATGCAAATGTTCCAAAAGGACATGTGAATGTAGTTTTTTCTTGATCTTCGAGTGCAATGGGAATTTGATAATAGCCTGAATATCCGTCAAGAAAACAGTAGTAGGGATGACCTGCTACTCTTTCTAAAATTTGATCCAAAAATGGTAATGGAAAATGATCTTTTCTAGTGGCGTCATTTAATTTTCTATAATCAATACACATCCGCCAACTAGATGGGACTCGACTTGTTAACAATTCACCTTTTTCATTTTTTATCACTGTGATGCCAGATTTTTTTGGAACTACTTGTGTTGGGCTTACCCACTTACTATCAGAAATAGGGTAGATAATTCCAACATCAAGTAGTTTGAGAACTTCAGTTTTCACAACATCTTTCATGTGTGGATTTAATCTCCTTTGTGGTTGTTGAGATGTTTTTGCATTTTCTTCTAAGTGAATTTTGTGTGTGCAAATTAGTGGATTAATGCCCTTAAGATCTTTTAGTGTCCAACCAATTGCATTTTTATGTCTTTTAAGCATATCAACTAATTTACCTTCTTGATTACTTGAGAGTTTGGAAGAAATTACCACCGGATATGTTTCATCTTCTCCAAGAAATGCATACTTCAATTCTTCTGGCAAGGGTTTTAACTCCAATACTGGTGGTTCGTCTTTGTTCTCATATTTTTCATCAAATTCTTTCTCTGATCCTGGTAACGAGTGATACCTGAAAAAATCGTCAAGATCAATTTCAATATTTTCTTTAACAGTTTCAATTGAACAAATATCTAATTGATCACGAGTACTCCCTTCTTGAATGTTTTCTTCCACAAGAGTTTCAATAAGATTTTCATCTTCACTTTCATCTCCTTTGTCATGTGGTTGCTTACAAAGATTAAAAACATTGAGCTCCAAGGTCATGTTACCAAATGACAACTTCATTATTCCATTCCTGCAATTTATAAGAGCATTAGAAGTTGCTAAAAATGGACGACCTAAAATTACAGGAATTGCATTACAAGCTTCAATAGGTTGTGTATCTAAAACTATGAAATCGACAGGATATACAAAGTTATCAACTTGGACCAACACGTCTTCTACCATACCTCTTGGCACTTTAACAGATCTATCAGCAAGTAAAAGTGTTACCGAAGTAGGTTTTAACTCGCCTAGATTGAGTTCTTGATAAACTGAATATGGAAGTAAATTCACACTAGCTCCAAGGTCAAGCAAGGCTTTTTTAATCTTTCGTTCTCCAATAATACACGAAATAGTAGGACAACCAGGGTCTTTGTATTTCAAAGCATTATTATTTTGAATGATTGCACTTACTTGTTCGGCTAAAAATGCTTTCTTTTTCACATTCAATTTTCTTTTCACAGTGCACAAGTCTTTCAAAAATTTGGCATATGATGGTACCTGTTTTATTGCATCTAATAAAGGAATATTAACTTTTACTTGTTTAAAAATATCATATATATCAGAATTCAAATTTGATTTTTTTGTATTTTTCAATGCATGAGGGAATGGTGGTGACACTGTCTGTTGAACCTCCTCTTCGCAAGTTATGGGTTCCACTTCCTTACCCTTTGGAGTTGATTTATCATCATCTTCACAAGGTTCAAGAATGGATTTTTCCACAACCTTACCACTTCGAAGGGTAATAACAGATTTTACCTGATCCATCGGTTGAGTTCCAGAAGTTCCAATTTGTGTATGATGATCCTTGGGATTAGGCAGAGGTTGTGAAGGAAATTTACCTTTTTCATGAACATTAAGTGCAGATGCAAATTTAGCAAGAGTATCTTTCAAGTCTGTCATGGTTTGAGCAGTTTGAGTATTGATAGACTCTTGCTTTGCAATGAAAGAATTCAATGTATCTTCCAAATTTCTTTTCGGCGGAGGAACATAAGGTGCATAATTTTGAAAATTTTGTTGATTTTGAAAATGTGGTTGCGGAAATTGTGCAGCATTATCATTCCTCCAACTAAAATTTGGATGATTTCGCCAACCTGGATTGTAATTTTGAGAAAATGGTTCAAAATTTGGCCTTTTGAAATTGTTCAAAACATTGGCTTGCTCATGGAGACATTCTTTAAAAGAGGGCAAAGTGGGACAATCTTTTGTAAAATGATCACTTGTATCACAGATGTGACACACAATTTCTTGAACAGATTTTAATTGACCATTCTTTTTCAATTCAAGTGCCTCAACTTTTCTTGCCAAAGAGGTAAATCTAGCTTGAAGATCATGTTCATCTTTGAGAGTGTACATACCTCCACCAGATGTAGGAGATTGAATCTTGTTTGATGGTTCGATTGTACCTATAGTGTCCCAATTTTGAGCATTTTCAGCTAATGAATCGAGATACTCAATTGCCTCGTTCGGATCTTTATCTTCAAATGTTCCATTACACATAAATTCAACCATTTGCCTATCTTTAGGTGTTAAGCCTTCATAAAATTGAGAAACAACTCTCCAAATTTCAAAACCATGATGTGGACAAAGATTAAGCAATTCTTTGTATCTATCCCAACACTGATAAAAAGTTTCTCCTTGTTTTTGAGTGAAAGTGATGATTTGCCTTTTGAAAGAATTTGTTCTATGAGATGGAAAAAACTTTTTCAAAAATTGTTGTTGCAATTCATCCCAAGTTCGAATGGATCCCGATCTAAGATTTTGTAGCCAAGTTTTAGCTTTATCTTTTAAAGAAAAAGGAAAAAGCTTAAGGCGAATGGTGTTCATGCTACAATTTAGATCATTATATGTGTTGCACACTTCTTCAAACTCTCGTAAATGCATGTATGGATTTTCAGAATCTAAGCCATGAAAGTTGGGTAAAAGTTGGATAATACCAGGCTTAAAATTGAAATGAGATGCATCAGGGGGAAAAACTAGACATGAAGGTGCACTAGTACGTGTAGGATTCATGTGATCTCTAAGTGTTCTTCGTCTATCATGATCATGTTGAGATTGAATTTCATCTTCATTTTCTTGGATGGGTTCTTCCGCCATGTTTTGTAAAAATAAAGGGTTATTTCGAATGAGTCGACCACTAAGTGTACGTGACCAAATGCTCATGCAAATGCAAAACAAAAAGAAAAAAAAAAAAACACACAAAAGCAATAAAAAGAAAAATAAACTTTAAACAATATTAAATAGACTTGAAATTAAATTATACTTCCCCGGCAACGGCGCCAAAAACTTGTTGCGACTTTGATTGTTGCACTCCCAAGAGCAGGTTGTCCACAAGTAGTATAATTCGGTGAGTCCGAATATCGTATCCACAGGGAAGCTAAGGTAATTACAAGTCCACTACAATGTCTTTTTGTTTTTGTTTTTGTTTCTTTTTAATTTTAATTGAATCTTTAATGGGTAAATTTTAATTGTTCAAATTTAAATTTAAGTAGTTGAGATTAAAGGATCCACTCTTGGTATTTTAATAAAGTTAACATTAACGAACAATATTGAAATCCACTTAATAAAATGGTTCCAATATATTAAATAATCATATTTATATTATGTTATAAATTATAATCTTATAAGTACATAATATATACCAAAACTTATAAATGTGGTCAAGTATTTATTGTGCTATATATATTTGTAAACACTAAATCAAGGTTCCCACTTTAAATGGTTGGTAAAACCAAACAAACATTTAAATGGTACCAATAAATTAATACTATAATATATTCATATATAATAAATCAAGGAATCCAAGTTAAATGGTTGGTAAAACCAAACTAACATTTAAATGGTTCCAAGAATTTAATATTATAATATATTTATATATAATAACTCAAGGCATCCATTTTAAATGGTTGGTAATACCAAACTAACATTTAAATGGTTCCAAGAATTTAGTGTAACATATAGCAACAATAAATCAAAACTCCCACTTATAAGTAGGGTATAAAAATGCTTAAAGAAATAAATATAACATAAACAATAAATAATGATTAAATAATATAAAACATAGATTCTTACCTTATAATAACCTTATTATCATGCCAAGAGCTTCACCTTATCATCTCAACTTTATGAAGTTAGCTATTCATTATTCAAAGTGTAAAACTTTGAATATGAAATTAACATGCTAATTATATTTAAATGAAGAAATAAAAGAAAAATATAGAGAGAAATATTATGAACTCAAAGATTTGTTCATAGAATGAGGGATATCTCAATACATTACAATGCACCCCTATTTATAGCCAAATTTGGGGAGACAACCACAAATAAAATATTATTTTTTACACATAAGTCTTCATTGGTGTTCCAAGAAATTAATATTATATTGCACATCACTTTTGACAAGCATCTTCTCCGAATTTTCTTCTTCACATAAAATGAAACATGTGGATAATTGAGTTGTCTAGTTGTGGTATTTTTTTCAGAATATTTGACCAAGTAGTTTGAGAGATATGGTCAAAATACTAGAGCATGGTAAAACTGCCACTCCTTCGGTAACTTTAATTGTTGCTTAATTTGATCCCAATTGTGAGAGGATTTTTATCTCATGCTTGCCACCAATATTGTAGATATTAACATCAACTTTCTACAGGTCCAAGAATCATCTTAATCCCATTTGCAACGCCAAGGTTATTCTTGTTTTATCGAACCTGTAAAAATAGTAAAAACTTATAATTACACAACAACTTATATTTTATACAATTTATTATAAAACATATAATATTTAAAAATTTAATAAAACAAAAACTATATATTTATATTATAAAACATTTAATTAATGTACAATTTTTATGTTTATCAGTGGTCTGAAGGACTGAAATCGTTTTAACAGAGTCTCCATGGGTGTAGCAGTAACGTCCATCGGATCCCCGGATGTGCTACCCTGTTCTAATGTTGTGGGTCGTAGAGGCACTGCTGCTCTTCTAGGAGGCATGTATCTGCTATTCAACAAATTAGTATACAAGCTATACAAACTGTCTCAGCCCTCCTCTGATCATTTACCTTTGATCCAGAATCGGTTCTGATTCAGTTTATTACACGCTGTAATCAATCAGATAACAAAGAACATGTAATAAAGAAAGCAATAAACATGCTAGCACATCATAAGCAAGAAAGAAGACTCGATCTACCCCGCTCATTCTATCTTATCTCAATCTAAAGGATCTATCGCTCTGATACCACCTGTTGTGGGGACCCGGGCTCTAATTCTTGTTCTTGGGATTAATTGGATCTATGTTATAAAAAGTGGGTCAAATTTTTGCTTTTTACATTAAATCAACTGTAACTAAACAAACATAAGTTCTTAATTTAATTTACAATATGAAACATAAAATACATGTCTTGGTCTATACAACTAGTGTTCACTACCATCTAAACTCAAATGATAGTACAAGTCTAACAAAAGAACCACTAGTCCTCTGCTGCGCCCGAGATCACCACGCTATCACGATCATCGTTGTCTCGACCCAGATCCTGCCCCACCTGTTGTTAGGCACACATACAGACATAACAACAGCCGGAAAACCGGTGAGAACAAATCCCAGTATAAACATGTATACATGCATTAAAACAGTCTAAACACATGAAACATGCTAATATGAATATCATTCATATATAATTATGCAATGCGAATCTAATCATGTCTAAACTCGACTCGACTAGAACTCTAGGGATCCCGGTGTGAATAAGACGATCTATCACCTACCCTCCCAATCGGGGTGACGGTATGTCTTATTCCTAGACTTCGGCCTGATCTGTATCCGCGTCTACAATAGGGGCGGTGATCTTCCCCTAAGCTGTGATATCGCCGAACGTCTAGAAGTCTGGATGATCTCTCAGACTTTCCTATCTTATGCATGAATACAAAATCTGTAAAGAAGCATGATCATCTTAATGCAATGCAACATGATCTGTAACAAAGCATAGCAAGATTTGCATACAAGTTCTAGAAACAATTCTATAACAATCATAATCATATCAAGATATAGATAATAAAACAAGTATGTGATTTTCGTTGGGAAACTCAAATGTGATCTCCTTTGAGTCGTGATTCCCCAAACAAAACATGTACTATACCTTCTTGTCGCTCGTAGGGAATGAAGTCTCGTATTCTCGATATTGAATCTGTCAAACCAAATCTGAAATGAAATAAATACAATGCACCATATCAACTTCTAACTCAAACGAATACACCTATTGATCAATATTCAATCCCGGTATAAATCAACGGCGTAACGGCGGATTTTCGACACACCGATCACTCCAACTCTCGCATATATTCACAATTCATAGTCTCAACTCATAATCATCATCATAAGCACATGAGAGTATTCAAAATCTGCATACTTAATTCTAAATATGCTGGAAGAATAGTAACGATATCGTATGACATCCGATAATCGATCCGTTTACGTTTCTACAACATCTACCATCTCAAGAACATAGTATGAAGTTCAATTCATCATTTTCCCATCACATAAATATCAAAACATGCTGGAATTGAATGAAACTTACATTACTTTGTAGCTAATAATGAGAGGAGCTCAAAACCGCAATCGGATTAAAGTTTGGATGTATAAATCTTACAAAATCACAATTTTAAGTGAAGGAGAAACTTTGGGAGCTTTTTCTGAATCCTTCCCCTTTCTCTCGGTGGTTGCTACTGAAATGAGGAGAAAAGAGGACACCTCTATTTATACCTAGCATGTCTAAGTACACATGGCTTGTTCTTTGAAGTACATGTCTCGCGCATATGCGCGACATCACCCGCGCATATGCGCGAGACCTACTGGTCTCGGCAATGCAGAATTTAACACTTCGCGCATATGCGCCACTTTTCTCGCGCATATGCGCCATTGTCACTGGAGGTGTCGCGCATATGCGCCGCTTCTTTCCGCGCATATGCGCCAATGCTACTGTAGATGTCGCGCATATGCGCCACTTCTTTCCGCGCATATGCGCCAATTGTTCTGTCCAAATTTTAAGATTTTCTCCTTTTTTTCCATGTATTTCTTATTCTCATCTCACTTAACACTCCTCATTATATATATATGCATACTCATATATTCCGAGTATTATGTCAGTGAGAACTATTAATCTCGAGCCTTACAGTTAGGCTCATCATGGCCCTCTTCAAGAAGCTGACCATACCTCATAGGTGGTCTCGAGACTTTCTCGGATCTTTTAGGAGCTTGTATCTCCTCTCTTGGCTCTTCTGGTGTGGGTTCTACAATTGTGGGTGTCTCTCGAACCTCTTCGAGTTCTATTATCTCCCTTTTTCTATCCAATAGAAATTCATTTTCCAAAAAGGTTGAATTCCTAGAAACAAACACTTTTGTTTCTTGGGGATGATAGAAATGATATCCAACTTAATTCCTTGGATATCCCACAAAGTAACATAAAATGGATCAACTATCCAATTTATCTCCCACTACCTGCTTCACATAAGCAGGGCTCCCCATATTCTAAGATAAGAATATTTGGGAAACTTACCCATCCATATCTCATATGGTGTTTGCCTTTGAATGGACATTTAGTGGAATATCTTTCAATTTAAAGTTATAGAGATCGTTTTCAAGTTCACCAGTACCAATCAAACATTCATTCATGTAAATGTTGCAAACACCTTTGCAAAATAAACAAGAATATCCATTTTTATCATAACAGAAATGGAAATAATGTTTTCACCAAAAAGGTACAAACAAAACATCTCTTAAAATTAACTTAAAATCATTGTTCAACAATAAGTAAACATTTCTTAAGGTCTTGGCAGCAACTCTTGTTCCATAGCCATTCTCTAGAAGGTCACACCTTCCTTGAGCTTTCTACTTCTTCTCATCACCTGTAACTCATTACAGATATGTGAGTCACAACCGGTATCTAATACCCAAGAAGTAGAGTTAATTGAAATGTTTACTTCAATATAGAACATACCAGTTTCCAGAACTCTTCTGGGCCAGATATTCCTTGCAATTTCGCCTCCAATGTCCAGGCTTCTTGCAGTGATGTCAAACATCAATAGTCTTGTCAGCCTTAACTGGTGTGGCTGCCTCAACGGGATTCGGAGATTGCCTCATCAAGGGCACGTTCTTCTTGGGACGTTGGAAAGAACTCTTCTTTCCCTTCCCATGTGGATCAATCTTCGTATCAGATGAAGAACCCACATAAAGAACCAACTTCTCTTTCTTGATGGTGGATTCAAACGTAACAAGCATGTTCACCAACTCCTCAAGGGTCGGTTCCATCTTGTTCATGTTGAAGTTCACCACAAAAGGATCAAATGAGCTAGGCAGCGATAAGAGCAACACGTCGGTGGTCAACTCCGAAGGCAAGATCAGATCCATGCCAACGAGCTTGTCCACGAGCCCGATCATCTTTAGGCCATGCTCATGGACCGAGGCCCCATCTCGCATGCGCATAGTGATCAGCTCCTTGACGGTAGCATGTCTAAGAGGCCGTGTTTGCTCACCAAAGAGCTCCTTGAGATGCAAATGAATGTCTGCAGCACTCTTTGCATCCTCAAAACGCCTCTGCAGCTCATTATTCATAGAAGTCAGCATATAACACCTGGCTATCAAGTCATGGTCACACCATTCCTTGTAAGCTTACAATTCCTCAGGAGTGCAGTCAGTCGGAGCCTCGACAGGGGGCGACTTAGTCAGTGTATATGCTACCCTTTCCGAATTCAAGACGTTTTTTAGGTTTCTTAGCCAAGTGAGGTAATTAGGTCCAGTTAATATGTGTTTGTCGAGTATTATGGATATCGGATTGCGAATCGAAGATTTTGTCAATTTGTACTGAAAAGTGAAAACAGATAAATGTTGGTGACTATTTTAAAATATTTAGTAAGATATGAAGTTTGGACTTTTACTTCATAAATATTCGCTCCCACTGTTTTGACATCTTTCACTACCCTCTAGTGAAAACGGGAAACTCCTTTCCTCAGTAGGTACGTAAGGTCCAATTAGCGAATTATGATCCCGAATAATATCAGCAAATCACAATTCCTAAAAGGTAGTTTCCAATTGCATCACAATGCAACCCTCTACGTAAACTTTTGTCTCACGTTTGATTAGGAGCCAATATTGACGTCGTTCATCTTTACGTGTCAAGCCTTACCCATCGATGTTGAACCTTAATGGACGGTCGCCATGAGTTCCCTCAATTATCTGAGCCGAAGTCATGGGAGTTCCACGTAGTTCACATCACCATGTCAAATGGATGTCACAGCTTTCCGGTACTAAGGGCCCCCCCAATAATATGAGCCGAGCCCCGAGTACGGGTAGCGATTCGTCATGCACCCATTTGTCGATGGAAGACATGGAAATTATAAACAAATTTATAATTCCCCTTTTCGGGCTTGATATTAATTTTGAATCTTATTCAAAATGAGGGTTTTTATTTTGAAAGGTCTCATCATTAATTTTATTTTAAAAGCTCGCCATGTTTGATCGTATGTTTGCCGGATTCATGCAACTTTGTTATTATCATAGTAATAACGCACATACTCATTATTTATAACATATCATGCATATATTATAAACAATAAACAAAACAAGGATGATCAATCGCCCCAATACTAACGGACCGTGTGAGCTAAACACGGGCCTAGGTCCAATCCTAGGGAAATACACGGGATGCAAATGCAACTATTACATAAGCTTCCAATATTTACATGTCTTCGATCTTCATAATCATCATGGCCACCATCTTCCAATCTTGATCATCCACTATCCTAATATTTACAAATAAATATCCATGGCAAATAGGGATACATCTCATGGGGGTGGGAACGGACCATAAACCAAGCCCACTTTATAAATTGATAATTATTACAATCATTCAACACAAAATATCCTAGCATACACCTAGCAAATTGGGCTTGGGCTTTGATGCATAATATCATATATCATACACCATCAATTAATTATCACAATAATTAATTGATCCAATATTATATATCTTGATCCAATCACTAACCGCCACGATTATAAACTAAATTAACAAAGTATACAAACACCTTTGTCTACTTTCAAATTAATTTATTTATAACCGAATTTCTTGTAAATCACCATTTACTATAAATAATTAAAGTCCAACTTAAATTATTTATTTCATGAGAAAATATTTGCAACTTTTGTAAGTTTAAACTTAAGGGCCAAAAACTCATTTTTCACCAAAAACATTTTGGCCCATTTAAAATTCACAATGTGTTGGCCATCCAATGGCCCAACAACTCAAGGCCCATGACACGTTGATATTCCAAAACACCTTTTGAAACCCTAGTCGTCATCGTCCGTCGCCGGAGCTCCGTCGCCGGATTCCGGCCATACAAAATTTTTTTTTTTTTAATAAAATAGGGGGGGCGGTTCGGCAGCCCTTAGGGCTGCCCTTGCTGCGTTAGGGCAGCCCCTCGGGCAGCCCAGCTGCGCCGAAATGGGCAGCAACAGGCTGGCCCAAAAATCGCCCCAATCCGGCCTTAAATCGTTGCAAATTTTCATCTCAATCGGTTAGAATCGCCCACAATATAATATCCTTGTATATGCTATCCAAAAAACTAGTACCCCTAGCTCATGATACCACTGAAAGGGATCGAATAAGGTGGACCGAAAAACACAACGGAAGCTACAAAATTTTCGAAAATCACATTTCTTGCAAGGGAAATTTCGGCACCATGATAATGTGTAGCAAATACAATAAACACCAAAAATGACATTCATAGTGTGTTTAGAAAAATTACCTATCAATCACAAGGATTGATGTATGGCTCCAACTAATGTGTAAACACCTTAGCTCTTCAATGGTAGAAAATATCCTCAAGCTTCCTTTGAGCCCGCCTTGCTCAAATATTAAGCCCACCACCAACTAGCTAGAACCACTCTAATTTTGCACTAGAAAAATTAGAGCATTTTTCTTTGAGAAGTGTATTGTTTCTTCTACAATTGAAGAACAAAAATTGGAGGAGAATAATGAATAGTATTTTCGGCACTATTCATCCCTTGGAGAGAGGGAGAGACATTTTCGAAAAAGTTGAGTCTAGAATGAGGGAGGATGAATAGTCTTGGTTGTGGGAAAAGCTAAAACACTTTTTAGCATCCCAAGCCTAGAACCTTGAAAAGTTGTCTCCCAACCTTTCATCTCCCCATGCACATTCTATATGGGCTTGTAACATTTAAAACCTTGGACTAAATTTATTATCTCAAACATATTTGAGACTAATTAAACATTACTTGAATTTACCCAAGTCCCACTAGTTAAATAATTATTTTAATTGAGCTCTTCAAGACTCAATATAATTTAATTAATTCACACTTGAATTAATTTAATTATTTGGACTCTACTAGGCCCACTAGTGTTTAATTAATTCAACACTTGAATTAATTTAATTTAGTCCATAATAATGTTTATGAAAATCACAATTTTCAATTACATTATTCACTTGGCCAATTTTAATTTAGGAACACTTCCTTAAATTAAAAGTTACATTTCTCTCATAGAAGTCATACTTCTATTTTTCTTTACACTTATAAACTCATTTATAAGTCGTTCAACACATTGAACTAATTTCTCCTTTATAGAAGTCATACTTCTAATTTTCCTCATGCTTATAAACTCCTTTATAAGCCGTTCACACATTGAACTATTTTTACTTCTCAACGGGATCTAGAAAGCTAGTACTTGTGTGGCCCTCAATGGTTCATTGATACAACTAGCCGTGGGTTCACATCTCCATGTGATTCGGACTAAACATGTCCTTATATGAGCATACCCCAATTGCTCCATTCTTACTTATCAACCCTTTGATAACAAGAACGTCAGAACTCAAGTCTAATAGTACCCAACCAACCATGTTAAACGCCTAGCAACATCGCTTACATGATTCCCTAGGTATCAAATGATAGTGTCTGCAAGAACCATTCAATTATGGTTAGCGTACAGTACGGTCCCTTCAACTCATATATCCCGACCGATTCGACAACCATTGGTTTATCGAGAGTTGTCAATGAATCGATACTATGTGTCATGTCGTAGTTGCATCAATGGTGTAATCTATGAAACCCCTTTCATAATTACCACCATACTCTAGCCAGAGATTTCAACCTACATACACATGATAACACATAGGATATCCATACCCGAAGGTAAGCGGTGAATCCCCGACTACAATGCATCGACTCCTATGTGTTTCGACAGAACACCCAACCTTGCCACCTGATGACCCCATGAGAGTCGGCAAACAAGTCAAAGTGTAATTCTAGCACATAGAGTCTCAATGTTGTCCCGGGTCATAAGGACTAATGGTGTACAACCATAAACTAGGACGTTTCCACTCGATAAGTGAGAACCACTTGGAAAGTCCTTTTATGGAGGGTTGTTCAGTGCACTCAACAAGGAGCACCTATCTGCATGTTCGGACATCACAATGTCCCCTACCAATGAAACATGGTACTCACATCGTAGATACTAGTCTCGAACTCGAGCGGCATATATCCTTCTTAGTGGCGGCTGAATCGACTAGGAACCGTTTAGAATATACAGTATTCCAAATATGAGTTTCATGATACTCATCATATGAGCATCTCATATTCTTTCTACTATTTGTATATTCAAGGGCTTTATCTATACAACTAGCATGGGTATACAGATAAAGATGTGCCAAAATAATAATTTCAAATATTACTAAAATAAAGATTGCTTATACATAGAGTTTCATTGTGAACACTCGGCCAACACTTGGCTCGACGGGCACCTACTCCAACAGACACAACTCAAATGAGATTCAATTTGAGTTTCCCAACAAAATCACATACTAGATTATGTTTATATTTTGAATGTGATGCCTTGTTTATAGATTTATATTCAAGCCTTGAGATAGGAGTCATTGACAGATTTGTCAAACTAGATTTTCGGTAGTATCGTCGCATTGGAGCAGTTCGTCTCCATGTGTAGACATTCGATACAGACATGACCGAAATCTAGGAATGAGACGTACCGTTACCCCGATTGGGAGGGTAGGTAACAGACAGCGACGTCTTATTCAAACCGGGATCCCTAGAGTAGAGTCGAATTGAGTCAAGACAAGATTTGATTGATATTGCATGTTTATATTGATTTGGTTTCATAGACTATGGAACCTATTGCTTTTGATATTCTTCATGATAGTTGTTTTATGATTCATATTTTGTTTATGCATGCATACCATGTTTTATACTGGGATTTGTTCTCACCGGAGTTTTCGGCTGTTGTTATGTCTGTATGTGTGCATAACAACAGGTGGGGCAGGATCTGGGTCATGACAGAGATGAGATCGAGATAGCGTGGTGGCTACGGGCACAGAAGATCACTAGTGGTGTCATACTTGACTTTTATTACTTGTAGTTTGTAAATTGTATTAAACACTAGTTGTATGAATGTACTAGAACAAGATATGTTTATATGTTTGTAGGAATAAATAAAGACCTTATGCTTGTTTATAAACATTTGAATTTATGTTAAAAATCGAAAATTTGACCCACGTTTTATAACAACGATCCGATTAATCCCGTAAAGAACTGAGTTAGAGCCCGGGTCCCAACAACAGGTGGTATCAGAGCAGTAGGTTCTGTAGACTGAGATAGGATAGAATGAGCGAGGTAGATCGAGTCTTCTTCCTTGCTTTTGATGTGCTAGCATGATTTAATGCTTTCCCTATTACGTGTTGTATTTTTATCTGAGTTGATTGCAGCATGTAATTGTAGAGTCTGAATCAGAACCGATTCTGAATCAAAGGTATATGATCAGAGGAGGGCTGAGACAGCTTGTATAGAATTTGTACTAACCTGTTTGAATATCAGATATGCCGCCTAGAAGGATACCACAACCAGCTGCAGGTCAAGTGCCGGAACAGGGTAGTACGTCGGGTACAAAGATGGACGTTACCGCTACACCTATGGAGACTCTGTTGAAGCGGTTTCAGTCATTTCGACCCCCATCACTGAAGGGTACAGAAAATGCAGTAGATTCTGAGAGCTGGCTAGACGATATAGAGATGTTGTTTGAATCTCTTGCCTATACGGATGAACGAAGAGTGAAACTAATCGGGCATCAGTTGCAAGAAGTTGCGAAAAGCTGGTGGTTGACCACAAAAAGAGCCTTAGAACACCGAGGTATCGATATTACTTGGAAAGTATTTAAAGATGAATTTTATCAGCGTTTCTTTCCAGTATCTTATCGAAAAGACAAAGGGGCAGAATTAGCGAATTTAAGACAGGGGCAATTGAACATTGAAGAATATGTTGCCAAGTTCTCTTCCTTGCTTCGGTTTGCACCCCACGTGGCAGGGAATGATGAAGCGGTCGCCGATCAGTTCATCAATGGCTTAAATCCTGACATCTTCACTTTGGTGAACACGAGACAACCCAATACTTTTTCTGATGCACTAAACCGAGCAAAGGGATCAGAGAATGGCTTGATCAGGCAGCGAGGGGCTTCTTATAGTGTTCAGAATCAGAGGCAACCACAGCCCGCCGTTCAGTTTCCACCACCTCCTCCTCGATTTGATAGTGGAAGCAGTAGTGGCAAGAAAGAGTTTTTGAAGGCTAAGGGCAAGCAGTTTAAGAAATCAGGGAGCAGTTCGTCGAGCTCCAGTGGATCCCAACAGAGAGGTCAGGGTCAGAGTTCAGAGTATAGTGGTGTTTATTGCAATTCGTGTAGAGGCAGGCATGCCACTGAGCAGTGTCAGGGAGTTATGGGACGCTGCAATATTTGTAGACAGCAGGGGCACTTCGCCAGAGTTTGTCCCCAAAGAGGTACACAGCTATCCCAGAGTGCCGGGTCATCGGCATCAGTGCCTAAGATTGAGAGACAGACGTCCGTACATTCATTCCAGCCGCCGTCTGTACAGTCCCAGCAGAGATCAGGAGGTAGCCAGACTGTGAGTCAACCTCCTAGACAGCAGGCTAGAGTGTTTGCACTGACCGAAGAGCAAGCCCAGGATGCGCCAGATAATGTTATTGCAGGTAACTGTTTTCTTTGCGGTTATCCTGCATATGTGTTGATAGACACAGGTGCATCGCATACATTCATCTCTGAACGTTTTGCATTTTTACATTCATTACCTGTGGAGTCATTGTCGACCGTAGTATCTATTTCTTCTCCGTTGGGAAGTGGTCTTGTATCTTTGACTACAGTTAGAAATTGTATATTACAGTTCGAGGGTCATGAGATTGACTTAGATTGCATTGTTCTTGGTTTGGCTGATTTTGATTGTATTGTTGGGATTGATATGCTAACCAAGTACAGAGCCACCGTAGACTGTTTCCACAAGATCGTCAAATTCAGACCTGAAATGGCAGAGGAGTGGAAATTCTATGGTAAGGGTTCCAGATCTCGGATTCCCTTAGTATTTGCTTTGATTATGAGGAGATTGTTGCAACAAGGAGCAGAAGGGTTCCTTATTTATTCAGTAGATTTACTAAAGCCGAGCTTGACATTGGCATATTTGCCAGTGGTTTGCGAATTTGCAGATGTATTCCCTGAGGTGATTCCAGGGTTACCTCCAGCTCGAGAGGTAGATTTTAGTATTGATCTCATTCCAGGTACCGTTCCTATATCTCGAGCTCCGTATAGGATGGCGCCGATAGAGTTGAAAGAATTGAAAGCACAGTTAGAAGATCTTCTGACCAAGGGATACATTAGACCGAGTGTGTCTCCTTGGGGCGTACCAGTGCTATTTGTGCGGAAGAAAGACTGTTCTATGCGATTGTGTATTGACTACCGGCAACTGAACAAGGCGACAGGTAAAGAACAAGTACCCATTGCCTCGCATTGATGATTTATTTGATCAGTTGCAGGGATCCTCTGTTTACTCCAAGATTGATTTGAGATCGGGATATCACCAGCTGCGAGTACGAGATATTGATATACCAAAGAAAACATTCCGAACCAGGTATGGACATTACAAATTTATTGTCATGCCTTTTGGGTTAACGAATGCTCCAGCGGTGTTTATGGGGTTGATGAACCGTGTCTTTCAAAGATATTTAGATGAGTTTGTGATTGTTTTTATTGATGACATTCTGGTGTATTCTAAGAGTATGACTGAGCATGCCGATCATTTGAGGATTGTATTGCAGACATTGAGAAAAGAGAGATTGTATGCCAAACTGTCCAGTGTGAATTCTGGTTGAGACAGGTTGTCTTCTTGGGTCATATTATATCTGGAGATGGTATTTCTATGGATCCGAGTAAATTTGAGGGCTGTGATCAGTTGGCCGAGACCGACTTCTGTGCCAGAGATACGCAGTTTCATGGGTCTAGCAGGGTACTATAGACGATTCATTAAAGATTTCTCCAGCATTGCGAAGCCGATTACCCAGTTGACACAGAAGAATACACCATTTGTGTGGTCTGAGGATTGCGAGTCTAGCTTCCTAGAGTTGAAGAAGAGGCTTACCAGTGCACCTGTCTTGATGATTCCTTCAGGTACTGATGATTTCGTGGTATATTGTGATGCATCGAAAAGAGGGCTAGGATGTGTTCTTATGCAGCGGGGTCATGTAATCGCATACGCCTCTAGACAGCTGAAGCCACATGAGACCCGATACCCAATTCATGATCTTGAATTGGCGGCTATCGTATTTGCATTGAATATTTGGCGTCACTATCTCTATGGCGAGAAGTTTGAGATTTACTCTGACCATAAAAGCCTGAAGTATCTGTTTTCTCAGTCAGAGTTGAACATGAGGCAGCGTAGATGGCTTGATCTACTGAAAGATTTTGATTGCAAGATCAAGTACTATCCAGGGAAGTCAAATGCAGCAGCGGACGCCTTGAGTCGAAAGGTATGTTCCTTATCCTTATCGACGATAGGTGTTTCAAATATGATTGAAGATTTTTGCTTGTCGGGTTTAGCATTTGATACAGCTAGTAGACCTATACGACTTGCTTCGATTCAAGTTGAACCAGATTTGATTATACGAATCAAAGAAGCGCAGAGAACCGATCAGAATGTTCAGAAGTCGATTCAGATGGTCAAATCGGGACATCAGTCAGAATATAAGGTACATGATTATATTCTGTACGTGAATAATCGTCTTGTAGTGCCAGATGTTTCAGAGTTGAAACAACAGATATTGTCAGCATCGCACTGTAGTCGGTTCAGTATTCATCCTGGTGGCAGGAAAATGTACAATGACTTGAAGACACAGTTCTGGTGGAAACAGAACCGAATATGTGTCTAAGTGCTTGAATTGCCAACAAGTGAAGGCCGAGAGAAAGAAGCCCTGAGGTTTACTTCAGAGTTTGTCTATTCCTGAATGGAAATGTGATCACATTTCCATGGATTTTGTGACGAAGTTACCTCGATCATCCCGTGGTTGTGATGCGATTTGGGTTGTGATAGACAGATTAACCAAATCAGCTTGTTTTATTCCGTACATAATGACGTACAGACATGATCAGATGGCCGAGCTATATGTCCGAGAGGTAGTCAGATTACATGGTGTGCCGAAGTCTATTGTATCAGATCGTGATCCACGATTCACTTCTCACTTCTGGCACAATTTGCAGCAGGCTTTAGGTACGACATTACACCTTAGTACTGCTTATCATCCCCAGACAGACGGACAGTCAGAGCGGACTATCCAGACTTCAGAGGATATGCTGAGAGCTGTAGTACTAGACTTTGGTACTAGTTGGCAATATTCACTACCTTTGTATGAATTCTCGTACAACAACAGCTATCAGACGAGCATCGAGATGGCACCGTTTGAAGCCTTGTATGGAAAGAAGTGCAGATCTCCGTTGTACTGGGATGATATATCTGAGGTACCAGAACTTGGGCCTGATATGATTCGTGAAATGACTGAGAAGGGGAAGATCATTCAGAAGAGAATGAAGACAGCACAAGATAGGCAAGCCAAGTATGCGAACGTCAGACGTAGACCGTTAGTATTTGCACAGGGAGACAGAGTATTCTTGAAGATTTCCCCTTTCCGAGGCGTTGTCAGATTTGGCAAACGTGGAAAGTTGTCTCCGAGATACATTGGTCCTTACGAGATTCTGGAAAAGATTGGCGATCGAGCTTATCGACTTGCTCTTCCTCCTTCTCTACAGGGGATACACGATGTTTTTCATGTCTCGATGTTACGTAGATATATGCCAGATAGTTCTCATGTCATTCAGCCTGATGAAGCCGAGCTTGATCAGACTTTGAGTTACGTTGAGCAACTGATACAGATTCTTGATAGAAAAGAGAAACAACTCAGAACGAAGACTATTCCGCTTGTGAAAGTTCAGTGGAGTCGTCATGGCATCAAGGAAGCGACTTGGGAAACAGAAGCAGATATGAGACAGAAATATCCCGAGTTATTTACATGATGTGATTATTTCTTTAGTTTTAACTGTATTGCGTTCCATATTTTATTTAATAGATAGCATGCGATTTCGAGGACGAAATCAGTTCTTAGAGGGGGAGAAATGTAAGGGCTTGAGATTTATTAGTCTTCATTGATGTGAGACTCGGAATATATGAGTATTCAAAAATAGAAGCACTAAGTGATTATAGATGAATCGGGTCGGACCGGAAGAGACGAGGAAAGAGATACAAAAGAGTGTGCGAGATGAACTCTCGCGCATATGCGCTACTTTGCCCGGCGCATATGCGCGAAAAGTACAGAGGGGTTGGTGCACATGCGCGAATAGATCCTCGCACATGCGCGAAGGGTCCAGAGGGCTTCGCGCATATGCCCGAGATGAGGCGCGCATATGCGCAAAGTGTTGATGCCGAGACATTATGTCTCGCGCATATGCGCGAGAAGTCCAGCAAGCACATTAAGTTGACAGATGGCTTGGACCTATATAATGTACAAAATCTTCATTCTTAATGCATCAGAGGCCACCGAGAGAAGGGAAAATGCAGAAGAAACTCCTCACTCCATTTAATCTTAAAAATTAGATTGTGAAGAATCCAACCATTCAAATTTCGATCCGACTTCAGTTTCGTACACTTCTTGCTATTGGCTACGAAAGGATGTAAGTAATTGTATGTTTCAACATGTTTTGAAATATATGTGTTGGGAGAATTACGATTTGAGCTCTAGGATATGTTCCTGACGAGGGGCCTGTTCCCCAACACCCATGGACTCTTGGTTCCTCCTCATTGCCTCATCTACTGTACGAGCGATGAATTGGCCCAACTGTTCCAAAGTTAAGTTTCCTACGTTCTCATTAGGACGGGTTTGCTCAACCCTCATCTCGTGCCGGGGCTGCTTAGTTCTTGTCTCTCGACGAGGTTGTTCCTGTCTTGTCTCAACATGAGACTGTTCAGGTCCCCTCTGAAGACGTGATGATGCTGAGGGAGCTCTTCTACTTCCTCTCCTGCCTACCATCTCTACGTCTCAACTCAAGTGTTTCCCACAGACGGCGCCAAGTGATACTCACGGGAAATTTAGGGTCCGCTCCCAGCAAGTGTCACTAATCCAGACGCGTGTTTTGAAGTTACCCTGAGCCTGAAATAACAAAGAAGATAGTTAAGAGGGGGCCAGGAGGGTGACCTGGCGTAGCCCCTCCGACGCTCAAGTCAGTGACTGAGAATATATGGGGGGAGCAGCTAAGGGTGCTGCTGAAAACAATATAGTGAATCCCTAATCATACGCGCAAACCTGATATTTATAGGAGGATACCTGGGCTTCTGATGGGCCCTTCACCTGTGGGCCTCAGATATGGGC
Source organism: Primulina eburnea (assembly GCF_022965805.1). Lineage (NCBI taxonomy): Eukaryota > Viridiplantae > Streptophyta > Magnoliopsida > Lamiales > Gesneriaceae > Primulina > Primulina eburnea. The sequence goes on from NC_133105.1 coordinate 21,710,162, forward strand.
CGGGAGTTTGGGCCAGATCTTGATGGGCTCATCCCTGGGGTATCACCAGTCTCCCCCTCCCAAGTCGAACTGAATCGTAGGATCTTCATTGATAATGGGAGGGGGAGACTGGATCAAACTCGAATCCTTCAACTTTCATCTGATCCATCGTGCTCTTAAACAATATATTTACAGAGCTCCCATTATCAATGAAGATCCTTGCCACATCGTAGTTGGCAACGGTGGCCGTCACCACCAAGGCATCGTTACGAGGGGCCACGATGCCTCGAAGGTCCTCCGGCCCGAAGCTGATGACAGGATCTTGGGGTAAGTCTGCAACCCAGGATATTTCAAAATTCTCCAACCTTCTTCCGTGCGCTTTCCGGGCTCGCCCAGAATCTCCATCAGTAGCACCCCCCGAGATCATGTGAATCATTCCCCTCGTGGGGTGGTTATCTTCGTCTGCTCTTCTCCTCGGCTCGACAGGTCCCCGAGGAGCATTCTGACCCTGCCCTTCTCTTCTCGGCTCTCCTACCCTCCGGTTGATCCAAGGAGGACCTCGACCCCGTCTAGGAGACGTGCGAGGTTTTGGTCGGTCCCCGGATGAGGATCCCGCTCTTCTGTCCACTGGAGGCATCCTAACTCCGCCCTCCGCTCCCTGCGACTTCTCCCACCTTCCCTCTGACTCCCTCACCTCCATCACTTTATCACGATTCCTATTAAGAGGAACATGTGACGAGAATGGTCCTCTATTTCTATTTCTGTCCTCCTCTCTTTCCCCCGCACCCTTTTTCCTTCCCCCTTTCTCTGCTCCCTCAGCTCTGCTTCCTCCAGGCCGATTCTCCATCCTTCTGTACCGTTGAGCATCCTCCAAGTTTACATACTTCTCAGCTCGAGCCAACAGATCATCGTAGCTCGACAGAGGCTTCTTGACCAACGACTTAAAAAACTCCCCTCCTCTCAGGCCTTGGGTGAAAGCACTTATCATGATGTCCGGGGTAGCCGCTGGTATCTCCAATGCCGCATTGTTAAAACGCTAGGACAAATTCTCGCAAAGTCTCGGCCTCTTGCTGTTTCATCACGAACAAGCTCAAATAATTTTTCTGATGTCGCTTACTACTGGCAAATCTGTGCAAGAAAGCGACTGAAAAGTCCTCAAAGGAACGAATGGAGTTAGGCTGCAAGGTGTTAAACGACTGCTGGGCTGACCTAACCAACGTGCCCAAGAACACCCGGTATTTCACTCCATCTGTGTACTGATGCAACAAAGCCGCATTCTCAAATCTCCCCAAATGCTCTTCGGGGTCGGTATGTCCATCATATTCTCCAACATTCGGTTGTCGGAAACTCGGGGGAAGTCCTTCCTCCAGAATGGCAAGCGAAAAAGGACTTCCTTTCTTGGGGACCGGCGCTCTGCTTCCCTACCTGTTGTCTCAACATCCGTATTTCCTTCCACATCTCCCCCATCTCACTAATCTCTCCACTTTGTATGGGTGGCGTCTCCTCCACCCTACTCTGGTGGACTTCAATATTTTCCTCATGCTCCTGACGAGGGGCCTGTTCCCCAACACCCATGGACTCATGGTTCCTCCTCATTGCCTCTTCTACTGTACGGGCGATGAATTGGCCCAACTGTTCCAAAGTTAAGTTTCCTACGTTCTCATTAGGACAGGTTTCCTCAACCCTCGTCTCGTGCCGAGGCTGCTCAGTTCTTGTCTCTCGACGAGGTTGTTCCTGTCTTGTCTCAACATGAGACTGTTCAGGTCCCCTCTGAAGACGTGATGATGCTGAGGGAGCTCTTCTACTTCCTCTCCTGCCTACCATCTCTACGTCTCAACTCAAGTGTTTCCCACAGACGGCGCCAAGTGATACTCACGGGAAATTTAGGGTCCGCTCCCAGAAAGTGTCACTAATCCAGACGCGGGTTTTGAAGTTACCCTGAGCCTGAAATAACAAAGAAGATAGTTAAGAGGGGGCCAAGAGGGTGTCCTGGCGTAGCTCCTCCGACGCTCAAGTCAGTGACTGAGAATATATGGGGGGAGCAGCTAAGGGTGCTGCTGAAAACAATATAGTGAATCCCTAATCATACGCTCAAACCTGGTATTTATAGGAGGATACCTGGGCTTCTGATGGGCCCTTCACCTGTGGGCCTCAGATATGGGCCGGGAGTTTGGGCCAGATCTTGATGGGCTCATCCCTGGGGTATCACCAGTCTCCCCCTCCCAAGTCGAACTGAATCGTAGGTTCAAAGTATTATTCTTAATTCTGTCGTCGATGTATTTTACTTTCTGAACTTTCTTATGTACTCCATTGGAACTCAATAAAATCAAGTTCTACTTTTCGAATTTATGAATGTTGGTATATTATGATGGTGTTGATTTTTATTTTCCTACTAAGGCATCGCCTAGTAGAGGAGTAGAGTGGGGCAGGGAAAAATTTTATTTTCCTATTAAGGCATCGCCTAGTAGAGGAGCAGAGTTGGGGCGGAGAGAAATTTTATTTTCCTACTAAGGCATCGCCTAGTAGAGGAGTAGAGTCAGAGGGTGGAGAGAAAATTTTATTTTCCTACTAAGGCATCGCCTAGTAGAAGAGCAGAGTTGAGGCGGAGAGAAATTTTATTTTCCTACTAAGGCATCGCCTAGTAGAGGAGTTAGAGGGTGGAGATGGTGAATTTCTATTTTCCTGCTAAGGTGTCGCCTAGCAGAAGAGTTAGAAGGTGATGGTGTTGATTTCTATTTTCCTACTAAGGCATCGCCTAGTAGAGGAGTTAGAGGGTGGAGATGGTGAATTTCTATTTTCCTGCTAAGGTGTCGCCTAGCAGAGGAGTTAGAAGGTGATGGTGTTGATTTCTATTTTCCTACTAAGGCATCGCCTAGTAGAGGAGTTAGAGGGTGGAGATGGTGAATTTCTATTTTCCTGCTAAGGTGTCGCCTAGCAGAGGAGTTAGAAGGTGATGGTGTTGATTTCTATTTTCCTGCTAAGGTATGACCTAGTAGAGGAGTTAGAGGGTGATGGTGTTGATTTTTATTTTCCTGCTAAGGTGTCACCTAGCAGAGGAGTTAAAGGGTGGAGGTGGTTGATTTTTATTTTCCTGCTAAGGTATGACCTAGTAGAGGAGTTAGAGGGTGATTGTGTTGATTTTATTTTTCCTGCTAAGGTGTCACCTAGCAGAGGAGTTAGAAGGTGGAGATGGTGAATTTATATTTTCCTGCTAAGGTGTCACCTTGCAGAGGAGTTAAAGGGTGGAGGTGGTTGATTTTTATTTTCCTGCTAAGGTATGACCTAGCAGAGGAGTTAGAGGATGATGGTGTTGATTTTTATTTTCCTGCTAAGGTGTCACCTAGCAGAGGAGTTAGAAGGTGGAGATGGTGAATTTCTATTTTCCTGCTAAGGTGTCGCCTAGCAGAGGAGTTAGAAGGGGAAGGTGGTTGATTTTTATTTTCCTGCTAAGGTATGACCTAGCAGAGGAGTTAGAGGATGATGGTGTTGATTTTTATTTTCCTGCTAAGGTGTCACCTAGCAGAGGAGTTAGAAGGTGGAGATGGTGAATTTCTATTTTCCTGCTAAGGTGTCGCCTAGCAGAGGAGTTAGAAGGGGAAGGTGGTTGATTTTTATTTTCCTTCTAAGGTATGACCTAGCAGAGGAGTTAGAGGCTGATGATTTTATTTGCCCTAACAAGTTAATAGTATCAGAGATAGACTCGTGAGAAGCAGTAAATTCAAATGCAAATACTCAAGGTTGCATAAATAAAACGACTTCGTACATGTCAAAAGTGCGCAAAAGGAAATAGCCAAATGTAAACGTCCCAAAAGTCGCATAATCCTATGGAAAATAAAACAATGCAGAAAATAACATAAATAAAGGAGCTCAATCTAGGAATCGGGGGGGAGACTCGATATGAAGCCCTCAAAGTCGATAAAGTCAGTAGGGGCGCCTGGTGGAGGATAGCCCTGAGCATGGAAAAGGCCGACTGCACCCTCGAAACCCACCCCCAGGTAGTGAAAAGCTTTCGGGCCACAGATCTCGACAAATTCTTCGGATTTGAGAAATTCCTCTTTGAAGGAGGAAGCTTCTGCAACGTGTCGCACCTTGGCATCTTCGAGCTCAGCCTGCGAATTCTTTAAATCTGTCTTTAACTTCTGGATCTCTTTAGCTTGGTCCTCTGTCAGTCGCTGGAGCTCGTGTTTCTCTTTCAGAAACTCTTGTTTTTCCTTCAGAAGCTCGTCACCTCGAGCTTGGGACTCCGAAAGCTCCTTAGCATGTGACGCTTTCATCTCATCAATAGTAGCTTGGAGCTATTCACGAAGAGCCATGCCCTCGCGCAAGTCTTGGCAGGCAGTAGATCGAGTGGTGTTGGCACGCTCCACCAACTCCCCTATGTACATCATGCCCTGGGTAAATAGACAAGAGTGAAAAGATGACAAGGAAATCATACATGTATTGGACATTAATCTAGAGAGTAGAAAGAGAAATATACCTCAGTGATGCTGCTGCATGTCCGACGAGTGAGGTCAGACCACCCCAGTGAATTAATGAACGCCGCATCCGCTTCGGAAGGAAGCTGATACATTATCTTTTGAGCCAGTTGAGTAGGACCCCGCCCCACAATGGCTGTATCTGGTGTGTATAGAGGATGTACTCCTGATGCAGGGGGAGGCTCCTCATCTGACCCTGACCCTTCTGGAGAAGAGACCGACACGACTGAGATCTCAGAAATCTTGCGCTTACCAGAATGCGGGACTGACGGGCTAGGATCAGTGGATGCATTTTGCTTGCCAGACGGACGAGGATACTTGGCACGGGGAGGGGGAGAGGAGGCTCGCTTTGGGGCGGAGGAGGAGGAGCCTGTCTTCTTCTTCTTCGCGGCAGTAGGGGAGCTAGCAGGCCTCTTCGCAGTGGTAGAGCAAGAATCTGTTTTCTTTTTCTCAGTAACAGAACAGTCTCCCTTTGTGCCCATCGTGACTGCCGGAATAAGTGACTTCTGGGGTGCCGATGAGGAACTCTCGGCCTTCTTCTTGGAAAGCTCACGGAGAAATAGAGCGTTCATGACTCTAGTACCTGCAAGCAGAGACAAGGAACCGAATAAGAATTTTATCAAGTAACATAATAAACAAAATAAAAACAAGAAGTATGAAAAAATGAGAGTATCTACCAGCATTCTCCTTTAGCTTAATTTCCGCGGGACTTATCCCGGCGTGACACAGAAGATCTTCAGATAGAAGTTTGGGAATGTTAAAGCATCGATCTCCTAGTACACTCATTATCTTCAGATACTCTGTATCTTTCTTATAACTCTTGGAAAATTTTGGTTTAGTGAAAGCAGGGCACCAATCGGTAGAGCAAGTCAATTCCTCGGGTGGCTGTACGAAGAAAAAGTATTTTTTCCAGTCCTTCACATGACTGGGAGCCCCATCGAAAAGTTTGTGGCTAGACCGGGAGGTTACATAAAAAGGTCCATCTTTTGATCTGGACAGAACTAAGAAGTAAGAGAAGGTGGTGCAATTTAAAGGGAGATCTAAGGCCCTGAATAACACGGCGAAACAACTTATTAAACGGAAAGCATTGGGCGTGAGTAAACCTAAATGCACCTGGTAGTACTTGCTTAATTCTTGGAAGAAATCGCACAAAGGGAAACGGAGACCTGCATCAAAGTGATGCTGAAAGAAGGTATAATACCCCTTAGGGGCTAGATAGGGCCGGTCCTCTGGGCTATGAATGATAATCTCGTGGGAGGAAGGAATGTGCCATAAAGTTCTGAGTTTTGTCTCGCTACCGGAAGGGATGTGGGATGACAAATGACCATACCACAAGTTGTCTGCGTTAGATATGTTTATTTGTTGGGTCACGTGACGAACTTCCTTACCCGGACGACTATGAGTGGTGACTTCCTCCTCAGGAGGATCAATGGTAAAATCAGGATCGGCTAGGGAAATCTTACTCTGGCTAGACTCGCTGGAATTGCTAAACCTGCTGGACTCGCTAGACTCGCTAAACCTCTCAGAACCACTCGAAGAATCAGACTCAGAATCGGAATCGGAAGAAGACATATGTGCTAAGGATAATCAAACAGCAAGAGGAGATAACTGACCCGGATGGGACGAGGGAAAAAGTGCTCAAAAGATAAGACCGCAAGAACAAGCGGGCGAGCGTGCGGCTGGGCGCGTGGGGGCGAGCGTGCGCGAGGGGGCGAGCGTGGAGTTCGGCAGGGGCGAGCGTGCTGTGAGCGCGCGGCGAGCTGGCACGCTCGGCTGGGCGAGCGTCCGGAGGGGCTCGGGCGAGCGTGCAGCTGGGCGGGGGCGAGCTGCTGCGGGCGAGCGTGCGGCTGGGCGCGCGGGGGCGAGCGTGCGCGAGGGGGCGAGCGTGCTGTGAGCGCACGGCGAGCTGGCGCGCTCGATTGGGCGAGCGTGCGGAGGGGCTCGGGCGAGCGTGTTGTGGGCACGCGGCGAGCTGGCGCGCTCGGCTGGGCGAGCGTGCGGAGGGGCTCGGGCGAGCATGTTGTGGGCTCGCGGCGAGCTGGCAGGGGCGCTCGGCTGGGGCGAGGCGCGGCGCTCGACAGGGACGCGCGGCTGGGACGAGCTTGCACGGCAGGGCGCTCGGCGAGGGGAGGGGAATTCTGAGGGGGAATAGTAATAATGAAGTATGGAAGGAGTCCTATTTATAAGCCAAGGACCAAATCTTTCCTTTCAGAATCAGATTGCGATTTGATTTGTTTCCAAATCTTGGGAGACAGGAGAACGGCAGGAAAAATGCACAGCCAAATCCCCGCGACCTGACCGGGCAGGTCGATCCCCGTCAGCGGCAAACATCATTCGTTAACGGCAAACGAAATAGATTTTTCTAGTACGGTACGTCCTCATCGTCGATAAACCAAGGACAACACAACTAATCGAACTTTGAACCTACGATTCAGTTCGACTTGGGAGGGGGAGACTGGTGATACCCCAGGGATGAGCCCATCAAGATCTGGCCCAAACTCCCGGCCCATATCTGAGGCCCACAGGTGAAGGGCCCATCAGAAGCCCAGGTATCCTCCTATAAATACCAGGTTTGAGCGTATGATTAGGGATTCACTATATTGTTTTCAGCAGCACCGTTAGCTGCTCCCCCCATATATTCTCAGTCACTGACTTGAGCGTCGGAGGGGCTACGCCAGGACACCCTCCTGGCCCCCTCTTAACTATCTTCTTTGTTATTTCAGGCTCAGGGTAACTTCAAAACCCGCGTCTGGATTAGTGACACTTGCTGGGAGCGGACCCTAAATTTCCCGTGAGTATCAGGGACGAAGAATGATACCGTATACGATTTTTATGAAATTCCAGCTTGTATGAGTTGAGATAATACAAATTTTGGAAGATTATGATTGTTGTATTGATGTTATGACTTGTGGATGATATACTGATTGTTGTTGAGTGATGGGTATCGAAGAAATCATGCCGTTATGCCGTTAAAATTTATACCGAGATTGGTTATTGATAGTATATGTATTGAATTGAGTTGGTGATTGATTTGGTACATATAATGAACATTGCCATTTCAGATTCATTGTACATCAATTCGACTTCGAGACCTCGACATCAATAACGGTTCAACTAGAAAGGTATAATTCATGTTTTGTTTGGGGAAGACACAACTCAAATGACATTCAATTTGAGTTTCCTAACAAAATCACATATTAGATTATGTGTATATTTTGAATGTGATGCCTTGTTTATAGATTTATATTAAAGCCTTGAGATAGGAGTCATTGACAGATTTGTCAAACTAGATGTTCGGTAGTATCGTCGCATTGGAGCAGTTCGTCTCCGTGTGTAGACATTCGATATAGACATGACCGAAATCTAGGAATGAGACGTACCGTTACCCCGATTTGGAGGGTAGGTAACAGACAGCGACGTCTTATTCAAACCGAGATCCCTAGAGTAGAGTCGAATTGAGTCAAGACATGATTTGACTGATATTGCATGTTTATATTGATTTGGTTTCATAGACTATGGAACCTATTGCTTTTGATATTCTTCATGTTAGTTGTTTTCTGATTCATATTTTGTTTATGCATGCATACCATGTTTTATACTGGGATTTGTTCTCACCGAACTTTCCGGCTGTTGTTATGTCTGTATGTGTGCATAACAACAGGTGGGGCAGGATCTGTGTCACGACAGAGATGAGATCGAGATAGCGTGGTGGCTACGGGCATAGAAGATCACTAGTGGTGTCATACTAGACTTGTATTACTTGTAGTTTGTAAATTGTATTAAACACTAGTTGTATGAATGTACTAGAACAAGATATGTTTCTATGTTTGTTGGAATAAATAAAGACCTTATGCTTGTTTATAAACATTTGAATTTATGTTAAAAAGGGAAAATTTGACCCAAGTTTTATAACAACGATCCGATTAATCCCGTAAAGAACTGAGTTAGAGCCCGGGTCCCCACAAGAACTATCTGCCGAGTCCAGAGAACCTCGTGCATATGCACGGAAGAAGGGCGCGCATATGCACGAGCTGCCGAGAGCAACAATGTTGAGACCAGTAGGTCTCGCGCATATATATGTCAAACCTTCAGGTCTTCAGCATTTCAGAACAAGGGATAAACGAGAGCTTCCGGGGAAAAGTTTCAAGTTCTTGATATATATTCAATTTGCGAAAGATCCGGCCGTCAGAATTTCGATCTGAATATATTTCGGTGATCCTCGTGTTAGCGGCTTCAAACGAATGTAAGTTTTACTACGTTTGATATGATTTGAAATTATGGTATTGAAGAAATCGGATATGATTCATATATGATGTTCTTGACATGTTAGACATCGTATAATCGAAATCGGATTGAAGAACAGACACTGTATGAAATTGTTATGATTTTCAGAGTTGATTTGATTGAGATGTGATATCAGATTTTTGTTGTTATTGATTATGAGATGTTGGGATTGATATCTGACTGATATTGTATTGCTGGGTATATTGAGATTGTGCCATTATTCCGTTAAAACAGAATTAGATTGAGTTCTGATTATATCCAGTATTGATTTGAGTGGTGTATTGATATTATACTCCTCGATACTGTCATTTCCAGATTGAGTAATTGACAGATTCAAATTCAAGACTCCGACAGAGCCAGAGATCGACAGAAATAAATGTATAAATCAATGTTAACCGGGAGATCGACTCGAGTCAGATTGGACTTGATTTTCCCAAAAACCACATACCATATTTTATTGCATTGATGTTTGCAATTCATGAGATTGATATGCTTAGTCTATTGAGTTATAGCAAAGCATGTATTGAGTCATATGCTGATGTGCCTAGTCTTTGGATGATGTGCCAAGTCTTTGGCTGAGTCGCCAAGACACTGGACTTTTGGTTTATATCGATATTGTTTAGGAGTTGATTCATTCCTATCGCTGAGATTCGATATATGAGACAATTTCCAGAAACCGGGATCCCTAGATTAGAGATGAGTCGAGTCTGAGATGACGAGTCACTAGTTGATTTTCCAGTTTTATATCGATTCATGTTTTCAGATTTGATACATGTTATTGATAAATAATCTTGCTTTTATATATGTTTTTATATGATTTCATTATTCATTGTTTATACTGGGATGTATTTCTCACCGGAGTTATCGGTGTGTTTGTATGTGTGCATGACAACTGTGGGACAGGATCAGGGTCGAGACGAGGATGAGAGGTTCAAGATTAGAGTGGAGATCCGGACTTAGAGCAGATCTATTTCATTACCTGACATGTAGCGAATGAACAGTAGTTTTGTATAAATCACTTTTGTACAAGACTTGTACATTAGATCTAGATGTGGATCTTGTAATGAAACGGGATTTATTTCATTTGTTGTGCACTCTTCTATTTTTTTTAAAAAAAATTTATGTCCCACATTTCTTAATTGTTACCTTGGATCCTAATAATGATTAAGAAGATGAATTAGGTTTGGGTCCACACAGCAGGTGGTATCAGAGCAGTAGGTTCTAGAACTGTAGGTTCTTGAGGACTAAGATAGAAGCTAGTGAGCAGGGTAGATTGAGTTTTCTTTCCTGCTTTAGCTATGATAGCATGTGTTACTGCTTTGAAAGACATGTTACTTGATTATCTGATTTGATTGGTAATAAGTAATGCCCGGGATTTTATTTGATGATATGAAATTATTGATTTATAATTTGTTGTAATTATGTACGGAAAGAATCGGATCGGGAAAGACGAGAAAATACATGAAATATTGATTTATAATTTGTTGTATGGCGTTTTTCTTGTAGTTAATGTGTGCAAGGAACAGTACCTCTCGTGCATATGCGCGACATAGATGAGCGCATATGCGCGAAGTGGGCAGAGGACCTCGCGCATATGCGGGGAGGGTGCGCGCGCATATGCACGAGCTGTGCGGAAGCTAAGTACAATTCCAGAGAACCTCGCGCATATGCGCGGAGATGAGGCGCGCATATGCGCGAGCTGCCGAGAGGCTTATCGCGGAGACCAGTAGGTCTCGCGCATATGCGCCAGTTGAGGTCGCGCATATGCGCGAGACGTGCTGCACAAACGTGAAGCCACCTAGCCTTCACATGCATCATATATATATCAAAGAACGAAATTGGCCTTCAGAATTCAGTAAGAAAGAAACAAAAACTTCAGAGGAAACTTCAAGTTCTTGATACTAGAATTCAAATTGCGAGAAATCCGTCCATTTGATTTTGAATCCGACTTCGATACCGTGTTCCTATCGACGCAAGCTACAACTGGACGTAAGTTTTCTTAAGTTTTGTTATGTCTTGAAATTATGATATTGTCAGAATCGGATATGATTCATATATGATGTTCTCGACATATTAGACGTTGTATAATCGAAACCGGATTGAAGAACGGATACAGTATATAATTGTTATGATTTTTGGAGTTGATATGATTGAGATTTGATATCAGAATTTTATTGTTATTGATTATGAGTTGTGGTAATTTATATATGTGTATATTTTATTGATGGGGATATTCAGATTGTTCCGTTATGCCGTTGATTTTGAGTTAGATTCAAATTGATTAGATTTGGTATTTAATTGAGCAGTATATTGATATTGTACTTCTTAATATTTTCATTGCCAGATTGAATATTGACAGACTTCGAATTCCAGACTTGAACGTGGTCAGAACTGCTATTAAAGAAAGGTATAAGTCAATGTGGTACCGGGAGAATGCTCGAGTATGATATACTTGAGTTTCCCTAAATCACATACTTATTGTTATTGTGTGCATTGATTTCAATTGATATGCTTGTTCTATTGATTTATAGAAAGCATGTATTAGACGAGTATTAGACGAATGATCTCATGATATAGGTGCCAGATAGTGATGGAATCTTCACTGGCACATTGCCCATTGTCACAAGATAGTGATTTGGCGAAAGTGACAAAGTCTGTGACAGATAGGTCAAGACACCGGATGTCTGGTTATATTGATGTTGAATAGAATTGGAATTTCTTCTATTACTGATATTCGATATGGAATGCCAAAGTTTGGAAACCGGGATCCCTAGACTACGATTGAGTCTAGTCTGAGACGTGGAGTCACAAGTTTGATTGACGATTTTATATTGGTTATGTTTCAGATTTTGATACATTTTACTGATATCTGTACATGCTTTTACATTGTTTATATGATTGTCTGTTTCGTTGATTTATACTGGGATGTATTTCTCACTGGAGTTATCCGGCTGTTTTCGTGTTTGTATGTGTGCATGGCAACAGGTGGGACAGGATCGGGGTCGAGGAAATGAAGAGAGAGATCGTAATTAGAGTGGAGACTACGGACCTTGATTAGAGATAGGGTTTGGAAATTTGATATTTAGTTGTTAAACTTTAGTTTGAATGCTTGTATATAGTACAAGACTTGTACTGTAATACTGACATGTATATTAGAAAGTATTCCATTACGTTCCGCATTTAATACTGTATTTGTAAAAAAAAAATTAGACTTTGTTTATTATAATTGATTAAATTGTCCCAATGATGATTAAGAACCTGATTAGCGTTCGGGTCCCCACAACAGGTGGTATCAGAGCGATAGATCCTTTAGATTGAGATAGGAACTAGTGAGTGGGGTAGATTGAGTTTTCTTTCCTTGCTTTTGATTGCTTGCATGTTCTACTGCTTTATAATGCATGTTTATCTGCTTATCTGATTTGATTTGGAAACATGTGTTATTGAGAATGAATCAGAACCGATTCTTGATCAGCAGTAAGATGATCGGAGGAGGACTAAAACAGATTTGTGGTATTTGGTTGCTAACCTTTTTGATAATCAGATATGCCTCCTCGAAGAGTACCGGAACAGGGTAGCACTTCGAATCCTCCAATGGATGTGACCGCAACACCGATGGAGACATTGTTGAAGAGATTTCAGTCATTCCATCCACCGACTCTGAAGGGTACTGAGACTTCAGTTGATTGCGAGAGTTGGTTTGACGACATTGATGATGCTATTTGAGTCCTTGGATTACACTGATGAGTGGAGATCGAAACTGATTGGGCACCCATTGCATGATGTTGCAAAGAACTGGTGGATTACAACAAAGCGGGCATTGGAGCATCGAGGTACAATTATTAGCTGGAATGTCTTTATAACTGAATTTTATCTGAGATTCTTTCTAGTGTCGTATAGAAAGGACAAGGGAGCAGAGTTTGCGAATTTGAGACAGTGTCAGCTGAACATCGAGGAATATGTGGCCAAGTTCTCTACACTGCTACGATTTTCTTCACATGTGGCCGAGAATGACGAAGCCGTTGCTGATCAGTTCATTAATGGCCTGAACCCGGAAATCTTTACCCTGGTGAATACCGGGAGACCGAATAATTTTACTGATGCTTTGAACAGAGCTAATGGAGTCGAAGCCGGTCTGATGAGAGAGAGAGGAGCTTCGTTTGTGCCACCAGCACCGAGACCACAGATGCCTCCACCATCTCCCAGATTTGAGAATGGCAGTGGTAGTGGAAAGAAAGAATTTATGAAAGCTAGAGGGAAGCAGTTCAAAAGATCTTGAAGCAATTCATCCAGTTCTAGTGGCTCGAGACAGACCGGTCAGGGCCAGAGTTATACAGGACCTTACTGTAGCACTTGTGGAGGGAAACATTCCACAGAGCAGTGCCAAGGACTGTTTGGCACTTGTCGTATTTGTAGACAACAGGGACATTTTGCTCGAGTTTGTCCCCAAAGAGATACTCAGAGGTCACAGGGTGCCGAGTCATCTGGATCAATAGCTCAGACTGGTAGACGACCATCTGCAGTTCACTCTTTCAGCCAGCACCATCTCAGTCACAGCCGAGGCCAGGAGGAAGCCAGACAGTTAGCCAGCCTCCTAGACAGCAGGTCAGAGTATTTGCTTTGACAGAGGATCAGGCTCAGGAGGCACCTGACGATGTTGTTGCAGGTAACTGTTTTATTTCTGGGTATCCTGCATATGTATTGATATATACTGGTGCATCGCATACATTCATATCTGAGCGATTTGCCTTGATGCATTCATTACCTGTTGAGTAATTATCTGCTGTAGTGTCTGTCTCTTCTACTTTGGGGGCAGGTTTGATATCAGTAAATTCTGTGAAACATTGTATGCTACAGTATGATGGGCATGAGATTGAGATAGATTGTATTGTGCTTGGGTTGTCTAATTTTGATTGTATTATCGGTATTGATATGTTAACCAAGTACAGAGCCACTGTTGATTGTTTCCACAAGATTGTTAGATTCAGACCGGAGATGGCTGATGAGTGGAAATTCTACGGTAAGGATTCTAGATCTAGAATTCCTTTTATATCCGTATTATCTATGATTAGATTGTTACAGAAAGGAGCGGAGGGATTCCTTGTCTATTCAGTTGATTTATAGAAATCGAGTCCAACATTGGCGGATTTACCAGTGGTGTGTGAGTTTGCTGATGTCTTCGCAGATGAGATTCCTTGTTTGCCTCCGATTCGAGATATAGACTTCAGCATTGAGTTGATGCTAGGTACAGTTCCGATTTCGAGGGCTCCGTACAGTTCCGATTTTGAGTTGATATGATTGAGATTTTCGGAGTTGATATGATTGAGATTTGATATCAGAATTGTATTGTTATTGATTATGAGTTGTGGTAATTGATATGTGGATATTTTATTGACGGGGATATTCAGATTGTTCCGTTATGCCCTTGATTTTGAGTTAGATTCAGATTGATCAGATTTGGTATTGAATTGAGCAGTATATTGATATTTTACTTCTTAATATTCTCATTGCCAGATTGAGTATTGACAGACTTCGAATTCCAGACTTGAACGTGGTCAGAACTGCTATTAAAGAAAGGTATAAGTCAATGTGGTACTGCGAGAATGACTCGAGTATGATATACTTGAGTTTCCCTAAATCACATACTTATTGTTATTGTGTGCATTGATTTGAATTGATATGCTTGTTCTATTGATTTATAGAAAGCATGTATTAGACGAGTATTAGACGAATGATCTTGTGACATAGGTGCTAGATAGTGATGGAATTGTCACAAGATAGTAATTTGGCGAAAGTGCCAAAGTCTGTTACGGATAGGTCAAGACACCGGATGTCTGGTTATATCGATGTTGAATAGAATTAGAATTTCTTCTATTACTGATATTCGATATGGAATGCCAACGTCTGGAAACCGGGATCCCTAGACTAGGATTGAGTCTAGTCTGAGACGTGGAGTCACGAGTCTGATTGACGATTTTATATTGGTTATGTTTCAGATTTTGATACATGTTACTGATATCTGTACATGATTTTATACTGTTTATATGATTTCCTGTTTCGTTGATTTATACAGGGATGTATTTCTCACCGGAGTTATCCGGCTGTTGTTGTGTTTGTATATGTGCATGGCAACAGGTGGGACAGGATCGGTGTCGAGGAGATAAAGAGAGAGATCGTGATTAGAGTGGAGACTAAGGACCTTGATTAAAGATAGAATTTGGACAGTTGATATTTACTTAAAAGACTTGTACTGTAATACTGAAATGTATATTAGAATGTGTTCCATTACGTTCCGCATTTAATACTGTATTTAAAAAAAATTAGACCCTATTTATTATAATTGATTAAATTTTCCCAATGATGATTAAGAACCTGATTAGCGTCCGGGTCCCCACGTAATATGTATTGTTTGAGAATGAATCAGAACCGATTCTTGATCAGCAGTAAGATGATCGGAGGAGGACTGAAACAGAATTGTTGTATTGGGTTACTAATCCTTTTGATAATTAGATATGCCTCCTCGAATAATCCGAGAACAGGGCAGTACTTCAGCCAATCCAATGGATGTAACAACAACTCAGATGGAAACTCTACTGAAGAGGTTTCAGTCGTTTAAACCGCCAACCCTGAAAGGAACAGATACTTCTGTTGACTGTGAGTGTTGGTTAGATGATATAGAAATGTTGTTCGATTCATTGGATTACAGTGATGAGCGTCAAGTAAGACTGATTGGGCACCAGTTGCATGACGTTGCAAAGAACTGGTGGATTACGACAAAGAGAGCAGTTGGAACTTCGAGGTACGAATATCACTTGGAATGTATTTAAGACTGAGTTTTATCAGAGATTTTTCCCACTTTCGTACTGGAAAGACAAGGGGGCAGAGTTTGCTAATTTGAGACATGGCTAGTTGAATATTGAAGAGTATGTGGCCAAGTTCTCTACCTTGTTGAGATTTTCTCCACACGTGGCTGAGAATGACGAAGCTGTTTCTGACCAGTTCATCAATGGATTGAATCCTGAAATATTTACATTGGTGAACACAGGGCGATCGAATAACTTTGGCAGATGCCCTGAACCGAGCAAAGGGAGCTGAAGCAGGGCCTGATGAGGCAGAAAGGAGCTGCGTATGTCGCTCCAGCACCGTGATCACAACAGCCATTTACTACTCAATTCCACCAACCGCCTTCCGGATTTGAGAGTGGCAGTAGTAGTAGTGGGAAGAAATATCAGTTGAAAGCTAGAGGAAAGCAGTTTAAAAAGTCTGGTAGCACTTCTTCTAGCTCCAGTGGTTCTAAACAGAGTTATACCGAATCTTACTGCAGAACTTGTGGAGGGAGACATCCCACAGAGCAATGCCAAGGAGTATTTGGTAGTTGCCACATCTGCAGACAGCAGGGACATTTTGCTAGAGAATTTCCACAGAGAGGTTCCCATGGATCCCAGGGAGCCGAATCAGTTGGATCAGTGGCTCAGACTGATAGACGATCATCAGCAGTGAATTCTTTCCAGCCACCACCGACTACTACTCCGTCACAGCATAGGCCAGGAGCAAGCCAGACAGTTAGCCAGCCTCCTAGACAGCAGACAAGAGTATTTGCTTTGACAGAAGAGCAGGCTCATGAAGCACCAGACGATGTTGTTGCACGTAACTATACTTTATGTGTTTACCCTGCTTATGTATTGATAGATACAGGTGCTTCTCATACATTTATTTCTGAGTGATTCGCTTTGATACATGATTTTCCTGTTGAGTCTTTATCTGCTGCAGTGTCCGTCTCTTCTCCTTTGGGGACAAGGTTGATATCAGTGAATTCTGTGAAACATTGTATGCTACAATATGATGGGCATGAGATTGAGTTAGATTGTATTGTACTTGGGTAGTTTGATTTTGACTGTATTATCGGTATTGATATGCTGACCAAGTACAGAGCTACCATTGACTGTTTCCATAAGATTGTGAGATGCAGACCTGAGATGGCTGAAGAATGGAAATTTAACGATAAGGTTCTAGAGCTAGAATTCTTTTGATATCTGCATTGTCTATAACTCGATTATTGCAGAAAGGAGCAGAGGGGTTCCTTGTATATTCAGTTGACTTACTGAAATCAAGTCCATCATTGGCTGATTTGCCAGTGGTGTGCGAGTTTGCTGACGTCTTTCCAGATGAGAGTCCGTGATTGCCTCCGATTCGAGAGATAGACTTCAGCATCGAATTGGTACCAGGTACAGTTACGATTTCTAGAGTTCTGTACAGAATGACACTAATTGAACTGAATGAATTGAAAGATCAGCTGGAAGATTTACTTGCCAAGGGGTACATCAGACCGAGTGTTTCTCCTTGGGGTGCTCCAGTATTATTTGTGAGAAAGAAAGACGGTTCGATGAGACTTTGCATTGATTACCGGCAACTGAACAAAGCGACGGTAAAGAATAAATACATGTTGCCTCGTATTGATGCTTTATTTGATCAGTTTCAGGGTTCTTCTGTATATTCCAAGATCAATCTGAGATCTGGATATAATCAGCTGAGAGTCAGAGATTCTGATATCTCGAAGACAGTGTTCAGAACCAGGTATGGACATTATGAGTTTATTGTCATTCCGTTCGGTTGGACGAATGCTCCAGCTGTGTTTATGGGTCTGATGAACTGTGTGTTTCAGAAGTATCTCGATGATTTCGTGATTATATTTATTGATGATATTCTGATTTATTTGAAGAATATGATTGATCATGCTGAGCATCTGAGAACTGTGTTGCGAATTCTGAGGGCTGAGAAATTATATGCCAAACTGTCAAAATGTGATTTCTAGTTGAGACAGGTGGTATTTCTGGGTCACATCATATCTGGAGATGGTATTTCTGTTGATCCTAGCAAAGTTGAGGACGTGATTTCTTGGCCGAGACCGACATCTGTGCTAGAGATTCGCAGTTTTATGGGTTTGGCAGGATATTACCGTCGATTTATTAAAGATTTCTCGAGCATTGCTAAACCTATCACGCAGTTGACTCAAAATAATGCACGATTTGTTTGGTCAGAAGACTGTGAGTCCAGTTTTCTAGAGTTAAAGAAGAGATTGACCCGTGAACCGATCCTGACTATTCCCTCAGGTACTGGTGATTTCGTTTTTTATTGTTATGCTTCTCATAGAGGATTGAGATGTGTTTTAATGCAGCGGAGACATGTGATTGCTTATGCCTCGAGAAAGTTGAAGCCACATGAGACTCGCTACCCAATTCATGATCTTGAATTGATAGCCATCGTCTTTGCACTGAAGATATGGCGACATTACCTATACGGTGAGAAGTTGGAGATTTATTCTGATCATAAAAGCTTGATATATCTGTTTTCACAGTTTGAATTGAATATGAGACAACGAAGATGGCTTGATTTATTGAAAGATTTTGATTGTGAAATCAAGTACTATTCGGGGAAATCCAATGCAGCAGCTGGTGCACTGACTCGTAAGGTATGTTCTTTATCCTTATTGACGATTGGTGTTTCAAATTTGATAGAAGATTTTTGTTTGTCTGGATTGGTATTTCAGACAGATCATAGACCGTTGAGATTATATGTTGTTGGAGTCGAACCAGAGCTGATTTTGAGAATTAAAGTGGTTCAGAAAGTTGATCAAAATGTTCAAAATTCTATATCGCTGGTAAGAGTAGGACATCGATCAGAATATCAGGTTCGTGACAGTGTTTTGTATGTGAATAATCGTCTTGTTGTGCCAGATGTTTCAGAGTTTAAACGACAGATATTGTCAGAAGCACACGGCAGGCGATTCAGTATTCATCATGGTGGTAGAAAGATGTATAATGATTTGAAAAGACAGTTCTGGTGGAAACAGATGAAAGCTGATATTGCTGAATTTGTTTCCAGATGTCTGAATTGCCAACAGGTGAAATCCGAAAGAAAGAGACCAGGAGGTTTGTTACAGAGCTTGTCGATTCCTCAATGGAAATGTGATCACATTTCCATGAAGTTCGTGACAAAGCTACCGAGATCCTCCCAAGGTTGTGATGCTATTTGGGTCGTAATTGACAGATTGACCAAATCAGCATGTTTTATTCCGTACAGGATGACATATAGACATGACCAGATGGCAAAGATTTATGTCAGAGAGGTGGTCAGATTGCACGGAGTGCCGAAGTCGATCGTATCAGACCGTGATCCTCGGTTTACTTCGCACTTCTGGCAGAGTTCACAGCATGCTCTAGATACGAAGTTACATCTAAGTACCACATGTCATCCACAGACCAACGGACAGTCAGAGTGGACTATCCAGACACTGGATTAGAGCTGTAGTGCTTGATTTTAGAACTAGTTGGCAAAATTCTTTGCCACTTTATGAGTTCTCGTACAACAACAGCTATCAGACGAGTATTGAGATGTCACCGTTTGAAGCGTTGTACGGTAAGAAGTGCGGATCCCCTCTGTATTGGGATGATATCTCTGAGGTACCTGAGATTGGACCTGACATGATCAGAGATATGACAGAGAAAGTGAAGCTGATTCAGAAGAGAATGAAGGCAGCTCAAGACAGACAGGCTAAATATGCCAATGTTCGACGTAGACCATTGGTATTAGAGGCAAGAGACCGAGTATTTTTGAAGATTTCTTCTTTCCGAGGCGTTGTCAGATTTTGCAAAAAAGGGAAGTTGTCTCCACGTTATATTGGGCCGTATGAGATTCTCGAGAAGATACGAGATCGTGCCTATCGACTCGCATTACCGCCTTCTTTATCTGGAATACAAGATGTTGATAAAGATAAAAAATTTTACATTAATTAAATGTTTTATAATATAAATATATAGTTTTTGTTTTATTAAATGTTTAAATATTACATGTTTTATAATAAATTGTATAAGATAAAAGTTGTGTGTAATTATAAGTTTTTACTATTTTTTACAGGTTCGATAAAACAAGAATAACCTTGGCGTTGCAAATGGGATTAAGATGATTCTTGGACCTGTAGAAAGTTGATTATAATATCTACAATATTGTTGACAAGCATGAGATAAAAATCCTTTAACAATTGGGATCAAATTAAGCAACAAAGAAAGTTACCAAAGGAGTGGCAGTTTTACCATGCTCTAGTATTTTGACCATATCTCTCAAATTACTTGGTCAAATATTCTGAAAAAAATACCAAAACTAGACAACTCAATTATCCACATATTTCTTTTTATGTGAAGAAGCAAATTCGGAGAAGAAGATTTTCAAAAGTGATGTGTAATATAATATTAATTTCTTGGAACACCAATGAAGACTTATGTGTAAAAAATAATATTTTATTTGTTGTTGTCTCCCCAAATTTGGCTATAAATAGGGGTGCATTGTAATGTATTGAGATATCCCTCATTCTATGAACAAACCTTTGAGTTCATAATAATTCTCTTTATATTTTTCATTTATTTCTTCATTTAAATATAATTAGCATGTTAATTTCATATTCAAAGTTTTACACTTTGAATAATGAATAGCTAACTTTCTAAAGTTGAGATGATAAGGTAAAACTCTTGGAATGATAATAAGTTTATTAAAAGGTAAGAATCTATGTTTTCTATTATTTAATCATTATTTATTGTTTATGTTATATTTATTTCTTTAAGCATTTTTATACCCTACTTATAAGTGAGAGTTTTGATTTATTGTTGCTATATGTTACACTAAATTCTTGGAACCATTTAAATATTAGTTTGGTATTATCAACCATTTAAAATAGATGCCTTGATTTATTATATATAAATATATTATAATATTAAATTCTTGGAACCATTTAAATGTTAGTTTGGTTTTACCAACCATTTAACTTGGATTCCTTGATTTACTATATATAATATATCATAATAATATTTTCTTGGTACCATTTAAATGTTAGTTTGATTTTACCAACCATTTAAAGTGGGAACCTTGATTTAGTGTTTACAAATATATATATAGCACAATAAATACTTGACCACATTTATAAGTTTTGGTATATATTATATGCTTATAAGATAATAATTTATAACATAATATAAATATGATTATTTAATATATTGGAACCATTTTATTAAGTGGATTTCAATATTGTTCGTTAATGTTAACTTTATTATAATACCAAGAGTGGATCCTTTAATCTCAACTACTTAAATTAAAATTTGAACAATTAAAATTTACCCATTAAATATTCAAACAATTAAAATTAAAAAGAAACAAAAACAAAAACAAAAAAAAAGACATTGTAGTGGACTTCGTAATTACCTTAGCTTTCCTGTGGATACGATATTCGGACTCACCGAATTATATTACTTGTGGACAACCTGCTTTTAGGAGTGCAACAATCAAAGTCGCAACAAGTTTTTGGCGCCGTTGCCGGGGAAGTATAATTTAATTTCAAGTCTATTTAATTTTGTTTATAGTTTATTTTTCTTTATTTGAATTTTTATTGCTTTTGTGTGTTTTATTCTTTTCCATTTACATTTGCATGAGCATTTGGTCACGTACACTTAGTGGTCGACTCATTCGTAATAGCCCTTTATGTTTACAAAACATGGCGGAGGAACCCATCCAAGAAAATGAAGATGCAATTCAATCTCAACCTGATCATGATAGACGAAGAACACTTAGAGATCACATGAATCCTACACGTACTAGTGCACCTTCATGTCTAGTTTTTCCTCCTGATGCATCTCATTTCAATTTTAAGCCTGGTATTATCCAACTTTTACCCAACTTTCATGGCTTAGATTCTGAAAATCCATACATGCATTTACGAGAGTTTGAAGAAGTGTGCAACACATATAATGATTTAAATTGTAGCATGAACACCATTCGACTTAAGCTTTTTTCCTTTTTCTTTAAAAGATAAAGCTAAAACTTGGCTACAAAATCTTAGATCGGGATCCATTCGAACTTGGGATGAATTGCAACAACAATTTTTGAAAAAGTTTTTTCCATCTCATAGAACAAATTCTTTCAAAAGGCAAATCATCACTTTCACTCAAAAACAAGGAGAAACTTTTTATCAGTGTTGGGATAGATACAAAGAATTGCTTAATCTTTGTCCACATCATGGTTGAAATTTGGAGAGTTGTTTCTCAATTTTATGAAAGCTTAACACCTAAAGATAGGCAAATGGTTGAATTTATGTGTTATGGAACATTTGAAGATAAAGATCCAAATGAAGCAATTGAGTATCTTGATTCATTAGCTGAAAATGCTCAAAATTGGGATACTATAGGTACAATTGAACCATCAAACAAGATTCAATCTCCTACATCTGGTGGAGGTATGTACACTCTCAAAGATTAACATGATCTTCAAGCTAGATTTACCTCTTTGGCAAGAAAAGTTAAGGCACTTGAATTGAAAAAGAATGGTCAATTAAAATCTGTTCAAGAAATTGCGTGTCACATATGTGATACAAGTGATCATTTTACAAAAGATTGTCCCACTTTACCCTCTTTTAAAGAATGTCTCCATGAACAAGTCAATGTTTTGAACAATTTCAAAAGGCCAAATTTTGAACCATTTTCTCAAAATTACAATCCTGGTTGGCGAAATCATCCAAATTTTAGTTGGAGGAATGATAATGTTGCACAATTTCCGCAACCAAATTTTCAAAATCAACAAAATTTTCAAAATTATGCACCTTATGTTCCTCCACCTAAAAGGAATTTGGAAGATTTATTGAATTCTTTCATTGCAAAGCAAGAGTCTATCAATACTCAAACTGCTCAAACCATGACAGATTTGAAAGATACTCTTGCTAAATTTGCATCTGCACTTAATGTTCATGAAAAAGGTAAATTTCCTTCACAACCTCCGCCTAATCCCAAGGATCATCATTCACAAACTGGAACTTCTGGAACTCAACCGATGGATCAGGTAAAATCTGTTATTACCCTTCGAAGTGGTAAGGTTGTGGAAAAATCCATTCTTGAACCTTGTGAAGATGATGATAAATCAACTTCAAAGGGTAAGGAAGTGGAACCCATAACTTCCGAAGAGGAGGTTCAACAGATAGTGTTACCACCATTCCCTCATGCATTGAAAAATACAAAAAAATCAAATTTGAATTCTGATATATATGATATTTTTAAACAAGTAAAAGTTAATATTACTTTATTAGATGCATTAATACAGGTACCATCATATGCCAAATTTTTGAAATACTTGTGCACTGTGAAAAGAAAATTGAATGTGAAAAAGAAAGCATTTTTAACCGAACAAGTAAGTGCAATCATTCAAAATAATAATACTTTGAAATACAAAGACCCTGGTTGTCCTACTATTTCATGTATTATTGGAGAACGAAAGATTAAAAAAGCCTTGCTTGATCTTGGAGCTAGTGTTAATTTACTTCCATATTCAGTTTATCAAGAACTCAATCTAGGCGAGTTAAAATCTACTTCGGTAAAACTTTTACTTGCTGATAGATCTGTTAAAGTGCCAAGAGGTATGGTAGAAGACGTGTTGGTCCAAGTTGATAACTTTGTATATCCTGTCGATTTCATAGTTTTAGATACACAACCTATCGAAGCTTGTAATGCAATTCCTGTAATTCTGGGTCGTCCATTTTTAGCAACTTCTAATGCTCTTATAAATTGCAGGAATGGAATAATGAAGTTGTCATTTGGTAACATGACCTTGGAGCTCAATGTTTTTAATCTTTGTAAGCAACCACATGACAAAGGAGATGAAAGTGAAGATGAAAATCTTATTGAAACTCTTGTGGAAGAAAACATTCAAGAAGGGAGTACTCGTGACCAATTAGATATTTGTTCAATTGAAACTGTTAAAGAAAATATTGAAATTGATCTTGATGATTTTATCAGGTATCACTCGTTACCCGGATCAGAGAAAGAATTTGAGGAAAAATATGAGAACAAAGACGAACCACCAATATTGGAGTTAAAACCCTTGCCAGAAGAATTGAAGTATGCATTTCTTGGAAAAGATGAAACATATCCGGTGGTAATTTCTTCCAAACTAGCAAGTGATGAAGAAGATAAATTAGTTGATATGCTTAAAAGACATAAAAATGCAATTGGTTGGACACTAAAAGATCTCAAGGGCATTAATCCACTAATTTGCACACACAAAATTCATTTAGAAGAAAATGCTAAAACATCTCAACAACCACAAAGGAGATTAAATCCACACATGAAAGATGTTGTGAAAACTGAAGTTCTCAAACTATTTGATGTTGGGATTATCTACCCTATTTCTGATAGTAAGTGGGTAAGCCCAACACAAGTAGTTCCGAAAAAATCCAGCATCACAGTGATAAAAAATGAAAAAGGTGAATTGTTAACAAGTCGAGTCCCATCTAGTTGGCGTATGTGTACTAATTATAGAAAATTAAATGATGCCACTAGAAAAGATCATTTTCCATTACCATTTTTGGATCAAATTTTAGAAAGAGTAGCAGGTCATCCATACTACTGTTTTCTTGATGGATATTCAGGTTATTATCAAATTCCCATTGCACTCGAAGATCAAGATAAAACTACATTCACATGTCCTTTTGGAACATTTGCATTTAGAAGGATGCCATTTGGATTATGCAATGCCCCAGCAACATTTCAAAGATGTATGCTAAGCATTTTTTGCGACATGGTTGAAAATTGTTTGGAAATTTTCATGGATGATTTAACTGTCTTTGGGAATACATTTGATAATTGTCTTGAAAATTTGGAAAAAATTTTAAAAAGATGCGAGGAAAAAGGTCTTATTTTAAATTGGGAAAATTGTCATTACATGATTACTTCTGGAATTGTTTTGGGAGATGTCGTGTCATCTCATGGAATTGAAGTTGATAAAGCAAAAGTTGATGTCATTGCCAATTTACACCCTCCAAAAACCATTAAAGAAATTCGCTCATTTTTGGGACATGCTGGATTTTATAGGAGGTTTATAAAGGACTTTAGTTTAATCTCTAAACCCATTTGTAACCTCTTAACAAAAGACAGTGCATTTGAGTGGACTCGAGAATGTCAAAATGCTTTTGATAAAATCATTCGACATTTAACATCAGCTCCTATCATGCAACCTCCTGATTGGTCTTTACCATTTGAAATCATGTGCGACGCGAGTGATTATGCAATCGGTGCAGTACTGGGTCAAAGAAGAAACAGTAAGCCTTATGTGATATATTATGCAAGTAGAACTTTAAACAATGCTCAAATGAATTACTACACAACTTGAAAAAGAACTACTTGCTGTAATATTTGCATTAGATAAATTTCGTTCTTATTTGATTGGATCAACGACTATTGTGTTTACTGATCATTCTGTTATTAGATATTTGTTGACCAAACAGGATGCAAAGCCACGAATGATACGATGGATTTTGTTGCTCCAAGAATTTGACATTGTGATCAAAGATAAAAAAAGGAACCGAGAATGTCGTAGCCGATCATTTATCGAGACTAGTAACATGATCATCTTGTGAAATGACACCAATTAACGATAATTTTCCTGATGAACATCTATTTTCAGTTACTACTACACCTTGGTTTGCTAACATAGTAACTTTTCTTGTGACAGGAAAAATGCCACCGCAATGGAGTTCTCAAGATAAAAGAAAATTTTTGAATGAGGTAAAAAACTTTTATTGGGATGATCTATATCTGTTCAAGTATTGTCCGGATCAAATATTTCGACGTTGCATACCCCAAAATGAGCTAAGTAGTGTCATTAAATTTTTTTCATTCAGAAGCATGCGGAGGACATTTTTCTTCAAAGAAAACGGCTGCAAAAATCTTGCAGTGTGGATTTTATTGGCCCACTTTGTTTAAAGACACCCATGAAATCTGCAAGATCTGTGAAAATTGTCAAAAATTGGGTGTGATTTCAAAAAGAAACATGATGCCTTTGAATCCTATCATTGAAATTGAAATTTTTGACTGTTGGGGAATTGATTTTATGGGACCTTTTTCACCGTCGTTTGGATATTTGTATATTTTAGTTGCAGTTGATTATGTTTCCAAATGGATAGAGGCAATTCCATGTCGAACAAATGATCATAAAATCATCATCAAATTTTTGAAAGAAAATATTTTTAGTAGATTCAAAATTCCTCGAGCTATGATAAGTGATGGGGGAACTCACTTTGTTAATAAACCATTTGCTTCATTAATGAAAAAATATGGTATTACTCACAAAGTAACTACTCCTTATCATCCTCAAACAAATGGACAAGTTGAATTAGCTAATAGGGTGATAAAGCAAATTTTGGAAAAAACTGTTAACTCAAATAGAAAAGATTGGTCTCTGCGACTTAATGATTCACTTTGGGCATATCGAACAGCTTTTAAAAACATCATTGAATATGTCTCCCTATAGGTTTGTTTATGGAAACATTGTCATTTGCCTGTAGAATTGGAACATAAAGCTTATGGGCGATCACAAAAAGCATGGATTACCAACAAATTGCTAATGCACTTGTGACTCAAAATGATGCGATATTCAGATTTATAAGCAAAATCAAATTAGAAAACAATTCTTAGAAATCTTTTGAGATTGGTAAAGTTTTGCTTTTAATTCTCGACTCACATTCCCAGGAAATTACGATCACGATGACATATTTGAAATGCCTATTGGCGTGTTTTAAAGTGAATCGACAAGGCGAAATGAATCAAGGAGTTTTTCCCTTTTGATCTAAATTTTTATGTTGCATTTAATTTGTTTGTTTTATTCAGGTCCTTATCTTTTATTTTCCCATGCGGATACGTACTCACTCTCTATCGAGTAAATCATTTTTCACAATTGCTGATCAAAGAAAAAACATTTGTCTTTCAAATGGTGAAATTCCTCAAAAATTTAAATATTTCCCTCTGTTCTGAAATGTTCTAAGAAAAATTTATGCAGGAAGGTGTGAAAGATTGAGATTGCTAATGCAAAAAGGAAATATCCAGAATATTCGTCGTGTAATAGAGCTAGGTCGGATAGGAGGAGAATGTCCCATCATTGTCATTCGTATTGACTGGATTAGGAAAATCACTTATGCCAAAAAACGAAGGGCCAAAAGTTTAGGGGTTTGTCATAAGTGTGCGAGATGGACTTGTGACAAACGATGCAGATCTTTGCGATGTGTTTCCAATAACAGAGAAGATAAAATTGGTTTCATTAAGAATGGGCTGAGTAAGGAGTCTTTAGATAACATCTTATTGACTCTTGAGACGCATTCTAGTGGACATGTGCATATTGAACTTCTCCGTTTATGGAAACAATTCCAAGATGAGCGTCATAGTCTGGGGAATCTGACTAAAAAAGACCCTGTTTGCCAATTTATAAGAAAATTGGATTGGAAGCATATCCTCGACTCATAGAAGGCGTTGAAGCCGTTTCTGGACGTAAAACGAGAGGAAAATTGTGAGCCACAATCACACTACTGTTTATATGCATGTGTGTCATTATTGTTTTTACTATTTATTCTGTTTACAGCTGTGACCCATAGTTTTGTCATGATAAAATATTACCCCTATAAAATCTCTCATCTTTCTCTCTATTTTCGCAGAAAAAAAAAAGAAAGTAAAAACATGGCTGGATCCTCTGCACAAACATTGAAAAATATTTGTGTATTTTGTGGGTCGAGTCCTGGAAAAAATGAAGTGTTTGTAGAAGCAGCGAATAATCTTGGAAAGATATTGGCTGAGAGAAAAATTCACTTGGTATATGGGGGAGGTAATATTGGGTTAATGGGATCTGTTTCAACATCTGCTCATCTTGGAGGTAGTCAGGTTTTGGGTATTATTCCTACAGCTTTAGCTGAAGGAAATATTACAGGTGTTACGATTGGGGAAGAATTAAAAATTTCTTCTATGTATGAAAGAATCACCAAAATGATGGAAAATTCTGATGCTTTTATCGCACTACCAGGTGGTTTTGGTACATTAGAAGAAATTTTTCACACTGTTTCTTGGGCACAACTTAATATCCATAATAAACCTGTGGGCTTGTTGAATATCAATAATTATTATGACAGTTTGTTGACATTTCTGGATAAAGCTGTGGAACAGAATTTCATTTGAGAAAATTCACGACGGATGCTCATCTGTGCTTCGACTGCCGACCAATTAATTGATGATTTGGAAGCTTTTGTTCATAAGCCTGATCCGATGATAGAAAATATCAATTGGTCGCAATCAAGCAGTAAGAAAATGAAGTTGGATCATTGATTCAAACGTCGTGGATTGGTTTGCGTTTGTTTCAGTTTGTTATCTTCAATAAAATTCAAGGTGATATCTCTTTCATTAGGTACTCTTTATTAATAGCTATTTTGACATTAGGGACAATGTCATATTCTGATTGGGGGGAGAACAAATTTAAAAAAAAACAAATTTTAAAAAAAAAATTAAATATTATTTTAAAATAAAACCATGTTTATTGTTTGTACCTTAGTAATTTTTGCAAAAATGTCATACTTTACATATTTGAAAGATTTAAATTAGAACATGTATTAATCTATTTAAGAATGTTTAAATTTTTATTTGAAAAAAGGTCATTTTTAATATTCTGATCAATATAAAAATATGATTTATGAAATCTTTTTGAGTGATTAACCATTGTGATAAAATTAGGTATTAAAGTATATGGCCCAAGATATACCTTATAAGAGTGCCTAAAATTTTAAACTCACACATATTTTGTGAGTGAGTGGAGAGGACTGAGAAAACAGCTTTCGAGCCTTTATTGATCATGAGAGAGACTATCTATTGTTTAGATCTTGAGTTCTTATTTTGAAAAAAAAATTGATATTTCCTGAAAAAAAAAGAGGAGAAAAAAAAAAGAAAGATATTGAAGATCTATGTAATTTTTAAGTTATATGCTACGACCCATATATCTCTCATAAAAAAAAAAGAGAGAGAAAATTATTGTACAAATTAAATAAATATGTGGTCAAGAAGCATAAACTTAGTCTGATTCCATGATGTTATGAAAAAAAATAATAAAAATTATCAGGAAAAAAATATATATAATAAGAACAACTAGATTTTGAATCAATGGATTTTCTATCTTTTAATTAGTTTGGCTCGTTTGTCTGTCTGCATTCTGTAAACCATTTCCTTAAGCATTTATCTGTATTCCAACTCCATGAGAGAAATCGTTGCCATAAATTTGAAACATTTATTAACCTGCGAGGATTTGGAGTTGAGACTCTTACTAGGAATTTTTAAAGGCCGTATACATTTAACTACCTGAAATAAGCTTTGAATTGTTCAACTCAAATTATTTCACAAATGATAATTATGATGATCTTGATATTACTTTGACAGTTTTCAAATTTAATTTAACACTTAGATAGTTTTGATTACATTTCTATTTAAATTAATCAATATGTTTTGTATTGCTATTAACGCTTAAATTGCTAGGAACTAGCAATAAGCTGGTTGGGGAGTGTGATAAAGATAAAAAATTGTACATTAATTAGATGTTTTATAATATAAATATATAGTTTTTGTTTTATTAAATGTTTAAATATTACATGTTTTATAATAAATTGTATAAAATATAAGTTGTGTGTAATTATAAGTTTTTACTATTTTTTACAGGTTCGATAAAAATAGAGATACATTGGCGTTGCAAATGGGATTAAGATGATTCTTGGACCTGTAGAAAGTTGATTAGAATAACTACAATATTGTTGACAAGCATGAGATAAAAATCCTTTCACAATTGGGATCAAATTAAGCAACAAAGAAAGTTACCAAAGGAGTGGCAGTTTTACCATGCTCTAGTATTTTGACCATATCTCTCAAATTACTTGGTCAAATATTCTTAAAAAAATACCACAACTAGACAACTCAATTATCCACATATATTCTTTTTAAGTGAAGAAGCAAATTCGGAGAAAAAGATTTTCAAAAGTGATGTGTAATATAATATTAATTTCTTGGAACACCAATGAAGACTTATGTGTAAAAAATAATATTTTATTTGTGGTTGTCTCCCCAAATTTGGCTATAAATAGGGGTGCATTGTAATGTATTGAGATATCCCTCATTCTATAAACAAACCTTTGAGTTCATAATAATTCTCTCTATATTTTTCATTTATTTCTTCATTTAAATATAATTAGCATGTTAATTTCATATTCAAAATTTTACACTTTGAATAATGAATAGCTAACTTCCTAAAGTTGAGATGATAAGGTGAAACTCTTGGCATGATAATAAGGTTATTAAAAGGTAAGAATCTATGTTTTATATTATTTAATCATTATTTATTGTTTATATTATATTTATTTCTTTAAGCATTTTTATACCTTACTTATAAGTGGGAGTTTTGATTTATTGTTGCTATATGTTACACTAAATTCTTGGAACCATTTAAATGTTAGTTTGGTATTACCAACCATTTAAAATGGATGCCTTGATTTATTATATATAAATATATTATAATATTAAATTCTTGGAACCATTTAAATGTTAGTTTGGTTTTACCAACCATTTAACTTGGATTCCTTGATTTACTATATATAAATATATCATAATAATATTTTCTTGGTACCATTTAAATGTTAGTTTGGTTTTACCAACCATTTAAAGTGAAACCTTGATTTAGTGTTTACAAATATATATATAGCACAATAAATACTTGACCACATTTATAAGTTTTGGTATATATTATATGCTTATAAGATAATAATTTATAACATAATATAAATATGATTATTTAATATATTGGAACCATTTTATTAAGTGGATTTCAATATTTTTCGTTAATGTTAACTTTATTATAATACCAAGAGTGGATCCTTTAATCTCAACTACTTAAATTAAAATTTGAACAATTAAAATTTACCCATTAAATATTCAAACAATTAAAATTAAAAAGAAACAAAAACAAAAACAAAACAAAAAGACATTGTAGTGGACTTCGTAATTACCTTAGCTTCCCTGTGGATACGATATTCGGACTCACCAAATTATATTACTTGTGGACAACCTGCTCTTGGGAGTGCAACAATCAAAGTTGCAACAGATGTCTTTCATGTATCGTTATTGAGGAAATATATTCTCGATGCTTCACATATTATTCAGCTAGACGAGGCCGAACTTGACGAGACTCTGAGTTACTTCGAGAAGCCGATCCAGATTCTAGATCGTAAAGAAAAGCAGCTCAGAACGAAGACTATTTCACTTGTGAAAGTTCAGTGGAGTCGTCAAGGAATTGAGGAAGCTGAAAGGGGATCGGTTACGGTGACCGGAAGCGCAACGGAAGTTAAAAATTTTGATTTTTCGCCGAGAAATTTCGGCCACCCCTTATAATGTGTAGCAAATACAATAAACACACAAAAATGACATTCATAGTGTGTTTAGAATTTTACCTATCAATCACAATGATTGATGTATGGCTCCAACTAAGGTGTAAACACCTTAGCTCTTCAATGGTAGAAACTATCTTCAAGCTTCCTTTGAGCACTCTTGCTCAACTATTAAGCCCACCACCAACTAGGTAGATCCCCTCTTAATTTGCACTAGAAAACTAAGAGGATTTTTCAATGAGAATTATTTTCTTTCCTCAACACTTGAAGAAGAAAAATGAGAGAAAAATGGAGGAGAGAACCCTTGCAAATTTTCGGCCCTTGCATATCCAAAATGGGAGAGGAAGACTTGTCTTGGTCTTGCAAAAAGCAAAAAGAAAAAGTAGCATGCCAAGCCTTGATATTTGAAAAAGTTGTCTCCAACTCTTCACCTCCCATGCATGCAATATTATATGGTGTTTTTAGCAATTAAAAAACCATGGACTAAATTTGATTATCTCAAACATATTTGAGACTAATTAAACATTACTTGAATTTACCCAAGTCCCACTAGTTAAATAATTAATTTAAATTGAGCTCTACAAGACTCAATATGATTTAATTAATTCAACACTTGAATTAATTTAATTATTTGGACTCTACTAGGTCCACTAGTGTTTAATTAATTCAACGCTTGAATTAATTTAATTTAGTCCATAATAATGTTTATGAAAATCACAATTTTCAATTACATTATTTATTTGGCCAACTTTTAATTTAGGAACACATTCATAAATTAAAAATTACATTTCTCTCATAGAAGTCATACTTCTATTTTTCCTTACGCTTATAAACACATTTATAAGCCGTTCAACACATTGAACTATTTACTTCTCAACGGGATCTATAAAGCTAGTACTTGTGTGACCCTCAATGGTTCACTGATACAACTACCCGTGGGTTCACATCTCCATGTGATTCGGACTAAACATTTCCTTATATGAGCATACCCCAATTTCTCCATTCTTACTTATCAACACCTTGATAACAAGAACGTCATAACTCAAGTCTTATAGTAACCAACCAATCATGTTAAACGCCTAGCAGCATCGCTTACATGATTCCCTAGGTATCAAATGATAGTGTCTGCAAGAATCATTCAATTATGGTTAGCGTACAGTACGGTCCCTTCAACTCCTATATCCCGACCGATTCGACAACCATTGGTTTATCGAGAGTTGTCAATGAATCGCTACTATGTGTCATGTCGTAGTTGCATCGATGGTGTAATCTATGTCATAATGTAATAGCCGAGCCCGGTGTACGGTACATTTTAAGCTTTTCTTGTTATTTGGGTTATGTGATTAGATGTTTAGAGTTGTGTTTTGGGCCATAGTATTATTGGTTATTATGTTCTTGAGGTGTTAGTTGTTGTTGGTTGTTCGTTTCACAGTTTCGGATCGATTTTAGTTGGTTGAGTTTTGATCATTGCCGTGACCAGAGTGCACCCGCGGTAGTGCAAGGAGTGCACCCGCGGTCGACTGTTCAAGATTTTGTGTTGGTAAGCCGTGGCATCACCGCACCCGCGGTGTCTGCAGCGCCGCACCCGCGGTCCCAGTGTTCCAGAATTTTGTGTTGTGCCGTGAGCTAGGCGCACCCGCGGTCTATGTGGCAGCGCACCCGCAGTTTTCCTTCCTCTTTCATTTCGATTTTCTCTCCATTTCTTAGGGTTTTCATCCATTTCTTTCACTTCCTATCTTCGATTCAAGCGTTTAGTTTGCGTTTCGACTTGAGATCGTGGTTCTCCTTGGTGCTAGGAAGCTAAGGTAAGCTTTTGGTGCGATTCTTTTAAGGTTTTGAGTTAAGAGTTGACTTGGGTTTGTTGTTCTTGTTGATTTATGGATTATTTAGCTTGGATTCTTGGATATAGAGTTGATGTTGGTGTTATTTATGGATTATTGTTGTAGGTGGAGTTCAAGAGCTTTGATTGAGGTGTTCTATTGGTTTGTAAGTGGAAATTCATCCTTTTTGCTCACATGATGTTATATGTATTTGTGTTTCAAAGGTTTTTATGTGTTATTCCCTTCAATTGATCCATTGTTATGTATTGATTCCATTGCTATGTATATTGGAGACAATTGATGTCTCAATTATTGTTCAAAGGGAATACAAGAGAAAAGATAGAGTTTCAAAGTGTTTTTAATGCCAAGAGAGAGTTTAAATGTTTTCTGGATTGATAAATACATAGTCAGAGATTGCATGCAATTAGTTGATCAACGACCACAGGCTTATATCCCTCAGAGTTATCGGTTTATATCGATAGGGATACGAGCACCCCAGAACAGAGATACTATTGATATCAATCCCCAGAGTAAAGAGAAATACCATCTCATTTTTATGCTATTGCTATGTTATTCATGTTCAGAGTTTATGATTCAGAGTTGATGGTATTTATGATTTCAAAGCTATGTTTTACAGAGTTTATTGTCATTGCTATGTAAGAGTTCCACTTGCTGAGTTTTATACTCATTTCAGTTATTTTCATGTGATGCAGATCAGAGTGGTGGCCCGGGACGTTGACTGTGGATAGGGGGTCATATGCATGCACCGTTGGAAGGAAGATTTTGGCATGATCATAGGAATGATGTTTTGTATTTTGTTATGTCATTCAAATGATCATGTATTGTTATTTTGTAAAGATGTTTAAAGAACTGTATTTTGAAAACTCCTTCCATATTTTAAAGAAAATTTTATTTCCGCTGTGTATTTTATTTAAAGAGGTCAGAGGTGTCACATTTAGTGGTATCAGAGCTGTGTTCTTCGGACCAATGCATATGACTTCGTCTACTTTCAACTGTCCGGGTATGTTTTCTTGCATCTATCCATTGTTATATATTGATATGTCTTTTGTGAGCCCATTGTGGAGTAGAGGATGCCACCTAAGAGGAAAGCAGTAGAGGGTGAGGATAGTTCTTCCTCGAGAGTTGTCGACGAGTTCGGCAAGTTATTGAAAGAGCAGGCCAAGGTCCATAGTGAGCAGATCCAGCATTTGCTCCGATTGCAAGGAGCAGGTCAGGGCAGAGGCCAAGTGAGAGGCCAAGTTGCTCAGGCTCTTGGCACTGATGCCATATTTTCTGCTTTCAAGAGGATGGATCCGCCAGAATTTTCAGGGAGCACCGATCCTTTAGTTGCAGTCGAGTGGGTCAAGGCTTTAGAGGCGATCTTCGATCATCTCCACTACGAGGACAGAGACCGTATCAGTTGTGCTGTTTTCATGTTGGTTAAAGCTGCTCGCATATGGTGGAATGCGACCAAGGTTGGCGTTGATGTTTCGACACTGAAGTGGTCAGAGTTTACAGAGTTGTTTTATGATAAGTATTTTCCCGACGCACTTCGAGCGAGGAAGGTTACGGAGTTCTTGGAGCTTCGACAGGGGAGCATGGATGTTGGTGAGTATATCCTGAAGTTTGAAGAGGGTTGCTTATTTGCCCCGTACATTGCTTCCAACGACAAAGACAAAGGCGCTCATTTCATTCGAGGCCTTAGAGCAGAGATCCGGAGGGATATCAACATGTCCAAGGCCGTGACTTTCAAGGAGATCGTGTCCAAGGCTTTGTTGGCCGAGCAGGACGAGAAGGACATCGCCAGGGAGAGGCAGGCGAGATACCAGGCCATTGCTCAGAGGGGCCAGAGTTTTAGTCAGCGTGGCAGAGATCGGTTCAAGGGGAATGGCAAGATGGATTCGAGTCCTAGACCACCGGCAGTTTCAGTTGCTTCATCTGATCCAGAGAAGCCTTTGTGTCCCAAGTGTGGGAGACATCATAAGGGAGAGTGCAGATTTGGCACTCATTCTTGTTATCGTTGTGGCACGGCAGGCCACATTGCCCGAGATTGTCCTAGAGGAGCTAGCCAAGAGAAGGTGCAGGGTCGCATCTTTGCGATGACGAAGGAAGGTATTAATCATGATTCTTCTGTGATCTCTAGTGCTATTTTAATTTCAAGCAGAGTAGCTACGACTTTGATTGATACTGGTGCTACTCATTCTTTTATGTCTGAATTGTTTTTGAGATTTTTGTGTATAGTTCCTTCTGTTATTCCCCTCCAGTTGAATGTTGTTTTGCCTTCGAGGGACGTGTTGTGCCCGACGTCTATTGTTTTTGCATGCCCTGTTCGTATTGATGATAGAGAGGTCTTTGCTGATTTGACTGTGATCCCGATGGTTGCCTTTGATGTTATTCTTGGCATGGATTGGCTATCGACCTATCGTGCTGTTATTGATTGCGTTGCTAAGACGGTGACCTTTGCAGATGATAGCATTAAGGGAGGTACGCTCGCCAGTGCAGGTACTTCGCTGGTCCTTCCTTTTATTTCATGTCTTGAGGCTGAGAGATTGCTGTGTAGAGGTTGCGATGGGTTTCTTGCTTCTATTGTGGATGTGGATGGTATGGTTAAGTTGAATATTGATGATATTGATGTTGTGAGGGAGTTAGCCGATGTGTTTGAGGATGATGTTCCGGGTTTGCCGCCGGACAGAGATGTTGAGTTCGTTATTGATTTAGCTCCAGGTACGGTTCCTATTTCTAAGGCTCCGTATAGGATGGCTCCTACTGAGATGAAAGAGTTGAAGTCGCAGTTGCAGGATCTATTGGACAAAGGTTTCATTCGTCCGAGTTCTTCGCCTTGGGGAGCTCCGGTTCTATTTGTTAAGAAGAAAGATGGGTCGTTGCGGCTGTGTATCAACTACCGAGAGCTTAACAAAGTGACTTTCAAGAATAAGTATTTGTTGCCACGGATTGATGATTTGTTTGATCAACTTCATGGTGCCACTGTCTTTTCAAAGATTGATCTTCGGTCTGGCTACTATCAGTTGAAGGTTAGGGAGTCCGATATCCCTAAGACGGCGTTCAGGACCAGGTATGGTCACTATGAGTTTCTTGTGATGTCTTTTGGTCTGACCAATGCCCCTTCAGTTTTCATCGACTTGATGAACCGAGTGTTCAAGCCGTTCTTGGATAGCTTCGTCATTGTTTTCATCGACGACATCTTGATTTATTCCAAGACCAGAGAGCTTCATTCAGAGCATCTCAGAGTTGTTCTTCAGTTGTTTAGAGAGAGGAGGCTGTTTGCTAAGTTGAAGTAGTGCGAGTTTTGGTTGGATCAGATTTCTTTTCTAGGCCATGTCGTTTCGAGGGATGGTATAGCAGTTGATCCAGTGAAGATAGAGGCGATTCAGAAGTGGCCTATTCCTACTACTGTCTCAGAGGTACGCAGTTTCCTTGGTTTGGCGGGTTATTATCGTCGTTTCGTTTCAGATTTTTCCAAGATTGCCCTGCCATTGTCCAATCTGACGACGAAGACTGTGAAGTTCGAGTGGTCCATTGATTGCCAGAGTGCATTTCAAGTGTTGAAAGATAGATTGACGACAGCTCCTGTTCTTTCTTTGCCCAGTGGTTCGGAGGATTTTGTTGTCTATACCGATGCGTCGAAGAAAGGCCTTGGTGCAGTGCTGATGCAGCGAGGTAAGGTCATAGCCTATGCTTCTCGCCAGTTGAAAGACTATGAGAAGAATTATCCGACGCATGATTTAGAGCTGGCAGCTGTGGTTTTCGCCCTGAAAATCTGGAGACATTACTTGTATGGCGAAAAATGTGAGATCTTCACAGACCACAAGAGTTTGAAGTATCTGTTTTCCCAGAAAGTGCTCAACATGCGACAGAGGAGGTGGTTAGAGCTTGTCAAAGATTATGATGTGACTATCAGTTACCACCCAGGGAAGGCGAATGTTGTGGCTGATACTTTGAGCCGTAAGTCGAGTTCTTCCTTGAGTTCTTTGATTCAGAAGCCGTTGTTGATGGATTTGCAGAGAGAGGAGATTGCTTTGGTGGTTCCGGGGACCATTGCTCGCCTTTCAGCGTTGACGGACAAGATCCGTAGAGAGCAGACTGACGATGTTCAGTTGACAGAGTTGAGAGCTAGAGCAGAGGAGAGAGGTAATTCAGAGTTTGCGACGAATGGAGAGGGTTTGGTGACTTTCAGAGGTCGTATTTGTGTTCCTATTGGTGATGATATTCGGAGAGATATTCTGACAGAGGCTCATACCGCGCCATATTCGATTCATCCAGGCAGTACGAAGATGTATCAGGATCTTCGTCGACTCTATTGGTGGCCAGGTATGAAAAAAGACATTGCCGTATTTATTTCTCAGTGCCTAACTTGTCAGCAGGTGAAGATTGAGCATCAGAGACCTGCTGGGACATTGCTATCTTTGCCGATTCCTCAGTGGAAGTGGGAGCATATTACGATGGATTTCGTGACTGGTCTTCCCAGAGTGCAGAAAGGATTTAACTCCATTTGGGTTATCGTTGATCGATTGACCAAGTCAGCGCATTTTCTCCCAGTCAAGATGACGTACTCCATGAACCAGTATGCCGAGGATTACATAGCAGAGATTGTTAGACTTCATGGTGTTCCAGTGTCGATTGTGTCTGATCGTGACCCCAGGTTTACTTCAGAGTTTTGGAAGAGTTTGCACAGAGCTATGGGTTCGCGGTTAGCGTTCAGTACAGCTTATCACCCTCAGAGCGACGGTCAATCAGAGAGAGTTATTCAGATTCTAGAGGATATGCTCAGAGCGTGTACTATTGATTATCCAGGTAGCTGAGATTCTAAGTTGCCTTTGGTTGAGTTCACGAACAATAACAGTTACCAGGCGACGATTGGCATGGCACCGTATGAAGCACTTTATGGCAGGAAGTGCAGATCGCCATTGTATTGGGATGAGATAGGTGAGAGGAAGATGTTGGGACCAGAGTTGGTCCAACAGACTGCTGATGTTGTTGCTGTGATCCGAGAGAGGATGAAGACAGCGCTGTTGTGGGGACCCGGGCTCTAATTCTTATTCTTGGAATTAAATGGATCATTACTATAAAAGTGGGTCAAATTTTGGTTTTAACATTAATTCTAATGTTATATAACTCAAGCATACACCATAGATATTAACAACATAATCTATAACAAAAGATACAAATATGTCTGGTTCCAAACCATATTCGACAACTAGTAATTAAATACAGTACATGCCAAAAGTACAACTACGAGTTCTTCTGCTATGCCCGAGATCACCACGCTATGTCCATCTCTCATCCTCTGCGTGACCCAGATCCTGCCCCACCTGTTGTTATGCACACATACAGACATAACAACAGCCAGAAAACCGGTGAGAACGAATCCCAGTATAAACATGTATACATGCATATAATCAATTAAACATGAAACATGCTATCATGAATGACATCATATGCACATGCAATGCAATGCGAATCAAACC
The DNA here is from genome assembly GCF_022965805.1 of Primulina eburnea. Classification (NCBI taxonomy): domain Eukaryota; kingdom Viridiplantae; phylum Streptophyta; class Magnoliopsida; order Lamiales; family Gesneriaceae; genus Primulina; species Primulina eburnea. Next base: position 21,748,464 of record NC_133105.1, read on the forward strand.
ATGTCTGGACTCGACTCGACTAGAACTCTAGGGATCCCGGTGTGAATAAGACGTCACTACCTACCCTCCAATCGGGGTAATGAACGTCTCATTCCTAGACTTCGGTCTGAGCTGTATCAACGGCGGCGATAAGAGTAATACCTACTCCTATGCTGAGATACACCGAAATGTCTAGCTAATTGACAATGCCTGTCAAAGACTCTCCTATCTTAGATGCAATGAATATCAATATGTAAACAAAGTATAATCATATTCATATCTGAATATCACACTGATCATACGTGCTTGAATACAATTCTGAAATCAAAGCATAAACATGTTAAAAGAATGAATATAATGCTATACACAATTCATAAACATGTTACAATATATCTAATAATACTCGTATGTGATTTTGGGTTGGGAAACTCAAATAATATCTTATTTGAGTTACATCTCCCCAAACAAAACATGACTTATACCTTCTTTTGTTAAACCTTTATCGATGTCGAGGTCTCGATGTCGAAGTGAGGTAAGATGAATCTGAAATGGAATGTTGATACACAATTTATCAATTACTAATCCAAATCAACACCTATCCACTCTCAATACTTGATCTTGATACAATTTGACGGCATAACGACGTAATTCTCGACACCGGTCAAATCAATACAACATAATCAACACAAAACTATATCCTCAATTCATAATCATCACAATATCCAAGTCAAGATCTCAAAATCTGCATATACTTCATTCTATACATGCTGAAAATCGTAATAATAGCATACGATATCCGTTCTTCGATCCGATTGTATTTCTACGGTGTCAATAACTACAAGAACACATTCTAAAGCTTAAACCATAATTCTCCCAACATATATATTTCAAAACATGCTGGAATTGAAGAAAACTTACATCACCTTGTAGCTAATAAAGAGAGGAGTTCAAAACCGAAGCCGGATCAAAGTTTGGATGCTTAAATCTTTCACAATCACAATTTACAAGTGTAAAGAAAAGGTGAAGCTTCCCTCTCTGAAATCTGCCGAATTCTTGCTGAAATAAGAAGGAAATCGTGCCATTTTATATATATATTGCATGCCTACACACACATGGCAAAGCCTTTGAAGGACACGTCTCCTCATCTTTATTGTACATTTTCCTTTTCTTTTCTAGTCCAATATAATACATCTCCAATTACCTTAATTATTAACAAAATCAGTCTGATTATGATAACTAAATCTTCGAGCCTTACATTTCTCCCCCTCTAAGAAATGATTTCGTCCTCGAAATCGCACATCATTTATCAATGTAAGCATCAAAAGTAATAACATCAAAGTTAGATCAATACTTACATTATTGAAATAATTCGGGGTGTTTCTGTCGCATGTTGGCTTCTGTCTCCCATGTCGCTTCCTCAATGCCATGACGACTCCACTGAACTTTCACGAGTGGAATATTCTTCGTTCTGAGCTTCTTTTCTTTCCGATCAAGAATCTGTATCGGTTGTTCCACATAGCTCAAGGTCTGATCAAGCTCAGCTTCGTCAGGCTGAATGACATGAGAAATATCTGGCATATACTTACGGAACATCGATACATGAAAGACATCATGTATCCCGGATAGAGAAGGAGGAAGTGCAAGTCGATAAGCTCGATCGCCAATCTTCTCAAGAATCTCGTAAGGACCAATGTATCGAGGAGATAGTTTCCCGCGTTTGCCAAATCGAACAACGCCTCTGAATGGAGAAATCTTTAAGAATACTATATCTCCCGCCTCGAATACTAACGGTCTACGTCTGATATTGGCATACTTTGCTTGTCGATCTTGTGCTGTCTTCATCCTCTTCTGAATGAGTTTCACCTTCTCTGTCATGTCACGAATCATATCTGGCCCAAGTTCTGGTACCTCTGAAACGTCATCCCAGTATAGCGGAGATCTGCACTTCTTGCCATACAAAGCTTCAAACGGTGCCATCTCGATACTCGTCTGATAGCTATTATTGTAAGAGAATTCGCAAAGATGTAGGGAATCTTGCCAACCAATGCCAAAATCTAGCACGACGGCTCTCAACATATCCTCTAATGTCTGGATAGTCCGCTCTGACTGTCCGTCTGTCTGAGGATGGTAAGCAGTACTCAGGTGTAATGTCGTACCTAAGGCCTGCTGTAAACTATGCCAGAAGTGTGAAGTGAATCATGGATCACGATCTGATACGATAGACTTCGGCACTCCATGCAATCTGACTACCTCTCGAATATAAATCTCCGCCATCTGATCCTGTCTATACGTCATTCTGTATGGGATGAAACATGCAGATTTGGTCAGTCTGTCAATAATTACCCAAATCGCATCGCAGCCTCTGGATGATCGTGGTAACTTCGTCACAAAATCCATGGAAATGTGATCCCATTTACATTCTGGAATGGCTAAACTTTGAAGTAATCCACCAGGTTTCTTCCTCTCAGCTTTCACCTGTTGGCAGTTCAAACACTTAGACACAAATTCGGCAATGTCCGACTTCATTTGCTTCCACCAGAACTGTGTCTTCAAGTCGTTGTACATCTTCCTCACACCCGGATGAATGCTGAACCGACTACAATGTGCCTCTGTCAGAATCTGCTGTCTCAAATCTGCAACATCTGGCACAACTAGACGGTTATTCACGTACAACACATGATCTCGTACCTGATATTCTGATACATGCCCTGATCTGACCATTTGGATTGATTTCTGCACATTCTGATCGGTTCTTTGTGCTTCCTTGATCCTCATAATCAAATTGGGCTCAACTTGGATCGTAAAAAGTCGTAGTGGCTTACTATCTGTATCAAATTCTAATCCAGATGTACAGCAATTTTCAACTAACTTGTTAACACCTATCGTCGATATGGACAAAGAACATACCTTACGACTCAAGGCATCTGCTGCTGCATTTGACTTCCCTGGATAATATTTGATTTCACAGTCAAAATATTTCAGAAGATCTAGCCATCTACGCTGCCTCATGTTCAATTCTGATTGAGAAAATAGGTACTTCAGACTTTTGTGATCGGAGAATATCTCAAATTTCTCGCCATAGAGATAATGACGCCAAATCTTTAATGCAAATACGATAGCCGCCAATTCCAGATCATGAATAGGGTATCGAACTTCATGTGGCTTCAATTGTCTCGAGGCGTATGCGATCACATGACCTCGCTGCATAAGAATACATCCCAAACCTCTGTGAGAGGCATCACAATATACAACGAAATCACCCGTACCTGAAGGTATCGTCAGTACTGGAGCACTGGTCAGCCTTTTCTTCAACTCTAGAAAGCTAGACTCGCACTCCTCTGACCAAACAAACGGTGCATTCTTTTGCGTCAATTGAGTTATTGGCTTGGCAATACTGGAGAAATATTTGATAAATCTTCTGTAGTATCCGGCTAAACCCATGAAACTACGTATTTCTGGCACAGAAGTCGGTCTCGACCAACTGATCACAGCTTCCACCTTACTTGGATCTGCAGAAATACCATCTCCAGAAATGATATGCCCCAAAAAGACAACTCGATTCAACCAAAATTCACACTTTGATAATTTCGCATACAGTCGCTCGTTTCTCAACGTCTGCAAAACAATTCTGAGATGCTCTGCATACTCATTTTTGTTCTTCGAATACACCAAAATATCATCTATGAAAACGATCACAAAATCATCTAAATACCTCTGAAACACTTGGTTCATCAAGCCCATAAATACCGCAGGAGCATTTGTTAAACCAAAAGGCATGACAATAAATTCGTAATGTCCATACCTGGTTCGAAATGCTGTCTTCGGTATATCTACATCTCGAACTCGAAGCTGATGATATCCGGATCGCAAATCAATCTTAGAATACACAGAGGATCCCTGCAACTGATCAAATAGGTCATCGATCCTAGGCAAAGGATATTTATTCTTGATCGTTGCCTTGTTCAGTTGCCGGTAGTCTATACACAATCGCATCGAACCATCTTTCTTCCGCACAAATAGCACCGGAGCGCCCCAAGGAGATACACTAGGTCTGATATATCCCTTGGCCAGAAGATCTTCTAACTGTGCTTTCAGTTCTTTTAGTTCGATGGGTGCCATCCTATACGGAGCTCTCGAAATAGGGACGGTACCTGGTGTAAGATCAATACTAAATTCTACCTCACGAACCGGAGGTAATCCTGGAATCTCATCTGGAAAAATATCAGCAAATTCCCGCACTACCGGTATATCTGCCAACGCCGGGCTCGACTTTTGCATATCTACAACATAAATAAAGAAACCATCTGCTCCTTTTTGCAATAATCTGTTCATAGTAAGAGCCGAAATCAAGGGAATCCGAGATCTGGAACCCTTCCCGTAGAATTTCCACTCGTCTGTCATCTCGGGTCTGAATCTGACAATCTTGTGGAAACAATCCACGGTAGCTCTGTACTTTGTTAGCATGTCAATCCCGACTATACAATCAAAATCAGCCAGACCCAACACTATACACTCTAGGTCAATTTCATGCCCCTCAAACTGTAGAATGCAATGTCTAACCGTAGTTACCGATATCAAACCACTTCCTAACGGAGAAGTAATAGACACGACATCTAGTAACGACTCAACAGGCAGAGAATGCAATAATGCAAATCGTTCTGATATGAATGTATGCGATGCACCCGTATCTATCAATATATAAGCAGGATAACCGCAAAGGAAACAGTTACCTGCAATGACATCATCTGGGGCATCCTGTGCTTGCTCTTCAGTCAAGGCAAACACCTGAGCCTGTTGTCTCTGAGGCTGACTCCCTGGCTGGCCACCTCTGGCTCGAGGCTGGGTCTGTGCTGGTGGCGGCTGAAATGAGTGAACAGATGAAGCTTGCCTCTCAGGCTGAGTCACGGAGACAGACGATCCTGCAGCCTGGAATCTCGATGCACCACTTCTCTGAGGACAGACCTTGGCATAATGCCCCTGTTGTTTGCATACGTTACACCTGCCCACTACACCTTGAAATTGTTCTGTGGCATGCTTACCTCCACAAGTACTTCAATATCCACTTGCCACCTCTAGACTCTGGCCAAAACCTCTCTGTCTTGACCCGCTGGAGCTCGAAGAACTGCTCCCTGCCCTCTTAAACTGTTTACCCTTTGCTTTCAACTGATCTTTGCGTCCGCTACTGCTACCACCAATTTCGAGTCGAGGAGGATGTTGTGCTGGAGGTAGTGGCGGTCTTGGACTCGGAGCCACATACGGAACACTCCGTTGCCTAAGCAATCCTGCTTCAGCTCCTTTGGCACGATTCAATGCTTCAGCGAAATTATTAGGTCTCCCAGTATTGACCAGTGTAAAGACATCAGGATTTAAGCCATTTATAAACTGATCTGCCATGGCCTCATCATTGCCTGAAACGTGAGGTGCAAAACGAAGCAAAGAAGAAAATTTAGCAACGTACTCTTCAATGTTCAATTGCCCTTGCCTCAGGTTTGCAAATTCAGCGCCTTTATCTTTACGATAGGATACAGGGAAGAATCGCTGATAGAACTCCGTCTTGAATGCTTTCCATGTAACCTCGGTGTCACGCTGTTCTAGTACTCTCCTTATATTCACCCACCAATACTTAGCCACATCTTGCAGTTGATGGCCAATGAGTTTCACTCGTTTCTCGTCACTATATTCCAGAGACTCGAATAACATTTCGATATCCTCCAACCAGCTTTCACATTCAATTGCATTTTCTGTACCCTTTAAAGTCGGGGGTCGGAATGACTAGAATCGTTTTTATAGAGTCTCCATGGGCGTAGCAGTGACGTCCATCGTATCTCCGGATGTGCTACCCTGCTCTGGCGCTGGTGGTCGTAGAGGTACGGCTGCTCTTCTAGGAGGCATATCTAATGAACCAACGGATTAGTAAACAAGATATACTACTGTCTCAGCCATCCTCTAGTCAGTTACCTCTGATCTTGAATCAGTTCTGATTCAGTCAATCACATGCTGAAAGAAATCAAATAACAACAACATGTAATAAGGAAAGCAATAATCATGCTAGCACGTCATCAAGCAAGGAAGAAGACTCGATCTACCCCGCTCATTCTATCTTATCTTACTTTAAAGGAACTATCGCTCTGATACCACCTGTTGTGGGGACCCGGGCTCTAATTCTTATTCTTGGGATTAAATGGATCATTACTATAAAAGTGGTCAAATTTTTGCTTTTAACATTAATTCTAATGTTATATAACTCAAGCATACACCATAGATATTAACAACATAATCTATAACAAAAGATACAAATATGTCTGGTTCCAAACCATATTCGACAACTAGTAATTAAATACAGTACATGCCAAAAGTACAACTACTAGTTCTTCTGCTATGCCCGAGATCACCACGCTATGTCCATCTCTCATCCTCTGCGTGACCCAGATCCTGCCCCACCTGTTGTTATGCACACATACAGACATAACAACAGAAGGAAAACCGGTGAGAACGAATCCCAGTATAAACATGTATACATGCATATAATCAATTAAACATGAAACATGCTATCATGAATGACATCATATGCACATGCAATGCAATGCGAATCAAACCATGTCTGGACTCGACTCGACTAGAACTCTAGGGATCCCGGTGTGAATAAGACGTCACTACCTACCCTCCAATCGGGGTAATGAACTTCTCATTCCTAGACTTCGGTCTGAGCTGTATCAACGGCGGCGATAAGAGTAATACCTACTCCTATGCTGAGATACACCGAAACGTCTAGCTATTTGACAATGCCTGTCAAAGACTCTCCTATCTTAGATGCAATGAATATCAATATGTAAACAAAGTATAATCATATTCATATCTGAATATCACACTGATCATACGTGCTTGAATACAATTCTGAAATCAAAGCATAAACATGTTAAAAGATTGAATATAATGCTATACACAATTCATAAACATGTTACAATATATCTAATAATACTCGTATGTGATTTTGGGTTGGGAAACTCAAATAATATCTTATTTGAGTTACATCTCCCCAAACAAAACATGACTTATACCTTCTTTTGTTAAACCTTTATCGATGTCGAGGTCTCGATGTCGAAGTGAGGTAAGATGAATCTGAAATGGAATGTTGATACACAATTTATCAATTACTAATCCAAATCAACACCTATCCACTCTCAATACTTGATCTTGATACAATTTGACGGCATAACGACGTAATTCTCGACACCGGTCAAATCAATACAACATAATCAACACAAAACTATATCCTCAATTCATAATCATCACAATATCCAAGTCAAGATCTCAAAATCTGCATATACTTCATTCTATACATGCTGAAAATCGTAATAATAGCATACGATATCCGTTCTTCGATCCGATTGTATTTCTACGGTGTCAATAACTACAAGAACACATTCTAAAGCTTAAACCATAATTCTCCCAACATATATATTTCAAAACATGCTGGAATTGAAGAAAACTTACATCACCTTGTAGCTAATAAAGAGAGGAGTTCAAAACCGAAGTCGGATCAAAGTTTGGATGCTTAAATCTTTCACAATCACAATTTACAAGTGTAAAGAAAAGGTGAAGCTTCCCTCTCTGAAATCTACCGAATTCTTGCTGAAATAAGAAGGAAATCGTGCCATGTTATATATATATTGCATGCCTACACACACATGGCAAAGCCTTTGAAGGACACGTCTCCTCATCTTTATTGTACATTTTCCTTTTCTTTTCTAGTCCAATATAATACATCTCCAATTACCTTAATTATTAACAAAATCAGTCTGATTATGATAACTAAATCTTCGAGCCTTACAGCAGTCGAGACAGAAGAGCTATTCAGATGTTCGTCGTAGGCCGTTGCAGTTCGAGGTTGGCGATCATGTGTTTCTGAAGATAGCACCTCTCAAGGGTGTGATGAGGTTTGGCAAGAAGGGTAAGCTGAGTCCGAGGTTTATTGGTCCATTTGAGATATTGGACAAAGTTGGTGATCGAGCCTACAGATTAGCCCTACCGCCAGATCTTGACAGAGTTCACAATGTGTTTCATGTATCGATGCTCAGGAAGTATATTGCGAATCCTTCCCATGTTCTTCACCACGAGCCATTGGACTTGACGCCGAATTTGATACCAAGAGATTCCGATTCAGATTCTGGATCACAGAGTTAGAGTTTTAAGAAACAAAGAGATCGGCATTGTTAAAGTCCTTTGGAGGAACCATTTGATCGAAGAGGCTACGTGGGAACCAGAGGATGAGATGAGAGAGAAGTATCCTGAGTTGTTCGTGCAGTGACGTCAATTTCGCGGACGAAATTCCTCTAAGGAGGGGAGATTGTAATAGCCGAGCCCGGTGTACGGTACGGTTTAAGCTTTTCTTGTTATTTGGGTTATGTGATTAGATGTTTAGAGTTGTGTTTTGGGCCATAGTATTATTGGTTATTATGTTCTTGAGGTGTTAGTTGTTGTTGGTTGTTCGTTTCAGAGTTTCGGATCGATTTTAGTTGGTTGAGTTTTGATCATTGCCGTGACCAGAGTGCACCCGCGGTCTACTGTTCAAGATTTTGTGTTGGTAAGCCGTGGCATCACCGCACCCTCGGTAGAGTTAGCACCGCACCCGCGGTGAGCACCGCACCCGCGGTGTCTGCAGTGCCGCACCCGCGGTCCCTGTGTTCCAGAATTTTGTGTTGTGCCGTGAGCTAGGCGCACCAGCAGTGCTTGTGGCAGCGCACCCGCGGTCTAGGTATGGCCGAGTTTTTAAGTTACTTTTTGGAGTGGTTGACTTCACTTTACCCTTTTCCTTCCTCTTTCATTTCGATTTTCTCTCCATTTCTTAGGGTTTTCATCCATTTCTTTCACTTCCTATCTTCGATTCAAGCGTTTAGTTTGCGTTTCGACTTGAGATCGTGGTTCTCCTTGGTGCTAGGAAGCTAAGGTAAGCTTTTGGTGCGATTCTTTTAAGGTTTTGAGTTAAGAGTTGACTTGGGTTTGTTGTTCTTGTGGATTTATGGATTATTTAGCTTGGATTCTTGGATATAGAGTTGATGTTGGTGTTATTTATGGATTATTGTTGTAGGTGGTGTTCAAGAGCTTTGATTGAGGTATTCTATTGGTTTGTAAGTGGAAATTCATCCCTTTTGCTCACATGATGTTATATGTATTTGTGTTTCAAAGGTTTTTATTTGTTATTCCCTTCAATTGATCCATTGTTATGTATTGATTCCATTGCTATGTATATTGGAGACAATTGAAGTCTCAATGATTGTTCAAAGGGAATAGAAGAGAAAAGATAGAGTTTCAAAGTGTTTTTAATGCCAAGAGAGAGTTTAAATGTTTTCTGGATTGATAAATACATAGTCAGAGATTGCATGCAATTAGTTGATCAACGACCACAAGCTTATATCCCTCAGAGTTATCGGTTTATATCGATAGGGATACGAGCACCCCAGAGCAGAGATACTATTGATATCAATCCCCAGAGTAAAGAAAAATACCATCTCATTTTTATGATATTGCTATGTTATTCATGTTCAGAGTTTATGATTTAGAGTTGATGGTATTTATGATTTCAAAGCTATGTTTTACAGAGTTTATTGAAATTGCTATGTAAGAGTTCCACTTGCTGAGTTTTATACTCATTTAAGTTATTTTCATGTGATGCAGATCAGAGTGGTGGCCCGGGACGTTGACTGTGGATAGGGGGTCATATGCATACACCGTTGGAAGGAAGATTTTGGCATGATCATAGGAATGATGTTTTGTATTTTGTTATGTCATTCAAATGATCATGTATTGTTATTTTGTAAAGATGTTTAAAGAACTGTATTTTGAAAACTCCTTCCATATTTTAAAGAAAATTTTATTTCCGCTGTGTATTTTATTTAAAGAGGTCAGAGGTGTCACACATAATTACCACCATACTCTGATCAGAGATTTCAACCTACATACACATGAGAACACATAGGATATCCATACCCGAAGGTAAGCGGTGAATCCCAGACTACAATGCATCGACTCCTATATGTTTCGACAGAACACCCAACCTTGCCACCTGATGACCCCATGAGAGTCGGTAAACAAGTCAAAGTGTAATTCTAGCGCATAGAGTCTCAATGTTGTCCCGGGTCATAAGGACTAATGGTGTACAACCATAAACTAGGACTTTTCCACTCGATAAGTGAGAACCACTTGGAAAATCCTTTTATGGAGGGTTGTTCAGTGCACTCTACCAGGAGCACCTATCTGCATGCTCGGACATCACAATGTCCCCTACCAATGAAACATGGTACTCACATCGCAGATACTAGTCTCGAACTCTAGCGGCCTATATCATTCTTAGCGGCGGCTGAATCGACTAGGAACTGTTTAGAATATACAATATTCCAAATATGAGTTTCATGATACTCATCATATGAGCATCTCATATTCTTTCTACTATTTGTATATTCAAGGTCTTTATATATGCAACTAGCATGGGTATACAGATAAAGATTTGCCAAAACAATAATTTAAAATATTATTAAAATAAAGATTTCTTATACATAGAGTTTCATTGTGAACACTCAGCCAACACTTGGCTCGACGGACACCTACTCTAACAATCTCCCACTTGCACTAGAGCCAACTACCCATATGCTTCAAACCCATTTATTCGCGATGCATCTCGAATAATGGTCCAGGTAAAGGCTTAGCTAGTGGATCAGCAACATAATCTGTGGATCCGACTTTGTCAAATGACACTTCTCCTCTTTCCACAATATCTCAGAGGATGTGGTACTTTCTCAATACCTGTTTGGATTTCTGATGAGACCTTGGCTCCTTTGCTTGAGCTATAGCTCCCGTGTTGTCACACAACACCGGGACAGGAGCAAATCCATTAGGAATGACGCCCAACATTTGGACGAAATTCCTTATCCAAACAGCATCCTCCGCTGCATCTGATGCAGCAATGTATTCGGCCTCTGTGCTGGAATCCGCAGTACTGTCTTGCTTGGAACTATTCCAAGAGACATCAGCACCATTGAGCATGAATACAAATCCAGAGGTTGACTTCGAGTCATCGATATCGTTTTGGAAGCTAGAGTCGGTATAGATTTCCAATTTCAGTTCTCCACCCCATGGACCAAGAACAACTTATTGGTCCTTCTCAAATACTTGAGGATGTCTTTCACAGCTTTCAATGTGGAAGACCAGGGTTCGATTGATATCTACTCACTACACTTAGTGCGAAAGCCACGTCAGGACGTGTAGATATCATCCCATACATGATGCTACCAATCGAAGATGCATAAGGAATTCTTGTCATCACCGCTATCTCAGCATCAGACTTGGGAGACATAGACTTGGATAGGGACACGCCATGACACATTGGTAGATGTCCTCTCTTGGACTCATCCATCGAGAACCGCTTCACGATGGTATCAATGTATGTAGACTGGGTGAGACCAAGCAATCTTCTTGATCTATCTCTATAGATCTGTATTCCCAATACAAAAGATGCTTCACCCAAGTCATGTATCGAGAACTTACTTGCTAACCATATTTTAGTTGATTGCAACATTCCTACATCATTCCCAATGATTAGAATGTCATCAAGGAATCTCACAACACTCCCACTGACCTTCTTATACACAGGGTTCCTCAGGATTCTTATCAAAACCAAACTCTTTGATTAAACTGTTAAATCTGAGGTTCCCGCTCCTAGATGCCTGTTTTAGACCATAAATAAATCTTTGAAGTTTGTATACCATATGCTCACTTCCGATAGATGTAAACCCTTCGGGTCGAGACATGTAAATCTCTTCCTTAATATACCCATTAAGAAAGGATGTCTTGACATCCATCTGCCATATCTCATAGTCATACCATGCAGCTATGGCTAGCAATATCCTTATAGACTTGAACATTGCAACTGGAGAAAAGTTTTCCTCAAAGTCAACTCCTTGTCTTTGAGTATATCATTTTGCCACCAATCGCGCCTTGAAGGTCAAAACCTTCCCATTCGCCCCAAGTTTCCTCTTGTAAATCCATTTACACCCTATGGGAACAATTCCCTCAGGTGGATCCACGAGATTCCACACTTGGTTCGAATGCATGGAATTCATCTCAGATTCCATTGCTTCAAGCCACTTCGGATGAATCGGCATCAGATAATGCTTCCTTGAAGGTCCTTGGATCAGATCCATGGTTAGGCTCATCATGGCCCTCTTCAAGAAGCAGACCATACCTCATAGGTGGTCTCGAGACTCTCTCGGATCTTCTAGGAGCTTGTATCTTATCTCTTGGCTCTTCGGGTGTGGGTTCTATAATTGTGGGTGTCTCTCGAACCTCTTCGAGTTCTATCATCTCGCCCTTTCTATCTAATAGAAATTCCTTTTCCAAAAAGGTTGCATTCCTAGAAACAAACACAATTGTTTCTTGGGGATGATAGAAATGATATCCAACTGAATTCCTTGGATATCCCACAAAGAAACATAAAATGGATCGACTATCCAATTTATCTCCCACTACCTACTTCACATAAGCAGGGCACCCCCATATTCTAAGACAAGAATATTTGGGAGGCTTACCCATCCATATCTCATATGGTGTCTGCCTTTGAATGGACATTTAACGGAATATCTTTCAATTTTAAGTTGTAGAGATCGTTTTCAAGTTCTCCAGTACCAATTAAACATTCATTCTTGTAAATGTTGCAAACACCTTTGCTAAATAAACAAGAATATCCATCTTTATCAACATAGAAATGGAAACAATGTTTTTTACAAAATTAGGTACAAACAAAACATCTCATATAATTAACTTAAAACTATTGTTCAACAATAAGTAAACATCTGCAACAGCCTTGGCAGCAACTCTTGCTCCATTGCCCATCCTCAAGAAGGTCAAACCTTCCCTAAGCTTCCTACTTCTTCCCATCACCTGTAACTCATTACAGAGATGTGAGCCACAACCGGTATCCAATACCCAAGAAGTAGAGTTAATTGAAATGTTTACTTCAATGTAGAACATACTGTTTCCAGAAATCTTCTGGGCAAGATATTCCCTGCAGTTTCGCCTTCAATGTCCAGGCTTCTTGCAGTGATGACAAACATCACTAGTCTTGTCAGCCTTAACTGGTGTAGCTGCCACAACGGGATTCGGAGATTGCCTCAACAAGGGCACGTTCTTCTTGGGACGTTGGAAAGAACGCTTCTTTCCCTTCCCATGTGGATCAATCTTCGTACCAGATGAAGAACCCACATAAAGAACCAACTTCACTTTCTTGATGGTTGATTCAAACGTAACAAGCATATTCACCAACTCCTCAAGAGTCGGCTCCATCTTGTTCATGTTGAAGTTCACCACAAAATGATCAAATGAGCTAGGCAATGATAACAGCAACACGTCGGTGGTCAATTCCGAAGGCAAGATCAGATCCATGCCAACGAGCTTGTCCACGAGCTTAATCAACTTCAGGCCATGCTCATGGACCGAGGCCCCATCTCGCATGCGCAAAGTGATCAGCTCCTTGACGGTAGCATGCCTAAGAGGCCGTGTTTGCTCACCAAAGAGCTCCTTGAGATGCAAATGAATGTCAGCAGCACTCTTTGCATCCTCAAAACGCCTCTGCAGCTCATCATTCATAGAAGTCAGCATATAACACCTGGCTATCAAGTCATGGTCACACCATTCCTTGTAAGCTTACAATTCCTCAGGAGTGCAGTCAGTCGGAGCCTCAACAGGGGGCGACTCAGTCAGTGTATATGCTACCCTTTCCGAATTCAAGACGATTTTTAGGTTTCTTAGCCAAGTGAGGTAATTAGGTCCAGTTAATATGTGTTTGTCGAGTATTATGGATATCGGATTGCGAATCGAAGACATTGTCAATTTGTACTGAAAATGAAAAACAGATAAATGTTGATGACTATTTTAAAATATTTAGTAAGATATGAAGTTTGGACTTTTACTTCATAAATATTTGCTCCCACTGTTTTGACATCTTTCACAACCCTCTAGTGAAAACGGGAAACTCCTTTCCTCAGGAGGTACGTAAGGTCCAGTTAGCGAATTATGATCCCGAATAATATCAGCCAATCACAATTCCTAGAAGGTAGTTTCCAATTGCATCACAATGCAAACCCTCTACGTAAAATTTTGTCTCACGTTTGATTAGGACTTAATAATATGACGTCGTTCATCTTCACGTGTCAAGCCTTACCCATCGATGTTGAACCTTACTGGACGGTCGCCATGAGTTCCCCCAATAATATGAGCCGAAATCATGGGAGTTCCACGTAGTTCACATCACCATGTCAATGGATGTCAAAGCTTTCCGGCACCCAGGGCCTCCCCAATAATATGAGCCGAGCCTCGAGTACGGGTAGCGTTCATCATGCACCCATTGTCGATGGAAGACAAAGTAATTATAAACAAATTTATAATTCCCCTTTTCGGGCTTGATATTAATTTTGAATCTTATTCAAAATGAGGGTTTTTAATTTTGAAAGGTCTCATCATTAATTTTATTTAAAAGCTCGCCATTTTTGATCGTATGTTTGCCGGATTCATGTAACTTTGTTATTATCATAATAATAACGCACATACTCATTATTTATAACATATCATGCATATATTATAAACAGTAAACAAAACAAGGATGATCAATCGCCCCAATACTAATGGCCCGTGTGAGCTAAACACGGGCCTAGGTCCCATCCTAGGGAAAATGCATGGGATGCAAATGCAACTATTACATTAGCTTCCAATATTTACATGTCTTCGATCTTCATAATCATCATGGCCACCATCTTCCAATCTTGATCATCCACTATACTAATATTTACAAATAAATATCCATGGCAAATAGGGATACATCTCATGGGTGTGGGAACGGGCCATAAACCAAGACCATTTTATAAATTGATAATTATTACAATCATTCAACACAAAATATCCTAGCATACACCTAGAAAATTGGGCTTGGGCTTTTGATCATCCTTCATGCATAATATCACATATCATACACCATCAATTAATTATCACAATAATTAATTGATCCAATATTATATATCTTGATCCAATCACTAACCGCCACGATTATAAACTAAATTAACAAAGTATACAAACACCTTTGTCTACTTTCCAATTAATTTATTTATAACCGAATTACTTATAAATCACAATTTACTATAAATAATTAAAGTCCAACTTCAATTATTTATTTTATGAGAAAAATTTGCAACTTTTGTAATTTTATACTTAAGGGCCCAAAAACTTATTTTTCACCAAAAACATTTTGGCCCATTTAAAATTCACAAATATGTTAGCCATCCAATGGCCCAACAACTCAAGGCCCATGACACTTTGATATTCCAAAACACTTTTGGAAACCCTAGCCGTCATCGCCGTCGCCAGGAGCTCCGTCGCCAGATTCCGGCCAACTTACCAAATTTTTTTTTATTTAAAACATGGGGCTGTTCGGGCAGCCCTCGGGCAGCCCAAGCTGCCCGAAATGGGCAGCAACTTGCTGCCAAAAATTCCCCCAAAACCGGCCTTGATTCGATGCAAAATTTTAGTCTCATGCGGTTAGAAATCAATCTCAATATAATATCTTGTAATTGCTACACAAAATCGTAACCATAGCTCGGATACCACTTGAAAGGGGATCGGTTACGGTGACCGGAAGCGCAACGGAAGTTAAAAATTTTGAATTTTCACCAAGAAATTTCGGCCACCCCTTATAATGTGTAGCAAATACAATAAACACACAAAAATGACATTCATAGTGTGTTTAGAATTTTACCTATCAATCACAAGGATTGATGTATGGCTCCAACTAAGGTGTAAACACCTTAGCTCTTCAATGGTAGAAACTATCTTCAAGCTTCTTTTGAGCACTCCTTGCTAAACTATTAAGCCCACCACCAACTAGGTAGGTCCCCTCTTAATTTGCACTAGAAAACTAAGAGGATTTTTCAATGAGAATTATTTTCTTTCCTCAACACTTGAAGAAGAAAAATGAGAGAAAAATGGAGGAGAGAACCCTTGCAAATTTTCGGCCCTTGCATATCCAAAATGGGAGAGGAAGACTTGTCTTGGTCTTGCAAAAAGCAAAAAGCAAAAGTAGCATGCCAAGCCTTGATATTTGAAAAAGTTGTCTCCAACTCTTCACCTCCCATGCATGTAATATTATATGGTGTTTTTAACAATTAAAAAACCATGGACTAAATTTGATTATCTCAAACATATTTGAGACTAATTAAACATTACTTGAATTTACCCAAGTCCCACTAGTTAAATAATTAATTTAAATTGAGCTCTACAAGACTCAATATGATTTAATTAATTCAACACTTGAATTAATTTAATTATTTGGACTTTACTAGGTCCACTAGTGTTTAATTAATTCAACGCTTGAATTAATTTAATTTAGTCCATAATAATGTTTATGAAAATCACAATTTTCAATTACATTATTTATATGGCCAACTTTTAAGTTAGGAACACATTCATAAATTAAAAATTACATTTCTCTCATAGAAGTCATACTTCTATTTTTCCTTATGCTTATAAACTCATTTATAAGCCGTTCAACACATTGAACTATTTACTTCTCAACGGGATCTAGAAAGCTAATACTTGTGTGGCCCTCAATGGTTCACCGATACAACTAGCCGTTGGTTCACATCTCCATGTGATTCGGACTAAACATGTCCTTATTTGAGCATACCCCAACTGCTCCATTCTTACTTATCAACACCTTGATAACAAAAACGTCAGAACTCAAGTCTGATAGCACCCAACCAATCATGTTAAACGCCTAGCAGCATCGCTTACATGATTCCCTAGGTATCAAATGATAGTACCTACAAGAACCATTCAATTATGGTTAGCGTACAGTACGGTCCCTTAAACTCATATATCCCGACCGATTCGACAACCATTGGTTTATCGAGAGTTGTCAATGAATCGATACTATGTGTCATGTCGTAGTTGCATCGATGGTGTAATCTATGAAACCTCTTTCATAATTACCACCATACTCTGATCAGAGATTTCAACCTACATACACATGAGAACACATAGGATATCCATACCCAAAGGTAAGCGGTGAATCCCGACTACAATGCATCGGCTCCTATATGTTTCGACAGAACACCAAACCTTGCCACCTGATGACCCCATGAGAGTCGGTAAACAAGTCAAAGTGTAATTCTAGCACATAGAGTCTCAATGTTGTCCCGGGTCATAAGGACTAATGGTGTACAATCATAAACTAGGACTTTTCCACTCGATAAGTGAGAATCACTTGGAAAATTCTTTTATGGAGGGTTGTTCAGTGCACTCTACCAGGAGCACCTATCTGCATGCTCGGACATCACAATGTCCCCTACCAATGAAACATGGTACTCACATCGCAGATACTAGTCTCGAACTCTAGCGGCCTATATCCTTCTTAGCGACGGCTGAATCGACTAGGAACTTGTTTAGAATATACAATATTCCAAATATGAGTTTCATGATACTCATCATATGAGCATCTCATATTCTTTCTACTATTTGTATATTCAAGGTCTTTATCTATGCAACTAGCATGGGTATACAGATAAAGATTTGCCAAAACAATAATTTCAAATATTATTAAAATAAAGATTTCTTATACATAGAGTTTCATATTGAACACTCGGCCAACACTTGGCTCGACAGGCACCTACTCTAACAGAAGCTACCTGGGAGACTGAATCAGATATGAGACAGAGATTCCCAGAGTTATTCATTGATGTGAGTTTTCTATTCAGCTTCTGTTATACCTTCTTATTGATATGATTTGATTACCAGTGATTTCGGGGACGAAATCGTATCTTAGGTGCGGAGAAATGTAATGCCCGAGATTTATTTGATGTAAATTTGCGATTATTGATTTATGATTCGATATGATTATGAAGGATCATTCCGAGACACGAATTGAGGTAACGTGTAAAACTCAATGTGCGAGAACAATACCCCTCGCGCATATGCGCGACACTGATGCGCTCATATGCGTGAGGCAGACAGAGGACCTCGCGCATATGTGCGAAGGAGGTGCGCGCATATGCGCGAGCTGTGCAGGAGCTATCTGCCGAGTCCAGAGAACCTCGTGCATATGCGCAGAAGAAGGGAGCGCATATGCGTGAGCTGCCGAGAGTAACAATGTGGAGACCAGTAGGTCTCGCGCATATGCGCGAGATGTGCTGTATGAAGAAGTGGCCACTTGGCCTTGGACATGCAATATATATGTGTCAAACCTTCAGGTCTTCAGTATTTCAGAACAAGGGAGAAACGAGAGCTTCCGGGGAAAAGTTTCAAGTTCTTGATATATATTCAATTTGCGAAAGATCCGGCCGTCAGAATTTCGATCTGAATATATTTCGGTGATCCTCGTGTTAGCGGCTTCACACGGACGTAAGTTTTACTACGTTTTGATATGATTTGAAATTATGGTATTGAAGGAATTGGATATGATTCATATATGATGTTCTTGACATGTTAGACATCGTATAATCGAAACCGGATTGAAGAACAGACACTGTATGAAATTTTTATGATTTTCAGAGTTGATTTGATTGAGATGTGGTATCAGATTTGTGTTGTTATTGATTATGGGACGTTGGGATTCATATCTGACTGATATTGTATTGCTGGGTATATTGAGATTGTGCCATTATGCCGTTAAAACAGAATTAGATTGAGTTCTGATTATCTCCAGTATTTATTTGAGTGATGTATTGATATTATACTCCTCGTTATTGTCATTTACAGATTTCGTAATTGATATATTCGAATTCAAGACTCCGACAGAGCCAGAGATCGACAGAAAGAAAGGTATAAATCAATGTTAACCGGGAGATCGACTCGAGTCAGATTGGACTTGAGTTTCCCAAAAACCACATACCATATTTTATTGCATTGATGTTTGCAATTCATGAGATTGATATGCTTAGTCTATTGATTTATAGCAAAGCATGTATTGAGTCATAGGCTGATGTGCCTAGTCTTTGGCCGATGTGCCAAGTCTTTGGCTGAGTCGCCAAGATTGCTTTGGAGTTGATTCATTCCTATCGCTGAGATTCGATATATGAGACAATGTCCAGAAACCGGGATCCCTAGATTAGAGATGATTCGAGTCTGAGATGACGAGTCACTAGTTGATTTACAGTTTTATATGGATTCATGTTTTCAGATTTGATGCATGTTATTGATGAATGATCATGCTTTTATATTTGTTTTTATATTATTGCATTTATTCATTTTTTATACTGGGATGTATTTCTCACCGGAGTTATCTGGCTGCTGTTGTGTTTTTATGTGTGCATGATAACAGGTGGGACATGATCATGGTCGAGACGAGGATGAGAGATTCAAGATTAGCGTGGAGATCCGGACGTAGAGTAGATCTGTTTCATTACCTGACATGTAGTGAATGAACAGTAGTTTATTATAAATCACTTTTGTACAAGACTTGTACCTTAGATCTAGATGTGGATCTTGTAAATGAAACGAGATTTATTTCACTTGTTGCGCACTCTTGTATTTTTAAAAAAAAAAATTGTGTCCCGCATTTCTTAATTGTTACCTTGGATCCTAATAATGATTGAGAAAATGAATTAGGTTTGGGTCCTCACAATGTTTGATAAATGGGTTCAATATCGAACGGCTATAACTTTTGATTCACTACTTGAAACCGGAAAAATAGAAGTAGCCGCTAAGCTGGAACTGGTCCATTTTGGAATGGGCAGAAACGGCTGATATTCAAACTGCTCTTCAATGGCAAGACTTTCTAGAAATTCAAATGAAATAAAGCACTCTCCAAATCATCATACGGTTGAAGAGAGATAATTTTGATCCTTTTTTTCCTACTGCCAAGGATGACTCGGTAGTTATCTCTCAACTTGAGCGCATTATCGCTGGCCATGAGAGTCGCTCAAATGCGATAAGACCTCAATCTTCCAGCTGCTACTAAACAAGGCAAGTTCGATTCTCTGATGAATATCAATGAAAATTTAAGTTCAGAACAGTTCCACACCATCTCTACTAAAAAGGACTCATCATCTATATCTCCCGATACAAGCACTAAACCTCCTTCACCAGTATTTACTGTGCCAACTCAATCGGGTGATGCAGAACACAGAGTCATCAGATTGCCACCGAGTATCCATCAATCTCTGCAATGGATCAGTCTAGCCAACCGTCTACACATGATCCCTCAACTAATCAAAAGGTTCTGTTGATGAGGCAAAAAAAAATTTATCCGACTTTGATAAAGTTGTCTCCTTTCAGGATGATCCATTGATCTCTTCACCTGTTTCTCCCACCAAGGATGATCCAAAATCTCCCTCAGAACAACTATTGTCCTCGCCCAAGGAAGCATAGATAAATGATCCTTTGGTGCATATAAATTCTCCTCCATCTAGTTCTTCGCTACCAAAGCATGAGGCACCAACTGAAACCTGCTCTAAAAGCTCTGTCTCCACTGAGAATATTGATCAAATAATTGAGAACATTACAAATGAACTCCTTGAGCCAGAACCATCAAAAGATGCTGGAAAAATTTATTCTACTCAACTAATTTCTTTCCAAAACAGGCTACTATATGAAGAATGAGATCCTGAACAACAAGAGGATTCAGAAGAAGGTTGCCAGCAGTAGAGTCGGACAACATTAAATACCATGGATCAATCTATTTCGGATCTCAATAGAAAACAATTTGCTCTCCAGGAAGACTTTCGATCAATCAAGGAAGACTTTCGATCAGTCAAGACTGCCTTCCGAAATGATCTTTCCACCATGGAAACAAGTCTTTCACTTTCACAGGCTAAACATAATTCTGCCCATCTCAACATGTGCCTTGGTCTTTCAGAGCAAATGACTCGTCTGCAAACAAATCTAAAACAATGCCTCGACACTGCAAGGTGCTCAGCTTGCGTAAATTATGACTTTCCTTGTGCACGATGATGTCAAAAAAGGGGAAAGAGATCGGCAATAGGCAATTCAAGATGCAGAACTATCTGTACTGATGGAATTACGTAAGTCAAGAGAAAAGGAAGACAAAGCTAAAGCTGTGGATCAAAGAAAGGAAATAGCAATCTGGAACAATTGTGAAATACTTTGAACATTGTAATTTCATTCACTTAATGAAATACAATTCTTTTGCTCTTTTAAATCTTATGCTGAATAATCTTCCAGCTGGGTTTTGTCATCACCAAAAAGGGGGAAATTGTTGAAGCAAAAATTTTGACGTATGAAAAAAAAAAGACAGTACTGCGGTTCATATATGTGACATATATCAGTTCAACCGTCCAGCTCAAATTATGGTATATCTTTCTAACCGGCCAAATCTAAAAGGAGTTTCAACCGCTTATAAGAACCAGATCATTTAAAGGACCATTTATTGATCGAAGACATTCTCTGACCGGTTTAATGCATTCAAAGTATTACACCATCTTGAAGTCTACGTATATACATCTACTCCAAGATTGATCTGCATTTATGATCCATGCCAAAGAAGAGATACCAAGTGTAGAGTGCATGTTCTGATACTTAACATAGTTTCTATAAAATGAACTTATCATGAAAAGTGCTTCAGAACGGTGCTGATCGCAAAATGAAAATTAAATGCGATCGATAAAGAATATTTAATGCTTATAAAGACGATAGAGACTCATTTGTTCAGAGAATCAGGTTAACGTTGCTATGTCCTTCCCGAACGTTAAACAAATCGTGTATATTAACGGAAGAGTGTGCCAAGCAGAAGTCAGTTCTTTTCAGCTCACAATTAAATCACAACAGATTGCTTGCATACTTTATAGATCCCCGAGCACTCTTAAAGTTGATATAGCTCATCAGTCAATCAACACGCACAAAAACAGAAATTCAGTTGATCATTTTTAGGATCATTTTCTTGCTACTCACACCAAACCTTTATTTTCATCAGTAACCTGTTGTTTATTTGATCAAGTCTTGTTATCTGGTGAACTGAGTGTTCTTAATATCCAGAAGTGTAAAGTGATCACTAAGAGTTCCAATACAGGCAGTCTGATAAGTCCTGATTGGAGTGGGCTGTTGCAAATAAATTGTAAAGCCAAAGTCTTTTAGTGGAATCCTTCCTGAAAAAAGAAGAAGAGGTGACATATGAGTGTTAAATCTCTGAACATCCATAAAAATCTTGTGTTTTTTACTTATCTAAATCTCTTACCTTTTTAATTGCAACTTGTTAAGTCTGCTTAAAGTGTTTAAACTGTCATTGGAAATTGTGAACCGTTTTCCGCACTCATCAATGGTTCAACTTTCCAACCGTTTGAGAAAGAATTTTCAACCTCCTAAGAAAGTTTGAAGAAAAACTTATTTTGTGGGGACCCGGATGCTAATTTTTTCTTAATCATCTTTGGATTTAATTATCAGTTCTAATAAACAGGGTCTAAAAATTTTTATTTTAAAATATCAAGTGCGGAAGGTAATGGCATTTACATAATATACATGTCTGTATAAAAACTACATTTCAGTATAAAGGTACAATACTGTACAACTTAAATCTAAGGTTCAGTTACTAAATTCAAGTAATAAACCAATTCTGCTACAAGTCCGGAATCACCACGCTAACTCGTCTTCTCTCATCGTCATCTCGACCCTGATCCAGCCCCACCTGTTGTCATGCACACATACAAAACAAGACAACAGCCGGATAACTCCGGTGAGAATAAATCCCAGTATAAAACATGGTAAACATGCATATACACATAATAATTCATGAAACATGCTGTCATGAATAAATTAACACAATAGTAATAGATCTCACCATCTATGAAATCTAATCTAACCAAACATGCAACTCTAATCAGATAAACATGTACATAAACAATCTAAATCATAAAACATGCTATCACATATGAAAGCAAGAACAATGGGTTCCATAATTTATGAATCCCATTCATATACGCATGCAGTTCTAATCAAATCATATACAGACTTGACTCACTATAACTCTAGGGATCCCGGTGTGAATAAGACGTCGCTGGCTGTCACCTACCCAACCACTCTGGGTGACTGTACGTCTTATTCCTAGACTTCGGTCTGAGCTGTATCGACGGCTGGCAATAGGAATAATGGCTACTCCTACGCTGAGATACACCGAACATCTAGAGAATTGACAATGACTGTCAAAGACTCTCCTATCTTAACTGCAATGAATATCAATCTGTAAACAAAGCATAATCATATTCATATCTGAATATGGCAATAATCTCATACTTTTGAATAAAATGCTAAAATCAAAGCATAAACATATCAAAGTATAAAGAACAGTCTAGTATGTGATTTTGTTGGGAAACTCAAATGAAATCTGATTTGAGTTGTAGCTTTCCAAATATCACATGAATTATACCTTTGTCTTCCTGATCTGACGAAGACGATGTCTCGAATCTGTCCATATCAAATCTGAAATGACAATATCAATACGCTGTATCAGTGAATAACTCAATACACAGTCTGTTCTGTTCAATACTCAACTCTGTATTTAATCTGATCAATATCTGAACAAGATACAATCTGATTCATATCAACGCTATCACGATGAAATATAAATCATTACTGAATCTGATCAATCTGAATTAACTGATGTTTCGACGGCATAACAATACAATCTGAATAACCCCGTCAATCTGAATATCACAAATATAATACTGGAACTCATAATCTGTGCCAACACAATTTATAATCTGCATACTAACTCAATTATGATATAGAATCTCAGTCCATATCTTTCAAAAATCATAACAATTACAGAAACAATCTGTTCTTTAATCTGACTTCAATTCTATAATGTCTACGGTAGCAGAAACACCATATCTGAGTCATATTCAATTCTAGCAACATCATATTTTCAAAACATCTCAAAACGTAACAAAACTTACGTCCTTGTATAGCCCGAGTCGAGAGGAACACGGTGTCGTACTCGGATTTCAAAACAGACGGACGGATTTTACGTACACTCAAATCTCACACGAAAAGAGCTTTCTTCCCTCGGTTCTTTCTTCTTGATAAAGAGGGAGAATTGCTTGTTCTTTATATACACATATACTTACACGTTGCATCCAAAACACCATGTGGCGATTTTTCATGGTGCATGCCGCGCGCATATGCGCGCACAAAGCCGCGCATATGCGCCGGTAGTGCTGTCCGGCATTTTCTGCATCTCGTGCATATGCGCCCCTTTACTCGTGCATATGCGCCAAACATTCTGTCCCACCCGCGCATATGCGCCATTTAAGTCGCGCATATGCGCCAATCCTTCTGGACCTTCCGCGCATATGCGCCATTTTCTTCGTGCATATGCGCCAAGCATAATCTTCCCACTTAATGAGATTTCTTCTTTCGGCTTTCCCGGTCTGATCCGTTCCGTCTATATTCATCTTAATTATCAACCATAGATTATAATAATCATTTCCAAATCTTTTCAGCTTAACCGGATTAAATTCTCGGGCCTTACATTTCTCCCCCTCTTAGATCTGAGTTCGCCCTCGAACTCATAAACAATCAATTTAGAGATATACGAGAAGAAATGTATACTAGAGTTTAAATCAAAACTAAACTCCCTGATCCCCATCTGGAATACGAATTCATGAAGTATGCTATAATAATACTTCTTCAAGTAACTCTGACAAAATCAATCTTGCCATGTTGGTTATACAACATCCGTATAAACCAATCACAGTTCATAACAACCCAATGCCAATAGTGTTATCCAGTCTGTTTGTCCCAATCAAGGACATATACCATCTTCAGCTTCAAATACCAATCGTCATCATCCGACGTTGGTTTCTTCAATCTGTTCATTCTGAACTATCTTTATCTTCTTCTGAATTTTCTTCAAAAGAAATATGTAGTATTCACCGTATACTGTCTTGTCTATAACTATCTCATTACCCATCTGATAAGCTGATAGTTACTGTCACGCAGTGATAATAAGTCATATCAATTAGTGCTAACATCCAGCATCACAGTTCTCTGGATATCTTCCAATATCTGGATCATACACTCTGACTGTCTGTCAATCTGTGAATAATCTGCAAAATAACTTATGGTATGGTCTGCCATAATTGCAAACTTAATCACAATCACAATCCGATATAGTCTATTTCTACATTCTAGTCACTCTGACTATGTTCTGACATCAATCTGTGTCATTTGGTTCTGTTTGTACATCATCTTGTACAAACTAATAGATATAGATTGAACAATCTGTCAATCATAATCATATTATATCACAATCTGAAAAGTATCGGGATAATCTTATTACGAAATTCATCGAAATATACTCCCCATGTCGAATCAGAAATATACTAAGTCTGTAATAAATTCTGATTTCTTTCTTTCTGTCTTCTCTGTTAGCGATTCAGACATATCAGTACAATTTCTGCCAACATTTCAATACAAACTCTGTCATAGATGATCGAATCTGTCTATATCAACAACTGTCTGTTCGAATATACATTCTCAGTCACAACATGACAACTGAAGTCACTACCGTGCAATTCTGACATTATCTGTGATTTCAACTTCGAACGACTGACATAAACAAATCAGTTAATAACATAATTTAAAGAAGAAATACCTACCTGGTATTCGGCTCTGACGATTGATATCAATTCTGTTATACAATTCTGACACATTCTGATATCATAAGATAATCAGTCTCATACAAAATACGAAATCACATATCTGTTACTCTGTTCCGATTATTGCAATTAAGTTCTGAACATTCTGATCACATTCCTGAATTACTGTAACTCTCGAATTCAGCTCTGATGCAGATTGAACTGTATATAATTTCACTGGTTCACAATAATCTGCAGCATATACGGATTAAAAATAATAGTAATATCAAATCAGAAACGAAGTATCAATATCCTATACAGATCTAGTGAGTTCAATGAACTCATAAAACAAGGATTTCTGGTAAACATCTTCATATCATTCTGATCAACTGGTATATCTCATCTGCAAATAACATATGCTCCCCAAAACAATATCTTTGTAGTGCCCAAATCTAATACGCGTATAACCTATGCATTTATTTAAATTATTAAATCATTTAAATTAATTTTAAATGAGTTTCAGCGATGCATGATTTATTTAAATGCATTATTTTAAATTATTCTTGTTTATGCGATGCACGTTAAAACGTTTTTCAAGTTTCATGTTTCAGGCGATTATTCGAGGCGGGATCGAGGAAAAGACCGGTGACGGTTTTGGCAAATTTAAAGGTGGCATTTTATTTTAAGCTAGGAAGGGGCATTTTAAATAATCTAGTTAGTTTAGCATTTTAAAATCCTTATTTAGGTGCTTGATTATTTAAGAGTTTAAAACTTTTAAAAATTAGTATTTTAGTGTGCATTATTTTAATTGAGAAGGTTATTTTTAAGTTAGTGGTGAGTTAAAGTTTTAATTAGTTGCTAATTATCTATTTAGCAACTCTTACTCCTAATTACCTACCACACACACACGTTTTTATTATTGATCACACACCCACACACACTTTTACACACACCGATGCACGCACAAACACACACAACCTCCAATTCAGATTTTAATATTTTCAAAGGTAGAAAACTAGGGTTCTCCACTCATTTAGCAGCCGCCCCTCTCCCTTAATTTTCCCAGCAAGTTTTGTTGATTTTTATTGCAAGAAAAACGCGCCACTTTCGTCCCGGATCAAGCCTCGTGCAGTCTCCGCTTCGACATCGCCGTTTCGGTAAAATTTATCATCAAAAAGGCACGTATATCCTGTTATTGCTGTGTCGATCAAGTCATATATTGTATTGCGTTGTTTTATGCGTAAAAGTTATGTATGATGATAGTACTTTGAGCGGATCATGAATCGGATCAATTTCGAAGGAAAATTTTTAGATCTAAAATTCGTTTTTACTGTTCTGGTGTAAACTGCGACTTTTCGGTTCAGAATTTGAGTAAACTTTCAACTAGAAAATTGTAGGACTTTTTGACGCCTTCGATTTGATATATGATTCGAAATTTTTGGACGAAAAATGAGTGAGTTATGATATTTTCCGTGCGGCTGCGCAAACTGAAATTTTCAGAAAATTTGTGTTGATACGTTTC
Source organism: Primulina eburnea (assembly GCF_022965805.1). Lineage (NCBI taxonomy): Eukaryota > Viridiplantae > Streptophyta > Magnoliopsida > Lamiales > Gesneriaceae > Primulina > Primulina eburnea. The sequence continues at coordinate 21,775,587 of NC_133105.1, forward strand.
TTGAAGTTTTTGTTGCAGGCTTCGTTGGGAATCGACGGGTGATGGTTGCTGCGTCTAGGTATGATTAGTATGATGTGGGGATGTCATTTGATACGTCGTTTAGTGTCGATAGGCACTCAAATGTATTAGAAGTCGTAGGAAAACCTTTCGGTGTCGATTGCCACGTTTCTTTTTAAATTGTATGTATCGTAGGGTGAACATCGTTACTTTGGGTGTTGTTCGATTTTGGTCTGATGTTATGGCATGTTAAGATGGTCTCGTGGTGTCGTTTCATAGCCCGTGCAATTGAGTCTAGAAAGTGAAGCGATTCATGTACAAAAAAAATTTCTCGTTGGTCCGCGTCCACAGCACCTGAACGGACCCATACCCGGACCTCTACACGGGGTCCGTTCCCTTTGTTCTTCTGGAGTGTCTTCTTACAGCGCCTACACGGACCCCCACACGGACCTATGCACGGGGTCCGTGCCCCTCCCTCCCTTGCGATGTCTTTTTACAGTGTCTACACGGACCCCTACCCGGACCTCAGCACGGGGTCCGTGTCTCCTCATTTCTGCGCACACAACTTCCAGTACATACACGGACCCTTGCACGGATGTAGGTACGGGGTCCGTGTCCTTCGTTTTTGGGAAAAATAATTTAGTATACTTTGAGGTTAGATGTCATGGGTTAGTGCAAGGATTATCCAGAGTCGTGTCATGGGAAAGTTTCGAACGTCCTAAGTATTGATCGAACTCGAGAGTAAGTATGGCATTTACGTCTAAGTTGTGCAAGCTAAGTTGTGAATTCTAGTAGTATGTGTAGCAGCGACGGCCCCGATCGAGGTCCAACGAATCCCTCAACGCCAAGTAAGTATGTTGACGTGCAAGAAAATATTTGAAGTTTTGAGGTATGCTAATTGTCTTGTGACCAAAGTATGTTTAGGATTGGAAAGCGTTAAATTATGAACGGGGACCAATCCGCCCGTTAAATTATGAACGGGTTAGATCGTGGTTGTGAAGCGTTAAATTATGAACGTGGATCAACTGGCCTGTTAAATTATGAACAGGGATCTTATGTATGCGGCAGTGGATACGTCCCTGACAGCCCAGTACTGTGGTGTGTCTGATCAGGCGTTTATTATGTTAAGGGTCACTTGCTTTGAAACATCCTCTACGTAAAATTATGCAACTAAGTATGTTGAAGTATGAAAGTATGTTTAAGAAAAGTTTATGATCATGGCACGTCTAAGTATGTATATACGTATGTTCAAGTTCAAGTATGCTAGTCAAGTTTTATGTTACGTACGTTCTATTTTTAAGATGCATGCGATTTTATTATGTAGTACTCGATATTCCAGTTTATACGTGTTGAGTCTTTAGACTCACTAGACTTGATCGATGCAGGTGAGTACGATGAGCAGGAGACAGGAGGTGATGACCAAGAGGCAGGCTTGGGCTGAGTGGCAGGCTAGACCCGAGGACCGCAAGTTTATGTTTATGCAAAATTTTAAAATACGCTGATGTTTTGATTTGAATGTGAGACGTTTTGAGACAGCGTGCTTTTAGAAAACTTTTAGTTGGTGTTGGATTATTTTGAATACATTTTATGCATGTTGGGTGACGACCGTACAGACGTTTTATTTGATTAAAATTTTTAATTTTTCCGCAAATTTTAAGTAGTAAAGAATACGGTTCGTTACAGTTGGTATCAGAGCGGTGTTCTTGTAAAGGGTTACGCCTACTGCCAGTCGCAAGAAGCTCTCGAAGTCACACCTCAAGTCTGTAAGTTTAAAGTTTTGAGTTATGCTATGTACTATGCATTAGATCATGATTTCAGCATGTTTTTGTTTTAAAGTTCAAAATTGTGCATCTTATAATATTAGTATTATATTCATGCATGTTGGGTTTACGTGTTGGGTAATTTATTGGAACAATATGCCTCCTAGACGTATGGTTAACCAGCAAGATAGGACTGAGGACAGGGAGCACCGAGAGGAGGAAAGAGCCAACCCTCCACCTCCACCACCACCTCCAGATATGCAGGCGCAGATGCTTGCAGGCATGACACAGTTCTTCGCGCAGTTTGCGAGGAACCAGACTGCTGTAGGCCCCGAGGAGAGGCCTAGACCTGAGGCGGTATATGAAAGGTTCCGGAGGATGAGTCCGAAGGATTTTGCGGGTACCACTGACCCGATGATAGCTGAAGGGTGGATCAAGTCCATCGAAGTGATTTTCGACTTCATGGAGCTGGCAGACGCTGATAGGGTCCGTTGCGCCATTTTCTTATTAACCGGAGATGCTAGGCTATGGTGGGAGAGTGCGTCAGTGGCAGTCAATTTACAGGTGCTGCCTTGGAATGGATTTAAGGAGGTGTTCTACTCCAAGTACTTCACTGAGGAAGTACGAACCCGACTCACCAACGAGTTCATGACGCTGCGGCAAGGAGATAGTAGCGTGGCAGAGTTTGTGAGAAAGTTTGAGAGGGGGTGTCATTTCGTGCCCCTCATTGCGAATGACGTACAGGCAAAATTGAGGCATTTTCTGAATGGGTTGCGGCCGATCTTGCGCCGTGACGTCCGAGTAGCTGGCCCTACTAGCTACGCAGTCGCCGTGTCCCGAGCTTTGGCGGCAGAACAGGATCAGCGAGATATTGAGGCTGACAGACAGGGCAAGAGGCCCTACCAGGCTCCACCGCAGCAGCAGAATCAGAGGCCTCAGTTTAAGAGGCCATTTCAGGGACCGCCAGCGAAGAAGCCATATCATGGACCGCCTAAGGGCAAGGGTCCAGTTCAGCAGCAAGGGGCGCCTCAGAAGCCAGTTGCCTTCCCAGTGTGTCCTAAATGCAACCGTCAGCACCCGGGGCAGTGCTTGTATGGGTCAGGCAAGTGTTTTAAATGTGGAGCTACGGACCACATGCTGAAAGAATGCCCACAGTGGAAGCAACCAACCCAGGGCCGGGTATTCGCCATGCATGCTCAGGAGGCGAACCCAGACACTACTCTTCTGACCGGTAACCCTTCCTATCTAAGCTCAGTATTAAATTCCTTGCATTTCCTGTTTAACTTTAATTGAGATTACTAGTGTTTTAGTTGGACTATTAGATGTATTTTGTGCTTGAGGTTATGGTTGAATAATTGGGATATAAGTTAGTGGTGTTGTGCTAACGCGTCTCAGGTAACATTTTCATTAAGAGATTATCCACGACTGCACTGATAGACTCAGGAGCCACTCACTCCTTCGTATCAGAGATGTTTGCCAATCATTTAGACCTCAAGTCCATTGGCCTAGATATGAGTTTTTCGGTAGTAGTCCCATCAGGGGAAGAGCTGTTAGCTACCAGTGTGGTCAGAGATATCGACCTAGAACTGCATGGCCACCTAGTGTATGCAGATTTAATCATATTGCCGATGCCAGAATTCGACATCATATTGGGAATGGATTGGCTGACTAAGAACAGGGTCCTTATCGACTTTCAGAAGAGATCAGTGTTGGTCAGACCATTGGGCATGGAGCAGTTTCTATTTGAGCCAGCTAGATGGAGGAGTTTCCCTCGCATGATCTCGTGCATGCGGGCGAGGAGGCTAATTTCTAAGGGGTGTCAGGCTTTCTTGGCCAGTGTTATCTCAGCACCCGACAAGCCCACTCCTTCTATATCAGAGGTACCTGTAGTCAAAGAATTCCCAGACGTCTTTCCTGACGACGTCACAGGCCTTCCACCAGAAAGAGAGGTGGAGTTTGCAATCGACCTCATGCCAGGTACAGTGCCAATCTCCAAAGCGCCATACAGATTAGCTCCAGCTGAGATGTTAGAACTCAAACAACAGATTCAGGAGCTCTTGGACAAGGAGTTTATTCGCCCTAGTTTCTCACCGTGGGACGCACCAGTACTTTTTGTGAAAAAGAAAGACGGGAGCATGAGACTGTGCATCGATTACCGCGAGCTGAACAAGGTAACGATCAAGAACAAATACCCTTTGCCTAGAATCGAAGACTTGTTCGATCAATTGCAGGGAGCCACCGTGTTCTCTAAGATAGATCTTCGATCAGGGTACCATCAGCTGAAAGTGGAGGATGCAGACGTTCACAAGACAGCTTTCAGGACTAGATATGGGCATTACGAGTTCTTGGTGATGCCATTTGGATTGACTAATGCTCCAGCTATTTTCATGGACCTCATGAACCGAGTATTCCAGCCGTTCCTCGATCAATTCGTCATAGTATTCATTGACGATATTCTTATATACTCGAAGAGCCATGAGGAGCACAGCCAGCATTTGAGGACAGTTCTACAGACCTTGCAGAGCCGCAATTTGTTTGCAAAGTTTAGTAAGTGTGAATTCTGGCTAGAAAAGGTAGCATTTTTGGGGCATATTGTATCTAGCAGTGGAATTGAAGTGGATCCATCTAAGGTAGCAGCGGTTAGAGATTGGGTGGAACCTAAGAGCGCATCAGAGATCCGCAGCTTTTTGGGTTTAGCCGGTTACTACCGTAAGTTCATTCGAGGATTTTCATCCATAGCAGTGCCACTCACTTCACTCACTAAGAAGAATGCCAAGTTTGTGTGGAGTGAAGAATGCCAGAAGAGCTTCGACACGTTGAAGCAAGCTCTTATTTCGGCACCAGTGCTAGCCATGCCAACAGGGCAAGGTGAGTTTGTGCTTTATACCGATGCATCTAAGCTCGGATTAGGCGCAGTGTTGATGCAGCAAGGTCGGGTCATAGCCTATGCTTCCAGACAGTTAAAGGTGCATGAGAAGAACTACCCGACGCACGACCTTGAATTAGCCGCCGTTGTCTTTGCATTGAAAATTTGGAGACACTATCTATACGGCGAGAAATGTCAGATTTTCACCGACCACAAGAGTCTCAAATATTTCTTCACGCAGAAAGAGTTGAATATGAGGCAGAGACGGTGGTTGGAACTTGTGAAGGATTACGACTGCGAAATCAGCTACCATCCGGGAAAGGCCAATGTTGTCGCAGACGCCTTGAGCAGAAAAGTGGCAGTGGTAGCTCAGTTATCAGTTCAGAGACCCCTTCAATTTGAGATTCAGAAGTTTGGTCTAGAGATTTATCGTGAGGGCAGAGCTCCTAGGCTGTCTAATCTGACAGTCAAATCTGAATTGCTAGACCGTATCCGGGCAGGACAGACTTTAGATGAACAGCTGCAGAAATGGAGACTGAAAGATGAGGACAAGGGCAGTGTTCTTTATACAGTTTCAGATGGCATTGTGAGATACAGAGGTAGAATGTGGGTGCCTAGTGTTGGTTCGATCAGACAGGATATTTTGACAGAGGCACACGCATCTCCGTATTCTATCCACCCGGGAGGTACCAAGATGTATAAGGACCTCCAGATTCTGTATTGGTGGCCAGGGATGAAGAGAGACATCCGCAGATTTGTATCCGAGTGCCTCACTTGTCAGCAGGTGAAGGCGGAACATCAGAGGCCAGCAGGATTGGTTAAGCCACTTCCCATTCCCGAGTGGAAGTGGGAGAACATTACTATGGATTTTGTGGTTGGATTACCGAGATCAGTCAGAGGATCGAACTCCATTTGGGTTATAGTGGACTGACTCACTAAGTCAGCGCATTTTCTGCCAGTAAAGACGACTTTCTCCATGACGCAGTATGCGGAGCTTTACATCCGGGAGATAGTCCGTTTGCACGGCTTCCCAGTCTCAATTGTGTCCGACAGGGACCCGAGGTTTACATCGTCCTTCTGGAAGAGCTTACACGCAGCCATGGGGACGAAGTTGCTTTTCAGTACAGCTTTTCACCCGCAGACAGATGGCCAGTCTGAGCGAGTGATTCAAGTTCTAGAGGACTTGTTGCGAGCATGTATGATTGATTTCCAAGGAAATTTGGAGTCTAGACTACCTCTAGTGGAGTTCACATACAACAACAGTTTCCAAGCATATATTGGTATGGCTCCCTATGAGGCGTTGTATGGGAGGAAGTGCAGATCACCAGTTCATTGGGATGAAGTTGGTGAGAGAGCCGAACTTGGTCCAGAAATAGTTCAGCAGACTGCAGACGTGGTGGTCAAGATTCGTGACAGAATGAAGACTGCCCAAAGCCGTCAGAAGAGCTACGCCGATAAGAGGAGAAGAGATCTCGAGTTTGCCGTAGGAGATCACGTGTTTATCAAGATAGCACCTATGAAGGGTGTTATGAGATTTGGAAAGAGAGGCAAGTTGAGTCCGAGGTTCATTGGGCCGTTCGAGATTTTGGACAGAGTGGGGACACTAGCCTATCATGTAGCCCTTCCGCCGAATCTGGCCGGGGTACACAATGTGTTCCACGTCTCGATGCTAAGGAAATATTTGGCAAATCCTTCTCATGTTCTGAGTTATGAGCCGCTACAGTTGACTCCAGACCTGTCTTACGAGGAGAAACCAGTCCAAATCCTAGACAGACAGGAGCGCAGACTCCGGAACAAAGTGACTAAGCTAGTCAAAGTTCGGTGGTTAAACCAATCAGTGGAAGAGGCCACTTGGGAGTCAGAGACAGATGTGAGACTTCTCTATCCGGAGTTGTTCGGTAAGACTTAATTTCGAGGACGAAATTTATATAAGTGGGGGAGGAACTGTAGTGCCCAAATCTAATACGCGTATAACCTATGTATTTATTTAAATTATTAAATCATTTAAATTAATTTTAAATGAGTTTCAGCGATGCATGATTTATTTAAATGTATTATTTTAAATTATTCTTGTTTATGCGATGCACGTTAAAACGTTTTTCAAGTTTCATGTTTCAGGCGATTATTCGAGGCGGGATCGAGGAAAAGACCGGTGACGGTTTTGGCAAATTTAAAGGTGGCATTTTATTTTAAGCTAGGAAGGGGCATTTTAAATAATCTAGTTAGTTTAGCATTTTAAAATCCTTATTTAGGTGCTTGATTATTTAAGAGTTTAAAACTTTTAAAAATTAGTATTTTAGTGTGCATTATTTTAATTGAGAAGGTTATTTTTAAGTTAGTGGTGAGTTAAAGTTTTAATTAGTTGCTAATTATCTATTTAGCAACTCTTACTCCTAATTACCTACCACACACACACGTTTTTATTATTGATCACACACCCACACACACTTTTACACACACCGATGCACGCACAAACACACACAACCTCCAATTCAGATTTTAATATTTTCAAAGGTAGAAAACTAGGGTTCTCCACTCATTTAGCAGCCGCCCCTCTCCCTTAATTTTCCCAGCAAGTTTTGTTGATTTTTATTGCAAGAAAAACGCGCCACTTTCGTCCCAGATCAAGCCTCGTGCAGTCTCCGCTTCGACATCGCCGTTTCGGTAAAATTTATCATCAAAAAGGCACGTATATCCTGTTATTGCTGTGTCGATCAAGTCATATATTGTATTGCGTTATTTTATTCGTAAAAGTTATGTATGATGATAGTACTTTGAGCGGATCATGAATCGGATCAATTTCGAAGGAAAATTTTTAGATCTAAAATTCGTTTTTACTGTTCTGGTGTAAACTACGACTTTTCGGTTCCGAATTTGAGTAAACTTTCAACTAGAAAATTGTAGGACTTTTTGACGCCTTCGATTTGATATATGATTCGAAATTTTTGGACGAAAAATGAGTGAGTTATGATATTTTCCGTGCGGCTGCGCAAACTGTAATTTTCAGAAAATTTGTGTTGATACGTTTCTTGAAGTTTTTGTTGCAGGCTTCGTTGGGAATCGACGGGTGATGGTTGCTGCGTCTAGGTATGATTAGTATGATGTGGGGATGTCATTTGATACGTCGTTTAGTGTCGATAGGCACTCAAATGTATTAGAAGTCGTAGGAAAACCTTTCGGTGTCGATTGCCACGTTTCTTTTTAAATTGTATGTATCGTAGGGTGAACATCGTTACTTTGGGTGTTGTTCGATTTTGGTCTGATGTTATGGCATGTTAAGATGGTCTCGTGGTGTCGTTTCATAGCCCGTGCAATTGAGTCTAGAAAGTGAAGCGATTCATGTACAAAAAAAATTTCTCGTTGGTCCGCGTCCACAGCACCTGAACGGACCCATACCCGGACCTCTACACGGGGTCCGTTCCCTTTGTTCTTCCGGAGTGTCTTCTTACAGCGCCTACACGGACCCCCACACGGACCTATGCATGGGGTCCGTGCCCCTCCCTCCCTTGCGATGTCTTTTTACAGTGTCTACACGGACCCCTACCCGGACCTCAGCACGGGGTCCGTGTCTCCTCATTTCTGCGCACACAACTTCCAGTACATACACGGACCCTTGCACGGATGTAGGTACGGGGTCCGTGTCCTTCGTTTTTGGGAAAAATAATTTAGTATACTTTGAGGTTAGATGTCATGGGTTAGTGCAAGGATTATCCAGAGTCGTGTCATGGGAAAGTTTCGAACGTCCTAAGTATTGATCGAACTCGAGAGTAAGTATGGCATTTACGTCTAAGTTGTGCAAGCTAAGTTGTGAATTCTAGTAGTATGTGTAGCAGCGACGGCCCCGATCGAGGTCCAACGAATCCCTCCACGCCAAGTAAGTATGTTGACGTGCAAGAAAATATTTTAAGTTTTGAGGTATGCTAATTGTCTTGTGACCAAAGTATGTTTAGGATTGGAAAGCGTTAAATTATGAACGGGGACCAATCCGCCCGTTAAATTATGAACGGGTTAGATCGTGGTTGTGAAGCGTTAAATTATGAACGTGGATCAACTGGCCTGTTAAATTATGAACAGGGATCTTATGTATGCGGCAGTGGATATGTCCCTGTCAGCCCAGTACTGTGGTGTGTCTGATCAGGCGTTTATTATGTTAAGGGTCACTTGCTTTGAAACATCCTCTACGTAAAATTATGCAACTAAGTATGTTGAAGTATGAAAGTATGTTTAAGAAAAGTTTATGATCATGGCACGTCTAAGTATATATATACGTATGTTCAAGTTCAAGTATGCTAGTCAAGTTTTATGTTACGTACGTTCTATTTTTAAGATGCATGCGATTTTATTATGTAGTACTCGATATTCCAGTTTATACGTGTTGAGTCTTTAGACTCACTAGACTTGATCGATGCAGGTGAGTACGATGAGCAGGAGACAGGAGGTGATGACCAAGGGGCAGGCTTGGGCTGAGTGGCAGGCTAGACCCGAGGACCGCAAGTTTATGTTTATGCAAAATTTTAAAATACGCTGATGTTTTGATTTGAATGTGAGACGTTTTGAGACAGCGTGCTTTTAGAAAACTTTTAGTTGGTGTTGGATTATTTTAAATACATTTTATGCATGTTGGGTGACGACCGTACAGACGTTTTATTTGATTAAAATTTTTAATTTTTCCGCAAATTTTAAGTAGTAAAGAATACGGTTCGTTACATAAGATATCTCAAATACTGATTTAGAGCAATAATTCTCAAGCAGTTCAAAACACAATTATATCAGATAATCTGTCAACTCCTATAATATCAATCTCTGACAACTCTGACATTTCTGACTTTCTGATCTGTCTGATATCGGTATCTGATCAGTCACTGATCACAATATCAACTGTCTCAAAATCAATCAGTATACTAACATCAGATATCATCTATTCTGAATACAATCTTCAAATATTCTATTCAGTCAATCAGATACTGCAAATATATCAAAATTTCATAGATATAATGAGCATAGAATTCATCAGAATATCTCTGAATATACTGACACGTGCCAAATAGTATCACAATCAGATGTACTCGTGGTCGGTACTCTTCTACTGATCTTTCAATTTATTCTGTATCATTCTGTACTGAATCTAACATATAATCAATGTCTGATCTCAATTCAATTCTGAACTCTATCTTTCTGATATAACACAATTCTAAAATCTTACCTGGCCTAACGTCTGCCAACTCGTGCATTTCTGGCAAGTCTGCCAATACTACGCTCGATTTCAGTAGATCTACTGAATACATAAGGATACTATCTGTTCCTTTCTGTATCAATCGAGTCATAGACTACAGATAGCAAAGGAATTCGAAATCTAGAATCCTTACTGTGGAATCTCTACTCTTCAGCCATATCTGGTCTGAATCTTATACTTTCCTGACGGGAATCTATAATAGTTCTGTACTTGTTCAGCATATATATATCAATAATGCGTTCAAATCAGGAACACAAGTACATCATAAGCTATTTCTATTTCCTTCTCATCTTATTGTAGTATACAATATATACAGAAATCTCTGATATCAACACTTCCTCAACAAGCAAGGACATCAATACTACAGTACATACAAACCCAACAGATACAGCATACCTCCATGCACTCAGTCAAAGATATTCTTAACAAATGCATTAGTATATATCAATACATATGCAATAGAATCATAAAGACTAGTACCTGTTGTGAATTCTGAATCTGTGGTTTCAAGTGAACTCTGTTCCCTACGATCTTCGAGAACGCTTCTGGGGACAGACTTTAGCAAAGTGCCCCGGCTGTCCACAAATATTGCATCTACCAGTCACTCCCTGTCATTGTTCGGTGGAATGTCTTCCTCCGCAACTTCTGCAATACACTCCAGTATAACTTGGACCAGAAACACTAGAGCTAGATGAATCGCTTCCTAGCTTCTTGAATGGCTTCTTTCGAGCTTTCAGCAAATCTTGCTTCCCACTCGTACTGCCGTGATCATATCGAAGAGGGGATTGCTGTGTCTGAAGTGGCTTCACACACAACCTTGTCAATTGTCTAATCAGACTCGCCTCAGCTCTCTTCGCTCTACTCAGGATGTCAGCAAAATGGTAAGGTCGCTGCAAATTCATAAATGCAACTACCTCTGAGTTCAACCCTCTGATGAACTGATTTACTATAGATTCATCATTTCCAGCTAAATGAGGAGCAAAATGCAGTAGAGTAGAGAATTTAGCAATATATTGGTCAATATTCAGCGGCCCTTGGCTCAAATTCTCAAACTCTAATTTCTTGTCCTCTCGGTAAGAAGCTGAGAAAAATCTTCGATAGAATTCAGTTCTGAATATTTCCCACGACATCACTGTACCTCTCTGTGCCCACATTCTTCTACTGGTAATCCACCAACTCCTGGCGGCTTCTCGTAACTGATAAGGCACCATTTGAACCCTCTGTTCATCTGTACAGTCAAGTAAATCGAACAAGATTTCTATATCATCAAACCAATTCTAACAATCTTCAGATGTCTCGGTACCATTCAGAACCGGCGGCTGTAATAACTCAAATTCCTTCATCTTTTCTTCTAACTGAGTTTCTGATACATCTCTCTGTTCAGACGAAGTACTGCCCTTTTCTGAAATTCTTCGAGGCGGTATATCTGAATATCAAACAGATTAGTACACCATCTATACAATCTGTCTCAGCCCTCCTCTGATCATATACCTCTGATTCAGACTCGGTTCTGATCCAGGCTTAGTAATTAGATGCTGCAAACAACTCAGATAACAAGCAACATGTAATAGGGAAAGCAATAAATCATGCTAGCACACACAATGTAGTCAACATTGAAATAAATCTCATGCTAGCAATCACATGCAAGGACAAACAATTCAATCTAACCCGCTCATTCTCTGATATCTCAGTCTGAAGAATCTATCAACTCTGATTATCTCAATCTAAAGGATCTATCTCTAAAAGATCTATCGCTAAAGGAACTATCAGCTCTGATACCACCTGTTGTGGGGACCCGGACGCTAATCTTTTCTTAATCATCTTTGGGATTTAATTATCAGTTCTAATAAACAGGGTCTAAAAATTTTTCTTTTAAAATATCAAGTGCGGAAGGTAATGGCATTTACATAATATACATGTCTGTATAAAAACTACATTTCAGTATAAAGGTACAATACTGTACAACTTAAATCTAAGGTTCAGTTACTAAATTCAAGTAATAAACCAAGTCTGCTACAAGTCCGGAATCACCACGCTAACTCGTCTTCTCTCATCGTCATCTCGACCCTGATCCAGCCCCACCTGTTGTCATGCACACATACAAAACAAGACAACAGCCGGATAACTCCGGTGAGAATAAATCCCAGTATAAAACATGTTAAACATGCATATACACATAATAATTCATGAAACATGCTGTCATGAATAAATTAACACAATAGTAATAGATCTCACCATCTATGAAATCTAATCTAACCAAACATGCAACTCTAATCAGATAAACATGTACATAAACAATCTAAATCATAAAACATGCTATCACATCTGAAAGCAAGAACAATGGGTTCCATAATCTATGAATCCCATTCATATACGCATGCAGTTCTAATCAAATCATATACAGACTTGACTCACTATAACTCTAGGGATCCCGGTGTGAATAAGACGTCGCTGGCTGTCACCTACCCAACCACTCGGGGTGACTGTACGTCTTATTCCTAGACTTCGGTCTGAGCTGTATCGACGGCTGGCAATAGGAATAATGGCTACTCCTACGCTGAGATACACCGAACATCTAGAGAATTGACAATGACTGTCAAAGACTCTCCTATCTTAGCTGCAATGAATATCAATCTGTAAACAAAGCATAATCATATTCATATCTGAATATGGCAATAATCTCATACTTTTGAATAAAATGCTAAAATCAAAGCATAAACATATCAAAGTATAAAGAACAGTCTAGTATGTGATTTTGTTGGGAAACTCAAATGAAATCTGATTTGAGTTGTAGCTTTCCAAATATCACATGAATTATACCTTTGTCTTCCTGATCTGACGAAGACGATGTCTCGAATCTGTCTATATCAAATCTGAAATGACAATATCAATACGCTGTATCAGTGAATAACTCAAAACACAGTCTGTTCTGATCAATACTCAACTCTGTATTTAATCTGATCAATATCTGAACAAGATACAATCTGATTCATATCAACGCTATCACGATGAAATATAAATCATTACTGAATCTGATCAATCTGAATTAACTGATGTTTCGACGGCATAACAATACAATCTGAATAACCCCGTCAATCTGAATATCACAAATATAATACTGGAACTCATAATCTGTGCCAACACAATTTATAATCTGCATACTAACTCAATTATGATATAGAATCTCAGTCCATATCTTTCAAAAATCATAACAATTACAGAAACAATCTGTTCTTTAATCTGACTTCAATTCTATAATGTCTACGGTAGCAGAAACACAATATCTGAGTCATATTCAATTCTAGCAACATCATATTTTCAAAACATCTCAAAACGTAACAAAACTTACGTCCTTGTATAGCCCGAGTCGAGAGGAACACGGTGTCGTACTCGGATTTCAAAACAGACGGACGGATTTTACGTACACTCAAATCTCACACGAAAAGAGCTTTCTTCCCTCGGTTCTTTCTTCTTGATAAAGAGGGAGAATTGCTTGTTCTTTATATACACATATACTTACACGTTGCCTCCAAAACACCATGTGGCGATTTTTCATGGTGCATGCCACGCGCATATGCGCGCACAAAGCCGCACATATGCGCCGGTAGTGCTGTCCGGCATTTTCTGCATCTCGCGCATATGCGCCACTTTACTCGTGCATATGCGCCAAACATTCTGTCCCACCCGCGCATATGCGCCATTTAAGTCGCGCATATGCGCCAATCCTTCTGGACCTTCCGCGCATATGCGTCATTTTCTTCGTGCATATGCGCCAAGCATAATCTTCCCACTTAATGAGATTTCTTCTTTCGGCTTTCCCGGTCTGATCCGTTCCGTCTATAATCATCTTAATTATCAACCATAGATTATAATAATCATTTCCAAATCTTTTCAGATTAACCGGATTAATTTCTCGGGCCTTACATATTTTAAACAAGAAAATTTGAAAGAGTTCATTCACCCCCTCTAAACTCTTTCCCTATCCTAACAAAAATGTCGAAGAATCTTCCTATGTTCGTCCTCCATGTATCCTCGTGTCGGTATTCGTTTATTCGAGCGTTTAGACACAAAGACATATTCTAAACCTTTCTTGACGCATCGATCATGTCATATATGTTTATTTGATGTAAAAAATGCATGAAAAACATTGGTTGTATGTGCAAAGTTTGATGGTTTATGATATAAACAATTTCTGAAAATTTTGTGTCATCAAAACCCATCACCCTCTGTTATTTCGATTTCTGCGACTTATAGGTTGGTTTTCTGGAAACATTTTCAACATATGATAAGTAGCACTCTGTGTTACCTTCAATTCGATAGCAAATTCGTTATTGTCTGATAAGAATCGACGGAGATATGATTTTTAAAATAAATCTGCACAATCTGTGAAATATCTTTGTCACCAAAACCCTTCACCCTCTTTTATTTTGATTTCTGTGATTTATAGATTGGTTTTATGGAAACAACTTCAATATATGGTTTGTGGTACTCTGTAATACCTTCGATTCGATAGCAAATTTGTAATTTTTCGATATGAAATTAGAGATATGTTTCTTTTTCGTAAAATTGCTCAAGCAGTTAAAATTTGTGCATGTTTCCTTAGGACAACTTTGTTTTCTATGGATCATGGGTTGTTTGAAGTTAGTTCGATTATGGTTTTGGGCTGGTAGGGTCTTGGACGGTAGTTAGAATGTCGTATAAGCATGGTTCGAGTCTCGAGTCGTTCAGTAAGTCGTAAGCTATTTTAATTAATTTGGGAATCATACGCGCCCGAGTGCATCTTTGGGACTATGTTTAATTAGATAATTATTGAGGTTGGAGCAGAATGTCCAGAGCATTTTAACGAAGCCCACAGTAAGGTCCAAAACACCATAACATAATCCAATGGCATGCAAATCTAAAAGAAATGAAAAATAGATAATTAAATGATTTTAACTGCATGAATTATTTATGTTAAACGTGTTTATTTGTTTAGGATTTAGTTTTCTACTTGAAGGCATTAAAACTGTGTTGTAAAGGTTATTCGAAACGCAATCGAGGAACGGAGACCATAGTACCACATATGAGAATATATTTTTATTAAATACTTAATTTTAATTAATTAATATATGGCATATGGATTTTAAAAATGGCAACTTTTGAGATGTTTTTATACGCCGGGCCGTATTTTAAATCAGCTATCAATTTTTGATAAAAAATAGAGACTTTTTGAGAACTCGGCTATTATTTTCATAAATTTTCCTCAAAAAAAAATTTAAATATTAACAAATGGGCTTAATGGGCCTATTATACTAGGTTAATGGGCATAACCTTATACCATGTTTTTTAATTGAAATAAAGGGCCCTAAACCCTACCCCTAAACCCCATAACCACACGCCCCACCCCTCTCTAAACCTACTAGGACTCTTCCTTCATGTGGAGACCCGGACGCTAATCAATTATTAATCGTCATTAGGATCAATTTACTAATCAAGTAATTAGGGTCATAATTTTTTTTTTACATGCGGAACGTAGTGAAATCAAACTAATATACAACTCGGTATAAAATAAAGTACAAGTCCTGTACTGTCTACAAACCAGTAAAAACTAAGATTCAACATCTAATTATCAAGTGCCAAAATCCTATATACATCAAAGTCTGAAGTCTCCACTCTATCACGATCTCTCCTTATCTCCTGGACCCTGATCCTATCCCCACCTGTTTTCATGTACACATACAAACAAGACAACAACCGGATAATTCCGGTGAGAATATAATCCCAATATAAATCAACGAAACATGCAATCATATCATAAACATAAAAGCATGGATAGATAACAACAATATATATCAAAAGCTGAAATATAATCAATATCGAACTGTCGACAATGCTCGTGACTCCACGACTCAGACTAGACTCAATCCTAGTCTAGGGATACCGATTTCCAAATGTGGGTATTCTTATATCGACCAACTGTGATAGAAAAGACTCCAGTTCTATCCACGTAGATATAACCAAACATCCAGTGTACTGACATAACCGTCATGGATTGTGGTACTATCACCAAAACACTATCTTGTGACATCGTACAATGTACCTGTGGCTATCCCACCACTATCAGGAACTTCTGTCACAAGATTACTCGTCTAATGCATGCTTCTATAACTCCATAGAACAGGCATTTAATCAAGTCAATAATCACAATAATAAAACATAATAATAAGTATGTGATTTAGGGAAACTCAAGTACATCCAACTTGAGTCGATGTCCCAATACCACATTGACTTATACCTTTCGTTTATTGCAGTTTTGATGACGTTCCTGTCCGGAATTCAAACTCTGTCCGTCCCACAATCTTGCAACGACAATATCAATAATATCATATCAATATACTGCTCAAATCGATCCCAATCTGATCAATATTTCAAAATCAACGGCATAACCGCATAATCCCGATATCCCGGTCCACACAACATTACCAGATAATAATTCCTTCAACTAATAATCAATACCAATACAATCTGATATATATCTCAGTCAATTATCTTCATAAACTCATAACAATTCCATAATCAGTTCGTTTCTTAATCTGACTTCGATTATATGATGTCTACTATGTAAAAAACATCATATATAACGTGTATTCAATTCTAACAACATCATAATTTCAAAACATGTCAAAACATAGTAAAAATTACGTCCAGTTGTAGCCTGCGTTGATATGAACGCAGTACCAAAGTCAGATTCAAAATCAGACGGTCGAATTTTGAACGATTGTAACTTGAATCACCAAAAGCTAAATTCCTCGGAGACCCTCGGTATCCTTTCTGAGGAAGGAATCGCATGTGTATATATATATATATACACTCACGGCGTACGTTGAACCAAGTGTTAATCTTTCTTTCAGCATGGCTCGCGCATATGCGCGACATTACTAGGCGCATATGTGCGAGACCCACTGGTCTCGGCCTTGGTAGCTCGCGCATATGCGCGAGGTCCTCTGGACTTCGCTTGCATAAGATCGCGCATATGCGCAACATTTTCCTCGCATCAGTGAATTAATGCTGGGAATTCTTGTCTCATATCTGATTCAGTCTCCCAAGTCGCTTCTTCAATGCCATGACGAGTCCATTAAACTTTCACAAGAGGAATCGTTTTCGTTCTGAGATGTTTTTCTTCACGATCGATAATCGGAATCGGTTTTTCGACATAACTTAGAGATTCATCAATTTCGGCCTCGTCTGGTTGAACAACATGTGAATCATCAGGGAGATACTTCCGTAGCATCGATACCTGAAAGACATCATGTATTCCAGATAATGAAGGTGGCAATGCTAGTCGATAGGCAAGATCTCCTATCTTTTCAAGAATCTCATAAGGACCGACGTATCATGGAGACAACTTCCCTTTCTTCCCAAATCGGACAACACCTCTGAAAGGAGAAATCTTCAGGAAGACTCGGTCTCCTGCCTCAAATACCAACGGTCGTCGTCGAAGGTTGGCATATTTGGCTTGTCTGTCCTAAGCTGCCTTCATTTTCTTTTGGATGAGCTTCACTTTTTCTGTCATATCTCTGATCATATCAGGTCCAGTCTCAGGAACTTTAGAGATATCATCCCAATAAAGAGGGGTTCGGCACTTCTTCTTGTACAACGCTTCAAAAGATGCCATCTCAATACTTGTTTGATAGCTATTGTTGTACGAAAACTCGCAAAGAGGCAATGCATCTTGCCAATTAGTGCTAAAGTCGAGCACTACAGCTCTCAGCATATCTTCCAATGTCTGAATCGTACGCTTTGACTGTCCGTCAGTCTGTGGATGATATGCGGTACTCAGATGTAACTTCGTACCGAGAGCTTGCTGCAGGCTCTGCCAGAAGTGAGAAGTAAACCGAGGATCACGGTTTGAAACAATCGACTTCGGCAATCCGTGCAATCTAACCACTTCCTTGACATAGATATCGGCCATCTGATCATATCGGTACGTCATCTTGTATGGAATAAAGCATGAAGATTTGGTCAATCGATAGATCACGACCCAATTCGCATCACAACTTCGGGAGGAACGTGGCAATTGTGTCACAAAATCCATGGAAATGTGATCTCATTTCCATTCAGGAATCGACAAATTCTGTAACAGTCCTCCTGGTTTCTTCCTTTCAGCTTTCACATGTTGGCAACTCAGACACTTGGCTACAAATTCAGTAACATCAGATTTCATTTGTTTCCACCAATAATGTGTCCTTAAATCATTATACATTTTCCTGCCACTAGGATGAATGCTAAAACGACTGTTGTGCGCTTCTGTCAGTATTCGCTGTCTTGAATCCGAAACATTCGGCACAACAAGATGATTATTCACATACAAAATACCATTTTAAATTTGATATTCCGATCGGTGTCCAGCTCTGACCATCGCAATCGAGTTCTGAACATTATGATCAACTTTCTGAGCTGCTTTATTTATTAAAATCAGCTCTGGTTCAGCTTGGATAGTATATAATCTCATAGGTCTCCGATCTGTCTCAAATAATAATCCAGACAAACAGCAGTCTTCAATCAAATTCGAAACACCCATAGTCGATAAGGATAGAGAACATACCTTTCGACTCAGTGCATCTGCTTCTGCATTAGATTTCCCCGGATAGTATTTGATTTCACAATCAAAGTCTTTCAATAAATCCAGCCATCTTTGCTGCCTCATATTCAATTCGGATTGTGAAAACAGATATTTCAAGCTTTTATGATCAGAATAGATTTCAAATTTCTCACCGTAGAGTTAATGTCTCCATATCTTCAAGGCAAAGACTATGCTTGCAAATTCAAGATCATGAATTGGGTAACGAAATTCATGGGGCTTCAGTTGTCTTGAGGCATATGGGATAACATGTCCTTGATGCATCAACACACACCCCAATCCTCGGTGAGATGCATAACAATAAACAACAAATCCACCAGAGCCTGAAGGAATTGTCAACACAGGAGCACTGGTCAATTTCTTATTCAATTCGAGAAAACCGGTCTCACATTCACCAGACCAAACAAATGGAGCGTTCTTCTATGTCAACTGTGTAATCGGTTTGGCAATACTCGAAAAATCTTTAATAAATTGGCGATAATATCCTGCCAAGCCCATAAAACTGCGTATCTCTGGTACAGATGTCGGTCTTGGCCAAGAAATCACTTCCTCAACCTTACTGGGATCAACAGATATCCCATCTCCGAATATAATATGCCCCAGAAACACCACCTGTTTCAACCAAAAATCGCTTTTCGACAGTTTAACATACAGTTTCTCCGCTCTCAAAGTTCTCAACACAGTTCTTAAGTGCTCAGCATGCTCCATTACATTCTTTGAATAGATCAAAATATCATCGATGAAAATAATCACAAAATCATCGAGATATTTCTGAAAGACACGGTTCATTAATCCCATAAATACTGCTGGTGCATTAGTCAAACCAAAGGGCAAGACAATAAATTCATAGTGTCCATACCTGGTTCTGAACGCTGTCTTTGAGATATCAGAATCCCTGACTCTCAGTTGATGGTATCCAGATCTCAGATCGATCTTTGAATGCACCGAAGAACCATGCAACTGATCAAATAAATCATCAATACGAAGCAATGGATATTTATTCTTTACCGTTGCCTTGTTCAGTTGCTGGTAGTCAATACAAAGTCTCATCGACCCATCCTTCTTTCTCACGAACAGTACTGGAGCACCCCAAGGAGATACACTCGGTCTGATATACCCCTTGACCAATAAATCCTCCAACTATTCTTTCAACTCTTTCAACTCGATTGGTGCCATCCTGTACGGAGCCCTCGAAATCAGAACTGTTCCTGGCATTAACTCAATGCTGAAGTCTATCTCTCGAATCGGAGGCAATCCAGGAATCTCATCGGGAAAGACATCAGCAAATTCACACACCACTGGCAAGTCCGCCAATGATGGGCTCGACTTCAGTAAATCAACTGAATACCAGGAATCCATCCGCTCCTTTCTGCAATAATCGAGTCATATTTATCGCAGATATCAAAGGAATTCTAGCTCGAGAACCCTTACCATAAAATTTCCACTGCTCAGCCATTCCAGGTCTGAATCTCACTATCTTGTGGAAACAGTCAACTGTAGCTCGGTACTTGGTCAACATATCGATACCGATAATACAATCAAAATCAGATATACCAAGCACAATAAAATCTAACTCAATCTCATGCCCATCGTACTGCAGTATAAAAGATTTCATAGACTTCACCGATATCAAACATGTCCCTAACGGGGAAGAGACAGACACTACCGCAGACAATGACTCAATAGGTAACGCATGACTCAATGCAAACCTCTCAGAAATAAAATTATGCGATGCACCAGTATCAATCAATACGTATGCAGGATAACCAGAAATAAAACAGTTTCCTGACACAACATCATCAGGTGCATCATGTGCCTGCTCCTCGGTCAAAGCAAAAACTCGGTCCTGCTGTCTAGGAGGCTGGCTCACGGTCTGGCTTCCTCCTGGCCTCTGCTGTGACTGAGTAGAAGGTGTTGGCTGAAAATAATGAACAGCAGATGGTCGTCTGCCTGTCTGAGCCACTGATCCAGATGACTCAGCTGTTTGGGATCCTAGGGCAACTCTCTGTGGACACACTCGGGCAAAGTGTACTTGTTGTTTGCAGATACGGCAGCTGCCAAATACTCCTCGGCACTGCTCAGTGGGATGCTTCCCTCCACAAGTATTGCAAATAGGTCCAGTATAGCTCTGGCTCTGTCGAGGACTCCCAGAGCTAGAAGAACTGCTCCATGACTTCTTGAATTGCTTCCCTCTAGCTTCCAAGAAATCCTTCTTTCTGCCACTACTGCTACCACATTCGAATCTAAGAGGTGGTTGTTGTGGTCCCGGTGCTGGAAGCACAAACGAAGCTCCTATCTGTCTCATCAGACAGGCTTCGGCTCCCTTGGCTCCGTTCAGGGCATCAGTAAAATTATTCGGTCGCCCTGTGTTCACCAATGTAAATATTTCTAGATTTAGGCCATTTATGAATTGATCCGCAACGGCCTCATCATGTTCGGCTACGTGGGGAGCAAATCGCAACAGTGAAGAGAATTTGGCCACATATTCCTCAATGTTAAGCTGGCCCTGTCTTAAATTAGCAAATTCGGCTCCCTTGTCCTTTCTATAAGACACTGGAAAGAACCTCTGATAGAATTCAGTTCTAAACACATTCCAGGTAATAGTCGTACCTCGGTATTCCAATGCCCATTTTTTTGTGATCCACCAGTTCTTGGCAACGTCGTGTAACTGGTGTCCTATCAACTTCACCATCCGCTCGTCAGTATACTCTAGAGACTCGAACATCATCTCGATATCGTCCAACCAACTCTCACACTCCATAGCATTCTCCGTACCCCTCAAAGTCGGTGGATGGAAAGACTGAAACCTTTTTAACAATGTCTCCATTGGAGTAGCTGTAACGTGCATTGGAGGATTGTACGTGCTACCCTGTTCTGGTACTCTTCTCGGAGGCATATCTGATAATTAAATGGATTAGTAACCCAATTACAGCAGATCAGTTTCAATCCTCCTCGGATCATGTTACAGCTAATCCATTACGGATAATACACAATACCATATCAAAATCAGATATTTCAGGTAAACATGTATTAAAACAATAAATCATGCTAGCAATCAAAAGCAGGAAAGAAAACATCAATCTACCACGCTCACTAGCTCCTATCTCAGTCTCAAGGATCTATCGCTCTGATACCACCTGTTGTGAGGACCCGAACGCTAATCAATTATTAATCGTCATCAGGATCAATTTACTAATCAAGTAATTAGGGTCAAAAAAAATTTTTTAACATGCGGAACGTAGTGAAATCAAGCTAATATACAACTCGGTATAAAATAAAGTACAAGTCCTGTACTGTCTACAAACAGGTAAAAACTAAGGTTCAACATCTAATTATCAAGTGCCAAAACCCTATATACATCAAAATCCGAAGTCTCCACTCTATCACGATCTCTCCTCATCTCCTGGACCCTGATCATGTCCCACCTATTGTAATGTACACATAGAAACAAGACAACAGTCGGATAATTCCGGTGAGAATATAATCCCAGTATAAATCAACGAAACATGCAATCATATGATAAACATAAAATCATGGATAGATAACAGCAATATGTATCAAAAGCTGAAATATAATCAATATCGAACCGTCGACAATGCTCGTGACTCCATGACTCAGACTAGATTCAATCCTAGTCTAGGGATCCCGGTTTCCAGATGTGGTATTCCTATATCGACCAACAGTAATAGAAAAGACTCCAGTTCTATCCACGTCGATATAACCAAACATCCAGTGTCCTAACCTAACCGTCATGGACTGTGGTCCTATCACCAAAACACTATCTTGTGACATAGTACAATATACCCGTGGCTATCCCACCACTATCAGGTACTTCTGTCACAAGATTACTCGTCTAATGCATGCTTCCATAACTCCATAGAACAGGCATTTAATCAAGTCAATAATCACAATAATAAAACATAATAATAAGTATGTGATTTAGGGAAACTCAAGTACATCCTACTTGAGTCGATGTCCCAATACCACATTGACTTATACCTTTCGTTTATTGCAGTTTTGATGACGTTCCTGTCCGGAATTCAAACTCTGTCAGTCCCACAATCTTGCAACGGCAATATCAATAATATCATATCAATATACTGCTCAAATCGATCCACATCTGATCAATATTTCAAAATCAACGGCATAACCGCATAATCCCGATATCTCGGTCCACACAACATTACCAGATAATAATTCCTTCAACTAATAATCAATACCAATACAATCTGATATTATATCTCAGTCAATTATCTTCAGAAACTCATAACAATTCCATAATTAGTCCATTTCTTAATCTGACTTCGATTTTATGATGTCTACCATGTCAAGAACATCATATATAACGTGTATTCAATTCTAAAAACATCATAATTTCAAAACATGTCAAAACGTAGTAAAACTTACGTCCAGTTATAGCCTGCGTTGATATGAATACAGTACCGAAGTCAGATTCAAAATCAGACGGTCGAATTTCGAACGATTGTAACTTGAATCACTCAAAGCTAAATTCCTCGGAGACCCTCGGTTATCCTTTCTGAGGAAGGAATCGCATGTGTATATATATATATATATATATATATATATATATACACTCACGGCGTACGTTGAACCAAGTGTCAATCTTTCTTTCTGCATGGCTCGCGCATATGCGTGACATTACTGGCGCATATGCGCGAGACCCACTGGTCTCGGCCTTGGTAGCTCGCGCATATGCGCGACTCATTTCCGCGCATATGCGCGAGGTTCTCTGGACTTCGCTTGCATAAAATCGCGCATATGCGCGACATTTTCCTCGCATATGCGCGAGGTCTACTGCCTGTTTGGCGCATGTGCGCGCATCGGTCGCGTATGTGCGCGCATCCGGTCGCGCATGTGCGTTGATGCTACTGCCCTCGCACATTAAATTTTCACAGGCGATCTCATTTTGTGTCTCGGTTAATCCTCTCATAATCATATCAAATTATAGATCAATAATTACATAGTACTAGGATTAAATTTCCGGACATTACACTTCAGTATTCAAGAACACACACCACACGTAATTTGTGAGGGGAAGCCACGGTTTGAAGAAAAAATCAGCAAGTTCCCCTTGACGTCGACGTTCTTCGTATCGCCAAGTTGTTTTCGTGCGTAATAAATGAAAAGGTGTCGATCAAAACTTGCAATGTAAAATCCTTAGTAAAAATTTATAATATTCAAGCTCGAAATAATGGCAAGTTCACGATATCAACTAATAATATAGTATACAAGAGTAAAAGTATCGTTCCACTAGAGACTGTATTTCGCAATTGTTATTTCCAGTTATTAACTTTTTGGCAACGATAATTTGAATGATTGTTTATTATTACTATGATTAAATAATGACTCAAAGAAATTATTCACAACTTAAATGATGAAATAAATAGTTAAATGATTGATTAAATATTAAATGATAAATGAAAGTATTGGGAATCTCGGTTCACCTATCCTTTGTCATTTACTTAATTCGTTCGATAATGATCTACGCTTCCGACAAGATTTCCTATCCAATTGAACATACCCTCTTGAGCTATGCCAAAGTAATTCGACTCAGTGAAGTAATTAATTTTTTTAATTATTTATCAAGGTGAATTGCATGTTGTTCTATGAAATCCCATAGTTTTCGTCCTACCGAACTATGACTATCGAGGTGTATCCGACTTCATATTTCTATGTAAATTGTAGATCCACGGAATTATGCTACTCGTTCCTCTCACGGACTATTCTCTCGAACTCACTTTTAATATGATATCGTTATAAAAGTTAGCTACGATTCAAAAAGGTAATGAAAATAATAGCAAGAATAAATCAAAATTCGATATATGAATTAATTAAACTCTGTTTCGGGGTAGGATCCACATAAATCCCAACAAATAATGAAATTTAGTTACTCGATCTCATGATTAAAATAAGCAAACAATTTTTAAACAAGAAGAAATTAAACTAGAAATACGAGTCGTGACGAAAATGCGAAGAACGGTGCATGGAAATCTTCAAATCTTCGCTCCAAGCCTTGCTCCAAGCTTTTTATTTTTTCCCAAGCTCCTTGGCTGCTGAATAATCTCCAAAAAAACATTCCTGGGGTTGTTTTTGTGCAGCCACCACCTTCTATGTTGAATACCATCAAATTAGGAAATTTGCAAGATTTACTCGCCCTGGGCGGTCAAGTTTTACTGCCTTAGTGCGAGGTCTTCTGCAATATTTCGCTTCACATGCCTCTCACGCTGGGGCGGTCAATTTTCACCACCTGAGCATGAGGTCTTCTATTGATTCTATAGCCTCTCACGCTGGGGCGGTCATGTTTTACCACCCTAGCGTGAGGTACCTGTCCTCATCTCATTTCTGGTTTAATTTCCTCTTTTGCGCCGTTCTCCTGCACATTCGTACAATTCGGTGAGTTGTGATCATATGCATCAATTTAAGATAAAATGAACTAAATGCAGACTTCATGCACCCAAAAAGATGCAACCTAAGACTCGCACGATGAACTAAAACACGTAAATATGATCTCTATCAACCCCCATACTAAAATTTTGCTCGCTCTCGAGCAAAATAGGTTGCAGGATACAACAACACAAGAATTAGCATGTTGGTGCATTAATGGTCCTGGTCTGCCTTAATGAATAACGCAATATTTTATCCACTCACGCAAGACACTAGTTCCGCATTTTACCATGAAGTTTCAGTCACTACAATCTTTCATGGATTTAAAAAAAAATTGTGTGTGTCTGCAATGTTGGCTCAAGCATCATGCATTTCCATAGTAAAATTTTCAGCGCTATAAGAGACTTCAATCAACACGTCAATGTAAAAAATCCCTCTCGCACTTCCCTCTTAGTTACCGATCCGCAGCACAGATATTTAGGACTCGTCAGGCATAAATCAGCACAGGCTAGGGGTACCTCGAATAGGCTCGAACGGGGAATGTGGGAGGTACAATGGTGTATCATTTGTGCACATTCATGTATCATTTGTGCACATTCAACTTTGCGTCTAATTTTCTTCAACTCCATACATATTCATTCTTTTAGCCTAGGAATAGAATTTCATTCTTTTATTTGGCTCCCCCACACCTTACATCTCTATTTGTTTCACTTTTTTTTATGTGCAACGTACTTTTCTTATTTCATGTCCCTCCTCAGATAGGAACAAGAAATATGGGCATGTGGCTTTGGTCCATTCTCAAGGGTGTATCAATAAGGTTAGATACAGATAGATATAAAGGTACAAGCATCACAGTATAATTATTAATGGTAAGCTCAGTTCAATGAATTGGACTATCAGAGATGTGCCTAACTAATCCTCGTCCTGCTAGGCAGTGTTCGTATCAAGGGATGTGTTTAAGTTCAAGTCACATAGTGCATTTCGAATTCCCCACAAACAATGTCCAAGTTCACTATTTCATGCATTTTCTGTTGCCAATATTTGTGCCAAAATTTTCATTATCCAATCAAGATTTTAATGCATCAACCATAGTGCGACTTTGATTGTTGCACTCCCAAGAGCAGGTTGTCCACAAGTAGTATAATTCGGTGAGTTCGAATTTCGTATCCACAAGGAAGCTAAGGTAATTACAAGTCCACTACAATGTCTTTTTGTTGTTTTCTCTTTTAATTATATGAATCTTTAATTGTTCAAATTTTAATTTAAGTTGTTGAGATTAAAGGATCCACTCTTGGTATATTAATAAAGTTAACATTAATGAATATTATTGAAATCCACTTAATAAAATGATTCCAATATATTAAATAATCATATTTATATTATCTTATAAGTATATATACCAAAACTTATAAATATTGTCAATTATTTACTGTGCTATATATATATTTGTAAACACTAAATAAAGGTTCCCACTTTAAATGGTTGGAAAAACCAAACTAACATTTAAATGGTACCAAGAAATTAATATTATGATATACCGATATATAATAAATCAAGACATCCACTTTAAATGATTGGTAAAACAAAACATACATTTAAATGGTATCAATAAATTAATATTATTATATATTAATATATAATAAATCAAGGCATCCACTTTAAATGGTTGGTAATACCAAACTAACATTTAAATGGTTCCAAGAATTTAGTTTAACATATAGCAACAATAAATCAAAACTCCCACTTATAAGTAGGGTGTAATAATGTTTAAAGAAATAATTATAACATAAGCAATAAATAATGATTAAATAATATGAAATATAGATTTTACCTTTTAATAACTTTATTATCATACCAAGAGTTTCACATTTTCATCTCCACTTTGAGAAGTTAGCTACTCATTATTCAAAGTGTAAAACTTTGAAAATTAAATTAACATACTAATTATATTTAAATGAAGAAACAAAGGAAAAACAAAGAGAGAAATATTATGAACTCAAATGTTTGTTCATAAAATTATGGATATCTCTAAACATTACAATGCACCCCTATTTATAGGCAAATTTGGGGAGACAACCACAAATAAAATATTATTTTTTTTTACACACAAGTATTATTAATGTTCCAAGAAATTATGTCAACATACACATCACTTTTGAAAATCTTTCCATCTGAATTTTCTTTTTCACATAAAAAAAACCTGTAGATAATTGAGTTGTTGAGATTAAAGGATCCACTCTTGGTATATTAATAAAGTTAACATTAATGAATATTATTGAAATCCACTTAATAAAATGATTCCAATATATTAAATAATCATATTTATATTATCTTATAAGTATATATACCAAAACTTATAAATGTTGTCAATTATTTACTGTGCTATATATATATATTTGTAAACACTAAATAAAGATTCCCACTTTAAATGGTTGAAAAAACCAAACTAACATTTAAATGGTACCAAGAAATTAATATTATGATATACTGATATATAATAAATCAAGACATCCACTTTAAATGATTGGTAAAACAAAACAAACATTTAAATGGTATCAATAAATTAATATTATTATATATTAATATATAATCAATCAAGGCATCCACTTTAAATGGTTGGTAATACCAAAATAACATTTAAATGGTTCCAAGAATTTAGTTTAACATATAGCAACAATAAATCAAAACTCCCACTTATAAGTAGGGTGTAATAATGTTTAAAGAAATAATTATAACATAAGCAATAAATAATGATTAAATAATATGAAATATAGATTTTACCTTTTAATAACTTTATTATCATACCAAGAGTTTCACATTTTCATCTCCACTTTGAGAAGTTAGCTACTCATTATTCAAAGTGTAAAACTTTGAAAATTAAATTAACATACTAATTATATTTAAATGAAGAAACAAAGGAAAAACAAAGAGAGAAATATTATGAACTCAAATGTTTGTTCATAAAATTATGGATATCTCTAAACATTACAATGCACCCCTATTTATAGGAAAATTTGGGGAGACAACCACAAATAAAATATTATATTTTTTACACACAAGTATTATTAATGTTCCAAGAAATTATGTCAACATACACATCACTTTTGAAAATCTTTCCATCTGAATTTTCTTTTTCACATAAAAAAAACCTGTAGATAATTGAGTTGTTTGAATTTTGTATTTTTTTTCAACATTTGACCAAGCAATTTGAGACATATGGTCAAAATGCTAGAACATGGTAAAACTGTCACTCTTTTGGTAACTTTGTTGGAAACTAAATTCTGGAGTTTGACAAAACATAAATCAATCGATCAAATCAACTAATACATGAAAGCAAATTCGGCAGCTGGACATTCAACTGAAATCAGTTGACACAAACTGATCAGTTGAGAACTGATCAGTTAAAACATTCAGCCGAAAACATTAAAGCTTCTCAACTGAAGATACCTCGGGAAAGATCATTCAACAGACAAAAAGACATATCAGACAGCAACTGAATATGGAAAGCCGCACTGCATAGAACAACGTATTTCGGCTATTGAGATTTATACGTCAGTCTTACAATAAATGATGAAGCGGCAATCAAGAACATTGTCCAAGAAATGATAAGGTGGCAATCAATGGATACGAGAATTCAAAATTACCGTTGAAAGATAAGTCTATAAATATGACTAAAGAGCAGTTGACAGAAGACACGATTGACCAATCTCAAACTTGCCATTACTCTGTTAAAATCTCAGCTCACACTTATCAGATCTATTCGTAGCAATCAAGGCTACACATTGAGCAAACTAGCACTCTGAAATATTGATAATTCGATAAGTGCTAAGTTCAGTTACTTACAGAGATCATTGTATTATACTAAGAGTTTCAGTTCAGGCAATAGATAAGTCCTAACTGAAGTGGGTCTGTACAAGCGTTGTACTCGATCAAAGTCTTTTAGTGAATATCCTATCCTTGTGATAGAAGGGGTGACGTAGGAGTTATTCAATTCTCCGAACATCCAGAAACATATTGTGTTGTCTTTACTTCAGCTTTTTATTTCCAGTTAAGATATTCTATCTTTCAATCAGTTTATTTTCCGCAACTGCTTATTCAGTTTAACTGATTGATATTGACCGACGGGATACTTAGTTCAGTTTGTAACAAAACTGAACTACCTTTTTCGAAAAACATTTAAATTCCTAGAAGTGTTTATTCAACCCCCCCTTCTAAACACTCCTTAGTCAATAACCGATCCTAACAAGTGGTATCAGAGCAAGGCATATCCTGTCAAAGATTATATATCCTCAATCTAATCACTATGTCTTCATTCAATAAGATTCCAATGTTTTCCAGGGAAGATTTTGATGATTGGAAAATCAGAATGCAGGCTCATCTAGCTGCACAAGACGATGACATGTGGTACGTCATAACTGACGGACCCATGAAAATTTTGAAAGCAAACACAGCTGTTGCTATTAGTGAAGGGGCACCTCACCGAATTGAAAAGCCTCGAGATGAGTGGACTACAGAGGACAAGAGAAAGGCAAATCTAGACAACGTTGCAAAAGATATATTGTATAAGACACTGGACAAAGTAACGTTCAGTAAGATCAAAATGTGCAAAACCGCCAAAGAAATTTGGGAGAAGTTAATTCAACTTTGCGAAGGAAATGATCAAACCAAAGAAAACAAACTTTCAGTTGCTGTGCAGAAGTTCGACAACATCAGAATGAAGATGGGAGAAACAATGGATGAATATGATGAAAGAACAAGCTGTATTATCAACGAACTAAATGCACTTGGAAAAGTGTATACAAATAAAGAAGTAGCGATGAAAGTAATCAGAGGACTTCCCAAAGAATGGGATGTCAAAACTATGGCAATGAGGGAATCCAAAGATCTTAACAAAGTTGAACTTCATGATTTATTTGCAGATCTAAAAGCATATGAGTTTGAACTTCAAACTCGAGAAGGAGAACCATCTACCCCAGCAGCAACTACTGCCTTGACTGCTGTTAGAAATGAATCAACTGGTTCAGTTGAGAAAACTGCTGATCAGCTGAGCAATGATGCCATGTCTCTATTCATTAAGAAATTTGGAAGATTCATGAGGAAAAATCAAGGAAATTTTCAGAAGAATTATCAAAGAAACAACTCCAGAGAAGAGTCTAATGTATGTTTCAACTGTGGCAAATCCGGTCACTTTATTGCCAACTGTCCAAAGCCTAAAAAGGACAATCAAACCTCAACTGAAAGAAAGAAGAAAATGTATGAGCACAAAAGGAGATCTAAGGACGAAAAGAAACCTTACAAGAAGAAACATGAAGTACTCCTAGCTGAAGATAGCAAAGCCAAATGGGCAGAAACTGACAGCGAAGAGTCAGATCCAGAAAGCTCTTGCAGTTCAAGTGAGGATGAGGAAGAAGTAACATGTCTAATGGCAGATAACATAGAAGATCAATCAAGCTGCGAGCAGGTATTTGATTTTAGTTCTATTAATTTTACACGAGAAGAACTCATCTCAACTCTTCATGACATGGTCAGTGAGTATCAAAAGCTTGCTTTATCATTTGAAAAACTCAGAGCAAAGCAAGATGATCCCAAAGACGATAAAACAAAAACTAATGAATCAGTTGAAATGTTGAGTCTGAGAAGGGAAATTGCTGAACTCACTGATGAAAGAAGCAGGAATCAATCAATGATTCAAAAATTGTCGCTTGAAAATACAAAGCTCAATGAGCTCATTCAAGTTTGGAACAAATCATCTAAAGCTTTAACTAATATACAGAATTCTCAGAAATCAGTTGATGATAAAACTGGTTTAGGATTCTGTATTAAAGATGATTTGTCTTCCCAAGGTACTCAACCAAAACTGAATATGAACAAAGGGAAATATATTCACTTTGTAAAATCAGTTATGGTACAAAATCAAGAAGAGTCGAGCAAACTGATTGAACAGCCATCTCAGAATATGAATAAAGGCATGAGATGTGGAATTGGATATAATCCAAAGGGTAAGACTGACTCATGGAATCAGCAACCAAAAAATCTCAGCAGAAAATATTCATATGGCTACTCAAACTACTACAACAGTAAGCCGATTCAGAAAAGATATCGGCTGAACAATCAGTTGAAAAAGGACAAAACACATGTTGTATCACCCACACACCATACACCAAGCACACACAAACAGAGAAGGACCATATGGAATACAACAACAGGACGGTCAGTTAGACTGATTCAAGTCTGGATTCCTAAAGGACTAATCAACTTTGGACCCAAATAGAAAAGGGTACCAGAATCTTATTTTGTGTTTAATTGCAGACAATAGGAACAAGCATTGGATCAATATGGTATCTGGACAGTGGATGTTCACGACACATGACAGGAGACTCAAACTTATTGTCTCAACTGGTCAAATACAATGGTCCAAACATCAGTTTTGGGGATAATTCCAAAGGTAAAACTGTGGGTAAGGGTAAGCTTATCCATGGTAACTTCACCATTAATGATATTTTATTAGTCGAGAATCTTAAGTATAATCTGATAAGCATTAGTCAGTTATGCGATAATGGATTCTCAGTTCAGTTTGACAAACACTCTTGTTCAGTCAAAAACTCAACTGAAGAGATTATTCTAACTGGCAAAAGGTGTGGAAACACTTACAAAGTCAGCTGGAATGATCAACCTAATACACCAGTATGTTTTATTGCGTCTAAATCATCTCAAAACTGGTTGTGGCATAAACGGTTAAATCATTTAAATTTTAAATCTCTTGCCTATCTGAGTAAGCATGAACTTGTAACTGGTTTGCCCAAAATAAATTTTTCAAAAGAAAAACTTTGTTCAGCATGTCAGTATGGAAAACAAGTTCGATCCTCTTTCAAAAACAAAGGCTGTAAATCTTCATCCCGATGCTTAGAATTATTGCACATGGATCTCTTTGGTCCAATACCAGTCATGAGCTTAGGGGGAATGAAATACACCTTGG
This sequence comes from Primulina eburnea, assembly GCF_022965805.1. Lineage (NCBI taxonomy): Eukaryota > Viridiplantae > Streptophyta > Magnoliopsida > Lamiales > Gesneriaceae > Primulina > Primulina eburnea. The sequence goes on from NC_133105.1 coordinate 21,807,444, forward strand.
TGGTCGTAGATGACTTTTCAAGATTTACTTGGGTTATATTTCTCAAATCCAAAGACCATACTGCTGCACAACTGATTAAACTCTTCAAAAGACTTTTAAATGAAAAATCAGTTGGGATTGATCGAATCAGATCTGATCGAGGAACTGAATTCATCAATCAAACACTTTCAAACTTTTTAGAAAATACTGGAATCAAGCATGAGTTCTCAGCAGCAAGAACACCTCAGCAAAACGGTGTAGCTGAGAGAAGGAATCGGACTCCTAAGGAAGCTGCTAGAACGATGCTTGCTGATTCAGGTATTTCTCAAAGATTTTGGGCAGAAGCAGTAAACACTGCATGCTACACTCAGAACAGATCAATGATTAATAAAAATCACATGAAAACACCATATGAGATCTGGCATGGAAGAAAAAGCATAATCACTTACTTCAAAATATTTGGCTGTAGATGTTTTATTCATAACAATGGTAAAAATTATCTAAAAGCATTCGATGTCAAATCAGCAGAAGGAATATTCCTTGGATATTCATCAGTTAGCATAGCTTACAGAGTATTTAATAAGAAAACCTTGAATGTTGAAGAATCTGCACATGTTGATTTTGATGAAACTGCACTAATCGATAAGCCAACTGATCAAGTTGAGCTAGCTGATCGATTTACAGATATCAGTCTGGAAGATGATGACTCAGACGAAAGTTGTAATAATCAGAATATCTTTCATACACCTGAACCTGAGATATTGGATCAACCAGCTGAATTGGAAGCAAATCTTGACAATCAGTTAATGGAGCAAACTAATGGAAATCAATTATCAACTGAATCAGCTCCAACTGAAACTGAGAACATTCAGTTACCTAATGAAGAATTTGCTGGCTGTGAAGCACCCAATGCTGAATTTAGATGGAAGAAATCACATCCTCCAGAACTGGTAATAGGTAACCCATCTGATCCAGTAAGAACAAGAAATCAGATGCTCAATTTATTTATTCATTCAGCTTTTGTATCTCAAATCGAACCAACAAAAACTGCCGAAGCTCTTGCTGATCCTAATTGGATTAATGCAATGCAAGAAGAGCTAAATCAGTTTGTTCATAACAATGTCTGGAACTTAGTTCCAAGACCAGTTTCTAAAACTGTTATAGGTACAAAATGGGTGTATAGAAACAAACTGAACGAAGATGGTTCAGTTGTGCGCAACAAAGCAAGGTTAGTGTCACAAGGGTATAGACAAGAAGAAGGAATTGATTATGATGAAACATATGCACCAGTTGCAAGACTGGAGGCAATCAGAATATTTCTTGCCTATGCATCCTTCAAAAACTTTAAAGTCTATCAAATGGATGTGAAAAGTGCATTCCTAAATGGCCAATTGCAAGAAGAAGTCTACGTTGAACAACCTCCAGGTTTTGTCAATCATAATTTTCCTGATCACGTTTATCATTTGAACAAAGCATTATATGGTCTCAAACAAGCTCCACGGGCTTGCTATGAAACCCTCTCAAAATTCCTAACTGATCATGATTTTTCTGTTGGATCAGTTGATAAGACTTTGTTTAAATTCTCGAAAAATGATCATATCTTACTTGTTCAAATTTACGTTGATGATATTATTTTTGGGTCAACTAACCCCAAATTATGCAAGAAATTTTCCAAGCTGATGCATGATAAATTCGAGATGAGCATGATGGGTGAGCTGACATTCTTTCTTGGTTTACAAGTGAAGCAACTGGATTCAGGAACATTTATTAGTCAAACCAAATATACCAAGGAATTGCTAAGAAAATTTGGCATGGAATCTTGTTCAGCAGCAAAGCACTCCAATGAGTTCATCAGTTAAATTAGACACTGATCAAGGGGGAATATCAGTTGAGACGACACTATACAGAGGTTTAATAGGTTCTTTATTGTACCTAACTGCTAGTCGCCCTGATATTATGTTTGATGTATGTATATGTGCAAGATTTCAAGCTAACCCCAAGCAATCACATTTTTCTGCGGCCAAACGTATCTTGAGATATCTTAAAGGCACGGAAAATGTTGGTTTATGGTACTCTAAAGACTCATCTTTCAATTTAGTTGGCTATTCAGATGCAGATTATGCAGGATGCAAGCTTGATCATAAAAGTACAAGTGGATCATGTCAGTTTCTTGGAGACAGACTGATCTCTTGGTTCAGTAAGAAGCAAACATCCATAGCAACTTCCACAACTGAAGCAGAATATCTTGCTGCTGGAAGCTGCTGTGCCCAACTACTCTGGATTCAGCAACAACTGAAAGATTATGGTGTTGATGCAAAGGAATCACCAATATTCTGTGACAACACTAGTACAATAGCTATTGCATACAATCCAGTTCTTCACTCCAGGACTAAGCATATAGATGTCAGACATCATTTCATCAGAGATCATGCACTAAAGAAGAACATCAGATTAGAATACGTCTCAACGGAACAACAAGCAGCAGACATCTTCACAAAACCGTTACCAGAGGCTAAGTTTTCTTATTTCCGAAATATTCTTGGTTTAATTGATATAACTTCACTAACAGAATTAAGTGCAGAAAATAAGAATACAACAAATTGATAATAATATTTCATTAAGAATACCAACGTTCCCAATTTACAGAAGAAATCATAGATCCAACTGTATCTAGCCATGCCCTAACCCAGTCATTCAACTCATAAATTCGAACTCCAGCAAATGCCCTTGACTTTGAAATCTTATCAACAACATGCCACTCCTTCCATAGCATTGCTTCTAAAAGACATTTGTCTTCAACCAAATCATTAACGTGGCTAACCTCAAAACGAGCAAGGTATTTCAGTGCTCTTCTCTCCTGAGCACGAGTAGGAATGACACCACTGTCACTCACCATCTTCAACTCATCAATCTTTTCCCAGGTTGTCAATACCTTCTGAAAAACATATTTCTCCATCTTTCTTTTAATTTCAGCTAAACGAGGGGCTGACTGATCAGTCACATGAACGTGCGTGCTACTGCATGCATCAGAATCAGACATGTTGAAATAGTTTTGAACTGATCACATTATCACCACTATCATCTCATTTATAAGAAAAAGGTGTTGAAGAAGTTGAAGAATCACAAGTCAATTAAATCGACTCTCACATTTACCGAGGACATTTAAGATATCAGTTAATAACAGTTTGAATTTTATTAATTATTTATCAATTTATAAAAATTAGTATTTCATCAGTTCATTTGTTTACTCATCAAAACTGATGACTGTTAGCATGTCATTAGATCATATAACAGGATTACATGATCATTGGTCGTAATTTGTTGTTAACCTTTATTGTTGTTTTACTGAATATATAAGTGAGTTGCTTATTCTTAGGAGTTCTTAACTGATGTCAGCAAGTGTTTGTGATTATATCTCTTCCAGATCATTGCAGGCAGAAATAAAAGAACAAAGACGATAAAACATAATAAATATTTTATTAAGAAGAGGAGCCGGTTACAATTTCATATTCTTTCTCCACAGCAATTATCCACAAACTCATCCATGCAGCTAGTGCTGAGGAAGAGGTTTTGCAGAAATTGTGGGAGGCAGCGATGCGGCGGAGGATCTCTAGCTCCTTCAGAAGAAAGAGCTTGTAGAGATAACCCTCTTTAAAAAGGTCCACCCCCGCAGGAACCTCTAGGAGCTCTCGCACCTCTCGAAGTTGGGCCTTTCGCCTGAAAGAAGAGACCCGCCCAGAGTAATACAGGAACTCCAGTTCCTGCATCTCCTCCCAGTAAGGAAGGCTAGCGTAGAAGACTTCATCTTCTATGAACTGCTTCCTGGCCTGCAGTGTAAACTGAGCGTCGCTTGAGCTTCCAGCTTCTGCCATTTTCCTTATCTTTGAAACTTACTTGCTGAGATAATTTTGGCTAACCCCTTCACTCTTATTTATAGGCCAAAAGGGAAACGAAAGGACACTTCACTCTGTGACGTTTGCTATGCCGAGCACCATACTCATCTTTAATCATTACTGACTATTGCCGTAATTTTGCGTTAATGCATTTATTAAGGGGGAATAATGGTTCAAGAAGTTAACTGAGAAGACAGTTGTTAGTGAACTCTCGACTGAAAGAACCCAGTCTTATCAACTGACCTATCAGTCGAATTTTCCACTAATCTTCTCATATAAGTTAACTAATTAACCAATTATATTCCAAATCAAATGATGTGACTGTCTGCTAAACCAATGATGAATTTTAATTTATGACGTGGAATCAATTTTAACCGCTCATTATTTTACACACACGATTATAGCACACGTACACATATTTTTACTCAAAATTTTTACTTGACTGACACGTGTCCAAAAATTCAAACAGTCACAAACATTAGTACAATTACCCGCTTCATTTCAGTTTTACTTTTCGACTACTTCAAATCATCTTTAGAGCAAGAACTACCTCATCATTCGAATTTTCTTTCAAGAAATTTTTCAGTTTTCAATGGCGACTCAAATTCCCGCTTTCATGCTAAATGCTATGGCCATCAATTTTGGATCTATCTTATCCTTCGGCGATGCTGAAGTCCAGAAAGTATTTCAGAAACTCGAAGCTGCTGGTCTAAGAACATTTTTGGGACAATCCTCTCAGGATATCTATCCCAAAGAACTTCAGGATTTCTACTCTACTGGCGTGATTGATTCTGAGGGAAATATCAATTCTACTATCAATGGTCAGTTACTGATCATCTCTGAAGATTCTCTTGGTGATTTATTTCTCTTACCTTCTGAAGGAATGGCACAACTTTCGGACGTCAAAGCATCTGATATTGAGGAAATGCAAACCCTTCTCTCTGCTGATGGACAGAAGATTAAAGTTTCTGATCCTAAAAAGGAACTCAAGCATGAAGTTCAATTGCTGGCTGATGTAATTGCTAAAGGGCTTTTGGCAAAAGCTGGATCATTTGCTGCCCTAACTTTGGAGAAATTTCAGGCCATTACTGTAATAATGGCTAATCACAAATTTAACTGGAAGCATCTCATATTTAATGTTTTGAAGAATATGTTTCTGTCTTCTAAACAATCCAAGGGTTTTGCCGTTCAAATCAGTTATCTGCTGAAAGCAAAAGGTTTAGTGGCCGAGGAATCTGAGAAGACGTCGAAATTTAAGGTGTTCAATGCAAAGAACACGATGACAATCAAATCCAAAATGGACATATCTCCTACTCAGTTTGTGCGAATCAAACAGGAAATTGGGACTCAGTTAGCTGCTCCCAAATCAGTCAAGAAAACCAAAACGTTGGCTCAACTGAAGGTTGCCAAAAGGAAGTTGATTTTGAGTACATCAGAGTCAGAAAAGACTTCATCACCTCAAATTGCGAAGAAGCCAAGAACTCAAAGGGTTAAAACTACTTCTGAGGTATCCATTCCTACTGACAAAATGATTTCCTTTACTGATCAGCAGCCTATAGAAGCAGTTCCTCTACAGATTATTCCACAAGCTGATTCAGTAAGTACCATAAAGAAATCAGTTAGGACCCAAGCTCCTGTTACTCAAATATCTCGACCAATTGGTGTAGCACCTGCCAGATCCAAAGGAATAAAGTTTGTAGAACAAATTGAATCAACTCGAACCGGACTGGAAATTCCTCATATCATGAGTACTGATAAAGGGAAAGGGAAATTGATTGAAGAACCCAGACCCTCCAACCCGATTCAGACTCATATTGATCTTGTATGGGGAAAAGTGAACAGTTTTGCTGCTGCAAAAACTAAGTCCTATGATGCTTGGGTAGCCTATCGTACTGAGGTTTTTGCCAAGCAACTGAAGGAAACGTCCGAGCTCAGAAAATTCATCAAGCTGGAGGCCTTTGTTCTTCGAACTGTCAAAGCTGCCTCTATTGCTCAAGCCTTGGAGAGGAAAAGTTATTTCTTTGATCAGATGAGAGCGAAGAAGTTGGCTCAATTTGTAGCTAAGCTTAAAAACAACTACTTGCCAACTGGTCCTACTGCATATGCTGATCAAGCTGTAATTACTACAGCTTGAAACTGACCTTATAGGGCTACTTTCTCGAATCAAATTTTGGGAATTGGATCAAGAACTAGTAGTCTACCAAGAAGATTCAGATGATGATGATGTGGAACTAGTTGAAGAAGCACCCTCTAACACAACAGAACCATCATCAGCTTTAGTTCTTGTTCCAACTGAAGAGCCAGTTTCTGATAAGCTTTCTTCACCACCTGTTGAACAACAACTATATACTGAAGCTGAGCTGTCTTTCGCTCATATTGATGAAGTAATTCAAGCCGTGGTAGAGGAATCCCACCTTAGTGCACCAGTGAATGATAAAGTTGATCACTCTGTTGATCAAACCAATCCAGAGGTCACTATTCCTTCAGTGGAAATTGTTCCACCAGATCAATCTGCTGATCAGGTCATACCAACTGATATGCCAGATGACTCAATCGATCATTCTCTAGAGACATCAGTTCAGGTTGTGTCACCATCAACTGAACAAAATCCTTCCTCACCACCTCGGGATCAAGCAGAAATCCCTGCTGATGATATTTCAGTTCGAAATGTTACTGAAACAATTTCAACTGATCAAACCTTGATCGTTTCTGAACTTGATACAAGTAAACCAAGCACTTCTCGACAATCCAATCCTCCATCTTCAGCAGATTTTGATCTCATTTTTGAAGAAGTCCAACATATGCAGGACAGTATGAGTCAAATAATTACTGTCATCTCCAAAATTCAAAATACACAACTTTCGCACAGTCTGAAGTTGGATGATAATCAGGAATCCTTGAAAAGACTGAAGGATATTCAATCTGCTGTTACCGCTCTCTCTTTTGCAGTTGGTGATATTCAGAAAAATAGAGGTATCATGTCCAGTCTGACTGCCACTCAAGAATTAATTACCCAACGCGTCGACAATGTGGAATCGCTTGTGTCTCGGAAAATTGAACTACTGCAAGTCACAATGACTACTGCTATTGAAAATATGTCATCCTCTGTCACGGTTCTTTCTTCTCACGTTCGCAAGCTATCTGACAAGATGGATGTATTTGACAAAAAGGGGGAAAGCAGCTGAAGCAACTGATATCATTTGACCAGTTATTTTATGATTCAGTTATGCTAAAGAATTAATCAAGCTATCAACTGATATCATTTTCTCAGACTTCTATATTATCTACAAGAAACCCAGATATTCTATGATTCAGTTGCGTAATCTATTATCAACAAAGAGCTGAGTTAAATCTCTTGGTTTTGTCAAACACCATAAAGGGAGAAATTGTTGGAAACTAAATTCTGGAGTTTGACAAAACATAAATCAATCGATCAAATCAACTAATACATGAAAGCAAATTCGGCAGCTGGACATTCAACTGAAATCAGTTGACACAAACTGATCAGTTCTCAGTTAAAACATTCAGCCGAAAACATTAAAGCTTCTCAACTGAAGATACCTCGGGAAAGATCATTCAACAGACAAAAAGACATATCAGACAGCAACTGAATATGGAAAGCCGCACTGCATAGAACAACGTATTTCGGCTATTGAGATTTATACGCCGTCTTACAATAAATGATGAAGCGGCAATCAAGAACATTGTCCAAGAAATGATAAGGTGGCAATCAATGGATACGAGAATTCAAAATTACCGTTGAAAGATAAGTCTATAAATATGACTAAAGAGCAGTTGACAGAAGACACGATTGACCAATCTCAAACTTGCCATTACTCTGTTAAAATCTCAGCTCACACTTATCAGATCTATTCGTAGCAATCAAGGCTACACATTGAGTAAACTAGCACTCTGAAATATTGATAATTCGATAAGTGCTAAGTTCAGTTACTTACAGAGATCATTGTATTATACTAAGAGTTTCAGTTCAGGCAATAGATAAGTCCTAACTGAAGTGGGTCTGTACAAGCGTTGTACTCGATCAAAGTCTTTTAGTGAATATCCTATCCTTGTGATAGAAGGGGTGACGTAGGAGTTATTCAATTCTCCGAACATCCAGAAACATATTGTGTTGTCTTTACTTCAGCTTTTTATTTCCAGTTAAGATATTCTATCTTTCAATCAGTTTATTTTCCGCAACTGCTTATTCAGTTTAACTGATTGATATTGACCGACGGGATACTTAGTTCAGTTTGTAACAAAACTGAACTACCTTTTTCGAAAAACATTTAAATTCCTAGAAGTGTTTATTCAACCCCCCTTCTAAACACTCCTTAGTCAATAACCGATCCTAACAAACTTTATTTGTTGCTTAATTTGATCCCAATTGTGAGAAGTTTTTTATCTCATGTGTTAGATCTAAATTTATTGTGGCGATGAAAATCAAAACTAGAAGATCACTTGTTAAAACAACAGATAACTAAAAGCAAAATCAGTAGCGTAGAAAAGCAGAAGAAGTACCTAAACGGATATAGAATCAGAAGTAGAATAAAGGACTTTATTGGACTCGACATCTTAACTTTATCAGCTTTAAGTGTTACCTTTATTTTTTTTAGTACAAGTATTAATTGCAACATTAATCACTGTACGAAGTCATTTAATTCACTTTGTCTATTTTAGTATAAAACAGGACTGATTGTTTTATAGATTTTCTGCAGGAACCTATTTCGGTAATAAAGCTGATTCTATCAGAAGTCAGAAGACAGTCTCTGATTTAAAGACGTTGAACTCAGTCACCTATATATATGGAACAAACCCATGTAGAAGACAGGGCGATATGTCTTCCAAAATCAATCTATTTTTCACGAACTGAGAAAAACACGAATCCTTGATATCTTCGAGTTCAAACATAAAGAAAAATAGCACACGCTTCATAGCAAACATCTGATCTATTGAGATCATTTTGTACTACTGTTTCTTACACTCTTAACAATTATTCACTGTACTCATATTTTACCAAGAAGAGTTTGTAATCTGAAAAGAGTCTTTTCAGAACCTTATTGTATCGCATTTTTACTGAGTTGAGTAACTAAGAGTTTCAGTAGGAAAAAGGTAAGCCCTACTGAAGTGGGTGTGTACAAGAGTTGTACTGTAAAATCAAAAGTCTTTTAGTGATACCTTCTGGAAACAGAAGAAGGAGAGTTATAGAAGACTTTATCTTCGAACTTCCATAAACAACTGCTGTCTACTGATATTACTATTTTCTATTTTCATTCACTTCATCAGATTGTTTCCTCATTCACGAAAAGTTAAGCTACTATCCCTAACAGGATTTTAGCACCTTCTTTATCCGAGAAAGGAAAGAAGAAATTGGAGAAGAGTTCATTCACCCCCCCCCCCCTCTAAACTCTTCCTAGATCCCCAACAATTGGTATCAGAGCAGGTTATTCTTGTCCCTGAAAATACATACAGATGGCACACTTCAGCAAGGTTCCCATGTTCTCGAAAGAAGATTTTGATGATTGGAAGATCCGTATGCAAGCTCACCTTGCAGCACAGGATGATGACATGTGGTATGTCATCACAGACGGACAATTGAAGATCTTAAAGCCAAATACAGCTATTGATGTTACTAAGGGTGCACCTCAAATGGTTGAAAAACCACGAAACGAATGGACTGGCAAAGATAAGAAGAAAGCCAATCTTGATAATGTCGCTAAGGAAATTCTTTATAAAACTCTTGATAAGAACACATTTCAAAAAATCAAGATGTGTTCTATTGCTAAAGAGATCTGGGAAAAGCTCATTCAGATATGTGAAGGAAATGAGCAAACAAAAGAAAATAAACTGTCTATAGCAATGCAGAAGTTTGAAAATTTAAAGATGAAGGCTGGTGAAACTCTAAATGAGTTTGATGAATGTTTTAGTAGCCTAGTCAATGAACTAGCAGCTCTGGGCAAAGAGCACGGCAATCGAGAAATAGCGCTCAAAGTAATGAGAGCATTACCCATAGAATGGGACGTAAAAACAATAGCTATTAGGGTCTCTAAAAGTTTAAACAAGTTGGAATTACATGACTCGTTTGCTGACTTAAAAGCCTACGAGTTCGAACTACAAGTAAGAGGTGGAGAAGAGCCTTCAACAAATATGTCAACCAAGGCCCTAGCTGCTACTACTGCTACTACTTCTGCTGGTGTTGCTGCAGTCATTCCACAAGCAGTACCTGTTACCCTTACTGAAAGTACTTCTGAAAAGACCGCTGAAAAAATCAGCAATGAAGCTATGTCCTTATTTGTGAAGAAGTTCTCTAGATTCCTGAGAAAGAATCACCGAGCCTACCAAAATCCTAATCGCAACTTCAAGAAAGAGTCACCATCTAGTGATATGGCATGCTTCAACTGTGGAAAGAGTGGTCACTTTATTGCTGACTGCCCTAAGCCCAAGAAAGATGACAGAAGAAGAAAGAGTACAAAAGGAATGTCAAAAAGTTCAGAAAAGACCGCAAAGAAATGATTGCTGAAGAAAGCAAATCTAAATGGGCGGATTCCAGCTCTGAGTCATCTGACTCAGAAAGTCATTCCAGTGAAAGTGATGCAAAACAAATTAAATGTCTTATGGCAGATGTTGAATCAAACTCAACATCTGAAGAGGTATTCGAATTCGACTCTGACGAATTTACACGAACTGATTTAATTAAGGCATTACATGACATGGTAAGTGAGTACTCAAGACTTTCTCAATCATTTGAGGAAGTTAAGATTGAAAATCTAAACTTAAAGAATCAAGTCAGTAAGTTCACTTGCTTGCAAGAGAATAGCTGCGATGATTTGAAAGTGGAGATGAGTAAGTTGGAGATGAGTAAGTTGAAAACCGAGAATGAGAAAGTAAAAGCAGATTACCAGACAATGAAATCTGAAAATCAGAAGCTGCATGTTCTGGTAAATGCTTGGAATAAGTCTTCTATTTCATTGGAAAAGATGCAAGAATTGCAGAAGCAATCTGGAGATAGAAGTGGTCTCGGATTCAGCAATGGTGAAAGCAATTCTGAAATCAGTTTTCAGCCAGAACTGGATATCAGCAAAACAAAATACATTCGATTTTTAAATCCAGTGTGGCATATGAACCGGAAGTACCGACTGTTCAAATTGAAATAAATGTAAATCAGATGAACAGAAGAAAGAATTATGGTCTTGGTTATATTGAACCTAAGGGAAGAGTTGACCAAAGTTCAGGATCCAGTAGAGGATTCAACTCTGGAAGACAACCCCCTATAAAGGTTAAAAACTACCAGTACTATAATTCTAGACCTTTTCAGAAGAGATACAGGCTAGACAATTGGAACAGAAGGGAAGAACAACATTTTGAGATGCATAGAAATAATAGACCCTCTACTGCACACACCTCCTTGGATACCTGAAGTACAAAATCACCAAAAATTGTACAAATGTGGGTTCCTAAGGGACTAATAAGGTTGGACCCAAGTAGATTGGGTACCATATACAAAAATTTGTGTTTGCAGGAACAGGTAAAGAAAGCTAAAGTAAGCAGCTCCACATGGTATCTGGACAATGGATGTTCCAGACACATGACTGGACAGAAATATCTACTTTCAGAAGTAATGAATTGTAATGGACCAAAATTAACGTTTAGGTATAACTCAAAAGGTAAAACCATGGGTAAGGGTAAGATTATCCACCGTAACATAACTATCAATTACGTACTACTGGTTGAGAATCTCTGTTATAATTTAATCAGAATTAGTCAACTATGTGATAATGGTTATTATGTAATTTTTCAGAAGCACACGTGCATAGTTAAAGATTCTGTTGAGTCTACTGTATTAACTGGAAAGAGAGAGGGCAACACCTACAAAATTTCTTGGAACTTAGATCATGTTAATTCTCCTACATGTTTAGTTGCCTCTCTTAGTGAGAAACATTGGCTCTGGCACAAGAGATTGAAACATCTGAACTTCAAATCTATCAACAATCTCAAAAAGCATAATATATTCGACGGCATACCTGATATTAATTTGTTAAGAATAATGCTTGTTCTGCTTGTCAGCTTGAGAAACAGATAAGATCCAGCTTCAAGAACAAAGGCAGCAAATCGACTTCAAGATGTTTGAAATTACTGCACATGGACTTATTTGGTCCAATCCCTATCATGAGCTTAGGGGGAATGAAATATACCCTTGTTAATATTGATGATTTTTCTAGATTTAATTGGATAATATTTCTTGCTGGAAAAGATCAAACCAGTATCCTCCTGATCAAGCTTCTGAAAAAGATTCAAAACGAAAAATCATCTTCCATAATTAAAATCAGAAGTGATCGGGGTACTGAGTTCACTAACAGAATTCTTGAGTTGTACTTAGATGAACAGGGGATTCATCATGAATACTCATCTGCTAGAACGCCTCAACAGAACGGAGTAGTTGAGAGGAGAAACATAACCCTCAAGGAAGCTGCTAGAACAATGCTAGCAGATGCAGACATTTCTCAGCGCTTCTGGGCAGAAGCAATCAACACTGCATGCTATACGCAAAACAGAACAATGATCAACAAAAGGCATATATAAAACCTGCTAATATAAAAGACGTTCAAAATCCAGAACCAGACATTCCATTAGCAGAACCAGAAGTACAAATATTAGACATACCTGTACCAGCAGCTGATAATCCAAAACCTACTACTGGTTCAAATGAGATCAATTCAAATATATCAAATCAGGAAGAAATTCCTTTAAACCCTTTTATTTGGAAATAATCTCATCCTCCCTCTTTGGTTATTGGAAATCCAGCAGCGCCTTTAAGAACCAGAAGGCAAATGATTAATGAATATATGCACGCTGCTTTCATTTCTCAGGATGAACCAAAGAAAATTGAAGAAGCCCTTCTGGATCCTAGTTCGATTGAAGCTATGCAAGAAGAGCTGAATCAATTCGAAAGAAACGAAGTTTGGTTTCTAGTACCTAGACCATCTCACCAAGCTGTCATTGGAACCCGGTGGGTATTCAGAAACAAACTAAATGAAGAAGGCACAATAATCAGAAATAAAGCAAGACTTGTGGCTCAAGGCTTTAGACAAGAAGAAGGAATAGACTATGATGAAACCTACGTACCAGTAGCAAGGCTTGAAGCTATTAGAATATTTTTGGCCTTTGCTGCTTTCAAAATTTTCAAAGTTTATCAAATGGACATGAAGAGTGCTTTCCTAAATTGTCTACTACAAGAAGAGGTCTATGTCGAACAAGCTCCAGGTTTTATTTATCATTTCTTACCTCATCATGTATTCAAATTACACAAAGCCTTGTCTGGTCTAAAACAGGCACCTAGATCATGGTATGATACTCTATCACAATATCTTGTCAATCATGATTTTACAATTGGGACAATAGACAAAACTCTGTTCACTCTAATCAAGAATAAACATATCCTATTAGTACAGATTTATGTTGACGATATTATTTTTGGGTCAACTAACCCCAAACTATGTGCAAAGTTTGCTAAGTTAATGCATGATCAATTCGAAATGAGCATGATGGGAGAATTAACATTCTTCCTAGGATTTCAGATCAAACAACTTGATACTGAAATTTTCATAAATCAAGCCAAGTATACTAAGTAGCTTTTGAAAAAGTTTGGCATGGAAGCATGCTCTGCTGCTTCCACTCCAATGAGCTCATCTATCAAACTTGATAAAGATGAAAGTGGAATTCCAGTAGAGGTAACTCAGTATCGTGGTCTTATTGGCTCATTGTTATATTTTACTGCCAGTAGACCAGATATTATGTTTGTTGTTTGTATTAGTGAGAGATTTCAATCTAACCCTAAACAATCTCATTATATTGCTGCTAAGCGTATTTTGAAGTACTTGAAAGGAACTCAAAATGTCGGTTTATGGTATCCTAATGATTCATCATTCAATCTTATTGGATATTCATATGCTGATTATGCAGGTTGCAAATTAGACAGGAAAAGCACAAGTGGTTTCTGTCAATTCCTTGGTGATAGGTTGATTTCATGGTTTAGTAAAAAGCAGACTTCTATAGCCACATCTACTGCAGAAGCAGAATATCTGGCTGTTGGAAGCTGCTTTTCTCAAATACTATGGATGCAACAACAATTAAAAGACTACGGAATTCAGGCCTCCGAGTCACCTATCTTCTGTGACAATACCAGTGCTATTGCAATTACACAGAATCCAGTACTTCATTCCAGAACAAAGCACATAGATATCAGACATCATTTCATCAGAGATGACGTGCAGAAGAAGGACTTTCGACTGGAATATGTCCCTACTGATCAACAAACAGCAGACATCTTTACGAAACCTCTGCGTGAGAATAAGTTTTCTTATTTTCTAAATACACTTGGATTGATAGATTTAAATTAATTGTTTGATATTTTCATTCCATTGATATATTGTGACTTAATATTTTCTTGTGATTGTTCAGTTTTAGTTTGCAGAAAATAAAAGCTGAGCGAAAGAAACAATCAGTAAACAAAATATAAAAACTTCATTAATAATAGAGGCGGGGGCGTACAATCCTTATTTCTTTCTTTACGTACTCTCTCCAGATTTCCGACTAGGTGGTCAGTTCTTCGGTGGAGTTACACAGAAACTACTTTGAAAAAGCAATCTTTTTCAGAGTCCTATGCTCCTTTAAGAGCATGAGGAGGTAGACGCCATCTTTAGAGAATACGTCTGCGCTATCAGCACTATGGAGACGTCGATAATACTTCTCCATTGTGGACAGCTCCTTGGAAGAAGACACCAGCCCACCTTCAAAGGAGGACTGAAGCTCCTGGACCTTAATCACCTTAGTCCAGGTAGCAAGTGCCTTCTCCAGCACCATGTCTTCTATTGCCTCCTTCCTTGCGGCTATCACTTCCTTCATGAACTCCTCGGCCAAATCAGAACTATTCTTTCCTGCCATATTCATCTATTTTAAAAGTGAGTATATGGCTAACCTCTATTCCTTTATTTATAGATGGCAAACCAGGTACCAAAGATCGAGGTAATCATGACTGCAGTAAAGAATGAGAAGCGTTCTGTGTCACGCTATCGACGGTTCGATTATCAAGAATTATCATTTAATAATTGCATTAATTTAGGGGGAACTTTACTCTGATTATACTTATGATTCTATGTCAGATGCAGAAGACGATTTGTCTTCTGGATAAAACAAGGCATTCTTTATCTTCCAGTAGAAGCATTCATAAGACGACAAACTCCCTTCTGAATTTCTTTTATCATTTATCAGTTATATATATTATTATGTTGACATTGAGTTATTTGCAGAAAAATAAAGAAACACCAAGTACTTCAACTGAAATTTTATTTAGGAATCATTTCAATACATTACACGATGAAAAAGTGGAAATGTCTCAAATCAACCGAAACGTCTTATGATTTACCAGACTAAGCTTTTTTTACTCAAACTATTTTATTAGTCAATGAAAGCAGTAGATAAACAATGTAAAAATGTTATTTAACCAGAAGCTTTACATTAAGTTTATCTACTACATTTGTTGATATCAGAAGCTTGAAGTACTTTTCTTGTTGCAAAGTACTTCAGTAAGAGGTCTTCTCCGAAAAGATTCCAGCAAGCTTGGGTCTTGTAAGACTCTAGCAAGCTTGGGTCTTGTCAGCACTAATGTATTGGAAAAAGATATCTTCAAACATCTGCTTACGAGAGACTGAAAATTGTCTTTGGAATTCCTCTGCTGATTCTGACTCTGAAGAAGACTCCGAGATATCACTTGCACCTATTATATGTATTGGTTTGATAAAATAAATCTTGAATTCATTAGTTTGTAAACTTACAGGCGCTTATATAGAGTCTCAGGAAGCTGAAGAGACGGTAATCTGGTTACACGAATACCAAGATTCATCACTCTTGTCCTCAGATATCACATCTTTGCATTTATTGGTTGCATTTATCGAGGGGAAACAGTCTTTCAGTCAGACTAAGATTTTCGTATCTTTTTCCGAAAACAAATAGAATGTCTGTCGTTTTGATAAAACAACAAGTCTAATGGTTTTATCAAAGTGCTCAACTATTTCAGTAATTTAAAACTTCCAGCAGACGTTATCATAAAACAACAACTTCTCTTCTGACTATTTCAAAATTAACCGCTTGGACAGCCCGCACTTATCAATAAATTTCAAAATTTAAAATCATTGGTCTATCTGACACGTTCTGAATTTTTTTAAAAAAAATAAAAAAAAATCAACCGTAAACATATTGACACATGTCCTTGTGTTTACAAAGACGGCTGTTAATTGTATTTTGAATATTAATTGCCTTTGTTTCTTCTATTCACTTTTTACGTTTCCAGAATCTTATTCTCTAACTACTGTTTTCTTCTGCAATCGTGCTTACTCAATCTCTTTGAAGTTACTTTAAAGCAAACAAATGGCCGGAGCTTACACCCTGAATTCTTACCAGGTTAACTTTTCCTCTGTCCTCACCATCAAGGATGAGAATCTTCTGAAGATGCTTCAAGCCCTAGAAAAATCAGGTCTCCGAAAATTCTTGGAAGCACCTGCTACGATATACAAAACTGCTCTTCTGGATTTCTATGTTAGGGCAACTGTTCAAGAAGGAAAGATCATTCACTCTCAAGGAGACGCATCCATCTCCATTGATGCAGCACTATTGGGATAAACCTTCTTCCTCCCATGTTCAGGTATTTCTGAACTCTCTGATATTTCTAAGCAAGAGATATCTACTGCTCTCAGCACCTTCTCAGCTTCTGGAGAAGAATTGTCTCCATCTTGCTTCAAGAAGCTTCTCAAAATAGAGTATCAAGAGCTTGCTGACATTGTGGAAAAAGCCTTATTGGTCAAAGCTGGCACGTTTGATAAACTGACTAAGGAGAAAGTCCAAGTGATGGTTGCCATCACTTTAGGAATTAAAATGGATTGGAGTCATTTCTTATTTCGAATAATGAAAGATATGGTTACAAGGAAAAGTTCTGGATTTGCTGTTAAAATCAGCACAATGCACAAAGATGCTGGTTTTGCCCTTACTTCTGAATCAGACGCATCTTATGTCACTATGACAGACGCTGCCAACGTGCTTGCTCTTCGACCTAAGCCAACTGTGGCTGAGTTTATTTCTATGAAAAAGGAAGAAGACGATGCTCAAACTAAGGCTGTGGCACTTCAGAAGAAAGATAAAATAAAGAGAGTGGTCATCTCCACTGATTCTGACAAAACAGTATCCGAAGAGTCTGCTGCTCCTACCAAACCCTCTCAGCCACCCACTCCCCTCAAAAAGAAAGCTCGAACAGTTCTTCGTATCAAGAAGACAACAACCCTCTCTGATCTGGAAACTGTTCCTTTGAGGCAAGTGTTTCCAAAAGCTGTTACCTCTGCTCGACCAACTGTCTTTGCCTCTACACCAATCACTACTGCTGTTATTCCAACAACATCTACTATGTCAACTGTCAGACTCGTGTCTGGAATTGTCTTTAGAGAATCTACTGCCGGGTCTTCTGTGTTTCGACCGGTACCAACTATATCTGTTTCAGAAAAGGGAAAAGAGAAACTTGTGGACCAACCAAATTTTCCAACTAACCAATCATCTGTCTCGACTGGTGTTGATCTTCATCTCGAAGAAATCGAAAATTTTGCAAATGAGGAAATGGAGTTCTTTGATGAATGGCACAAGGTCAGGGTATTTCATCCCCTCACCTTTTTCAAAACTAAGGGTTCGTTTGGACGACTAGTAAGGCATGAGTTAAAGGTCTTTGATCTTGAAAAGACAGAGAATGTGATTGAAGCGATGCGTTGTCGGAGTTTCATTGTTGAGCAGATTAAACGAAACAAACTGGACTCAATCTTAAAGACTCTTCAGTCCAACTTTGAAGCATTGATCCCCACTGCGGCTCACGATCAAGAGGTGATTCTTGTACTGACAGAATGTCAGAGAATAATGGATGAGCAACTCAGTGCTCAAGAACAAAAGTTTGGAGAGACTGAACCATATTCAATAGGCCTTATTCCGGATCTCACTCAGATTCAGTCAGTTGAGGAACAATCTATAGCTATTCCAGAAGCTATAATTTCCAGTACCCCTGTATTTTCCAATATGCCTATTCCGTCCTCTTGACTTGTATTTGTTCGTGAATTGGCTTCAGTAGAGGAAGTCATTCAATCTATCACTCGGGACTCCCCTGCGGTATCGGATACCGTTTCAACTGATGATTCCGGCCACCCAACAGTCCAACCAGCAGAACCAACTCAGGAAGAATCGCATGTTGACCAATCTCCTTACTTGCCGAATTTAGCGATTTTCTCTACTGAACATCAAGAGGAGATGATCCTGATTTTGAATGATTCGATTCAACCCGATCAACCATTGAACGCCATGGCAGTAGCTCCACCAGCAGACAGCGCACTGGCCACACCTACTACTGTTTTTGAACCTGCTGCTATTGAACCCATGGCTGCTGAACAATCTGCTGGTCAGGAAGGTCTCACTACTGCATTATCTACTGCTCTCGTTCCTACTTTTTCTACTCAAGCAGAATCTCAACCTTCTACTGCATTGGAATTATCCACAATTAACAAAACTGCTCGTGATGATCGAATTGAAGAAATGAGGTGTCGTATGCGTGAAAGAACTCCGTCACCAGAACCATTCGATATCGAACATGAGATAAATATTTTACAGAAAAATCTCAACAATATCTCCGATATAGTTCGGAAGCTATCTCATGAACATGCTGCAGAAGTCTGTGGTTCTCAGTTCTTTCAAGAGCGCATTACGAAGGAAATCTTCAACACGGAAGAATCTATGAGCAGGATGCATGCTGAAATCATTGTCTTCAGCCAAACAATTTCAAAAGGATACGGTACCATAGTGCTTGGTCAGAATGATATTTTGCAACGTCTAACTGATCATGATGCACTTATCTATTCATTCTCTAACTCTATGGAATCTTTGGATGCCAAGATTGAGTCCCAATCTCAATCTCTCACTACTCTTCATGATCGAGTTTCCACTCAGGCTCCTTATCTGGAAATGGTTACAAATGGGCTCCAAAACTTGTCTGGACGCATGGATGACATTAGTGCTCGGGTCATTGCCAATGATGCCAAAAAGGGGAAGAATAACAAAGAGAAAGAGTTCTAACAGAAGAAGAACAAAGGAAAAACAGAGATAACACAGAATCCTCAGTCAGACAAAGAGACCAAGATGACCAGAATGAAGAAATCATTTACAGGGATATTGAAACAAATAATTAATATTCGTGTTAAAACTCTTACTGCTTTCCTATATTTATGCTTTGCATTTATCTTATCTTTCTTGTCGTTCTAACATTATCTAGGTTTTGGCATCACCACAAAGGGGGAAATTGTTAGATCTAAATTTATTGTGGCGATGAAAATCTAAACCAGAAGATCACTTGTTAAAACAGCAGATAACTAAAAAACAAAATCAATAGCATAGAATAGCAGAAGAAGTACCTAAACAGATATAGAGTCATAAGCAGAAGAAAGGACTTTATTGGACTTGACATCTTAACGTTATCAGCTTTAAGTGTTACCGTTAATTTTTTTCTAGTACAAGTATGAATTGCAGCATTAATCACTGTACAAAGTCATTTAATTCACTTTGCCTATTTTAGTATAAAACAGGACTGATTGTTTTATAGCTTTTCTGCAGGAACCTATTTCGGTATAAAGCTGATTCTATCAGAAGTCAGAAGACAGTCTCTGATTTAAAGACGTTGAACTCACTCACCTATATATATATGGAACAAACCCATAAAGAAGACAGGGCGATATATCTTTCAAAATCAATCTATTTTTCACGAACTGAGAAAAACACGAATCCTTTATATCTTCGAGTTCAAACATAAAGAAAAGTAGCACACGTTCATAGCAGACATCTGATCTATTGAGATCATTTTGTACTACTGTTTCCTACACTCTTCACAATTATTCGCTGCACTCATATTTTACCAAGAAGAGCTTGTAATCTGAAAAGAGTCTTTTCAGAACCTTATTGTATCGCATTTTTACTGTGTTGAATAACT
Source organism: Primulina eburnea (assembly GCF_022965805.1). Classification (NCBI taxonomy): domain Eukaryota; kingdom Viridiplantae; phylum Streptophyta; class Magnoliopsida; order Lamiales; family Gesneriaceae; genus Primulina; species Primulina eburnea. Next base: position 21,827,373 of record NC_133105.1, read on the forward strand.
AAGAGTTTCAGTAGGCAAAAGGTAAGCCCTACTGAAGTGGGTGTGTACAAGAGTTGTACTGTAAAATCCAAAGTGTCATGCCCCTAGTCCGAAGCGTCGGTGACATCCGGCATTGTTTAACAATTATATTGAAAACAATAAAGCCTCGTATCAAATCAAACCAATCTTTTTTATATATAAAATATTGTTTTACAATGACAATGAAATAAAATACATCAGAGTTGCGAAATGCGGAAAACTTAAACAAAAGGGATAACTTGATTCTTGCTCTTGATCATCAATCACCAACCCCAGAAAGCTTCCTACTCCTCCTCATTTATTTGTTCTTCATTTTTATCTGAAATTGTAAGGGGGTGAGTGTTTTTGGGAAAACACTCAGCAAGTGGGGTAGATCGATTCCAAAGATACATATAGAACTTAATTCTTTAAAACAGTTCTTTAACAATATTTCAAATCTTATTAACTTTAACTTATCATATCGAAATGAACAAATATGAGACAGATAATTCAGAACGAATCATATTTTTCAGAACGGTTCAGAAACAGATCGGATTATAACAAACGGAACACTGTTACTCATCTCATTTCCATGGTCAAATTGTCTCCAATATGTTACTCCTCTAAGGGATGAGGCCAAAACTCGGTTTTATACCCACCGGTGGGGGCAAGACAGAAATGATTTTATACCCACCATTGGAGGCCACACAGAAATGGTTTTATACCCACCATTGGGGGCCAGACAGAATCACAATTCTCGTCCCATTTCAAATTGAATCGTAACAGTGCAACAAAGATTTCAGAAGTAACAGACAGAACTTTTCAGATTTTCAGATTTCAGAGTTTTCATACGGATACAGCGGAATCAACGAATTTCGAAGCATAAAAGAGAACACGTAATCGATCGAAATTTTAAACAGTACTGATAGAAATTTTCGAAAATGAAGACACACAAACATGCATGTCATGATATACATATTCAAGTTTAAAAATACAAACGAATATATATCAAAAGCCCACTTATCGATTTTGAAGGTAAACTCGAAATTTGTAGACTTTGGCACGAAATTTTTAAGGTAAACTCGGAATTTGGGCAGTACTTCGGCGTAAACCCTTGGTAGAAAACGTCTTTAAATCAGCATCACTTTGACGTAGAATGGTAGCACCAGACCGAACGAAGCTTCTCCTTCCTCCTTGGCCGAAATTTTGAGAGGGTGTGGGGATAAGGACATAATTTTTGTGTTGCTTTTTGGAGTGATTTTCATTCAGCCATCATGCTCTATTTATAGATGATGTTTGGTCCCTTCATCTCCCTCATGACCGAATTCTTGCTCCCCAAGAAATAATTTATTGTGGTCAAGCTCCATATCAAGCACCAAGGGTCATTTCCGGCATCTTTAATGTGTCCTGGTCTCTCAGCTCCTCCCTAAGCTCCTTCATGGATTCACTCAAAGGTCATATCTTGCATATTAAGTTTGTCCTAACCTTTAGCTCATCTTTTAGCTTCCTTAGTGGTCTTGTTAAGACAAGCTTGGTTGAGCTTCGTCAAGCTGAAGGATCGAGTCCTTGAGCAGGGGTTTTACTCCTCTCGTGACAACTCCTCGATGCATATGGTTATTCGCAGTTTAGCCTCCCGTTGAGCTCACTCCCGAGCTTTGAAGATACTTCATCGAGTTAAATTTGCTGAAAATTTGATTTGCTTTGGATCGTAAAATCCCGGGTTCTCACATCCCTCCCTCCTGATTGGAAGTTTCGTCCTCGAAACGTGGATCAACTCGAACAGTTAAATAAATGAGGATATTGTGAGCGCATATTCTCTTCAAGTTCCCAAGTGTCCTCTCTTTCGGTATGATTTGACCACTGCACTTTGACATAGGGGATTGTCCGGTGCCTCAACACTTGATCTTTTGTGTCCACTATTTGAATAGGGACCTCTTCATATTTGAGTTCTTCATTCAAGTTTCCTTCGATCATCAGCGGTGCAACCTTGAGTACATCACTCGGGTCTGGGACATACTTCCTCAGCTGTGAGATGTGGAAGACATTATGTATCCTGGACATATCAGGCGGTAAAGCTAGACGGTAGGCCAAGGTTCCTACCTTTTCCTGTATTTCGAACGGTCCCACATATCTCGGGTTCAACTTTCCGGATTTACTGAACCGTACTACTCCTTTCATTGGCGAGACCTTGACATAAGCCTTTTCATCGATTTCTAATTCCAGCGGTCTCCTCTTCTAATCGGCCTAGCTCTTTTGTCTATCTTGGGCTGCTTTGAGTCTTTTCTTGATTATGACTACTTTAGCAACGGTTAATTGAATAAGTTCTGGCCCGGTAACAGCCTTTTCTCCGACCTCGTCCCAATATAGGGGCGACCTACACTTCCTTCCATACAAAGCTTCATATGGAGCCATCTCGATACTACTATGATAGCTATTGTTATAGGCAAATTCTATCAGGTGCAACTGTTCACTCCAATTTCCAGAAAAATCCAGCGCACATGCTCTCAGCATATCTTTGAGGGTTTGAAATGTCCGTTCGGTTTGGCCATCAGTTTGAGGATGATAGGCCGTGCTGAGAGTAATCTTGGTTCCCATAGCTTTTTGGAAACTTTTCCAAAATCTTGATACAAATCTTGGATCTCTGTCAGAAAGTATACTTGCGGGAACTCCATGTAGTCTCCCTATGTTGTCCATATACAAAGCGGCTAATTTATCCAAATTATAATTCATTCGTACTGGCAAGAAATGGGCAGACTTGGTCAATTTGTCAATGATCACCCAGATCCCATCGTGACCCTGTCTTGATCATGGTAGTCCTACAACGAAATCCATGGAGATGTTATCCCACTTCCACTTCGGTATCTCTAATGGCTGTAAAAGTCCTCCAGGCCTTTGATGTTCCGCCTTGACTTGTTGACAGACTAAACACTTAGCAACAAAGACAGCTACATCTTTCTTCATACTGTTCCACCAGTAATTATTTTTCAAATCTCGGTACATCTTGGTGCTTCCTGGATGTACTGAAACTCTCGATTTATGTGCCTCGACCATTACTTCTTCTCGAATTCCATCGATGTTTGGCACATACAATAGTCCTTTCATCCAGAGTATTCCATTTTCGTCAATTGAAATTCTGGAGCTTTTCCTTCTTGGAGTTGTTCTTTAATTTTAAGGATGGAGGTATCTTGACTCTGCTTCAATTTGATGTCCTCTCGGAGACCTGGTTGTACCGATAATGAAGATAAGTTCACCTTCCCAGGGTTCCTTTGTAGAACCCGTAACTTAGACTACATATAAGTCATGCATAATTCTAGTATTTAAATTAAAATGATTTTAATGCATGAGTATTTAAATTTAATTATTTTACGTAGTAGTTTAAATTTTTATCATTTCAGTTAATTCAGTGAGGCTGGACTGGAGTTGGAGTTTAGAGATAAAATTTAATGTTCAGAAAACATTTCCAGAATTTTATTTTAGCCATAAAGTAAGTTAATTTAAGTTAATAAGGAGGTTTAGGGAATTATTTAAGTAACTTGAGGTGAGTAGGAAATAAGTTCATTTAAGTTCCATAATTAAGAGGTTAATTCATTAAATTATTTAAAGGGTAGGTAAGGCTTTAAAGGTTAAAAGAAAAAAAAATTTACTAATTAAGCAATATTTCCCTTCCATTTAAATGCTTAATTTGGCCACCCCTTAAATGACTAGATAATTCTATGCCAACTCACCCTTTGACCCATTCCTTGTCAGTCCTTAACATGATAATCTTTTCACCCTTAATTAATTAATTAATAAGCAATATCCTAACCTAGCCTAGCTTGTAAAATCGGTCATGCACCCCAACAAACACTCCAACAAATATTTGTTATCAACCAAAAACAAAGAGTACACTTAGTCTTGCATCCCCCCTATATTTCAACCCTTCCCTCACTCTCCTAACCACCACTTCTCCCCCTCCCCACCGAAAATCTGAGAGAATTCAGAGTCATTTTGAGAGGAAAAATCAAGAGGTGCTAGCTAGAACAGGAGAGAAAACCGAGTGAAGAAGCAAGGTAGCAACTCACCATCTTTTCCATATTGAGTTTCGAAATCTGTTGTGTGTTGTCAAGGGAAGTGGATCTAATCTTGGCTGTCATAAAGGCTATAGCCATGGTTAGAACATCTCCCTAGCATGTCTAAGACGTGGCTAAGTCTCCCTTTTGGTGGCTTGGTCCATGGAGAATCGGTTTTTAAATAAAACTCAAGAACAGCCCCAGCCCCTTTCGGTTTTTCCTCATTTTACAGCTAGCATGGTTAGAATTTGGTGGAATGGCGTGGATCTTGTTTGGCCTGTGGCCCTTAGCCACGGTTTACATCATACCCCTAGATGTCTATATCGCGTAATGGTCAATTAAATGGCCACTGGAACGATCCGTGACAGCAAAACAAAAGCAATGCCCCGACGTGCAGAATCGTTGCTCGGGTAGGACTTTTCTGTTGTTGCTGGTGTGATGCGAATATTGGCTGGCCTAGGGCCCTTAGCTATTATTCAAATCATTCCTTGGGATGTTGGTAAGAGTCTCTGGTCGATGATTCAAGCCCCAATGGCCGGTAGTCTCGAAAACGACACAAGTGAAGCGAATGCACAACTGCTGTAATTTTGACAGCAAGCATGCTGTTGTTCGTAGGCGTGTTTCGAGTTCTCAGTTGTCTTTTAGCCTATGGCCTAGGACTGGACAGTGCCTCATCAAGTTAGGAAGGTTATCTTTTTGGCCGTTTGTGATTCGGATCATTTTAGAGGCCGTACGAGAATTTACGGTGCAATTTGCAAAATTGACTCTCGAAAGAGCGTTTCATGTTTTGGCCTCCATTCAACTACATTTCGGCCCTCACTATTTTAGGAGCATTATTTCATCATTTTAGGCGTATTTTAATCATGACTACTTTATGGTTCGGTGTTGGTTCGGGTTGGCACAGAGTCATGATTAAATACGAAGTCGTTAGGCGCAATTGTCTCAGTTTTCGGATTTAATTGCATAGTTTGGTCAAGTAAAAGCTATTGCATATTTTTCATAGCATATTTAGGTTGCAGCGAGCCTGGGAGCGATCCAATCCAATCAGTAAAATTATTACTGGATATTTATTATGTTAATTAATTATATTACGTGCAAAAATATTCATTTTGAGATTTATGCGATATTGCTTGTGGTCACTTTGCTATCAGTACTTCATCGGTCGCCAGTTACCGGTTTCGGTCGCCAGTTACCGGTCAGTTCAGTTGTACCACCCAGTATACTGTGGCATTAGTCTCATCAGACAAACATTATTAAACCCGATCGCCAGTTATCGGTCCGGTCGCCAGTTACCGGTCAGCTCTGTTCAGTTAAGTTCAGGGACCACTTGCGTAGACCATAATCTCACCAGAAAATTATTACAAGTTATTTTAATGACAGGGCTCCAAGGAGCAACCATTTTCATTTTTGATTTCCTAGTTCAGTGATGCACGTATTATAATTAATCATGACACTAAATTTTTATGATATGCCTCATGACATGATATTTTCACCAGCATGAAATTTTACTATTTATTTACTTGTTATTTACGATATATGCATGTTGAGTCTTTAGACTCACTAGACTTGATTGTTGTAGGTGCTGATGATGTCGGGAACGTGGGCGGGGACAAGTGAGCCAGCTCGAGTCGGCAGTAGTAGGACCCGAGGACCTCAGTTCAACATTTATTATTATTTGTTTGCTTAAACATTTTAATTATCGTTGGATAAACTTTTACTGTTATTTCGAAAATTTTAATTTCTTCCGTTGCCATTTTGAACATCAAACACTATTTATCAGTTCATTTATGAATGAGGCAATTTTAATTATTTAAAAAGAAAAGTTCTAAATTTTCCGCAAATTTTCAAACACGGATTTCTAGGCCTTTACAGATGGTATAAGATGCAATGATTCTGTAAAGGGTTGTAATATTACTGACCACGAGAAGATCAGGAAGTCACGTCTTCGGTCAGTAAGTTTTACATTTGTGCATTTTATTCAAAGCATGAATTATTTGACAGCTTGTTTTCATGAATTATTTTACGTCCAGATTTATTTTATTGTTCAGTATTTGAATTTAAATAAATTATGGAATTATGCATGTTGGTTACGTATGGGTTATGTATGGAACAGTATGCCCCCTAGACGCATTCTCGAGCGCACTAGAAATGAGGAGCCTCGCCAAGAGGACAGGGAGGAGCAGAGGCAGGAGAGAGACTTACCACCTCCTCCACCCCCTCCACCTGACATGAATGCCCAGATGCTAGCTGGGATGACACGGTTCTTCAGCACAGTTTGCAGGGAACAATGCCGTGGCGACCAGGCCGACAGGACCCGAGGCTGTCTACGAGAGATTCATGAAGATGCGTCCGAAGGAGTTTTCAGGGACGTCTGATCCCATGATTGCCGAGGGCTGGATCAAGTCCCTCGAGGTTATCTTCGAGTTCATAGAGCTTGGAGATGCAGACAGAGTCTGATGTGCCACATATTTATTCGGAGGAGATGCCCGCTTATGGTGGGAAAAAGCATCGGCAGCCCTGAACTTGGCTACGCTGAGTTGGGCACGCTTCACAGAGGTATTCTACTCCAAATATTTCACTGAGGAGGTGTGCACCAGATTGACTACTGAGTTCATGAGCCTGAGGCAGCGAGATATGACTGTTACGGAGTTCATCCGTAAGTTTGAGAGGGGTTGTCAATTTGTGCCCCTGATTGCGAATGACTGCTAGAGCCAAGTTGATGCATTTCTTGGTGGGTCTACGGCCGATCTTGTGCCGTGATGTTAGGGTGTCTGACCCTACTACTTATGAGGTCGCTTCTCCAAAGCTCTAGCCGCATAGCAATGATCAGCGTGATATTGAGAGAGACCGCCAGGGCAAGCGCCCATTCCAGGTACCACACCGCCCTCCTTCTCATCAGCAGCAGACCAAGAGGCCTTACGGCCCGCCTAGAAACAGAGGAGGACCTCAGCAGCAGCAGCAGGGACGCGCAGTCCCGAGGCCATTTGAGCACCCAGTCTGTCCCAAGTGCTCACGCCGTCATCCTGGAGCATGCATGTATGGCTCAGGGAAATGTATAAGTGTGGCAGCACAGACCACGTGCTGCAGCAGTGCCCCCGGAATAATCTGCCTACCCAAGGCAGAGTTTTTGCTCTCCATGCTGCGGAGACGAACCCCGATACCATGCTGATGACAAGTACCTTACAGCTTTAAGTTTTCATTTGCATTCCAATGTTTTGGGAATCGGGATTAAGATTTTGAACTTAGAATTGCGATAGGATTGCATGCTCTACTCAGTATTATTTTCGGGATTTAGTTAGGAGAACTGTGATTTTTGCATGTCTATAAGCTTAGCTCTTGTGATTATTTGGGTTCAGCTTAGTGTTCCGAACTTTCAGGGAGAATTTTTATAGCTGGCTCAGCTACCAAAGCCCTGATAGATTCAGGGGCTACCCACTCATTTACTTCAGAGTTCTTTGCGAATTTTTTCAAAGTTAAGACCATCGGGCTAGATGTAGCCTATTCAGAATCATTGCCTTCTAGAGAGGAGATAACAGCCACCAATGTGATCCGAGACATAGACCTTGAGCTGCATGGAAATCTTGTTTATGCGGATCTTATCTTATTGCCGATGCCAGAGTTTGACATCATTCTGGGGATGGACTGGCTATTGCGGAACAGAGTTTTGATCAACTTTCAGCGGAGATCTATTCTAGTCCGACCGCCTCGAATGACGCAGTTCTTATTTGAGCCGGACAGGTACTTCTTACCGCGCATTATTCCTTATGTCCAGGCTAGGAAGCTCATGCATATAGGGTGTCGGGCATTTTTAGCAACTTTTATATCTGTCCCCGAGGCACCCAGTAAGTTAGCTTCAGATGTTCTGATTGTTAGTTACTTATTAGACGTTTTTCCTGAGGACGTCTCTGGTATGCCACCTGAGAGAGAGGTGGAGTTTTCTATCGAGCTCATGCCAGGTACGGCTCAAATCTCAAAAGTACCGTACCGACTTGCACCGACAGAGATGGCAGAGCTTAAGAAGCAGATTCAGGAACTTCTTGACAAGGAGTTCATTCGCCCTAGTTTCTCACCTTGGGGAGCGCCAGTTTTGTTTGTTAAGAAGAAAGATGACACGATGAGGCTTTGTATTGACTATCGGGAGTTGAACAGGGTTACAGTGAAGAATAAATACCCAATTCCAAGGATTGAGGATCTGTTTGACCAGTTGCAGGGAGCTTCGATTTTCTCTAAGATTGATCTGCGTTCAGGTTATCACCAGTTGAGGGTGAGAGACGCCGATGTTTCGAAGACAGCTTTCAGGACTCGTTATGGTCACTACGAGTTCCTTGTGATGCCGTTCTATTTGACGAATGTGCCAGCGATCTTCATGGATCTCATGAATCGCGTATTTCAGCCGTACCTCGACCAGTTTGTGATAGTGTTCATAGACGACATTCTCGTCTACTCCAAGAATTGGGAGGATCACAGCAGGCATCTGACCACAGTGTTGCAGACATTGCAGAAGCACAAACTATTCGCAAAGTTTAGTAAATGTGAATTCTGGATAGAGAAGGTGGCGTTCTTAGGCCACATTGTTACCAGCAGTGGCATTAAGGTAGACCCTAGCGAAAGTTGCAGCAGTCAGAGATTGGGTTGTGCCGCAGAATGCATCAGAGATCCGCAGTTTTCTTGGCTTAGTAGGATATTATCGGAAGTTCATTAAGGGATTCTCCTCGATTGCAGTTCCACTCACAGCACTGACAAAGAAGAATGTGAAATTTGTTTGGATCGAGGAGTGTCAGAAGAGCTTCGATACTTTGAAGCAAGCTTTTATCTCAGCACCAGTTTTGGCCATGCCATTAGGGCCCGGTGAGTTTGTTCTGTATACCGATGCTTCGAAGCTCGGTTTGGGCGTAGTATTGATGCAGCATGGGAAGGTGATAGCTTATGCTTCTTGACAGTTGAAAAGCCATGAGAAGAACTACCCTACCCATGATCTAGAGTTGGCCGCTGTAGTTTTTGCCTTGAAGATTTGGAGGCACTATCTGTATGGAGAGAAGTGCCAGATCTTTACCGACCACAAGATCCTCAAGTATTTCTTTACGCAGAAGGAGCTGAATATGCGTCAGAGGCGTTGGTTGGAGCTTGTGAAGGACTATGATTGTGACATTATCTACCACCCGGTAAAGCTAATGTAGTTGCGGATGCATTGAGCAGGAAAGTTGCAGCGATGGCCCATTTGACAGTTTCGAAACCTCTTCAGTTTGAGATGCAGAGGTTTGATCTTGAGACTTATCCTCGAGGTAGAGTTCCCCGTCTATCTACCTTGACCATTCAGTCTTCCCTTCTGGACCGTATTCGCAGTGGTCAGTCAGCAGATGAGCAGTTGGCCAAGTGGAAGCAGAGAGATGAGGCCAAGGGCAGTGTCTTGTATTCAGTCAGCGATGGTATTGTGAGATACCGAGACAGGATATGGGTCCCTAGCAGTGATTCTATCCGAGCAGATATCTTATCAGAATGCACATATGTCGCCGTACTCTATTCATCCAGGGAGTAAGAATATGTACAAAGATCTGCAGCTATTGTATTGGTGGCCTGGTATGAAGAAAGACATCAAACATTATGTATCCGAGTGTCTGACTTGCCAGTTAGTGAAGGACGAGCATCAGAGACCAGCAGGTTTACTCAAGCCTCTTCCTATTCCCGAGTGGAAGTGGGAGAATGTTACCATGGACTTTGTGACCGGATTGCCGAAGTTAGCCTGAGGATCGAATGCTATCTGGGTGATTGTAGATCGTCTTACCAAATCAACGCACTTCTTGCCTATTAAGACGACTTTCACCTATGATTCAGTATGCAGGAGTGGTATATCCGAGAGATAGTCCGATTTCATGGTATTCTAGTTTCTATCGTATCTGACAGAGACCCCAGATTCACTTCCTCATTTTGGAAGAGTTTGCATTCGACCATGGGTACGAAGTTGCTGTTTAGCACAGCTTTCCATCCGCAGACAGATGGGCAGTCAGAGCGAGTTATTCAGATCTTGTAGGATCTTCTCCGTGCTTGTGTGATGGATTTCTCTGGGAGTTGGGAGTCGAACTTGCCATTAGTGGAGTTCAACCTACAACAACAGCTTCCAGTCTTCTATTGGTATGGCTCCGTATGAAGCACTATATGGCCAGTAAGTGTAGATCTCCTGTTCATTGGGATGAAGTAGGAGAGAGAGCAGAGTTGGGTCCAGAGATTATTCAGCAGATTGCCGATGTAGTAGTCAAGATCCGTGATAGGATGAGGACTGCTTAGAGTCGACAGAAGAGTTATGCAGATCAGAGGAGGAAAGATTTAGAGTTTGCTGTCGGCGACCATTTATTTGTGAAGGTGGCACCTATGAAGGGTGTCATGAGATTTGGGAAGAAAGGGAAGCTCAGTCCGAGATTCATTGGACCATTTGAGATCCTCGACAGAGTTGGGACGCTAGCTTATCGTGTTGCTCTTCCGCCGAATCTGGCCAGAGTACACAATGTGTTCCACGTCTCTATGCTGAGGAAGTATATGGAAAATCCTTCGCATGTGCTGAAATTTGAGCCGTTGCAGCTCACTCCGAACTTGTCTTATGAGGAGAGACCAGTGCAGATCTTAGACAGACAGGAAAAGAAGCTTTGGAACAAGCTGGTTAAGCGAGTTAAAGTCCAATGGCTCAACCATTCAGAGGAGGAAGCTACGTGGGAGTCTGAGCCGGAGATGAGGAGTCGCTACCCCGAGTTATTCGGTGAGTTTAATTTCGAGAACGAAATTTCTTTAAGGGGGGGAGAGTTGTAGAACCCGTAACTTAGACTACGTATAAGTAATGCATAATTCTAGTATTTAAATTAAAATGATTTTATTTCATGAGTATTTAAATTTAATTATTTTACGTAGTAGTTTAAATTTTTATCATTTCAGTTAATTCAGTGAGGCCGGACTGGAGTTGGAGTTTAGAGATAAAATTTAAGGTTCAGAAAACATTTCCAGAATTTTATTTTAGCCATCAAGTAAGTTAATTTAAGTTAATAAGGAGGTTTAGGGAATTATTTAAGTAACTTGAGGTGAGTAGGAAATAAGTTCATTTAAGTTTCATAATTAAGGGGTTAATTCATTAAATTATTTAAAGGGTAGGTAAGGCTTTAAAGGTTAAAAAAACAAAAAAAATATACTAATTAAGTAATATTTCCCTTCCATTTAATTTCTTAATTCGGCCACCCCTTAAATGACTAGACAATTCTATGCCAACTCACCCTTTGACCCATTCCTAGTCACTCCTTAACATGATAATCTTTTCACCCTTAATTAATTAATTAATAAGCAATATCCTAACCTAGCCTAGCTTGTAAAATCGGTCATGCACCCCAACAAACACTCCAACAAATATTTGTTATCAACAAAAATTCAAATTTTAAAAAAAGAGTAGACTTAGTCTTGCATCCCCCTTATATTGCAACCCTTCCCTCACTCTCCAAACCATCACTTCTCCCCCTCCCCACCGAAAATCTGAGAGAATTCAGAGTCATTTGAGAGGAAAAATCGAGAGGTGCTAGCTAGAACAAGAGAGAAAACCGAGTGAAGAAGCAAGGTAGCAAGATCACTCCACCTCCTCTGCGCCGAGTCGTCTTATTCATTCGTTTTTCTTTCAAAACGAACCAGGCATGCATATGTTCTTCCTTGACTCTTCAATAAAGTCCTATTATCATTTTTTTTCATTACATGATCATCATTTCCATGACAAAAACCGAAACACACCAAAAATTTTCAGAAAACAAACATGCAGATTTTCGATTTCCATGACAAGCTTCACAGGTTCTCTTGTTTTGATGTTTCAGGTGGATGGTTCGACTCCAGGCTCACTAGGATACATATAGACATGTACCAGGATGCATTAAGACCATGTTTGTCCATTCAAACAAGCCCCATGCATGATAGATACCGAAGATGACAGAAACTCACCATCTTTGCCATTTTGAGTTTCGAAATCTGTTGTGTGCTGTCAAGGGAAGTGGATCTGATCTTGGCTGTCATAAAGGCTATAGCCATGGTTAGAACATCTCCATAGCATGTCTAAGACGTGACTAAGTTGTCCTTTTGGAGGCTTGGTCCATGGTGAATCGATTTTTAAATAAAACTCAAGAACAGCCCCAGCCCCTTTCGGTTTTTCCTCATTTTACAGCTAGCATTGTTAGAATTTGGTGGAATGGCGTGGATCTTGGTTGGCCTATGGCACTTAGCCATGGTTTACTCCATACCCCTAGATTTCTAGATCGCGTCATGGTCAATTAACTGGCCACTGGAACGATCCATGACAGCAAAACAAAAGCAATGCCCCGACGTGCAGAATTGGTGCTCGGATAGGACTTTTCGGTTGTTGCTGGTGTGATGCAAATTGTGGCTGGCCTAGGGCCCTTAGCTATAGTTCAAATCATTCCTTGGAAGTTGTTAAGAGCCTCTGGTCGGTGATTCAAGCCCCAATGGCCGGTAGTCTAAAAAACAACACAAGTGAAGCGAATTCACAACTGTTGTAATTTTAACAGCAAGTGTGCTGTTGTTCGCAGGCGTGTTTCGAGTTCTCGGCTGGATTTTAGCCTATAGCCTAGGACTGGACAGTGCCTCATCGAGTTAGGAAGGTTATTTTTTTGGCCGTTTGTGATTCGGATCATTTTAGAGGCCGTACGAGAATTTACGGTACGATGTGCCAAATTGACTCTCGAAAGAGCGTTTCATGTTTTGGCCTCCATTCATCTAGATTTTGGCCCTCACTATTTTAGGAGCATTATCTCATCATTTTAGGCGTATTTTAATCATGACTACTTGATGGTTTGGTGTTGGTTCGGGTTGGAACAGAGTCATGATTAAATACGAAGTCGTTAGGCGCAATTGTCACAGTTTTCGGATTTAATTGCATAGTTTGGTCAAGTAAAAGCTATTGCATATTTTTCATGGCATATTTAGGTTGCAGCGAGCCTGGGAGCGATCCGATCCAATCAATAAAATTATTATAGGATATTTAATTATATTAATTAAATGTATTACGTGCAAAAATATTCATTTTGAGATTTATGCGATATTGCTTGTGGTCACTTTACTATCAGTACTTCACCTGGTCGCCAGTTAACGGTTCCGGTCGCCAGTTACCGGTCAGTTCATTTGTACCACCCAGTATACTGTGGCATTAGTCTGATCAAACAAACATTATTAAACCCGGTCTTCAGTTACCGGTCAGCTCAGTTCAGGTCAGTTCAGGGACCACTTGCGTAGACCATAATCTCACTAGAAAATTATTACAAATTATTTCATGACAGGGCTCCAAGGAGCAACCATTTCATTTATTATTTCCCAGTTCAGTGATGCACGTATTATAATTAATCATGACACGACATTTTTACGATATGCCTCATGACATGATATTTTCACCAGCATGAAATTTTACTATTTATTTACTTGTTATTTACGATATATGCATGTTGAGTCTTTAGACTCACTAGACCTGAATGTTGTAGGTGCTGATGATGTCGGGATCTAGGGCGGGGACCAGTGAGCCAGCTCGAGTCGGCAGTAGTAGGACTCGAGGACCTTAGTTCAGCATTTATTATTATTTGTTTGCTCAAACATTTTAATTATCGTTGGATAAACTTTTACTGTTATTTCGAAAATGTTAATTTCTTCCGCTGCCATTTTGAACATCAAACTCTATTTATCAGTTCATTTATGAATGAGGCAATTTTAATTATTTAAAAAGAAAAATTTTAAATTTTCCGCAAATTTTCAAATACGGGTTTCTAGGCCTTTACATCCTTCGGCTCAAAGCATCTGCCACCTTATTTGCCTTACCCAGATGATAATTGATTAACAGATCATAGTCCTTGAGAAGTTGCATCCACCTTCTTTGCCTCATTCCTTTTGAGTGAAAATATACTTGAGGCTCTGGTGGTCAGTAAAAACTTTGCATTTTACTCCATAAAGGTAGTGCCTCCAGATTTTAAGTGCAAATACTACTGCGGCTAACTCCAAGTCATGTGTGGGGTAATTCTGCTCATATGGTTTTAGTTTTCGTGAGGCATAAGCAATTACCTGACCTTCTTGCATAAGCACACACCCTAATCCTCCCTTTGAAGCGTCACTGTATACAGTGAAATTCTTACCATCCTCGGGAAGAACTAGTACTGGTGTGGATGCGAGTTTTGTCTTCAGGGTTTCAAAGCTTCTTTCACATTCCTCATTCCGAATAAATTTCGAATTTTTCTGAGTAAGTTTGGTGAGTGGAATGGCTATCGAAGAAAATCCTTCCACAAATTTTCTATAGTAGCCTGCTAAACCCAGAAAACTCCTGACTTCAGTCACTGTCTTTGGTTGTGGCCAATTCTTGATTGCTTCAACCTTCTTAGGGTCTACTAACACTCCTAATTCAGAAATTACATGACCTAAGAACGCCACACTTTTTAACCAAAATTCACATTTCTTGAATTTGGCGTATATTTCTTTTTCTCGAAGTGTATGCAGATGTTCTCTGTGTTCTTCCTCACTTGGTGAGTACACAAGGATATCATCTATGAAGACAACCACAAACTTGTCGAGATATGATTTGAATACCCGATTCATCAGGTCCATGAATGCTGCAGGAGCATTTGTTAGGCCAAAAAGAATTATCGTAAATTCGTAATGTCCATACCTTGTCCTAAAAGCAGTTTTAGGAATATCCTCAGTTTTGACCTTCAGTTGGTGATAGCCAGATCTTAGATCGAGTTTTGAGAAAACTTTGGCTCCTTTTAACTGATCAAAAAGATCGTCAATTCTCTGGAGTGGATACTTATTCTTTATTGTTATCTTGTTTAATTCTCGGTAATCAATAAATAGCCTCATGCTTCCGTCTTAATTCTTTACAAAAAGCACTGGGGCTCCCCACGGGGATGCACTGGGGTGAATCTGTTTCTTGTCTAGTAATTCCTGCAGTTGCTCCTTTAGCTCCTTTAATTCAGTTGGAGCCATTCGGTATGGTGCCTTTGAGATTGGCGCAGCACCAGGGACCAAATTGATTTCAAATTCTACTTCCCTATCTGGTATCTCTCCTGGTAGTTCCTCGGGGAAAACGTCTGGAAATTCTTGAACAATTGGAATATCTTCCAACTTTGGGACTTCTTCTTCTTTGGTTTCATTGATCACTGCCATGTAAATTTTTTCTCCTCCCTTTATAGTTTTCCAGGCTTGTGAAGCCGATAGTAGAGATTTTCTTTCTTTGGATTTCCCGTGATATACGACTTCCCCTTTTGTCGAAGTTTGAAGTCTAATATCTTTCTTTTGACAGTCTACTATGGCATGGTTTTTGGCTAACCAATCCATTCCAAGGATGATGTCAAACTCAACCATATTGAGTTGAATTAATTCCACTTCAAAATTTTGATTGATGATACAAATTTTACAGTTTCGATACACTTTGTGTGTTTCAATTGTTTTGCTGGCAGGTGTTGCTACTCTTAACGGTTCACTAAGAATATCATGTTCAATTTTAAGCTTCTTAGCAAATCTTCTAAACACAAATGAATGCGTAGCACCACAATCAAACAAAGTATATGCAGGTTTGCCATGGAGTAGTATAGTACCTGCTACCACTTCGTTGGTGTTATCAGCTTCCTCTTAGGTGATTGCATACACCCTAGCATTGGTCTTGTTCTCCTTTTGCTTTCTAGGTCCCGCCCCTTTTTCTTTGTTCTCCGGACATTCTTTAATTCGATGACCCACCTTCCACACTTAAAACATGCACCAGACTTTCGATAACATTCCCCGTTATGATACTGTTTACAGGTGTTGCACCACTTCCCTTCCCTGTTGCCAGTATTACCAGAATTTCTTTGGGAAGGCCCACCTGAATAATTTGGTTTCTTAAACTTGGGACCATTCTGAGTAGGTTGATTGACCATTGGTATTTTGTTCTTGTTCTCTTCCTCGCGTCGCTTTATATCATTTTATGTACTCATTGCAGTGCCCATCAAATCCGCAAAGCTGTTTGGCTTGAATACTGCCAATGCCGACTGGATCCGGCTATGGAGTCCTTTTCTAAGAGATGCACTTTTAACGTTTCATCCAACATGATTGTTGGGACATAGGTTCCCAGATCATTGAATCTCGAAGTGTATTCCACTACCGTCATGTCTGGGGTCTGCTTGAAGTTCTCAAATTCGCTTAACTTCTGCAGACGTAATTCGGCTGGGTAGTATTATTTCAAAAATTCTCTCTTAAAAATCTGCCATGTGATATCTTCCACTTCGGCTAAAGATGGTGACACGGTTTCCCACCACTTTCGTGCTCTGTCTTCATGAAACAGTGTTACAACCTCTACTCTTAATTCTTCAGGCACTTCAAGCAGATGTAATTGCGATTCAACATTTTTGAGCCAGTTATGACTGACTTCCGGGTCTGGGTTCCCATCGAAAGTTGGAATTCGATTTCTTCTCAAAGATTCGTAATGGTACTTAATCCCACGCGGTTGCGGTTCAGGTGGTGGTTGGATGGCGTTAGCCAATGGGTTCACTAATCCTTGTAACGTTGCAGCTACGATAGTAGCTATTGCCATCATATCCTCTTGACTGAGATTCACTCTGGGTGGTGGTGGATTTTCGTTTTGGTTGGCACCACGGGGGTTACGGTTGTTTCGGGGTGGTCTGCCTGCCATTTCCTAGGATAAAAATCGAAAGCAAAGCATCAGAATTGTATAAAGGACAGAAAGGCACAAATAGTAGAAACAAAGTTGTCGTGGAAAATTTCAGAGTTTGTGGAATGATCGAAGGGATAGATTTTTGAAGTCTATTCGAAATTTAGGAAACAGATGAAAGTTAGACTTCAAGAACGGATGAAAGTTGGACTCAAATTGAGATACACTAGGCTTTTTCCAAAATTTTACTTCACCAAATTTTGTCTATCAAAATCCCAGCGGGATTATGAACCTGGTAGCTCTGATACCACTTAAATGTCACGCCCCTAGTCCGAAGCGTCGGTGACATTCGGCATTGTTTAACAATTATATTACAAACAATAAAGCCTCGTATCAAATCAAACCAGTCTTTTTCATAAATAAAGTATTGTCTTACAATGACAATGAAATAAAATAATCAGAGTTGCGAAATTCGGAAAACTTAAACAAAAGGGATAACTTGATTCTTGCTCTTGATCATCGATCACCAACCCCAGAAAGCTTCCTTCTCCTCCTCATTTATTTGTTCTTCATTTTTATCAATTGTAAGAGGTGAGTGTTTTTGGGAAAACACTCGGCAAGTGGGGGTCGATCGATTCTAAAGATACATATAAAACTTAATTCTTTAAAACAGTTCTTTAACAATCTTTCAAATCTTATTAACTTTAACTTATCATATCGAAATGAACAAATATGAGACAAATAATTAAGAACGAATCAGATTTTTCAGAACGGTTCAGAAACATATAAGATTATAACAAACGGAACACTGTTACTCATCTCATTTCCATGGTCAAATTGTCCCCAATATGTTACTCCTCTAAGGGGTGAGGCCAGAACTCTGTTTAATACCCACCGGTGGGGGCTAGACAGAAATGGTTTTATACCCACCATTGGGGGCCAGACATAATCACAATTCTCGTCCCATTTCAAATTGAATCGTAACATTGCAACAAAGATTTCAGAAGTAACAGACAGAACTTTTCAGATTATCAGATTTCAGAGTTTTCGTACGGACACAGCGGAATCAACGAATTTCGAAGCATATAAGAGAACACATAATCGATCGAAATTTTAAACAGTACAGATAGCAATTTTCGAAAATGAAGACACACATGCATGCATGTCATGATATACATATTCAAGTTTAAAAATACAAACGAATATATATCAAATGCCCACTTACCGATTTTGAAGGTAAACTCGAAATTTGTAGACTTTGGCACGAAATTTGCTCTCGGAATTTGGGCAGTACTTCGGCGCAAAACCTTGGTAGAATACGTCTTTAAATCAGCAGCACTTCGACGTAGAATGGTAGCACCAGACCGCATGAAGCTTCTCCTTCCTCCTTGGCCGAAATTTTGAGAGGGTGTGGGGGTAAGGACCGAATTTTTGTGCTGCTTTTTGGAATGATTTTCATTCAGCCATCATGCCCTATTTATAGATGATTTTTGGTCCCTTCATCTCCCTCATGGCCGAATTCTTGATCTCCAAGAAAGAATTTATTGTGGTCAAGCTCCATCTCAAGCACCAAGGGTCATTTCTTGCATCTTTAATGTGTCCTGGTCTCTCAGCTCCTCCCTTAGCTCCTTCATGGATTCACTCAAAGGTCATATCTTGCATATTAAGTTTGTCCTAACCTTTAGCTCATCTTTTAGCTTCCTTTGTGGTCTTGTTAAGACATGCTTGGTTGAGCTTCGTCGAGCTGAAGGATCGAGTCCTTGATCTGGGGTTTTACTCCTCTCGTGACAACTCCTCGATGATGTGAATCTTTGTACAAATAAATAGTAAACACGATTAAACAATCGCCCCCTCTATTTAATTACGATAATAAGACTCGTGTGTTTTCTCGATCTTTTGAATCAAGTAATTTGATGTGTTATTCACCTCTAAACTAGAAAAGTTTAGCAACAAATAAACACGAGAATAACAATCGAAATTTGATACGAACCTTCGAAGAACGACGCCTACGACAATCCGCACAAGCACGATCGACAAACGCCACAAAGTTATAAACTTTGATAAGTTTGATTTGATTTAACAAAGCTAAAGCCTTGAAAAGTTGAGAGAAATTCTCACAAGTTTGATAAAACTCAAAATAATATGTATATTTTGTGTAAAAATTCGTCCAAAATAGTCTATATATCAAAAGATATCAAGAAATCTAGTTTCCTAACAAAACAAAACTCTAAAGAAGGAAATAACTCGCGCAAAAAAACACTGGACACGGACCCCGTGCAGACCTCCGTGTCCGGGTCCATGTAGGCTCTGTAAATAACATCAGCTGGAAATAAGGGACACGGACCCCATGCCCACCTCCGTGTACGGGTCCGTGTAGGCACTGTCTTCGCCAATAACATAGGGCACGGACCCCGTGCCTGGGTCCGTCTTCAGGTCCGTGCAGGCACTGGAATTGCTCATCTCATGAAGTACAAGACATGGACCCCGTGTGCAGGTCCGTGTGCAGGTCCGTCCAGACTCGGTCTGCTCTATCAATGCTTGAATGATATTCCGTTGGCCTCCAAACGTACTCCCATGCATCACGACCCCTTCAGGCTTGCTCATGCCTTGTAGTGCCTCCTTGAATCTCTTTAGTCGACCCCTCGTGATTGGTCCCTCCGTCAACTGCAAAGGATCCCATGCTTTCCTTGGGATGTCCATGTTCGCAACATCCTCCCCTTCTTGAAAAGGATTTGTCCTCAAATCTTGCTCATCACCTACATCAAACAACGACAAATCACTAACATTAAATGTAGAACTTACGTTGTACTCACCTGGCAGATCGAGTTTGTAGGCGTTGTCATTGATCCTCTCAAGAACTTGGAATGGTCCATCTCCCCTAGGTAATAGCTTTGAGCGTCGCTTTTCCGGGAACCTCTCCTTCCTCAAGTGTAGCCACACCCAATCACCCTTCTCGAATACAACCTTCTTTTTCCCTTTGTTGGCTTGCCTAGCATATTGTTCATTCTTCTTCTCAATGTTGGCTTTGGCCTTTTCATGCAACCCCCTAACAAATTCAGCCTTCTTTTTGCCATCCATGTTTAACCTTTCACTCACAGGTAAAGACATCAAATCCAACGGAGTCAAAGGATTAAAACCGTATACAATTTCAAATGGCGAATAGCTAGTAGTAGAATGCACACAACGATTATAAGCAAACTCAACAAATGGCAAGCAATTCTCCCAATTCTTTAAGTTCTTCTTGAGAATAGCACGTAATAAAGTTCCTAACGTCCTATTAACTACCTCAGTTTGAGGATGACAGGTCGTAGAAAACAGTAATTTAGTGCCAAGTTTAGCCCACAGTGTTTTCCAAAAGTAACTTAGGAATTTAACATCACGGTCCGACACAATAGTCCTAGGCATGCCATGCAGCCTAACGACTTCTCTAAAGAACAAGTCCGCAATGTTAGATGCATCATCAGTGTTGTGACAAGCAATAAAGTGTGCCATTTCAGAAAACCTATCCACAACAACAAATATAGAGTCCCTCCCCTTCTTTGTCCTAGGTAACCCCAAAACAAAGTCCATAGAGATATCAACCCAAGGTTCACTAGGGACGGGAAGTGGTGTATATAATCCATGTGGTAGTGTCCTAGACTTAGCTTGTCTACAAGTTACGCACCTCTCACAAATACGCTCAACATCACGTTTCATGTGTGGCCAATAGAAATGTTCATGCAAAGCATTCAGAGTTTTTGCCACACCAAAATGTCCCATTAAACCACCCCCATGTGCTTCCCTAACAAGTAGTTCACGAATTGATGATTTAGGGATGCACAATCTATCTTCTCTAAACAAGAAACCCTTATGCAAGTAGAATTTATCATGCGGACCATGCATACAAGTTTCAAACACACCCTTAAAATCCTCATCTAGCACATACAATTCTTTAACAAGCTCAAACCCCAAGATTTTAGATTCCAAAGTAGAGAAAAGCACATACCTCCGTGATAGTGCGTCGGCCACTATGTTTTCCTTACCTTGCTTATATTTGATCATGTAGGGGAATGTCTCTATGAAAGCCACCCACTTAGCATGCCGCTTGTTCCGCTTTTGTTGCCCCTTGAGGTGCTTTAGAGACTCATGATCCGTGTGAATCACAAACTCTTTAGGCCTCAAGTAGTGCTGCCACGTCTCGAGAGTCCTCACAAGTGCATAGAACTCCTTGTCATACGTGGGATAGTTCAGCGCTGCCCCATTGAGCTTCTCACTAAAGTACGCCACCGACCTTCCTCCTTGCATCAACACGCCACCAATACCTACGCCTGAAGCATCACATTCAATTTCAAAGGTGTTAGTAAAATCAGGTAACACAAGTAAGGGAGCATTAATCAATTTTTGCTTAATGAGATTAAAGGACTTCTCTTGCTCCTCGCCCCAATGGAATGGAACGTTCTTCTTGATCACCGCCGTCATTGGTGCCGCCAATGTGCTAAAATCTTTGACAAACCTCCTATAGAAGCTTGCAAGACCATGAAAACTTTGAACTTGACCAACATTAGTAGGCGTTGGCCAATCTCGAATAGCACTTACCTTGTCTTCATCAACTTGTATACCTTGTGAACTTACCACAAAACCAAGGAAGACAAGTTTGCTAGTACAAAAATCACATTTCTTCAAGTTAGCATACAAATTTTCAGCCCTTAATGTGATTAGCACAAGTTTCAAGTGGTTAACATGCTCTTCTAAGTTTTTGCTATACACTAGGATATCATCAAAATAGACCACGACAAATTTTCCTATGTGTGCACGCAAAACATGATTCATCAACCTCATAAAAGTGCTAGGTGCATTAGTTAAGCCAAAAGGCATAACCATCCACTCATACAACCCATATTTAGTTTTGAAAGCAGTTTTCCACTCATCACCTTCTCTCATCCTAATTTGGTGATACCCACTTTTCAAATCAATTTTGCTAAAAATGCAAGACCCATGCAATTCATCTAACATATCATCTAGTCTAGGTATGGGATGCCTATACTTAATGGTTATGTTATTGATTGCCCTACAATCCACACACATACGCCATGAGCCATCTTTCTTAGGGACTAGTAAAACGGGCACCGCACAAGGTGACATGGACTCACGCACAAACCCTTTATCTAATAGCTCACTTACCTGTCGTTGCAGCTCCTTAGTCTCCTCCGGATTGCTCCTATAAGATGGACGGTTCGGCAAGGCACTCCCGGGCACCAAATCAATTTGGTGTTCAATCCCCCTCAATGGTGGTAAGCCTTGAGGTAGCTCCTCCGGAAATACATCGTCAAATTCCTGCAATAGTGAAACAATAACGCTCGGAAGGGATCCGGCTATATCACTTGTGTTAAGGAGGATCTCCTTGTAAAGAATTAACACAAGTGGTTCATGTGTGTGCACAAATTGTTTCAACTCACCTTTTTGGGCCATGTATGATTTTTTTTTGGCATCTTTCCTCTCTTTTTCTTTTCCCTCATTTTATTTCCTCTCTTTTTTTTGTTTTTATGGCTATCTCACTCTTTTGATCACTCTTTTTTTCAGCCACTTCATTTTTGTTTTCAAAGGCCATCTCACTTTTTAATTCACTCTTTTTTACGGCCTCATCTCTCTTTTTCTTTTTCAATTGGTCCTCCAATACTTGCTTTGGGGACAAAGGAAGCAATACAATGGATTCTTTCTTTAAAACAAATGAATAACGATTTTTGAACCCATCATGAGTAACATGCCTATCAAATTGCCAAGGCCTACCCAACAAAATATGGCAAGCATGCATTGGCACCATGTCACACAAAACCTCATCCACATATTTCCCAATAGAAAAGGACACTAGAACTTGCCTATTTACTTTCACCTCCGCACAATCATTCAACCATTGAAGCCTATATGGTTGAGGATGTTTTATTGTAGGCAATCCCAATTTTTCCACCATCTCAACACTAGCCACATTAGTGCAACTTCCCCCATCTATGATTACATTGCAAACCTTACCATTCACAAAACATCTAGTGTGGAACAAATTCTCCCTTTGGCTAGCCTCCTCACTCTTGACTTGGGCACTCATGATTCGCCTAGTCACTAGCGCTTCTCCTACAACCGCCCCATATCCCTCATCAGGATCCTCCGATGCAGGCATATCATCATCACTACCCTCGCCATCTCCCTCACTTTGAGATTCACACTCACCATAATCATTCAAGATCATCACCCTCTTATTAGGACAATCACTAGAAATATGACCCATCCCTTGACACCTAAAACATCTAACATCTCTAGAACGATTAGAAGGAGTTTCAGATTTACCTTGGACTCCTTGTTTAGGTGCCTCTTGCTTAGTGTCAAATCTTGGCTTGGCCACCACTTTATTTTCCTCACGCTTCACTCCGCCTGACCGCCAAGAAGATGATGCAATTCCGGTTTGATTTGTGCGGCCAACTCCTCTCCTCTTGAGTTGTTGCTCCACCTTTATGGCCATTTGCACCATCTCGTCTAGATCTAAGTAGTGCCGAAGCTCCACTTGATCTTGGATCTCCCTGTTCAAACCACAAAGAAAACGAGCCATAGTTGCCTCACTATCCTCCTCAATATTTACCCTAATCATGACTACTTCCATCTCCTTATAGTAGTCCTCAACACTCTTTGACCCTTGCCTCAAAGTTTGTAGCCTCTTAAACATCTCCCTATAGTAGTGATTAGGCACAAACCTCTTCCTCATGACCCTCTTCATCTCATCCCAAGACTCAATGGGTCTCACATTATACTTCCTTTTAGTGGTCACTAATTGATCCCACCAAATGAGAGCATAGTCTAAGGATTCTAACCACCGCCAACCTCACCTTCTTTTGTTCGGAGTAGTGGTGACATTCAAATACGAACTCTACCCTCTTTTCCCACTCTAGGTATGCCTCCGGGTCAGACTTCCCATGGAACGATGGAATCTTCATCTTAATGCTACCCATGTGACCAGTCTTCCCTAGTCTCCTCATATCTACCCCGCATGGCTTCCCTTTTGCCTCTACCAAATCCGCTACCTCCTCCATTCCTACCCCAATTCTCATTTTGACTCTCATCGCCTCCTCCCAGATCATACTCCTCATCATCTCTACCCAAATCCCTAGGCTTAGGTTTACCCCCACTAACACTAACCTCAAGTTTATCCAACCTCTCATGCAACGACTCCATTTGGGTCGTCATTACCCTACTAAAATCCCAAAACAACTCATCTATTTGGGCCCTAGACAACCCCGAATTCGAACTACCTCCTACCTCCCTCTCCATTTAATGTCAAATTTGTACCTGCAAGAAAAGGTTAGTAGAAATAAAATAATCCTCACCCAAATGCTCACGATCACTCCAAAGAATTTCACTCGTCTTTTCTCACAATTTTGATTGCTCACAACAAATACTCACCGTTCACTCCAAAGAAAAGTCACTCGCACTCAAGTGTATCACTCAAATTTTGAAAGCTCTCTTGGAAGTGCTCAAGCTTTGTATTCTGGGT
Source organism: Primulina eburnea (assembly GCF_022965805.1). Lineage (NCBI taxonomy): Eukaryota > Viridiplantae > Streptophyta > Magnoliopsida > Lamiales > Gesneriaceae > Primulina > Primulina eburnea. Next base: position 21,851,587 of record NC_133105.1, read on the forward strand.
ATATCAAACAATCAAGGTTCAAACTTGTGAACAAATGCGACCGACTCACTTGGACTGTGTAGACAAGAAATTCGAATATAGGGAATATATATATATATATATTTTTTACTGTGAGAGACAATTGAATATGACTCTCTAAAGGGAATAGAACAATAGACCAAGACAATTGTGTAGGCAAATTTTCGAAATTTTGTACTCGTTTTTTTTTTTTTTTTTTTTTTTGCTGAGTACAACTCGAAAATCCCAAAAAAAAAATTGAAGAAAACTGACCTAATTTTCGAGAAACACTGTTTCACGAAAATTGAATAACGATAGAACGAAACATATCTGAAAACGATTGAAGAAATAACACAGATCTGAAATTTAACAAGATAACTTACTTGAATTCAATAAACCTATGCTCTGATACCAAATGATGTGAATATTTGTACGAATAAATAGCAAACACGATTAAACAATCGCCCCTCTATTTAATTACGATAATAAGACTCTTGTGTTTTCCCGATCTTTTGAATCAAGTAATTTGATATGTTATTCACCTCTAAACTAGAAAAGTTTAGCAACAAATAAACACGAGAATAACAATCGAAATTTGATACGAACCTTCGAAGAACGACGCCTATGACAATCCGCACAAGCACGATCGACAAACGCCAAAAAGTTATAAACTTTGATAAGTTTGATTTGATTTAACAAAGCTAAAGCCTTGAAAAGTTGAGAGAAAATTCTCACAAGTTTGATAAAACTCAAAATAATATGTATATTGTGTGTAAAAATTCGTCCAACATAGTCTATATATCAAAAGATATCAAGAAATCTAGTTTCCTAACAAAACAAAACTCTAAAGAAGGAAATAACTCGCGTAGAAAAACACTGGACACAGACCCCGTGCAGACCTCCGTGTCCGGGTCCGTGTAGGCTCTAGTAAATAACATCAGCTGGAAATAAGGGACACGGACCCCGTGCCCACCTCCGTGTACGGGTCCGTGTAGGCACTGTCTTCGCCAATAACATAGGGCACGGACCCCGTGCCTGGGTCCGTCTTCAGGTCCGTGCAGGCACTGGAATAGCTCATCTCATGAAGTACAAGACACGGACCCCGTGTGCAGGTCCGTGTGCAGGTCCGTCCAGACTCGGTCTGCTCTATCAATGCTTGAATGATATTCCGTTGGCCTCCAAACGTACTCCCATGCATCACGACCCCTTCAGGCTTGCTCATGACTCCTTGTAGTGCCTCCTTGAATCTCTTTAGTCGACCCCTCGTGATTGGTCCCTCCGGCAACTGCAAAGGATCCCATGCTTTCCTTGGGACGTCCATGTTCGCATCACTCGATGCATATGGTTATTCGCAGTTTAGCCTCCCGTTGAGCCCACTCCCGAGCTTTGAAGATACTTCATCGAGTTAAATTTGCTGAAAATTTGATTTGCTTTGGATCGTAAAATCCCGGGTTCTCACACAAAGTCTTTTAGTGATACCTTCTGGAAACTAGAAGAAGGGAAGACGTAGAAGACTTTATCTTCGAACTTCCATAAACAACTGCCGTCTACTGATATTACTATTTTCATTCACTTCATCATATTGTTTCCGCACTTAATATTGTAATATGTTGGAAGTATTCACGACAAGTTAAGCTACTATTCCTAACAGGATTTTAGCACCTTCTTTATCCCAGAAAGGAAAGAAGAAATTGGAGAAGAGTTCATTCACCCCCCCCCCCCCCCCTCTAAACTCTTCCTCGGTCCCCAACATCATGCTTGTCACCAATATTGTAGATATTATCATCGATTTTCTACAGGTCCAAGAATCATCTTAATCCTATTTGCAATGACAAGGTTATTCTTGTTTTATTGAATCTGTAAAAATAGTAAAAACTTATAATTATACAACAACTTAATTTTTATACATTTTATTATAAAACATATAATATTTAAACATTTAATAAAACAAAAACTATAAATTTATATTATAAAACATTTAATTAATGTACAATTTTTATATTTATCACACCCCAACCAGCTTATTGCTAGTCTCTAGCAATTTAAGCTTTAATAGCAATACAAAATATATTGATTAATTTAAATAGAAATGTAATCGAAACTATCCAAATGTTTAAATTAAATTTGAAAATTGTCAAAGTTATATCAAGATCATCATAATTATAATTTATGAAATAATCTAAGCTGATCAATTCAAAACTTATTTTCAGGTAATTAAATGTACATGGCCTTAAGAAATTCTTAGTAAGAGTCTCAACTCCATATCCTCACAAGTTAATAAATGTTTCAATTCATGAGAACGATTTCTCTCGTGGAGTTGGAATATAGATAAATGCTCAGGAAAATAGGTTTACAAAATGCAGAAAGACAAACGAGCCAAATTAATCAAAAGATAGGAAATCCATTGATTCAAAATCTAGTTATTCTTATTGTATATATTTTTTCTGATCTTTTTTTTATATCATCACAGAATCAGATTAAGCTTATGCTTCTTGACCACGTGTTTATTTAAATTTTTTACAATATATTTCTCTCTTTCTATTTTTTCTTCTTTTGTTATGACAGATAAATGGGTCGTAGCATATAACTTTAAAATTACATAGATCTTCAACATCTTTCTTTTTTTTTTTCTTCAGGAAATATCATTTTTTTTTTTGAAAATAAGAACTCAAGATCTAAGCAATAGATAGCTTCTCTCATGATCAATAAAGGCTCGCAAGCTATTTTCTCAATCCTCTCCACTCACTCACAAAATATGTGTGAGTTTCTAAAAATTTTAGACACTCTTATCAGGTATATCTTTGACCATATACTTTAATAATTTGTTTTATCACAATGGTTAATCACTCAAAAATATTTTATAAATTATATTTTTATAGTGATCAGAATATTTAAATTGACTTTTTTTTTCAAATAAAAATTTAAACATCCTTAAATAGATTAATAAATTTTCCAATTTTAATCTTTCAAACATGTAACGTATGCGTACTATTTCAGTGAATTACTCGGAGTAGAAAACCTCATTGAACCCATTCCACGTCAATGTTTGTAAGTTCACTGACACTGACGTGCTTTCCCACCAAAGCCTTGCGTCTCCAGTCAACAAAAAGGTGGCACATCTAACTCTGTCAGCATCATGTAGCTCTATAAACGCAAAGATTACATTGATGGAATTAATCCATCTTTCCGCTATCATCGGGTCAGTGGTCCCCGAAAAATTCTTCGGATTCATCCTCCTAAATCTTTCATAGACTGCCTCAAGTCTGGGCCCCGCCACTATGTCTATTGCAGTCTAGTTCCCCGCAACCTGTGCGAAGAACTGGGCCATCCCTGCAAGCATCTGAGCCTGCATATCTGGGGTGGACGAGGAGGAGTGACCCTCTCCACATCCTGGGCTTTCCTATTCTCATCCCCTGCTTCACGCACAATCCTACGTCTGGGAGGCATATTGTTCTAACATTTATCCAACACGTAAACCCAACATGCATGAACATAATACCAAAATCATAAGATGCACGTAGTTTGAACTTAAAACATGCACATGCTGAAATCATGACCTAATGCTTACTACATGAAATAATTTAAAACCTTAAAACTTACAGACTTTAGGTGTGACTTCGTGAGCTTCTTGCGACTGACAGTAGGCATAACATAACCCTTAACAAGAACGCTGCTCTGATACCAACTGTAACGTACCGTACTTTTGCTACTTAAAATTTACGGAAAAATAAAAAATTTTCTTAAATGGAACGTTAACCTTCAAAATTAATTAAAAGAGTAAACTGTACGCCTCACAAGTTGTTGCAACAAAAGATTTGAAAGTTAAAGTTTGAAAAAGTATTCAATGTTTGCATAAAACGTAAAACATGACGGTACTCGGGTTAGCCTCCCGCTCAGTCCAAGCATGCTCCTTGGTCCCCACCTCCAGCCTCCTCATAAACATCCTCACCTGCATCGATCAAGACTAGTGAGTCTAAAGGCTCCACACGGATAAACTGGAAGTAACGAGTAGTACATAATAAAATCACATGCAACTTTAAAATAGGGCGTACGTACTTAAATCTTGAACTTGCGTAATAAAACTTGAACATACGTACATACATACTTAGACGTGCCATCAACATAAACTTTTCTTAACATGCTTGCTTACTTGTACATACTTGAACATACATGAACTTCATCATTTTGCGTAGAGGATGTTCCAAAGCAAGTGACCAATAACATATTTCGCATGATCACACTAAACCACAGTACTGGGCTGACAGGGACGTATCCACTGCCACATACTTGAGATCCCCTTTCATAATATAACGGGCGGATTGGTCTCCGTTCATAATTTAACGCTTTCCAATCCTGATCCAAACCCGTTCATAATTTAACGGGGTGAAGAGGTGCTCGGCCACGTTCACCGTCTTCCAAACCCATTAATAATTTGGTCACAAGACATTTAGCATACCTCAAAAACTTGAAATATTTTCTTTTGCACGTCAACATACTTACTTGGCGTTAGGGATTCGTTGGATCTCACTTGGGGCCGCTACTGCACATACTAACATGAATTTAAATACTTAACTTGCATGTCTTAGACGTAGGTACTCGAGCTCACCACCAAAGTGAATAAGTAGCTTATGACATTCTGGTTCGCTCCGGACTTGACCTCGTTTAATCATCGTACTAAACCATGACATAAAACCACAAAACAAACCCTATATTTTTACATAAATAAATTTTAACCATGGTGCTAAACCATGATATAGAACCATGAAGCAAATCCTAAAAAAATAAAAAAAAATTAAGAGGGGGTACACGAACCCCGTGTAAGAGTCCGTGTACGGGTCCAGGTAGGCATTGGAATTTCATATTTGTGAAGGAAAACGGACACGGACTTTGTGTAGGGGTCCGGGAAGGGGTCCGGGTAGGCACTGGACTTGCAAACTCATGAAAATTCACTAACTTATTCTTTCACCCTTTCAATCCAAGCCTAAAATCATGAACCAACACCTCAAGACTCATCCTAGGATGTTATTACATTGATTCAAACCCATATAAACACCCCGAACGTTCCCAAAAATCGACAAGTAACTTCAATACGACAATAACCCGTAATTCGACATCGTTTCGCTTACTACGACTTCTATTACATCCTAAGCCAATCCCGACTCAAACGAACCACGAAATAACACCTAAATACACCCCATAATATATCTAAATGCAGTAGCACAAGCCCGGTGATGCCCAACAATGCCTGCAACAAATAACTTCAAGAACATGTCACTAACATAATTTTCTGGAAACGCAGTTTGAGCAGTTCCACGAAAACGATCATAACTCACTGAATGTTTATCCAAATATTTTGAGTTTTTTATCAAATCAAAGGTTTCAAAAATTTATACAATTTTCACGTTGAAAGTTTTCTCAGATTTACGATCGAAAAATTTTATTATTTGAAAAGACAGTAAAAACGAGTTTTCAGATCTAAAAATTTTCTCAAAACTGATCCAAACCATTTTCTGTTCAAACGACGAACGTCATACATAAAATTTTACGCATAAAAATAACACGACACATAATATGACGAGATCGATGCAGAAATAATAGAATATATGTGTCTTTGATATTTACAATACCGTAACGACGATACCGAAGCGGAGATGGCGCGAGGATTGATCCGGGAACTAAATCTTTGAAGAAAACACACGAAAGTTTGCTGGACGATGGAGAGGGAAGGGGCGGCTGCAAGGGTTCTTAGAAACCTAGGTTTTGCTCTCTCAAAATAAAAATCTGAATTGAAAATATGTGTGTGCGTGTGTTGTGTCGATGATTAGTGTGTGTGTGTGTGTGTGAGTTAGATAGTAATTTAGGGAGTGAAAATTGCTTAATTAGAATTTAACCACTAATTTAAAGTTAATCAAACACTAACTCACTCAATTTCCTTAATTGAAATAAAATACACACTAATTTTATAACATTCTCCTTTAATAAAATAAAATCCACAAAAATACTAATTTTAAAAGTTTTAAACTCTTAAATCCACTAAATAAATAAGTTAGGATTTAAATTACTAAACTTAATAATTATTTAAAAATGCCCCAACCTCAACTTAAAATAAAATACCACAATTGAGATTACCAAAATCGTCACCGGTCTTTTCCTCGATCCCGCTTCGAATAATCGCCTGAAACATGAAACTCGAAAAACATTTTAACATGCATCACAAAAACATAAGTAATTTAGAATAATACATTTAAATAAATCATGCATCACTAAGGCTCATTTAAAATTAAATAAATGCTTTAATAATTATTTACATGCATGGGTTATACGTGTACTGAATTTGGGCACTACAAGTTCAGTCAGTTGTTATGCTTGAACAAGAAATTCTTGAGTAAAATGAAGAATCTCAGCTGCACTCAGCTGCAAGTGAAGAAGTGCCAGCTGACGAACCAGTTATTCAAACAACTGAAGAATCGGTTCGTCTTTCAACTGAAAACCCAACTGATTCTCAAACTGATAAACCAACCACTTCTTTTGATATGAATCGTTCTTCTCCTCCCCAGCTTCAACCGGAAGCCAATGTTGAAGATGCTCCAGGAATGGTATGTGCAGAAACAGTAGTAACTGATAGAACTTTGGTGATATTTGATCAAGCTACCAGAGAACAGTAACCAGAAACATCTGGACCTTTATCTCCTTATCCCTCAATAGATATTGATACGGTAATTGAAGAGATTCAGGTCATCCAGCACAACCAGACAGATATGATGACTGCCATTTCAGATATTCAATCTACTCAGCTTGCTCACACTCTAAAGTTGAATTCTTCAAATGAATTCAATTTTGAGAGATTGAAGCAAATTCAAGCTACTGTGAATTCTCTCTCATTTACAATGGAAGAAGTAAAAAAGAACCGAGGTATGGGTGAAAGTCTTTCCGTTACTCAAGATGTTATTGGAAAAAGAGTTGAATTCTTGGAGACAACTGTTTCCAGAAAGATAGACTTGCTACAAACTACTATTCTCAATGTTGTTTCAGACGTATCCACTACTGTTAAGCTCTTATCAACCGATGTTCGGAGATTATCCAACAAAATGGATGAGTTTGACAAAAAAGGGGAAGAGATACTAAAGCTAAAGCTCAACTAGATCAACAGCACAACAAGACAACATTTTTAGCAGTCGATTGATTCGTTTTAGCAGATTACTGAAGATTATTGTACTCTTTCATTCCTTGTACGAATCTGTACACTGAGAGAGCTATCTTTAAAGAAGTTCAGTAGTTCATAATCTTATTTTATCTACAATGAGTTCCATTGATCAGTTATTATTTGCTTAGTTTTGTCAAACACCAAAAGGGGGAAATTTTTGGAAACTAAGTTTTGGATGTTTGAAAAACTGAAGGGCTAAAAGTTCGAATAAACTTAACATAATCGGACACCCCAACTGAACCCAACAACTGAACTAAACTAATCTACGAACTGGACGCGCGGTCAACTGACTGCAGTTGTGAATTTTATCAGCTTCTACCTTTCAGCTGGACACGTCATTAGTTGATAACGACAACCGACAAAAGGTACAACAGTATGCAACTGTTAGTGGGAACGCCGCATTTCAGAAAAGGCATTGTACTATTGGCAGAGGAATATTGACGTGGCAATCAACGAATATAAAGATTCAAATATTATTTAATGTTACCGTTGAAGAGAAGCCTATAAATAGGCGAGAAGAGCAGTTGAGAAAACAACTCTTATCAACACGATTCATCTTTTTTCTCAAGCTTGTTGTTACCCTGCTGCTTTAATTACTCTCATTTAAGATTCAGAAAGCTTATAGTTACCAGATTAATTCGTAGCATTTGAGGCTATCTTTCGAGCATTTTAGCACATTGTTATTACTGTGAAACTTGATCCTTCAGATCAGTTGTGCTAAGTTTTTCATTCGAGAAAATTGAGTTGTAAACTAAGAGTTTCAGTTTTGTCATTGTTAAGTCCAAACTGAAGTGGGTCTGTACAAATCTTGTATTGATCAAAGTCTTTTTGTGGAAATCCTATCTTCGTGATAGAAGGGATGACATAGGAGTAATTGAACTCTCTGAATATGCAAAAACAAACTTTGTGCATCTCTTACAAGCTTTTCAGTTACTATATTCTATCTTTCAGTCATATAATCTGCACTTAACTGTTAACTGACTGTGATCGATTGACAAGATTTTGAGGATATGTTTCTCACCAATCTGATTCAAACCTTCGAAAAAGAGTAAAAACCGTGAGTGTTTATTCAACCTCTCCTTCTAAACACTTCTTATCAAGTAACTGATCCTATCATAAATACTATTATTTAATAAGTTTTTATTATTTATCAATTTTTATATATATTTTAATTTTTAATTTTAAATCGATATAATATGTATTAATTGTGTTCAAATAAAACTTATACATTTGTGATGTGTGTGATTTTATGTTTTATGCATTTTTGTATATTGTAGTGTTCAAGAAAAATTACATATATAATTATAGTTAAATTAATTTTTTTTAAAAAAAACTAATCGGTTAATTCGGTTACCGATCGAACTAACCAATTTTAATTCGGTTCTGTTTTATCGGTTATGAAAATTAACTCAGTCGGTTCGATTATGGCTAATTCGGTTCGGTCGGTAACCGAGCCGACCGAATGCTCACCCCTAGTGACTATAATGTACAAGAATCTCAAGTACTATTCTAGATTAATAAAATAATTAAATAATAGTTACTTAATTTTTATATGTCTATATGTGTGTGTGTGTATACGTGAATATATGGATATATAAATAAATATATACACATACACCTTGCATTATGAAGAGTTGAGTATGAATGATATTTTCAAGAATAAAAAATACCATATGAGAATTTTAAAAATAATCCTGATAAGATTATAATCTTAGAAAGATTGAAATATTGTATTCATATATATGTTATCAAGAAGATGATAATATGTTAGACTTAATTTAATTGTGGTGATGAGAGTCAAAACCAGTAGGTCGTAATAGCTAAACAGAAGACTGTGAGAACCCCCGATTCTACGATCGGAAGCAAATCAAGCAAGTAATACGAACTTGAAGTTTAACTCAAACTAAGCTTAACAACATTCATACTAACTATAAACTTGAATATTACCTAAATTTTCAGTAAATTTAACTCGAGAGAATGGATTCAAGGCTCAGGGATTAGCTCAACGGGAGGCCGAGCTGCAAATAACCGCATCCATTGAAGTGTTGTCACGGGAGGAGTAAAACCCCAGCTCGAGGACTCAATGTTTCAGCTCAAGGAAGTTCAACTGTGCTTGTCCTAAAAAGAGGGCTAAAGGTTTGGACAAGTTAATTGTGCAAGAGTTGACCTTTGAGATAACCCATGAATGAGCCAAGAGAGGAGCTAGGAGATCAAGACACCTTTATCATGCAATGAATGACTCTTGGTGCTTGGACATCTTTGACCAACAATATGATCACCATTATGGCCGTTCTTGGAGACCAAGAATTCGGTCATGAGGCTAGGTGAAAAGCCTTGGATTGCCTATAAATACTACATCAAAGTGATAGAAAAACTCAAAGCCTCAAAATTTCGGCTATCTCCCCCTCACCTTAAGTCATTCGGCCAAAATTCAAGAAGAAAAAAAAGAAGCTCGTGCTACTCGAGTGCTAGATTTCTACGTGGAAGTTCTGCCGGAGTGAAGACAGTAATTGCTAAGATTACGACGTAGTGCTGTCAAATTTTCGAGAAACAAGTTCGCAACAAAGTCGAATCTATCTCCAAAATTCGATAAGTGGGTTTTCGTTAAATAATCTGTTGTATTTTAAACTTTGATATAAATAATGAAACATGCATGTTGGTGTGTCCATTTTTTGAAAATATTGACATGTTCTGTTTAAAACTTCGATCAATTACTGTGTTCTCTTCTCTACTTCGAAATCTTTGGTTCCGCTGTGTCTGTAAGAAAATTCTGAAATCTGAAACTCAGAAAAGTTCTGTCTGAATCCTGTTACACTGTTACAATTCGAATTTGAAACGGGACGAGAATTGTAGTTTTGTTCTGGCCCCCATTGGTGGGTATAAATCCATGTTCTGCTCTGGCCCCCATTGGTGGGTATAAAACCATATTCTGGCCTCACCCCTTAGAGGACTAACATTGTTGGGGACAATTTGACCATGGAAGTGAGATGAGTAACAGTGTTATGTCTGTTCTGATATGTTCTGTTCTTAATTGATTTAATCTGTTTCTGAAATGTTCTGAATCATCTGATGAATTCTGTCATTTATTCGATTTGTCTCTGTCTTGATAAGCTAAGAATATTAAGTTTTGAAAGTCTGTTAAAAGAACGTTTTAAGAAAATTAAGTTCTATATGTATCTTTGGAATCGATCGACCCTCACTTGCTGAGTGTTTCCCAAAACACTCACCCCTTACAAATTTCAGATAAAAATGAGGAGCAACTGAATGAGGAAGAGAAAGATGCTTTCTGGGGTTGATGAATGGAAGATCAAGATCAGAACTCAAGATCTCGCTTTCTTTTCGTTTCTGCTATTTGAAACTCTGATGTATTTCTAATTCTATTGTCAATGTAAAGACAATGTTTAATTTACTGAAAAAGACTGGTTTTGGCATTTCGATACGAGGCTTAAATGTTTTCAAGTAATTGTTAAACAATGTCGGATGTCACCGACGCTTCGGACTCGGGGCGTGTCATTTAAGTGGTATCAGAGCCACCAGATTCATAATCTCGCTGGGATTTGACAGACAAAATTTGACAAATTTTAGCAAAAGCCTAGTGCATCCCAATTTGAGTCCAATATTCATCAGTCCTTGAAATTCAACTTCCATCTGTTTCCTAAATTTCACAGAGACTTTAAAAATCTATCCCTTCAATCGCTTCGCAATTCTAAGTATAAAAAATTTCCACTACCACTATGTTTCTACTATTTGCGCCTTTCTATCCTTTATGCGATTCTGGCGCTTTACTTCCATTTTTATCCTAGGAAATGGCTGCTCCGCATAATCGCGCTCAGGTTACCATAGATAATCAAGCTAGGGAGATTGCAACTTTGAAGGCGCAACTTGCTAGAGAGAAACTGGAAAAAACAGGAACTTAGTGAGATAAGACATATTCTGGACACCGATGTGCAGCGACTTACTCACCATTTGGACTTGGCTGAGAGCCAACTCCTTCAGATACCTACCGACTAAGCTCGCATTGAGCGTCTGGCTTCACTGAACAGAGAGTTGCTTGAGTGGGTAGAAACAGAAAGAGGACGTGCTGCTAGGGCTCGTCAGCGTCATGAACAGTTGAACACCAAACAAGAACGGTACATCTTCAAGCTCCACGACACCATGGAGAAACTTCAAGAGCAGAACAAATACCTACATTTGGTGATAGAGAACATGGAGGAAGAAGAAGTAGCACCGATGGAGGTGGCCGGAGATGACAACACCAGTGACAGCGACGACGGAGAGATGTTCTATTATATTAGCATAATAATAAAGTATCTTGATTGTAGTAAACTTGTGACTGAGAAAATATTATGTGTACCAAATTATTTTGAAACTTTATATTATCTTTCTATTATTGTATATTTAAAAAAATTGATGTGTATATTATAAAAAAAATGTTTTTATAGGAAACCAACATGGACTTTCAAAGCATTATAAATGAACTTCAGAGACAACTTCAGGAAAAGGAGTCAGAAATTAAAACACTGAAAGAAAAGAATGATAAACTTGAGAGAGATAACTACCAGTTGGACGGGAATAACGTATGTATGATGGAGGATCTTCGTGAGGCCAGAGTGGAAGAGAAGAAACTACGCGAAGATGTTAGATGTTACGCTGCTTATCATCTAGAGTCAGAGCGTCAGCACGAGATCACCAAGCAAGAGTTGAAGAAAGCGCAAGATAGGATTTTTATGCTCGAAATCCGAGATAACAGTCTCCTCAAAATGCAGCGCCGTCTGGAAGAACGAATCGGGGAGCAAGAGATCGATGAGAAGGTAAGTCAATCAACAATACAAGGACTACAGGATCAAGTAAACAACCTCGATCACCACAACACACAATTGCAGAATTAAATCGAGCATCTACAAAATGAAATGGTCAATATGGAAGAACTCGTGGAACAACTAGAAGAAAACCATGTGGAAGAAGAAATTAATGAAGCAGTAGGGGACGGAGAAGTTATAAACGAGTAGAGAAAAGACTCTAGATTAGGCATTGGTTGTATTCAGAATTATTTAATCAGTTGTTTTGAAATTTTTGGTTGTATGAATTTCAAAATTTAATGAAAATATTTTGATTTTACATTATGGTGAATAAATTAATAAAATATATGTTTATAGGAAATGGCAGGCAGACCACCCCGAAACAACCGTAACCCTCGTGGCGCCGACCAAGATGAAAACCCACCGCCACCCCCACCTCCGAGAGTAAATCTCAGCCAAGAAGATATGATGGCAATAGACACTATCGTAGCAACGACAATGCAAGGATTCATGAACCCATTGGCTAACGCTGCTCAACCACCTCAAGAACCACATCCGCGTGGGATTAAATACCATTATGAATCCTTCAGAAGAAATCGAGTTCCAACTTTCGATGGGAATCCATACCCAGAAGTCAGTCATAATTGGCTCAAAAATGTCGAATCGCAATTACACCTACTTGAAGTACCTGAGGAGTTGAGAGTAGAAGTTGTAACACCGTTTCTTGAAGTCAGAGCACAGAAATGGTGGGAGACTATGTCACCATCTCTAGCCAAAGTGGAAGAGATCACATGGCAGATTTTTAAAAGAGAATTTTTGAAACAATACTATCTAGCCGAGTTTCGTCTGCAGAAGCTGAATGAGTTTGAAAGTTTCAATGCAGACACCGGACATGACCAGTGATGGAATATACTTCAAAGTTTAATGACTTGGGAATCTACGTCCCAACAATTATGTCCGATGAAACCTTAAGATGCATCCTTTTAAAAGAGGACTGAACAGCCAGATTCAATCGGCTTTGGCGGTGTTCAAACCAAACAACTTTGCGGATTTGATGGGCGCGGCAATGAGTGCGGAAACAGATATTGAGCGCCGAGAAGATGAAAACAGGAGTAAGAGACCATTAGTCAACCAAACTACTCAAAATGGTCCCTAAATTTAAGAAGCCGAAGCATTCAAATGGACACCTAAGAGGAAATTTTAACAGTGCTGGCAACACCGAAGGAAAATGGTGTGATACATGTCGACGGAAGCATGTTGGAGAATGTTATCGGAAGACAGACGCTTGTTTTAAATGTGGAAAAGTGGGTCATAGAATTAAAGATTGTCCAGACAACAAGGACAAAGGGACGGGGCCCATCAAACAACATGAAAATAAGACTAATGCTCGGGTTTATGCAATAACCCAAGGGGAAGCTGATAATACCAACGAAGTGGTAGCAGGTATCATCTTACTCAATAAAATTCCTGCATATACTTTGTTTGATTGTGGTGCTACACATTCATTTGTGTCTAGAATGTTTGCTAAGAAGCTTAAACTTGAGCATGATATTCTTAGTGAACCGTTAAGAGTAGCAACACCTGCCAGCAAAGCAATTGAAACCCACAAGGTTTATCGAAACTGTAAAATTTGTATCAGCAAACAAACTTTTGAAGTGGAAATTCAACTCAACATGGTTGAGTTTGATATCATTCTTGGAATGGATTGGTTAGCTAAAAACCATGCCATAGTTGACTGTCAAAAGAAAGATATTAGACTTCAGACTCCGACTATGGAGGAAGTCATATATCACGGGAAATCCAAAGAACGAAAATCTCTACTATCTACCTCACAAGCCTGGAAAGCCATAAAAGGAGGTGAAGAGATTTATCTAGCAGTAATCAATTAAGTCAAAGAGGAAGAAATCCCAAAACTGAAATATATTCCAATTGTTCAAGAATTTCCAGATGTTTTTCCCGAGGAACTACCGGGTGATATACCCGATAGGGAAGTAGAATTTGAAATCAATTTGGTCCATGGTATTGCGCCAATCTCAAAGGTACCATACCGAATGGCTCCAGCCGAATTAAAGGAATTAAAGGAGCAACTTCAGGAATTACTGGATAAGAAGCAGGTTCGCCCTAGTGCTTCCCCATGGGGAGCACCTGTACTCTTTGTAAAGAAAAAGGATGGAAGCATGAGGCTGTGTATTGATTACCGGGAGTTAAACAAGATAACCATAAAGAATAAGTATCCACTCCCGAGAATTGATGATCTTTTTGATCAGTTAAAAGGAGCCAAAGTTTTCTCAAAACTCGATCTAAGATCTGGCTATCACCAGCTGAAGGTTAAAACTGAGGATATCCCTAAAACAGCTTTTAGGACAAGGTATGGACATTACGAATTCACGGTAATGCCTTTTGGTCTAACCAATGCTCCTGCAGCATTCATGGACCTGATGAATCGAGTGTTCAAACCATACCTCGACAAATTTGTGGTTGTTTTCATAGATGATATTCTTGTGTACTCACCAAGTGAGGAAGAACACAGAGAACATCTGCGTCTCACTTTGCAGACACTTTGAGAAAAAGAACTATACGCCAAATTCAAGAAATGTGAATTTTGGTTAAAAAGTGTGGCGTTCTTAGGTCATGTAATTTCTGAATTAGGGGTGTCAGTAGACCCTAAGAAGGTGGAAGCAATCAAGGATTGGCCACAACCAAAGACGGTGACAGAAGTAAGGAGTTTTCTGGGTTTAGCTGGCTACTATAGAAAATTTGTGGAAGGACTTTCTTCGATAGCCATCCCACTCACCAAACTTACTCAGAAAAATTCGAAATTTATTTGGAATGAAGCATGTGAAAGAAGTTTTGAAACTCTCAAGACAAAACTCGCATCCACACCAGTACTAGTTCTTCCCGAGGATGGTAAGAATTTCACTGTATACAGTGACGCTTCAAAGGAAGGATTAGAGTGTGTGCTTATGCAAGAGGGTCAGGTAATTGCTTATGCCTCACGGCAGTTGAAACCATATGAGCAGAATTACCCCATGCATGATCTAGAGTTAGCTGCAGTAGTATTTGCGCTTAAAATCTGGAGGCACTATCTTTATGGAGTAAAATGTGAAGTTTTTACTTATCACCAGAGCCTCAAGTACATTTTCACCCAAAAGGAATTAAACATGAGGCAAAGAAGATGGATGGAACCTCTCAAGGACTATGAGTTGTCAATCAATTACCATCTAGGCAAGGCAAATAAGGTGGCAGATGCGTTGAGCCGAAGGAACCCTGGGAAGGTGAACTTATCTTCACTATCAGTACAACCAGGTCTCCGAGAGACTATCAAATTGAAGCAGAGTCAAGACAACTCCATCCTTAAAATTAAAGAACAAATACAAGAAGGAAAGGTTCCATTATTTCAAATTGATGGAAATTGGATACTCTGGATGAAAAGATGATTGTATGTGCCAAACGTCGATGGAATTCGAGAAGAGGTAATGGCCGAGGCACATAAATCGAGATTTTCTATACATCCAGGGAAGTACTAAAATGTACAGAGACTTAAAAATAATTACTGGTGGAACGGAATGAAGAAATATGTTGCTGTCTTTGTTTCCAAGTGCCTAACCTGTCAACAAGTCAAGGCAGAGCATCAACGGCCTGGAGGACTTTTACAGCCATTGGAAATACCAACATGTAAGTGGGATAATATCTCCATGGATTTTGTAGTCGGACTACCAAAATCAAGACAAGGTCATGATGGAATCTAGGTAATCGTTGACAGATTGACCAAGTCTGCCCATTTCTAGCAGGTATATTATCTGACAGGGATCCAAGATTTGTATCAAGGTTCTGGAAAACTTTTCAAAAGACGATGGGAACCAAAGTCACTCTCAGAACAGCCTATCATCCTCAGACTGATGGTCAAACTGAGAGGACGATTCAGACCTTCGAGGACATGCTGAGGGCATGTGCTCTGGATTTTCCGGGGAACTAGAGTGAACAGTTACCCCTGATAGAATTCGCCTATAACAATAGCTATCACAGTAGCATCAAGATGGCCTCGTATGAAGCTTTGTATGGTAGAAAGTGTAGGTCGTCTCTATATTGTGACGAAGTCGGAGAAAAAGCTGTTACCGGACCAGAGCTTGTTCAATTAATCGTTGACAAAGTAGCCATGATCAAGGAAAGACTCAAGGCAGCTCAGGATAGACAAAAGAGCTGGGCCGATTTGAAGAGGAGACCGTTGGAATTAGAAATCGGTGAAAAGGCTTATGTCAAGGTCTCGCCAATGAAAGGAGTGGTACGATTCAGTAAATCCGGAAAGTTAAATCCAAGATATGTGGGACCGTTCGAGATACTGGAGAAAGCGGGAACCTTAGCTTACCGTCTAGCTTTGCCACCTGAGATGTCCAGAGTACACAATGTTTTCCACATCTCACAACTGCGGAAATATGTCCCGGACCCGAGTCATGTACTCAAAGTGGCACCGCTGATGATTGAAGGAAACCTGAAAGAAGAACTCAAATATGAAGATGTCCCTACCTGAATAATGGACTCGAAAGACCAAGTGTTGAGGAATCAGACAATACCTTATGTCAAGGTACAGTGGTCAAATCATACTTAAAGAGAGGCAACTGGGGAGCTTGAAGAGAAAATGCGCTCATATTACCCTTATTTGTTCACAAGCTCCAGTTAATCCAAGTTTCGTGGACGAAACTTTCAATAAGGAGGGAGGGATGTGAGAACCCGGGATTTTACGATCGGAAGCAAATCAAGTAAGTAATACGAACTTGAAGTTTAACTCAAACTAAGCTTAACAACTTTCATTCTAACAATAAACTTGAATATTAACCTAAATTTTCAGTAAATTTAACTCGAGAAAATAGATTCAAGGCTCAGGGATTAGCTAAACAAGAGGCCGAGCTGCAAATAACCCCATCCATTGAGGTGTTGTCACGGGAGGAGTAAAACCCCAGCTCGAGGATTCGATCTTTCAGCTCAAGGAAGTTCAACCATGCTTGTCCTAAAAAGAGAGCTAAAGGTTTTGACAAGTTAATTGTGCAAGAATTGACCTTTGAGATAACCCATGAATGAGCCAAGAGAGGAGCTAGGAGATCAAGACACCTTTATTATGCAAAGAATGACTCTTGGTGCTTGGATATCTTTGACCAATATTATGATCACCATTATGGCCATTCTTGGAGACCAAGAATTTTGCCATGAGGCTAGGTGAAAAGCCTTGGATTGCCTATAAATACTACACCAAAGTGATAGAAAAACTCAAAGCCTCAAAATTTCGGCTATCTCCCCCTCACCTTAAGTCATTCGGCCTGAAATTCAAGAAGAAAAAAAAAGAAGCTCGTGCTACTCGAGTGCTAGATTTTTACGTCGAAGTGCTGCCGGAGTGAAGACAGTAATTGCTAAGATTACGACGTAGTGCTGTCAAATTTTCGAGAAACAAGTTCGCACCAAAGTCGAATCTATCTCCAAAATTCGGTAAGTGGGCTTTCGTTAAATAATTTGTTGTATTTTTAAACTTTGATATAAATAATGAGACATGCATGTTGGTGTGTCCCTTTTTCGAAAATATTGGCATGTTCTGTTTAAAACTTCGATCAATTATGTGTTCTCTTCTATACTTCGAAATCTTTGGTTCCGCTGTGTCTGTAAGAAAATTATGAAATCTGAAACTCAGAAAAGTTCTGTCTGAATCCTGTTACACTGTTACAATTCGAATTTGAAACGGGACGAGAATTGTAGTTCTGTTCTGGCCCCCATTGGTGGGTATAAATCCATGTTCTGCTCTGGCCCCCATTGGTGGGTATAAAACCATATTCTGGCCTCACCCCTTAGAGGACTAACATGTTGGGGACAATTTGACCATGGAAATGAGATGAGTAACAGTGTTATGTCTGTTCTGATATGTTCTTTTCTTAATTGATTTAATCTGTTTCTGAAATGTTCTGAATCATCTGATGAATTCTGTCATTTATTCGATTTGTCTCTGTCTTGATAAGCTAAGAATATTAAGTTTTGAAAGTCTATTAAAAGAACGTTTTAAGAAAATTAAGTTCTATATGTATCTTTGGAATCGATCGACCCTCACTTGCTGAGTGTTTCCCAAAACACTCACCCCTTATAAATTTCAGATAAAAATGAGGAGCAACTGAATGAGGAAGAGCAAGATGCTTTTTGGGGTTGGTAAATCGAAGATCAAGATCAGAACTCAAGATCTCTCTTTCTTTTCGTTTCTGCTATTTGAAACTCTGATGTATTTCTAATTCTATTGTCAATGTAAAGACAATGTTTAATTTATGAAAAAGACTGGTTTTGGCATTTCGATACGAGGCTTAATTGTTTTCAAGTAATTGTTAAACAATGCCGGATGTCACCGACGCTTCGGACTCGGGGCGTGACAAAGACAATATAAATTGACAGAAGCAGAACTCGAATTATAAGAGAAGTATAAGAATTTAGAAAAGCAGAAGCATAATTTATCAGAACTTGACGTCTTTTACTTGATCGTTACAGTGTTAAACGTTACCGTTACTTTACCTAGTACTAGCATTTATTGCACCATTAATATTGTACAAAGACATTTAACGCTTCTTACTAGTTTTGGTATGAAACAAGACTGATTACTCTAAAGCTTTCTGCATGACTCTTTTTAGGTGATAAAGCTTATTTTACTCAGGAGTCTCAGAAGCTGTTTTTGATTATAGACGATTGGACTCAAGCTTTCTATATATAAGGGACAAATCCTTTATAGAAAACAATGTTATTATTATTTTCAAGCTCAACATACAGAAAAGCAGCACACGCTTTATTCTAAATATCCGATCTTTTGAGATCATATTGTGCTGATGTTTCATAATCTCTTCAAGCTAAACACTTTACTATATCTTATCGAGAAGAGTTTGTAATCTGGAAAAGATTCTTTTCCAGAACTTTGTTGTATTCATTTACATCGTGTTGAGAAACTAAGAGTTTCAGATAGGCAAAGGATAAGTCCTACTGAAGTGGGTGTGTACAAGTGTTGCACTGTAATAACCAACCATTGTTCTATTGTCTACCTTCTGGAAACAGAAGAAGGGGAGACGTAGAAGATTTTATCTTCGAACTTCCAGAAACAACCATTGTTCTATTGTCTACTGTTTTATAGTTTTCACCCAATACCATCAGATCGTTTCCGTACTTATTATTGTGATCTGCTGGTTAAACATTCGAACAAGATAAGCTATAATCTCTAACAGGATTCTAGCACCCTTTGCAAAAACGTCTAACAAAAGAAAAAGTTTATTCACCCCCCTCTAAACTCTATATCGATCCCCAACATAATATACATAACACATACACATACAATAAATTTATCAAGAAAAACAAGTAAATATTTTCTCCATTGCACGAGAAATTTTCACCCCTCTTTCCACCCTTGATAAGGCATGGCCTAACCTCCACAGCACATTCGTGCCGCTGCCGGATTTTTAAAATTCCGGAGATTTAAATCTCGACGCAAATTTCGTGTGGTTTTTTTATTCAATCTACACGAGGAACAAATCACCTGATCGTGAACTTGATTCAAGAGATTGAAGAAGGTGGTTGATTCCAGTCGTTCGCTCATAGGGATTTACAAGAAATATCAACTCCACTAATCCCTGACTGGTTTTGTGTCCAGCGTTTTTAAACGTAAAATTTAAATTAATTCTAAACTCTTTATGAATGATTTATTAATCATACGACATCCAATAACATTTTGAACTTCAAAACAAAAATTAAAAAAAATTTATAACTGTCGTTGTCTCTTGGATACGAGAAAACACTAGTTCAACATTTGTTAACAAATTGTGGCCATCACTTATGTTTTAATAGATTATTTTTTAAATCCAAATTAATTTAAAGGTCGTTTGACTTATATTGTATTGTTACAATAAAAACTTACAATTTCAGAAAATTGTACATAAAATTCAAATGAAAAGTTTAGTGTCCGGTTCAAGCCTTCGATCAACTTAAGTAGCAATGGTGACCTTGGTTCATTCGATGCAACAGTTGGGAAATACTTTACAGCAGATCTAACAGTTCACAAGGAAACGAAATATTTCTGGTTGATTGTAGACCGCTGGATATACAACTAAGGGTAACTTCATTATAAGGTGGAATAAATCAGTGGTCCAACTGAGGTTGTACAAAAGCACGTGAAAGTCTATTTCTTTCACCCGAGAATGCTACACTAAATAGCCATAATTGAATTTGAACACGCTTTTTATGGAAATTATGATTTATCCATTTCCCTCATTTTGAAGGAAAATTCAAAACCTAACTGGGGAAAAAAATTAAAATATACTATAACCTCCCTACAATTTAATTTTAACCACATTTGTCAAGTTTTACATTTACACAATTTTAATTTTTAATTTTTTAAGTTTGTCAATTTTGATTTTTAGTTGTACGACTCTTCAATGTTTTTTTCATTCAATAACTTATTTTTGTTTTTAATTTTTTTTATTCCAAAACTACTAAATTCTCATGCGTGAAATCTCCTCATCCAAACAATTTGAAGTGCTACAATTCACGTTTCACTCTTCTAGATCTGCCACATAATGATCTTTTCCCCTCAATTTTTTTAGCTTTACGTCCTCGTTTATGCTGGATCTATTTCTGTCAACTTTTTCAAGGACAAATTTCTCCCACCCCTCTAAGTACAGAAGCTTTACCTTCTCTTTGGAATCTCGAGTATTTCTGATACCAACTGTAACGCCTCAAATTTGAAGACTGACCTCACTGTATCAAGACGAGTCTTTTAAGCGTGCTTATGTCCTCACTCACACTCATCCCTAGTAAACTTTACAATTAGTCACCCAACCCAGAATTGTCCCAAGTCAAGTACGCTTAAACTTGGAGTTCTTATGTGATGAGCTACCGAAAAGAATATGCACTTTTTTTTTTTATATAATTAGTACAAATCAAATCTTTTAAGCACTCCTCAACTGCACAATTCCATACCTGAACAGTTTTGGAATCCCTCTCCTTCTGGTGTAAGATCAGTTAATTCATGTTCCATTCGCCTAGAAACCTGCCAGAAGCCGCTCATTGTCTGTGAACCTCATAGCACCGACGATCATCCCCCCTCTTCGGCCCCCGGGCCTCACATGCCCACCAACTTTCGCTTGGTTCGTCCCCGAACCACACCATACTAGAAGAGGTCGGCTCTGATACCAACTGAAACGTCTCTACTTCAAAATTCATTTAATTTACACAAGTTTTTTCTTACTAAACCATGCATAATTAATTCATCATAAATAAACTAGCATAAATAATCCAATTGTTAGAACATTACATTTTCGTAATCTTGATTTTGACGATAACAAAACTTGTTATTTTTTTGTTAATAATTCTACCTAAGGGCATAGGAAGCTGGACTGATCAGGGTTCGAACTGATCAGTTATCGAGACGCAAACTGAAAACACCAACGGATCGCCCAAACTGAATCAGTTCAACTGATATATCAAAAACCAGTTCAACGATTGTCCAGCTGATAGGAAGTTCAGCAGAAGACTTGCAGAAGCCCGACCAACTGATGAAGAGTTCAACTGATGAATAATTCAGCTGACCAGTTCAACTGAAGCAGCGAAATCAGTTCAACTGACGAGCCAACTGATTTCACCTGAACCAGTTCAAGATCAGTTCAACTGACCAGTCCAGAACATCAGTTAGGAATCAATCAGTTTGTAAAACACGACAAGTTTATTCAATAGAATCCAGATGTGTGCACTGAGGAAAAGTTATTGTACGATCAAATGTACAATAATGGACGTTGCAGCAAAGCTTAAAGACAAAATGTTCCAGCGTAGATGTCGGAAAGTTAAGACACGAATCTCAACGAACGCATTCAAGCTTGCAACGGATACAATTATTCTCACTGTACGATCAATGTTCCGCCTATAAATAGAAGATCGGTGAAGATCAATAAATAACAAGTATGGAGATAGAGAGAAAAACGACACGCATATTGCATATCAGCTTACAAGAAGGAATCAGCCCAGAGGGAACACTTCATCGTGTTATCAGCTTAGACTAGAAGCATAATTCTCTCAGTGTGTGAGAACACTTTCGTATCATACTCAGAGAACAGTTCTCACACACACACCACCACCACTCAATTATAGTCTTGCACAAAGATAATAAATTTGTGTATGTATTCTTTGACAAACATACGTTAAACAAGTCTTGGCTGGAAGGTAATGCCTCAGTCTAGTCTAGGAGTTCAGTTAGGCAATGGGTAAGTCCTAAGCTGTGTGGGTTTGCAAAAAGTGTTGTATAAATCAAAGTCTTCTAGTGGATCCTACCCGAGGTGGTAGAAGAGGTGACATATGAGCAGTTGAAGTCTCCGAACATTTATAAACCCAAATGTTTACCTCTAGCTTTAAACTGACTTGATCAGTTCGAGTATCTATCAGTTCAGTTCTCACCATAACCGAACCGATACATAAGAGAACTTATCCCCCTTATCTTCAGTTATTCAGTTACACATGATATAAAATATATCAGTGTTTCTTAAGGAATGATTATTTCAAGTGTTTTCCATTTAGTTTAATACCAAATTAATTCATCGGTTTATGCATTCTTAGAACACAAACTATTACAGCTCCTGGTGAAAATTGTGTTAGAAGAACCTCAAGGTGACCAGCACACGATGCTTCACAATAAATGAATTCCATAATATCCAAACCATTCATGCGGAATAAGTAAATAACGCAATAAAAGTCTAAAATGCAACTCAATAAATTCTAGCATCTTAACAATCTATAAATAAAATCGATAATCCATAAAATCATCAAAAGTCTTTAACATATGTGGAATTTCTAGGTTCTCGGGTATGCATTGCGCCTCCCGGATGGTTCGACAGTCCTCACCTCACGTCTCAACATCGTCATCACCTGCAACCATTCAAACCTAACGGGTCTAATGACTCAGCATGCTCTAACCTAATATAGCAAATACGTAGATATACACTCACATGCATAAAAATTAATTTTACTAAAAATAGATTTTTCAATGCAATCATGAAACCTTCAAAATATATAACTTTTTAAACTATGCATAGATATGAACATTTTTCATTTAAAATTATCATTTTTAGGCGAAGTCCGACCATCGAAAGTTACGATATTAATTCGATTTATCAATCTATAAACCATAGTACCAGGCCGCCGAGTTCAACGTCCACTTCTTCGACGATCCCACCAAATATCATAAAAATAAATTCACCATTCACCTTTTCAACGGATCCATTATCATTGAGATTCCCGCTCATGTTTTCGACGGTTCACTCCATTTTCATTGCAAGTTCACCGTTCCTGTTTTCAACAGATCTCTTACTACTTTTTCGTCACAATCAATTCACCTATTCTTTAAAAATTCCCAAAAATCCTTTATATCATTCATATACGTCGAGATTGATAAAAATAGCAAATACATGCAAATACATTAAAACTTCTAAAAGTAACATATATCATTCATATACTTTAAAACTTCTAAAAATAACATTTAACATGATTTGGAATTTTTTAGGAAGTTGCAAAACGTCCTCGATTTTCCTCAAACCGACCGCTCACGATTCGACGCTATACGTACCCGGACGACCTTAAACTTTGACTAAACGAGACGACTCAGTTAACTTTAAAAACACCCAAAAATATCTATTAACTTTTTGGAATTCAATCTGAGGACCTACGTTTCAGAAATGACTGGATTCGCTTACCATATGACTGTTTTATTACCGTTTTCACGTTTTTGGTTAAACAAATGACCAAACTACCCTTCCGTCTCGAACCAACCCAAGACCAGACCCCTAGTAACATCCTAAGACATAATTTAAGCTGCTGGAAGTCCCCAACCCCAAACAAAGACCGAAAACATGGATTTAGAATTTAACCTAGGCTCACTTCGCCTATTTTTTTGACACGTTCGGGCAATTTACGACCCCGAACGAACCACGGCTCAAAACGACCCCAAAACAGGCCCTAGACCACTTTCTTAGATACTAAATAAGACCATGATCAGGTTATTTTGGACACAGACGAGATGCCTCATGCTCCAAACTCCTCGCAACAGCAGTCTACCGAATGGATCTTCTTGCGCAGCCGAGGAACAAACAATCCAGAGACTGTGGATGCCCTTGGCTTGAATTTTTGCTCACACTAGACCCTCACCAGGACCCTAAGGAACGTATCTAGTCCCTGTACCAGCCCTTAAACCAAACCCTTAGCCCATAGAACCGTGGCACACCAAAACAGCCCCCACAAGTGAAAGTTCTGGAGTTTCTGTTCCAGCCTGTCCAAGCCTTAGCCAAACCCATCCTAGACCTTCTAAGGACCCTTACCCTTCCCTCAAGACCACGGCTACGGTCCCATGCAGATGCCATGGCCAATAGAACCCCAAGTCGCCCCCTCCCTTGCCCTCACGGCCTGCACGCGTTGGCGTGCAGGGCTGGACAGCCCTATGCGGCTATTTGGTTTATCTTTGTCACTTAAATCCTCTTCCTAAACATCTAGACCAGCTCTCGTTTACCTCGGTTTGCATCCCTCTTCGACAATTCGCAAAACGTTAAGAATTCTTTGGAAAACATGAGATGCACATGTGTAAAACTTTGAAAGCAACATCCTCATAAACTTTTCACACCATATCAATATACATGCAATAATATATATTGAATGGTGTATACAAAAAGGTTGTAAACATGCCTTGATCTTTTATTCTTACGAAATACGGTGGACGGCGCGACGAGAGACGAACGGGACACAAAACTTTCCTCCTTCCCTTGCTTTCCCTAAGTGTTGGCCACTTCTAGAGTTCTCGTGTGTGTGAGTGTGTGCTGCTAAGGTTAAAGTAGCGTGGGTTTTGGGGAGCGGTAAGGTAGGATTCTATTTAATTAGTTATTAGTGGGCTTAAGTTTACTTAATGGGCCCTAATTATTTAATTAAATCTTTGTTAATCTAGGCCTAATTAAAAATTTAATTAAATACTTAAATAATCCTACTAAAAAGTTCCATCAATATTTAAAATATTTGGCCCTACTCGTTTCTAATATCACATGCCCGAAACTACTCTTTTTCTTCATAAAAGTCCGTTACCAATTAAATTTGTCCCTTAATATAAATAGGTTTCTGCTTTCCTAATTTGGACTTACTAAATATAGAGTTTCTATTTATAACTTTCGTAAAGTAGAAACCTTATCAAAGTTGTCTCCGGTTCTCTCATCTTTGCCGTACATCTTGTATTCAACTACAGAAAGTTCACATTCATAACATTCGATTAAATAATCATTAAACCTTGCAAATACTTAAACATGCTTCTAGACCACTCATTTAAATAATTTCAAACAAATTTTCATGCATGTATGTGGTTAATGTGTTCGGGTTTTGGGGCGTTACAATTTCATTTTTAATTTTTCCCCTAAGATATTTTTCTAAGAACAACAAATTTTACTGGCATGATACTTATAGTAATATCTGTTTTTTGACTCTTTTTTGGATGTTTGTACCCCTGAACATCTGTTCCAGCACTTAGCACCTGAAAGTCACCGTTAGTCACTTCTTTTTATGATTGACGCTGATGGATAGAATTAGTCACAACAACTTGATTTATTGGTTGTATTCCATTTTCATTTGCACCCATACTTGACAGATTCATATTGCCAAAAACATCTTTTATTCTTTGTTGTACTGTGTACTCTTCATCACGATCGGGGAGTATTGAGATAGTGCGGTGAACATCAGCCTTGGAACTCCATGAACCTTCTTGGATTGATTACTTCCCTGATTTGCGCTGATAGATTTGCTCGTCATCTGCCTCACTGCTATATTTGCTACCCACAAGTGTAATGTGTCATGTTTTAGTACTCGGTGGAGCACAAATGTTGTTCCCACAAGGAGTGCAATTTAATTATAAATTAATTACCAAAATTAAAATAATCACATTTTATTTAGAAAATTCACTATATTTTTTGTTGTTAATTATGAACTAAAATTAATGAAAGCGCACAAACTTTTTGAAATCTGTGAGAATAAGAATCTAGAGGTACGATTTCACCTGATCTTCACTATATTAAATTATCATTGACATCAATATTTATAATTTCAATGTGTTTACTACGCAAAAATTCTCAAACTATTTCGACTCCCTTTTTCAAGTGGTGCGTAGAAATTAATTATCTAAAATCAATTTCAATATCCGTATCAAAAATCAAACCATAAATAATTTCAATTGCACAATAAATGGATTCGTTTGAGTTATCGGCCTTCCGAGCTCTATAAACACCAACGATAATTTTTCATGCCGTCCTATTCAAAATCTTCTTTCCCGAGTGATAGATCTCAAATAAATATGACAATTCAAATATTGATCAAGTAATTGGACACAATAAAATCCAGAAAATATAAATGAACAAGAAGAAATTTGCATATGTAAGTCAAAAATTCATAAATAAAAATTTGACCAAGCTACGCCGTCCTCTAGATTAAAGAAATTAGTTCATAATAGCGAAATTAGTTCATAATAGCAAAACGATAAAACAAATTCATGTTTTCCAAAATCAATAAAAGAATAAGATTAAGTAAGTAGAAGGGAAGAAGAATCGAATCAGAATTGCGACTCCGTCCCCGATAGATGCGCTCTTCATCTTTGTTCTTCGTTCTCGCTCTCTTTCCCGTTCTCTGGATTTTTGTTTTTGACTGCGGCTCCCTTTTTTTTCCTTTCGGCTCCGCCTCATATTCTAGGGTTTTTCTCTCGTTTTATATACGCGTGGAGACTAGAGTTGTATCTAAGCACGCGTCTTGCGCGCGGTTGAGCGAGAACCAACACCAATGCGCTCATGCTTCTGGAATTTTGTTTCAGCATTGCATGCGCTGCTGCGGGTAAACTGGCGCGAGCGTCTCTATTCGTGTAGTGCCAATCTGCATGTGTGGCTGCCCGTGAACTATCGCGGCTCTTATGTATTTTTTGGCATCGATCTTGCTGCATCTTCACCATTTTGTCCCTTCATGTATTGATATTCAAAACAACCTACAACGCATAATTATGTTCAAAACAAACACAATTCATGCCTATTAATTGAGTAATATATGTGCACAAGTATTCCCTTATCACTCACAACTGCTTTCACATACACCAGGATACCAATGGCCAGAAGCTTTGACACTTCTTCTATTTCTCTTGCTTTACTTACTCATTTCATTGGTTTGTGGCTTCGAATGTGTCATGGTCATGATGTCGGCCTTTGATATGTTCTACTATGTCTTGAATACAAACTTTCTGTGCACATTCATCAACCATATTTTTTTCAAGGTTTGGTGGAACTATAACTTCCCTCAACATTTCCTCGTCTTTGGTGGCATATATTTGGTTCTACCGGACATGACAAAAATTGTTTGCACAATATTTTGAGTTGCGAGCGTACCAGGTGCAAAGATGCACAAATTTGTGTAAAAGTCGTAAAAATCTAACTTCTAAAAATGCGACAATTATAGATACTAAATTTGACCATTTTTTATTATCTCCTAAAAAATTATGACGCCATAAATAGAAAAAACTAAAAAAAAACTACTGAAAATTGAGAGATAAACTCTTGAGATGATCAATATTTTCAATAAAATATAGAAATTTACAAAATATTAACACATAGTAAAATAATGTTGCTGAAATATGAAAGTGAATGGCCTGAACAACTAAAATTTGAATGAAAACTATGAAAACGATTGACTAAAGTTATGAGAATTCTGTAGGGATTTTGCTAGAATTTGTGCGAGAATTGTATGTCTGTTTCTTCTCTAGTAGATGCCCTCCTTTGTTCTCTTCATTGTGTGGCTTTTTCCTACTACCACATTACTTCATGATCTTGCTCATTATCTTTCCATGATCTCTTCATGTTTTTACGAACTTTGATTTATTCAATTCAATTCAAATTCTGATGGACTCTCATCTACTCTTGTAGCATCTTTCTTCTGGGATTTGGACTTGATTATTTTTGGACATTGAATTTTTAAACATTTATGTTTCAATTAAATAAGAGTTATTTGGGCCTAATTTAACCAAATTGAGTAGGCCCAATTGCTCCTATACCTTGAGGCCCAAAACCAAAGCACATTATCATGCAATTAAATCTATAAATAAGTTACCTTGATGCTTCAAAAAACCATAAACCAGCCGAAAACACACACCTGCACACGCATAAATTTGGAGAATATCAAGAGGAGGAAGAGCTAGGGAGGTGAGTCCTACGGTTTTGAGAATTTTCCTTGTGCACTTGTGTGATTGAGGACTCGGCTAGGATGCATGGGGTGTTAGGGCTCAACTAGGTCTTGAGGAGTGTTTGTTATGGTCGTGGTTAGGTTCTGGGAAGAGTCTTAGCATGGCTAGGACTCGAGGGAAACGCTAGGGAGGAGTCCACAATTGGGACTCTTCCCCATTCGCGATCAAGTAAGGATAATGCAAAGGGGCTCAAGGCTCAGTATGGGGCTGGGCTAGGTAGACCAGACGGTGCGTTAAGATGGTCCATTGAGGGTTAGGAAGGGTGGGGCTCGGTGGTGGCCTGGGTAGAAACCTCCACGCGAAGATAGTAGCAGCAGCCGTAGGTGGTGCGCGTGGCTCTTGTTCTGATGGCAGGGATCACAACATGGGTTTAGGGGCTTGGGCTGGGCTTGGTTGGGTCTGGGCATGGTCCAAGGTCGGTCAGAGTTAGGTGGGCTCGGTGATGGCTCGAGTAGGAGAGTCCTAGTTGGCTAAGAGTCCTAGTGAAGGTGGGAAGCTCATGCGCAGAATTTGGGTCCTGGCTGAAGGGCTCGTGCGCGAGATAGGGTGAGATTCTATGGGTCAGGGATGGTCAGGAGGGTACCTAGATGGGTTGTATAGGGTCTGGCTTGAGGTGGCTTGGCCGTGGCTCAGTGGGATCGAGAGATGGCTCGGTGGTCTTGATAATGGGTCAAAAAGGAGAATTATAGAACAAAAATTGGAACCATGGGTCCATGGGGGTGGTTCATGGTTCACAAGGGTAGTTTAAGTAATAAAAAGTCTATGATTAAAATTTGGGATCAAAATATTAAAGTTTGAATTTATTCAGAAATTAAACGTCTCGCGAATTGTTAATTAAAGAATTAAATAAAAAATCTCGAATTAAGCTGAATAAAATTATGAAAATTAGATTTAAGCTTAAATAATTATTTGGAATAAGCCCATATCATTAAAAGTAATAAAAGTTAAAATCGATGAATTTTTACGTCTAGGGGCAAAACAGCCATTTTACACCTAGGTAATACTTATAAACTTGGCAGCGTCCCGAAGGGGTCATAACGTTATGGTAAAGCTATGATATGGTAAAGATAAAATATAACGTTATGGTAAAGATGTGTAATTTTTACTGTGAAAATGTTATTTTTAAAAGTTATGATATTTTATACTTTTAAAAGAAAAAAGAAAAATATTTTGAGCGATGTGAATTGACTATGACAAATGATATATGATATGTGGCGATCTCTATTAAGAAGGAACGGTGAACTTACAATTTTGTGGAGATGTCGTGAGGGAAAAGTTCCAGAGGGAGTCCATTTTTGGAAGAAGGTGTAGAGGGAGCCCGTCTATGGGAGAAGGTCTTAGAGGGAGCCCGACGATATTATTTCCATGGCGGTGCCTCGTGCCCGTCCCCATGGGCCATATGGAGCTGAAGGCTGATCAGTGACAGATGATAAAATGCTAGTTACTTTCAAGGATCAAACTTCACCCAAAATGATAAAGGATCAAAAGCTTTACGATTTTACAATTTTATGATATATGATTTATTTGTGCTTAAAATAATTTTAAATGGTTTATTTATGCTCAAAATTATTTTAAATAAAAGAATTGTTTTAAAGGATGTGATTTTATATGTATTATTCGCTACTCATGTTTAGAACATGTGGAGTCATTATACTCACTAGGTTTGAATGATACATGATTGGATGATTGAGGAGGCGCTGACGTTTGAGTGGATCGAGTGCGGCAGCACACTCCTGAGGGACATTCATTTTCCGCATTAGCTTGTTAGATAAAAGATTTAAAGATTTATGTTAACGGTTTTATTAGGGAATTTTGTGCGTTATTTTATTGTTAGTTGATGCTTCACAACAGTAAAAAGTGAACATAAAGTATACAAACTTCAGATATCCATTTATGGATTTAAACATGTATCAAGGAGCTGGAACCTAATATTTGACAACACTATCAAAGAATTTGATTTTACCAAGAATCCCGAGGAACCTTGTGTGTACAAGAAGGTTAGTAGGAGTGCAATAACATTCCTGATGCTTTATGTTGATGACATACTACTCATTGAGAATAATGTAGGGATGTTGCAGTCAACTAAAGTATGGTTAACTGGTAAGTTCTCCATGAAGGATATGGGTGAACAACCATATGTATTAGGAATTCAGATCTATAAGGATATATCAAAGATGATGCTAGGGCTCACGCAATCTGCATATATCGATACCATACTAAGGAAATTCTCTATGGAGGATTCCAAGAGAGGATATCTCCCAATGTCTCATGTTGTGACTCTATTCAAGTCTATGTGCCCAAAGAATGATGAAGAGAGAATTCATGAGCCGCATTCCATACGCATCTGTTATATGCAGTATTATGTATAATATAATATCTACTCGACCTGATGTTACATATGCACTAAGTATTGCAAGCAGATATCATTCGAATTCCAGTCCATTGCATCGGAAAGCCGTAAATGACATTCTTAAGTACTCAAGAAGAACTAAGAATTTGTTCTTGGTTTAAGGGAGTGGAGAACTGAAATTGGAAGTCTATACTGATCTTAGCTTCCAATCAAATGAAATTCGAAATCAGCGATCCAAATATATACTGAGAAAGTTCCATATAATCCGGGTGATTGTGGGAAGATGAGACATATCGGTAGAGAGAGTCTCCTCCACATAAAATGTTGATGATCCACCGACAAAGCCCCTGCTAGGAACATTGTTTCAGAAGCATCGTGAAGAAATGGGTCTAAGATCTATAGGTAGTTGGCTATAGAGCAAGTGAGAGATTGTTAGAGTACTATCCAGCAAGCCGACTCGTGGCTCGAGTTTTTATTGACTCAAATTTAAAACAATCTTTATTTTAATAATATTTTATGATTTTATTATGGTATTATACTTTATCTGTTTATTCATGCAAGCTGAATAGATAAAATCCTTGAATATATAATAGGTACCGTGAGGTATGCCTCTTAACGTACGATCATGAAACTCATTAGGATGTTTACCGTATATTTTAAACAAATTCTTAGTCGAATCAGAAGCCTAAAACAAGGATAAAAGTCGCTTGAGCTCGAGACTAACATCAGTGATGTAAACGCAATGTTTCGTTGACAAGGGCATGTAGATGTTCATTCACATAGATGTGTAATCATATGATAATACACTGAACAACCCTCCCTCGGACTGTCCAAGTGGTTCTCACTTATCAAGTGGAATAGTACGTGGTTATGGTTGTACATCATTAGTTGTTTGACCCAGGATAATGGACGAGCTATACATACTAGCATCCACTTGGATCCGTTTACCGACTCCATTGAAGGTTATTAGATGTCGAGGTTGGGTGTAGTTTCGAAATACGTAGGAGCAAATGCATTTTATTCCGGGATTCACCATTTGCCTACGGGTGAAGATATCCTATGTGATCTGATGAGTTAATAGTGCAAGGAGACTTAGGCCAAAGGAAGAAATGTGCTTTAGGAAAATGTGTTTTCCTAGTTTCACATACCATGTCACTGTTAGTACCCAAAGATAAATCACATTGTTATCGAATTCATATTGTAATGCCCGAGATTTGATTATGATAATCCGGAATGAATTGTTGATAAATTGATGTGATTATAGACGGAAAGGATCTGATCGGGAAAGGCGAGAAAATGTATAAAAATGTGCGAGGAACAGTAGCCCTCGCGCATATGCGCGACTAGTAGGCGCGCATATGCGCGAGATGGGCAGAGAACCTCGCGCATATGCGCGAGCTGTGCAAGCGAAGTCCAGAGGACCTCGCGCATATGCGCGGAGATGAGTCGCGCATATGCGCGAGCTGCCTGAAAGGGGATCGGTTACGGTGGCCGGAAACGCAACGGAAGCACAAAAATTTTCGATTTTAGCATATATATTTCGGCCACCATAGATTTGTGTAGGAAATACAATAAAACACCAAAATGACATTCATAGTGTGTTTAGAAATAGTTACCTATCAACCTCTTGAGGTTGATGATGGCTCCAACCAAGTTGTAAACAACTTGGCTCTTGAATGGAATGAAGATCTACAAGCTTCCTTGGACTCCTTTCTTTCCTTCAAATTAGGCCCACCACTAGCAAATTAGAACCCCTCTTATTTTGCACTAGAAAAATAAAAGGATTTTTCAAAGAGAAGTATTTTTCTTCCTCAACACTTGAAGAGA
This sequence comes from Primulina eburnea, assembly GCF_022965805.1. Classification (NCBI taxonomy): domain Eukaryota; kingdom Viridiplantae; phylum Streptophyta; class Magnoliopsida; order Lamiales; family Gesneriaceae; genus Primulina; species Primulina eburnea. Next base: position 21,884,052 of record NC_133105.1, read on the forward strand.
AAAATTAAGAGAAAAACTTGAGAGAATTGTATGTAATGTTTCGGCCATCATACATGGAAAAGAGGGGAGGGAGACTTGTCTTGGACTTGCAAAAAGTAGAGACAAAAGTAGCATGCCAAGCCTTGATATTTGAAAAAGTTGTCTCCAACCCTTCACCTCCCATGCATGCATATTATATGGTTTATTATCAAAATAAAAACCATGGACTAAATTTAATTATCTCAAACATATTTGAGACTAATTAAACATTACTTGAATTTACCCAAGTCTCACTAGTTAAATAATTAATTTAAATTGAGCTCTACAAGACCCAATATAATTTAATTAATTCAACACTTGAATTAATTTAATTATTTGGACTCTACTAGGTCCACTAGTGTTTAATTAATTCAACACTTGAATTAATTTAATTTAGTCCATAATAATGTTTATGAAAATCACAATTTTCAAATACATTATTCAATTGGCTAACTTTTAATTTAGGAACACTTCCATAAATTAAAATTTACATTTCTCTTATAGAAGTCATACTTCTATTTTTTCTTACACTTATAAACTCATTTATAAGTCGTTCAACACATTGAACTAATTTTACTTCTCAACGGGAACTAGAAAGCCAGCACTTGTGTGGCCCTCAATGGTTCATTGATACAACTAGCCGTGGGTTCACATCTCCATGTGATTCGGACTAAACATGTCCTTATTTGAGCATACCCCAATTGCTCCATTCTTACTTATCAACTCCTTGATAACAAGAACGTCAGAACTCAAGTCTGATAGTACCCAACCAATCATGTTAAACGCCTAGCAGCATCGCTTACATGATTCCCTAGGTATCAAATGATAGTGCCTGCAAGAACCATTCAATTATGGTTAGCGTACAGTACGGTCCCTTCAACTCATATATCCCGACCGATTCGACAACCATTGGTTTATCGAGAGTTGTCAATGAATCGATACTATGTGTCATGCCGTAGTTGCATCGATGGTGTAATCTATGAAACTCCTTTCATAATTACCACCATACTCTGATCAGAGATTTCACACTACATATACATGAAAACACATAGGATATCCATACCCGAAGGTAAGCGGTGAATCCCCGACTACAATGCATCGACTCCTATATGTTTCGACAGAACACCCAACCTTGCCACCTGATGACCCCATGAGAGTCGGTAAACAAGTCAAAGTGTAATTCTAGCACATAGAGTCTCAATGTTGTCCCGGGTCATAAGGACTAATGGTGTACAACCATAAACCAGGACTTTTTCCACTCGATAAGTGAGAACCACTTGGAAAGTCCTTTTATGGAGGGTTGTTCAGTGCACTCTCTACAAGGAGCACCTATCGGCATGTTCGGACATCACAATGTCCCCTACCAATGAAACATGGTACTCACATCGCAGATACTAGTCTCTAACTCGAGCGGCCTATATCCTTCTTAATGGCGGCTGAATCGACTAGGAACCGTTTAGAATATACAGTATTGCAAATACGAGTTTCATGATACTCATCATATGAGCATCTCATATTCTTTCTACTATTTGTATATTCAAGGGTATACAGATAAAGAAGTGCCAAAACAATAAATTCAAATATTATTAAAATAAAGACTGTTTATACATATAGTTTAGTCATGAACCCTCGGCCAACATTTGGCTCGACGGGCACCTACTCTAACAATCTCCCACTTGCACTAGAGCCAACTACCCATATGCTTCAAACCCATCGATTCGCGATGCTTCTCGAATAATGGTCCAGGTAAAGGCTTAGTTAGCGGATCAGCAACATTATCTGCGGAGCCGACTTTGTCAATCGTGACATCTCCTCTCTCCACAATCTCTCGGAGGATGTGGTACTTTCTCAATACATGTTTGGACTTCTGATGAGACCTCGGCTCCTTTGCTTGAGCAATGGCTCCCGTGTGTTCACAAAACACCGGGATAGGAGCGACTCCATTAGGAATGACGCCCAACTCTTGGACGAAATTCCTTATCCAAACTGCCTCCTTTGCTGCAGCTGATGCAGCAATATATTCTGCCTCAGTGGTGAAATCCGCAGTGCTGTCTTGCTTGGAACTCTTCCAAGAGACAGCAGCGCCATTGAGCATGAATATGAATCCAGAGGTTGACTTCGAGTCATCAATATCGCTTTGGAAGCTAGAGTCGGTATAGCCTTCCAATTTCAGTTCTCCACCCCCATAGACCAAGAACAATTTATTGGTTCTTCTCAAATACTTGAGGATGTCTTTCATAGCTTTCCAGTGTGGAAGACCAGGGTTGGATTGATATCTACTCACTACACTTAGTGCAAAGGCCACGTCAGAATGTGTAGATATCATCCCATACATGATGCTACCAATCGCAGATGCATAAGGAATGCTGGTCATCGCCGCTATCTCTGCATCAGTCTTGGGAGACATAGACTTGGATAAGGACACGCCATGACACATTGGTAGATGTCCTCTCTTGGACTCATTCATCGAGAACCGCTTCACGATGGTATCAATGTATGTGGACTGGGTGAGACCAAGCAATCTTTTTGATCTATCTCTATAGATCTGTATTCCTAATACAAAAGATGCTTCACCCAAGTCCTGTATCGAGAACTTACTTGCTAACCATATCTTAGTTGATTGCAACATTCCTACATCATTCCCAATGAGTAGAATGTCATCAACATACAACACTAGGAATGTCACAGCACTCCCACTAACCTTCTTATACACACATGGTCCCTCAGGATTCTTAGCAAAACCAAGCTCTTTGATTGTACTATCGAATCTGAGGTTCCAACTCCTAGATGCCTGCTTTAGACCATAAATAGATCTTTGAAGTTTGCATACCATATGCTCACTTCCGATAGATGTAAACCCTTCGGGTTGAGACATGTAAATCTCTTCCTTAATATCCCCATTAAGAAAGGCTGTTTTAACATCCATCTGCTATATCTCATAGTCATACCATGCAGCTATGGCTAGCAAAATCCTTATGGACTTGAACATTGCGACTGGGGAAAAGGTTTCTTCAAAGTCAACTCCTTGTCTTTGAGTATATCCTTTTGCCATCAATCGCGCCTTGAAGGTCAATACCTTCCCATCCGCCCCAAGTTTCCTCTTGTAAATCCATTTACACCCTATGGGAACAGTTCCCTCAGGTGGATCCACAAGATTCCACACTTGGTTCGAATGCATGGAATTCATCTCAGATTCCATTGCTTCAAGTCACTTGGATGAATCGGCATCAGATAACGCTTCCTTGAAGGTCCTTGGATCACATTCAAGGTTAGGCTCATCATGGCCCTCTTCAAGAAGCAGACCATACCTCATAGGTGGTCTTGAGACTCTCTCGGATCTTCTAGGAGCTTGTATCTCCTCCCTTGGCTCTTCGGGTGTGGGCTCTACAATTGTGGGTGTCTCTCGAACTTCTTCGATTTCTATCATCTCTCCTTTTCTATTCAATAGAAATTCCCTTTCCAAAAAGGTTGCATTCCTGGAAACAAACACCTTTGTTTCTTGGGGATGATAGAAATAATATCCAGCTGAATTTCTTGGATATCCCACAAAGTAACATAAAATGGATCGACAGTCCAATTTATCTTCCACTACCTGCTTCACATAAGCAGGGCACCCCCATATTCTAAAATATGAATATTTGGGTGGCTTACCCATCCATATCTCATATGGTGTCTTATCAACTGCTTTTGTATGGACATTGTTCAACAACAGTGCCGCTGTCTCAAGCGCATATCCCCAAAAAGATGGCGGCAACTCCGTGAACCCCATCATAGACCGAACCATGTCCATCAAAGTCCGGTTACGACGCTCCGAAACACCATTCAACTGTGGTGTAGCGGGCGGAGTCCACTGCGAGAGAATCCCATTCTCCCTTAGATACTCTTGGAACTCGGCACTCAAGTACTCACCACCTCGATCCGATCGAAGTGTCTTGATGCTTCGTCCCAACTTATTCTCTACTTCACTTCTGAATTCTTTGAACCTTTCAAAAGCTTCAGATTTGTATTTCATCAAATACACATACCCATACCTTGAGAAATCATCGGTAAAGGTGATGAAGTAGGCTTGTCCATGCTTAGTGGTGATGCTAAGCGGACCGCACACATCGGTATGGATCAAATCCAATAACCCTTTGGCTCGCTCCACATGGCCCTTAAATGGAATTTTGGTCATCTTTCCTTTTAGACAGGATTCACAAGTCGTGAGAGCATTAATATCAGACATATCAAACATGCCAACTCCCACTAGCTTGTTCATCCTTCTTAAAGAAATATGTCCTAATCGAGCATGCCATAATTGTGCCGAATTTAGAGTATCTTGTTTTCTCTTGTTTGTTGTTGTTATCGCTTGGACATTGTTTAGTGGAATATCTTTCAATTTTAAGTTATATAGATCGTTTTCAAGTTCCCCGGTACCAACTAAACATTCATTCTTGTAAATGTTGCAAACACCTTTGCTAAATAAACAAGAAAATCCATCTTTGTCCAACATAGAAATGGAAATAATGTTTTTCACCAAATCTGGTACAAACAAAACATCTCTCAAAATTAACTTAAAATCATTGTTCAAAAGCAAGTAAACATCTCCTACGGCCTTGGCAGCAACCCTTGCTCCATTGCCCATCCTCAAAAAGGTCTCACCTTTTCTAAGTCTTCTACTTCTTCCCATCACCTGCAAATCATTACAGAGATGTGAGCCACAGCCGGTATCCAATACCCAAGAAGTAGAGTTAATTGAAATGTTTACTTCAATATAGAACATACCCTTTCCAGAACCCTTCTGGGCAAGATATTCCTTGCAATTACGCCTCCAATGTCCAGGCTTCTTGCAGAAATGACAAACGTCAACAGTCTTGTTAGCCTTCACTGGTGTGGCTACCACAACGGGACTCGGAGCTTGCCTCTTCGAGGGCACATTCTTCTTGGGACGTTGGAAAGAACGCTTCTTTCCCTTCCCACGTGGATCGGTCTTCGTACCAGATGAAGAACCCACATAAAGAACCGACTTCTCTTTCTTGATAGTGGACTCAAAAGTCACAAGCATATTCACCAACTCCTCAAGGGTCGGCTCCATCTTGTTCATATTGAAATTCACCACAAAAGGATCAAACGATCTAGGCAGGGACAACAGCAACACGTTGGTGGTCAACTCCGAAGGCAAGATCAAATCCATGCCAACGAGTTTGTCCACGAGCCCAATCAACTTTAGGCCATGCTCATGGACCGAGGCCCCATCTCGCATGCGTAAAGTGATGAGCTCCTTGACTGTGGCATGCCTAAGAGGCCGAGTCTGCTCACCAAAGAGCTCCTTGAGGTGCATATGAATGTCAGCAGCATTCTTTGCATCCTCGAAACGCCTCTGCAGCTCATCGTTCATAGAAGCCTGCATATAACACCTAGCCTTCAAGTCATGGTCACACCAATCCTTGTAGGTCTGCAATTCCTCAGGAGTGCAGCTAGTCGGAGCCTCAGCAGGGGGCGACTCAGTCAGTGTATATGAAATTTTCTCCGAGTTCAAGACGATCTTTAGATTTCTCAGCCAAGTGATATAGTTAGGTCCGGTTAGAACGTGTTTTTCGAGTATGGCAGAAAGTGGATTGCGAATTGAAGACATTGTCAAATTTTGTACTAAAAAGTAAAACAGATAAATGTTAATGACTATTTTAAAATATTTAATAAGATATAAAGTATGGACTTTAACTTTATAAATATTTACTCCCACTGTGTTGACATCTTTCACTACCCTCTAGTGAAAACGGGAAACTCCTTTCCTCAGTAGGTACGTAAGGTCCAATTAGCGAATTATGATCCCGAATAATATCAGCCAATCACAATTCCTAAAAGGTAGTTTCCAATTGCATCACAATGCAACCCTTAACGTAAACTTTTGTCTCACGTTTGATTAGGACCCAATATTGACGTCGTTCATCTTTACGTGTCAAGCCTTACCCATCGATGTTGAACCTTAATGGACGGTCGCCTTGAGTTCCCTCAATTATCTGAGACGAAGTCATGGGAGTTCCACGTAGTTCACATCACTATGTCAAATGGATGTCACAGCTTTCCGGTACTAAGGGCCCCCCCCAATAATATGAGCCTAGCCCCGAGTACGGGTAGCTATTCGTCATGCACCCATTTGTCGATGGAAGACATGAAAATTATAAACAAATTTATAATTCCCCTTTTCGGGCTTGATATTAATTTTGAATCTTATTCAAAATGAGGGTTTTTAATTTTGAAAGGTCTCATCATTAATTTTATTTAAAAGCTCGCCATGTTTGATCGTATGTTTGCCGGATTCATGCAACTTTGTTATTATCATAATAATAACGCACATACTCATTATTTATAACATATCATGCATATATTATAAACAGTAAACAAACAAGGATGATCAATCGCCCCAATACTAACGGACCGTGTGAGCTAAACACGGGCCTAGGTCCAATCCTAGGGAAATGCATGGGATGCAAATGCAACTATTACATTAGCTTCCAATATTTACATGTCTTCGATTTTCATAATCATCATGGCCACCATCTTCCAATCTTGATCATCCACTATACTAATATTTACAAATAAATATCCATGGCAAATAGGGATACATCTCATGGGTGTGGGAACGGGCCATAAACCAAGCCCACTTTATGAATTGATAATTATTACAATCATTCAACACAAAATATCCTAGCATACACCTAGCAAATTGGGCTTGGGCTTTTGATCATCCTTCATGCATAATATCACATATCACACACCATCAATTAATTATCACAATAATTAATTGATCCAATATTATATATCTTGATCCAATCACTAACCGCCACGATTATAAACTAAATTAACAAAGTATACAAACACCTTTGTCTACTTTAAAATTAATTTATTTATAACCGAATTTCTTGTAAATCACCATTTACTATAAATATTTAAAGTCCAACTTAAAATATTTATTTCATGAGAAAATATTTGCAACTTTTGTAATTTTAAACTTAAGGGCCCTAAAAATTATTTTTCACCAAAAACGTTTTGGCCCATTTAAAATTCACAAATATGTTAGCCATCCAATGGCCCAACAACTCAAGGCCCATGACACTTTGATAATTCAAAACACTTTTGGAAAACCCTAGTCGTCATCGCCGTCGCCGGAGCACCGTCGCCGGATTCCGGCAACAAAAAAAATTTTTTTTTTATTAAAGCATAGCGGCGTTCGGGCAGCCCCTCGAGCTGCCCTTGCTGCCCGAAACGGGCAGCCCCTCGGGCAGCCCGAGCTGCCCGACATACTTGAGGATTCTTAGCAAAACCAAACTCTTTGATTGTACTATCGAATCTGAGGTTCCAACTCCTAGATGCCTGCTTTAGACCATAAATAGATCTTTGAAGTTTGCATACCATATGCTCACTTCCGATAGATGTAAATCCTTCGGGTTGAGACATGTAAATCTCTTCCTTAATATCCCCATTAAGAAAGGCTGTCTTAACATCCATCTGCCATATCTCATAGTCATACCATGCAGCTATGGCTAGCAAAATCCTTATGGACTTGAACATTGCGACTGGGGAAAAGGTTTCTTCAAAGTCAACTCATTGTCTTTGAGTATATCCTTTTGCCACCAATCGCGCCTGGAAGGTCAATACCTTCCCATCCACCCCAAGTTTCCTCTTGTAAATCCATTTACACCCTATGGGAACAGTTCCCTCAGGTGGATCCACAAGATTCCATACTTGGTTCGAATGCATGGAATTCATCTCAGATTCCATTGCTTCAAGCCACTTGGATGAATCGGCATCAGATAACGCTTCCTTGAAGGTCCTTGGATCACATTCAAGGTTAGGCTCATCATGGCCCTCTTCAAGAAGCAGACCATACCTCATAGGTGGTCTTGAGACTCTCTCGGATCTTCTAGGAGCTTGTATCTCCTCCCTTGGCTCTTCGGGTGTGGGCTCTACAATTGTGGGTGTCTCTCGAACTTCTTCGATTTCTATCATCTCTCCTTTTCTATTCAATAGAAATTCCCTTTCCAAAAAGGTTGCATTCCTAGAAACAAACATCTTTGTTTCTTGGGGATGATAGAAATAATATCCAGCTGAATTTCTTGGATATCCCACAAAGTAACATAAAATGGATCGACAGTCCAATTTATCTCCCACTACCTGCTTCACATAAGCAGGGGTATACAGATAAAGAAGTGCCAAAACAATAAATTCAAATATTATTAAAATAAAGACTGTTTATACATAGAGTTTAGTCATGAACCCTCGGCCAACACTTGGCTCGACGGGCACCTACTCTAACACTGCCGTGCTTGGAACGCGCCGAGACAGAATGTCTCGCGCATATGCGCGGAAGGTGGTCGCGCATATGCGCGAGACGTGCAGTAAGCACACCGAGCCACTTGGCTTGTTGCATGTCCGAGATGTATATATATATATATATATATATATAACATCTTTCTTCAGAAATGAAGAAAAGATCAGAAGAGGCCTAAGAAGCTCCGAAAATCCTTACGCCTTTATATTTCAATCCGTCCGTCTGATTTTGAATCTGACTTCAGTAGTGTGTTCCTATCGATGCAGGCTATGAATGGACGTAAGTTTTGCTATGTTTTGATATGTTTTGAAATTATGGTATTGTCAGAGTCTGATATGATTCATATATTATGTTCTTGGCATGTTAGACATCGTATAATTGAAACTGGGTTGAGAAACAGATATCATATGAAATTCTTATGATTTTTAGAGTTGAGTTGATTGAGAATTGATATCAGGATTGAAGTATTATCGAGTATGAGGTGTTGGGATTGATACCAGACTGATATTTTAGTGCTGGATATATTGAAATCATGACGTTATGTTACTGAAACAAAATTTGATTAAATTCTTATTATATCCAATATTGATTGAGTGGTGTATTGATACCGTACCCTCGTTATTGTTACTGTCAGATTGAATATTGACAGGCTTTGAGTTCGAGACTTCAACATAGTCAAAGTATCAGAAAGAAAGGTATAAATTAATGTTGAATTGGGATTGCACAACTCGAGTGAGGTTTGACTCGAGTATCTCTAAATCACATACTTAGTTTATTGCATTGATATTTGTAATTGATATTTTGTAGTCTATTGATTGATAGCTACTGCATGTATTGACTACTGATTCGTTTAGTCATTGGCTGATTCGCTTAGTTACCGGCTGATTCGTCTGGTTATCGGCTGATTCGCCTAGTTACTGGCTGATTCGTCTAGTCATTGGCTGATTCGCCTATTCTTCGACTGATTCGTCAATTCTGCGGCCGATTCGCCCAGACACTGGATATATGAATTATATCAATGCCGTTTAGGGATTGATTCATTCCTATCGACTGAGATTCGGTATATTTATCATTATTCAAACACCGGGATCCCTAGATTAGAATTTAGTCAATTGTAAGACGACGCGTCAGTTGAGTCGAGTCTGAGACGACGCGTCGGTTGAGTTGAGTCTGATACGACATGTTGATTTACATTGTTTATATCATTCATGTTTGTTGAATTGCTACATGTTTATGATACCTTTATTATGCTTTTATATAGGTTTTTATATGATTGCATGTTTACATTTTTTATACTGGGATGTATTTCTCAACGGAGTTATCCGGCTGTTGTCTTGTTTTGTATGTGTGCATGACAACAGGTGTGGATGGATCAGGGTCAAGAAGAGGATGAGAGAAGACAGTTAGCGTGGAGATCCGGACTTAGAAGTATATCTGTTATATCACCTGAGAGTAGTGAAGAAACAGTAGTTATCATGATTTACGGTTATACAGGACTTGTATTTAGATCGGGATATTGATCTTTTAAATGAGATAAGACTTATTTCATATGCTGCGTACTCTTGTATTTTAAAAAAAAAATTAGACCCTGTTTGTTTTAATTGATTAATTATTCCCAGAAAGTGATTAAGAATTGAATTAAGTTCGGGTCCCCACAACAGGTGGTATCAGAGCGATAGATCCTTTAAACTGAGATAGAAGCTAGTGAGCGGGGTAGATTGAGTTTTCTTTCCTTGCTTATGATTGCTAGCATGATGTACTGCTTTATATAATACATGTTACTTGACTTATCTGAATTGATTGTGTAATATGTTTTATTGGGAACGAATTTGAACCGATTCTTGATCAGCTGTAAGATGATCGGAGCGGGAACTGAATTGAAACAGGTTATTGGATTGGGTTACTAATCCATTTGATTACCAGATATTCCTCCGAGAAGAGTACCTGAACAGGGTAGCACTTCAAATCCTCCAATGGATGTTACAGCCACTCCTACGGAAAAATTATTGAAAGGATTTCAGTCATTCAAACCGGCAACCCTGAAAGGAACAGAGACTTCGGTTGACTGTGAGAGTTGGTTGAATGACATAGAAATGTTGTTTGATTCGTTGGAATATACAGATGAACGACGAGTTCGTCTAATAGGACACCAGTTGCAGGACATTGCAAAGAACTGGTGGATTTGGAGCATCGAGGTACGACTATTACTTGGGATGTAATTAAAACTGAGTTTTATCAGATATTTTTCCCAGTGTCGTACATGAAAGACAAGGGGGCGGAGTTTGCCAATTTGTGACAGGGTCAGTTGAACATTGAAGAATATGTGACCAAGTTCTCTAACTTGTTGAAATTTGCTCCACATGTGGCTGAAAATGACGAAGCCGTTGCTGATCAGTTCATCAATGGCTTGAATCCCGATATCTTTACATTTGTGAACACAGGGCGACCAAATAACTTTGCTGATGCCATGAATAGAGCAAAGGACGCTGAAGCGGGCCTGATAAGGCAGAGAGGAGCTGCAGATGTTCCTCTCGTACCGAGACCACAGCAACCACCTCCCCGATTCGAGAGTGACAGTAGCAGTGGTGGAAAGAAAGATTTTCTGAAGCCTAGAGGAAAGCAGTTTAAGAAGTCTGGCGACAGTTCTTCTAGCTCCAGTGGTTCCAAACAGAGTTATACCGGGGTTTATTGTGGAACTTGTGGAGGGAGACATTCCACTGAGCAATGCCAAGGAGTACTTGGTATGTAATGCCCGGAAATTTAATCCGAGTAATCAGTAATTATTGATTTATAATTTGATATGATTACGAAAGGATTAATCGGGACACGAAATGAGATTTTACGCGACGGGTGTAATGCTTGGACAGAACTAGTGGCGCCCGAGCGGTGGAAAATGACCGCTCGAGCGCCAATGTTCAAAAAGGTATTGTTCGGGCAGAGAAGGTGGCGCCCGGGCGGTAGTTTTTGACCGCCCGAGCGCCAAGAATGTTGGTGCGAGACAGAACCTCCCGCGCCCGGGCGGTAGGTTTTAACCGCCCGAGCACCGAGCTCGCGCCTGAGCGGTAGATTCCACCGCTCGAGCGCGAGACGTGTTTGGCCAAGGACGCGCCAAGTGCCGAGATGCATGCGTGAGTTGTGTATATATATATATATACATATGCATTTCATTTTCCGGGAAAAGAAAAGGGAAAGCCGAGAGAAGTTTAGCCTCTTGTGATTCCAATTCCGACTGTGTAAAATCCGTCCGTCTGAATTTGAATCCGACTTCAGTATCGAGTTCCTAGCAACGTAGGCTACAACTGGACGTAAGTTTTACTACGTTTTGACATGTCTTGAAATTATGATATTGTCAGAATTGAATGGAACTCATATATGTTGTTCTTGACATATTAGGCATCATATAATCGAAGTCAGATTAAGAAACGGACTGATTATGGAATTGTTATGAATTTTAAGGGTATACTGAGTTATACCGGACAGATTTGAATTGTGATTGGATTACAGATTATACTGGATATGGGTTATGGATTGTAACTATTATCTGGTGATGTTGTATTGACGGGGATACTGAAATTGTACCATTATACCGTTGATTTTGAATTAAATCTAGATTGATCAGATTGTTATTAATTTGAACGGTATCTTGACATGAGATTGTTGGTATTGTCAGTATCAGATAGGCTGTGAGTTGAGAACTTCGACTGAGCCAGACACCGACGAAAGAAAGGTATAAGTCAATGTGGTATTGGGAGATGAACTTGAGTCGGTTTGGACTTGGGTTTCCCTAAATCACATACTTTACTTTATTGCATTTATTTGCATTGAATTGATGATATACTTGTTCTCTTGATTTTAGATGACAGGTATTAGACGATTTATCTTGTGACAGAAGTGCCGGATAGTGGTGGTATCGCCACGGCACATTGCACGATGTCTCAAGATAGGATATTAAAGATAGAACTACAGTCCATGACGGATAGGTCAGGACACCGGATGTTTGGTTATATCGAGTAATGGAATCTATTACAGAATTCGATATAGGAACACCATATTTGGTTATATCGAGTAATGGAATCTATTACGGAATTCGATATAGGAACACCATATTTGGTTATATCGAGTAAAGGGTATTGGAATTCTTCTATTACGGAATTCGATATAGGAATACCAGGGCACTGGTTATATCGAGTAATAGAGATTATGGTTCCATCCTTTACGGAATTCGATATAGGAATACCACATCTGGAAACCGGGATCCCTAGACTAGGATTGAGTCTAGTCTGAATTATGAGTTATGTCGACAGATTGATATTGATTATGTTTCAGATTTTGATACATATATCTGTTACCTGATTACATGCTTTATATTGTTTTATATGATTGCATGTTTCATTGATTTATACTGGGATTATATTCTCACCGGTATATCCGGCTGTTGTCTTGTCTTTATGTGTACTTGACAACAGGTGGGACAGGATCAGGGTCCAGGAGATGAGGAGAGATCGTGATTAGAGTGGAGGCTCCGGACTTGGATTAGAGATAGGGTTGAACACTTGACATTAGTTGTTAAACCTTAGTTTATTTTGAATGCATGCAGTACAGGACTCGTATTGTATTTTATACGGATATGTATATGAGTTTGATTTCACTACGTTCCGCATTTTAAAAAAAAAAATTTTAGACCCTGTTTATAATTGATTAATTAGTCCCAATGATGATTAAGAACTTGATTAGCGTCCGGGTCCCCACAACAGGTGGTATCAGAGCGATAGATCCCTTAGACTGAGTTAGAAGCTAGTGAGCGGGGTAGATTGATTTTCTTTCCTGCTTTTGATTGCTAGCATGATTCCTGTTTTAATATATGCTACCTGAATTATCTGGTATTGATATGGTATTATATACTATTGGAATGGATCAGCTGTAAGATGATCCGAGGAGGATTGAAACTGGTAAGTGGTATTTGGAATTACTAACCTCTTCGATTATCAGATATGCCTCCGAGAAGAATGCCAGAACAGGGGAGTACCTCGAATCCTCCCATGGATGTGACACCTATAGCAATGGAGAAATTGCTGAAAAGGTTTCAGTCATTTCATCCACCGACTTTGAAAGGTACGTAGAATTCCGTGGAATGTGAAAGTTGGTTGGACGACATTGAATCACTGTTTGAATCTTTGGAGTATACTGAGGAAAAGAGGGTGAAACTGATAATACACCAGTTGCATGACGTTGCTAAACAGTGGTGGATCACGACTAGAAGGGCATTGGAACAACGAGGTACGGCCATTACCTGGAATGTGTTTAAGACTGAATTTTATCTACGGTTCTTTCCAGTATCTTATAGGAAGGACAAGGGAGCCGAATTTACAAACTTGAAACAAGGCCAGTTAAACATTGAGGACTATGTGGCTAAGTTTTCGACATTGCTCCGATTTGCTCCTCATGTGGCGGGGAGTGATGAGGCCGTTGCAGACCAGTTTATAAATGGCCTAAATCCTGAAATTTTCACTTTGGTGAACACCGGGAGGCCCAATAATTTCACCGATGCCCTGAACAGAGCCAAGGGAGCCGAGGCAGGCCTGATGAGGCAGAGAGAGGCTTCGTTTGTGCTTCCAGTACCGGGACCACAACCACCTCCTAGATTTGAAGGTGGCAGCAGCGGTAGCGGAAAGAAGGATTTCTTGAAGGCTAGAGGGAAGCAATTCAAGAAATCAGGGACTACCTCGTCCAGTTCGAGTGGCTCTAGACAGACCGGTCAGAGCCAGAGCTATGCAGGACCGTACTGTGGTACTTGTGGAGGGAGGCATTCCACAGATCAGTGCCGAGGAGTGAGTGGCAGCTGTCGTATTTGTGGACAGCAAGGACACTTTGCTCGAGTGTGTCCCCAGAGGAGTGCCCAGGGATCACAGGCAGCTGAGTCATCGGGATCAGTAGCTCAGGTAGGTAGACGACCGTCTGCCGTGCATACTTTTCAGCCAGTACCGTCTACTCTGTCACAGCAGAGGCCAGGAGGGGGCCAGACCGCGAGCCAGCCTCCTAGACAGCAGGCCCGATTGTTTGCTTTGACTGAGGAGCAGGCACAGGATGCACCTGACGATGTAGTTGCAGGTAACTGTTTTATTTCTGGTTATCCTGCATATGTATTGATTGATACTGGTGCATCGCATACTTTTATTTCTGAGAGGTTTGCATTGAGTCGTGCATTACCAATTGAGTCATTGTCTGCGGTAGTGTCTGTTTCTTCTCCGTTAGGAACAGGTTTGATATCAGTGAAATCTGTGAAACCTTGTATACTGCAGTACGATGGACATACGATTGAGCTAGACTGTATTGTGCTTTGGTTTATCGGATTTTGATTGCATTATCGGTATCGATATGTTGGCCAAGTACCGAGCTACAGTTGATTGTTTCCACAAGATAGTTCGATTCAGACCTGAGATGGCTGAAGAGTGGAAATTTTATGGTAAGGGTTCTCGTGCTAGAATTCCTTTGATATCTGCAATGAATATGACTCGATTATTGCAGAAGGGAGCGGATGGATTCCTGGTATATTCAGTTGACTTACTGAAATCGAGCCCATCATTGGCGGATTTGCCAGTGGTGTGTGAGTTTGCTGATGTCTTTCCAGATGAGATTCCTGGATTGCCTCCGATTCGAGAAATAGACTTCAGCATCGAATTAATACCAGGAACAATTCTGATTTCTAGGGCTCCATACAGGATGGCACCGATTGAATTGAAAGAACTGAAAGAACAGTTGGAGGATTTACTGACCAAGGGGTATATCAGACCGAGTGTATCTCCTTGGGGTGCTCCAGTACTGTTCGTGAGAAAGAAGGATGGGTCGATGAGACTTTGTATCGACTACCGGCAACTGAACAAGGCAACTGTAAAGAATAAATATCCATTGCCTCGTATCGATGATTTATTTGATCAGTTGCAGGGTTCTTCGGTGTATTCCAAGATCGATCTGAGATCTGGATACCATCAACTGAGAGTCAGGGATTCTGATATCTCTAAGACAGCATTCAGAACCAGGTATGGACACTATGAATTTATTGTCATGCCATTTGGTTTGACGAATGCACCAGCGGTATTTATGAGATTGTGTGCTGTTCGAGCTGAACCAGAGCTGCTTTTGAAAATTAAAACAGCTCAGAAAGTTGATCAGAATGTACAGAATTCGATTGCGATGGTCAGAACTGGACATCAATCGGAATATCAGGTTCGTGAAAATGTCTTGTATGTGAATAATCGTATTGTTGTGCCAAATGTTTCAGAATTGAGACAGCGAATACTGACAGAAGCGCACAACAGTCGTTTTAGCATTCATCCTGGTGGCAGGAAAATGTATAATGATTTAAAGACACAGTATTGGTGGAAACAAATGAAATCTGATGTGACTGAATGTGTAGCCAAGTGTCTGAATTGCCAACAGGTGAAGGCTGAAAGAAAGAAACCAGGAGGATTATTACAGAGTTTGTCCATTCCTGAATGGAAATGGGATCACATTTCCATGGATTTTGTGACACAGTTACCAAGATCCTCCCGAGGTTGTGATGCGATTTGGGTCGTGATTGATCAATTGACCAAATCTGCATGTTTTATTCCATACAAGATGACATATAGATATGATCAGATGGCTGATATCTATGTCCGAGAAGTGATTAGATTGCATGGAGTGCCGAAGTCGATTGTTTCAGACCGTGATCCTCGGTTCACTTCGCACTTCTGGCAGAGTCTGCAGCAAGCTCTTGGTACGAAATTACATTTGAGTACCGCATATCATCCACAGACTGACGGACAGTCAGAACGTACGATCCAGACGTTGGAATATATGCTGAGAGCAATAGTGCTGGATTTTAGCACTAATTGGCAAGAAGCATTGCCACTTTGTGAATTTTCGTACAACAATAGCTATCAGACGAGTATTGAGATGGCCCCATTTAAAGCGTTGTACGGAAAGAAATGCAGATCCGCATTGTATTGGGATGATATCTCTGAAGTTCCTGAGACTGGACCTGATATGATCAGAGATATGACTGAAAAAGTAAAGTTGATTCAAAAGAAAATGAAGGCAGCCCAGGACAGACAAGCCAAATATGCCAACCTCCGACGTAGACCGTTGGTATTTGAGGCAGGAGACCGAGTGTTCCTGAAGATTTCTCCTTTCAGAGGTGTTGTCAGATTTGGCAAGAAAGGGAAATTATCTCCACGATATGTTGGTCCTTATGAGATTCTCGAAAAGGTAGGAGATCGTGCCTATCGACTTGCATTACCGCCTTCATTGTCTGGAATACATGATGTCTTTCATGTATCTATGCTGCGGAAATATCTCCCTGATGATTCTCACGTGATTCAGCCAGACGAGACCGAGCTGGATGAGACATTGAGTTATGTCGAGAAACCGATCAGGATTATTGATCGTAAAGAAAAACAGCTCAGAACGAAAATGATTCCCCTTGTGAAAGTTCAATGGACTCGTCATGGTGTTGAAGAAGCCACTTGGGAGACGGAATCAGATATGAGACAGGAATTCCCAGCATTGTTTACTTGATGAAAAATTCCTTATACAGTTTTGTATATACTCCCGTTTGATATGATTGATTGCTTGTGATTTCGAGGACGAAATCGTATCTTAGGGGGGGAGGATTGTAATGCCCGGAAATTTAATCCGAGTAATATGTAATTATTGATTTATAATTTGATATGATTACGAAAGGATTAATCGGGACACGAAATGAGATTTTACGCGACGGGTGTAATGCTTGGACAGAACTAGTGGCGCCCGAGCGGTAGAAAATGACCGCTCGAGCGCCAATGTTCAAAAAGGTATTGTTCGGGCAGAGAAGGTGGCGCCCGGGCGGTAGTTTTTGACCGCCCGAGCGCCAAGAATGTTGGTGCGAGACAGAACCTCCCGCGCCCGGGCGATAGGTTTTAACCGCCCGAGCGTCGAGCTCGCGCCCGAGCGGTAGATTTCCACCGCTCGAGCGCGAGACGTGTTTGGCCAAGGACGCGCCAAGTGCCGAGATGCATGCGTGAGTTGTGTATATATATATATATATACACATGCATTTCATTTTCCGGGAAAAGAAAAGGGAAAGCCGAGAGAAGTTTAGCCTCTTGTGATTCCAATTCCGACTATGTAAAATCCGTCCGTCTGAATTTGAATCCGACTTCAGTATCGAGTTCCTAGCAACGTAGGCTACAACTGGACGTAAGTTTTACTACGTTTTGACATGTCTTGAAATTATGATATTGTCAGAATTGAATGGAACTCATATATGTTGTTCTTGACATATTAGGCATCATATAATCGAAGTCAGATTAAGAAACGGACTGATATGGAATTGTTATGAATTTTAAGGGTATATTGAGTTATACCGGACAGATTTGAATTGTGATTGGATTACAGATTATACTGGATATGGGTTATGGATTGTAACTATTATCTGGTGATGTTGTATTGACGGGAATACTGAAATTGTACCATTATACCGTTGATTTTGAATTAAATCCAAATTGATCAGATTGTTATTAATTTGAACGGTATCTTGACATGAGATTTTTGGTATTGTCAGTATCAGATAGGCTGTGAGTTGAGGAATTCGACTGAGCCAGACACCGACGAAAGAAAGGTATAAGTCAATGTGGTATTGGGAGATGGACTTGAGTCGGTTTGGACTTGGGTTTCCCTAAATCACATAATTTACTTTATTGCATTGATATTTGCATTGAATTGATGATATACTTGTTCTCTTGATTTTAGATGACAGGTATTAGACGATTTATCTTGTGACAGAAGTGCCGGATAGTGGTGGTATCGCCACGGCACATTGCACGATGTCTCAAGATAGGATATTAAAGATAGAACTACAGTCCATGACGGATAGGTCAGGACACCGGATGTTTGGTTATATCGAGTAATGGAATCTATTACGGAATTCGATATAGGAACACCATATTTGGTTATATCGAGTAATGGAATCTATTACGGAATTCGATATAGGAACACCATATTTGGTTATATCGAGTAAAGGGTATTGGAATTCTTCTATTACGGAATTCGATATAGGAATACCAGGGCACTGGTTATATCGAGTAATAGAGATTATGGTTCCATCCTTTACGGAATTCGATATAGGAATACCACATCTGGAAACCGGGATCCCTAGACTAGGATTGAGTCTAGTCTGAATTATGAGTTATGTCGACAGATTGATATTGATTATGTTTCAGATTTTGATACATATATCTGTTACCTGATTACATGCTTTATATTGTTTTATATGATTGCATGTTTCATTGATTTATACTGGGATTATATTCTCACCGGTATATCCGGATGTTGTCTTGTCTGTATGTTTACTTGACAACAGGTGGGACAGGATCAGGGTCCAGGAGATGAGGAGAGATCGTGATTAGAGTGGAGGCTCCGGACTTGGATTAGAGATAGGGTTGAACACATGACATTAGTTGTTAAACCTTAGTTTATTTTGAATGCATGCAGTACAGGACTCGTATTGTATTTTATACGGATATGTATATGAGTTTGATTTCACTACGTTCCGCATTTTAAAAAAAAAAAATTTAGACCCTGTTTATAATTGATTAATTAGTCCCAATGATGATTAAGAACTTGATTAGTGTCCGGGTCCCCACATGGTAGTTGCCACTTCTGCAAACAACAGGGACATTTTGCCAGAGTATGTCCACAGAAGGGTTCCCAAAGATCCCAGGGAGCCGAACATCTGGATCAGCGGAACAGTAGAGTAGATGATCAGCTGCTGTTCATTCATTTCAGCCAGCACCATCTCAGTCACAGCAGAGGTTAGGAGGAAGCCAGACAGTTGTCAGCCTCCTAGACAGCAGGCCAGAGTATTTGCTTTGACCGAGGAGCAGGCTCAGGAAGCACCAGATGATGATGTTGCAGGTAACTGTTCTTGATGTTGTTATCCTGTTTTTGTATTGATAAATACGGATGCTTTCCATACGTTTATTTTTGAAAGATTTGCATTGAGTCATACATTTCCTGTTGAGTCTTTATCTACTGTAGTGTATGTCTTTGCTCCGTTGGGGATAGGTTTGATATCAGTGAATTCTGTAAAACATTGTATGCTACAGTATGACGGGCATGAAATGGAGTTTGATTGTATTGTACTAGTGTTGTTTGATCTTGGGATTGCATTACTGATATGGATATACTGACCAAGTACAGAGCTACCCTAGATTACTTCCAGAAGATGGTAAGAATCGAACCTGAGATGGTCAAGGGATGAATATTATACGATAAGGATTCAAGATTGAGAATTCCTTTGATAATCCGTACTATCTATGACTCGATTATTACAGAAAGGGAGCAGAGGGAATTCAGTTGATTTACTGAAGTTGAGTCTATCATTGGCTAATTTACCGATGATAAGAAAGTTATTGATGTTTTCCCCCGATAAAACTTTAGATATGATTCCATTCAGAGAGATTGATTTTAGCCTTGATTTGATATCAGAAATTGTTGAAATGGTGAATCCTGATGGAGACAAATTTCATTCCGGGTGTGTTATATCTGAATATGTTGTATCTGTTGCTTTTAGCAGAATTAAACCGTAATTAGATGGCCGAGGTGGATATTAATGTCAGATATTTGTGGTTTTATGAGTTTAGCAGATCAGTACCCATGAGTGATGTGTCGAATCTGGTTGAATACTGCTGAATTTGTAGCCAAATGTTTAAATTGCCAACAGATGAAGGCTGAGAGAAAGAAACCCGGAGGACTATTACAGAGTTTGTCTATTCCTGAAGGGAAATGGGATCACATTTCCATGGATTTTATAATGAAGTTACCGAGATCCTCCCGAGGTTGTGATGCGATGTGGGTTGTGATTGACAGATTAACCAAATCCGCATGCTTTATCCCGTACAAGATGACGTACAGACATAACCAGATGGCTGAGATTTTTGTCAGAAAGGTAATCAGACTACACGGAGAGCCAAAGTCGATTGTAGCAGACCGTGATCCTCGGTTTACATCGCACTTTTGGTAGAATTTACAGCAGATTTCGGATATGAAGTTACATTTTAGTACCACATATCATCCACAGACCGATGGATAGTCTGAGGAGACAATCCAGACATTGGAGGATATGCTGAGAGCAGTAGTGCTTGATTTTAACACTAGTTGGCAAGATGTATTGCCACTTGGTGAGTTTTCGTACAACAACAACTATCAGATGAGTATTGAAATGACTTCTTTCGAAGCGTTGTACGAAAAGAAATGTTGATCCCCTCTTTATTGGGATGGTATCTCTGAGGTTCCTGAGATCGGACCTGGAATGATCAGAGATATGACTGAAAAAGTAAAGCTGATTCAGAAGAGAATGAAGGCAGCCCAAGACAGATAAGCCAAATATGCCAATGTCCGACGACAACCGTCGGTATTTGAGGCTGGAGACCAAGTATTTTTGAAAATTTCACCTTTCAGAGGAGTGGTCAGATTTGGCAAGAAAAAGAAACTATCTCCACGATATATTGAGCCGTACGAGATTCTTGAGAAGATAGGAGATCGTGCCTATCGACTCGCTTTACCACCTTCATTCATATTTGTTCTTGCGAAAATACCTGCATGAGGCTTCACATGTAATCCAACCAAATGAGGCCGAGTTGGATGAGACATTGAGTTATTTCGAAAAGCTGATTTAGATTCTTGATCAGAGAGAATAAGTAGCTCAGAACGAAGACTATTCCACTTATGAAGATTTTGTGGAGTCGTCATGGCATTGAAGAAGTTATCTGGGAAACTGAGTCAGATCTAAGACGGAGGTTTCCAGAGTTATTTCACTGATGTGAGTTATTTTACTTAGCTTCTTCTATATACCTTCTTATGATATGATTTGATTGTCTGTGATTTCGGGGACGAAATCATATCTTAGGGGGGGAGAAATGTAATGCCCGAGATTTGATTATGATAATCCGGAATGAATTGTTGATAAATTGATGTGATTATAGACGGAAAGCATCGGACCGGGAAAGAAGAGAAAATGTATAAAAATGTGCGAGGAATAATAGCCCTCGCGCATATGCGCGACTAGTAGGCGCGCATATGCACGAGATGGACAGAGAACCTCGCGCATATGCGCGAAGGGTGTACGCGCATATGCGCGAGCTGTGCAAGCGAAGTCCAGAGGACCTCGCGCATATGCGCGGAGATGAGTCGCACATATGCGCGAGCTGCCGTGCTTGGAATGCGCCGAGACAGAATGTCTCGCGCATATGCGCGGAAGGTGGTCGCGCATATGCGCGAGACGTGCAGTAAGCACACCGAGCCACTTGGCTTGTTGCATGTCCGAGATGTATATATATATATATATATAACATCTTTCTTCAAAAATGAAGAAAAAATCAGAAGAGGCCAAAGAAGCTCCGAAAATCCTTACGCCTTTATATTTCAATCCGTCCATCTGATTTTGAATCTGACTTCAGTAGTGTGTTCCTATCGATGCAGGCTATGAATGGACGTAAGTTTTGCTATGTTTTGAAATTATGGTATTGTCAGAATCTGATATGATTCATATATTATGTTCTTGGCATGTTAGACATCGTATAATTGAAACTGGGTTGAGAAACAGATATCATATGAAATTCTTATGATTTTTAGAGTTGAGTTGATTGAGAATTGATATCAGGATTGAAGTATTATCGAGTATGAGGTGTTGGGATTGATACCTGACTGATATTGTAGTGCTGGATATATTGAAATCATGACGTTATGTTATTGAAACAAAATTTGATTAAATTCTTATTATATCCAATATTGATTGAGTGGTGTATTGATACCGTACCCTCGATATTGTTATTGTCAGATTGAATATTGACAGGCTTTGAGTTCGAGACTTCAACAGAGTCAAAGTATCAGAAAGAAATGTATAAATTAATGTTGAATTGGGATTGCACAACTCGAGTGAGGTTTGACTCGAGTATCTCTAAATCACATACTTAGTTTATTGCATTGATATTTGTAATTGATATTTTGTAGTCTATTGATTGATAGCTACTGCATGTATTGACTACTGATTCGTTTAGTCATTGGCTGATTCGCTTAGTTACCGGCTGATTCGTCTGGTTATCGGCTGATTCGCCTAGTTACTGGCTGATTCGTCTAGTCATTGGCTGATTCGCCTATTCTTCGACTGATTCGTCAATTCTGCGGCCGATTCGCCCAGACACTAGATATATGAATTATATCGATGCCGTTTAGGGATTGATTCATTCCTATCGACTGAGATTCGGTATATTTATCATTATTCAGACACCGGGATCCCTAGATTAGAATTGAGTCGAGTGTACGACGACGCGTCAGTTGAGTCGAGTCTGAGACGACGCGTCGGTTGAGTTGAGTCTGATACGACATGTTGATTTACATTGTTTATATCATTCATGTTTGTTGAATTGCTACCTGTTAATGATACCTTTATTATGCTTTTATATAGGTTTTATATGATTGCATTTTTACATTGTTTATACTGGGATGTATTTCTCACCGGAGTTATCCGACTGTTGTCTTGTTTTGTATGTGTGCATGACAACAGGTGGGGATGGATCAGGGTCAAGAAGAGGATGAGAGAAGACAATTAGCGTGGAGATCCGGACTTAGGAGTATATCTGTTATATCACCTGAGAGTAGTGAAGAAACAGTAGTTATCATGATTTACGGTTATACACGACTTGTATTTAGATCAGGATATTGATCTTGTAAATAAAATAAGATTTATTTCATATGCTGCGTACTCTTGTATTTTAAAAAAAATATTTAGACCCTGTTTGTTTTAATTGATTAATTATTCCTAGAAAGTGATTAAGAATTGAATTAAGTTCGGGTCCCCACACATATGTAACTCTCGATATACCAATGTTTGCATATTCGATCAGGATATATGTGTTGAAGGGACCTTACTGTACGCTAACCATTGTTAAAGGTTCTTGTAGGCACTATCGATGATACCTAGGGGATCATGAGGCAATGCATCTAGACGGTCTTACCATGATCCGATGCGTGCATTCAAAAATGAGTTCTGACATTCTTGATCAAGGAGTTTATGAATAAAATGGTGCTAACTAGGGTAAGCTCGAATAAGAATAAATTTTATTCTGAATCACATGGAGATGTGAACCCATGACTAGCTGTGTTCCTGAACCATTGAGGGTCACACAAGTATCAAACTCTGTGTTCCCGTTGAGAAAGTCAAAGTTCAAGGAGTTGAATTTGGCGAATTAATAGTTTGATGGAGATCAAACATGAAGCTTATAAAAGAGCTTATAAGTTGATTCTATGAAATGGAATAAATGGAAGTTAGCTTAATTGCTAATTAAAGAAAGAGAGGGGAATCTGTCTATTTTGGTTAAGGAGTTCACTAAACTGGCAACTGCCCAATATGGTAAGCGAAAACGTTGACGTCAAGACTTGTATCATTAATACATCGGCGATTTCGGATCGTCGATCGGGGTTATAATGAGTTCAGAATAATTTATTTAGTTAATTAAGAAAATACTGATTAAATGATTGTACTAGTAGTGGTGAATACGAACATGCACGAGTTTCCATAAATGTTCTAGAGGAGTCTATAATTAAATTAACCAATGAGTTAATTTTATAAATTAAATAATGGTTATTTAATATAATTAATATACATACATAAATATTTATATTTATATATATATATATATATATATATATATATTATACGATGATATAAAATATGTGGTTATATATATATGACATTAATATATCATGTATTATAAAAGTTAATTAGTACATTATATATTAATTATATAGGAGTTTTAAAATAATGAAATATGTAGAGTCCTAGTACCACAAAGATTCCTAGTCTTTGTGTGGGGACCCGGACGTTAATCACGTTCTAAATCATAATTATGACTAATTAATCAATTAGTATAAACAGGGTCTAAATTTTTTTTGTCAAAATACACAGCGGAAACAAAACGTAATTAGATTCAACGTACATATTAAACATAACATACAATCATTGTATGATCTACAATAATCCGACTAGGTTCAACTACAGGTCAGTGCTGAATCCTAAGTTGCTTCAAAGCCTGGATCTCCACGCTATCTAGTCCAGCCTCGTTCTCTTCTCGACCCTGATCCTAGCCCACCTGTTGCCATGCACACATACAAACAAGACAACAGCCGGATAACACCGGTGAGATATAAATATCCCAGTATAAATCATGTATACATGCAATCATATAAACAATATAAAAGCATATAACAGAAAATCATATCCCATATCAAAATCCTGACATGAATCAATAATAAGAATAAATCATATTCTAGACATGTACCCTAATCCGGAACATAAATCAATATCAAGAATAAATCCTATTCTCAACATGTACCACTATCAGGAACATAAATAGACATGTACCATAATCAGGAACATCAATCAGTATTAATCAATACAATATGATATAACTGTCACTCAGTCCAGTGACTCTACATTTTAGACTAGACTCAATCCTAGCCTAGGGATCCCGGTTTCCAGACATTGGCATTTCATATCGACCAACAGTAATAGAAAATACTCCAGTTCTATCCACGTCGATATAGTATCGATCACCAGTAATAGAAGAAGCTCTGTTCCTATCCACATCAGTATAGTATCGATCACCAGTAATAGAAGAAACTCCAATTCTATCCACATCGATATAACATCGATCAACAGTAATAGAAGGAGTTATAATTCTATCCACATCGATACAATACTGATCACCAGTAATAGAAGGAGCTAAAATTCTATCCACATCGATAGCCAATTATCCATTGACAGACTATGGCACTTCCGCCAATACAATATCTCATGAAATCGTGCAATGTGCCCGTGGTAGTCCCACCACTATCTGGCACTTCTGTCACAAGATTACTCGTCTAACACCTGTTATCTATAATTCAAGAGAACAAGTATATCAATCAACTCGATGCAAATATCAATGCAATAAAATCAAGTATGTGATTTAGGGAAACTCGAGTCAAACCTCACTCGAGTTGTGCTATCCCAACTCAACATTAGTTTATACCTTTATCTTCTCGCTCAGAAGAAGAAGAAGTCCCGACTCTATCTCGGTCCATTCTCAATCTGGAAATGACAATATAAAACAGGCACAATATCAATATCAGTTCTGAACTCAAGACTGTCTCTTTAAATCTGAAACGATATATCGAGAATCATAATATCAATATTCCATTCTCAATTCAACTCTGAATCTGATTAATCTGAATTAACTCAAATCAGTGGCATAACGGCACAATCTCAGTATTCCCGTCAATACCATATCACCAGATATTAATTACAAATCATAACCCATATTCGATACGATTTGTAATCAGTCTATAATCCAAATCTATTCAATTTCAATTAATATAATCTGAAAAATCATAACAATTCCAGAATCAATCTGTTTCCTGATCTGACTTCGGTTCTACGATGTCTAACATGTCAAGAACATCATATATGAATTATATCAAATTCCTACAACATCAGCTTTTCAAATGATAATAAAACTCAATGAAACTTACGTCCAGTTGTAGCTCGTGTCGAGAAGAGTATGGTACCGTGTCCGGATAAATTCTGATAGACGGATCGTACAAAATCAAATTCTAAGCACAATTGAAGGTTGAGGGAATTTACTCTGGAGAACTCTCGGTTCCTTCCTTGTGAATTGTGAAGGAGATTGCAATATATATACTTCAATTGCATGTGTGACAAGTGTCACTCAAGTCATAATTACACTTTAGCCCCTGAACTCTTCCTATTTGCAATTTGGTCCTCAAAACTCTTTTTAATTCAATTTCAATCCTAAATAATTGCAAACATCTTGGAATATAATTCAACACTCCAAAAGTTTCCAATTATATACTCTCGGATTAAAATAATATCATCTTTATTATCTCGGGCCTTACATTTCTCCCCCTCTAAGATACGATTTCGTCCTCGAAATCACAATCAATCAATTCGTGGAATACAGATAATCATGTCATATCTCAAATCAGATATAAGAAGGAGATATACGAAACTGCAATAAACTCATATCCACGAAATCACTCGTGATAGAATCAACCTCAGAACAATGGCTATACAACATCCGTATATACCAATCACCAGTGCAACAGTTCCATAATAATTTAATATCATCATCTGTTACCAAATCTGTTAATCCCAGTCAAAGATATATTCAATATTCGGTTTCAAATATCAACAGTCATCGTCTGACGTTGGCTTATTAGTCTATGAATTCTGAGCTATCCTCATTTCTTCTGAATCAGTTTCACTTTTCTTATCAGATTTCTGATCTTATCAAATCCAATCTCAGGCATCACCGCAATATCATTCCCATACGAAGGAAATCCGCAGTTCTCATGGTACAATACCTCGACTAAAGCTATTTCGATACTCATCTGATAGCTATTATTGTACAATAATTCACAAGTGACAATGAATCATGTCAATTAGTGCTAAATTCCAGCACTACAGTTCTTGGATATCCTCCAGTTTTTAGATAGTTTGCTCCGACTATCTTTCAATCTGTAAATCATAGATCAAAAATCATGCTATAGACTCAGCCAAAAGTATAAAATCAAACAAAAATCACAGTCTGATAAAATCAACTTTGGCATTTACTACAATCTAACTCCCGTTTCTGACATACTTCTCAGTCAGCTCGTCATATTTGTACGTCATCCTGTACAATATAACTTATACAGATTTGAATAATCATTCAATCATCACCACTATCTTGGCAAGATTGCAGTAGTGTCATCACACAATCCATAGAAATGTACTGCCATTTCTATTTAGAAATCACTAATCAAAATCATTAATCTAAAAGTTTCTATCTTTCTGTCTTCATCTGTTAGCGATTTAGACATTTCAATATAAATTCTGACATAACTGACTTCATCTGTTTATATCAAAACTGGCTATCCAAATTATCACCCATTTCATGTTACCAGAATAATACTGAATCTATTACTGGGTGCATCTGACAATACCTGTCATTTCAAATTCGAATATCTGACACAAACAAATCAGTTAATAATATAAATTAAAGAAAAATACCTACCTGGTATTCAGTTCTGACTATCAAAATCAAGTTCTGAACAATCTGATCAAACTTCTGAACTGCTTTAATTTTCAAAATCAGTTCTGACTCGACTGAACTGTATATAAGCTCAACGGTTTATAACAATCGGTATCAAACACGGATTCAGAATGATAACAATATCAGATCAGATTCAGAATATCAATACGCAATACTGATCTAATAACTGTATAGAACGCAATTTCTGAACCTCTGCCATATTCAATGTCGTTCTCAGCCACTGATCACGGTCTCATAGTGATACAATCAATCAGTATACTATCTTCAGATATCACAGACTCTGAATACAATCTGGTACAATTGAGATTCATATCCGAACCATTCTGTATATCACAATCTCAGTTCCCAGAATATTAAATACAAATTTCAACTGTTCGGTTCAATCAATCATACGCTGCGAATATATCAAAATATCATAGATAAAACGAGCATATATCATGAGAATATTTCTGAATATCGGATTTATCAACCCATAATTGGAACTGAAGTACTTTACAGAGAACATATAATCAGATGTACTCTAACTTTTCAGGCAATAAATCTTTCAACTGATATTTCAATTCTCGCAATTCAATCAGTATCAGTCTATAAGAAATCCTAAAATGAAACCAATACCTGGAATCACATCAAGGCTGAAATCACTCTCCCAGATACAGGACAACCCTGAAATCTCATCTGAAAGACTATAGCAACTTCCTGCTACTAATAAATCAATCCCTGATAGGCTCAGCTTTCAGTCATCAACTGAATACATGAGGAATTACTCCATTCCTTTCGATAATCCTCGAATCATATATAATACGGAGATCAAGGAATTCAAAATCAAGAATCCTTACCGTATATCATTCATTCTTTGGCCATTTCAGGTCCGAATCTTACCATCTCCGGGCAAGAATCGAAAATAGCTCTGTACTTGTTCGATATATCAATATCAATCACGCAGTCATCATCAGACCATACAAGTACAAGCTAGTCTAACTCAATCTCATTCTCAACTTACTGCAGTATACAATATATTACAAAATATCACTGATATCAAGTTCTTTCCCCATAATGGTAAAGAATCAATACTACAGTAAATACAGACCCAACAGGTACAACGTATATCAATGCAACTCAGTCAAAGATAATCGTCAATAATGCATTAGTATATATCTGTAAGGCTCGAGAATTATCGGTTGTTATTAATGTTAGACTTGAAGCCATGAGAATGCATGATATTTAGATTGGAATTGTGAAGCATGGCCGAAGCCACACTGCACCTGCGGTGCTAAGACTACCGCACCCGCGGTGTATGTGACAGAAAGGTGATGGATTTGTGCGAAGCAACACCGCACCCGCGGTGCTAACAAGACCGCACCCGCGGTGGTGAGACCGCACCCGCGGTCCTGCAATGACCGCACCCGCGGTCATGGAATTTCAGGAAATGAAATGTTGCCGAAAGCACAGCGCACCCGCGCTCTTGAGCTACCGCACCCGCGGTGTTGCATGCGAAGTGCCACCTTTGTTTCTCAACTTGACACATGGCATGATATATATATATGTTGAATTGACACTTCACTTCTTCAAATCTTAATCAGCAGAACCGAGAGCTTCCATGGAATAGCTTCAAGTTCTTCATCCTTTAGAAATTATATTGTGCAAGATTTAGAGATCCGATTTTAATTTCGAGTCCGGATCTGTGATCCTTGCAACAAGAGCTAGCAAAGGATGTAAGTATTGTGCATTTCCAGCATGTTTAGAAATATATGTGTTGGAGAAATTATGATTTTGTTGAAGATATGTGTTCTTGAGATTATGAGCATGGTATATTCGCTACCAGATCGAATTATGGATGTTGTACGTGATGGTCTCGATTTTCCAGCATGTAATGTATAGAGATTTTGCAGATTTCAGTATAGCTATTATGTTGGATGAGATTATGACTGATTATGATTGATTGTGATATTGTTGTGTTGAGATTGAGTTGATCGGTACCAAGAAATATGTCGTTATGCCGTCAAATTCGTACCGAGACTGATTATTGATTAGTACAAGAGTTGATATGAGTTGCTTTGAGATGCATATTGATAGAATATGTCTATACATTGCCATTTCAGATTTGTATTGGCTACTTGGTATTCGAGATTTCGGCTCGACACAGACTGTGCGACAAGAAAGGTATAATTCATGTGGTCACGGGATTGCACAACTCAATTCAGACTTGATACGAGTTTCCCTAAATCACATACTAGATTGTTATTACATTGATTATGTAATATTTTGTTTATTGATTTATATTCGAGTCCTGAGATAGGAGATATTGGCAGATTTGCCAAAACTAGACGTTTCGGTGTATCGACGCATAGGAGCAGATTTGCTATATGTGTAGACCCTCGATACAGAGTTGACCGAAGTCTAGGAATAAGACGTATCGTTGCCCCGAGTGGTTGGGTAGGTGACAGACCGTCTTATTCACACCGGGATCCCTAGATTAGAAATGAGTCGAGTCAAGATTTAAATGTTGAATACAGATTTGTATTCTTCTACATGTTTAGATTTATTCATGTTACTTGATATATGCTATGCTTTTGTACATGATTATGACATTGCATGCATCCATGTTTTATACTGGGATATGTTCTCACCGGAGTTATCCGGCTGTTGTCGTGTCTGTATGTGTGCATGGCAACAGGTGGGGCAGGATCTGGGTCTCGAGCTAGATGAGAGATGGATGATAGCGTGGAGATCTCGAGCATTGCAGATGACTAGTGTGTTATTATGAAACTTGTACTACTCATGTTTGTAGTTGATATTTAAACACTAGTATATGGTTGTATTAAACAGACTGGTATGTATCTTATGTCGTTTAATTAATATATAGACTTGTTATGCTTTAGTTATACATTTGAATTAATGTTAAAAGCAAAATTTGGACCCACATTTTCGAACAAAGATCCAATTAAATCCCAAAAAGAATTGAGTTAGAGCCCGGGTCCCCACAACATCAATACATATGCAATATAATCATAAAAAAATCAGTACCTGTCACTGTATCATCAAGTGTGTCCTGGGTCTGATTCTCGATCACCATATCCAGATGATCCAGCTCCCTGAAATCCTCGGGAACCTCTCAGTTCTAGTACTCCTTTGGTTGTAATCCCCCAACTTCTGGCAGCTTCTCGTAACTGAGGGAATACCAGTTTTACTCTCTGTTCATCTGTACAATCAAGTAAATCGAACCGTATTTCTATGTCATTAAACCAGTTCTCATACTCTTCAGACGTCCCTATACCACTCAGAATCGGCGGCTGATAACTGAAACTCTTTCAATTTTAATTCCATCGGAGTCTCTGATACATCTATCTGATCAGACGAAGTACTACCCCTTTCTGGAATTCTTCTAGGAGGTATATCTGATGATCACAGGAGTCAGTAATCACAGGAGATAAATCAATCTCAGTCCCTTTCTGATCTGCTTACCTCTGATCAAGAATTGGTTCTGATTCATTTTCAAATCAGATATATTACCAAATCAATTCAGATATTCAGGTAACATACATTTAAACGCAATAAAACATGCTGGCATGCTAGCATACTCAATGTAAATCAACATAATACTATATCACATGCTAGCAATCAAAAGCAGGAAAGAAAACTCAGTCTACCCCGCTCATTCTTTTCTATCTCAGTGCTAAGGAACCTACAGTTCAAGGACCTAAAGCTCTGATACCACCTGTTGTGGAGATCCGGGCTTCAGAAGCAACTTAGGATTCAGTACTGAGATGTAATTGAACCTAGTTGAATTCTTATAGACAACATCAGATTTGTAGGTTTATGTTTAATATGTAATTTGAATTTAATTACATTATGTTTCCACTGTGTAATTTAGAAAA
The DNA here is from genome assembly GCF_022965805.1 of Primulina eburnea. NCBI lineage: Eukaryota > Viridiplantae > Streptophyta > Magnoliopsida > Lamiales > Gesneriaceae > Primulina > Primulina eburnea. Next base: position 21,915,425 of record NC_133105.1, read on the forward strand.
AAAATTTTAGACCCTTGTTTATGATAATTGTTTAAATTATTCCTAACGACGATTAAGGAATGAATTAGCGTCCGGGTCCCCACAACAGGAAAAGCGTATAACAGCCAATCATATAATATATCAAAATCCTGACATGAATCAATAACAAGAATAAATCATATTCTAGACATGTACCCTAATCCGGAACATAAATCAATATCAAGAATAAATCATATTCTCAACATGTACCACTATCAGGAACATAAATAGACATGTACCATAATCAGGAACATCAATCAGTATTAATCAATACAATATGATATAACTGTCACTCAGTCCAGTGACTCTACATTTTAGACTAGACTCAATCCTAGCCTAGGGATCCCGGTTTCCAGACATTGGCATTTCATATCGACCAACAGTAATAGAAAATACTCCAGTTCTATCCACGTCGATATAGTATCGATCACCAGTAATAGAAGAAGCTCTGTTCCTATCCACATCAGTATAGTATCGATCACCAGTAATAGAAGAAACTCCAATTCTATCCACATCGATATAACATCGATCAACAGTAATAGAAGAAGTTATAATTCTATTCACATCGATACAATACTGATCACCAGTAATAGAAGGAGCTAAAATTCTATCCACATCGATAGCCAATTATCCATTGACAGACTATGGCACTTCCGCCAATACAATATCTCATGACATCGTGCAATGTGCCCGTGGTAGTCCCACCACTATCAGGCACTTCTGTCACAAGATTACTCGTCTAACACCTGTTATCTATAATTCAAGAGAAGAAGTATATCAATCAACTCAATGCAAATATCAATGCAATAAAATCAAGTATGTGATTTAGGGAAACTCGAGTCAAACCTCACTCGAGTTGTGCAATCCCAACTCAACATTAATTTATACCTTTATCTTCTCGCTCAGAAGAAGAAGAAGTCCCGACTCTATCTCGGTCCATTCTCAATCTGGAAATGACAATATAAAACAGGCACAATATCAATATCAGTTCTGAACTCAAGACTGTCTCTTTAAATCTGAAACGATATATCGAGAATCATAATATCAATATTTCATTCGCAATTCAACTCTGAATCTGATTAATCTGAATTAACTCAAATCAGCGGCATAACGGCACAATCTCAGTATTCCCGTCAATACCATATCACCAGATATTAATTACAAATCATAACCCATATTCGATACGATTTGTAATCAGTCTATAATCCAAATCTATTCAATTTCAATTAATATAATCTTAAAAATCATAACAATTCCAGAATCAATCTGTTTCCTGATCTGACTTCGGTTCTACGATGTCTAACATGTCAAGAACATCATATATGAATTATATCAAATTCCTACAACATCAGCTTTTCAAATGATAATAAAACTCAATGAAAATTACGTCCAGTTGTAGCTCGTGTCGAGAAGAGTGTGGTACCGTGTCCGGATTTAAATTCTGATAGACGGATCGTACAAAATCAAATTCTAAGCACAATTGAAGGTTGAGGGAATTTACTCTGGAGAACTCTCGGTTCCTTCCTTGTGAATTGTGAAGGAGATTGCAATATATATACTTCAATTGCATGTGTGACAAGTGTCACTCAAGTCATAATTACACTTTAGCCCCTGAACTCTTCCTATTTGCAATTTGGTCCTCAAAACTCTTTTTAATTCAATTTCAATCCTAAATAATTGCAAACATCTTGGAATATAATTCAACACTCCAAAAGTTTCCAATTATATACTCTCGGATTAAAATAATATCATCTTTATTATCTCGGGCCTTACACTTTGTGGGAGAGGGACTCCTAATTGGATTAGAAGTCTCACTCTATATAATAAATTAATACCAAAATATGAAAAAAGAATTTTTTTTACCAAAATATCATAAGATTTTTAAATTTTTATGCATCACTACTACTATTATTATTAAAATTATTTCACATGATTTATTATTATTCTTTTAATAATATTAATATAAAATAATAACATTTATTAAAAATGTTAAAAAATAAAAATAAAACCCCATCCCTTGAAATGATATAGCTGGCGGCGGGGTTTGAAACCCCATTATATTATTATACTAGTATTTAACCCGTGCGATGCACGGGATGATACTATTAAAAATTAGTGAAAATGAATTTACATTTAAATTGAAAAATAATATAATTATAAAAACTATTTCTTTGCTAATCTTAAAAAACTTTCTTAAATACAACGCATGTCGATTAATTTTTTTGGCTAATAATCACTATCATATATCAAAATTTTAGTTTGTGTTAATCTATGACAATGACATGATGCTTATCGTGTCTAGTGTATTGATGTCGATCACCAACCTTAATACATATTTAATTCTTGGCAAAAACTTTTGTGAGACGATCTCACGGGTCGTATTTTGTGAGACGAATCTCTTATTTGGGTTATCCATGAAAAAATATTATTTTTTAAGGTAAGAGTATTACTTTTTATTGTGAATATCGGTATGGTTGACTCGTCTCACAGATAAAGATTCGTGAGACCGTCTCACAAGAGACCTACTCTTAATTCTTTAATTTTTGAGAAGATATATATTATTATTTTTTTAACATGTGATAAAAAAATATTTTAAAATCAAATTCAATAAAATTAATGAGAAATATTTTTTTTTAAATTCAATAATTTCATCTAAATCCACATTCACAAATAGTTTTATGATATGACACGTGTTTGACATACTCTAATGATAACAATAATTGTTTAACTAATATCTTTATTCAAATGGGTTGTGATTTTATCTACGAAATCTCTTCATAATATACACAACTGCCTATTATTCCTAGAGAAAAATGAAATATGCGATTATAAATAAATTATGTATAAACCAGAAAATTTATTTTTATTAACATTTACTATGTATATTCCAAAACATTGCCAACAAATTTTATAATGTGTCTCCTAATCAAATGCGTACTTTCTTTAGATTTTTTTTTAATCATTTCTATTACGGGACATTTTATACTATCATGTATCCGTGAACTTTGTAATATAGAAGAAAATTATCACATTAGTAAATACGTAATAATTAAAATTTTGTACAAATAGAAGAATAATATTTTTTTACTCATCGATCATGAAATTCAGATTTCAAACTTAATGTCTCGTTGTTTCCATATGTAGGTAGTTCATAACAACGAACAAATCTAAATTTAAACGAACATTACATCTTAGAAGGATTCAACTCAGATATGGTGTTGAAATGATGAGTCATATTATAATTCAATTTTGGAGTAGATAAATTTAGTAAGATAAATAGAATAAAATTGGTTTTTAATATAATATGCAATATTACATTATTTATAATTTAAAATTCAAATAAGATATCCCAAGGGACCAAAATTATATATTGTATGTTTTTGGCAGAATTATATCATACATTAACTCTTTGAAATTATGAAAATATCCAATTGCATGCATTGGGTGTCAACTTTTATCATTATTAAGGGTATATATACATGTTTATTGAGAGTAATTTAATGTCCATTTGAAACTCTTTTGAATCTATCTCTTTTAATTTTTTTTGTGCTCTCTTATTTGAATGTTTAAGAAGATAATCAAGATATATATACAATATACATATGGTTTTTTGAAGAAAACAACAATACATCAATTCTTTCAAATTAAGGTAATCTCAAAATAATATACATTTAGGATAAAAAAATTTATGATTTTTAATTTGTAATTTAATGTCCATTGAAAAACCTTGTTGTAGTGATAACTTTTAATACTCAACCAATTTTATTTTTATAAAATTAAATTAACTAATTAAATATTGTATTTCTTTTTTAGTAAGTAGTTTGGATAGGAAATTACTTAAAATAACAAAATGTATTTTTGAATGATTACCTCATGAGTGATCCTGAACATGACAATCAATTGTATTTTAAATTTATTTATAAAGGTTTTAATAAAAATTAAATGAGTGAGTCTCATGTGAGACCGTCTCACGGATCTTAATCCGTGAGACGGGTCAACCCAACCCATATTCATAATAAAAGTAATACTCTTAGCATAAAAAGTTATACTTTTTCATGGATAACCCAAATAAAGGATCCGTCTCACAGATACGACCCGTGAGACCGTCTCACACAAGTATTTGCCAAATTAAATACATCATAGTAACACAAAATCATATCACAAATTAAATTGATTGATATAATCAATGCAAAAAATTTAATGTAGTTTATGTTCTCAATAGAGATTAGTTTCAATTTAAATAAAAAAATAAAAAACATATAATATATAAATTATATTTAAATTAATATAAAAATAAATTAAATTCAAATTTGAACTAAATGAATTGATATAATCAATGGAAGCAATAATTGAAGTTATCATTTATTGCAATACATATTTCATATTGTTTGGGCTAAAAATAATTAATTATGAAGCCCACATTAATCACAAGCCCAATTAAATTAAATAGGGCTGTTAAGTGTTGCGGATTGATTTTTATTGATTCAAAAACTGGTCACAAAGCACCAAAAGAAAGAAGAACGTGAGAGGTTGAGATCGTGGCGTGAAAAGCGAGGAACGTGGATCATGGGGGAGTGGAGTGAAACGACACAACACTGGGAAGAAAAAGAGATCGGCAAATAACTCTTCTAGACAAACAACTCTATAGCAAAACATGTTGCAAAATACTCTCCAGAATTCTATTTTCAAGCATCTTATTTCTGAAATATTTTTCATTCCATTTTCTAGCATTCTTCGTCTAGATTTCATCAGCTTTCTTTAATATATTGTTGTATTTTGTAATTTCCTACTGATTTGTTGATACAAATTATGTCAGGGGTTTATTTTCATCAAATTCCAATAGTTTTTCTTCGTTATGGCGTTATAGTTGTTTTAGGAGACTAGAACTGACGGTCGAATTTAGAATTCACGTCGCTTGAATATTTATAAATTAGATTTTTATCATTTTCACACAAATCGGTGCATTTTTTGCACCTGGCACGCCCGCAACACCAAATATTGTGCAAACATATTTTTGGCACGCCCGGTGGGACCACACTATGCCGCCAAGAAGAAAGGAAAACCTCAGTCAGGAGAGCGGGGAGTCTCTGGCTAATCAAGAGGGAACTCAGGTGCCCCAGCCAGAGCAACACGTTGTTGAACCACAGGTTGAAGAAGTGGATCTACATATTCCTACTACGTACGATCAAGTCTCGAACAGAGTGATGGAAGAATTGACTGCTATAAAGATCGAGGAGATCTCACTGGCCTTTCTAAGGCAATGGCTGACTGTTTGAAGACCATTTTGATTAAACCGAGTCAGTATCTTCGAGGAGAGCAAAATACCACTGTCAAAGAGGCTGATCAGGGAAGCAACCAAGTTCATGAAACTGATCAAGGAATAGGAAACTTAAGGGCCGGTGATCCCCGCCGCCCAGAGTTTAATCTCCCAAATCATCTAGAAAGAAGGTATACACCACCCCACAAGAGAGAAGAAAGCTTAGGAGGAAGATCCCAGCCATATCCACGTGCTCATGGTGTGGGGAGTTCGAAACAACCAGTTACTCAAGTGTACAGCGTGACAAATCCTCTATACAAACCAGGAGCTTATGATGACATATCGCACATGGATTATCAAGGAGTGGATGGGGGCTTCCCAGGAGGTAATATTGGTTTAAATGCAGGGTTTCAAGCTCGGGGGGCAAATTACTACCATCACCAACTCCCCGCTCGGAACATGCATGGGATTGATCCAGAAATTGTGAGAGAGGCTGTTCAAGAGCTATATGTAGGGATGTAAACAAACCAAACTGTTCGCGAGCTATTCGGAGCTCGCCTCGATAAAAAGCTTGTTTGAGTTCGTTTGTTAATCATATCAAACCAAGCTCAAGCTCGATTTTGAGCTCGACAATTTAATCAAACCAAGCTCAAGCCTAAGCGTATTCAACTCGTGAGCTCGCAAACATGTTCGTTAATAGGCTTGCGAGCTCGAACTTGGCTTGTTTAGGTGGCTCGTAAGCTCGAGCTTGACTCATTTGTTGAGTTGACAAATAAAAATATTAGTACTAATAAAAGTTAAAATTTTATGTCTAATATAAAATTAGTTCATAGATATATTTATTTTTAACAAGCTCGAATCAAGCTCAAATTCGAGCTCAATTGTATGTTTTACGAACTCGAAAACGAGCCAAGCTCAAGTCAGGCTTATTAAATATGTTAAACGAGCTATTAATAAACCAAGCTCGAGCTCGGCTTGATTAACATGATAAACGAGCTTTTAACGAGTCAAACTCGAGCTTTTCACAAGCTTAGTAATTTCAAGACAAGTCGAATTCTAGTCTGATGATAAAAGCTCGAGCTTGAACTCGAGCTCTATCAATCTTAAACGAGCCAAACTCAAGCCAGATGATAAAATCTCGAATCAATCTCGAGCTCGAGCTTGAGCTTGAATGAATCTTAAACGAGCCAAGCTCAAGCCTGATACTGTTCAGCTTGGTTTGGATCTTTTACATCCCTAGCTATATGGGCTTGCTTTGAAACAGATTGGCCGCACAGAGTTCCACAAACCCTATCCAGACTACATAGACGTGAATAACCCGTACCCAAGGGGTTATAAAGTTCATGATTTCAGCTTATTCTCCGGGGAGGATGGCCAGTCCAGCATGGAACATATAGCCAGATTCACCATCCAGTGCGGGGAATTAGCCAACTTGGAGAACTTCAACAATCTAAAGTTGCGGCTATTCCCGAATTCCCTCATTGGGACTGCATTCGCTTGGTATTCCTCACTCCCCAGAAATTCATTGATGAGTTGGCAATAGATGGAAAGACAATTTCACATTCAATTCTATATAACAGAGCCAGAAGTGTGCATTGCTGACTTATCCAGAGTTACTCAAAAGAAAGGAGAATCTGTGGAATATTTCATAGACATGTTCAAGAAGATAAAGAATAGGTGCAAGGTATTCCAACCTGAGACCGATTTCGTGAAGATGGCACAAAAGGCGCTGGATTTTGAATTAAGAAAGAAATTCCAAGGAATGGAGTTCAGGGATTTCTTTGAGGTAGCTGCCAAAGTGGCTGAATACGAAGAACTATTGCGGGAAGAGTCGTACAAGAAGAAAACTTGTATGGGGTCTTATTATCAGGAGGTGGAAGATGTGGCACTGACAAAGATTCGGTCAGCTGGTTCTTGCACAGTTCCCTTACTAAAAAAGAAGCCAACAGAACATGAAAAGAAGAACAGCTCCCAACTCCCCAAAGACATGTAGTATATATTTGATGTGTCAAAGACCGAAGAAGTTTTTGATTTCTTGGTAAAAGAAAAATTCATCACATTCCCACCCGATCACAGGATCCCACCTACAGAAGAGCTGAAGGGACGAGAGTATTGTAAATACCACAACTCCTATAATCATGCCACCAAATCTTGTTGGGCGTTCAAGAACATTTTGCAGGATAGAATTAACAAGGGAGTTATGAAATTCCCTAACAAACAAGAGTCTATGGCGGTGGATGATGATCATTTTCCTCCAGTGGCTTTGGTTAATGTGAATGTGACAGATTTGAGGGATCTTCTCAATGAGAAAAGAAGATGATCCTTTGCAGTGAAAGACCGAGTAATCAAGAAATGTTGGATTCCAAAGGGTCAATTATTTGAAGCTCATTGAAGGTATAGTGCCGATCGAATGCGAACAGTTCAGCAGCGTTTCACTAGAAACGTTGGTGAATCTGCGGCCTATCGGCCGAGGAACCAACATTTCCTTGAAAGACCAATGCTTAAGAATCAAAAGTTCAGAGGGGAATCATCTCGTGATCAAGACCAGAGATACTCAGACAGGAGAAACATAAGTAGAGTTGAGTCACGAAAGGTGGAAACCAGGAAAATATCAGCTGATCAGTGCATGGAGCGGCGTGCATATGAAATCTCAAAAGGAAAAGTGATTGAGAGCCGGAGAGCAAAGCCGAGATACGTCCTTCCAGCCAGAGGGGAGTTCAGTGAGTCTTGGAGAGTGGCCCAACACAAAAAGTTCCCTAGGCCACCGACTAGGACTCAAAAGAGACGGCTTTTGAGAGAAAGAGCTATTGCAAGAAGAGAGGAGTCCTCTAAGTTGAGAAATAAACCCACAATTGATGTCCCAGTCTCCAGGGAGCTAGTGGGGAGTAAATCTAAGTTTGGAAGATCGGCTACTAAAGATAAGTTTGTGGAAGATGACGATGATTTGTTAAGCGAAGAGGATGATCAAGCAAGAAAAACAATTAATTTTCGCCTTGGAGAATTTCACATCACCGTGGACTGTGCCACAGGAGTAGTGATACTACCCGAGAGATTTAAAATGATGGAAGAAGAGAATGGGGAGTTGATGCCCCAAGAATCACTGCAAAAGAAAGAGCATGCAAATAAACTCCCTGAAGGGAGTTCAAGAGTGATTATCAAGGAAGATCACCCGAATAAGCCTAAACAAATGATACTTGAAAAGCCTACACCGGTCATAACCAAGCACATTAGGCCGTTGTACATCAAAGCCCACTTGAATGGGAAGCCAGTGTCTAGGCTGTTGATTGACAATGGCTCAGCTGTAAATGTTCTTCCAGTAAAAATTTTGAAAAGTCTGGGCAAAAATGAAGAAGACTTGATTCCTTCGGAAGTTTCGGTTGCTGCATTTACAGGGGAAACCACCAAGACCATTGGGGTATTCCCCGCTGATGTTACTGTGGGGAGTATGTCATCGTTATGTGCATTTTTTGTGGTAAACTCCTCCGCCAACTTCCCGGCGTTGTTAGGCAGAGATTGGATCCATGCAAACTAGTGCATACCATCCTCAATGCACCAGCTGTTGTTGTTTTGGAAAGGGGATGACGTGGAGGTCGTAGAAGCGGATGGACAGCCGTTCCAAAAAAGTGCAAGTGCAATAGAAGCCAGATATTACAAGGGGGAGTTTCGGCCCATCAAAATCCGTAGCAATAGCAAGAAAGAAAATCCACTGTATATGCAAACACCAACTCCAAGCTCCGTGTTGGAAAGAATCCTTAAACCTTCTGTTATTGTGCCTTCTAGGCCTATAATTCAGCCGTTGATTGGGGTGATTGATGATTGATTCGAACCAAAAGAAAAAGAGGTAGCTGCAACCTCTATATGGAAGGCACATGTGCAGCAAGTACTAGACAAACTAAAGGAAGATGAAGCATGGGACACTTATGGAACTGAAGTTGTCCAAGAAGAAGAATACAAAGATGATGAGCTCCAAGTCGATGAGTTATTGATGGCGCCATCTCAAATGGTAGATGGCCAACATGAAGTTCAAAACCCATTGGAAGAGATTAACTTGGGGGAGCTTGAGAATCCAAAAGTGGTATATGTGAGTAAGCTACTGGAAGAGCAGTTGAAGCAAGACTTGATCAGCATGTTGAAGGAATACAAAGATTGTTTTGCATGGAGTTATGATGACATGCCAGGGTTGGACCGAAAATTGGTCGAACACCGACTTCCACTCAAAGAAGTTTTAAAACCATTTCAACAGCCATCTCGTCGCATGTCAAAAGAAGTTGAATTGAAAGTGAAAGAGGAAATTGAGAAATTGTTAAAGGCCAAGTTTATAAAACCGATCAGATATACCGAATGGCTTTCGAACATTGTGCCAGTCATGAAAAAGAATGGCAAGGTCAGAATATGCATTGACTTCCGAGACTTGAACTGTGCAACTCCCAAAGATGTATATGTGATGCCGATACCTGATAGGTTGATTGATTCAGTGGCTAGACATGAGTTGTTGTCTTTCATGGACGGATTCACGGGTTATAATCAGATCAAAATAGCGGAAACTGACACTCACAAAACAGCATTCAGATGCCCGGGAGCTGTTGGTACGTTTGAATGGCTTGTTATGCCATTCGGGCGAAAGAACGCAGGGGCCACGTATCAAAGAGCTATGAACTCGAACTTTCATGACATGATAGGGCATCATATTGAAGTATATATAGATGATATCGTTGTGCAGTCTAAACAAGCTGCTGATCACATTGAACATTGAGGAAGAGTTTCCAAAGAATGAGGCAACATGAGTTGAAGTTAAATCCATTGAAATGTGCCTTTGGAGGAAAATTTTTGGAAATTCTGGTGCATCAGAGGGGAGTTGAAGTGGATAAAAACAAAGCCAAAGCCATTATGGAAGCAAATCCGCCTAGAAACAAGAAAGAGTTGCAACGCTTCCTTGGGCAAGTGAATTACTTGAGGCGTTTTATTTCTAACCTTGCAGGGAAGACAAAGGAGTTTTCACAGCTGTTGAAGCTCAAAGACAGCGGGGAGTTCAAATGGGAAGAGTCGCATCAGAGAGCTTTTGATGTAATCAAGAGATATTTATCTAATCCACCTGTTCTTATGCCTCCCAGGTATGGAATGTCCCTCAAATTATACATCTCTGCTGCTCATTAATCGATTGGATGTCTATTAGTTCAAAATAATCATGACAGAAATGAACAAGCCATCTATTATTTGAGTAGATTCCTTACTCCAGTAGAGGTGAGATACTCTGTGATTGAAAAGCTATGCTTAACACTGTATTATGCATGTACTAAGTTATGACATTATTTGATTCAATCAAGAGTGTTTGTGGTGGCTAAAATCGATTTGATTAAATACATGCTTAATAGACCCATTCTCTCGGGGCGGATTGGTAAATGGTCTTTGGCATTGACCAAGTTTACATTGGCCTATTACCCCCAAAAGTCAATAAAAGGCCAAGCTATCGCCGATTTTTTAGCTGATCATCCTTCACTTGATGAGTTTATTGGAGAACAGGTTGGATTTCCAGTTTGTGGAGTGGGAGTTCAACCCTAGGAGTTGAAGTTTAATGGATCAAGTACAGAAACAGCAGCTGGAGCTGGAGCTGGTATTGTGATCACCTCCCCAAGAGGTGTGAAAACCGCTCTATCCTTTAATTTGGATTTCCCATGCACCAACAATAAAGCGGAATACGAAGCACTGGTAATTGGATTGGAAATTCTGAAAGATTTAGGGGCAAGAGAATTGTTAATAACAGGGGATTCTTAGCTGGTACTCAAACAGTTGTCAGGGGAGTTCAAATGCACAAGTTTGTCCTTGGCTCCTTACTATACCGCGGCATCCCAACTTCTAGATGATTACGAGGAAGTGTCGTTAGTCCACGTCCCAAGACAAGAAAATTGGGAGGCAGACGAGTTGGCACAGGTTGCTTCGGATTGAAGATGTCTCCCGAACTTACACACAGGCTAGTGTTGATTCAGAAGAAAAACCACCCTTCAATTCAGCAAAGAGGGATTCAGGTAGACACGCTCAACTTGGATATAAACTTAGCTGGTGACTGGAGGGATGACATGAAAATGGTGCTAGAATCAACCGGGAGAGATATTCCACATGGTTTAAAAATGAGAGCTCTTAATTACGTTTTAGTGGAAGGAGATTTGTACAGGAAAGGGTTAGATGGTTTGCTCCTCAGATGCATAGGCTTCCCAGAGGCTTTGGAGATCATGAAGCAAGTTCATGAGGGAGTGTGTGGAGCGCATCAATCTGGAATAAAGATGAGATGGTTGATAAGGAGGTATGGCTACTATTGGCCATCCATCCTAAAGATTGCATCAAATATGCTAAGGGATGCCAGCCGTGTCAGAAACATGGGAACATCCAAAGAATCCCGGCTGACGAGCTTCACAGTGTCGTCAAACCATGGCCGTTCAAGGGCTGGCCATGGACTTAATAGGGAAAATCTACCCCTCATCATCTAAAGGCCACTCATTCATCCTTGTGACCACAGATTTTTTCACCAAATGGGTAGAAGTAGTGCCTTTGAAAAAAGCGGAGCAATGTGATGTCATTAACTTTGTGAAAGAAAATATCATTCATAGATTTGGAATTCCAGAGTCATTGACCACGAATCAGGGAACTATGTTCACAGGCTCAGATATGAGGGAGTTTGCAGAAGACTATGGAATTAAATTGATAAACTCATCCCCACATTACCCACAGTCCAACGGGCAAGCCGAAGCGTCAAATAAAGTGTTGATAAAGATTCTACAAAAGATGATGGAAGAGAATCTCAGGGATTGGCCAAGGCTCTTATCAGAAACTTTGTGGGCGTACAGAACATCCAAGAGGACTGCCACTGGAGTGAGCCCTTTTTCCCTTACCATTGGCCATGATGCGGTGCTCCCATTGGAGATTATGGTGCCATCAATGCGAGTGGCAAAGCAAAATGAACTTTCGCTTGAGCATTATAATGAAGCAATGATCATGGAATTAGAAGAACTAGATGAGCTGAGAATCCAAGCGTACAATGCTTTGCTGTTACAAAAATAGAAAGTGGCGAGAATCTACAACAAAAGAGTTAACAAGAAAAGCTTCCATGAAGGGGAAGTAGTGTGGAAGGCTATACTACCAATAGGAACAAAGGATAGGGAGCTGGGCAAATGGTCTCCCAACTGGGAGGAACCATTCAAGGTACATAAGACGTTAGATGGAAATGCATATTGGCTATCAAGCTTAGATGGTCATCCACACAAAAGATGCATAAACGGCAAGTATCTCAAGCCGTATTTTCCAAGTATGAGGGAAGAAGTAGGAAAAGCTTGCGAGTGGAGTAAACACGAAGGCTAATATTTAGTGGGGAGTTGGCATTCTTCAGTGAGGAGTTGGCCTTCGGGGCCACTTTTGTATATATTAAGTTCTTATTTCAAAATTTCATGTGATGTAGGCCTTAGGGCCACTGAAATAAATATATGTTGTTGAGGATTCAACAATAAAATTGGTCGGAGAGAGTGGGACAGTAAGCCACTTACATTCATTATTTTGAAGGCACTTTGTTTCACTTGGAGTCGGCCTTATGGCCACTTATTTTCAATGTTTTTATGGTACGAAAAATCATGGTGAAGTAGACCATACCACCATTATAAATTGGTTGTTTGCATGTGCAGTGACAGACTCATGAAGTAGGCCTTGAGGCCACTAAGAATATGGCACGAAAAGAACACAGCAAGCAGGGAGTTAAGCTCACCGAGCGGACAACGAGTAATAAAGGAAGGAATGAAGAGAAAAAAGGCGTTTTGCAAACCCCAAGAGGACCCAGAAGTTGATTTTGGAAGAAAAATAGGCTAACCAGCCATTTTTGTACGGTTTTTAGCTTTATGTCGTAAGATTTTATGTTAAGTAGGCCCTACGACCAATAATGTAAATATTTGTTGGTTATGATTCAAAAAACGAGGAAGATCGATTAAAGTTGGCCAGTAGACCACTTTTATCATATTGGATTCATTGTGTTTCGATAGAGAATAAAGGAAGAGAATACTCTCGAGTGGGGAGTTTTAAGCCAACCTATGGTTTTGATTGAAGCTGTTGAAATGAGTTGGGATAAGTGGATTGAGAACGAATAGAAACTCCTTCTCAACATCCAATACACAACATTACATACAAACCCACCTTCATTCCACATCCATCACCCAACAAACACAACACCAAACCAGCAGTCAACAAATCAAAAGCGGAGTCACCGCATGCAAGAACAGTAAGTAAACGTGTATGCGAGAAAGGGGTCCGACTGAAGTGCAAATGCATATATGTGTATGCGGAAAGGGGTCCGACTGAAGTGCAAATGCATATACGTGTATGCGGGAAAGAGATCCGACTGAAGTGCAATGCATAATGTTAGGGGCGAGGGAATCGTCTTGAGTGGATGCAGCACATAAGAGAACGTATGAGTTAAGTCTCACCTGTGTTTCAAAAAGCCTTAAACGACACCAAGGCTTAGGTGTCGAATACACCGGAAAACTGAGGCCAACTCATGGCCAATCCATGCTACCTGCTAAGAATAAACACGCCAATGTACACGAAAAGAATGAACCAACAAAAAGAGATACATGGGAATGGCAGCTTAGATAGAATCAGAATCAGTAGATTGCTTGGGGTCAAAGACCACTGCATGCACACAAGAAATATTCAGAAAAAATCAATTGCTACTGATGTATAGCACATGGCCAAATAATCGTCACTTTACCAAACCTACAAAGCAAAGGCTAATGAATGGCCTAATAATACCAAATCCATAATTCCCCATAGAAACCTGGTGTCAAAAGAGTTAGCCCAATTACACAGATAAACCAATTGTCTATTCTTTGGTTTCTAGGGTACCAAATCATACAAAGCAGGGAATAGAATTGCAAGTCAATCACGATGACAAACAATATTCAAGGAATGGAGAAATACTAAATGCAATTCAAGAAGGAATAAGGGATTACCCATAGCGGTAGACGGTTGGTCAAAACTCGAGTTGACACCCATGGATAACCCGGAAGCGGCAGAGAATGGTTTGAGACCAGTGGCGGTGAACGGGCTGAAACCAACGGCAAGGGCAGAGACTTCAACTTGGGGAGAGACAGCGACCGCAACGCTCGATTCAAGCGGAGGCGTCGGAGGAGAACCTCAAACCAATGGCAAGCCCTCGGCAACCGCAGTAGAAACAGCAAGTGCGGCGGGCGGGGAGGCTAGAGAAGATGGCTGAAACAGAAAAGGCACCCGGAGTGCTCGGTTCAGATGAACTCGCCGGAGAAGAACCTTGTACCATTGTTGAATCTTCAGGCAGCAACAGCGATGACGGCGGAGAACGAGCGGAGAGGGTTTCAGAGCACAAGAACGCGACTGAGAAACGCCACCGTGGAGCAATCGGACGAAGCGGCGGCAGAAAAAGCTTGAAGAACGTGGGGGCGCGAAGATTGAAGGATGAGGGAGCGAAGAGCAATGAGCGGGAAGACGAGACATAGCCGATTGGGGATTTGAATCTGACGGGAAATTGGCCGTGAAGAAACCCAATGAAGAATTGGGCTTGGCCCAATCTTACCAACCCACTCCACCATAAATTCTCGCGGGCCGTGCCAAATAAAATAAATAAAATTGGCTTACGTCCAAGCATTTTGGCCCACGGGCCAATGCTTGCGGGGGGGGGGGGGGGGGGGCGACAATTGTTTGGGCTAAAAATAATTAATTATGAAGCCCACATTAATCACAAGCCCAATTAAATTATATAGGCCCGTTAAGTGTGGTGGATTGATTTTTATCGATTCAAAAACTGGTCACAGAGCGCCAAAAGAGAGAAGAACGTGGGAGGTTGAGATCGTGGCGTGAAAAGCGGGGAACGTGGATCATGGGGGAGTGGAGTGAAATGGCACAACACTGGGAAAAAAAAGAGATTGTCAAAGAACTCTTCTAGACACACAACTCTACATCAAAACATCTTGCAAAATACTCTCCAGAATTCTATTTTCAAGCGTCTTATTTCTGAAATATTTTTCATTCATTTTCTAGCATTCTTCGTCTAGATTTCATCAGCTTTCTTTAATATATTGTTGTATTTTGTAATTTCCTACTGATTTGTTGATACAAATTATGTCAGGGGTTTATTTTCATCAAATTCAAATAGTTTTTCTTCGTTATGGCGTTATAGTTGTTTTAGAAGACTAGAACTGACAGTCGAATTTAGAATTCACGTCGCTTGAATATTTAGAAGTTAGATTTTTATCATTTTCACACAAATCGGTGCATTTTCGCACCTGGCACGCCTGCAACACCAAATATTGTGCAAACACACACACACACACACACACACACATATATATATATATATATACGTATATATATATAGATTTTTTAAAAATATTTGATATTTTAGTAAGAAAAATTATTTTTTATTATTTAAATAGAAAATCCTGCAATTTGGAGTGCTATAAACGAATATTACTTTATAAATCTGACGAAAATTGAATTATAAATGTCGATTTCGAGACTCAATTATAATAAACTACTCATTCAATTTAATAAAATTGAATTATAAATAAATAAAAACCATTTTAACACGATTATAAAATTATAACTGTATATCAAAATATCCTAAAATTATGGAATTTCCTAATATTCCTCAAACCTTTTTGTCCCCAAAAAATAAAAATCTCATTTGTAATATTTTTTTAATTTTAAAATCTATAAAAATTTACACTTCCCAATATGATCATTGCATTTAATTCATTTTATTACTCAAAATTTATTATTTCATCTAGTAATCCCAAAAATTATTATTTAATGAATATCTTATACCGATACTTTCCAACATAATGACCGGTTCTCAAAAAAAATCTCAGTATACAATATTAATTATATTTTGAAAAATCTTACTTTAATTTTATCCAATCAAATATCAGTTCAAACACAACCTCATTCTATTTGTTTTTTTTTAGAAAAAAATCTTAAATGATGCAATTACGGTTTTATCCAACTTAGAGCGAGTTTTTTATTAGCTCGTCTAGGGGTGTCAATTCGGGTGTGTCACGCCCCGTGTCCGAAGCTTCTGTGACATCCGGCAATGTTTAACAATTACTTGAAAACAATTAAGCCTCGTATCGAAATGCCAAAAACCAGTCTTTTTCATAATTTAAACATTGTCTTTACATTGACAATAGAGTAAAAATACATCAGAGTTGCAAATGCGGAAACTGAACAAAAGGAAAATTAAAGTCTTGATTTCTTGTATCTTGATCATCGGCTTCCATCCCCAGAAGGCTTCTTGTTCCTCCTCATTCAGTTGTTCTTCCTTTTAATCTGAAATTTGTAAGGGGTGAGTATTTTGGGAAACACTTAGCAAGTGGGGGTCGATCGATTTCCAATGATACTTATAGAACTTAATCTTTAAAACAGTTCTTTAACAAACTTTCAAATCTTATTACTTTTAACTCATCGTAACAGAAACGAAACAATTATGAGACAGAGGTTATCAGACGATTCAGAGCAGTTCAGAAACAGATCAAAACAATTCAGAACAGAACAGATCGAAACTGACAGAACACTGTTACTCATCTCATTTTCATGGTCAAATTGTCCCCAATATGTTAGTCCTCTAAGGGGTGAGGCCAGAACTCGGTTTTATACCCACCGGTGGGGGCCAGACAGAAATGGTTTTATACCCACCATTGGGGGCCTGACAGAATCACAATTCTCGTCTCATTTCAAATTGAATCGTAACAGTGTAACAAAGATCTCAGAAGTAACGGACAGAACTTTTCAGATTTTCAGATTTCAGAGTTTTCATACGGACACAGCGGAATCAACGAATTTCGAAGCATAGAAGAGAACACATAATCGATTGAAATTTTAAACAGAACAGATAGCGAATTTTCGAAAATGAAGACACAAATACATGCATGTCATGATATACATATTCAAGTTTATAAATACAAACAAATATATATCAAAAGCCCACTTACCTTTGTTCATTGGTTGATTCGAAACTCTCTTGAACTTGAACGGATCTCGACCGAATCGCGAACCGTATTTTGGACAAGCCTTGGACGGCACTTGGTCGGATTTTTGGACAACAATTTGGCGAGCCTTTGGACAACATCTTGAGTTGATTATGTAGCACTTGGACATGCCTAGATGATGAACACAATAGGCCCGATTTGCCTTCCTTCATTTCATTGCTATGGCCGAAACTTGGAGTAGTTTTTGGGAGAATTCTTTTGTGTCTTTATTCAGCATGAGGGGTGGTATTTATAGGGCTGAAAATATGGATTTTCAACACCTCATGGTCCAAATCTCGAGCCCCAAGAAGTGCCATCAATGTGGTATAGGCTATTCCAAGCATCAAAGATCATCTAGGTTTTCTAAAGGGACTTTTCTTGCTATCATAAATTTGTCCAAACTTTTAGCTCCCTTTCTTGGTTAACTTAATGGTCATTTCTTTCATAATAAGTTTGCCCAAACCTTTAGCTCATTTAGTTCCTTCCTTGGTTACTCAATGTTCATCTCTTGTACAATAAGTTTGTCCAAACTTTTAGCTTTGGACACTTCTTGCTCAATAAATTTGTCCATTCCCTTAGTTCCTCCTTTATCTTCCTTTTTGGTCCTTTTAAGACAAGCATGGTTGAGCTTCATTGAGCTAGGATATTGAATTCATGAGCTAGGGATTTCCTCCCCGACAATCTTGGAGCTTCCTTGAGCTGAGGGTTTTAGCTTATGAGCTGAGGGTTTCTTTTCCAAGTGACGTACCCTCAATTCTCAAGGTTTGCATCGCCTCGGCTTCTTTTTGAGCCACTTTCCTAGCTTTTTGAGGGGCTTTACTTCGAAAAATCTAGGTTCTCACATCCCACCCTCCTTATTTGAAGTTTCGTCCTTGAAACTTGAGTTAGTTAAATCTTTAAAGAGGTGAGGATGCCGAGCGCGCATACATTCTTCAAATTCCCAAGTTGCTTCTCGTTCCATATGATTTGACCATTGTATCTTGACATATGGAATTGTTCGGCATCTCAGCACTTGGTATTTGATGTTCATTACTCGAATAGGGACTTCTTCATATTTCATTTCCTCGTTCACATTTCCTTTGATTAGTAACGGTTCAACTTCAAGAATGCTACTTGGATATGAGACATACTTCCTTAGCTGTGAGACGTGGAAGACATTGTCAATCCTTGATATGCCTGGTGGTAAAGCCCGCTGATAAGCTAGGTTTCCTATTTTCCTCAGTATTTCTAAGGGTCCGACATATCTTGGAGTTATCTTTCTAGATTTGCTGAATCGAACCACTCCTTTCATAGGGGAAACTTTAACATAAGCTTTAACACCACTTTCAAACTCTAACGGTCTTCACTTTAAATTAGCCCAGCTCTTTTATTGATCATGAGCTGCCTTGCGTTTTTCCTTGATAATAGCTACTTTATCAACAATTCAAGTATCATGATAGCTTTCTCACTGATTTCGATACTTCGATGATAAATATTGCTATCGGCAAATTAAATCAAGGGGGGTGTTTATTTAATTCCTCTGAGGTCCATGGCACACGCCCTAAAATATCTTTAATAGTTCGATCCACCGTCTGTGCCTCATGTTTAATTCTTTTCGTGTGAACAGTATTTGAGGCTTTGATGGTCGATAAATTTCACACATTTGTCACCAAAGAAATTGATTCTCTGGATCTTTGGCTCAAATATAATTGTGGCTAATTCAATATCATGTGTTGGATAAATTTGCTCACATGATTTTAATTTCATCGATGCATAGGCAATTACTTGCCCTCTTGAATATGAACACTCCTCTTTTGATGCATCATTGTAAATTGTGAAATTCTTACCTTCTTCAGGAAGTACTAATACTAGCGTAGAAACGAGTTTCTTTTTCAAGATCTAAAAACTCTTCTCATATCCTTCACTCTAATTGAATTTAGAGTTCTTCTGAGTGAGCTTGGTGAGCGGAAGAAAATCCTTCAACACATTTTCTTAATAGCCAATTAATCCCAAAAACTTCAAATTTCTATTCTAGTATTCGATCAAGGACAGTCTATGATTGCCTCCACCTTATCGGTGATCCACTGATATGCCCATTTCAGATATTATATGACCGAAGAATGTGACAATTTTATTCACATTTCTTAAACTTAGTATTTAGTTATTTTCCTCTGAGCATCGGTAGATCAAGACGAAGATCTTCCTTGCGGTCTTACTCACTTGTTGAATATTCAAGAATTTCATCCATAAAGGGTACCATTAACTTGCCGAGGAATTTTCTTGAACACTCTGTTCATGAGTTCTATGAATGTTGCTGGAGCACTGGTCAAAAGGAATTATTATGAACTCATAGTGTCCAAACCCTTTTTTTAAAGCTGTTTTAGGAATATTCTCTGCCTTGGCCTTTAATTGTGGTAGTCTGACCTTAGATAGAGCTTCAAAAAGATCTTAGCTCCTTTTAACTGATAGAGAAGGCCATCTATTCTTGAAAGATGACATTTGTTCTTGATCCTATTGAGTTCTTTGTAGATCGACACAGTGCTTTCACCATTATTTTGTGTCAATAAGACTGAAGCTCCCCAAAGAGAGGCACTTAGTCTGATTTGTTTTTGACTGACAAGTCTTGGAATTGATCTTTTAGCTTCTTGAATTCAACTGAAGCCATTTGCTAGGGTTCCTTAGATTTTAGTGTAGCACGAGCTATCTAGTTACTTTCGAATTCTACTTCACAGTCTGAGATAATTCAAAGTAACCTTTCCGAAACTTGCTACCACGGGAATATTTTATATCTTGAGCTTAATTCCTTCTTTTTGCTTCTCTCATTATTGCTGGTTAGACTTCTTCGCCATACTCCATGCCTTTCTAGATCTGAGAAGCAGAAAGGAAGGATTTTTGTTCCTTATCCTTGCCATAAAATATGATTTATTCTTGGATTGGAGTTTGGCATTCTTACCCCGACCATCTACCATTGCATGATTCTTGTCCAACCAATAAATTCTCAGAACCCGAATAAAATCAGTGCTGAATATATGCATATCCATACTTATTTTATTTTATCTTAAAATTATCACGATTAATATCTCAAAACTTAAAACCAATATAGAATCTTAGAACATAACTCTTTTTCAGTCTATTGACTTAAGTCTCAATAACTTAGTTAAAATTTCTTTCAACCTTGTACGGAAGAAACTAATTCCTCAAACAATTCTTCTTTCCTAAATCTTCCTTTAATCAAGACTATGAGCCTAGCATGCTTTAACACAAACAAGTTTCGTTGGATATCTTTCTCCTCAAATCTTCCCCATATTTTTTTTTGTACTATAAGAAGAGTTAGAACTTATTATACATGTTACACTTTCCTCGATGTCAACCAATATCTCATAACTCTCTTTATTTACCTCAGGTTATGACCTTAATTTCTTAAGTTATTGTTTCTTATCATCATTAAATATTCCAAAATCTTACATATTTAAATTTATCGCTTAATATCCCAAATTTAAATGTCCATACCGTTAATTATTGACATAAAAGTCAACTTTTATATCTGAATATCAAAACCTATATAATTCTTATCTCATATTTTCATAATTAATTTATTATCCCCGAATCAAACATTTCATCTTAAGTCGAAAGCTTATCTTCGATAAGTAAATTCCCAAATGTAAGTCAACTTATATCAGAGTATTTATATTCCCAAAAATAAGTCAAATTATCTATGATAGGTATGTTCCCAAAAATATAATTCAACTTATCTTTGTACATTCTCAAAAAAATGTTACACTTCTTTCTTTCATATCATTTAACCATAATACCAGTCTAGCCTACCTTATCATCTCTTCATCATCATTGTTCTTTTTTTTTCCACTACATCCATAAGTGCTTCTTCTTTTTCTTCCACGTTTTCCACGACAAGGTGCGCAGTCTATCCATTGCGCCATGAAGATTGGCGATGTAACATTCTTGCTTGCTAGAAAGGTCTTCATGTTGATGACGAGATCGGTTAGCAAGATTCTTCTCAGTTTCAATCCTTACTATCAACTTTCGATTAGGGGAAACTAGTCATACCACGTGAGAGGGGTTACGTAGTGTTAGGGCGAGCTGGCTCTTTGCTCAATCAAGGTGATGGTTGAGATGCTGTATATCAGTTTGAATCAGATTCTTAATCTTCGCGAGTTCTTGTTTATCTTGTTCCCCTCTAGTAAGTTGACGCATGCGAAGTGCGGCTTGAGCACGAGTACAAGACCATAAATTGAGGTAAAATTTCATAATGGTTCAAGGTAAAGGATAGAAAGGTACAAAATTTGTATTGAAACAAAGTTTCCGTGGAACTTTCTATACTAGAAATTTCAGAATGATTGAAGGAGCTAGACTTTGAATTTCGAAGGAAATGACGTCAACGTAAGACGTGAATGAATCCGATGGGTGAGTTTACTTTAGATAGGAATGCACTACGCTTTTGCCAAAATTGACTTTGACAAATTTTGTCTGTCAAAATCCCAGCGGAATTATGAACCTGGCGTCTCTGATACCACTTAAATGTCACGCCCCGTGTCCGAAGCTTTTGTCACATCCGGCATTGTTTAACAATTACTTGGAAACAATTAAGCCTTGTATTGAAATGCCAAAAACCAGTCTTTTTCATAATTTAAACATTGTCTTTACATTGACAATAGAGTAAAAATACATCAGAGTTGCAAATGCGGAAACTGAACAAAAGGAAAATTAAAGTCTTGATTTCTTGTATCTTGATGATCGGCTTCCATCCCCAGAAGGCTTCTTGTTCCTCCTCATTCAGTTGCTCTTCCTTTGAATCTGAAATTTGTAAGGGGTGAGTGTTTTGGGAAACAATCAGCAAGTGGGGGTCGATCGATTTCAAATGATACATATAGAACTTAATCTTTAAAACAGTTCTTTAACAAACTTTCAAATCTTATTACTTTTAACTCATCGTAACAGAAATGAAACAATTATGAGACAGAGGTTATCAGACGATTCAGAGCAGTTCAGAAACAGATCAAAACAATTCAGAACAGAACAAATCGGAACTGACAGACCACTGGTACTCATCTCATTTCCATGGTCAAATTGTCCCCAATATGTTAGTCCTCTAAGGGGTGAGGCCAGAACTCGGTTTTATACCCACCGGTGGGGGCCAGACAGAAATGGTTTTATACCCACCATTGGGGGCCAG
Source organism: Primulina eburnea (assembly GCF_022965805.1). Taxonomy (NCBI): domain Eukaryota; kingdom Viridiplantae; phylum Streptophyta; class Magnoliopsida; order Lamiales; family Gesneriaceae; genus Primulina; species Primulina eburnea. The sequence continues at coordinate 21,937,902 of NC_133105.1, forward strand.
ACAGAATCACAATTCTCGTCCCATTTCAAATTGAATCGTAACAGTGTAACAAAGATCTCAGAAGTAACGGACAGAACTTTTCAGATTTTCAGATTTCAGAGTTTTCATACGGACACAGCGGAATCAACGAATTTCGAAGCATAGAAGAGAACACATAATCGATTGAAATTTTAAACAGAACAGATAGCGAATTTTCGAAAATGAAGACACAAATACATGCATGTCATGATATACATATTCAAGTTTAAAAATACAAACGAATATATATCAAAAGCCCACTTACCTTTGTTCATTGGTTGATTCGAAACTCTCTTGAACTTGAACGGATCTCGACCGAATCGCGAACCGTATTTTGGACAAGCCTTGGACGGCACTTGGTCGGATTTTTGGACAACAATTTGGCGAGCCTTTGGACAACATCTTGAGTTGATTATGTAGCACTTGGACATGCCTAGATGATGAACACAATAGGCCCGATTTGCCTTCCTTCATTTCCTTGCTATGGCCGAAACTTGGAGTGTTTTTGGGAGAATTCTTTTGTGTCTTTATTCAGCATGAGGGGTGGTATTTATAGGCTGAAAATATGGCTTTTCAACACCTCATGGTCGAAATCTTGAGCCCCAAGAAGTGCCATCAAGGTGGTCAAGGCTATTCCAAGCATCAAAGGTCATCTAGGTTTTCTAAAGGGACTTTTCTTGCATCATAAATTTGTCCAAACTTTTAGCTCCCTTTCTTGGTTAACTTAATGGTCATTTCTTTCATAATAAGTTTGTACAAACCTTTAGCTCATTTAGTTCCTTCCTTGGTTAACTCAATGGTCATCTCTTGTACAATAAGTTTGTCCAAACTTTTAGCTTATGGACAATTCTTGCTCAATAAATTTGTCCATTCCCTTAGTTCCTCATTTATCTTCCTTTTTGGTCCTTTTAAGACAAGCATGGTTGAGCTTCATTGAGCTAGGATATTGAATTCATGAGTTAGGGATTTCCTCCCCGACAATCTTGGAGCTTCCTTGAGCTGAGGGTTTTAGCTTATAAGCTGAGGGTTTCTTTTCCAAGTGACGTACCCTCAATTCTCAAGGTTTTGCATCGCCTCGGCTTCTTTTTGAGCTACTTTCCGAGCTTTTTGAGGGGCTTTGCTTCGAAAAATCCTGGTTCTCACAGGGTGGGTTGGGTGGGTTGAGCAATAGTACTATTTAAAAATTGTTCAACCCGAACCCAACCCGAACACGAGCCAACATGACAACCCGAATAAACCCGAATCAACCCGTATAATCCGATCTTGAATTTTTTAAATAAAATTAAATAAAATTCAAAATAATAATAATAATATTATTATTATTATTATTATTTTAATTTAAACACATAATAACAAAATCTCCGTTATATATGATTTAAATTTGAAAGTCTAATTATATAAAAATAAATTATATTTACTAAATCAAATAAACAATTATTTAAAAAATAAAAAAATATTCAAAATAAATATTAAATTATGAAAAATTTATGATATAAATATACAATAAATATTTTTTCTGACATAAAATGTATAAAAATATAAATAATATTTATTAATTATTTTTTAAAAAAAAATTAAAATTTCAGATCAATCGGGTAAATCCCAGAACCTTACCTAACCTAATCCAATCATTTTTTTTTTGGGTGAGAGTGAGTCAGAAACCAACAAAGAAACGGAACTAATTTGATATCTAATTTGATATCGAGTGTGTTAAGCGCCGCACTCAAAGACCCTTGAGAACTCAATCCCGGCAGCGCCACCTCTCCACCACCGTGAATCCCGATGGACCCGCTAACCCTCCTTCGCAAGTACACAATCCGCAATTCTCCCGACAGAATCGTCCGCGTCAACGATGAATTTCGCTTCGGCTCGGACTACTCCTTCCCCGTCACCATCGAGACCGCATACCGCTCCAAGCACGTGCAATCAACCCGCCGCTACGTTATGGAAACCCTAGTTCACTTAATGAACAATCACACCGATTACTTGCAGCACTCGCGATCTCTCCGCATCCCCGCCGTCACTCTCCCTGATCGCAAAACGGTTATTGATTATCTTACTGGAAAAATCCAATCTTCCGATTCGATTGTCCCCCTTGATTTCCCTAACATTCCTCAAATCCCATCCTTGAACAATATGGAGCGTAATCTGCAGTATTATTCAAACGACTTGGCGATTCAGGAGGATTTAACGCGCGAGAAGAGCTTGATTGGGTTGATAGAGCTAAAGAGAGATCAATTAAGGATAGTAGGGAGGCAATGCTGGTATTTAAAACTCGAGATTGTTGTAGTGTCCTGGCTTCTGCTATGAAACGAGACGAGGAGAAGCAACGTATGGAGGCGTTGCAGAGGAAAGATAACAGAGTTGCTAAGAATAGAATTGAGATTAGGGTGTTTGGACTGGGGGAGGACCGAGGACGCCACGAAGATGCACAAGATTGGGAAGGCGTGCCGATTATTTTGGTCCCAATCGCGTTTTCGACCCTGATTATGATATATAATGTTAAGGACTTCTTGGAGGCTGGGGTCTTTATTCCCTCGGATGATAAGGTTAAGCAGAGGAAAGGGGGGAAGCCCGAGTGCGTGACAGTGCAGAAGAAGTTTAGTAGGGATCGGGTGGTTACAGCTTATGAGGTGAGAGATAAGCCATCTGCACTGAAAAGCGATGATTGGGACTTGGGATCGTGTGGTCGCAGTGTTTGTGCTTGGAAAGGAGTGGCAGTTCAAGGACTGACCATTTAAGGACCATGTTGAGATCTTTAACAAGAGTAAGTTTAAAGTCGTAGTTAATATATTTTCGCGCTTGAATTGGTTATATTTGAATTTGATGCCAAATGACACATGTTAGCTGCTTTATGCGGTATCAATATTTTCTCTCTTGAATTGGTTAAATTTGAATTTGATGCCAAATACCACTTGTTAGCTGATTTCGAGCTATATGCATTTGTATTTATGTTGGAGTGATGGTTATTTTGCTGTCAATGTAGGGGAATATTGAGTATCTAGTCGCACATCAAAATTATAATTTTGATTTAATATTTGTAATTGCAAATTAACTCGAGCCCAAATTCTATTTAAATCAGCATCATTGCCACGTATAGTGCAATTGCTTGGAATCTGTAGTTTAAATCAGCATGCTGGAAGCTTTGAAACAGGTTTTAGGAAAGTTTTTTGGTGTTGTATTTTCTCTTGGTGAGAAAATTAAATACCTAGTTTGGAATAGTCAATGTTGCCATATGCTGAAGCTATCTTTTCAAGAGGAAACATGAACTTGGAATAGAGCAAGAATTATAATTTGGAGTCTATTTAACTGATGCTATCATCCCTCAAGAGTTAGGACGAAAGTCATGTTTTCCTTGTGAACAATGTTTCACCTTTTTGCTGGGGAATACAACATTTTAATTTATAATTTTATGCATTTTTGTCATGGCTTATACATCTGATAAATGCCAGGAATATGGCATTGGCATGACAAACTGCAATCTGTTATTGGCTTGATATAATGTTTGATATTCACTGACCCTCTGAAAGGGAATGCAATAACAATTGGAGTTGCTTGTATTACAGTTGTTGGGTTTTACATTCGCTTTGAGGATGATAGCATAGAATTAGCAAAAACTATCAAGCAGTGGAATGTGAAGATCATATCAATCAGTATTAGGGTGTAACGAACCGAATCGAGCCGAATATGACGAAGATTTGAAGCTTGGAATTCGGCTCGAATTAGTTCCATTCGAGTTAAAGCTCGATTTCGATTCAAAGTTCGAAAATTTTAAAAATTTCGCTCGAATTCGGTTCGAATTAAAGTTCGAGTTCGGCTCGAAAGATTCTAATATATTCGCGAACTATTCAAGTTATTGCTCGAAAATAAGTACACGAAATGTATTTATTTAATATATAATTATATTATATTAATAAAATATTAAGGCTCGCAAGCAACTCGCGAACTATCGAAAAAAATAATTTCGGCTCGAGTTCGGCTAAAAAAAAAGATCGAACATTTTCAAATTCGATAAGCTCGAATACGAATCAAATATTTTTCGATCTGACTCGAAAAACTCGCGAATCAGCTCGATTACTTTACACCCCTTGTCAGTAGTATTCTTGTATCCGGAACATGTTCCAACACTCCAACTATTAGTGGCTCCCGCATTCACATGTATTTTCATTTCTTGTGGCTGAGTTTCTATTACATGATGTTGGTTCTACTGTGAGTATTACTTTATGACCAGATTGGCAAAAACAAGCGACACCAGAACAGAGCTGCGGCACTTGAGGTGTGGAACAAACTTGAAGAATTTATGCCATCTCGATCTCGTCAGGGTTAAGCCAAAAGCTTCTTATGGTTGTTTATAATTTCTCTGATTTTTTTCTTCCGGTTTTCTAAATCTGCACATCAAGACATTACTTCATGTTCTAGCATGACACATTTGTGTTGTATTTATGCTCAGGCCTCAGTTCCCATTTGTTTTTCTCGAAGAAAACATTAGCTTATCTTTTCATTTGCTTTCCTGTTTACTTGCAGTTGTCCAAGCTAAGTTGTAACCCAAAGCTGAGAGACTTCTGTAGCCTGCTGAATGCTGGTAATCTGCCGTCTATTGGTTTGGAGAAGCTTTGTAGATACAGGTTTGTCTAGGTATATATATGATATCTACATGTCTTTGACCGACATGATTGGAATAAAAACGTTAATCGGGGAGTTATCATTTGCAACTTCAGGAGAATGTTTATGGATTTGCCATCAAGTCTTTAGGCGAATTATCAATTTTAAGAGCAATTTTTTAATATGCAAAAATAATCACTCTTTCTCGTAATGTGGCATAGATATCAATGGTCTTTATTACAAAAAGGAGGCAACACCATACGAAGTCATACAGACAGACCCTCTGAAGCAGGTGATAAATAAAACAAACAATTAAATGAATCGCTCTCATCCATTTGCTTAGAAGTATCAATTCTATAACACGCACGAAAGGTGGGTGAGTTTGCGAAGAATCAGCGCAAGTTGAAAGCTGAAACATAAGATGCTATGAAGAGACAGAAAAATATGATACTAAGAGCCAGCTGGTTTGGTGAAGCTGCACTTGAAGAACCATCTCCGGGTCCGGGTGATGGCACCACTTTTGATCCGCCATCTAGATTATATTGAAGAAATATCCATCATTGGAAGTGAAGCATGAAAATGCATATCTATCTAAAAAGGTAACGTCTTCGGCATATGTCGTCCGAGTGCAGGGAAATTCGATTTCACAAGAATTAATGAGTTTTTAAGTGTCATGTGGGAGAAAGAAACTGTTTACCTGAAGGTGTTTTTTGGCTAGGAGAATTCGGTGTGGAAGGGGAGTCGGATGGAGAAGCGGCTGCAAATTTTAAACGAAATCCGATTCAAGTACAATTGAAAGCCTCACATCTATAAAAATTCATCAAAATGTTCAGAAAACCAACATGCTTTTGCAAAATATTCAGATAATTTCTTTCAAAAAGGGATCGATGTTGCTCATGCGATGATCCTTAGGGTGCAAATAAATGTTCTCAATTCATTTAGTTCAACCTTAATTATCGACTTCTATTGGTCAATATTTGAACATCGGCTCAAAACAATTTTAAAATTCGAGCTCAAATATGAATCGAAACTGTGTGTTTGAGCTTTGTCGAATTTGACAATTTCTAATAGAATCCGATAATATTCCAAATAACTCAAAAATCTTGATAGCCTACTACGCTTCTCTCACCCCTAGGCTTACCATTGCATTTGTTGACAGAAGGAGTTTGAACACTGCAAGCCTTAGGCAAGGCAAGTGCCTGAGTTTGATTAATATTCAGTCCCATGTTTGATCCTCCGCCATTAAGCACTTGACACAAGCATTGTGGCTGCGAACCAACGACATTACGGAGCTGCGAGCAGCAGGAAACTGATGGGGTGGAGGAGTTGCCGGAGATGAAATTCAGGCAAGGTGACATGCTAATGATCACACTGGTACAATCATTCGATTGCGATGCGACATAGGGCCAAAGCATGGCAACAAGAACCAAGGCTAAGCCCATTGAAACTTTGTGATCTGCCATTTGATTTGGTGATTGAAATTTTAGATGGAAATGGAGGTGGATTTGAAGTTTGATCTGAGGATTTTGGGTGTGTTACTAGGGTTTATATAAATGGGGTTTAGGGTTTCGGGTTTACAAGTCAAATTGAGAGTTTGGTTTTATGGGTTGCCTACTTCATATCAATAAAATATTCTTGGATTTAAAAGGGTTTTTTATTTTTCAAAAGTTACTTAGGTGTATATAGTTAACTAGAAATTAGGCTGTGTGGACAAATGTCATAGTTAGTAATATATGGGTGACCTACTTATGTTTATACTTAACTTCAATCATTGAATGTTGTTTTTGAAGCATACATTTGAGTTAATAAAACATTTCAAGTTTCTTACACCATATAACAAGAAAAGGAGGAATATTTTGACTTTTTGTTTTTTTTTTATAAAAAAAATCAAGAATTCAAGACATATTCAAGAAGCAATAGGCATAAGCAAATTACCAGCACCTTTATGAATGTACTACATTCCAAAAGGTTAGTTAAAATGAGTTGAGCCACGAAAACAACTTCTAACAAACCAACCACTTATCCCTAGCACCCTTTTACCCCAAAATCCTCAATCTATAAAATCCAATCGTCAAATTTCATCATCACAATCATCAAATCCCAAAAACATTTAAACACAACACAGACAAAACCTTGGTTATCCCCAATGGCCCTCCAATTCTTGATCACATTCCTAGCAATAGCAACAATTGCATTGTTCCCAACCTCATCAGGGCAAACCATAACTACTCCATGCACATCTTCAATGATCACATCTTTTATGCCTTGCGCAAACTTCATCACTAATGGTACTGTTAACTCGACCACCCCGCCTCCTGCTTGCTGCACTTCACTCAGCTCCCTCATGAGTAATGGGAAAGACTGTTTTTGCCAAATCGCGACCGGGAACGTTCCTTTCCAAATCCCAATTAATCAAACACTTGCAATTTCACTTCCACGTGCTTGCAACATGCCTGGTGTTTCTCTTCAATGCAAAGGTAGGTGATCTTTTTTTAAAAACTTAACTAAGAAATTATTAGTCAATTAAAGTTAGTTTGAAATATACTAAACTGTACAAAAAAAATTAAAAATTGCAGCCATTGGTGCTCCAGTTCCAGCTCCAGGTATATTATTATAGATTTGTCAAGAATTTACATTTCATTTTTTAATATACCTTGTTACATAGTTTATTTAATATCATATAATAAATTATATCATTGGCAGGCCCTTCGGAAAATGGTCAAATTACACTTCCACCAAATGCTGCTCCTTCTCCAAGTGTCAAAGGTATAATAATCTTCTATAGTGGTATAGATTCAATTAGAGCAATAGAAAAAAGACTCAACAGGAAAAATTATCCTGACAGATGCATCTGGTGCTGAGCCACTATCACCAAGATTGGCCCCAGAAGCCGAACCAATCATTCCGACTTCACCGTTGCCGCCAACTACTACAGGAGGAGCTCCGGCAAGCAATACCGGCAGCCGAACAGGAGTGACACCATCAGCGGCGGGCCACTCGTTCGGTGCTTCTTCTCCTCTGCTTCTCGTGACTATGCTAGGAGCTTTTGCATTTAAATACTACTAGTCTACTATTATGCATGAATCATGATATTTATACTTGCCATTGTTTTGAAGAAATTTAAGTATTCTTGAGGTTTTGTTTATATATGTAATTAAGTGATTGGATTTGTAATTCTTGCGTGTTGTGGCTAAATTATTAGAATTGTGTTATTTATTTATTTATCATATAATTTTTGGCTTTATGCAGCTCTTTGCAGTGAATTATTTTACATGTATATAACAAAAAAATATGTAATTTCATTAAGGATGAAAAATTACGATATTTATGTTCGATGACAGATGGATTTTGTATCAGAGAATCGAAAGCATAAATTTGGATTTTCATAAAAGAATTACGAACTTTATTACTACAAAAAGATCAGTAAAAAAATATTAGAAATACGATTTTTCTCTACTTTTTTGTTGAGTGGACCGTTCGCTAGAGATTTGAGCTTTCGTAGTTCTCACATGAGAAGGAACGAGGCTAAAGATCAGACTGTCAATTCTCTTAAAATACAAATATAAAACTTTTTTTTGTTTTGCCTTTATATTTCTTAAATACAAATGTTAAATATAAATATCCTCACTCAAATAATAATTTTTTTGTTAATTTATGTTAATAATTGTGGGGACCCGGACGCTAATCATCTTCTTAATCGTTATTATGACTAATTTAATCAATTAGAATAAACAGGGTCTAAATTTTTTTTTTTAAAATGCAGAAGGTAATGGAATCAAACTCCTATACATATCGGTATAAAAGTATAAATCTAATACAATAAACAATCATACACATTTCAGGTTCAACAACTAACTATCAAGTGTTTAAACCCTATCTCTAGTCCAAGTCCGTAGTCTCCACTCTACTCGATCTTTCTTCACCTCTGTGACCCTGAACATGTCTCACATGTCGCCATGCACACATACAGACAAGACAACAGCCGGATAACTCCGGTGAGATATAAATATCCCAGTATAAACAATGTATCAACGCAATCATATAAAACATATATAAAAGCCTAAACAATCATTAAAACATGTATCCAGTCTGACTACATGAATCAATACGAATCTGTATTTAAGTCCATGACTTGTTATCTTATCTCAACTTATTTCTAACCTAGGGATCCCAATCTAATTTAGACTTTGGTATGCTGTATCGAATGTCTACAATAGACGTCGATCTACATCTAAGCTCATCGATACACCGTAAGTCTAGATTCTTCGCGGTTCTGACAAAGACTCGGCGGTTCTGCCCTAGCTAGGCCGATCTGCCCTAGACTCAAACTATGACTCTGCTCCAAGTCAATAGATTAACATATCAATCTGATAATCTGCAAATATCAATGCAATAAAATAAAGTATGTGATTTAGGGAAACTCAAGTCAAACCTAACTCGAGTTGTGCAATCCCGAATCAACATTTATTTATACCTTCCTTGCTGTCGTTCTGATACAATCGAAGCCTTGATTCAAAGTCTGTCACTGTTCAATCTGGTAATGACAATATCAATATACTGTATCAATATTCTAATCAAATCACAATATCTCTGTTTTATCAAATTCTGACAGTACAACGGTACAATCCTGCAATACCGGTGATATTAAACCAATATCTACTAATTCCCATAATTTACAATCAACCACCGTACAAATCTGACATCAATTCTAGTCAATCTCATTCTGAAATTCATAACAATTCCATATTCAGTCCGTTTCTTAATCTGACTTCGATTCTACGCTGTCTAACATGTCAAGAACAACATATATGACGTGTATTCAATTCCAACAACATCATAATTTCAAAACATGTCAAAACGTAATAAAACTTACGTCCTGTAGTATCCTGCGGTGATATGAACACAATACCGAAGTCGGATTTAAAATCTAACGGACGAATTGCTCGTAAATCAAATTCTGAAATTCAAAGACAATTTCTTCCTCGGAGCTCGATTTTCCCTTCTGAATTCTTTAAGGATTAATGTATATATATATATATATATATATATATATATATATATATATATATATATATATATATACGTAACATGCACAAGGACGAGTGTCTCAATCTTTGTAGCACACGTCTCGTGCATATGCGCGACCACCTTCCGCTCATATGCGCGAGACATTCTGTCTCGGCGCGTAGCTTCACGGAGACTCACGCATATGCGCGACACATCTTGGCGCATATGCGCGAGGCCTTTGTTCAAAATTGCCGGTTGTCTCGCGCATGTGCGCGAATCCAAGTCGCGCATGTGCGCCAACATCTCTGGACCCCTCGCGCATGTGCGCGCATACAGTCGCGCATGTGCGCCTAATGTTCTGTTCCGCACCATGGGCTTCTGCCCTACTCGCGCATTTGCGCGCCTACTCTTCGCGCATATGCGCGAGACCTTCGGCTCTCGCACCAACAACTTCTCATACAACTTTTAATTTGTGTCTCGATTAGCCCTTTCATAATCGTCTCGATTAAAAATTAATAATCGTAATTTAACACGATATAAAATCTTGGGCATTACATTTCTCCCCCCCCCCCCTAAGATACGATTTCGTCCCCGAAATCTCAGGTAATCAATCGTATCAATAAGGAGTAAATATACAACAACTTGTACAAAAAAATTTACATCATCGAAATAAATCTGGGAACTCTTGTCTCATATCTGATTCGGTTTCCCAGGTTGCTTCTTCAGTGCCATGACGAGTCCATTGAACCTTCACAAGTGGAATGGTCTTCGTTCTGAGCTGTTTTTCTTTACGATCAATAATTTGAATAGGCTTTTCAACATAACTCAGAGATTCATCAAACTCGGCCTCGTCTGGCTGTATAGCATGTGAAGCATCAGGAAGATATTTCCTTAATAACGATACATGAAAGACATCATGTATTCTAGATAATGAAGGCGGTAAAGCGAGTCGATAGGCACGATCTCCTATCTTCTCGAGAATCTCATACGGCCCAATGTATCGTGGAGACAGTTTTCCTTTCTTGCCAAATCTGACAACTCCTCTGAAAGGTGAAATCTTCAAGAATACTCGATCTCCTACTTGAAATACCAATGGTCTGCGTCGAACATTGGCATATTTGTCCTGTCTGTCTTGTGATGCCTTCATTTCTTCCGAATTAGCTTCACTTTTTCTGTCATATCTTTGATCATATCAGGTCCAATCTCAGGCACTTCAGAGATATCATCCCAATAGAGAGGGGATCGACACTTCTTTCCGTACAACGCTTCAAAGGGTGCCATCTCAATACTCGTCTGATAGCTATTGTTGTACGAAAACACACAAAGCGGCAATGCATCTTGCCAATTAGTGCTAAAATCAAGCACTACTGCTCTCAGCATATCTTCCAGTGTCTGGATAGTCCGCTCTGACTGTCCGTATGTCTGTGGATGATATGCGGTACTCAGATGTAACTTCGTACCGAGAGCCTTCTGCAAACTCTGCCAGAAGTGCGAAGTAAATCAAGGATCACGATCTGATACAATTGACTTCGGCACTCCGTGTAATCTGACCACTTCTCTGACATAGATCTCTGCCATCTGGTCATATCTGTATGTCATCTTGTACGGAATAAAACATGCGGATTTGGTCAATCTATCAATCACGACCCAAATCGCATTACAACCTCGGGAGGAACGCGGCAATTGGGTCACAAAATGCATGGAAATTTGATCCCATTTCCATTCAGGAATGGACAAACTCTGTAGTAAACCTCCTGGTTTCTTTCTCTCTGTCTTCACCTGCTGGCAATTCAGACATTTGGAAACAAATTCGGCAATGTCAGTCTTCATTTGTTTCCACCAGAACTGTCTTTTCAAATCATTATACATCTTCCTGCCACCAGGATGAATACTGAATCGACTTTTGTGCGCTTCTGACAATATATGTCGTCTCAACTCTGAAACATTCGGCACAACCAAACGATTATTCACATACAAGACGTTATCACGTACCTGATACTCCGATCGATGTCCTGTTCTGACCATCGCTACAGATTTATGTACATTCTGATCAACTTTCTGAGCTGCCTTAATTCTCATAATCAGCTCTGGTTCTACTTGCACCGTATAGAGTCTCAACGGTCTATAATCTGTTTCAAATGCTAATCCAGACAAACAGCAGTCTTCTATCAAATTTGAAACACCGATCGTCGACAAGGATAAGGAACATACCTTTCGACTTAGTGCATCAGCTGCTGCATTAGATTTTCTTGGATAGTATTTGATTTCACAATCAAAATCTTTAAGCAAATCCAGCCATCTTCGCTGTCTCATATTCAATTCAGATTGTGAAAACAGATATTTTAAACTCTTATGATCAGAATATATCTCAAACTTCTCCCCGTAAAGGTAATGTCGCCATATATTTAATGCAAAGACAATGGATGCCAATTCAAGATCATGAATTGGATAACGGGTCTCATGTGGTTTAAGCTGTCTTGAGGCATAAGCAATAACATGCCCTCGTTGCATCAGCACACATCCCAACCCTGTGTGAGAAGCGTCGCAATAAACCAAAAAATCACCAGTACTGGAGGGAATAGTCAACACCGGGGCACTGGTCAACCTCCTCTTTAACTCCAGAAAACTGGTCTCGCATTCTTCAGACCAAACAAATGGAGCATTCTTTTGAGTCAGCTCAGTAATTGGTTTAGCAATATTCGAAAAATCTTTAATGAAACGACGGTAATATCCCGCTAAACCCATAAAACTGCGAATTTCGGGTACTGATGTCGGTCTTGGCCAAGAAATCACGGCTTCCACTTTACTGGGATCCACTGATATCCCATCTCCGGATATAATATGACCCAGAAATACTACCCGTCTTAACAAAAAATCACATTTCGACAATTTAGCATATAATTTCTCAGCCCTTAAAATTCGCAACACAGTTCTTAAATGCTCAGCATGCTCACTCATATTCTTTGAATAAATCAAAATATCATGAAAATAATCACAAAATTATCGAGATATTTCTGGAATATACGCTTCATTAATCCCATAAACACAGCTGGAGTATTCGTGAAACCAAATGGCATGACAATAAATTCATAATGGCCATACCTGGTTCTGAATGCTCTCTTTGAGATATCAGAATCTCTGACTCTCAGCTGATGATATCCCGATCTTAAATCAATTTTAGAATATACGGAAGAACCCTGCAACTGGTCAAATAAATCATCAATACGAGGCAAAGGATATTTATTCTTTATCGTTGCCTTGTTCAGTTGCCGATAGTCGATGCCGAGTCTCATCGAACCGTCTTTCTTTCTTACAAACAATACTGGAGCACCCCAAGGAGAAACACTCGGTCTAATGTATCTCTTGTCCAGTAAGTCTTCCAGTTGATCCTTCAATTATTTCAATTCAACTGGTGCAATTCTGTACGGAGCTCTAGAGATCGGCATTGTACCTGGCATCAATTCAATGCTGAAGTCTATCTCTCTAACTGGAGGTAATCCCAGGATCTCATCTGGGAAAACGTCAGCAAACTCACGTACCACTGGCAGGTCTGCCAATGCTGGACTCGACTTCAGTAAATCTACTGAATATACAAGGAATCCCTCTCCTCCTTTCTGTAACAATGGAGTCATAGATAATACGGATATTAAAAGAATTCTCGATCTAGAACCCTTACCGTAAAATTTCCACTCTTCAGCCATATCTGGTCTGAATCTCACTATCTTGTGGAAACAATCAACTGTAGCTCTGTACTTGGTCAGCGTATCAATACCGATTATACAATCAAAATCAGACAACCCAAGTACGTTGCAATCGAATTCAATTTCATACCCGTCATACTGTAGTACACAATGCTTAACAGAATTTACGGATATCAAACATGTCCCCAAAGGCGAAGAGACAGACACTACAGTAGCTAAAGACTCTACAGGTAATGCATGACTTAATGCAAATCGTTCGGAAATAAATGTATTTGAAGCACCGGTATCAATCAATACGTAAGCAGAGTAACCACATAAAGAACAGTTACCTACCACAACGTCATCTGGTGCTTCCTGGGCCTGCTCCTCTGTTAAAGCGAACACTCTGGCCTGATGTCTAGGAGGCTGGCTAACAGTCTGGCTACCTCCTGGCCTCTGTTGTGACTGAGCTGGCTCTGGCTGGAATGTATGAACAGCAGCTGATCGTCTCTCAGTCTGTGCTGCTGATCCCGATGACTCGGCTCCCTGAGATCTTTGAGAACCCCTCTGTGGACATACTTTAGCAAAATGTCCTGGCTGTTTGCAGATGTTGCAACTACCAGTCACTCCCTGGTAGGGATGTAAACAAACCAAACCGTTCGCGAGCTATTCGGAGCTCGGCTCGATAAAAAGCTTGTTTGAGTTCGTTTGTTAATCATATCAAACCAAGCTCAAGCTCGATTTTGAGCTCGACAACTTAATCAAACCAAGCTCAAGCCTAAGCGTATTCGGCTCGTAAGCTCGCAAAAATGTTCGTTAATAGGCTCGCGAGCTCGAACTCGGCTCGTTTAGGTGGCTCGTAAGCTCGAGCTTGACTCATTTGTTGAGTTGACAAATAAAAATATTAGTACTAATAAAAGTTAAACTTTTATGTCTAATATAAAATTAGTTCATAGCTATATTTAATTTTAACAAGCTCGAATCAAGCTCAAATTCGAGCTCAATTGTATGTTTTACGAGCTCGAAAATGAGCCGAGCTCAAGTCAGGCTTGTTAAATATGATAAACGAGCTATTAATAAACCAATCTCGAGTCCGGCTTGATTAACATGATAAACGAGCTTTTAACGAGTCGAACTAGAGCTTTTCACAAGCTTAGTAATTTCAAGACAAGTTGAATTCTAGCCTGATGATAAAAGCTCGAATAAAGCTCGAGCTCGAGCTCGAGCTCTATCAATCTTAAACGAGCCAAACTCAAGCCAGATGATAAAAGCTCGAATCAAGCTCGAGCTCGAGCTCGAGCTTGAATTAATCTTAAACGAGCCAAACTCAAGCTTGATACTGTTCGGCTTAGTTTGGATCGTTTACATCCCTACTCCCTGGCATTGTTCAGTTGCATGTCTTCCTCCGCAAGTCTTGCAGTAAACTCCAGTGTCACTCTGGCTCTGTCTGGAACCACCGGAGCTGGAAGAACTACTGCCAGATTTCTTGAATTGCTTTCCCCTGGCTTTCAAAAATTCCTTCTTCCCTCCACTGCTGCTGCCACTCTCAATCTGGGAGGTGGTTGCTGTGGTCTCGGTGCTGGAGGTACAAATGAAGCCCCTTTCTGTCTCATCAGACCGGCTTCTGCTCCCTCGGCTCTGTTCAGGGCGTCGGTAAAATTATTCGGTCGCTCTGTGTTCACCAATGTAAACATATCGGGGTTCAGGCCATTGATGAACTGGTCAGCAGTAGCTTCCTCGCTGTCAGCCACATGTGGAGCAAATTTCGCAAGGAGGAGAACTTTGACACGTACTCTTCTATGTTCATCTGTCCCTGCTTTAAATTGGCAAACTCCGCCCCTTGTCCTTTCGGTACGACACTGGAAAGAAACGTTGGTAAAATTCTGAAACGTCCTCATCTTTTATTGCTTTAAAAGTACTAGTACATTTTTTTTTTTTTAACCTCAATATCATTCGGCCGAACCATAAAATTTCATAAAATATTTTTGACATCATTTTAAAATAAACAACTAACTAACATTTTTCTAAATCTAAAAATAACATTTGAAAAGTATAGCCCATACTATAACCTCTCAAAACCACTCATACTCATGATAAAAGTCATAAAATCTTTTAACGTAAATCATAACATATATGCGGAAACTAGCGTCGGTCCTCGGGTCATGTGCACCTTCAGTCCAGTCGGATCAACCATCAAGACCTCCATTAGCATTATCATGATAACCTGCATCCATCACACCTAGTGAGTCTAAAGACACAACACGTCATATCCTTGATAACGAGTAATACGTAATACAGTTAACATATAACAGTGAAAAATAGTTGTACTTAAAATATCGTTTTCATGAAGATGCATAAACTTTAAACATAAACGTTTTCGTAAACATTTCATGATGCATAAAACATTTTCAAAAGACATAAACATATCACTTAAACATATTCATATTCATGTCCATATTCGTATCCATATTCATATTCGTATTCACGTTCATGTTCGTGTTTGTTGAATTCAGATCGTGATTGTGACTCGTATTCTTAATCTTAATGGGCGATGGATCCATCTAAAGAAAACCACAGTACTGGGCGGCGGGGGACACCAGCAACACTCTCACCGGTCAACTGGGCCCTGGCCAACGTATTAACATATTCGTATTCGTATCACGTATTCATATTCGTATTACGTATTCGTATCCGTATCCAAGGAAACACGATCGTCGGGCTCCCACTGGGACCATAACCCTCACGATATTTCCAACATGTAGTAGTCACAATCCCTTCACGTCCTTCAACATGTTATCATCACTTAATAAAAATCGTGTATATGCATATCGTTTTATTTTTGAAACCAAGCATGCAACATATCTTTTAAATGTCAAAGATTAATCCATAAAAATCCATGAACATTTAAAATAAACGTTTTAACATATAAAAATCATAAAATGTCGTAAACGTTTTAAAATCAACATCATAAAAATTCATAAACATTTGAAACAATCATATTAGCATATAAAACAGCATATAAGGCACTGCCATTACGTTTACTAATTTCTAGGTGTAAAAAGACCATTTTACCCCTGGACGTGCAATTTTTCGTTTTTGACTTTTTCTTAATTTCATTGACTATAACATGTCCCAAATAATTATTTAAGCCTACAAGAATTTTCTCATATTTTTATTTAGCATAATTCGATGACTTTTAAATTTATCTTTAAATATAGTGTTTTAATGCGTTTTTAATCCCGAATTAAACCAAACTTTCATATAAAATTCCCAAATTAAAAACTTAGACTTATAATAATTATTTAAGCTTAAACCTAATTTTTCATAATTTTATAAGGCTTAAAACTAGGCGTTTCAATTAACTCGTTATTTAGCGTTTTGTGTGGCGATTAAATTCCGAGTAAATCCAAAACTCGTTATTTTGATCCCAAATTTTTACCATAACCTTTTTATGATTTATTCTACCCTTCCAAGTCGTGAGCCACCCCCATGGACCCTTGGATTTAAATTTAGCTTTATTATTTTCGTTTAGACACCTTATCGAACGCACCGAGCTATCTCCTAATTTACCCGAGCGACGCCCGAGCCACCTTGAACCAAAACTTAGCCAACCCATCTAGGGACCCTACTGTGCAAGCCCAGCCTGAACACATGACCCTAACCCGCTCAAAAAGCCTACTGAAGTTGACCAAAAATCTGTTGTGTTGTGTGGGTGCTTCCTTGTATGTCTAGGACACCTAACCCAACTAGGACTCTTCTAACCATGCCCCCACCGAGCCCACACGACCCTAACCTTCCCTGGACCACGCCCAGCCCCTGCCCAGACCAACCCAAGCTCCACAACCGAAGCTTTACCAGCAATTGCACACATGGCCGAGAGACCCACCTACCTTGGACTCCACGTTTCTGTTGATAGGACCTAGCTACCCACACCAGACCTTGAACCAGCCCCTTGTGCCCCTTCTTAGGACCCTAAGGACCTAACCTAGCCCCTGCCCAGACCCCCAGGCCGAGCCCCTTAGCCCTACTCAAGCGCTGAACCCTGCGCACCATTGCTTCCTTTCTCGGGTAGGAGTCCTCGATGGATAGGACTCCTCCCAGCCTTCTAAGGTCGCATCCTAGCATGGCTTGGACCCTGCTCCTGCCTCACCCATTGTCTTAGCTCGATCCTGGTCCAAGCCCCCAAGCCCCATGCAAAGCTCTCAACCCCCTTGCATCACAACACACCCTCACGGTTCTTACTATAGTTGCTGCCTACGTATTTTTTTCCAGCTTTTATTATTCAAGTTTGCAGCTTATTAGGTGTGTTTCTAGGACCCTAAACTTTGTGTAAAACACCCTTAATCCATTCCCTAACCATGGCAGCCCTTTAACACAAATCAAACATGATTTTTGAACCAAGAAACAAGAGTTCACCCCACACACAGGCATAGTTACGAAAATTTCATGATGTGCAATTTGTTTTTCATGCAAAACACAATTAAATAAATACTATGGTGTGATGGATGAGTAAAAGGAGAATTATGGCGTGCCTTTGCGTAGATTACGCTCGAATATCCTTTGACGACGAAGAACGGAGGACAACTTTGGCTTGCCCAAACTAGAACCTTTCGAAAAATCCCTTGAAGCCTTCTCTGATTTTTTTGTGTTGTTTCGTGTGTTTGTGAGAGTGTGGGGAGAGTTTTCAGAATAATAAATTGAGTGGCCGATTTTCTTATTTGCAAAGTGAAGGGTTTTGGGATTTTTAATACATTATATACTCTAATTAACCACTAACTAGGCTTTAGGCCCATTAAGCCTTCTAATTAGGCCCAATAGTCTAATTAGGACATAATTAAAATATTAACAAAGTTTTCTTTTATTAAATATGTGAATTTATTAGCCGGGTTGCCAAAAAGCTCGTATTTTAGTTAAAAAAACCAACACGGATAAAATTTACGCCCCGGCGTATAAAATCACCTTAAAAACCCTTAATTTTCAAAAATACTTAAAAGCATCGGCCATATTTTAAATAATTAAAAATAATCATTTTATAAAAATCCTTTTCTATTTTTCAGCCCTCGGTCCCCGTTCCTCGATCGTCACTTGAATAACCTTTTAAAAATACATTTTTAATGCAACCATGTAGAAAAATATAATTTAAACATGCAAATATGCACAACATAATTAATTCATGCAATTAAAACAAATAATTAAAATGCAAGAGAATTTAATAATTGCATGCACGTGGTTTGCGTGGACCTTAAAATTTTCGGGGCGTTACAAATTCAGTTCTAAATATATTTCAGGTAATAGTCGTACCTCTATGCTCCATGGCTCTCTTTCTCGTAATCCACCAGTCCTTTGCAACATCGTGTAACTGGTGTCCAATCAATTTCACTCTCCTCTCATCTGTATACTCCAATGATTCAAACAACATTTCAATATCATCAAGCCAACTCTCGCATTCCACAGCGTTCTCTGTTCCTTTCAAGGTTGGCGGATGAAATGATTGAAATCGTTTCAGTAAGGTTTCCATTGGAGTCGAGGTGACATCCATTGGAGGATTCGATGTACTTCCCTGTTTTGGGATTAGTCTGGGAGGCATATCTGATAATCAAATAGATTAGTAACAAATACCACAATTCTATTTCAATCCTCCTCTGACCATCTTACTGCTGATCTAGAATCGGTGGTGATCCCGTCTCAATAAAACATATTACTATATCAAATCAGATAAAGAAGTAACATGTATTAAAGCAGTAAGACATGCTATCATTCAAAAGCAGGAAAGAAAACCTAAATCTACCCCGCTCACTAGCCTCTTCTATCTTAATCTAAAGGATCTATCGCTCTGATACCACCTGTTGTGGGGACCCGGACGCTAATCATCTTCTTAATCGTCATTGGGACTAATTTAATCGATTAGAATAAACAGGATCTAATTTTTTTTTTTTAAAATGCGGAAGGTAATGAAATCAAACTCCTATACATATCAGTATAAAAGTATAAATATGATACAATAAACAATCATACACATCTCAGGTTCAACAACTAACTATCAAGTGTTTAAACCCTATCTCTAGTCCAAGTCCGTAGTCTCCACTCTACTCGATCTTTCTTCACCTCTGTGACCCTGAACATGTCCCACCTGTCGCCATGCACACATATAGACAAGATAACAGCCGGATAACTCCGGTGAGATATAAATATCCCAGTATAAACAATGTATCAACGCAATCATATAAAACATATATAAAAGCCTAAACAATCATTAAAACGTGTATCCAGTCTGACTACATGAATCAATACGAATCTGTATTTAAGTCCATGACTTGTTATCTTATCTCAACTTATTTCTAACCTAGGGATCCCAATCTAATTTAGACTTTGGTATGCTGTATCGAATGTCTACAATAGACGTCGATCTACATCTAAGCTCATCGATACACCGTAAGTCTAGATTCTTCGCGGTTCTGACAAAGACTCGGCGGTTCTGCCCTAGCTAGGCCGATCTGCCCTAGACTCAAACTATGACTCTGCTCTAAGTCAATAGATTAACATATCAATCTGATAATCTGCAAATATCAATGCAATAAAATAAAGTATGTGATTTAGGGAAACTCAAGTCAAACCTAACTCGAGTTGTGCAATCCCGAATCAACATTTATTTATACCTTCCTTGCTGTCGTTCTGATACAATCGAAGCCTTGATTCAAAGTCTATCATTGTTCAATCTGGTAATGACAATATCAATAAACTGTATCAATATTCTAATCAAATCACGATATCTCTGTTTTATCAAATTCTGACAGTACAATGATACAATCCTGCAATACCGGTGATATTAAACCAATATCTACTAATTCCCATAATTTACAATCAACCACCGTACAAATCTGACATCAATTCTAGTCAATATCATTCTGAAATTCATAACAATTCCATATTCAGTCTGTTTTTTAATCTGACTTCGATTCTACGCTGTCTAACATGTCAAGAACAAAATATATGACGTGTATTAAATTCCAACAACATCATAATTTCAAAACATGTCAAAACGTAATAAAACTTACGTCCTGTAGTATCCTGCGTTGATATGAACACAATACCGAAGTCGGATTTAAAATCTAACGGACGGATAGCTCGTAAATCAAATTCTGAAATCCAAAGACAATTTCTTCCTCGGAGCTCGATTTTCCCTTCTGAATTCTTCCTCGGAGCTCGATTTTCCCTTCTGAATTTTTTAAATATACACGTAACATGCACAAGGACGAGTGGCTCAATCTTTGTAGCACACGTCTCGCGCATATGCGCGACCACCTTCCGCGCATAGGCGCGAGACATTCTGTCTCGGCGCGTAGCTTCACGGAGACTCGCGCATATGCGCGACACATCTTGGCGCATATGCGCGAGGCCTTTGTTCAAAATTGCCAACTCTCGGGTTGTCTCGCGCATGTGCGCGAATCCAAGTCGCGCATGTGCGCCAACCTCTCTGGACCCCTCGCGCATGTGCGCGCATACAGTTGCGCATGTGCGCCTAATGTTCTGTTCCGCACCATGGGCTTCTGCCCTACTCGCGCATATGCACGCCTACCCTTCGCGCATATGCGCGAGACCTTCGGCTCTCGCACCAACAACTTCTCATACAACTTTTAATTTGTGTCTCGATTAGCCCTTTCATAATCATCTCGATTAAAAATTAATAATCGTAATTTAACACGATATAAAATCTTGGCCATTACAATAATGAAACTCTAATAAAATTTAAATTTTTATTAAAAATGTTAGTACTAATATTCTATTCTTCATAATTAATATTATATTATTAATTTATCTACTATGATTTATTGTTATTATTGTAGTTTTCAATATTATTTTATTAATTATTGGATTATATATTTGAGGCAAAAATAATCGAAATCAAGGTTTTGGATTATTTGCACTTAATAACTTTTTTCTTATAGTTAATTATATTATCATATAATCTTCTATATTTCTTCATATTTTATATTTAATTAATATTATCATTATAATTTTCAATTAAGTATTTATTTTTATCATAAAATAGTTATTTAAAATTCTGATTTTGATAAAATTATAAACTATTTTTTAGTCGAATTAATATCACATTATTATTATTAAAAAAAGAAATGATATATAATAAGATAAAATTATATTAATTATTTTAAAATGTGATTTCAATTTCAATAAATCATATTAATTTATTGACATGAGAAAATGGAATAGGATATATTTTATAATTATTAAATTGCAAAATGCTATATGATATAATTTTTAGTAATTAAGGCTATTTTAAAAATAGACTATCAACATGAGCTAGAATAAATATATTCTCTTTTTTTTTTTCTTAATTACATTTGACAACAGAGATTTTAGGATTATTTATTAATGTTATTTATTTCTAAAAATAAGCATGTTAGTACTAATCATGTAATACAATTAAATAATTATTTGAACTAAAACATACCTAATTTTGATTAATATACACCTGATTTTCCATGTTGGTACTCACATTTTGTGAGAAACTACTTGATATTCATGTTATCATCATAAACAAATTTAATATTGGTTTTTACATTAAAGATGTATTATGATGACTTATTAGTGTTATTTATTTTAAAATAAACATGTTATGTAGTAATCATATAATACGGATAAATACTTATTTAACCTAAAAATTACATAATTAGATTTAACAAATACTTGATTTTACCATGTTGATACTCCATTTTTGTAGTGACCCGTTCCAGAATCACCTACTAATCAAGAACTAAGCATGCAATTAACTTAATTAATAATAATCAGAGATAACAGCGGAATTATGGCCAACGACAATAGTTATACAACCCAATCGAAAACAGAACAACTCAAAATATATTCGGTACAACCATATCGAAATAGAATAGTACTGAAACTAAACCAACCAGCTACTCACTGTCCTCCTCCTGCTCTTCCTGAGCCATCCAACCTGAGGCCTGCCCCGAGGGAATGGGGTGTCCAAGATAAACAAAACCGAGGACGTGAGCGATAAGAACGCCCAGTACAAAAGCATGAGTATACAAGCCTATATGAAATGCACATGCTATGATATGATACCAGGGTAGTCAAGAAACAGGAGTAACAAAGGATCTCAAAATGCTCAGTCTAGAGGCGCCAAGTGGATAGTGCCGCGCGGTACTCCTCTGGGTCACTGCATCCACTACAAGAACAGACGTGGACCTAAGATGTCCCGGATCACCGAAGCCCTCCGGACCCGTCGGCCACTGTGTACTCTCGGTGTCCATGCGTCCACAAGACAAGACAGGGCTGAGCGGCCCCACAAGATATAGCTTATCTCGAAAGAGATACAGCTCAACAGTAAAGGCTATCTCGAAGGAGATACGGCTCAACATGAAATGCAACATGCATCATAAAACGTGACATAATAGCATGCATCATATGACATATATCAATGCACCACATAATCATGCAACACATATAAGGATGTATACTCGACCAGGATATCTCGGATAGTACTTTCGTACCTCTATCACAGCAAGCCTAGCCTTACGCAACACCGCTAATCAGGTCTAGAACAAGCCTACGCATCAAAAGCATACCCAATGAACAATACTACCATGCTCGACTAGCAAAACCAGTACTACCAAAAGTTTAGGGTTTACCTTCGTCCGTCGACAGCCCTTTGATGTCGATTGCCTCGTAACTCAGGCGTCGCTACGCTACCAATCCTGACAGCTCTTGGCTATCGCTCGACCGACAACTAACCCTAGAAACCTTCCAAACCTCTCAAATATGAGACACAACTCAAGAATTTGCAATGCAAAATGAGGAAATCCGAGCACTATTTATAGGCTATGTTCGGATCCACCGAACCTACTTCGGAACGTCCGAACTCCTACGTGTCCATCGGCTCTTGACACCTCATGATCGGATCCACCGAACCTACACTTCGGATCATCCGAACTTGCATGTAAACTGACGTGTCGATCAACTCTTGACACCTCATGATCGGATCCACCGAACCCACTTCGGATCGTCCGAACTCTTCGGTGCTACCGAACCATCTTCGGTCCGTCCGATCATGACCACGGTCAAAATTACACATTAAACCTTCTTAATCACCATTAATCCGTTAATTACCCAATTTAGAATTCGGGCTACTACAATTTTGGTGAGAAAATATTTGATCTTCAATTGGTCACCATGTATGAAGTATGTGGTTGTTTTGTCATTCATAACTCGAGCTTCGAGGAGGATACTTAAACAGAACTTATACTTTGAAGTATTCATTAATAATAATTGTTCTAAGTTAGAAAACTTACAGGTTAAGTATCATCACGTTATTTCCTAAATACCAATATATATTGTTGAACACTGGTGATGTTGTACGTTTAAAATATTTGAGTTGCATTATGATGGTTTATTAATGTTATTGTTTTTTTTAAAATAAACATGTTGCGTAATTATCATGGATAACAATTAAATACAAAATAGAGCCTAAAAAAAGTATTTAATTTGATTTAAAAGATACCTGATTTTTCCTTTGATACTCAATTTTGATGAGAAAATACTTGATCTTCAAGTGGTCACCATAATGAAGTTTGTGTTGGTTGTCCTTGAAGATGTATTGGAATGATTTATTAATGTTATTTATTGTTGGAACATTAAGATCTGGTGTTTGAAAAAAATATCACAAATGAATTCGAGCGGAAATTGAAATCAGTACACTAACTGATCGTTAGCCCAAACTGTTATTGAGCATAAAAATCAACCTACCAAACTGATTAGGGACTTCTGGTTTAATTCAAATTGACAGGCTATATCTTTAATAAAAAATCGTTACAAGGATATTATCGGTGATTAAAGATCAGAACCTATAGTTATAGCTTTTTTTGTTTATACCGATCAACGTTAAATATCAGAGTGACAAACTAAGTCAGAAGTCAACCGATACCAAAAAAGACGATGACTAGGCAACATGTACATTTGCAGCCATGAACAAATATTTTTTGTACAAGCTACAGTTGAAGATTGAGACTATATATGGGATCATTTGAATCTGCCAGAGATAAGTATCATCGACTGAAAATAAAGCTAAATCTCTTAGCAAAAATATTACAAATCAGATTAAAAAAGAAGCACACACTGATTCGTTTTTTTATCTCATCAAATCATATTGGCGCAAAAAATTCTTCTGTTTAGTTCACATAAGCTGTGAGCAAATAACTCAAATGCTCTAAGTTTTCAGTTTCAGTTTTACTAAGGGTTTCATTTAGGCGTGTTATGTCCTAATTGAAGTGGGTAATTTCAAATAACTTGTAATTACCAAAGTATTTTAGTACAAACCTTCCTTAAGGAATAAGGGGTGACATAGGAGTATTGAAGTATCCGAACATCCATAAACATTCATGTAAGGTCCAAAATGCGATAACGTAACTTAACTGCATGCGAATCTAGGAAAAATGGAAAATGACTAACTAAAGGGTTTTAATTGCATAAATTAAATATTGGATGCATGATTACATGTTTAAAATGCACATTTCGACAAGAATGCATAAAACTGTGTTTAAAAGCTTATTCGATACGCGATCCAGGAACGGAGACTGGTGTCTGAAAAAGGAAAAATATTTTTATTAAATAATTATTTAAAATATGGTATATGTTGTATGGTATTTTTGAAAATGAGGTGTTTTGAGGTGTTTTTATACGCCGAATCGTATTTTTAAATGGTACTCGATTTTCGAAGAAAATATGAACTCACGAACTTTCCTAAACAAAATATTTTAAATATTAACTAATGGGATTAATGGGTCTAGTATACCATGTTAATGAGCATAAGCTTATACTAGGAGTTTTAATTAAAAATAAAAGCCCCAAACCCTTCCCCCACTCCTCACAACTTACGTCCCACCCCTCATAATCATACAAGGACTCAGCTCCCTCCCCCTCACCACACACACACATGAGGTTTTGAAGAAGAAAAGGCCACGATTTTGAGAGGATTACAGCCTAGGGTTTTCTAGGTCGTTGTTCTTCACATCGCTAACTCGTTTTCATGCATAATAAAGGCAAAGGCAAGCCTTAATTCTATTTTTTCTCATCTATCACACCATAATATATATTTGATGCATGATTGCATGAAAAGCATGTTGTTTTTGTAATTTTTTTCATTTTTATGCCAAACTATGAGTAGAACATGTGTTTTTGAAATCTAAAACTCTTCCCAATGATGGAAGAGGGGGCTGTCATGGTAGGGTAACTTGAAGAGATGATTTCCCACATGTTTAAGACCTTTAGGTTCATGTTTGAAGCTGGAAAAATAGAGCAATTAGGTTGAATGAAAATTATACGTATTGAGGACTAGGGTTCGGCTTTTCTTTCCTAAAGGAACAAGGCACTTAACTATGGTTAGGGTCACATCCTAGATACTTAAGGGGATGGTATGAGGGTCCTAGGGTGGCCGTACAAGGACCGGAAGCAAGTAGGAGAGGGACCGCACGGTGGGGGACTCTTAGGGACAGCTGCGGATTTTGAAGAATAAAGGGAGGACGGCTGCACGGGGCTATTTCTGGGTGAATGGCTGGACTCGTGAGGGTCCAAGCCACGATCCAGGAAGGTCCATTCATGGTTGGAAGGGCAGGAAGGGGAGGCGCACATAGCTAGGCTCTTCCTAGATGCGGCCCAGCACATAGGGAGGAAACCTGCACGTTTACGTGCATGGGTCAAGGGGGCTGGTATAATAGGGTCCTAAAGTGTTCGGTTAGAGCCCTAGGAGGGTTGTATAGGGTCTGGAACGAGGGGGTAAGGGCTGGACTCGTAATAGCATAAGTACGAATCACACTAGAACTAGGACTCTTGTGCAGAGTAGCCTCCTAGGCGTGTTCAAGGGACTTGATTATCTTATTTTGGGTTGAAAAAGTTTTAGTTATGTGTTAGGAAGCTTTGGTTTAAGTTTGGTAAGTTTTGGTTGAATTTCGGTCAATACGAGTCAAAACCGGGATGTAGGGATGTAAAAGAACCAAACCGTTTGTGAGCTATTCGAAGCTCGATTCGATAATAACTCGTTTGAGCTTGTTTAATGAGGCTCGTTAAGATAAACAAAACAAACTCAAACTTTACAGTATTCGGCTCGTTAGCTCGTGAACATGTTCGATGGTAAGTTCATGAGTAATCTTTTAGATGAAAAAATAATAGTTTTGATATTTGATTTATTGATTTTGCATATTATTTATGAAATATATAGAAAAATCTATTAAATTTATTTATTATAATAAATTTATAAATTTTAATAAGAATAATATATATTTTTAAAATATATAATTTAATTTTTAATTAATGTAATAAAAATTTAAATGTATGATTCATATTTATTAAGCTTGTTTAGGCTCGATAAAGACTTGATTAAGCTCGTGAGCCATGCATATATTCGTTAAATAAAGCTCGAGCTCGGCTCGATTATAAACGAACCGAGCTCAAACATTCAAGAGTTCGGCTCGGCTAGACTCGATTACATCCCTACCAGGATGTACGTCTAAGTTTAGAAACAAATCGAGGAAAAATATAAATTTTAAACCTAAGGAATATTTAAGGGAGTGTTTTAAGGTAATGGGTTAATTTGGAATGATTTGGGACGTTGTTTAGAAGTCTAGGGATAAATAAGGGAAATTATGCTTGTAGGGGTAAAAAAATTTGATATACGTCCTTACAGTGCCCTGAATGCTGTAATAATGTCAATATGTTTATTTTAAATGTTTATGAAATTTTATGATGAAATGTTAACGCTAAAAGACGTGTTGCATGCTTGGTTTAAAAATAATATATATATATAAATAATATATATATATATATAAATATATATATATATATATATATAAATATAGAGCCTAACGATCGTATTTCCATCAACATGATATGATGATATGATAGGCCAAGGCTCTCATTTGACGGGTGAGAGTGTCGTTGATGTCCCCGCCACCCAGTACTGTAATTATACGTAGATGGATCCATTGTCCTTCAGCTGAAAAGAAAGTCACAATTAATGATCCGAATTCAATAAAAGAAAAATGTATAAGTATATGATGAAAAGAAAAATGTTTAAGTTTATGCATGTTCATAAAAGCTATTTGAAATAAAAGTATTTTCAATTTTCCATGTGATTGTATATGTATTACTTGTTGTTGAGGATCGAAGTTGAGTTTAGAGGGGGGGGTGAATAAACTCTACTCGTTTTTCGTTATGATGAGGTACTAAAATCCTGTTAAGGATAGTAGTTGATCTTGTGCGAATACTTTCACCTGATTACAATAAAACGTGCGGAAACAATCTGATGAAGTAGTTGAAAAACAACAAAACAGTAGGCAGCAGTTGTTTATGGAAGTTCGAAGATAAACTCTTCTACGTCTCCCCTTCTTCTGTTTCCAGAAGGTATAACTAAAAGACTTTGGATATTACAGTACAACACTTGTACACACCCACTTCAGAAGGACTTACACCTCAGCCTACTGAAACTCTTAGTTTCTCAACTCACAAAAATGCGAAACACAAAGTTCTGAAAAGACTCTTTTCAGATTACAGACTCTTCTGATAAATTATAAGTGCAGTAAAGATCGTGAAGAGTGTAAGAATTAGTAGCACAAGATGATCTACAAAAGATCAGATATAAGCTATGAAGCGTGTGCTACTTTTCTTTGTGTTGAACTTTTAAAATGCTCAAGGAATACTGATATTCGTCTGATAAGAGAGTAGCTTTGTTCCTTGAAAATGATATTATGCGAAGTGTCGTGTCGAACAAGGATTTTATCCAAGTATATATAATCGACTAAGTTCAACGTTCACAATCAGAGAAGTCTTCAGATAACTGATACAATCAGCTTTATTACCGAAACAAGTTCCTGCAGAAAAGCTATAAAACAATCAGTCTTGTTTTATACTTAATTGGGTGATATGCATTAAATGACTCCGTATAGTATTTAATGCTGCAATTAATACTAGTACTAGGAACTCTTTAACGGTAACAATTAAGATAGCAACGTTAGAAAACGTTCTCTACTGGTTTTGTATTGTTATCCCTTTTCTACTGGTTTAGTTTTACTAGAACAACAGCTACTGATAAGTTTGTTCTGGTCTGCTGGTCTACTGGTTTTAGTTATCATCGCCACAATAAAATTCATGTCTAACAATTTCCTCCTTTGTGGTGATGCCAAAACCTAAACAGTAGAAAGTCGTTAAGTAAAACAGATAATCATTTAAACGAACGGATAATGTTAATAACGCATTAAAGTAAACAAATCAATCGGTTCCAATGTTCCTGTAAATGATTTCTTCATTTTGAGGTTCTTGATCTCTTCTGTTAGAAGGTTCAGTCTCATCTTCTGTTTGCCTAACTCCTGCTTGATCTCCTCTATCTCCTCTATCTTCCCCTTTTTTGGCATCAGCGGCCACCACATGGGTAAAGAGATCATTCTGTCTGCCGGAAATATTTTGAATGCCATCGGTTAGCATCTCCAGATACGGAGTCTGAGAAGAGATGCGATTATCTAAGGCAGTGATAGATTGAATTTGAAAGTCAATCTTGGCATCCAAAAGTTCCACAGAAGTAGACAGTGATCGAAAGAGATCATTATGCTTAGTGATTCGAGTGAGTATATCATTTTGAGCAAGCATGATGGCGTTGTGAGTTCTTGATATAGCTGTTCTGAAAACGGAGGCTTCAGCATACATCTTGTCCGAGGTCTCCTTAGTGAGATAGATGTATTTCCCCATTCGCTATCGGAAAGATTTAGCACCACTGAATTCCGCAAGGTTTTCACAAGACATACGTTTCACTAACTCAGAGATGTTGTTGAGGTCGGTTTGTAGACACTGAATCTGATGTTCGAGGTTGAATGCATCTGATTCCGGGGAAGGGGTTCGTTCAAGAATGCGTTGTTTGATCTCAGAAAGACGAGAATTCGTCGCAGTCAAAACAGGGAGGGAGACAGTCAACGCAGTAGAAACAGAAGGAGCATCCATCAATGCAATATAAGGAGCAGGGTCTGCTGTGCTTTCTGCTGGAATTGCAGAAACAGTAGGCTCAATCGCAACCAGAGGAAGAGTAATATCTTCAGTAGGAATGGCCAAGTCAGAGGCCAAAGCTTCTTCCATTGGTACAGTAACAGTCTGTGAAACTGAAGATGCTTCAATAGAAGGTGCAGAAGGCTGTTCCAGAAGAACGTTCATTTCTGCTCGATGTGCAGCAGAAAACAACTCTAAATTCGGCAGTAAAGAAGTAGCATCTGGTTCTGCTAATTGTTGCCCTGGGGTAGGAGAACCAGAAGGGGGAAAGGAAATTGTCGGTGCTGCTTCCAAAGTGGTAGAGACAGTAGGGACAATCGATTCAATGACTTCCTCAACTGAAGCCAGTTCATGCACGGACAATAGTGATGAGGACTGAATGGGCCCAGTCGGAGATGCAGGAGTACTAAGAACAGCAGCCTTTGGGGAGACTGTAGTCCTTTCCTCAACTGTCTGATTCTGTTGAAAGATCGGGACAAGGCCTACATGATAAACAGTAGGCTCTCCAAAGCCTTGTTCTTGAGCAAGAAGTTGCTCACTCATCTGCTTTAATCTGTCAGATAGAATCAAAATAACATTTTGATCCTGAACAGCAGTAGGAACGGTAGGATCAAAATTCGATTGAAGAACTTTCAGAACTGATTCTAATTTCTGACATTTCAGCTGATCGAGGATGAAGTTCCTTCTGCGCAAGGCCTCGATGACATTCTCTGTTTTTGCCAGCTGAAAAATTCTCTTTTCCGCATTCATCATTTTGCCATAAGCCCCTTTTGTTTTGAAGTTAGCAAAGGAATGAAACAAACGGACAGTATGCCATTCATCAAAGAAATTCATGTCATCGTTTGCAGAGGTCTCAATCTCGGCTAGATGAAGATCAACGCCGGTGGTGACAGTGGTCTTGTGACCAAAAACAGGTGGTTCTTCCACCATTTTCCCTTTGCCTTTGTCAGAAGATGGAATAGGCGCAATAGGTCGGAAAGCAGAAGACCGCTTGCTGGTTCCCGAATAACGATTCCAGATGTTGGCTTAAAAGCAGTAACAGTAGAGGGTGCCGAAGCAGACGCAGTAGCGTGTGCAGTCGAAGAAGCAGTTGATCGAGCAGAAGGAACCGCTTCTGGAAAGACCTGACGAATAGGTACTTTCTCAATTTCAGACAGTGCTGCTGTCTTTTTAATCTTAAGAATGGTGCGCGGTTTCTTCTTAGCTGGGGTTGGCACTGCTGGTCGAACAGCAGCAGCAGACTCTTCTGATGCTGTTTTATCGGAATCCGTCGAAATAATCAATCGTTTCTTTGAAATTTTCTTTTGAGGTTTGGGAGCCTCAGAAGCAGTTTCCCCAATTTCCTTCTTCATCGCAACAAACTCCGCCACTGTTGGCTTAGGCCTTAGAGCCAATACATTTGCTGCATCAATCATGGTAACGGAAGTAGCATCGAGATCACTTGTAGATGCGAAACCAGCATCCTTGAGCAAAACACTGATCTGAACCGCGAAACCAGAACTTTTCCGAATAACCATATCCTTCATAATTCTGAAAATAAAATGGCTCCAGTCCACCTTAATCCCCTTAGAAATGGCAGTCATTACTTGAACTTTCTCCTTTGTCAATTTGTCGAAGGTGCCAGCCTTGATAAAAATAGCTTTAGCCACAATATCGGCCAGAATCTAATACTCTATTTTGAGCAGTTTCTTGTGACAGGAAGGAGACACTTCTTCTCCAGATGCTGAGAAAGAGCTGAGAGAAACAGACATATCTGTCTTGGAAATATCAGAGAGTTCAGACATACCCGAAAGTGGAAGGAGGAAGGTTGCTCCTAGGTGTGCGGCATCAATGGAGATAGAAGCATCTCCTTGGGTATGAACAATCCTTCCTTCATGCACTGTTGCTTTGGCGTAAAATTCCAGGAGAGCATTTTTGTAGATAACTGCTGGTGCTTCCAGGAATTTTCGGAGTCCCGATTTCTCAATATCCTGAAACATTTTCAAGAGATTCTCATCCTTGATGGTGAGAAACGAAGCAAAGTTAACTTGATAAGCGTTAAGAGTGTAAGCTCCAGCCATTTCTGTATGCAGATGAGATCAGAAAAATTTTGCAGTAGTTAGTTATGATATAGAGAAAGCAGTAGCTGAATAGCGATAGTTATGAAACAGTAAAGGTGAAAATGTGAAATATGAAATAGATATACAGCCGTCAAATAAACATAAAGACACGTGTCAGTATGTTCTTGGTTGAGTGTTTGAAAAGTTTTGCAGAAACTGTCAGAGAGACGAATGGTTTTGAAAATTTTGAAAAAGAGCGGGCTGTCCAGACGGTTACTAAAAGAATTCAGAAAAGGATTTGTCATTTTATGATAACGTCTGCTGGAAGTTTCAAGGTGCTGAAATATGCGAGCACTTTGTCAAAACCAGCAGACTTGTAGTTTTATCGAAAAGACAAACATCCTATCTGTTTTCTGAAAAGGTGTCAAACTCTTAGTCTGACTAAGATACTGTTCCCCCTCGGTAAATGCAATTAATAAGTAGTCATAATTGCGACAAGTGACTCTTGGCCATCTCTCAATCTAAGCCGTTGAAACTGAACAGTCGCAATCTTGCGATTCACATGAGTCTTTGTTCCCTCTATAAATACCTGCAAGGCTTGAACGAAGTTAAACAAAAACAATGAAAACTCAAGTAAAAGGAGAGTTAGAGTTAGATTCAGGAGATGAAGCAAAATTGTCCAGAGAGAAGTTTGAGGGTATTATAAATTTCGTAATGATCCTTGAAATACACTCCTGGAGTTGTAGTTTCACAGTCAAGCAGATCTTTTGCTTCGATTGAGTTTGAAATGTAGCATCGATTTCTTCCAGAAGCATGCTAATGCAATAAGAGAGTGTTGGTGGATTGATGATGCTGAAATCCTCTCTGATGCCCTGTAAGGCATCTAAAAATTACATTAGTGCTGGCAAGATCTAAGCTTGCTAGATTCTTTCTAGGCCTTTCTCTTCGAAGAAGACCATCTTTTTCCTGTTGAAGTACTTTGCAAGCAAATATCAGAGAGCTCCTAGAAGACAAACGCTACATGTAACGCTACTGGTTAAAAAGCAAAGAAGATCTACTGTTTTTACTTTTGCATCGTGTAATGTACTGAAATGGTTTCTAATAAAATTCCAGTTTTGCTTATCTGACTTTTCTCTTCTGCTTTTCTGCAAAAATCTTACTGTTAGTTCAATGCGATAACAAACAAGTAATAATAGAAGTTTAACTAAGATATCAGAAAATAGTCAAGTTAAATCTATTAAACCAAGAGAATTACGAAAGTAAGAAAACTTATTTTCTGGTAAGGGTTTCGTGAAGATATCTGCTGTTTGTTGATCAGTAGAAACATATTCCAGACGAATGTTCTTCTTCTGCACATGATCTCTAATAAAGTGATGTCTGATGTCTATGTGCTTCGTTCTGGAATGAAGTACTGGATTTTGTGTGATTGCAATTGCACTGGTATTGTCACAGAATATAGGTGATTCGGAGGCTTGAATCCCATAGTCTCTTAACTGTTGTTGAATCCACAATATCTGAGAGCAGCAGCTTCCAGCAGCCAGATATTCTGCTTCTGCAGTAGATGTGGCTATGGAAGTCTGTTTCTTGCTAAACCAGGATATCAACCTATCACCAAGAATTTGACAAAAACCACTTGTGCTTTTTCGGTCTAGTTTGCAACCTGCATAATCAGCATCTGAATATCCAATAAAATTTAACGATGAATCATTGGGATACCATAAGCCGACGTTTTGAGTTCCTTTCAAGTACTTCAAAATACGTTTAGCAGCAATATAATGAGATTGTTTGGGGTTAGATTGAAATCTAGCACAAATGCAAACAACAAACATGATATCTGGTCTACTGGCAGTTAAATGTAATAAAGAACCAATAAGACCTCGATACTGAGTTACCTCTACTGGAATACCACTTTCATCTTTATCAAGCTTAATAGATGAGCTCATTGGAGTAGAAACAGCAGAGCATGCTTCCATTCCAAACTTTTTCAGAAGCTCCTTGGTGTACTTGGCTTGATTTATAAAGATTCCAGTCTCTGATTGCTTAATCTGTAATCCTAAGAAGAATGTTAATTCTCCCATCTTACTCATTTCAAATTTATCCTGCATCAATCCAAACTTTGCACATAATTTGGGGTTAGTTGACCCAAAAATAATATCATCAACATAGATCTGTAATAAAAGAATGTGTTTATCTTTGACTAAAGTAAATAAAGTTTTATCTACTGCTCCGATGGTAAAATCATGATCAATGAGAAATTGTGATAGAGTGTCATACCAAGCTCTAGGTGCCTGTTTTAGACCATATAAAGCTTTGTGTAATTTAAATACATGATGCGGAGAGAAATGATCGATAAAACCTGGAGGTTGTTCGACGTATACTTCTTCTTGTAAAAGACCATTTAGAAAAGCACTTTTCACATCCATTTGATATACTTTGAAATTCTTGAAAGCAGCAAAGGCTAAGAATATTCTGATTGCTTCGAGCCTTGCTACTGGTGCATAAGTCTCATCAAAGTCTATGCCTTCCTCTTGTCTGAAGCCTTGAGCTACCAATCTAGCTTTATTTCTCACCACTGTGCCTTCTTCATTGAGTTTGTTTCTGAATACCCACCGAGTTCCAATGACAGCTTCATGAGATGGTCTAGGTACTAGAAACCAAACTTCATTACGTTTGAATTGATTCAGCTCTTCTTGCATGGCTTCAATCCAACTAGGATCCAGAAGAGCTTCTTTAATATTTTTTGGTTCATACTAAGATATAAAAGCAGCATGCATGTATTCATTAAGAATTTGCCTTCTGGTTCTCAACGGCGCTGCTGGATTACCAATAACCAATGATGGAGGATGAGATTTTCTCCAGATAAACGGATTTGAATGGGCATCTTCCTGATTTGTTATGTTAAGATTGTCTTCTACAGAACCAGTAGTAGGTTCTTGAACATCTTCTGCTGGTATTGGTAGATCCAAGTTCTGTACTTCTGGTTCCACTATTTGTGGGGACCCGGACGCTAATCATCTTCTTACTCATTATTGGGATTTAATTATCAGTTCTGATAAACAGGGTCTAAAAATTTTTCTTTTTAAAATGTAACTGCGGAAGGTAATGGAATCTAAACAATATACATCTCTGTATAAAAAATACAGTTCAGCAGAAAAGTACAATACTGTACAACCTAAGTCTAAGGTTCAATTACTAAATTCAAGTAATAAACCAAGTCTGCTACAAGTCCGGAATCACCACGCTAACTCGTCTTCTCTCATCGTCATCTCGACCCTGATCCAGTCCCACCTGTTGTCATGCACACATACAAAACAAGACAACAGCCGGATAACTCCGGTGAGAATAAATCCCAGTATAAAACATGGTAAACATGCATATACACATAATGATTCATGGAACATGCTGTCATGAATAAAAGCAAAGACAATAGTAATAGATTTCATCATCTATGAACTCTAATCTAACTAAACATGCAATTCAAATCAGATAAACATGCATGTAAATAGTCTAAATCATGAAACATGCTGTCATGACTGAAAGTAATAACAATAGGTTCCATAGTCTATGAAACCAATTCATCTACGCATGCTGTTCTAATCAAATCATGTCTAGACTTGACTCAACTATAACTCTAGGGATCCCGGGGTGAATAAGACGTCACTGGCTGTATCGACGGCTGGCAATAGGAGTAATGGCTACTCCTAAGTTGAGATACACCGAACGTCTAGAAGTCTGACAATGGCTGTCAAGACTTTCCTATCTTAAATGCAATGAATAACAATCTGTAAACAAAGCATAATCATATTCATAACTGAATATCACAATTATCTTACATGCTTGAATACAATTCTATAATCAAAGCATAATCAGGTAACAATATAAACAATAATCTAGTATGTGATTTTATTGGGAAACTCAAATTAATCTAATTTCAGTTATGCTTCCCGAATATCACATGAATTATACATTTGTCGTCCCGGTCTGAGGAAGACGATGACCTGTATTCAAATCTGTCCATATCAAATCTGAAATGACAATATCAAATACTCTGTATCAGTGAATAACTCAATACACAACCTGTTCTGATCAATACTCAATTCAGTACATAATCTGACCAATATCTGAACAAGGCACAATCTAATTCACTACTGAATCTGATCAATACACAATCTGATCAATCTAAATAAACTGATGTTTCGACGGCATAACAATACAGTCTTGATATCCCGTCAATCTCCACATCACAAATATAATATCAGAATCTATAATCAATACCAGTACAATTCATAATCTGAATATCTGTACACATAAGATTAGTCATAACACAACTCTGATATTAATCTCAATCAATTCAACTCTGAAAGTCATAACAATTGCATAACCAGTCTATTCTTTAATCTGACTTCACTTATACACTGTCTAGTGTAGCAGAAACATCATATCTGATTCATATTCAATTCTGACAATATCGTAAATTCAAATCATGTCTAAACGTAACAAAACTTACGTCCAGTTGTAGCCTGCGTTGATAGGAACACAGTACTGAAGTCGGATTCAAAATCAGACGGACGGATTTCTCACAAAAGGCGTAAGGATTTCTCGTAACCTTTCCTCGACTTCTTCTCGTTTATCCCTTTCTGAATTCCGAAGGAAGAATCATATATATATATATATATATATATATATATATATATATATATATGTATCATACGTTGCATGCAACTAAAACGTGGCACATTTCACAATTCTGAGGTGGCGCTCGAGCGGTTGATCTTTACCGCTCGGGCGCGGGAGCTTCTGTCCGATACTCGGATGATTATCCATTGGCGCTCGAGCGGTAACTTTCTACCGCTCGGGCGCCATACATTCTGTCCGAATCATGTTCTTATTGAACACTGGCGCTCGGGCGGTAACTTTCTACCGCTCGGGCGCCAGACTTTCTGTCCAACTCTCCCATGTATGGTGCATTGGCGCTCGGGCGGTCTCTTTCTACCGCTCGGGCGCTACGAGTTCTGTACAAAAACCTTGTTTTTCTTGCACCGACGCCCGGCCTCTTCATTTGATTTCTTATTAATCTCAATCATGTTAACTAATCAATGTCTGATTAAATAATTAAATCTCGGGCATTACATTTCTCCCCCTCTTAGATATGAGTTCGTCCTCGAACTCACAAGTATCGATTCAGATATATCAGAAGAAATTAAGAACCGTGTTTAAATGAAATACTCATCTCGATGGATCCATTTGCAATCTCCATCTTACATTAGACTCCGTCCTTCAGATAATCTCATAGACACACCAACAATCTTACTGTGGTTCAATAAGAGAGAACAAAAAAATCTCTCATTCTGATTCCACTCTGGAATAAGACTTCAATCAAGTATACTATCATAATACTTCTTAAACTAACTTTGACAGAATCAATCTTGCTCGGTTGGTTATACAACATCCGTATAAACCAATTACAATTCATAACACCCCCATACCAGTAGTTGTTATCCAGTCGGTTTATCCCCGTCAAGGACCTATACAGTCTTTAGCTTCAAAGACCAATCGTCATCATCCGACGTTGGTTTCTTGAATCTGTTCATTCTGAACTATCTTTATCTTCCTTCGAATTTTCTTCAACCGAGATAGAAATCTGTAGTATTCACTGTATACTGTCTTGACTATAACTATCCCATTATCAAACTGATAAGCTTATAGGTATTGTCACATAGTGATACTTAGTCATATCCATTAGTGCTAACATCCAGCACTATATAGCTCTACCAAAATCTTCCAATATCTGGACCATACGTTCGGACTGTCTGCTAGTTGTAACACAATCTAAGAAGAAACAAATGATATACTCTATCACAAGTACAAAATTAACCAGAAAATCACAATCTGATATACTCTATCTCAACATTCTGTTGATTCTGATCATTCCTCTGACATCAATCTGTGTCATCTGGTTCTGTTTGTACGTTATCTGGTACAAACTAATAGATATAGATTGAGCAATCTGTCAATCATAATCATATCATCTTACCATCTGAAGAAAAATGGCGGTAATGTCATTACTAAAGCCATAGAAACGAACTCTCATTTTTATTCAGAAATATACAAATTCTGTAATAATCTTCTGATTTCTATCTTTTTGTCTTTTTCTGTTAGCGATTCAGACTTATCATAATGATTTCTGCCAACATTTGCGTACAAATTCTGTTCTAACTGATTTAACCTGTTTATATCGAAACTGTCTGCTATCCGAATGAAAACTGAATCCATCACTGTGCATGTCTGACACTATCTGTGATATCTGATTCAAACTATTCGGTACCAACCAATCAGTTAATAAAAGAAATTAAGGAAGAAATACCTACCTGGTATTCGGCTCTGATTCTCAATATCAATTCTGTTATACAATTCTGAAACATTCTGACACATTCTGATTTCATTTCTGAACTGCTGTAACTCTCGAAATTAATTCTGATACAATTGAACTGTATATATTCTCAACGGTTCATAACAATCTGTATCACAAACGGATTCAGAACAACAGTAATATCCAATCAGATACGAAATATCAGTAATCTATACAGATCTAGTGAGTTCATTGAACTCATAAAACGGTAATCTCTGGAAATAAGATTGCTTCTGATTAATCAAACATGTCTTCATGTCATTCTGATCAACTGTTATATCTCATCTGCAAATAAAATATGCTCCCCAAAACAATATAAAATATCTCAAATACTGATTTAGAAAAATAATAATACGCAAGCAGATATAAGGCAACAGTCGAATAAGATAACCTGCCCAATCAGACAATATAAAATTCTGATATTTCTGACTTTTCTGAAATTTCTGATCATTCTGACATCGATATCATGCTCTGTCACTGATCCTAATCTCAACTGTATCAAATCAATCTGTATACTACTTCCAGATATCGCATATTCTGAATACAATCTGTTTCAAGCGGAATTCTTATCTGAATAATTTCTGTATACAATACTCACCGTTCTCT
Source organism: Primulina eburnea (assembly GCF_022965805.1). Lineage (NCBI taxonomy): Eukaryota > Viridiplantae > Streptophyta > Magnoliopsida > Lamiales > Gesneriaceae > Primulina > Primulina eburnea. The sequence goes on from NC_133105.1 coordinate 21,976,319, forward strand.
GAATATTCAACAAAATCTTTAAATGTTCAATATCGTTCTGTACTGACTCTAACAGACAAACAATACGGGATCGTAATTCGCTTCTGAAATCTATCTACAAATCTGAAATCTTATCTAGGCAGATATCAGCCAACCTATATATCACTGGCGAATCTGCCAATGCTAGGCTCGATTTCAGTGGGTCTACTGAATACATAAGGATGCAATCTGCCCCTTTCTGTACTAATCAAGTCATATACAATACAGATATCAAAGGTATTCTAAATCTAGAATCCTCTCCACTGATCAGTCATCTCTGATCTGAATCTTACCATTTCTGGAACAAATTCTACAATATGTCTGTACTTGTTTAGCATATAAATGTCAATAATGCAATCAAATCAGAAAACACAAGTACATCAGAATCTAACTTGATCTTATTCTTATCTTACTGTAGTATATAATATGTCACAGAAATCTCTGATATCAACATTTTCCTCAACAAGCTAGGAAATCAATACTACAGTACAACTAGACCCAACAGATACAACATATCTCCATGCTACTCCATCAAATATAATCATATGAAATGAATTAGTATATATATCAACACATATGCATCCTAATCATAAAAGAATAGTACCTATGATGCTCTGGGTCTGTTCTTCTGTCATTATCACCAATGACTCTGCTCTCTAAAATCTTCGAGGACCCTTCTGGTGGTAGACTCTAGCAAAGTGTCCCTGTTGTCTGCAGATATGGCAAGTACCAGTCACTCCTTGGCATTGATCTGTGGGATGTCTCCCTGCGCAAGTTCTGCAGTATACTCCAGTATAACTTGGGCTAGACCCGCTGGAACTAGAGGAACCACTCCCCAACTTCTTGAATGGCGTCTTCCGAGCTTTCAGCAAATCTTGCTTTCCACTCGTGCTGCCGCGTTCAAATCGAGGAGGGTATTGCTGTGTCTGGGTTTTCTTCACGCTCAACCTTCCCAATTGTCTAATCAGACTTGCCTCCGCCCTCTTTGCTTTACTCAAGATATCAGCAAAATGATAAGGTTGTTGTATGTTCATCAATGCAACTATCTCTGAATTCAATCCTCTGACGAACTGATTCACTACAGCTTCGTCATCTCCAGCTAACTGAGGAGCAAAACGCAGTAACATAGAGAATTTAGCAGCATATTCGTCAATATTCAATAGGCCTTGTCTCAAATTCTCAAATTCTGCTCTTTTGTCCTCCCGATACGAAACGGAGAAAAACCTTTGGTAGAATTCAGCTCTGAAGACTTCCCACGTGATCACAGTACCACGTTGTGTTAATACTCCTTTCATGGTAACCCACCAACTTCTGGCAGACTCTCGTAACTGGAGAAATACCAATTTAACTTTCTGTTCCTCTGTACAAGCAATTAAATCAAATAGTATTTCTATGTCATCCAACCAGTTCTGACAATCTTCCGATGTCTCGATACCACTCAACATCGGCGGCTGAAATAACTGAAGTTCTGCCCACTTTGCTTCTATCTGAGTTTCTGATGCATCTATCTGTTCAGAAGAAGTACTACCCCTTTCTGAATTCTCCGAGGCGGTATATCTGAATATCAAACAGATTAGTACACAATCTATACCATCTGTCTCAGCCCTCCTCTGATCATATACCTCTGATTCAGACTCGGTTCTGATTCAGGCTTAACAATTACATGCTGCAATCAACTCAGATAACGAACGACATGTAATAGGGAAAGTAATAAATCATGCTAGCACACACAATGTACATCAACATTATAATCAATCTCATGCTAGCACACACATGCAAGGAAAGAAAATTCAATCTACCCCGCTCATTCTCTTCTATCTCAGTCTATAGAACCTATTGCTCTGATACCACCTGTTGTGGGGACCCGGACGCTAATCATCTTCTTACTCATTATTGGGATTTAATTATCAGTTCTGATAAACAGGGTTTAAAAATTTTTCTTTTTAAAATGTAACTGCGGAAGGTAATGGAATCTAAACAATATACATCTCTGTATAAAAACTACAGTTCAGCAGAAAAGTACAATACTGTACAACCTAAGTCTAAGGTTCAATTACTAAATTCAAGTAATAAACCAAGTCTGCTACAAGTCCGGAATCACCACGCTAACTCGTCTTCTCTTATCGTCATCTCGACCCTGATCCAGCCCCACCTGTTGTCATGCACACATACAAAACAAGACAACAGCCGGATAACTCCGGTGAGAATAAATCCCAGTATAAAACATGGTAAACATGCATATACACATAATGATTCATGGAACATGCTGTCATGAATAAAAGCAAAGACAATAGTAATAGATTTCATCATCTATGAACTCTAATCTAACTAAACATGCAATTCAAATCAGATAAACATGCATGTAAATAGTCTAAATCATGAAACATGCTGTCATGACTGAAAGTAATAACAATAGGTTCCATAGTCTATGAAACCAATTCATCTACGCATGCTGTTCTAATCAAATCATGTCTAGACTTGACTCAACTATAACTCTAGGGATCCCGGGGTGAATAAGACGTCACTGGCTGTATCGACGGCTGGCAATAGGAGTAATGGCTACTCCTAAGTTGAGATACACCGAACGTCTAGAAGTCTGACAATGGCTGTCAAGACTTTCCTATCTTAAATGCAATGAATAACAATCTGTAAACAAAGCATAATCATATTCATAACTGAATATCACAATTCTCTTACATGCTTGAATACAATTCTATAATCAAAGCATAATCAGGTAACAATATAAACAATAATCTAGTATGTGATTTTATTGGGAAACTCAAATTAATCTAATTTCAGTTATGCTTCCCGAATATCACATGAATTATACATTTGTCGTCCCGGTCTGAGGAAGACGATGACCTGTATTCAAATCTGTCCATATCAAATCTGAAATGACAATATCAAATACGCTGTATCAGTGAATAACTCAATACAAAACCTGTTCTGATCAATACTCAATTCAGTACATAATCTGACCAATATCTGAACAAGGCACAATCTAATTCACTACTGAATCTGATCAATACACAATCTGATCAATCTAAATAAACTGATGTTTCGACGGCATAACAATACAGTCTTGATATCCCGTCAATCTCCACATCACAAATATAATATCAGAATCTATAATCAATACCAGTAAAATCATAATCTGAATATCTGTACACATAAGATTAGTCATAACACAACTCTGATATTAATCTCAATCAATTCAACTCTGAAAGTCATAACAATTGCATAACCAGTCTATTCTTTAATCTGACTTCACTTATACACTGTCTAGTGTAGCAGAAACATCATATCTGATTCATATTCAATTCTGACAATATCGTAAATTCAAATCATGTCTAAACGTAACAAAACTTACGTCCAGTTGTAGCCTGCGTTGATAGGAACACAGTACTGAAGTCGGATTCAAAATCAGACGGACGGATTTCTCACAAAAGGCGTAAGGATTTCTCCTAACCTTTCCTCGACTTCTTCTCGTTTATCCCTTTCTAAATTCTGAAGGAAGAATCATATATATATATATATATATATATATATATATATATATATATATATGTATCATACGTTGCATGCAACTAAAACGTGGCACATTTCACAATTCTGAGGTGGCGCTCGAGCGGTTGATCTTTACCGCTCGGGCGCAGGAGCTTCTGTCCGATACTCGGATGATTATCCATTGGCGCTCGAGCGGTAACTTTCTACCGCTCGGGCGCCATACATTCTGTCCGAATCATGTTCTTATTGAACACTGGCGCTCGGGTGGTAACTTTCTACCGCTCGGGCGCCAGACTTTCTGTCCAACTCTCCCATGTATGGTGCATTGGCGCTCGGGCGGTCTCTTTCTACCGCTCGGGCGCCACGAGTTCTGTACAAAAACCTTGTTTTTCTTGCACCGACGCCCGGCCTCGTCATTTGATTTCTTATTAATCTCAATCATGTTAACTAATCAATGTCTAATTAAATAATTAAATCTCGGGCATTACATTTCTCCCCCTCTTAGATATGAGTTCGTCCTCGAATTCACAAGTATCGATTCAGATATATCAGAAGAAATTAATAACCGTGTTTAAATCAAATACTCATCTCGATGGATCCATTTGCAATCTCCATCTTACATTAGACTCTGTCCTTCAGATAATCTCATAGACACACCAACAATCTTACTGTGGTTCAATAAGAGAGAACAAAAAAATCTCTCATTCTGATTCCACTCTGGAATAAGACTTCAATCAAGTATACTATCATAATACTTCTTAAACTAACTCTGACAGAATCAATCTTGCTCGGTTGGTTATACAACATCCGTATAAACCAATTACAATTCATAACACCCCCATACCAGTAGTTGTTATCCAGTCGGTTTATCCCCGTCAAGGACCTATACAGTCTTTAGCTTCAAAGACCAATCGTCATCATCCGACGTTGGTTTCTTGAATCTGTTCATTCTGAACTATCTTTATCTTCCTTCGAATTTTCTTCAACCGAGATAGAAATCTGTAGTATTCACTGTATACTGTCTTGACTATAACTATCCCATTATCAATCTGATAAGCTGATAGGTATTGTCACATAGTGATACTAAGTCATATCCATTAGTGCTAACATCCAGCACTATATAGCTCTACCAAAATCTTCCAATATCTGGACCATACATTCGGACTGTCTGCCAGTTGTAACACAATCTAAGAAGAAACTCATGATATACTCTATCACAAGTACAAAATTAACCAGAAAATCACAATCTGATATACTCTATCTCAACATTCTGTTGATTCTGATCATTCCTCTGACATCAATCTGTGTCATCTGGTTCTGTTTGTACGTTATCTGGTACAAACTAATAGATATAGATTGAGCAATCTGTCAATCATAATCATATCATCTTACCATCTGAAGAAAAATGGCGGTAATGTCATTACTAAAGCCATAGAAACGAACTCTCATTTCTATTCAGAAATATACAAATTCTGTAATAATCTTCTGATTTCTATCTTTTTGTCTTTTTCTGTTAGCGATTCAGACTTATCAGAATGATTTCTGCCAACATTTGCGTACAAATTCTGTTCTAACTGATTTAACCTGTTTATATCGAAACTGTCTGCTATCCGAATGAAAACTGAATCCATCACTGTGCATGTCTGACACTATCTGTGATATCTGATTCAAACTATTCGGTACCAACCAATCAGTTAATAAAAGAAATTAAGGAAGAAATACCTACCTGGTATTCGGCTCTGATTCTCAATATCAATTCTGTTATACAATTCTGAAACATTCTGACACATTCTGATTTCATTTCTGAACTGCTGTAACTCTCGAAATTAATTCTGATACAATTGAACTGTATATATTCTCAATGGTTCATAACAATCTGTATCACAAACGGATTCAGAACAACAGTAATATCCAATCAGATACGAAATATCAGTAATCTATACAGATCTAGTGAGTTCATTGAACTCATAAAACGGTAATCTCTGGCAATAAGATTGCTTCTGATTAATCAAACATGTCTTCATGTCATTCTGATAAACTGTTATATCTCATCTGCAAATAAAATATGCTCCCCAAAACAATATAAAATATCTCAAATACTGATTTAGAACAATAATAATACGCAAGCAGATATAAGGCAACAGTCGAATAAGATAACCTGCCCAATCAGTGTAATGCCCGAGAATTTAATTATTGTAATCTGATATGATTTACTGATTATGAATTGATGTAATTATAGCCGGGCCAGTTCGAGATAAGATTTGAGCAAGTATATGAAATTATACAATTTGGGCCGAAGGTATAGCGCCCGGGCGAAAATGTTTGTCCGCCCGAGCGCCATTGAGTGTTGGTTGAAAGCCGAGAGTCCTTCGCCCGGGCGGAACTTTTTGTTCGCCCGAGCGCGCTTGAATAAATTGTGAGGGCCGAAAGTTCTTCGCCCTAGCGAGCAACTTTTGACCGCCCGAGCGACAGGAGATGTTCAGCCGAAACTGACTCGCTCTAGCGGTAGGTTTTGACCGTCCTAGCGAGCGACGTGTAAAATGAAGAATAAGCCACTTGCTTTTATGCATGTCACGGACGTATATATATATATACACATGCAAATCCTTCAGAATGCTTAGAAGAAAATCGTGAAATGGGGGAAAGGCTTTGTTCTGGAGTTTGGAAATTAAGTACGAGAAATCTGTCCGTCAGATTTTGAATCTGACTTCGGTACTGTGTTCCTAGCAACGTAGGCTACAACTGGACGTAAGTTTTGTTACGTTTAGACATGATTTAAATTTATGATATCGTCAGAATTGAATATGATTCAGATATGGTGTTTCTACTACCGTAGACATTATAGAATTGAAGTCAGATTAAAGAACAGACCGTTTCTGTAATTGTTATGATTTTTGAAAGATATTAACTGAGATTCTATATCAGAATTGTGTTAGTATTCAGATTATGAGTTATATTGACACCGATTATGAGTTCCAGTATTATATTTGTGATGTTCAGATTTACGGTGTTACAAGACTGTGTTAGTATGCCATTGAAACATCAGTTGATTTAGATTGATCAGATTCAGTAATGATTTAGATTTCATCGTGATATCGTTGATATGAATCAGATTATGTATTGTCCAGATATTGATCAGATTATGTACTGAGTTGAGTATTGATCAGAACAGATTGTGTATTGAGTTATTCACTGACACAGCGTATTCGATATTGTCATTTCAGATTTGATATGGACAGAGTTGAATACCAGACTTCGTCTTCGTCAGACCGGGACGACAAATGTATAATTCATGTGATATCGGGAAGCATAACTCAAATTAGATTAATTTGAGTTTCCCAATAAAATCAAATACTAGATTATTGTTTATATTGTTACCTGATTATGCTTTGATTATAGAATTGTATTCAAGTAGGTAAGATAATTGAGATATTCAGTTATGAATATGATTATGCTTTGTTTACAGATTCTTATTCATTGCATCTAAGATAGGAGAGTCTTTGACAGGCATTGTCAAATAGCTAGACGTTTCGGTGTATCTCAGCATAGGAGTAGGTATTACTCTTATTGCCGCCGTTGATACAGCTCAGACCGAAGTCTAGGAATGAGACGTACATTACCCCGATTGGAGGGTAGGTAGTGACGTCTTATTCACCCCGGGATCCCTAGAGTTATAGATCGAGTCAAGTCTAGACATGATTTGATTAGAACTGCATGCTTATATGGATGTGGCTCCTAGATTATGGGACCCATCATTACTGCTTTCGGTTGGGTTAGCATGTTTTATGATTAAGATTGTTTATATGCATGTTTATCTGAATTGAGTGGCATGCTTATTTGATTAATTTCATAGACTATGAAATAGATTGTTTCTATACATGATAACATGTTTTATGATTTAGTTTGTTTATATACATGCTTACCATGTTTTATACTGGGATTTATTCTCACCGGAGTTATCCGGCTGTTGTCTTGTTTTGTATGTGTGCATGACAACAGGTGGGGCAAGATCAGGGTCGAGAAAACGACGAGAGAAGACGAGTTTAGCGTGGTGATTCCGGACTTACTGTAGACTTGTTTATTTACTTGAATTTAGTAACTAAACCTTAGCCTTAGATTGTACAGTATTGTACTTTTATACTGAAAAGTATTGTATACGGAGATGTATATTATTTAGATTCCATTACCTTCCGCATTTGCATTTTAAAAAGAAAAATTTTTAGACCCTGTTTATCAGGACTGATTAATTAAATCCCAATGATGATTAAGAAGATGATTAGCATCCGGGTCCCCACAACAGGTGGTATCAGAGCATTAGGTTTCCAGAACAGTAGGTTCCAGAACAGTAGGTTCTAGAGCAGTAGATTCTGTAGACTGAGATAGAAGAGAATGAGCGGGGTAGATTGAATTTTCTTTCCTTGCATGTGATTGCTAGCATGAGAATTATTTCAATGTTGATTTACATTGTGTGTGCTAGCATGATTTATTGCTTTCCCTATTACATGTTGTTTGTTATCTGAGTTGACTGCAGCATGTAATTACTAAGCCTGGATCAGAACCGAGTCTGAATCAGAGGTATATGATTAGAGAAGGGCTGAGACAGATTGTATAGATTGTGTACTAATCTGTTTGATATTCAGATATACCGCCTCGAAGAATTTCAGAAAAAGGCAGTACTTCGTCTGAACAGAGAGATGTATCAGAAATTCAGTTAGAAGAAAAGATGAAAGAATTTGAGTTATTACAGCCGCCGATTTTGAGTGGTATTGAGACATCTGAAGATTGTCAGAACTGGTTAGATGACATAGAAATCTTGTTTGATCTAATCGACTGTACAGATGACCAGAAAGTTAAATTGGTATTCCACCAGTTACAAGAGGCTGCCAGAAGTTGGTGGATTACAATTAAAGGAGTGTTAGCACAACGTAGTACTGTGATCACGTGGGAAGTCTTCAGAGCGGAATTCTACCAAAGGTTTTTCTCCGTTTCGTATCGGGAGGACAAAAGAGCAGAATTTGAGAATTTGAGACAAGGCATATTGAATATTGACGAATATGCTGCTAAATTCTCTATGTTACTGCGTTTTGCTCCTCAGTTAGCTGGAGATGACGAAGCTGTAGTGAATCAGTTCGTCAGAGGATTGAATTCAGAGATAGTTGCATTGATGAACATGCAGCAACCTTATCATTTTGCTGATGCTTTGAGTAAAGCAAGGAGGGTGGAGGCGAGTCTGATTAGACAATTGGGAAGATTGAGCGTGAAGCAATCCCAGACACAGCAATCCCCTCTCCGATTTGAACGTGGCAGTACGAGTGGAAAGCAAGAGTTGCTTAAAGCTCAAAAGAAACCGTTCAAGAAATTAGGAAGTGGTTCCTATAGTTCCAGTGGTTCCAGCCAGAGCTATACAGGAGTTTATTGCAGAAATTGTGGGGGGAGGCATTCCACAGAGAAATGCCAAGGAGTGCTTGGTAGATGCAATATTTGTAAACAGCCGGGGCACTTTGCTAAAGTCTGTCCCCAGAAAGGTTCCCGAAGATTTTAGGGAACAGAATCGAGAAACAGACCCAGAATACACTACAGGTACTATTCTTTTATGATTATACTGCATACGTATTGATATGTACTAATGCATTTTGTATAAGTATCTGTGACTGAGTGGCATGGAGATATGCTGTACCTGTTGGGTTTGTTTATACTGTAGTATTGATTTCTTTGGATTGTTGAGGAAAATGTTGATATCAGAGATTTCTGTGATATATATATACTACAGTAGGATAGAATGAGATTGAGTTAGATTGTGCTGTACTTGTGTTAGTTGATCTGATTTGAACGCATTATTGATATGTATATGTTGAACAAGTACATACATACTGTAGAAATTTTCCAGAAATGGTCAGAGTTAGATCAGAGATGACTGATCAGTGGAGATACCACGATAAGGATTTTAGATTTAGAATTCCTTTGATATCTGTATTGTATATGACTCGATTAATACAGAAAGGAGCAGATTGCATCCCTATGTATTCAGTAGATCTACTGAAATCGAGCGTAACATTGGCAGATTTGCCAGAAATGTACGAATTGGCAGACATTAGCCCAGAAAAGATTTCAGATTTGCTTGATATCAGAAAGGTAGATTTCAGAATTGAATCGATACCAGGTAATGGTTATACCTTAGAATTCAGTACAGAATGATATTGAAGAGTAATAGAAGGGTACAGATTGCTAACTCTTATGTTCGGAGATATTCTGATGATTTTATGCTTGTTATATCTATGATATTTGATATGTTAGCAACATCTGATTGATTGAATGGAATATTTGAAGATTTTATTGAATATTCAGAGAACAGTGATTATTGTATATAGACATTAATCAAGTATGAATCATAATTGAAACAGATTTTATTCAGAATATGTGACATCTGCAGTTTGTATACTGAGTTATGTGCACAGTTGAGACAGAAATCAGCGACTGTAAATGACACAGGTAACAGATATATCAGAATTAGCAGGAATGTTAAAAAGTCAGAATTGCTGAGTTTTGCAGATTTTCTTATTCTCTTGTTATGCTATATCTGTTTGCGTATTGTTATAGTTCTAAATCAGTATTTGAGACATCTCATATTGTTTGGAAGCATATTCTATTTGCAGATGAGGTATGACAGTTGATCTGGGCGCTGTGAAGATTGATCAGTAGTCAGAATTATCAGTATTGCCAGAACTTGCTGTTTTATGAGTTTTCTTAAACTCACTAGATTGTATAGGTTGTTTTTGTTATTTCGAATCTGATTTGATATTACTGCTGTTTGGGTCAGTGTTTGATACAGATTCGTGTAAACAGTTCAAAAATGTGATCAGACTATTCAGACTTGTATTTTGACAAGATAATCAGAACAGAGTAACGCCTACAGTAACAGATATGTGATTTGGTGGTTGTATCAGATTAATTCTATTGTGGTATCAGAATGTTTCAGAATTTTGTAACAGAATTGATATCTATAGTCAGAGCCGAATACCAGATAGGTATTTCTTCTTTATGTTATGTTATTAACTGAATTGTTTATACAGGATAGTTCGAATATGAACTCATAGATAGTGTCAGAACTGCACAGTAGTGGGTTCAGTTTTCATTCAGATGTTTGTGAATGTATTATATTCGAACAGATAGTTGTGATATAAACAGGGTAGATCAGTTATGGAAGAAATTGTACAGAAAGGTTGGCAGAAATTGTACTGATAAGTCTAAATTGCTAACAGAAAAGACAGAAAGATAGCAATAGCAGACTAATTACAGATTTTGTATATTTCTGAATAGAAATGGGAGTACATTTCTATGGCTTTCGTAATGAAATTACCGCCATTACCTTTAGATTGAGATATGATAAGATTATGATTGACAGATTTCTCAATCTATATCTATCGGTTTGTACCAGATTACGTACAAACAGAACTAAATGACATAGATCGATGTCAAAGAAATGTTCAGATAGAACAGAACATTTAAGTGGATTATATCAGAGTGTGATTTTGCTTGAATTGTATTCGTGATAGAGTATATCATGAATTCTCTCTTAGATTGTTTCACAGATTGACAGGCAGTCAGAATGTGTTATCCAGAGATTGGAAGATTTGGTACAGCTTTAGTGCTGGATGTTAGCACTAATTGATATAATTCAGTATTACTGTGTGACAATAGCTATTAGCTTATCAGAAGATAATGAGATAGTATACACAAGACAGTATACGAAGAGTACTACAGATTTCTTTTGAAGATAATTCGAAGAAAGATGCAGATAGTTCAGAATGGACAGATTTAAGAAACCAACGTCGGATGATGACGATTGGTAGTTGAAGCTAATGAGTGTTTATGTCTTTGTTTGAGGTAAACAGATTTGTTAACAGCTGATGATACTGATATGTGATAAGCTATAGATTGGTTTATACGGATGTTGTATAGCCAGTATGATGAGATTGTTTTTGTCAGAACTAGTTTAAGGGGTATTATGACATTATACTTCGTGAATACTTATTCCAGACTGGAATCAGATATTTGAGTTTTGGTTTAAACTCTGTACGCATTTCTTCTCATATATCTGAATTGATTGTTGTGAGTTCGAGGACGAACTCAGATCTAAGAGGGGGAGAAATGTAATGCCCGAGAATTTAATTATTGTAATCTGATATGATTTACTGATTATGAATTGATGTAATTATAGCCGGGCCAGTTCGAGATAAGATTTGAGCAATTATATGAAATTATACAATTTGGGCCGAAGGTATAGCGCCCGGGCGAAAATGTTTGTCCGCCCGAGCGCCATTGAGTGTTGGTAGACAGCCGAGAGTCCTTCGCCCGGGCGGAACTTTTTGTTCGCCCGAGCGCGCTTGAATAAATTGTGAGGGCCGAAAGTTCTTCGCCCTAGCGAGCAACTTTTGACCGCCCGAGCGACAGGAGATGTTCAGCCGAAACTGACTCGCCCTAGCGGTAGGTTTTGACCGCCCTAGCGAGCGACGTGTAAAATGAAGAATAAGCCACTTGCTTTTATGCATGTCACGGACGTATATATATATATATATATACACATGCAAATCCTTCAGAATGATAGAAGAAAATCGTGAAATGGGGGAAAGGCTTTGTTCTGGAGTTTGGAAATTAAGTACGAGAAATCCGTCCGTCAGATTTTGAATCTGACTTCGGTACTGTGTTCCTAGCAACGTAGGCTACAACTGGACGTAAGTTTTGTTACTTTTAGACATGATTTAAATTTATGATATCGTCAGAATTGAATATGATTCAGATATGGTGTTTCTACTACCGTAGACATTATAGAATTGAAGTCAGATTAAAGAACAGACCGTTTCTGTAATTGTTATGATTTTTGAAAGATATTAACTGAGATTCTATATCAGAATTGTGTTAGTATTCAGATTATGAGTTATATTGACACCGATTATGAGTTCCAGTATTATATTTGTGATGTTCAGATTTACGGGGTTACAAGACTGTGTTAGTATGCCGTTGAAACATCAGTTGATTTAGATTGATCAGATTCAGTAATGATTTAGATTTCATCGTGATATCATTGATATGAATCAGATTATGTATTGTCCAGATATTGATCAGATTATGTACTGAGTTGAGTATTGATCAGAACAGATTGTGTATTGAGTTATTCACTGACACAGCGTATTCGATATTGTCATTTCAGATTTGATATGGACAGAGTTTAATACCAGACTTCGTCTTCGTCAGACCGGGACGACAAAGGTATAATTCATGTGATATCGGGAAGCATAACTCAAATTAGATTAATTTGAGTTTCCCAATAAAATCACATACTAGATTATTGTTTATATTGTTACCTGATTATGCTTTGATTATAGAATTGTATTCAAGCAGGTAAGATAATTGAGATATTCAGTTATGAATATGATTATGCTTTGTTTACAGATTCTTATTCATTGCATCTAAGATAGGAGAGTCTTTGACAGGCATTGTCAAATAGCTAGACGTTTCGGTGTATCTCAGCATAGGAGTAGGTATTACTCTTATTGCCGCCGTTGATACAGCTCAGACCGAAGTCTAGGAATGAGACGTACATTACCCCGATTGGAGGGTAGGTAGTGACGTCTTATTCACCCCGGGATCCCTAGAGTTATAGATCGAGTCAAGTCTAGACATGATTTGATTAGAACTGCATGCTTATATGGATGTGGCTCCTAGATTATGGGACCCATCATTACTGCTTTCGGTTGGGTTAGCATGTTTTATGATTAAGATTGTTTATATGCATGTTTATCTGAATTGAGTGGCATGCTTATTTGATTAATTTCATAGACTATGAAATAGATTGTTTCTATACATGATAACATGTTTTATGATTTAGTTTGTTTATATACATGCTAACCATGTTTTATACTGGGATTTATTCTCACCGAAGTTATCCGGCTGTTGTCTTGTTTTATATGTGTGCATGACAACAGGTGGGGCAAGATCAGGGTCGAGAAAACGACGAGAGAAGACGAGTTTAGCGTGGTGATTCCGGACTTACTGTAGACTTGTTTATTTACTTGAATTTAGTAACTAAACCTTAGCCTTAGATTGTACAGTATTGTACTTTTATACTGAAAAGTATTGTATAAGGAGATGTATATTATTTAGATTCCATTACCTTCCGCATTTGCATTTTAAAAAGAAAAATTTTTAGACCCTGTTTATCAGGACTGATTAATTAAATCCCAATGATGATTAAGAAGATGATTAGCGTCCGGGTCCCCACAATCAGACAATATAAAATTCTGATATTTCTGACTTTTCTGAAATTTTTGATCATTCTGACATCGATATCATGCTCTGTCACTGATCCTAATCTTAACTGTATCAAATCAATCTGTATACTACTTCCAGATATCGCATATTCTGAATACAATCTGTTTCAAGCGGAATTCTTATCTGAATAATTTCTGTATACAATACTCACCGTTCTCTGAATATTCAACAAAATCTTTAAATGTTCAATATCGTTCTGTACTGACTCTAACAGACAAACAATACGGGATCGTAATTCGCTTCTGAAATCTATCTACAAATCTGAAATCTTATCTAGGCAGATATCAGCCAACCTATATATCACTGGCGAATCTGCCAATACTAGGCTCGATTTCAGTGGGTCTACTGAATACATAAGGATGCAATCTGCCCCTTTCTGTACTAATCGAGTCATATACAATACAGATATCAAAGGTATTCTAAATCTAGAATCCTCTCCACTGATCAGTCATCTCTGATCTGAATCTTACCATTTCTGGAACAAATTCTACAATATGTCTGTACTTGTTTAGCATATAAATGTCAATAATGCAATCAAATCAGAAAACACAAGTACATCAGAATCTAACTTGATCTTATTCTTATCTTACTGTAGTATATAATATGTCACAGAAATCTCTGATATCAACATTTTCCTCAACAAGCTAGGAAATCAATACTACAGTACAACTAGACCCAACAGATACAACATATCTCCATGCTACTCCATCAAATATAATCATATGAAATGAATTAGTATATATATCAACACATATGCATCCTAATCATAAAAGAATAGTACCTATGATGCTCTGGGTCTGTTCTTCTGTCATTATCACCAATGACTCTGCTCTCTAAAATCTTCGAGGACCCTTCTGGGGGCAGACTCTAGCAAAGTGTCCCTGTTGTCTGCAGATATGGCAAGTACCAGTCACTCCTTGGCATTGATCTGTGGGATGTCTCCCTGCGCAAGTTCTGCAGTATACTCCAGTATAACTCGGGCTAGACCCGCTGGAACTAGAGGAACCACTCCCCAACTTCTTGAATGGCGTCTTTCGAGCTTTCAGCAAATCTTGCTTTCCACTCGTGCTGCCGCGTTCAAATCGAGGAGGGTATTGCTGTGTCTGGGTTTTCTTCACGCTCAACCTTCCCAATTGTCTAATCAGACTTGCCTCCGCCCTCTTTGCTTTACTCAAGATATCAGCAAAATGATAAGGTTGTTGTATGTTCATCAATGCAACTATCTCTGAATTCAATCCTCTGACGAACTGATTCACTACAGCTTCGTCATCTCCAGCTAACTGAGGAGCAAAACGCAGTAACATAGAGAATTTAGCAGCATATTCGTCAATATTCAATAGGCCTTGTCTCAAATTCTCAAATTCTGCTCTTTTGTCCTCCCGATACGAAACGGAGAAAAACCTTTGGTAGAATTCAGCTCTGAAGACTTCCCACGTGATCACAGTACCACGTTGTGTTAATACTCCTTTCATGGTAACCCACCAACTTCTGGCAGACTCTCGTAACTGGAGAAATACCAATTTAACTTTCTGTTCCTCTGTACAAGCAATTAAATCAAATAGTATTTCTATGTCATCCAACCAGTTCTGACAATCTTCCGATGTCTCGATACCACTCAACATCGGCGGCTGAAATAACTGAAGTTCTGCCCACTTTGCTTCTATCTGAGTTTCTGATGCATCTATCTGTTCAGAAGAAGTACTACCCCTTTCTGGAATTCTCTGAGGCGGTATATCTGAATATCAAAGAGATTAGTACAAAATCTATACCATCTGTCTCAGCCCTCCTCTGATCATATACCTCTGATTCAGACTCGGTTCTGATTCAGGCTTAACAATTACATGCTGCAATCAACTCAGATAACAAACGACATGTAATAGGGAAAGTAATAAATCATGCTAGAACACACAATGTACATCAACATTATAATCAATCTCATGCTAGCACACACATGCAAGGAAAGAAAATTCAATCTACCCCGCTCATTCTCTTCTATCTCAGTCTATAGAACCTATTGCTCTGATACCACCTGTTGTGGGGACCCGGACGCTAATCATCTTCTTACTCATTATTGGGATTTAATTATCAGTTCTGATAAACAGGGTCTAAAAATTTTTCTTTTTAAAATGTAACTGCGGAAGGTAATGGAATCTAAACAATATACATCTCTGTATAAAAACTACAGTTCAGCAGAAAAGTACAATACTGTACAACATAAGTCTAAGGTTCAATTACTAAATTCAAGTAATAAACCAAGTCTGCTACAAGTCCGGAATCACCACGCTAACTCGTCTTCTCTCATCGTCATCTCGACCCTGATCCAGTCCCACCTGTTGTCATGCACACATACAAAACAAGACAACAGCCGGATAACTCCGGTGAGAATAAATCCCAGTATAAAACATGGTAAACATGCATATACACATAATGATTCATGGAACATGCTGTCATGAATAAAAGCAAAGACAATAGTAATAGATTTCATCATCTATGAACTCTAATCTAACTAAACATGCAATTCAAATCAGATAAACATGCATGTAAATAGTCTAAATCATGAAACATGCTGTCATGACTGAAAGTAATAACAATAGGTTCCATAGTCTATGAAACCAATTCATCTACGCATGCTATACTAATCAAATCATGTCTAGACTTGACTCAACTATAACTCTAGGGATCCCGGGGTGAATAAGACGTCACTGGCTGTCACCTACCCAACCACTCGGGGCGACTGTACGTATTATTCCTAGACTTCGGTCCGAGCTATATCGACGGCTGGCAATAGGAGTAATGGCTACTCCTAAGTTGAGATACACCGAACGTCTAGAAGTCTGACAATGGCTGTCAAGACTTTCCTATCTTAAATGCAATGAATAACAATCTGTAAACAAAGCATAATCATATTCATAACTGAATATCACAATTATCTTACATGCTTGAATACAATTCTATAATCAAAGCATAATCAGGTAACAATATAAACAATAATCTAGTATGTGATTTTATTGGGAAACTCAAATTAATCTAATTTCAGTTATGCTTCCCGAATATCACATGAATTATACATTTGTCGTCCCGGTCTGAGGAAGACGATGACCTGTATTCAAATCTGTCCATATCAAATCTGAAATGACAATATCAAATACGCTGTATCAGTGAATAACTCAATACACAACCTGTTCTGATCAATACTCAATTCAGTACATAATCTGACCAATATCTGAACAAGGCACAATCTAATTCACTACTGAATCTGATCAATACACAATCTGATCAATCTAAATAAACTGATGTTTCGACGGCATAACAATACAGTCTTGATATCCCGTCAATCTCCACATCACAAATATAATATCAGAATCTATAATCAATACCAGTACAATTCATAATTTGAATATCTGTACACATAAGAATAGTCATAACACAACTCTGATATTAATCTCAATCAATTCAACTCTGAAAGTCATAACAATTGCATAACCAGTCTATTCTTTAATCTGACTTCACTTATACACTGTCTAGTGTAGCAGAAACATCATATCTGATTCATATTCAATTCTGACAATATCGTAAATTCAAATCATGTCTAAACGTAACAAAACTTACGTCCAGTTGTAGCCTGCGTTGATAGGAACACAGTACTGAAGTCGGATTCAAAATCAGACGGACGGATTTCTCACAAAAGGCGTAAGGATTTCTCGTAACCTTTCCTCGACTTCTTCTCGTTTATCCCTTTCTGAATTCTGAAGGAAGAATCATATATATATATATATATATATATATATATATGTATCATACGTTGCGTGCAACTAGAACGTGGCACATTTCACAATTCTGAGGTGGCGCTCGAGCGGTTGATCTTTACCGCTCGAGCGCGGGAGCTTCTGTCCGATACTCGGATGATTATCCATTGGCGCTCGAGCGGTAACTTTCTACCGCTCGGGCGCCATACATTCTGTCCGAATCATGTTCTTATTGAACACTGACGCTCGGGCGGTAACTTTCTACCGCTCGGGCGCCAGACTTTCTGTCCAACTCTCCCATGTATGGTGCATTGGCGCTCGGGCGGTCTCTTTCTACCGCTCGGGCGCCACGAGTTCTGTACAAAAACCTTGTTTTTCTTGCACCGACGCCTGGCCTCGTCATTTTATTTTTTATTAATCTCAATCATGTTAACTAATCAATGTCTGATTAAATAATTAAATCTCGGGCATTACACTATTGGTGTGTCTGGTTCTGGATTTTGAAGATCCTTGGTATTTGCTTCCACATCATCTTCACTGTCGATTTCCAAGTGAATCCTGTCTATCCTGTTACTTAAATCAGATATGTTAGAAATTTCAGCACTGCTGTCTTCATCGAAGACAACATGAATCGATTCTTCAACATTAAGAGTTCTATTGTTGAAGATTCTAAAAGCTCTGCTTACAGCAGAGTAACCAAGAAATTTTCCAGCATCTGATTTTGAGTCAAATGCCGTCAAATGATTTTTGCCATTATTTAGTACAAAACATTTGCAACCAAACACATGAAAATAAGATACATTGGGCTTCTTCCCTTTCCATATTTCATACGGAGTCTGGTTGTGTCTCTTGTTGACCATAGATCTGTTTTGCGTGTAACAAGCAGTATTGATAGCTTCAGCCTAGAAGCGCTGAGAAATGTCTGCATCTGCTAGCATTGTTCTAGCTGCTTCTTTTAGAGTTCTATTTCTCCTCTCAGCTACTCCGTTTTGTTGAGTAGTTCTGGCAGCTGAATATTCATGATGAATCCCCTGCTCATTCAAATATAACTCAAGATACTTGTTAGTGAATTCAGTGCCCCGATCACTTTTGATTTTAATGATGGTAGTAGATTTTTCATTTTGAATTCTTTTCAGAAGCTTGATCAAGAGACTACTGGTTTGATCTTTTCCTGCGAGAAAGATTACCCAAGTGAATCTAGAAAAATCATCAATAACAATAAGAGTATATTTCATTCCCCCTAAGCTCATGATGGGGATAGGACCAAATAGATCCATATGCAGTAGTTCCAGACATCTTGAAGTTGATTTGCTATCTTTGGTCTTGAAACTGGATCTTATCTGTTTCCCAAGCTGACAAGCAGAACAAACATGATTTTTAACGAAATTAATGTCAGGTAATCCATCAACTATATTCTGCTTCTTGAGATAATTGATTGACTTGAAATTCAGATGATTCAATTTCTTGTGCCATAGCCAGTGTTTATTGCTAAGAGAAGCAACTAAGCATGTAGGAGTATTGACATGATTTGAGTTCCAAGAGACTCTGTAAGTATTGCCTTCTCTCTTTCCTGTTAACACAGAAGTTTCAGTAGAATCTCTAACTATACATGAATGCTTTTGAAAAGTCACAGAATACCCATTATCACATAGTAGACTAATGCTGATTAGATTGTAACAAAGATTGTCAACTAAAAATACATCGTTAATAGTTATATTACCATGGATAATCTTACCCTCACCCATGGTTTTACCTTTTTAGTTGTCTCCAAAAGTTATCTTTGGTCCAGTACAGCTCACTATCTCGGAAAGTAGGTTTCTTTGTCCAGTAATGTGTCTGGAACATCCACTGTCCAGATACCATGTAGAGTTACTGATTTCTGCTTCCTTCTGCTGTTCCTGCAAACACAAATTTTAGTAACTGGTACCCAAATCTATTTGGGTCCAAGCCTTATCAGTCCTTTGGGAACCCACATTTGTACAATTCTTGGTGACTTTGTACTTCGGGTATCCAAAGATGTGTGTGCAACAGAAGGTCTGTTATTTCTAACAGTATGCATACCAAAATGTTGTTCTTCCCTTCTGTTTTTGTTTTCCAGTCTGTATCTCTTCTGAACAGGTTTAGAGTTGTAGTACTGGTAGTTTTTAACCTTCATAGGATGTTGTCTTCCAGAGTTAAATTTTTTTCTGAATCTAGAACTCTGGTCAACTTTTTCCTTAGGTTTAACGTAACCCAGACCATAGTGCATTCTTCTGTTCGTCAGATTTACATTCCTTACAACTGAAGCAGTAGGTACTTCTGGTTCCTGTACCACACTGGATTTCACAAAGTGAATGTATTTCCCTTTGCACATATCCAGTGTTGGCTTAGTATTCGTTTCAGAAGTGCCTTCATTATTACAAAAACCGAGACCACTCCTATCTCCTGACTGTTTTTGTAATTCTTGCATCTTTTCCAATGAAACAGAAGACTTGTTCCAAGCATTTACCAGTAGCGACAACTTCTGGTTTTCAGAAAGCACCTTCTGGTAATCTGCTTTGGCTCTTTCATTCTCAGTTATTAATTTACTCATCTTAACTTGTAAATCACTGCAGCTGTCTACTTGCAAGCAAGTTAACTTACTGTTCTGATTCTTTAAGTTCTGATTTTCAATCTTAACTTCTTCAAACGATTGAGAAAGTCTGGAATACTCTTTTACCATTTCATGCAGTGCATCAATCAAGTCATTTCGTGTAAATTCATTAGAGTCAAAATCAAATACCTCTCCAGATGTCGAGATTGAGTCATTGTCTGCCATTAGACATTTGACTTCTTCTGCATCACTGTCACTGGAATGACTTTCTGAGTCAGATGACTCAGAACTAGAGTCCGCCCACTTAGATTTGCTTTCTTCGGCAATCATCGCTTTTCGATCTCTTCTGGACTTTTTGTCATTCCTCTTGTGATCCTTTCTCTTTTGGTCATCCTTCTTTGGTTTAGGACAATCAGCAATGAAGTGACCTATCTTTCCACAGTTGAAGCATCCCATATCACCAGATGGTGAATCTTTCTTGAAATTGCGATTGGAACCCTGATAGGTTCGATGGTTCTTCTTCATGAACCTGGAGAATTTCTTTACAAATAAGGACATAGCATCACTACTGATTTGTTCAACAGTCTTCTCCATTTTATTGTCAATGATCACAGCAGGTAATGCCTGAGGTGCAACTGCAGCAGCAGTAGAAGAGGTAGAGGCAGTAGCAGTAAAAGCAGTAGCAGTAGTAGCAAGAGCCTTGGTGGGTAGGCTTGAAGGCTCTTCTCCACTTCTCACTTCCAATTCGAACTCGTAGGCCTTCAGATCTGCAAATAAGTCGTGCAGTTCCAACTTGTTCAAGTCTTTGGACACTCTCATAGCCATTTTTTTAACATCCCATTCTCTGGGTAAGGCTCTCATCACCTTGAGGGCTATTTCTCTGTTTCTATGCTCTTTACCCAGAGCAGCTAGCTCATTGACCAAGCTACTGAATCTTTCATCAAACTCATTTAGAGTTTCACCTGCTCTCATTTTCAGATTTTCAAACTTCTGCATTGCTACAGACAGTTTATTTTCTTTCGTTTGCTCATTTCCTTCACATATCTGGATGAACTTTTCCCAAATATCCTTTGCAGTAGAACACATTTTAATCTTGGTGAAAGTGTTCTTGTCGAGAGTTTTATACAATATATCCTTCGCCACATTATCAAGATTGGCCTTTTTCTTATCTTCACTGGTCCATTCACTTCTTGATTTTTCGACCATCTGTGGTGCACCGTCAGTAACAGCAACAGCTGTGTTAGGCTTTAAGATTTTCAGTGGACCATTTGTGATGACATACCACATGTCATCATCTTGTGCTGCAAGATGAGCTTGCATTCTTATCTTCCAGTCGTCAAAATCTTCCTTAGAGAACATAGGGATCTTGCTGAAGTGTGCCATTTGTTGTAGTTTTTCACAAACAAGAATAACCTGCTCTGATACCAATTGTTGAGGATCGAAGTTGAGTTTAGAGGGGGGGGGGGGTGAATAAACTCTACTCGTTTTTCGTTCTGATGAGGTACTAAAATCCTGTTAAGGATAGTAGTTGATCTTGTGCGAATACTTTCACCTGATTACAATAAAACGTGCGGAAACAATCTGATGAAGTAGTTGAAAAACAATAAAACAGTAGGCAACAGTTGTTTATGGAAGTTCGAAGATAAACTCTTCTACGTCTCCCCTTCTTCTGTTTCCAGAAGGTATAACTAAAAGACTTTGGATATTACAGTACAACACTTGTACACACCCACTTCAGAAGGACTTACACCTCAGCCTACTGAAACTCTTAGTTTCTCAACTCACAAAAATGCGAAACACAAAGTTCTGAAAAGACTCTTTTCAGATTACAGACTCTTCTGATAAATTATAAGTGCAGTAAAGATCGTGAAGAGTGTAAGAATTAGTAGCACAAGATGATCTACAAAAGATCAGATATAAGCTATGAAGCGTGTGCTACTTTTCTTTGTGTTGAACTTTTAAAATGCTCAAGGAATACTGATATTCGTCTGATAAGAGAGTTGCTTTGTTCCTTGAAAATGATATTATGCGAAGTGTCGTGTCGAACAAGGATTTTATCCAAGTATATATAATCGACTGAGTTCAACGTTCACAATCAGAGAAGTCTTCAGATAACTGATACAATCAGCTTTATTACCGAAACAAGTTCCTGCAGAAAAGCTATAAAACAATCAGTCTTGTTTTATACTTAATTGGGTAATATGCATTAAATGACTCTGTATAGTATTTAATGCTGCAATTAATACTAGTACTAGGAACTCTTTAACGGTAACAATTAAGATAGCAACGTTAGAAAACGTTCTCTACTGGTTTTGTATTGTTATCCCTTTTCTACTGGTTTAGTTTTACTAGAACAGCAGCTACTGATAAGTTTGTTCTGGTCTGCTGGTCTACTGGTTTTAGTTATCATCGCCACAATAAAATTCATGTCTAACACTTGTTATCATGGTTAAGGTTTGCTGAGTCAATAGAGTCAATAGTTTTGATTGATGCAAGTGAGCATGATGTTGATGTTAATGAGGGACTTGATGGTTGATTTTGTTGTACTGAAGGTGCACACAACCTGAGGACCATCGCTAGTTTTCCGCAATTAACTTATGATTATGACTTACGTTTATGACTTATGCTAATGATTTATGTACTTCTAAGATTTTATGACTTATGATGATTTTGAGAGTTTTTGAGAGAATGTTAGAGTTAAGTTAGTTTTGAAAATGTTAAAGTTAGCTTTGCGTGACGATTTACAAATTTATGCTTTTAATTTCTTTCTTTTGGATTTTTAAATAATAGTTGGTAGATTTTTTTAAATGGTCCAGAAGTATTTTTAAAATATATATGTATGCATATCGTAGTTCGGTCGAAGCTTTAAAAAAATTCTAGTAAGTTTTAAATAAAAACGAGTATTAGACGTCTCAGTTAGTATCAGAGCAATGTTCTTGCAAAGGGTCGTGCCACCGCAAGTTCCGGAAAGCTCAGTCGTCAAGCCTCAAGTCTGTAAGTTTATTTGCTTTACATGCTTTTTGTGATGATACCTGCATGTTTATATGGTTCATATGCTCACATTACATGTTTAAAAGCTTTTTGAGGTTAAATTTTATATATATGCTTAAAAGTTGCTCGTAAAAGGATTAGTACACGTTGAATGATTAGAAACTTAGATTTATATGCATGTTAGTTACGTTTAGAATTTGGAAAACGTTCAGATATAATGCCTCCTAGACACGCACCTAGTACTGAGGATCATCAAGGAAATGCACCCCCACATTCCAATGGGGATGCTGCTATTCGTGCACTAGAAGGCATGGCTCGATTATTTGAGCATCAGTTTCAGCAGGCTCCGAGGCCACAACTTGATGTTTATGATCAGTTCCGGAGGCTAGGTCCGGAGGAATTTTCTGGCAACACCGACCCGTTTACTGCTGAGGGTTGGATTCGATCACTTGAGGTGCACTTTCGTTACTTGAACATGGGAGACACTGATCGTGTTAGGTGTGATACTTATATGCTTAGGGATGATGCTTCCATTTGGTGGGAAAGGGCGGAGCATGGGATTAAAAAAATTGACTACACTTACTTGGGTACGATTCAAGGAAATATTCTATGAGAAGTACTTTACTGCTGATAACCGAGGGCAACTGAAGAGGGAGTTAATGAGTCTCCGCCAGGGGATACGACTGTGGCTGAATTTGTGAAGACGTTCGATAAGGGTTGTCACTTTGTGCCCCTCATTGCTAGAGATGCTGTGGAGAAATTAAGGCACTTCATGGATGACCTTCCGCCTACCATAAGCTGTGATGTGATGATGATGTGACCGGCAGACTATGCAGCTGCCACTGCCTATGCATTCCAAGCTGAGCAAGCCTTGAAAGATATCAGTTATTAGATGCAGCGCAAGAGGCAGCAATACCAGCAGAGCTCTCAGCCAAATAAGAAGTCATTTATGAGACCTCCTAGAGCTCAAGTGCAGCAGAAGCCCAAGGGCAAGTGAAGAAGCCAGGACCACCAAAGCCACCAAAACCTGGATCACCAAAACATGTAGAGATACCACTGTGCAAAGAGCAATCACTCACATTTTGGCAAGTGTATATGGGAGAGATATAGGTGCTTCATATGCAAGAGGAAGGGCATAAAGCCGCTGATTGCCCGAAGAAGAAAGCACCAACTGTGAGGAGAACTTATGTCATGCTTGCTTAGGAAGTTGAGGAGGAGCTAGACACGACTCTAATCACTCTAATCTCTTTATTTAAAATTTTTATATTGCTTTTATTGCATGAAATGTTAAATCGGTTATGATAATTGACTTTGTAACGCCCTAGATTCGACGAATTTCCTCACTGTATCAAGACGGGTCTTTCCAGCGTGCTTATGTACTCACTCACACGCACCCTAGGAAACTTCCCAGGAGGTCACCCATCCCATAATTGCCCCAAGTCAAGCACGCTTAATTTTAGAGTTCTTATGTACTCACTCACACGCACTGTATTAAGACGCACCTTCTTGATAAGAGTAGTATCAATCAAATCTTTTAAGTCCTCCTCAACTGCACAGTCACATACCTGAACAGTTTCAGAATCCCTCTTCTTCCGGTGTAAGATCAGCTCATTCTTGTTCCCTCCGCATAGAAGCCTGTCAAGAGCCGCTCATTGTCTGTGCAACCTCATGGCACCGGCGATCACGCTCCGACCTCTTCAGCCCCGGGCCTCACATGCCCACCAGCTTCTGCTTGGTTCGTCCCCAAACCACACTGTGCTAAGAGAGATCTCCTCTGATACCATATGTAACGTCTATTCGGTTTAAAAGTGCGGAATATATATATATATATATATATACACCTCCAGTCTCCTCGACATCGAACTCACCTGCATCAGACACGCCTAGTGAGTCTAAAGACTCAACACACCTGTACCATAAATAAAAAATACTTATACATAGCACACAACAATGAAAAATATCATATTCAACATGTCTTTTATGAATTTTAAAAGCTTAAGGTAAACGTGTCATATGCAATCGTGACATGTCAAAACAGCTCATCGTTAATCACCATTCATCATTCGATTCGTTAGAGGTGACTATCGTACTTCATCATTTACGATGGATCCATTATACATAGAACCGTGGTTCTCGGCGGCTGTCGGACATCAGTGACAGGATTACCATCCACTGTGTCTAGGCCTCATCATCAGCATTTACATATACATCTTAAACATTTACATATATTTCTATAGTCACAACTAGTTCCCATCATTTAAATCATTATCATTTTCATCACTTATAAAAATCATGCACAAATGCAAATTTTCTTTAAATTCAAACATGCAACGTATATTTTCATAAAATCTTAAAAATCGTGAATCATGATGCATAAACATTTAAAATGTCATAAATTTGTGCTCAGGGCACTGTCAAGACCAAAATCTCACCCCGGGTGCAAAATGACCATTTTGCCCTCGGGAGCCCAAAAATTATCGTTTCACCCCTGTACCTCAAAAATTGACCCGAAACTTACCAAACTCCTTAAAATGTCCCAAAACATTTTTAAAAGCCTTCCTAGACATAAACTCGAGCCCAATTCATAACTTAACCTATTTGTTTTAAAACTTGGACCGGGGTCCCGGTTTTAACCCGAATCGGCTCGAAACGTAATCAAATTTTTCTCAACTTTTTGTCAAATCTTAAAAACCACTATAATGGTCCTAAAATCTTAATCTCAAGCCCTTAAACCTACGGCTGATAGTCCAAAAAATGCAAAGTTCTTGGTCCTTCCAAAAATAAACACCAACCCTAATACTCACCCTTCCAATTTGCGTCCTATCCTTCCCCCAACGTAATCATTCCTTAACCACTCACACCTAGACTACCCTAGGACTCCCGTGAAGCTATTTTACCCACGCCAAACATCCCATGCAAGCCGCAGCCCCCTTCAAATCGCTAATCATCCCAAAACTTCTAAACCGAGCAAAGCCTCTACCTTCTCAATTCACAGCGCATGGGATGGTTCCTGCACGAGCCGAGCCCCTCCAAGCCGTGTCTCAGACCCACCAGGGTCTGGTCTAAGCCTCAGGGAGATCCCTGCAGTGTTGGTTGAACCCTACACGCTGAAACACCTAAGATCGAGCCACCCCCGAAGACCCTCCTCTCGCCCCTTTACCCGAACGTCCAACAACTTTTGTAAACCGCATGACAGCACCTTGAAACCACTAGCAGCCCCTAGACACTCAATAATCATATCCCCTTGCACCAAAATACAGAAAAGTCATGACAGCAATAGAAAAATGCAAGAGTAACAAAGGAAACCAAAAATCGTGCATGTTCATGAATAGATCGAATCATTCGTGTATAGGAATTAACAACATCATTAATATTTACGTGCATGATGCAAAAAGAGGAGTAACAAGCGTGCCTTGATGATTTGATGAACAAAACAAGAAGAGGGAGACACGAATGAATTTCTCCTTGCAAGAAAAGAGAGGAGACTGAAGCTTTCATGATGAAAGGCTCTGTAAACCGAGAGAATATGCAGCTGGTGGAAGGTGTCGACTGATAAGTTTTTAAGGTTTAGGTTAATGAGTGGTTAGGTGTTTAATTATATAGATAATAATTAGTTAATGGGCCACAAATTACATTTTAAAAGTTTTAAAAGAGTTTTAAGACCAATAAGCTTAAAAGTAGGCCCATTAATCCAAACTCACTCCCGAAAAATATTTCGTGTTGGGAAGATTTTGAAATTATTAGCCGAACCCTTAAAAAGTCCCCCGATTCGATAAAATTTGTGTACCGTTAAAAATAACATCACGCGAGTAAAAATACTCAATAAATCCCATTTTTGAAAGATATCCTTAACAACTTATATTAATTAATAAAAATTAATCATGTGATAAAACAATTTTTTCTGAAAATTCTCCGGTTTCCGTTCTTCGTTCGAGCGTGAAATGCGTCTAGAAACCCTAATGCATGAACTTTTAAAATTTTTCGAATTAAATCCTATCATGCATGAATTATGCATATACGCATAATTAAACACATAATTTAAAAATAAAACCGTATATTACATTCATTCAGGTTACGTGAATTACATTCCTGAACCTTAGAGATTTAAGATCAAGAAGAACCTAGTGGAAATTAGGTTGCATGTTCTACCTTAGTTAGAATTAAGAGATGATAATAGAGACCATAGAAATTGAATATGGATTACGAGTCTTGTTGGAAACTAAATTTCGGAGTTAGACAAATTAAGCATTAAAAGATTGAACAACCGATCAAGAAAACTGAAGGTAACTGAACTGAAGATTCGTAAACTGATAGTTGTCCGAACTGAAGATTAATGCGTATATAATTCTTGGCAACTGAACTAAGCGAAGCTAGCTAAACAATCAGTTGAGACTGATCAGTTACACAAAAATCAGTTGAGACTGTTCAGTTACACACTAATTAGTTAATCCTATCAGCTAAAGAAGTCAAATGATTTTATCAGCTTAACACGTCATCAGTTAAGGACATGGCCAACAACCGACGATTTGTACAAAAGAAGTGGGAACACTGCATTTCAGAAAAGCAACAGTGTATGATTTTGTTGGCATGGATATTCAATGGATATAAAGATTCAAATGTATTCAATGTTACCGTTGGAATCAAAGCCTATAAATATCTGAGAAGATCAGATGAGGTAAATAAGATATACGAAGTTATTTGAGTTACCCAAATATCGAGTTATACAGTCAGTTCAAAGAACTCTAAACATTTTCTTTCAAATCTCAGTTTTACAAAAGCTCACTCTTATTATGCATGCCCATAGCTTTCAGGCTATACATTGATCTTCAAGCACAAACATTCATTATTGTTTTATTAGATTTTTGTAAGATCAGCTGTGCTTAAAAATTACATCAGTTGAGTACCAATAAAAATTGTATTGATACTAAGAGTTTCAGTTTTGCATTGTTAAGTCCAAACTGAAGTGGATTTGTGCAAAGCATTGTATAGATCAAAGTATTTTAGTAAATATCATATTCTCGAGATAGAAGGGGTAACGTAGGAATGTTTGAAATCTTCGAACATCCACAAATCTTGTGTTGTTTCTAATCAGTTTTATTCTATCTGTCTTTCAGTTAATTCTGACCTTTTTTAAGTTAAGTGATTGACAATGACAACAAGATTCGCGAATTCAATTTATAACTAAACTGATTCATCCATCGAAAAGTTGTCAAAATTGTCAAGTGTTTATTTAACCCTCCTTCTAAATATTTTATCACACCCAACAGATCCTAACAAGTGGTATCAGAGCAGTTGAATCTTCTTTCAGAATATTTCCTATCTATAAATATGATTAAAATATATTCTTTCAATAAAATTCCAATGTTTTCCAGAGAGAAATTTGACGATTGGAAGATTAGAATGCAGGCTCACTTAGCTGCACAAGATGATGATATGTGGTACGTTATCACTGACGGACTCATGAAAATATTGAAAGCAAATATTGCTATTTTTCATAACTGAGGGTGCACCACATCGCATTGAAAAGCCTAGAGAAGAATGGACAACAGAAGACAAAATAAAATTCAATTTGGACAATGTGGCTAAAGAAATTATGTACAAGATGTTGAATAAACTTACTTTCACTAAGATAAATATGTGCAAAACTGCAAAAGAGATCTGGGAGAAGTTGATTCAGCTCTGAAAAGACAATGAGCAAACTAGAGAAAATAAACTCTCAGTTACTGTTCAAAAGTTTGATAATATTAAAATGAAAACTGGAGAGTCTATGAATGAGTATGATGAAAGAGTCAGTAGCATTATGAATGAACTGAATGCACTTGGAAGAGTGTATTCAAACAAAGAAATTTCATTAAAGGTGGTTCAAGGTCTTCCTAAAGAATGGGATGTCAAAACCACAGCTATGACATAGTCAAAGGACCTGAATAATGTTGAACTACATGATATTTTTGCTAATTTCAAAGCCTATGAGTTTGAACTGCAAACAAGAGAAGGAGAGCCTTCTACACCACAAATCACAACGGCTCTTAGTGCTCACAAACTGGATCCAACCGGTTCAGTTGAGAAAACTGTTGATCAGCTGAGTAATGACACAATGTCATTATTTGTGAAGAAGATTGGTAAATTCATGAGAAGAAACCAAGGTTAATTTTGAAGGATCGTGTGCTGGGCACCTTTGAGATGCTTTTTTGGATCTGCAACTGATTGATTCCTAAATGATGCTCCTAACTGGTCATCTGAACTGATCTTCAGTTTGGCTGGTGAAATCAGTTGACTTGTCAGTTGAACCAATTTCACTCTTTCAATTGAACTGGTTAGCTGAGGTCTTCATCAGTTGAACTCTTCATCAGCTGGCTGGGCTTCTGAAGGTCTTCTACTGAACCACCTATCAGCTGGACAATCAGTTGAACTGTTCTGTGATAAATCAATTGAGTTGATTCAGTTTGGTCGAACAATTGGTGTTATCAGATTGCATCTCGATAGCTTCAGTTTGGCTCGTTTAACTGATCAGTTCGAAGCCTGATCAGTTCCAGCTTCCTGCACACTAGGTAAGTCATTAGAAACAAAATAAAAAGTTTTGTTAACATGAAAATTAAGATTGCGAACATAAAATATTACAATATGTTCCAAAGAAATTATCAGAAGAATAACTCAAAGGAAGAACCAAACTCTTACTTCAGCTGTGGAAAGCAATGTCACTTCACTGTTGACTGCCCAAAACCAAAGAAGGACAGTAAACATTCAACTAATAAAGCGAAGAAATCAGTTGAATACACAAAAAGAGACATGAATGATAAAAGATCATTCAAGAAGAAACATGAAGTCTTTCTTGCTAAGGAAAGAAAATCTAAATGGGCAGATAATGACAGTGAAAAGTTAGAGTTAGAGAGCTCGAGTAGCTCTAGTGATGATGAAGAAGAAGCCAAGTGCTTAATGGTAGATGATGCAAGACTGGAGTCAACAAGTGAACATGTATTTGAATTTAGTTCTACTGATTTTACACGAGAAGAAATACTGGAGTCAACAAGTGAACATGTATTTGAATTTAGCACTACTGATTTTACACGAGAAGAACTCATTGACACTTTGCATGACATGGTGAATGAGTGTCACAAACTTGCTCGTTCATTTGAAAAAGTCAAAGATGAGCAAACTGATCCCAAGGACAACAAAACTGAAACTGATGAGTCAATTGAATTTTTGAGTCTGAAAAGGGAGATTGCAAAGCAAAAAGCTAAAATGATCGAGGGCCAATCCTTGATTCATCAGTTGAAAATGAGATTTCAAAACAAACTGACTTGATTTAGGCTTGGAAGTCATCAGCCACTCTTACTGAAATGCAGAGTTTGCAAAAACCAGTTGCTGATAAAACTGGTTTAGGCTTAAATAACATCTATGAAACCTCTATCAGTGATCAGTGCCAAAGTTGAATGAACACAAATAAAAATACATTAACTTTGTGAAATCAACAGTGGTACAAGAAATTTTTGAACCAAGTAAACTTATCGTCCAACTGATTCAACATAAGAACAAAGTTAAGCGGTCTGGAATTGGATAAAGCCCGAAGAGTTCAATTGATTCGAAAAGCTGGTAACCTAAAAGATTCAGCTACAAAAATCATAACTCTAAGGATGACTATTACAATTACTACAATTGTAAGCCATTTCAAAAGAGATATCAGGTGAACAAGCAGTTGAAAAGGGTTAACAATCATACTGTTTCATCCATACACCTAACACCTAACACACACAAGTCAGGGAAAATAATTTGGAACACAGAAACTAGAAAGTCAGTTAGATTGCTGCAAGTCTGGGTTCCTAAAGGACTAATCACTTTAGAACCCAATAGATGTGGGTACCAAGATCATATATTGTGTGTGATTGCAGGTAACAGGTACACCAAAAGAATCAATTTGGTATTTGGATAGCGGATGCTCACGACATATGACAGGAGATGCTGCATTGCTATCCCAACTGATCAAATACACTGGTCCAAACATCAGTTTTGGAGACAACTCTAAAGGTAGAAGTGTGGATAATGGTAAGCTTATCAATGGTAATATTATTATTAAAGATGTCTTACTGGTTGATAATTTGGAGCATAACTTGATTAGAATCAGTCAGTTATGCGACAATAATTTCTCAGTCCAGTGCAACAAACATTTACGAACAGTTAAAAACTAAATTGATGAGATCATTATAACTGGCAATCGTTATGGCAATACTTACAAAGTCAGTTGGACTGATCAACCTAATTCACCAGTATGTTTTGTAGCTTCGAAATCTTCTAAAATCTGGTTCTGGCATCAAAGTTGAACCACTAAAACTTTAAGTATTTTACTTAACTGAGTAACCATGATCTTGTAACTGGTCTGCGTAAAATAGATTTTTCAAAAGACAAAATTTTTTCAACATGTCAGTTTGGTAAACAAGTAAGATCTTCATTTAAGAACAAGGGTAGTAAATCTTCCTCCAGATGCTTAGTGTGAGGCCCATTTACTATGATGACAATTATTATCAAACAATAATTATTTGATTTAAATCTGCAGCGGAAAAAGTGTTTAAAATACTTTAAAACGGACCTCAGGGCCTAAAAAAATTTCGGCATGACCTCCCCGTAAGTAGGACATCCCAAAAAACTCAAGCAGCAGTTTATATCGAAATATACTCCAACTAGAGTCATTAAAACAAAACCAAAGTCAAAAACCTATAGCCGCACTGGCTAGGACTAAACATAAAT
This sequence comes from Primulina eburnea, assembly GCF_022965805.1. Lineage (NCBI taxonomy): Eukaryota > Viridiplantae > Streptophyta > Magnoliopsida > Lamiales > Gesneriaceae > Primulina > Primulina eburnea. Next base: position 22,008,221 of record NC_133105.1, read on the forward strand.
TAAAACTTACCAAATACTCACCGGATCATAAATATCACAGAATCGACTTAGAACATCACAAAACAACAAAATACCACTACAGATACACGGAGCATCTCCCCGGCAAATAAACTACAATACAACTGAAAAAAACTCAAGACATACATATAGGCTTACTGAGAGACTCCACTGAACAGAACCAAGCAATCCAACCTCACTCCTGAGCTCCATTGGCGGAACCTTGGCCTGATGCTGCAAAACGACTCGGGAGATCTACCATGGTGCCCAAAATCAACCACAGCAGCCCCCCAGTACACAATTGATGTTAGGATTCTGGTATGAAACAGTTCAACAATAACAAAAATAAACATAAATCATGTATAATCATATATTAAAATGTAATATGCAATCATGAAAGGCTCAACGAATAATCGGCATAGCAGGAGCCAACAAACGGTACGATTAAAACTGGAATAATGCTCGAGCAACAACACAGGGGAGCTACATCGTCATGTAGCTAAACCGCCCTGCCAAGTATGCGAGGTATGCCAAGCTGTGCTGAATAACACCCCTGACTCGGCCTCCATACAGCTGATACGGTATAACAGGATGGCACAACAGAACGAACTAGATGACACAATCCCAGCGCTCATCTCAAAGGCTGCATTACCACGGGATTGTTCAATCACATCTACGGTCTCATGTGTCTAGGCCTATCAGCCACACTATGATCCTGTGATGAACAACAGTGCCAGATAACAACATATATCATCAATGGGCTAACAAGAACGATATGGCTCAACATGAATGTTACAACAGTATGCCCTATGCTAAATGCCAATAATATGTGATAATAATAAACATATATCACAACGAAGGCATTTAACAAATTACAACAGTCAACAAGTCATAAACACGAACAATGTAACATAGAATGTCAATTAAAAATCATTTATGTTTTACCGTCGTACGTTACCGAGCTGTAACATACCTATATCACGAAAATGACCTTCAAGAATGATCAACTGAACTCTCTCAACCTAAATAATAAAATAAGCCGTACGATTCCACAACTCATCATTATTTACATTCCAACCATTATCAACTCAATAATCCTTAGATTTATTTCAACGATAACAACCATACTATAATATCTTTCAATATAACACAAAACGATTCGACATAATTAATAGGCTCGCCATATTATACCTCAAAGATTTCCAATGACCGAACCTACAACAATTATCCAATAAATACGTCAATATAATGCTATTCGAACGACAAAAACAATTTCAAATGAAACGGGTAAGAAACCAAATTTCGGCAGCCTACTATCACGCTTAGAAGCTGAAATTTTGGACTAAGAACTCACAAGGTCGAATTTTACTCTTGTCGCTGGCGGTATCGAGGATATAACCCACCGGAAACTCGTCGGAGTTACTATTCACGAGCTAAAAAAATTCAGAAAATGAGCTGGAGTTACATGGAAATCACAAGGCTTAAAACCCACTCCAACACACAACAAAACTCCAAGGAACTAAACTTAAATCTCACCTAAACCGAGCCAACAACAGCAGCTACGAACATGCCTCGATTTGGGATGAAACGAGCATAAAAAGTAGCGATTCATGGTTCAAAATGAAGCTACTGAAGTAAGGAAGAAAACCCCTCAAACCGTTCGAGATTTCGACGTCGGACGGGAATGTTATGGATTCTCCAATATGAAGATGCTGAAAGTGACGAAAATGGAGATGGATTACGGGAATGGGTTTGGGAAATTGTCTTCTTCCTCTTCTCTCTCTCATAAGATAAGTTGTGTGTATGTATATGTATATCAAGTACTCAAAAAATAGTAACACATGCCCAATAATCCCGGTTTGTATTTATTTTGTTCTCATGTGTTATTTAAATTCTATATGTATTTTATATCGTTAAATTCTCCGATCTTCTAAAGTACATATTTTTAACACACTTCTTGATTCATTCTTGGTCCACTTGGTTTCGTGTTCACTTATTTTTCCATTCCTGAAATGACAGTCAAAACAAACCAAAAATGAATAATTCTGTTTGAAACAAGTATAATTCAAAATGGATCCTAATATAAATTAAGTGAAAATTCTGCACTTATCAAACCTCCCAAACTTGAACTTTTGCTAGTTCCGAACAAAATAAAATAAAAGCAAATAATCAAGAAAAAATTAACGCTAAAGAATATAGTCATGGATATACAAAAAGTGATATTGGCCTCCGACGTATCTAATTTCATGTAATTCACGATTCCCAAGAGTCACATGCGTGTGTGATATGTCAATGTTCATTTACCCAATCGAATGCTCAAATAGAGTTGTCATACCCATTCGTCTTACAAACTCAAGAAATCATCAACTCAGTGCCGCTCACACTTCATTAAAATACAAATTCACATTCATAGATCACATAGGACTTTATCGGTGATTAATTGGCTCAATAAATATTCAACAAAAATATACCAAAGATGAAATCACACCATGAGATGCTTGCATGCAAATGATTAAAGTCTATACGTGTTGACAATGTTTTTCAGGTATTCAGGTATCCATAGGCTTGACTTGAACAACTTTTCTCCACTAGTATATTGGATAAATGTGACAAGGTTAATAGGTCTTGTAGGCTTTTAACGTTAGGCTACGGCTTATGGCTACAATAAAGGTATGGAGATCAAAATTTGAGAGAAATAATTGAATTTTCGTTATTTTCATCCTCATTTCATTCACCATCGCTTTATTGTTTTCGTCCCAATCATATCCTTCATTTCTCATATTTTCCTTTCTTTTTCACCACTTTTGGTTCATTCTATTCATTGTTTTTTTTTGCCAACTCCTTTTTGCACATTTAATTTGTAACTGGTGAACGGTACGGTTTAATATTTCGTATGATTATTGACAATTTGGTTAAGATTAAGCATAGTTTGATGTTAAGAGTTGTGATTTATGGTTTATAGTATTGTTGGTTATACTTGTTATGTGGTTTTATTGTAGCGTTGCTGCGATTTTAATCATGGTAATTAGCATGTTGAGCCAATTGGTATGAGGTCAATTGGGGTGGTTAGATAAGATATGGAGGTGCAACTTTCTTGTCGGGAATGTTGCGGATTATGAGGAGAAGCGGCGTTGCGATTCGATTTTTAGTTGAGAAGTTGGTTGTTGGATACAGAGGTGACCGCTCCCGCGGTCAGTTGGCCACCGCACCCGCGGTGTTTGGGCAGAGACCAGACCGCACCCGCCGTCAGATAGGTACCACACCCGCGGTCGATGCTTCCAGATTTTTGATGTTTTCCAGTAAGCTCAGCGTACCCACGGTAAGAACGCAGTGCACCTGCGGTCATCGCCTTCAGATTTCTGGAAGTGGTGCAGATTGCCTAGTGCACCCACGGTGAAAGGGTTAGCGCACCCGCGGTGCGTGAACAGTGAAAGCGTGTTTCGGGATTTAGGTGATATAATACATGAGTTGGATAACTTTTTCCCCATTTCTTTCCATTCTTCTCGATTTCTTCAGCAAGGGAGACCTAGGGTTCTCAATTTCTTCCATTTTGGTACCTTTGATTCAAGCATCTTGTTGGGTATTTGAAGTTAGAACAAGGTTATTTTGGGTTCAAAAAGCTAAGGTAAGCTTGTGGCTTTGTTTATTCTTGGATTATGATGTTGGGAAATCATGTGTTTGTGATTGTGTTGGTTTTATGATTTTTATAGAATGGATTTGCGATTATTGGGTTGTTGATGGTGCAATATATGGTTTATTGTTGTAGGATTGGTACCTAGGGATTAGAATCAAGGTTTTCAAGTGTTGTAAGTGGAATTAATTTCCTTATGCTCACATGATAGTATATGTATTGTGTTTCAATGGTTTTAACATGTTATTCCCTTCCATTTGATTCATGCTATGTATTAATAAACTTTGTTGTATATTGGAGGCATTTTATGTCTCAATTATGTCAAAGGGAATACAAAAGAATAGAGTCTTCAAAGTGTTTGATTTAATGCTAAAGAGAGAGTTCAAAATGATTTATTGGATTGATAGATACATAGTCAGATATTGCATGCAATTAGTTGATCAACGACCATAGGCTTATGTCCCAACAGAGTATCGATTCACATCGATGGGATATAGGTACAGAGACAGAGATACTATCTAGATATCAATCCATCAGAGAAAAGAGAAATACCATCGTTATTGCTATTCATGCTATGATATTTATGTTTCAGAGTTGATGGTATTTAATGTTTTAAAAGTCATGTTTTACAGAGTATGCTATGTATCCATTGCTATGTAAGAGTTCCACTTGCTGAGTTTTATACTCATTTCAGTTATTTCATGTGATGCAGATAAGAGCGACGAGCCTGGACGTTGATTGGGGCCGGAGTCATATGCATAAGAGAAGGAAGAAAGAAGACTATTTTTTCTAGCATTTTGGACATGATCACAAAAATGATATTTTGTATTTTGTTGCATCATTTTATTGTTCATGTAGATACTTTTGATTATATATTGAAATGTATTTTGAGTCCTTCTTTCTTTTAAAGAAAATTTTAAATTCCGCTGTTATTTTATTAAAACCAGTCTGAGGGTGTTACATTTAGTGGTATCAGAGCCAGGTTCTTCGGACCAATGCATATGACTTCGTCTACTTTCAACAATCTGGGTATGTCTTCTTCTACATCTATACATTGTTATTGTTTGATATATATTATGTGAGCATATTGTAGGACTAATGCCTCCTAAGAGAAAGGCTTCAGAGGGTGAGGATAGTTCTTCATCGAGAGTTGTTGACGAGTTCGGAAAGTTACTGAAAGAGCAAGCCAAGGTCCACAGTGAGCAGATCCAACAGTTGCTCCGTTTGCAAGGTACAGGCCAAGGTAGAGGCCAAGTTAGAGACCAAGTGGCTCAAGCAGTTGGAACCGATGGAATCTTTACTGTTTTTTAGAGGATGGATCTGCCGGAATTTGCAGGAAGCACTGATCCATTAGTGGCTGTAGAGTGGCTCAAAGCACTTGAGGCAATATTTGATCATCTCAACTATGAAGACAAGGACAGAGTTGGTTGTGCAGTGTTCATGTTAGTCACAGCTGCACGTATTTGGTGGAATGCTACAAAGGTAGGTGTTGATGTTCTGCATTGAAGTGGCAAGATTTTACTGATATTTTCTATGACAAGTACTTCCCGGATGCACTTCGAGCACGAAAGGTGACTGAATTTTTAGAGCTTCGTCAAGAAGGTATGAATGTTGATGAGTACGTTCTGAAGTTCGAGGAGGGCTGTCTGTTTGCCCCGTATATTGCCTCCAATGATAAAGAAAAAGGTGCTCATTTCATTAGAGGCCTTCGAGCAGAGATCAGAAGGGACATCAATATGTCTAAGGCAGTGACATATAAAGAGATTGTGGCTAAAGCCTTGTTGGCCGAGCAAGATGAGAAAGACATTGCAAGAGATAGACTGGCAAGGCAGCAGGCTATTGCTCAAAGGGGTCAGGGTTCGAGCCAAAGAGGAAAGGGCAATTTTCAGGGGAAAGGCAAGAAGGAACCGAGTTCTAAAGCACCGGCAGTTCCATTTGATCCAGAGAAGCCATTGTGTCCCAAGTGCAGTAGGCATCATATGGGAGAGTGCAGATTTGGTAGCCATACTTGCTACCGATGTGGCAATGCAGGCCATATTGCCAAAGACTGTCCAAGAGGATCGAGCAAAGAGAAGGTGCAGGGTCACATCTTCACCATGAAGAAGAAAGGTATAAACCATGATTCTTCTGTGATCTCTAGCACTATTTTAATTTCATGCAGAGTAGTTACGACATTGATTGATACAGGTGCTACTCATTCTTTTATGTCTCAACTATTTTTGAGATCTTCGGGTCTAGTTTCTTCTATTCTTCCCCTCCAGTTTAATGTTGTTTTGCCTTCGGAAGATGTGTTGTGCCCGACGTCTATTGTGTATGCGTGCTCTGTTCAAATTGATGAGCGAGTGGTTTATGCCGATTTGATTGTTATTCCGATGGTTGCGTTTGATATTATACTTGGCATGGATTGGCTATCAATCTATCGTGCAGTGATTGATTGCGTTGCTAAGACGGTGAAATTTGCAGATGATGGCAATAGGGAAGGTATGCTCGCCAGTGCAGGTACTTCGCTGGTCCTTTTTATTTTGTGTCTTGAGGTTTATAAAATCATGAAAAATTAGGTTTAAGCTTAAATAATTATTAGAAGTCTAAGTTTTGAATTTGGGAATTTTATATTAAGTTTTGGTTTAATTCGGGGTTAAAACGCTATAATATGTCTCATTTAAACATTAATTTAAAAGTCCCCGATTTATGCGAAATAAAAATATGAGAAAATTCATGTAAGCTTAAATAATTATTTGGGACATGTTAGAGTCAATGAAATTAAGAAAATATCAAAAACATGAAATTTTACGTCTAGGGGTAAAACGGTCATTTTACACCTAGAAATTAGTAAAGGTAATGGCGGTGCCCTAAATGCTGTTTTTATGAAATTATGACTATTTTTAAATGTTTATGAATTGTTCATGATTAAATTATGATTTTTAAATGTCTAAGAGATTTTTATGATTTAAGAAGACATTTAAAATATATGTTGCATGCTTGGTTTCAAAAATGAAAAATGTAAATATTATTCAAGATTTTTCTATGTGATGTTAATGAAAAAAATGTTGAAGGATGTGAAGTGATTGCGACTAATTCGTTGATGTTGGCGACGTCGTGAGGGTTATGGTCCAAGTGGGAGCCCGACGATCGTGTTTCCATCATTGCGAATATGTGGTAACGGTTTTGTGGTAACGGTAAGAATGAGAATGTCGTGAGGGGAAAAGGCCCCAGAGGGAACCCATTTATGGGAAAAGTCTCCCGAGGGAACCCCGATGATCGTATTTCTATTCGATAATGATAGGCCAGGGCCCAGTTGACCGGTGAGAGTGTTGCTGGTGTACCCCACCGCCCAGTACTGAGGTTTCACGTAGATGGATCCATCGAATTTCATGTCATGTCATGTCACGAAAGCCACAATTAACGATCTGAATTCAACAAAGGGAAAAGAAAATGTTCATGATCATGTTTAAGGTTTTATGTCATGTCATGTTGAGGAAAAAGGAACAAGGTTAAGGTTTATGAAATGCATCATGAAAATATTTATGAAAATGTTTATGTTTAAATTTATGCATCTTCATGAAAATGATATTTTAAGTACAAGTATTTTTCACTGTTATATGTTGACTGTATTACATATTACTTGTTATCAAGATTATGGTGTGTTGAGTCTATAGACTCACTAGGTGTGATGGATGCAGGTGGTATTTAGGGAGGACTTGATGAATGATTTGACTGGACTGATGGTGCACACAACCCGAAGACCAACGCTTCTACTTTTTCCGCATTATGATTTATGACTCATGATTTATGTTAAAGATTTTTAAGACTATTTATTTATGTTTTTTGAGAGGTTTAGTATGGGCTATACTTTTCAAATTATTGCTTTTTAGGTTTGGTAAAACAGTAGACGATTTTACGTTTTGAACTATTTCTTTTGATTTTAAAATGCTAGTTGGTTGATCTTTTATTTTAAAGGGTAAAATATTTTATTAGAGTACTTTGGGCATGGCCGAAAGTGAGAGTAAGAAAAAAAAATTTCTAGTACTTTTAAAGCAATAAAAAGGGCAGACGTTTAAGTAATGCTAGCACATAGAGTCTCAATGTTGTCCCGGGTCATAAGGACTAATGGTGTACAACCAATAAACTAGGACTTTTCCACTCGATAAGTGAGAACCACTTGGAAAGTCCTTTATGGAGGGTTGTTCAGTGCACTCTACCAGGAGCACCTATCTGCATGCTCGGACATCACAATGTCCCCTACCAATGAAACATGGTACTCACATCGCAGATACTAGTCTCGAACTCGAGCGGCCTATATCCTTCTTAGCGGCGGTTGAATCGACTAGGAACTGTTTAGAATATACAGTATTCCAAACATGAGTTTCATGATACTCATCATATGAGCATCTCATATTCTTTATACTATTTGTATATTCAAGGGCTTTATCTATGCAACTAGCATGGGTATACAGATAAAGATGTGCCAAAATAATAATTTCAAATATTATTAAAATAAAGATTGCTTATACATAGAGTTTCATTGTGAACACTCGGCCAACACTTGGCTCGACGTGCACCTACTCTAACAATCTCCCACTTGCACTAGAGCCAACTACCCATGTGCTCTAAACCCATCAATTCGCGATGCATCTCGAATAATGGTCCAGGTAAAGGCTTAGCTAGTGGATCAGCAACATTATCTGCGGAGCCGACTTTGTCAATCGACACTTCTCCTCTTTCCACAATCTCTCGGAGGATGTGGTACTTTCTCAATACGTGTTTGGATTTCTGATAAGACCTGGGCTCCTTTGCTTGAGCTATAGCTCCCGTGTTGTCACACAACACCGGGACAGGAGCAACTACATTAGGAATGACGTCCAACTCTTGGACGAAATTCTTTATCCAAACAGCCTCCTTTGCTGCATCTGATGCAGCAATGTATTCGACCTCTGTGCTGGAATCCGCAGTATTGTCTTGCTTGGAACTCTTCCAAGAGACAACAGTACCATTGAGCATGAATACAAACCCAGAGGTTGATTTCGAGTCATCGATATCGCTTTGGAAGCTAGAGTCGGTATAGCCTTCCAATTTCAATTCTCCACCCCATAGACCAAGAACAATTTATTGGTCCTTCTCAACTACTTGAGGATGTCTTTCACAGCTTTCCAGTGTGGAAGACCAGGGTTCGATTGATATCTACTCACTACACTTAGTGCAAAAGCCACGTCAAGACGTGTAGATATCATCCCATACATGATGCTACCAATCGTAGATGCATAAGGAATGCTTGTCATCGCCGCTATCTCTGCATTAGTCTTGGCAGACAGACTTGGATAGGGACACGCCACGACACATTGGTAGATGTCCTCTCTTGGACTCATCCATCGAGAACCGCTTCACGATGGTATCAATGTATGTGGACTGGGTGAGACCAAGCAATCTTCTTGATCTATCTCTATAGATCTGTATTCCCAATACAAAAGATGCTTCACCCAAGTCCTGTATCGAGAACTTACTTGCTAACCATATTTTTGTTGATTGCAACATTTCTACATCATTCCCGATGAGTAGATGTCATCAACATACAGCACCAGGAATGTCACAACACTCCCACTGACCTTCTCTTATACACAGGGTTCCTCAGGATTCTTAGCAAAACCAAACTCTTTGATTGTACTATCGAATCTGAGGTTCCAACTACTAGATGCCTGCTTTAGACCATAAATAGATCTTTGAAGTTTGCATACCATATGCTCACTTCCGACAGATGTAAACCCTTAAGGTTGAGACATGTAAATCTCTTCCTTAATATCCCCATTAAGAAAGGCTGTCTTGACATCCATCTGCCATATCTCATATTCATACCATGCAGCTATGGCTAGCAAAATCCTTATGGACTTGAACATTGCAACTGTAGAAAAGGTTTCCTCAAAGTCAACTCCTTGTCTTTGAGTATATCCTTTTGCCACCAATCGCCTCTTGAAGGTCAATTCCTTCCCATCCGCCCCAAGTTTCCTCTAGTAAATACATTTACACCCTATGGGAACAATTACCTCAGGTAGATCCACGAGATTCCACACTTGGTTCGAATGCATGGAATTCATCTCAGATTCCACATCTTCAAGCCATTTGGATGAATCGGCATCAGATAATGCTTCCTTGAAGGTCCTTGGATCATATCTATGGTTAGGCTCATCATGGCCCTCTTCAAGAAGCAGACCATACCTCATAGGTGGTCTCGAGACTCTCTCGGATCTTCTAGGAGCTTGTATCTCCTCTCTTGGCTCTTCGGGTGTGGGTTCTTCCATTGTGGGTGTTTCTCAAACCTCTTCAAGTTCTATCATCTCGCCTTTTCTATCTAATAGAAATTCCTTTTCCAAAAAGGTTGCATTCCTAGAAACAAACACCTTTGTTTCTTGGGGATGATAGAAATAAAATCCAACAGAATTCCTTGGATATCCCACAAAGTAACATAAAATGGATGGACTATCCAATTTATCTCCCACTACCTGCTTCACAGAAGCAGGGCTCCCCATATTCTAAGATAAGAATATTTGGGAGGCTTACCCATCCATATCTCATATGGTGTCTGCCTTTGAATGGACATTTAATGGAATATCTTTCAATTTTAAGTTATAGAGATCGTTTTCAAGTTCACCAGTACCAATCAAACATTCATTCATGTAAATGTTGCAAACAACTTTGCAAAATAAACAAGAATATACATTTTTATCAGCATAGAAATGGAAACAATGTTTTTTACCAATTCAGGTACAAAAAAAATGTAAGGCTTGAGATTCATTAATCTTCATTAATATGATATTCGACGATATGAGAATGCATGACATGTAATCAAGAGCACTAGATGAGATGAGGGTAGGAAAGACATGGCAAAGGCATGAAAAATTAGAGTTTGAGTATAATGCAAGACTGCACCCACGCTTAGGAAGAGATCGCACCCGCGGTTACATAACTCTGGATTTTGAAGGTGAGGCCGAAGCCACACCGCACCCGCGGTCCAGGAGCCACCGCACCCACGGTGCATGGACAGAAAGTTGGGGCAATTTCCAGTAGCCTCACCGCACCCGCGGTACAGATACAGTGGGGTGAGCGCACCCGCGGTGCAACCAGGACCGCACCCGCGGTCGATGATTTTAGAAAAATGTTAGGGCTGCCGAAGCTTGAACGCACCCGCGGTCCTTGTGTCACCGCACCCGCGGTCATGCGTGTTGCTTGAAAAATAAGACACTTGCCCTTAGCCATGCAATATGATGTGTTGTCTATTACTTCATTCTCTACTTTTCAGCAACTGGAATCCGAGAACAGGCTAGAGAGTTCATCAAACTTTCTTATAATAAACTTAGAGTTGTGTAAGAATTATTCATCCAAGTTTGGATTCAAGTAAAGATTCTTATTCCTTGCATCAAGAGCTATCTAAGGATATTTTTATTGGCAACTCCGATAGCGAGACTCCGACATTTACAGCGATTGTACGACGAAAGGTATAATTCATGTCTTTTTTGGGGAAGACACAACTCAAATGAGATTCAATTTTAGTTTCCCAACAAAATCACATACTAGATTTATTGTTTATATCTTTGATATGATTTGGATTTGTTTATAGATTTATATTCAAATCTCTTGATATAATCATGCTTTGTCTATAGATTTATATTCAAGCATTGAGATAGGAGAGTCATTGACAGATTTGTCAAAAATAGACGTTCGGTGTATCGACACATAGGAGCAGACTTCCTCCGATTGTAGACATTCGATACAGACACGACCGAAGTCTAGGAGTAAGACGTACAGTTACCCCGATTGGGAGGGTAAGTAACAGACAGCGACGTTTTATTCACACCGGGATCCTTAAAGTAGAGTCGAGTTGAGTCAAGACATGATTTGATTTGCATTGCATGTTTATATAGAGTGGTTTCATAGACTATGGAACCCATGACTTATGTTACATGAATCATTTGGTGCTTTATGATTTTATTGTGCATATGCATGTATACATGTGTTATACTGGGATTTATTCTCACCGGAGTTTCCGGCTGTTGTTATGTCTGTATGTGTGCAAAACAACAGGTGGGGCAGGATCGGGGTCACGACAGAGATGAGATCGAGTTAGAGTGGTGACTTCGGGCGCAGAGGACCGCTAGTGGTGTTTATCAGACTTGTACTACTTGTAGACTGTAGTTTGTTTTAAACATGAGTTTGTTTAAATGTACTAGAACAGAAAATGTATTTATGTTGGTTGTACTTAAATAAAGAAAGATCTTATGCTTGTTTATATACATTTGATTTAATGTTAAAAAGCAAAAATTTGACCCACATTTTCTCACAGATCCATTTAATCCTAGATAGAATTTGATTTAGAGCCCGAGTCCCCACAACAGGTGGTATCAGAGCAGTAGGTTCTGTAGACTGAGATAGAATAGAATGAGCGGGGTAGATCGAGTCATCTTCCTTGCTTTTGATGTGCTAGCATGATTTGTTGCTTTCCATATTATATGTTGTTGTATTATCTGATTTGATTTACAACATATAATTGTCAAGCCTGAATCGGAACTGATTCTCGATCAGAGGTATATGATCAGAGAAGGGCTGAGACAGATGGTATAGACTGTATATTAATCTGTTTGATTATCAGATATGCCGCCTAGAAGAGTACCACAGCCAGCTGCCGGACAAGTGCCAGAACAGGGGAGTACGTCAGGAACTCAGATGGACGTGACCGCTACACCAATGGAGACTCTGTTGAAGCGGTTTCAGTCGTTCCGACCCCCAACATTGAAAGGCACTGAGAATGCAGCTGATTGCGAGAGCTGGCTGGATGACATATAGATGATGTTCGAATCACTTGCCTATTCAGATGAACGTAGAGTAAAGCTGATTGGCCATCAATTGCAAGAAGTGGCCAAGAGTTGGTGGCTTACGGCGAAACGAGCCCTAGAACATCGAGGTATTGACATTACTTGGAAAGTTTTAAAGATGAATTTTATCAACGTTTTTTTCTAGTATCATACCGAAAATACAAAGGGGCGGAGTTCGCAAATTTGAGACAGGGCCAGTGGAACATAGAGGAGTATGTCGCCAAATTCTCTTCCTTGCTTCGATTTGCACCACATGTAGCAGGGAATGATGAGGCAGTTGCTGATCAGTTCATAAACGGCTTGAATCCGGATATCTTCACCTTGTTGAACAAGGGGCGACCTAACACCTTCTCTGAGGCGCTGAACCGAGCAAAGGGAGCAGATGCTGGTTTGATCAGACAGCGAGGAGCTTCCTATAGTGTTCAGGGTGGGGTCAGAGACCGACGCCACCGTCCGCCGCACAGTTTCCACCACCTCCTCCTCGATATGATAGTGGAAGCAGTAGTGGCAAGAAGGAGTTTTTGAAACCTAAGGGTAAACAGTTCAAGAGAGCAGGGAGCAGTTCGTCGAGCTCCAGCGGATCCCGACAGAGAGGTCAGGGTCAGAGTTCAGAGTACAGTGGTGTCTATTGCAGTTCGTGTGGTGGTAGACATGCCACTGAGCAGTGCCAGGGAGTGATGTGCAGATGTAACTATTGCAGGCAGCTGGGACACTTCGCCAGAGTTTGTCCCCAAAAAGGTGCCCAGAGATTTCATAGTGCAGGGTCATCAGCTTCAGTAGCTCAGCCCGAGAGGCAAGTTTCGTCTGTCCATTCCTTCCAGCCCATGCCCACACAGTCCAAGCCTAGAGCCAGAGGTGGCCAGACAGTGAGCCAACCTCCCACACAACAGGCTCAGGTTTTTGCATTGACAGATGAACAGGCACAGGACGCGCCAGATGACGTGATTGCAGGTAACTGTTTTCTTTGCGGTTATCCTGCATATGTATTGATAGATACAGGTGCATCACATACATTCATATCAGAACGTTTTGCATTGTTGCATTCCTTGCCTGTCGAGTCAATGTCTACTGTAGTATCTATTTCTTCTCCGTTGGGAAGTGGGTTGATATCGGTGACTTCAGTAAGACATTGCATACTACAGTTTGAGGGGCATGAAATTGATTTGGACTGTGTTGTACTTGGTTTATCTGATTTTGATTGCATTGTCGGAATTGACATGTTGACTAAGTACTAAGCTACCGTAGACTGTTTCCACAAGATTGTCAGATTCAGACCTGAGATGACAGAGGAGTGGAAATTCTATGGTAAGGGTTCCAGATCTCGGATTCCCTTAGTATCTGCTCTGACTATGAGTAAATTGTTGCAGAAAGGAGCAGAAGGGTTCCTTATTTATTCTGTAGATCTACAGAGATCGAGCTCTGCTTTGGCAGATTTGCCAGTAGTACGAGAATTTGCTGATGTATTTCCTGACGAGATTCCAGGGTTACCTCCAGCTCGAGAGGTAGATTTTAGCATTGATTTGATTCCAGGTACTGTTCCGATATCGAGAGCTCCTTATCGAATGGCACCGATAGAGTTGAAAGAGTTGAAAGCATAGTTAGAAGATATTCTGGCCAAGGGATACATTAGACCGAGTGTGTCTCCTTGGGGTGCTCCGGTGCTATTTGTACGGAAGAAAGACGGCTCTATGAGATTGTGTATAGACTACCGGCAACTGAACAAGGCAACGATAAAGAACAAGTATCCTTTGCCTAGAATCGACGATTTATTTGATCAGTTGCAGGGATCATCTATTTATTCCAAGATTGATTTGCGATCGGGATATCATCAACTCAGAGTTCGAGATATTGATATACCGAAGACAGCATTTCGGACCAGGTATGGACATTATGAGTTTGTTGTCATGCCTTTTGGTTTAACGAATGCTCCAGCGGTGTTTATTAGTTTGATAAACCGCATCTTTCAGAGGTACTTGGATGAGTTTGTGATTGTTTTTATTGATGATATTTTGGTATACTCAAAGAACTTGAATGAGCATGCCAATCATTTAAGAATTGTGTTGCAAACACTGAGAAATGAAAGATTATATGCTAAACTGTCCAAATGTGAGTTTTGGCTGAGACAGGTTGTCTTCTTGGGTCATATTATATCTGGAGATGGTATTTCTGTTGATCCGAGTAAAGTTGAGGCTGTGATCGGTTGGCCTAGACCGACTTCTATGCTAGAGATACGCAGTTTCATGGGTCTAGCAGGGTACTGTAGAAGATTCATCAAAGATTTCTCCAGTATTGCGAAGCCGATCACCCAGTTGACACAGAAGAATACACCATTCGTGTGGTCTGAGGATTGCGAATTTAGCTTTCTAGAATTGAAGAAAAGGCTGACCAGTGCACCTGTCTTGATGATTCCTTCAGGTACGGGTGATTTCGTTGTATATTGTGATGCATCTCACAGAGGGTTGGGGTGTGTTCTTATGCAGCGAGGTCATGTGATCGCATATGCCTCGAGACAATTGAAGCCACACGAGACTCGATACCCAATTCATGATCTTGAATTGGCGGCTATCGTATTTGCATTAAAAATTTGGTGTCATTATCTGTATGGAGAGAAATTTGAGATCTACTCCGATCACAAGAGCTTGAAATACCTATTCTCTCAGTCAGAATTGAACATGAGACAGCGCAGATGGCTCGATTTGTTGAAAGACTTTGATTGTGAGATCAAGTACTATCCAGGAAAGTCAAATGCAGCAGCAGATGCCTTGAGTCGAAAGGTATGTTCCCTATCCTTATCGACGATAGGTGTCTCGAATCTAGTTGAAGATTGCTGTTTGTCTAGACTGACATTTGACACCGAGAGTAGACCCTTTAGAATTTCTACGATTCAAATGGAGCCAAACTTGATTAGGAGGATCAAAGAAGCACAAAGAGGTGATCCGAATGTCCAGAGATCGATTGATATGGTCAGATCAGGGCATATTTCGGAGTATCAGGTACATGATTTTGTACTATATGTGAATAACCGTCTTGTAGTGCCAGATGTTTCAGATTTGAAACAACAGATTATGTCAGAAGCGCACTGTAGTCGGTATAGCATTCACCCTGGAGGCAGAAAGATGTACAACGATTTGAAGACACGATTCTGGTGGAAACAGATGAAGACAGATATCGCAGAATATGTGTCTAAATGCTTGAATTGCCAACAGGTGAAAGCTGAGAGAAAGAAGCCCGGTGGTTTACTTCAGAGTTTATCTATTCCAGAATGGAAATGGGATCACATTTCCATGGATTTCGTGACGAAGTTACCTCGTTCTTCCTGGGGCTGTGATGCGATTTGGGTCATTATTGATCGATTGACCAAATCAGCTTGCTTTATTCCATACAGAACGACATATCGTCATGACCAGATGGCAGAGTTGTTTGTTAGAGAGGTAGTCAGATTACATGGTGTGCCAAAGTCTATCGTATCAGATCGTGATCCACGATTTACTTCACACTTCTGACACAGTTTGCAGCAGGCTTTGGGTACGACTTTACACCTGAGCACTGCTTATCATCCTCAGACAGATGGACAGTCAGAGCGGACTATCCAGACTTTAGAGGATATGTTGAGAGCTGTAGTGCTAGATTTAGGCACTAGTTGGCAAGATTCCCTACCTCTTTGCGAATTTTCGTACAACAACAGCTATCAGACGAGTATCGAGATGGCACCGTTTGAAGCTTTGTATGGCAAGAAGTGCAGATCTCCGTTGTACTGGGATGATATATCTGAGGTACCAGAACTTGGGCCTGATATGATTCGTGAAATGACTGAGAAGGTAAAAATCATTCAGAAAAGAATGAAGACGGCACAGGATAGACAAGCCAAGTATGCCAATATTAGACGTAGAACGTTAGTATTTGAAGAAGGAGACAGAGTGTTTCTAAAGATTTCTCCTTTCAGAGGCGTTGTCAGATTTGGCAAGCGTGGAAAGTTGTCTCCTAGATACATCGGTCCTTACGAGATTCTTGAGAAGAATGGCGATCGAGCATATCGACTTGCTCTTCCTCCTTCTTTATCTGGGATACATGACGTCTTTCATGTATCAATGTTGCGTAGATATATGCCGGATATTTCCCACGTCGTTCACCCTAACGAAGCGGAGCTTGATCAGACCTTGAGCTATGTTGAACAACCGGTACAGATTCTTGATCGAAAAGAAAAGAAGCTCAGAACGAAGACTATTCCTCTAGTGAAAGTCCAATGGAGTCGACATGGCATCGAAGAAGCGACTTGGGAGACAGAAGCAGATATGAGACAGAAACATCCCGAGTTATTTACATGATGTAAGTAATTCTTCAGTCTTGATTATATTACTTTTCATGTAAGCTTCGATAGATTGCCTGTGCTTTCGAGGACGAAATCATTTCTTAGAGGGGGAGAAATATAAGGCTTGAGATTCATTAATGTTCATTAATATGATATTCGAAAATATGAGAATGCATGACATGTAATCAAGAGCACTAGATGAGATGAGGGTAGGAAAGACATGGCAAAGGCATGAAAAATTAGAGTTTGATTATAATGCAAGACTGCACCCGCGCTTAGGAAGAGATTGCACCCGCGGTTACATAATTCTGGATTTTGAAGGTGAGGCCGAAGCCACACAGCACCCGCGGTCCAGGAGCCACCGCACCCGCGGTGCATGGACAGAAAGTTGGGGCAATTTCCAGTAGCCTCACCACACCCGCGGTGCTGGAAGGATCGCACCCGCGGCGCAGATACAGTGGGGTGAGTGCACCCGCGGTGGAACCAGGACCGCACCCGCGGTCGATGATTTTAGAAAAATGTTAGGGCTGCCGAAGCTTGAGCGCACCCGCGGTCCCTGTGTCACCGCACCTGCGGTCATGTGTGTTGCTTGAAAAATAAGACACTTGCCCTTAGCCATGCAATATGATGTGTTGTCTATTACTTCATTCTCCACTTTCAGCAACTGGAATCCGAGAACAGGCTAGAGAGTTCATCAAACTTTCTTATAATAAACTTTGAGTTGTGTAAGAATTATTCATCCAAGTTTGGATTCAAGTAAAGATTCTTATTCCTTGCATCAAGAGCTATCTAAGGATATTTGTATTGGCAACTCCGATAGCGAGACTCCGACATTGACAACGATTGTACGACTAAAGGTATAATTCATAATTTGTTTGGGGAAGACACAACTCAAATGAGATTCAATTTGAGTTTCCCAACAAAATCACATACTAGATTTATTGTTTATATCTTTGATATGATTTGGATTTGTTTATAGATTTATATTCAAATCTCTTGATATAATCATGCTTTGTCTATAGATTTATATTCAAGCATTGAGTAGGAGAGTCATTGACAGATTTGTCAAAACTAGACGTTCGGTGTATCGACGCATAGGAGCAGACTTCCTCCGATTGTAGACATTCGATACAGACACGACCGAAGTCTAGGAGTAAGACGTACAGTTACCCCGATTGGGAGGATAGGTAACAGACAGCGACGTCTTATTCACACCGGGATCCCTAGAGTAGAGTCGAGTTGAGTCAAGACATGATTTGATTTGCATTGCATGTTTATATAGAGTGGTTTCATAGACTATGGAACCCATGACTTATGTTACATGCATGATTTGGTGCTTTATGATTTTATTGTGCATATGCATGTATACATGTGTTACACTGGGATTTATTCTCACCGGAGTTTCCGGCTGTTGTTATGTCTGTATGTGTGCATAACAACAGGTGGGGCAGGATCGGGGTCACGACAGAGATGAGATCGAGTTAGAGTGGTGACTTCGGGCGCAGAGGACTGCTAGTGGTGTTTATCAGACTTGTACTACTTGTAGACTGCAGTTTGTATTAAACATGAGTTTGTTTAAATGTACTAGAACATAACATGTATTTATGTTGGTTGTACTTAAATAAAGAAAGATCTTATGCTTGTTTATATACATTTGATTTAATGTTAAAAAGCAAAAATTTGACCCAGATTTTCTCACAGATCCATTTAATTCCAGATAGAATTTGATTTAGAGCCCGGGTCCCTACAAAAAAAATCTCTTAAAATTAACTTAAAAATCATTGTTCAACAGCAAGTAAACATCTCCTATGGCCTTGACAGCAACTCTTGCTCCATTGCCCACCCTCAAGAAGGTTTCACCTTCCCTAAGCCTCCTACTTCTTCCCATCACCTGTAACTCATTACAGAGATGTGAGTCACAACCGGTATCCAATACCCAAGAAGTAAAGTTAATTGAAATGTTTACTTCAATATAGAACATACCAGTTCCAGAACCTTTCTGGGCAAGATATTCTCTGCAGTTACGCCTCCAATGTCCAGGCTTCTTGCAGTGATGACATTTATCAGCAGACTTGTCAGCCTTAACTGGTATGGCTGCCACAACGGGATTCGGAGGTTGCCTCATCAAGGGCACGTTCTTCTTGGGACGTTGGAAAGAACGCCTCTTTCCCTTCCCATGTGGATCTATCTTCGTACCAGATGAAGAACCCACATAAAGAACCAACTTCTCTTTCTTGATGGTTGATTCAAACGTAACAAGAATATTCACCAACTCCTCAAGGGTCGGCTCCATCTTTTTTCATGTTGATGTTCACCACAAAAGGATCAAATGAGCTAGGCAGCGATAAGAGCAACACGTCGGTGGTCAACTCCAAAGGCAAGATCAGATCCATGCCAACGAGCTTGTCCACGAGCCCAATCAACTTCAGGCCATGCTCATGGACCGAGGCCCCATCTCGCATGCGCAAAGTGATCAGCTCCTTGACGATAGCATGCCTAAGAGGCCTTATTTGCTCACCAAAGAGCTCCTTGATATGCAAATGAATGTCAGCAGCACTCTTTGCATCCTCAAAACGCCTCTGCAGCTCATCATTCATAGAAGCCTGCATATAACACTCGGCTTTCAAGCCATGGTCACACCATTCCTTGTAAGTCTGCCATTCCTCAGGAGTGCAGTCAGTCAGAGCCTCAACAGGGGCGACTCAGTCATTGTATATGCTATCCTTTCCGAATTCAAGACGATTTTCAGGTTTCTTAGCCAATTGAGGTAATTAGGTCCGGTTTATATGTGCTTGTCGAGTATTACATATAGCGAATTGTGAATCGAAGACATTGTCAAAATGTACTGAAAAGTAAAAACAGATAAATGTTGATGACTATTTTAAAATATTTAGTAAGATATGAAGTTTGGGCTTTTACTTCATAAATATTTGCTCCCACTGTTTTGAAATCTTTCACTACCCTGTAGTGAAAACGGGAAACTCCTTTCCTCAGCAGGTACGTAAGGTCCAATTAGCGAATTATGATCCCGTATAATATCAGCCAATCACAATTCCTAAAAGGTAGTTTCCAATTGCATCACAATGCAACCCTCTACATAAACATTTGTCTCACGTTTGACTAGGACCCAATAATATGACGTCGTTCATCTTCACGTGTCAAGCCTTACACATCGATGTTGAACCTTAATGGACGGTCGCCATGAGTTCCCTCAATAATATGAGCCGAAATCATGGGAGTTCCACATAGTTCACATCACCATGTCAATGGATGTCACAACTTTCCGGCACCCAGGGCCCCCCCAATAATATGAGTCGAGCCCTGAGTACGGGTAGCGTTCATCATGCACCCATTGTCGATGGAAGACATGGAAATTATAAACAAATTTATAATTCCCCTTTTCAGGCTTGATAATAATTTTGAATCTTATTCAAAATGAGGGTTTTTAATTTTGAAAGGTCTCATCATTAATTTTATTTAAAAGCTCGCCATGTTTGATCGTATGTTTTCCGGATTCATGCAACTTAGTTATTATCATAATAATAACGCACATACTCATTATTTATAACATATCATGCATATATTATAAACAGTAAACAAAACAAGGATGATCAATCGCCCAATACTAATGGCCCGTGTGAGCTAAACATGGGCCTAGGTCCAATCCTAAGGAAATGCATGGGATGCAAATGCAACTATTACATTAGCTTCCAATATTTACATGTCTTCGATCTTCATAATCATCATGGCCACCATCTTCCAATCTTGATCATCCACTATACTAATATTTACAAATAAATATCCATGGCAAATAGGGATACATCTCATGGGGGTGGGAACATGCCATAAACCAAGCCCACTTTATAAATTGATAATTATTACAATCATTTAACAAAAAATATCCTAGCATACACCTAGCAAATTGGGCTTGGGCTTTTGATCATGCTTCATGCATAATATCACATATCATACATCATCAATTAATTATCACAATAATTTATTGATCTAATATTATATATCTTGATCCAATCACTAACCGCCACAATTATAAACTAAATTAACAAAGTATACAAACACCTTTGTCTACTTTCCAATTAATTTATTTATGACCGAATTTCTTATAAATCACAATTTACTGTAATAATTAAAGTCCAACTTCAATTATTTATTTTATGAGAAAAATTTGCAACTTTTGTAATTTTAAACTTAAGGGCCCAAAAACTTATTTTTCACCAAAAAACATTTTGGCGCATTTAAAATTCACAAATATGTTAGCCATCAAATGGCCCAACAACTCAAGGCCCATGACACTTTGATAATCCAAAACACTTTTGGATACCCTAGTCGTCATCGCCGTCGCCAGAGCTCCGTCGCCGGTTTCCGACAACAAATTTTTTTTTTAAAAGGGGGGATTCGATCAGCCCCTCGGGCAGCCCGAGCTGCCCGAAATGGGCAGCAAGTTGCTGCCCGAAAAATCCCTCTCATTGCCTTGATTTTTGTTGCAAAGTTTCATCTCAATCGGTTAGAAATCACCCTCAATATAATATAATGTATATGCTACATAAAACTAGTACCTTTAGCTCTGATACCACTTGAAAGTGATCGATTTTAGGGTGCCCGAATGCGCAACGGAAGCTCAACAATTTTGATTTTTACAAGAAAATTTGAGCACCACTAGTACTAGCATGTAACATATACAAAAACACAACTATGACATTCATAGGGTGTTGAGAAATCGTTACCTATCATTTATTTTCGATAGAGGGGTATTTCGGGCAGCCCGAGGGGCTGCCCGAAAAGCTACATAATATCCTCTTGGTGGCCGAAAATATTCCATAAAAATTAAATTTTTAACTTCCGTTGCGCTTCCGGTCACCGTAACCGATCCCCTTTCAAGTGGTATCAGAGCTTTCAACCTACATACACATGATAACACATAGGATATCCATACCCGAAGGTAAGTGGAGAATCCCCAACTACAATGCATCGACTCCTATATGTTTCGACAAAACACCCAACCTTGCCACCTGATGATCCCTTGAGAGTCGGTAAACAAGTCAAAGTGTAATGCTAGCACATAGAGTCTCAATGTTGTCCCGAGTCATAAGGACTAATGGTGTACAACCATAAACTAGGACTTTTCACTCTATAAGTGAGAACCACTTGGAAAGTCCTTTATGGAGGGTTGTTCAGTGCACTCTACCAGGAGCACCTATCTGCATGCTCGGACAACACAATGTCCCCTACCAATGAAACATGGTACTCACATAGCAGATACTAGTCTCGAACTCTAGCGGCCTATATCCTTCTTAGCGGCGGCTGAATCGACTAGGAACTGTTTAGAATATACAGTATTCCAAATATGAGTTTCATGATACTCATCATATGAGCATCTCATATTCTTTCTACTATTTGTATATTTAAGGGCTTTATCTATGCAACTAGCATGGGTATACAGATAAAGATGTGCCAAAATAATAATTTCAAATATTATTAAAATAAAGATTGCTTATACATAGAGTTTCATTGTGAACACTCAGCCAACACTTGGCTTGACGTGCACCTACTCTAACATCGAATTCCCTCTGCTTGAAATTGGTGATCTCTATTTTCCGTTGAGCAGATTTGGCAGGAGGAAAATACTTTGACAGAAACTTCGTTACCAAATCTGCATATGTAGTAATACTCACCAGATGTAGAGATTGGAGCCAACTCCTTGCTTGATCCCTGAGAGAAAACGGAAACAGATGCAATCGAATAATTTCATCAGAAACACCGTTAATTTTTACCATGTCCGTGATCTCCAGAAAAGTTCTGAGGTGAAGATGGGGATCTGCGGGGGCTGCTCCTCAAAAATGGTTCTGTTGAACCATGTTGATTAGTACGGGCTTTAGCTAGAAGTTATTAGCAGCAATTGTTCCGCGAGCTATTCCGGAGTAGTGAGCGTTAATGACTGGGCGGAAATGTTCTAGGATTGGCACCTCTCTTCGGAGTTCATTCTGATTATCTCTGTTCTCAGCCATTGCTAATTTATTCTCTTCTTGCTTTCCTTGATCTCCTCGCAGTTTTTTTGATTTCTGGATAAAAAAACAGCAAGTCGGGATTTTGATATTTTCGCATGCACTGCAAAACAGAAAAGATTATAAATTAGAAAAATAACTAAATAAATAAAATAAAATCTAAATTAAAGTCAAGACTACTTAGTAATGATATTAATATGCAATTAAATAATAAACTCTCCGGTAACGGCACCAAAAACTTGTTGCGTATTTTCACTACCGCAAGTGTACGGTGTCAAGTTTTAGTACTGGTATGAGTACATGTATCGATCCCACGAGAAGTAATTATTTAAACTAGTATATTAAGTATCATAATTGACATAGTTCAACTTTATTTAGAAAAATCAAAGAGATAATTTATAATCAATTCAAAGCAAATAACAAATCCTACTAATTCTTAGCACGCAGTTGAAACCTACTAATTCTTAGCACGCAGTTGAAATTCAGTGAGTAGATCAATATAGAGAGATGATTTCGTCGGGTCTCCCCTATGCTAAATTAAAATTGACTAACATATTATTAAATTGCATCATGTTTACTAACCAAGAACTCACAATTTTCCTATTACCTTTTTCAATTGATAAATAGAAATATATTACCTATTACTGATTTTAATATCTCTATTCAAAATCATGTGACATATAATATATGTAAACAAGGTTCCTTTTATAGATTCACCAAAGTTATACGTCTTTTGCACTTTATAAATATCTGATGATGTGATTTCTCTTGTCCTAATTTCAATCCCCTATCTCGAGTGTTACTTCTTAATTATTTGATCAATCGAATTATGGCCAGTAGTCCAAAAGCATTAAAGACAAGAAATCACAAATAAACACGATGAATTAGTTCAATAAAAATTCAAAACGTCAATAACATAGGTTCGACCACGACTACGTGAATCTCTAGAAAATAAAAATTAGTTCATACTCGAATCTATATCAATACAAAACCTATTTGTAATCATTAAAAATGTAAAAGTAAAGAGCCGAATTAGAAACGTTTTGAAGAGAGATGAAAGTGCATCTCCGTATCCGAACTCAACGTCTTTTATCTCTGTTCTTCGCGTGCCGTCTTCCGTTGGCTCTAACTTTTTCTCTCTTTTCTTCTGCTATGTCGGTTGTTCCTCTTTTCTTCTTTTCTTTTTCTTTTTTAAAGCCCACGACGAAACCTAAGGAATCTGGAAATCACGTCGCGTGCATATGCGTGCCCTAAACTCGAGCATATGCGCGGGTCTTTCTGTGTGTTGGGGAGTCCTTCTCGCGCGCACATGCGCACCATTGCTCCGCGCATCTGCGCGAGACTCTCTGGTTTGTGCATTTGGAATTCCTTCTTGTGCGCGTCCCGTCTGGCAGATGTGAGCCAGTCCCTCTGTCTTGTTGTCTTCGATGTATCTCGCGCGCATATGCGTGCCTCTGACTCGATCATATGCATGGGTCTCGCTGCCTCCAGAGCTGGGAAGTGGGGACCCGGACGCTAATCAAGTTCATCATTGAGACTAATTAATCAATTATAAAATAGGGTCTAAATTTTTTTTTAAAAAATTGCGGAACATAGTGAAATCAAACTCATATACATATCAGTATAACATACAATACAAGTCATGTACTGCATGTATTCAACTAAACTAAGGTTTAACAACTAATGTCAAGTGCTACAACCCTATTATACATCATAATCACAGTCCGGAGCCTCCACTATAATCACGATCTCTCCTCATCTCCTGGACCCTGATCCTGTCCCACATGTTTTCATGTACACATACAGACAAGACAACAGCCGGATAACTCCGGTGAGAATAACTCCCAGTATAAATCAACGAAACATGCAATCATATAAACGAATATCAAGCATGTAATCAGGTAACAGATATATGTATCAAAATCTGAAACATAAACAATCATAAACTGTCGACAATGCTCGTAACTCTACAGTTCAGACTTGACTCAATCCTAGTCTAGGGATCCCGGTTTCCAGATGTGGTGTTTCTATATCGAATTCCGTAATAGAAAGAATAGTAATTCCATTACTCGATATAACCAAATATGGTGTTCCTATATCAAATTCCGTAATAGAAGAATTCCAATCCTATTTACTCGATATAACCACACATCTGGTGTCCTGACCTAACCGTCAAGGACTGTAGCTCTATCGCTAATATCCCATCTTGAGACATCGTGCAATGTGCCCGTGGCGATCCCGCCACTGTCAGGCACTTCCGTCCCAAGATTTTTACACTATCCTGTGACATCGTGCAATGTGCTCGTTGCGATCCCACCACTATCAGGCACTTCTGTCACAAGATTACTCGTCTAATACCTGCTATCTATAATTCAAGAGAACAAGTACATCAGTCAAATCAATGCAAATATCAATGCAAATATCAATGCAATAAATTAAAGTATGTGATTTAGGGAAACTCAAGTTTGAACCGACTCAAGTCGATCTCCCAATACCACATTGACTTATACCTTTCTTTCGTTGGTTTCTAGCTCAGTCGAAGTCCTGAATTCACAGTCTGTCTGGCAATAACAATATCAATAATCTCATGTCAATATACCTTTCAAATCAATAACAATCTGATCAATCTGGATTTAATTCAAAATCAACGGCATAACGGTACAATCTCAATATCCCCGTCAATACAACATCACCAGATAACAGTTACAATCCATTATCCATATCCAATACAACCAGTAATTCACCCGTAAATCAAATCTGTCCGGTATAAATCAATATACCCCAGAAAATTCATAATAATTCCATAATCAGTCTGTTTCTCAATCTGACTTCCGATTCTACGATGTCTAACATTTGAAGAACATCATATATGAATCCTATCCAATTCTGACAATGACAAAATTTAAAAGCATGTTAAAACGTAGCAAAACTTACGTCAAGTTGTAGCCTACGTCGATAGGGTTACAGTACTGAAGTCGGATTCAAATTCAGACGGACGGATTTCTCACAAAATGCGTAAGAATTTTCAACACAAAAGCAGAACCCTTTCCTCGATTATTTCTTTCTTTCCTTATCAAAATTCTGAAGGATTTCGTATATATATATTATATTGCTCGGTTAATGATACGTGTCCATTTTTTATGAATTTCGGTCGGCGCTCGGGCGGTAAGAAAATACCGCTCGAGCGCGGCACTCTCTGTCCAAGAATTTTCCTAATGCACCTTGGCGCTCGGGCGGTCACAAACTACTGCCCGGGCGCCACATCTTCTGTCCAAGACGTGTTTCTATTGAACTTTGGTGATCGGGCGGTCATTTCTTACCGCTCGGGTGCCACTAGTTCTGTCCAAAGATTGCACCCTTCATATTTAATCATATTTCGTGTCCCGATTAATCCTTTCATAATCATATCAATTATAAATCAATAATTACAAATTACCAGGATTAAATTCTCGGGTATTACATTTCTCCTCCCCTAAGATACAGTTTCGTCCTCGAAATCACAGATAGTCAAATCATATCCTACAGAAGGAATGTAATCCACACTGAACAATTATTTACATCAATGAAATAATGCTGGGAATTCCTGTCTCATGTCAGATCCAGTCTCCCAAGTGGCTTCTTCCACGCCATGACGAGTCCATTGAATTTTCACAAGAGGAATCGTCTTTGTTCTGAGCTGTTTTTCTTTACGATCGATAATTCGAATCGGTTTCTCGACATAACTTAATGTCTCATCCAGCTCGGTCTTGTCTGGCTGAATAACGTGAGAATCATAAGGGAGATACTTCCGCAGTATAGATACATGGAAAACATTATGTATCCCGGATAATGAAGGCGGCAATGCAAGTCAATAGGCACGATCTCCTATCTTTTCGAGAATTTCATATGGACAAACGTATCGTGGAGACAGTTTCTCCTTCTTGCCAAATCTGACAACTTCTCTGAAAGGTGAAATTTTCAAAAATACTCGATCTCCTGTCTCAAATACCAACGGTCTACGTCAAATGTTGGCATATTTGGCTTGTCGGTTTTGAGCTGCCTTCATTTTCTTCTGAATCAATTTAACTTTCTCGGTCATATCTCTGATCATATCAGGTCCAGTCTCAGGAACTTCAGAGATATCATCCCAATAAAGCGGGGATCTGTATTTCTTTCCGTACAACGCTTCGAATGGAGCCATCTCAATACTCGTTTGATAACTGTTGTTGTACGAAAACTCGCAAAGAGGCAATGCATCTTGCCAATATTGCTAAAATCGAGCATCACGGCTCTCAGCATATCCTCCAGTGTCTGAATCGTCCGTTCTGACTGTCCATCAGTCTGAGGATGATATGCGGTACTCAGATGTAGCTTTGTACCTAGAGCTTGCTGCAAACTTTGCCAGAAGTGCGAAGTAAACCGAGGATCACGGTCTGAAACAATTGACTTCGGCACTCCATGCAATCTAACAACTTCTTTGACATAATTATCGGCCATCTGATCATATATATACGTCATTTTGTATGGAATAAAATATGCGGATTTGGTCGATCTATCAATCACGACCAAAATCGCATCACAGTTTCAGGAGGAACGTGGTAACTGTGTCACAAAGTCCATGGAAATGTGATCCCATTTCCATTCAGAAATGGACAAACTCTGCAACAATCCTCCTGTCTTCTTTCTCCCAGCTTTTACCTGTTGGCAATTCAGACACTTTGATACAAATGTAGCAATGTCCGCTTTGATTTGTTTCCACCAATATTGTGTCTTTAAATCAATGTACATTTTTCTGCTACCAGGATGAATGCTAAAACGACTGTTGTGCGCTTCGGTCAGTATTCGCTGTCTCAATTCTGAAACATTCGGCACAACAATACGATTATTCACATACAAAACACTATTATGAACCTGATATTCCGATTGATGACCAGCTCTAACCATAGCAATCGACTTCTGTATATTCTGATCACCTTTCTGTGCCGCTTTGATTCTCACTATCAATTCTGGTTCAGCTCGAATCGCACATAATCTCAGAGGCTGACAATCTGTTTCAAAAGCTAATCCAGAAAAACAGCAGTTTTCGATCAAATTCGATATACCCATCGTCGATAAGGATAAAGAACATACCTTTCGACTCAATGCATCTGCTGCTGCATTGGACTTTCCCGGATAGTATTTAATCTCACAATCAAAGTCTTTCAATAAATCCAGCCATCTTCGCTGTCTCATATTTAACTCTGATTGGGACAACAAATACTTTAAGCTTTTGTGATCAGAATATTTTTCAAATTTCTCACCGTACAAATAATGCCGCCATATTTTCAATGCAAAGACTATGGCTGCCAATTCAAGATCATGAATTGGATAACGAGATTCGTGGGGTTTCAGCTGTCTCGAGGCATAAGCAATCACATGCCCCCGCTGCATCAATACACAACCCAATCCTCGGTGAGATGCATCACAATACACGACAAAGTCACCAGTACTTGACGGAATCGTTAACACAGGCGTACTGGTCAATCTTTTTTTCAATTCCAGAAAACTGGATTCACAGTCTTCTGACCAAACAAACGGAGCATTCTTCTAAGTTAACTGCGTAATTGGTTTGGCAATACTTGAAAAATCTTTAATGAATCGGCGATAGTATCCTGCCAAACCCATAAAGCTGCGTATCTCTGTTACAGATGTCGGTCTCGGCCAAGAAATCACTGCCTCAACCTTACTAGGATCCACTGATATACCGTCTCCGGATATAATATGACCCAGAAATATCACATGTTTCAACCAAAACTCGCATTTCGACAGTTTAGCAGACAGTTTCTCCGTCCTTAAAATTCTCAACACAGTCCTCAGATCATTAGCATGCTCAATCATATTCTTTGAATAAATTAATATATCATCAATGAATATGATAACAAAATCATCCAAATATTTCTGAAAGACGTGGTTCATCAATCCCAAAAATACCGCCGGTGCATTCGTCAAACCAAATGTCATGACAATAAATTCATAGTGTCCATACCTGGTTCTGAATGCTGTCTTAGAGATATCAGAGTCCCTGACTCTCAGTTGAAGGTATTCAGATATCAAATCGATCTTGGAATATACAGATGAACCATGCAACTAATCAAACAAATCATCAATACGAGGCAATGGATATTTATTCTTTACCGTTGCCTTGTTCAGTTGACTGTAGTCGATACAAAGTCTCATCGACCCATCCTTCTTTCTCACGAACAGTACTGGAGCACCCCAACGAGATACACTCGGTCTGATATACCCCTTGGCCAGTAAATCCTCCAACTGTTCCTTCAACTCTTTCAACTCGATCGGTGCCATCCTGTATGGAGCCCTAGAAATCGGAACTGTTCCTGGCATTAACTCAATGCTGAAGTCTATCTCTCGAATCGGAGGTAATCCAGGAATCTCATCTGGAAAGACATCAGCAAACTCACATACCACTGGCAAATCCGCCAATGATGGGCTCGACTTCAGTAAATCAACTGAATATACCAGGAATCCATCTGCTCCCTTCTGCAATAATCGAGTCATATTCATTGCAGATATCAAAGGAATTCTAGCACGAGAACCCTTACCATAAAATTTTCACTCCTCAGCCATCTCAGGTCTGAATCGAACTATCTTGTGGAAGCAATCGACTGTAGCTCGGTACTTGGTCAACATATCGATATCGACAATACAATCAAAATCAGATAAACCAAGCACAATACAGTCTAACTCAATCTTATGCCCATCGTACTGCAGTATACAAGATTTACAGATTTTACTGATATCAAACCTGTTCCTAACGGAGACGTGACAGATACTACAGTGGCTAAGGACTCAATAGGCAAAGAATGCATCAACGCAAATCTCTCCGAAATAAAGGTATGAGATGCACCAGTATCAATCAATACATATGCAGGATAACCAGAAATAAAACAGTTACCTGCAACTACATCTTCAGGTGCATCCTGTGCCTGTTCCTCTGTCAGAGCAAAAACTCTGGCCTGCTGTCTCGGAGGCTGGCTCACTGTCTGGCCCCCTCCCGGCCTCTGCTGTGACTGAGTAGGCTGTACTGGCTGAAAAGAATGAACGGCAGATGGTCGTCTACCAGTCTGAGCCACTGATCCCGAAGACTCAGCTGCCTGTGATCCCTGGGCATTCCTCTGGGGACACACTCGGGCAAAGTGTCCTTGCTGTCTACAGATACGATAGCTGCCAACCACTCCTCGGCACTGATCTGTGGAATGCCTCCCTCCATACGTACCACAGTACGGTCCTGTATAACTCTGGCCCTGACTAATCTGTCTCGAGCCGCTTGAGCTGGACGAGCTAGTTCCTGATTTCTTGAATTGCTTCCCTCTAGCCCTCAAGAAATCCTTCTTCCTGCTACTGCTGCTACCACCTTCAAATCGAGGAGGTTGTTGTTGCTGTACCGATACTGGAAGCACAAACGAAGCCTCTCTCTGTCTCATCAGACCTGCTTCGGCTCCCTTGGCTCTGTTCAAGGCATCAGTGAAATTGTTTGGCCTCCCGGTATTCACCAAGGTAAAGATTTCAGGATTTAGGCCATTTATAAACTGGTCCGCAACGGCCTCATCGTGTTCCGCTACGTGGGGAGCAAATATCAACAGTGTAGAGAACTTAGCCACATAGTCCTCAATGTTTAACTGGCCCTGTCTCAAGTTCGCAAACTCGGCTCCTTTGTCCTTCCTATAAGATACTGGAAAGAACCGTAGATAAAATTCAGACTTAAACACATTCTAGGTAATGGCCGTACCTCGTTGTTCCAATGCCCGTTTCGTCGTGATCCACAAGTGTTTAGCCACATCATGCAACTGGTGTCCGATCAGTTTCACCCTCTTTTCCTCAGTATATTCCAAAGATTCAAACATCGCTTCAATATCGTCCAACCAACTTTCACATTACACGGAATTCTCCGTATCTTTCAAAGTCGGTGGATGAAATGACTGAAACCTTTTCAACAGTTTCTCCATCGGTGTAGGTGTCACATCCATGGGAGGATTCAAGGTACTCCCCTGTTCTGGTATTCTTCTCGGAGGCATATCTGAAATCAAAAGGATTAGTAACCCCAAACGAGGATTCTATTTCAGTCCTCCTCCGATCATCTTACTGTTGATCCAGAATCGGCTCTGATTCGTTCTCAATAACACATGTCTTCAAATCAAATCAGATAAACAGATAAACATGCATTATAAAGCAGTAAATCATGCTAGCATTCAAAAGCAGGAAAGAAAACACATTCTACCCCGCTCACTAGCTCCTATCTCAATCTCAAGGATCTATCGCTCTGATACCACCTGTTGTGGGGACCCGGACGCTAATCAAGTTCTTAATCATCATTGGGACTAATTAATCAATTATAAAACAGGGTATAATTTTTTTTTTTAAAATGCGGAACGTAGTGAAATCAAAATCATATACATATCAGTATAAAATACAATACAAGTCTTGTACTGCATGTATTCAACTAAACTAAGGTTTAACAACTAATGTCAAGTGTTACAACCCTATTATACATCATAATCACAGTCCGGAGCCTCCACTCTAATCACGATCTCTCCTCATCTCCTGGACCCTGATCCTGTCCCACCTGTTGTCATGTACACATACAGACAAGACAACAGCCGGATAACTCCGGTGAGAATAACTCCCAGTATAAATCAACGAAACATGCAATCATATAAACGAATATCAAGCATGTAATCAGGTAATAGATATATGTATCAAAATCTGAAACATAAACAATCATAAACTGTCGACAATGCTCGTAACTCTACAGTTCAGACTTGACTCAATCCTAGTCTAGGGATCCCGGTTTCCAGATGTGGTGTTCCTATATCGAATTCCGTAATAGAAGGAATAGTAATTTCATTACTCGATATAACCAAATATGGTGTTCCTATATCGAATTCCGTAATAGAAGAATTCCAATCCTATTTACTTGATATAACCACACATCTGGTGTCCTGACCTAACCGTCATGGACTGTAGCTATATCGCGAATATCCCATCTTGAGACATCGTGCAATGTGCCTGTGGCGATCCCGCCACTGTCAGGCACTTCCGTCCCAAGATTTTTACACTATCCTGTGACATCGTGCAATGTGCCCGTTGCGATCCCACCACTATCAGGCGCTTCTGTCACAAGATTACTCGTCTAATACCTGCTATCTATAATTCAAGAGAACAAGTACATCAGTCAAATCAATGCAAATATCAATGCAATAAATTAAAGTATGTGATTTAGGGAAACTCAAGTCTGAACCGACTCAAGTCGATCTCCCAATACCACATTGACTTATACCTTTCTTTCGTCGGTTTCTAGCTCAGTCGAAGTCCTGAATTCACAGTCTGTCTGGCAATAATAATATCAATAATCTCATGTCAATATACCTTTCAAATCAATAACAATCTGATCAATCTGGATTTAATTCAAAATCAACGGCATAACGATACAATCTCAATATCCCTGTCAATACAACATCACCAGATAACAGTTACAATCCATTATCCATATCCAATACAACCCGTAATGTAAATCAAATCTGTCCGGTATAAATCAGTATACCCCAGAAAATTCATAATAATTCCATAATCAGTCCGTTTCTCAATCTGACTTCCGATTCTACGATGTCTAACATTTCAAGAACATCATATATGAATCCTATCCAATTCTGACAATGACATAATTTCAAAGCATGTTAAAACGTAGCAAAACTTACGTCAAGTTGTAGGGTTACATAATTTCAAAGCATGTTTTCAACACAAAAGCCGAACCCTTTCCTCGATTATTTTTTCTTTCCTTATCAAAATTCTGAAGGATTTCGTATATATATATTATATTGCTCGGATAATGATACGTGTTCATTTTTTATGAATTTCGGTCGGCGCTCGGGCGGTAAGAAAATACCGCTCGAGCGCGGCACTCTCTGTCCAAGCATTTTCCTAATGCACCTTGGCGCTCGGGCGATCACAAACTACCGCCCGGACGCCACATCTTCTGTCCAAGACGTGTTTCTATTGAACTTTGGCGCTCGGGCGGTCATTTCTTACCGCTCGGGCGCCACTAGTTCTGTCCAAAGATTGCACCCTTCATATTTAATCTTATTTCGTGTCCCGATTAATCCTTTCATAATCATATCAATTATAAATCAATAATTACAAATTTCCAGGATTAAATTCTCGGGTATTACATGGGGCGTGCTCACAAATTTCTTCTAAGCGCAATTTTCACTCTTTTTCACGCCCATGTAGTAGCCTTACCTAGATTTCTGCAATCAGACCCAAAAATAACAATTAAACACATAATTCTGACTAAGAAACTAACAATGTATACGAATTATAAGGATATTTTAAGTGCACAAAATGCACTTATCAATAACATCTGAATTTGCCAAATACGACTTGTTCCAAATTAAGTTTTCTGATCAGTCAAGTTTGCGGATTGTCATTTGAATCATCCAGTTAAAAGATATCATCAAAATACCAAAGCTTGCCAGAAATTCAGTTTGTGCAGAATTCAGTTTCAGCTTGCTTCTTATTTTAATAACTTCACACTTGAGTAAATATGTTAGAACACAACAACAAGTTTTGTCAACATCAAAATCAAAATTGCGAAAATGAAATGTTCCAACTCTATTCAATGTTACCGTTGGAATCAAAGTCTATAAATAGCCGAGAAGATCAGCCGAGACAAATTAAATATACGAAGTTAACTGAGTTACCCAACTATCGAGTTATACAGTCAGTTTCAAGAAGTCTACACATATTCTTCAAAGCTCAGTTTTACAAAAAGTCACGCTGATTATACATATCCATAACTTTCAGTCTATACTTTGAGCTTCAAGCACAAACATTCATTATTTTTTATTCGATCTTTGTAAGATCAGTTGTGCTTAAAAATTACATCAATTGAGTACTGATAAAAACTGTATTGATACTAAGAGTTTCAGCTTTTTGACAGTGTTAAGTCCAAACTGAAGTGGGTTTTACAAAACATTATATAGATCAAAGAATTTTAGTAAATACCATATCCTCGAGATAGAAGGGGGTGACGTAGGAGTGTTTGAAATCTCCGAACATCCACAAATCTTGTGTTGCTTCTTATCAGTTTTATTCTATCTGTCTTGTAGTTATTTCTGAAATTTTATTAAGTTAAATAATTGATATTGACAACAAGATTCGCAAATTTAGTTTATCACTAAATTGATTCATCCATCGAAAAGTTGTGAAAATTGTCAAGTGTTTATTCAAGCCCCCTCCCTTCTAAACACTTTATCACACCTAACGATCCAAAAAATCTTAACTATGCAAAGAGGGTAATTAAATCCAAATAATAGTATTAAGTCTTAAAAATTGAGAGAAATCAAAATTTTGGGCATGAATGGGTATTTTCAAAAACTCTGAGGACCGAAATTGAGAGGAACTGAAAATTCAAGGGTAAATATGGAATTCTCAAAACATATGGACTAATATGCGAGCCTCCAAAATCAAGGAATGTTTCTTAAATTCTGAAATTTCTAAGGATCAAAACAATAATATTAAAAAAAAATTAGAGCCTAAATTGATGGAAATCGAAACTTTATGGGTTAATATGAAAATTTTCGAAAAATGTTGGGGCCAAAAAGGGAGAAAGTCCAAAACTTCAAGGTTGAGAATGCCAAGTTTTGAAAATTCTTAGGATCAAAATCAAAATTTTTCAAAAATTTTGGGTAATAAACGATAGAAACTCCTTAAGCTTCAACACGAATATTTTTTTACGGTGTATTCATCGTAGGAAATATATTCATACTAGGTGTAGCCTCCTACGCATTGCTGGATTCGGGAGTTACACACTCATTCATATATGAGACATTTGTCAAGCGACTAAATATTATACCCGAGGATATGGGAATGGGCTTCAAAGTTTCTATTCCTTCCGGTGATCAAATGATCACTTTGATCATTTAAAGAATCTGGAGCTTCGTTTGCACAAATACGTGGTTCAGACAGATCTTATCGTATTCCCAATGCTTGACATCATGCTTGGCATGGATTGGTTATCAATGAATGGAGGTTCGATAGATTTTAGGCAAATGTCAGTGTCTATTCGACCGCCTAGTGGAAAGTCTTTTATCTTTAAGACAGCGAGAAACAAGAAAATGCCGCACATTATCTCTTGTATGTGCGCGAGGAAGGTTATGATACGTGGATATCAAGCTTTTCTAGCATGTGTTACTTTAGCACATGTCCCGGACAGTCGGAGGCTAGAGGATGTTGAGGTCGTCAGAGATTTTCCAAGCATATTTCCTGAGAACGTTTCTGGCATTCCGCCGGACTGTGAGGTGGAATTTTCTATTGAGTTGATGTCGGCCACTGTACCAATTTCTAAAGCGCCTTATCGTCTAGCACCTGCCGAGATTAAAGAGTTAAAAGATCAAATTCAAGAAATGTGGACAAGGGTTTTATTCTCCCTAGTTGTTCTATGTGTGGCGCGGCGGTATTATTTGTGAAGAAGAAGGATTGAAGTATGCGACTTTGCATCGAATATAGAGAGTTGAATAGAGTTACCATCAAGAATAAATATCCTCTACCTAGAATTGAAGACTTATTTGATCAATTAAAGGAGCATTGATATTCTCAAAAATAGATCTTCATTCCTGATACCATCAATTAAAGGTTAAGGAGACAGATGTTCATAAGACAACATTTAGAACTCGATATGGGCATTACGAGTTTATGGTCATGTCATTTGGATCGACCAATTGATAAGTGCAATTTATTGTACTTTTATTACTTGTTTTTAACTTGGAACTCTGTGATTCTTGAGCAGGTTTTATGTGATTTGTTGTTGTTTTCGTTTTTATAGTTTGGAAGATTAGAATGAGAGTGTGGAGTATTAAAGTGTTGAATTGGAAAGTGCAAAAGATAAAAAAATACAGAAGCAGCAGCGCACCCGCGCTATACATATACCGCACCCATGGTAAACCAGTGCACCTGTGCTAAAATCAACACCGCACATGCGCTGGCACACCAGAACCAACACCGCACCAGCGGTATCCTCTTGACCGCACCCGCGCTCCTTGCAAAAACAGAATCCGGAAAATCTGTATTTTTGTGTCCTGCGCATGAAAGTCCAAGTTAATGGTGTGCTACGAATTGAGGCTGTCTGGACTATAAAAAGACATCATTTACTTACCATCTAGGGTATGGGGGAGACAAGGGAAGAGTGGAGGCTGCTGCTAGAAGATTGAAGAGTCTAGTTCATCAAGTTTTTTGGAAATCTGCTGCACAACTCCGGGGACGTAATTAGCATTTCAAATTCTTGTTATAAGTTCTTCTTTCTTTTATTTTTCAGTTGATATTTCTTGTTTCAAAACTATGTTTTGTTGTTTTGTTTGTGTTGTTATGAACTAATTGTTATTTCTAGAAGAAAGATGGAACAAAACTAGAAATCATGTGTTAGAATCTATGAACTAAGCTATTTAAGTTATTTTTATTGTTCATTTGTATTATTCTAATCTGTATGCTTTCAATTTATTGGCCATAATTTGAATGATTTAATTTTTTACAATTTATCACTCGGAAGAGGAAATTATAAACAAGAAATGAGAAAAATACATCAATGGTATTTATAGAGTTCGGAAGGGCCTATATTGCTATCAAAGCAAATAGAGAATCTAGTGCTTGTTGTGTTATTTATTTATAGATTGTTGATGGGAATGTTGCAATCCATTTTTAAATAATTAGAGTCTACTCAACACTCGGGAGAGGGAGTAGGTAATTATAGGATTCTTGAATAATGAATAAGAAGGATTTTTACAACATAGCTACAATAAATTACACATGGTGGACAGTTGCATGAAATCGGACCTCTAGATCTTTTATTTCATTGTTAATTGTAATAAATTGGTGTTACATTTAAAATACATTTGCAATTTAGTTATTCTTGTAAACAAATTTTTTAATTGATTATTCTAAATAAAGTCGAGACTATTTTAATCACAAGTACTAATATACATTTATATACACATTCCTCGTGGGATCGACACTTGTACTCGAAAATACATTTTACTATAACTTGACGTCGTGCGCTTGCGAGCAATCAAGAAAACACGCAACAAGTTTTTGGCGTCGTTGCAGGGGATGTTTATTTAAATTTATATTTGTATTGCTAACAAAATTAGCCTAGATTTTAATTTAGAGCTGCTTTTATTGTATTACATTAAACATTGATTTGTTTCTTATCTTTGTTTTACAGTGCATGCGAAGATCGCAAAATCTTGACTTGCTTATCTTTGATACCGAGATTAAAAGAACCACAAGAAGATTAAGAAAGGAAAGAAGAGAAGTGATTCAAGCAACAGCTGACAACAGAGATAACGAAAATCCACCCCCTGCAATACCAATCAGAGATCATTTTAGGCCTGTACTAAATGCTCATTATTCGGGAATAGCACAAGGGACTATTAATGCAAACAAGTTTGAGCTCAAGCTCGCATTGATAAACATGGTTCAACATAACCAATTTGGGGGAGCCGCTACTGCAGATCCTCATCTACATCTCAGAACATTCCTTGAAATCTGTTGGAAACTAAATTCTGGAGTTTGACAAAACATAAACCAATCGATCACATCAACTAGTACATGAAAGCAAAGTCGGCAGCTGGACATTCAACTGAAATCAGTTGACACAAACTGATCAGTTAAAACATTCAGCCGAAAACATTAAAGCTTCTCAACTGAAGATACCTCGGGAAAGATCATTCAACAGACAAAAAGACATATCAGACAGCAACTGAATATGGAAAGCCGCACTGCATAGAACAACGTATTTCGGCTATTGAGATTAATACACCGTCTTACAATAAATGATGAAGCGGCAATCAAGAACATTGTCCAAGAAATGATAAGGTGGCAATCAACGGATACGAGAATTCAAAATTACCGTTGAAAGATAAGTCTATAAATATGACTAAAGAGCAGTTGACAGAAGACACGATTGACCAATCTCAAACTTGCCATTACTCTGTCAAAATCTCAGCTCACACTTATCAGATTTATTCGTAGCAATCAAGGCTAACACATTGAGCAAACTAGCACTCTGAAATATTGATAATTCGATAAGTGCTAAGTTCAGTTACTTACAGAGATCATTGTATTATACTAAGAGTTTCAGTTCAAGCAATAGATAAGTCCTAACTGAAGTGGGTCTGTACAAGCGTTGTACTCGATCAAAGTCTTTTAGTGAATATCCTATCCTTGTGATAGAAGGGGTGACGTAGGAGTTATTCAATTCTCCGAACATCCAGAAACATATTGTGTTGTCTTTACTTCAGCTTTTTATTTCCAGTTAGATATTCTATCTTTCAATCAGTTTATTTTCCGCAACTGCTTATTCAGTTTAACTGATTGATATTGACCGACGGGATACTTAGTTCAGTTTGTAACAAAACTGAACTACCTTTTTCGAAAAACATTTAAATTTCTAGAAGTGTTTATTCAACCCCCCCTTCTAAACACTCCTTAGTCAATAACCGATCCTAACAAGTGGTATCAGAGCAAGGCATATCCTGTCAAAGATTATCTATCCTCAATCTAATCACTATGTCTTCATTCAATAAGATTCCAATGTTCTCCAGGGAAGATTTTGATGATTGGAAAATCAGAATGCAGGCTCATCTAGCTGCACAAGACGATGACATGTGGTACGTCATAACTGACGGACCCATGAAAATTTTGAAAGCAAACACAGCTGTTGCTATTACTGAAGGGGCACCTCACCGAATTGAAAAGCCTCGAGATGAGTGGACTACAGAGGACAAGAGAAAGGCAAATCTAGACAACGTTGCAAAAGACATATTGTATAAGACACTGGACAAAGTAACGTTCAGTAAGATCAAAATGTGCAAAACCGCCAAAGAAATTTGGGAGAAGTTAATTCAACTTTGCGAAGGAAATGATCAAACAAAAGAAAACAAACTTTCAGTTGCTATGCAGAAGTTCGACAACATCAGAATGAAGATGGGAGAAACAATGGATGAGTATGATGAAAGAACAAGCTGTATCATCAACGAACTAAATGCACTTGGAAAAGGTATACAAATAAAGAAGTAGCGTTGAAAGTAATCAGAGGACTTCCCAAAGAATGGGATGTCAAAACTATGGCAATGAGGGAATCCAAAGATCTTAACAAAGTTGAACTTCATGATTTATTTGCAGATCTAAAAGCATATGAGTTTGAACTTCAAACTCGAGAAGGAGAACCATCTACTCCAGCAGCAACTACTGCCTTGACTACTGTTAGAAATGAATCAACTGGTTCAGTTGAGAAAACTGCTGATCAGCTGAGCAATGATGCCATGTCTCTATTCATTAAGAAATTTGGAAGATTCATGAGGAAAAATCAAGGAAATTTTCAGAAGAATTATCAAAGAAACAACTCCAGAGAAGAGTCTAATGTATGTTTCAACTGTGGCAAATCCGGTCACTTTATTGCCAACTGTCCAAAGCTTAAAAAGGATAATCAAACCTCAACTGAAAGAAAGAATAAGATGTATGAGCACAAAAGAAGATCTAAGGACGAAAAGAAGCCTTACAAGAAGAAACATGAAGTACTCCTAGCTGAAGACAGCAAAGCCAAATGGGCAGAAACTGACAGCGAAGAGTCAGATCCAGAAAGCTCTTGCAGTTCAAGTGAGGATGAGGAAGAAGTAACATGTCTAATGGCAGATAACATAGAAGATCAATCAAGCTGCGAGCAGGTATTTGATTTTAGCTCTATTGATTTTACACGAGAAGAACTCATCTCAACTCTTCATGACATGGTCAATGAGTATCAAAAGCTTGCTTTATCATTTGAAAAACTCAGAGCAAAGCAAGATGATCCCAAAGACAATAAAACAAAAACTGATGAATCAGTTGAAATGTTGAGTCTGAGAAGGGAGATTGCTGAACTCACTGATGAAAGAAGCAGGAATCAATCAATGATTCAAAAAATGTCGCTTGAAAATACAAAGCTCAATGAGCTCATTCAAGTTTGGAACAAATCATCTAAAGCTTTAACTAATATACAGAATTCTCAGAAATCAGTTGATGATAAAACTGGTTTAGGATTCTGTAGTAAAGATGATTTGTCTTCCCAAGATACTCAACCAAAACTGAATATGAACAAAGGGAAATATATTCACTTTGTAAAATCAGTTATGGTACAAAATCAAGAAGAGTCGAGCAAACTGATTGAACAACCATCTCAGAATATGAATAAAGGCATGAGATGTGGAATTGGATATAATCCAAAGGGTAAGACTGACTCATGGAATCAGCAACCAAAAAATCTCAGCAGAAAATATTCATATGGCTACTCAAACTACTACAACAGTAAGTCAATTTAGAAAAGATATCGGCTGAACAATCAGTTGAAAAAGGACAAAACACATGTTGTATCATCCACACACCATACACCAAGCACACACAAACAGGGAAGGACCATAAGGAATACAGCAACAGGACGGTCAGTTAGATTGATTCAAGTCTGGATTCCTAAAGGACTAATCAACTTTGGACCCAAATAGAAAAGGGTACCAGAATCTTATTTTGTGTTTAATTGCAGGCAATAGGAACAAGCATTGGATCAATATGGTATCTGGACAGTGGATGTTCACGACACATGACAGGAGATTCAAACTTATTGTCTCAACTGGTCAAATACAATGGTCCAAACATCAGTTTTGGGGATAATTCCAAAGGTAAAACTGTGGGTAAGGGTAAGCTTATCCACGGTAACTTCACCATTAATGATATTTTATTAGTCGAGAATCTTAAGTATAATCTGATAAGCATTAGTCAGTTATGCGATAATGGATTCTCAGTTCAGTTTGACAAACACTCTTGTTCAGTCAAAAACTCAACTGAAGAAATTATTCTAACTGGCAAAAGGTGTGGAAACACTTACAAAGTCAGCTGGAATGATCAACCTTATACACCAGTATGCTTTATTGCGTCTAAATCATCTCAAAACTGTTTGTGGCATAAACGGTTAAATCATTTAAATTTTAAATCTATTGCCTATCTGAGTAAGCATGAACTTGTAACTGGTTTGCCCAAAATAAATTTTTCAAAAGAAAAACTTTGTTCAGCATGTCAGT
The DNA here is from genome assembly GCF_022965805.1 of Primulina eburnea. NCBI lineage: Eukaryota > Viridiplantae > Streptophyta > Magnoliopsida > Lamiales > Gesneriaceae > Primulina > Primulina eburnea. The sequence continues at coordinate 22,049,170 of NC_133105.1, forward strand.
ATGGAAAACAAGTTCGATCCTCTTTCAAAAACAAAGGCTGTAAATCTTCATCCCGATGCTTAGAATTATTGCACATGGATCTCTTTGGTCCAATACCAGTCATGAGCTTAGGGGGAATGAAATACACCTTGGTGGTCGTAGATGACTTTTCAAGATTTACTTGGGTTATATTTCTCAAATCCAAAGACCATACTGCTGCACAACTGATTAAACTCCTCAAAAGACTTTAAATGAAAAATCAGTTGGGATTGATCGAATCAGATTTGATCGAGGAACTGAATTCATCAATCAAACACTTTCAAACTTTTTAGAAAATACTGGAATCAAGCATGAGTTCTCAGCAGCAAGAACACCTCAGCAAAACGGTGTAGCTGAGAGAAGGAATCGAACTCTTAAGGAAGCTGCTAGAACGATGCTTGCTGATTCAGGTATTTCTCAAAGATTTTGTGCAGAAGCAGTAAACACTGCATGCTACACTCAGAACAGATCAATGATTAATAAAAATCACATGAAAACACCATATGAGATCTGGCATGGAAGAAAAAGCATAATCACTTACTTCAAAATATTTGGCTGTAGATGTTTTATTCATAACAATGGTAAAAATTATCTAAAAGCATTTGATGTCAAATCAGCAGAAGGAATATTCCTTGGATATTCATCAGTTAGCATAGCTTACAGAGTATTTAATAAGAAAACCTTGAATGTTGAAGAATCTGCACATGTTGATTTTGATGAAACTGCACTAATCGATAAGCCAACTGATCAAGTTGAGCTAGCTGATCGATTTACATATATCAGTCTGGAAGATGATGTCTCAGACGAAAGTCGTAATAATCAGAATATCTTTCATACACCTGAACCTGAGATATTGGATCAACCAGCTGAATTGGAAGCAAATCTTGACAATCAGTTAGTGGAGCAAACTAATGGAAATCAATTATCAACTGAATTAGCTCCAACTGAAACTGAGAACATATAGTTACCTAATGAAGAATTTGCTGGCTGTGAAGCACCCAATGCTGAATTTAGATGGAAGAAATCACATCCTCCAGAACTGGTAATAGGTAACCCATCTGATCCAGTAAGAACAAGAAATCAGATGCTCAATATATTTATTCATTCAACTTTTGTATCTCAAATCGAACCAACAAAAACTTTCGAAGCTCTTGCTGATCCTAATTGGATTAATGCAATGCAAGAAGAGCTAAATCAGTTTGTTCATAACAATGTCTGGAACTTAGTTCCAAGACCAGTTTCTAAAACTGTTATAGGTACAAAATGAGTGTACAGAAACAAACTGAACGAAGATGGTTCAGTTGTGCGCAACAAAGCAAGGTTAGTGGCACAAGGGTATAGACAAGAAGAAGGAATTGATTATGATGAAACATATGCACCAGTTGCAAGACTGGAGGCAATCAGAATATTTCTTGCCTATGTGTCCTTCAAAAACTTTAAAGTCTATCAAATGGATGTGAAAAGTGCATTCCTAAATGGCCAATTGCAAGAAGAAGTCTACGTTGAACAACCTCCAGGTTTTGTCAATCATAATTTTCCTGATCACGTTTATCATTTGAACAAAGCATTATATGGTCTCAAACAAGTTCCACGGGCTTGGTATGAAACCCTCTCAAAATTCCTAACTGATCATGATTTTTCTGTTGGATCAGTTGATAAGACTTTGTTTAAATTCTCGAGAAATGATCATATCTTACTTGTTCAAATTTACGTTGATGATATTATTTTTGGGTCAACTAACCCCAAATTATGCAAGAAATTTTCCAAGCTGATGCAGGATAAATTCGAGATGAGCATGATGGGTGAGCTGACATTCTTTCTTGGTTTACAAGTGAAGCAACTGGATTCAGGAACATTTATTAGTCAAACCAAATATACCAAGGAATTGCTAAGAAAATTTGGCATGGAATCTTGTTCAGCAGCAAGCACTCCAATGAGTTCATCAGTTAAATTAGACACTGATCAAGGGGGAATATCAGTTGAGACGACACTATACAGAGGTTTAATAGGTTCTTTATTGTACCTAACTGCTAGTCGTCCTGATATTATGTTTGATGTATGTATATGTGCGAGATTTCAAGCTAACCCCAAGCAATCACATTTTTCTGCGGCCAAACGTATCGTGAGATATCTTAAAGGCACAGAAAATGTTGGTTTATGGTACTCTAAAGACTCATCTTTCAATTTAGTTGGCTATTCAGATGCAGATTATGCAGGATGCAAGCTTGATCGTAAAAGTACAAGTGGATCATGTCAGTTTCTTGGAGACAGACTGATCTCTTGGTTCAGTAAGAAGCAAACATCCATAGCAACTTCCACAACTGAAGCAGAATATCTTGCTGCTGGAAGCTGCTGTGCTCAACTACTCTGGATTCAGCAACAACTGAAAGATTATGGTGTTGATGCAAAGGAATCACCAATATTCTGTGACAACACTAGTACAATAGCTATTGCATACAATCCAGTTCTTCACTCCAGGACTAAGCATATAGATGTCAGACATCATTTCATCAGAGATCATGCACTAAAGAAGAACATCATATTAGAATACGTCTCAACGGAACAACAAGCAGCAGACATCTTCACAAAACCGTTACCAGAGGCTAAGTTTTCTTATTTCCGAAATATTCTTGGTTTAATTGATATAACTTCACTAACAGAATTAAGTGCAGAAAATAAGAATACAACAAATTGATAATAATATTTCATTAAGAATACCAACGTTCTCAATTTACAGAAGAAATCATAGATCCAACTGTATCTAGCCATGCCCTAACCCAGTCATTCAACTCATAAATTCGAACTCCAGCAAATTCCCTTGACTTTGAAATCTTATCAACAACATGCCACTCCTTCCATAGCATTGCTTCTAAAAGACATATTTCTTCAACCAAATCATTAACGTGGCTAACCTCAAAACGAGCAAGGTATTTCAGTGCTCTTCTCTCCTGAGCACGAGTAGGAATGACACCACTATCACTCACCATCTTCAACTCATCAATCTTTTCCCAGGTTGTCAATACCTTCTGAAAAACATATTTCTCCATCTTTCTTTTAATTTCAGCTAAACGAGGGGCTGACTGATCAGTCACATGAACATGCGTGCTACTGCATGCATCAGAATCAGACATGTTGAAATAGTTTTGAACTGATCACATTATCACCACTATCATCTCATTTATAAGAAAAAGGTGTTGAAGAAGTTGAAGAATCACAAGTCAATTAAATCAACTCTCACATTTACCGAGGACATTTAAGATATCAGTTAATAACAGTTTGAATTTTATTAATTATTTATCAATTAGTATTTCATCAGTTCATTTGTTTACTCATCAAAACTAATGACTGTTAGCATGTCATTAGATCATATAACAGGATTACAGGATCATTGGTCGTAATTTGTTGTCACTTATTCTTATGAGTTCTTAACTGATGTCAGCAAGTGTTTGTGATTATATCTCTTCCAGATCATTGCAGGCAGAAATAAAAGAACAAAGACGATAAAACATAATAAATATTTTATTAAGAATAGGAGCCGGTTACAATTTCATATTCTTTCTCCACAGCAATTATCCACAAACTCATCCATGCAGCTAGTGCTGAGGAAGAGGTTTTGCAGAAATTGTGGGAGGCAGCGATGCGGCGGAGGATCTCTAGCTCCTTCAGAAGAAAGAGCTTGTAGAGATAACCCTCTTTAAAAAGGTCCACCCCCGCAGGAACCTCTAGGAGCTCTCGCACCTCTCGAAGTTGGGCCTTTCGCCTGAAAGAAGAGACCCGCCCAGAGTAATACAGGAACTCCAGTTCCTGCATCTCCTCCCAGTAAGGAAGGCTAGCGTAGAAGACTTCATCTTCTATGAACTGCTTCCTGGCCTGCAGTGTAAACTGAGCGTCGCTTGAGCTTCCAGCTTCTGCCATTTTCCTTATCTTTGAAACTTACTTGCTGAGATAATTTTGGCTAACCCCTTCACTCTTATTTATAGGCCAAAAGGGAAACGAAAAGACACTTCACTCTGTGACGTTTGCTATGCCGAGCACCATACTCATCTTTAATCATTACTGACTATTGCCGTCATTTTGCGTTAATGCATTTATTAATGGGGAATAATGGTTCAAGAAGTTAACTGAGAAGACAGTTGTTAGTGAACTCTCGACTGAAAGAACCCAGTCTTATCAACTGACCTATCAGTCGAATTTTCCACTAATCTTCTCATATAAGTTAACTAATTAACCAATTATATTTCAAATCAAATGATGTGACTGTCTGCTAAAACTAATGATGAATTTTAATTTATGACGTGGAATCAATTTTAACCGCTCATTATTTTACACACACGATTATAGCACACGTACACATATTTTTACTCAAAATTTTTACTGGACTGACACGTGTCCAAAAATTCAAACAGTCACAAACATTAGTACAATTACCCGCTTCATTTCAGTTTTACTTTTCGACTACTTCAAATCTTCTTTAGAGCAAGAACTACCTCATCATTCGAATTTTCTTTCAGGAAATTTTTCAGTTATCAATGGCAACTCAAATTCCCGCTTTCATGCTAAATGCTATGGCCATCGATTTTGGATCTATCTTATCCTTCGGTGATGCTGAAGTCCAGAAAGTATTTCAGAAACTTGAAGCTGCTGGTCTAAGAACATTTTTGGGACAATCCTCTCAGGATATCTATCCCAAAGAACTTCAGCATTTCTACTCTTCTGGCGTGATTGATTCTGAGGGAAATATCAATTCTACTATCAATGGTCAGTTACTGATCATCTCTGAAAATTCTCTTGGTGATTTATTTCTCTTACCTTCTGAAGGAATGGCACAACTTTCGGATGTCAAAGCATCTGATATTGAGGAAATGCAAACCCTTCTCTCTGTTGATGGACAGAAGATTAAAGTTTCTGATCCTAAAAAAGAACTCAAGCATGAAGTTCAATTGCTGGCTGACGTAATTGCTAAAGGGCTTTTGGCAAAAGCTGGATCATTTGCTGCCCTAACTTTGGAGAAATTTCAGGCCATTACTGTAATAATGGCTAATCACAAATTTAACTGGAAGCATCTCATATTTAATGTTTTGAAGAATATGTTTCTGTCTTCTAAACAATCCAAGGGTTTTGCCGTTCAAATCAGTTATCTGCTGAAAGCAAAAGGTTTAGTGGCTGAGGAATCTGAGAAGACGTCGAAATTTAAGGTGTTCAATGCAAAGAACACGATGCCAATCAAATCCAAAATGGACATATCTCCTACTCAGTTTGTGCGAATCAAACAGGAAATTGGGACTCAGTTAGCTGCTCCCAAATCAGTCAAGAAAACCAAAACGTTGGCCCAACTGAAGGTTGCCAAAAAGAAGTTGATTTTGAGTACATCCGAGTCAGAAAAGACTTCATCACATCAAATTGCGAAGAAGCCAAGAACTCAAAGGGTTAAAACTACTTCTGAGGTATCCACTCCTACTGACAAAATGATTTCCTTTACTGATCAGTAGCCTATAGAAGCAGTTCCTCTACAGATTATTCCACAAGCTGATTCATTAAGTACCATAAAAAATCAGTTAGGACCCAAGCTCCTGTTACTCAAATACCTCGACCAATTGGTGTAGCACCTGCCAGACCCAAAGGAATAAAGTTTGTAGAATAGATTGAATCAACTCGAACCGGACTGGAAATTCCTCATATCATGAGTACTGATAAAGGGAAAGGGAAATTGATTGTAGAACCCAGACCCTCCAACCCGATTCAGACTCATATTGATCTTGTATGGGGAAAAGTGAACAGTTTTGCTGCTGCAAAGACTAAGTCCTATGATGCTTGGGTAGCCTATCGTACTGAAGTTTTTGCCAAGCAAACTAAAGGAAAAGTCCGAGCTCAGAAAATTCATCAAGCTGGAGGCCTTTGTTCTTCGAACTGTCAAAGCTGCCTCTATTGCTCAAGCCTTAGAGAGGAAAAGTTATTTCTTTGATCAGATGAGAGCGAAGAAGTTGGCTCAATTTGTAGCTAAGCTTAAAAACAACTACTTGCCAACTGGTCCTACTGCATATGCTGATCAAGCTGTAATTACTCAGCTTGAAACTGACCTTATAGGGCTACTTTCTCGAATTAAATTTTGGGAATTGGATCAAGAACTAGTAGTCTACCAAGAAGATTCAGATGATGATGTGGAACTAGTTGAAGAAGCACCCTCTAACACAACAGAACCATCATCAGCTTTCGTTCTTGTTCCAACTGAAGAGCCTATTTCTGATAAGCTTTCTTCATCACCTATTGAACAACAACTATATACTGAAGCTGAGCTGTCTTTCGCTCATATTGATGAAGTAATTCAAGCCGTGGTAGAGGAATCCCACCTTAGTGCACCAGTTAATGATAAAGTTGGTCATTCTGTTGATCAAACCAATCCAGAGGTCACTATTCCTTCAGGGGAAATTGTTCCACCAGATCGATCTGCTGATCAGGCCATACCAACTGATATGCCAGATGACTCAATCGATCATTCCCTAGAGACATCAGTTCAGGTTGTGTCACCATCAACTGAACAAAATCCTTCCTCACCACCTCGGGATCAAGCAGAAATCCCTGCTGATGATATTTCAGTTCGAAATGTTACTGAAACAATTTCAACTGATCAAGCCTTGATCGTTTCTGAACTTGATACAAGTAAACCAAGCACTTCTCGACAATCCAATCCTCCATCTTCAGCAGATTTTGATCTCATTTTTGAAGAAGTCCAACATATGCAGGACAGTATGAGTCAAATAATTACTGCCATCTCCAAAATTCAAAATACGCAACTTTCGCACAGCCTGAAGTTGGATGATAATCAGGAATCCTTGAAAAGACTGAAGGATATTCAATCTGCTGTTACCGCTCTCTCTTTTGCAGTTGGTGATATTCAGAAAAATAGAGGTATCATGTCCAGTCTGACTGCCACTCAAGAATTAATTACCGAACGCGTCAACAGTGTGGAATCGCTTATGTCTCGGAAAATTGAACTACTGCAAGTCACAATGACTACTGCTATTGAAAATATGTCATCCTCTGTCACGGTTCTTTCTTCTCACGTTCGCAAGCTATCTGACAAGATGGATGTATTTGACAAAAAGGGGGAAAGCAGCTGAAGCAGCTGATGCCGAAGCAACTGATATCATTTGACCAGTTATTTTATGATTCAGTTATGCTAAAGAATTAGATGAAGAATTAATCAAGCTATTATTATCAACTGATATCATTTTCTCAGACTTCTATATTATCTACAAGAAACCCAGATATTTTATGATTCAGTTGCAAGCTGAGCTAAATCTCTTGGTTTTGTCAAACACCATAAAGGGGGAAATTGTTGGAAACTAAATTCTGGAGTTTGACAAAACATAAACCAATCGATCAAATCAACTAGTACATGAAAGCAAAGTCGACAGCTGGACATTCAACTGAAATCAGTTGACACAAACTGATCAGTTGAGAACTGATCAGTTAAAACATTCAGCCGAAAACATTAAAGCTTCTCAACTGAAGATACCTCGGGAAAGATCATTCAACAGACAAAAAGACATATCAGACAGCAACTGAATATGGAAAGCCGCACTGCATAGAACAACGTATTTCGGCTATTGAGATTAATACGCCGTCTTACAATAAATGATGAAGCGGCAATCAAGAACATTGTCCAAGAAATGATAAGGTGGCAATCAACGGATACGAGAATTCAAAATTACCGTTGAAAGATAAGTCTATAAATATGACTAAAGAGCAGTTGACAGAAGACACGATTGACCAATCTCAAACTTGCCATTACTCTGTCAAAATCTCAGCTCACACTTATCAGATTTATTCGTAGCAATCAAGGCTAACACATTGAGCAAACTAGCACTCTGAAATATTGATAATTCGATAAGTGCTAAGTTCAGTTACTTACAGAGATCATTGTATTATACTAAGAGTTTCAGTTCAAGCAATATATAAGTCCTAACTGAAGTGGGTCTGTACAAGCGTTGTACTCGATCAAAGTCTTTTAGTGAATATCCTATCCTTGTGATAGAAGGGGTGACGTAGGAGTTATTCAATTCTCCGAACATCCAGAAACATATTGTGTTGTCTTTACTTTAGCTTTTTATTTCCAGTTAGATATTCTATCTTTCAATCAGTTTATTTTCCGCAACTGCTTATTCAGTTTAACTGATTGATATTGACCGACGGGATACTTAGTTCAGTTTGTAACAAAACTGAACTACCTTTTTCGAAAAACATTTAAATTTCTAGAAGTGTTTATTCAACCCCCCCTTCTAAACACTCCTTAGTCAATAACCGATCCTAGCAAAATCACTGACACGGTAAAGATAAATGGTGTTCCTGATGATATAATTCGATTGCGCTTGTTTCCTTTTTCTCTTAGGGACCAAGCAAGAGGATGGCTTCAATCTCTTCCCTGGGGAGTATCACTACATGGCAGGAGTTAGCAACCAAGTTCCTTGTTAAATATTTTCCAACTGCGAAGTCTGCACAGTTGAAAATTGAGATAAGTACTTTTAGGCAGACTGACTTTGAGCAATTATATGAGGCATGTGAACGGTATAAGGAGTTGTTGAGGAGGTGTCCAAACCATGGTTTTGAAGATTGGGTACAAATTGAATTGTTTTATAATGGTTTGAATGGACAAACAAGAGGAACTGTGGATGCAGCAGCTGGTGGCACGATATTTGCCAAATCACCTGATCAAGCATATGATTTTCTTGAACACATGACCATTAACAGTTATCAGTGGTTGTCTGAGAGGTCAGGAGTAAAAAAACAAGCTGGAATTTATGCCGTAGATCCTATTACATCACTAACCGCACAAGTTTCAGCTTTAACAACTCAAATTGCAGCTATGAATAAATTTAGTACACCAGAGGTTGAAAATGCATCGGTTGTTATTGAAGAACCACATATTCCTGATGAGGCGCATTATATCAACAATAGGAATTTTGGTGGATACAGAGGATATCGACGTAACCCTCCCCCTAACACTTATCATCCTGGTTTGAGAAATCATGAGAATTTTTCATATGCTAATAATAAGAATGTGTTGAATCCTCCACCGTTCAATACATTGAAGGGGGAAGGAAAGCCTTCACTTGAGGATATAGTTGGAACATTTGTTGCTGAATCTAGTAAAAGGATGGCTAGGACTGAATCTCGTCTTGATGGCATGGAAACTCACATGGGAAATATGGGTGCCACAATGAAATCATTGGAGACACGGATTGGACAATTGGATAATGCATTGAGAGATCAAAATAGAGGCCAATTCCCAACTAATACTGAAGTAAATCCAAAGGAGCAATGCAAAGCTGTAACTTTGAGAAGTGGAAGAGAACTTGAGGTTAAAACATTCAAAGAGAATGAGGAAAATGAGAAGAGAGTTAAAGAAGATGAATGTGAAAATGGAAAGGAGAACAAGGTTGAGGAGTCTCAGATTGAAACTGAAGTTGAATAGATTCCTATACTGAAACTGAGTCTTCCATATCCACAGAGATTTAGGAAGAAGATTATTGATGATCAATTTGAAATTTTTTTGGAGATTTTCAAGAAGATTCACACCAACATTCCATTTGCTGATGCTTTAGAGCAAATGCCAAACTATGCAAAGTTCATCAAAGATGTGATGTCAAAGAAGAGGAAGTTGCAAGAGTTCGAGACAGTGAAGTTGATCGAAGAGTGCAGCGCCATTCTCCAAAAGAAGTTACCACAAAAACTAAAAGATCCAGGGAGTTTTACTATTCCTCGTATTATTGGTAGTACTCATGTTAATAAAGCTTTATGCGATCTTGGAGCGAGTATTAATCTTATGTCATTTTCTGTTTATAGGGATTTGGAGCTTGGGGAGGTAAAACCAACCACTATAACTTTGCAACTTGCAGATAGTTCACTCACCTATCCTCGTGGAATTGTTGAAGATGTTTTGGTAAAAGTTGACAAGTTTATCTTCCCTACTGATTTCGTAATACTTGATATTGAGGAAGATCAAGATGCCCCATTGATTTTTGGGCGACCTTTCTTAGCCACTGGAAAAGCATTGATAGATGTACACAAAGGAGAACTCACCTTGAGAGTTGGTGGGGAAGCTGTGATATTCAACATCTATAAGGCTATTAAAGGTAACGACGAGGTGAGTACTTGTAAAAGTATTGATATAATTGACTCTTGTGTTGCTGAGATTGGTATAGGTCATACAGCGGAAGATCCATGGAAAGATGCCTTTCTAGTACTGTCAGTAGAGTTGATGATGATGATTGGGAATTGAGAGAGCAACTTTTAGCTCTTGAAGAATTGCCAAAGGTGAAGGAAGGCGCACATGAGAAGTTGGAAGAAGAAAAATGTTCAGAGATAATACCTTCATCCCCTGTTTTGAAGGAATTGCCAAGCCATCTTTGCTATGCTTTCTTGGGTGAGAAGTCGACATATCCTGTAATTATCTCTTCCTCTCTTACTTTAGATGAAAAAGAGAAATTGTTGAGAGTGTTGAAAAAATTTAAAACTTCATTTGGGTGGTCAATTTCTGATATCAAGCGAATTAGTCCCACCATATGCATGCATAGGGTTTTAATGGAAGAGTCATACGCTCCTTATGTGGATCATCAGAGAAGGTTAAATCCAGCTATGAAAGAGGTAGTCAAAAATGAAGTGTTGAAATTGTTAAATGCTGGAGTTATATATGCTATTTCTGACAGCAGTTGGGTGTCTCATGTGCAAGTAGTGCCTAAAAAGGGTGGAATGACTGTGGTAAAGAATGAAAAAGATGAATTAATATCTACTTGTACTGTGACTGGATGGCGAGTATGTATTGATTATAGGAAGTTGAACAATGCCACACGTAAAGATCATTTTCCTTACCTTTTATTGATCAAATGCTTGATAGACTTGCTGGTTATTGTCACTACTATTTTTTAGATGGTTATTCAGGTTATAACCAGATTACTATAGCACCAGAGGATCAAGAGAAGACAACATTCACATGCCCCTATGGAACATTTGCTTTCAGGAGGATGCCTTTTGGGCTATGCACCTGCTACTTTTTAGAGATGTATGATGGTCATATTTGCAGACATCGTGGAAGACATCATGGAAGTCTTCATGGATGATTTCTCGGTATTTGGCTCTTCATTTGATCACTGTTTACATAACCTTTCCCTCGTTTTGCAGAGATGTCAAGAAAAGAACTTAGTTCTTAATTGGGAGAAGTGTCATTTTATGGTCCAAGAGGGTATTGTTCTTGGACATAAAGTATCTTCAAAGGGATTAGAGGTAGACAGAGCCAAAGTAGTTGCAATTGAAAAGCTTCCACAACCGAAGAACATCAAAGGATAAGGAGTTTCTTAGGACAGGCCGGGTTTTATCGTAGATTTATCCAAGATATTTCTAAGATTACTAAACATTTGTGTAATTTGCTTGAAAAAGAATCCACTTTTATTTTTGATGATGATTGTCTGCAGGCATTTGAGAATATCAAGAAGGCGTTGGTGACAGCACCAATCATGATAGTACCAGATTGGAAGGAGCCGTTCGAGTTGATGTGCGATGCTAGTGATTATGCAGTAGGTGTGGTGTTGGGCCAAAGGCGTGATAAATTATTTAGATCAATCTACTATGCAAGTCGAACCATGGATACTGCACAACAAAATTACACAACTACTGAAAAGGAGATGCTTGCAGTAGTATTTGTATTTGACAAGTTTAGACCCTACTTGGTCGGCACAAAGATAATTGTTTTCACTGACCATGCAGCTATTCGATACCTATTTGCCAAGAAGGATGCAAAACCACGCTTGATAAGGTGGATTTTATTGCTCCAAGGATTTGATTTTGAAGTGAAGGATAGGAAGGGGTGTTAAAATCAAGTGGCTGATCACTTGTCACGGCTTGAACTTGAAGATAAAATTGATGAAGGAACCATAAAAGAAGCATTCCCAGATGAACAGCTGTTTGAGGTAAATGCTATAATCCCTTGGTTTGCTGATATAGCTAATTTCTTGTCTTGTGGTACTCTCTCTCCAGATTTGAGTTATCACCAAAAGAAGAAGTTATTTCACGATGCAAAGTTTTACCTATGGGATGATCCATACGTCTTCAATAGATGTGTTGATCAGATGATTAGAAGATGCGTAGCAGAGGAAGAAGCGAAAGTTATTCTTGAACAATGCCACTCTTCACCATATGGCGGTCACTTTGGAGCATCAAGAACATCAGCAAAGGTATTACAGTCTGGCTTTTATTGGCCCACTTTGTTCAAAGATAGTTATACCTTAGCCAAGTCATGTGACAGATGCCAAAGGGTTGGCAATATTTCTAGACGCCATGAGTTCCCATTGACCAATATTTTGGAAGTTGAACTTTTTGATGTTTGGGGTATTGATTTCATGGGACCATTCCCATCTTCTTTTGGTCAATCGTATATTTTGCTTGTTGTGGATTATGTGTCAAAATTGGTGGAAGCAATTGCCACCAATACTAATGATGCTCGAGTGGTTGTTAAGTTTGTTCACAGGAACATCTTCACAAGATTTGGGACACCAAGAGTCATAATAAGTGATGAAGGTACACATTTTTGTAACAAAAGCTTTAACTCACTTTTGGCTAAATATGATGTGAAGCATAAGGTGACATTGGCATATCACCCACAAGAGAATGGACTAGCCGAAGTATCCAACTGGGAGATTAAGCAGATATTGGAGAAAACGGTGAAGACAAACCGGAAGGATTGGGCACTAAAGTTGGATGATGCTTTATGGGCATACAGAACGGCATACAAGACACCTATTGGGATGTCACCTTATAGGTTGGTCTTTGGTAAGGCCTGTCACTTACCACTGGAATTGGAACACAAATCTTTTTGGGCCGTGAAAAAGCTAAACTTTGACATGGAAGCATCTGGTGAGCAGCGGCTATTGCAATTGAATGAGATGGAGGAGTTCAGAAATGAGGCTTATGAGAACGCAAAGATCTATAAGGAGAAAACAAAGAAGTGGCACGACAACCATATCTTGCATAGAAATTTCGAGGCCGAACAACAAGTACTGTTGTTCAATTCACGCCTCAAACTATTCCCTGGTAAGCTAAAATCAAGATGGTCGGGGCCATTTGCAATAGAATCAGTCCAATCATATGGAGTCATTGAGCTTAAGTGCAATGATGGAAGAACGTTTAAAGTAAATAGACAAAGGATCAAGCATTATTATGGAACTGAAGTAAGGCATCTTGACAACATACCTTTGGGCGGATCGACTTGATGTAGACTGGTGGTAGTCGGGCTGACGACGTTAAACCAATCGCTTATTGGGAGGCAACCCAATTTTTTTTTGTTTCTTTATTGCATTTCGTTTTTGATTTTGCTTTTACTCTTGTATTATTATTTTAGGTTGTGTATTTTTGGTATAATGTGTTCGTATATCTTCCCAAATCTTATGAATCCTAGTTGTGTTTTCAGGAATAAAAAAAATTTGGAGTAGAAAACAATTTCAGAGAGTGCAGCCGCAGTGGAAGTATACCGCACCTGTGGTAGTTGAAGACAGAAAACAAATAAATTTTCCAGTAGCCATACCGCACCCGCGGTAGTTTATAGAGTGCACCCGCGATATATTTCAAGAATCCTGACCGCACCCGCGCTAAGTTAGTCAATGTACCCGCGGTCATTGAAGGCTAAAATAGAAAATTTTCCAGTAGCTACACCGCACCCACGGTAAACTAAGCACCGCACCTGCGGTCACTAAAGGTCGAAAATAAAAAAAATTCCAGAATTCTGACCGCACCCGGTGTATGTTTATCACCGCACCCACGGTTCATGATTTTAAAAACAAAAACAGGCAAACATTGGTATAAACGAAGAACACTTCTCCAAATTTTCTCCTCCACTTCGAAATACATCCTCTGAAAACACACTCCACACTCAAATTGTGTTCTTCCAAGCACAAATTTTCCACTACACACCTACATAACTTCAATAATTCCATCTTATTCCATAAATTCAACACCAAACCTAGGGTTTGAAAGGGGGCTCGAAAATTTTCACAAAGAATTGATTGGAGCTTCGATTTTGTTCTTACGAGAATCATTTCAACACTAAAGGTGAGCAATTACATACTATATTGGCTTTGAAATTTAGAAATTATTGGTGCCATTGGTTATGAAAAAAATTTGCAAATTTAGTGGAGTATATTCTTGACATTGTTGATTGGAGTTGATTGGATTGGTGTGTATATTTTTGAGTTGTAGTTCTTGTGATTAATAAGTTTGGGGGAGTAAAAAATCATCAAGTTTAGTGAATTGGATTGAAGGAGAATTGGGTGAGTTGAAAGTGTTCGATAAAATGCCTCCAAGAAAGAAACAATCAAAGGGTGCATCCTCGTCTGCAAATTATGATGCACACAAGTTCTGGGATGAAAAGGCGGAGGAAAATTATGCTAAAATTCTGAACAAGAGCATTGTGAAAGAGAGGGGATTTGACTTGAGCTTCCCACGAACTGAAATCGGATTCATGCTTACTTCTATGCATTGGGAGGAGTTTGGCAAGCCACCACCGGATGCGGTTATTTCATTGGTAAGAGAATTTTATGCTAACCTTAAGGTTTAGCATGATCACTTGAAAGTTTTAGTGCGACGCAAAATGGTAGCTTTTGATTCTCATACCATCAACACGATGTATGGTATCCCTCAAGTCCTCAAGTCATGCATGATGAATATGAAGAATATCGGGCCGAGGAAGTTGATTATGATAGCATTCTTTGGACTATTTGCAATGAGGGTTCAGGGTTTAGGGTTTAGAGCGGAGTGGCGAATGAGAGACAATGTACATTTAAGCCTAGCCAAATATGATCTGAAAAATGTTGCCAAGGATTGGTATTCCTTCATTTCGGCTAGGATTAAGCCTACTGAACATACTACTATTTTCATCAAGGAGAGGGCAATCCTGAAGTTTTGCATCTTAACAGGAAAGACGATTGATTTAGGTCAACTGCTTCAGAACTCAATGCTAGATTATGCAAAAGGTATCTCTCCTAGTGGACTCCTCCATCCTTCTCTTATCAGAGACTTATGCCATTATGCAGGAGTGACTTGGGCAGCAAACGAAGAATTGTTGAAACCAAAAAATGCCATTGTGGTAATTCAACCACATAGGTCACTGACATCTGATCAATAAGATACACGTGAAGCTCAAAGAGAATTCAACCGAAGAGCTGCTGAAAGAAGTGACCATGCTCAGGCCCAACAACAACGAACACAACCGCAACAAAGAAATGTGCGAGATAGATTAACTTATTTGGAAGAGGAGATGCGCCAACAACGCCAATACATGGACGCGTTTCGGTTTAGGACCGATACATTCATGGATTATATGATGGATTTCACATCTGTCTTGGCTCAACAATTTCCATCAGCTTCCACATCTGGTAATCCATTTCCACAACCTCCGCAATGGTCGCCCGCATATGATCCGCCTGAGTATCACCCACCACAAGAAGGAGCAGACGATGAGGATGGCGATGACCACTGACGGTCATTGCCCGAGGTATGTGTATTCCCTAACTTTCACGATCATTTACATCGAGGGCGATGCACATATTTAAGTTTGGGGGATATATAATGCTTGTGTGTTTGTAAGTGTCATTTAGTTTTATTTGACTGTTTTATTTACTTTTGAGTTATTTGCTTGTGTGTTTGTAGTGTCATAGTCATGAAAATTTTTGAAATGGCCAATGATGAACAAAATTTGTGTATTGGAAGAAATGTCATGTATTTCATTCATGATCATCAATCAATTGGAAAAATTTAGAGAACAATCATGAGATTTGGTAAGTTTGAGACTTATAATTCTATACAACTCCGTGATATTCATTTAATATTGAAATAAATTTTTGCAAACACATATATGATTGAGGCGATCTTTGATTTTATTTGGGCCTATTTATATTGTTCATAAATATTCAATTGAAACCCTCTTGAGCCTATATGAGAAAAGAATTGTGTTCTTGAAATTTCTTGGAAGCCAAGCACTTCTCTTTTGAATATATATGTATTTGGTTGATGTATTGAGACACCATTTTTTCACGATGATTAGATTCTACTTTGTGTTGGTGAATTGAGATTTTGTCTAGAACTAACCAAACAACACTCAAGGCGAAATACGGACAATTTATGATTTAGGAATGATTTGGTTGATTTTTTTTTATCGATTAAGCCTTTCAAGATACCAAATAAAAATAATTTATCATTTGTCACCTCTTTGTAGCTTATATAAATTCGAATGGCACACGTAAATATGTGTAAGAGAACCCCATTCGATCCTTTCAAATATCCCACATTTACCACCCCGTTGAATATCTTAAACATTAATTTCCTACCTTCTCAAGGGAGTAAGAATTTAAAGGATCAAAGAAATTGAAATTCTACTACAAAAGAAAAGAAAAATAAATGATGTTTCATTGAAGAAGTTGGAGAAAAAGAGAAGAAATGAATAAAAAATAAAGATAAAAGAAAAAGTGGAGTTTGGAAAAGAGATGAAAATTCAACTTACTCCCTTATTTGAACTCCTAATCTTTATTTGTAGCCATGAGCCAAGGCCTAACATTACAAGGATTGCAAATCCCATTGACCAAGTCATAGTTGTCCAATATACTAGTGAAGAGTGATTGGGAGGATCAAGCCTATGGACAATCGATAAACACTTCCATTGAGTACGAATCTTGATCAATTATACACACACTTCATTGCATCAACTATTTATTGGGTACTCCTTTCTTGAATGAATATTGCCTTGAACCCAATTTTTTACCGAAAAAGACCTCTTGATTGTGTTTGTAAAAATTGAAATCAATTGAGAATGTTTTGAAACATGAGTTGAAGAGATTAGAAGTTAAGAAAATTAACCGATTGCATAATTATATCCGGATGAAAAATTGGTTGAATTGATTTGAATAATGAATGCATGAAAAGTTAATTAAATTATCTTGAGACCAAGTTCTTTAGAGTATTTCATGACTTGTTTGTTTGTATTGTTTTGTTTTGCTCGGGACTAGCAAAATCATAATTTTGAGAGAATTTGATAAGTGCAATTTATTGTACTTTTAGTACTTGTTTTTAACTTGGAATTCTGTGATTCTTGAGCAGGTTTTATGTGATTTGTTGTTGATTTTGTTTTTTATAGTTTGGAAGCTTAGAATGAGAGTGTGGAGTATTAAAGTGTTGAATTGGAAAGTACAAAAGATAAAAAAAATACAGAAGCAACAGCGCACCCGCGCTATTACATATACCGCATCCGCGGTAAAGCAATGCACCCGCGCTAATATCAAAACCACACCTGCGCTGGCACACCAGAACCAACACCGCACCCGCGGTATCCTCTTGAGCGCACCCGCGCTCCTTGCAAAAAAAGAATCCGGAAAATCTGTATTTTTGTGTCCTGCGCATGAAAGTCCAAGATAATGGTGTGCTACGAATTGAGGCTGTCTGGACTATAAAAATACATCATTTACTTACCATCTAGGGTATGGGGGATGTAATGCCCAAAATTTGGTTACCGTAATCTGAGATGATTAACGTAATCTGAGATGATTTATTGATTATGAATGGATATGAGTACAGTTGGACCGCTCCGAGACCAGATTAGTTAAAACACATGAGTTATGTGATTTTCAGGCAGAACCTGTGGCGCCCGAGCGGAAGAATATTACCGCTCGAGCGCCAATGTGTAACATGATGTGTTTCAGACAGAAGGGACCGCGCCCGAGCGGTAAAGATTTACCGCCCGAGCGCCAATGCATGATAAGTCTCATAATCGGGCAGAATGCTCGGCGCCCGAGCGGTGCTTTCTTACCGCTCGAGCGCCGACGGGAATTCAAGAAAAACGAGACACGTTTCTCTAACATGCAAGTGGAAATATATATACATGTACATCCTGTAAATTCCTTGAGATGAAAAGGAAGAATCGAGAAAAGCTTCTGGAAAACTACGAGAAATCCTTACGCCTTTATATTTCGATCCGTCCGTCCAAACTTGAATCCGAGTACGGCACCGTGTTCCTAGCAACGCAGGCTACTACGGGACGTAAGTTTTATTACGTTTGGACATGTTTTGGAAATATGATATTGTTAGAATTGAATACACGTCATATATGTTGTTCTTGACATGTCAGACAGCGTAGAATCGAAGTCAGATTAAGAAACGGACTGAATATGGAATTGTTATGAATTTAGAGAATGAAATTGACTAGAATTGATACCAGATTGGTACAGTGGTTGATTGTAAATGATATAGACGGATATAGTATTATCAGTGTCGTAAGATGGTACGGTTGTACCGTCAGAATTTGATAAAACAGAGATGTTTTGAATTGATTAGAATATTGATACAGAATATTGATATTGTCATTGCCAGACTAAACAGTGACAGACGTTGAATCAAGACTTCGATTGTATCAGAGCGACAACAAGAAAGGTATAAATTAATGTTGTGTTGGGATTGCACAACTCGAGGAAGGTTTGACTCGAGTTTCCCTAAATCACATACTTAGTTTATTACATTGATTCTTGTAATTGATGAGATTGATGATTGTAGTCTATTGATTTATAGCCACTGCATGTAATGACTGCTGATTCGCTAGTCATTGATTGATTTGCTTAGATACTGACTGTATGTATTGATTACTGAGTCGTTGAGTCATAGGCTGATTCGCCTAGTCACCGGCTGATTCGTCGGTTTATTGACTGATTCGTTCATTTTAGGCTGATTCGCCTAGTCACCGGCTGATTCGTCTGGTGATTGACTGATTCGTCTAAACTTAAGCTGATTCGCTTAATTACAGGCTGAGTTGTCTGATTATTGGCTGATTCGCCTAATTACTGGCTGATTCGTCAGGTTATTGACTGCATCGTCAATTCTGCGGCTGATTCGTCCAGACACTGGAGATATTAATTATATCGATACCGTTTAGGGATTGATTCATTCCTATCGACTGAGATTCGATATAATTACCTATATCCAGACATCGGGATCCCTAGGATAGAGTTGAGTCGAGTCTGAGACGACGCGTCAGTGGAGTCGAGTCTGAGACGACGCGTCGGTTGAGTTGTCTGATATGACATGTTGATTTACATTGTTTATGCCATTCATGATTATTGAATGTTTGATATGAATTTATGTTTCTGATTTGAGACATGTTATGAATACTTCTTATATGCTTTCGTATATGCTTTTATATGACTGCATGTTTACATTGTTTATACTGGGATATTTATATCTCACCGGAGTTATCCGGCTATTGTCTTGTTTTGTAAGTGTGCATGACAACAGGTGGGGCTGGATCAGGGTCAAGAAGAGGATGAGAGGAGATTAGATAGCGTGGAGATCCAGGCTTCGAAGCAACATAGGATTCAGCACTGATATGTAGTTGAACCTAGTTGAATTCTTGTAGATAACACAAGATTTGTATGTTCATGTTTAATATGTAATTTGAGTAAATTACATTACGTTTCCGCTTTGTATTTTAAAAAAAAATTTAGACCCTGTTTTATAATTGATTAATTAGTCCCAAACATGATTAAGAATTTGATTAGCGTCCGGGTCCCCACAACAGGTGGTATCAGAGCTATAGATCCTTTAGATTGAGACTGAGATAGAAGCTAGTGAGCGGGGTAGATTGAATTTTCTTTCCTGCTTTTGCATGCTAGCAATCTATTATGTTGTGCTGCTTTATATAATACATGTTACTTGATTTATCTGATTTGATTTTGTAATATGTATTATTGGGAACGAATCTGAACTGATTCTCGATCAGCAGTAAGATGATCGGGAGGGGGATTGAATTGAAACAGATGTCTTGGATTGGGTTACTAATCCTTTTGAGTTTCAGATATGCCTCCTAGAAGAATACCAGAACAGGGTAGTACATCGAGTCCTCCAATGGATGTAACACCGACTCCAATGGAAACCTTGCTGAAGAGGTTTCAGTCATTCAAACCACCCACTCTGAAAGGTACTGAGACATCAGTCGAGTGTGAGAGTTGGTTAGGTAGCATTGAGTTGCTGTTTGATTCACTGGAATACAGTGATGAGCGCCGGATTAAATTGATTGGGCACCAGTTGCTTGATGTTGCACAAAGCTGGTGGGTTACAATGAAGAGGGCCTTGGAGCAACGAGGTACGATTATTATTTGGGATGTATTTAAAACTGAGTTTTATCAGAGATTTTTCCCAATATCGTACAGAAAAGACAAGGGGGCGGAGTTTTCCAATTTGAGACAGGGTCAACTGAACATTGAAGAATATGTGACCAAGTTCTCTACCTTGTTGAAGTTTGCTCCACATGTGTCTGAAAATGACGAAGCCGTTGCCGATCAGTTCATCAATGGCTTGAATCCCGATATTTTTACATTGGTGAACACAGGGCGACCCAATAACTTTGCTGATGCCATGAATAGAGCAAAGGGCGCTGAGGCGGGCCTGATAAGGCAGAGAGGAGTTGAATTTGTTCCTCCAGTATCGAGACCACAGCAACCACTTCCCCGATTCGAGAGTGGCGGTAGCAGTGGTGGAAGGAAAAATTTTCTGAAGGCTAGAGGAAAGCAATTTAAGAAGTCTGGCGGAAGTTCTTCTAGCTCCAGTGGTTCTCAGCAGAGTTATACCGGCGTTTACTGTGGAAATTGTGGAGGGAGACATTCCACTGAGCAATGCCAAGGAGTACTTGGTAGTTGCCATTCCTACAAGCAACAGGGACATTTTGCCAGAGTATGTCCACAGAGGGGTTCCCAAAGCTTCCAGGGAGCCGAATCATCTGGATCAGCGGCACAGGGAAGTAGACGATCAGCTGCTGTTCTTTCATTTCAGCCAGCACCATCTCAGTCACAGCAGAGGCCAGGAGGAAGCCCGACAGTTGGCCAGCCTCCTAGACAGCAGGCCAGAGTATTTGCTTTGACCGAGGAGCAGGCTCAGGAAGCACCCGATGATGATGTTGCAGGTAACTGATTTGTTTGATTATCCTGCATATGTATTGAGGGATACCGGTGCTTCACATACTTATACTTTGAAAGATTTGCATTGATGCATGCATTATCTGTTGAGTCCCTATTGTGGGGACCCGGGCTCTAAATCTTTTTCTTGGGATTAAATGGATTGTTATTCTAAAATGTGGGTCAATTTTTCGCTTTTATATTTAAATCAAAATGTCACTAGACAAGCACAAGTTCTTTATTTAATTTACAACATACAAACATAAAATCTATGTCCTGTTCCGTATATCCTCAACTAACCAGTAATAAAATACAGTACATAACAAAAGACAAATACTGGTCCGTCTGCTAGGCCCGAGATCTCCACGCTAACACGATCATCTCTGTCTCGACCCAAATCCTGCCCCACCTGTTGTTATGCACACATACAGACATAACAACAGCCGGAAAACCGGTGAGAACACATCCCAGTATAAACATGTGAACATGCATATAAATACTATAAAACATGAAACATGCTGATATGAATGTCATTCATATAAAATCATGAAATGCGAGCCTAATCATGTCTAGATGCGACTCGACTAAAACTCTAGGGATCCCGGTGTGAATAAGACGATCTATCACCTACCCTCCCAATCGGGGTGACGGTACGTCTTATTCCTAGACTTCGGCCTGATCTGTATCAACGTCTACAAAGGGGCGGTGATCTTCCCCTAAGCTGGGATAGAACCGAACATCTAGAAGTCTGCCTGATCTCCAGACTGTCCTATCTTAATGCATGAATACAAAATCTGTAAACAAGCATAATCATCTAATGCAATGTAACATGATCTGTAAACAAAGCATAATAAGAATTGAATACAAGTTCTAATAAACATCTAATGCAATGTAACATGATCTGTAAACAAAGCATAGCGAGATTTGCATACAAGATCTATAAACAAATCTATAATAATAATACCTATATCAAGATATAAACAATAAAACTCGTATGTGGTTTTGGTTGGGAAACTCAAATGTGATCTCATTTGAGTCGTGATTCCCCAAAACAAAACATGTATTATACCTTTCGTCGTAGAATTGTTGTTACAGTCGTGAAGATGAATCTGCAATAGAATGTCTAACACTTTCTAGGAAATGTTTCTTTAACACTTACTAATCAAATGAAATCTCGCGCCTCTATTTATAGACAATGATCGGAAGATCCGATCCACTTCGGACGCTCCGATCTGACACACTTCGGACGCTCCGAACTCACTTCGGACGTTCCGAATCCTGCATGTCTTCCACGTCTCTAGCCAACTGTCTCGGATGATCCGAACTACGATCGGTCGATCCGAACTCTGCATGCCATCCATGTGTCCAGCCACCTGGCTCGGACGCTCCGAACGCCGAACGGACGATCCGAACGCATCGGACGATCCGATCCTGGTTCGGTCCTTCCGGTCTCACCGAAATATAAATAATCCAACATTCTCGATATCGGTCAATCTAATCTCAATAGATATCATTTCTTATTTCTTATGGTTATGTACAAACTTCACAACATATCTATGAATTCGTACATGTCAATCATTGCTCTGGGCATTACATTTCTCCCCCTCTAAGACAGAAGTTCGTCCTCGAACTGAAGTAACCATACAAAGTATCTAAAACAGTTTGATAATCTAAAACTGAATACATACTCATATCATATAAATAACTCGGGGTGTTTCTGC
Organism: Primulina eburnea; assembly: GCF_022965805.1. NCBI lineage: Eukaryota > Viridiplantae > Streptophyta > Magnoliopsida > Lamiales > Gesneriaceae > Primulina > Primulina eburnea. Next base: position 22,071,881 of record NC_133105.1, read on the forward strand.
CTCATGTTTTCTTCCGTTTCCCACGTCGCTTCCTCAATGCCATGTCGACTCCACTGAACTTTCACAAGTGGAATGGTCTTCGTTCTGAGCTGTTTGTCCTTTCGATCAAGAATCTATATCGGTCGTTCTATATAGCTCAAGGTTTGATCAAGTTCAGCTTCGTTCGGTTGAATAACATGAGAAACATCTGGCATATATCTGCGTAACATTGATACATGAAATACGTCATGTATTCCGGATAAAGAAGGAGGAAGAGCAAGTCGATAAGCTCGATTGCCAATCTTTTCCAGAATCTCGTACGGACCAATGTATCGAGGAGATAGCTTCCCACGTTTGCCAAATCGCACAACGCCTCTAAAAGGAGAAATTTTCAAGAATACCCTATCTCCTACCTCAAATACTAACGGTCTACGTCTGATATTGGCGTACTTTGCTTGCCTATCCTGTGCTGTCTTCATTCTTTTCTGAATAACCTTTACCTTCTCAGTCATGTCACGAATCATATCTGGCCCAAGTTCTGGTACTTCTGAAACATCATCCCAATATAGCGGAGATCTGCACCTCTTGCCATACAAAGCTTCAAACGGTGCCATCTCAATGCTCGTCTGATAGCTATTATTGTACGAGAATTCGCAAAGAGGTAGGGAATCTTGCCAACTAATGCCAAAATCTAGCACGACGGCTCTCAACATATCCTCTAATGTCTGGATAGTCCGTTCTGACTGTCCGTCTGTCTGAGGATGGTAAGCAGTGCTAAGGTGTAAGGTCGTACCTAACGCCTGCTGTAAACTGTGCCAGAAGTGTGAAGTGAATCGTGGATCACGATCTGATACGATAGACTTCGGCACTCCATGCAATCTGACTACCTCACGAATATAAATCTCCGCCATCTGATCCTGTCTATACGTCATTCTATAAGGGATGAAACAAGCAGATTTGGTCAATCTGTCAATAATGACCCAAATCGCATCGCAACCTCTGGATGATCGAGGTAACTTCGTCACGAAATCCATGGAAATGTGGTCCCATTTCCATTCTGGAATGGATAAACTCTGAAGTAAACCCCCCGGCTTCTTCCTCTCGGCCTTCACCTGTTGGCAGTTCAAGCATTTAGACACAAATTCGGCAATGTCTGACTTCATTTGCTTCCACCAGAACTGTGTCTTCAAGTCATTGTACATCTTTCTGCCACCAGGATGGATGCTGAACCGACTACAATGTGCCTCCGTCAGAATCTGCTGTCTCAAATCTGCAACATCTGGCACAACTAGACGGTTATTCACGTACAACACATGATCTCGTACCTGATATTCTGATACATGCCCTGATCTGACCATTTGGATTGATCTTTGCACATTCTGATCAGTTCTTTGTGCTTCCTTAATCCTCATAATCAAATTGGGCTCAACTTGGATCGTAAAGAGTCGTAGTGGCTTACTATCTGTATCAAATTCTAATCCAGATGTACAGCAATTTTCAACTAACTTGTTAACACCTATCGTCGATAAGGACAAAGAACATACCTTACGACTCAAGGCATCGGCTGCTGCATTTGACTTTCCTGGATAATATTTGATTTCACAGTCAAAGTCTTTCAGAAGATCTAGCCATCTACGTTGCCTCATATTCAATTCTGATTGAGAAAATAGGTACTTTAAGCTCTTGTGATCGGAAAAGATCTCAAATTTCTCGCCATAGAGATAATGACGCCAAATCTTTAATGCAAACACGATAGCCGCCAATTCAAGATCATGAATGGGGTATCGAACTTCATGTGGCTTCAATTGTCTCGAGGTGTATGCGATCACATGACCTCGCTGCATAAGAACACATCCCAAACCTCTATGAGAAGCATCACAATATACAACAAAATCACCTGTACCTGAAGGTATCGTCAATACTGGAGCACTGGTCAGCCTTTTCTTCAATTCAACAAAGCTAGACTCACACTCCTCTGACCAAACAAATGGTGCATTCTTTTGTGTAAATTGAGTTATTGGTTTTGCAATACTGGAGAAATCTTTGATAAATCTTCTGTAGTATCCGGCTAAGCCCATGAAACTGCGTATTTCTGGTACAGAAGTCGGTCTCGACCAACTAATCACAGCTTCCACTTTACTCGGATCAACAGAAATACCATCTCCAGAAATGATATGTCCTAAGAAGACAACTCTATTCAACCAAAACTCACACTTTGACAATTTAGCATACAGTCGCTCGTTTCTCAACGTCTGCAACACAATTCTGAGATGCTCTGCATGCTCATTTCTGTTCTTCGAATACACCAAAATGTCATCAATGAAGACAATCACAAATTCATCTAGATATCTCTGAAACACTTGGTTCATCAAGCCCATAAATACCGCAGGAGCATTTGTTAAACCAAAAGGCATGACAATAAATTCGTAATGTCCATACCTGGTTCGAAACGCTGTCTTTGGTATGTCTATATCTCGAACTTTGAGCTGATGATAACCAGAACGTAAATCAATCTTAGAATAGACCGAAGATCCCTGCAACTGATCAAATAGGTCATCGATCCTAGGCAAAGGATATTTATTCTTGATCGTTGCCTTGTTCAACTGCCGGTAATCGATACACAACCGCATCGACCCATCTTTCTTTCGCACGATCAGCACCGGAGCGCCCCAAGGAGATACACTAGGTCTGATATATCCCTTGGCTAGAAGATCTTCTAATTGTGCTTTCAATTCTTTGAGTTCGATGGGTGCCATCCTATATGGAGCTCTCGAAATAGGTACGGTACCTGGCGCAAGTTCAATGCTGAAATCTACCTCACGAACCGGAGGTAATCCTGGGATCTCATCTGGAAAAATATCTGGAAATTCCCGTACTACTGGCAGATCTGCCAATGCCGGGCTCGACTTCTGCATATCTACAGCATAAACAAAGAAACCATCCGCTCCTTTCTGTAACAGTCTGTTCATAGTAAGAGCCGAAATCAAGGGAATCCGAGATCTGGAACCCTTCCCGTAGAATTTCCACTCGTCTGTCATCTCGGGTCTGAATCTGACAATCTTGTGGAAACAATCCACGGTGGCTTTGTACTTCGTTAGCATGTCAATACCGACTATACAATCAAAATCAGCTAGACCCAACACTATACAATCTAGGTCAATCTCATGCCCCTCAAACTGTAGAATGCAATGTCTAACCGTAGTTACAGATATTAATCCACTTCCCAACGGAGAATTAATAGACACAACGTCTAACAAAGACTCAACGGGATGTAATGCCCAAAATTTGGTTACCGTAATCTGAGATGATTAACGTAATCTGAGATGATTTATTGATTATGAATGGATATGAGTACAGTTGGACCGCTCCGAGACCAGATTAGTTAAAACACATGAGTTATGTGATTTTCAGGCAGAACCTGTGGCGCCCGAGCGGAAGAATATTACCGCTCGAGCGCCAATGTGTAACATGATGTGTTTCAGACAGAAGGGACCGCACCCGAGCGGTAAAGATTTACCGCCCGAGCGCCAATGCATGATAAGTCTCATAATCGGGCAGAATGCTCGGCGCCCGAGCGGTGCTTTCTTACCGCTCGAGCGCCGACGGGAATTCAAGAAAAACGAGACACGTTTCTCTAACATGCAAGTGGAAATATATATACATGTACATCCTGTAAATTCCTTGAGATGAAAAGGAAGAATCGAGAAAAGCTTCTGGAAAACTACGAGAAATCCTTACGCCTTTATATTTCGATCCGTCCGTCCAAACTTGAATCCAAGTACGGCACCGTGTTCCTAGCAACGCAGGCTACTACGGGACGTAAGTTTTATTACGTTTGGACATGTTTTGGAAATATGATATTGTTAGAATTGAATACACGTCATATATGTTGTTCTTGACATGTCAGACAGCGTAGAATCGAAGTCAGATTAAGAAACGGACTGAATATGGAATTGTTATGAATTTCAGAATGAAATTGACTAGAATTGATACCAGATTGGTACAGTGGTTGATTGTAAATGATTGGAATTGATATAGACGGATATAGTATTATCAGTGTCGTAAGATGGTACGGTTGTACCGTCAGAATTTGATAAAACAGAGATGTTTTGAATTGATTAGAATATTGATACAGAATATTGATATTGTCATTGCCAGACTAAACAGTGACAGACGTTGAATCAAGACTTCGATTGTATCAGAGCGACAACAAGAAAGGTATAAATTAATGTTGTGTTGGGATTGCACAACTCGAGGAAGGTTTGACTCGAGTTTCCCTAAATCACATACTTAGTTTATTACATTGATTCTTGTAATTGATGAGATTGATGATTGTAGTCTATTGATTTATAGCCACTGCATGTAATGACTGCTGATTCGCTAGTCATTGATTGATTTGCTTAGATACTGACTGTATGTATTGATTACTGAGTCGTTGAGTAATAGGCTTATTCGCCTAGTCACCGGCTGATTCGTCGGGTTATTGACTGATTCGTTCATTTTAGGCTGATTCGCCTAGTCACCGGCTGATTCGTCTGGTGATTGACTGATTCGTCTAAACTTAAGCTGATTCGCTTAATTACAGGCTGAGTTGTCTGATTATTGGCTGATTCGCCAAATTACTGGCTGATTCGTCAGGTTATTGACTGCGTCGTCAATTCTGCGGCTGGTTCGTCCAGACACTGGAGATATTAATTATATCGATACCGTTTAGGGATTGATTCATTCCTATCGACTGAGATTCGATATAATTACCTATATCCAGACATCGGGATCCCTAGGATAGAGTTGAGTCGAGTCTGAGACGACGCGTCAGTGGAGTCGAGTCTGAGACGACGCGTCGGTTGAGTTGTCTGATATGACATGTTGATTTACATTGTTTATACCATTCATGATTATTGAATGTTTGATATGAATTTATGTTTCTGATTTGAGACATGTTATGAATACTTCTTATATGCTTTCGTATATGCTTTTATATGACTGCATGTTTACATTGTTTATACTGGGATATTTATATCTCACCGGAGTTATCCGGCTGTTGTCTTGTTTTGTATGTGTGCATGACAACAGGTGGGGCTGGATCAGGGTCAAGAAGAGGATGAGAGAAGATTAGATAGCGTGGAGATCCGGGCTTCGAAGCAACATAGGATTCAGCACTGATATGTAGTTGAACCTAGTTGAATTCTTGTAGATAACACAAGATTTGTATGTTCATGTTTAATATGTAATTTGAGTAAATTACATTACGTTTCCGCTTTGTATTTTAAAAAAAAAATTTAGACCCTGTTTTATAATTGATTAATTAGTCCCAAACATGATTAAGAACTTGATTAGCGTCTGGGTCCCCACAGGGGAGCCAAGGGAAGAGTGGAGGCTGCTGCTAGAAGATTGAAGAGTCTAGTTCATCAAGTTTTTGGAAATCTGCTGCACAACTCCGGGGACGTAATTAGCACTTCAAAATCTTGTTCTAAGTTCTTCTTTCTTTTATTTTTCAGTTGATATGTCTTGTTTCAAAACTATGTTTTGTTGTTTTTTTTGTGTCATTATGAACTAATTGTTATTTCTAGAGGAAAGATGGAACAAAACTAGAAACCATGTGTTAGAATCTATGAACTAAGCTATTTAAGTTCTTTTTATTGTTCATTTGTATTATTCTAATCTGTATGCTTTCAATTTATTGGCCATAATTTGAATGATTTATTTGTTTACGATTTATCACTCGGAAGAGGAAATTATAAACAAAAAATGAGAAAAATACATCAATGTTATTTATAGAGTTCGGAAGGGCCTATATTGCTATCGAAGCCAATAGAGAATCTAGTGCTTGTTGTGTTATTTATTTATAGATTGTTGATGGGAATGTTGCAATCCATTTTTAAATAATTAGAGTCTACTCAACACTTGGGAGAGGGAGTAGGTAATTATAGGATTCTTGGCTAATGAATAAGAAGGATTTTTATAACATAGCTACAATAAATTACACTTGGTGGACAGTTGCGTGAAATCGGACCTCTAAATCTTTTATTCCATTGTTAATTGTTATAAATTGGTGTTATATTTAAAATCCATTTGCAATTTAGTTATTCTTGCAAACAAATCTTTTAATTGATTATTCTAAATAAAGTCGAGACTATTTTAATCACAAGTACTAATATACATTTATATACACATTCCTCGTGAGATCGACACTTGTACTCGAAAATACATTTTACTATAACTTGACGTCGTGCGCTTGCGAGCAATCAAGAAAACACGCAACACCAATACGCCAGCGATCTTCATGGATCTCATGAATCGCGTATTTTAGCCGTATCGGGATTAATTTGATATAATTTTCATCATTGATATTTTGATCTATTAGAAGAGTAAAGAGGAGCATAGTCATCATTAGAGGACAGCACTACAAATACTGCAAGATAGAAAATTATATGATAAGTTCAGCAAGTGTGAGTTTTGGCTTGAGAGAGTGGTAATCTTAGGCCATTTTATTTCTAGATATGGAGTTGAGGTTGATCCGAGTAAAGTCGAGGCAGTGAAATAATGGCCTGTACCTAAGAGCGTAACCGAGATCCGTAGTTTCTTAGGACTAGCTGGCTATTACTGAAAGTTCATAGAGGGATTCTCTTCTATTATGGTACCCCTGACCGCCTTGACGAAGAAGAATGCAAATTTCATATAGGGATCCGAATGTCAAGAAAGTTTTGACAAGTTGAAGCAAACTTTGATTTCAACGCCTGTATTATCGATTCCATTGGGGCAAGGAGAGTATGTTCTGTATATGGACGCTTCAAAACATGGGTTATGCGCAATTTTGATGCAAAATGATCGAGTTATAGCTTATGCGTCTAAACAGTTGAAAGTTCACAAGAAAAATTACCCGACACACGACTTAGAGCTTGCATCAATAGTGTTTGCATTGAAGATTTGAAGACATTACTTATATGGGGAGAAGTGTAAGATTTTCACCGACCATAAAAGTTTAAATCACTTCTTCACCCAAAAGGAGTTAAATATGAGGCAAAGAAGATGGCTACAGTTGATAAAAGACTACGACTGTGACATTAGCTACCATCCAAGAAAAGCTAATGTAGTAGTAGCATGTGCATTGATTAGGAAGACAACAGTCATTACTCAATTAACACTTCAAAGTCCTCTACAGCCCAAGATACAGAGGTTTGAGCTAGCAATATATGCAAGGGGCGAGGCCTAATCTTGCCACCATGACAGTACAGTCGACTTTGAAATATAGAATCGGTGAGGGACAGTCTTTTGATGAGCAATTGCAAAAGTGGAGATTGAGAGATGAAGCTAAGGGCCGGAAGATGTATTCTGAGTTGGATGGTGTTGTTCGATATCGAGATTGACTTTGGGTTCTTAGTGACAATTCTTTGAGGGAATTTATTATGAAAGAAACCCATGATACTCCTTATTCCATTCATCCTATAAGCACGAACATGAACAAGGATCTTCAATTATTGTATTGGTGGTCGGGCATGAAGAGAGATATCCTGCAATTTGTATTTGAATGTTTGACGTGTCAACAAGTTAAAGTCGAGCATCAGAGGCCAGCTGGAAAACTTAAGTGACTTCCTATTCCCGAGTGGAAATGTGAAAATATCACTATAGATTTTGTGAGATTGCCAAAGACTATCAAGGGGTTTAATGATATATGGGTGATAGTTGATCGTCTTACGAAGTCAGCGTATTTTCTACATAATAAGATGAAATTCACCATGACACAGTATGCATAGCTGTACATTCAAGAGATAGTTCGATGGCATGAGATTCCCGTATCTATCGTTTTTGACAGTGATCCGAGGATCACATCATCTTTTTGGAAGAGCCTACATGCAGCGATGGGGACCAAGTTGTTATTCAATATATCATTCCATCCTCAAACCGAAAATTACTCTGAAAGGGTGATTCAAATATTGGAGGATCTACATTGAGCTTGTGTGATTGACTTTCAAGGAAGTTGGGAGCCTAAGTTACCTCCAGTGGAATTTACCTATAGTAATAGCTATCAATCATAAATAGGAATGGCTCCTTACAAAGCACTATATGGGAGGAAGTTCAAGTAATGTCTCTAAATCTTCGATGCAAATACTATCACTGCAAGCTCAAGATCATGAGTGGTGTAATTCTTCTCGTGAACTTTCAACTGTCTCAATGCATAGGCTATAACTCGGTTATTTTGCATCAAAACTACACCCAAACCAAGTTTAGAAGCGTTGGTATAAATAACATACCCTCCTTGCCCCAATGGCATAGATAACACTGACGCTGTGTGCGAGGAAGCTTATGAGATGAGGATGTCAAGCTTTTCTAGCATGTGTCACTACCGCACATGCTATTGTCACTACCACACATGCTCCTGTCAGACGGAAGTTGGAGGATGTTGAGATTGTCAGAGACTTTCCCAATGTCTTTCCTGAGGGCATTTCTGGCATTCCACCTGACCGTGAGGTGGAATTTTCTATTGAGTTGATGCTAGGCACTGTACCTATTTCTAAAACACCTTATTGTCTAGCAACCGCTGAAATGAAAGAATTAAAATATCAATCAAATAATTGCTAGACAAGGGTTTTATTCTCCCTAGTTACTCTCTGTGGGGCGCACCGGTATTATTTGTGAAGAAGAGTGGTAGTATGCGACTCTGTATTGATTATCGAGGGCTGAATAGAGTCACTATCAAGAATAAGTATCCTCTACCGAGAATTGAAGACTTGTTTGATCAGTTTCAAGGAGCATCGATAATCTCGAAGATTGATCTTCGTTCTGGATACCATCAGCTGAACGTGAAAGATTCCGATGTTTATAAGACATCGTTTCGGACTAGATATGAACACTATGAGTTTATGGTCATGCCATTTGGGTTGACCAATGCGCCAGCGATCTTCATGGATCTCATGAATCGCATATTTCAGCTGTATCTGAATCAGTTTTTCGTAGTCTTCATCGACGATATTTTGATCTATTCGAAGAATAAAGAGGATCATAGTCGGCATTTAAGGACAGCACTGCAAGACATGAAGTTGTTTGCGAAATTCAGCAAGTGTGAGTTTTGGCTGGATATAGTGGCGTTCTTAATAACTCGCACCCGGATGTTGAATCCACCAGTTGATCAATCCGGGGCAGTGGATAACAGTCTTTGGGGCAGGCATTATTCAGGTCCCGGAAATCTACATGCATCCTCCATTTTCCAGTAGCTTTAGGAACAAGGACCACATTTGAGAGCCAAGTAGGGAATTGGACCTCTCGAATGTGGCCGGCCCGCAATAGCTCACCCACCTGCTCATCAATAACTTTATCTTTCTCTGGGCCAAAATGCCTCTTCTTTTGTTTCACGGGTCGGGATCCTGGGAGGATATTTAATTTGTGCTCAGCCACCTTGGGCGAGATCCCGGTCAGTTCCTGTTGAGACCAAGCGAAAACACCAATGTTAGCTTTTAAACAGTTCAAGAGATTTACCCGGGTGGACGCGTAGATGTCTCGGGCCACCCGGATGTGTTTCCCGGGCTTAATCTCCACTGCCTCTTTTTCTTACTCCGCAACAAAATGTACTTCCCTTTCTCTAGCTACCTCATCTTGACTCTCCTTCTCCTCCCTTCTCGCCCTCTTCTGATCCACTCGAACAGTCTCCCCATAGCATTTCCGAGAGGAAGGCTGGTCTCCCTTGACCTCTCCGACTCGTCCTGGTATTGGAAGTTTAATTTTTAGATGATAAGTGAAGGCCACATCTCTCATCTCATTCATAGCTGGCCTCCCCAAGATAATGTTTTATGAGGACGGGGCATCCACCACTGTAAATGTGGGGACCCGGACGCTAATCACGTTCTTAATCATCATTGGGACTAATTACTCAATTATAATAAACAGGGTCTAATTTTTTTTTTTAAAAATCCAGAAAGTAATGGAATCAAACTCCTATACATATCAGTATAAAAGTATAACTCTGGTAAAATATACAATCATACATATCTCAGGTTCAACAACTAACTATCAAGTGTTTAAACCCTATCTCTCGTCCAAGTCCGTAGTCTCCACTCTAACTCGATCTTTCTTCATCTCTGTGACCCTGAACTTGTCCCACCTATTGTCATGCACACATACAGACAAGACAACAGCCGGATAACTCCGGTGAGATATAAATATCCCAGTATAAACAATGTATCAATGCAATCATATAAAACATATATAAAAGCATAAACAGTCAATAAAACATGTGTCCAATCTGACTACATGAACAAATACGAATCTGTATTTAAATCAATGACCTGTTATCTTTCTTATCTTATTTCTAATCTAGGGATCCCAATCTTAGTTAGACTTTTGGTATGCTGTATCGAGTGTCTACAATAAACGTCGATCTACATCTAAGCTCATCGATACACCGTAAGTCTAGGGTCTGAGCAGTTCTGACAAAGACTTAGACTTGGGCATGCTATATCGAGTGTCTACAATAGAAGTCGATCTACATCTAAGCTCATCGATATACCACAAGTCTAGGGTCTTAGCAGTTCTGTCCAAGACTCGGCGTTTCTGCCCTAGCTAGGCTGATCTGTCCTAGACTCAAATTCTGACTTTGCTATCATTCAATAGACTTAAACATATCAATTTGATAAACTGCAAATATCAATGCAATAAATAAAGTATGTGATTTAGGGAAACTCAAGTCAACCTAACTCGAGTTGTGCAATCCCGAATCAACATTTATTTATACCTTTCTTGTTGTCGCTCTGATACAATCAAGGTCTTGATTCAAAGTCTGTCACTATTTAATCTGGCAATGACAATATCAATATTCTGTATCAATATTCTAATCAACTCACAACATCTCTGTTTTATCAAATTCTGACAGTACAATAGTACAATCCTGCGATACCGGTGATACCACACCAGTATCTACTAGTTCCCATAATTTTCAATCAACCATCGTACAAATCTGACATCACATCTCAATCAATTAAACTCTGAAATTCATAACAATTCCATAATCAATCTGTTTCTTAATCTGACTTTGATTCTATGATGTCTACTATGTCAAGAACACTATATAAGAATCGTATCTGATTCTGGACATAGCATAATTTCAAATATTAACAAAACGTAACAAAACTTACGTCCTGTTGTAGCTGTCGTTGCTAGGAACACGGTGCCGTACTCGGATTCAAGTTTGGACGGACAGATCGAAATATAAAGGCATAAGGATTTTCTAAAAGATCTCTCGATTTCTTCTTTCTTCGTCTCTAATGAATTCTGAAGAAACTTTATATATATATATATATATATATATATATATATATATATATATATATATCTCTTGCATGTACAAGAAACATGTCATCCTTTTCTTAAACTTCGGTCGGCGCTCGAGCGGTGCTAAACTACCGCTCGAGTGCGGCATTCTCTGTCCAAGCAATTTCAAGTCGCACCCTTGGCGCTCGGGCGGTCAAAAACTACTGCCCGGGCGCCAACTCTTCTGCCCGCAACAAATATTTAACGAACACTGGCGCTCGGGCGCCAGACTCTCTGTCCCCCAAATTGTGTAAATCATATGCTTGGTCCTATTTGGTCTCGTATGGCCCGGTTATAATCACATCAGTTTAAAATCGATAATCTCATATTAATATAATCAAAATCTCAGATTAACAGGATCAAGATCTTGCTCCTTACATTTCTCCCCCCCTAAGATACGATTTCGTCCTCGTAATCACGGGCAATCAATCGTATCAATAAGGAGTATATATACCAACTGTATAAGAATTTTACATTATCGAAATAACTCTGGGAATTCTTGTCTCATATTTGATTCAGTTTCCCAGGTTGCTTCTTCAGTGCCATGACGAGTCCATTGAACTTTTATAAGTGGAATAGTCTTCGTTCTGAGCTGTTTTTCTTTACGATCAATAATCTAAATCGGTTTTTCAACATAGCTCAACGTCTCATCCAATTCGGCCTCGTTTGGTTGAATCACATGTGAAGCATCAGGAAGATATTTCCTTAATAACGATACATGAAAGACATCATGTATCCCAGATAATGAAGGCGGTAAAGCGAGTCGATAGGCACGATCTCCTATCTTCTCGAGGATCACATAAGGCCCAATATATCGTGGAGACAGTTTCCCTTTCTTGCCAAATCTGACAACTCCTCTGAAAGGTGAAATCTTCAAAAATACTCGGTCTCCAACCTCAAATACCAATGGTCTACGTCGAACATTGGCATATTTGGCCTGTCTGTCTTGTGCTGCCTTCATTTTATTTCGAATTAGCTTCACTTTTTCTGTCATATCTCTGATCATATCTGGTCCAATCTCAGGTACTTCAGAGATATCATCCCAATAGAGAGGGGATCTGCACTTCTATCCGTACAACGCTTCAAATGGTGCTATCTCAATACTCGTCTGATAGCTGTTGTTGTACGAAAATTCGCAAAGAGGCAATGCATCTTGCCAATTAGTGCCAAAATCTAGCACTACTGCTCTTAGCATATCTTCCAATCTCTGGATAGTCTGCTCTGACTGTCCGTCGGTCTGTGGATGATATGCGGTACTCAGATATAACTTCGTACCGAGAGCCTGCTGCAAACTCTGCCAGAAGTGCGAAGTAAATCGAGGATCATGATCTGATACAATCGACTTCGGCACTCCATGCAATCTGACCACTTCTCTGACATAGATCTCTGCCATCTGGTCAAATCTGTACGTCATTTTGTACGGAATAAAACATGCGGATTTGGTCAATCTGTCAATCATGACCCAAATCGCATCATAACCTTTGGAGGAACGTGGCAACTGCGTCACGAAATCCATGGAAATATGATCCCATTTCCATTCAGGAATGGACAAACTCTGTAATAATCCTCCTTGTTTCTTTCTTTCTGCCTTCACCTGCTGGCAATTCAGACATTTGAAAACAAATTCGGCGATATCAGTATTCATTTGTTTCCACCAGAACTGTCCTTTCAAATCGTTATACATCTTTCTGCCACCAGGATGAATACTGAATCGACTGTTGTGCGCTTCTGACAATATCTGTCGTCTCAAATCTGAAACATTCGGCACAACCAGACGATTATTCACATACAAGATGTTGTCACGTACCTGATATTCTGATCGATGTCCTGTTCTAACCATCGATACTGATTTCTGTACATTCTGATCAACTTTCTGAGCTGCCTTAATTCTTAAGATCAGCTCTGGTTCTATTTGTACCGTATAAAGTCTCAACGGTCTATAATCTGTGTCAAATGCTAATCCAGACAAACAACAGTCTTCTATCAAATTTGAAACACCCATCGTCGATAAGGATAAAGAACATACCTTTCGACTCAGTGCGTCTGCTGCTGCATTAGACTTTCCTGGATAGTATTTGATTTCACAATCAAAATCTTTCATCAAATCAAGCCATCTTCGCTGTCTCATATTCAATTCAGATTGTGAAAACAAATATTTCAAACTCTTATGATCAGAATATATCTCAAATTTTTCCCCATAAAGATAGTGTCGCCATATTTTTAATGCAAAGACAATGGCTGCCAATTCTAGGTCATGAATTGGATAACGGGTCTCATGTGGTTTAAGCTGTCTTGAGGCATAAGCAATAACATGCGCTCGTTGCATCAGAACACATCCCAACCCTCTGTGAGAAGCGTCGCAATAAACCACAAAATCACCAGTACCTGACGGGATAGTCAATACTGGGGCACTGGTCAGTCTCTTCTTCAACTCCAGAAAACAGGTTTCACATTCTTCAGACCAAACAAATGGAGCATTTTTCTGAGTCAGCTGAGTAATTGGTTTAGCTATACTCGAGAAATTTTTAATGAATCGACGGTAATATCCTGCTAAACCCATAAAACTACGAATTTCGGGCACTGACGTCGGTCTTGGCCAAGAAATCACGGCTTCCACTTTACTGGGATCCACTGATATCCCATCTCCGGATATAATATGACCCAGAAATACTACCTGTCTTAGCCAAAACTCACATTTCGACAGTTTAGCATATAACTTCTCAGCCCTTAGAATTCGCAACACAGTTCTTAAATGCTCAGCATGCTCACTCATATTCTTTGAGTAAATCAAAATATCATCGATGAAAATAATCACAAAATCATCGAGATATTTCTGGAAGACACGGTTCATTAATCCCATAAACACAGCTGGAGCATTCGTCAGACCAAACGGCATGACAATAAATTCATAGTGTCCATACCTGGTTCTGAATGCTGTCTTTGAGATATCAGAATCTCTGACTCTCAGCTGATGATATCCCGATCTCAAATCAATTTTGGAATATACTGAAGAACCCTGCAACTGATCGAACAAATCATCAATACGAGGCAAAGGATATTTATTCTTTACCGTTGCTTTGTTCAGTTTCCGATAGTCGATGCAGAGTCTCATCGAACCGTCTTTCTTTCTCAACAATAATACTGGAGCACCCCAAGGAGAAACACTCGGTCTGATGTACCCCTAGGCCAGTAAGTCTTCCAACTGATCTTTCAATTCTTTTAATTCTACTGGTGCCCTTCTGTACGGAGCTCTAGAGATCGGCACTGTACCTGGCATCAGTTCAATGCTGAAGTCTATCTCTCTAACTGGAGGTAATCCCGTGATCTCATCTGGGAATACGTCAGCAAACTCACGTACCACTAGCAGATCTGCCAATGCTGGACTCGACTTCAGTAAATCTACTGAATATATAAGGAATCCTTCTGCTCCTTTCTGTAACAATCGAGTCATAGATAGTACGGATACTAAAGGAATTCTCGATGTAGAACCCTTACCGTAAAATTTCCACTCTTCAACCATATCTGGTTTGAATCTCACTATCTTGTGAAAACAATCAACAGTCGCTCTGTACTTGGTCAGCATATCAATACCGACAATACAATCAAAATCCGACAACCCAAGTACGATGCAATCTAATTCAATCTCATGCCCGTCATACTGTAGTACACAATGTTTAACCGAATTTACAGATATCAAACCTGTCCCCAATGGCGAAGAGACAGACACTACAGTAGCTAAAGACTCTACAGGCAATGCATGACTTAAGGCAAATCGTTCAGAAATAAATGTGTGTGAAGCACCGGTATCAATCAGTACATAAGCAGAGTAACCACATAAAGAACAGTTACCTGTCACAACGTTATCTGGTGCTTCCTGGGCCTGCTCCTCTGTCAAAGCGAAGAATCTGGCCTGCTGTCTAGGAGGCTGACCAACTGTTTGGCTTCCTCCTGGCCTCTGTTGTGACTGAGCTGGCGCTGGCTGGAATGTATGAACAGCAGCTGATCGTCTCTCAGTCTGTGCTGCTGATCCCGATGACTCGGCCCCCTGCGATCTTTGGGAACCTCTCTGGGGACACACTTTAGCAAAGTGTCCCGGCTGTTTACAAATGTTGCAACTACCAGGCACTCCCTGGCATTGCTCGGTTACATGTCTTCCTCCACAAGTCTTGCAATAAACTCCAGTGTAACTTTGGCTCTGTCTAGTCCCACCGGAGCTGGAAGAACTGCTGCCAGATTTCTTGAATTGCTTTCCTCTGGCTTTCAAAAATTCCTTCTTCCCTCCACTGCTGCTGCCACCCTCAAATCTGGGAGGTGGTTGCTGTGGTCTCGGTGCTGGAGGTACAAATGAAGCCCCTTTCTGTCTCATCAGACCGGCTTCTGCTCCCTTAGCTCTGTTCAGGGCGTCAGTAAAATTATTCGGTCGCCCTGTGTTCACCAATGTGAAAATGTCAGGGTTCAGGCCATTGATGAACTGGTCAGCAGTAGCTTCTTCGCTGTCAGCCACATGTGGAGCAAATTTCAGCAAGGAGGAGAACTTTGACACGTACTCTTCTATGTTCATCTGTCCCTGCTTGAGGTTGGCAAACTCCACCCCCTTGTCCTTCCGGTACGACACTGGAAAGAATCGTTGATAAAATTCAGTTCTAAATATATTCCAGGTAATAATCGTACCTCTATGCTCCATGGCTCTCTTTCTCGTAATCCACCAGTCCTTTCAACTTCATGTAACTGGTGTCCAATTAATTTCACTCTCCTCTCGTCTGTATACTCCAAGGATTCGAACAACATCTCTATATCATCAAGCCAACTCTCGCACTCTACAGCATTCTCTGTTCCTTTCAAGGTTGGCGGATGAAATGACTGAAATCGTTTCAGTAACGTTTCCATTGGAGTCGGAGTGACATCCATTGGAGGATTTGATGTACTTCGTTGTTCTGGTACTCGTCTCGGAGGCATATCTAATAATCAAATAGATTAGTAACAAGTACAACACTTCTGTTGCAATCCTCCTCTGATCATCTTACTGCTGCTCTAGAATCAGTACTGATCCAATTCCAATAAAACACATTACTATATCAAATCAGATAAGCAAGTAATATGTATTAAAGCAGTAAGACATGCTAGCATTCAAAATCAGGAAAGAAAACCTCAATCTACCCCGCTCACTAGCCTCTTCTATCTCAATCTAAAGGATCTATCGCTCTGATACCACCTGTTGTGGGGACCCGGACGCTAATCACGTTCTTAATCATCATTGGGACTAATTACTCAATTATAATAAACAGGGTCTAAATTTTTTTTTTTAAAATGCGGAAGGTAATGGAATCAAACTCCTATACATATCAGTATAAAAGTATAACTCTGGTAAAATATACAATCATACATATCTCAGGTTCAACAACTAACTATCAAGTGTTTAAACCCTATCTCTCGTCCAAGTCTGTAGTCTCCACTCTAACTCGATCTTTCTTCATTTCTGTGACCCTGAACCTGTCCCACCTGTTGCCATGCACACATACAGACAAGACAACAGCCGGATAACTCCGGTGAGATATAAATATCCCAGTATAAACAATGTATCAATGCAATCATAAAAAACATATATAAAAGCATAAACAATCAATAAAACATGTATCCAATCTGACTACATGAACAAATACGAATCTGTATTTAAATCAATGACCTGTTATCTTTCTTATCTTATTTCTAATCTAGGGATCCCAATCTTAGTTATACTTTTGGTATGCTGTATCGAGTGTCTACAATAGACGTCGATCTACATCTAAGGTCATCGATACACCGTAAGTCTAGGGTCTGAGCAGTTCTGACAAAGAATTAGACTTGGACATGCTATATCGAGTGTCTACAATAGAATTCGATCTACATCTAAGCTCATCGATATACCACAAGTCTAGGTTCTTAGCAGTTCTGTCCAAGACTCGGCGTTTCTGCCCTAGCTAGGCTGATCTGTCCTAGACTCAAATTCTGACTTTGCTATCATTCAATAGACTTAAACATATCAATCTGATAATCTGCAAATATCAATGCAATAAATAAAGTATGTGATTTAGGGAAACTCAAGTCAACCTAACTCGAGTTGTGCAATCCCGAATCAACATTTATTTATACCTTTCTTGATGTCGCTCTGATACAATCAAAGTCTTGATTCAAAGTCTGTCAATGTTTAATCTGGCAATGACAATATCAATATTCTGTATCAATATTCTAATCAACTCACAACATCTCTTTTTATCAAATTCTGAGAGTACAATAGTACAATCATGCGATACTGGTGATACCACACCAGTATCTACTAGTTCCCATAATTTACAATCAACCATCGTACAAATCTGACATCACATCTCAGTCAATTAAACTCTGAAATTCATAACAATTCCATAATCAATCTGTTTCTTAATCTGACTTCGATTCTATGATGTCTACTATGTCAAGAACACTATATAAGAATCGTATCTGATTCTGGACATAGCATAATTTCAAATCTTAAAAAAACGTAACAAAACTTACGTCCTGTTGTAGCTGTCGTTGCTAGGAACACGGTGCCGTACTCGGATTCAAGTTTGGACGGACAGATCGAAATATAAAGGCGTAAGGATTTTCTAAAAGATCTATCGATTTCTTCTTTCTTCGTCTCTAATGAATTCTGAAGAAACGTTATATATATATATATATATATATATATATATATATATATATATATATATATATATATATATATATATATATATATATCTTGCATGTACAAGAAACGTGTCATCCTTTTCTTAAACTTCGGTCGGCGCTCGAGCGGTGCTAAACTACCGCTCGAGCGCGGCATTCTCTGTCCAAGCAATTTCAAGTCGCACCCTTGGCGCTCGGGCGGTCAAAAACTACCGCCCGAGCGCCAACTCTTCTGCCCGCAACAAATATTTAACGAACACTGGCGCTCGGGCGGTCAAAAACTACCGCTCGGGCGCCAGACCAAATTGTGTAAATCATATGCTTGGTCCGATTTGTTCTCGTATGGCCCGGTTATAATCACATCAGTTTAAAATCGATAATCTCAGATTAATATAATCAAAATCTCAGATTAACAGGATCAAGATCTTGGCCCTTACAGTAAAGACTGTCAAGACTGTTTTCCTCAAGTCCCAAGTTCCCAGGGTCAGTGGCAGGGTTATTTCCCCCTCAGGGTACACAGCATGACCAGCGAAGCCAAACAGGGTAGTCTCAACCGCCTCTAACTGATACTCGTGCAAATCCATTTGAACCAGTGCCTCTTTGAAGATGACATTGACAGAGCTATCATTGTCAACAAATACTCTTAATACATCGTAACTAGCCACTCGGGCTTGGATAACGAGAGCATCATTGTGGGGTAGACTGAGTCCCTTGAGATCTTCTAGGCGAAAACATATGACTGGTTCATTCATTCCCTTCCCATCAACTTCCAGGCACTCCCTCCTGCTTTTTACTTTTCGAGCCCGGTTAGAATCGCCATCTGTGGACCCTCCCGAAATCATTTTTATTACTCCTCGGCTTGAAGAAGGGTCTTTCCTTTCGGCTTGTCTACTTATTTCTTCCCGGGAACTTCCTTCCTCCCTCCTACTTCCACCCGGGATATCTGTTGACTTTCGTGGAATATTAGGTCCGGGATGTCGAGACAACCAAGGTGGTTGTCTAGACCCATCTCGGGGGGGATGAGATTCTGGACTAGGACGCATACCAGACTCCTTCCTTTGAGTTCGGCACTCATTCGTGTTGTGAGAACACTCTTTGTGAAGGGTGCAGAACCCTTTCTTTTCTGGTCTTGATGGTGGTGGTGCTGGACTTGGACGAGGAGTCATATCCGAGCTGCATTTTTAGACTTCCCGATCATGAGCAATTCTCAAAGGGACGTGAGAGAAATGCCCTGGACCACTTTTTTGTGAGCTCTCTCCTTGGGTCTGAAAACCCGGTCTCCTCTGGTTCTTTTCAAGGCTTCTCTTTTTTGGTTCTGTGCCTCTTCCATATTGTTGTATTTCTCTGCCCGGGACAAGAGATCCTCGAAGTTCCCGGGCAATTTTTTGGTCAAGGATCGAAAGAAATCCCACTCCCATAATCCTTGCATAAAAGCTGTAACTTTGTCTCTGGAGCACATGCGGGGACTTCCAAAGCCACACGATTGAACCGCTTGATGTAGGCTCTCAGAGTTTTATCTTGGCTCTGCCTTACTTCAAACAGACTGAAGGCAGTCTTCTTGTATTACTTGCTGCTACTGAATTGGTGCAAGAATATTTTTTGAAAGTCCTCAAAAAAATGAATGCTCAGAGGTGCTAGTCCTTCAAACCATCTTTAGGCCGAGTCGATCAAGGTGGTCAGGAATACTTTACATTTGATTTGATCTCCATAGCAATGTAGCATAGCCATGTTCTCAAATCGAGCAAGATGTTCTTCGGGGTTAGTAGTCCCATCATAATCTTTGATTTTGGCTGACTTGAAGTGCCCGGGCAGTGGTTCCCGTACAATGGTATCATAGAACGGACAGCCCATGACAACTTGAGCACTACTCTTAGAACCAACTTGCCCCTCCAACATTCTCACCTTCTTCCTTAATTCTTCTAACTCCTCAGCCACAGTAGGAAATTTAGAACCTGCACTTGACTCCCTTATTATGGAAACAAAGGCAAAGGCACATTTAATTATTAACGAATAAGGCGGTGTTGGGTTAAAGAAAAAGAAAATAAAACAGCTCATTTAGTAACACTATATATATATATATATATGTGTGTGTGTGTGTGTGTGTGTGTGTGTGTGTGTGTGTGTGTGTGTGTGTGTGTGTGTGTGTATCAGAATTCTTTAATTTTTTTTTAAAAAGACAAAAACTTGTGTGAGACAGTCTCACGAGTCGTATTTTGTGAGACGGATATCTTATTTGGGTCATCCATAAAAAAATTACTTTTTATTGTGGATATCGGTAGGATTGGCTCATCTCACAGATAAAGATTTGTGATAACGGTTCACAAAAGACTTACTCTTAAAAAAATGTATCCAATAAACTTAATTAGGTTGTCTAGGTCTCCTCCACCTCCTCAATTATGTTTTCTACTTGATTATATTTGGGCCAATTGTATTAAATCTCTAATACCATTTCAAAATTTGTGTTCAGTCCCTAGTGTAAAACAAATATATTCTCACTCCTTGACAAAATCATTTCAGATTTTTTAACTCCTTTGTAAACATCAAATTACCTAATTGACTTCATTTTTAATTAAAACTCATTTTTGTCCTTATTTATTTTGTTGAATCCATTTGTATTTGGGATTTTAATATTATTACCCCAATCCCCATCGGCTTCGTGAGAAGAAATCCCATGGTGGCCATGGATCTGTGTGAAACAACATTTACTTGATGCTCAAAATCTTGTAGACGTCGTGCAGAAAAAATTAATCGAAGGGAAATAAAGTGAAGGTGAGTTTCTTTCCTCAAACTCTCTTTTTTTCGTGAAATTCTAGCTTTTAGGGCGAGTGAGTTTGTGTTTATTTGTTTCAATTTAATGATTCTCTTATGTTTTTTTATTGTTATTGTGTGTTTTTTATTTTTTAAATTCATTACTTTTTTGAATTCCACCGATTGAATTTTGAAAATTTAGGGTTTTGTATTATGATTGGTTTTTATAATAAAGTAAAAGCAATACAAGTATATTGCGACCTTAATCATACGGCTACCTTATTTAAATACAAAGCATTGTAAAGATGAATGCAGAAATTATTTTTAGATTTCTCGATTAATGCAATTGTATCCTCAATTTTTATGTTTAGTTCTTGAATGAGAAAGTTGTTAATTTTGTTTAAAAATTTTCTGAAAATTCTTTAAAGCCTTGAAATGTGCATATGAATTACTTTTGTATGTTTTTTGTATTAGGTGCAAAATAGAATATGAAAGTGGGTCTTGCAACCTCTCGTTTCCCAAACATTTCAAGAAGATGGTTGATTGGATCCTATTGTTTCTAGGAAAATTCATAATCCCCCCCCCCCCCCCGAGTTTCTGATTAATTACATTTTGACCCTTCAATTCTTCGAAATTTGCATTTTAGTCCGCAGAAATTTTTGAATATTGTAGATTGACCCTTTAAATTATCGTAATTTATAATTTTAGTCCCTTAAATTTAAAAAATTACACTTTTGGTCTTACATTATCGAAAATTCATTTCAGTCCCTGAACTTTCCGGAAATTTCATTTAGGTCCTTAAACTTTACGAAAAGTGCACAATAGACCCTCTAAAATTCGAAACTTCCTAATCAAGCCCTTCGTTATGATTTCTCTCAATTTTTGCCATAGAATTTTTATTTGAAATTATTACATCCTTTACATAAATTAAGGCTCAAAAATCAATACATTCCATCATCATTCCTTAATTCCAACTAAGGTAGAGCGTGCAACCTAATTTCTACCAAGTTATCTTGATCCCAAATTCAAATCTCATAACCAATCATGCAATAAAAGCAATATTAAAATATTAAATAACTAGGTTACCGGCGATAAGGGTTGTGTCTGCCTCCTCTTCAGCCTCCTCAGCATGCATAACATAAGCTCTTCCCATAATAGGTGCATTCTTTTTCGGGCAATCTGCAGCCTTATGCCCTTCCTCCTTGCATATGAAGCATCTAAAAGATCCCCACATGCACTTGCCATAATGTAAGCGATTGCACTCCTTACATGGTTTCCTCTCTGCAGGTTTCAGTGCTCCAGGTTGTGGTGGTGAAACGTCTGCCTCTTTTTATTGCTTTAAAAGTACTTAGAAATTTTTTTTAAAAAAAATTTCAGCCCTTATAAAAATTCCATGAAACCCTTAAAATAAAATATCAACCAACTAGCATTTTAACAGTCAAATGAGATAGTCATAAAAATGAAATCGTCTACTGTTTTACCAAACCTAAAAAGCAATAATTTGAAAAGAATATCTCATACTAAACCTCTCAAAAATCTCTCAAAAGCATAAATAAAATGTCGTAAAATTTTTTAACTTATTATCATAAACTTAAATGCGGAAAATAGAAGCGCTGGTCCTCGGGTTATGTGCACCGACAGTCCAGCAAAGCCACCTGTCAAGACCTCCAACATCATAATTATTAATATCACCTGCATCAACAAACCTAGTGAGTCTAAAGACTCAACACATCCTACCTTTAATAACAAGTAATACATAATACACTTAACATATAACAGTGAAAAATACTTGTACTTAAAATATCATTTTCTTAATAATGCATAAACTTTAAACTCTTTCAAAACATAAACATATCACATAAACATATTCATATTTGTATCCATATTCGTATTCATGTTCCTAATCATGTTCGTGTTTGTTGAATTCAGATCGTGATTGTGACTCGTATTCTTATTAAATCATAAAAGCATCCATTACCATGAAAAATAATCATATCGGCATGTAAAATATCATTTAGGACACTGTCATGACGTTTACTAATTTCTAGGTGTAAAAAGACCGTTTTACCCCTAGATGTAAAATTTCTCGTTTTTGACATTTTCTTAAATTCATTGACTCTAACATGTCTCAATAATTATTTAGCTTACCTGAATTTTCTCATATTTTTATTTAGCTTAATTCGATGACTTTTAAATTAATCTTTAAATGTGACGTATTAATGCGTTTTATCCTCGAATTAAACCAAACTTTAATATAAAATTCCCAAATTGAAAACTTAGACTTCTAATAATTATTTAAGCTTAAATATAATTTTTCATAATTTTATAAAGCATAAAACTAGGCGTTTCAATTAACTCGTTAATTAGCGTTTCGTGCGGCGATTAAATCCCGAATAAATCCAAAACTCGTTATTTTGATCCCAAATTTTAAACATAGCATTTTTAAGATTTATTCTACCCTTCCAAGTCGTGAGCCACCCCCGTGGACCCTTGGATTTAATTTTTTTTATAATTTTCGTTTTTGACACCTTATCGAACACACCGAACCATCTCCTAATTTTCTCGAGCCACGCCCGAGCCAGCTTGAGCCAAACCCTATCCAACCCATCTATGAACCCTACTGACCAGCCCCAAGCCCAAGAACCAGCCCCTGTCCCGTGATTAAGCCCCTGAACCCTGGACCCAAGTGCATGCATGTGTACAAGTGTGTCTCCTAGTGGCATTAGGACTCCTAATTGGACTAGGACTCAACCAGCTGTGAACCACTCGACCTCTCTTGAACCTAACCCTCCCTGGACCATGCCCAGACCCTGCCAGACCAACCCAAGCCCCCATACCCAAGCAACGAACCCTTGCAGCTTGACAGCACCTCACGCCCCAGCTTGCTGCCATGCACTTTCCTCTCGTTTCTTGGACCAGCAGCCAACCCGTCTGTCCCAGCCCCTGGTCCAACCCATGCCCATCATCCTAGGACCCTAAGGACCTAGTCTGGTTCGCCCCAAAGCCCCTGGCCAATCCTTTCCCCCTGCAACAGCTACTGAAACTCACGCAGCCCCCTTGATGTGGTTCTCGGGTGGTGTCCTTCTCAACAAGGACTCCTCCCAGCCCAATTAACTCGAACCCTAGCATGATTAAGACCCTAAACTTGACTCCCCCACGGCCCTGGCTAGCCCTGGAACCAAGCTACGACCAATCCTAGGCGTGGAGACCAAAACCGAACTCTTTACTTCACTATGACAGCATGTTGTTTCCCATGGTTCCCAATTCGTGTGTGATGTTTTGGGTGGTGTTTTTGGTGTCTAAATTCGCCTAAAACAATTTCTAAGCATGTCCTGGTCATTGCAGCCTCTTTAACACATAAAAAACATGATTTCGGTAATTTAAAACACCACTTTAGAACACATACACATGGAGTCACTATGTGAAAAATGACATTTTACTTCGCCAGACGTTACTTCGGCAATAATAATTTACGAAGTAATACATTACCAATAACTTCAATAATAACACAAGCGAAGTAAAATAATATATTTTACTTCGGATGTTTAAAAACACGGGCTTCACTATTTTTTTCAGAAAAATTCAAGCATAAAACAAATAATATGATGTGTTGATGGTATGAAGGAAGAATAGGCATGCCTTCTTGTGTTTAACGCACGAAAAAGAAACCGTTGACGATGATGAAGAACGGAGCAAGACCTTTGGCTAAGAATTCCCTTGCTTCCACCGATTTTCCTCTTTCAAAATTCTTGTGCGTGTGTGCCGTGATCTTTGGAGAGAAAATTCAGAAGGTGGCCGTTTTTCTTGTGTAGAATTGTAGGGTTTTTATAAGCTTTATCAAATATTATATACTAATTAATTGCCAACAAGGCTCTAGGCCTATTAAACCAACAATTAGGCCCATTAATCTTAATTATAATTAAATAAAATATTAGTAAAGTTTTGGTAAAAATAAGTTTGTAAATTAAATAGCCGGGTTGTCAAAAAGTTCGTATTTTTGTTGAAAAACCAACACCGATAAAATTTACGTTCCGGCGTATAAAATCACCATCAAAACTCCTTGTTTTCAAAAATAAGAAAAACCCACAATCATATTTTAAATAATCAAAAATAATTATTTAATAAAAACATTTTTCGTTATTCAGCCCTCGGTCTCCGTTCTTCGATCGCAACTTGATTAATCCTTAAAAAAAATACAATTTTATGCATAATGACAACAAAATCCTATTTAACATATAATCATGCATATCACATAATCAATTAAGCAATTAAAATAATGTAATTAACCATTTTTTTTTCAGAATTCCTAGATTTGCATGTCGTTGGATTACGTCGTCTTAATTTTGGACCTTACAGGTGGCTTTGGTGGTCTTGGCTTCTTTGCTTGACCTTGGGGCTTTTGCTGCCCTTGCGTCTAGGAGGCCCCATGTATGGCTTTTTACACAACTGAGAATTCTGCTGGTGTTGCTGTCTTTTACGATGCATGTCAAGAACAATCTCTTTCAAAGCTTGCTCGGCTTGAAATTCATAGGCAGTGGCAGTAGCATAATCCAAGGGACGCATCATCATCATGCCACGATATATAATAGATCGTAAACCATCTAGAAAGTGTCTCATCTTCTCAGCAACGTCCCTAGCAATAAGGGATACAAAGTGACAAGCCCTATCAAACTTACTCACAAACTCAGCCACAGATGAAGAGGGAATTTATGACTCTCCGTCAGAGAGATACTTACTCACAAACTCAGCCACAGAAGTATCTCTCTGACGGAGAGTCATAAATTCCCTCTTCAATAGTCCTAAGATGTCAGCAGTGAAGTACTTCTCATAAAATATTTACTTTAATCGAGCCCAAGTAAGAGTAGCGAGATTAATACCATGCTCAACTCCTTCCCACCATAAAGAAGTATCATCTCTAAACATATAAGTGGCACACCTCATGCGATCAGCATCTACCATATAAAAATAGCGAAAGTGCACCTCAAGTGCTCGAATCCAAGCCTCAGCAGTGAATGTATCGGTGGTGCCAAAAAATTCCTTCGGACCTAGGAACTGACCATAAATGTCGTGTTGTGGCCTAGGAGCCTGTTGAAACTGTTGAAACTGTCACTCAAAAATAAACAAGCCATGCCTTCTAGTGCACGTGTAGCAACGTCCCCATTAGGAGGCGGGGCTGCAATAACATGACGGTCCTCAACATTCTCAGCTTGCCCATCGGCAATAGATGCGCGTATAGGAGTCATTATATCTGAACATTTTCCAAATTCTAAAGTAACCGACATGCATTTAAATGTAAGTTTCCTGATCATGTAACATATTCTAATCCATTTTGAGCAATTTTAAGCATAAAAAACATATATTCTCGTAAATCTATTAAACATATGACGTAAACATATAATTCATGTAATCATGCAGATATCATCATAAAAATCATATAAAGCATATAAATTACAAATTTGAGACTTGACGACTGAGCTTCCCGGCACTGTTGGTGGCACAACCCTTTACAAGAACATTGTTCTGATACCACTTGAAATGTCCACTACTCTTTTTGTTTAAAAAATACTAGAATTTTTTTTCTTTACTCATTACTCTCAGCCGAATGATATATACACGTATATATATATATACACATTAAAATAAATTGCACAATTTTAAAAATAAAACAACCAACTATATTTGAAAACCAAAGGAAATAGTTTAAGAATCATCAAATGTTGTCAAATCCTAACTTAGCAATATTGCTAAAACTAACAACCTCTCAAAGACCACTCAACAACATAATCAAAGTCGTAAAAATATCTCTAACATAAACTTAAAATCTAAATCATAAACATAAGTGCAGAAAAACAAGCGCTGGTCCTCGGGTTATGTGCACCTTCAGTCCAGCCATATCAACCATCAAGACCTCTATTATCATTATTATCATATTCACCTGCATTGATCATATCTAATGAGTCTAAAGACTCAACAAACCATGATCTTGATAAAAAATAATACATATACAATCACATACAACAGTGAAAATACTTTTACGAAAAATAACATTTTCATAATCATGCATATTTAAACATTTTCGTATCATCATAAACATATTCATATCATCATATGCATATTTGTATTCCTTTTTCGTTGAATTCAGATCGTTAATTGTGACTTTCATATTCGTATTGGGGCGATGGATCCATCTACATGTAACCACAGTAATGTACTGGCGGGACATCAGCGGCACTCTTAGTCGTCAATTGAGCCTTGGTCTTACGTATTCACATATCATCGTTTTCGTATTAATCATTATTACTTTACTTCCTTCAACATTTCATATTCTCATCACTTTATAAAATTCATGCATATAATAATCATTTTTCTTTTAAACCAAACATTCAAAATATCTTGTAGCGTTAACGTTTCATCATAAAATTCCATAAACATTTAAAATAATCATATTAATATATAAAACAACATTCAGAACACTGCTATGATGTTTACTATTTTCTAGGTGTAAAATTGTCGTTTTACCCCTAGACGTAGAATTTCACGATATTGATTTTTTCTTATTTCCGTTGACTCTATACCATCTCACTAATTATTTAAGCTTAAATAAAATTTCTCATATTTTTATTTAGCCTAAATTCATGGCTTTTCATTTATTCTTTAATATGAATTATTAATGCATTTTAATCACGAATTAAATTCAAACTTTAATATAAAATTCCCAAATTTAGAACATGGACTTTTAATATTTATTTTTCCCTCGGGAACTATGATTCGACCCCTGTGGAAACATGTTTCAAACTTTAGCCAATTAAACCCTAATTTTCAAACCATGACTCAAACCCTCGAACCATCTTACGTTTTCCAAAAGCCGCACCTGAGCCACCCCAAGTCAGCCCCTGACCAGACCTCCCCTGGACCATACTGAGCCCTTAGAACCCCTAGGACTCGACACTAACTCAGCCAAAAACTGCTACACCAGCAGAAAGCTGCGGACGAGCACCTCTATGTACTAGGACTCTTTGCAACCCGACCAAGATCCTCGCCCTCGAGCCAAAACCGAGACCAGCCCCTCGTGAACCCTCTTAAGACCCTAAACAACCTATCCTGGACTCCTGGCCCCAGCCGCGAGCCCTCCCGCACTGCTTCTCCTCTCGGGTGTCTTGGGGAAAATTCCTTGTTCGCTTGGACTCTTACCTAGCCGACTAACTCAAACCTCTCTTGACCCAACCACATCCCAGCACAGCCCTGGAAGATCCAAACCCAAGCCATACAGTGGTTCACCCCTTAAACGGATCACCTTGTCCCAAAACATGATTATTTTGGTACCAGCTTATTCCAACTTTTTGTGCAGCTTATCATGTGCATCCTAGGACACTTAAATCGTGTAAAACGTTTCCCTTTAGATCCCTAAGCATGGAAGCCCCTTCATGTAGACATAAATCATGTTTTTGGATCAAATATCATGCTTTAAAACCCATGTTTTGCACAAAAACGAAATAAATAAAACTAGTAACTTTTTTCATACAAGTCATATTGACATACATATTACGGTGTGATAGATGAGTAAAAGAAGAAATATAGCATGTCTTTGCGTATTAAACGCACAAAATTTCGTTGACAATGAGAAGGACGACGATGAACGGAGAACCTTTGCTTGAAACCTTTAAACCGAAATTTTTCCTTTTCAATGCTTCGTGTGTGCGTGAGTTGATTGAGAGAAAAAGAGTCTTTGTGATTATTGGGGTGAGGGACGTGTATAATGAAATAATGGTATGGGGTTTCGACTTAAATAATAAGTGCACAAGCTTGAGCCCATTAGTATGATTTAATAGGGCCAACAAGCCCAATTGTGCATTTAAAATTTATTTCATTTAGGAAAGTTTGTGAAATTATTAGTCGAGTTGTCAAAACGTTCATATTTTTGTTGAAAATCGAATATCGATAAAAACTATGTCTCGGCGTATTAAATCACCTCAAAACTTCTTATTTTCAAAAATAACAAAAAGCATTAATCTTATTTTAAATAACTAAAAAAAATTATTTAATATTTTTTTTTACTATTTTTCAATCATCGGTCTCCGTTCTTCGATCACATCTCGAATAATCTTTAAAAAATACATTCTAATGCATTCAAGTAGAAAGCTACTCTAATCATGTAAACATATCAACATAATCAATTTAGCAATTTAAATCAACTTAATTAGCTATTATTCATTTTCCTATGTTCGCATGCAGTTGGCCGGATTGATTACGTCATCTTATTTTTGGACCTTATATTGCTCTTGCTATTGATACTGAGTCTATCATTGACAAATTTGATATTTTGAAAAATCGCAAGTGGCAATTGAAGTAGAATTCCGTTATATGTATGTTGTATATTTTGAATACTTTTTATTTTATCCTTGATGCTAATATAATGTGCTATATATTTTCTTTATGTTTATATATATGGCGTATGAAATATTCTCAGCATGGAAAAAAATCTTGGCTACACCCCTGTTCTATGTGTTGATATAATAATGTAGTGTAGCATAATACTATTTAGATAGTGGGATGAGATGATGAATCATGTATGATATATGGATGATAATTTTACATATATAAATAACATATACTCTAATCTTTTAGAACTCTAGAGCCAAATATCCATAATCCAAAATAAAATGAATTTGACTTTTGACCATGGTCATGCGGATATCACATGATCCTTCGTTGTTATAAATCACATGGCAACACGAGATTTTGATGAAGTTGAGTAGGTTAGAAACATGCCTTATCACCCCAAATTAACAAAAAACAAATGCCAATTTTATTTAGTACATCATTATATGCTTCATACACTCTTCCATGTTACATTGCCAAATCCCTTAGTTTCAAGTTGAGAATAATGGGATTGTATATCTTTAGGTTGGTATGCGTTTTAACAGTTTTACCATTTGTATTATCCTTTTTAAAGGTAAATTCCCAAATTCAAGCATGTTCCATTGTGGGATTAGACTTGCAACATTGCTTGAATCCTTACAGTACTAATCCTGCATTCTCTTTTGATTCATGCTGCACCACGCTTAATCTAGCAATACAAGCTGGTTATCACTGCTTGTGTTCTTTGTTAAGCCCTTCTGGTTATCCTTCTATGAGCACCACGCTGCCGCTCTCGTTCTCCGGTTGTTACGTGACGATTCCTCCTTTGACTCATTGCAACGGTATGATCACATTTTCAATCTTTTTCCTTTCTGGCAGATGAAATAGTCCTCCGATTACAGATCGAGTCACATTGGATTTGATGTGTTAGTGTGCTCTCCTAAAAAGTCATTTTCTTGCATGTGAATCAATTTCGAGAAAAGCTTTGCATCTTCTTTGTGGCTATTTTGTTAAGAGTGAAAGCCATTCAACTGAACACTACATGTGCATTTTTTTAATTCCTGCGTTATCTCTAAAACGAAAACCTATTATTTTGCTCGAGATGGGCCTGCAATTAAGTTTACCCTTCTTGAAATCTGACTTTGATCACATTGTTTCAGTTTTAGAGCCAACCCCTGTGCAAGCCCCTCCAGCTGCCGCTGCAGTACCAGTGTCGCTAAACCAGCCACCACCAAGTCCAGCGCTTCCGTCACCAGATTTACCAAAGGATGAATTTGTGCCTTTGCCTCCTAAAGTAAATGAATTCCCTCTAATCAATTCAAAATGCAACGATTCTTCCATGGTAGAGACCGAGCCGGTTGCAAACGGCAGTCCTTTTCCCAAGCTGGGAATCCCAGAGTCCCCTGATCATTCATCATCTCACATTGCTACCACCACAATGTCTTGGTCTTCAAGAATCTATTTTGTAGCTGCAGTTTGTGCATGTATAGCATGAGTATGACCTTTATCTCACATAGTGGATCCCGGAATTCTGCTGTGCAACTAGCTTGAAGTTGTCCCGAAGATTCATTAGCCCATAGATATTGTTTTTGTGGGGTATTGAACAAAAATGTTTGACTGCAATCAAGATCTTTTAAAACCATACTACACAAAGTGCTATGCGTTGATTGCTAATCTACTGTGAACATAATTCTAAAAAGTCTTTCGGAATGATATTAATTAGATACATCATTATCTTGAACTAAGTTAACTCAAAACATACATTTACTCTTTCAATGCAAGTAATGGCAAGAAAAGGTGGCCATGGCTACCAGAGGCAAAAGGCGCACAAAAGTGTTGGGATACAGTAGAACATACAAGTAAGGCTTCAAGGTAAGGAGTGTGTTTTATCGAATAAAGTCTCAATAAGACATAATCTTCTAGAATTTAAGTATTTGAAGTAAAATTCGTTACATATAATCAGATATATACTTCAAAACTACTAGACAATAATAACACGAGAATTCTTTAGTTTATAAGTATAAATAAATGGTTACTACATAAACCTCCTTCAGGGTCCAATAAGGTGCATTCAATGGGCTCCTTGAGACTTTAAAGCACGCCGATGCGTGTTTTTTACCTCCAAGGTGAGCGCTTCACTTAAATGCAGCAACTAAGGGGCAAAGTGCTAGACACGGGTGTCAAGGTCCTTTGAGTCTAGGCAGATGCCCCGTGAGTTATCAATAACTATGAATATGCATTTATTTACGGTAGAACTTTAATTTCTGCTGCTAAAACAGTTTCGTGCAAATGTTTTTAAAAAGAGTAGAATAAATTGAATCATAGACAGCTGCATCCTGAATCCGCTTGATAAATATCACCACAGTATAAAGTGGGGAAAAAAAAGATGAACACAAAAGGCGCAGAAGATTTTTGATTGTTAGAGTGGGTGCCCGGCAAGCCAACTTATGGCTTGGGCTTTATTGACTCTAATGTAAAACAATCTTTATTTTAATATTATTTTACGATTTTATTCGATTATGGCATTATATTTTATCTGTATACCCATGCAAGCTGCATAGATAAAGTCCTTTAATATACAAAAGGTACCATGAGGTATGCGACTCAACGTAAGATCATGAAACTCATTAGGAAGTGTACCGTATGTTCTAAACAGGTTCCTAGTCGATTCAGCCGCCTAAAACAAGGATAAAGGTCGCTCGAGCTCGAGACTAGCATATGTGGAGTAAACACCATGTTTCATTGGTAAGGGCATGGAGATGTCCATTCACACAGATGGGTGATCATATGATGATGCACTGAACAACCCTCCCTCGGACTGTCCAAGTGGTTCTCACTTATCGAGTGGAATAGTCCGAAGTTATGGTTGTACACCATTAGTCCTTTGACCCGGGACAATGTAGGGGCTATACGTACTAACATGCACTTTGATCCGTTTACCGACTCCATTGAGGGTCATCAGGTGGCGAGGTTGGGTGTAGTTTCGAAATATGTAGGAGCAAATGCATTGTAGTCGAGGATTCACCGTTCGCCTACGGGTGAAGATATCCTATGTGATCTGATGAGTTAATAGTGCAAGGAGTCTCTGGCCAGAGCAAGAAATGTGCTTTAGGGAAAGGTGTTTTCCTAGTTGCACATACCATGCCACTATTATTACTCAAAGATAAATCACATCGTTATCGAATTCATATGCAACTCTCGATATACCAATGGTTGCAGATTCGATCGGGATATATGTGTTGAAGGGACCGTACTGTACGCCAACCATGACTAAAGGTTCTTGCAGGCACTATCAGTGATACCTAGGGGATCATGGGGCGATGCTACTAGACGCTCTTACCATGATCCGATGGGTGCAATCAGAAATGAGTTCTGACATTCTTGATCAAGGAGTTGATGAAAAGAATGGGGTTAACTAGGGTAAACCCGAATAAGAATAAATGTTATTCTGAATCACATGGAGATGTGAACCCACGGCTAGCTGTATCCCTGAACCATTGAGGGTCACACAAGTATCGGATTCTGTGTTCTCGTTGAGATACTCAAATTTCAAAGAGTTGAAATTTGGCGATATAGTTTGATGTAGATCAAACAGGAAGCATATAAAGGAGTTTATGAGCTGATTCCATAGGATGGAAGAAGTGGAAGTTAGCATGATTGCTACATAAGGAAGGAGAGTGAAACTGCCTGTTTTGTGAAGGAGTTCACTAAAACTGGCAGCTGCCAAATATGGTAACTGCCATATATGGTAAGTTCTAAATTTGGCAAATGAAAATTTTGATCTTCGAAATTTTCGATCTTCATTATATGAACAAGATTTGTATCCTTGGTACATCGGCGCTCTCGGATCGTCGATCAGGATTATAATGAGTTCGGAATCAATTTTTTTTAGTGAATTTGGAATTTACTAATTAAATGTTTGTGCTAGTAGTGGTGACTACTAACATGCACAAATTCTCATATATGTTCTAGAGGAGTCTAGAATTAAATTAACCAATGAGTTAATTTATTAATTAAATAATGGTTATTTAATTTAATTAATATACATGTATATATTTTATATGGTGATATAAAATATGTGTATATAATATTATTATATCATGTATTATTAAAGGTTAATAAATACATTATATATTAATTATATGAGAGTTTAAATATAATGAAATTAATAGAGTCCTTGTGGGAGAGGGACTCCTAATTAAATTAGGAGTTTTACTCTATAAATACACCATTAGGGTTCATTGATTGTCAATGAAATTTTTCACACAAAAGCACATGAAAAATTCCTTCCATTCTCCAATAAAACCACACGGCCACTTCATTGATATTTGGAAGAAGATTTTGGTTAAAAGCATATTTGATTTGCTTAATTATGGATTGTGAATCCATAATAATTGATTAAGAATCAATTAACAAAATCTCCCCATATTTTGATGGAGAACTCACGGCCAAACTTTAATGGGGTTGGAAAAGTTTTTGGCCAAGTGATTTTCTTCCACCACCGCGCCGACGACGCAACACCATCATCGGATTTTGGAAATTCGGAGGCTACAGTCTCAACGCACAAATCGTTTGTGATTTCTAGTGCAATCCAAGCGAGGAACAGAGTTTCTGATCGTGGACCTAATTAGGCGATCAAAGGAGAAGAGCCGTTCGTAGGGATTTACAAGAAGGGCTATATCCGCCTAAATATCGGAATAGTTTGGAGTCCAGCGTTAAGAACGCAAAGGTATAATTCTAAACACCCTATGGATGTTTTGAACACACGACGCCCAAGAACAAAATTTTAAACTTCCGCTGCGTCTTGGGTGCGAGAATACGATGTCCCAACAGTGGTATCAGAACCAGGTTATTCTCAATCGTGTGTTTTAATTAAATTGTGTTGAAATTATTATTTCTAACCGCGTAAGAATTTTTATGAAAAACGCCCCTAAAAATTATTTTTGAAAAATCTGTTTTTGAAAAAAAAAAGGAAATAAAAAAAAAATATTTTTTTGGGTCTGCCCGGAACTGTTCCGGGCAGACGCGTGCGCACAGCGCGCGCGTAGGCGCTGCACGGTGTGCGCGCGGCGCCCGCAAGGCAGGCGCAGGCGAGCGCGCACGGCGTGCGCGCCCTTGCGCGCGGCCAAAGCACAGCGCGCCCGCCAGCGCCCGATCGGATCGGGCAGCGGGCAGGCGGGCGGGTGCCCGGGAATTCTCGGGTACCGTGCTGGGTCGTGGGCTTGAATTGTTCGAGCCCGGGGCGGTTTTTCTGATTTTTTAAAAGTTGGGGTTAAATTGATATTTTATGAAAATACGGACGATTTTACCCCTACAATAATTTTTATAAAATCAATTTCTTACAAAATAAATAATTGAAATATGATTTTAATTATTTATGGTAAAAGGTGTTTTACAAGAACTTTAATTATTTGAAATTAAATAAATGTGTTTATTTAATTTGATAATTATTGCGGTTAGTAATAATTTACGAGATACACGATTTATTGATAATATGTGATATTATCGGATTCTATATAATATATGATATTATATGTTAAAAGGATGATCGAGAGCTATGACCAATTTGCTAGGTGCATGTTAGGTTTTTACATGTTGTAATTTTTGATTATTTGATAATTGAAAGTGGACCTGGTTTATGGTCCGTTCCCACCCCCTAAATTTGTATCCCAATGGGCCATGGATATTTAATGTAAATATTAGAATTAGTGGGAGATCAAGATTTGAAGACGGTGGGCCCGAGATCCTCGAAAGGAGTTTTGAAGATCGAAGACATGTAAATTTTGGAAGCTTATGTAATAGTTGCATTTGCATCCCTGCATTTCCCTAGGCTATGGACATGGATCCGTATGTGGCTCGTACAGATCAATTAGCTCTCGGTTATCGATCATCCTTTATTATTATTTATGATGTATGTGATATATTATAAATAATCAGTATGTGCGTTGTTATATAATGACAAGAGTTGCATGAATCCGGCAATAATACAAACAATCATGGCACGAGTTTTAAAACTATTGATGAGACAAATTTTTAAAATTAAAATCCCTCATTTTGGATGAGATCCAAAATTTAAATCAAGCCCATCAAAAGGATAATTAAAAGAAAGTTTAATAATTCCTTGCCTTCCATCAACGGTGGTTGCATGATGAACGCTACCCGCGATCAGTGTCTGGCTCATATTATTGGGGAGGCCTGGACGCCGGAAAGCTGTGACTTCCACTGACATATTTGATGTGAACTACGTGGAACTCCCATGACTTCGGCTCATATTATTGGGGGATCTCATGGCGACCGTCCATTAAGGTTCAACATTGATGGGCCGGGCTCGACACGTGAAGAGAAAGGGGATCATATTATTGGACCCTCCTCAAACGTGAGGCAAAATTACGTAAGGGTTGCAAGGAGTTGCAATTGGGCTCTACCTTTTGGAAGTTGTGATTGGCTGATATTATTCGGGATCATAATTTCGCAATTGGACCTTGCGTACTCACTAAGGAAATTAGATTTCCCGTTTGTCATCAGAGGGTGGTGAAAATGTCAAAATAGTGGGAGGCAATTCGTAAAAACAAAAGTCCATATTTTACGTCTTGCAAAATATTTTAAAATAGTCGGTAACGTTTATTCTGTTTCCATATCAGTATATTTATGATTTCATCGCGTAATTCATATCTGTTATTAAAACAAGATAACCGAACACTAATTTTCAAGATTGGCTAAGAAAATTGTTCTAAATTGGGAGAAAATAGCATACACACTAATGTCAGTCTTGCTGAACTGACAAACCATGCAAGATGGTGGGACCATAGTATGCAAGCTAAAGTGTAATATACTAGCTTCTATGTCAAATGAACTGTAGAGACAGTTTGAGGAAATATTGAATGCTGCTGACATTCGAATAACACATGCAAGAGTTGCATGGTGCATGAAACTCGCATAATGATGCACACTAATTTCAAGGAGCTCATGACCACACGTATGCAAGATGGGGCTCTTGCCCATGAGCATGGTGTAAGTATGATTGGGCCTATTGAGAAGGTGGTGGGCCTTGGAATTTGACAAAGCCCGATAAGTCAGAACATGTTTGCTTCACTTCAAGAAGCCTGGACATAAGAAATTATCTGGGCCAGAAATGTTTTGGCAATGATAAGTGAATGTCCAAGTAAACACGATTTCAACAACAACCAAAATAAAACAAGATAGTCTAAACCAAGCACATTCGTGACACGTTAGGCTAGGACATATTTCCCAAAGAAGGATCCACAAGCTAGTGGGAGAGGACATGTTTGACTCGTCAGACATAAACTCTCTAAGAGACATGTGAGTCCTGTCTGAAAGGAAAAATGACCGAGGCCCATTTCCTAGGGAAAGTGGAACGTGCACATGATCTATTGGATTTGATTCATACAGATGTGTGTGGCCCGCTAAGTGTTAGCACAAGATTTGGCCATTCCTACTTCGTTACCTTTACTGATGACCATTCGAGGTTTGGGTATGTGTATTTGATGAAATACAAGTCTGAAGCCTTTGAAAAGTTCAAAGAATACAGATCAGGAGTAGAGAAACAATTAGGAAAGAGTATTAAAACACTACGATTAGATCGAGGTGGAGAATACTTGAGTACTGAGTTTCAAAACTACCTTAACGAGAATAGGATTCTCTCACAGTGGACTCCGCCTGCCACACTCCAGTTGAGTGGTGTGTCAAAACGTCGTAATCGGACATTGATGGACATGATCCGATCTATGATGGGATTCACTGAGTTGCCGCCATCCCTTAAGGGATATGCGCTTGAAACAGCGGCAAGGTTGTTGAATCAGGTCCATACAAAGGCAGTGAATAAAACTTCATATGAGATATGGATGGGAAATATTCTTTCTTAATAATATGGGGATGCCCTGCTTAAGTGAAGCAGGCAGTGGGAGACAAATTGGATAGTAGAGCCAATTTGTGCTACTTTGTGGAATATCCAAAGAACTCTGTTGGATATTACTTCTATTTATCCTAGTGAAACAAAGTGGTTTGTTTCAAGGAATGCCACCTTCTTAGAGAAGGAGTTTCTATTAGATAGAAAATGCATGATGATAGAACTCGATCAGATTCGAGAACCACCCGTGACACAAATAGCATAATCCACACCCCAACAGCCAATAAAAGAAACATAAGCTCTTAGAAGATCCGAAAGGATCTAAAGGCCGCCTAATAGGTTGAGCCTGCTTTTTGAAGAGGGCCAAGGTGCGCCCATTCCTGGATGTGATCCAAGAAATTTCAAGGAAGCATTGTCTGATGCCGATTCATCTAAATGACTTGAAGTCATGTAGTTCTATATGGAATCCATGTATTCGAACCAAGTATGATCCTTAGTAGATCCACCTAAGGGAATTGTTCCCATAGGATGCAAATGGATTTACAAAAGGAAACTTGGAGCGGATGGGAAGGTGGTGACCTTCAAAACTAGATTGGTAGCAAAAGGATATACTCAAAGACAAAGTGTTGACTTTGAGCAAACCTTTTCTCCAGTCGCGATATTCAAGTCCATTAGGATACTGCTAGGCATAGCAGCATGGTATGACTATGAAATATGGCAGATGGATGTGAAGACAGCATTCCTTAATGGGGATATTAAGGAAGAGATATACATGTCTCAACATGAAGGATTCACATCAGTAGGAAGTGAGCATAAAGTATGCAAACTTCAGAGATCCATTTATGGACTCAAACAGGCATCAAGGAGCTGGAACCTCAGATTTTACAACACTATCAAAGAGTTTGATTTTGCCAAAAATCCTGAGGAACCTTGTGTATACAAAAAGGTTAGTGGGAGTGCAGTGACATTCCTAGTACTTTATGTTGATGACATACTACTCATTGGGAATGATGTATGGATGTTGCAGTCAACTAAAGTATGGTTAGCTGGTAAGTTCTCCATGAAGGATATGGGTGAAGGATCATATGTATTAGGAATACAGATCTATAGGGATAGATCAAAGAGGATGCTAGGGCTCACCCAAATCCATATATATTGATACCATACTAAGGAGATTCTCTATGGAGGAGTCCATGAGAGGAAATCTCTCAATGTCTCATGGTGTGGATCTATCCAAGTCTATGTGCCCTCAGACTGATGAAGAGATAGAAACCATGAGCCGCATTCTATATGCGTCTGCCATAAGCAGTATTATGTATGGTATGATATCTACTCGACCTGATATTGCATATGCACTGAGTGTTGCAAGCCGATATAAGTCGATTCTCGGTCTATTCTTAAGTACTTGAGAAGAACTAAGAATCTGTTCTTGGTATACGGGAGTGGAGAACTAAAATTGGAAGGCTACACTGATTCTAGCTTCCAATCAGATGTGGATGATTAGAAATCGACCTCTGGATTTGTATTCAAGCTCAATGGTGGTGCTGTCTCTTAGAAGAGTTCCAAGCAAGATACCACAACGGATTCAACCACTGAGGCCGAATATATAGCTGCATCTGCTGCAGCAAAGGAGGATGTTTGGATGAGGAATTTCATCCAAGAGTTGGGTGTCATTTCTAAAACAGGTGATCCAGTCCCGGTATACTGTGACAACACCGGTGCCGTAGCGCAAGCGAAGGAACCGAGGTCTCATCAGCGATCCAAACATATACTGAGGAAGTTCCACATAATCCGAGAGATTGTGGGAAGAGGAGACATTTCGGTAGAGAGAGTCGCCTCCGCAGATAACGTTACCGATCCACTGACGTAGACCCTGCCAGGACCATTGTTTGAGAAGCATCGCGAAGCAATGAGTCTAAGATCTATGGGTAGTTGGCTATAGGGCAAGTGGGAGATTGTTAGAGTGGGTGCCCGGCAAGCCAACTTATGGCTTGGGCTTTATTGACTCTAATGTAAAACAATCTTTATTTTAATATTATTTTACGATTTTATTCGATTATGGCATTATACTTTATCTGTATACCCATGCAAGCTGCATAGATAAAGTCCTTTAATATACAAAAGGTACCATGAGGTCTGCGACTCAACGTAAGATCATGAAACTCATTAGGAAGTGTACCGTATGTTCTAAACAGGTTCCTAGTCGATTCAGCCGCCTAAAACAAGGATAAAGGTCGCTCGAGCTCGAGACTAGCATCTGTGGAGTAAACACCATGTTTCATTGGTAAGGGCATGGAGATGTCCATTCACACAGATGGGTGATCATATGATGATGCACTGAACAACCCTCCCTCGGACTGTCCAAGTGGTTCTCACTTATCGAGTGGAATAGTCTGAAGTTAGGGTCGTACACCATTAGTCCTTTGACCCGGGACAATGTAGGGGCTATACGTACTAGCATGCACTTTGATCCGTTTACCGACTCCATTGAGGGTCATCAGGTGGCGAGGTTGGGTGTAGTTTCGAAATACGTAGGAGCAAATGCATTGTAGTCGAGAATTCACCGTTCGCCTACGGGTGAAGATATCCTATGTGATCTGATGGGTTAATAGTGCAAGGAGTCTCTGGCCAGAACAAGAAATGTGCTTTAGAGAAAGGTGTTTTCCTAGTTGCACATGCCATGCCACTATTGTTACTCAAAGATAAATCACATCGTTATCGAATTCATATGCAACTCTCGATATACCAATGGTTGCAGATTCGATCGGGATATATGTGTTGAAGGGACCGTACTGTACGCCAACCATGACTAAAGGTTCTTGCAGGCACTATCAGTGATACCTAGGGGATCATGGGGCGATGCTACTAGACGCTCTTACCATGATCCGATGGGTGCAATCAGAAATGAGTTCTGACATTCTTGATCAAGGAGTTGATGAAAAGAATGGGGTTAACTAGGGTAAATCCGAATAAAAATAAATGTTATTCTGAATCACATGGAGATGTGAACCCACGGCTAGCTGTATCCCTGAACCATTGAGGGTCACACAAGTATCGGATTCTGTGTTCCCGTTGAGATACTCAAATTTCAAGGAGTTGAAATTTGGCGATATAGTTTGATGGAGATCAAACAGGAAGCTTATAAAGGAGTTTATGAGCTGATTCCATAGGATGGAAGAAGTGGAAGTTAGCATGATTGCTACATAAGGAAGGAGAGTGGAACTGCCTGTTTTGTGAAGGAGTTCACTAAAACTGGCAGCTGCCAAATATGGTAACTGCCATATATGGTAAGTTCTAAATTTGGCAAATGAAAATTTTGATCTTCGAAATTTTCGATCTTCATTATATGAACAAGATTTGTATCCTTGGTACATCGGCGCTCTCGGATCGTCGATCAGGATTATAATGAGTTCGGAATCAATTTTTTTTAGTGAATTTGGAATTTACTAATTAAATGTTTGTGCTAGTAGTGGTGACTACTAACATGCACAAATTCTCATATATGTTCTAGAGGAGTCTAGAATTAAATTAACCAATGAGTTAATTTATTAATTAAATAATGGTTATTTAATTTAATTAATATACATGTATATATTTTATATGGTGATATAAAATATGTGTATATAATATTATTATATCATGTATTATTAAAGGTTAATAAATACATTATATATTAATTATATGAGAGTTTAAATATAATGAAATTAATAGAGTCCTTGTGGGAGAGGGACTCCTAATTAGATTAGGAGTTTTACTCTATAAATACACCATTAGGGTTCATTGATTGTCAATGAAATTTTTCACACAAAAGCACATGAAAAATTCCTTCCATTCTCCAATAAAACCACACGGCCACTTCATTGATATTTGGAAGAAGATTTTGGTTAAAAGCATATTTGATTTGCTTAATTATGGATTGTGAATCCATAATAATTGATTAAGAATCAATTAACAAAATCTCCCCATATTTTGATGGAGAACTCACGGCCAAACTTTAATGGGGTTGGAAAAGTTTTTGGCCAAGTGATTTTCTTCCACCACCGCGCCGACGACTCAACACCATCATCGGATTTTGGAAATTCGGAGGCTACAGTCTCAACGCACAAATCGTTTGTGATTTCTAGTGCAATCCAAGCGAGGAACAGAGTTTCTGATCGTTGACCTAATTAGGCGATCAAAGGAGAAGAGCCGTTCGTAGGGATTTATAAGAAGGGCTATACCCGCCTAAATATTGGAATAGTTTGGAGTCCAGCGTTAAGAACGCAAAGGTATAATTCTAAACACCCTATGGATGTTTTGAACACACGACGCCCAAGAACAAAATTTTAAACTTCCGCTGCGTCTTGGGTGCGAGAATACGATGTCCCAACACTGATGTCATATGTCCCCAATTTCACAAGCAAATCTGAAATATGTCCTTTACTTTTGTATTCAAATAAAAAGAAAAAGGGCACGTTTGCAGACAGTGTGGCATCAGATTCTCATTTCTTCATTTAAGTAAAATGGAAATGGTTGTTTTGATCATATGTAGTATCTTCAGGTGGTGGAGCTAGAAATATGAAAAAGAAAAGGGGCCACAGCTAATGTTTTTTTCCCCTTAAAATCACATATAGAAACCGAATTCCATCTCTATTTTTTGTGTAACAGAGGAAAAAATTATGTTCAGAAAAAAATTAAAAGGAAAAGGGCAAAAGGGCAAAAACCAATACCAATCCCATCTCCCTTGCGCACCTGTTTCTCCTAATCAAGAATCTTAATCTCACACCATTTGGCCCTCTTCAACACCGTAATCACTTGACGATAGTTTGTCACAAGTTTAACACACATCATGAAATACAAGACGACCTACAAACTTGAGACAAGGTTTAAGGTACCTGATTCTGGAGAACTACAGGTTCTTTAATGTAACCAAGAGATGCCTAGGGGAAATATGTCGTTCATCAAATTTAACACTACCATGATTACTGTTTATAGAATATCACAAAAGCAAACACATGCATGCAGGGAAAGGGCTATCTGGAAGCGCTATGGAAGTCATACCTCCTCGAAGAACAACGCAGTTCAGAAATATTTTCAATAGCTCAAAATCTTAAAAATTTCATTTTACGATCAGAATCTTCACTTAAATTACGTTTGCATCTCATTTCCACACTCTTACCTACTTTCTATTTATAATTTAATGTTTTATCACCCAAAAAAATTTCTAATATTATCAATAATAACCAAACAGATTATTACAGAGACTAGGTATATCCGACAAAAAATATCAGTTCAGATAACAAAACATATATTACATTCTCCAATTCAATGTTTGAATTTATACCCACCAAATATTTTACAAAAATATTGGAATATAAGCTAGCATACCTTAAATTTCATATAGAATTCTATTAGAAACTTTAATTGGTTTTAATTGTAGCTTTCTCAATTTTTAATATTTTTTTGGTATATAGAATAAGATTTTTATGCTGTAACTTACGTCATCATGGTTCATCGAAATTATCCCTCGTTCTCTCTCTCTCTAGCCATGTTCATCACGTAAAAGCCTCTTGTGAGTGTCGTGATCAATAGATATCATTATTATGAAAAAATTTAAAGCAAAGTAAATGTTGGCATCTAAACAATATCAAAACATAAAACAGAGCAGCCAAGATGAAGTATTCCCAAGAATCAATGCCATGTCAGAATCAACAAAACTAAGCTTCATCACAAAATGATGGACAATTTCTCATGTGGGAAAGAAAGGTTGTGACGTTAGAAAGAACTCACATACCATTTCTTGCTTCATCAAATCAGATTATGTTCAATTCTCTTGTTCTCAACCAAATAGGCTGCTCTTGAGAGTTGAGAGACGGTCCTATTTCACAATCCGTCTCTTCGATTCATCCATTTAGCACGTATTGAATCATCATTGTTAATGCTACTCACTGGAACTGGCCGATAGATTCGGTACCTTAATTATTTAATGTCAGAGAGGACTGGTCTTGCTGCCTGGCACTTAACATTAATTTTTCAATCCGATGTTTCTCTCTATGCATACCCCCCTTCTCAAGTTTTTCAACCAACTTCTTATAAGTACAGTCCATGGGGACAAATCCCTTAATCACTAATTCCTCAAAAAAGGAACAAGCATGATCAAGTTTCTCGCTACGACACAGCTGACTGACCAAAAGAGTGTAAGTTCCGAGATCGATGCTAACATCATTCCTAAACATGTGGCTCAACAAAAAAGTAAGCACCTTCATTCTTTTCAGTTTGCAGCACATTTTTAGTAATGGAGCATAAGTATTAAGATCAGGCTTAATATGATTTTCTTCCATTTTCTGAAGTAAAGTCAGAGCCTTCTCTTCTTGCAAGTATTTCGCAGCAGTAGTAATTGCTATGTTGTATGAATACGCATCTGGAACAACTCCCTGTTCTGACATATTCGCGAACACATCGTCAGAATCTTTTAACCTCCCTGTGGCGCTTAGAGCATTAATAAAGACGCCATAAAAAGCGGCATCGGGAGAACAATTGTTCTGCTTCATCTTTTCATAAATCTCGAAAGCTTTATTTGTTTCCTTTGCCTTTGCCAAAGCTTTTATTATAATCGTGTAAGTCACAACACTAGGAGATAATCCATCTTTCCGCATTTGTTCCAAAGTAGCATCGACATTACGAAAATCTTTTTCAATACAGTAGGTTGCAATGAAGTGCGTGTACGTAATCAAATCAGGAGCAAATCCAAAGGCTTTCATCTCATTCATGGTATTTTTAGCTTTGGCTATCTGTCCAGATTTGCACCAACCATGAATTAACACATTGTAAGTCTGTAAATTTGGAGGAATGAGTTCCCTAAAGTCCAAAAGCAAGCCCTCCGCATGCTCAACACTTCCTTCTTTCACCAACGCATCCATCAATAAATTCATGGACATTACATCTCGTTTGACTCCAAATAATTCCATTTTCCTGAATGCTTCTACAGCATCCTCATACTTACCAGCTTTAGCCAGACGTCTCATGACTTTAGACATAGTATCCAATGTGACATATGCTCCCAAACTTTTCATTTCTTCCACCAATTCCCACATAAGGTCAAATTTCTTCACTTTACCCAAATTGTCTACCATCAAGTTATACAGTTCAGGCGAATGAACAATTCCATTTTGTAAAGCAGACCACTTAAAAAATCCTAGAGCTGCCATCCACTCATAGCTAAATCTCTTCAATGTGTGCTTGATCAAGCACTGGGATAAATCAACATCAAAGTCATTTAACGCTTTCACAACCATATCGGGGGATTTAAACTGATTCTTTAGAAGCTTACTTATTTTTTCAAAATCATTTTCGAAAAAACCATTTTCGACGCTTTTCACATCAACTTCCTGCTTGTCAATCTTGTGATTCTCTATCCAATACGATATTGAAGGAGGCACAAAGTCATCATCCTCTTGATTTCTAGTAGCTGTGACATTACCAGGAACTCT
Organism: Primulina eburnea; assembly: GCF_022965805.1. NCBI lineage: Eukaryota > Viridiplantae > Streptophyta > Magnoliopsida > Lamiales > Gesneriaceae > Primulina > Primulina eburnea. The sequence continues at coordinate 22,116,284 of NC_133105.1, forward strand.
GACCCAATGAGGAAGCTCAGGTGTTTCATTAGTGTCAGATTTACCTTTAGCCGTAAGTGGTTCGAGCACAAAGTTAATACCTATATCAACATTAGTATAATATCTTCCACAACATTTGAAATACATCCGAGTCCCGAGTTGCCAAAAAGAATAGAAATGCTTCAACTTCGATTGCATTATCAGCAATCCTGATATCAAATAAACACGATAAAATAATTAAAAGGCGTAAAAAAGGATATTAGGCATCTAAAAAGTAAGGAAGACAACATTTTTAACAATCCCGGTGAGGAAAAGACAAAAAACTTAGAAATCACAATATTTCCAGAGGAAGTTAAATGAACCTTAGAAGGAAACTGAAGAATTCAAGAAAATATAATCTTTTTCTTTCTATAAAAAAAAGAGAGAGAGAGAGAGAACAAATGGGCAAGCCTGAAATCAGTCCATTATCATTTTATCATAAGTTTCATGGAATCTGTGAAGTTTACATGAAGGAAAAGTAACAGAAGAGTGAAAAAGGTGGAGATTAGCGGACTTTCACAGAATCAAGCTTATTCAAACAAAACTGTCGAGGCTTGATTAAACAATTCGTCGAAACTTGAAGAGGAGAAGACTTACACGCATAAATTCATGTAAAATTTACCTGAAAAAGAAGCAGTGTTTGGATTTGGGGAAATCTTAATTTACAATTTGAGGGAATAAGAAGGCCGTTAGCCAAGCGCGCTTGCCCTCGGGGGCTATATAGTGTTTTACACGGCCTTTATGTTCGGACCAGATATCTGCAATCCATGATTTTCCACACTATTTTACCAAAGAGAGAGCGAGTCATATGTGACATCTGTGAGACTGATTAACTATATCAATATTCACAATAAAAAGTAATATTCTTAGTATAAAAAATAATACTTTTTTATGGATGACCCATATAATAGATCCGTCTCACAAATACAACTCGTGAGACCGTGTAGAACTCGTAAATTGGACTGCGTATAAGCAATTCATAATTCTAGTATTTTAAATTAAATTGACTTCATTGCATGATTATTTAAATGCTTTTCTTTGAAGTTAATTATTTTAGTCAGCAGTTTAATTTTTATTCTTTCAGTTATTTAGTGAGACCAGACTGGAGTTGGAGTTTAGAGATTAAATTTAAGATTCGAGAAATATTTCCAGAAGTTAATTTAGCTAGCAAGTAAGTTCATTTAAGTTAAAAAGGATGTTTTGAGGATTTAATTTAATTACTTGAGGTGATTAAGAAATAAGTTCATTTAAGTTCCAATAATTAAGGGTTAATTTACTAAATTAATTAGGGATTAGTGACGCTTTTTAAGGATTATAAATTTACTAGTTAGATAACATTTTTCCCTTCCCATTTAATTGTTAAATTTCGGCCACTCCTTTTTGTTATCAAATAATTCATTTGCCAACTCATCATTTGACCAATTCTTTGTCATCTTTTAGCATGCTAACCTTTTCTATTGGTAATCAACTTTAATTAATTAATGTTAAAACATTATCCTAGTCTAGATGAGCATGTAGAATCGGTCATTGCACCACCATAATCCCTCCAAGTAGAATTGATAGCAAACCACAATTCAAAATTCAAAAAAAATAGAGACTTGGTCTGGATTCTTTCCCTATATTTTGCACCCATCTCCCTCACTCCCCTAACCATCATATTCCCCTCCCTTAGTCACGAAATTCAGAGTGTTTTTGAGAGAGGAAAACCGTGGGACTCATAGCTAAGCGAAGGGAGAAAAATCGAGTAGAAGAGGAAAGGAAAGAAGCGCTCCATCTCCTCCGTGCCGCGTCGTCGTCGTTTCGTTCGTTTTCTTTCGAAACGAAACCAGGCATGTTTAGATTTCTTTCAAACCTCAATCAAGTCCTATTATCAAATATTTTTCATTCCATGATCATCACTGCTATGTTAAAACCGAAATATACAGTAAATTTCAGAAACTTGCACATGCAGAATTTTCGATATTTCAAGATGCACTTCACGGTTTTTGCTTGTTTTTGTATATTCAGGTTATGGTTCGATTCCAGGCTCCCAAGGCGACGTCTAGACATGTCCTAGCATGGATTAGGATCACTTTAGTCCATATTTCAGTCACCCTGCTTGCTGGAATTCGAAATTTACAGCAACTTTCCATCGGTACAAGTTTGGGTCTCAAAGTTTCGGTCTTCGTTGTCAAGGAGAAAGGATCTGATCCTGGCTGCCCCAAGGGCCTATAGCCATGGTTAGATCCCTTCCCTAGAAATTCTAAGACGTGAATAAGTCGCCCTTTTGGTGGCTTGGTCCATGGCTCATCGGTTTTTAATCAAAACATCAAAACAGCCCCCTATACCCTTCGGCCCCTTCCATTTTCAGCACATGTATTTTGAGTTGGTTGGGTTAGTGTGGATCTTGGTTGGCCTATGGCCCTTAGCCACGGTTCATACCATGCTCCTAGATGTCTAGATCGTGCCATGGTCAATCAATGGCCACTGGAACGAGTCGAGACAGCAAGCGAAGCACAACACCACACGCGCACCCATGAGGGCCCTCGGTAAGAGTGTTTGGTTGGTTGCTGGAATGATTCGAGTTGTGGCTGGCCTAGGGCCCTTAGTCATGGTTCAAATCATTCATTGGGATGTTGATAAGAGTCTCTGGTCGGTGGTTCACGCTCCCAATGGCCAAAAGTCTCGAAAACAACACAAGATACGCGATTGTACAGCTGCTGGAAATTTACAGCAAGTTGCTGTGTCGGTTCAGAGGCTCGTTCGAGTTCTCGGTCGGCTTTTAGCCTATGGCCTTGGACTGGACAGTGCCCCTTTGAGTTGGAAGGTCAGGTTTTCGACCGTTCGTGATTCGGATCATTTTTGAGATCGTACGAGAATTTACGGTGCGATGTGCCAAATTGACTCTCGAAAGAGCATTTCTTGTTTTGGCCTCCATTTTACCTAGATTTCGACCCTCATCATTTTAGGAGCATTAGTTCATAATTTTAAGCGTATTTTAATCATGACTATACGTCGGTTAAGTGTTGGTTCGGGTTGGTTCGGAGTCATGATTAAATACGAAGTCGGTAGACGTAATTGTCGCATTTTCAAACTTAATGGCTTAGTTTGGTCAAGAAAAATCTATTGCATATTTTTCACGACGCATTTAGGTCGCAGCGAGCCTGGGAACGATCCAATCCAGTTGGTAAAATGATACAGGATATTTAATTCACTCATTTAATTTATTACGTGCATAAAATAGAAAATACTTATTTTTGAGATTTATGCGATATTGCTTGTGTTCAATTCACTATGATGGGAGCATTATTTTATACAGTCGCCAGTGACTGATCAGTTCAGTTTGGTACCACCCGGTCGCCAGTGACCGGCCAGCTCAGTTCAGTTTTACACTCCCCGGTAGCCAGTTACCGATCAGTTCAGCTTAGTGCAGGGGCCACAGGCGTAGACCATAATCTCAACAGAAAATTTTACCAATTATTTCAGTACAGGGCTCCAAGGAGCAAATATTTTTACTGTGATTTTCAGTTCAGTTATGCACGTATTATAATTGCTCAGTAAGATTATTTTCAGTATGCCTCATGACATGATATTTTATCCCATGCATATTTTACTTCAGATTTTACTCGTTACCTGCGATATATGCATGCTGAGTCTTTAGGCTCACTAGATTTGATTGTTGTAGGTACTGATGAGGCCAGGGCCGAGGGCGGGGACCAGTGAGCCAGCTTGGGTCGGCAGTAGTGGCACCCGAGGACCTCAGTGCAGCAGATGTTATTTTATTCCGCAAACAATTTTTATCAGTCGTTGGATATTTTTAAATTGTTATTGTTGGCAAACTTTATTTTCTTCCGCTGCTATATTTTAAACATTGAACTCGATTTATCAGTTGATTTTATGAATGAGGCCATTTAAGTTCTTTTAAAAAGAATTTTTTTTTAATTTCCGCAAATTTTCAAGTAAGGAGTTTTAGGGCCTTCACAGTTGGTATCAGAGCCTATGTTCTTGTAAAGGGTTACACTACTACTGACCACGAGAAGCTCACGAAGCCACGTCTTCGGTCTGTAAGTTTTACGTTTCAGCATTTTATTTAAAGCACGAATTATTTTGACAGCATGCTTCCATGAAATAGTTTACAATCAGATCTTTTCAGTATTTCAGTATTAATTTAAATAAATTATGGAATTATGCATGTTGGGTACGTTTGGAATTGGACATGTCTAAGAATTCGAATATTGGGCTTTAGTAGAGGTTGAAAATGATTTGACTATATTAATTTTTAGTTCAGTATTGTTGATGTCCTCTTTATGGGTTATAAGTTAATCTTGAAATTATGAATGTTGTTGAGACTTGTAGAATTTCTAAGAAATTATTAATGGTTCTTAGTTGCTAGTCGAGTAAAGTTTTTAGGATTTCATATAAGCAATAGCGATTCGAAGACTACGACAATCTTTAGGATTATAAATGTACAATTTGAGGATTTTAATTATCTATGGAATTGTAAGATTAATTATGAGAATTTATTTAGGATGCATGATCTACCTAGTTAGATTTAAGGATGGAATTGCATGATTGAGAATTTTAGAGACCTAATTATAATAACTAATAATTTGAGGACCTAAGTGCAAAACAAAAAAATTCTAATGGACTATTTTTGAATTTACCAAATTTTGGGATTTAATTTTGAGTTCGAGAATTTAAAAGTTTAATGAGGTAAAGATGGAAAATTTTATGGGGACAATGATGCAAATTTCGAAGAATTGTAGGTCCAAAATGTAAATTTGGGGAACAGTAAGGGCCAGATTGCAAGTTTCAAAATTTTAAGGATGTAATTGCGAACTTTGGAGGAACACTTGGGATTTTAAGTATTTATAGAAATGTAAGATGTGTTATGGGAATTAATTTTGAGTTTAATAAACTTAAGGCTATTGAACTTTATGATACGAGAAATCTATAAAATGAAATTGGGAATACTGAGGACTCATGAGTAATTGTGGAATTTTCGAGATTTAGGAAAAAAAATTTGATATTCGAGGAAAGTGAGAATTAATTTTACAATTTTAAGAAATTTGAGAACTTATTTAGTAGTAAGTGAGAATTGAACGGTTTAAATGGTAAGAATTTTCGGTTATTTAGGCTCGAAAGAAATATAGAATATTTAGATATTTGGATTATAATGTTATAATGAATGGTAACCAAGGACATTGTAGGATGAATCAATCTTAGGCGTGAAATTTAAGCGTTAGTGAAATCATGTTGTGGCAAATTAAGGATTTAAAGTGATGACGATTTAAGGTAAATTTGATCGGCTAGTTAAGTTACAAGGATAAACATGGAGTTAGTAAATTTTTGGGAACATAAGTTTGATGTGTCACAAGTTTTAGTCATGATCTTAACATGTTAAGATTATACCTTGTGAGAATTTAAAATTTTTAGGAAAGTTGGGTACGATGATGGTTAGTTTAATTGGTAGACGCACGTAAGAGGTGAGGTGGACACCTTGTCTTGAGAAATTTGGGAAGTCATTAACGAACTTGGGACTAAACGGATATGCGTATTGGAATTATTTTATTCAAAGCTATTTGGATTAGGTAAGTTTGAATTTCAAATTTATGGGATATTTGTTCATACAGAAATTTTGAGTGAAATAAAAACAAAAGGGAATTAGTTGTGTTCAATATAAGTTATCAATTGATGGATATTAAGATTTTTTTTATCAAGTAAGGAATGTAAAAGCTTGATATGGGGATTCTAGAATTTCATGGTTTATAAGTAAAATTGATTTATTAAAGTTAGTCTAATGCTACCATGGGCTAACTTATTAAGTTTATATGCTAGAATTAAGTAAGCATTAAGGATACATAAGAATGCGACACTTGTTCCAATGAGGAAGTTCAGAGTCCTAGGCCTCAACTAGATTGTAATTGGGAAGAGGATAGTTTGAGCAGATAATTGATGCTAGAAGTGTTATTATTAAGGTAGAAGGTCGATGTTGTATAATTGAGTTTTATGGATTAACGTTATTCGAGGTTTATGGTAAGCAATTTAATTAGGATTGAAGAGACGTAAGGACAGCTTAATATTTATATTATCAGAGTAGTGCATCGGAAGCGTGGATTATTAGGATTCTAGAACTAAGGGTCTAAACTTTTTGTTTATCAAGGATAAGCGAATTTCGAGGACGAAATTTCTTTTGAGGGGGGAAGGATTGTAGAACCCGTAAATTGGACTGTGTATAAGCCATGCATAATTCTAGTATTTTAAATTAAACTTGACTTCATTGCATGATTATTTAAATGCTTTTCTTTGAAGTTAATTATTTTAGTCAGCAGTTTAATTTTTATTCTTTCAGTTATTTCAGTGAGACCAGACTGGAGTTGGAGTTTAGAGATAAAATTTAAGATTCGAGAAATATTTCAGAAGTTAATTTAGCTAGCAAGTAAGTTCATTTAAGTTAAAAAGGATGTTTTGAGGATTTAATTTAATTACTTGAGGTGATTAAGAAATAAGTTCATTTAAGTTCCAATAATTAAGGGTTAATTCACTAAATTAATTAGGGATTAGTGAGGCTTTTAAGGATTATAAATTTACTAGCTAGATAACATTTTTCCCTTCCCTTTTAATTGTTAAATTTCGGCCACTCCTTTTTGTTGATCAAATAATTCATTTGCCAACTCATCATTTGACCAATTCTTTGTCATCTTTTAGCATGCTAACCTTTTCTATTGGTAATCAACTTTAATTAATTAATGTTAGAACATTATCCTAGTCTAGATGAGCATGTAGAATCGGTCATTGCACCACCATAATCCCTCCAAGTAGAATTGATAGCCAAACCACAATTCAAAATTCAAAAAAAATGGAGACTTGGTCTTGATTCTTTCCTATATTTTGCACCCATCTCCCTCACTCCCCTAACCATCATATCCCCTCCCTTAGTCACGAAATTCAGAGTGTTTTTGAGAGATGAAAACCGTGGGACTCATAGCTAAGCGAAGGGAGAAAAATTGAGTAGAAGAGGAAAGGAATGAAGCGCTCCATCTCCTCCGTGCCGCGTCGTCATTCGTCGTTTCTTTCGAAACGAAACCAGGCATGTTTAGATTTCTTTCGAAACGAAACCATGCATGTTTAGATTTCTTTCAAACCTCAATCAAGTCCTATTATCAAATATTTTTCATTCCATGATCATCACTGCTATGTTAAAACCGAAATATACAGCAAATTTCAGAAACTTGCACATACAGAATTTTCGATATTTCAAGATGCACTTCACGGTTTTTGCTTGTTTTTGTATATTCAGGTTATTGTTCGATTCCAGGCTCCCAAGGCGACATCTAGACATGTCCTAGCATGGATTAGGATCACTTTAGTCCAATATTTCAGTCACCCTGCTTGCTGGAATTCGAAATTTACAGCAACTTTCCATCGGTACAAGTTTGGGTCTCAAAGTTTCGGTCTTCGTTGTCAAGGAGAAAGGATCTGATCCTGGCTGCCTCAAGGGCCAATAGCCATGGTTAGATACCTTCCCTAGCAATTCTAAGACGTGAATAAGTCGCCCTTTTGGTGGCTTGGTCCATGGCTCATCGGTTTTTAATCAAAACATCAAAACAGCCCCCTATACCCTTCGGCCCCTTCCATTTTTCAGCACATGTATTTTGAGTTGGTTGGGTTAGTGTGGATCTTGGTTGGCCTATGGCCCTTAGCCACGGTTCATACCATGCCCTTAGATGTCAAGATCGTGCCATGGTCAATCAATGGTCACTGGAACGAGTCGAGACAGCAAGCGAAGCACAACACCACACGCGCACCCATGAGGGCCCTCGGTAAGAGTGTTTGGTTGGTTGCTGGAATGATTCGAGTTGTGGCTGGCCTAGGGCCCTTAGCCATGGTTCAAATCATTCCTTGGGATGTTGATAAGAGTCTTTGGTCGGTGGTTCACGCTCCCAATGGCCAAAAGCCTCGAAAACAACACAAGATACGCGATTGTACAGCTGCTGGAAATTTACAGCAAGTTGCTGTGTTGGTTCGGAGGCTCGTTCGAGTTCTCGGTCAGCTTTTAGCCTATGGCCTTGGACTGGATAGTGCCCCTCTGAGTTGGGAAGGTCAGGTTTTTGACCGTTCGTGATTCAGATCATTTTTGAGGTCGTACGAGAATTTACGGTGCGATGTGTCCAAATTGACTCTCGAAAGAGCGTTTCTTGTTTTGGCCTCCATTTCACCTAGATTTAGACCCTCATCATTTTAGGAGCATTAGTTCATAATTTTAAGCGTATTTTAATCATGACTATACGTCGGTTCAGTTTTGGTTCGGGTTGGTTCGGAGTCATGATTAAATACGAAGTCGGTAGACGTAATTGTCGCATTTTCAAACTTAATGGCATAGTTTGGTCAAGAAAAATCTATTGCATATTTTTCACGATGCATTTAGGTCGCAGCGAGCCTGGGAACGATCCAATCCAGTTGGTAAAATGATACAAGATATTTAATTCAGTCATTTAATTTATTACGTGCATAAAATAGAAAATACTTATTTTTGATATTTATGCGATATTGCTTGTGGTCAATTCACTATGATGGGAGCATTATTTTATACGGTCGCCAGTGACCGATCAGTTCAGTTTGGTACCACCCAGTCGCCAAGTGACCGACCAGCTCAGTTTAGTTTTACACTCCCCGGTACCGATCAGTTCAGCTTAGTGCAGGGGCCACAGGCGTAGATCATAATCTCAACAGAAAATTTTACCAGTTATTTCAGTACAGGGCTCCAAGGAGCAAATATTTTTACTGTGATTTTCAGTTCAGTTATGCACGTATTATAATTGCTCAGTACAGATTATTTTCAGCATGCCTCATGACATGATATTTTATCCCATGCATATTTTACTTCAGATTTTACTCGTTACCTGCGATATATGCATGCTGAGTCTTTAGGCTCACTAGACTTGATTGTTGTAGGTACTGATGAGGCCAGGGCCGAGGGCGGGGACCAGTGAGCCAGCTTGGGTCGGCAGTAGTGGCACCCGAGGACCTCAGTGCAGCAGATGTTATTTTATTCCGCAAACAATTTTTATCATTCGTTGGATATTTTTAAATTGTTATTGTTGGCAAACTTTATTTTCTTCCGCTGCTATATTTTAAACATTGAACTCGATTTATCAGTTGATTTTATGAATAAGGCCATTTAAGTTCTTTTAAAAAGAATTTTTTTTAAATTTCCGCAAATTTTCAAGTAAGGAGTTTTAGGGCCTTCACAGACCGTCTCACATAAGTTTTTCTCTTTATCAAAATCTCTAATATATAATTTTATATTTGGAAAAATGACATTTTTTTGCTATATTTTCAGTTTGTTATACCGTCAAAATTGAGTCTTCACATATATTTTTCATTTTTTGACAAATTTGAAATTCAGAAAAATAAAATAAATTTGCAGACCAGCATAAAGATACCAAAATTATCGAAATAAAAATATAGAGGGTTCAAAATTACAATTTTCCTAACTTCTCACACTCGTTCACCTTTTTCGCAGTATTATTTTTCAAATAACTTCGCGGATGCCATATCAGTGAGTAGTATATGACCTCCACTGGTGTTAGCAGTAAAAGTTAGATCTTGATCTTAAAGATCAGCAGTTAATGGCTATGTAATACGGAATGAGTCTACCGAACTTCGAAAATAATGAAATAATAGTTCTAGGAAGTTCGAATGATAAAAGTATTTTGTCTCCCTTTCTTCTTTTTCAAAAATTTATTCAATAAAAGAATTTGATATTTACAGCTTTTGTAAACACTCATTTCAGTAGGATGTAACATTGTCTACTGAAACTCTTAGTAACATCTTCTTCTCAAATATAAACAGACTTCTGAACAGAAAGACTCATTCTACCAGTTACAAAGACTTGCTCAAATGATTGAACAAGTATAAGATTATAATGAGTAAGAAGTAGCACAAAATGATCTCTAGAAAAATCTGATAGAACTTGAAAGTGTGCTTCTGATATTTTCAGCAATGCTTATGAGTTGTAACAATTGATCGCGTAGAGTGTTTGTTCCTCCTTTGCTTAAATATGTATTGGTATTATAAAGATGATCTTCAAACGTTTGGATTTGAACGGCTATAAATTGGTCGTATCAAGATCATAAATGCATTTGTATGATTTTGTCATGTGTTATACGGTATGTTCTAAAAATAGCATGCATCAATAAATGTTTGAAACTAACAGTTCAATCATTTAGAAAATGTACTCTTTAACTAGAATATTGAACATTTTTTGAATGTTCGTTCTGCTAATTATCAGCAGAGAGGCATTCACTTGGAACGATAATATCAGGAACTTGATTAGATTGAGGAACATAAGTAAAGATAGTCAAGGTTCGAATGGTGTTTGGGATGTACTCATACATAACCATTTCAACAGTCGGTGCTACTATATTTTGTTGTAGACAAGTCTCAGCATAAATGCTTTCAGCGATAATGTCTTCATCTTGCACTTGATTCAGAGAGACTTCTAGAACAATTGGTACATCAGTAGTCTCTTGAGCTTCTACTGGAATTGGTTCTAGAGAATGAGGCAGAGATGGTGCAGATACTGACTCAGCAATTACTTGATCTTGCGTATGATCAATAGTCATATCTTCAATAGAAATTGCTACTTGAGCAATTGAGTTGACCACATAATCAACGGTGGATAAAATCACGTCTCTGGCTGAAGTAGAGAAGAAGATTGGTGAGGTTGGACAACAATAACTGGTGAAGGTACAAGAGTGCTGGATGCAATAATTTGGGAGGATATTGAGCATGTTCCTCTATTGTTGTAATGTGGAGATCCATTGGAGCAGGAATCTGAATTGTTATGTTACACCCGATGTAAGGCCTTGTAATTAATTATCCGGTAATTTTGCATACTTAGAATAATTATTGAGTTGATAAATTAAATTATTATATATGCCAAATAATTTTTGAATTTTTGTTAAAAATATGTATTTTAGAATATCGGAGTTAAAAAGATATAAAATACATATAGAGACTGAAATAACACGCAAGAGCAAAATAAATTCAAAACCAGATCAAATGAGCATGAGTTAATAATTTTAATAACTAATTTATATTATACAAATGCATACATACTTTTTAGCAAACGGAGAAAGAATCAGAAACCTAAATCCCCATTCCCGTAACTCACACCCCAACCCATCTCCTTTTCTTGCAACTCGTCGGTCTCCCTGCTCCAGCTAGCCACAGCCGCGCTGCCTGAATTTCTCAAGACAACCACTGTGAGATGCATCTGATGACATAGCAGATAGCAGCAACTAGAGTAGAAGGAGATCGCAGCAGATTGAAGCCAAGCGAGTGCTCCATTCGTGAGTCGTTCTTGCCCGAGTACTTGTCCGATTTTGGTGAGTGTTTGTATTGTTTCTTGGTCGATTAATGTCTTTTTGGTGAGGATTTGTTAGCAGTGTTTTCACCAGTTTTCTAGTCATCTTCAGCAGAGCTTTATATTATTTTCGACAAGCTTCGTTCAGCTTCACCTTGAGACCACTTGCAATGAGAGTAAGCTTCGAATCTTGTGTTTTGGATCCAATTCCAGCTTTTGCATCTGAATTTCGGATTTTTGTGCATTGTGTACAAAGAAACTCGACTTGTGGTTCAAATAAAACTTGTAGATCTATTTGTTAGCTTTCTATAGCGGCTGGAAAAATTGAGATTTTGTTTATAAATGTATTTGATATGATTTTTCTACCAAAATGTATCAAAATCGAATTCTACATTTGATCTGTGTAGAAATGTTTCTGTAATTCAAAAATATGACCTCTGTGCACTTGGAATTTTAAAAATTTGGTTCAAATGAAAGTTTTAGATCTATATGTTTTCTTCGAAATGAGACTGAATCGTTAAATTCCAGTAAGAATTGAGAACGTAATGCTTGTTTTTTCTGAAACTGCTCAGTGTGCGAGATTATGTACGCGAAATTCGGGAGTAGCAGTGTGTTATTGCAAATTCTGAGTTTAATCTACTAAGGTTCTGAAGATGGTTTCAACTGGAAAAACTATGATAATTGAGTTTTCTTTCATTTCCAATTGGCAGATATTGATTTGAGTTAATACTAAGTGAAATATGAATTTTATGCTCTTTAGTGCCAAATCGGACATTGGAATAGAATGTAGTTTTCATGATCGGCTTATTGTTGTTTTGTTTATGCCAAGTAACTTGAAGTAAAGTCTATCTTTGGATTTTTCAAGTTGGTATAGGTATGTTACAGCTCAGTAACATATGACGGTAAAACATAAATTATGTTTTAGTTGTCTTTCTGTGTTGCACTGATCGTATTTATGATTAGTTGACTGTTGTAAGTTGTTAAATGTCTTCGTTGTGATATATGTTTATTATTGTGAGATATTATTGACATTTAGCATTAGGCATACTATTATGACATTCTTGTTGAGCCATATTGTTCTTTTTAGCCCGTTGTTGATATTCATTGTTATCTGGCACTGTTGTTTATCTCGAGATTAAGGTGTGGCTGATAGGCCTATACACATGAGACCGTAGATGTTATTGAACAATCACGTGGTTAGTGTAGCCTTTTGAGTTGAGCTCTAGAATTGTTTCATCTAGTTCGTTATGTTGTGTTATCCTGTTGTATCTTATCAACTGTATGGAGGCCGAGTCAGGGGTGTTCTTCAGCACAGCCTGGCATACCTCGCGTACTTGGCATGGCGGTTTAGCTGCATGACGATGTAACTCCCTTGTGTGTTGTTGCTCGAGCATTATTCCAGTTGTTATTGTATCGTGTATTGGCTTCTATTATCCCGATCATCGTTGAATCATTCATGCATTGCATATTACATTTTATTATATGATTATGCATGATTTATGTTTATTTTTGCTATTGTTGAACTGTTTCGTACCAGAATCCTAACATCAGTTGTTTTCTTGGGGGGCTGTTATGGTTGATATTGGGCACCATGGTAGATTTCTCGAGTCGTTTTGCAGCATCAGGCCGAGGTTCTGCCAGTGGAGCTAGGGATTGATGTTGGATTGCTTGGTTCTGTTCATTGGAGTCTTCCAGTTAGTCTATATGTATGTCTTAAAGTTTGTTTCAATCTTGTGTTGTAGTTTATTTGTCATGGAGATGCCTCATGTATCTGTACTGATATTTGGTTGTTTTTGTGATGTTCTGATTCAACTCTGTGTTTCTTATGATTTGGTGAGTATTTGATAAATTTTAATTTTTGCTTAGTCATGGACAGTGCGGCTATAGGTTGTTTGACTTCGATTTTTGTTTTAAAGGACTTTATTCGGAAGGTATTTTTTTAAAACTGCTGCTTGAGTTTCGGGATGTCCTACTTATGGGGAGGTCATGTCGAAATTTTTCTAGGCTCTGAGTTCTGTTTTAAAGTAATTTAAACCCTTTTTCTGTTGCTGCTTTAAATCAAATAATTATTGTTTGATAATTAATTGTCATTATAGTAAATGGGCCTCACATCTTGGTATCAGAGCGTAAACTGAGATACGCTCAAACTAGAGTCTAGGACACTTGAGTCTTGGCACTAAAATGGTTGTTGCACATGTGTTTGCTACTTGACAGTGTGCTTATGTGATTATATTGTTTGTTTACTTCCATTCTAATTGTTATAAATGTTTTATGTTATAGAATGGAAAGAGATGGTGAGATTCTTATTGCTAGGGGTCGTGGTCGTGGACGTGGTAGACCTCGTGTCCGTGTTGTTGATGATAATTTTGCTGAGGAAGCTGCTGATCAGATAGGGAAGCTTCGGATGGATGAGTTAGTTGTCCGTTTTCACTCTATGCATCCACCTCGATTCAATGGTTCTGAGGGAGCTGATAAAGCTGAACTATGGATTTCTGAGATTGAGAAATTGTTTGATCTGATTGAGTATCATTCAGAGCGTCGATTGAGATTAGATGTGCATCAGTTGAAAGATCGTACCAAAACGTGGTGGTCTACTACATTGATGACCTTAGATGCTCAGAGGATTGTTCCATCGTGGGATATATTCAAGATGAAGTTTAAGAAGAGTTATTGTCCTTCATCATTTTATAGCTCTAAGGCTTCGGAGTTTCATAACTTGAAATAGGGCGATATGTCAGTTGCGGAGTATGCTGATACTTTTTATGCTATGGTGAGATATGCTCCTCACGTTGTTGTAAGTCAGGTTGTTGTTGTTGAAAGTTTCATTGAAGGATCGAACGATCGTCTTCACCCTTTTGTTTCTACTGGTAAGCCACTGAACTATCTTGAAGCAGTGGAAATAGCAAAAAAGACCGAGGCTAGTCTAAAGAATAGTGGAAATCGAGTGCCTACCCAGCATTATCAGTCGGGGAGACAACAATTCAGTTCATCTGGTTCTGCATCTCTTCGTTCACATGGAAAGAAATTTAAGAATCTTTGTTCTAGTTCTTCGAGTTCAGGAAGTTTTGGGAATCGTAGTGGTTAGCGTTATTCTGGTTTTCATTGTGATCACTGTGGAGGCAAGCATTCCAGTAATTAGTGTGTTGGAGTTCAAGGGGTTTGTAATAATTGTTGTCGGCTGGTCATTTTTCTAGAGTCTGTCCTAGTAAGACGGGAAAATCAGCCCAGGCAGGTAGTGTAGCTCAAAGTAATAGATTCACAACATCATTTCAGTCTTCCCACCGGTCTATTCGCCCTTCACATCAATCCAGAGGGCAAGGTGGTCAGCAGAATCAGTCACATGTTCGTATATTTGCCTTGACTGAGGAAGAGGCTCAGGCAGCTCCAGGTACTGTAATTACCGGTAACTGTACTTTATGTGGTTTTACAACACGAGTGTTATTTGATACTGGAGCATCTCATACTTTTGTTTCTCATGCATTCGTTGTTCCGCATGATCTTCGAACCACTAGTATGATTTCCAATCTATCTGTTACTACTCCAATGGGTAAAATGATTATCATTGATAATGTGGTGTTCAATGCGGTGTTGTTTCACGATGAAAATGTATTGTATCTGAATCTCATAGTACTACCTATGCATGACTTTGATTGTATCGTTGGTATAGATGTTTTGACTGAAAATTGTGCCATTGTTGACTATTATCGAGGAATAGTTTGTTTCAAGCCTAACTTTGATCCTAAATGGAATTTATATGGCTGTGATTTTCAAGCCAAGATTCCTCTAGTTTCTTCCAAAGAAATAACTAGATTGTTAGATTCTGGTCATGAAGTTTTTCTAGTTATATTGTTGATCTATCGCAAGATGAGCGAAGGATTTCTGATATTCCTGTAAGGTCCAAATTTAAGTTGACGTAATCCAACTGCATGCAAATCTAGAAAATATGAAAAATGGGTAACTTATTTTAATGGTTAATCAATTATGTGTCATACTTGCCCAATATGATTTTATTGCCATTCTGCATGAAATTTCATTTTTTTTAAGGTTATTCAGTGACGATCGAGGAACGGAGATCGGGGGCTGAAAAGTGTTTTAAATTAAATAATTAACTTTAATTATTTAATTTAGGGGAGATGGTTTCTCTTATTTTTAAAATCAAGGAAATTTGGGGTGAATTTACACGCCGGGATTAATTTCTATCGGTGTTGGATTTTTAACTAAAATTCAATCTTTTAAGCAGTCCGGTTATTTAATTCACTATTTCTTTTTTATGAAAACGTTTTTTTAGCTTTTCTAAATTTAATTAAAGCCTAGCTTGCACTAGTGGGCATAATTAAGAGTTAATAGGCCTTAAGCCTATTAAATAATTGATTAGCATATAAATAACAAACACAAACCTAGTCTACGCACGAAAACTCACGCCGCTCAGTTGGTGAAAAGCAAAATTCCTCCCTCGGTGCTTCAGCAGCTCTCGGCCGAGAGGAACAAGCTTTTCCCTTCAAAAATTTTAAGGGA
This sequence comes from Primulina eburnea, assembly GCF_022965805.1. Classification (NCBI taxonomy): domain Eukaryota; kingdom Viridiplantae; phylum Streptophyta; class Magnoliopsida; order Lamiales; family Gesneriaceae; genus Primulina; species Primulina eburnea. The sequence goes on from NC_133105.1 coordinate 22,132,167, forward strand.
AGGTAGCCTCGGTTCTCCCTGTTCTTCGTCGCCGTCGGTATATCGTGCGTTTACGACGCAAAGGCACGCCAATATCTTCCTTTTTCTCATCCAATACATCATATATCGATTTATTAAATGCATGTGTAAAGATTATGAAGTTTTATTACGGTTGTTACGTATTCGTGTTGCGATCTAACGTTTTATATGCCGATTCATGTTTTACATGTTATAGGGACTGCCATGACGATTAGGGTGTGATCAGGAAAGCCTACACTAATTTTTAAAACAACCAAACCATGCCTAGATTATGAAACAACCGAAAATAAAAACCAGAAAGAGGCGGCTTGGCTGCTGTCATGTATTTGCGTTCGGGTTTCACGTTTTTGGGTGAGACTTGGACGGGGCTTGAGCCAGGACACAGCCAGGGGTCTCGTTGAGTCAGGGTGGGAGTCCTAGCCGTGCTAGGACTTGAACCAAGGGCTCGGGGAAGAGTCTTAGCGCTGCTAGGACTCCACCCGAGAAGCCCTGCACAGAGTTGTGCAGGGTTCGCGCCCTCTCCAGGCGCTGGGGGTTCGTCGCTTGGGGCACGGGCTGGGCTAGGAACGTTCACTAGGGTCCTAAGTAAGTGTCCATGTGTCGGGTTTGGGTGGAATTGCGTGGGCTGGGATCACACGAGCACAAACATGGAAGCCATGCATTGTGAAAGTCTCGGCCAGCACATGCAGTAGGTTAAGCTCCCTCGTTTTAAGTTTTGAACGGTTTTCTTGACAAAATTGGAGTCCAGTAGATAAGTTTAACTTGTTGGGCACCTCTTGGCTCGACATGGTTCGGGGGTAACTCGCAAAAATTAAGAGATGGCTCGGGGTCGAAGTTTAGGTGTCAAAATGAGTTTTAAACTAAAGAAAATTTGGAAAATGGCTCACGGGGGTCGAGTCGTGGTCTTTAAAAGCTAAAATTATATAAAAAGACTAAATTTTGAATTTAGGAATTTTATATTAAAGTTTGGTATTTTTCGATATTAAAACACCGTCAAAATAATTATTTAAGGATAAATGAAAAAGTCTAATTTTTAAGCTTAGTAAAATTACGAAATAATTCATGTAAGCTTAAATAATTATTTGGGACATGTTAGAGTCAATGAATTCAAGAAAATGTCGAAAACGGGAAATTTTACGTCTAGGGGTAAAACGGTCTTTTTACACCTAGAAATTTGTAAAGGTTATGGCAGTGCCCTAAATTCAGTTTTTATGATATTATGTGCATTTTTAAATGCTTATGAATTGTTCATGATTTATTTATGATTTATTTTAAATGTCCATGAAATTTTATAATTAAAATTGACATTTAAAATACATGGTGCATGCTTGGTTTCAAAGGAAAATATATTCATGCATAATTTTATAAGGTGATGAAAACATGAAAATATTGATGAAAGTGAAGTAATTGTGACTATGAGGAATTCAGGATTTGAGGTTATGATCAAGATTAGGCCAAGGCTCAGTTGACGATCTTGTGTCGCTGATGTCCCCGCCGCCCAGTACTGTGGTTTCAAGTAGATGGTACCATCGTTATGTCATGTCATGTCATGTCACGTAAGGAAAGTCACAATTAACGATCTGAATTCAATCAAGAAAATATAATATTACAATCATTAAAGGAATCATGTCATGTTATCACGTCATGTTATTATATCATGTTATCATGTCACGTTATGATCAAGGAAAAGGTAAGGGTTCAGGTCATGTCATGCATATCACGAAAATGTTATTTTAAGTACAAGTAATTTCACTGCTGCATGTGATTTTATATTTGTACCACTCGTTACAAGATTTGGTGTGTTGAGTCTTTAGACTCACTAGGTGTGTTGGATGCAGGTGAGGTTGAGGGAGGACTTGACGTATGAGATGACTGGACTGAAGGTGCACACAACCCGAGGACCAGCGCTTCTACTGTTTTTCCGCACTCATGATTATGGATTATGATTTTACGTTAAAAGATTTTTAAAACCATTTATTTATGCTTTAGAGTGGTTTTGGAGAGGAAAATACGTTTCACGGTTATTGCTTTTTCGGTTTGGTAACTCATGCGATTATTTTATTTTATGACGATTGCAATTGATTTTTAAATGCTAGCTAGCGAATGTTCTAGAACATGGACAGAAATATTTTTATTAAAATATTTTTCAAGGACCGAAATTTAAAAAAAAAAAAATTTCTAGTACATTTTAAACACAAGAACATGGGACGTTTCAGTTGGTATCAGAGCCTTGGTCCTGTATAGGGTTGTGCCACCATCAGCGCCGGAAAGATCAGTCGTCAAGCCTCGAGTTTGTAAGTTTTTACATGCTTTACATGATTCAGTATGATGTTACCTGCATGATTACGTGAATAATATGCTTACACCTCATTTTTACGAGTTTTATGATTATTATGCCTTATATACTTATAATTGCTAAATGAATCACGATATGTCACATGATTAGAAAACATATATTTAAATGCATGTTGGTTACGTTAGATTTTGGAAAACGTTCAGATAAAATGCCTCCACGTCGTGCCCCTGTCACCGAAAACCAAGAGGAAAACAGTGTTAATCGTCAAGGAAATAACCAAGGGAATGGACCACCACCACCACCACCAGATGCTGCTACTCGAGCTCTTGAGGGAATGGCTCGTTTATTTGAGCAACAGTTGCAGCAACAGCAGTTACAACAGCAGCAGTTGCAGTTACAGTTACAGCAGTTACAGCTGCAGCAGCAGGCTCCCAGGCCAGCGCAGGATATTTATGATCAGTTCCGGAGGCTAGGGCCAAAGGAATTTTCTGGCACCACTGACCCATTTGCTGCTGAGAGCTGGATACGCTCTTTGGAGGTACATTTTCGTTATCTGAATATGGGTGATGTCGACCGTGTGAGGTGTACCACCTACCTGCTTAGAGATGATGCTTCACTGTGGTGGGAAGGGGTCGAGCATGGTGTTAACCTTGCTACTCTTACTTGGACCTCAATTCAAAGAAATTTTCTATGAGAAATATTTTACTGCGGATGCTAGAGGCCGACTGAAGAGAGAGTTTATGAGCCTCCGTCAGGGAGACTTGTCTGTTGCAGATTATGTGAAGAAATTCGATCGGGGTTGTCACTTTGTGCCCCTTATTGCTAGAGATCCTACGGAAAAGCTTAGGCACTTTATGGATGGTCTTCGCCCTACTTTGCGCAACAACGTCATGATGATGCATCCAGTGGATTATGCTGCTGCCACTACATGTGCCTTCAGGTCTGAGCAAGCTTTGAGGGAGATTGATTTTGAAATTCAGCGTAAAAGGCAACAACACCATAACAACAGTCAGCCCAACAAGAACCAGAATACGGGTCCATCTATACCTCAAGGGCCTCAAAAGCCCCAGGGTCAAAACAGGAAGCAGGGACAACAGAAGCCACAGAATCAGGGAGCACCACCGCCTGCTGAGAGGCAACTTTGCAAGGAATGTAATCGCCCGCACTTGGGCAAGTGTGAATGGGGCTCTTTCAAGTGTTTCTATTGCAAGGAGAGTGGGCACAAGGCTATCGATTGCCCAAAGAAGAAGGCACCTACAGCAGGACGAGTGTATGTTATGAATGCTGAGGAAGCAGAGGAAGAGGCAGACACTACTCTTATCACCGGTAACCTAGTTATTTAACATTTTTATATTGCCTATTCTTGCATGAAATGTTGAATTGGTTACTAGAATTGATTTGGGAAGCAAGATTTAACCTAGTGGAACTTAGGTTGCATGTCCTACTTAGTTGAGTTTAAGTTATGATTTTTAGCACCCTAGAAAATGATATGAATTTTGTGCCTTATTTTATGTTAAGGTTGTGAGGTATCCAAATAAAAAGTTTTAAGGACTAAAAAATGAAATTACTGCGAAAACCTAAGGGCCAAATTGCAATTATCCAAAATTGGGGGACTAGAATGTATGGAATTCAAAAAATGTAAGGACTAAGATACAATTTTCATGAAATGCTTAAGCTCAACATGTAATCTTCTTATGAACTTGGGAAATTAATGATAGTAAAATCCTTAAGTTTCAACTCGAAAAGATTTAAAGGACATCTTTCACCGCAGGGAGGATTATCATTCTAGGTGTAGCTACCTATGCATTGCTAGATTCAGGAGCTACACATTCTTTCATATCTGAAACCTTCATCAAAAGACTGAATATTACTCCTCAAGATATGGGTTTGGGTTTCAAAGTTTCGATTCCATCCGGTGATCAGATGCTCACGTCTAAAATTGTCAAGAATCTGGAGCTTCGTTTATGCAAAGATGTAGTTCGGGCAGATCTTATTGTGCTCCCTATGCCCGAATTCGATATTATACTTGGGATGGATTGGTTATCAGCGAATGGAGCTTCGATTGATTTTAGTCAGCGATTAGTGTCTATTCGACCGCCTCATGGTAAACCTTTCATTTTCGAGGCGGCGAGGAAAGCAAATGCCGCACATTATCTCTTGTTTATGTGCGAGGAAGCTTATTAAGCGAGGATGCTCAGCTTATCTAGCGTGTGTCACTACTGCTCACGAGCCTATCAGTCAGAAGCTAGAGGATGTGGACATTGTGAGAGATTTTCCTAGCGTCTTCCCCGAGGACGTTTCGGGCATCCCGCCCGATCGTGAGGTGGAATTCTCTATTGACCTGGTACCGGGCACAGTTCCTATATCGAAAGCACCCTATCGTCTAGCACCTGCAGAAATGAAAGAATTGAAAGATCAGATACAGGACTTGTTAGACAAGGGTTTCATCCGCCCCAGTTTCTCTCCATGGGGCGCACCGGTATTATTTGTGAAGAAGAAGGATGGTAGTATGCGTCTTTGCATCGATTATCGAGAACTCAACAGGGTCACTATCAAAAATAAGTATCCACTGCCAAGGATCGAGGATTTATTTGACCAGTTGCAAGGAGCAACGGTTTTCTCTAAGATTGATCTGCGTTCGGGATACCATCAGTTGAAAGTGAAAGAAGCAGATGTACATAAGACAGCATTCAGAACTAGATATGGGCACTATGAGTTTATGGTCATGCCATTCGGGTTGACCAATGCGCCAGCGATCTTCATGGATCTCATGAATCGCGTATTTCAGCCGTATCTGGATCAGTTTATTATTGTCTTCATCGACGACATATTGATCTATTCCAAGAGCAGAGAGGAGCATAGCCGCCATCTGAGAACCGCACTGCAAGTACTGTTAGACAGGAAGCTTTTTGCAAAATTCAGCAAGTGCGAGTTTTGGCTTGATAGAGTGGCATTTTTAGGCCACATCATTTCCAGCAGTGGAGTGGAAGTTGATCCGAGTAAGGTAGAGGCAGTGAAAGAGTGGCCAGTGCCGAAGAGTGTCACCGAGATCCGCAGTTTCTTGGGACTAGCTGGCTATTACCACAAGTTTATTCAGGGGTTCTCATCTATAGCGGTACCTATGACCGCCCTGACGAAGAAGAATGCAAAGTTTATTTGGGGACCCGAGTGTCAAGACAGTTTTGACAAGTTGAAGTAAGCCTTGATATCCGCACCAGTGTTGTCGATGCCATCGGGGCAAGGGGAGTATGTTCTTTATACCGACGCTTCTAAGCTTGGGTTGGGTGCAGTTCTGATGCAAAACGACCGAGTTATTGCCTATGCGTTGCGACAGTTGAAAATTCATGAAAAGAACTACCCTACTCACGATCTTGAGCTTGCAGCAGTAGTCTTCGCACTGAAAATTTGGAGACACTACCTTTATGGGGAGAAGTGCAAGATATTCACTGATCATAAAAGTTTGAAGTACTTCTTCACCCAAAAGGAGTTGAATATGAGACAGCGTAGATGGCTTGAGTTAGTGAAGGATTATGATTGTGACATTAGCTACCATCCGGGAAAAGCTAATGTTATGGCAGATGCGTTGAGTAGAAAAACGGCGGTTATTACTCATTTATCTCTTCAGAGACCGTTGCAGTCCGAGATACAGCAGGTTTGAGCTCACAGTTTATGCTAGGGGCGGGGCCCCTAATCTTGCCACACTCTCAGTCCAGTCGACTTTGAGGGACAGAATCCGGGAGAGACAGTCCACTGATGAATAGTTGCAAAAGTGGAGAGCTAGAGATGAGGCCAAGGGCCGAAACTTGTATTCAATGGTGGATGGTTTAGTTCGTTATCGAGATCGTCTATGGGTTCCCAGCGACAATTCTTTGAGAGAGCTTATTATGAAGGAAGCCCATGACTCGCCATACTCCATTCACCCTGGGAACTACGAAAATGTTCAAGGATTTGCAGTTGTTATACTGGTGGCCAGGGATGAAGAGGGACATTCTGAGATTTGTGTCCGAGTGTTTGACTTGTCAGCAAGTCAAGGCAGAGCATCAGCGACCAGCAGGGAAATTGAAGTCACTCCCTATTCCCGAGTGGAAATGGGAAAATGTCACTATGGATTTTGTAGTGGGACTGCCGAAGACCGTTAGGGGACTGAATGCCATTTGGGTGATAGTCGATCGTCTGACGAAATCAGCTCATTTCCTACCTATTAAGACGACATTCACCATGGTTCAGTATGCAGAGTTGTACATTCGGGAGATAGTTCGTCTGCATTGGATTCCAGTTTCTATCGTTTCTGACAGGGATCCGAGATTTACATCATCATTTTGGAAAAGTTTGCATGCAGCAATGGGAACCAAGTTGTTGTTCAGTACCGCGTTCCACCCTCAAACCGATGGTCAGTCAGAGAGAGTTATTCAGACCTTGGAGGATCTACTGCGAGCATGTGTTATCGATTTCCAAGGCAGTTGGGAACCGAAATTACCTCTAGTGGAGTTCACCTACAATAACAGCTTCCAATCATCAATTGGAATGGCTCCTTTTGAGGCACTCTATGGAAGGAAATGTAGATCTCCCATTCATTGGGATGAGGTTGGGGAAAGAAGAGTTATTGGTCCGGATGTTATTGAAGAGACAAGCGGAATTGGTAGTCAAAATTCGTGAGAGAATGAAGACTGCACAAAGCCGGCAGAAGAGCTATGCGGACAAGAGGCGAAGGGACTTAGAGTTTGCAGTGGGCGACCACGTATTTGTGAAAATAGCACCCATGAAGGGTGTTATGTGCTTTGGCAAGAAAGGCAAGCTTAGTCCAAGGTTTATAGGTCCGTTTGAGATTTTGGAGAGGATTGAGACACTAGCTTATAGAGTGGCATTGCCACCTGCACTTTCAGGAGTTCACAACGTGTTCCATGTTTCTATGCTTCGGAAGTACATGTCTAACCATCGCATGTACTCAACTATGAGCCTCTTCAGCTAACCCCGAATATGACATATGAGGAAAAGACTGTCCAGATCTTAGCAAGGCAAGAGAGGAGATTGCGTAATAAAGTCATTCCAATGGTCAAGGTCAAGTGGCTGAATCACTCGGAAGAGGAAGCTACTTGGGAAACCGAGAGGGACTTAAGGAGCCGCTATCCAGAGTTATTCGGTAAGTTCTAATTTCGAGGACGAAATTTTATTTAAGGGGGGGAGGAATTGTAAGGTCCAAATTTAAGTTTACGTAATCCAACTGCATGCAAATCTAGAAAATATGAAAAATGGGTAACTTATTTTAATGGTTAATCAATTATGTGTCATACTTGCCCAATATGATTTTATTGCCATTCTGCATGAAATTTCATTTTTTTTAAGGTTATTCAGTGACGATCGAGGAACGGAGACCGGGGGCTGAAAAGTGTTTTAAATTAAATAATTAACTTTAATTATTTAATTTAGGGGAGATGGTTTCTCTTATTTTTAAAATCAAGGAATTTTGGGGTGAATTTACACGCCGGGATTAATTTCTATCGGTGTTGGATTTTTAAATAAAATTCAATCTTTTAAGCAGTCCTGTTAGTTAATTCACTATTTCTTTTTTATGAAAACGTTTTTTATCTTTTCTAAATTTAATTAAAGCCTAGCTTGCACTAGTGGGCTTAATTAAGAGTTAATAGGCCTTAAGCCTATTAAATAATTGATTAGCATATAAATAACACACACAAACCTAGTCTACGCACGAAAACTCACGCCGCTCAGTTGGTGAAAAGCAAAATTCCTCCCTCGGTGCTTCAGCAGCTCTCGGCCGAGAGGAACAAGCTTTTCCCTTCAAAATTTTAAGGGAAGGTAGCCTCGGTTCTCCCCGTTCTTCGTCGCCGTCGGTATATCGTGCGTTTACGACGCAAAGGCACGCCAATATCTTCCATTTTCTCATCCAATACATCATATATCGATTTATTAAATGCATGTGTAAAGATTATGAAGTTTTATTACGGTTGTTACGTATTCGTGTTGCGATCTAACGTTTTATATGCCGATTCATGTTTTACATGTTATAGGGACTGCCATGACGATTAGGGTGTGTCAGGAAAGCCTACACAAATTTTTAAAACAACCAAACCATGCCTAGATCATGAAACAACCGAAAATAAAAACCAGAAAGAGGCGGCTTGGCTGCTGTCATGTATTTGCGTTCGGGTTTCACGTTTTTGGGTGAGACTTGGACGGGGCTTGAGCCAGGACACAGCCAGGGGTCTCGTTGAGTCAGGGTGGGAGTCCTAGCCGTGCTAGGACTCGAACCAAGGGCTCGGGGAAGAGTCCTAGCGCTGCTAGGACTCCATCCGAGAAGCCCTGCACAGAGTTGTGCAGGGTTCGCGCCCTCTCCAGGCGCTGGGGGTTCGTCGCTTGGGGCACGGGCTGGGCTAGGAACGTTCACTAGGGTCCTAAGTAAGTGTCCATGTGTCGGGTTTGGGTGGAATTGCAGTGGGCTGGGATCACACGAGCACAAACATGGAAGCCATGCATTGTGAAAGTCTCGGCCAGCACATGCAGTAGGTTAAGCTCCCTCGTTTTAAGTTTTGAATGGTTTTCTTGACAAAATTGGAGTCCAGTAGATAAGTTTAACTTGTTGGGCACCTGTTGGCTCGACATGGTTCGGGGGTAACTCGCAAAAATTAAGAGATGGCTCGGGGTCGAAGTTTAGGTGTCAAAATGAGTTTTAAACTAAAGAAAATTTGGAAAATGGCTCACGGGGGTCGAGTCGTGGTCTTTAAAAGCTAAAATATATAAAAAGACTAAATTTTGAATTTAGGAATTTTACATTAAAGTTTGGTATTTTTCGGGATTAAAACACCGTCAAAATAATTATTTAAGGATAATTGGAAAAGTCTAATTTTTAAGCTTAGTAAAATTACGAAATAATTCATGTAAGCTTAAATAATTATTTGGGACATGTTAGAGTAAATGAATTCAAGAAAATGTCGAAAACGGGAAATTTTACGTCTAGGGGTAAAACGGTCTTTTTACACCTAGAAATTTGTAAAGGTCATGGCAGTGCCCTAAATGCAGTTTTTATGATATTATGTGCATTTTTAAATTCTTATGAATTGTTCATGATTTACTTATGATTTATTTTAAATGTCCATGAAATTTTATAATTAAAATTGACATTTAAAATACATGGTGCATGCTTGGTTTCAAAGGAAAATATATTCATGCATAATTTTATAAGGTGATGAAAACATGAAAATATTGATGAAAGTGAAGTAATTGTGACTATGAGGAATTCAGGATTTGAGGTTATGATCAAGATTAGGCCAAGGCTCAGTTGACGATCTTGTGTCGCTGATGTCCCCGCCGCCTAGTACTGTGGTTTCAAGTAGATGGTACCATCGTTATGTCATGTCATGTCATGTCACGTCAGGAAAGTCACAATTAACGATCTGAATTCAATCAAGAAAATATAATATTTCAATCATTAAAGGAATCATGTCATGTTATCACGTCATGTTATTATATCATGTTATCATGTCACGTTATGATCAAGGAAAAGGTAAGGGTTCAGGTCATGTCATGCATATCACGAAAATGTTATTTTAAGTACAAGTAATTTCACTGCTGCATGTGATTTTATATTTGTACCACTCGTTACAAGATTTGGTGTGTTGAGTCTTTAGACTCACTAGGTGTGTTGGATGTAGGTGAGGTTGAGGGAGGACTTGACGTATGAGATGACTGGACTGAAGGTGCACACAACCCGAGGACCAGCGCTTCTACTGTTTTTCCGCACTCATGATTATGGATTATGATTTTACGTTAAAAGATTTTTAAAACCATTTATTCATGCTTTAGAGTGGTTTTGGAGAGGAAAATACGTTTCACGGTTATTGCTTTTTAGGTTTGGTAACTCATGCGATTATTTTATTTTATGACGATTGCAATTGATTTTTAAATGCTAGCTAGCGAATGTTCTAGAACATGGACAGAAATATTTTTATTAAAATATTTTTCAAGGACCGAAATTTCAAAAAAAAAAAAAATTTCTAGTACATTTTAAACACAAGAACATGGGACGTTTCAATTCCTGTCTTCCGTGAGTTTCCTGATGTGTTTCTAGAAGAGATTCCTGGTTTTTCAACAGAACGAGAAGCTGAGTTCAGTATCGAATTAATGCCAGGAACTGAAGCCTTATCTCAAGCACCATATCGTTTAGCTTCAGTTGAGCTAAAAGAACTAAAAGAACAATTGCAGGATTTGTTGAGTAAAGGTTATATTCGGCCAAGTTCCTCACCGTGGGGCGCTCCTGTTCTATTTGTTAAGAAGAAGGATGGTACTATGTGGATGTGTATTGATTATCGTCAATTGAATAAGCCTACTGTCAAGAATAATATCCACTCTCTATGATTGATGACTTATTTGATGAGTTGCAAGGTACTTCGGTGTATTCTAAGATTGATCTCCATTTTGGATATTATCAATTGCGAGTTAGACAAGAAGATGTGCCAAAAAAATTTTTCCCACGAGATACAGACACTTTGAATTTTTGGTTATGCCTTTTGGGTTGACCAATGCTCATGTTGTGTTTATGGACTTGATGAATTGTGTGTTTCGGAAATATCTAGATCGGTTTGTGATTGTGTTCATTGCTGATATTCTTGTCTATTCCAAGTCTGAGGAAGAGCGTGTTAAGCACTTGAGATTAGTTCTTCAAATTTTTCAAAAGAAGCAGTTGTACGCCAATCTATCTAAGTGTGAGTTTTGGTTAGATAGAGTTGTGTTTCCGGGCCACGTCATATGTCAACATGGTATTTCTTTTGATCCAAGTAAAGTGGAGGCAGTTTTGAACTGGGCACGACCGACCAATGTGCCAGAGATTCGTAGTTTCATGGGTTTGGCTGGTTATTAACCGGAGATCTATCAAAAATTTCTCAAAGATTGCTAGACATATCACTTAACTGACTCAGAAAAATCAGAGATTCATTTGGCTGATAAATGTGAGTCAAGTTTTGTCGAGTTGAAGAAGAGATTGACTTCTGCATCAGTTCTTACCATTCCAAGTGGTTCTATAGGATTCGATGTTTGTGCCGATGCATCAAATCAAGGATTAGGTTGTGTACTGATGCAGCATGGCAAATTTGTGGCCTATGGTTCTCATCAGTTGGAACCACATGAGTCTAAGCATCATGTTCATGACTTGGAATTGGCTGTTATCGTTTTTGCTCTCAAGATTTGGAGACATTATTTGTTTGGTGAGCAATTTGTGATCTATTCAGATCACATAGGCTTGAAGTATATGTTATCTCAGTCAGATTTGAATATGAGATAAAGACGTTGGATGGATCTTTTGAAAGATTATGATTATGAGATTTAGTATCATCGGTAAAAGTGAATGTCATTGCCGAAGCTTTGAGTCGTAAGGTTGTTGATGTTAATTTATCTTCGATGCATGTTTCTAAGTTATGAGAGGATATTTTCACTTCTGGGTTGGATGTTCAAATCCAAGGTAATGTTGTTAGTGTATCTCATATTTCTGTTAAGCTAAAGTTGATTCAAATTGTAAAGTCAGGTCAGAAAACTGATGATCGAGTTCTAAAATCTTATGAGTTACTATCTCAAGGACACCAATCTGGTTTCTCAATTCACTCAGATGATTCTATTCGGTTGAATGGTAGATTATTTGTCCCAGATATTCCTGAATTGCGTACAACCATCCTTAAAGAAGATCATTGTACTCGATATAGTATCCACCTAGGAAGCAGAAAAATGTATCATATTCTATAGCCTCAGTTTTGGTGGAAGAATATGAAAAAAGATGTGGCTGAGTGTTTGTCTCGTTGTATGATCTGTCATCAAGTCAAAGCGCAACGACTGAGTCTGGGAGGATTATTTCACAGCTTTGAGGTTCTTCAGTGGATCTGGGAGCACGTGGCTATGGATTTTTTAACACATTTGTCCCGTACTTCTCGCCATTTTGACTTCATTTAGGTGATTGCCGATAGATTATCTAAATTGGCATACTTTATTCCGTATGAGAGGACATATTCGTACAAGAGAATGGCTCGTCTGTATATTGAAAATGTTGTGAGAATTCATGGAGTTCTAGTTGCAATAGTCTCAGAGTGACCCTCGTTTCACATCAAGGTTTTGGATTAGTTTTCAAAAAGAAATGGGTACATGACTTGCAATTAGTACTACTTATCATCCTCAAACAGATGGTCAGACAAAGCGTACGATTCAAACGCTCGAGGATCTACTTCGATCTGTAGTCATGGATTTTAAAGACAGTTGGTAAGAAGCTTTACCATTAGTTGAGTTCTCTTATAAAAACAGTTTTCAGGTGACTATTGGTATGGCTCCTTTTGAGGCTTTGTATGGACGACGATGTAGATCGCCCCTTTGTTGGGATGAGTTTGGTGAAAAGCAGTTGACTGGACCTGAGATTGTTCAGGAAGTGTATGACAAATTTTAGTTGATTCGCCAGAGAATGAAAGCTGCCCAAGATCGGCAAGCTAGTTATGCTAACAAACTTCGTCGACCTCTAGAATTTCAAGTTCGAGATTTCGTGTTTCTGAGGATCTCTCCATTTAGAGGTGTTGTTCGTTTGGTATGAGAGGTAATATATCACCTCGTTTCATTGGCACCTACGAGATTTTTGAGCGTATTGGGACCTACGCTTATCGTTTGGATTTTCCCCAGTCTTTGTATGGCATCCACGATGTTTTCCATGTTTCTATGTTGTGTAAGTATGAGCCCGATCCATCTCATGTGATTCAGTCTGATGAGGTTGAAATTGATCCCCCTCTATCATAAACTGAGGTCTGAGTATCATGTTTGTATCTTTGATTATAAAGATAAAGTTTTACGTAATAAAGTTATACCACTTGTTCGAGTTCAGTGATTGAGGCTTATTGTAGAAGAATCAACGTTGGAAACAGAAGAGAAGATGAGAGCATCTTATCCATATCTGTTTGATTCTCAGTATTGTATTGATGTTTTTTTATCGTGTGTAAGATGTACATGTGTAAACAGAAATTTCAAGGACGGAATTTGTTTTAAGAGGTGGAGTAGTGTAAGGCCATGTAATTAATTATCAGGTAATTTGGTATAATTAGAATAATTATTGAGTTGATAAATTAAAAATAAATTCAGAACCCGATCAAATTAGCACGAGTTATTAATTTTAATAACTAATTTATATTATACACATGTGTACATACTTTTTAGGAAAGGGAGAAAGAATCAGAAACCCCAATCCCCATTCCCGTAACTCACACCCCAACCCATCTCCTTTTCTTGCAACTCATCGGTCTCCCTGCTCCAGCTAGCCACAGTCGTGCCGCTTGAATTTCCCAAGCCAACCACCGTGAGATCCAGCTGAAGACATAGCATATAACAACAACCATAGTAGAAGGACATCGAAGCAGATTGAAGCCAAGCGAGTGCTCCATTCGTGAGCTGTTCTTACCCGAGTTCTTGTCCTATTTTGGTGAGTGCTTGTATCGTTTTCTAGTTCGATTAATGTATTTTTGGTGAGGATTTGTTAGTAGCGTTTTTCAAATGTTTTCTAGTCATCTTCAGTAGAGCTTTAAGGTATTTTCAGCGAGTTTCGTTCAGCTTCACCTTGAGACCGGTAGAAACGAGAGTAAGCTTCGAATTTTGTGTTTCCGGATCCAATTCCAGCTTTTTCTTCTGAAGTTCGGATTTTTTTGCATTCTGTACCAACAATCTCAACATGTGGTTCAAATTGAACTTGTAGAACTATTTGTTATCTTTCTATGGTAACTGGAAAAATGGGATTTTGATTAGAAACAGATTTGATATGATTTTTCTACAAAAATGTGTCTAAATCGAATTCTTCATTTGAGCATTGTAGAAATGCTTCTGTAATTCAAATCTATGACCTCTGTGCAGTTGGAATTTGGAAATTTGGTTCTAATAAAAGTTGTAGATCTATGTGTTTTCTTCGAAATGAGACTTGAATCGTTAAATTTCAGTAAGAATTGAGAAAGTTATGCTTGTTTTTTCTGAAACTGCTCAATGTGCGAGATTATGTCCAGGCAATTCAGGAGTAGTATGTGTTCTTGAAAATTCTAAAATTAATCTACTGAGGTTATAAAGATAGTTGCAACTGGAAAAACATAGATAATTGAGTTTTCTTTCATTTCCATTGGCGGATATTGATTTGAGTTAATATTGAGCAAGATATGAATTTTATGCTCTTTAGTGCCAAATCAGGCATTGGAATAGAATTTAGTTTTCATGATCGGCTTTTTGTGTTTTTGTTTAGGCCGAGGAACTTGAAGTAAGTTGATTTTTTGTGCCACTCGCCGACAATTGAATATTCGAGCGTTTTAAATGTAAAGGCACGTTTTCTAAACCCTTTGACGCATCATTCAAACCATAATATGCATGTTTTAATTATTTTTGTATGAAAAATACTTGAGTTTGATTATTTTTACGATAGAATGATATTTTCAAAATTTTGACGATTTTACGCTTGTTTGTTAAACGTTATGATTTCTAAGAGTTAGTCTTCCAACTTGGGATGATTCATGGGTAGAACATAAAAGATTTAAGGTGGAGTCGAGGGCTGAATAGAAGATGTCAAGGGAAATAACGCCTAGGGTTTTCGAGGAGGGGTTACGCGCATGTACCCATACAAGGGGTGCGGCTAGTTTGCATGCTGCACTAGGGCTCGGCTAGGATAGGCTGGGGCCCATGAGGGTCAGGTTTAATGGTCTGTTAGGGTCCTAGAATGGTTAGGAACTGTGACTTGTTGATAGGGAATATTCCATGATCGCATGGACTCTTCCCATGCGTGTAGATGCACGGCCGAGGGCCGCAGCAACCGAGGGGCTAAGGGCTTGGCTAGGTAGGTGGTGGCTCAGGTTGGTCCAGAGAGGGTCGGGATGGTTCAGGCTTGAGGGTGGCTCGAGTGAAGTGTCCTAGCCGAGTAAGGAGTCTTACACACTTAAGGAGGGACTCGCGCGGCTTTGCTGGTGCAGGAGGCTGCAACGTGAACCAAGGGGCTCGGGGCTAGTTTGATTAGGTCTGAGACTGGTCCAACGTCGATGAGGGTCAGAGGTGATCGATGGTTAAGTAGCTAATTGTGTCCTAGATCAATTAGGAGTCCAAGGAAGCTTGCTCGGCTAGGAGTCTTATACGCAGGGCTTGTACGGCGTGTAGGGGACTGGTTCGATGGGCAGGGCTGGTCAATAGGGTCCATAAAGGGGCTGGTTCAATGGGCAGGGCTGGTCAGTCGGGTCCATAAGAGGGCTGGTCAGGGTTTGGCTCGAGGTGGATCGGGCATGGTTCAAGAAATTTGAGAGATGGCTCGGTGTTTTGAGTATTGGTTCGAAAATTGAGTTTAATAGAAAAGGGCATGAATCGTGGGTCCACGAGGGTGAATCGTGGCTCACAAGGGTAGTTTAGCAAGTAAAATGTTTGTCTAAAGTTTGGGATTAAAATATTCAAGTTTGAATTAATTCGGGATTAAAACGCTTTACGAATAATTAAATAGGAAATTAAATCGAAACCCATGAATTTAAAATAAATAAAATTATTAAAAAATTTATTTAAGCTTAAATAATTATTTGGGATAAGCCCATGTCAATAAAAGAAGAAAAAGTCAAAATCAAGAAATTTTACGTCTATGGGCAAAACAGTCATTTAACACTTGTGGGCTGCGTTTGGTTGCAGGATAAAATAAACTAATGATTAGTATGTAAATGATAAAGAAAATGATTGTCGTAGATACGTAATATATGGTAGTATGTTTGGTAAGATTTTTAAGTGTAGGATAATTTTGAAATTTTTGATGAAAGGACAAAATTGCCCTTCCTTATTTTTTTCTTCTTCCACTCAGGCGGCGGCGGTCCGGCGGCGGATCCGGCAGCCGACGTGGTGGCGCCTGTGTCGGTCAGACGACGGCGGTGAGTCGGCGGTCCGACGGCAGCGATGGCGTTCCGCCGAAGGTCCGGCGACGGCTATGCGGTGCGGTCCAGCGTATGTCCAGCGGCGGCGGAGGTCTGGCGGCGGGCCGTCAGCCGAAGTGGTTCAATAGCGGTGAAGGAAGAAGGGTAAAATTGGAAAGAGAATAGGGATAGAGGAGGGATTAATAATCCTACAGAGGAAGGAGGTATTATTTTATCACACGTAATACTACCTAATCACTCATAGAAAGGATTGAGCTGGTTAAATAAAAATCGTACCAAACGCAGGATTAGGTGTGATAAATAATCTTATCACACCTAATCCGCCCAACCAAACACTGCGATGTACTACGAAAAGGGTTGGCAGCATCCCGAAAGATCATAACGCGTGATAAAACGATATAAAATGATGATTTTGATGAAAATAGGATGTTTTATTATTTACGGTAAAGTTGTGCAATTTTTTCTGTTAAAATGCTATTTTTGTAAAGTCGTGATATTTTTTGCTTTAAAAAGGAAAAAAAGAAAAATATTTTGAGGGATGTGAATTGATTGTGACAAAAGGATGGAGGATATGTGGGGAATCCATTTTAAGAAGGAACGATTAACTTACAATTTTATGAGAATGTCATGAGGGAAAAGGCCCTAGAGAGAGCCCGTTTACGGGACAAGCCCCAGAGGAAGCCCGACGATCGTATTTTCATGGTGATGCCTAGTGCTCGTCCCCATGCGCTATGGTGAGCTAAGACTGATCAGTCGATCAAAGCATAAAAAGTTAGTCACTTTCAAGAATCAAACTTCATCCAAAATGATAAAGGATACAAAGCTTTACGATTTATGATTATACAATTCATGATTTATTTATACTTAAAATTTATTTTAAATAAAATTATGTTTAATGCATGTGCTTTATATGTATTATTTGTTACTCATGTTTAGAA
This sequence comes from Primulina eburnea, assembly GCF_022965805.1. Classification (NCBI taxonomy): domain Eukaryota; kingdom Viridiplantae; phylum Streptophyta; class Magnoliopsida; order Lamiales; family Gesneriaceae; genus Primulina; species Primulina eburnea. Next base: position 22,149,320 of record NC_133105.1, read on the forward strand.
CAGGCTGAGTCATTAAACTCACTAGGTTTGTGTAGAGGCCCGTATTTCGTATTTGAAAATTTGCGGAATTATTTAAAATTTGCTCTTTAATAAATAAAATACCTCATTCATAAAATAAACTGATGAAAAGATTTAATATTTAAAGTAGCAGCGGAAGTAAATAATATATTCAAAACAACAAATTAAAATAATTCAACAAAATAAAAATTGAGTTTGGAATAAAAATAGTAAGTGCTGAAAATGAGGTCCTCGGGTTCCTACTACTGCCGACCCAAGATGGCTCACTGGTCCCCGCCCTTGGTCCCGACCTCATCAGTACCTACAACAATCAAGTCTAGTGAGTCTAAAGACTCAGCATGCATATATCATAGATAACAAGTAAATATATATCATAAAATTTCATGTCGAGCAAAGATATCATATCGTAAAGCGTAACGTGAGCATCGTGTCATGAATAATTATAAATACTTGCATAACTTAAAATCGTACGTAAAATGTTTGCTCAATAGAGCCCTGTCATGAAATAGCATATCATAATTTTTCTGTTGAGAATATGTTCTACGCAAGTGGCCCATAACATGAACTGAATCGTCTGATCAGACTAAACCACAGTATAATGAGCGGTAGAGATCATCACAGCCCTTGGACTGGATATCCGTACCCATACATGAACATGAACCGGTCAGTAGCCACCGGATGAAGTAATAATCCCATAAGCTCTAATCCCATGAGTGTGAAGTGGCCACAAGACATATCGCATATATCTCAAAAATAAACTTTATATTTTATACACGTAATATAATTAAATTCATGTGTTATTTTACCAATTGGGCTAGATCGTTCCCATGCTCGCTGCAAACTAATTCTAACATGAGGAATATGCAAATAAACTCAACTTGACCAACATATCAAAAATCGAACTAAAAACGAGACTATTACGCCCAACAAACTTAATATTTGACCATGACTCCGTACCAACCCGAACCAATATCGAACAATCATTTATTCATGATTAAAATACACCTAAAATATTGGAAAATGATTACCAATGGCTGTAATACACAAAAATTGTGCATGAAAGCCAAAATCATGAAACGCTCTTTCGAGAGTCACTTTGGCACATGAAACGCTCTTTCGAGAGTCACTTTGGCACATTGCACCGTAAATTCTCGTACGACCTCTAAACTTAACCAAATAACAAACAGCCAAAAACAAGACCTTCATAACTCAATAGATACTGTCCAGACCAAGGCCATAGGCTAAATGCCGACCGAGAACTCAGACGACGCCTCTGAACCGAAGCTAAAGTTGTGGTCCAGTAGAATACAACAGCAGCTCTTGTGCTTCCGTGTTTTGTTTTCGAGACTATCGGCCATTGGGGCTTGAACCACCGGCCAGAGCCTCTTACCAACATCCTAAGGTATGGTTTGAACCATGGCTAAGGGCCCTAGGCCAACCACAATCAAAGCAACACCCGAAACAACTCACAAGCTCCACCCGAGAACACACCTCACACGCGTGGGGTGTCTTGCTTGTTCTTGCTGTCAAATGAAGGATCCAATGGTTATGAGGTTAACCATTGTCCATGATAGACATGCTAAGGTGTTGTATGAGTCATGGCTAAGGGTTAGAAGCCAACCACAACCCACTTAACACTAAAAATTCGAAACCCAACTCACACAACCAAAACCAGAAAAATGAAAAGCCGATGGGCGCTGTTCTTGTTTGTTTTAAAAACCAATGGGGACATGAACCAAGCCATGAAAGGGCATCTTGGTCACGTCCTAGATATGTCAAGGAAGGGTTCTAACCATGGATATAGCCCCTAGGACAGCCAAGATTCGAACTCTCCCTTAGACAATCCAAACAAGAAAATTCGAGTCTCATAATTTGCAACATGGAGAGTTGTTGTCAAAATGGTTTTTGCTGGGGCGAAAGGGCTCAAACCAATGGAAAAATCCCTTCTAAAAGCAACCTTGAGCCCCTGGAAATCGAGCCAACCCTGAAACCACAAAACATAAAAACCGTGAGGTGCACAAGTGAAGGCCGAAATCTGTGCAGAATTGTTTTGTGAAAGTTGCTGTAAAATTTCGGTTTTTTTTTTGCCTTTAAATCATGATCATGTATGGCTTTAAAATATTTATATAACTTGATTGAAGAGCAAAGAAATAATATAAACATGCCTTGGATTTGTTTGAAATGAAAACAAATCGATTACGACGACACGGCGCGGAGGACAGAGTTGCTTTGCTTCTTGCTTTTCTCTCTTATTTTCTCTCAAGCCTCACACGATTTTTTCTTGCTGAAGAACACTGATATTTTCGAGAATGAGGGGAGGGAAATGGCTAGGAGATGAATGAAGAAATTTACTAATTAAATGGAATTTGAAAGGCAAGATAAAAATCTTTCTATCCTAGAGTTTGAGGGATGAGAGAAATGATTTGATTTGAGGGAGATAAAATGGTGAGGTGACCGATTTATTTATGTCAAATAATGGTAGAAAATTGCTTAAATCAATAATTATTGATGATTAAAATGAAGGGATTATCTACCAAGAAAGGGATAAGGAAAGGAATCAAAGTTTGTGAGTTGTCAAATTTAATTAAATCTAAGAAAGGAGTGGCCAAAATTTGATGTTCAAAATGGAGGCGAAATATTGCTTAATTATTAATTATTGAAGATTTAAAATGAGAGAATTAACTATGCCATGAAAGGATTAAGAAAAAATATCAAAATGGAGTTGCCAAAAATTTAAATCTTTTAAAGGAGGTGGCCGATTTTTCTATGATAATGTGAGGGAAAATATTGCTTAAATAATGTATTTTAAATCTTTAGACTTTTATCTACCCATTAAATATTTTAGTGTATTAATAAATTAATAATTGAACCTAAAAGAATTTATTTACTACTTATCTCAAATTACTTAATAAATCCTTTAAACATTCTTTTACATTAAATTAACTTATTATTTATCTTAAATAAATTCTAGGAATGTTTTCTTAATATTAAATTTTATCTTCATACTCCAACTCCAGTCCGACCTCACTTATTTAACTGAAAAAGATAGTAACTAAAATACTGCATAGAATAATCAAATTTAAGGAAAAGAATTTAAATCCTCATGCATAAAATCATTTTAATTTAAATAATAGTAATTATGCATGACTTATACGTAGTCTGGTTTACCGGATTCTACAGTTTGAATGCTAAAGGTGATGATGATATTGAGGGAGGCGCTGACGCTTCAGTGGATCAAGTACAGCACTACACTCCCGAGAGACATTTATTTCCGCACTGGATTGATAGGCAAACTTTAAAAGATTTTGTCAAGGATTTTATTAGAGATTTTATGCTTTATTTTGAATTTAATTTTGTTCATGTTAACGGTAGAAGTCGAATTTTGGTAATTGACGATTTTAGGGATTTTAGGCATTTGAGATTTAAATTGTTAAATGATTTTGATTTATGAAAATGTTAAGTTATTTTAATTGTGGTTTCCAAATTAATGGGTATAAAAAAAATTAGTAGAATTTCAAAGTAAAAAGTAAGGGTCGTTTCACAAAAAGTTCTCTGAGAAAAAAATAAGCAAACAAATGATGCATGCAACCCAATATATAGACTTGATAGTTTCAATAAAGTGAAATTGAAGAGAACAAAATCACAATGTGTTTACACATTATACACACATACGTGCATATATAACTTTTGAAATAGTGAAACTAAGAACAATGAATATTAGAAATAAAATAATGATATGTGTGGGACTTTGAAGAGATATCCAAGTTGATAGAATAGGTGGACATTTTTCCAATTCTCAGGAGTTCAATTCTCCCTGTCAACAATTATCAGGAGTTTGATTCCCCTCCGCACATGATTTGACTAATATTGTTTACCTTACTAGCGTAGTTTTCATGTTATTACATTAGTTCAGGGGTTTACCCAGAGTGCACCGAATGATAACGGCTCCGAGAATACATGGATAGTATAGTTCAAAAGTTTACCCAAAGTGCACTGAGAAATACTAATGGATGCTGGAATTATATCGTCATCAAAATAATAATAATAATAATAATAATAATAATAATAATAATAATGGTATGAAGAAGTTGATATTTTTTTCTCACTCTTTGTCTAGTCTTGGTGAGCCCATGTTTTTGTTTGGAAATTTTTTGGCAAACGAAATTTAAAATTTTGTGTTGCACTTCTCAACACGAGTATTGGATGTTAGGATTGATTTCGAGGAAAATCGTTGAGCTACAATAGCTCGGTTCTTGAAATATTGAACACCGATTAATTATATCGAGTTTGATGTTCAAACCAAGCAGAAGACACTCAAAATAATCCTTCGTAGAAACCGATTAAATATTGTGTAAAGTATTTAAAATATATGCAAGTTGGTGATTAAAAATATTTTAGTTGAATCATTTTATCAAATATTTTGTATGCAATATTTTGGTATTCGAAGAACACATAAAATGCTTCAACAATACATCTTTAAAATTAATAAAAATGATAAGTAAATGCGATAAATAAAAGGACACGAATTTGTTTATGGATGTTCGGATACTTCAAATACTCCTACGTCACCCCTTCTTCCCCTTAGGAAGGATCCGTTAGAAGACGTCTGCTAGAAACGTCTGCTACTCTTTTTCTTAAAACGTGCTAGAAATTTTTTTTTCAAACCTCACATAGCATTCGGCTCAACCACGTCCAAAATTACTTAAAATATTTTTGACATTATTCTAAAAATAAACAATCACTATCATTTAAAAATCCACAGGAGAATAGTTTAGCATAAAAACCATCCAACATTTTACTAACATAAAAATACCATTTGAAAAGTATAGCCAATACTATAACCTCTCAAAAATCTCTCATAACATAAATAAAAATCATAGAATATCTTTAACATAACTTAAAATCATAAATCATAATTAGTGCGGAAAACTAGCGTCGGTCCTCGGGTTATGTGCACCTTCATTCCAGCAAAGTCAACCATCAAGACCTCCATAACAATAACATCATAATCACCTACATCAATCACACTTAGTGAGTCTAAAGACTCAACACACCATAAACTTGATAACAAGTAATACATATACAAAACACATGTACCGTAAAATTACTTGTACTTATTATAGTTTTCGTGAAGATGCATAAACATAACATTTTCGTAAATATTTTCATGATGCATGAACTTTAAACAAAAGTATTTTCATAATGATACATCAATTTTAAACATAAACATTTTCATAAACATTTTCGTAACCCTTTTCATATTATCCTTAACATATTCATATGAATATGGATAACATATGCCTCAACATTTTCTTTTTCCTCATTTCATAACATAAATCCTTTTATCATGATCATAAGCATTTTCATTTCCTTTATCGAATTCAGATCGTTAATTGTGACTTTCCTCAATCCTCAAAAGTCGGTGGATCCATCTACATGAAACTAGAGTACTGGGCGAAGGGGACATCAGCGACATAAGATCGTCAACTGAGCCTTGGCCTATCCTCAATCATATCCTCATTAGTCGATGTATCCATCTACATGAAACCACAGTACTGGACGGCGGGGACATCAGCGACATAAGATCGTCAACTGAGCCTTAGTCTATCTTCATTGAATGGAAATACGATCGTCGGGCTCCCTCTGGGTCTTTTCCCTCACGACATCTCCATTCTTATCCTCAATAGTCACAATTGCTTCACTTCATTCAACGTTTTACCTTTTCATCACTTTATAAAAATCATGAATTAATATCATTTTCCTTTTAAAAAAACAAGTATGCAACATTTCTTTTAACGTTATCGTTCCCTCATAAAAATCCATACACATTTTAAAAGAAACCTTTCAACATATAAAAATCAATAAATCTTTTAAATAAACATTTCAACATCATAAACATTTAAAATATGCATTTAATATATTAAATCATAACCTTATAAAATAAAATTTTGACATAATAAATCGTAAACATTTAAAATGTCAATTTTACATAATAAATCATACACTTTTAAAATCCAAGTCATAAAAATTCATAAACATGTGAAATAATCATATTAGCATGTATAACAACATTTAGGATACTGCCATGACGTTTACTAATTTCTAGGTGTAAAAAGACTGTTTATCCCTAGACGTAGAATTTCAAGTTTGACATTTTCTTAATTCCATTGACTCTAACATGTCCCAAATAATTATTTAAGCTTACATCAATTTACTCATATTTTTATTTGGTTTAAATAGAGGGCTTTTAATTTAATCTTTAAATAAGACGTATTAGTGCGTTTTAATCCCGCATTAAACCGACACTTAATATAAATTCCCAAATTCAAAACTTAGCCTTTTAATAATTATTTGAGCTTAAATATAATTTTCCATAATTTTATAAAGCTTAAGACTAGGCGTTTCAATTAACTCGTTAATTAGCGTTTTGTGCGGCAAATAAATCCCGAATAAATCCAAAACTCGTTATTATGATCCCAAATTTTAAACATAGTATTTTGATTATTTATTCTACCTTTGCAAGTCATGGGACACACCCGTGGACCCATGGATTCAATTTTAGCCTTTTAATTTTCAAAATTGACACCTTATCGAACCACCCGAGCCATCTCCCAATTTACTCGAGCCACGCCCGAGCTACCTGGAGCCAAACCCAAGCCAACTCACCTAGGGACCCTACTGACCAAGCCCAAGCCCTATACCAGCCCCTTAAACCCTCGAAAAGCCTGCTGCAATCTACACCAGATTGCATGTGTGTGTTCGTGTGAAGAGTCCTACCCTTACCAATACTCCTAGCCAACTAGGACACCTCCAGCTGGTTAGCCCTCGACCCAACCTGACCCTAACCAACCCTGGACCACGACCAGCCCCTACCCAGACAAGCCCAATGCCTAGAACCCAGCAGCAAAGCCTCTGAATCCAAGGAAACAACCTGCGCGTCTTCATGAATCCCTCACGTTTTCTGGTTTTTCTCGTGCCCTCCCTGAACCAAACCATACCAGCACCTTCTCAGACCCTTTTACACCCTCCTAGGACTCTAAGGACTGAGCCCAAACCATCCCCAAAGCCCCTGGCCGAGCCACAAAGTCTGCACAAATTTGCTGCCCACCTGCGCAGCTCTCTCTTTGAAGCTCACGGGTGGATAAGACTCCTCCCCAGCCCTCTTGACTCGATTCCTAGCGTGGCCACGACTCTAGCCCAGCCTTAGATGCAACCGAGCCAAGCTATGCACCATACATCATGAAATCCTATCACCTATGACTCAATCGTTCGAATTCGGTTCCAGCGTAATCGGTTCGTGTTTGCAGCGTGTGTGTGTGTTCTTAGGACTCTTGAAATCGTGTAAAAAAAATCCTTGATCCTACCCTAATCATGGAAGCCCCTTTTTACATGAAAATAACAACTTTTGGATCACAAATCATGCCTTAAAATTTCATGTTCATGCAAAAACGAAAATAGTTAAAAACGTCACTTGTTTTCATACAAAACGTGATTAAATAAATAATATGATGCGATAGATGATTGAAGAAAACAATATGACGTGTCTTTGCGTTTTATACGCACGAATTAATATAGGCAACGAAGAACGGGCAAGAGACTTGGCTTTGAATCCCCTTGTGAAACGTCTGCTCTTTTTATTGCTTTAAAAGTATTAGTATTTTTTTAAAACACTCGATTTTCGGCCATGCACATTTACTATATGAAAATATTTTTATAAAATATTTTACCCTATAAAATACCAACTATCTAACATTTTAAAATCAAGTGCAATAGTCATTAAAATAAGTCGTCGCTTGTTTTACCAAACCTAAAAAGCAGTAAGTTTGAAATGTATAGCCCATACTAAACCTCTCAAAAATCTCTCAAAAACATAAATAAATAGTCTTAAAATTTTTAACATAAATCATGAGTCATAAATCGTAAATGCGGAAAAAGTAGAAGCGCTGGTCCTCAGGTTGTGTGCGCCTTCAGTCCAGTCAAATCATTTGTCAAGACCTCCCTCAACCTCACCTGCATCTATCACACCTAGTGAGTCTAATGACTCAAAACACCATAATCTTGGTAACAAGTAATACGTAATACAGTCAACATATAACATTGAAAAATACTTGTACTTAAAATATCGTTTTCATGGGGATGCATAAACTTCAAACATGAACATTTTCGTAAACCTTTTTATGATGCATGAACTTTAAACATAACATTTTCATGACATGCATAACATTAATCTTAACATTTTTCATTTTTCCTCAACATGACATGACATAAAACATTTTCATGATCATAAACATTTTTCCTTTTTCCTTTTTCCTTTTGTTGAATTCAGATCGTTAATTGTGACTTTCCTGATCATGACATAAACCTCAAGAGTCGATGGATCCATCTACATGTAACCACAGTACTGGGCGGCGGGGGACACCAGCAACACTCTCACCGGTCAACTGGGCCCTGACCTATCATTTTTCGAATAGAAATACGATCGTCAAGGTTCCCTCCGGGCCTTTTCCCATAAATGAGCTCCCTCTGGGGCCTTTTCCCCTGAAGATATTCTCATTCTTACCGTTACCTCAAAACCGTTACCACATAACCGTTACCACATATTCGCAATGATGGAAACAAGATCGTCGGGCTCCCACTGGGACCATCACCCTCACGATATCCCCATCATTAACGAATTAGTCACAATTACTTCACTTCCTTCAAAGTTTTACATTCACATCACTTTATAAAATCATGAATAACATAACAATTTTGTTTTTGAAACTAAGCATGCAACGTGTCTTTTAAATGTCTTCCTTAAATCATAAAAATCCCTTAGACATTTAAAAATCATAATTTAATCACGAACATTTCAAAAAAAAAACATTTAAAAATAGTCATGCTATCATAAAAATAGCATTTAGGGTACTGTCATAATGTTTACTAATTTTATGTGTAAAAAGACCGTTTTACCTTAGACGTAAAACTCCTCGATTTTGAATTTTTCTTGAATTCATTGACTCTAACATGTCCTAAATAATTTTAAGCTTACATGAATTTTTTCATATTTTTATCTGGCTTAAATCGAGAACTTCTAAATTAATCTTTAAATGTGACGTATTAATGCGTTTTAATCTCGAATTAAACCAAACCTTAATATAAAATTCCCAAATTAAAAACTTAGACTTTTAATAATTATTTAAGCTTAAATATAATTTTTCATAATTTTATTAATCATAAAATTATGCGTTTCAATTAACTCGTTAATTAGCGTTTCGTGCGGCGATTAAATCACGAATAAATACAAAACTCATTATTTTGATCCCAAATTTTTAACATAACATTTTTAAGATTTATTATACCCTTCCAAGTAATGAGCCACACCCGTGGACCCATGGCTCAATTTTTCCTTCTTTAATTTTCGTTTTTGACACAGTAACGAACCTACCGAGCTATCTCCCAATTTACTCGAGCCACGCCCAAGCCACCTTGAACCAAAACCTAGCCAACTCACCTAGGGACCAACTGACCAAGCCTAGCCCGAAAAACAAGCCCCTAGCTCGCTCAAACTCCCTGGAACTGATACCCAAAATTCTGCATGCTGTGTGTGTGTTCCTTGATGCAATAGGACTCCTAACCCAACTAGGACTCTCCCAGCCGAGCCACCACTGAGCCCACACGACCCTAACCTTCCCTGGACCAAGCCCAAACCCTGCCCAGACCAGCCCTGCCACTTGAACTCACGCACAACCCACCTGAAGTACACAGAAGCTAAAGGCACTCATGTTATCACTCACGCTACAAGACTCCCAGCCCCCTTAGGACTCCTCTAGCCCCTGAACCAGTGATCACCTTGGACCCTCACCGACCCTGGACCATGCCCAGACCCAGCCCAACCCTAGCCCAGCCCCTTAACTCAAGCAGTGAACTCCTTGATTCAGGAACAAGATTCGCTCCCCTTCCTCGTATGCGGCTGCTGTCAAACATCGCGTGGAGGCTTCTACCCAGGCAACCACTAAGCCCAGCCATTCCTAATCCTCACTGGACCATCCTTGGCCACCGTCCAGACCACTTAGCCCAGCCCCTACCAAGCCGCAGCCCCATGCAAACAATCAAGCCCCCTCAAGCACCACATGCACACAAGACTCCACAAACTCACGGCTCTTGTTCTAGCTTTTCTCCTTCGGTTCCAGCTTGATATCTCCTTTTTATTTATCATGTTTTTTGGCTATAAACCATTCTATATTAATACCCTATCCATGGCAGCCTCTTAAACAAAATAAAAACATGAATTTGGAACAAAACCCAAGCTTCAAAAAATCCATGATCATGAAAAAACGAAAATAAATAACATGTCACTTGTTTTTCATGCAAAACACATTTAAATAAATACTATGGTGAGATGGATGAGTAAAAGGAGAATATGGCATGCCTGTGCGTTTTAAACGCACGAAAAACCGTTGACGACGAAGAACGGCGACGAAGAGACGAGGGCTAGAAATCCTTGAACCTTCGAAAATTTCCTCTACGATTATTGAATGTGTGTGCCGTGGGGTCTTAGGATTGAGGGGGAGAGTTTTTCAGAAATAAAGAGTGTGGCCGATTACTTGGATGCAAAAAAAAAATGTGAAGGGTTTTGTTTATTAACACTTTAAATACTAATTAATTAACATCAAGGCTTTTAGCCTATTAGGCCTCTAAATTAATCCCATTAGTTTTAATTAGGATTTAATAAAATATTAACAAAGTTTTTGTTTAAATAAATTTGTGAATTTATTAGCCGGATTGCCAAAAAGCTCGTATTTTAGTTGAAAAACCAACACCGATAAAATTTACGTCCCGACGTATAAAATCACCTCAAAACCTCTTATTTTCAAAAATATGAAAACCATCAACCATATTTTAAATAATTAAAAACAATTATTTACTAAAAACATTTTCTATTTTTCAGCCCCCGTTCTCCATTCCTCAATCGCAACTCGAATAACCTTTTAAAAATATATTTTAATGCAATCATGTAGAAGAAAACATATCAATATGCACCACGTAATTAATTAATACAATTAAAACATTTAATTAAAATACAGGATAATTTAATAATTGCGTGCATGTGGTTTGCGTAGACCTTTAAATTTTCGGGGCGTTACACCTTGAACCTCACGCAAATCCTTCAAGTTTGTGGTGTGTATGTGTGTATCGTGTAAGGGGTGGTGGAGAGAGTTTGATATTGTATGGAGTGTGTGGCCGTGAGTTTAAGTTGCAAAGTGTAGGGTTTTAACATATTAAATACTAATTAACTTACTAACTAGGCTTAGGTCTATTAAGCCAACAAATTAGACTCATTAGTCTTAATTAGAATTTAATTAAATCATTAAAATGGTTTTGATAAAATAAGTTTGTGAATTTATTAGCTGGGTTACTAAAAAAGTTCGTATTTTTGTTGAAAAACCAACACCGATAAAATTTACGTCCTGGCGTATAAAATCACTCAAAACCCCTTATTTTCAAAAATAAGAAAAAACATCACCCTTAATTTAAATAATTAAAAACAATTATTTAATAAAAATATTTTCTATTTTTCAGCCATCGGTCTCCGTTCCTCGATCGCAACTCGAATAACATTTTAAAAAAAATACATTTAAATCAACCATGTAGAAAAATATATTTTAAACATGTCAATATGCACCACATAATTAATTTATGTAATTAAAATAATTAATTGAAATATAAAAGGAATTTAATAAATTGTATGCATGTGGTTCGCGTGGATCCTTAAATTTTCGGGACGTATAGTTTATTTGATTTAGTAAATATAGTTTATTTTTCTACCATTAGATTTTCAAATTTAAATCATATATACAAGGGAGATTTTGTTATTATGTGTTTAAATTTAAATATTATTTTTGTTTTGAATTTTATTTAATTTTCTTTAAAAAAAAAGTTTAAAAAAATTCAAAATTGGGTTATACTAGCTGATCGGTTTGATTCGGGTTCGGGTTGGCTCGGGTTTGGGTTGGGTTCGGGTTGAGCAATTTTTGAATAGTACTATTGCTCAGCCCAACCCGACCCACCCGATTTGACACCCACATCCTTGCACAAGGGCTTGTGCTCTCAACTAACTGATTTCTTCATGCTAAATGCTCAGGTTTTGAATCTTCTTCAAAAGCTCTTCTTTGATCTTGTTGCGTATTTTCACTACCGCAAGTATACGGTGTCAAGTTTTAGTAGTGGTTTGAGTACAGATATCGATCCTACGAAGAGTAAATATTTAAAACTTTATATTAAGTACCATAACTGACATAGCTCGACTTTATTTAGACAAGTCAAATAGTTGGTTCAAAATCACTTCAAATAAAATAACAATTCCTGTAATTCTAGCACGCAGTAGAAAATTCACTGAGGAGATAAATCTAGAGATATGATTTCGTCTGGCTTCCCCTATGCTAAATAAAAATTAACTAACAAGTTATTAAAGTGCATCGTATCTACTAACCAAGAACTCGCAATTTGTTTTCTATTCTCTCTGTCGAGTGATAAATAGAACTGTATTACCTATTACCGATTTTAATATGTCTATTCAAAATCAAGCAACACGTAATAAATGCAACCAAGGTCCTCTTTTGGATTCGTCAGAGTTATACGTATAAAGTGTAGGGTTTTAACATATTAAATACTAATTAAATTACTAACTAGGCTTAGGTCTATTAAGCCAACAAATTAGACTCATTAGTCTTAATTAGAATTTAATTAAATCATTAAAATGGTTTTGATAAAATAAGTTTGTGAATTTAGTAGCTAGGTTACTAAAAGGTTCGTATTTTTGTTGAAAAACCAACACCGATAAAATTTACGTCCTGGCGTATAATATCACTCAAAACCCCTTATTTTCAAAAATAAGAAAAAGCATCACCCTTAATTTAAATAATTAAAAACAATTATTTAATAAAAATATTTTCTATTTTTCAGCCATCGGTTTCCGTTCCTCGATCGCAACTCGAATAACATTTAAAAAAAAATACATTTAAAGCAACCATGTAGAAAAATATATTTTAAACATGTCAATATGCACCACATAATTAATTTATGTAATTAAAATAATTAATTGAAATATAAAAGGAATTTAATAACTTGTATGCATGTGGTTCGCGTGGATCCTTAAATTTTCGTGACGTATAGTTTATTTGATTTAGTAAATATAGTTTATTTTTCTACCATTAGATTTTCAAATTTAAATCATATATACAAGGGAGATTTTGTTATTATGTGTTTAAATTTAAATATTATTTTTGTTTTGAATTTTATTTAATTTTCTTTAAAAAAAGTTTAAAAAAATTCAAAATTGGGTTATACTTAGCTGATCGGGTTGATTCGGGTTCGGGTTGGCTCGGGTTTGGGTTGGGTTCGGGTTGAGCAATTTTTGAATAGTACTATTGCTCAGCCCGACCCGACCCACCCGATTTGACACCCATATCCTTGCACAAGGGCTTGTGCTCTCAACTAACTGATTTCTTCATGCTAAATGCTCAGGTTTTGAATCTTCTTCAAAAGCTCTTCTTTGATCTTGTTGCGTATTTTTATTACCGCAAGTATACGGTGTCAAGTTTTAGTACTGGTTTGAGTACAGATATCGATCCCACGAAAAGTAAATATTTAAAACTGTATATTAAGTACCATAACTGACATAGCTCGACTTTATTTAGACAAGTCAAATAGTTGGTTCAAAATCACTTCAAATAAAATAACAATTCCTGTAATTCTAGCACGCAGTATAAAATTCACTGAGGAAATAAATCTAGAGATATGATTTCGTCTGGCTTCCCCTATGCTAAATCAAATTAACTAACAAGTTATTAAAGTGCATCGTATCTACTAACCAAGAACTCGCAATTTGTTTTCTATTCTCTCTGTCGAGTGATAAATAGAACTGTATTACCTATTATCGATTTTAATATGTCTATTCAAAATCAAGCAACACGTAATAAATGCAACCAAGGTCCTCTTTTGGATTCGTCAGAGTTATATGTCTAAAGTGTAGGGTTTTAACATATTAAATACTAATTAAATTACTAACTAGGCTTATGTCTGTTAAGCCAACAAATTAGACTCATTAGTCTTAATTAGAATTTAATTAAATCATTAAAATGGTTTTGATAAAATAAGTTTTTGAATTTAGTAGCTGGGTTACTAAAAAAGTTCGTATTTTTGTTGAAAAACCAACACCGATAAAATTTACGTCCTGGCGTATAAAATCACTCAAAACCCCTTATTTTCAAAAATAAGAAAAAACATCACCCTTATTTAAATAATTAAAAACAATTATTTAATAAAAATATTTTCTATTTTTCAGTCATCAGTCTCCGTTCCTCGATCGCAACTCGAATAACATTTTAAAAAAAAAAATACATTTAAAGCAACCATGTAGAAAAATATATTTTAAACATGTCAATATGCACCACATAATTAATTTATGTAATTAAAATAATTAATTGAAATATAAAAGGAATTTAATAACTTGTATGCATGTGGTTCGCGTGGATCCTTAAATTTTCGGGACATATAGTTTATTTGATTTAGTAAATATAGTTTATTTTTCTACCATTAGATTTTCAAATTTAAATCATATATACAAGGGATATTTTGTTATTATGTGTTTAAATTTAAATATTATTTTTGTTTTGAATTTTATTTAATTTTCTTTAAAAAAAAGTTCAAAAAAATTCAAAATTGGGTTATACTAGCTGATCGGCTTGATTCGGGTTCGGGTTGGCTCGGGTTTGGGTTGGGTTCGGGTTGAGCAATTTTTGAATAGTACTATTGCTCAGCCAGACCCGACCCACCCGATTTGACACCCATATCCTTGCACAAGGGCTTGTGCTCTCAACTAACTGATTTCTTCATGCTAAATGCTCAGGTTTTGAATCTTCTTCAAAAGCTCTTCTTTGATCTTGTTGCGTATTTTCACTACCGCAAGTATACGGTGTCAAGTTTTAGTACTGGTTTGAGTACAGATATCGATCCCACGAAGAGTAAATATTTAAAACTGTATATTAAGTACCATAATTGACATAGCTCGACTTTATTTAGACAAGTCAAATAGTTGGTTCAAAAT
Source organism: Primulina eburnea (assembly GCF_022965805.1). Classification (NCBI taxonomy): domain Eukaryota; kingdom Viridiplantae; phylum Streptophyta; class Magnoliopsida; order Lamiales; family Gesneriaceae; genus Primulina; species Primulina eburnea. The sequence continues at coordinate 22,164,426 of NC_133105.1, forward strand.
CACTTTAAATAAAATAACAATTCCTGTAATTCTAGCACGCAGTAGAAAATTCACTGAGGAGATAAATATAGAGATATGATTTCGTCTGGCTTCCCCTATGCTAAATCAAAATTAACTAACAAGTTATTAAAGTGCATCGTATCTACTAACCAAGAACTGACAATTTGTTTTCTATTCTCTCTGTCGAGCGATAAATAGAACTGTATTACCTATTAACGATTTTAATATGTCTATTCAAAATCAAGCAACACGTAATAAATGCAACCAAGGTCCTCTTTTGGATTCGTCAGAGTTATACGTCTTTTGCACGTTATAAATATCAAACGATGTGATTTCCTCTGTCCTAATTTCGATCACCTCTCTCGAGTGTTAGATCTCAATTATTAAATCAGTCGAATTATGGCCAGTAATCCAAAAGCATTATTCACGAGAAATCACAAATAAACACGACGAATTAATTCATGAAAATTCAAAATGTCACTAACATAGGTTCAACCAAGACTACATCAATCTCTAGAATATAAAATTAGTTCATGCTTGAATTTAAATCAATACAAAACCTATTTGTAATCATTAAAAACGTAAAAGTAAGAAACCGAATTAAGAACGTGTTGGCGAGAGATGAAAGTGCGTCCGTGTCCGGATTCAACGTCTTCTATCTCCGTTCTTCACGTCTAGTGCTCCGTGGTCTGACTTTTTTATCTCCATTTTTTCGAGTGGTATGGCGGCTGCGTGTAAAAAATGCGGAACCCCTAAAAAGAACACGCCGAAGCCTTTTTATTTCTGAAAGCTCGCGCCGCGCGCATATGCGCGCCATGAGCGGCGCATATGCCGCTGCTCTCTGGATGTCGCCTGTTGTCTCTCGCGCATATGCGCGGCTTGAGTGGCTCATATGCGCGAGACTTAATGTATGGGTCACGCATGTGCGCGGCTTTGGGGGCGCATGTGCGCCGATATTTCTGCTAGTCGCGTGCATGTGCGCGGGAATAAGTCGCGCATATGCGCGGGGCTGCATTCCACCCTTCGGGGCATTGCTCACACTTCTTCTCCTAGGCCCCATTTTAGCTCGTTTTCACGCACGTGATGTATCCGCGCCTAGATTCCTGCAATTACACCAAAAAACAACAAAAGCGCGTAATTCCGCCCAAAAAGACTAACAATCTATATGAAGTATAAGAATAATTTAAGTGCATAAAATGCACTTATCAAATCTCCCCAAACTTAAACTTTTTCTAGTCCCGAGCAAAATAAAAATAACTAAAACATTAACTAGACTCGACTAAAAATATCCTAAAAAATAAATAACTAAACGAACAAGAATTGTGGAATAAAAGGATAACCACTAGCCTCAGAGATTACAGTTTCCATGATATTTTATCGAACACATGCCAAATTACTCACAGTTCACGTGCGTGTGAGTTCTGCTATTCTCGTTAACCCACTCCAAATGCCAGGATGAGTTCATAGCTGTTCATCTCATAAAACTTTGGACTCCTCGACACACATGCAATTAGCAAATTCATTGAGGCACACATTTGCCTTCACAAATCAACAGGACTTATAGGGTAACATTTGGCTAAACAAAGTGGTATTATGAAGACAACAATTAACCAAATAAAATCCAATATCATGAGATGGGCACATGTACACAATCAAATTCTGTGTCTATCGACGGCATTTTTCAAGTGTCCATAGGCTTAACTTTGACAACTCTTCTCCACTAGTATATTGGGTACGTGTGACTCGGTTAATAGGTCTTTTAAGCTTATAACGTTAGGCTATGGCTAATGGCTTCAAATGAAGGTAGGGAGTCAAAAGTGAGAGAAAACAAACCAATTTATTTTTCAACACGCGTCTCCTTCCTTTTGTTTCACTTCCACTTGCCTTGTCACAACATTTTCACCATTTTGTCCTCCTTTTCACATCACATGTCATACTCTTTCCCTCTTTATTCAACTTTTTCTTTCTGTTTTTTTTATATATATATAGACATTTCTTTCTTTATTTTCACCTTTTCATGATATTCTTATATGCACACAAGGGAGAAGAACTTTTGTAGAGATACACATGTTCGTTTTCTCTCAGTTTTCGGTAGGTACTAGTGTATATGCTCAAAAGTTGGAGTTGACGTAGGAGTTTAGAATTGATACGAATGGGGGCTTTTGTGTGCCTTGGCACACTCCATTCGATTTTCATTAAGCTCAAACATGGGACACTAGGGTGTATATGATGTTATGGGTAGGCTTGAAAGGCTCAAACGTTCCAAAAATCGCCTAAATCATCCCTAAGTCACACAATACCTGTATCTCGCCTCGAAGAGTGCCAAACTAAGTTCTAGACTACTTTCAATTTACCAATCAACAAACACTGACAGATCATGTTTTCGGGTATTCAAACAGAACAAATCACATCTCATTCTCATTTAGGCTCAAAGGGCTAACAATTGACACTTTATTCAAGGAAAAACAGGCCCAACATAAATCAAAGACTACCTGAATCATTTTTGTGTTAGTGAACATGTAACTCAACAACAAGTAATCAACATGCAGGTTTTGGAGTCCATTCATTCATTTCAACTCACAAACCACATGAACACTCTCTCGACATCGGGTGTATCAACAATCATAGCAATCGTGAATTAATGTGTAAACGGTTAAGTAAGGATGGCATGCATTCAGATCCGTAATCAAGGAACAACATGAATTTCGGGTCAACTCTCATCATTGTTTGGTTATTACCTTAATTCCATAATTCTAAAAAAAACAATTAACGACTACGAAAATAAAAATAAAGACTGAATTAAATATTTTTTTTTCTTTTTTGTCCTTTTTTTTTAAATAAACATAAAAAAAATAACGTCAAAGCAAATAACATCAAAGGAACAAATCAACTCAGATCAAATTCAGCTCAGATCAAATAATCAAATCACCCCCCCCCCCCCCCCCCCCCAAAACTTGAAATATGCATTGTCCTCAATGTATAAACAAGAAAGAAATGGGATATGCATACCTCACACGACGAGCGTCAGTGCTCGCCGTCATCATCATCGACATCCTCATCCATGTGCTGGGGTGGGGCTTGCGGAGGTGGTCCTGGATACTGTGGTGGTGGTCCTGGAGACTGCGGTGGCCATGCAGGCGGCTGGGGAAACATGGGATCTTCTGGACCTATAGGCGGGAACTTCTGAGCAAGCACGGAGGTGAAATCCATCATGAATCCCATAAAATGGTCCGTGCGGTATTGAAGTGAATCTAGCACCTGGCGCTGCTCGACTAGTAACTGCCTCTGATCCTGCATCTCATTCTCTAGTCGTCTCAATCTGTCTCCCCTGCGCTGTCGGGCTCCCTCAGGTGGTGGTGGTGGTGGAAGCTGTGCCTGTGGCAGGTCCTCGTCATATGAATCCACGGGAGGCATATAGGGAGCAACGATGGGAGCCTTCGGCTTAAGCACTTGCTCATCAGGCGACCAGGAGACGCCGGCCTGTCTGCAGAGTTCGGTAACAATGTGAGGGCATGGAGGGCGAGCAGGGGCTAATCCTATGCCGGCTCTCATGATCGATCCATATATTATTCTTCCCAAGTTAACAGATTTGCCCATCAAAATAGCAAAGACAAGCTCAACTTTGTCTTTGGTTACATCGTGGTAATGAGAGGATGGGAGAACCCGAGCCAACACGAATGACGTCCACGCACTTGCATTAGGATTCATCTCGGATTTCTTCAGTGAGATTGGACCAAACGCGCTCATTTTCCATACGGCGCCTTCCTGACACATAGTCCGAATGACCTCTGAATAATCAACCCCATCGTCTAAGAATGCACTGTACTCGTCTTCTTCGAGGCTTGGCAAATGATATATCATAGTTATCGTCTGAGAGTCAAAAGATACCAATTTACCTCACACCAGTACATTTGACTCATCATGCCGTATCCGCAGATTGGCATAGAAATCTCGCACGACAGAAATCACAGCGTCTAGAGGCGGTTGAGCAAATTTAACCCATTGTCTTCTTTCCAGTTCATGCTTAATAAAACCACGTAATGTTGATAAATTAAATCCCCTCTCTGGGATAATCGACCGAGTCATCGAGTTCTCATACACCTGTTGGGCTTTTTCATTCCAAAATCGGTGCGAATCAAAGCTCGAAGAGGAAGAGGCACCCTTCTTTGACTTCTTCTTTGGTGCCATCAACTCAATAAACAAATATCACAATGGATGAGAAACCAAAAATCGAAGCTAATCGGACCCCCAAATTTAAACACGATAATCGCACCACACCAATAATCCAATAAGCAATTCAACGTACATCCAATTACAGAAGATTTATACCAAACGACGTACTCACTTCACAATATCGCAAATCCCTTACTAGATTGACACCAACTTCAACTAATCTCAAGATTTGAGAAAAATTTCGAAATAAAACCTTTGACTTCACGAGAGAGTTACCAGAAATCGGAGTGTTGGTGGAAAAATTGTTGTTGTGTAGGCGGTGGTCGGCTTTCGGTAGAGCGGCGACGGCGTCGTGGGTAGCTGAGGAAGAGCGGCGGCACCGTGGTGGAGTGTGGAAGGAGGGAGGTTTCTGAATTCTGTAGTCGCGATCTCTATTTTTTTTCTTATACTGAGTCGCGCGCATATGCGCGCCTTGAAGTGGCGCATATGCACCGAGGCTACTGGCCGGATTGGCGCATATGCGCCGACCTCTCTGTAAATATCGCGCATGTGCGCACTCGGAGTGGCGCAGATGCGCTGAGCCCTCGGCCAATGTTGCGCATGTGCACGGAAATTCGTTGCGCATGTGCGCCGAGCATACTGTCGATCTCTTCTTCTTTTTTTTAAATACCTGCAAAAATAACAAAATGCAAATTAATACTTGAATCGAGAAAATTAAAATTAATAAACTAAGGAATCAAAATGAAATAAAATAACTAAAATGAATGCAAAAATAAATAAATGTGGGTTGCCTCCCACACAGCGCTTGGTTTAACGTCATCAGCCTGACTTTCTTCAGTCTACTTTGGTTCTCCCGAGTGGGATGTTGTCCATGTGTCGCACTTCATTTCCAAATTAATGCTTGACCCTCTGACCATTGACTTTAAATGTCTGACCATTGTTGCACTTTAACTCAATTGCACCGTGTGGGTACACTGTTTCCACTGTGAATGGTCCAGACCATCGTGATTTTAACTTACCAGGGAACAACCTTAGTCGAGAATTGAATAATAACACATGTTGCCCTGGTTCGAAGTCTCGTCGAAGAATATGCTTGTCGTGCCATTTCTTGGTCTTTTCCTTGTATATCTTGGCATTCTCGTATGCATCATTCCTGAATTCTTCCATCTCATTCAACTGCAACAGTCGTTGCTCTCCCGATGCTCCCATATTAAAATTGAGCTTTTTCACAGCCCAATATGCTTTGTGCTCCAGTTCCACAGGGAGATGACAAGCTTTTCCAAAGACCAACCTATAAGGAGACATCCCGATAGGTGTCTTGTATGCAGTCTTGTACGCCCATAACGCGTCATCTAGCTTGATCGCCCAATCCTTCCGGTTTGTCTTCACTGTCTTTTCTAATATTTGTTTGATCTCCCGGTTGGATATCTCTGCTTTCCCATTAGCTTGCGGGTGGTATGCCAGTGTCACCCTGTGCTTCACATCATACTTAACCAACAGTGAGTTAAAAATCTTGTTACAAAACTGCGTACCTTCATCACTGATAAATGCTCTAGGCGTTCCAAATCTTGTGAAGATGTTCCTTTGGACAAACTTAACAACAACTCGAGCATCATTAGTATTGGTGGCAATTTCTTCCACCCATTTTGACACATAATCAAGAGCAAGTAGAATGTAAGATTGACCAAAAGAAGATGGGAAGGGACCCATAAAATCAATACCCCCGACATCAAAGAGTTCCACCTCCAAAATATTTGTTAGTGGTAATTCATGTCGTCTAGAAATATTTCCAACTCTTTGGCATTTATCACATGACTTGACTAAAGTATAACTGTCTTTAAATAAATTAGGTCAATAGAAACCTGACTGTAATACCTTAGCTGTTGTTCTAGATGCTCCAAAGTGTCCACCGTAGGGTGAGGAATGACACTGCTCTAGAATCGTACCCGCTTCTTCCTCTGCTACACATCGTCTGATTATCTGATCAGCGCATCTCTTGAACAATGAAAGGATCGTCCCATAGATAAAACTTGGCATCATGAAGAAATTTCGTCTTTTGATGGTAAGTTAAATCTAGTGGTAATTCTCCTGCAGCAAGAAAATTAGCTATATCTGCGAACCAAGGATGTGTAACATTTACCTTGAAGAGTTGTTCGCCTGGGAACGACTCATTAATCATTCCACCTTCAGTTCTTTCTTCCAACTCTAGGGGTGACAAGTGATCTGCCACCTGGTTCTCACAACCTTTCTTGTCTTTGACTTCAAAGTCAAATTCTTGAAGTAGAAGGATCCATCGTATCAACCTGGGCTTTGCATCCTTTTTGGCAAACAAGTAACGAAGAGCTGCATGGTCAGTGAAAACAATTACCTTGGTGCCAATGAGATATGTTCTGAACTTGTCGAATGCAAACACCACTGCTAGCATCTCTTTCTCAGTGGTTGTGTAATTTTGTTGGGCTACATCGAGTGTACGACTTGCATAGTAGATGGATTTGAACATCTTGTCTCGTCTTTGTCCTAATGCTGCTCCCACAGCATAGTCGCTAGCATCGCACATGAGCTCAAAAGGATCCTTCCAATCAGGCACTATCATGATGGGTGCAGAAATCAGTGCTGCCTTGATCCTGTTAAACGCCTGCAGACAATCGTCGTCAAAAATAAATGTTGAATCCTTTTCTAAAAAATTACATAAAGGTCTAGTAATTTTAGAGAAATCTTTAATATAACGACGATAGAACCCAGCATGTCCCAAGAAGCTTCTGATTCCCTTCACATTTTTCGGCGGTGGGAGATTTTCAATTGCGACAACTTTGGCTCTGTCCACTTCTATCCCTCTAGCCGAAATTTTATGCCCAAGCACAATACCTTCTGAGACCATGAAGTGACATTTTTCCCAATTCAGCACTAGATTCTTTGCTTGACATCTCTGCAAAACAAGCGTTAGATTCTGCAAACAATGATCAAAAGATGAACCAAACACAGAGATATCATCCATAAAAACTTCCATTATTTCCTCGACCATGTCAGAAAATATGGACATCATACACCTCTGAAAAGTAGCAGGTGCATTGCAAAGATCAAATGGCATTCTACTGAAAGCAAATGTACCGTAGGGACAAGTGAAGGTAGTCTTCTCTTGATCCTCCGGTGCTATGACAATCTGGTTGTAACCTGAATAACCATCTAGAAAGCAATAATAAGGATAACCACCTACTCTATCAAGCATCTGGTCAATAAAGGAAGGGGGAAGTGATCTTTCCTAGTCGCATCATTCAATTTCCTATAGTCTATACACACTCGCCAACCAGTCACTGGACGAGTTGAAATCAATTCGTTATTCTCATTTCTTACTACAGTTATACCCCCTTTCTTAGGCACTACTTGTACTGGTGAAACCCAAGAACTGTCAGATATAGCATAAATAACACCAGCATTTAACAATTTTAATACCTCAGCCCTCACAACCTCTTTCATGGCTGGATTAAGCCTCCTCTGATGATCAACATAAGGGGTATAGGACTCCTGCATCAATATTTTATTCATACAAACAGTAGGGCTAATCCCCTTTATATCATCAATTGTCCATCCCAACGCAGATTTAAATTCTCTCAACACCCTCAACAACCTATCTTTCTCATCACTAGTAAGAGCAGAAGATATAATTACCGGATGTGACGAACTCTCGTCTAGGAATGCATAGCACAAGTGACTCGGTAAATCCTTCAATACAGGGGATGCTTTTGGTACCTCTTTACTTGCATCCTCAAGTAACTCTTCAAGTTGGGCATTATCCTTTTCTTTAGGTAGCGTATTGAGAGCAAATAACTCCTCTCGCATATCCCAGTCCTCTTCATCAACTGTGGTAACTGACTCCAACAAGCATCTCTCTAAAGAGTCTTTTGTCAACTTACCTGCACCAACATGAGATACACATGAATCAATTATATCAATACTCTTACAAGTACTTACCTCATTTGGTTCTTTGATGGTGTTGTAGATGTTGAACACGACTTCATCTCCACCTACTCTCAATGTGAGTTCGCCCTTGTTCACATCAATCAATGCTTTCCCGGTAGCTAGGAATGGTCTTCCAAAGATAAGCGGAGTCTCCTGGTCTTCCTCCATATCTAAAATGACAAAATCAGCCATTAATATAAATTTGTCTACCTCTTCCAACACATCCTCTACTATCCCTCGTGGATAGGTAAGTGATCTGTTCGCCAGCTGCAAAGTGATAGTGCTAGGTTTCACCTCGCCAAGCTCCAAAGTCCTGTAAATAGAAAAAGGCATTAAATTTATACTAGCACCTAAATCACATAAAGCTCTATTTACTCTAGAACCACCAATAACACAAGGAATAGTAAAACTCCCTGGATCTTTGAGTTTCTGTGGTAGTTTCCTCTAGAGTATGGCACTGCATTCTTCGGTCAGCTTTATGGTCTCAAATTCTTGAAGTTTCCTCTTCTTGGACATCACATCCTTGATGAACTTAGCATAATTGGGCATTTGCTCCAATGCATCTGCAAATGGGATGTTGATGTGTATTTTCTTGAAAATTTCCAGAAACTTCGCAAACTGATCATCTAGTCCTTTCTTCTTGAACCTCTTGGGATATGGGAGGTTCACCTTTGGTAAGGGCTACTGTTCAATCACTCTCTTGGGTTCCTCTACTTTCTCTCTTTCCCCACTTACACCCTTTCCATCATCTTCCTCAACAAGATTCTCTAAACTCTCTTCCGCAGGCTCTGGGATACCAATTTCTTTGTCACTCCTCAGTGTGACGGCCTTGCACTGTTCCCTAGGATTCACCTCGGTATTGCTGGGAAACTGTCCCCGATTCTGATCTTTTAAAGCATTGGCTAGTTGCCCAATCTGTGTTTCCAAGGATTTCATCGTGGCACCCATATTACCCATGTGTGTCTCCATGTTATCAAGACGAGACTCAGTTCTCGCCATTCTCTTCCCAGACTCAGTCACAAATGTACCAACTAGATCTTCAAAAGATGGCTTTCCTTCCCATTTTTGTGTATTGAAACCCGGTGGAGGATTCAACACGTTCTTGTTGTTCGCATAAGAGAAATTCTCGTGATTTCTCAAACCTGAATGATAAGTATTAGGGGGAGGATTACCTCGATAACCTCCAAAGCTACGGTTGTTGATGTACTGAACTTCTTCCAAACTGGCTCTTCCGCAGCAGTCACCACTGCTACCTCAGACGTAGATTGGCCCGGCTTGTTCATCGCTGCAATCTGTGCGGTCAATGCCGAAACCTGTGCAGTAAGTGATGTGATCGGGTCTACAGCATACACTCCAGCAGGTTTCCTTGATCCAGATCTTTCACTTGGCCACTGATAACTGTTAATGGTCATCTGTTCAAGCAATTCATCGGCCTCATCAGGTGTTTTAGAAAAATAGTACCTCCGGCGACTGCATCCAGATTTCCTCTGGTTGGCCCATCCAAACCATTGTAAAATAACTCGATTTGTACCCAATCTGCATATCCATGATTCGGACACTTCCCGAGTAATTCTTTGTATCGCTCCCAAGCCTCATATAACACTTCGAGCTCTCTTTGCCTGAAATTGGTGATCTCTATTTTCAACTGAGCAGATTTAGTAGGAGGAAAATACTTTGACATAAACTTCGTAACCAAATCTGCCCAAGTAGTAACACTTCCCAGCGGTAGAGATTGGAGCCAACTCCTTGTGTGATCCCTAAAAGAAAACGGAAACAGGCGCAATCGAATAATTTCGTCAGAAACACCGTTAATTTTTACCGTATCCGTGATCTCCAGAAAAGTTCTGAGGTGAAGATGGGGATCTGCGGTGGCTGCTCCTCCAAATTGGTTCTGTTGAACCATGTTGATGAGTGCGGGCTTTAGCTCGAAATTATTAGCAGCAATAGTTCCACGAGCTATTCCAGAGTAGTGAGCATTGATAACTGGGCGGAAATGTTCCCGGATTGGCACCTCTCTAGGGAGTTCATTCTGATGATCTCTGTTTTCAGCCATTGCTTTAATTTCGTCTCTCCTTGCTTTCCTTAATCTCCTGGCAGTTCTTTTGATTTCCGGATAAAAAATTAGCAAGTCAGGATTTTGAAATCTTCGCATGCACTGCAAAACAAAAAGATTATAGATTAACAAAGTAAATAAAATAAAATAAAATAAAGTCTAAATTAAAGTAAAGACTAATTAGTAATTATATCAATATTCAATTAAATAGTTTACTCCCCGGCAACGGCGCCAAAAAATTGTTGCGTATTTTCATTACCGCAAGTATACGGTGTCAACTTTTAGTACTGGTTTGAGTACAGATATCGATCCCACGAAGATTAAATATTTAAAACTGTATATTAAGTACCATAATTGACATAGCTCGACTTTATTTAGACAAGTTAAATAGTTGGTTCAAAATCACTTCAAATAAAATAACAATTCCTGTAATTCTAGCACGCAGTAGAAATTCACTGAGGAGATAAATCTAGAGATATGATTTCGTCTGGCTTCCCCTATGCTAAATAAAAATTAACTAACAAGTTTTTAAAGTGCATCGTATCTACTAACCAAGAACTCGCAATTTGTTTTCTATTCCCACTGTCGAGTGATAAATAGAACTGTATTACCTATTACCGATTTTAATATGTCTATTCAAAATCAAGCAACACGTAATAAATGCAACCAAGGTCCTCTTTTGGATTCGTCAGAGTTATACGTCTTTTGCACGTTATAAATATCTAACGATGTGATTTCCCCTGTCCTAATTTCGATCACCTCTCTCGAGTGTTAGATCTCAATTATTAAATCAGTCGAATTATGGCCAGTAATCCAAAAGCATTAATCACGAGAAATCACAAATAAACACGACCAATTAATTCATGAAAATTCAAAATGGCACTAACATAGGTTCAACAAAGACTACATCAATCTCTAGAATATAAAATTAGTTCATACTCGAATCTAAATCAATACAAAACCTGTTTGTAATCATTAAAAACGTAAAAGTAAGAAACCGAATTAAGAACGTGTTGGCGAGAGATGAAAGTGCGTCCGTGTCCGGATTCAACGCCTTCTATCTCCGTTCTTCGCGTCCAGTGCTCTGACTTTTTGATCTCCTTTTTTCGAGTGGTATGACGGCTGCGTGTAAAAAATGCGGAACCCCTAAAAAGAACACGCCGAAGCCTTTATATTTCTGAAAGCTCGCGCCGCGCGCATATGCGCGCCATGAGCGGCACATATGCGCGCTGCTCTCTGGATGTCTCCTGTTGTCTCTCGTGCATATGCGTGGCTTGAGTGGCGCAAATGCGCGAGACTCACTGTATGGGTCGCGCATGTGCGCCGATCTTTCTGCCAGTTGCGCGCATATGCGAGAGAATAAGTCGCGCAAATGCGCGGGGCTGCATTCCACCCTTCGGGGCATTGCTCACACTTCTTCTCCTATGCGCCATTTTAGCTCGTTTTCACGCACGTGTTGTATCCGCGCCTAGATTCTTGCAATTACACCAAAAAAACAACAAAATCACGTAATTCCGCCCCAAAATACTAATAATCTATATGAAGTATAAGAATAATTTAAGTGCATAAAATGCACTTATCAGATCTTCAAAATGTTTTATTTATAGGCCGCAACAATGATATAAACATTTGACAAAAAATATGACCGTTTGGAAAGTTTCTGTACTGTTTTTGAAATTGTAACGCTAAAATTCGCCTTGCTGGACATTTTTCCGAGCTTAAACTGGTCATTCAATGGTTGGTCAATGGTTCAAACTGGTCAAAGGTTGAACTGGAAAACGGTTGAAAATAGTTCAGCGGTTGAAACTGGTCAGCGGTTCAAAGTGGTCAGCAGTTCAATCTGGTCAGCATCTCAACCGCAGCTCAACTGATGTGTTGTGCAGAACCAATAGTTTTATCGCCATTTATCAGCATCTTAAGCTTTGATTCAGGCTTTAACTTCTCAAGATGATTTGTAGATCATCGTCTTATCCCTCGAACGCATACTAGATCATTACATTCCAATAACAGCTGAGAGATATGAACAAAATACCACAATTGCTCATATCAAACTGATTGTTGTTTTCGTGCAATCCTTTTGGCCATTCAGTGAACGGTTTGACCTAAATAACATCTTTTTTTGCCCCACGAACATGAAATACGACTTGTTCCAATTGAGTTTTCTAATTCGTTAATTTGGCGGATTGTCATTTGAATCATTAGTTGAGAGAGATCATCAAAATACGAAAGATTTCCAGAAATTCAGTTTGTGCAGAATTCAGTTTCAGTTTGTTTCTTGTGTTAATAACTTCACACTTGAGTAAATTTGTTAGAAACACAATAACAAATTTTATTAACATCAAAATAAAGATTGCGAACATGAAATGTTCCAACAATCTCTCTCTTTTTAATGATCACAAAACTTGGAAAAACAATCGATTCAACTAACATATTTTATCCACCTTTTTTGTGAATCAAAAAATCATATTTTCAAAACATTTTTAGCACAAAATTTTCTCCCCCTCAAAATTTAAAAATAATCTCTCTATTAAATTTATAATGAGTTCTCCCTCTGTATTTTTGAGAGTTTGAATTTATAAAACTAGAGGAATGACTAACCAATTTTCTCCATGACTCACATATGCTTTCCATTCAACGAATAAACAGCTTTTTTGCATAAATAGGTTGCAAATTTTATGTCGCTGTAATCCTCTACGAGTCTAGTTTGCAACGCAAAAAGCAGTTCATCATTTGGACAATCGAGCAAGGTAATAGGTCATTTTTCCCACAGTCGCTGCAAGTTGTGGAAAATCTAAAATTTTCGAATTTAAACATCAAATTCAGTTTCAATATTCTTTCAAAAACAACCCATTATGAGACCACTTGTTAGGATCGATTTGCAGGAAAATCGTTAAGCTACAATACCTCGGTTATTGAAATAATGAACATCGATTAATTAAATCGAGTTTTGTGTTCAAACCAAGCGGAAGACACTCGAAATAATCATTCGTAGAAAGCGGTTAATATTTTGTAAAGTATTTAAAATATATGCAAGTTGAATGAGTAAAAATATTTTAGTTGAAGCATTTTATCAAACACTTTGTATGCAATATTTTGGTATTTTAAGAAAACATAAAATGCTTCAACAATGCATCTTTAAAAGCAATGAAAATGATGAGTAAATGCAATAAATAAATAGACATGAATTTTTTATGGATGTTCAGAGATTTCAAATGCTTCTACATCATCCTTTCTCCACCTTGGGAAGGATCCACTAGAAGATTTCGATTTATACAAAATCTTGTACAAACTCATTTCAACTTAGGACTTAACTCTTGCCTAATTGAAACTCCTAGCACTAGGCAGCACCTCACAATCAACATATTGTTTAATGTCTCATATGCAAATACTACAAACACATTGTTTTACGTCTTTCTGTGAAGACTCACTCAACTAATATTTGAATTTCAACTCTCTTGTATATGTGTGAGTGATTGTGTGTGTAATTTATCCTTTACAGTGTACTCAAATGTATCCTCACACATGGGCTTGTACTCTCAACTAGCTGATTTTTCATGCTAACTGTCCATGCTTTGAATCCTCTTCAAAAGCTCTTATTTGATCTTCAAGACGTTGTATTTCTTGGCCTCAGCAATGATATATACGTTAGACACAAGAATATAATCATTTGAAAAGTTTCTGTACTATTTCTGAAATTGTAACGGTCAAATTGGCCTTGCTGGACATTTTCCCGAGCTTAAACTGGTCATTCAGCGGTTGGTCAATGGTTGAAAACTGGTCAGCGGTTAAAAACAATTCAGCGGTTGAAACTGGTCAGCGGTTGAACTGGTCCGCGGTTGAACTGGTCCGCGCTTGATACTTGTCATCAGTTCAATCTGGTCAGCATCTCAACCGCAGCTCAACTGGTGTGATGTGCAGAACTAGTAGCTTCATCGCCATTTATCAGCATCTTAATCTTCGATTTAGACTTTGACTTCTAAAGATGATTTGTAGATCTTTGTCTTATCTTTCCAACTCATACTGAATCTCTATATTCCAATAACCGAGTTGAGGGATATGAACAAAATACCACAACTGCTCATACCAAACTGATTGTTGTTTTCGTGCAATCAGTTTGTCCATTCAGTGAAAGGTTTGACCTAGATAACATCCGATTTTGCCCAACTGACGTGAAATACGACTTGTTCCAAATTGTGATTTCTGATCACCCAAGTTAGTATATTGTCATTTGAATCATCCGGTTGAGATATATCATAAAAATACCAAAGCTTGCTAGAAAATCAGTTTGTGCAGAATTTCAATTTCAATTTGCTTCTTATGTTAATAACTTCACACTTGAGAAATATGTTAGAAACACAATAACAAGGTTTGTTAACATCAAAATAAAGATTGAACATGGAATGTTCCAACATTGAGAAATTCTATTTAGACGGAAATATTAAGACAACCAAATCAATTGATAATTGCCGTAATTAAACTCTTTTGAACAATTTGTAGATTAAGTGCTTCCATTTTACCAAATATTATAATCGGTTATGCAAATAAAATCTTTTGATTTGTATAACATGTCAAGTGCTATATTTTGATCGCTATAGTAATAGAGACATGTGTTACTCTCAACACAATCATAGATATTTCTAAATAACTCGGTACACAGTCTTTCATTTTAGTAATAATTGAGTCGATTATTATTTAAAAATATATGGAAGTATCGAATAGATCATATATCTGTTTTAATACAAAGAATCTTAGTTTAAGAGAAAGCATTGCCCTAGAACTTGTGTTGTATAGGTGGTGGTGAAACGTCTACTGCTTAAAAATACTACTAAATTTTTTTTACAAGCTCATTTCTCGAAAATTTGTAAATCATGCATGCATGCAACATTGCTGAAAATTTCACCTTTCAAAAATAATAGTAGTCATCTACCAGATGAAAATACTGCAGCTTAAATTAAAACAAATATGAACGAGTAAAAATTCTGATAACCAATAACATAATAAAATGAATGAATAAAAAAAATATTCATGCCCACTCCTATCTCAAATCATGATGTGAAGAAAATATAAGGTCTCGGGTTCACGTACGCACATCCAGCCCTGCCTACTAAGACTTCGGCACCTCCAGCCTCCTCATCAACATGCTCACCTACATCATTCACACCTATTGAGTCTAAAGACTCAACACACCTGTAACGTTATAACGAATGCATATACATAACATGCAACAGTGAAAAGTTCTGTAATCAATATACATTTCATTATCTTAAAAGCATAAACGTAAACATGTCATAATATAGCAGAACATGTCAAAACATCTCATCATATCATCATATACTTGTTCATTTTTTTTAATCGAATTCAGTTCGTTAGTTGTGAATTTCGTATTAGCTCTATCGTATCAGCTCTATCGTATCAGATATATTCGATGGACACATCTACATATAACCGTTGTACCCGACGGTAGGGACATCAGCGACAGTATTACCCATCCACTGATCATTGGCCTTACAGCTCATCATATACATATATCGTCAGTTACAACAAACTCTCATCCTTCAAAAATATCATCATTTTCATCACTTATAAAACATGCACATACGTAATTTTCCTTAAAACCAAGCATGCAACGTAGTTTTCATAATTACCAAAAAGGTCATATACATGATACGTAAACATTTAAAAAATGTTAAATTTGTGATCAGGGCGCTGCCAGGACTAAAAACTCGACCCGCGTGCAAAATGACCATTTTGCCCTTGGAAACCCCAAATGATCATTTTCCCCTGAACCTAAAACACCCTAAAACATATTTCTAAACATTCCTTAGACGTAAACTCGAGCGCGTTTCCAAACTTATATGATTCATTTTAAAACTTGGACCGAGGTCGTGATTTTAACCCGAATCAACCCGAAACTTAACCAAAATTTTCCTAACTTAAACCGTGACCTAATAATACATAACCATACCCCTTACCACCCATTTCACACCATTTGGAACCCCTAAAATCCCCCTGACCCTCGCTGATAATTTCTACACCAAGGAGAACGAAACCCTAGTGCACCTTGGACTCTAAATGATCGACCCTAGCTTAAGACCAAGCAGACCAGCACCTAACCAACTATACTGAGACCAAGTCTGAACCAAAGAGGCCCTCCTTGACCAACCCTAGCCAAACCTACTGCCCAAGTAACCAGCCCCACACGTTACACATGAAGCCACACCGATCAAGCCAAACGAGCCACCCCTCAACCTAGCTCCTTTGATCGGCTTCTAGACAACGACCAGCTGTTCACAGCCCTCTCCCAGCCCTGTCATGCACCCACGAGGGTCAGCTTCCTGACTGGAAACGAGCCATGCACAGCTTCACACCCAAACCCCTCGATCTAGCCATACTCGAGCCACCTCCAATGAAGCTAGCATTCGGCCTTCACCAAAAACTCGACTACCTAGCGACTCCAGCCTCTTGGCACCATGACCTCCATGATATACAGCCCTTACACACGCATCCGTGGCAGCCCCTTACATCAAGCCATAAAAAAAACGTGAGTTCAACAAGGAGTAGAAAATTTTCATGAAAGCTTGCAAACCAATGCACCAAAACCTTAAGGCTTCTGTTTATTCACATAAATACACACAAATAAATATAAAATAATGTTAATTATGAGGGAAAAATTTTTTTTATGGCTTTTCTTAAAGTTTATATGCTTGAAAACTCGAAGAAATATGCACAAGATGTGAAATGGATAGGCGGGGAAGAAGCTTTCTTGAAAAAAAAACTATGGGGCCGAAGCTCGCTGCTGAAAGGAGGAGGAAATATTGCTGTTTACCCAGACGGTCGGACTAGAACAGATCTCCGCTGGAAGTCAATCAAAACTCGGTTCCTCAATAGCCAGTCCATCCCCAGAATGACATCAAATTCTGGAATCGGCAGAACGATAAGATCCGCATACACAAGATTACCATGAAGTTCAAGGTCTATATCTCGGATCACATTAGTAGCAGTCATCACCTCTCCAGAAGGCAATGCTACTTAATACGCTATGTCTATCCCAATTGTCTTGACCTTGAGAGAATTTGCAAAAGTTTCTGAAATGAATGAATGAGTAGCCCCTGAATCTATCAAGGCTTTCGTAGCTGAACCGGCTATAAATATTCTCCCTGAAAGATCAGAATATTATGCTAAACCCAATAGTTTTACAAGAACTATACTTGTAGACATGCTAAGGTCAAAGTTCTTTTAACCTAAATGCCCGTATCTAACACTGATTAGAACATGCAATCCTATCGTAAATTCTAAGTTCAAAATCTTAACCCAAAACTTTAAACTTCAAATACAACTTAAAGATTTAGGATACCTGTCATGAGCATCGTCTCCGGGTTAGTCTCTGCAGCGTGGAGAGCAAAAACTCTGCCTTGGGTAGGCAGATTCTTCTGAGGGCAATTCTTCAATATGTGGTCAGTACTACCACATTTGTAACACTTTCCCGAACCATACATACAAGTCCCAGCATGAAGACGTGAGCACTTGGCACAGACTGGGTACTCCACTGTCCTCGGGACTGCTCGTCCCTGCTGTTGCTGCTACTGCCCTCTGATACTGGGTGGACCATGGAAAGGTCTTTTATTCTGATGATGATGCTGAGGAGGACGGTGTGGTGCTTGAAATGGTCGTTTACCCTGGTGATCGCGCTCAATATCATTCTAGTCTTGTTCTGCCGCTAGAGCTCTGGAAACAGCAACATCATAGGTAGTAGGGCCAGCCACCCTAACATCACGACGTAAGATCGGCCGCAGACCAGTGAGAAAATGCCTCAATTTGGCTCCGGCATCATTAGCAATTAGGTGTACAAAATGACATCCTCTCTCAAACTTATGGATGAACTCCGTAACAATCAAGTCTCCCTGCCTCAGGGTCATGAACTCCGTGGTCAACCTAGAACGCCCCTCTTCAGCAAAATATTTAGAGTAGATTACCTCTGTGAAACGCGTCCAGCTCAAAGTAGCCAAATCCAAAGCTACAGATGCTCCTTCCCACCACAGACGAGCGTCTCCTCCAAACAGATAAGTCGCACAACGAACCCTATCTCCATCCTCGAGCCCCATGAACTCGAAAATAACCTCAAGGGACTTAATCCAGCCCTCGGCAACCATAGGATCTGACGTCCCTAAGAACTCCTTCGGTCGCATCTTCATGAACCGCTCATAGATAGCCTTCGGCCCCGTCTGTCTGACTCCCACTGCATTGTTCCCCGCAAACTGTGCGAAGAACTGAGTCATCCCAGCTAGCATCTGGGCATTAATGTCTGGTGGAGGGGGTGGTGGTAAATCTCTCTCCTCGTTCTCATGACCATGATCATCACCTCCCGTACGATCAATAATGCGTCTAGGAGGCATTCTGTTCCATAATTATAACCCATACGTAACCAACATGCATAATTCCAGTATTTCTTTAAATTTAAATAAATAATGCATAATCGTAATCTTGACATTAAATCTTTCATGCAACCATGATGTAAAAATATTTCAGGCTTTAAAATAAATGCGTAATCGTAAAACTTACAGACCGAAACGTGACTTCATGAGCTTCTCGAGAGCAGTAGTAATATAACCCTTTACAAGATCATAGGCTCTAATACCAACTGTAAAGGCCCGTATTTCGTATTCATATTTTAGCGAAATTATTAAAAATTTCATAATAAATAATTATCTTGCCTCATTTATAAAATGAACATGTAAATAATTTTAACTTTAAAATAACAGCGGAAGTAAACATTGTTTCAAGAAAAAATTGCAAAATAATCCAACGTAAACAATAATTTAAAAATAATCCAACGTATTAAAACTGAGTTTGAATAATAAGAGGTGCATAAACTAAAACATGAGGTCCTCGAGTTTACTACTGCTGCCACAAGATAGCTCACTGGTCTCCGCCCGCAGTCTCGACCTCATCAATACCTACAACAATCAAGTCTAGTGAGTCTAAAGACTCAACATGTATATATCGTGAATAACAAGTAAATATATCATAAAAATCGCCTGCAACGTAAAAATATGGTATCGTAAAGCGCATGGTAAAAATCGTATCATGAATATTATAACTACGTGCATATCTGAAAATCATACGTAAAAGCATTGCTCAATAGAGCCATGTCATATCATATCTTAATTTTCTGGTAGAGATAATGTTTCTAAGCAAATGGCCCATAACATAACGTGAGCGCCTGATCAGACTAAACCACAGTATACTGGGCGGTAGAGATCACCACAGCCCTTGGACTGGATATCCTTACCCATACATAATCGTAAACCGGTCGTAAGTCACTGGGTGGAGAGGTCCTCGGTTGGGCCTACCGACTCCCAAACCCATACATATAGCATATATCTCAAAAATAAACATTTTATATTTTTATGCACGTAATATAATTATAACCTTATTTTTTTTACCGGATGAGTTGGATCACTCCCAGACTTGCAGCGACTTAACTCTAATATGTGACACATGCAAATAATATTATCTTGACTTAAACTTGACAATAGAACCAAAACTCAACAATAAAACCAAAAATGAGACTATTAGGACCAACCACTTGATTTTTAATCATGGTATCGTACCAACCCGAACCAACATTAAACCGACGTTTAACCATGATTAAAAATACCCCAAACATACTGAAAAACATGCATAATAACTGTAAAACACGAAAATGGGTGAAAGGAATCCAAAAACATAAAACACCCTTTCGAGAGTCATTTTGGCACCTTTCACCGTAAATTCTCGTACGACCTCTAAACTCGACCAAATCACAAACGGACAAAAACATGACTTTCCTAACTCGTTGAGGTACTGTCCAGTCCAAGACCATGGGCTAAAAGCCAACCACGAACTCAAACAAGCACCAAAACCAAAGATGAAAGTTGTTGTCAAATTACAGTAGTAGCAGCTTGTGTGTTTGTGGTGTAAACTCTGAAAATTAATGACCATTGGCTTGAACCCCGCCCAAGGACTCTTACCAACATCCTAATGCATGGCTTAGACCATGGCTAAAGGCTAAAAGCCAACCACAAACAAAGCTAACACGTATGACACTGAAACATACTAGCCGAGACCCCAAATTCTGTGCAATGGGATGTGTTGCATTGTTTTGTCATTTTAGATCGTTCTATGTGATCAACCCTGGCTCGATCTAGACCTGATGAAGTGTTGTATGAACCATGGCTACGGGCTAATATCCAACCATCATCCATACAAACACTAGAAACCCGAAACTCACTCACACAAAAACATGAAGAACCGAAATGCACTTGAGTTGTTGTTGTGAAATTCTGATGGATCCATGAACCAAGCTTGGAAAGGGCACCTTGGTCACGTCCTAGACATGCTAAGGGAGGATTCTCACAATAGCTACAGTCCTTAAAACAGCCATGATCCGAATACTCCCTTAACCCATTCCAGGAACCAAAACCGTGACTCATTTTACTGCTAAAGAAAAAGTTGCTGTCATTTCTTTGTTTGTGTTTGTATGGACTTAAACCATTGAACCAAAAACACCCTAACACATTCTAAATTATGCCTAGAATCAGCCTTGGGAGCCTGGAACCGAAGCAACTCCTGAAACCAACCAAAAATACAGCAGCTGTGAAGCAACATCAAAAAGCCGAGAAGCATGTTCCAGTTTTTTTTGTAAAAACTTGCTGTAAATTTCGTGATGTCTCATGATTCTTGATTATATACCGATTTAAAATATCTATTATGACTTGATTGAAGAGCAAAGAAGTAATATATACATGCCTGGAATTTGTTTTGACAAAAACAAATCAATACGACGAATACGAGCGGCGGAGTCGGAGTTGGATTTTCTTTCTTGTTCTTGTGCTGTTCTTACACGATTTAAGCTTCTGTTTTCTGATGTTTTTCGAAGTTAATAGTGTGGATTTGCTAGACACTGAATATGAGTGTTATAGGAGGTGTTAAAGGTGCCATAATATACATTAAGTTGGGAGGTTACAAGTCAAGAATTTGAATGGATTTGAATGGCTTCTCATTCCTTGCTGCCATGGGTTTCTTTCCTTTGTTTTGCTACATATTTTCGATGGTTTTCTTAGTAGTTAGTTGGGGAGAAATGAGGTGTAATATTGTGTTTGAATTACTACTAATTAGTGAATTAAAAATAGGAATGAATACTCCATTAAGTGCAATTAGGAGTGGTTTGAATGGAGAGTTATCAACCCTTGAATTATTTTAAATGTTGGACCCAAAATTATTATTACTAATTTGCATGGTATTTTATTATTTAAATCTTGTATTTTAATTGCTTAAAGTTTAGCACCCTCATTATATATTTTAGTGAATTTACACATTAAATTTAGGATAGATTATTGCATGGCATTCATGACCTCAAATTTAAATATTCCAATGCTATGATTAATTTCTTGAATATATTATACCTAAATTAATTCATCCCCATATGTGTACATATTTTAATTTAAGCTTTAATTAAATATTAACCTAAAGAACTTATTTACCAACTTAGCTCTAATTAATTTATTAAATCCCAAAGACATTTTTTTTCTTTAAATTAAATTATTCTTTGACTAAAATTAAATTTAGAAATATATTTCTTATTATTAATCTTATCTCAAATCTCCAATCTCCGGTCCGGCCTCACGTATTTATCCTGAAAAGATAAAAATAAACATCTACTTTTATAATAAATAAAACACTTCATATAATCAGAAAAATTTATTTTTTTACTTTACATAATAGCAATTATGCATGGCTTATACGTAATTTGATTTTCGGGTTCTACATTACGGTAAGGTTTCTCGAGCCAAAATTCCTTTGATATCCGTATTATATATGACTCGATTGTAACAGAAAAGAGCGGAGGGATTCCTTGTTTATTCAGTTGATGTACTGAAATCAAGTCCACCATTGGCTGATTTGCCAGTGGTATGTGAGTTCGCTGATGTCTTCCCAGATGAGATTCCTGGTTTGCGTCTGATTCAAGAGATAGACTTCAGTATTGAATTGATGCTAGGTACAGTTATGATTTCTATAGCTCCGTACAGAATGGCACCAATTGAGTTGAAAGAATTGAAAGATCAGTTGGAAGATTTACTGGCCAAGGGTTACATCAGACCGAGTGTTTCGCCTTGGGGTCCTCCAGTACTGTTTGTGAGAAAGAAAAACGGTTTGATGAGACTCTGTATCGATTACCGGCAACTGAACAAGGCAACGGTAAAGAAAAAATATCCCTTGCCTCGTATTGATGATTTATTTGATCAGTTGCAGGGTTCTTCTGTATATTCCAAGATCGCTTTGAGATCTGGATATCATCAGCTTAGAGTCAGGGATTCTGATATCCTGAAGACCGCGTTCAGAACAAGGTATGGACATTATGAGTTTATTGTCATGCCGTTTGGTTTGACGAATGCTCCAGATGTATTTCTAGGTCTGATGAACCGTATATTCCAAAGATATCTTGATGATTTCGTGATTATATTTATTGATGATATTTTTATTTATTCGAAAAATATAATGGAGCAAGCTGAACATTTGAGAACTGTGTTGAGAATTTTGAGGACTGAGAAGCTGTATGCGAAACTGTCGAAATGTGAATATTGGTTGAGACAGGTGGTATTTTTGGGTCACATTATATCGGAGACGGTATTTCTGTTGATCCCAATAAGGTTTAAGCCGTGATCAGTTGGCCTAGACCGAAATCTGTACCAGAAATACGCAATTTTATGGGTTTGGCAGGATATTACCGACGATTTATTAAAGATTTCTCAAGTATTGCTAAACCGATTACGCAGTTGACTCAGAAGAATGCACCATTTGTTTGGTCAGAAGACTGTGAGTCCAGTTTTCTGGAGTTGAAGAAGAGATTGACCAGTGCTCCGATACTGACTATCCCCTCAGGTACTGGTGACTTTGTTGTTTATTGTGACGCTTCTCACAGGGTATTGAGATGTGTATTGATACAACGAGGCCATGTTATCGCTTATGCTTCACTACAGTTGAAGCCACACGAGACTCGCTACCCAATTCATGATCTTGAATTGGATGCCATCGTCTTTGCATTAAAGATATGGCGACACTACCTGTACGGTGAGAAGTTTGAGATTTATTCTAATCATAAAAGCCTGAAATATCTATTTTCACATTCAAAATTGAATATGAGACAACGAAGTTGGTTTGATTTGCTTAAAGATTTCGATTGCGAGATCAAGTACCATCCAGGAAAGACGAATGCAGCAGTTGATGCACTGAGTCTAAAGGTATGTTCTTTATCCTTATCGACGATTGGTGTTTCGAAATTGATTGAATATTGTTGTTTGTCTAGATTGGTATTTGAGAGAGATTATAGACCGATGATATTATATGTTGTTCAAGCCGAACCAGAGCTGATTTTGAGAATTAAAGCGGCTCAGAAAGTTGAACAGAATGTTCAGAATTCGATTTCGATGGTCAGAGCAGGGCATCGATCTGAGTATCAGGTACGGGATAGCGTACTGTATGTGAATAATCATCTTGTTGTGCCGAATGTTTCCGATTTGAAAAGACAGATATTGTCAGAAGCACACAACAGTCGATTCAGTATTCATCCTGGTGGCAGAAAAATGTATAACGATTTAAAAAGACAGTTTTGATGGAAACAGATGAAAGCTGATATTGCAAAATATGTTTCCAGATGTCTGAATTGCCAACAGGTGAAAGCGGAAAGAAAGAAATCAGGAGGATTGTTACAGAGCTTATCAATTCCTAAATGGAAATGGGATCACATTTCCATGGACTTCGTAACAAAGCTACCGAGATCCTCCCGAGGTTGTGATGCGATTTGGGTCATGATTGATAGATTGACCAAATCCCATGCTTTATTACGTACAAGATGACGTACCGACATGACCAGATGGCAGAGATTTATGTCAGAGAGGTAGCCAGATTGTACGGAGTGCCGAAGTCGATTGTTTCAGACCGTGATCCTCGGTTTACTTCACACTTCTGGCAGAGTTTACAGCAGGCCTTAGGTAGGAAGTTTCATCTGAGTACCGCATATCATCCACAGACTGACGGACAGTCAGAGCGGATTATACAGTCATTGGAGGATATGCTGAGAGCTGTAGTGCTTGATTTTAGCACTAATTGGCAAGATGTATTACCACTTTGTGAGTTCTAGTACAACAACAGCTATCAAACGAGTATTGAGATGGCTTCTTTTGAGGCGTTGTACGGTAAGAAATTCAGATCCCCTCTGTATTGGGATGATATCTCTGAGGTTCCTGAGATTTGACCTGACATGATCAGATATTACTGAAAAAGTGAAGCTAATTCAGAAAAGAATGAAGGCAGCTCAAGACAGACAAGCCAAATATGCCAATGTTCGACGTAGACCATTGGTATTTGAGACAGGGGACCGAGTATTCTTAAAGATCTCACCTTTCCGAGGAGTTGTCAGTTTTGGCAAGAAAGGAAAATTGTCTCCACGTTACATTGGGCCATATGAGATTTCAAGAAGATAGGAGATCGTGCTTATCGACTCGTTTTACCGCCTTCATTATCTGGGATACATGATGTCTTTCATGTATCATTATTGAGGAAATATCTTCCTGATGCTTCACATATTATTCAGCCTGAAGAGGCAGAGCTGGACGAGACACTGAGTTACTTTGAGAAACCGATCCAGATTCTCGATCGAAAAGAAAAGCAACTCAGAACGAAGACAATTCCACTTGTGAAAGTCCAGTGGAGTTGTCATGGCATTGAAGAAGCTACCTGGGAGACTGAGTCAGATATGAGACAGAGGTTCCCAGAGTTATTCCACTGATGTGAGTTTTCTATTTAGCTTCTGTTATACATTTCTTTCTATTATGATTGATTGCCTGTGATTTCGGGGACGAAATCAGATCTTAGGGGGGGAGAAATGTAATGCCCGAAATTTTTATTACTGTAATCTGATATGATTTTTTGGATAATTGTGATGTGATTATAGACAGAACGGATCAGACCGAAGCGAAAAGAAGACTGAATTATGTGCGAGGACTGGACCCCTTGCGCATATGCGCGAGGCAGGCAGAGAACCTCGCTCATATGCGCGACATGGACTCACGCATGTACGCGAGGGTACCCGAGAGTTGTGAAGAATTGTGAATGACCTCGCGCATATGCGCGAGCTACCGTGAAGGCACGCGCCAAGACAGATTGTCTCGCGCATATGCGCCGAGGTAGGTCGTGCATATGCGCGAGACGTGTTGCACTTAGGATGAGCCATTTGCCCTTCACATGCATTATATATATATATATATATATATATATATATATATATATATATATATATATATATATATCAAAAACGAAATTGGCTTTTAGAATTTCACAAAGAAGCAACCTGAGAAGCTCCCGGGGAAAGAATTGAGTTCTTGATATTGAAGTTGATTGTACGAGAAATACTTTCGTCAGAATTTCAATCCAACTTCAGTGTTGTGATCCTCGTGTTAACGGCTTCACACGGACGTAAGTTTTATTATGTTTTGATCTATCTTGAAATCATGGTATTTCCAGAATCGGATAAGATTCATATATGGTGTTTCTGACATGTTAAACATCGTATAATCAAAACCGGATTGAAGAACGGATACAGTATAAAATTGTTATGATTTTCTGAATGGAATTGATTGAGATGTTATATCAGAATTGTATCATATTGATTATGAGTTGTGAGAATCGATATCTGTTGATTTGTATTGCTGGGTATATGAGATTGTACAGTTATGCTGTTGAAACAGGATTTGATTCAGTTCTGATTATATCCAGTATTGATTGAGGGAGGTATTGATATTGTATTCCTCGTTATTGTCATTGCCAGATTGAGTATTGACAGGCATTGAATACGAGACTTCGACAGAGTCAGATTGATATAAAGAAAGGTATAAATCAATGTTGATTCGGGATTGAATAACTCGAGTTTGATTTGACTTGAGTTTCCCTAAATCACATACTTTATTTTATTGCATTGATATCTGCAATTAAGAAATTGATATGTGTGGTCTATTGATTTATAGACAGAGTATGTATTGAGTTATAGGCTGATTTGCCTAGTCATTGGCTGATGTGCCAAGTCTCTGGCTGATTCGCCAAGACACTGGATGTTTGGTTTATATCGATGTCGCTTAGGAGTTGATTCATTCCTATCGCTGAGATTCGATATATGT
Organism: Primulina eburnea; assembly: GCF_022965805.1. Lineage (NCBI taxonomy): Eukaryota > Viridiplantae > Streptophyta > Magnoliopsida > Lamiales > Gesneriaceae > Primulina > Primulina eburnea. The sequence goes on from NC_133105.1 coordinate 22,190,820, forward strand.
GACAATGTCCAGAAACCGGGATCCCTAGATTAGAGATGGGTCGAGTCTGAGATGACGAGTCACGAGTGATTTACAGTGTTATATCATTTCATGTTTTACGATTTTGATACATGTTATTGATATGTGTTTCATGCTCTTATATATGATTTTATATGACTGCATGTTTACATTATTTATACTTGGATTATATTCTCACTGGAGTTATCCGGCTGTTGTCTTGTTTGTATGTGTGCATGACAACATGTGGGACAGGATCGGGATCAGGAAGAGGATGAGGGATTCAGAATTAGCGTGGAGATCCGGACTTAGAGTAGATTGATTTCAGTACTTTATGTAGTGACTGAATTCTAGTTGAGATGGACATATGTTGTACAAGATTTGTACCTTTGCATGGTTATGTATATCGGATCGAGTACATTACGTTTCCGCAGTTGTTATTTAAAAAAAATTTATGTCCCACATTTTCTTAATTGTTATATTGTTCCTTAATAATGATTAAGAAAACGAACTAGGTTTGGGTCCCCACAACCTTCTCAACTACTTCTTTAACCTTTTGAGTGTCCATGTACACTGCTCATCGTTGTCCATGCATTAAATGAAAAAAAATCATTAAGCACAAATTTTAAATAAAACCCTAGATTGCATGAAGTCGAGTTATGTATTTCGAACTTTCTAGATCTTACAAGTGGCCAAAAAAGAGTTCTCGCTTATTTAATTTTTAAAAAATATATCTAATTCATAAGTTTATCTCAAATTTTAGTTTAATTCATATAATAGTGTTTCACACGAAATGTTGGGGCGTGTCATGCACATGATCGTGCCAAAGTTGTGAAATAATCTGACTTCTTTAATCAAACGTTGAGGATCTCGATTTGGTCGTACATTCTAACTCCTTCAAAATGACTCCAAAAATGAAAATATAAAATGAGAAATATGATGAAATTACAGGAGGAATCCATGAACAACATCAAATTTAATTATGTTGTTATGAACATGAACTATATTTTTACAAGAAAAATTGGAGAAATATGCCAAAATCTAGAAATCAAGAAATATGCAGATAAAATATTGAGTGAATTGAATAAGCTTTAGTGCTGCTTTATTGGATTTTTTTGTGTCATTCTTATTTCTCTTTCTGTTTTTTGTTGCACTCCGCAGAGCAGTTCCAGCCATATTCCACGATCGTCCATGATGCGTCGTGGATCACCTCATCTATCGTAGTCTTCAATTGACACCTTTTTGGGATCGTCCATTGGGCCTCTCCACATTCTACAGGTTTCTTATTGTTAATGAGCTTACAAGATTTGGGCTAAACAATTGCCCCCTAGCCAATTTGGGCCAATGGTCAATTTGGCCCATTTTACCAATTCGGCTTAGTTGGCTATGTCTTTGCTTCATTCAGTGTTCTAGCTATTCAGAGCTCAGCGTATAATCATATGGTTGAAAGGAATGGTTTTAAGGACTTGAATAAGAATTGACAGCTGAAACGCATGTTCTTCCTCCAACAGGTTAAATCCGAGTGTGCATTCCCTAAACCCCATTTGTATCTCTTACTTCCTCATTTCATTCGCCCAAATCTCCATCGGCGCCCACCGATCTTCCAGAAGAAACCGTCGATTACATCGACTTTGTGATGCCATTGAAGTTTCTGAAAATTGCCATCATCATTCTCTTTTACATCAAGCCACAGCTTCTCAAGGTAGGTATATTTAACCATTTTTCCAATCCTCCATCACTAAAACATTGTAGAATATATCACATTTCATGTTGCACTCAAGGTGTTTGTGAATATGTCTGAATGACCTTTTGATAAGTAATACCATGCAACACCCACTGCTTGCATCTCAACAGAGCGGCTCCCTTGGTGTGCATATTCAGAGCTTGGCCTATAGCTGGTGCAACTTCTGTAATCTTCATACTGAGAACACAACCACACGAGTTGCTCTTCCTTTATCCAAATCATTATCTAGAACTATATAAATTAGCTCCGATTGAGATGGAAGAGTCTGGTGGATTTCAGAATATGGAAATGGAGTATGTATAAATTACAACTTTCATTCTCTTGGCCATCTTCCATCATGCTTAGTAGATGCTCTTCTTCCACTTTGCTATGTTGCTTTATTATTTGAGTATTCATAGTTTTGTTCATCAACACTCCATTATTTATCATTTGATCCCATTTATTTCGCAGAAACATAGTTGGGAAATCGAGGATTTATCTCAAAGGTCAATGCAAGCAGTACCTTAAATACCAATGGAGATAGAAAATTTTGCCTCTTGGGAGTGCCACCGGCCAATCCAAAATACATTTCCAAGCTTGGATGAATATCTTTGCAACTGACTGAGCATATATGTATGGAGTGTCATACATATTGAGAGAAAATAAAATCAGTAGGCTAGGGAGAGTAGGTATACTTTTTTTCACTTGTTTGACATGGTTTGGCAAGTGTCTTTTCTGATGTGTAGACTTGAAAAGTTGCCTGAAAGCTAAACTTTGCTATTGGAAACATGTTGTTTACCTTATGTATGCCGCTTGGGATTTGTTTACATGCTTTTAAATTTTTGGCATATCACATTTAAAAGGAAAACTTTGCCAAAATTTTCTAAAAACTAAACAAACGGCAAAAATCTTGTTTCTTACACATTGATGCAAACATGGAAGGTCAACACTGCTTGTTATCAACCAACTGTTAAACAACATTTTTCAACCAATACTACACAAGGTTTCAATATAAGCAATAAACAAACTTCACTTTTTCATCAATTTGACCAACCAACACAACAAATAATCCTCTCAAAATACATCAACTACATCGGATTCCATGAGCAATTTTTTTATTTATTCACAAATGCTTCATCATTATTTACAAACAGCTTTAGCAAGGAATGGCTTAAAATTCTATTCCTCACATATTTACAGAAACTTCTTGTGATTCAAAATGACAAAATTAACCAAAGTGATCATCCAGCCTACTTTGTACAATACTTCTCATCTATCCACCTTTATGAACCATCTTTCTACGATTGTCGATCTTTTATCTGAGCCGGAGCTAAGATTAAATCCTCAATTTGTAAGTCTTCTTCCTCGCTACTTTCACATTCCTCAAATATACTTCAGCTCAATCAATATCCCACAACTCCTGAGGCTAGACTTCGTTCACCAGCTGCTGCTTTTTTGCTTTCCACTCGTAAATTGCAGCGACTTTCATCTCTTCTTTAGTGAACTTAGTCATCGACCTACTCGATAATAGGTTAGACCATAGGTCTAGGAGAAACCATGGCAGTAGGTTTGAGAACCTTCTCAGCTGCTTCTTTAACCTTTTGAGTGTCCATACACTGCTCCTGGTTGTCCATGCACCTTGTAGTTACGAAACTTAATTGGACCAAAAGCTCCATCATAATATCTAGCTTCCATGGCATTGGAATTTTATTGAGACGGCTGTGAATCAGCCTGTATCATTTCAACCTAATCCCTTTCCACATTAGCAATAATTGGTGCATGGAGAATGTCACACAATGATTGGTATGAATCCAATCCCTCCCTAACAAATTATGGAAGCTAGCACTGGAAGTGATCACGAAAAAAGCTGACAGCGAGGATCGATGTGACACCTCTGACCCATTTTATAAAATAACAGCGGAATTTAAAATTTTTCTTGAAGGGAGGAAGGATTAAAATTTCATGACATAAAAACATTTACAAACAAATGTATATACATGATCAATGAAATGATACAACCAAAATACAAAATATCATTTATATGATCATGTCCAAAATGCTCTCAAAATGGCCTTCTTCCTTCCTTCTCTATATGCATATGACTCCGGCCCACATTCAACGTCCTGGCCCGTCGCTCTGATCTGCATCACATGAATAACTGAAATGAGTATAAAACTCAGGAAGTGGAACTCTTACATAGCAATGTACATAGCATACTCTGTAAAACATGGCTTTAAAAACATTAAATACCATCAACTCTAAATCATGAATAACATAGCAATAATATAACAATAAGATGGTATTTCTCTTTTCTCTGTTGGATTGATATCTATATAGTATCTCTGTCTCTGTACCTATATCCCATCGATATAAATCGATAACTCTGAGGGATATAAGCCTATGGTCGTTGATCAACTAATTGCATGCAATCTCTAACTATGTATCTATCAATCCAAAAAAAATCATTTGAATTCTGTCTTTGGCATTTCATCAAACACTTTGAAGACTTTAATCTCTTGTATTCCTTTTTTCAATAATTGAGACATAAAAATGCCTCCAATATATATAACAAGTGTATCAATACATAATCATGAATCAAATGAAGGGAATAGCACATTAAAACCATTGAAATACAATACATATATTATCATGTGAGCACAAGGAATGAAATTCCACTTACGTACAACCACTTGGAACCTTGTATCTAATCTCTTGATAGCAATCCTACAACAATAAACCATGTATTGCACCATCAACATCTCAATAATCAATAACCCATATTAATTAATCCATAAAAACAACACCACATCAAACCCAATATCATCTCTCATGCCAAAACCAAGAATAAACTAACCCAAAAGCTTACCTTAGCTTCCTTGAATCCAAGAAAAACTTGCTCTCACAACAATAAACCAACTAGGAGCTTGAATCAAAGATAGGAAATGAGAAGAATGGAACCCTAGCTCTCCCTTTGCTGAAGAAATCGAGAATGGTGGAGAAAAAAATGAGGAAAAGTGAACAAATCTATGCCTTATATCATTAAAATCTCGAAAACACGCTTTTGGTACTGTGCCTGGCGCTCGGGCGGTCGAAAATTACCGCTCGGGCGCCAATGATTCTGCCCGAAACCCAAATTTCCAGAAGTAGTGGCGCTCGGGCGGTCATATATTACCGCTCGGGCGCCACTCTGCGCACTGCCACGTTAAAGATCGCTTCAGATATGCCTCTTCCCTTCTGAATTAGAAAACGTGATAAACTACAAAGTTGTAGCCCTATGTCTTTCCTTGAACCTCTCCAAATTACAGATCATTTGAAGGTCTGCGTAAAACGTTATGCTAAATCTCCCAACATGTGTCACTGGATGAACGACGAAACGCACGACACACTTCGGGGCTCTTTTGGCTTACCTTCCACAATGATTTGAACAAAACTCAAAATAAGAAAGTTACACCTCTATGTCTTATCTAATCATCCAATTGGCCTCATACCTATTGGCTCAACATACGAATTATCATGAATTTAATCGTAACGCCGCTACAATAGCACTACACATCATCTATAACCAACCATACTATAAATCCTAAATCGAAACTGATAAGTGCATTTTATGCACTTAAATTATTCCTATATTTCATATAGATTGTTAGTCTTTTTGGGCGGAATTACGCGCTTTTGTTGTTTTTGGTGTAATTGCAAGGAATCTAGGTGCGGATACAACACGTGCTGAAAATGAGCTAAAATGGCGCCTACGAGAAGAAGTGTGAGCAATACCCCGAAGGGTGGAATGCACTAAGCCTCGCGCACATGCGCGACGTATTCCCACGCACATGCGCGCAGCTGGCAGTAAGAATGTCACATATGCGCCCCCAAAGCCGCGCACATGCGCGGCCCATACAGTGAGACTCGCGCATATGCGCGAGTAAAAGCGCGCATATGAGCGAGAAATGCCGCAAGAAAGAAACACCGAGAGCAGCGCGCATATGCGCCGCTCATGGCGCGCATATGCGCGCGACGCGAGTTCCAGATTTAAATAGGTTTCGGCATTGTAAAAGGGGGGGTTCGGAAATATTGTTACGACAGCCGTCACACCACTCTAGTGCAAGGAGAAAAGTGAGAGCGCACGGAGCACGGGACGCGAAGAACGGAGATAGAAGACGTTGAATCCGGACACGGAGAAGCCCTTCCATCTCTCGCCAACACGTTCTTAATTCGGTTTCTTACTTTTATGTTTTTTATGATTACAAACAGGTTTTGTAGTGATTTAAATTCGAGCATGAACTAATTTTATTTTCTAGAGATTGACGTAGTTGTGGTCGAACCTATGTGTATGACGATTTGAATTTTCATTGAATTATTTCATCGTGTTTATTTGCGATTTCTTGTTTTTAATGCTTTTGAATTACTAGCCATAATTCGATTGATTACATAATTGAAATCTAACACTCGACAGAGGGGATTGAAATTAGGACAGAAGAAATCACATCGTTAGATATTTATAACGTGCAAAAGACGTATAACTCTGACGAATCCATAAAAGAACCTTGTTTACTTTTATTACGTGTTACGTGATTTTGAATAGACATATTAAAATCAGTAATAGGTAGTACATTTCTATTTATCACTCGACAGAGGGAATAGAAAATATTGTGAGTTCTTGGTTAATAAACATGGTGCAAATTTAATTAAATGTTAGTCAATGTTAATTTAGCATAGGGGAGACTCGACGAAATCATATCTCTAGATTTATTTTCTCAGTGAAATTTCTGCTGTGTGCTAGAATTACAGGAATTATTATTTTATTTGAATTGAATTTTAAACCAACTATTTGAATTGTTTAAATAAAGTTGAGCTATGTCAATTATGGTAATTAATATACAGTTTTAAATATTTACTCTTCGTGGGATCGATATCTGTACTCTAACCAGTACTAAAACTTGACACCGTATACTTGCAGTAGTGAAAACACGCAACAAGTTTTTGGCGCCTATTGCCGGGGTGTAAACTATTTAATTGCATATTGATATCATTTCTAATTAGTCTTTACTTTAATTTAGACTTTATTTATTTATTTTATTTGTTTTGTTAATCTATAATCTTTTTGTTTTGCAGTGCATGCGAAGATTTCAAAATCCCGACTTGCTGATTTTTGATCCGGAAATCGAAAGAACTGCCAGGAGATTAAGGAAAGCAAGGAGAGATGAAATTAAAGCAATGGCTGAAAATAGAGATAATCAGAATGAGCTCCCTAGAGAGGTGCCAATCAGGGAACATTTCCGTCCAGTCATAAACGCTCACTACTCTGGAATAGCTCGTGGAACTATTGCTGCTAATAACTTCGAGTTAAAGCCCGCACTCATCAACATGGTTCAACAGAACCAATTTGGAGGAGCAGCCACCGCAGATCCCCATCTTCACCTCAGAACTTTTCTGGAGATCACGGATACGGTAAAAATTAACGGTGTTTCTGACGAAATTATTCGATTACGCCTGTTTCCATTTTCTCTTAGGGATCACGCAAGAAGTTGGCTCCAATCTCTACCGCTGGGCAGTGTTACTACTTGGGCAGATTTGGTTACGAAGTTTCTGTCAAAGTACTTCCCTCCTGCTAAATCTGCTCAGCTGAAAATAGATATCACCAACTTCAGGCAGAGAGAATTTGAAGTGTTATATGAGGCGTGGGAGCGATACGAGGAATTACTCAGGAAGTGCCCGAATCATGGCTATGCAGATTGGGTGCAGATTGAGTTGTTTTACAATGGTTTAGATAGGCCAACTAGAGGAAATGTGGATGCAGCCGCCGGAGGTACTATTTTTTCTAAAACACCTGATGAGGCCTATGATTTGCTTGAACAGATGACCATCAACAGTTATCAGTGGCCGAGTAAAAGATCTGGATCAAGGAAACCTGCTGGAGTGTATGCTGTAGACCCAATCACATCACTTACTGCACAGGTTTCGGCATTGACCGCACAGATTGCAGCGATTAACAAGCCAGGCCAATCTACGTCTGAGGTAGCATTGGTAACTGCTGAGGAAGAGCCAGTTATGGAGGAAGCTCAGTACATCAACAACCGTGGCTTTGGAGGCTATAGAGGTAATCCTACCCCTAATACTTATCATCCAAGTTTAAGGAATCACGAGAATTTCTCCTATGCAAACAACAAGAACGTGTTAAATCCCCCACCGGGGTTCAATACACAAAAAGGGGAAGGAAAGCCATCTTTTGAAGATCTGGTTTGCACATTTGTGACTGAGTCTGGGAAGAGAATGGCGAAACTGAGTCTCGTCTTGATAACATGGAGACACACATGGGTAATATGGGTGCCACGATGAAATCCTTGGAAACACAGATTGGGCAACTAGCCAATGCTTTAAAAGATCAGAATCGAGGACAGTTTCCCAGCAATACCGAGGTGAATCCTAGGGAACAGTGCAAGGCTGTCACACTGAGGAGTGGCAAAGAAATTGGTGTCCAAGAGCCTACTGAAGAAAGTGTAGAGGTTACAGTTGAGGAAGATGAAGGAAAGAGCGAAAGTGTTGGAGAAGAGGAAGTAGAGGAACTTGAGAAAGTACTTAAACCACAGCCCTTACCGAAGGTGAATCTTCCATATCCACAGAGGTTCAAGAAGAAAGGACTAGATGATCAGTATGCGAAGTTCCTGGAAATTTTCAAGAAAATACACATCAACATCCCATTTGCCGATGCATTGGAGCAAATGCCCTAATTATGCTAAGTTCATCAAGGATGTGCTGTCCAAAAAGAGGAAGCTTCAAGAATTTGAAACTGTAAAGCTGACCGAAGAGTGTAGTGCAATACTCCAAAGGAAATTGTCCCAGAAACTCAAAGATCCAGGGAGTTTTACTATACCTTGTGTTATTTGTGGTTCTAGAGAAAATAGAGCTTTATGTGATTTAGGTGCTAGTATAAATTTAATGCATTTTTTCTATTTACAGAACTTTGGAGCTTGGCGAGGTGAAACCTAGCACTATTACTTTGCAGTTGGCGGACAGATCACTTACCTATCCACGAGGGATAGTAGAGGATGTGCTGGTAAAGGTAGACAAATTCATATTTCCTGCTGATTTTGTCATATTAGATATGGAAGAAGACCAGGAAACTCCGCTTATCTTTGGAAGGCCATTCCTAGCAACCGGGAAGGCATTGATTGATGTGCACAAAGGCGAGCTCACATTGAGAGTAGGTGGAGAAGAAGTCGTTTTCAACATCTACAACACCATCAAGGGAACAAATGAGGTAAGTACTTGTAAGAGTATTGATATAATTGATTCATGTGTATCTCATGTTGGTGCAGGTAAGTTGACAAAAGACTCTTTGGAGATATGCTTGTTGGAATCAGCTTCTACACTGGATGAAGATGATTGGGATGTGCAAGAGGAGTTACTTGCTCTCAATACACTACCTAAGGAAAAGAATGATGCCCAACTTGAAGAGTATACTTGAGGATGCAAGTAAAGAGGTACCAAAAGCATCCCCAATATTGAAGGATTTACCGAGTCACTTGTGCTATGCTTTCATAGATGAGGGCTCGTCACATCCGGTAATCATATCTTCTGCTCTTACTAGTGATGAAAGGATAAATTGTTGAGGGTGTTGCGAGAATTTAAATCTGCGTTCGGATGGACAATTGCTGATATAAAGGGGATTAGCCCCACTGTTTGCATGCATAAAATATTGATGCAGGAGTCATATTCACCCTATGTTGATCATCAGAGGAGGCTTAATCCAGCCATGAAGGAGGTTGTGAGATCTGAGGTATTAAAATTGTTAAATGCTGGTGTTATTTATGCTATATCTGATAGTTCATGGGTTTCGCCAGTACAAGTAGTGCCCAAGAAAGGGGGAATAACTGTAGTCAGAAATGAGAATAACGAATTGATTTCAACTCGTCCAGTGACTGGTTGGTGAGTGTGTATAGACTACAGGAAATTGAATGATGCGACTAGGAAAGATCACTTCCCTCTTCCCTTTATTGACCAGATGCTTGATAGAGTAGGTGGTTATCATTATTATTGCTTTCTAGATGGTTATTCAGGTTACAATCAGATTTTCATTGCACCGGAGGATCAAGAGAAGACTACCTTCACTTGCCCCTACGGTACATTTGCTTTCAGTAGAATGTCATTTGGTCTCTGCAATGCACCTGCTACTTTTCAGAGGTGTATGATGGCCATATTTTCTGACATGGTCGAGGAAATAATGGAAGTTTTTATGGATGATATATCTATATTTGGTTCATCTTTCGATCATTGTTTGCAGAATCTAACGCTTGTTTTGCAGAGATGTCAAGCAAAGAATCTAGTGTTGAATTGGGAGAAATGCCATTTCATGGTCTCCGAAGGTATTGTGCTTGGGCATAAAATTTCGGCTAGAGGGATAGAAGTGGACAGAGCCAAAGTTGTGGCAATCGAAAAGCTCCCACCGCCGAAAAATGTGAAAGGAATCAGAAGCTTCTTGGGACATGCCGGGTTCTATCAGTCGTTATATTAAAGATTTCTCTAAAATTACTAGACCTTTATGTAATTTGTTAGAAAAGGATTCAACGTTTATTTTTGACGATGATTGTTTGCAGGCGTTTAACAGGATCAAGGCAGCACTGATCTCTGCACCCATCATGATAGTGCCTGATTGGAAGGAGCCCTTTGAGCTCATGTGTGATGCTAGCGACTATGCTGTGGGAGCAGCATTGGGACAAAGGCGAGACAAGATGTTTAAAGCCATCTACTATGCAAGTCGTACACTCGATGCAGCCCAACAGAATTACACCACTACTGAGAAAGAGATGCTAGCAGTGGTGTTTGCATTCGACAAATTTAGAACATATCTCATTGGCACAAAGGTAACGGTTTTTACTGACCATGCAGCTCTTCGTTACTTGTTTGCCAGAAAGGATGCAAAGCCCAGGTTGATACGATGGATACTCCTACTTCAAGAATTTGACTTTGAGGTCAAAGACAAGAAAGGTTGTGAGAACCAGGTGGCTGATCACCTGTCACGACTAGAGCTGGAAGAAAGAACTGAAGGTGGAGCTATCAACGAGTCGTTCCCAGACGAACAACTCTTCAAGGTAAATGTTACACATCCTTGGTTCGCAGATATAGCTAATTTTCTTGCTGCAGGAGAATTACCACTAGATTTAACTTACCATCAGAAGAAGAAATTTCTTCATGATGCCAAGTTTTATCTATGGGACGATCCTTTCTTGTTCAAGAGATGCGCTGATCAGATAATCAGACGATGTGTATCAGAGGAAGAAGCGGGTACGATTCTAGAGCAATGTCATTCCTCACCCTACGGTGGACACTTTGGAGCATCTAGAACAGCAGCTAAGGTATTACAGTCAGGTTTCTATTGGCCTAATTTATTTAAAGACAGTTATACTTTAGTCAAGTCATGTGATAAATGCCAAAGAGTTGGCAACATTTCTAGACGACATGAATTACCACTAACAAATATTTTGGAGGTGGAACTCTTTGATGTCTGGGGTATTGATTTTATGGGTCCATTCCCATCTGGTCAATCTTACATTTTACTTGCTGTTGATTATGTGTCAAAGTGGGTGGAAGCAATCGCCACCAGTACTAATGATGCTCGAGTTGTTGTTAAGTTTGTCCACAGGAACATCTTCACAAGATTCGGAACGCCTAGAGTCATTATCAGTGATGAAGGTACGCATTTCTGCAACAAAATTTTTAACTCACTATTGGCCAAATATGATGTGAAGCACAGGGTGACACTGGCATACCATCCGCAAGCCAATGGGCAAGCAGAGATATCCAACCGGGAGATCAAACAAATATTAGAAAAGACAGTGAAGACAAACCGGAAGGATTGGGCGATCAAGCTAGATGACGCGTTATGGGCATACAGGACTGCATACAAGACACCTATCGGGATGTCTCCTTATAGTTTCGTCTTTGGAAAAGCTTGTCATCTCCCTGTGGAACTGGCGCACAAAGCATATTGGCCTGTGAAAAAGATAAATTTTGATAAGGGAGCATTGGGCGAACAACGACTGCTGCAGCTGAATGAGATGGAGGAGTTTAGGAATGATGCATACGAAAATGCCAAGATATACAAGGAAAAGACCAAGAGATGGCATGACAAGCAGATTCTTCGACGACTTTTCGAACCGGGGCAACATGTGTACTATTCAATTCTCGACTGAGGCTGTTTCCTGGTAAGTTCAAATTACGATGGTCTGGACCATTCACAGTGGAAGCAGTGTACCCACATAGGGCAATTGACCTAAAATGCAAAAATGGTGAGACATTCAAAGTCAATGGTCAGAGGGTCAAGCATTACTTTGGAAATGAAGTGCGACACATGGACAACTTCCCACTGCGAGAACCAAAGTAGACTGAAGGAAGTCAGGCTGATGACGTTAAACCAAGCGCTGTGTGGGAGGCAACCCACATTTATTTATTTTTGCATTCAATTAATTTAATTTTTATTTCGATTCCTTCGCTTATTAATTTTAAATTTCTCGATTCAAGTATTAATTTTCATTTTGTTATTCTTTTGCAGGTATTTTATTTTTAAAAAAAAATGCGAAGGACAGTTTGCCACGCGCACATGCGCAACGAATTTCCGCGCACATGCGCAACATTGGCCGAGGGCTCAGCGCATATGCGCCATTCCGAGCGCGCACATGCGCGAAATTTCCAGTAGCTTTGGCGCATATGCGCCACTCAAGGCGCGCATATGCGCCAAATTTCCAGAAAGTTCGGCGCATAGGCGCCAATCCGAGCGTGTATGCGCCGACTTCCAGCATTCCGGCCAGTAGCTTGCACGCATATGCGCCGCTTCAAGGCGCGAATATGCACGCATTTTAGTATAAGGAAAAAAAACCAGATCGCGGTTTCAGATTTCAGTACTCTCTCAACAACCCTCGCCGCAGCTCCTCACGCCGCTGCACCTCCTTCCAACGCCGCGCCACCGCCACCCTTCAGCCGACCGCCGCCTTTCAACAGCAAGTTTTCCACCACAATCCTAATCCCGGTCATCCTCTCGTCCAAGTAAGGGGTTTCTTCAGATTTTGTGAAAATTTTCAGATTTGATAGAAATTGGTTCAAGTAATTTGGGGGAACTCTTCATATCGTGAGCTTGGTGTGTCGATTTGGTATAAATCTTCTGTGATCGGGTTATATGTTGCATTGCTTATTGGAATAGTTGGTGTAGTGCCATTATATTGTTCATGTTTGGGAAGTCCGATTGTCTTCGATTTTGGCCTATTGTGGGTTGAGTTTGGTGTTGATTGTGATATTTTGATTATTGAATTGAAATGGCACCGAAGAAAAAATCAAAGAAGGGCGCTTCCTCTTCCGCAAGTTATGATTCGCACCGTTTTTGGAGTGAGGAAGCCCAACAGGTATATGAGAGCTCGATGACTCGGTCGATTATCCCAGAGAGGGGATTTAATTTATCGACATTACGTGGTTTTATTGAGCGTGAATTGGAAAGAAGACAGTGGGTTGAATTTGCTCAACCACCTCCAGACGCTGTGATTTCTGTCGTCAGAGAGTTCTATGCCAATCTGCGGATACGGCATGATGACTCAAAGGTACTTGTGCGAGGAAAATTGGTATCGTTTGATTCTCAGACGATAAATACGATATATCAGATGCCGAGCCTCGAAGAGGACGAGTACAGTGCATTCTTAGACGATGGGGTCGATTATGCAGAGGTTATTCGGACTGTGTGTCAGGCAGGCGCCGTATGGAAAATGAGCGCGAATGGTCCAATCTCACTGAAGAAATCCGAGATGACTCATAATACAAGTGCGTGGACGTCATTCGTGTTGGCTCGGGTTCTCCCATCCTCACATTACCACGACGTAACCAAAGACAAAGTTGCGCTTGTCTTTGCGATTTTGATGGGCAAATCTGTGAACTTGGGAAAAATAATATATGGATCGATCATGAGAGCCGGCATTGGATTAACTCCGGTCGCCCTGCCATGCCCCCACATTGTTACCGAACTCTGCAGACAGGCCGGCGTCTCTTGGTCACCTGATGAGCAAGTACTTAAGCTGAAGGCTCCCATCGTTGTGCCCTATATGCCTCCCGTTGATTCAGATGATGAGGACCTGCCACAGGCACCGCTTCAACCACTACCACCACCGGCAGCAGCCAGAGAGCGCAGGGGAGACAGATTGAGGCGATTAGAGATTGAGATGCAGAAGCAGAGGAGATTACTAGTTGAGCAGCGCCAGGTGCTGGATTCGCTTCAGTACCGCACGGACTATGCCATGGGGTATATGATGGACTTCACGTCCGTTCTTGCTCAGCGGTTCCCGCCTTTAGGTCCAGATGATCCCATGTTTCCCCAGACACCTGTTTGGCCACCACAGTATCCACCACCACCACCACAGTATCCAAGCCCACCACCGCAGGCCCCACCCCAGCACATGGATGAGGACGTTGATGATGATGACGGCGAGCACTGACGCTCGTCGTGTGAGGTATGCTTGTCTCTTTTATTCTTGTTTATACATTGAGGACAATGCATATTTTAAGTTTGGGGGGTTGATTTTATCTGATGATCTGAGTAGATTATTTGCTTTAGTTTTTAATTTTGATGTTCATTTATTTATTTTATTTAAAAAAAAATCGTTTATTTATTTTCATTGCATGTTAGAATTGTTAGGACTAGTCATTGATAAGCTATTGTGAGGCCGATGATGAAAATAAAATCGTGAGTCTGAAACATGAATGTATTCGTGATTACTTGGGAGTCACATTGTCACACCCTTACTCTACACTTAGCATGATTACCATAATCAAAATAGGATTTGAATGATATAACTATATTATGAAGAAAATCAAACAAGAGGCGTCACTTTGATGGTTTATAAATTTTTTGGCATGATGTCCCTACATTTGTTTAAACCAAAACCTCAAGCAATACCATATATACAACAATACGATACCAACTAAAATGTCATTCAACTCAAGCAACAACCTCAAGCATATTTTGTATCATCATAACCATCGTAAAAACTTGTTCAAACCCTGACATATTTTAGTACAATACATATGCGGAAGCTATACAATACTAAGTCCCGGTTCTTGTCGAGGTGAGGCACGTCACAGGCATCCATTGGCAAACCGGCATCCTATGCATCTTCGCTACCTGATCCTGTAATACATGAGCTACGTGAGTTTATAAAACTCAATAAGTTGGCACTTGTACGTATCAATATGCGTCGAAAGAATGTACATATCAAGTCGTGACAACAATGAAACTTTAAACCATGTCATATCATAGCATATATTCATGTTCATTT
Source organism: Primulina eburnea (assembly GCF_022965805.1). Lineage (NCBI taxonomy): Eukaryota > Viridiplantae > Streptophyta > Magnoliopsida > Lamiales > Gesneriaceae > Primulina > Primulina eburnea. The sequence goes on from NC_133105.1 coordinate 22,205,847, forward strand.
TTGTACTTGAGCCTCATTAGTTTACCTGTACTACTGTGCTTGCTTTATTATATAGCTACTACTGTGTTGGACGTCAGGGAGGAACCTTTGGCAACCCCACGCCCCATGAACATATATTGGCCAATAGCTTTGGTGGACTTAAAACCACCCATGATGTCAACAAGCTCTATATCATGTAAAAATCCGTCCTTTTCCTTTCATGTTCATGTTCATAACATAGCACACATCATCAATATTCATGAGTTTCTTACATATTTAATACATAAAAATGGAATATGGTGCTATGTTTTCATCAATAAACATACTAACAATATACATATATCAATAGACAATGAGAAGCATTTGAAATTTATAATATTACTCATGTATTACTTCAAGAACATGCCAACTTACAGTCCAAACTTAAGAACACTGATTTGAGACTGTGTTTCTCGCTCCTATACTGTCAAATACATCAATAAACTCATCACTATGTGTATACTAGGTGAAAATCACTCCTATACATGTGCAACAACTAAAAGAGAAGAAAACTTACACATATATGATGTTCTTGTGATGGGGAACAAAGTTCTAACTTCGAAACTTTGAAAGGAATGAAGAAGAGAGCTTTGAAGGAAGATTTCTGTAGGTTTCTCTCGAGCTTTTGCTGTTAAGGAATGAAAAATACTGAAGAAATGGTTTAGAACTCGAAACTTATCTTCTTATATATAAGTCGGCGCTCGGGCGGTCATTTTCTACCGCCCGAGCGCGGAATGTTCTGTCCGAAACCAAAAATGCAGAACCATTGGCGCTCGGGCGGTAATTTCTTACCGCTCGGGCGCCACTCTGCGCACAACCCTCTCAAAGATCGCTTCAGAAGTGGCTCGTCCTTTCATAATCTGAAAAAATGGTAAACTACAAAGTTGTAGCCCTATGTCTTGGCCTGAATCTCCCACTGGTTGTAGGTCATTTGGAGGTCTGAGTAAAAAGTTATGACCATTCTCCCAACATGTGTCATTGTAGGAGTGACGATACACACGACCCACTTCGGGTCGCTTTTGGCTTATCTTCCACAATGATTTGGACAAAACCCAAAACGTGAAAGTTGTAACCTTATATCTTAGCTTTCTAACGGTTAAGGCCTCACACAATTTGGATCAATATTCAAATAATTATGCTAAAACCCATACGAACTACCATATTTACATCTCATTTCCCACGACTTCCATTACACTATCATCACCTACACATCTTACTCTAACTATTTAGGCATATATTCATTCTCAATACACCATGAACAATATAAAAGTCATGTTCAATCTCAATATTGATACTTCAATCATCACGTGAAATCTAATGAGCTAAATAATTACATAATAAATGACGTAAACGCATTATTATCATTTGTACGAGTAACCGGGCATTACACACATTTTATTGCACTGTCATGTTTGTTGATATTGTTGGTGCTCAGAGACTATTTGCGTGCCTGTGATTCCAATTAAACAAGAGAAGTATGATTTTAGTAACCCTTACATGACATTAACTGACACTTTTGCGAACACAGAAATGATCTAGGCATTCTTTCGCGATATCTTTGGGCCTATCTTCTTTGTCCATTATCAATTGTTAGCCCATCGAGCTTCGAATAGATTGAGATGTTTAACTTTCCTTTGTGCACCTATATCATAAATCATTTTGATTGAAAATTGCATGTGACTGGTTTGTATGAGTTGACTAATGGATTGACGAAATCTAGAACTTGTTTGGACACTTTTCGAGGCGAAATACGGATAATATGTGACATAGGAATGATTTAGGCAATCTTTGGAACCGTTCAAGCCTTCGAGCCTACCTAACGAACATGAAATATCCCTAGTGTCCCATTTTGAGCTTACTAAAAATCAAGTGGTGTATGTCAATGACACACAATTAGCCCTCACTTGTATTTATTCTGCATCCCAAAACAACTACCTAATGAAGCTTATACACTTATTATCCTACCTCAATTTTGAGAGAAATAAGTTCATTGGTGTTGGAATGATTCAAACACTCCTTGAAAAGAAAAAAAGAAAAATTGAATGTACAGAAAGGAGTTCAAAAAAAAAAATAGAAGAAGAAAAACGATGAAAATAATGAATCAAAAAGTGGTGAGAAAGAAAACATTTGGTATATGATGGATATGAGTGAAAAGAAAACGAAAATGAGTGAAATTGATGAAGTTCAAATATTTCTCTCAAATTTTGATCTCCATGCCTTTATTGTAGCCATGAGCCGTAGCCTAACGTTACAAGCCTACAAGACGTATTAACCTTGTCACATTTATCCAATATACTAGTGGAGAAAAGTTGTTCAAATCAAGCCTATGGATACCTGATAAACATGGTTAATGAGTATAGACTTTAATCATTTGCATGTAAGCATCTCCTTGTGTGACTTCAGCTTTGGTATACTTGTGATGAATATCTTTTGAGCCAAACAATCACCAATAAAGTCCTTTGTGATCTGTGTAAGTAAATGTGTGTTTTAATGAAGTATAAGTTGCACCGAACTGAGAACTTCTTAAGTTTATGAGGCGATTTGGCACTGTGAATCTATTTGCGCATTCGATGAGGTAGATAAACATTGACATACCACACACGCACGTGACTCTCAAGTAAATACGAATCACATAAAAATAAATGAATCTGAGGCCACTGTCACTTTTTGCATATCTATGACTATAGTTGGTAGTGTTTATTTCTTGCTTGAGTCTGCATTCTTATTTTTAGTTTTATTTTTACTCGGGACTAGCGAAAGTTTAAGTTTGGGGGGATTTGATAAGTGCATTTTATGCACTTAAATTATTCCTATATTTCATATAGATTATTAGTCTTTTTGGGCGGAATTATGCGCTTTTGTTGTTTTTGGTGTAATTGCAAGAATCTAGGTGCGGATACAACACGTGCTGAAAATGAGCTAAAATGGCGCCTAGGAGAAGAAGTGTGAGCAATACCCCGAAGGCTGGAATGCAGTAAGCCTCGCGCACATGCGCGACGTATTCCCGCGGACATGCGTGCAGCTGGCAGTAAGAATGGCGCATATGCTCCCTCAAAGCCGCGCACATGCGCGGCCCATACAGTGAGACTCGCGCATATGCGCGAGTAAGAGCGCGCATATGCGCGAGAAATGCCGCAAGAAAGAAACACCGAGAGCAGCGCGCATATGCGCCGCTCATGGCGTGCATATGCGCGCGACGCGAGTTCCAGATTTAAATAGGTTTCGGCGTTGTAAAAGGGGGGGTTCGGAAATATTCTTACGACAGCCGTCACACCACTCGAGTGCAAGGAGAAAAGTGAGAGCGCACGGAGCACGGGACGCGAAGAACGGAGATAGAAGACGTTGAATCCGGACACGGAGAAGCCCTTCCATCTCTCGCCAACACGTTCTTAATTCGGTTTCTTACTTTTATGTTTTTAATGATTACAAACAGGTTTTGTAGTGATTTAAATTCGAGCATGAACTAATTTTATTTTCTAGAGATTGACGTAGTTGTGGTCGAACCTATGTGAATGACGATTTGAATTTTCATTGAATTATTTCATCGTGTTTATTTGCGATTTCTTGTTTTTAATGCTTTTGAATTACTGGCCATAATTCGATTGATTACATAATTGAAATCTAACACTCGACAGAGGGATTGAAATTAAGACAGAAGAAATCACATCGTTAGATATTTATAACGTGCAAAAGACGTATAACTCTGACGAATCCATAAAAGAACCTTGTTTACTTTTATTACGTGTTACGTGATTTTGAATAGACATATTAAAATCAGTAATAGGTAGTACATTTCTATTTATCACTCGACAGAGGGAATATAAAATATTGTGAGTTCTTGGTTAATAAACATGGTGCAAATTTAATTAAATGTTAGTCAATGTTAATTTAGCATAGGGGAGACTCGACGAAATCATATTTCTAGATTTATTTTCTCAGTGAAATTTCTGTTGTGTGCTAGAATTACAGGAATTATTATTTTATTTGAATTGAATTTTAAACCAACTATTTGAATTGTTTAAATAAAGTTGAGCTATGTCAATTATGGTAATTAATATACAGTTTTAAATATTTACTCTTCGTGGGATCCATATCTGTACTCTAACCAGTACTAAAACTTGACACCGTATACTTGCGGTAGTGAAAACACGCAACAAGTTTTTGGCGCCGTTGCCGGGGAGTAAACTATTTAATTGCATATTGATATCATTTCTAATTAGTCTTTACTTTAATTTAGACTTTATTTTATTTTATTTATTTGTTTTCTTAATCTATAATATTTTTGTTTTGCAGTGCATGCGAAGATTTCAAAATCCCGACTTGCTGATTTTTGATCTGGAAATCGAAAGAACTGCCAGGAGATTAAGGAAAGCAAGGAGAGATGAAATTAAAGCAATGGCTGAAAACAGAGATAATCAGAATGAGCTCCCTAGAGAGGTGCCAATCATATAACATTTCCGTCCAGTCATAAACGCTCACTACTCTGGAATAGCTCGTGGAACTATTGCTGCTAATAACTTCGAGCTAAAGCCCGCACTCATCAACATGGTTCAACAGAACCAATTTGGAGGAGCAGCCACCGCAGATCCCCATCTTCACCTCAGAAATTTTCTGGAGATCACGGATACGGTAAAAATTAACGGTGTTTCTGACGAAATTATTCGATTGCGCCTGTTTCCGTTTTCTCTTAGGGATCACGCAAGAAGTTGGCTCCAATCTCTACCGCTGGGCAGTGTTACTACTTGGGCAGATTTGGTTACGAAGTTTCTGTCAAAGTACTTCCCTCCTGCTAAATCTGCTCAGCTGAAAATAGATATCACCAACTTCAGGCAGAGAGAATTTGAAGTGTTATATGAGGCGTGGGAGCGATACAAGGAATTACTCAGGAAGTGCCCGAATCATGGCTATGCAGATTGGGTGCAGATTGAGTTGTTTTACAATGGTTTAGATGGGCCAACTAGAGGAAATGTGGATGCAGCCGCCGGAGGTACTATTTTTCTAAAACACCTGATGAGGCCTATGATTTGCTTGAACAGATGACCATCAACAGTTATCAGTGGCCGAGTGAAAGATCTGGATCAAGGAAACATGCTGGAGTGTATGCTGTAGACCCAATCACATCACTTACTGCACAGGTTTCGGCATTGACCGCACAGATTGCAGCGATGAACAAGCCAGGCAAATCTACGTCTGAGGTAGCATTGGTAACTGCTGAGGAAGAGCCAGTTATGGAGGAAGCTCAGTTCATCAACAACCGTGGCTTTGGAGGCTATAGAGGTAATCCTCCCCCTAATACTTATCATCCAAGTTTAAGGAATCACGAGAATTTCTCCTATGCAAACAACAAGAACGTGTTGAATCCCCCACCGGGGTTCAATACACAAAAAGGGGAAGGAAAGCCATCTTTTGAAGATCTGGTTGGCACATTTGTGACTGAGTCTGGGAAGAGAATGGCGAAACTGAGTCTCGTCTTGATAACATGGAGACACACATGGGTATTATGGGTGCCACGATGAAATCCTTGGAAACACAGATTGGGCAACTAGCCAATGCTTTAAAAGATCAGAATCGAGGACAGTTTCCCAGCAATACCGAGGTGAATCCTAGGGAACAGTGCAAGGCTGTCACACTGAGGAGTGGCAAAGAAATTGGTGTCCAAGAGCCTACTGAAGAAAGTGTAGAGGTTACAGTTGAGGAAGATGAAGGAAAGAGCGAAAGTGTTGGAGAAGAGGAAGTAGAGGAACTTGAGAAAGTACTTAAACCACAGCCCTTACCGAAGGTTAATCTTCCATATCCACAGAGGTTCAAGAAGAAAGGACTAGATGATCAGTTTGCGAAGTTCCTGGAAATTTTCAAGAAAATACACATCAACATCCCATTTGCCGATGCATTGGAGCAAATGCCCAATTATGCTAAGTTCATCAAGGATATGTCCAAAAAGAGGAAGCTTCAAGAATTTGAAACTGTAAAGCTGACCGAAGAGTGTAGTGCAATACTCCAAAGGAAATTATCCCAGAAACTCAAAGATCCAGGGAGTTTTACTATTCCTTGTGTTATTGGTGGTTCTAGCGTAAATAGAGCTTTATGTGATTTAGGTGCTAGTATAAATTTAATGCCTTTTTCTATTTACAGGACTTTGGAGCTTGGCGAGGTGAAACCTAGCACTATTACTTTGCAGTTGGCGGACAGATCACTTACCTATCCACGAGGGATAGTAGAGGATGTGCTGGTAAAGGTAGACAAATTCATATTTCCTGCTGATTTTGTCATATTAGATATGGAAGAAGACCAGGAAACTCCGCTTATCTTTGGAAGGCCATTCCTAGCAACCGGGAAGGCATTGATTGATGTGCATAAAGGCGAGCTCACATTGAGAGTAGGTGGAGAAGAAGTCGTTTTCAACATCTACAACACCATCAAGGGACCAAATGAGGTAAGTACTTGTAAGAATATTGATATAATTGATTCATGTGTATCTCATGTTGGTGCAGGTAAGTTGACAAAAGACTCTTTGGAGAGATGCTTGTTGGAATCAGCTTCTACACTGGATGAAGATGATTGGGATGTGCAAGAGGAGTTACTTGCTCTCAATACACTACCTAAGGAAAAGAATGATGCCCAACTTGAAGAGTTACTTGAGGATGCAAGTAAAGAGGTACCGAAAGCATCCCCAGTATTGAAGGATTTACCGAGTCACTTGTGCTATGCTTTCCTAGACGAGGGGTCGTCACATCCGGTAATCATATCTTCTGCTCTTACTAGTGATGAAAAGGATAAGTTGTTGAGGGTGTTGCGAGAATCTAAATCTGCATTGGGATGGACAATTGCTGATATAAAGGGGATTAGCCCCACTGTTTGCATGCATAAAATATTGATGCAGGAGTCCTATTCACCCTATGTTGATCATCAGAGGAGGCTTAATCCAGCCATGAAGGAGGTTGTGAGATCTGAGGTATTAAAATTGCTAAATGCTGGTGTTATTTATGCTATATCTGATAGTTCATGGGTTTCGCCAGTACAAGTAGTGCCCAAGAAAGGGGGAATAACTGTAGTCAGAAATGAGAATAACGAATTGATTTCAACTCGTCCAGTGACTGGTTGGCGAGTGTGTATAGACTACAGGAAATTGAATGATGCGACTAGGAAAGATCACTTCCCTCTTCCCTTTATTGACCAGATGCTTGATAGAGTAGGTGGTTATCATTATTATTGCTTTCTAGATGGTTATTCAGGTTACAATCAGATTTTCATTGCACCGGAGGATCAAGAGAAGACTACCTTCACTTGCCCCTACGGTACATTTGCTTTCAGGAGAATGCCATTTGGTCTCTGCAATGCACCTGCTACTTTTCAGAGGTGTATGATGGCCATATTTTCTGACATGGTCGAGGAAATAATGGAAGTTTTTATGGATGATATCTCTGTATTTGGTTCATCTTTCGATCATTGTTTGCAGAATCTAACGCTTGTTTTGCAGAGATGTCAAGCAAAGAATCTAGTGTTGAATTGGGAGAAATGCCATTTCATGGTCTCCGAAGGTATTGTGCTTGGGCATAAAATTTCGGCTAGAGGGATAGAAGTGGACAGAGCCAAAGTTGTGGCAATCGAAAAGCTCCCACCGCCGAAAAATGGGAAAGGAATCAGAAGCTTCTTGGGACATGCCGGGTTCTATCGTCGTTATATTAAAGATTTCTCTAAAATTACTAGACCTTTATGTAATTTGTTAGAAAAGGATTCAACGTTTATTTTTGACGATGATTGTTTGCAGGCGTTTAACAGGATCAAGGCAGCACTGATCTCTGCACCCATCATGATAGTGCCTGATTGGAAGGAGCCCTTTGAGCTCATGTGTGATGCTAGCGACTATGCTGTGGGAGCAGCATTGGGACAAAGGCGAGACAAGATGTTTAAAGCCATCTACTATGCAAGTCGTACACTCGATGCAGCCCAACAGAATTACACCACTACTGAGAAAGAGATGCTAGCAGTGGTGTTTGCATTCGACAAATTTAGAAAATATCTCATTGGCACAAAGGTAACAGTTTTTACTGGCCATGCAGCTCTTCGTTACTTGTTTGCCAAAAAGGATGCAAAGCCCAGGTTGATACGATGGATACTCCTACTTCAAGAATTTGACTTTGAGGTCAAAGACAAGAAAGGTTGTGAGAACCAGGTGGCTGATCACCTGTCACGACTAGAGCTGGAAGAAAGAACTGAAGGTGGAGCTATCAACGAGTCGTTCCCAGACGAACAACTCTTCAAGGTAAATGTTACACATCCTTGGTTCGCAGATATAGCTAATTTTCTTGCTGCAGGAGAATTACCACTAGATTTAACTTACCATCAAAAGAAGAAATTTCTTCATAATGCCAAGTTTTATCTATGGGACGATCCTTTCTTGTTCAAGAGATGCGCTGATCAGATAATCAGACGATGTGTATCAGAGGAAGAAGCGGGTACGATTCTAGAGTAGTGTCATGACAATCTCTTTGTTTCTCAATACTTTAACTTTGCGATCCAGAATCTGAACTGGAATCTCTTGATACGTCAAATTCGGCGTCAAATCCAATGGCTCGTGGCGAAGAACATGGGAAGGATTCGCAATATACTTCCTAAGCATCGAAACATGAAAAACATTGTGAACTCTGTCAAGATCTGGCGGTAGGGCTAACATGTAAGCTCGATCACCAACACTGTCCAAAATCTCAAATGGACCAATAAATCTCGTACTCAACTTTCCCTTCTTGCCAAACCACATCACACCCTTGAGAGGTGCTATCTTCAAGAACACATGGTCGCCAACCTCAAACTGCAACGGCCTACGATGCACGTCAGCATAGCTCTTCTGTCTCGACTGTGCTGTCTTCATCCTCTCTCGAATGACAGAAACAACATCATCTGTCTGTTGGACCAACTCTGGACCCAACATCTTTCTCTCACCAATCTCATCCCAATACAAGGGCGATCTACACTTCCTGCCATAAAGTGCTTCATACGGTGCCATGCCAATCGTCGCTTGGTAACTGTTATTGTACATGAACTCAACAAGAGGCAATTTGGAATCCCAGCTACCAGGATAATCAATAGTACAAGCTCTGAGCATATCCTCTAAAATCTGAATAACTCTCTCTGATTGACCGTCGCTCTGGGGGTGATATGCTGTACTAAAAGCTAACCGTGAACCCATAGCTCTTTGCAAACTCTTCCAAAACTCTGAAGTAAATCTAGGGTCACGATCGAGACAGGAACACCATGAAGTCTAACAATCTCTGCTATGTACTCTTCGGCATACTGGTTCATGGAGTACGTCGTCTTGACTGGGAGAAAATGCGCTGACTTGGTCAATCGGTCAACAATAACCCAAATAGAGTTAAAACCTTTCTGCGTTCTAGGAAGACCAATCACGAAGTCTATCGTAATATGCTCTCATTTCCATTGAGGAATCGGCAATGACAACAATGTCCCAGCAGGTCTCTGGTGCTCGATCTTCACCTGCTGACAAGTTAGGCACTGAGAAATAAACATGGCAATATCTTTCTTCATACCTGGCCACCAATAGAGTCTACGAAGATCCTGATACATCTTGGTACCACCTGGATGTATCGAATATGGCGCGGTATGTGCCTCTGTCAAGACGTCTCGCCGAATATCATCACCAACAGGAATACAAATACGGCCTCTAAAAGTCACCAAACCATCTCCATTCAATACAAATAGGGATAGGCCATTTCTGAATCGCCTCAATCTTTGTTGGATCAACAGCTATACCATCCTTCGAAACAACATGGCATAAGAAAGAAATCTGCTCCAACCAGAACTCACATTTCTTCAACTTGGCATAAAACCTCTTCTCTCTCAACAACTGAAGAACAACTCTGAGGTGCTCTGCATGAAGCTCTCTGGTCTTGGAATAGATCAATATGTCATCGATGAAAACAATGACAAAGAGGCGCATTAGTCAGACCAAAAGACATCACAAGGAACTCATAATGACCGTACCTGGTTCGGAACGCCGTCTTAGGGATATCAGACTCCCTAACCTTCAACTGATAATAGCCAGATCGCAAATCAATCTGCGAAAACACGGTAGCCCCTTGCAGCTGATCAAACAAGTCATCTATCCGTGGCAACGGATACTTATTCTTGATAGTCACTTTGTTGAGCTCTCTGTAATCAATACACAGCCGCAAAGACCCATATTTCTTCTTGACGAAAAGAACCGGAGCTCCCCAAGGCGAAGAACTCGGTCGAATGAAACCTTTATCCAAAAGATCCTGCAACTGCGTCTTTAACTCTTTCATCTCTGTAGGGGCCATTCTGTACGGTGCCTTGGAAATAGGAACCGTACCTGGAACTAGGTCAATCACAAACTCCACATCTCTGTCCGGCGGTAAACCCGGCACATCATCCTCAAAAACATCAGAGAACTCTCTCACAACATCAATATCATCAATATTCAACTTCACAATTTTATCCACATCAACAATCGAAGCCAGAAACCCATCACAACCTCTAAACAACAACTTCTTAGCCTCAAGACACGAAATAAAAGGAAGGACCGGCGAAGTACCTGCACTAGCGAGCATACCTTCCCTATTGCCATCATCTGCAAATTTCACCGTCTTAGCAACGCAATCAATCACTGTACGATAGGTTGATAGCCAATCCATGCCAAGTATAATATCAAATGCAACCATCGGGATAACAATCAAATCGGCAAAAACCACTCGCTCATCAATTTGAACAGAGCACGCATACACAATAGATGTCGGGCACAACACATCTCCCGAAGGCAATACAACATTAAACTGAAGGGGAAGAATAGAAGGAACAAAACCCAAAGATCTCAAAAATAGTTCAGACATAAAAGAATGAGTAGCACCTGTATCAATCAATGTCGTAGCTACTCTGCTTGAAATTAAAATAGTGCTAGAGATCACAGAAGAATCATGGTTTATACCTTCCTTTGTCATGGTAAAGATGCGACCCTGAACCTTCTCTTTACTTGTTCCTCTAGGACAATCCTTGGCAATATGGCCTGCAGTGCCACATCGATAACAAGTGTGAGTACCAAATCTGCACCCTCCCTGATGATGCCTACCGCACTTGGGACACAACGGCTTTTCGGGATCAGATGGAACTGTCGGTGGTTTAGGACTTGGCTCTAACTTGCCTTTCCCCTTGAAACGATCCCTTCCTCTTTGATTCGAACCCTGGCCTCTCTGAGCAATGGCCTGATGTCTCGCTTGTCTCTCTCTTGCAATGTCCTTCTCATCATGTTCGGCCAACAAAGCCTTAGCCACAATCTCCTTGAATGTCACAGCCTTCGACATGTTGATCTCCCTTCTGATTTCTGCTCTAAGGCCTCGAATGAAATGAGCACCCTTGTCTTTGTCGTTAGAAGCAATATATGGGGCAAACAGACAGCCCTCCTCGAACTTCAGAATATACTCATCGACATTCATACCTCCTTGACGAAGTTCTAGAAACTCAGTCACCTTCCGCGCTCGAAGTGCATCTGGGAAGAACTTGTCATAAAAGAGATCGGTGAACTCTGGCCACTTCAATGTCGAAACATCCACACTAACTTTGGTAGCATTACACCAAATGCGTGCAGCCTTGACCAACATGAACACTGCACAACTGATTCTGTCTTTGTCTTCGTAGTTGAGATGATCAAAAATCGCCTCAAGTGCCTTGATCCACTCTACGGCCACTAACGGATCAGTGCTTCCTGCGAATTTAGGCGGATCCATCCTCTTGAAAGAAGTAAAGATCCCATCGGTTCCCACTGCCTGAGCCACTTGGCCTCTACCCTGTCCTCTACCTTGGCCTGTACTTTGCATACGTAGCAATTGTTGGATCTGCTCACTATGGACCTTGGCTTGCTCTGTCAACAACTTGCCGAACTCATCGACAACTCTAGAGGAAGAACTATCCTCACCCTCTACGGCTTTCCTCTTAGGAGGCATACTCTACAATGTGCTCACACAAAACAAATCAATAGATAACAATGAATAGATGTAGAAGAAGACATACCCAGACAGTTGAAAGCAGACGAAGTCATATGCATTGGTCCGAAGAACGGTGCTCTGATACCACTAAATGTGACACCTCTGACCCATTTTATAAAATAACAGCGGAATTTAAAATTTTTCTTGAAGGGAGGAAGGATTAAAATTTCATGACATAAAAACATTTACAAACAAATGTATATACATGATCAATGAAATGATACAACCAAAATACAAAATATCATTTATATGATCATGTCCAAAATGCTCTCAAAATGGCCTTCTTCCTTCCTTCTCTATATGCATATGACTCCGGCCCACATTCAACGTCTTGGCCCGTCGCTCTGATCTGCATAACATGAATAACTGAAATGAGTATAAAACTCAGCAAGTGGAACTCTTACATAGCAATGTACATAGCATACTCTGTAAAACATGGCTTTAAAAACATTAAATACCATCAACTCTGAATCATGAATAACATAGCAATAATATAACAATAAGATGGTATTTCTCTTTTCTCTGTTGGATTGATATCTATATAGTATCTCTGTCTCTGTACCTATATCCCATCGATATAAATCGATAACTCTGAGGGATATAAGCCTATGGTCGTTGATCAACTAATTGCATGCAATCTCTAACTATGTATATATCAATCCAAAAAAAATCATTTGAATTCTCTCTTTGGCATTTCATCAAACACTTTGAAGACTTTAATCTCTTGTATTCCCTTTTTCAATAATTGAGACATAAAAATGCCTCCAATATATATAACAAGTGTATCAATACATAATCATGAATCAAATGAAGGGAATAGCACATTAAAACCATTGAAATATAATACATATATTATCATGTGAGCACAAGGAATGAAATTCCACTTACAACCACTTGGAACCTTGTATCTAATCTCTTGATAGGAATCCTACAACAATAAACCATGTATTGCACCATCAACATCTCAATAATCAATAACCCATATTAATTAATCCATAAAAACAACACCACATCAAACCCAATATCATCTCTCATGCCAAAACCAAGAATAAACTAACCCAAAAGCTTACCTTAGCTTCCTTGAATCCAAGAAAACCTTGCTCTCACAACAATAAACCAACTAGGAGCTTGAATCAAAGATAGGAAATGAGAAGAATGGAACCCTAGCTCTCCCTTTGCTGAAGAAATCTAGAATGGTGGAGAAAAGAATGAGGAAAAGTGAACAAATCTATGCCTTATATCATTAAAATCTCGAAAACACGCTTTTGGTACTGTGCCCGGCGCTCGGGCGGTCGAAAATTACCGCTCGGGAGCCAATGATTCTGCCCGAAACCCAAATTTCCAGAAGTAGTGGCGCTCGGGCGGTCATATATTACCGCTCGGGCGCCACTCTGCGCACTGCCACGTTAACGATTGCTTCAGAAATACCTCTTCCCTTCTGAATTAGAAAACGTGATAAACTACAAAGTTGTAGCCCTATGTCTTTCCTTGAACCTCTCCAAATTTCAGATCATTTGGAGGTCTGCGTAAAAAGTTATGCTAAATCTCCCAACATGTGTCACTGGAGGAACGACGAAACGCACGACACACTTCGGGGCTCTTTTGGCTTACCTTCCACAATGATTTGAACAAAACTCAAAATAAGAAAGTTACACCTCTATGTCTTATCTAATCACACCAATTGGCCTCATACCAATTGGCTCAACATACGAATTATCATGAATTTAATCGTAACGCCGCTACAATAGCACTACACATCATCTATAACCAACCATACTATAAATCCTAAATCGAAACTCTTAACATCCAAACTATACTTAAACTTGACCAAGTAGTCAATAAACTTATGAAAACTTAAACTGTACCGTACACCAGGCTTGGCTATTACAATCGAGACCCTACTGTAACATTTGTTGGCAACATTCCCAAAGTTTATGTAGATTCCCCAGTAAAATCCGCCACAGAGACTTTGGTAGGAATCAAGTATTCCACATTCTTCCCACTGAAGGATTTTGTAAGGTAATATATTGATAGCAGACCCATGATCTATCAGTACCCTAGACACCGGGTTTCCATTAACATGAGATGTGATATAGAGTGGTTTGACATATTTTGTCATCTCATTGGTAGGTCTCTTCATCAACACTCTTTTCTCTTCATCAACAAGAACATCAACACAATCCTTCAAAATATTGGTCTGAATGGATTCCGTAACACCTTGGTTTCTAGTGGAGACATCGGATTCAAACATCCTTTTACGTTTAAACTCCTCTGGCAACATTAACAAGCCAATGGCACATTCAAGTGAAACGAGAATCTGTCCCACCTTGAAAGTAGCCTTCTTGAATAGTTCAATGTCTTCCTCTGATAACAAGTCGTCATCGTCTTTCTCATTATCTTCAGTAGCCTTTCTCAAATTTCTTCTTCTCTTTGAACGACTCCTCCATCTTAGATCTGCGCTAAGCAGCCATCTCCCTCAGCAAACGTCATTTTTGGGTCCGAGAAAGAGGTTTTGGGAAATTTGAATGTTCTACCCGTTTACATACATGGTCGGGGGTTGCTCTAGGAGGAACAACAAAACAGGGTTTCCTTTCATATTTTTTATCAGTGTCTAGAGGTGGTGGCCTCTGTACTATTTTCTGAAATGACTGTGGGTCAATTTTTCTCTCGTCATTCACCAACCCAGGAAACGAGCTCCTTCTCTGGTTCTCCAGCCTTTTGGCCATGGATTCCCTATCATACCTCATATTCATCCCACTATAATGCATACCACCCCCACTGTAATAGCGATCTTTTTCATGAAAAGTTTCTGTTTTCTTCTTCTTAACCTCGAATATCATTTTCTGAGGCACCCATCACTTATTTATAGTAAATCTTGGCCTAATGGACTTGTCCTCATCTCCATTCCTTCTCCTCTCATTGATTAAGAACGCAAGTCAGTATTTCTCACATTTACGTTGGCTACCGGGGGGAAAGGATCTTCATCCACTATCATTGTTTCTTTTTTCTCGATACATTTCAGGATTCCCTTGTTGATTCTTTCTTGCAAGACATTTTTGAAAGCCCGACAAGCATTAATATTAAGGTTGAAGGAGTTGTGATACTTACAGTAATATCTTCATTTCATCTCCTCCTTGGTGGGTAGCTTATGATCTGGGGGGCACGTTATAAATTTTTTTTTCACCAAGTGATCAAAGATTTCTTCCGTCTTTGATGCATCGAAATTATATGGTGTTTTCACTAAAGGAATGTTTTTCTTAGAAAGTTCTTCACTCTTGCGTTTCAAGAAAGGGATGGTGCGTGATCCGGAATTTGCCACTTCTGCTAAGGCGACTTCCTCAACTTCTTGGAAGTAAGAGCCTACTGTAGATTTTTTTTATGACTCTCCTCTCGCAATAATTCTTCATATTCTGATACTTTTGCAGCAAGCTCATAAAAATCGTAAAATTCCATCTCTTGGAACTTCTTTTTAAGTTCAAATCAAGCCCTCGCTGTTCCATCATCACATACTCTGACTCAGGAAGGAACTCAACATCAACTTTTCACTTTCTTGAATTTACAAATGAAATCATTAGCGGATTCCCCCGGTTTTTGGACCACCCTTGACAATTCTGCTATACTAATCTCAGGTACTGTTCAGAAGAATTGTGTATGGAATTGACATTTCATATCAAGCCAAGTCATAATAGAATTTCGATCAATGCTAGTCAAAGAATTGGGGAAAATCGTAACTTGTATTTAGAAAAATTCTCCAAATTTGCTAACTCTCCACATTGGATTGTAAACATTGCTACATGTTCCACACTAGATTGACCATCTTTCTCAGAATATAAAGAAGTCTGTAATGTGATATCCTCGTGGATAAGGGTTGTCATGATCAACAATGTCAGGATACGGTTTGTGAAACTCTAATCGGTTGATTGGCCTCACTCCTAGGCCTTACAACTCTTGAATATCATCACGTACCGTGTCAAAATCCGACACTGGAGTTTGTCGTAACTAGTGTGGGGGATATATTGCCCCCAAGGTGTTATTACCTGAATTCGGTACTGCATACCAACCTATTCCCCCATCACCATACATCCTCGGATACAAGTTAGGAGACGTCACAGAGAATATATTACGAGCCACTTGTTTATTGCTACTGCAATTTTGGTATTTCAACCCCAACTCCTCGTCCTTTTTGTGTGGAGAAGTATATCTTCCTTCCATAACAGACCCCAGAGTCGGTAATTCCTCCAAGAGGCCATTTTCGTGTGCTTGAGAACTCCCCGAACCCCGGCATTGGTCTTCAAACAGCTTAGTTCCAGTTTCCTTAGGTTTATCATCTTCTAGTGACTTATTCTCTTCCTTCGAAGACTTCTTCCATTCCCTTATTTCTCTCATAAATTCCATTTTAACATTAGTAAAGGCTTTGGTCATTTCGTTGAGATCATCATTCATATTTTTCTCCATGGACAACATAATATTTGCTGGAAGTACCTCGCCACCAGAAAATGAAATTTCTTCCTTCACAACCTCTTCTTCAAACCTATGTACCAGTCGTTCCACTGATATTCCATCAGCATCACTATCTTCTTCTTGTGAATAATGGCCTTTTTCCTGTGATGGAGGAATTCCTTCATGTTTCTCAGTATGCTTTGGAAGCATCGTGTCCCACCGAGCGTGCCAATTTGTTTCACACGAAAATTGTGGGGCATGACAGGCACGTGATCATGTCAAAGTGTTGAAATAATCTGAATTCTTTAATCAAACGTTGAGGATTTCGATTTGGTCGTACGTTCTAACTCTTTCAAAATGACTCCAAAAACGAAAACATAAAATGGGGAATATTATGAAATTATATGAGGAATCCATGAACAATATAAACTTTAATTATGTTGTTATGAACATGAACTATATTTTTACAAGAAATTTGGAGAAATATGCCAAAATCTAAAGAAACTAGGACGCTAGAAATTGAGAAATATGCAGATAAAGAATATTGAAGAAGCTTTTGCTACTGCTTTGTTGGATGTTTTTGTTGTGTCATTCTGATTCATTTTTTTGTTTTTTGTTGCACTCCGCAGATCAGTTCCAGCCATATTCCACGATCGTCCATGATGAATCGTGGATCACCTCCTCTATCGTGGCCTTCAACTGACACTTTTTTGGGCTCGTCCATTGAGCCTCTCCACATTCTACAGGCTTCTTATAGTTAATGGGCTTCCAAGATTTGGGATAAACAATTAGATACGGCCTTTTTACAATCATTGGATAAAAAACAACAAACACACCACGGTTAAACGACCCATAAGGAAAAAAAATGTGGGTTGCTCTAGGGGCATATGCGAGTTAGTAAGTTATGGGGTGACGTGGGAATATCTCTCCAGGTCATGTAGGATCGATTCTCGTGCGCATATGTCTCACTGAAATATCATGGAGGTATGCTCAGGGAGTCGGTATTTGCAGTTCTCTCCCTCGGGTCCCTGTCTACTCGTTCACATACCTCGATTTATAATCTCGACTAGGTCAAAGGACCTCTAACTCATATAAGATGGTTTCACGTAATGGGTATACCTTTTTTTAAAAAAGAAAAATAAATTTGTTTTCATTTAGGTTAGTTGGGTCGTTGACAACAAAATTTATTTGAGTTAGGAATAGAGGAAGAGGGAAAAACCAAATATTTCACATAGTACTTTTGATTGAAAAAGAAATCTGATTGATTTCGTACCCTTAGTTCAATAGTCAAATTCTACATGATCAAACCTATGGGACTTAAGGAATGATATAAAAAAAGATAGAGAAAAATAAATTCATATTAAAAATTTATCAAGATAATATAAATAATTTAAAATATTGAATCTTTCGATTGTAAATGCAGATGACCATATGCTCACGAAACAAGTAGGGCTAGGGTTAAAAAAGAAAAATAAATTTGTTTTCATTTAGGCTAGTTGGGTCGTTGACAACAAAATTTATTTGAGTTAGGAATAGAGGAAGAGGGAAAAACCAAAGATTTCATATAATACTTTTGATTGAAAAAGAAATCTGATTGATTTCGTACCCTTCGTTCAATAGTCAAATTCTACATGATCAATCCTATGGGACTTAAGGAATGATATAAAAAGAGATAGAGAAAAATAAATTCATATTAAAAAATTATCAAGATAATATAAATAATTTAAAATATTGAATCTTTCGATTGTAAATGCAGATGACCATATGCTCACGAAACAAGTAGGGATAGGGATGGTATACCGTATCGTATCGTATCGAAAATTATATATCGTATACCGTACCGAGAGTTATGGTATAAGAAAATTCATACCGATACCATACCGAATTTTTGGTATATTCGGTATATTTAACTAGCATACCGATTATACCGAAATTATACGGTATACCGAAAATTTCAGTACGCTATCGGTATATATCGTTTTATACCAAAAAAAAACCTTATATTTTTAAAATTTATAAATTTATTGTTTTAAAATATTATATATTTTAAAAAATTATATATTTTTTCGGTATTCCGATATATAACGAAATTTTTAAATTTCATACCTTTAATGTACCGAAATATTCGATATTATTACCGTACCGTATCGAAATCTTCGGTATTTTTTCGGTACGGTAATTGTAGGACCGCGCTTTACCAAAAGCTATAGCTAGTAGTAATTGTGTAACTCAAATCTTTACACCGCACCACGGTTCGATCGCTCTACCAAGCAGGGACAATTATTGTACCCAACAATCTCCCTCACAATAATTGTACTCTTTGCAATCAATGAGAATCGAACCCGTGACCTTGACTCTGATACCAATTGTAAGACCGAGCGCTTGCCGCTTTACCAAAATCTATAGATAGTAGTAATGGTGCAACTCAAATCTTTTATACTGCACAGCAGCTCAAGTACCACTGGTTCGTTCGCTCTACCATGTAGGGATAATTATTACACCCAATAGTAATCTCGTAATATCGAAAATTTGGTATATTTTCTCACCCCTAAGTAGGGCATGCGAAACTTTTGGTGAATCAAGACGCAGAACAAGTAATTTAAGTTAGTGTAGGCTGAACTAAGATGAGCCAAATTTTATTTATGAAAAAAAATTCTTGAGCCAAATATACCGTGAGATTATTAAAGTAATTAAATGAGATTTGGAATAATGATAGATAAATAATAATATGTTTATTTTTTATTGATCGTGATTAGGATTGTTATTAAAATTAAATGGTGATTCCTAATTTACCTCTTTGATCATTATACTTTGTATCATAAAGTTAAATGATAATTATAGTTTTAAAATGTAGTTTCATATTTTACATTATATATTTTTATTTTATTTGTTATAAATATCTTATGATTAAAATATTTTATAATGTTCTTTGGATAAAAATAATATTTTAATTCAAAATAAATACATACGTAATTTCTTTTTCAGAGTGCTTAATGATTTTTATAATATAATATTGAATTATCTCAAATACAAACCGTACATTTTTAGTTAGTAATAATTATTAAAACTTTATATTTAATTTTTTTATTATTCTATTTCTTCTAATTTTTATAAAAGTTATTGTAAATATTTCTTTTCACACTTCGAGAAGTATACATATAACTATTTTAATTTGGCTAGATATAAATGTAAATTGTAAGGTCCAAAATTAAGACGACGTAATCTAACTGCATGCAAATCTAAGAAATATGAAAATGAGTAATTAATTGATTTTAATTGCTAATTGATTATGTGACATACTTGTTTATATGCTAAATGGGATATTATTGTTATCATGAATGAAATTGTATTTTTAAGGAATATTCAAGTGACGATCGAGGAACGGAGACCGATGGCTGGAAATGTAAAATGTTTTTATTAAATAATTACTTTTAATTATTTAAAATATGGTTGATGCTTTTTAGTATTTTTTTTGGAAATAAGAGGTTTTGAAATGATTTTATACGCCAGAACGTAAATTTTATTGGTGTTGGCTTTTCAACTAAAATACGGACTTTTTGGCAACCCAGGCTAATAAATTCACTAATTTATTTAACCAAAGTTATGGTAATATTTTATTTAAATCTAAAGCACTAATGGGCCTAAACTTGGCTTAATAGGCCTAAGATTGAGTTGATGACTTTATTTACTATATAATATACAAAATTGCCACCACAAACCCTACTCATTCTCGCCCCACTTTTCTGAAAATCGACCAAGCTATTTAAAATTCTGAAAACACTCTTCCAAGCCTCACAACTCCACGGCACACACAACACAACACCTTGAAGGGCTTTCTCGAAAGGGGTAGAGGAAAAGCTAGCCAAAAGGTCTTCCCCGTTCTTCGTCGTCAACGGATTTTCGAGTGTATAAAACGCAAAGGCACGCCTATTCTTTCCTTCAAACCATCATCACATCATATTATATTTTTATGCATGAAAAGTTTTGAAATATGTAACACTTTGAATTATTTTCGTATGGATGGCTTATGCCTATATTTTTGCATGAAATTTCCTTCGAATCCATGTATTTGTATTGCTTAAGGGCTGTCATGACTTAAGGTATCATCACACACGGTTTTACATGAGATTGGAAGCCTTAGAAACCAACAAAAACACCACACGCATTAGAACAAAAGCTGTGCAGCAACTTGCTGTCATGGAGCAAAGGGATTCGGTTTTATTTTTGCAGGGGCTAGGGCTTGGTTGGCTGGTTCCAGGGGCTAGCCAAGGTCGTGGGTGAGTCAGGGAGAGAGTCCTAGCCATGCTAGGACTCGCGCTCAAGGGCTGGGAAATCGCGTGCAAGGTCTGTGCTTGTTGCAGGCTCATGGGCGCTGTCCAGGGGGGCCTGGGCTGGGTCAGTCGAGTCCTAAGGGTCCTAGGCGAGTGCTGGAGAGGTTAGTTAGAGAGCCCAGTCATGGGTTAGATTCCTAGACACCAAAAACGTAAGGGTCATGCACATGCAATTCTCGGCCAGCTTAGGGTAGGTGTGTGAGGGCTTCGTTTTTCTTTTTGTGCTGTTTTCTGTGGGTTCTTATGGGTCAGTAAAGTACCTAAGTGTGTTGGTAAGGGTCTGGTTTGTTATGGTTTGAGGGTGGCTCGATAAAATCGAAAGATGGCTCGGGTTGAACCTTCAAGGGTCAATTAAGGGTTTTAATTACTAAATTAATTGAAACACGACTCACGAGGGCCGAATCATGGTTCATAAGGACTGAAATAATATAAAAAGACTAAATTTATAATTAAGGAATTTATATTAAAGTTTGGAATTTTTCGGAATTAAAACGCCTTCAAAAACTGTCCAATTACGAATTAATTAAAAAGCCTTGTTTTTATGCTAAATAAAATTATGGGAATTCTAATTTAGGCTTAAATAATTATTTGGTACATGTTAGAGTCAAAAAAATCAAGAAAACGTCAAAAACGTAAAACGCCTTGTCCAAGGGTAAAACGGTCTTTTTACACCGAAAATTAGTAAACGTCATGGCAGTGTCCTGAATGCTGTTTTATATGCTAATATGATTATTTTCAAGGATTATGGATGTTTATATGTTAATATGTCAATTTTAAATTTTTATAGATTTTTAAGATGTTAATATGTTTAATGATTTATGATTTAATATGCTAAAACGTTATTTTAAATGTCTATGATTTTTATGATTTAATTATGGGCATTTAAAATACATGTTGCATGCTTGGTTTTAAAATAAAAATGATATTATATGCATGTTTTTATTAAGTGATGATAACATGTTGAAGGACGTGAAGGGATTGTGACTAACACGATGATATGTTGGAGATATCGTGAGAGTTATGGTTCCAGTGGGAGCCCGACGATCGTATTTCCTTGGATACAGATATGTATATGTATATGATGATATGTTAATACGTAAGGACCAGGGCCCAGTTGATCGGTGAGAGTGTTGCTGGTGTCTCCCGTCGCCCAGTACTGTGGTTACGTATAGATTGATCCATCGCCCAACACGTATATGAAAGTCACAATCAACGATCTGAATTCAACAATCATGAACACGAACATGAATATGATCATGAATATGGATACGAATATGGATATGAATATGATTATGTTATGTGATATGTTTATGTTTTGAAAATGTTTAAGTTTAAAGTTTATGCTTTATTAAGAAAATGATATTTTAAGCACAAGTATTTTTCACTGTTATATGTTAACTGTATTACGTACTACTCGTTATCAAAGATAGGACGTGTTGAGTCTTTAGACTCACTAGGTGTGTTGATGCAGGTGATATAAATAACTATGATATTAGAGGTCTTGATGAGTAACTTGCTAGACTGTCGGTGCATATAACCCGAGGACCAGTGCTTCTATTTCCGCATTTAAAGTTTATGATTTTAAGTTAAAGATTTTTACGACATTTTATTGCATGTTTTTTGAGAGATTTTGAGAAGTTTAGTATGGGTTATACTTTTCAAGTATTTATTGCTTTTTAGGTTGGTAAAACGACTTACGATTTCATGTTTGACTTTTCCCTGTGGGTTTTCAAGTATAGTTGGATGTTTTATTTTTAAAAATGGTGCAAAAGTATTTTGTGTGTGTGAATATGTATAAACCGAATATTTGAGGGTTTTTTTAAAAAAAATTCTAGTACTTTTTAAGAAAACGAATAAGCAGACGTTTCTGTTGGTATCAGAGCAATGGTTCTGTATAGGGTTGTGCCACCATCAGCGTCGGAAAGATCGGTCGTCAAGCCTCAAGTTGTAAGTTTTACATGCTTTATGTGATTTAATATGTTGCTATCTGCATTAAGATACGAATATTATGTTTACGTCACATGTTTATTAGATTTTTGAGTACTTATGCCTTGCATGCTTAAATTGCTAAAACGGATCAGAATATGTCACATGATTAGAGAACTTAGATTTAAATACATGTTGGTTATGTTAGAATTTGGAAAATGTTCAGATAAAATGCCTCCTAGACGTGCACCCGTTGTTGAGAATCAAGAAGAGAACAGTGTTAACATTCAAGGGAATAATCAGGGGAATGGACCTCCACCACCACCAGATGCTGCTACATGTGCACTTGAGGGAATGGCTTAGCAGCAGTTACAGCAGCAGCAGCAGCAGTTACAGCAGATGCTGCAGCAGCAGTTGCAGCAGGCGACTAGGCCAAAGCATGACATTTATGATCAGTTCCGGAGTTTAGGGCCGAAGGAATTTTCTGGCACTATCGATCATTTTGCTGCTGAGAGCTGGATTCGTTCACTTGAGGTACACTTTCACTATCTGGACATGGGAGATGATGACCATGTGAGGTGTACCACTTATCTGTTTAGGGATGACGCTTCCTTATGGTGGGAAGGAGCCGAGCATGGTGTTGACCTTGCTACACTCACTTGGGCTCAATTCAAGACAAAATTCTATGAGAAATATTTTACCGCTGATGTTAGAAGTCGACTAAAGAGATAATTTATGACTCTCCGTCAGGGAGACGCTACTGTTGCTGATTTTCTGAAGAAGTTTGATAGGAGTTGTCACTTTGTACCCCTTATTGCTAGGGATGCGGAAGAAAAACTTAGACACTTCAAGGATGGCCTACGACCTACCATTCGAGATAAGGTAATGATGATGCGTCCTAGGGATTATGCTACAGCAGTTACCTATGCATATCAGGCTGAGCAATCCTTGAAGGACATTGACTTTGAGTTACAGCGTAAGAGGCAACAATATCAGAATAATAACCAACCCAACAAGAAGCCATATACGGGTCCTCCTAGACCTCAAGGACCTCAAAAGCCCCAAGGTCAAGTCAAGAAGCCAGCACCACCAAAGCCACCACCTGCAGCAACAAAGCCTGCAGATAAGCAACCTTGCAAGGAGTGCAACCATTTTCATTTTGGCAAGTGCATGTGGGGATCTTATAAATGCTTCATCTGCAAGGAAGAAGGGCATAAGGCTTCTGATTGCCCGAAGAAGAAAGCACCTACGATTGGAAGAGCTTATGTGATGAACGCCGAGGAAGCAGAAAAAGAGGCAGACACTACACTCATCACGGGTAACCTAGTCATTTAACATTTTTATATTGCTTTCATTTGCATAAAATGTTAAATTGGTTATTTGAATTGAATTGGGAACCAAATCTAACGTAGTAGAAATTAAGTTGCATGTCCTATCGTAGTCGATTAAGTTATGATTTTAGAAACCATAGAAAATTATGAATTTTGTGCCATATTTTATATGAAGATGAAACAATTCCAAATAAAAAGTTTTACGGCCAAAATGAAAGAAAATCGTAATTAAGGTGTTTGGAGAGAATTTCAAATTTTGGAAGGATCAACATGCAATTACCGAAATTTAAGGGACCAAAATGCAATAAATCGAAAGATAAGTGAACTAAGTGCAAATTCTGAATTTTTATGGATCAATAATGAAATTCTCGAAACATGAAGGGCTAAATCAGAATTTTTGAAATAATATCAGGATTTATTTGCAATAATTCGAAAATATGGGGCAAAAATGCAAATTTCGAAGGACTGAAATGCTTAAGTTCAACACGCAATCTTCATATAACTTTGGGAATTAATGATAGTAAATCCTTAAGCTTCAAAATGAAAAGATTTTAAATACAATTCTCACCGCAGGGAGGATCACCATTCTAGGTGTAGCTACCTATGTATTGCTAGATTCAGGAGCTACACATTCTTTCAAATCTGAAACCTTCGTCAAAAGACTGAATATTACTCTTCAAGATATGGGTTTGGGTTTCAAAGTTACTATTCTTTCTGGTGATCTAATGCTCACGTCCAAGATTGTCAAGAATCTGGAGCTTTGTTTATTCAGGGATGTGGTTCGGGCAGACCTTATTGTGCTTCATATGCCCGAATTTCATATTATACTCGGCATGGACTGGTTATCAGCAAATGGAGCTTCGATTGATTTTCGCCAGCGATCAGTATCTATTAGACCACCTAGTGGTAAATCTTTTGTCTTTGAGGCTGCGAGAAATAAACAAATGCCGCACATTATCTCTTGTCTATGTGCGATGAAGCTTATTAAGTGTGGATGCCAAGTTTACTAGCATGTGTCACTACTGCACATGCATCTACCAGTCGGAAGTTGGAAGAAGTGGATATTGTGATAGAATTTCCTAAAGTTTTTCCCGAGGACATTTCTGGCATTCCGTCCGATCGTGAAGTGGAATTCTCTATTGATTTTATGCCGGGCACTGTTCCTATATCTAAAACACCTTATCGTCTAGCACCCGCTGAAATGAAAGAACTAAAAGACCAAATCCAAGAATTGATACACAAGGGTTTCATTCGCCCTAATTACTCTCCATGGGACGCTCCGGTTTTGTTTGTGAAAAAGAAATATGGTAGCATGCGTCTTTGCATTGATTATCGAGAGCTTAATAGGGTCACTATCAAAAATAAGTATCCATTTGAAACGTCTAGCCTTTTTTTTATATTGCTTTAAAAGTACTAGAATTTTTTTTATATAACACTCAATTTTCGGTCATATACATTTTCCACATGAAAATATTAAAATATTTTCCCCTTTTAAAATAAGATACCAACCATCTAGCATTTTAAAAATCAAGTGCAATAGTCATAAAATGAAATCATCAACTCTTGTACCAAACCTAAAAAGCAATAAATTTGAAAAATATAGCTCACACTAAACCTCTCAAAATCTCTCAAAAAGCATAAATAAATAGTCTAAAAAATCTTTAACATAAATCATGAGTCAAAAGTCATAAATGCGGAAAAGTAGAAGCGCTGGTCCTCAGGTTGTGTGCACCGACAGTCCAGTAGAATCATCCATCAAGACCTCCATCAAACTCATCTGCATCCATCACACCTAGTGAGTCTGAATACTCAGCACCCCATCATCTTTATAGCAAATAATATATATAAAACCACACGCAACAGTGAAAATACTTTTAGGTAAAAATAACATTTCATGATATGCATAAAAAACCTTAATCATTTTCCTTATCATGACATAAAAGCATTTTAACATGATCATAAACCTTTTCCTTTTCTTTTTCTTTTTCCTTTTCCTTTGTTGAATTCAGATCGTTAATTGTGACTTTCCTCAACATGACATGAAAATCGATGGATCCATCTACATATAACCACAGTACTGGGCGGCGGGGACATCAGCGATACTCTCACCGGTAAACTGAGCCTTGGTCTATCATGATCGAATAGAAATACGATCGTCGGGGTTCCCTCGGGGGCCTTTTCCCATAAATAGGTTCCCTCTGGGGCCTTTTTCTCCTCACGATATTCCCATTCTTACCGTTACCACAAAACCGTTACCACATATTCTCAATAATGGAAACACGATCATCAGGCTCCCACTGGGACCATAACCCTCACGACGTCGCCACCATTAACGAATTAGTCACAATCACTGCACATCCTTCAACATTTTTCATTCACATCACTTAGAAAAATCATGAATAATATTTACATTTTTCATTTTCGAAGCCAAGCATGCAACGTGTATTTTAAATGTCTTCTTAAAATCATAAAAATCCCTTAGACATTTAAAAATCATAATTTAATCATGAACAATTCATAAACATTTAAAAATAATCATATTTCCATAAAACAGCATTTAGGGCACTGCCACGACCTTAACTAATTTCTAGGTGTAAAAAGACCGTTTTACCCCTAGACTCGACATTTTACGTTTTCGACCTTTTTTACTTGATTTCATGACTCTAACATGTCCCAAATAATTATTTAAGCTTACATGAATTTTTTCATAATTTTATTTAGCTTAAATGTTAGACTTCTTCATTTATCTTCAATTAATTGTTTTATCAGTGTTTTAACCCCGAAAAATCCCAAACTTTAATATAAAATTCCTAAATTCTAAATTTAGTCTTTTTATATTATTTTAGCCCTTATGGACCATGACTCGACCCCCGTGAGCCGTTTTCCAATTTTTCATTATTTAAAACACCCTATTTGACACCTAAACTTCGACCCCGAGCCATCTCTTAATTTTATCGAGTTACCCTTGGACCATAACGAACCATAACCTGACCAACATGCTAGAGTACCCTACTGGACCAACAGAACCCACGGAAAACACCCAAACATAAAAACCCAAGTCCCCCAAGTCCCACCATGTACTGGCCGAGAGCTTCATGTGCATGACCCTCACGTTTTTGGTGCCTAGAACTCTAACCCATGGCTTGGCTCTCTAACCAGCCTCTCCGACACTTGCCTAGGACCCTAGGACACACCCTGACCCAGCCATGGAACCCCAGGCCGAGCCCCGCCCATCTCCTGCCTGCGCTGGAACCTGCGCGCGATTGCAAAAGGGCTCTCGGGTAGGAGTCCTTCTTCACAAGGACCCCTCCCAACCCTCATGACTCGAGCCCTAGCATGGCTAGGACTCCACTCTGACCCCTTACAGACCCTGGCTAAGCCCTGACTCTAGCCATGATCGAACCCAGCCCTCCTGCCCAAAACCGCAGCCATGATCCTGTGACAGCAACTCATGTGCATCGTGCATTCCTGATCACGGGTGGTGTTTAGGTGATTATCTAGGACTCTAATATGTGTGAAAAACACTACTGGATTGACTCCTAATCATGGCAGCCCTTTACACAATACATAAACATGATTTAGGAATCAAAAACTTTGTTTAAACATTCATGCAATACTCAAAAACGAAAATACAACAAGGTGTCACTTGTTTTTTTTCATGTTTTTCATGCATACAATAAATCAAACCATAATATGATATGATGGATGAGAAAAGGAAGATTTAGGCTTGTCTTTGCGTAATATACGCACGAAATATCATTGACGTCGAAGAACAGATCGAAACCAAGGCTTGTACTCTCTTGAACCTTCGAGTAAACGCTTCTGAAATTTGTGTGTGCAGTGCCGTGAGGTTGAGAGTGGTGGTGGAGAGTTTCTGAATTTTTTTTATTGAGCGGCGTGCAAGTGGGTGCCAGGAAAAGGGTTTCTAGCCTTTTAAATACTAATTAAACAACTAAATAGGCTTTAGGCCTATTAAACCACTAAATTAAGCCCACTAGTACTCATTAGGATTTAATAAAATTTAACCAAAGTTTTGTTTAATTAAACATGTGAATTTATTAGCCGGGTTGCCAAAAAGTTCGTATTTTAGTTGAAAAAACAACCCCGATAAAATTTACGTCCCGTCGTATAAAATCACCTCAAAACCCTTTATTTTCAAAAAATACTAAAGCAACAACCATATTTTAAATAATTAAAAACAATTATTTAATAAAAACATTTTCTATTTTTCAGCCCTCGGTCTCCGTTCCTCGATCGCAACTTGAATAACCTTTAAAAATAAATTTTAATGCAACAATGTAGAAAATATATTTTTAACATACAATTATGCACAACATAATTAATTCATGCAACTAAAACATTTATTAAAAATACAGGAGAATTTAATAATTTATATGCATGTGGTTCGCGTGGACCTTTAAATTTTCGGGGCGTTACACCATTACCCAAAATTGAAGATTTATTCGATCAGTTGCAAGGAGCATCAATATTTTCTAAGATTGACCTGCGATCTGGATACCATCAATTGAAAGTCAAAGAATCTGATGTTCACAAGACAGCGTTTCGCACGAAATATGGGCACTATGAGTTTATGGTCATGTCATTCGGGTTGACTAATGCACCAACGATCTTCATGGATCTCATTAATCGCGTATTTCAGCCGTATCTGGATCAGTTTATTATTGTCTTCATTGATGACATATTGATCTATTCCAAGAGCAGAGAGGAGCACAGTCGCCATTTGAGGACAGCACTGCAAGTACTGCAAGACAGAAAACTTTATGCAAAGTTCCGTAAGTGCAAATTCTTGCTTGATAGTGTGGCATTCTTAGGCCACATCATTTCTAGTAGTGGAGTGGAAGTTGGTCCAAGTAAAGTAGAAGCAGTGAAAGAGTGGCAAGTACCGAAAAATGTCACCGAGATTCGCATTTTCTTGGGACTAGCTGGCTATTATCGCAAGTTTATTCAAGGGTTCTCATCTATAGTTGTGCCTATGACCGCCTTGACAAAGAAAAATGCAATATCAGCACCAGTGTTATCTATTCCATCGGGGCAAGGGGAGTATGTTCTTTATACCGACGCTTCTAAACTTGGGTTGGGCGCAGTTTTGATGCAAAACGACCGAGTTATCGCATATGCGTCGAGACAGGTGAAAATTCATGAAACGAACTACCCTACTCATGATCTTGAGCTTGCAACAGTAGTCTTTGGACTAAAAATTTGGAGACACTACCTTTATGGGGAGAAGTGCAAAATATTCACCGATCATAAAAGTTTGAAATACTTCTTCACCCAAAAGGAGCTGAATATGAGACAACGCAGATGGCTTGAATAGGTTAAGGACTATCATTGTGACATTAGCTACCATCCGGAGAAAGCTAATGTAGTGGCAGACGCGTTGAGTAGGAAAGTGGCAGTTATCGCTCAATTATCACTCCAAAGACCGTTGTAGTTCGAGATACAGCAGTTTGAGCTTACAGTGTATGCTAGGGGCGAGGCCCCTAATCTTGCCACATTATCAGTGCAGTCAACTTTGAGAGACAGAATTCGTGATGGGCAGTCTATTGATGAGCAGTTGCAAAAGTGGAGAGCAAGAGATGAAGCCAAGGGCCGGAATTTATACTCAGTGGTGGATGGTTTATTCCGTATCGGGACCGTATATGGGTCCCTAGTGACGATTCCTTGAGAGATCTTACTATGAAAGAAGCTCATGACAAACCTTATTCCATCCATCCGGGAAGTACGAAGATGTACAAAGATTTGTAGATGTTGTACTGGTGGCCAGGCATGAAGAGGGACATTCTGAGATATGTATTCGAGTGTTTGACTTGTCAGCAAGTCAAAGCAGAGAATCAGAGACTAGCGGGAAAATTGAAGCCAGTCTTTATTCCCGAGTGGAAATGGGAGAATATCACTATGGACTTTGTTGTGGGATTGCCAAAGACTGTTAAGGGATTGAATGTCATTTGGGTGATAGTTGATCGTCTTAGGAAATCAGCGCATTTTCTACCTATTAAGATGACATTCACCATGATTCAGTATGCTGAGTTATATATTCGAGAGATAGTTCGTCTGCATGGGATTCCAGTGTCTATTGTTTCTGACAGAGATCCGAGATTCACGTCTTACTTTTCAAAAAGTCTGCATGCAGTGATGGGGACCAAGTTATTATTCAGTACAGCATTCCATCCTCAAACCGATGGTCAGTTAGAAAGATTTATACAGATTTTGGAAGATCTACTGCGAGCATGTGTTATCGATTTCCAAGGCAGTTGGGAACCAAAGCTACCTCTAGTGGCAGTTCACCTGCAATAATAGTTTCCAATCATCAATCGGGATGGCTCCTTTTGAGGCACTTTATGGAAGGAAGTGTAGATCTCCTATTCATCGGGACGAGGTTGGGGAAAGAAGAGATATTGCTCCGGATGTGATTGAAGAGACTGCCGCGCTTGTAGTCAAAATTCGTGAGAGAATGAAGACTACACAAAGCCGACAAAAGAGTTATGCGGACAAAAGACGAAGGGACTTGGAGTTTGCAGTGGGCGACCATGTATTTGTGAAAATAGCACCTATGAAGGGTGTTATGCGCTTTGGCAAGAAAGGCAAGATTAATCCAAGATTTATTGTTCCGTTCGAGATTTTAGAGAGGATTGGGACACCAGCCTATAGAGTGGCATTGCCACCAGCACTTTCTGGAGTTCATAATGTGTTCCACATTTCAATGCTGCGGAAGTACATGTCAAATCCGTCACATGTGCTTAATTATGAACCTCCTCAATTAACTCCAAATATGATATATGAAGAAAGACCTGTCCAGATCTTCGTAAGGCAAGAAAGACGATTGCGAAACAAAGTCATTCCAATGGTCAAGGTCAAGCGGCTGAATCACTCGGAGGAGGAAGCTACTTGGGAAATCGAGAGGGACTTGAAGAGTCGCTATCCTGATCTATTTGGTAAGTTCTAATTTCGAGGACGAAATTTTATTTAAGGAGGGAGGATTGTAAAGTCCAAAATTAAGACGACGTAATTCAACTGCATGTAAATCTAGGAAATATGAAAAATGAGTAATTAATTAATTTTAATTGCTAATTGATTATGTGACATACTTGTTTATATGCTAAATGAGATATTATTGTTATCATGCATGAAATTGTAATTTTAAGGAATATTCAAGTGACGATCGAGGAACGGAGGCCGATGACTGAAAATGTAAAATGTTTTTATTAAATAATTACTTTTAATTATTTAAAATATGGTTGATGCTTTTTAGTATTTTTTTGAAAATAAGAGGTTTTGAAGTGATTTTATACGTCGAGACGTAAATTTTATCGGTGTTGGCTTTTCAACTAAAATACGGACTCTTTGGCAACTCGGCTAATAAATTCACTAAGTTATTTAACCAAAGTTATGGTAATATTTTATTTAAATCCTAAACAAGCACTAATAGGCCTAAACTTGGCTTAATAGGCCTAAGCTTGAGTTGATGACTTTATTTACTATATACTATACAAAATTTCCACCACAAACCCTACTCATTCTCGCCCCACTTTTCTGAAAATCGGCCAAGCTATTTAAAATTATAAAAACACTCTTCCAAGCCTCACAACTCCACGGCACACCCAACACAACACCTTGAAGGGCTTTCTCGAAAGGGGTAGAGGAAAAGCTAGCCAAAAGGTCCCCTCCGTTCTTTGTCGTCAACGGATTTTCGAGCGTATAAAATGCAAAGGCACGCTTATTCTTTCCTTCAAACCATCATCACATCATATTATATTTTATGCATGAAATGTTTTGAAATATGTAAAACTTTGAACTATTTTCGTATGGATGGCTTATGCCAATATTTTTGCATGAACTTTCCTTCAAAATCCATGTGTTTGTATTGCTTAAGGGCTGCCATGACTTAAGGTATCATCACACAAGGTTTTAAATATGATTGGAAACCTTAAAAACCAACAAAAACACCACACGCATTAGAACAAAAGCTGTGCAGCAACTTGTTGTCATGGAGCAAAGGGGTTCGGTTTTATTGTTGCATGGACTAGGGCTTGGTTGGCTGGTTCTAGGGGCTAGCCAAGGTCGTGGGTGAGTCAGGGAGAGAGTCCTAGCCATGCTAGGACTCGCGCTCAATGGCTTGGAAGGAGTCCTAGCAAGCTAGGACTCTCACCCGAGCATCAAGGGAAATCGCGTGCAGGGTCTGTGCTTGTTGCAGGCTCGTGGACGCTGCCCAGGGGGGCCTGGGCTGGGTCAGGTCGAGTCATAAGGTTCCTAGGCAAGTGCTGGAGAGGCTGGTTAGGGAGCCTAGTCATGGGCTAGTGTCCTAGACACAAAAAACGTAAGGGTCATGCACATGCAATTCTCGGCCAGCTTAGGGTAGGTGTGTGAGGGCTTCATTTTTCTTTTGGGGGTGTTTTCCGTGGGTTCTTATGGGTCTGTAAAGTACCTTAGTGTGTTGGTAAGGTTCTGGTTTGTTATGGTTCGAGGGTGGCCCGATAAAAACGAAAGATGGCTCGGGTTGAACCTTCAAGGGTCAATTAAGGGTTTTAATTACTAAATTAATTGAAACACGGCTCATGGGGGTCGAGTCATGGTTCATAAGGGCTGAAATAATATAAAAGGACTAAATTTAGAATTTAGGAATTTTATATTAAATTTTGGAATTTTTCGGAATTAAAACCCCTCAAAAACGTCCAATTACGAATTAATTAAAAAGACTCGTTTTTAAGCTAAATAAAATTATGGGAATTCTAATTTAGGCTTAAATAATTATTTGGTACATGTTAGAGTCAAGAAAATCAAGAAAACGTCAAAAACGTAAAACGCCTTGTCCAAGGGTAAAACGGTCTTTTTACACCGAAAAATTAGTAAACGTCGTGGCAGTGTCCTGAATGCTGTTTTATATGCTAATATGATTATTTTCAAAGATTATGGATGTTTATATGTTAATATGTCAATTTTAAATTTTTATGGATTTTTAAGATGTTAATATGTTTAATGTTTTATGATTTAATATGCTAAAACGTTATTTTAAATGTCTATGATTTTTATGATTTAATTATGGGCATTTAAAATACATGTTGCATGCTTGGTTTTAAAATAAAAATGATATTATATGCATGTTTTTATTAAGTGATGATAACATGTTGAAGGACGTGAAGGGATTGTGACTAACACGATGATATGTAGGAGATATCGTGAGGGTTATGGTCCCAGTAGGAGCCCGACGATCGTATTTCCTTGGATACGAATATGTATATATATATATATATGATGATATGTTAATACGTAAGGTCAGGGCCCAGTTGATCGGTGAGAGTGTTGTTGGTGTCCCTCGCCGCCCAATACTGTGGTTACATGTAGATTGATCCATCGCCCAACACGTATATGAAAGTCACAATCAACGATCTGAATTCAACAATCATGAACACAAACATGAATATGAACATGAATATGGATACGAATATGGATATGAATATGATTATGTTATGTGATATGTTTATGTTTTGAAAATGTTTAAGTTTAAAGTTTATGCTTTATTAAGAAAATGATATTTTAAATACAAGTATTTTTCACTGTTATATGTTAACTGTATTACGTACTACTCGTTATCAAAGATAGGACGTGTTGAGTATTTAGACTCACTAGGTGTGTTGATGCAGGTGATATAAATAACTATGATATTGGAGGTCTTGACGAATGACTTGCTGGACTGTCGCCGCACATAACCCGAGGACCACTACTTCTATTTCCGCATTTAAAGTTTATGATTTTAAGATAAAGATTTTTACGACATTTTATTTCATGCTTTTTGAGAGATTTTGAGAGATTTAGTATGAGCTATACTTTTCAAGTATTTGTTTTTTAGGTTGGTAAAACGATTTACGAATTCATGTTTGACTTTTCCCTGTGGGTTTTCAAGTACTAGTTGAATGTTTTATTTTTAAAAATGGTGCAAAAGTATTTTGCGTGTGCGAATATGTATAAACCGAATATTTGAGGGTTTTAAAAAAAATTTCTAGTACTTTTTAAGAAAACGAATAAGTAGACGTTTCATAAATAATAAATATATTTTTATAAATCATTAAGTAAATTATTTATAAAAATATAATAATTTTAAATAATACTTAATAAGAAATAATATAATGATATGTGATATGAGTGATTTTGGTAATTTGAGTTATATTAGATTGTTGGATAAAAAATTGCACCAATTAAAAGTGATTAAAAATCATTCATTAATAATAATTAAACGGGCACATATATGCATATTATTGTTAAACTTTCTAGTAAACAATTGATAGAGTATGATAATTAATCAGTTTAACTTCAATCAAGTTAAGTAAACGCAACCTAAATACATAGATTAAATTGAGCTAAATGTAAATTAAACAATAAACTCATGATCATATATTTACATACAAAGCCCACAACTTTTTTAAAAAAAAACCTCATACTCATGTACATGCACTAAGCCCATTGATTATACTTTTTTTAAAAAAAATCATACAAATATATATCCATTGAGCACCGTTTGAAGTTAAAGATACGATAATAATATGGACATAAATAATCTAACATAATAAGAAAAGAAATAAAAATAATAATAATAGTTAATATAATATTTGGTTTAATTGATAAATAATAGTTTGTTTGTTTGATGGATCAAATTTAAGATAAGATGATAAATTATCATTTGTTTTTTTAATAATTAATAAAATAATATTATTATTATTTATTAAAGATAATATTGTAATTTAAATTAAATGATTTGATTGATGTCATAATTAATGATTTGATTGATGTAAGATAAATAATTAATAAATCCATAAATAAATGATCAAATAAACATATAAATTATTGATGTACAACTTCAAAGGATGTCTAGGTTAGACTCGGCCCAGCCTAGTCCCTGAAGTAGGTCCCCACCTTGGGTAAATTGAATTGGTTAATATTTATTTTCTTCTCCACAGTTTAATGATTGACATTTCTGGTTTAATCTCTTTTATTTCTCAAGTACTAAAATGATTCATGAACTTAATATCCAAACCCAATAGAAAATTAGGTCCCTTTGTTGGAGACAATACACAATGAAAGTGTAAGAGACAGACAATATATATATATATATATATATATATATATATATATATATATATATATATATATATATATATATGTCCAAAGCCACAAACTTTGATTCAGAATATGTTAAGTAAGTTGCTCAATTAACTAACAAACAAACAAACAAAAAATCTTGAATCTTATCACATATGTAACTTTATGAAATGGCCCCCACGCCTCATACCCTCACTTTTAATTTTTGTACACAAATTGTTGGTGACAGGACATCACATCTTAATTTCAATGGCTATGAAATTATTGTTTTTTTGAATGAATAATGCCTACGATATGGTTGATTTCTTGACAAGTTTGGTAGGCCTTTAAGGGGATGGTTATTTATATTTTGATCATTACATTATTATATGGTTCAATGCAAATTAAGGCCACGAAAATCAAATTAGTTATATACGTAAAGTAATCTATGATATACACGCATATATATGCACGTGCACGCAAAATTGAGAAAATAATTTTTTTTTTGTTCACTAACTTGTTGAATTTTAAGTTTTTGTCCACTGAGTTTTCCAATGTTTGATTCTCGATTATTTTGGTCCAACTGCTAACATTATACCAGAAAACGTTGATATGATATCAGAAAATGATGAAGTGTAATTAACATATATAAATTAGAATGTTAATAATATTGGAAAAACAATATACATCGTGGATAAAAAATTCAACATTAGAGAGAGTATTTTATTGTATTGGCCATGTGAGATTGTCTCCTGTCCAAAAAATTTCATACCTAACATGGTTGGGGAAGTGTAAATATAATATAGAGTTATATATGTTTCAAATTAGTATAAAAGATTCGCCTCAAATGAAATTAAAGGAGAAGTGTAGATTATGGTTAAAAAAAATAAACGTAAGAATTAATTCCAAAAAATTATATTTTACATAAATTAATATTATTTAAAAATATATGTTATATTAAAAATATATTATTTTTGTAAAAAATCGATCGAGACGCGGTGGAATTGGGTGGGAAGCAACATCAATATGAGTAATTAATATTAAAGTTACATGGATGAAATGTCGCTGTCTTTTTAAACAAAATAGTACTACACTATTGAACTAATTTTTTTCCTATTAGGTTGTGTTAATTAATAATAATAATCATCATTATTATTATTATTATTATCGTCTTCTCTTGGCTCACCCATTGCATTTACATAATAATAATTTTGCTGTATTGTGTTAAACAAATTGTTTTTTGAGACTATGTTACAATTAAAAACTTTAAATTGTTCGAGCGGTTTTTATATGACTATGTCTTATGTGACATGTTCATTCGAGAATATATTGGTAAATAGAATCGAATTTATGACCATTGGTTAAGCACTCGCATACTCCACCAATTCAGAGTGTAATATCAAAGTTTGTATTTAGGATGTTGTAGAAATTAGTTTTATGTTGGATAACTTTTTTTTATTAAAATCCAAAATTTTTAAGGTTTGTTATTGTTTGAATATGGGTTATTGATACTTGTATCATATTCACCCTCTTGATTTAATATTTTTCCTAAAGAATGAAATAATTCAAAGGCTTTTTGGTATATTTCATTGAGTTATTTCAGGATCCAACCGTTCTTTAATTGTAATTTTAGATTTCAGATCGCTGGATGATCAATTCAAACCGTTCAGACATGACATCAAGAATTTAAGTCATTCATGCAAGGAAGTCAAGCTGAGGTATTTCTGAACTCTAGATGCAAGAGATTATCTTTCAATCTGACTGGTTCAAAGTCCTATATGCAATACATGTGTTCAACCCATTTAACTCCAACTGTATTCCAATCGGTCAAATTTGAGTAAATTCAAAAATGATATTACAAGTCAAGTCGTTCAACAACTATCTAATATAGATTGATTACACAATATCTTACCAACTCCTGAATGACAGAAATCTTCTTATTTCGTCCATAGTCTGTCAGTTTTTTGAAAATTAAGAAGCTTAAAATCGCAAAAGTACAAGAAACATAAATGAGATAAAGATTGGTACAGCGAATGAAAGCGACATGATCATTTTTCCGGATAATAATACAAATGGTCGTTAAAAAAAAAATCCGACCATTGAAGTTTTTCAATTATATATATGCATATTTAAAAGAGAAGAACCTACCCAAAAACTATCAAACTTATTTGGTTATTTTCTCAAGCCTCTATATTTCTACGGTTTTAAAACACACTAAAAGCTTTCAAATTTCAAGTTTCTTACATAACAAATGCGGATCAGAATATATCAAATCTTTAAGAATCAATCTGTGCTACATTACCAAGTTGAGCCGTCAAGATTATCGTTGGGTTATT
The DNA here is from genome assembly GCF_022965805.1 of Primulina eburnea. Taxonomy (NCBI): domain Eukaryota; kingdom Viridiplantae; phylum Streptophyta; class Magnoliopsida; order Lamiales; family Gesneriaceae; genus Primulina; species Primulina eburnea. Next base: position 22,243,334 of record NC_133105.1, read on the forward strand.
TTGTATTGTTTTCTGGTGAATCGAGGGTTCTTAAACATCAATATCTTGTAAAGCGATCACTAAGAATTTCAGTTTAGGCAGTGATAAGTCTTAGCTTATAAGACGTTATAAAACCAAAGTCTTTAATCAAGCAGAATCTTTTTACATTAGAAAAAGAGATGACGTATGAGTGTTATCTCCAAACATCCATGAAATATATCTCATTTCATTACGTAATTTATGACGTATGAGTTTTTATCTCCGAACATCCATAAAATATTTCTCATTTCATTACGCAATTTACATTCTTGCATACTATTTTCAAGTCATTTCTTCTTAACAGCCAATTGAATTATATACACTACAAAAAAAGGCTTACGACAACGGTGAAAAACCTTTATCTTAGGTCTTATAAAATCGTTGTTAAAAGCAATGTGGTTAAAGGGTGTGCTCAAAGACAACGGTGAAAAACCATTGTCGTAGACGTCTAAAGACGATGGTGAAAAACCGTTGTCTTAGGTCTTGTAAAACCGTTGTTAAAGGTCATGTGGTTAAAGAGTGCGCTCAAATACAACGGTGAAAAACCGTTGTCGTAGACGTCTAAAGATGACGGGGAAAACTGTTGTCGTAGCACTGAAAAATCGTTGTTAAACTAAATATTGCGACGGTTTTTCTAAAAAAACCATCGCTATTATCATATGATTTCCGTCGCTAATTAGCGACAAATAGTAAATTAGCGACGGTTGTTTATACGATTTTCGTCGCTAATTAGCGACGGTTTTTCATATGATTTTGTCGCTATTGTTTTACGTAAAATAAAAAAATACTTTTATAATTAAATAAATCTAACAGCAAAAACTTAAAATTTTACAAAATTAATAATATTTATAATCTTTAACACTTAGAATTGAAGCGAAAGTAAAATTGTGGAAGGGAGAAAAATTTATTGTGTGGAGAAAATGACTGAGTATGCGGATATTTATAGACAATTTGTGACGATTTTGTATAAACTGTCGCTATTAGCGAAGGTTTCTGATCAAATCGTCGCTATTAGCGATGGTTTGTAAAAAAATGTCGCAATTATTAAATTAGCGACGGTGTTTTCGTTGCTAATTTAAAATTGCGATAGTTTCAATAAACCGTCGCTAAATGAAGCGACGGGTGTTTTTAAAACCCTCAATAATTTACAAATGCGATGATTTTATGAAACCATCGTTATATTACAAACAGTCGCTAATTTTAATTTGCGATTAAACCATCACTAAATATAGAGATGGTTTTTGTAAAAAACGATGCCAATAACAAAAACAGTCGCTAATTTAAATTAGCACGGTTTTATAAAACCGTCGCTAAATATTAACCGAATTTTTTTTAAAAAAAAAATTAGAACTACGACAACGTTTTTTCAAAAACCGTTGTCGTTAATCAAATAAAACACTAAAAAACGACAACGTTTTAAATACTCGTTGTTGTAATTCTAAAAAAACCATCTGAAAGACAACGGTTTTGAAAAACTGTTTTTGTAGCCCAGAAAAACACACTAGTAAACAACGGTGATACGAATCTGACCGAGCATGGCGTGCAAATGATTGGAAGAAGTTTAAAGATGCACTTCAAGGACTCATGATGAGCTATCAAGGAAGTCCTACAAGTTGGATGTCTAAATTAGAGGAGGTTGGGATTCATGGGAATAATATTGGAGGTCTTTGGAATGTAATTCAAGTGAAATTGCCGAAGGTCTAGCGCACCCGCGCTCAAAACAGGGCCGCACCCGCGGTCATGCTAAAAAAAAATTTTTTTTTTCCCGAGATTGTACCGCACCCGCGGTCCAGCCTGCACCGCACCCGTGGTCCTGAGCCGCACTTCCGTGTCAAATTTGCTAGTTATCTTATTTAAGCCTTTTCACACATCTTTCTTGTTTTGTTTTGTCTATTTAATCATTGTAAACATTATGAACGAAAATATTATTGAATGATATAAGAAAAACTTGAGTTTATCTCAATTTTAAAAGCTTTTAGCTTTGTTCTTCACAAGAAGAAAACCAAATCAAACTTATCAAAGATTGCATCTTTGTGGCGTTTGTCGATTGTTCTTCGCACGGATTGTCAAAACAAGTTCTTTGAAGGTTCGTTTGAAATTCAATTGTTTTATCGTTGATATTTGTTGCTAAGTTATAATCGCTTAGAGGTGAATATCACAAAATCGTTACTTGTTTCAAAAGATCGGGACAACATAATCGTTCCTTGTTTGTTATTGAATTCAGTGTGCGATTTCTATATTCGTGCTTGCCTTTCATTCGTACGAGGATTCGTATCATTTGCTATCAGAGCTTTGGATCATTGAAATCAAGTAAGTACCTTGTTCTTCATGTTCAGATCTGTCTAAAAATCAAATAAAAATATAAATATCCGTTCTGTTATCAGATCTGTGTTATCCTTGTGTTTCTATTGTCATATCTATCAAAAAACAAAAACAAAAATTCATTTTTTTATCAGATTTGTGTTATCCTTTCATTTCTATTGTCAAATCTTTCTATATAAGAAAAGAAAAATATAAATTTCGTTTTGTTATCAGATCTGTGTTATTCCTTCGTTTCTGTTTTCAGATCTGTGTTATCTATTCGTTGTTATTCAAGATCTTTCTAAAATTTCGATTCAGTTTTCAGATACGTGTTATCCTTTGTGTTGTTGTAAGATCTGCGTTATTCTAGTGTTCTTTGTTTTGTGCAGTCCAAGTGAGACAGTTGCAAGTGTCCACAAGTTGAATCTTGTTAGTTTGATATACAAGTACAAAGCTTGAGCACATCTTAGAGAGAACTATCAAATTCGAGTGAAAACACTTGAGTGCGAGCGTTATTTCTTTGGAGTGATCGGTGAGTATTTTGTAGTGAGAAAAAAAAAATATTCGAGTGAATTTTTGATTGGAGTGACCAGTGAGGATTCGTGGTGAGGAAACTTATCTTTTATTGTTTTATACTAACTTTTTATTGCAGGTATAATGGTTGAAGATCGACAATTTCAAACAATGTTAGAAAGGTTGGATAAAATATGGGAGAATGAGTTTAAGCCTCTACGTGAGAGGTATAGGCGGAGTGAAGAAGAGGAAATACATGATAGGCAATATGATGAGGATATGCAACGTAGAAGATTTGGAGGGAATAGATCATTGTATTTGGATCGGGATGATGATAGGCGATGTAAGGAGGATAGAGGAGTTGGCCGGAGAGGTGAACGTGGTGTGCATCGGGAGTCGTTGGCATCCACGTGTAGGACGAGATTGAAAGAGAAAATGATCGCTAGGCCAATGGAGGAGTCGAAATGTGAAGCTAGCAAATATGATTATCAAGGTACAAGTAAAAACTCAAATTCTAGTACTCGTGATATTATATGTTGTTGGTGTTTAAAATTTGGGCATGATACTAGCCAATGTCAACGTAAGGAGCTAACAATATTAGATTCTTCTGTTGAGATTGAATCTCAATTGGATGTTGTGGTTGTTGTTGAATCTGTATCTGAAGTTGAGATTTTTGGTGAACTTGAACATGAATTTGAGTTGGTGATTAATATAGTTGAAGATGATGTTATTCCACTAGTTGGTGAGTTGAATATTGTTGAACGATATACAACGGAGAATGAATCATTAAGTGGAGAAGAAATGCTTAATTTGTCTACTATGGAGGAGGAAGGTAGACAAGGAGAAGTTATTGTACATAAATTTGTTGAGGAACCAAATGTTTCATTGGTTCAATTGAATCCAAGTGTTCTTGAGGATCAATTGAAAATTATTCTTGAATTGAGTGAAAAAGAAATTAAAATGACCGAAAGAAAGAGAGATGAAAAGAGTGAGATGGCCATAGAAAATAAAAAGAGATAAAAGAAAAAGAGGCCAAAGAAAAAGAAAAGAAAAATGAATTAAAGGCCCAAAAGAGTAAAAAGAGTGAGGTTGAGACTTATGTATTTTTGAATAAACCCTTTAAAGTACCTTTGTACAAAGTGGTTTATTGTTATTGTGATGATATTGCCGGTTCAATCCCGAGCATTGTTGTTTCTTCTTTGCAGGATTATTGTGATGACATGATGAAGAGGAAAACAATTGTTGATGGAGTGAGATTGCAATGGGATGATCCATATGAAGTCAAGAGCATTCGAGATGAGGTAAGGTTAGTTGCCAACGCAACAATTGTGAGGTATGATTTGCTTCCTTACCTTAATTTTGTGTTGTCTTGTTTTCAAGAATTTGTAGAATGGGTTGAAAGTGAGATATTTCATGGACCTATTGAGATTTTTGATTTCTTACGAGTTTCTAAATTGGTGGGATATCATAGTGACAATGTCTTGTATTTAAATCCGTGTGTTGTGTTAAAGGATTGTATAGATAGTAAATTTGGCATGTTCTATTGGCATGATTATTATTTGTTTGGTGATATTAGGGAAAAGAGTATGAATGAATGTAATAATTTCTATGTTCATGATGAATGTATTTTTAAGGAGAATAAAATGTTCATGTTATATTTATTGAATGAATTATATGATGGTGAAGCATATGGTAGTGGTTTGATAAATAACATATTGCATGAGTTGTTACTTGATATTGAGACACATAACTGTGGTTTGATCGTTGATATAGTTCATGATTATATGTGTTGGTTGCATATGAAGAAGTATGTTAAGTGGTGTAGTTAAGGGTGCATTGGATATGGGGAAAAGGCATCTAAGTTTGATTTTTATGTGTTGCATCAATTACATCTTATTCCTAGTGAAATATGGTCGAACAAGTGTATGGAATTCGTTATGTTGCTAACTAGGTCTAAGAAGGGGAGGAATCTGATATTTGTGATCCTTAGTGATATTTTATCATTTGGTGTGATTTGTTATTTGATGAATGTTGAGGTTGATGAATACATATGGAAGGCGACCGTGAAGTTGTGGTTTCTAGTGCTGATGGAGCAAATAAATGATAGCGTCTACAATCTTGAGCTTAAAGGTAAGCATGTTGATAATATACTTCTTGTTATTACTAACTTGCTTCGTTTCTGTGTAGGTAGACAAGATTTGAGGACAAATCTTTTTGAAGAAGGGGAGTATGATACGAATCTGACCGAGCATGGCGTGCAAATGATTGGAAGAAGTTTAAAGATGCACTTCAAGGACTCATGATGAGCTATCAAGGAAGTCCTACAAGTTGGATGTCTAAATTAGAGGAGGTTGGGATTCATGGGAATAATATTGGAGGTCTTTGGAATGTAATTCAAGTGAAATTGCCGAAGGTCTAGCGCACCCGCGCTCAAAACAGGGCCGCACCCGCGGTCATGCTAAAAAAAAAATTTTTTTTCCCGAGACTGTACCGCACCCGCGGTCCAGCCTGCACCGCACCCGCGGTCCTGAGCCGCACTTCCGTGTCAAATTTGCTAGTTATCTTATTTAAGCCTTTTCACACACCTTTCTTGTTTTGTTTTGTCTATTTAATCATTGTAAACATTATGAACGAAAATATTATTGAATGATATAAGAAAAACTTGAGTTTATCTCAATTTTAAAAGCTTTTAGCTTTGTTCTTCACAAGAAGAAAACCAAATCAAACTTATCAAAGATTGCATCTTTGTGGCGTTTGTCGATTGTTCTTCGCACGGATTGTCAAAACAAGTTCTTTGAAGGTTCGTTTGAAATTCAATTGTTTTATCGTTGATATTTGTTGCTAAGTTATAATCGCTTAGAGGTGAATATCACAAAATCGTTACTTGTTTCAAAAGATCGGGATAACATAATCGTTCCTTGTTTGTTATTGAATTGAGGGTGCGATTTCTATATTCGTGCTTGCCTTTCATTCGTACGAGGATTCGTATCAAACGGTTTTTAAAAACCGTTGTCGTAGACACATCAAAGAGTATATAAACATGTTTTTTAGGCTACGACAATGGTTTTTGTTAAAACCGTTCTTCAAAGAAAAAACACAACGGTTTTAAGTCGTTGGAGTGTTGTTGATGATATATTTTTTGTAGTTATAGTTTATTATTAGTCAAGCTGAATTGTTTCCGCACTTATTCATTTTTCAGTGGTCCAGCAAAGATAGTTGTTCGAGAATATTTCTTAGCAGCCTAAATATTTTTAGAATAGCTCAGAGTTTCAAAAATTTTAGAAGAGTTTATCCCACCCTCTCTAAATTATAATATGATATCAACACATTGCTAACTTATGGCTGCACAACTTACTTGAAGAATCAAAATATAGTAAAATAAAAAATCTTTAAAAAAACGTAGGTAGGATGAACTAAAAAATTTATTCACATGCTATGTGGACCCTAAATAATAAATTAAATTTACAAATTTGAAGTGCATCTCCATGTGCTTGGTCAATAATTATAATGTGGATATACTTTTAATGAGAAATATTTTTTCCGCAAAAGGTTAAAAAGAATTATTTTCATTTATTTTTCTTGTTGCGTTGGACTTATAAATGAAAATATATCAATTTATTTTTGAAATATTTTTACAGTTTCAAGAATCTCGAGGTACATAAATAAATTTATATTTTTTTTCTTTTGAAGTGTTTCATCATCAGCAGATTGTATTGATATAAACGAACCTTATACAATTTTTTTAGCTCGAAATTAACATATTTCTGTGGATGTCAAGAAAACAATACCACTTATATGTGTGTATTTTCTGCTACACAACCTTATTAGAATAACTAATATGGCAATAAAAATAAAAACCTCGAAAAGAAATGAAAAATTATAGCATATTATTAAGAATGTAGTTAAAAAGAAGAAAAGGGAAAGAAAAGCAAACTTTTATACTGCGAAAAAGTCAAAAATGTACAATTCCTTTTCTAATAAAGAACTCAATTTATAATCAAAATTAAGCCCCAAAAATATTTTTATTTTCAAAATAGTAATTAATGATAAACATGGATTAGGGACGGCCCTATTTAAAAACCTTCTACTACATTATTTTCGACTCTAGTTTTTTCACTTTACATATAGCCATGTAGGTGAATTATGCAGCAATATTTAATAATAGAAGACCAATATATATATATATATATATATATATATATATATATATATATATATATATATATATATATATATATATAATGCAGCAATATTTAATAATTGAAGACCAATATATATATATACACACGCACATACATGTGCGAGTAGATGATATACATGCATTGTGTGCATAAATTAATTGTCATACACGATGAGAAAATGAGAAGTTGAAATTTATATTTGGGACGGAGATAGTATAAAACTTGTTGGAAGTAACTAGTAGATTAGTAAAAGAATAGAGAAAATAGAGTGGATCTCATGTGATCTGTGAGACGGGTCAACTCTACCCATGTTCACAATAAAAAGTAATACTCTTAGCATAAAAAATAATATTTTTTCGTAGATAATCCAAATAAGAGATTCGTCTCACAAATACGACACGTGAGACCGTCTCACACAAGTTTTTGTCGAGAAAATAATACCGAATATAGATACTAAATTATATATGTAGAACGAATGAAATAGAAAATATAACATTTATATTCGAGACGGAGATAATATGTACATTTTATCTCTGGAATTTGGTGGGAAGAAAAGGAGTTATTTATTGCAATTTTATAGTCACTAAATGGATTTAAAAGGATTTCTCGGCGTATCCCAGCTAGGTTGAGGTTGTGTGAGGACCCGGACGCTAATCAAGTTCTTAATCATTATTGAGACAAATTAATCAATTATAAAACATGGTCTAAAATTTTTAATTTTTTTTAAAATACAAAGCGGAAACGTAATGTAATTTACTCAAATTACATATTAAACATGAACATACAAATCTTGCGTTATCTACAAGAATTCAACTAGGTTCAACTACATATCAGTGCTGAATCCTATGTTGCTTCGAAGCCCGGATCTCCACGCTATCTAATCTTCTCTCATCCTCTTCTTGACCATGATCCAGTCCCACCTGTTGTCATGCACACATACAAAACAAGACAACAGCCGGATAACTCCGGTGAGATATAAATATCCCAGTATAAACAATGTAAACATACAATCATATAACAGCATATACGAAAGCATATAAGAATTATTCATAACATGTCTCAAATCAGAAACATAAATCCATATCAAACATTCAATAATCATGAATGGTATAAACAATGTAAATCAACATGTCATATCAGACTCAACTCAACCGACGCGTCGTCTCAGACTCGACTCCACTGACACGTCGTCTCAGACTCGACTCACTCTAATCTAGGGATCCCGATGTCTGAATAATGATAAATATACCGAATCTCAGTCGCTAGGAATGAATCAATCCCTAAACGGCATCGATATAATTCATATATTTAGTATCTGGGCGAATCAGCCGCAGAATTGACGAATCAGTCAAGAATTAGGCGAATAAGCCAATAACCAGACGAATCAGCCTGTAATTAAGCGAATCAGCTTAAGTTTAGACGAATCAGTCAATCACTAGACGAATCAGCCGGTGACTAGGCGAATCAGCCGATAATAAGACGAATCAGTCAATAACCAGACGAATCAGCCGGTGACTAGGCGAATCAGCCTATGACTCAACGACTCAGTAGTCAATACATGCAGTCAGTATCTAAGCAAATCAATCAATGAATAGCGAATCAGCAATCATTACATGCAGTGACTATAAATCAATAGACTACAATCATCAGTCTCATCAATTGCAAATATCAACGCAATAAATGAAAGTATGTGATTTAGGGAGACTCGAGTCAAACCTCACTCGAGTTGTGCAATCCCAACTCAACATTAATTTATACCTTTCTTTCTGATACTCTGACTCTGTCGAAGTCTCGAACCCCAAGCCTGTCAATACTCAATCTGACAATAACAATATCGAGGAGTATAATATCAATACACCACTCGAATCAAATATGTTCTGCTCAATACTTAACCTAATTCAATATCGCATAACGGTATAATATCAATATACCCAACAATACCATATCAACCAGATATTAATTCTAATATCTCCTACTCAATAACAACTCAATTCTGATATCAACTCGACTCCAAAACTACTCCGAAAATCATAACAATTCCATAATCAGTCCGTTTCTTAATCTGACTTCGATTCTATGATGTCTAATATGTCAAGAACAACATATATGAGTTCCATTCAATTCTGACAATATCATAATTTCAAAGCATGTCAAAACGTAGTAAAACTTACGTCCAGTTGTAGCCTACGTTGCTAGGAACTCGATACCGAAGTCGGATTCAAAATCAGACGGACGGATTTCTCGAAAAAGGCGTAATGATTTTCTCCTTTCTTCTTCAGACCCTTTTTCTAAATTCTGAATCAATTTCGAAGGAATCACAACCTATATATATCAGAATTGCATGCAAGAAACGTGTCTCATTTTCCATGCTGCACGTCACACCGCGGGGGCGCTCTATCTTGCACCGCGGGTGCGCTCATGCTTCGGCATTCTTATCCATTCTGAAATTACATGACCGCGGGTGCGGTACATGTCGAGACCGCGGGTGCGGTCCTGCACCGCTGGTACGGTGATACTGGCACCGCGGGTGCAGTCACCCTTCGCTAAAACTGACCAAGTTTCTGTCCATGCACCGCGGGTGCGGTACATGCAAGGGCGCGGGTGCGGTGTTGCTTCGGCAACACACTCTGAAATTCAAAACAAATGGCCACACATTGTCTTAAATCGTGTCTCAGTTGGTCCTTTCGTAATCACGTTAAATTATAACTCAATAATCCTTGATTAAAGGTGATAATTTCTCGGGCATTACAGGTTGATAGCTATCTCACTCAATCGAAAGCACATTTAAATTTTATAAAATAGTTTTTGAATGCAGTTTTTTACTTTTGGATTTTCTATTTTTTTTTTTTACAATATTTTTTGTAAAATTTTCGATGTATTAAAAAAAGTAGGTCGTACTCCAACCCGGAAAACATTCTTATTTGTTTTTCTTTTCTATGTCTTTGTTTATAAAAGGTCCTGTTAAAATGGATGATTGTCTCTCGATATGGCTTATTTTTTTTAAAGGTATTTCTCATTATTTTTTTAAAAAACAAATATCTATGAATTATGGTGAAAATAATATAGTCAATCTAAATATATCAAAAAATAAATTAAAAAAATACATTTTCTAAAACTAAAATGTCTTTTTTTTAAAACAAAAGATGTGAAATATTGTATGAGATGAGATACGTGATAATGTGAGTAAGCAATATTTTAATTTAAAACTAGCGTTCGGGTAAATCTGTCCTTTTTCAAAAGAAAAAAGAAGCATTTAAGGAATCAAATATTTGAAACACAATTTTATTTTTTATAGTTCTATTTCAATATCTCTTTAATTTTTTTTAAAATAAACTATTTAATTTTTATATCAAACATAAAGACGCGTCTATATATAATTTTTTTTGGATCGGAAAAAAATTTAGAAGAGTGAATGAACTCTTTTAAAATTTCTTGAAAATTTTGAGTTACAATATCTTGTTCTTTGAATGTTCAAAAATGAAATGAGCATCGAGAAATTATATTGAGTTCGGTACAAAACCGAACAACTGAACAGGAGATACTCAAAATAATCTATCTAAAAATCGATTAAACAATTTAAAAAATATTTAAAAGATATACAAGTTGAATGTATAAAGACATTTTGGTTGAATTATTTTATCAAATATTTTGTATGTAATATTTTGATATTTGAAAATAACAAGTAAAATACTTCAACGATGCTACGAAAGCAGCGAAATAATTAAATGCAATAAAATAAATACGCACAATTTTTTTTATATAGATGTTCGAAGATTAACAACTCCTACATCACCTCTTCTTACCTTTAGGAAGGTGTCTACTAGAAGACTTTGATTGATACAACTTTTTGTACAAACTCACTTAGACTTAAGACTGTATCTTTCCGAATCGTAACTCCTATTATTTGTCACAACCTCGCAATCCGTATTATCTTTAACATATCTTATGTCAAGACTACAAACACAATCTTTATGTATTGTATAAAGATTATCACTCAACTATTCTATAAAATACATCTCTTTTTTGTGTGAGTGGCCTCTCTGTCAAATAATATATTCTTCAATACTTGAACATGGAAGATTATTCTACAAACTTGACTTGGTATAGAGGAATTATCTTTGAAAGCGTATCTCTCTTTTTGTTTCTCACAACTCACTTCCTTGAGTTTGTTTTCATTCTAGCTTTTTTTCCCTTATATAATCTACCCTTGATTTTAATCCTCATAAAAGAATTTTTATTTTGATTTTCAAAATATTGTATTTATGACCTCAAAGAATGATATAAATGTTTGAAACAAGAATAGTCATGTTTGGAAATATTATGTACGATTTCTGATTTTAAAATATTCATATTTGAGTTGCTGACCATTTTTAAATATTGGGCTGGTTACTGGCTGGTGCGATTGGAGTGTCCAGCTGATCCGACTGGACATGTCTAGTCGGTACGACTAGTTGTCTTCCTGGACCAAGTCTAGCTATACCAAGTCAAGTTGGTTTCTTCTCTTGATTATAACTTTTGATTAATCGATTTCTGGATAACATGATGAACATGAAAGTTGTATACTTTTGAGTTCGTATGAGAGAGATACTCTAAATACCAAACTATGAACAAGGTGGTGCATGTCTGACTTGTGCAAGTCTGGCTAGTTTATTATCTTGATTATAACTCTTGATTATTAAATTTATGGGCAAAGTGATAAACATAAATTTTATAGCCATTTTTCTTATAATTCCAAAGAATCATGAATAACTCATTTTCAAGTTTTTGTGAGAGATATATGCTCGAAATTATAGATTATATATAAGCTTTAACTTGTTCTTCATTCAGTATAGAACCAGAAACTTCATCACAGTTTTTCATCATCTTAAGATCTGATGTAGCGACCTTATCTGAGCCACTACTAAACAGACTAATACGCATGCATAATTAAACTTGAAAGCTACAATTAAACATCAGAAACAAAATAACTTAATCGGCTTCTAATCCAAATGAAAAAGAACAAATATCTTAATACTAAACTTTAATAAAACCATATCGAAATCATAATGATGCACGTGAATACGAGAAATAAAATAAAACATCACTAGATCACCACCGAAAACTTAACTACTCTAACCACTGTTCTGGTCTTTCGAACTGTCCAACCTAAGACCTACCTCGTTAATGGGGTGTCCAAGATAAAAACAAGGATGTGAGCGACAATCGCCCGATACGAGTATACAAACCGATATGATGCATGCAAAATGCAATATAATCAGATATCAAGGATCAAGTCAAGAATCTCATGCTCAGTTTAGAGGCTCTTGAGTGTGTAGTCTATGATCTGCTATAAGCATGTTTTGGATTTCACACTCATCATCAAGACATGGACCTACAATTTCTAAGGTCATTAAAGTCCGCGGGTCCCATCAAACACTGTCGCTCTCGATGCCTAACAATCCACAATATTGAATATGGCTGAGTGGCCCAAAAAATGAGGTATACTCAAAAGATATCATGCCCAATGTAAAATGTTATATATAATATATCAAAGCAGTAAAACAAGTATCATGAAACAGATAAATATGCAACATATATGTGTATATACTATACTTGGATATCTAAGTCAGTACATCACAAGCCTAACAAAAACAACCTGATAGAAAATCTATTCTTCTGAATCTAGACAATACCAACATATTGAAATCATTATAATGCCAGATCTAGAATGACTAAACATGCTTCAAAGTTCTTCATAATGATCTTTAAATCACTATTTAAGGCTTTAAGATTATACCCGCGTCCATAATCAGTCCGATCATGACATCTCGATCTACATGTCTCCGTTCATCGACCCCTCCTCAATTTGACATTAGCTTTGAAGCTTCCCGACACTAACTGCACTAGAAATTGGCTAAAAACCTAAGGCATAGGGCTTTAACTCGAGAGAGAGAAGCTGAGGGAAAACAATGTAAGAAACAAAAGAAATACGTTTATATTTATAGGTTGCGTCCGTACTAATTTAGAAGATCCGATCTTAATCTTATTTGCCACATGTCATAATCTCATTCGTTTAGTTGGATTTCTCGATATAAAGTAATCTGAAGTAGAATGTGTGATCCATTTTAAATGCGGTGGATACCAACATGAGATCTTTAATTAACCAATTCCTTAATAATACTTGACTAAAAATTCGTTACTCATATCTTAATTAGTACTTCATTTGAATATCTACATTAAAATGTATTATTTAATACAAATAAAATTTAAATAAATTTAATCTAATTTAAAATTCAATCAAATCACCATATTATTATGGTTTAAACAAACCAAGCTGACTTCAAAAATAATTGATTCATATTATAAAATTCGAGTTGAATTCGAACATGTTTGAACTTTTTTGAGACGAGTTCTAGCCCAAATGATTTTGTTCAATAATTTAAAAGTCATTCGCGAGCTTCAATATCAATATTTTATAAATATAATATATTTATATATTGAATAAATATATTTCAAGTCTTAATTTTTGAGTTGCTCACAAATATGTATAATATTTCGAGTCAAACTCGAACTTGAATCAAATTCAATAAAAAAAATATTAAAATTTTCGAGTTTTAAATTGCACTCGAGGTGTATAATTTTAGCAAATTCAAGTTTTATTTTTTTTCATGTTCTTCTCGATTCCATTGGCTTAAATCCGTATTACCATGTAATTGTAATATTAAAACAGCCATTGAAAATATTTAAAAATAAAAAAATTGCCTGTGAAAAGAACAGGATTTCCCTATTGGAAAATCCTTTAAAGTTGTTACTCAAAAAGCTTGGAGACTGCAGCCTTTGCCACTGTACACAGTCACGCTTTAGTCATGAGTGCACAGCATTTTCTAAACCCAAGAAAGTGGAGACAAAGGACATCAAATTACACTGAGACATGTCCGTTTGCATAATCGTTATTCAATGAAATTTATCGATATATATATGTGTGTATATATATATATTTTCTCTCCTTTTTAAATTCCTAATTCACATTTACATAAAATCATTTCGTCTCCTCCGAACACATGCCTCCATTCAAAGCAAAGGCAAAAGTGTGTGTGTATGTAAAGTTATATACGTACATTATACATACAGATGTGGTGCTTTTGTCACTCGGCATACTTTGAATACTGACTCAGTACCAAACAAAAGCAAAGCCTCAACGAAGTGCAAATTGCCCTTCAAAGATTGAAGGCGAGAATGGCGTTTTATGTCGGCACTGTGTGAAAAAATGGGGGTGAAATGTGTGATTTAATTGTCTGAAGTGCTTTTTCATAACAGCAGCAACCAAGATTTTGTAAGTGGGTTTTTGTGATTTGTAAGTTTTAGTCTTTGTTTGCTCAGAATATATGATTTTTCCTTGTCAAAACTCAATCTTTTCGATATATTCTGGAAAGCCCATTCCCCATTTGCAAGAAATTTATCATGATTCGCTGATCTGATACCGATCTTTCATGTTTTTGAAAATGTGGGCTCGTGCAATTTTTGTGTTGAAGACGTTGTTAATTTGAATGGACTGTGATGATTCATTTTTGCAGTTTAGGTGAAGCTCATTGGCATGAGAAGCTAGAAAGAATTATGTTTTACTTTATATTTGTATATTTTTCCCTGATCTCTGCAATTTCTATCCACCAGAGAATAGTTTATTTGCCTTTGTTTGCATTTTGCTAGATCGCATACAAGTATGTTCTTTTATGATCAATGTAAAATCTCTCTTTATCTAAGAATGAATTACCAAGAGTTACTGAAAGGACGTGGGCCTGATATATAATGTGATTATTTCCTCACCTCATCCAATCATCTTCCATTTTTTTCCAGAAAAATCTGTAATCATTTCAAGATTTTTGTCCACTGTTTGGTGGTCTCATATGTGCTTTGTTGATATTTTGTGTGGTAAATGCAGATAAGGTTTGATTTTGTTAACATATTATCTCTTTGTATCTGTTATTATTTATAATCTGAGTCTCTACTTTTGGATAATTTTATTATCTCCAAGTAGTTTCGACAATGTAAATATATCTTGAAACTAGTAACTAGCAACTAGTAACTAGCTTTTTTATTTGTTTTATTTTCTTAAAATTTTCCTACTGTAATGAGAAATCTTACTAATGTTGTTCCCATACAATTGATTACTTTTGGGTACAGGTTTCTTCCGTATCTTACCTTCGACGCCATTAAGTTGAGAGTCCATTTTCTGCTAACTCCTACTGATCAGGTTATTCCGACTCCCTTGATTTTCTATCACCGGTCGTCATAGAAAATGTGATGATGTTATTTACTTTTATGTATTTATTTGTTTGAACAAACATAGATCACTAAAAGTATGAAATGAAATTGGATGCATTTGGTTGCACTGTGTTCTTTTCTTCCAGGTGCAAGTTAGTTTTTATAGTACGGGGAGTGCTTTTGATACTGGCCCGAATTCACAGGATTTTTGAGGTCAAAAGAAGTACAATTTTTATATTTTGCTAGAGTCATGGCAACTTTATCACAGCCCGAATCCAGGCGCTTATATTCTTGGTGGTGGGACAGCCATATAAGTCCGAAGAACTCGAGATGGCTTCAAGAAAATCTGAAAGGTGTGTAATTCTCTACATTATATTTTCTCCATTGAATTTTCTACAAGACACTTTCTTGATCTTTTGCTACGTTGAAAGATTTTTCTGTTCAGAAATCTGGATTGCCAGAGCAATGCTAAATTTCATTTTGTAGGGTTAACGTTATAGACGAGAGTATATTCACATTTTGCTTCCCATTAGCAAAAATTGAAGATTCAAGCTCTTTTGGTTTCTGAACTTTCCTTTTGCTCATTGGAATAAATTTTATTTATAAAATCTCTTGATTTAGTAACTAGTTCAAAAAAGCAGCTGCATATATATATATATATATATATATATTTGATGTCTTGTCATTGCTTTTGATGTTTGTTTCTTTTATTTGATTCTGAACATTTTCATTCCTTAGCTTTGGGTTATGTCGGTTACTAATCTAAAAATGCTGTGCTTGAACAGACATGGATGCCAAAGTCAAATCCATGATCAAACTCATTGAAGAAGATGCAGATTCATTTGCGAGAAGGGCTGAAATGTACTACAAAAAACGGCCAGAGTTGATGAAATTAGTGGAGGAGTTTTACCGAGCGTACCGTGCGTTAGCTGAAAGATATAATCACGCAACGGGGGAACTTCGCCATGCTCATCGAACAATTGCAAAGGCATTTCCTGATCAAGTACTGCTCGAACTTTTTGACGATCCACCTATGAAATCTTCCGCACATGAAAAAGATCCTCAAACACTTGAAACACAACATCTCCCGAATTCATTTCCTGAAATCGGTGACTCACTTGAGGATGTATTGGGACTTCATATGGAAGGCTTAGAGGTGGAAGGGAGGAAAAAGGGTTTAAAACAGATATATCAAATGCTCGGTCATAATGAAGCAGTGGCCCAGAGGTCAAAATCTGATGTAGTTGCTGAATTATCAAATGAAAATTTGGATCTTAAAGATAAAGTCTTTCATGAGACTGAAAGAGCCGGAAAAGTCGAGAGCGAAGTTCAGGACTTGAAGAAAGCTCTTGCTGATGTTCAAGCAGAAAAAGAAGATGTCCTCCTCCAGTATCAACGGTGTCTCGGAACGCTTTCGAATTTGGAGGGAGAGCTTGAAAATGCACAAAAGGATTCAACGAGGTTTGACGAGAAAGCCACCAAAGCCGAACTTGAAGTTCAGACAATGAAGGAAGCGCTTATACAGTTAGAGGTGGAAAAAAATGCCAGTTTGATCAAACAGAAGATGTATTTGGAAAATATGTCTAACCTCGAGTCAAAGTATTCTCGATTCCAAGAAGATGTGAAGGGATTTGACCAACGAGCAATTCAAGCAGAAAATGAAACTCAAACTCTGAAAAATGAAATCTCAAAGTTGGAGCTTGAAATGAAAGGAGTTTGTGATCGGTACAAACAGTGTCTTCAAAAAATATCAGATTTAGAGAACATAATTTTCGAAACAGAAGATGAAGCAAGACTGCTCAAGATACAAGCAGAAAGAGCTGAAAATGAAGTCTCTGAGCTAAAGAAGGCTTTGGCTAAGCTACACAAGGAGAAGGAAGAATCGACTCTTCGATACAAGTGCTGCTTGGAGATAATAGCCAAACTCGAGAAAGATATATCTAGCGCCAATGAAGATGTTAAACGCCTTAATAATGAAGTCCTGATTGGCACTAATAAACTCAAAACGGCTGAAGAAAAGTCTAATCTGCTGCAGATGTCGAACCAGTCATTGCGAGCGGAGGCAGATAATCTAATGAGGAAGATAGCGGTAAAAGATCGAGAGCTTACTGAGAAGCAAGAGGATTTGGAGAAACTTCAGATGAATTTGCAAGGTGAAAACTCTCGACATGCACAAATTGAAGCCCTTCTTGAGAATTTACAGCATTTGCATGCTCAATCTCAAGATGATCAGAGAAAGCTTGCAATGGAGCTAGAAAACAGGTTGCTGAAGATAAAGGATCTAGAATCATGCAAAGTTGGCTTGGAAGAGGAAATTCGGAAGGCCGGGGATGAAAATCATTGTTTGAGTGAAATAAACATGTCGTCAAATGTTTCTATGGAGAACATGCAGAACGAGATTGTTAGCTTAAGGGAGATGAAGGAGAGGCTCGAGCACGAAGTTTCACATCAAATGAGGCTGAGTGATTCTTTTCAGGAGGAAATTCTACGCTTGAAAGACGAGATCGAAGGCTTGAGTAGGAACTACCGGGCATTAGTTAAACAAGTGGAAGAAACAGGTCTGAACCCGAAAAGTTTCACGACATCAGTCAAGAACTTAAGGGATGAGAACTTAAGGCTAAGACAAATATCTGATGTGGACAGGAATCAACAAGAAATTCTTTCAAGAAAGCTGGATAACATGGAAGAACTTTTGAAGAAAAAGGCATTTGTAGAAAGCTCGCTATCGGATTTGAATGGCAAGCTGGAGGGCTCTCATATAATGGTGACGGAATTGCAAGAATCTTGTCAATTTCTTCGTGGCGAAAAAGCCACAGTTGTTGCTGAGAAAGCTTCTCTCTTGTCTCAGTTGCAGGCCATAACTGAGAAGATGCATGGTTTAATGGAAAAAAATTATGTTCTTGAGAATTCTCTTTCAACTACAAAAGTTGAACTTGAAGGTCTGAAGGAAAAATCTAAAGGTCTTGAAGAAATCTGTGAATTGCTGAAGAATGAAAGGTCTGATCTTTTGATGGAAAGGAGCACCCTGGTTTTGAAGTTGGAAAACGTCGAGAGAATACTGAAAAGCCTGGAGAAAAGATTTATGGGGTTGGAAGTGAAATATGCTGATCTAGAGAAGGAGAAGGAGGCCATGAATGGAGAAATGAAAGAACTGAAGGTTTCATTGAGTGTCGAGAAGCAAGAACGAACAATCTCAGAGTTCCAAAGTGAGACAAGGTTGGTTAGACTCGAAAACCATATTCATCTCCTGCAAGAAGAAAATGAATGGAAGAAGAAGGAATTTGAAGAGGAACTTGATAAAGCTCTGAAAGCCCAGTTTGAGATTTTCATATTGCAGAAGTTCGTTAAAGACATGGAAGAGAAAAATAACTCTCTGATTCTTGAGTGTCAAAAGCATGTTGAGGCATCAAAATTGGCGGAGAAGCTTATTTCTGAGCTGGAGAGTGAAAGTCTTGAGCAGCAAGTGGAAGCTGAACTCCTGTTGGAAGAAATCGAAAGTCTAAGATTGGGTATATATCAAGTGTTCATGGCTGTCGAAACTGTTCTTGGACCCTCTTCCACTAAAAAGGTTGAAAACGAGCGAATATTTGTGCACGATATTCTTGAAAACATCGAGGAAATGAAACGTTCCATCACTAAACACGAGGCTGATAAGCAGAAACTTTTGGTTGAGAACTCGGTTCTGGTTGTCCTTCTGAAGCAGTTGGAATCCATGGGGACACAAATCGAGTCGAAGAAAATGAGCATGGAACATGAGTTCAAAGTCATGGCTGAGAAGCTTGTTGTGGTTGCAAAAGAAAATGACGAACTCCAAGATGCTAACAAGCTATTGAAACTAAACATGAATGAGGGTAACCAACATGTGGCCCTACTCGAGGCTGAATTGGGGAGTCTTTGTGCCAAACAGGGTGATTTGCATAAACTTTACAATATTTTACAAGAACTGTACTCTCAAATGAATCAAGAAAACAAATATTTGCTGAAGAAAATTGCTGATCTTCAGGAAGAGAAAAGTAAGATGGATCAGCATAATGATGTGGTACTTGTTGAATTTTTAGCCACTGCTAATCAATGTGATGTTTTAAGGAGCTTTGGGAATCAGAAAATTAAAGAAGCGAAGTTACTTATTGAAGATCTGAAGAGACAACACGAAGTCAATGATACCCTTGAAAATGAAAAGAAAATATTGAGAGAGGAGCTCGAGTTGCTGAAGGTGGAAAAGTTGCTTCTCAAAGATTCTGGTCATAGGTTGGAGATGGCGGTGCAAGGACTAAACGAATATAATGCTCTGATGAAGCAGGAACTCTTACGAGGCAAGGAGAGTTTAATCCGAACAGAAGAAAAGCTCGTGGACACACAAATGAAATTTGAAACTTCCAAAAATTTGAACTCATCGTTGTCTAAAATGGTAGATGAGCTGCGGAGTGATGTTCAAAAGTCACAACAGACACAAGAAAATCTTGAAAAGACCGTGCTTCAGATTTCCGAGAAGAATTTATTTCAGAAAAAGGAAATCGAGAGTCTTTATACGGTCAACAAAAACTTAGAGTCCGAACTTTTGGTTCTCCGTGATAAGAGCAATGAGTTTGAGCTATGGGAGACAGAGGCAGCAACATTTTATGTTGATCTTCAAGTATCTTCTATCAATGAAATGTTTCTGAAAAATAAGGTCCACGAGCTTAATGGAACATGTCAAAATCTTGGGAATGAATGTGCTTCTAAAACGTTGGAGATTGAAGAGATGAAAGGAAACATTTCTTTGATGGAGTGTGAAATAGGCGTGTTAAAGTCACAGCTTTTAGCATATGCTCCAGCTGTTGATTTGCTGAGAGATGATGTCACATTCCTTGAGAATAAGGCGCTTCTACAAACCAAAGGTGGACCAGCCTACTGTCAAAAGCCAGAGGTAATACTCTCTCTTTTCAGATACTGATTCATCACATTTGTTTCTTGTTTCGTTTTTCTTTCATGCTCCTTCTGCGCACGACACTTGCTTGTTATGACTGGTCTGCACTCGAACTTTGTTCATCTTTGCAGCGTTTGGAAACTACTGCTTATTCTGGTATAAGTATATCTGGAGAATTTCCTGAAGCTCAGTATTCCCCAGTGCCTGAGGGAATATTATGTCTGCAAAACCTGCAGATGAGAATTAAAGCAGTTGGAAAGTTAATGGAACAAACAAACAAGTCCATCTCCTCCAGGAGGAGATCTAACTCCAATACCAATATCGTCGAGATTGAGGAGTCAAAACCACGTCATAGCTTTGGCCGAGACAAACATGAGCATACAAGAAAGAAAGGGCATGCAGGAAATGAGCTTAGTGATACTCCCAAGTTGCAGAAAATACGAACCAAAACCTCTGACGTTCGTAATGGGATGCTAATGAAAGATATTCCTCTGGACCAAGTCAAGAGAGGTAATGTCGGAGCTTCAGATCAAATGCTCGAGCTTTGGGAGACGGCTGAGGATCGAAACAAAAGCCAAACAATTGGTGAATCATTAAGGTTGTCGTTCAAAATGACAGAAAAGGATATTGTTTACGATCAACTTGAGGATGTAAATAAAAAATCCCAGCCTCCATCCACCGATTCAGACATGGAGAAAGAGCTGGGTGTGGATATGTTGGAGGTGTCAACGAAAATGAGCGAGCTTAGTAGAGAAGCAAACAGCAGGAGGATTTTAGAGAGGCTTTCCTCTGATGCCCAGAAGCTGGAGTGTCTCCACACGACAGTTCAAAGCTTGATAATGAAATTGGAGACGAGCCAAATGAGTAGAAATGTAAAGACTGTTGATTTTGAAACTGTGCACGATCAACTAATGGAAGCTGAAGAAACCGTGGTACATCTGGCAGATTTGAACGGAAAACTCGTCAAGAATATACAAGAGACACGATCTCCCAGCAGACGAACATCGCCAGAGCTGAAAGAGGCTGCCAGAATGCGGAGAAAGAGAGTGACAGAACAGGCACGGAAAGGGTCAGAAAGTATTGGCAGGTTGCAACTCGATCTTCAAAAAATTCAGTACATCCTGTTGAAATGGGATGAAGAGAAGAAAAACAAAGGGAGAAACAAGTTCTTCCATAACAAAACGATTGTTCTGAGGGATTTCATATACAACGGGAAGAAAAACAGCGGGAAGCGTAAGAAGAATCCGTTCTGTGGATGTCTAAGACCGTCAACTGGTAGAATTCAAAGGAGCCCTTAAATTTTAACTTGACTATTGGGCTTGACTTGCAGTTTCTTCCTTGTAATGTTGATAGGATCATCTTTTATGTTTAGTTGGACAAGACTTATTTCCTTAGTGTTGAGGAACTTTAAGGATTAGATCGATGTAATTGTAATAAGATGCTTTGATCTGTTTTCTAAAACTTTAAAATTTATGTTTCCTTTGCTATTTACCTGCAGAAACACATGAATGCATACTCCTCTCATTCTTGGATTTTCGGGTTTGCGATGTGGAAGTTACAGATTATGAGATGTAGATTGAAATCAAGCTGGGCGTATACAATGTATCCAATTGTATTATTGGGTTCTTTAGCCAAAATTGATCACTTTCCCTTGCAACTAAAATATTATATTACTGTCAACACTTTGCAGTCTCATCGTGGATAATCCACTGGTTATGACTGAATTTGCTAGTGGTTTAGCTTTCAATGTCATGGGACCTTCGAAAAAGAATTGCCTCATAATATACAGATATTAACTTCAAATTTATTTTTTAACTTCTAAAAATGTGTACGTTTTTTTGTGCATCCAATGAAAATTTCTAAATGTAATTGCTTCTCAGTCCTGCCTTGAAACACAATGAAGTCGGAAACTGAGTCATAAACAATGAATGAACCAATAAATCAAAATAAAATTACATACAAAGAGCTCCAAAACAATGCTCCCTCGATACAAAATCAAACCAAGAGTGTAAGAAAAGTTTTCACCACAAGTAGCATTATACAAGTTTTCTATCTTGAACTTTCAGCAACTCAGATAGTTTTTGGTTCACATTTCTAACCCCAAAAACTATAACATTGCTCCCTGAACCTGCAGCCATATATAACAATAAACGTAAACATAAAACAATTCTGAACAGTTCGTTTCTATCAAGATCTTGTATTTGAACGAGGAATAAAAGATGGATGGATACTGTTACTTACATTGAATCCCATGAGTGATCTGCAGTAGTTCGTGTTAGTAGAATCGCACTCACTATTCTTGAGTGAAACTGTTGATCTATCAAGCTTGACAGACCATGGATACTGAAAATTCTGTGCATTTGAACCCACATTAGACGATGATCGTTGCATCTTAACCGCCCTTGGGACGTTTCTCCCTTCCAATGAAGGCTTCCGCCTAGTTAGAGGCTTCTCGAATGACTCAATGAGCCGTTGCTTCGGCGCGCTATGTGACCGCACTTTCGCTTTCGAAGATTT
Organism: Primulina eburnea; assembly: GCF_022965805.1. Taxonomy (NCBI): domain Eukaryota; kingdom Viridiplantae; phylum Streptophyta; class Magnoliopsida; order Lamiales; family Gesneriaceae; genus Primulina; species Primulina eburnea. Next base: position 22,266,011 of record NC_133105.1, read on the forward strand.
GGTGTAGGCCATGTAGTTGGGGTAAAAGGGATACTCATCATTGTAAAGGATTTCTGCATATTCTGATCTGGCATAGGAAAACGGGATTGTGGGGAGTTCAGGTTTAGACATGGCTGAGTAGCAGCATTGAGGGCTGCTTTGTGCCGTGCCGTAAGAGCATTCTTCGAAGTGGTTGCTGCACGTCCGTGGGGTTTTGTCAGTTATAGCTGATGGCGACGGAGAAATCTGTTGATGATCATGTTTAACCGATACACGGTGAGTGGAGATTCGGTTTTCGGTTTTCTCGGTTTGTGCGTGGCTCGAATAGCTGTTTCTTGGTTTTGCAACTGGCTTGTAGTTGCCGAGATCCATTTCCACAATCTTGATGTTCTCTTCTAGCACTCTATCAATATCCTAAATGAATGTAAGAATTGTTTTTCAGTATATAATATAAAACCAAAACTAGAAAAATTTAGAAAATCAGTAAATTATAAAAATTTTTGTTGTCTCTATACACTAACACTAGTGATCATGAATACATACTTGAGATGTATTGGTGAACTTGTACTCTTGTGATGATTTTCTGTGATTAAATTGCTTCTGGTTCAAGTTCTTCGATTCTTCGGTAAAATGCATTCTTCTGACTCGAGCTCGAGCTTGAGCGTTGACTAGTGCCTGCATGCACCGTAGTGTTGCATTCGCCTGTTTCCTCACCAAATGCCCTCTAACCATTGCCTGCAACTTTACTAGTCCTTTCAATGCATTTAGAGCTTTTCTTGCCTCGAAAAAAGAAAGACGAAACCAATGTTAATACAGATAAAGGACTAAAAAGAATCAATTTTTTGCATAATTTTTTTATTTAGATTTGTTATTTAAATCTGATAGCTTTTCAACTAATCAAAGCAGCTACGATCAGATTTTCTCGTCCACGTAGGCTGAAAAAGAAGTTGAAAGCTAAGTGGAGCTAATTTTATCATATTTTAAAAGCGAAATTTGCTATGTATCTTTTTTTTTTTTTTCAAGAAATCCATACCAAATATGAGCGAAAAACGGACTGAATCTTTACGGCAGCAGCCTCTTCAACTGCAAAGCTAGCCCGCTCGGAGGAGGCAGCAGTCAGCTGAATCGTGGCGGCTGCCGCCTTAGCTGCAGCAACCGCCGCGTCGGCAGCAGCCGCAGTAGCCACCGCCACCGCCAGCACATGCTTCTTTACATCATCCTCCAAGTGACGATCCATCACATGAGGCGGAGTGAACGCAATGTTATCCAGAGAATTCGAGTCGTGCCTCCCCGGCGCGGTGACAGAGGAGCGGCGGAAGCTCCACCGCCGCTTCTCCCTCGGCGTCGTGGGCTGCGGGATTGTTAACGGAGTGGAGGGATGCAGCTCATTGACGTTGAAAACCTGAAAAATTCGGGTGATCGCTGCCATTTTTGCTGTCCTTTTCCTTCCTTTCTTTCTTTCCGGTCAAGAAATTTCTTAGCCATTTGCCAGTTCTTCCCATATCTTCTTTCTCTTTGAGTATTTCCTTCAGAGAAAACAAAAGAAAGTGTAATATCTGTGCAACTTCCTCATCACCTCTACAACTACAACTATATATATATATATATATCTATATACACACACTACTTCTTTATCATTACATTATTTAATATTGTAATGTTACAACTCATTTGCTGTACTTACACTGTTTCTTTGCTGTGTAAGCCTGAAATAATTTGCCATACGTTCTAATAATTTGTGGAACAGGCACACATGTTGTGTGTACGGCGAAATCAATAAATATTATATATTACATGTTGTTATTAATGAAGAGTGATATATAACATAAAAATATTGTGTAATAAAATGACTATATGTTTCAGAATTAAGTGTTATGTGCAGTGTTATAATACCTAACACAACATGCAGTGGAATATTTAAACACACAACACTTTTACGTAAATAAAATAAAACACAAAGAGTTAGGCACAAGTGTGTAACATTTGTGCCGTGTCTCATGGTAAAAAATTCACTAGAAAAACTTGTTAGTTTACAAAATCAATATGAACGAATAAAGAAAAGTTGATTCCATCAACGAAGTAAGAGAGTCAAGTGTATCTAAAATACTTATAAAACCAAATGACCAAAAATATGGATGCAGCGTTTATGAAACCGAAAATCTTTTTGATGAACAACACTCTAATCAACACCGTGATTAGGTGTTATGTCTACATGTCTTCAATATTCCACGACAACATAACAATACGTCTTTGCTCGAGCACTTGATTTCTTCAATGTAAATCTTCAATTATCGTGCTTGCTCCTATTGTGTCTCTCATCTCTCTCGCACATGTTCTACAACAACTATATTTGATTATTTATATGCTTTCTTTGCCCTGGAGTTTATTATATGAAAATTATCTTGTAATTATTATATGAAAATAATCCTACAAGATATGTAAACAAAGTTTTATTAGAAAATAAACTCTATTAAACAATAATATCATATATAAAGTTCTTATTATAAATATATACATGTTCTAGAAAGGCAAAATAATATAATTTTATAAACATAATATTATCAAGAGGAAAAACATAATTAAAGAATAAATTATATTCCTTTCAATTTCCTCATTTTTGTCTTTATAGACAAAACATAAAAAATGCTAATCAGCAGAACTAGTTAGCACACATGTAGCTCTCCTACATTTGAAAATATATCTTCTCCTGAATTTTATCATGTTAGCTTCGGTGTTTTTGGTAATGTTGCCAATACGGAATAGGAACACTAACAACATTAACCAGAGAGAGCAACAAAAATAACAAAAACCTACTGCGAAGCATCTCCTTCAATTAGTTTATCAGTTTCTGTTGCTTCACCCTCATAAATTTTTGCAACAATTTCAGCATCTTCGTCTCCTTTTTTTTGTCCAGATTGGACAACTACATTAAAAGTAATCGAAAGTTTGCCACCTGAGTCTCATAATGCACAATAAGCTCTTTAACATGCTGAATTTGTTGAAGTCCATTGTCGATCTGGGTTTGGAGAAGAGAGGTAGATAGCATTACATACTCAAAGGGTTTCACACCAGAGGAAGAGGCCATGTTGCCAACCTCTGGGGAAACAACAGGATCAAACCATGACATATCAAGTTCTCGATTTCCCTTAAACTATTCTGGTGAATCTTCAGCATGTAACTGACATCAGAAAGTTCTTCCCCCAAATCACGAACAAACTGTGATTCTAAAATCCCATAGGTCAAAGAGGGGAAATAGCTTCATTGATTTTAATCCATCATATGCGAACCACATCACAATTTTTAAAACCAACCTCCCAAAATTAAACGCGGTACTCCCAGTACCAATTGAGAAAATAATGATGGCATGTGGTCTGGTAACAAATGTAGTATTTGCGAAAGGATGCAGTTTTGGATCATAGTCTTGTGGAGATTTGAGTAAAATATAGTCATATTTGAAACCGAAAGGTGCTTAGGACTATCTGGAAATTTTGTGAACCTCTAGTGAAGGAAACAATAACTTCATTAATGTAAGGATTCACGCTTTCTTCGTCACCAGCGTGAGTATTTTAGAATGCATTAATAACAAAAAGGTTGAAATTTTAGGCACGATCATGGACAAACACACGCCCGTATTTTGATGACCTCTCATCACCCACACTGGATGAGAGATTTCAGTAGATTCCAGGACATGTATTCTTGAGTAAGGAGCCACAACACTCTCAGTTGATAGAAGTCCTCTAATTTTGGAAAACTCAAACTTTTTCCTTCCGTATGCATCAACATCAACATTTTTATCATTAATCAATCATCGATTGATGTAAAAGGTGCCAGATACCAAGAGCAACTTCAGAATAATTTTTTGTGGAAAATGACTTAATCAATCTAGAGTCTGTAGTATCGATGTTGTCCATGGTGTTGTCAACATTGTTCTTAACATCAGAACCAGCATTGGCATCATCACTTTTTTTCATCACCACCATAGTTCTCGGCAGAATCAGAGTCAAGAGTTGTATAAAAAGTAGAACCATCAAAATTTCCTGGGCGATTTTCTTTGAATTCTTGCAGAATTTTTTCATCTGGTTCATCAGCCTCAGACATGTCTTTCCTTCAAGCTTTTTTCTTCTTTTAACCGTGCAAGAAACTCAGCTAGGGACTCTATGTCCTCAGAAGGGGCAGTTGGTTCTTTAGAAACTATAGTCTCTTTCACAGTAGGGGATATTCTTTTTAGTCACAACATGTTTTGGTTTTGCGAACAACTTAAAGTCTTCATTATCAAGGTCATCTCCAGATGAAATATCAGGACCCAGAAGATTTGCAGTGAAGGAAGATATTCAGAACTTCTTGGATGGGTCGAAATCAGGGTCATACCTTACTTGACACTTTGATCTTCTAGGTTGCGAAGGAACAGAGAAGACATGATCCAGCTCTTCAAAATCTGGTGGATTTTCCATATCAATTGCATTACCTGACTCCACAGGGCAATGGCTTCAATCGGAAGTGGGTCCTCGGCGACTAGGGATGTAATCGAGTCGAGCTTATCCGAACTCTTGAATTTTTGAGCTTGATTCGTTTATAATCGATCTGAACTCGAGCTTTATTTAACGAATATATGCATGGCTCACGAGCTTATTCAAGCCTTTATCGAGCCTAAACCAGCTTAATAAATATGAATTATACATTTAAATTTTCATTAAATTAATTAAAAAGTAAATTATATATTTAAAAAATATATATTATTCTTATTAAAATTTGTAGATTTATTATAATAAACTAATTTAATAGATTTTTCTATATATTTCATAAATAATATGCAAAATCAATAAATCAAATATCAAAACTATTATTTTTTCATCTAAAAGATTACTCATGAACTTACTAACGAACATGTTCACGAACTAACGAGCCGAATACTGTAAAGCTTGAGTTTGGTTTGTTTATCTTAACGAGCCTCATTAAAAGAGCTCAAACGAGCTTTTATCGAATCGAACTTTGTATAGCTCACAAACAGTTTAGTTCGTTTACATCCCTATCGGCGACCACAACCATATGAAGAGAGACAAAAGTAGGGGGTTCTGTAGGCGGTGTTGCCACATGTGGTGGAACACCGATGCTTGCAGCCATTTTGCTTTGAATATCATTACATATGAAAATCATGATAAGTTCAATAATAATTCGCACAGAGAACATGAATAATGAGAACAAGGAGAGTTCGAATATAGAGAGAGGTAATTAACAATAATAAAATTGTGCAAGTATTTAAATGGTAAGGCTTCCAATGGTAACAAAGATTCTCCTACCAAAAAATCTATCAAAAATTGATTTAGTTTTACTCTCACCCAACAGTTAAAAACTACGAACTAGTTGTATCATATTTCAAGAAAATCATCCATATTTCACGAATCTTCGACTCAACCCATTAATGTAGAGCTCCATATCAGTACACGTAAAACCCGAGCATTTATTTAATTGTGAAATTATTTATTTAAGTTTAAAATTATTTTAGATATGCATGATTTATTTGAATATATTATTTTAAATTATTTGTTTAAGAGATGCACGTTTTAAATGATTTATTAAGTTTTAAGCATTTTAAAGCCTAATTTATTGGCGATTTTAAAATGTGTTATTTTATTTCAAGTCAAGAAAATGTCATTTTAAATGATTTATTAAGTTTTAAGCATTTTAAAGCCTAATTTATTTAATTAATGATTTAAGGATGTTAAAATTTTAAAGTTTAGCAATTGTACACTTTATTTTAAATTAGGATATTTTGTTTAGTTTGTGGGAGTTAACATTTTTAATTGTGTAATTAAGAAAATTTTACACCCTTAATTTTACACAAAAACGCACGCACACACACACTTTTACACACACCCATACACGATACACACACACACATTTCATTTGGTTTGTTTTATTTTTTTGACAGAATAGCTAGGGTTCAAAGCCCTTTCCCCAGCAGCCATTCCCATTCAAAATTTTCGGCAAATTCTTGTGTATTTCTTCAAGAAAATCGTGCCACGTTTCGTCCCGGATCAACCCTCGCTTCTTCCCGCTTCGATGTCGTCGTTTCGGTAACTTTAAAGATGAAGGCCTGTATAATATATTGTTTCCGCATCGATCTCGTTATATTATGTGTTGTGATGTTTATGGTGCGTAAAAATCCATGTATGTTGTGAAAAGTTTGAGCAAAAATATTTGTGATGATTTTTGGATCAAAATTTTTAGATCTAAAAAGGTGTATGTTGTCATTTCGATTTCTGAGAAAAATCGGTTGGTTTTCTAGAAATGTATTCATCATATAAAACGTAGTAATTTTTGATACCTTCGATTTGACAGTAAATTTGTAATCTGTGGATAAGAAACGAGTGACTTATTATCGTTTTTGTGGGACTGCTCAAACTATGATTTTCTGAAACTGTGTTCTTGACGTGTTCTTGAAGTTTATTTATTGCAGGCTTCGTTGTGGAAAGTTGGATGATCACCGCTGCGACTAGGTATATTACGTATCATGTGGGTTTGATTTTTGGTGCTTCGTTTCGTTTTGATAGACACTAAGTTGTCTTAGAAGTCGTAGGAAGAGCTTTGGTGTCAAAATGTCGTCTTCTCTGGTTGTGTTGCGTTGTTTGTGGTGCATCGTTGTTTTGGGGCGTTGTGTGAGTTTGGATCATTGCCATAGCGTCTCAGGAAGAATTTTGTTGCATCGGTTTGAGTCGTTTTAGCGTGGTTTTGAAATTTCATCAAATGTTTTCATGGAGTTGGAATTGTGCAGGGTTAGCACCCCAGCACTCCATAAGGAGCGCCACAACGCCCGATCCTTGCAACTCTAGCGTTACGGCGCTGCATTTGTGGCACCGCAGCACTAGAGCTGCGGCATTGCAGTGCCCCGGTGCTAGATGCCTAGGCGCTAAGCAGCACCGCTTTGCTCGGCGCCTAGGCGCTCGTCCCAAAATTGTTAAACACTATTTTAGGCTCATGTCTTCTATGTTTTGGGAAATGTCCACATATCATTTTAGATTTGTTTCAGGGGTTGATGTCATGGTTTAGTACGATGGTTAAACGAGGTAAAGTCCCGAGCGATTTAGAACGTCATAAGAAAATTGTCATCTTTGGTGGTGAGCACGATTATTATGTCTAGGTATGGAATTCAAATGCATGAAATTGTGTTAGTATGTGCAGCAGTGGCCCCAAACGAGATCCAACGAATCCCTCAACGCCAAGTAAGTATGTTTGACGTGCAAAAGAAAATATTTTTAAGTTTTTGATGTATGCTAAATGTCTTGTGACCAATTACATAACGCCCCAGAGTCGACGACTATCCTCACTGTACCAAGACGAGTCTTTTCAGCATGCTTATGTCCTCACTCATATGCACCCTAAGAAACTTCCCAGGGGGTCACCCATCCCAAAATTGCCCCAAGCCAAGCACGCTTAAATTTGGAGTTCTTATGTGATGAGCTACTGAAAAAAAGATGCACCTTCTTGATATAAGTAGTACATATCAAATCTTTTAAGTCCTCTTCAACTGTACAGTCTATTACATTGAACAGTCTCGGAATCCCTCTCATTCCGGTGTGGGATCGGTTCATTCATGTTCCTTCCACCTAGAAGCCTGCCAGGAGCCGCTCATTGTTCGTTCAACCTCATGGCACCGGTGATCACCCCCGCCCTCTTTGGCCCCGGACCTCACAAATTATGAACGGGTTTGGAAGCTGGTGAACGTGTCCGGTGACCTCTCCACCCCGATAAAGTATGACCAGGGACCAATCCTCCTGGTAAAGCATGATCGGGGATCTCATGTATGTGGTAGTGGACATCCCTACCAGCCCTGTATTGTGGTTTAGTCTGATCAGGCACATTTATGTATGAGTCACTTGTTTTGAAACATATATCTACATAAAATGATGAAGTTATGCATGTTCAAGTATGTATGATGCAAGTATTATATGAAAAGTTTTATGATGATGTCACGTCTATGTTTATGTTATAACGTTCAAGTTTCAAGTATGTACAATCTACTTTAAATATGCATGTGGTTTTATTACATATTATTTGTTACATCCAGTTTATACATGTTGAGTCTTTAGACTCACTAGATTTGATCGATGCAGGTGAGGACGCGTATGAGGAGACGAGGGGTGGGGACCAATGAGCCGGCTCGGTCTGCGCAAGAGGCTAAACCCGAGGACCGCCAATGTTTTAAGATTTTATGTACGATGATTTTAATACTCTGAATTTTACGAGATTTCTTCACGTTGTTCGAACACGTATTTTTAGCAACTTTATTTGTGATCTTTTTATTTCAAATATTTTCAATGAACAGTTTATTTTAATCGAAATTTGAAGGTTTATTCCATTTCTAAGAATTTTTTTTATTTTTCCGCAAATTTTAAAGTAGTTTAAAAGTACGGTACGTTACAATTAATCTATGGGAAATCATAAATATTCAAAATCAAGATGATTAGGATTTCATGCAAATGTCACAAGTTCAAATCTGATAACTCACTGATCAACAGAAAATCATATAATCATTGGCATGCATGTCTTAATTATGCCTAGAATATTATATATTAAAATGTCAGGCATGTGATCAAATTGTGATGTGTTTATATGCGGTGTTGGAAATATCTCCCAGTGGCACTTCCAATTTCAAAAAAAAAAATTGATTTTCTATACAAACAGATACCATTTATACTTTTTATTTCTTTATTCTTTTTACACAGAAGTGGTAGCTCTCACACTAGAAGAACGATCTTCGTTGAATTCCTTTAGGTATAGAACCCGTAACTTAGACTACGTATAAGACATGCATAATTCTAGTTATTTTAAACTAAAATGATTTTTATCGCATGAGTATTTAAATTTAATTATTTTCCGTAGCAGTTTAAATTTGTATCATTTCAGTTAATTCAGTGAGGCCGGACTGGAGTTGGAGTTTAGGGATAAAATTTAAGATTTAGAAAACATTTCCAGAATTTATTTTAGCTAGCAAGTAAGTTAATTTAAGTTAAAAGGAGGTTTTAGGATTTATTTAAGCAACTTGAGGTGAGTAGAAAATAAATTCATTTAAGTTCCATAATTAAGGGGTTAGTTCACTAAATTATTTAAAAAGATAGGTAAGGCTTTTAAGGGTTTTAAATTTACTAAATAATCAACATTTCCCCTCCACTTAATGTATAAATTTCGGCCACATTAGAATATTAAGAAATTCAATTGCCAACTCACCCTTTGACCCATTCGTTGTTGTTTTAGCATGCTAATTTTTTTATTATTATTATTCAGCAACCTTAATTAATTAACTAATAAGCATTATCCTAGTCTAGAGAGCATGAGGAATTCGGTCATAGCCTCCAACTAAACATCCCAACAAATATTTGATATCAAACCAAAATTCAAAATTCAAAAGGTGGAGACTTGGTCTTGATTTGTTCCCTATATTTGGCAACCATTCCCTCACTCCCCTAACCACAATTTCTCCCTCTCTCCACCAAATTCAGAACCATTTTCAGAGCCATAAAACCGTGAGAATATCGGTGTAATTAAGAGAGAAAAATCGAGAGCAAGGTAGCAAGAAAAGAAAGTGCTCTACCTCCTCCGCGCCGAGTCGTCTTATTCATTCGTTTTTCTTTCAAAACGAACCATGCATGTATATGTTCTTCTTTGCTCTTCAATCAAGCCATATTAATATTTTGAAACATCATAATCATGATTTTATTAAGGCAAAAACCGAAATATTGATGAACCATTTCAAAAAAAGTAGTGCAGAATTTTGTTGGCTTCACTCTATGCTTCACGGTTTGCTTGTTTTTGTGAGTACAGGTAGATGGTTCGATTACAGGCTCCCAAGGCTACATCTAGACATGTTATAGGATGGATTAGGACCACGTTGATCCATTAGTTCAGTCCCCATGCTTGCTGGAAATCGAAATTGACAGCAACTCCTCAATCTTTGCCATTTAAGCTTTCGAAAAATCTGTTGCTGCTGTCCAAGGGAATGGATCTGATCATGGCTGCCCTAGGGGCCTATATCCATGGTTATAACACTTCCCTAGCATGTCTAAGACGTGAATAAGTCGCCCTTTTGGTGGCTTGGTCCATGGTGAATCGGTTTTTACAAAATACTCAAGAACAGCCCCTGCACCCTTCGGCTTATCATTTTTGACAGCTAGTGTTGTTTCGATTTTTAGGGAATGGTGTGGATCTTGGTTGGCCTCCGGCCCTTAGCCACGGTTCATATCATACCCCTATATGTCTAGATCGTGTCATGGTCAATCAAATGGCCATTGGAGCGATTCGTGACAGCAAAACAAAAGCAATGCAGCCTACGTGCAGAATTTGTTCTCGGTTGGAACGTTCGGTTGTTTGCTGGTGTGATGCGAATTGTGGCTGGTCTAGGGCCCTTAGCCATGGATCAAATCATTCCTTAGGATGTTGGTAAGAGGTTTTGTGTGACACCCTGACTCGTTACAATTAAAATACAGCGGAATTTAAAATTTTCTTTCAAATGGAAGGAGTTTCAAAATACATATCATAAAAATGTTTACAAAATAGCAATACATGATCATTTAAATGACATAACAAAATACAAAATATCATTCCTATGATCATGCCAAAATCTTCCTTCCATGGTGTATGCATATGACCCCTATCCACAGTCAACGTCCAGGGCCTCCACTCTGATCTGCATCACATGAATAAACTGAAATGAGAATAAATCTCAGCAAGTGGAACTCTACATAACAATGATACATAGTATACTCTGTAAAACATGACTTTGAAATCATAAATACCATCAACTCTGAAACATAAATACTGTAACAATAACTGTAGCAATAGTATAGCAATAAGATGGTATTTCTCTTTCTCTGGTTGGATTGATATCAATAGTATCTCTGCTCTGGTGCTAATATCCCTATCGATATAAACCGATAACTCTGAGGGACAAAAGCCTATGGTCGTTGATCAACTAATTGCATGCAATGCTCTGACTATGATTAATCAATCCAATAAAACATTTGAACTCTGAATAGCATTTAAAGCCGTCGTTTCACAATCTCATATTTTCTCTTGTATTCCCTTTTAACAATAGTGAGACATCAATGCCTCCAATAGATAATCAATGGGATCAATACATAACAATGAATCAATTGAAGGGAATATCACTTTAAAATCTTTAAAACACAATACATATATCATCATGTGAGCAAAGGGATGAAATTCCACTTACTACCAAATAGAACACCTCCAAACTAACTCTTGGTACACCACCTACAACAATAATCCATAAATAACACCAACATCAACTCTATAATCCAATAATCAAGCCAAATAATCCATTAAACCAACAAGAACAACACCCTATAACAACTCATTTCCAAAACCATGATAGAACTTAACCAAAAACTTACCTAAGCTTCCTTATACCACGGAGAACGTCGATCTCAAGTCGGAAATCCAAACAAATCCAAGAATCAAAGGTAGGAAGCAAATGAAATGGATAAAAACCCTTGCAAATGGAGAGAAAACGAGTTGGAAGGAAAAAGATAAGGGAAAGTATGGCCAACCACTCCCAAAAAGCAACTAAATATCTCGCCCATACTTACACCGCGGGTGCGCTGCCACAAGCACCGCGGGTGCGCTAAGCTCACGGCTCAACAAAATAAATTCCATGCACGATGACCGCGGGTGCGGTGCTGCTAATACCGCGGGTGCGGTCTCCACTGCGGGTGCGGTCCTTGCACTGCCGCGGGTGCGGTGATGCCACGGCCTTCCAAAACCAAAATGATGAATAGTACACCGCAGGGGCACTCCTCTAAGAGCGCGGGTGCACTCTAGCCACGGCAATGAACAGTACTCAACCAACTAAAATCGAACCGAAACACTGAAACGAACAACCAACAACATCTAACACCTCAATAACAATAATAACCAATAATACTATAGCCCAAAACACAACTCTAAACATCTAATCACATAACCCAAATAACAAGTAAAGCTTAAACCGTATCGTACACCGGGCTCGGCTATTACAATCTCTCCTCCTTAGAGGAATTTCGTCCGCGAAATTGACGTCACTGCACGAACAACTCAGGATACTTCTCTCTCATCTCAATCTCTGGTTCCCACGTAGCCTCCTCGATCAAATGGTTCCTCCAAAGGACTTTAACTATGCCGATCTCTTTGTTCCTCAGAACTCTAACTGTGCGATCCAAAATCTGGACCGGAATCTCTTGGTACGTCAAATTCGGCGTCAAGTCCAATGGCTCGTGGTGAAGAACATGGGAAGGATCTGCAATATACTTCCTGAGCATCGATACATGAAACACATTATGGACTCTGTCAAGATCGGGCGGTAGGGCTAATCTGTAGGCTCGGTCACCAACTCTGTCCAATATCTCGAATGGACCAATGAATCTCGAACTCAACTTGCCCTTCTTGCCAAACCTCATCACACCCTTGAGAGGTGCTATCTTCAGAAATACATGATCGCCTACCTCGAACTGCAAAGGTCTACGACGAACATCTGCATAGCTCTTCTGCCTCGACTGAGCAGTCTTCATCTTCTCTCTGATAACTGCAACAACATCGGCAGTCTGCTGGACCAACTCGGGACCCAACATCTTCCTCTCACCAACCTCATCCCAAAACAAAGGAGATCTGCACTTCCTGCCATAAAGAGCCTCATACGGTGCCATGCCAATCGTCGCCTGGTAACTGTTGTTGTACGTGAACTCCACAAGTGGCAATTTAGAATCCCAGCTACCAGAATAATCAATAGTACAAGCTCTGAGCATATCCTCAAGAATCTGAATGACTCTCTCTGACTGACCAAGCTCTGAGCATATCCTCAAGAATCTGAATGACTCTCTCTGACTGACCGTCGCTCTGAGGATGATAAGCTGTACTGAAAGCTAATCGAGAACCCATAGCTCTATGCAAACTCTTCCAGAACTCTGATGTAAATCTAGTGTCACGATCAGACACAATCGACACAGGAACCCCATGAAGTCTAACAATCTCTGCTATGTAGTCCTCGGCATACTGATTCATGGAGTACGTCGTCTTGACTGGAAGAAAATGAGCTGACTTGGTCAATCTATCAACGATAACCCAAATGGAATTGAAACCTCTCTGCGTCCTGGGCAGACCAGTCACGAAATCCATAGTGATATGCTCCCACTTCCACTGAGGAATCGGCAAAGAAAGCAATGTCTCAGCAGGTCTCTGATGCTCGATCTTCACCTGCTGACAAGTAAGGCACTGAGAAATGAACAAAACAATATCTCTCTTCATACCTGGCCACCAATAGAGCCGACGAAGATCCTGATACATCTTCGTGCTGCCTGGATGAATAGAATATGGCGCGGTATGAGCCTCTGTCAAGACGTCTCTACGAATATCATCGCCAGTAGGAACACAAATACGGCCTCTGAAAGTCACCAAACCATCACCATTCAAACCAAACTCTGAATTACCTCTATCCTCTGCTCTGGCTCTCAACTTTGTCAACTGAACATCAGTCGACTGCTCTCTACGGATCCTGTCCGTCAAAGTAGATCGAATAACCAACGCTGAAAGACGAGCAATGGTACCTGGAATCACCAGATCAATCTTCTCTCTCTGAAAATCCATCAACAATGGCCTCTGAATCAAAGAACTCAATGAAGCACTCGACTTGCGGCTCAAAGCATCAGCCACAACATTCGCTTTTCCCGGATGGTAACTGATAGCCACATCATAATCCTTGACAAGCTCTAACCACCTCCTCTGTCGCATGTTGAGCTCTTTCTGGGAAAACAGATACTTCAAACTCTTGTGGTCTGTGAAGATCTCACACTTTTCGCCATACAGATAATGTCTCCAAATCTTCAGGGCGAAAACCACAGCTGCTAGCTCCAAATCATGCGTCGGATAATTCTTCTCATAGTCTTTCAACTGGCGAGACGCATAGGGAATAACCTTACCTCGCTGCATCAGCACTGCACCAAGGCCTCTCTTCGACGCATCGATATAGACCACAAAATCCTCGGAACCACTAGGCAAAGAAAGAACAGGAGCTGTCGTCAACCTGTCCTTCAACTCCTGAAATGCACGCTGGCAATCGATAGACCACTCGAACTTCACAGCCTTCCTCGTCAGATTGGACAATGGCAGGGCAATCTTGGAAAAATCTGAAATGAAACGACGATAGTAACCCGCCAAACCAAGGAAACTGCGTACCTCTGAAACAGTAGTAGGAATAGGCCAATTCTGAATCGCCTCTATCTTCAATGGATCAACAGCAATGCCATCCCTCGAAACAACATGGCCTAGGAAAGAAATCTGATCCAGCCAAAATTCACACTTCTTCAGCTTAGCAAACAACCTCTTCTCTCGCAACAACTGAAGAACCACTCTGAGATGCTCTGCATGAAGCTCTCTGGTCTTGGAATAGATTAGGATATCGTCGATGAAGACAATGACGAAGCTATCCAAGAACGGCTTGAACACACGGTTCATCAGATCCATAAAGACTGAAGGAGCATTGGTCAAACCAAAAGACATAACCATAAACTCATAGTGACCGTACCTGGTCCGGAACGCTGTCTTAGGGATATCGGACTCCCTAACCTTCAACTGATAGTAGCCAGACCGAAGATCAATCTTCGAGAATACAGTAGCACCATGGAGCTGATCAAACAGATCATCTATCCGAGGCAACGGATATTTGTTCTTAACAGTCACTTTGTTAAGCTCCTTGTAGTCGATACACAGTCGCAAAGAACCATCCTTCTTCTTGACAAACAGAACCGGAGCTCTCCAAGGCGAAGAACTCGGACGAATAAAACCCTTGTCTAAAAGATCCTGCAACTGAATCTTCAACTCCTTCATCTCAGTAGGGGCCATCCTGTACGGAGCCTTAGAAATAGGAACCGTACCTGGAGCTAAATCGATCACAAACTCAACATCTCTATCCGGCGGCAAACCCGGAACATCATCCTCAAACACATCAGCAAACTCCCTCACGACATCAATATCATCTATATTCAACTTAATCAGTCTATCCACATCCACAATAGAAGCCAGAAACACATCACAACCTCTACACATCAACTTCTCAGCCTCAAGACAAGAAATAAAAGGAAGGACCAGCGAAGTACCTGTGCTGGCGAGAACTCCTCCCTGGCCATCATCTGCAAAAGTCACCTTCTTAGCAACACAATCGATAACTGCACGGTAAGTCGAAAGCCAATCCATGCCAAGAATAACATCAAAGGCAACCATAGGGATAACAATCAAATCAGCGAAGACAACTCGCTCCTCAATAAGAACAGGGCACGCATACACAATCGATGTCGGGCACAAGACATCTCCCGAAGGCAAAACAACACTAAGCTGGAGGGGAAGAACAGAAGGAACTATACACAAAGATCTCAAAAACAAATCAGACATAAAAGAATGAGTAGCACCAGTATCTACCAAAGTCGTAGCTACTCTGCCTGAAATCAAAATAGTACTAGAGATCAATGAAGAATCATGATTAATACCTTCCTTGGTCATCGAAAAGATACGACCCTGCACCTTCCCTTGGCTCGCTCCTCTCGGACAATCTCTGGCAACGTGGCCTGCCGTGCCACAACGATAACAAGTATGAGTGCCATATCTGCACTCTCCTCGATGATGCTTGCCACACTTCTGACACAAAGGCTTCTCGGGATCAACTGAAACTGGCGGTGGTCTAGGACTCGACTCCATCTTACTCTTGCCCTTGAAACGATCCCTGCCCCTCTGATTCGAGCCCTGGCCTCTCTGAACAACAGCTTGGTGCCTCTCCTGCCTCTCTCTAGTGATGTCCTTCTCATCCTGCTCGGCCAACAGTGCCTTGGACACAATCTCCTTGAAAGTAACGGCCTTGGAGATATTGATATCCCGTCGAATCTCTGCTCTAAGGCCTCGAATGAAATGAGCGCCTTTGTCCTTGTCGTTCGAAGCAATATACGGAGCAAATAGGCAACCCTCCTCAAACTTCAGAATATACTCACCAACATCCAAGCTCCCCTGTCGAAGCTCCAAGAACTCCGTAACCTTCCTCGCTCTAAGGGCATCTGGAAAATACTTGTCATAGAACAAGTCCGTGAACTCTGACCACTTCAATGTCGCAACATCAACTCCAACTTTCGTCGCATTCCACCAAATGCGGGCAGCCTTAACCAACATGAAAACAGCACAACTGATCCTGTCTTTGTCCTCGTACTGGAGATGATCGAAGATCGCCTCTAAAGCCTTGACCCACTCGACAGCAACTAAAGGATCAGTGCTCCCTGAAAACTCTGGTGGATCCATTCTCTTGAAAGCACAAAAGACGGCATCGGTGCCAACTTCCTGAGCTACTGGAACTCTACCTTGCCCTCTACCTTGGCCAGTACCTTGCATACAAATGAGCTGCTGAATCTGCTCGCTATGCACCTTAGCCTGCTCCTTAAGCAACTTGCCGAACTCGTAGACAACTCTAGAGGAAGAACTATCCTCACCCTCTACTGCTTTCCTCTTAGGTGGCATACTCTACAATTGCTCACAAGACACCAATCAATAGATAACAATGAATAAATAGATGCAAAGAAAACATACCCGGACAGTTGACAGTAGACGAAGTCATATGCATTGGTCCGAAGAACACCGCTCTGATACCACTAAATGTGACACCCTGACTCGTTACAATTAAAATACAGCGGAATTTAAAATTTTCTTTCAAATGGAAGGAGTTTCAAAATACATATCATAAAAATGTTTACAAAATAGCAATACATGATCATTTAAATGACATAACAAAATACAAAATATCATTCCTATGATCATACCAAAATCTTCCTTCCACGGTGTATGCATATGACCCCTATCCACAGTCAACGTCCAGGGCCTCCACTCTGATCTGCATCACATGAATAAACTGAAATGAGAATAAATCTCAGCAAGTGGAACTCTACATAACAATGATACATAGTATACTCTGTAAAACATGACTTTGAAATCATAAATACCATCAACTCTGAAACATAAATACTGTAACAATAACTGTAGCAATAGTATAGCAATAAGATGGTATTTCTCTTTCTCTGGTTGGATTGATATCAATAGTATCTCTGCTCTGGTGCTAATATCCCTATCGATATAAACCGATAACTCTGAGGGACAAAAGCCTATGGTCGTTGATCAACTAATTGCATGCAATGCTCTGACTATGATTAATCAATCCAATAAAACATTTGAACTCTGAATAGCATTTAAAGCCGTCGTTTCACAATCTCATATTTTCTCTTGTATTCCCTTTTAACAATAGTGAGACATCAATGCCTCCAATAGATAATCAATGGGATCAATACATAACAATGAATCAATTGAAGGGAATATCACTTTAAAATCTTTAAAACACAATACATATATCATCATGTGAGCAAAGGGATGAAATTCCACTTACTACCAAATAGAACACCTCCAAACTAACTCTTGGTACACCACCTACAACAATAATCCATAAATAACACCAACATCAACTCTATAATCCAATAATCAAGCCAAATAGTCCATTAAACCAACAAGAACAACACCCTATAACAACTCATTTCCAAAACCATGATAGAACTTAACCAAAAACTTACCTAAGCTTCCTTATACCACGGAGAACGTCGATCTCAAGTCGGAAATCCAAACAAATCCAAGAATCAAAGGTAGGAAGCAAAAAATGGATAAAAACCCTTGCAAATGGAGAGAAAACGAGTTGGAAGGAAAAAGATAAGGGAAAGTATGGCCAACCACTCCCAAAAAGCAACTAAATATCTCACCCATACTTACACCGCGGGTGCGCTGCCACAAGCACCGCGGGTGCGCTAAGCTAACGGCTCAACAAAATAAATTCCATGCACGATGACCGCGGGTGCGGTGCTGCTAATACCGCGGGTGCGGTCTCCACTGCGGGTGCGGTCCTTGCACTGCCGCGGGGGCGGTGATGCCACGGCCTTCCAAAACCAAAATGATTAATAGTAAACCGCAGGGGCACTCCTCTAAGAGCGCGGGTGCACTCTAGCCACGGCAATGAACAGTACTCAACCAACTAAAATCGAACCGAAACACTGAAACGAACAACCAACAACATCTAACACCTCAATAACAATAATAACCAATAATATTATAGCCCAAAACACAACTCTAAACATCTAATCACATAACCCAAATAACAAGTAAAGCTTAAACCGTACCGTACACCGGGCTAGGCTATTACATTTTGGTTGGTGTTTCAAGCCCCAATGGCCATTAGCCTCGCAAACGACGCAAGAAAACAAAGCACAGCTGCTGTATTTTTGGACATCAACTTGCGGTGATGGTTCAGTGGCTCGTTCGAGTTCTCGGTTTGCTTTTAGCCTATGGACTTGGACTGGACAGTACCTCATCAAGTTAGGAAGGTCATGTTTTTGGCCGTTTGTGATTCGGATTATTTTTGAGGTCGTACGAGAATTTACGGTGCGATATGCCAAATTGACACTCGAAAGAGCGTTTCATGTTTTGGCCTCCATTCACTTAGATTTCGGCCCTCACTATTTTAGGAGCATTATTTAATCATTTAAGGCGTATTTTAATCATGACTACTTGATGGTTCGGTGTTGGTTTGGGTTGACACGAATTCATGATTAAATACGAAGTCGTAGGCACAGTTGTCTCAGTTTTCGGATTTAATTGCATAGTTTGGTCAAGTAAAGGTTATTGCATCTTTTTCATGGCATATGCAGATTGCAGCGAGCCTGGGAGCGATCCATCCATTCAGTAAAATTAGAACATGATATTTAATTCAGTTATTTAATTATATTACGTGCAAAAATACAAATTTTGAGATTTATGCGATATTGCTTGTGGTCACTTTACTATCATTATTAAATCCGGTCGCCAGTTACCGGTCCGGTCATCAGTTACCGGTCATGGGAGCATTACTAAATCCGGTCGCCAGTTACCGGTCTGGTCGCCAGTTACCGGTCAGTTCAGTTGTTTCACCCAGTATACTATGGCAGTAGTCTGATCAGACGTAAATTATTAAACCCGGTCGCCAGTTATCGGTCCGGTCGCCAGTTACCGGTCAGCTCAGTTCAGTTCAGTTCAGGGGCTATTTGCGTGGACCATAATCTCAACAGAAAATTTATGACATGTTATTTTATTACAGGGCTCCAAGGAGCAAACATTTTCACTATAATCTTCAATTCAGTTATGCACGTATTATAATTGCTTATGATAAGTTATTTTCACATTATGCCTCATGACATGATATTTTTATCCCATGCAAATTTTACTATATTATTTACTCGTTATTTATGATATATGCATGCTGAGTCTTTAGATTCACTAGACTTGATTGTTGTAGGTACTGATGTTGTCGGGATCGAGGACGGGGACCAGTGAGCCAGCTCGAGTCGGCAGTAGTAGGACCCGAGGACCTCAGTTAAGCATTTATTATTATTTGATTGCTCAAACATTTTAGTTATCGTTGGATAAACTTTTTCTGTTATTTCGAAAATGTTAATTTCTTCCGCTGCCATTTTGAACATCAAACTTTATTTATCAGTTCATTTATGAATAAGGCAATTTTAATTATTTAAAAAGAAAAAATTTTAAATTTTCCGCAAATTTTCAAACACAAATTTTCGGGCCTTTACAGCTGGTATCAGAGCAATGATTCTGTAAAGGGCTGTACTACCACTAACCACGAGAGGCTCATGAAGTCACGTCTTCGGTCTGTAAGTTTTACATTTGTGCATTTTATTCAAAGCATGAATTATTTTAACAGCATGTTTTCATGAAATGTTTTTACGTTCAGATTTTAATTGTTCAGTGTTTATTTAAAAAAATAATAAATTATGGAATTATGCATGTTGGGTAGGTTTGGAATTGAACATGTCTAAGAATTCGAATATTGAGCTTTAGAAGAGGTTGAAAATGATTTGACTATATTAATTTTTAGGTCAGTAGTGTTGATGTCCTCCTTATGGGTTATAAGTTAATCTTGAAAATTATGAATGCTTTTGAGACTTGTAGAATTTATAAAAAATTATTGATGGTTCTTGGTTGCTAGTCGAGTAAATTTTTGAGGATTTCATATAAGCAATAGCGATTCGAAGACTACGACAATCTTTAGGATTATAAATGTACAATTTGAGGATTTTAAGTATCTATGGAAATGTAAGATTACTTATGAGAATTTATTTAGGATGTATGCTCTACATAGTTGGATTTAAGGATTGAATTGCAGGAATTGAGAATTTTAAGGACCTAATTGTAATAACCAATGATTTGAGGACCTAAGGTCAAAAATAAAATCCTAAGGGACTATTTTTGAATTTACCAAATTTTGAGATTAAATTTCGAGTTCGAGAATACAAAAGTTTAATGAGGTAAAGATGGAAAATTTTATGGGGACAATGATGCAAATTTCGAAGAGTTTAGGGCCAAAATGTAAATTTGAAGAACTGTAAGGGTCATATTGCAATTTTCAAAATTTTAAGGATGTAATTGCGAGCTTTTGAGAAAAACTTGGGATTTTAAGTATTTATAGAAATGTAAGACGTGTTATGAGAATTAATTTTGGGTTTAATAAACATAAGACTATTGAACCTTATGATACGGGAAATCTATAAAATATAATTGGGAATACTGAGGACTCATGGGTAATTTTCGAATTTTCGAGATTTAGGGAAAAATTGGACGATATTCGAGGAAAGTAAGAATTAATTTTACAAATTTAAGAAATTTGAGAACTTATTTAGTAGTAAGTGAGAATTGAACGGTTTAAATGGTAGGAATTTTCGGTTATTTAGGCTCGAAGGAAATATAGAATATTTACATATTTGGGTTATAATGTTATAATGAATGGTAACCAAGGACATTGTAGGATGAATCAATCTTAGGCGTGAAAATTAAGCGTATGTGAAATAATGTTGTGGCAAATTAAGAATTTAAAGTGACGACGATTTAAGGAAAATTTGATCGGTTAGTTAAGTTATAAGGATAAACATTGAGTTAGTAAATTTTTGGGAACATAAGTTTGATGTGTCACAAGTTTTAGTCATGATCTTAACAGTTAAGATTATACCTTGTGAGAATTTAAAATTTTTAGGAAAGTTGTGTACGATGATGGTTAGTTTAATTGGTAGACGCACGTAAGAGGTGAGGTAGACACCTTGTCTTGAGAAATTTTGGAAGTCATTAACAAATTTGGGACTAAACGGATATGTGTATTGGAATTATTTTATTAAAAGCTATTTGGATTAGGTAAGTTTGAATTTCAAATTTATGGGATATGTGTTCATACGGAAATTTTGGATGGAATAAAAACAAAAGAGAATTAGTTGTGTTCAATATAAGTTATCAATTGATGAATATTAAGATTTTTTTTATCAAGTAAGAAATCTAAAAGCTTGATATGAGGATTCTATAATTCTATGTGTTATAAGTGAAATTGATTTATTAAAGTTAGTCTAATGCTACCATGGGCTAACTTATTAAGTTTATATGCTAGAATTAAGTAAGCATTAAGGATACATAAAAATGCGACACTTGTTCCAATTAGGAAGTTCAGAGTCATAGGCCTCAACTAAATTGTAATTGGGAAGAGGATAGTTTGAGCAGGTAATTGATACTAGAAGTGTTATTATTAAGGTAGAAGGTCGAAGTTGTATAATTGAGTTTTATGGATTAACGTGATTAGAGATTTAAGATTTACAACGATTTCACACCCGAGATGCATTTCTAAATAATAAGTTACATAAGTTTGGTGCCATAAGATAACTATTCGATTCAAGGATTTTAGGCTAATACTACTATGAGGTTGAAATAAGGTGTAAACTTTAAGCGTTCTACTGAGAATAGTAGTCGATCAATAAATTTTGGTACAAAGGTTTCTTAAGTCGAACTGCATAAATGCTAATATAATAAGTCGATGAATATTACTAGCATAGTATAAGAAAATTAAGGTGCGATAAGTTTAGACATCGATCTCTAGTATGAGAAACTGCGGGATAAGTCAAGATTCGGGGCTATAGTTGAATAGAACTAAGTCACCATAAGTTGTTTTAAGTTGCGATTCACAAACGAGGACTTTGGTAGACAAATTTATTTAGGATTGAGGAGACGTAAGGACAGCTTAATATTTATCTTATCAGAGTAGCGCATCGGAAGCGTGGATTATTAGGATTCTAGAATTAAGAGTCTAAACTTTTTATTTATCAAGGATAAACGTATTTCGAGGACGAAATTTCTTTTAAGGGGGGAAGGATTGTAGAACCCGTAACTTAGACTACGTATAAGCCATGCATAATTCTAGTATTTTAAATTAAAATGATTTTTATCGCATGAGTATTTAAATTTAATTATTTTCCGTAGCAGTTTAAATTTGTATCATTTCAGTTAATTCAGTGAGGCCGGACTGGAGTTGGAGTTTAGGGATAAAATTTAAGATTTAGAAAACATTTCCAAAATTTATTTTAGCTAGCAAGTAAGTTAATTTAAGGTAAAATGAGGTTTGAGGATTTATTTAAGCAACTTGAGGTGAGTAGAAAATAAATTCATTTAAGTTCCATAATTAAGGGGTTAGTTCACTAAATTATTTAAAAAGATAGGTACGGCTTTTAAGGGTTATAAATTTACTAAATAATCAACATTTCCCCTCCACTTAATCTATAAATTTCGGACACCTTAGAATATTAAGCAATTCAATTGCCAACTCACCCTTTGACCCATTCTTTGTTGTTTTAGCATGCTAATTTTTTTATTATTATTATTCAGCAACCTTAATTAATTAACTAATAAGCATTATCCTAGTCTAGAGAGCATGAGGAATTCGGTCATAGCCTCCAACTAAACATCCCAACAAATATTTGATATCAAACCAAAATTCAAAATTCAAAAGGTGGAGACTTGGTCTTGATTTGTTCCCTATATTTGGCAACCATTCCCTCACTCCCCTAACCACAATTTCTCCCTCTCTCCACCAAATTCAGAACCATTTTCAGAGCCATAAAACCGTGAGAATATCCGTGTAATTAAGAGAGAAAAATCGAGAGCAAGGTAGCAAGAAAAGAAAGTGCTCCACCTCCTCCGCGCCGAGTCGTCTTATTCATTCGTTTTTCTTTCAAAACGAACCAGGCATGTATATGTTCTTCTTTGCTCTTCAATCAAGCCATTTTAATATTTTGAAACATCATAATCATGATTTTATTAAGGCAAAAACCGAAATATTGATGAACCATTTCAAAAAAAGTAGTGCAGAATTTTGTTGGCTTCACTCTATGCTTCACGGTTTGCTAGTTTTTGTGAGTACAGGTGGATGGTTTGATTCCAGGCTCCCAAGGCTACATATAGACATGTTATAGGATGGATTAGGACCACGTTGGTTCATTAGTTCAGCCTCCATGCTTGTTGGAAATCTAAATTGACATCAACTCCTCAATCTTGGCCATTTAAGCTTTCGAAAAATCTGTTGCTGCAGTCCAAGGGAATGGATCTGATCATGGCTGCCCTAGGGGCCTATAGTCATGGTTAGAACACTTCCCTAGCATGTCTAAGACATGACTAAGTTTTCCTTTTGGTGGCTTGGTCCATGGTGAATCAGTTTTTACAAAATACTCAAGAACAGCCCCTGCACCCTTCGGCTTATCATTTTTGACAGCTAGTGTTGTTTCGATTTTTAGGGAATGGTGTGGATCTGGGTTGGCCTCCGGCCCTTAGACATGGTTCATACCATACCCCTAGATGTCTAGATTGTGTCATGGTCAATCAAATGGCAATTGGAACGATTCGTGACAGCAAAACAAAAGCAATGCATCCTACGTGCAGAATTGGTTCTCGGTTGGAACGTTTGGTTGTTTGCTGGTGTGATGCGAATTGTAGCTGGTCTAGGGCCCTTATCCATGGTTAAAATCATTCCTTAGGATGTTGGTAAGAGGTTTTGGTTGGTGTTTCAAGCCCCAATAGCCATTAGCCTCGCAAACGACGCAAGAAACCAAAGCACAACTCTGTATTTTTAGACAGCAACTTGCGGTGACGGTTCAGTGGGTCGTTCGAGTTCTCGGTTGGCTTTTAGCCTATGGCCTTGGACTGGACAGTGCCTCATCAAGTTAGGAAGGTCATGTTTTTGGCTGTTTGTGATTCGGATCAATTTTTAGGTCGTACGAGAATTTACGGTGCGATGTGCCAAATTGACTCTCGGAAGAGCGTTTCATGTTTTGGCCTCCATTCACCTAGATTTCGGCCCTCACTATTTTAGGAGCATTATTTCATCATTTAAGGCATATTTTAATCATGAATACTTGATGGTTCGGTGTTGGTTCGGGTTGGCACGAATTCATGATTAAATACGAAGTCGTAGGCGTAGTTGTCTCAGTTTTCGGATTTAATTGCATAGTTTGGTCAAGTAAAAGTTATTGCATCTTTTTCATGGCATATGCAGGTTGCAGCGAGCCTGGGAGCGATCCAATCCATTCAGTAAATTAGTACAGGATTTTTAATTCAGTTATTTAATTATATTACGTGCAAAAATACAAATTTTGAGATTTATGCTATATTGCTTGTGGTCACTTTACTATCATTATTAAATCCGGTCGCCAGTTACCGGTCCGGTCGTCAGTTACCGGTCATGGGAGCATTACTAAATCCGGTCGCCAGTTATCGGTCCGGTCGCCAGTTACCGGTCAGTTCAGTTGTTTCACCCAGTATACTGTGGCAGTAGTCTGATCAGACGTACATTATTAAACCCGGTCGCCAGTTACCGGTCAGATCAGTTCAGTTCAGTTCAGGGGCCACTTGCGTAGACCATAATCTCAACAGAAAATTTATGACATGTTATTTTATTACAGGGCTCCAAGGAGCAAACATTTTCAGTATGATCTTCAGTTCAGTTATGCACGTATTATAATTGCTCATGGCAAGTTATTCTCACATTATGCCTCATGACATGATATTTTTATCCCATGCAAATTTTACTATATTATTTACTCGTTATTTACGATATATGCATGCTGAGTCTTTAGACTCACTAGACTTGATTGTTGTAGGTACTGATGATGTCGGGATCGAGGGTGGGGACCAGTGAGCCAGCTCGAGTCGGCAGTAGTAGGACCTATGACCTCAATTCAACATTTATTATTATTTGATTGCTCAAACATTTTAATTATCGTTGGATAAACTTTTTCTGTTATTTCAAAAATGTTAATTTCTTCCGCTGCCATTTTGAACATCAAACTTTATTTATCAGTTCATTTATGAATGAGGCAATCTTAATTATTTAAAAAGAAAAAATTATAAATTTTCCGAAAATTTTCAAACACGAATTTTAGGGCCTTTACATATCTTTTTTTTAGGTTTTTTCTATTATGACTTCGGTTTTTTATTTAAAAGAGCTAACTCTCACAAGAAGGATCGTTTGCAGAGCACCTTGAGGTGCTTCAAACAAAATATTCTCCAAGAACTGCAATAGCTCGTGTTCTAAGAACGTATAAACCGATGAATTAGATCGAATTTGGTATAGAACCAAGCGGAAAACACTCAAAATAATCCTTCGTTAAGAAAAACTGATATATTTTTATATCTTGTGTAACTGAATAACCAAAAGACTAGATTAGTTTTTGCATTCATTAGTTCAGTTATGGTGAGAACTGAACCAACAGATGCTCTAACTAGTTAAATCAGTTTGAAAACAATAGTTAAAAAGATAAATACAAAAGATATGTTTATAGATGTTCGGAGACTTCAACTGTTCCTACGTCACCCCTTCTACCACCTCGGGTAGGACTCACTAGAAGACTTTGATCGATACAAATACATGTATAAACACACCCAGCTTAGGACACCACTGCCTAACTGAACTCCAAGACTAGGCTGAAGGCATCACCTTCCAATCAACACTTCTTTAATGTCTATGTGAGAAAGAGTACATACCCAAGTTTAATATCTTGGTACAAGCCTGTATTTGAGTGGTGGTGTGTGTGTTTGTGTGAGAACTGATCTCTGAAAACTACCTGAAAGTGTTCTCACACACTGAGGGAAATATGCTTCTAATATAAAGTTGATAACACATTTAAGTGTTCCCTCGATTGGCTGAATGCTTTGTATCCGTTGCATTTTGAATCTGTTCCTCGAAATTTGTTTTGTTTTTTCTGGAACACTTTTGTCTTTAAGATTTGACGCAACGTCTATTATTGTCCTTTGACTGGACAAATGTTTTTGTACCTTTGTTCATAGCTGGATTCCAATTATATCAGCTTGTCTTGATCTAAAACTGATTGCTCCTAACTGATGCTCTGAACTGGTCTTCAGATGGGCTGTTCATCAGTTGAACACTCTTTCAGCTGGCCGGGCTACTGAGGTTCTCTTGCTGAACCACCTATCAACTGAACATTCAGTTGAACTCATTTACGACACATCAAGATGTGATGGTTCAGTTTGGTTGATCAGTTGACGCTTTCAGTTCGCGTCTTCGACAACATCAGTTTTTGGCTCGTAACTGATTATTTCAATTTCAGCTATCTGCGGACTAAGGTAGATTATTAGAAACAAAAAAGTTTTGTTAACATCAAAATTAAGATTGCAAACATGAAATGTTCCAACAATCTCCCCTTTTTTTTATCATCACAAAACTTGAAGAATTAAAGCTAAAAGGAAGTTCTCCCCAAAGAGAGAATCGAAGAAATAAAGAAAAGTTTTTACAGAAATTTTTTTCAGTTCGAGGATCTAGTCGGGACGTTTGTGGCTGAGTCTGGGAAAATAATGGCAAGAACTGAGTCTCGTCTTGATAGCATGGAGACACACATGTGTTAGAGTAGGTGCCCGTCGAGCCAAATGTTGGTCGAGGGTTCATGTTTAAACTCTATGTATAAACAATCTTTATTTTAATAATATCTGAAATTATTATTTTGGTTCTTCTTTATCTGTATACCATGCTAGTTGCATAGATAAAGTCCTTGAATATACATATATTATAAAGAATATGAGATATTCATATGATGAGTATCATGAAACTCATATTTTCAATACTGTATATTCTAAACAGTTCATAGTCGATTCAGCCGCCGATAAGAAAGATATATGCCGCTTGAGTTCAAGACTAGTCTGCGATGTGAGTACCATGTTTCATTGGTAGGGGACATTGTGATGTCCGATCATGCAGATAGGTGCTCCTTGTAGAGTGCACTGAACAATCCTTCATAAAGGACTTTCCAAGTGGTTCTCACTTATCGAGTGGAAACGTCCTAGTTTATGATTGTACACCATTAGTCCTTATGACCCGGGACAACATTGAGACTCTATGTGCTAGCATTACACTTTGACTTGTTTACCGACTCTCATGGGGTCATCAGGTGGCAAGGTTGGGCGTTTTGTCGAAACATATAGGAGTCGATGCATTGTAGTCGGGGATTCACCGCTTACCTTCGGGTATGGATATCCTATGTGATCTCGTGTGAAATGTAGTTTGAAATCTCTAATCAGAGTATGGTGGTAATTAAGAAAGGGGTTTCTTAGATTACACCATCGATGTAACTACGACATGACACATAGTATCGATTCATTGACAACTCTCGATATACCAATGGTTGGCGAATCGGTCGGGATATATGAGTTGAAGGGACTGTACTGTACGCTAACCATAATTAAATGGTTCTTGCAGGCACTATCATTTGATACCTAGTGAATCATGTAAGCGATGCTGCTAGGCGTTTAACATGATTGGTTGGGTATTATCAGACTTGAGTTCTGACGTTCTTGTTATCAAGGAGTTGATAAGTAAGAATGGAGCGATTGGGGTATGCTCGTATAAAGACATGTTTAGTCCGAATCACATGGAGATGTGAACCCACGGCTAGTTGTATCAATGAACCATTGAGGGCCACACAAGTACTAGCTTTCTAGATCCCGTTGAGAAGGAGAAAATAGTTCAATGTGTTGAACGACTTATAAATGAGTTTATAAGCGTAAAGAGAAATAGAAGTATGACTTCTATGAGAGAAATGTAAATTTTAATTTATGGAAGTGTTCCTAAATTAAAAGTTGGCCAATTGAATAATGTATTTGAAAATTGTGATTTTCATATACATTATTATGGACTATTAAATTAATTCAAGTGTTGAATTAATTAAACATTAGTGGACCTAGTAGAGTCCAAATAATTAAATTAATTCAAGTGTTGAATTAATTAAATTAAATTGAGTCTTGTAGAGCTCAATTTAAATAAATTATTTAACTAGTGGACTTGAGTAAATTCAAGTAATGTTTGATTAGTCTCAAATATGTTTGAGATAATTAAATTTAGTCCATGGTTTTTAATTTTTTAAAACCATATAATATATGCATGCATGTGAGGTGAAGAGTTGGGAGACAACTTTTGCAACTACCAAGGCTTGGCATGCAAAAGTTGGTCTCTACTTTTTCCACTACCAAGACAAGTTTTCCCACTCTTCCCTCCACAACACCATGGCCGAAATCTCCATCTAATTTTCTCTCCAATATTCTCTTCATTTTTCTTCTTCAAGTGTTGAGGAAAGAAATCTCTTTTCAAAGAAAAATGCCCTACATTTTCTAATGCAAGTGTAAGGTGAATCTTTTAAGTTTGGTGGTGGGCCTAATTTGAAGGAAAGATTCAAGAACAAGGAAAGCTTGTAGATAGTTTCTACCATTGAAGAGCTAAGGTGTTTACACCTTAGTTGGAGCCATACATCAATCCTTGTGATTGATAGGTACATTTCTTAACACACTATGAATGTCATTTTGTGTTTTATTGTATTTGCTACACATTTTCACTAGGTGGCCGAAATTTCTTAGTAAAAATTTGATTTTTTAAACTTCCGTTGCGCTTCCGGTCACCGTAACCGATCCCCTTCCAAGTGGTATCCGAGCTAAGGTTACGTTTTTGTGTAGCAATTACAAGATATTATATTGAGATTGATTTCTAACCGCATGAGAATGAAATTTGCAACCAAAAACCGAGGCTTTTGTAGGGAAACTTCGGGCAGCTCGGGCTGCCCGAAACGCGCCATTTTTAAAATAAAAAAAATAATTTTTGTTGCCGGAATCCCGCGACGGAGATCTGGGGACGACGTTGACGACAAGGGTTTCCAAAAGTGTTTTGGATTATCAAAGTGTCATTGGCCTTGAGTTGTTGGGCCATTGGATAGCTAACATATTTGTGAATTTTAAATGGGCCAAAACGTTTTTGGTGAAAAATGTTTTTTTGGGCTCTTAAGTTTAAAATTACAAAAGTTGCAAATATTTTCTCATGAAATAAATATTTTAAGTTGGACTTTAAATATTTATAGTAAATGGTGATTTACAAGAAATTCGGTTATAAATAAATTAATTTGAAAGTAGACAAAGGTGTTTGTATACTTTGTTAATTTAGTTTATAATCGTGGCGGTTAGTGATTGGATCAAGATATATAATATTGGATCAATTAATTATTGTGATAATTAATTGATGGTGTATGATATGTGATATTATGCATGAAGGATGATCAAAAGCCCAAGCCCAATTTGCTAGGTGTATGCTAGGATATTTTGTGTTGAATGATTGTAATAATTATCAATTTATAAAGTGGGCTTGGTTTATGGCCCGTTTCCACCCCATGAGATGTATCCCTATTTGCCATGGATATTTATTTGTAAATATTAGTATAGTGGATGATCAAGATTGGAAGATGGTGGCCATGATGATTATGAAGATCGAAGACATGTAAATATTGGAAGCTAATGTAATAGTTACATTTGCATCCCATGCATTTCCCTAGGATTGGACCTAGGCCCGTGTTTAGCTCACACGGGCCGTTAGTATTGGGGCGATTGATCATCCTTGTTTTGTTTACTATTTATAATATATGCATGATATGTTATAAATAATGAGTATGTGCGTTATTATTATGATAATAACAAAGTTGCATGAATCCGGCAAACATACGATCAAACATGGCGAGCTTTTAAATAAAATTAATGATGAGACCTTTCAAAATTAAGAACCCTCATTTTGAATAAGATTCAAAATTAATATCAAGCCCGAAAAACGGAATTATAAATTTGTTTATAATTTCCTTGTCTTCCATCGACAATGGGTGCATGATGAACGCTACCCGTACTCGAGGCTCGGCTCATATTATTGGGGGAGCTCTGGGTGCCGGAAAGCTGTGACATCCATTGACATGGTGATGTGAACTACGTGGAACTCTCATGATTTCGGCTCATATTATTGGGGGAACTAATGGTGACCGTCCATTAAGGTTCAACATCGATGGGTAAGGCTTGACACGTGAAGATGAACGACGTCATATTATTGGGTCCTAATCAAACATGAGACAAAAGTTTACGTAGAGGGTTGCATTGTGATGCAATTGGAAACTACCTTTTAGGAATTGTGATTGGCTGATATTGTTCGGGATCATAATTCGCTAATTGGACCTTACGTACCTACTGAGGAAAGGAGTTTCCCGTTTTCACTAGAGGGTAGTGAAAGATGTCAAAACAGTGGGAGCAAAAATTTATGAAGTAAAAGTCCAAACTTCATATCTTACTAAATATTTTAAAATAATCATAAACATTTATTTGTTTTTAATTTTCAGTACAAATTGACAATGTCTTCGATTCGCAATCCGATATCCGTAATACTAGACAAACATATATTAACCAGACCTAACTATCTCACTTGGCTAAGAAACCTGAAAATCGTCTTGAATTCGGAAAGGGTAGCATATACACTGACTGA
Source organism: Primulina eburnea (assembly GCF_022965805.1). Lineage (NCBI taxonomy): Eukaryota > Viridiplantae > Streptophyta > Magnoliopsida > Lamiales > Gesneriaceae > Primulina > Primulina eburnea. The sequence goes on from NC_133105.1 coordinate 22,296,744, forward strand.
GTCGCCCTCTGTTGAGGCTCCGAGTGACTGCACTCCTGAGGAATTGCAGGCTTACAAGGAATGGTGTGACCATGACTTGATAGCCAGGTGTTATATGATAACTTCTATGAATGATGAGCTGCAGAGGCGTTTTGAGGGTGCAAAGAATGCTGCTGACATTCATTTGCATCTCAAGGAGCTCTTTGGTGAGCAAACACGGCCTCTTAGGCATGCTACCGTCAAGGAGCTGATCACTTTGCGCATGCGAGATGGGGCCTCGGTCCATGAGCATGGCCTGAAGTTGATTGGGCTCGTGGACAAGCTCGTTGGCATGGATCTGATATTGCCTTCGGAGTTGACCACCGACGTGTTGCTGTTATCATTGCCTAGCTCATTTGATCCTTTTGTGATGAACTTCAACATGAACAAGATGGAGCCGACCCTTGAGGAGTTGGTGAATATGCTTGTTACGTTTGAATCAACCATCAAGAAAAAGAAGTTGGTTCTTTATGTGGGTTCTTCATCTGGTACGAAGATTGATCCACATGGGAATGGAAAGAAGTGTTCTTTCCAACGTCCCAAGAAGAACGTGCCCTTGATGAGGCAATCTCCGAATCCCGTTGTGGCAGCCACACCAGTTAAGGCTGACAAGACTAGTGATGATTGTCATCACTGCAAGAAGCCTGGACATTGGAGGCGAAATTGCAAGGAATATCTGGCCCAAAAGAGTTCTGGAAACTGGTATGTTCTATATTGAAGTAAACATTTCAATTAACTCTACTTCTTGGGTATTGGATACCGGTTGTGGTTCACATCTCTGTAATGAGTTACAGGTGATGGGAAGAAGTAGGAAGCTTAAGGAAGGTGTGACCTTCTAGAGGATGGGCAATGGAGCAAGAGTTGCTGCCAAGGCTATTGAAGATGTTTACTTATGGTTGAACAATAGTTTTAAGTTAATTTTATGAGATGTTTTGTTTGTACCTAAGTTTGTGAAAAACATTTTTTCCATTTCTATGCTGATAAAAATGGATATTCTTGTTTATTTAGCAAAGATGTTTGCAACATTTACAAGAATGAATGTTTGATTAGTACTAGAGAACTTGAAAACGATCTCTATAACTTAAAATTGAAAGATATTCCATTAAATGTCCATTCAAAGGCAGACACCATATGAGATATGGATGGGTAAGCCTCCCAAATATTCTTATCTTAGAATATGGGGAGCCCTTCTTATGTGAAGCAGGTAGTGGGAGATAAATTGGATAGTCGATCCATTTTATGTTACTTTGTGGGATATCCAAGGAATTCGGTTGTATACTATTTCTATCATCCCCAAGAAACAAAGGTGTTTGTTTCTAGGAATGCAACCTTTTTGGAAAAGGAATTTCTATTAGATAGAAAAGGGGAGATGATAGAACTCGAAGAGGTTCGAGAGACATCCACAATTGAAGAACCCACACCCGAAGAGCCAAGAGAGGAGATACAAGCTCCTAGAAGATCCGAGAGAGTCTCGAAACCACCTATGAGGTATGGTCTGCTTCTTAAAGAGGGCCATGATGAGTCTAACCATGGATGTGATCCAAGGACCTTCGAGGAAGCGTTATCTGATGCTGATTCATCCAAGTGGCTTGAAGCAATGGAATCTGAGATGAATTCCATGCATTCGAACCAAGTGTGGAATCTCGTGGGTCCTCCCGAGGGAATTGTTCCCATAGGGTGTAAGTGGATTTACAAGAGGAAACTTGGGGTAGATGGGAAGGTATTGACCTTCAAGGCGCGATTGGTGGCAAAAGGATATACTCAAAGACAAGGAGTTAACTTTGAGGAAACCTTTTCTCCAGTTGCAATGTTCAAGTCTATAAGGATATTGCTAGCCATAGCTGCATGGTATGACTATGAGATATGGCAGATGGATGTCAAGACAGCCTTTCTTAATGGGGATATTAAGGAAGATATTTACATGTATCAAACCTGGAGGGTTTACATCTACCGGAAGTGAGCATATGGTATGCAAATTTCAAAGATCTATTTATGGTCTAAAGCAGGCATCTAGGAGTTGGAACCTCAGATTCGATAGTACAATCAAAGAGTTTGGTTTTGCTAAGAATCCTGATGAACCCTGTGTGTATACGAAGGTCAATGGGAGTGTTGTGACATTCCTGGTGTTTTATGTTGATGACATTCTAATCATTAGGAATGATGTAGGAATGTTGCAATCAACTAAAATATGGTTAGCAAGTAAGTTCTCGATACAGGACTTGGGTGAAGCATCTTTTGTATTGGGAATACAGATCTATAGAGATAGATCAAGAAGATTGCTTGGTCTCACCCAGCCCACATACATTGATACCATCGTGAAGCGGTTCTCGATGGATGAGTTCAAGTGAGGACATCTACCAATGTGTCATGGCGTGTCCCTATCCAAGTCTGTCTCCCAAGACTGATGCAGATATAGCGGCGATGACAAGCATTCCTTATACATCTGCGATTGGTAGCATCATGTATGAGATGATATCTACACGTCCTGACGTGGCTTTCGCACTAAGTGTAGTGAGTAGATATCAATCGAACCCCGGTCTTCCACATTGGAAAGTTGTGAAAGACATCCTCAAGTAGTTGAGAAGGACCAATAAATTGTTCTTGGTCTATGGGGTGGAGAACTGAAATTGGAAGGCTATACCGACTCTAGCTTCCAAAGCGATATCGATGACTCGAAGTCAACCTCTGGGTTTGTATTCATGCTCTATGGTGCTGCAGTCTCTTGGAAAGGTTCCAAGCAAGACAATACTGCGGATTCCAGCACAGAGGCCGAATACATTGCTGCATCAGATGCAGCAAGGGGGTCTGTTTGGATAAGGAATTATGTCCAAGAGTTGGACGTCGTTCCTAATGGAGTTGCTCCTATCCAAGTGTTGTGTGACAACACGGGAGCTTTAGCTCAAGCAAAGGAGCCAAGGTCTCATCAGAAGTCCAAACATGTATTGAGAAAGTACCACATCCTCGGAGAGATTGTGGAAAGAGGAAGAAGTGTCTGTTGACATAGTCGGCTCCGCAGATAATGTTGCTGATCCACTAGCTAAGCCTTTACCTGGACCATTATTCGAGATGCATCGCGAATTAATGGGTTTGAAGCATATTGGTAGTTGGCTCTAGTGCAAGTGGGAGATTGTTAGAGTAGGTGCCCGTCGAGCCAAGTGTTGGCCAAGTGTTCACAATGAAACTCTATGTATAAGCAATCTTTATTTTAATAATATTTGAAATTATTGTTTTGGCAAATCTTTATCTGTATGCCCATGCTAGTTGCATAGATAAAGCCCTTGAATATACAAATAGTAGAAAGAATATGAGATGCTCATATGATGAGTATCATGAAACTCATATTTGAAATACTGTATATTCTAAACAGTTCCTAGTCGATTCAGCCGCCGCTAAGAAGGATATAGACCGCTAAAGTTCGAGACTAGTATCTGCGATGTGAGTACCATGTTTTATTGGTAGGGGACATTGTGATGTCCGAACATGCAGATATGTGCTCCTTGTAGAGTGCACTGAACAACCCTCCATAAAAGGACTTTCCTAGTGGTTCTCACTTATCGAGTGGAAACGTCCTAGTTTATGGTTGTGCACCATTAGTCCTTATGACCCGAGACAACATTGAGACTCTATGTGCTAGCATTACACTTTGACTTGTTTACCGACTCTCAAGGGGTCATCAGGTGGCAAGGTTGGGTGTTTTGTCGAAACATATAGGAGTCGATGCATTGTAGTCGGGGATTCACCGCTTACCTTCGGGTATGGATATCCTATGTGTTATCATGTGTATGTAGGTTGAAATCTCTGATCAGAGTATGGTGGTAATTATGAAAGGGGTTTCATAGATTACACCATCGATGCAACTAAAACATGACACATAGTATCGATTCATTGACAACTCTCGATATACCAATGGTTGTCGAATCGATCCGGATATATGAGTTCAAGGGACCGTACTGTACGCTAACCATAATTGAATGGTTCTTGCAGGCACTATCATTTGATACCTAGGGAATCATGTAAGCGATGCTGCTAGGCGTTTAACATGATTGGTTGGGTATTATCAGACTTGAGTTCTGACGTTCTTGTTATCAAGGAGTTGATAAGTAAGAAGGGAGCAATTGGGGTACGCTCATATAAGGACATGTTTAGTCCGAGTCACATGGAGATGTGAACCCACGGCTAGTTGTATCAATGAACCATTGAGGACCACACAAGTACTAGCTTTCTAGATCCCGTTGAGAAGGAGAAAATAGTTCAATGTGTTGAACGGCTTATAAATGAGTTTATAAGCGTAAAGAGAAATAGAAGTATGACTTCTATGAGAGAAATGTAAATTTTAATTTATGGAAGTGTTCCTAAATTAAATAAATTAAAAGTTGGCAAATTGAATAATGTATTTGAAAATTGTGATTTTCACAAACATTATTATGGACTAAATTAAATTAATTCAAGTGTTGAATTAATTAAACACTAGTGGACCTAGTAGAGTCCAAATAATTAAATTAATTCAAGTGTTGAATTAATTAAATTATATTGAGTCTTGTAGAGCTCAATTTAAATAAATTATTTAACTAGTGGACTTGAGTAAATTCAAGTAATGTTTGATTAGTCTCAAATATGTTTGAGATAATTAAATGTAGTCCATGGTTTTTAATTTGTTAAAAACCATATAATATATGCATGCATGGGAGGTGAAGAGTTGGGAGACAACTTTTGCAACTACCAAGGCTTGGCATGCAAAAGTTGGTCTCTACTTTTTCCACTACCAAGACAAGTCTTCCCACTCTTCCCTCCACAACACCATGGCCGAAATCTCCATCTAATTTTCTCTCCAATATTCTCTTCATTTTTCTTCTTCAAGTGTTGAGGAAAGAAATCTCTTCTCAAAGAAAAATGCCCTACATTTTCTAGTGCAAGTGTAAGGTGGATCTTTTAAGTTTGGTGGTGGGCCTAATTTGAAGGAAAGATTCAAGAACAAGGAGAGCTTGTAGATAGTTTCTACCATTGAAGAGCTAAGGTGTTTACACCTTAGTTGGAGCCATACATCAATCCTTGTGATTTATAGGTACATTTCTTAACACACTATGAATGTCATTTTGTGTTTGATTGTATTTGCTACACACTTTCACTAGGTGGCCGAAATTTCTTAGTAAAAATTTGATTTTTTAAACTTCCGTTGCGCTTCCGGTCACCCTAACCGATCCCCTTTCAATATGAGATGAAGGGACCGTACTGTACGCTAACCATAATAGAATGGTTCTTGCAAGCACTATCATTTGATACCTAGGGAATCATGTAAGCGATGCGACTAGGCGTTTAACATGATTGGTTGTGTACTATCAGACTTGAGTTCTGACGTTCTTATTATCAAGGAGTTGATAATTAAGAATGGAGCAATTGGGGTATGCTCGTATAAGGACATGTTTAATCCGAATCACATGGAGATGTGAAGCCACAGCTAGTTGTATCAATGAACCATTGAGGGCCACACAAGTACTAGCTTTCTAGATCCCGTTGAGAAGTAAAATACTTCAATGTGTTGACGGCTTGTAAAAGAGTTTATAAGCGTAAGGAAAAATAGAAGTATGACTTCTATGATGGAAATGTAACTTTTAATTTGTGAAAGTGTTCCTAAATTAAAAGTTGGCCAAATAAATAATGTATTTGAAAATTGTGATTTTTATAAACATTATTATGGACTAAATTAAATTAAATCAAGTGTTGAATTAAACACTAGTGGACTTAGTAGAGTCCAAATAATTAAATTAATTCAAATATTGAATTAATTAAATCATATTTGGTATTGTAGAGCCCAATCGTAAAATAATTATTCAACTAGTGGCTTGAGTAAATTCAAGTAATGTTTAATTAGTCTCAAATTTTTTTGACATAATTAAAATTGAGTCCATGGGTTTTTAATTGTTAAAAATCAAATAAAAATTGTATGCATGGGAGGTGAAGGGTTGGAGATCACTTTTTCAATCCCCAAGGCTTGGCATGCTAAAAGTGGCTTTTTACACTACCAAGACTAGTCATCCTTCTCCTCTTCACTCCCTCACTTGGCCGAAATTTTAGGGCTTTTCTTCCTTCAATTTTTCTCTCAATTTCTTCTTCAATTGTTGAGGAAAGAAATCACTTCTCTTTGAAAAATCCTCTTATTTTTCGAGTGCAAAATAAGAGGAGATCTAGCTAGTTGGTGGTGGGCTTAATATTTGAGCAAGGAGTGCTCAAATGAAAGCTTGTAGATTGTCTATCATTGAAGAGCCTAGTTGTTTACAACTTCGTTGGAGCCAAACATCAATCTCAAGAGATTGATATGTATACTTTCTAAACACACTATGTATGACATTTTTGTGTTTTTGTATTTGCTACACATTTTAGTAGAGGTTCTCGAATTTTTTCTTGTTAAAATCGAATTTTGAACTTCCGTTGTGCATACGGGCACCTAAAATCGATCCCCTTTTAACAAGTGGTATCATGAGCTAAGGATACTATTTTGTGTAGTATATACATAATATTATATTGAGGACAATTTATAATCGCATGAGATGAATTTTTGCAACAAAAATCAAGGCCTAGAAAATGGGATTTTCGGGCAGCATGTTGCTGCCCATTTTTTAGGCCCTTAAGTTTAAATTTTCAAAATTTGCAAATACTTTCTCATGAAATATATAATTTAAGTTGGACTTTAATTATTTATAGTAAATGGTGATTTAAAAGAAATTCGGTTATAAATAAAGTAATTAGAAAGTAGACAAAGGTGTTCGTATAGTTTGTTAATTTAGTTTATAATCGTGACGGTTAGTGATTGGATCAAGATATATAATATTGCATCAATTAATTATTGTGATAATTAATTGATGGTGTATGATATGTGATATTATGCATGAAGGATGATCACAAGCCCAATTTTCTAGGTGTATGCTAGGATATTTTGTGTTGAATGATTGTAATAATTATCAATTTATAAAATGGGCTTGGTTTATGGCCCGTTCCCACACCCATGAAATGTATCCCTATTTGCCATGGATATTTATTTGTAAATATTAGTATAGTGGATGATCAAGATTGGAAGATGGTGGCCATGATGATTATGAAGATCGAAGACATGTAAATATTGGAAGCTAATATAATAGTTGCATTTGCATCCCATGCATTTCCCTAGGATTGGACCTATGCCCGTGTTTAGCTCACACGAGCCATTAGTTTTGGGGCGATTGATCATCCTTGTTTTGTTTATTGTTTATAATATATGCATGATATGTTATAAATAATGAGTATGTGCGTTATTATTGTGATAATGACAAAATTGCATGAAACCGGCAAACATACGATCAAACATGACGAGCTTTTAAAATAAAATTAATGATGAGACCTTTCAAAATTAAAAACTCTCATTTTGAATAAGATTCAAAATGAATATCAAGCCCGAAAAGGGGAATTATAAATTTGCTTCTAATTTCCATGTCTTCCATCGACAATAGGTGCATGATGAACGCTACCCGTGCTCGGGGCTCGGCTCATATTATTGGGGGGGCCCTGGGTGCCGAAAAACTGTGACATCCATTGACATGGTGATGTGAACTGCTTGGAACTCCCATAAGTTCGGCTCATATTATTGAGGGAACTCATGGCGACCATCCATTAAGGTTCAACATCGATGGGCAAGGCTTGAAGAGGCAGACTCCGAGCCCCGTTGTGGCAGCCACACCAATGAATGCTGACAAGACTGTTGACATCTGTCATCACTGCAAGAAGCCTAGATATTGGAGGCCTAACTGCAGGGAATATCTTGCCCAGAAGAGTTCTGGAAACGATATGTTCTATATTGAAGTAAACATTTCAATTAACTCTACTTCTTAGGTATTAGATACCGGCTGTGGCTCACATCTCTGTAATGATTTGCAGGTGATGGGAAGAAGTAGAAGGCTTAGGGAAGGTGAGACATTCTTGAGGATGGGAATGGAGCAAGAGTTGCTGCCAAAGCCGTAGGAGATGTTTACTTATTGTTGAACAATGATTTTAAGTTAATTTTGAGAGATGTTTTATTTGTACCAGATTTGGTGAAAAACATTATTTCCATTTTATGCTTGATTAAGATGGATTTTCTTGTTTATTTAGCAAAGGTGTTTGCAACATTTACAAGAATGAATGTTTAATTGGTACTAGAGATCTTGAAAACAATCTCTACACCTTAAAATACAAAGATATTCCACTAAACAATGTCCAAGCAATAACAACAACAAACAAGCGAAAACAAGATACTCTAAATTCGGCACAATTATGTCATGCTCGATTAGGACATATTTCCCTAAGAAGGATGAACACGCTAGTGGGAGTAGGCATGTTTGATATGCCTGATATTAATTCTCTAACGACTTGTGAATCCTGTCTTAAAGGAAAGACGACCAAAATTCCCTTTAAGGGCCATGTGGAGCGAGCCAAAGGGTTATTGGATTTGATCCATACCGATGTGTTCGGTCCGCTTAGCATCACCACTAAGCAAGAACATGCCTACTTCATCATATTTACCGATGACTTTTCGAGGTATGGGTATGCGTATTTGATGAAATACAAGTCTGAAGCCTTTGAAAGGTTCAAAGAATTCAGATGTGAAGTAGAGAAACAGTTGGGACGAAGCATCAAGACACTTCGATCGGATCGAGGTGGTGAGTAGTTGAGTGCCGAGTTCCAAGAGTATCTTAGGGAGAATGAGATTCTCTCGCAGTGGACTCCGCCCGCTACAACGCAGTTGAGTGGTGTTTCGGAGCGTCGTAACCGGACTTTGATGGACATGGTTCGGTCTATGATGGGGTTCATGGAGTTGCCGCCATCCTTTTGGGGATATGTGCTTGAGACAGCAGCACTGTTGTTGAACAATGTCCATTCAAAGGCAGTTGACAAGACACCATATGAGATATGGATGTGTAAGCCACCCAAATATTCTTATTTTAGAATATGGGGGTGCCCTGCTTATGTGAAGCAGGTAGTGGGAGATAAATTGGATAGTCGATCCATTTTGTGTTACATTGTGGGATATCCAAGGAATTCAGTTGGATACTATTTCTATCATCCCCAAGAAACAAATGTGTTTGTTTCTAGGAATGCAACCTTTTTGGAAAAAGAATTTCTATTGGATAGAAAAGGGGAGATGATAGAACTCGAAGAGGTTCGAGAGACACCCACAATTATAGAACCCACACCTGAAGAGCCAAGAGAGGAGATACAAGCTCCTAGAAGATCCGAGAGAGTCTCGAGACCACCTATAAGGTATGGTCTGCTTCTTGAAGAGGGCCATGATGAGCCTAACCATGGATGTGATCCAAGGACCTTCAAGGAAGCTTTATCTAATGCCGATTTATCCAAGTGGCTTGAAGCAATGGAATCTGAGATGAATTCCATGCATTCGAAACAAGTGTGGAATCTCATGGATCCACCTGAGGAATTGTTCCCATAGGGTGTAAATGGATTTATAAGAGGAAACTTGGGGCGGATGGAAAGGTATTGACCTTCAAGGCACGATTGGTGGCAAAAGGATATACTCACAGATAAGGAGTTGACTTTGAGGAAACCTTTTCTCCAGTTGCAATGTTCAAGTCTATAAGGATATTGCTAGCCATAGCTCCATGGTATGACTATGAGATATGGCAGATGGATGTCAAGACAGCCTTTCTTAATGGGGATATTAAGGAAGAGATTTACATGTCTCAACCTGAAGGGTTTACATCTGTCGGAATTGAGCATATGGTATGAAAACTTCAAAGATCTATTTATGGTCTAAAGCAGGCATCTAGGAGTTCGAACCTTAGATTCGATAGTACAATCAAAGAGTTGTTTTACTAAGAATCCTGAGGAGCCCTATGTGTATAAGAAGGTCAGTGGGAGTGCTGTGACTTTCCTGGTGCTTTATGTTGATGACATTCTACTAATTGGGAATGATGTAGGAATGCTGCAATCAACTAAAATATGGTTAGCAAGTTAGTTCTCGATGCAGGACTTGGGTGAAGAATCTTTTTTATTGAGATTACAGATCTATAGAGATAGATCAAAAAGATTGCTTGGTCTCACCAGTCCACATACATTGATACCATCGTGAAGCGGTTCTCGATGGATGAGTCCAAGAGAGGACATCTACCAATGTGTCATGGCGTGTCCCTATTAAAGTCAGTCTCCGAAGACTGATGCAGAGATTGCGGCGATGACAAGAATTCCTTATGCATCTGCGATTGGTAGCATCATGTATGGGATGATATCTACACGTCCTGACGTGGCTTTCGCACTAAGTGTAGTGAGTAGATATCAATCGAACCCTGGTCTTCCACAATGGAAAGCTGTGAAAGACATCCTCAAGTATTTGAGAAGGACCAATAAATTTTTCTTGGTCTATAGGGGTGGAGAACTGAAATTGGAAGGCTATGCCGCTCTAGCTTCCAAAGAGATATCGATGACTCGAAGTCAACCCCTGGATTCATATTCATGCTCAATGGTGCTGCTGTCTCTTGGAAAGGTTCCAAGCAAGATAGTACAGCGGATTCCACCACTGAGGCAGAATATATTGCTGCATCAGCTGCAGCAAAGGAGGCTGTGTGGATAAGGAATTTCGTCCAAGAGTTAGGCGTCATTCCTAATGGAGTTGATCATGTCCCGGTGTTTTGCGACAACACAGGAGCCATTGCTCAAGCAAAGGAGCCAAGGTCTCATCAGAAGTCCAAACACGTATTGAGAAAGTACCACATCCTCCGAGAGATTGTGGAAAGAGGAGAAGTGTCGATTGACAAAGTCGGCTCCGCAAATAATTTTACTGATCCGCTAACTAAGCCTTTACCTGGACCATTACTCGAGAAGCATCGCAAATCGATGTGTTTGAAGCATATGGGTAGTTGGCTCTAGTGCAAATGGGAGATTGTTAGAGTAGGTGCCCGTCGAGCCAAATGTTGCCGGAGGGTTCATGTTTAAACTCTATGTATAAACAATCTTTATTTTAATAATATTTGAAATTATTGTTTTGGCTCTTCTTTATCTGTATACTCATGCTAGTTGCATAGATAAAGTCCTTGAATATACAAATAGTAGAAAGAATATGAGATGCTCATATGATGAGTATCATGAAACTCATATTTTCAATACTGTATATTCTAAACAGTTCCTAGTCGATTCAGCCGCCGCTAAGAAGGATATTTGCCGCTCGAGTTCGAGACTAGTATCTGCGATGTGAGTACCATGTTTCATTGGTAGGGGACATTGTGATGTCTGATCATGCAGATAGGTGCTCCTGGTAGAGTGCACTGAACAACCCTCCATAAAGGACTTTCCAAGTGGTTCTCACTTATCGAGTGGAAACGTCCTAGTTTATGGTTGTACACCATTAGTCCTTATGACCTGGGACAACATTGAGACTCTATCTGCTAGCATTACACTTTTACATGTTTACCGACTCTCATGGGGTCATCAGGTGGCAAGGTTGGGTGTTTTGTCGAAACATATAGGAGTCGATGCATTGTAGTCGGGGATACACCGCTTACCTTCGGGTATGGATATCCTATGTGATCTCGTGTGAATGTAGTTTGAAATCTCTGATCCGAGTATGGTGGTAATTAAGAAAGGGGTTTCTTAGATTACACCATCGATGCTACTACGACATGACACATAGTATCGATTCATTGACAACTCTCTATATACTAATGGTTGTCGAATCGGTCGGGATATATGAGCTGAAGGGACTGTACTGTACGCTAACCATAATAGAATGGTTCTTGCAGGCACTATCATTTGATACCTAGGGAATCATGTAAACGATGCTGCTAGGCTTTTAACATGATTGGTTGGGTACTATCAGAATTGAGTTCTGACGTTCTTATTATCAAGGAGTTGATAATTAAGAATGAAGCAATTGAGGTATGCTCGTATAAGGACATGTTTAGTCCGAATCACATGGAGATGTGAACCCACGGCTAGTTGTATCAATGAACCATTGAGGTCCACACAAGTACTAGCTTTCTAGATCCCGTTGAGAAGTAAAATAGTTCAATGTGTTGAACGGCTTATAAAGGAGTTTATAAGCGTAAGGAAAAATAGAAGTATGACTTCTATGAGGGAAATGTAACTTTTAATTTGTGAAAGTGTTCCTAAATTAAAAGTTGGCTAAATAAATAATGTATTTGAAATTTTGATTTTCATAAACATTATTATGGGCTAAATTAAATTAATTCAAGTGTTGAATTAATTGAACAATAGTGGGGCTAGTAGAGTCCAAATAATTAAATTAATTCAAGTGTTGAATTAATTAAATCATATTGGGTCTTGTAGAGCCCAATCATAAAATAATTATTTAACTAGTGGTTTGAGTAAATTCAAGTAATGTTTAATTAGTCTCAAATTTGTTTGAGATAATTAAAATTAAGTCCATGGGTTTTTAATTGTTAAAAATCAAACAAAAATTGCATGCATGGGAGGGGAAGGGTTGGAGATCACTTTTTCAATCTCCAAGGCTTGGCATGCTAAAACTGGTTTTAGTTTTTTACACTACCAAGCTAGTCATCCTTCTCCCCTTCACTCCCTCACTTGGCCGAAATTTTTGGGCTTTTCTTCCTTCAACTTTTTATCTCAATTTCTTCTTCAATTGTTGAGGAAAGAAATCACTTCTCCTTGAAAAATCCTCTTATTTTTCTAGTGGAAAATAAGACGGGATCTATCTAGTTGGTGGTGGGCTTAATATTTGAGCAAGGAGTGCTCAAAGGAGAGCTTATAGATTGTCAACCATTGAAGAGCCTAGTTGTTTACAACTTGGTTGGAGCCAAACATCAATCTCAAGAGATTGATAGGTATACTTTCTAAACACACTATGTATGACATTTATGTGTTTTTGTATTTGCTACACATCTTAGTAGAGGTGCACGAATTTTTTATTGTTAAAATCAAATTCTGAACTTCCGTTGTGCATACGGGCACCTAAAATCGATCCCCTTTTAACAACATGGGGTAGGGGTGCCACGATGAAATCTTTGAAAACACAGATTGGGCAACTAGCCAATGCTTTGAAAGATCAGAATAGAGGACAGTTCCAAAGCAATAGGGAGGTAAACCCTAGGGAGCAATGCAAATCTGTCACATTGAGGAGTGGCAAAGAAATTGGAATCCCAGAGCCTACTGAAGAGAATGAAAAATACTTGTTGAGGAAGATGACGGAAAAGGTGTAATTGTTGGTAAAGTGAAGGTAGAGAAACCCAAGAAAGTGCTTGAACTGCAACCTTACAGAAGGTGAAACTTCCATATCCACAGAAGTTCAATAAGAAAGGGTTAGATGATCAGTTTGCGAAGTTCCTAAAAATTTTCAAGAAAATACACATTAGCATCCCATTTGCCGATGCATTAGAGCAAATGCCCAACTATGCTAAGTTCATCAAGGATGTGATGTCCAAGAAGATGAAACTTTAAGAATTTGAGACCGTGAAGCTAACCGAAGAGTGCAGTGTCATACTCCAAAGAAAACTACCACAAAAACTCAAAGATTCAGGGAGTTTTACTATTTCTTGTGTTATTGGTGGTTCTAGTTTAATGTCTTTTTCTATTTACAAGACCTTGGAGCTTGGCAACGTGAACCTAGCTGTAACGCCCCAGATTTGACGACTGTCCTCACCGTATCAAGACGGGTCTTTCCAGCGTGCTTATGTCCTCACTCACACGCACCCTAGGAAACTTCCCAGGAGGTCACCCATCCCAAAATTACCCCAAGTCAAGCACACTTAACTTTGGAGTTCTTATGTGATGAGCTACCGAAAAGAAGATGCACCTTCGTGATATGAGTAGTACCAATAAAATCTTTTAAGCCCTCTTCAACTGTTCAGTCCATTGCATTGCACAGTCTCGGAATCCCTCTCATTCCCGTGTGGGTCGGTTCATTCATGTTCCCTCCACCTAGAAGCCTGCCAGGAGCCGCTCATTGTCCGTGCAACTGATGGCACCGGCGATCACCCCCCGCCCTCTTCGGCCCCGTGCCTCACATGCCCACCAGCTTCCGCTTGGTTCGTCCCCGAACCACACCGTACTAAGAGAGGTCGGCTCTGATACCACTTGTAACGCCCCAGATTTGACGACTGTCCTCACTGTATCAAGACGGGTCTTTCCAGCGTGCTTATGTCCTCACTCACACGCACCCTGAGAAACTTCCCAGGAGGTCACCCATCCCAAAATTTCCCCAAGTCAAGCACGCTTAACTTTGGAGTTCTTATGTGATGAGCTACCGAAAAGAAGATGCACCTTCGGGATATGAGTAGTACCAATCAAATCTTTTAAGCCATCTTCAACTGTTCAGTCCATTACATTGCATAGTCTCGGAATCCCTCTCATTCCCGTGTGGGTCGGTTCATTCATGTTCCCTCCACCTAGAAGCCTGCCAGGAGCCGCTCATTGTCCGTGCAACTGATGGCACCGGCGATCACCCCCCGCCCTCTTCGGCCCCGGGCCTCACACTAGCACTATTACTTTGCAGCTAGTGGACAGATCACTTACATATCCACGAGAGGATAGTAGAGGATGTGCTGGTAAAGGTAGACAAATTCATATTTCCTGCTGATTTTGTCATTTTAGATATGAAGGATGACCAGGAGACACCACTTATCTTTCAAAGGCCATTCTTGGCCACCGGAAAAACCTTGATTGATGTGCACAAGGGTGAGCTCACACTGAGAGTAGGTGGAGATGAAGTGTTATTCAACATATACAACACCATCAGAGGACCGAATGAGGTAAGTACTTGTAATAGTATTGATATCATTGATTCATGTGTATCTCAAGTGGCTGCAGGTAAGTTGACAAAAGACTTCTTAGAGAGATGCTTATTGGAGTCAGCTTCTACTGTGGATGAAGAGGACTGGGATGTGCGAGAGGAGTTACTTGCTCTCAGTATGCTGCCTAAAGAAAAGGTTGATGCCCAGCACGAAGAGTTACTTGAAGATGTGAGTAAAGAAGTGCCAAAAGAATCTCCTGAATTGAAAGAATTACCGAGTCACTTGTGCTATGCATTCTTAGACGATAGTTCGTCCTATACGGTAATTATATCTTCTGCTCTTACTATTGATGAGAAAGATATGTTGTTGAGAGTGTTGCGAGAGTTTAAATCTACTTTGGAATGGACAATTTTCTGATATAAAAAGGATTAGCCTTACTGTTTGTATGCATAAAATTTTGATGCAGGAATCCTATTCCCCCTATGTTGATCATCAGAGGAGGCATAATCCAGCCCTGAATGAAGTAGTAAGAGCTGAGGTATTAAAATTGTTAAATGCTGGTGTTATTTATGCTATATCTGATAGTTCTTGGATTTCACCTGTGCAAGTAGTGCCTAAGAAAGGGGGTATGACTATGGTGAGGAATGAGTTAATTTCAACTCTTCCAGTGACTGGTTGGCGAGTGTGTATAGATTACAGGAAATTGAATGATGCAACTAGGAAAGATCACTTCCCTCTCCCCTTTCTTGATCAGATGCTTGATAGAGTAGGTGGTTATCATTATTATTGCTTTCTAGATGGTTATTCAGGTTACAATCAAATTGTCATAGCACCGGAGGATCAGGAGAAGACTACCTTCACTTGCCCCTATAGTACATTTGCTTTCAATAGAATGCCATTTAGTCTTTGCAACGCACCTGCTACGTTTCAACGGTGTATGATGGCCATATTTTCTGGCATGGTAGAGGACATCATGGAAGTTTTCATGGATGACATCTGTCTTTGCCTCATCTTTTGATCATTGTTTGCAGAATCTGACACTTGATTTGCAGAGATGTCAGGCGAAGAATTTGTTTTGAATTGGGAGAAATGTCACTACATGGTTCAAGAAGGTATTGTGCTTGGGCACAAGATTTCAGCCAAAGGAATGGAGGTGGATAGAGCCAAAGTCGCAGCAATTGAAAATCTCTCACCGCCGAAGAATGTGAAAAAGATCAGAAGTTTCTTGGGACATGTCGGGTTTTATCGTCGCTATACTAAAGATTTCTCTAAAATTACTAGACCTTTATGTAATTTGTTGGAGAAAGATTCTACATTTATTTTTTACGGTGATTGTGGGGACCCGGGCTCTAACTCAATTCTTTTGGGATTTATTGGATCTTTACTCGAAAATGTGGGTCAAAATTTTGCTTTTAACGTTAATTCAAATGTATAATTAAAGCATATCATGTCTTTATATTAAATAAACAACATAACGTACATACATGTCTGTTTTGTACAATCATACACTAGTGTTTCAAAGTTTCAGTACAAGTCTAGTAAGAAAACACTAGCAATCTTCAATGCCCGAGATCTCCACGCTATCACCAATCTCTCATCTTCCTCATGACCCAGATCCTGCCCCACCTGTTTCCATGCACACATACAGACACGACAACAGCCGGATAACTCCGGTGAGAACATATCCCAGTATAAAACATGGATGCATGCAATGTAATAATCAAGTACAAAAACATAGCATATATCAAGTAACATGAATGAAAATCTAAACATGTAGAGGAGTACAAATCTGTATTCAACATTTAAATCTTGACTCGACTCATTTCTAGTATAGGGATCCCGGTATGAATAAGACGGTCTGTCACCTACCCAACCACTCGAGGTGACGGTACGTCTTATTCCTAGACTTCGGTCAACTCTGTATCGAGGGTCTACACATAGAGTAAATCTGCTTCTATGCGTCGATACACCGAAACTTCTAGTTTTGGCCAATCTGCCAATATCTCCTATCTCAGGACTCGAATATAAATCAATAAACAAGACATTACATAATCAATGTAACAACAATCTAGTATGTGATTTAGGGAAACTCGTATCAAATCTGAATCGAGTTGTGCAATCCCGTGACCACATGAATTATACCTTTCGTCGCACAATGCCTGTCGAGATCTTGAAGTCGGAATGTCGAGTCTGACAATAACAACTCTGAAAGGCAATGTAGACATGCAATATCAATTCTCAATTCAATTCAGCACATATACAATTCAATACTCGGTTTTAATACAATTCGACAGCATAACAGCGTAATCTCGCGATACCGATAACTCAATAATATCATACTCAATCACAAGCAACTCATACTATCATCAAAACATCAACATATATTCTGAAATCTGTAAGTATCCTAACTCATATATGCTGGAAATTTCGAACAATAGCATACGGTCTCCAAATTTCGATCCGGTAACGAATATATCATGCTCAGTATATCAAGAACACATATTCTAAATCAAATCTGAATTTCCCCCAACATGAATATCTGAAACATGTTGAAACTGCAAGAAACTTACATCCTTTTGAAGCTTTGGAGGAGAGGAATACAAATCTCTACTTGGTTCACAAATTGGATAGGTAATTCATTCAAAATTACTAGTTTAAGATAAAAAAGAATGAAGTCTTCTCCCTTGGATGCTTTCGGTGCTCCTGTTTCTGAAATGAGAAAGAATGAATCATCTACCAAGTGTATATATACCATGCCATGTGTCAACATAAGGAGTGAAGGTGGATTTCTCGCATGCAGCACCGCGGGTGTGGTGGCTCAGGAGCGCGGGTGCGCTGTGCTCACGGCGAGTTCATCTAAAAGTGTAGCACCTAGACCGCGGGTGCGGTCCCTGCATGACCGCGGGCGCGGTCTCACCACCGCGGGTGCGGTCTTGCTTGCACCGCGGGTGCGGTCTTGCTTCGCACAAATCCACTAATTTCCTCTCAATGCACCGCGGGTGCGGTCCTTCCTGTACCGCGGGTGCGGTGTGGCTTCGGCCCAGCTTCACAATTCTGATTTAATTCGTGCAATCGTTTCTACTTTCATCTTATGACATGCATTCTTACCTTTACAAATCTAACATCAATGCCAATTGATAATTCTCGAGCCTTACAGTGATTGTTTGCAGTCATTTAACAGGATCAAGACGGCGCTGATTTCTGCACCCATCATGATAGTGCCTGACTAGAGGGAGCCCTTTGAGCTCATGTGCGATACCAGCGACTATGCTGTGGGAGCAATTTTGGGCAAAGGCGAGACAAAATGTTCAAGGCTATCTACTATACAAGTTGCACACTTAATACAGCCCAACAGAATTACACAACCATTGAGAAAGAGATGCTGGCAGTCGTGTTTGCATTCGACAAGTTCAGAACATATCTCATTGGCACTAAGGTAACTGTTTTCACTAACCATGCAGCTATTCGTTACTTGTTTGCGGAAAAGGATGCAAAGCCCAGGTTGATACGATGGATAATCCTACTTCAAGAATTTTACTTTGAAGTCAAAGACAAGAAAGACTGTGAGAACCAGGTGGCAGATCACTTGTCATGCCTAGAGCTGGAAGAAAGAACTGAAAGTGGAGCTATCAATGATTCGTTCCCAGAAAAATAACTTTTCATGGTACATGTTACACATCCTTGGTTTGCAGATATAGCTAATTTTCTGGCTGCAGGTGAATTACCACTAGATTTAACTTATCACAAAAAGAAAAAATTCCTTCATGACGCCAAGTTTTATCTGTGGGACGATCCCTCTGTGTTCAAGAGATGCGCTGATCAGATAATTAGGAAATGTGTAGCAGAGGAAGAAAAAGGTACGATCCTAGAGCAGTGCCATTCCTCACCCTACGGTAGACACTTTGGAGCATCTAGAACAACAGCTAAGGTAATACGGTCATGTTTCTATTGGCCTACTCTGTTTAAGGACATTTATACCTTAATAAAGTCATGTGATAAAGTCAAAAGAGTTGTCAATATTTCTAGACGTCACGAGTTATCACTAAAAAATATTTTGGAGGTGGAACTTTTTAATGTCTCGGGTATTGAATTTATGGGTCCATTTCCATCCTCTTTTGGTCAATCTTATATTTTACTTGATGTTGACTATGTCTGTAAATGAGTGGAAGCAATTGCCACAATACTAATGATGCTCGAGTTGTTGTTAAGTTTGTCCACATGAACATCATTACAAGATTTGGAACGCCTAGAGTCTTAATCAGTGATGAAGCTACACATTTCTGTAAAAAAAAAATTTAACTCACTGTTGGCTAAGTATGATGTGAAGCACAGGGTGACACTGGCATACCACCCACAAGCTAATGGACAAGCAGAAATATTCAACTGGGAGATCAAGCAGATCTTAGAAAAAACAGTGAAGACAAACCGGAAGGATTGGGCGATTAAGCTAAATGATGCTTTATGGGCGTACAGAACTGCATACAAGACACCTATCGGGATGTCGCCTTGTAGGTTGGTCTTTGGGAAAGCTTGCCATCTACCTTTGGAACTGGAGCACAGGGCCTTCTGGGCTGTGAAAAAGCTGAATTTTGATATGGGGGCAGCTGGAAAGCATCGACTGTTGCAATTGAACGAGATGGAGGGATTCCGGAATGATGCATACGAAGATGCAAAGATATACAAAGAAAAAACCAAAAATGGCATGACAAACAGATTCTTCAATGAGACTTCGAACCAGGACAACAAGTGTTATTGTTCAATTCTCGACTGAGGTTATTTCCTAGTAAGTTAAAATCACTATAGTCTGGACCATTCAAAGTGGAAACGGTGTATCCACATGGGGTAATTGAGCTGAAATGCAACAACGTTCCGACATTTAAATAAATGGTCAAAGGGTCAAGCATTACTTTAGAAGTGAAGTGAGGGACATGGACAAAATTTCACTTGGAGAACCAAAGTAGAAAGGAGAAAGTCACGCTGATGACTATAAACCAAGCGCTGTGTGGGAGGCAACCCATAATTATCTTTAGCATTTGTTTTTATTTTATTTAATCCCTTATTCGTTAATTTTAATCTCCTTTATTCAAGTATTGATCTGAAGAGTTTATTTTTGCAGGTATGAATTTAAAAAAAATTGAAAATTGATGGACAATGTGCTTCGTGCGATTTATTTTCGCGCACATGCGCGAAGCCCAACTCGGAAGGTAGAGGATTCTGCGCATATGCGCCACTCAGGTCGCGCATATGCGTAATAAGGCAAGGCCCATACACTCGGATGGCAGAGACCTTCGCGCATATGCGCCACTCAGGGCGTGCATATGCGCGATATGACGACAAATGCTGGACAGTAACCTTCGCGCATATGCGCCACTTAGGGCACGCATATGCGCGCTACCTGAAATAAAAAAAAACCCCGAGAACCCTTTTCAGAGACACAACCACCTCCCTCTTCAATATCCCACCGCATCTCTTCCTCAGATTCCACACAGCCGACCGCCGCTGCACCTCGCCAGAAGCTGAACGCCGAAGCTCGAATCACACTCCGATTTGCCGTCACTCTCTGGTGCAAGTAAGGGTTTTATTCAGCTTTTGTTCAAATCTTCCGAGTTTGGTTAGAATTGTTGTTAAATCTCTATGGGGAATTTATGAGGTTGTGTATTGGTTGTTCTAAACTAAAGTATTTTGTCACTGGTTTTGTACGTTGAGTTGCTAACGAGATTAATTGGTGTGTTGAGATTATAGTTGTTCTAACGCATGTTTGGGGTTCAATTATCTGTGAGTTTGACTCTTCGGTTGGTTTAATTTAGTGTGTGGGTGTGGACATTGCATTATTGTATTCCATGACGCCGAAAAAGAAATCGAAAAAGGGTGCCTCTTCCTCCTCCAGTTTTGATTCTCATAGGTTCTGGAATGAGGAGGCCCAACAAGTATATGATATCTCTATGACAAGGCCCATCATCCCGCAACGGGGATTCAATTTGTCAATTTCACATGGTGTTATAACAGAGGAACTGGAACGTCGAGGATGGGTTGAATTCTCTCAACACCCTTTGGATGCCGTTATCTCGGTTGTGCGAGAATTCTATTCCAACCTCCAGATTCGGCATGACGAGTCTAAAGTCTTGATCCGAGGTAAATGGGTGTCGTTCGACTCTCGAACAATCAATATGATATATCAGATGCCTAGCTTCTACCATGACAAGTACAGTGAATTTTTCGAAGCGGAGTTGATTATACAGAAGTCATCTAGACCGTATGTCAAGCTGGCTCTGTCTGGAAAATGAGCTCGAGCGGTCCTATTTCTTTAAAGAAATCCGACATGGGCGCTAATGCAAGTGCTTGGACATCCTTTGTATTGGCCCAGATTCTCCCGTTATCAAACTACTATGATGTGACCAAAGACAAAGCTGCACTGGTATTTTCTATTCTAATGGGATAATCTGTTGATTTGGGAAAAATTATCTATGGATCGATTATGAGAGCCGACACAGGATTGGCCACGGTTGTTCTTCCATATCAGCATATTGTCACCGAGCTATGCCGACAGGCCGGCGTATCATAGGCCCCTGATGAACCAATGCTAAAGCCGAGGGCCCCCATTGTTGCCTGATTTGGAGCCTCCTCCTATATTCCCCATGAGTTTACGGACGAAGAGGAGATCCCACAGCCAAAGATTCCACCACCAATACCACCTGCAGCAGCTAGACAGAGCAGGGGTGACAGATTTTGACGGCTAGAAAACTAGATGCAGGACCAGAGGAGGTTACTGGTTGAGCAGCGCCCAGCGCCAGGTGCTGGATTCACTTTAGTTCCGCTCCGACCATTTTATGTGATATATGATGGACTTCAATTATGTGCTTGCTCAGCGGTTACCACCTATAGGTCCAGAGGATCCGATGTTTCCCCAGCCACCGGTATGGCCACCCCAGTACCCCAGAGCTTCTTCACAAGCCCCACCCCAGCACATGGATGAGGATGACGACGATGGTGACGGTGAGCACTGACGCTCGTCGTGGGAGGTATGATTGTTCCGTTCTGTCCTGTTTATACATTGAGGACAATGAATACCGTAAGTTTGGGGGCGGGGGGTCAATTTGCTTGATTGTTTTTGTTTTCAATTCATTGTTAGTTAAATTCGTTGTTAGTTATTTTCTGCACAGTAGCTTTATAAATTTTTTATTGCATGCTAGAATTGTTAGGAAAAGTCATGGATACGTCGTTGTGTGGCCAATGATCAAAATGAAATCGTGGTTTTAATGATTATATGTATTCATGAAAACTTGGGAGTCACAAATATCTTTGCACGGTCATGTTTGTTGATACTATCAATGCTTAGAGACAATTTACATACTTGTGATGCTAAATAGACAATAGAGATATGAATTTTAGTATTTCTCACATGACATTAATTGATACCTTTGCAAACACAGAAATGACCTAGGAAATTTTTCTCAATGTCTTTGGACCTGTTTTCATTGTTATTATCGTTTATTAGTCCATTGAGCTTCAAGTAGATTGAGATGCTTGATTTTTCTTGTGCAACTATCTCTTATATCCGTTTTATTGAAACATGCATGTGATTGGTTTGTACGAGTTGACTAATGGATTGACGGAAATCTAAAACTTTCTTGAACACTTTTCGAGGCAAAATACAGATAATATGAGACATATGAATGATTTAGGCAATCTTTGGAACCTTTTGAGCCTACCAAATAAACATGAAATATCCCTAGTGTCTCATTTTGAGCCTGCTAAAAATCAAGTGTTGTGTGTCGATGACGTAGAATTAGCCCCCACTTATATCTATTCTACATCCCACAACAACTACCTAATAAATCTTATACACTGAGTGTCCTACCTAAATTTTGAGATAAATAAGTTAATTGGTGTTGTAATGATTCGAATACTCCTTCAAAAGAAAAAGGAAAATTGAATGTGCAAAAAGGAGTTCAAAAAAAGAGACAAAAAGAAGAAAAGAATGTGAATCAAAAATGGGGAAAAAGAAAATATATGAGAAATAAAGGATATGAATGAGAAGAAAACAATAAGTGGATGATGAAAAGGGAATGAAAATGAGTGAAATTGATGAAGTTCAAATATTTCTCTCAAATTTTGATCTACATACCTTTATTGTAGCCATGAGTCGTAGCGTAACGTTACAAGCCTACAAGACCTATTAACCTTGTCACATTTATCTAATATACTAGTGGAGAAAAGTTGTTCAAGTTAAGCTTATGGATACATGATAAACATGATTAACGAGTATAGAATTTAATCATTTGCATGCAAGCATCTCATTGTGTGACTTCATCTTTGGTATGCTTGTCTTGAATATCTTATGAACCAAATAATCACCAATAGAGTCCTTTGTAATATGTGTAAGTAAATCTGTATGTTAATGAAGTGTGGGTTAAAGTGAATTGAAAATCTCTTGAGTTTATAAAGCTAGTAAGTGCTGTGAATCTATTTGAGCAGTTGACTGGGTAAATAAGCATTGACATAGCACTACGCATGTGACTCTTGAGTAATCTTGAATTACATGAAAATAGATGAGTCGGAGGCCAATATCACTTTTCCATATCCACGACTTTAGTTGTTAGCGTTAATTCTTCCGTGAAGCTTAGTTTTATTGTTATTTTTGCTCGGGAATAGCAAAAGTTCAAGTTTGGGGGGATTTGATAAGTGCAATTTGTGCACTTAAATTATCCTTATAATTCGTATAGATTGTTAGTTTCGTGGGCGGAATTATGCGTCTTTTGTTATTTTTGATGTGCTTGCAGGAATCTAGGTGAGGCTACTACATGGGCGTAAAAAGGAACGAAAATGGCGCTTAGAAGAAAATTGTGAAAATGGCCCTTCTCTAAAAACAGCAAAACCCGCGCATATGTTAGAGTAGGTGCCCGTCGAGCCAAGTGTTGGCCGAGTGTTCACAATGAAACTCTATGTATAAACGATCTTTATTTTGATAATATTTGAAATTATTATTTTGGCACTTCTTTATCTGTATACCCATGCTAGTTGCATAGATAAAGTCTTTGAATATACAAATAGTAGAAAGAATATGAGATGCTCATATGATGAGTATCATGAAACTCATATTTGGAATACTGTATATTCTAAACAGTTCCTAGTCGATTCAGCCGCCGCTAAGAAGGATATAGGCCGCTCGAGTTAGAGACTAGTATCTGCAATGTGAGTACCATGTTTCATTGGTAGGGGACATTGTGATGTCCGATCATGCAGATAGGTGCTCCTGGTAGAGTGCACTGAACAACCCTCCATAAAGGACTTTCCAAGTGGTTCTCACTTATCGAGTGGAAAGGTCCTAGTTTATGGTTGTACACCATTAGTCCTTATGACCTGGGACAACATTGAGACTCTATGTGCTAGAATTACACTTTGGCTTGTTTACCGACTCTCATGGGGTCATCAGGTGGCATGGTTGGGTGTTCTGTCGAAACATATTGGAGTCAATGCATTGTAGTCGGGGATTCACCGCTTACCTTCGGGTATGGATATCTTATGTGTTCTCATGTGTATGTAGATTGAAATCTCTTATCAGAGTATGGTGGTAATTATGAAAGGGGTTTCATAGATTACACCATCGATGCAACTACGACATGACACATAGTATCGATTCATTGACAACTCTCGATAAACCAATGGTTGTCGAATCGGTCGGGATATATGAGTTGAAGGGACCGTACTGTACGCTAACCATAATTGAATGGTTCTTGCAGGCACTATCATTTGATACCTAGGGAATCATGTAAGCGATATTGCTAGGCGTTTAACATGGTTGGTTGGGTACTATCAGACTTGAGTTCTGACGTTCTTGTTATCAAGGGGTTGATAAGTAAGAATGGAGCAATTGGGGTATGCTCATATAAGGACATGTTTAGTCCGAATCACATGGAGATGTGAACCCACGGCTAGTTGTATCAATGAACCATTGAGGGCCACACAAGTGCTGGCTTTCTAGATCCCGTTGAGAAGTAAAATAGTTCAATGTGTTGAACGGCTTATAAAGGAGTTTATAAGTGTAAGGAAAATTAGAAGTATGACTTCTATAAAGGAGAAAATAGTTCGATGTATTGAACAACTTATAAATGAGTTTATAAGCGTAAAGAAAAATAGAAGTATGACTTCTATGAGAGAAATGTAAATTTTAATTTATGGAAGTGTTCCTAAATTAAAAGTTGGCCAAGTGAATAATGTATTTGAAAATTGTGATTTTCATATACATTATTATGGACTATTAAATTAATTCAAGTGTTGAATTAATTAAACACTAGTGGACCTAGTAGAGTCCAAATAATTAAATTAATTCAAGTGTTGAATTAATTAAATTAAATTGAGTCTTGTAGAGCTCAATTTAAATAAATTATTTAACTAGTGGACTTGAGTAAATTCAAGTAATGTTTGATTAGTCTCAAATATGTTTGAGATAATTAAATTTAGTCCATGGTTTTTTTTTAATTTGTTAAAAACCATATAATATATGCATGCATGGGAGGTGAAGGGTTGGAGACAACTTTTGCAACTATCAAGGCTTGGCATGCTACTTTTGTCTCTACTTTCTGAAAGACCAAGACAAGTCTCCCTTCCCCCATTCAAGCATCACAATGGCCGAAATATACACACACATTCTCTCCCATTTTTCTCTCAATTTTCTTCTTCAAGTGTTGAGGAATGAAAAATACTTCTCTTTGAAAAATGCTCTAATTTTTCTAGTGCAAAATTAGAGTGGCTCTAGCTAGTTGGTGGTGGGCTTAATATTTGAGCAAGGTGGGCTCAAAGGAAGCTTGAAGATTGTCTTGCCATTGAAGAGCTTAGTTTTATATCAACTAAGTTGGAGCCATCATCAATCTTTTAAAATTGATAGGTACATTTCTAAACACACTATGAATGTATTCTTTGTGTTTTATTGTATTTGCTACACAAAGAACATGGTGGCCGAAATTTCTTGCGTAAAATTCGATTTTTTGAACTTCCGTTGCGCTTCCGGTCACCGTAACCGATCCCCTTTCAGCATATGCGCGAGTCAGAGGCGCGCACATGCACGCGAGATACACCGAAGACAAAGCAAAACAGAAAGGCCCGCGTATATGCGCCTGTCTAGGTCGCGCATATGCGCGCAAGAAAGAGTTCAGATGCACATACCAGAGAAGCGCGCGCATATGCGCCAGTCACGGGCGCAGATATGCGCGGCACAAAGGAATTTCAGATGCACACACATAAAGACCCACGCATATGCACGGAGCAAGGGCGCACATATGCACACGACGCGATTTCCAGATTCTTTAGGTTTCGTCACGGACTTTTAAAAAAAGGAGAATTAAAGAGGGCAGCCGACGTAACACAGAAGAAGGGAGAGCAAAAGTGAGAGAGGAAGACGGAACGCGAAGAACGGAGTACAAAGACGCTGAATCTGGACATGGAGACACACTTTCATCTCCCCTCAACACGTTTCTAAGTCGGTTATTTATTTTACGTTTTTAATGATTACAAGCATGTTTTTTACTGATTTAGATTCGAGTATGAACTAATTTTATTTTCTAGAGATTGACGTAGTCGTGGTCGAACCTTATTGACGTTTCAAATTTTCATTGAATTAATTCATTGTGTTTATTTGTGATTTATTGTCGTTAATGCTTTTGAATTACTGGCCATAATTCGATTGATCAAATAATTAAGATATAACACTCAAGAGAGGAGATTGAAATTAGGACAGGGGAAATAACATCGTCAGATGTTTATAACGTGCAAAAGACGTATAACTCTGACGAATCCATAAAGAGAACCTTGTTTGTATTTATTACGTGTTACGTGATTTTGAATAGACATATTAAAATCGGTAATAGGTAATACAATTCTATTTATTACTTGAAAATGGGAATCGGAAAATTGCGAGTTTTTGGCTATCAAACATGATGCAATTTAATAATATGTTAGTCAATTTTAATTTAGCGTAGGGGAGACCAGACGAAATCATATCTCTAGATTGATCTACTCACTGAATCCCAACAGTTTGCTAAGAATTAATAGGTTTCATTATTCGCTTTGAATTGATTATCAACTATCTATTTGAATTTTCTAAATAAAGTTGAACTATATCAATTATGGTACTTAATATATAGTTTTAAATAGTTACTCATCGTGGGATCGATATCTGTACTCATACCAGTACTAGAACTTGACACCGTACACTTGCGGTAGTGAAAATATGCAACAACATAAATTTGAAATATGAGTATATCATCCTTCAACCTTTAAAATAAAAGATTTTTATCGATACCTCACCTCATTTGAAGCCAATATCAAGTAGATAATCAATCAAACTACCATACCATACACGTGAATCCTGTTTCAGTCCATACAATGAATTCTTCAGCTTGTAAACATGGTCCAAGAAATGTGGATCCTCAAATCTTTTTGGTTGACTCACATAATCTTCCTAATTCAAATTGTCATTCAAAAAAGTAATTTTCACATCTATTTGATAAGTTTAATTCTCATATAACATGCAATGGCAAGAAACAGTCAAACTGACTCAATGAAGACTGGATGATGAAGGTTTTATCAAAATCAACCCCCACAAACTATGTATACCCTTGAACATCCAACCAAGCTTTATTTCTTCAAACATTCCCTGATTCATCACTTTTGTTCTTAAAAATCTATTTTGTTCCAATCACATTAACATGTTCAGGCCTTGGAACAAAATTCCATACATCATTGCAGACAAAATGTTCAAGTTCCTCATGCATATCATTAATCCAAAATTCATCCTTTAAGGTTTTGTTAATGTTACTTGATTCAATGTGTGAAACGAAGCATGAATGTCTTACCTGATAGTATACATAAGTCATGCATACTAACCCAAGCATCTTTCGATAATCATCCTTCTCATTTCGTCGGTTATGCATGTCTCTGTGTATAACTCCTATGATTTGAGATTATAGGTGATTTTTCTGGATTTTGCTGGGAATGCCTTCTCAATATCGTTCACACAATCATCATATATCATGTGTCTCATTGCTTTGATCGTCATACTAGGATTTTTTCTGTATCAGAGGAGGTGTTGTCCCTAGTGTCACAACATCATATATAACATCTGTCTTGACCATTGACTCATATTTTTCTAGCAGACCTTTTACATCATCTTCGATCGTATTTCCTGCCAGATCTGCAAGATAATCAAACCGAACATTAATTTATTCCATAGCCGTTCTACTTCTCAAATTAAACATATGATAAGTACGACTATTCGTTGAATAAACGAGGAATACACATTTTTCAATCTTGGAATCGAATTTGGCTAGGTGATCTCGGTCATTTAACACATAGTATACACATCCAAAAATATTAAAATACTTTAGATTTGGCTTCTTTCCCATGATGATCTCATAGGATATCATAGATGAACCACACTTTAAATACACACGTTTTGAAATATTACATGTTGTGTTTAAGTTCTCAGCCCAAAAATGTTTGAAATATTTTTGGAACTTAACATGACTGGAGCCATCTCCTGCAACGTGTGGTTCTTCCTCTCAGGGATGTCGTTTTGTTGAGGAATCTTTGGGGGCAGAGAACTCATGTGTTATACCTTTTTAAATCACATAAAGATGAAAAGTGCGAGTTCTCAAATTCCTTACCATGGTCGGTTTTGATCTTACCAACTCTCAAATTTTTCAGATTGGTAATTTTTGCAAGTAGTTTCTTAAATGCATAAAAAATAATTGACTTTTCCGTAAGAACTGTTACCCATGTAAAACATGAAAAATCATCAACACAAATAAATGAGTAATTTTAATCTCCCTAGCTTTACACTTCTGTTGGACCCATAAGATCCATGTGTAAAAGTTCAAGACACCGTTTTGTCCCAAAGTTTGTAACACTTGGTACGACATACGAGTTTGCTTACCTTTTTGGCAGACTCCACAAACATAAAGAATTCCACAGGTTAATTTAGGCATACCTTACACAACATTATATTTCTCTAGATTCTTCATTGTCTTGACGTTTTCATGGCCCAAATTTTGATGCCACAAATCTAGTTCACTTACCTTCATATGTCTGCAAGCATGTTCCTCTCCAAATTAGTAGCAGTTATGAGTAGATATACTACCTTTCATAATACAAACATTAGCTTTATCAAAAAATTCACATGTATTTTTGTCAAATTTAACATGTATGTCATCATCACATAATTGACAAATGCTTATTAAATTTGAGTTAATTCCCTCGACATGAAGCATAAGGAGTGCATCCATATTCGGTGTCCTTTTACAACAATCCTTCTTTTTACACCAACTCCTTAGATTACTCGACCACTTCTTAGTTCAACATAATCAGTAAGGTGGGTTTTCCAACCTGTCATGTGGCTTGAACAACCCCATCAAAGTACCAGATACCTGCAATGTTAGTTTTTAAGAAGGTATAAACCACATTAAAATGAATTTCACCCTTAGGTACGTCAATCATCTTTCACTGAAGTTTTCTTGGAAAAGGTGTTGTGGTTGGTGTTATGCGACACTTGGTGTAACATCCGATTTGCCTCCTAGCTCCTGTAGTCATCCCTCAACTTAAAACAATAAGGTTTGATATGACCAGACTTAAAATAGTAATGACATACAAATCGACGTTTCCTTCATTTAGGCTTTTGAGCAGTATCTTTCATCTTGGTTGGTGGAATTTTGACCAAAGGAGTGTCTTTTGGAATATAAATATAATATTGTACAGAGATCAAATTAAAAGACTAAAATATATAAAGACCAACTTATAGAATAAAGTTTAGAATTTTTCCTTTTCTGTGGTCCCATATCTTGGATGTATCACTTGTGTATGGATACACGCAACAATTTCGAATAAAAGGCCGATAGAATGTTTACACGTAGAGGTGACAACTTTTCTCATAGGTTTGAAGTCCCGTGGGAAAAACGAAATGAGGATAGGGATCCCTGATTTTTTTGAGTTTGGGTTCGGGTTTCGAGATTTTTAAAATCCCTGAAGTAATTCGGGACGGATATGTGATTGCTATCTACATCCTCGAACCCGCCTCTGAAGTAATATCAATAATAAAATAATAATATTATTAATATTAATAATATAATAATAATATTATTTTTTATAATTTATTAATATTATTATTAATATTGATATTAATATTAATATTATCACTAATAATAATAGATAATAATAAGTTTTGGTTTGAAAAAATCTCCGAACCCGTCCTTCTCTGATCACATTAATATTTTTGAATCGAGGATGAGGACAAAAATGGAAAGTTTTTCCATGCGGTTTCCCTGAACCCGAGAAAGCGGGGATCAAGATGGTTATAGGGATGAGGTAGGAATTCGAGGACGGGGATGGCAAACCCATCCCCGTCTCGCCCCATTCGAGGACGGGACCATCCCCGTCTCGCCCCATTTCCATTCATAGATACACGTGATGTTGGATCTCGGTTTTCTACATGCCCAAACGCAGCGGAAGTTTTGAAAATTTTTAGATCTTGACATTCAAGATATTGTTTGGATGCTCGTATGATTTTATCAAACATTCATAGGATGTAAATAATGTTATACCTTTGGTGAATAAATCACGTGGCTCCAACTACTCCGGTATTAGCGGACGTAGCTCTTGTTGTAAATCCCTACGAACTTTCATCGATCTCCTAATCCGGTCCACGACTGGAAAGATTGTTCCTCTTCCAATTTGCACTAGAAAATTGGGAGAAGTTTTTACGTTGGAGATTTAAAATTTGAGAGAGACTCAAATCTTCTTTTCTTGAAAAGTTGGCCAAAAGTTTGGAGGAATTTTTAAGCAATTCTCGTGAGTCACAAAATTGGGAGACTAGGAGGCCTACCACCTTTTTATTTTTATATTAAAAACAAGAGCCTTTGACCTAAATTCCATAATTATGGATTTAGGTTTCTTAATTAAATCCAATGGGCTTTGTTAATTAAATGAACTAGTCAAACTAGTTTGATTAATTATATTAAAGTCCATTAAGAACTTTAATAATTTAATATGTTGGACTTGTACTCCTACAAGCCCATTAAACATATCTCCCATCGTATTTAATTTAATATTTAATAAACTCAACCTTTGAGTTTAATAAATTAAATTCATAATAAATTCAACATTTGAGTTTATTATTAAAATTATGAATTCAACTCCTTGAATTTTATCATCTCCGAAATTTAATATTTAATAAACCCAACTTTTGAGTTTAATAAATTAAATCAATTATAAATTCAACATTTGAATTTAATAATTAAATTATAAATTCAACTCCTTGAATTTATCACCTCCAAAATTTAATATTTAATAAACTCAACATTTGAGTTTAATAAATTAAATTCTCAAATTTTATAAATTCAACTCCTTGAATTTATTTTCTCAAAATTTAATTATCATAAATTCAACTCCTTGAATTTACTATATAATATAAATTCAACTTCTTGAATATATTCTCTCAACGGGAACAAACAATCCAATGCTTGTGTGACCCTCAATGGTTCAGGGATACAGCTAGCCGTGGGTTCACAACTCTTTGTGATTCAGGACATAATCCTTTATTCGGGCTTACCCTAGTTAGCCCCATTCTTTTCATCAACACCTTGATCAAGAATGTCAGAAATCATTTCTGATTGCACCCATCGGATCATGGTAAGAGCGTCTAGTAGCATCGCCCCATGATCCCCTAGGTATCACTGATAGTGCCTGCAAGAACCAGTCGATTATGATTAACGTACAGTACGGTCCCTTAATCTCATATATCCCGATCGAATCTACAACCATTGATTCATCGAGGGTTGCATATTAATTCGATAACTATGTGATAACTATAATAGTGGCATCAGCGTGTACTATTGGAGAACTCCTTCTCCAACATACATCTCATACTCTGGCCAGAGATTCCATGCACTATTATTTCATTAGATCACATAGGATATCCACACCCATAGGTGAGCGGTGAATACCCGACTACAATGCACTGGCTCCTATATGTGTCGCAACTGTACCCAACCTCGCCACCTGATGACTCTCCTGGAGCCGGTAAACGAGTCAAAGCACAGCCCTAGCATATAGAGCCTCAGTGTTGTCCCTGGTCGTAAGGACTAATGGTGTACAATCATAACCACGGACTTATCCTATCGATGAATGATAACCACTTGGAAAGTCCGAGGGAGGGTTGTTCGATATAATCATCATATGACTACCCATCTGCATGTTTGGACATCTCTATGCCCTTACCAAGAAACGCAGTACACAACATCACAGATGCTAGTCTCGAGCTCAAGCGGCCTTTATCCTTGTTTTAGGCGGCTTGAATCGACTAGGAACGAATTTAGAATATGCAGTGTTTACAAATGAGTTTGAACATCGAATTACGATTCATTTGTATTAAAACATAATCAAGGACTTTATCTATGCTCTTTGCATGGGTATACAGATAAAGTATAACTAGACCATAAAAAGTTAAATTATATTAAAATAAAGATTGTTTATTTTACTTGTGTCAATAAATTCCCTAGTCCAACCGTTGGCTTGCAGGGCATCTACTCTAACAATCTCCCACTTGCCCTAGAGTATAACTAGACCATAAAAAGTTAAATTATATTAAAATAAAGATTGTTTATTTTACTTGTGTCAATAAATTCCCTAGCCAACCGTTGGCTTGCAGGGCATTCTTCTCTAACAATCTCCCACTTGACCTAGAGCCAACTACCCTTAATCCCATTGCTTTGCGATGCTTTTCAAACAATGGTCCTGGCAAGGGCTTTGTAAGTGGATCAGCAACATTATCTGCAGAGGAAATCTTTCGACCGATATGTCTCCTCTTCCCACAATCTCCCTATGATGTGGAACTTCCTCAGTACATGTTTGGATCGCTGATGAGACCTTGGTTCCTTTGCTTGCGCAATGGCACCAGTGTTGTCACAGTACAACAGGACTGAATTAACTCTATTAGGAATAATGCCCAACTCTTGGGCAAAATTCCTCATCCAAACTGTGTACAAATGTTGGGAGAATGGGCATAACTTTTTACTCAGACCTCCAAATGACATGAATCTAGTGGGAGATTCAAGCCAAGACATAGAGCTACAACTTCTTAGTTTACCATTTTTTTAGATTATGAACGGAAGAGACGTTCCCGGATCGATCTTTGATGAAGTAGCACGCAGAAGCAGAACAAGTGGCGCCCGAGCGGTAAGATTTTACCGCCCGAGCGCCGGTACTTTACAAACTCACCAATTTTACAGAACATGTGGCGCCCGAGCGGTAGAATATGACTGCCCGAGCGCCAGTGCACCAAAATTTTACATTTTGGACAGAACATTTCGCGCTCGAGCAGTAGAAAACTACCGCCCGAGCGCCGCCTTTCATACAAAAAGATAAGTTTCGAATTTCTGAGCCATTGTATCAGTTCTTCCCCTTTCCTTCACAGCAAGACACGAAAGAAAAACTTAGAATCTTCCTCCAAACCTCTCTTTCTTCATTCCTTTCAAAGTTTTGAAGCTAGAACTTAGTTCTCCATCACAAGAACTTCATAAGGGTGTAAGTTTTCTTCTCTTTTAGTTATGGTACATGTAGGTGACAATAAAGGAATGATTTTCATCTAGTTTATGCAATAGTGACTGAATTATTGGTATATTTGACAGTATAGGAGCGAGAAACATCGTCTCAAACAAGTATTCGTACGATTGGACTGTAAGTTGGCATGTTCTTGAAGTAGTACATGAGTAATATTATGATTTCAAATACTTCCCATTGATTATTGCTATATGTACATTGTTAGTATCTTATTGATTAAAACGTAGCACCATATTCCATTGTTATGTATTAAATATGTAAGAAACTCATGAATATTGATGATGGGTGCTATGTTATGAACATGAACATGAACATTGAAAGAAAAAGGACTGATTTTACATGATATAGAGCTTGTTGACATCATGGGTGGTTTTAAGTCCACCAAAGCTATTGGCCAATATATGTTCATGGGGCGTGGGGTTGCCAAAGGTTGCTCCCTGACGTCCAACACAGTAGTAGCTATATAATAAAGCAAGCACGGTAGTACAGGTCAACTAATGAGGCTCAAGTACAAAAATGAACATTGAATATATGCTACGGTATGACATGTTTTTAAGATTCATTATTGATCACGACTTGATATGTATGTTCCTTCGATGCATATTGATACGTATAAGTGCCAACTTATTGAGTTTTATAAACTCACGTAGCTCATGTGTTACAGGATCAGGTAGTGAAGAGACATAGGATGCCGGTTCGCCAATGGATGCTTGTGACGTGCCCTACCTCGACAAGAACCGGGACTTCTTATTGTATAGCTTCCGCATATGTATTGTAGTAAATTTTATATGAGGGTTTGAAACAAGTTCCATGTTATGTATGATGATACAAAGTATGCTGGTATATGAGAATATGTTTATAAATGTGTATGAATAGTATTGCTTGAGTTTTGGTGTATACAAAATATAGGGACATCATGCCAAAATTTTTATAAACCATCAAAGTGATGCCTCTTGTTTGATTTACTTCATACTATAGTTATATCATTCAAACCCTATTTTGATTACAAGTATAAATATCATTAATCATGTCAAGTATAGAATAAGGGTGTGACATTTTTATGGTATCAGAGCCCACGGTTCTATGACAGGGAAGACACTGCACTTCATCCACATGGAGAACTCCGCAAGTAAGTATCTTTGTATCTCATAGTTTATGCTAAGTTATGTGACTATGTATCCTATGTAAGGCTCGAGAATTATCCGTTGTTATCGATGTGAGACTTGAAACCATGAGAATGCATGACATTTAGAGTAGAATTTTTGAAGTATGGCCGAAGCCACACCGCACCCGCGGTGTTAGAGATACAGCACCCGCGGTGCATTGAGAGGAAATTAGTGAAATTGTGCGAACAGACACCGCACCCGCGGTGCTAGCAAGACCGCACCCGCGGTGTGAGACCGCACCCGCGGTCATGTAAGAACCGCACCCGCGGTCTAGGTGCTATATTTTTGGATGAACTCGCCGTAAGCACAGCGCACCCGCACTCTTGAGTCACCGCACCCGCGGTCTGCATGCGAGATTGTCACTTTTGAATTTCGTAATGACACATGGCATGCTATATAAATACCTTGCATTGACACTTCATTCTTTCATTTCCCATCAGCAGAACCGAGAGCACCTTGGGAGGAAAAATTCATGTCCTTTGATCTTGAGGTCGAGATTTTAAATGATCTTGTGTTCTGATTTTAATTCCGAGTGTAGATTCATGATCCTTGCAACGAGGGCTAGCTAAGGATGTAAGTTTCGATTATTTTCAGCATGGTTCGAAATCTATGTAATTGGGAAATTATGATTTTGTTAGAAATATGTGTTCTTGGTATACCGAGCATCGTATATTTGTTATCAGAATGATTTTCGGACACCGTATACGAGCCTTGCGAATTTCCAGCATGTATATCGATATTGATTGGAAGAATTGAGCATGTTATATTGTGTTTTGATGAGTATATTATGAAGATTATGAGTTGTGGCTATTGTATATATTGTTTGTTGAGATTGAGTTGACCGGTACCGAGAATCACGCCGTTACGCCGTCAAATTGTGTTGAAACCGATTTCAGCTATGTTTATTGAGTTGTTTTAGATGTATATTGATAGAGTGCACATTGACTATGCCATTTCAGATTTGTATTGGCTATTGTGAACTCGAGACTTCGACGACGACACCGACGATTCGGCAAGAAAGGTATAATTCATGTGGTCACGGGATTGCACAACTCGATTCAGATTTGATACGAGTTTCCCTAAATCACATACTAGATTGTTATTACATTTGATTATGTAATGCCTTGTTTATTGATTTATATTCGAGTCCTGAGATAGGAGAGATTGGCAGACTTGCCAAAACTAGACGTTTCGGTGTATCGACGCATAGGAGCAGATTTGCTATATGTGTAGACCCTCGATACAGAGTTGACCGAAGTCTAGGAATAAGACGTACCGTTGCCCCGAGTGGTTGGGTAGGTAACAGACCGTCTTATTCACACCAGGATCCCTAGATTAGAAATGAGTCGAGTCAAGATTTAAATGTTGAATACAGATTTGTATTCTTCTACATGTTTAGATTTTATTCATGTTACTTGATTTATGCTATGCGTTTGTATATGATGTTTACATTGCATGCATCCATGTTTTATACTGGGATATGTTCTCACCGGAGTTATCCGGCTATTGTCGTGTCTGTATGTGTGCATGGCAACAGGTGGGGCAGGATCTGGGTCTCGAGCTAGATGAGAGATTGACGATAGCGTGGAGATCACGGGCGTTGAAGATTTCTAGTGTTTTCCTTTTGACTTGTACTATTTATGTTGTAGTTGGGATTTGAACAATAGCGTATGAGTTTACCAAACAGACATGTATGTATATTATGTTGTTTAATTTCTATCGAGATATGTTATGCTTTAGTTAATACATTTGAATTAAAGTTAAAAGCAAAATTTTGACCCACATTTTCGAACAAAGATCCAATTAAATCCCAAAAGAATAGAGTTAGAGCCTGGGTCCCCACAACAGGTGGTATCAGAGCAGTAGGTTCTGTAGACTGAGATAGAATAGAATGAGCGGGGTAGATTGAGTCATCTTCCTTGCTTTTGAGATGCTAGCATGATTATTGCTTTCCCTATTATATGTTGTGTTGTATTATCTGAATTGATTTACAGCATTTCAAGCCTGAATCAGAAACGATTCTCGATCAGAGTCTATGATCAGAGGAGGGCTGAGACAGATGATATTAATTGTGTACTAATCAGTGTGATAATCAGATCTATGCCGCCTAGACGTATACCACAGCCAGAGCAGGGTAGCACATCAGGTGCACAGATGGATGTCACCTCTACGCCGATGGAGACCTTATTGAAGAGATTTCAGTCTTTCCATCCGCCTACCCTGAAGGGTACAGAGAGTGCAGTAGAGTGCGAGAGCTGGCTTGATGATATCGAGATGTTGTTTGAGTCTTTGGCATATACTGATGAGCGACGTGTGAAGTTGATAGGCCATCAGATGCAAGAGGTTGCAAAGAGCTGGTGGTTGACTACGAAAAGAGCCTTGGAGCACCGAGGCATTGACATTACGTGGAAAGTCTTCAAAGATGAGTTCTATCAGCGCTTCTTCCCCGTCTCCTACCGGAAAGATAAGGGAGCTGAATTTGCGAATCTGAGACAGGGGCAGTGGAACATCGAGGAGTATGTTGCTAAATTCTCTGCATTGCTACGATTTGCACCGCATGTTGCCGGGAACGACGAGGCAGTGGCCGATCAGTTCATCAACGGGCTGAATCCCGATGTCTTTACTTTGGTGAACACGGGTCGGCCTAGTACTTTTTCAGAGGCACTGAACAGAGCTAAGGGAGCCGAGGCTGGCTTGATCAGGCAGCGAGGGGCTTCCTACGGTGTTCAGGGGCAGAGACCGCCACAGCCTACTACCGTACAGTTTCCACCACCTCCTCCTCGTTTTGACAGCGGAGCTAATGGTAGTGGTAAGAAGGAATTTCTGAAGGCTAAAGGCAAACAGTTTAAGAAATCTGGGAGTAGCTCATCGAGTTCGAGTGGATCTCGACAGAGAGGTCAGGGGTCAGAGTATAGTGGCGCATACTGTGGCTCGTGTGGAGGACGACATGCGACGGAGCAGTGTCAAGGAGTTATGGGACGCTGCAACATCTGTAGGCAACAGGGACACTTCGCTAGAGTTTGTCCCCAGAGAGGTGCACAACGATTCCAGAGCACCGGATCATCAGCACCAGCGCCACAGATGGAGAGACAGGCATCTTCTGTACACTCCTTTCAGCCACCCTCTACACAGACCTAGCAGAGACCAGGAGGTAGTCAGACGGTGAGTCAGCCTCCTAGACAGCAGGCACGTGTTTTTGCCCTGACAGAGGAGCAGGCGCAGGAGGCGCCAGATGACGTCATTGCAGGTAGCTGTTTTCTTTGCGGTTATCCTGCATATGTGTTGATTGACACAGGTGCATCTCATACATTTATATCTGAACATTTTGCATTGAGACATTCATTGCCTGTTGAGTCGATGTCTACGGTAGTGTCTATAACTTCTCCGTTGGGAAGTGGTTTGATATCTGTGACTACTGTCAGACACTGTATGCTTCAGTTTGAGGGGCATGAGATTGATCTTGATTGTGTAGTACTTGGTTTAGCTGATTTTGACTGTATAGTTGGTATAGACATGTTGACCAAGTATAGGGCCACTGTAGATTGTTTCCACAAGATTGTCAGATTCAGACCCGAGATGACAGATGAGTGGAAATTCTACGGCAAGGGTTCCAGATCTCGGATTCCCTTAGTATCTGCTCTGACTATGAGTAGACCGCTTCAGAGAGGAGCAGAGGGCTTTCTTGTATATTCAGTAGATTTACTGAAGTTGAGCCCAGCATTGGCAGATTTGCTAGTGGTTTGCGAGTTTGCAGATGTTTTTCCTGATGAGATTCAGGGGTTGCCTCCAATTCGAGAGGTTAATTTCAGCATAGATCTTATGCCCGGTTCTGTTCCTATTTCGAGAGCTCCGTATAGGATGGCACCGATAGAGCTGAAAGAGTTGAAAGCACAGTTGGAGGATCTTCTGTCCAAGGGATATATCAGACCCAGTGTATCACCTTGGGGTGCTCCGGTGCTTTTTCGTTAGAAAGAAAGATGGTTCGATACGACTGTGTATTGATTACAGACAGTTGAACAAGGCAACAGTGAAGAACAAATATCCGTTGCCGTGCATCGACGATTTATTTGATCAGCTACAGGGATCTTCGGTATATTCGAAGATTGATTTGAGATCAGGGTATCATCAGCTCCGAGTTAGAGACGTTGATATTCCGAAGACTGCATTCCGAACCAGGTATGGGCATTACGAGTTTATTGTTATGCCTTTTGGTTTGACGAATGCACCAGCGGTTTTCATGAGTTTGATGAACCGCATCTTTCAGAAATATTTAGATGATTTTGTGATTGTGTTCATTGACGATATTTTGGTGTATTCGAAGAGTTTGATTGAGCATGCAGATCACCTGAGGATTGTATTGAAGATTTTGAGAAATGAGCAGTTGTATGCCAAACTGTCCAAGTGTGAATTCTGGCTGCGACAGGTTGTCTTCTTGGGACATATTATATCTGGAGATGGTATTGCGGTAGATCCGAGTAAAGTTGAGGCTGTGATCAGTTGGCCGAGACCGACTTCTGTGCCGGAGATACGCAGTTTCATGGGTCTAGCCGGGTATTATCGACGTTTTATCCGAGATTTCTCCAGTATAGCGAAGCCTATCACCCAGTTGACACAGAAGAATATGCCATTTGTGTGGTCCGAAGATTGTGAAGCCAGTTTTGTAGAGCTGAAGAAGAGGCTGACTAGTGCGCCTGTCTTGACAATTCCTGCAGGTACAGGTGAATTCGTTGTATACTGTGACGCATCTCACAGAGGGTTAGGATAGTGTTCTTATGCAGCGAGGGCACGTGATAGCATACGCCTCTAGACAGCTGAAGCCGCATGAGACTCGTTATCCGATTCATGATCTTGAATTGGCGGCGATTGTTTTTGCACTTAAGATCTGGCGTCATTATCTGTATGGCGAGAAATTTGAGATCTATTCCGATCATAAGAGCCTGAAATATCTCTTTTCTCAGTCAGAGTTGAACATGAGGCAGCGACGATGGCTTGATCTGCTGAAAGATTTTGATTGCGAGATCAAGTACTATCTAGGGAAGTCGAATGCAGCAGCAGACGCCTTGAGTCGAAAGGTATGTGCTCTTTCCTTGTCTACGGTAGGTGTATCAAATTTAGTAGAAGATTGTTGCTTGTCTGGATTGACATTTGATACAGAGAGTAGACCGCTGCGACTTGCTGCGATTCAGATTGAGCCAGATCTGATTTCGAGGATCAAAGAAGCACAGAGAACTGATCCGAGCGTGCAGAGATCGATTGATATGGTCAGAGCTGGTCATATATCAGAGTATCAGGTTAGAGATTCTGTTCTGTATGTGAATAACCGCTTAGTAGTGCCAGAGATTTCAGATTTGAGACGACAGATCATGTCGGAGGCACACTGTAGTCGGTTCAGCATTCATCCTGGTGGCAGGAAGATGTATAACGACTTGAAGACACAATTCTGGTGGAAGCAGATGAAGACAGACATTGCAGAATTTGTGTCTAAGTGCCGGAATTGCCAACAGGTGAAGGCAGAAAGAAAGAAGCCCGGAGGTTTACTTCAAAGTTTGTCTGTTCCTGAATGGAAATGGGACCACATTTCCATGGACTTCGTGACGAAGTTACCTCGATCTTCGCGGGGCATGTGACGCGATTTGGGTTGTGATAGACAGACTGACCAAATCAGCGTGCTTTATTCCGTACAGAATGACCTATCGACACGATCAGATGGCAGAGTTGTATGTCAGAGAGGTCGTCAGATTACACGGTGTGCCGAAGTCGATCGTATCAGATCGTGATCCACGATTCACTTCTCACTTTTGGCACAGTTTGCAGCAGGCTTTGGGTACGACTTTACACCTGAGCACTGCTTATCATCCCCTTGGCAAGATTCATTGCCGTTGTGTGAGTTTTCATACAACAACAGCTATCAGACTAGCATTGAGATGGCACCATTCGAAGCTTTATACGGAAAGAAGTGCAGATCTCCGTTGTACTGGGATGATATCTCTGAGGTACCAGAGTTAGGGCCTGATATGATTCGTGAGATGACCGAAAAAGTGAAGATCATTCAGAAACGAATGAAGACGGCACAAGATAGACAAGCGAAATACGCCAATATCAGACGCATACCGTTAGTATTCGAACAGGGAGACAGAGTATTTCTGAAGATTTCACCTTTCAGAGGCGTTGTCAGATTTGGCAAGCGTGGAAAGTTGTCTCCTAGATACGTCGGTCCGTACGAGATCCTTGAGAAGATTTGGCGACCGAGCTTACAGACTTGCTCTTCCTCCTTCATTATCTGGGATACATGACGTATTTCATGTATCGATGCTGCGTAGATATATACCAGATAGTTCTCATATCATTCAGCCTGACGAAGCCGAGTTAGATCAGACTTTGAGCTATGTTGAGCGACCGATACAGATTCTTGATCGGAAAGAAAAACGGCTCAGAACGAAGACCATTCCGCTTGTGAAGGTTCAGTGGAGTAGTAATGGCATCGAGGAAGCAACTTGAGAGACAGAGTCTGAAATGAGACAGAGGCATCCCGAGCTATTCTTTTGATGTGAGTTTCTTCCCGTTTTGACTTTACAGTTTTGTATATACTTGCATGATTTATTGTGTATGAGTTCGAGGACGAACTCTTATCTAAGAGGGGGAGAAATGTAAAGCTCGAGAATTATCCGTTGTTATCGATGTGAGACTTGAAACCATGAGAATGCATGACATTTAGAGTGGAATTTTTGAAGTATGGCCGAAGCCACACCGCACCCGCGGTGTTAAAGATACAGCACCCGCGGTGCATGGAGAGGAAATTAGTGAAATTGTGCGAACAGACACCGCACCCGCGGTGCTAGCAAGACCGCACCCGCGGTGTGAGACAGCACCCGCGGTCATGTAAGAACCGCACCCGCGGTCTAGGTGCTACATTTTTGGATGAACTCGCCGTAAGCACAGCGCACCCGCACTCTTGAGTCACCGCACCCGCGGTCAGCATGCGAGATTGCCACTTTTGAATTTCGTAATGACACATGGCATGCTATATAAATACCTTGCATTGACACTTCATTCTTTCATTTCCCATCAGCAGAACCGAGAGCACCTTGGGAGGAAAACTTCATGTCCTTTGATCTTGAGGTCGAGATTTTTAATGATCTTGTGTTCTGATTTTAATTCCGAGTGTAGATTCATGATCCTTGCAACGAGGGCTAGCTAAGAATGTAAGTTTCGATTATTTTCAGCATGGTTCGAAATCTATGTAATTGGGAAATTATGATTTTGTTAGAAATATGTGTTCTTGGTATACCGAGCATCGTATATTTGTTATCAGAATGATTTTCGGACACCGTATACGAGCCTTGCGAATTTCCAGCATGTATATCGATATTGATTGGAAGAATTGAGCATGTTATATTGTGTTTTGATGAGTATATTATGAAGATTATGAGTTGTGGCTATTGTATATATTGTTTGTTGAGATTGAGTTGACCGGTACCGAGAATCACGCCGTTACGCCGTCAAATTGTGTTGAAACCGATTTCAGCTATGTTTATTGAGTTGTTTTAGATGTATATTGATAGAGTGCACCTTGACTATGCCATTTCAGATTTGTATTGGCTATTGTGAACTCGAGACTTCGACGACGACACCGACGATTCGGCAAGAAAGGTATAATTCATGTGGTCACGGGATTGCACAACTCGATTCAGATTTGATACGAGTTTCCCTAAATCACATACTAGATTGTTATTACATTTGATTATGTAATGCCTTGTTTATTGATTTATATTCGAGTCCTGAGATAGGAGAGATTGGCAGACTTGCCAAAACTAGACGTTTCGGTGTATCGACGCATAGGAGCAGATTTGCTATATGTGTAGATCCTCGATACAGAGTTGACCGAAGTCTAGGAATAAGACGTACCGTTGCCCCGAGTGGTTGGGTAGGTAACAGACCGTCTTATTCACACCGGGATCCCTAGATTAGAAATGAGTCGAGTCAAGATTTAAATGTTGAATACAGATTTGTATTCTTCTACATGTTTAGATTTTATTCATGTTACTTGATTTATGCTATGCGTTTGTATATGATGTTTACATTGCATGCATCCATGTTTTATACTGGGATATGTTCTCACCGGAGTTATCCGGCTGTTGTCGTGTCTGTATGTGTGCATGGCAACAGGTGGGGCAGGATCTGGGTCTCGAGCTAGATGAGAGATTGACGATAGCGTGGAGATCACGGGCGTTGAAGATTTCTAGTGTTTTCCTTTTGACTTGTACTATTT
The DNA here is from genome assembly GCF_022965805.1 of Primulina eburnea. NCBI lineage: Eukaryota > Viridiplantae > Streptophyta > Magnoliopsida > Lamiales > Gesneriaceae > Primulina > Primulina eburnea. Next base: position 22,339,526 of record NC_133105.1, read on the forward strand.
ATGTTGTAGTTGGGATTTGAACACTAGCGTATGAGTTTACCAAACAGACATACATGTATATTATGCTGTTTAATTTCTATCGAGATATGTTATGCTTTAGTTAATACATTTGAATTAAAGTTAAAAGCAAAATTTTGACCCACATTTTCGAACAAAGATCCAATTAAATCCCAAAAGAATAGAGTTAGAGCCCGGGTCCCCACATCCTACATGTAGGTTAAGATAAGCGACGATGCCACCGAAACGTAAAGTACATGAAGGAGAGTCATCTAAGGGCAAGGCCCCAGCAGTCGAAGGTGAGGGCAGTGCGCCACGACCGATAGATGACTTCGCGCAATTACTCCAACAACAAGCAAAAGTCCATGGTGAACAAATCCAGCAGCTACTGGAGATGCAACGGACTACTCATGAACAGGCACAAGCTCAAGCCATAGTACACAGACATGTGCCTGTTCAAACAGACGTATATGATCGTTTTAGACGTTTGAATCCTCCAGAATTCGTGGGAAGCACCGATCCAGCAGTAGCAGAAGAGTGGATTAAGTCATTGGAGTCCATCTTCTCCTACCTTCATATGGATGATGCTGACCAAGTAACTTGTGCCATCTTTCTCTTAACGAAACATGCAAGAATATGGTGGGAAAATGCAAGAGTTGCATTACCGGTTGGACCGTTGACATGGGGAACTTTCAAAACTGTGTTTTACAACAAATATTTCAGTAAAGACGTACGAGCCAAGAAAGCCAATGACTTCCTGAATTTGAAGCAAGGGACCATGTCAATGACGGAATACATACAACAATTTGAGGCTGGAGTCCAATATGTACCGTATATTGCACAAGATGACACGGGTAAGGGCGAACACTTCATGCGGGGACTTCGCTCTGAAATTAAAAGAGATGTAAGGATGTCGAAAGTTTCTACATACGGGGAGATAGTAGAAAGAGCACTTATGGCAGAACAAGATGAACATGACATTGACATAGACAGGCAACAACGAAGGCAACAGTACTTTCAAAAGAGCCAAGGAACAGTACAAGGCAAAAAGACCGATAGCAAAGGTGCTCGACCAGAGGAACCCCGTAGCAAGGGTCCCCCTCCACGTAAAGAACAGGACAGGTCACCTTGTCCTAAATGTGGCAAACTCCATGGCGGGGAGTGTATGCAGGGTTCTAATGTTTGTTATCGTTGCAAGAAGCCAGGACATCTCGCCAAGAATTGTCCAGGAAGTTCTGAGAAAGTACAGGGACGCCTTTTCTCCATGACCAAAGAAGAAGTGGATGCTGATATATCGATGATCACCGGTATGTTCTTGATTTCTGGAATTACTGCTATTGTTTTACTAGATTCAGGAGCCACGCATTCTTTTATTTCGGAATCGTTTGTAAAGAGACTGGGCATTACACCAAGTACAACAGAGACACAACGCGCCATAGCCTTACCTTCCGGGCAAGAATTACAGACAGATCAGATTTTGCGAGGATGTCCAATATATGTTCAAGGCCATCAGATGTATGCTGAATTGATTGTTTTGAAAATGACCGATTTTGATGTCATATTGGGAATGGATTGGCTCTCGAAGTACAGAGTTACTATTGACTGTGGCATAAAGATGATCAAGTTTGCACCCGTAAGAGCTGAACCATTCACCGTAGCAAGTGCAGGTATATCCTTACCTATTCGGATAATCTCTTGTATGAAGGCTTGTAAATTACTACAGAAGTGGTGTCAAGGATATTTAGCATCTGTGTTAACTACTGATCCACCTGTTCGTGAATTAAAAGATACATATGTTGTTTGTGAATTTCCAGAAGCATTTCCTGATGATGTAACAGGCTTACCCCCAGATAGAGAGATCGAATTTGTAATTGATGTTGTGGCAGGAACTCATCCGATCTCAAAAGCTCCTTATCGACTAGCTCCTACAGAAATGAAAGAATTGAAAGAACAGTTACAGCAGTTGCTTGATAAAGGGTCTATCAGACCGAGCTTTTCACCGTGGGGTGCACCTGTTTTGTTTGTGAAAAAGAAAGACGGTACTCTTCGTCTATGCATTGATTATCGGGAGTTGAACAAAGTGACAATCAAAAATAAGTATCCACTCCCTAGAATTGATGATTTGTTTGATCAACTACAAGGAGCTGCTATCTTTTCGAAAATTGATCTACGATCAGGCTATCATCAATTAAAAGTGAAGTCAGATGATATTTCAAAGACTGCATTCAGAACCATGTACGGGCATTATGAATTTCTTGTAATGTCATTTGGACTAACGAATGCACTAGCTGCATTTTTGGATCTAATGAACAGAATTTTCAAGCCATTCCTAGACAGGTTCATGATTGTGTTTATAGATGATATTCTCATCTACTCACGAACTTTAGAGGAGCATAGAGAACATTTGCAATTAGTTTTGCAGACTTTGAAGGATAAACATATATATGCAAAATGGAAGAAATGTGAATTTTGGCTTGAACAAGTATCATTCTTGGGTCATATCATTTCAAAAGAAGGCATATCAGTGGATCCAAGTAAGATTGAAGCTGTTAATAACTGGCTACGACCTACCACTGTTACCGAGGTACGTAGTTTTCTTGGGCTAGCTGGTTATTACCGTCGGTTTATAGCGGGATTTTCTAAGATAGCATTGCCTTTGACTGCTTTAACTCGAAAGAATGTGAAATTTGTATGGGACGAAGCATGTGATCGCAGTTTCCAAGAGTTAAAGGTAAAATTGACTTCAGCACCGGTCCTTTCTATTCCAGAAGGATCAGGAGATTTTGCAGTGTACAGTGATGCTTCGAAACAAGGTTTAGGAGCAGTCTTGATGCAAAAAGGGAAGGTGATTGCTTATGCCTCTAGGAAATTGAAAGAATATGAAAAGAACTATCCAACACATGATTTAGAACTGGCAGCAGTGGTATTTGCATTGAAAATATGGCGCCATTATCTGTATGGCGAACGATGTGAAATTTATACGGACCACAAGAGTTTGAAATATTTATTCACATAAAAAGAACTGAATATGAGACAACGACGTTGGTTGGAATTGGTGAAGGATTACGATTGTGTTATTAATTATCATCCAGGCAAAGCCAATGTTGTTGCAGATGCGTTAAGTCGAAAGTCCAGTTCTATTGCTGCAATGCAAGTACAAGAACAAATTTTATGTGATTTGCAGAATTTGAAGATTAATGTTATGCCAAAGGGCACTGCTATCCAATTATCATCTCTCATGGTTCGACCAACACTTGCAGACAGGATCAAGGCCGAACAAAATACAGATACTGAATTCCAGCAATTGAGGCAGCGAGATGAAGAAAAAGGAAATTTGAACTTTGAATTGGATGGGGAAAGAATATGGACATATCAAGGGAGATTGTGTGTGCCAAAGCAAGGAACGATCAGAACCGACATTCTTATTGATGCTCATGCTACTCCCTATTCGATCCATCCAGGAGGCACAAAAATGTACAAGGATTTGAAACCATTATTTTGGTGGCCAGGTATGAAAAGGGACATTGCTCAATTTGTTGCACAATGTCTAACTTGTCAACAGGTCAAAACTGAACATCAAAGACCAGCAGAACTCCTGAAACCACTACCCATTCCTGAATGGAAATGGGAACACATCACGATGGATTTCATTCTTGGTTTGCCAAGAACTCAAAGAGGGTTCAATGCTATATGGGTTATTGTGGATCGACTTATGAAATCAGCTCACTTTCTTCCGGTGAAGACCACATACACGATGAATCAATATGCTGAAGAATACATCAAAGAGATAGTGAGGCTTCATGGCATCCCAGCGTCCATTGTCTCAGATAGAGATCCCAAATTTACATCTGCATTTTGGAAAAGCTTACATCATGCTATGGGAACTCGATTGTCATTCAGCACAGCATTCCACCCTCAAACTGATGGACAATCAGAACGAGTGAATCAGATCTTAGAAGATATGTTGAGGGCATGTACTATTGACTTCCCAGGTAGTTGGGACAGTAAACTACCGTTGGTTGAGTTTACATATAACAATAGCTATCAGTCAAGCATTGGAATGGCACCATATACTGCATTATATGGTAGAAAATGTCGATCTCCAGTACATTGGGATGAAATAGGAGAAAGGAAATTATTAGGCCCTGAATTGGTACAACAGACAGCTGAATTGGTAACCAACATCAGAGAAAGAATGCACACTGCCCAGAGTCGACAGAAAAGCTATGCTGATGTGCGATGTCGTCGATTGGAATTCCAGATTGGTGACCATGTATTTGTAAAGATATCACCATTGAAGGGCATTTTACGTTTTGGCAAGAAAGGAAAATTGAGTCCAAGATATATCGGTCCATTTGAAATCTTGGAAAGAATAGGAGACAGAGCCTACCGAGTTGCTTTACCTCCGAACTTGTCAAATGTTCACAATGTTTTTCATTTTCCTTGCTACGAAAGTATTTGGCCAATCCTTCTCACATTCTTCATTATGAACCATTGGAGCTTGCATTGAATCTCTCATATGAAGAACGACCGGTCCAAATCCTCGATAGGAAATCAAAAGTGTTACGAGGCAAGGAAATACCCTTGGTGAAATTATTATGGCGCAATCATGCGATTGAAGAAGCAACTTGGGAGCGAGAAGACGAGATCCAACAGAGATATCCTGAACTATATGGTACGTCAAATTTCGAGGACGAAATTCTTTGAAGGAGGGGAGAATTGTAATGCTCGGTTACTCGTACAAATGATAATAATGCGTTTATGTCGTTTACTGTGTAGTTATTTAGATGATTAGATTTCATGTGATGATTGAGGTATCAATATTGAGATTGAACATGACTTTTATATTGTTCATGGTGTATTGAGAATGAATATGTGTTAAAATATTGGTATTAAGAGGTGTAGGTAGAAGAAGTGCAATGAAAGTTGGTATAGGATTGCAGGAAATGAGACGAAATTGTGGTAGTTGTTACGAGTTTTAGCATAATGGTTTGAATATTGATCCAAATTGTGTGAGGCCTTAACCATTAGAAAGCTAAGATATAATGCTACAACTTTCTTATTTTGAGTTTTGTCCAAATCATTGTGGAAGACAAGCCAAAAGCACCCCGAAGTGCGTTGTGTGTATCGTCACTCCTACAATGACACATGTTGGGAGAATGGGCATAACGTTTCACTCAGACCTCCAAATGACATGAAACTAGTGGGAGTTTCAAGCCAAGACATAGAGATACAACTTCCTAGTTTACCATTTTTTTAGATTATGAACGGAAGAGACGTTCCCGGAGCGATATTTGATGAAGTAGCGCGCAGAAGTAGAACAAGTGGCGCCCGAGCGGTAAGATTTACCGCCCGAGCGCCAGTACTTTACAAGCTCACCAATTTTACAGAACATGTGGCACCCGAGTGGTAGAATATGACCGCCCGAGCGCCAAGTGCACCAAAATTTTACATTTTGGACAGAACATTCCGCGCTCGAGCGGTAGAAAACTACCGCCCGAGCGCCGCCTTTCATACAAAAAGATAAGTTTCGAATTTCTGAGCCATTGTATCAGTTCTTTCCCCTTTCCTTCACAGCAAGACACGAAAGAAAAACTTAGAATCTTCCTCCAAACCTCTCTTTCTTCATTCCTTTCAAAGTTTTGAAGCTAGAACTTAGTTCTCCATCACAAGAACTTCATAAGGGTGTAAGTTTTCTTCTCTTTTAGTTATGGTACATGTAGGTGACAATAAAGGAATGATTTTCATCTAGTTTATGCAATAGTGACTGAATTATTGGTATATTTGACAGTATAGGAGCGAGAAACATCGTCTCAAACAAGTATTCGTACGATTGGACTGTAAGTTGGCATGTTCTTGAAGTAGTACATGAGTAATATTATGATTTCAAATACTTCCTATTGATTATTGCTATATGTACATTGTTAGTATCTTATTGATTAAAACGTAGCACCATATTCCATTGTTATGTATTAAATATGTAAGAAACTCATGAATATTGATGATGGGTGCTATGTTATGAACATGAACATGAACATTGAAAGAAAAAGGACTGATTTTACATGATATAGAGCTTGTTGACATCATGGGTGGTTTTAAGTCCACCAAAGCTATTGGCCAATATATTTCATGGGGCGTGGGGTTGCCAAAGGTTGCTCCCTGACGTCCAACACAGTAGTAGCTATATAATAAAGCAAGCAAGGTAGTACAGGTCAACTAATGAGGCTCAAGTACAAAAATGAACATTGAATATATGCTACGGTATGACATGTTTTTAAGATTCATTATTGATCACGACTTGATATGTATGTTCCTTCGATGCATATTGATATGTATAAGTGCCAACTTATTGAGTTTTATAAACTCACGTAGCTCATGTGTTACAGGATCAGGTAGTGAAGAGACATAGGATGCCGGTTCGCCAATGGATGCTTGTGACGTGCCCTACCTCGACAAGAACCGGGACTTCTTATTGTATAGCTTCCGCATATGTATTGTAGTAAATTTTATATGAGGGTTTGAAACAAGTTCCATGTTATGTATGATGATACAAAGTATGTTGGTATATGAGAATATGTTTATAAATGTGTATGAATAGTATTGCTTGAGTTTTGGTGTATACAAAATATAGGGACATCTTGCCAAAATTTTTTAAACCATCAAAGTGATGCCTCTTGTTTGATTTACTTCATACTATAGTTATATCATTCAAACCTTATTTTTATTACAAGTATAAGTATCATTAATCATGTCAAGTATAGAGTAAGGATGTGACAATTGTATTCAGCTTCAGTGGTGGAATCCGCAACGGTGTCTTGCTTGGAACCTTTCCAAGAGATAGTCGCACCATATAGCATGAATACAAAACCAGAGGTTGATTTCGAATCATCTACGTCACATTGGAAGCTAGAATCAGTGTAGTCTTCAAATTTTAATTCTCCACCCCCTTAGACCATGAACAAATTCTTAGTTCTTCTCAAGTACTTAAGAATATCTTTCACGGTCTTCCAATGCATTGGACCTGGGTTCGCCTGATATCTGCTTGTAACACTCAAAGCGTAAGCAACATCAGGACGTGTCGATATCATACCATACATGATACTACCAATAGCTGATGCATATGGAATACGTGTCATCATCTCTATCTCTTTATCAGTTTTGGGACACATAGCTTTAGATAGAGTAATACCATGACACATTGGTAAGTATCTTCTCTTGGACTCTTCCATAAAGAATCGTTTTAGAATGGTATCGATATATGTGGCTTGGGTGATACCCAACATCCTTTTTGATCTATCTCTATAGATTGTATTCCTAATACATAGGATGCTTCACCATGTCCTTCATGGAGAATTTACTGGCTAACCATACTTTAATTGATTGCAATAATCCTACATCATTCCCAATGAGCAGGATATCATCAACGTAAGTACTAGGAATGTCATTGCACTCCCACTAACTTTCTTGTACACACACGGTTCCTCAAGATTCTTAGCAAAACCAAACTCTTTGATAGTGCTATCGAATCTGAGGTTCCAACTCCTTGATGCATGCTTGAGACCATATATTGATCTCTGAAGTTTGCATACCTTATGCTCACTTCTTACTGATGTGTATCCCTCAGGTTGAGACATATAAATTTCTTCTTTGATGTCTCGATTGAGGAATGCAGTCTTTACATCCATTTGCCATATCTCATAGTCATACCATGCTGCTATGGCTGGTAGTATTCTAATGGACTTAAACATAGCAACTGGTGAAAAATTTTCCTCATAGTCAACTCCTTGCCTTTGAGTATATCCTTTTTCAACCAGTCTTGCTTTGAAGGTCACTACCTTCCCATCCGCCCCAAGCTTTCTTTTGTAGATCCATTTGCATCCTTTGGGAACGATTCCCTCAGGTGGATCCACTAATTTCCAGACTTGGTTCGAATACATAGAGTCCATTTCTGACTGCATGGCTTCAAGCCATTTGGTCGAATCAGTATCAGATGTTGCTTCTTTGAAATTCATTGGATCACATCCAACACAAGACTCATCATGGCCTTGTTCATGAAGAAGCGTATATCTTGCAGGTGGTCCAATAACCCTATCAGACCTTCTAGGAGCTTGTACTTCAACTACTGGTTGTTGGGGATTAGGTTCAACTACTATAGTTGAGGGAGTATCTTGAATTTCTTCAATTTCTATCATCTTGCATTTTCTATCTAATAGAAATTCCCTTTCCAAAAAGGTGGCATTTCTTGAAACAAACATTTTGCTTCATTGGGATGATAGAAATAATATCCAACAGAATTATTTGGATATCCTACAAAGTAGCACAAAGTGTATCTACTATCCAATTTGTCTCCCACTGTCTGCTTCATATAAGCAGGACATCCCCATATTCTCAAGTAAGAATATTTGGGAGTTTTACCCATCCATATCTCATATGGTGTTTTATCCACTGCTTTAGTATAAACATTATTCAACAACATTTCCGCAGTTTCAAGCGCATAGCCCCAAAACGATGTAGGCGATTCAGTGAATCTCATCATTGATCGAACCATGTCCAACAAGGTTCGCTTATGACGTTCAGAAACACCATTCAATTGTGGTGTTGCTGGTGGAGTCCACTGTGAGAGAATCTCATTCTCTTTTAGATAACCCAAAAATTCAGCACTTAAGTATTCTCCGCCTCGATCAGATCGAAATGCCTTAATACTTTTTTCTTGCTGATTTTCTACTTTAGATCTGAATTCTTTGAACTTTTCAAATGCTTCAGATTTGTGTTTTATCAAATAAACACACCCATACATCGAATGGTCATCAGTAAAGGTAATGTAGTAGGATTTCCCATATTTTGTGCTAATAATTAGCTGGCCACAAACGTCTGTGTGGATCAAATCCAGTAGACCATGTGCACGTTCCACGTTTCCATTGAATGGAGTCTTAGTCATTTTTCCTTTTAGACAGGATTTACAAGCAAGTAGAGAATTTATGTCTGACAAGTCAAACATGCCTTCTCCCACTAGTTTGTGCATCCTTCTTTGGGAAATGTGACATAGTCTAGCGTGCCATATTTGTGCGGGATTTGGATCATTTAACTTTCTTTTGTTTGTTTTTGAAATCGTGTTTACTTGGACATTCACTTATCATTTCCAGAACATTTCTGGCACATATAATTTCTTATGTCCGAACTTCTTGCAGTGAAATAAATATGGTCTGACTTATCGGGCTTTGTAGGCCCTTTAAGTGTCCTTCAGAGTTTTCCTCTTATTGGGATTGTTTTTCTTGTGAGGGGCAGAACATTTCTTTCCATTACCTTATGGGCCATATTTTCGTCTGACGAGAGGCCCATAAAAGCAATAATTTCCTGTTTTATGGTGATCTCATAAGTTATAAGCGTATTGACTAGCTCTTCAAGGCTATCAAATATCTTATTAAACTTGAAGTTCACCATAACTCAGTCAAATGAGGAAGAAAAGACAACAAATTCATGTTACCTAGTAACTCGTTAGGAATCACATATTCCAGGCCCATCACATTCTTAATAAGCCCAGTCATACGTACACCATGCTCATGGGCCAAAGCCCTGTCTTGCATGCGTGTAGTCATGAGCTCCTTGAAAGTGGTGTGCATAGTTTCATGCACCATGCAACTCTTGCATGAGCATTCGAATGTCAGGAGCATTCAACACTTCCTCAAATTGTCCCTACAGTTCATTTGACGTAAAAGCGAGCATGTTACACTTTAGCTTGCATACTATGGTCCTACCATCTTGTATGCTTTGTCAGTTCAACAGACTGACATTAGTGTGTATGCCATTTTCTCTGAATTCAGAACAATTTTCCCAACCAGTCTTGAAAATTAGATTTGATTAGCTTGTTAATAATAAAAAATGATTACGTGACGAAATCGAAAAAATATACTGATACGGAAACAGAATAATGGTTGCTGATTAATTTAAAATAATTTTAAGATATAAAATATGGATTTCATTTTATAAATTACCCTCCTACTATTTTGACATTTCCACCACCCTCTGATGAAAAAGGGAAATCGTATTTCCTTAGTAGGCACGTAGAGTCCAATTAGCCAATTATAATCCCGAATAATATCAGCCAATTATAATTTCTAAAAGGTAGAGTCCAATTACATCCCTATGCAACCTCCGCGTGTTTTGCCTCACGTTTAATAAGGACACAATAATATGACGTCGTTTATTTTCGCGTGTCAAACCAACCCATCAATATTGAATTGTAGTAGACTGGTCGACATGAGTTCCCCCAATAATATGAGCCGAAGTCATGGGAGTTCCACTCAATTCACATCATATGTCCGGTGGAAGTCACAGCTTTCCGGCGTACAGGCCTCCCCAATAATATGAGCCAGACACTGTCCGCGGGTAGCGATCAACATGCAACCACGGTTGATGGAAGGCAAGGAAAAATTAAACTCTTTTAATTTTTACTTTTCCGGTTTGATATAAATTTTGAATCATATTCAAAATGAGGGATTTTAATTTTAAAATTGTCTCATCATTTTAATTTAAAAATCACGTGCCACGAGTTTGTATGTTTGCCGGATTCATGCAACTATATTATATAATAATATACATACATGCATACTACTATATATCGCATATATATCATAATATGACATTCAACAATAAATAAGAATGATCGATCGCCAAAACTATTAGATCCATGTGAGCCATACATGGATCCAGGTCCAACCTAGGTGAATGCAGGGATGCAAATGCAATTATTACAAGAGCTTCCAATATTTTACATGTCTTCATCTCGATCATCGGGCCCACCATCTTCCAGCATTGATCTCCCACTATTTCTAATAATTACATTTAAATAACCATGGCACATAAGGGATACATCTCATGGGGGTGGGAACGAGCCATAAACCAGGCCCACTTTAATATCAAATATTAAAAACGAATAAAACAGTAAAATATCCTAACATACACCTAACACATTGGTCAAGGCTCTCGATTATCCTTCATGTATTTAATATTGTGGGGACCCGGGTTCTAACTCTTTTCTTTGGGATTCAATGGATCATTAATATAAAAGTGGGTCAAATTTTTGCTTTTCAACATTAAATCTAATGTATATAAACAAGCATAAATTCTTTATTTAAATTACTAACATCAGGTACAACATGTCTTGTTCCATCCATTTTCAAAAACTAGTAATTAAATACAGTACATATCAAAGGTACAACTACTAGTTCTTCTGCTATGCCCGAGATCACCACGCTATGTCCATCTCTCATCCTCTGCGTGACCCAGATCCTGCCCCACCTGTTGTTATGCACACATACAAACATAACAACATCCGGAAACTCCGGTGAGAACAAATCCCAGTATAAACATGTATACATGCATATAATGAATGACATCATATAAACATGCTATGCGAATCAAATCATGTCTGGACTCGACTCGACTATAACTCTAGGGATCCCGGTGTGAATAAGACGTCAATGGCTGTCACCTACCCTCCCACTCGGGGTGACTGTACGTCTTATTCCTAGACTTCGGTCTGAGCTGTATCAACGACTGCAATATGAGTCAGGGCTGCTCCTAAGCTGAGATACACCGAACATCTAGATAGTTGACAATGGCTGTCAACGACTCTCCTATCTTAAATGCAATGAATATTAATCTGTAAACAAAGCATGCTCATATTCATATCTGAATATCACAATAATCTTATATGCTTGAATAAAATTCTATAATCAAAGCATAATCATGTTACAAGATTTGGATATAGTTCTATAAACAAGTCATAAACATGTTACCATATATACAACAATGCTAGTATGTGATTTTGGTTGGGAAACTCAAATAATATCTTATTTGAGTTGTGGCTTCCCAAACAAACATAGCTTATACCTTTCTTGTCGTTAGAATCAATAGAAGTCTCGAAGTCGATAACAAGTCTGTCAATCCAAATCTGAAATGGCAATTGTTGATAGATACCATATCAACAAACAACTCACAACAAGTCTTATACGATTCTTAATCAATTTCGGTATAAATCGACGGCATAACGACATAATTCTTCGATACCGTTTAATCCAATTCAACATATATCAACATTGTACAATTCTCAACTTATAATCATCATAATATCTATGTTAGGATCTCAAAATCTGCATAATCTCATGTGGATATATGCTAAAACTCATAACAAGTGAGTTCGATATCATTTCTTCGTTCCGGTTTCAAATCTACAATCCTTATCATCATAAGAACATATTTCTTAACTCCAATCATAATTCTCCCAACACATATGAATCAAAACATGTTGTAATTGAAGGAAACTTACACCCTTTGATAGCCTTTGATGCAAGGAGTTCAAAACCGAAATCGGAACTAAATTCGGGTGGCTAAATCTTAAAATATCTCACCTCAAAACCTTGAAGAAATTGAGGAATCTTGAGAGAAATCTCGGTTCTTCAGCTGCTGCAATGAAGAAGGACGAATCAGCACCATTCTATATATATACCATGCCATGTGTCACATTAAGAAGAAGGGGTGGACTTCTCGCATGCAGCACCGCGGGTGCGGTCACAGTTAGCACCGCGGGTGTGCTATGCTCTCGGCAATCTTATCATTTTCCAAAAGTAGCGACCGCGGGTGCGGCCCCTGCAAGACCGCGGGTGCGGTCTTATCACCGCGGGTGCGGTCCTTCTGCACCGCGGGTGCGGTGATGCTACGGAAATTTTGGCCAACTTACTGTCCATGCACCGCGGGTGCGGTGTCTCCTAGCACCGCAGGTGCGGTGTGGCTTCGTCAGCACATTCAAATTCCATAATTTATGACCGCGGGTGCACTCTTATTCTATGCGCGGGTGCGGTCTCTCACATATGAAATATTTTGTACTTTCATCTTATGACTTGCATTCTCATATCCTCCGAGTCGTACGTCAATGAAAACTAATAATCTCGAGCCTTACATTTCTCTCCCTCTAAGAAATGATTTCGCCCTCGAAATCGCACATCATTCTATCAGTGCAAGCATCAGAAGTAATAACATCAAAGTTAGATCAATACTTACATTATTGAAATAACTCGGGGTGTTTCTGTCGCATGTCGGCTTCTGTCTCCCATGTCACTTCTTCAACGCCTTGACGACTCCATTGGACTTTTACTAGAGGAATAATCTTCGTTCTGAGCTTCTTTTCCTTCCGATCAAGAATCTGTATCGGTTGTTCAACATAGCTCAATGTCTGATCAAGCTCAGCTTCGTCAGGCTGAATGATATGAGAAATATCTGGCATGTATTTACGCAACATCGATACATGAAAAACGTCATGTATTCCAGATAGAGAAGGAGTAAGAGCCAGTCGATATGCTCGATCGCCAATCTTCTCTAGGATCTCGTAAGGACCGACGTATCTAGGAGACAACTTTCCACGCTTGCCAAATCTGACAAAGCCTCTGAATGGGGAAATCTTTAGAAACACCCTGTCTCCTTGCTCAAATACTAACGGTCTACGTCTGATGTTGGCGTATTTCGCTTGCCTATCTTGTGCCGTCTTCATTTTCTTCTGAATGACTTTCACTTTCTCTGTCATGTCACGAATCATATCCGGCCCAAGTTCTGGTACCTCTGAGATGTCATCCCAGAATAGCGGAGATCTGCACTTCTTACCATATAAAGCTTCAAACAGTGTCATCTCAATGCTCGTCTGGTAGCTATTATTGTAAGAGAATTCGCAAAGAGGTAGGGAATCTTGCCAACTAGTGCCAAAATCTAGCACTACGGCTCTCAACATATCCTCTAACGTCTGGATAGTCCGCTCTGACTGTCCGTCTGTCTGAGGATGATAAGCAGTACTCAGGTGTAATATCGTACCTCAGGCCTGCTGTAAACTGTGCTAGAATTGTGAAGTGGATCGTGGATCACGATCTGATAGGATAGACTTCGACACACCATGTAATCTGACTACCTCTCGAACATATATCTCCGCCATTTGATCGTGTCTGTAAGTCATTTTGTACGGAATGAAACAAGCTGATTTGGTCAATCTGTCGATAACGACCCAAATCGCATCACAGCCTCGGGAAGATCGGGGTAACTTCGTCACGAAATCCATGGAAATGTGATCCCATTTCCATTCTGGAATAGCTAAAATCTGAAGTAGACCTCCGGGCTTCTTCCTCTCGGCCTTCACCTGTTGTCAGTTCAAGCATTTAGACACATATTCTGTAATGTCTGACTTCATCTTCTTCCACCAGAACTGTGTCTTCAGATCATTGTACATCTTCCTACCACCAGGATGAATGCTGAACCGACTACAGTGTGCTTCGGACATAATCTGATGTCTCAAGTCTGAAACATCTGGCACTACGAGACGGTTATTGACGTACAAAACATGCTCACGCACCTGATATTCTGACAGATGCCCTGATCTGACCATTTGAATCGATATTTGCACATTCTGATCGGTTCGTTGAGCTTCTTTAATCCTCATGATCAAGTCTAGCTCAACTTGAATGGCAGCAAGTCGTAGTGGCCTCCTATCTGTATCAAATTCTAATCCAGAGAAACAACAATTTTCAACTAGCTTTGTAACACCTATCGTCGATAAGGATAGGGAACAAACCTTTCGACTCAAGGCGTCTGCTGCTGCATTAGACTTCCCTGGATAATATTTGATCTCGCAATCAAAATCTTTCAGCAGATCAAGCCATCTACGATGTCGCATGTTCAATTCTGATTGAGAAAATAAGTACTTTAGGCTTTTATGGTCTGAGTAGATCTCAAATTTCTCGCCATAAAGATAATGACGCCAGATCTTTAGTGCAAATACGATAGCCGCCAATTCAAGATCATGAATGGGGTATCGAGTCTCGTGAGTCTTCAACTGTCTTGAGGCATATGCGACCACATGACCTCGCTGCATAAGAACACATCCCAAACCTCTGTGAGAGGCATCACAATATACAACGAAATCACCCGTACCTGAAGGAATCATCAAGACAGGTGCACTGGTCAGCCTCTTCTTCAATTATAGAAAGCTAGACTCACACTCCTCAGACCATAGGAATGGCGCATTCTTCTGTGTCAATTGTGTAATTGGCTTGGCAATACGGGAGAAATCTTGGATGAATCGTCTATAGTATCCTGCTAGACCCATGAAGCTGCGTATTTCTGGCACAGAAGTCGGTCTTGACCAATTGATCACAGCTTCCACTTTACTCGGATCTACAGAAATACCATATCCAGATATGATATGTCCCAAAAAGACAACTCGATTCAACCAAAATTCACACTTTGAAAATTTGGCGTACAATCTCTCATTTCACAGTGTCTGCAACACGATTCTGAGATGCCCTGCATGCTCATTCCTATTCTTAGAATACACCAGAATATCATCGATAAAGACAATAACAAAATCATCCAAATACCTCTGAAAGATTTGATTCATCAGGCCCATAAATACCGCCGGAGCATTAGTTAAACCAAAAGGCATGACAATAAATTCGTAATGCCCATACCTGGTTCGAAATGCTGTCTTCGATATGTCTATATCTCGAACTCGGAGCTGATGATATCCGGATCGCAAATCAATTTTAGAATAAACAGAGGATCCCTGCAACTGATCAAATAAATCATCAATTCTAGGCAAAGGATACTTATTCTTTATCGTGGCCTTATTCAGTTGCCTGTAATCGATACACAACCGCATCGATCCATCTTTCTTTCGCACAAATAGCACCGGAGCGCCCCAAGGAGATACACTAGGTCTGATATATCCCTTGGTTAGCAAATCTTACAACTGTGCCTTCAATTCTTTTAACTCTATCGGCGCCATCCTATACGGAGCTCTCGAAATAGGAGTGGTACCTGGAATCAAATCAATACTAAAATCTACCTCTCGCACTGGAGGTAACCCTGGAATCTCCTCTGGAAACACATCTGCAAATTCTCGTACTACTGGCAGATCTGCGAATGTCGGGCTAGATTTCTGTACATCCACAGCATACACAAGGAACCCATCTGCTCCTTTCTGTAACAACTTATTCATAGTCAAAGCCGAAATCAAGGGAATCCGAGATCTGGAACCCTTTTCGTAGAATTTCCACTCTTCTGCCATTTCTGGTCTGAATCTGACAATCCTGTGGAAACAATCCACGGTGGCTCTGTACTTTGTTAACATATATATCCCAACAATGCAATCAAAGTCAGCTAGTCCATGTACTATGCAATCTAGATCAAGTTCATGACCCTCAAACTGTAAGATGCAATGTCTAACCGTAGTCACCGATATCAAACCACTTCCTAACGGAGAAGTAATCGACACGACATCCAACAATGACTCAACAGGCAAGGAATGCAATAATGCAAATCGTTCTGATATGAATGTATGCGATGCACCCGTATCTATCAATATATAAGCAGGATAACCGCAAAGAGAACAGTTACCTGCTATGACATCATCTGGGGCATCCTGTGCTTGCTCCTCAGTCAACGCGAACACCTGATCCTGTTGTCGGGTCTGCTGACTCCCGGTATGACCACCTCTGGCTCGAGGCTGGGTCTGTGCAGGTGGCGGCTGAAATGAGTGAACAGATGAAGCTTGCCTCTCAGGCTGAGTCACTGAGGCAAACGACCCTGCAGCCTGAAATCTTGATGCACCACTTCTCTGAGGACAGACCTTGGCATAATGCCCCTGTTGCTTGCATATGTTACATCTGCCCACTACACCCTGACACTGTTCTGTGGCATGCTTACCTCCACAAGTACTGCAATACCCACTCATCACCTCTAAACTCTGGCCAGGAACTCTCTGTCTTGCCCCGCTGGAGCTCGACGAACTGCTCCCTACCCTCTTAAACTGTTTGTCCTTAGCTTTCAGTTGATCTTTTCGTCCGCTGCTACTACCGCCGCTATCAAATCTAGGAGGAGGTTGTGCTGGAGGTAGTGGTGGTCTCGGACTCGGAGCAACATACGGAACACTCCGTTGCCTAAGCAATCCTGCTTCTACTCCTTTGGCACGGTTCAATGCTTCAGCGAAGTTATTGGGTCTCCCAGTATTAACCAATGTAAAGACATCAGGATTTAAGCCGTTTATAAACTGATCTGCTACGGCCTCATCATTACCTGAAACGTGAGGTGCAAAGCGAAGCAAGGAAGAAAATTTTGCAACGTACTCTTCAATGTTTAATTGCCATTGCCTCAGGTTTGCAAATTCAGCGCCTTTATCTTTACGGTAAGATACAGGAAAGAATCGCTAATAAAATTCTGTCTTGAACACTTTCCATGTAATCTCGGTGCCACGCTGCTCTAATGCTCTTCTAATATTCAACCACCAATACTTAGCCACGTCTTGCAGTTGATGGCCAATGAGTTTCACTCGCTTCTCATCACTATATTCCAGAGACTCGAATAACATCTCGATATCCTCCAACCAGCTTTCACACTCAATTGCATTTTCTGTACCCTTTAAAGTCGGTGGTCGGAATGACTGGAATCGCTTTAATAGAGTCTCCATGGGCGTAGCAGTGACATCCATCGTATCACCAGATGTGCTACCCTGTTCCGGTGCTGGTGGTCGTAAAGGAACGGCTGCTCTTCTAGGAGGCATGAATCTGCTATACAAACAGTTTAGTGTAATTCCCGAGAATTAATCACTGTTAATCAAGGATTATTGACATATAATTTAACGTGATTACGAAAGGGTCAACTGAGACACGATTTAAGACAATCTGCGGCCATTTATTTTGAATTTCAGAATGTGTTGCCGAAGCAACACTGCACCCGCACCCTTGCATGTACCGCACCCGCGGTGCATGGACAGAAACTTGGTCAGTTTTATCGAAGGGTGACCGCACCCGCGGTGCAAGCATTACCGCACCCGCGGTGACATGACCGCACCCGCGGTCTCAACATTACCGCACCCGCGGTCGTGCAATTTCAGAATGGATAAGAATGCCGAAGCATGAGCGCACCTGCGGTGCGACGTGTTGTGCGAAAAATGGTGACACCTCTTAGCTTGCATGCACGAGTATATATAGGTACGAAATCCTTCGAAAATCAGTAAGGAAAGTGGTGAAAAGGGTCTGAGAAATGGTATCGAAAATCCTTACGCCTTTTGCGAGAAATCCGTCCGTCTGATTTTGAATCCGACTGCGGTACTGTGTTCCTATCAACGTAGGCTACAACTGGACGTAAGTTTTGCTACGTTTTGATATGTTCTGAAATTATGGTATTGTCAGAATCTGATATGATTCATATATGATGTTCTTGACATATTAGACATCATAGAATCGAAGTCAGATTAAGAAACAGACTGATTATGGAATCGTTATGATTTTCGGAATAGTTTTGGAGTCGACTTGATATCAGAATGTAATTATCATTGATTATGAGATATTGGAAGTGATATCTGATTGATATGATATGACTGGATATATTGAGATTATGTCGTTATGTTGTTGAAACAGAATTTAATTGAATTCTGATTTTATCCAGTATGGATTGAGTGGTGTATTGATATGGTACCCTCGATATTGTTATTGTCAGACTGAGTATTGACAGGCTTGGAGTTCGAGACTTCGACAGAGCCAGAATATCAAAAAGAAAGGTATAAATTAATGTTGAGTTGGGATTGCACAACTCGAGTGAGGTTTGACTCGAGTCTCCCTAAATCACATACTTTCATTTATTGCATTGATATTTGCAATTGATGAGACTTATGATTGTTGTCTATTGATTTATAGCCATTGCATGTAATGACTGCTGATTCGCTAGTCATCGATTGATTTGCTTAGATACGGAATGCTTGTATTGATTAATGAGTCGTTGAGTTATTGGCTGATTCGCCTAGTTACCGGCTGATTCGTCTGGTTATTGACTGATTCGTCTAAACTTAAGCTGATTCGCTTAATTACAGGCTGATTCGTCTGGTTATTGGCTGATTCGCCTAATTACCGGCTGATTTGTCAGGTTATTGACTGAGTCGTCAATTCTGCGGCTGATTCGCCCAGACATTGGATATATGAATTATATCGATGCCGTTTAGGGATTGATTCATTCCTATCGACTGAGAGTCGGTATAATCATTATTATCCAGACATCGGGATCCTTAGGATAGAGTTGAGTCGAGTCTGAAACGACGCGTCAGTTGAGTCGATTCTGAGACGACGCGTCGGTTGAGTTGAGTCTGATATGACATGTTGATTTACATTGTTTATACCATTCATGATTATTGAATGTTTGATATGGATTTATGTTTCTGATTTGAGACATGTTATGAATAATCCTTATATGCTTTCGTATATGCTTTTATATGACTGCATGTTTACATTGTTTATACTGGGATATTTATATCTCACCGGAGTTATCCGGCTGTTGTCTTGTTTTGTATGTGTGCATGACAACAGGTGGGGCTGGATCAGGGTCAAGAAGAGGATGAGAGAAGATTAGATAGCGTGGAGATCCGGGCTTCGAAGCAACATAGGATTCAGCACTGATATGTAGTTGAACCTAGTTGAATTCTTGTAGATAATGCAAGATTTGTATGTTCATGTTTAATATGTAATTTGAGTAAATTACATTACGTTTCCGCTTTGTATTTTAAAAAAAAATTTAGACCCTGTTTTATAATTGATTAATTAATCCCAATAATGATTAAGAACATGATTAGCGTCCGGGTCTCCACATTAGTATACAATCTATACCAACTGTCTCAGCCCTCCTCTGATCATTTACCTCTGATCCAGAATCGGCTCTGATTCAGTCTTAACCAATACATGCTGCAATCAAATCAGATAACACAACACGTAATAGAGAAAGCAACAAATCATGATATGCTAGCATGATATAAACAAGGCAGATGACTCAATCTACCCCGCTCATTCTATTCTATCTCAATCTACAGAACCTACGGCTCTGATACCACCTGTTGTGGGGACCCGGGCTCTAACTCTTTTCTTTGGGATTCAATGGATCATTAATATAAAAGTGGGTCAAATTTTTGCTTTTCAACATTAAATCTAATGTATATAAACAAGCATAAATTCTTTATTTAAATTACTAACATCAGGTACAACATGTCTTGTTCCATCCATTTTCAACAACTAGTAATTAAATACAGTACATATCAAAGGTACAACTACTAGTTCTTCTGCTATGCCCGAGATCACCACGCTATGTCCATCTCTCATCCTCTGCGTGACCCAGATCCTGCCCCACCTGTTGTTATGCACACATACAAACATAACAACATCCGGAAACTCTGGTGAGAACAAATCCCAGTATAAACATGTATACATGCATATAATGAATGACATCATATAAACATGCAATGCGAATCAAATCATGTCTGACTCGACTCGACTATATCTCTAGGGATCCCGGTGTGAATAAGACGTCAATGGCTGTCACCTACCCTCCCACTCGGGGTGACTGTACGTCTTATTCCTAGACTTCGGTCTGAGCTGTATCAACGACTGCAATATGAGTCAGGGCTGCTCCTAAGCTGAGATACACCGAACATCTAGATAGTTGACAATGGCTGTCAACGACTCTCCTATCTTAAATGCAATGAATATTAATCTGTAAACAAAGCATGCTCATATTCATATCTGAATATCACAATAATCTTGTATGCTTGAATACAATTCTATAATCAAAGCATAATCATGTTACAAGATTTGGATATAGTTCTATAAACAAGTCATAAACATGTTACCATATATACAACAATGCTAGTATGTGATTTTGGTTGGGAAACTCAAATAATATCTTATTTGAGTTGTGACTTCCCAAACAAACATAGTTTATACCTTTCTTGTCATTAGAATCAATCGAAGTCTCGAAGTCGATATCTAGTCTGTCAATCCAAATCTGAAATGGCAATTGTTGATAGATACCATATCAACAAACAACTCACAACAAGTCTTATACGATTCTTAATCAATTTCGGTATAAATCGACGGCATAACGACATAATTCTTCGATACCGTTTAATCCAATTCAACATATATCAACATTGTACAATTCTCAACTTATAATCATCATAATATCTATGTCAAGATCTCAAAATCTGCATAATCTCATGTCCATATATGCTAAAACTCATAACAAGTGAGTTCAATATCATTTCTTCGTTCCGGTTTCAAATCTACAATCCTTATCATCATAAGAACATATTTCTTAACTCCAATCATAATTCTCCCAACACATATGAATGAAAACATGTTGTAATTGAAGGAAACTTACACCCTTTGATAGCCTTTGATGCAAGGAGTTCAAAACCGAAATCGGAACTAAATTCGGGTGGCTAAATCTTAAAATATCTTACCTCAAAACCTTGAAGAAATTGAGGAATCTTGAGAGAAATCTCGGTTCTTCAGCTGCTGCAATGAAGAAGGACGAATCAGCACCTTTCTATATATATACCATGCCATGTGTCACGTTAAGAAGAAGGGGTGGACTTCTCGCATGCAGCACCGCGGGTGCGCTATGCTCTCGGCAATCTTATCATTTTCCAAAAGTAGCGACCGTGGGTGCTGCCCCTGCAAGACCGCGGGTGCGGTCTTATCACCACGGGTGCGGTCCTTCTGCACCGCGGGTGCGGTGATGCTACGGAAATTTTGGCCAACTTTGACGCGATCCCGGCCACGAGATCTCTGATTTTTCCCGATCTTTGAGACAAGTAATTGATATAGGTGTGATAATCACCTCTAGATCACGCGGTCTAGCAACAATTAATCAACGAAAGAACAATCTCATTCAAGAGAACCTCCAAAGAACCCGTACTTGACAACCCTCGTGATATTCGATTGACAAACGCCACAAAAGATAAATCTTTTGATAAGTTTGATTTGATACAACGCAAAAGTTATAACGAAACTTAAGGTTGTGTTGAGAGAATTCTCAATGATAAAATATCATAAAAGATGAATAATAATCAATTGTTGTTTACAATGATGAAATTTTCGAGTATATATTGTCTCAAAATCAAAAGATATCAAATCTACTTGCCAAAATAAATAAAACTCTAAAATAGGAAAAATCTTCTCTCTAATTCGTAAAGGACACAGACCCCGTGTAGAGGTCCGGAAGGGGGTCCGTGTAGGCACTGTAATTTTCATGTCTCGAAAGTAGTGGACACGGACCCCGTGTACAGGTCCGTGCTCGGATCCGTGTAGGCTCGGGATTTCTCTTCCTCAAGTGTAATGGACACGGACCCCATGTACTGGTCCGTGCTTGGGTCCGTGCAGCCTCGGTTCTTCAAAATAATGCTTGATTAATGTTCCTTCGGCTTTCCAACGTGCTCCCATGCATCACGAGCCCTTCTCCCTTGCTTATCAATAATTTGAACACCATGCCCGGCCAGATTCACATCATACTCCCCTTCTTCAAAAAGATTTGTCCTCAAATCTTGCCCCCCTGCACAAAAACGAAGCAAGTTAGTAATAACAAGGACGATATTATCAACATACTTACCTCTAAGCTCAAGTTTGTAGACGCTATCGTTTGCCCGCTCCCTTAGCACTGGAATTCCCAACATCACCATTGTCTTTCCTACAAACTCATCAACTTTACCAAACATCAAATAACAAATGGCACCAAATGATAAAATACCATTAAGCATAACGAAAATTAAATTTCTCCCCTTCTTAGACCTAGTTAACACAAAAATGAAATCCATACACGTGTACGACCATAGCTCACTAGGAATCAGACATAGTTCATGCATGATATAAGAATTTAACTCAGGTGCCCTCTCCCTATATGCAATGCACCTTTCACTACACCACTTATCATACCTCTTCATATGTAACCAACACATATAATGATGCATTTTATCAAAGATTAAAACTCCACTATATGCATTACTAGTACGTAACTCATGCAATGAATATATAATGAAGAATTTATTCTCCTTAAAATTGTACTCATTATGCACATAAAAATTCTGATATTCATTCATGCTTCTTTCAACGCCATCATCGAACAAGTATAAACCATGCAAATAGAACACACTAGATGTACTACCCATGTAAACATTTAACTCATCACAAAGATTTGAGCATAATGCATATAATTCATTGTCATAACAAAAACTCATCAATTTGACAACTCTTGAAAATTCACGATCACTAACATTTAGATTTGATCTATTCAATATGTCATCATTCTCCAATCTATGACTCATAGGGACAAAGGTTAATTCACCATTAGACCATTTAGACATCTCACTCTCAACTCTCTCACCAAACTCTTGAATACAACATACCAATGAAATAAGATAAGAACGAAAGTCATACCTCATGGTTGTTGCGTTGGCAATTATTCTTACCTCACGGTGATTGCCCTCAACACCAAATGGATCATCCCATTGCATTTTTACACCTTCCACATTTGCTTGTCTCCTCATCACAACTTCATCATAACCCTGCAAATGAGAAATAACAATGCTCGGGATTGAACCGGCTATATCATCACAAGAATAATAAACCACTTTGTACAAAGGTACTTTAAGGGGTTTATACAAAAGTAAACAACTCTCATCCTCACTCTTTTCACTCTTTTGGGCCTTAAAATTATTTTTCTTTTCTTTTTCTTTTTCTTTTTCTTTGGTCTCTTTTTCTTTTTCTTTTCTTTCATTTTTCTTTTCTATGGCCATCTCACTCTTTTGTTCTCTCTTTCTTTCGGCCATCTTAATTTCTTTTTCGCTCAATTCATGAATTGTTAATTGAACCTCAAGGACTCCTTTAGGATTCAATTGAACAAGAGAAACACAAGATTCTTCCAAACATGTATGCAACATAACTTTCTCTTGCCTACTCTCTTCCTCCATAGTAAACAAATTAGGCATTTCTTCCCCACTAAATGAGTCAACCACTACAACCTCATTTCCAAGTTCAAACTCAACAACCGCCTCATCCTCCAATTGAGGTTCAAGCTCACCCACAACATCAACCTCCAATTGAGAATTAAGCTCAACTGGCGATTTTACTATGACCACCTTCTCACGTGGACATTGGCTAATATCATGCCCAATTTCAAAACACCAACAACATATAATATCGCAAGTACTAGAATTTGAGTTTTTAAATGTACCTTGATATTCATATTTGCTAGCTTCACGTCTCGACTCCTTCTTTGGCGTATCACTGATTTTCTCTCCCAAGCTCCTCCGCCAAGGGGATGTCAAGGGCTCCCTATGCACATCTCTCCTACCACCTCTCATATTAATGTGTTTTGGAGCAAATTGCTTCCTCATCACCCTTTTCATCTCATCCCACGTAACTATAAGGTCATCCCCACATCGTCTCCTACGCAATACTAACTTATCCCACCAAGTCGTAGCATAGTCGTTAAACTCACTGCAAGCTCGTCTTACCTTCATTGCTTCAGTATAATCATTCCGGCTCTCCAATACACACTCCATTCTCTCTTCCCACTCAAGGTACGCCTTCGGATCGGCCTCCCCACTGAAAGATGGAATGGTCATCTTTGTGCCACTCAGTCTATACCCTTCTCGGCTTCTATACCCCTTATCCTCATCAAATCTCCTATCATCATAACGATCCAAATGCAATTGACGTGAATCTCGATACGAATAAATAGCAAACACGATTAAAAATCGCACCCTCTATTCAATTACGATAACAAGACTCGTGTGTTTTCCCGATCTTTGAAACAAGTAATAGATAGGTGTGATATTCACCTCTAAACTAGCAAGAGTTTAGCAACAAATAATCACGAGAGAAACAATCGCGTTTCAAGAGAACCTCCAAAGAACCCGCCCTTGGCAACCCTCGTGAAAATCGATCGACAAACGCCACAAAAGATTAATCTTTTGATAAGTTTGATTTGATACAACGCAAAAGTTATAACGAAACTTAAGCTTGTGTTGAGAGAATTCTCAATATCATAAAAGATGAATAATAATCAATTGTTGTTTACAATGATGAAATTTTCGAGTATATATTGTCTCAAACTCAAAAGATATCAAATCTACTTGCCAAAATAAATAAAACTCTAAATTAGGAAAAAAATCTGCTCTCCCATTCGTAAAGGACACGGACCCCGTGTAGAGGTCCGGAAGGGGGTCCGTGTAGGCACTGTAATTTTCATGTCTCGAAAGTAGTAGACACGGACCCCGTGTACAGGTCCGTGCTCGGGTCCGTGTAGGCTCGGGATTTCTCTTCCTCAAGTGTAATGGACACGGACCCCATGTACTGGTCCGTGCTTGGGTCCGTGCAGCCTCGGTTCTTCAAAATAATGCTTGATTAATGTTCCTTCGGCTTTCCAACGTGCTCCCATGCATCACGAGCCCTTCTCCCTTGCTTATCAATAATTTGAACACCATGCCCGGCCAGATTCACATCATACTCCCCTTCTTCAAAAAGATTTGTCCTCAAATCTTGCCCCCCTGCACAAAAACGAAGCAAGTTAGTAATAACAAGGACGATATTATCAACATGCTTACCTCTAAGCTCAAGTTTGTAGACGCTATCGTTTGCCCGCTCCCTTAGCACTGGAATTCCCAACATCACCATTGTCTTTCCTACAAACTCATCAACTTGACCAAACATCAAATAACAAATGGCACCAAATAACATCAACAAGATATTATTAAGTATCACAAAAATCAGATTTCTCCCCTTCTTAGACCTAGTCAACACACAAATGATATCCATACACGTGTACGACCATAGCTCACTAGGAATAAGACATAGTTCATGCACGATATAAGAATCTAGGCAAAATGTCAATCTCTTATATGCAATGCATGCCTCACAATCCCACTCAACATACCTCTTCATATGCAACCAACACATATAATCATGCATTTTATCAAAGATAAAAACACCACTATATGCATCACTAGTACATAACTCATGCAATGAATATAGAATGAAGAATTTATTCTCCTTAAAATTGTACTCATTATGCACATAAAAATTCTTACATTCATTCATGCTATTTCCAAAGCCATCATCAAACAAGTAAGAATCATGCAAATAGAACACATTAAATGTACTATCCATGTAATCATTCAACTCATCACATGAATTGAATTCAATTGCACACAAGTCATTGCCATGACAAAGCCTTATCAACTTGACAATCTTTGAACACTCAAAATCAATCACATTTGAATCTAGCCCATTCAATATATCACCATTCTCCAATCTATGACTCCTAGGGACAAAGGTTAATTCACCGTTAGACCATTTAGACATCCCACTCTCAACTCTCTCACCAAACTCTTGAATACAACACAACAATGAAATAAGATAAGAACGAAAGTCATACCTCAAGGTTGTTGCGTTGGCAACTATGCTTACCTCACGGTGATTGCTCTCAACACCAAATGGATCATCCCATTGCATTTTTACACCTCCCACATTTGCTCGTCTCCTCATCACAACTTCATCATAATCCTGCAAATGAGAAATAACAATGCTCGGGATTGAACCGGCTATATCGTCACTAGGTATATAAATCTCATCTTTGTACAAAGGTACTTGAAGAGATTTATAAAAAATTAAATCACACTCATACTCACTCTTTTCACTCTCTTGGGCCTTAAAATCATTTTTCTTTTCTTTTTCTGTTTCTTTTTCTTTGGCCTCTTTTTCTTTTTCTTTTCTTTCTATGGCCATCTCACTCTTTTGATCACTCATTCTTTCGGCCATTTCATTTTTTTTCTCTTTCAACTCATGACAAATTGATTCATCAATACAAATTTCATTCGTAGGCAGTTGAGCAAAAGAAACAACTTGCACATCATCTAATAACTCACCCTCCACAGCACAACACTCAATACTCAAGTCAGAAGTTAGTGGAGTACCAACCTTCTCAATTCTCTCAACCCCCACTTTAGATTTGACATCAATTGGCGGTTTTACTACAGTCATCTCCTCCTTTGGACATTGGGTGATATAATGCCCAAACTCTAAACACCAACAACATATAATATCACAAGTACTAGAATTTGAATTTTTAAATGTACCTTGATATTCATATTTGCTAGCTTCACGTCTTGACTCCTTCTTTGGCCTACCGCAGTGGTTCTCTTCCAAACTCGCCCTCCAAGTGGATGCCCATGAATCATCATACAATCCATGCTCATCTCTCCTACCACCTCTCCTATTATTGTGATTTGGAACAAATTGTTTCTTCATCACCCTTTTCATCTCATCCCACGTAACTATAGGGTCATCCCCACATCGTCTCCTACGTGTTACTAACTTATCCCACCAAGTACTAGCATAGTCGGTAAACTCACTGCAAGCTCGTCTTACCTTCATTGCTTCGGTATAATCCTTCCGTCTCTCAAATACACACTCCATTCTCTCTTCCCACTCAAGGTACACCTTTGGATCGGCTTCCCCACTGAAAAATGGAATTGTCATCTTCGTACCACTCAGTCTATACCTTCTCGGCTTCTATACCCCTTATCCTCATCAAATCTCCTATAACGATCCATGTTCAACAACGTATCTCTCCAACTCTACTACCTCGCCTATTCTCATCAATATGCACATCATACATCTCCTCTTCTTCACACCTCCGATATTTTTTTTGTTGAGGCTTAAACTCCTTCTCCCACCTTCTATCCAACCCTCCTAACATCGTTTTAAATTGACGTCCGTCAATCATTATACCTGCAAGAAAAAGGTTAGTATAAAACAATAAAGAATAAAGTTTCCTCACCACAAATTCTCACTAGTCACTCCAATGAAAATTCACTCGCACTCGTCTTTTTCCCTCACCACAAAACCTCACAATTCACTCCAATGAAAAATTCACTCCACTCAAATATTTTCACTCAAGTGAGAATTCTCAAGGGGCGCTTAAGTCTCGTGGCTTCCACGTATCAAACTTATGAGATCAATCCTGTGACGCCTGAAATTCGACTCACTTAGATCACACAAGGATAAGCAACTTTGAAAACTGACTAGAATGCGACTAAATGACAAGGACAAACTTAACGCTGAAATATAAGCGCTAAAATCCCAACAAACACCCGATCCCAACTTTTTTTTATTTTTATTTATTTATTTATTTTTTTTCGGGTAAATAGTACCGTGAACAGTAATTCCGGCAGTGAATAGTAACTCCGGTATTGAATAGTAACTCCGGTAATGAATAGTAACCTGTCGGATGAATAGTTCCGTCGATGAACAGTAAAAACGGCAGATGAACAGTACCAGACGTGAACAGTACCCGATCGTGAACAGTAAATTTTGACGAAAACAGTACCCGATCGTGAACAGTAAATTCCTCCGTCAACAGTACTTCCGGCGATGAATAGTAACATTCGGATGAATAGTGTCGGCTATGAATAGTGTCGACGATGAACAGTATTTTCCGGCGATAAACAGTAAATCGCGATTTTTTATTTTTTTTTTTCAACAAATCCGTAGAAACCGTTACACGAAAATCGGTATTGAAAATCCTACGAAGAATTGAATGGATATTCTTACTTGAATAAAAAACCTTGAGCTCTGATACCAAATGACGTGGATCTCGATACGAATAAATAGCAAACACGATTAAACAATCGCACCCTCTATTCAATTACGATAAC
Organism: Primulina eburnea; assembly: GCF_022965805.1. Taxonomy (NCBI): domain Eukaryota; kingdom Viridiplantae; phylum Streptophyta; class Magnoliopsida; order Lamiales; family Gesneriaceae; genus Primulina; species Primulina eburnea. The sequence goes on from NC_133105.1 coordinate 22,368,093, forward strand.
AAGACTCGTGTGTTTTCCCGATCTTTGAAACAAGTAATGGATAGGTGTGATATTCACCTCTAAACTAGCAAGAGTTTAGCAACAAATAATCACGAGAGAAACAATCGCGTTTCAAGAGAACCTCCAAAGAACCCGCCCTTGGCAACCCTCGTGAAAATCGATCGACAAACGCCACAAAAGATTAATCTTTTGATAAGTTTGATTTGATACAACGCAAAAGTTATAACGAAACTTAAGCTTGTGTTGAGAGAATTCTCAATATCATAAAAGATGAATAATAATCAATTGTTGTTTACAATGATGAAATTTTCGAGTATATATTGTCTCAAACTCAAAAGATATCAAATCTACTTGCCAAAATAAATAAAACTCTAAATTAGGAAAAAAATCTGCTCTCCCATTCGTAAAGGACACGGACCCCGTGTAGAGGTCCGGAAGGGGGTCCGTGTAGGCACTGTAATTTTCATGTCTCGAAAGTAGTAGACACGGACCCCGTGTACAGGTCCGTGCTCGGGTCCGTGTAGGCTCGGGATTTCTCTTCCTCAAGTGTAATGGACACGGACCCCGTGTACTGGTCCGTGCTTGGGTCCGTGCAGCCTCGGTTCTTCAAAATAATGCTTGATTAATGTTCCTTCGGCTTTCCAACGTGCTCCCATACATCACGAGCCCTTCTCCCTTGCTTATCAATAATTTGAACACCATGCCCGGCCAGATTCACATCAGCAATACTCTATCCCCACCAAATCTACTACCTCGTCTCTTCTCATTAGCACTACACTCAAGCCTACCCAACCTTTCATGTAAAGGCTTAAACTCCTTCTCCCACATTTCACCCAACCCCCTTAACAAGCTTTGAAATTGACGATCGTCAACCATTATACCTGCAAGAAAAGGTTAGTATAAAACAATAAAAAAAATAAAGTTTCCTCACCACAAATCCTCACTATTCACTCCAATGAAAATTCACTTCGCACTCGTCTTTTTCCCTCACCACAAAACCTCACAAATCACTCCAATGAAAATTCACCCCACTCAAATATTATCACTCAAGTGAGAATTCTCAAGGGGCGCTTAAGTATCGTGGCTTCCACGTATCAAACTTATGAGATCAATCCTGAGACGCTTGAAATTCGACTCACTTAGACCACACAAGAATAAGCAACTTTGGAAATTGACTAGAATGTGACTAAATGACAAGGACAAACTTAACGCTGAAATAAAAGCGCTAAAATTCCAACAAACACCCAATATTTTATTTTTTTTTTCCCGGTGAACAGTACCGTGAACAGTACTCTCGACGTGAACAGTAATTTCGGAAAACAGTACCGTCAGACGCCTGCGCTAGCGTTGTGCGGCAGGCGTCCAGCGCCTGCGCGAGCGCGGTGCGCAGGCGTCGGCCTGCGCACGCTGCGCGCTGCCGTGCGCGGCCCTGCGCGCACGGACTGCCCGGAACAGTTTTGGGCAGATTTAATTTTTTTTTTTATTTCGAAAATCTGGAAAAAGATAAATTTTCGTGGTGCTAAATTTTCTGAAAAATTTTATTGTGTGGTTAGAAATAAATTATTCAATATCAAAACCATACGATTTAGAAAAACCTGGCTCTGATACCACTGTTGGATCTCGGTTTTCTACACGCCCAAACGCAGCGGAAGTTTTGAAAAATATTTAGATCTTGACATTCAAGATATTTTTTGGATGCTTCGTATGATTTTATCAAACATTCATAGGATGTAAAGAATGTTATACCTTTGGTGAATAAATCACGTGGTTCCAACTACTCCGGTATTAGCGGACGTAGCTCTTGTTGTAAATCTCTACGAACATTCTTCGATCTCCTAATCTGGTCCACGACTGGAAAGATTGTTACTCTTCCAATTTGCACTAGAAAATTGGGAGAAGTTTTTACGTTAGAGATTTAAAATTTGAGAGAGACTCAAATCTTCTTTTCTTGAAAAGTTGGCCAAAATTTTGGAGGAATTTTTAAGCAATTCTCGTGAGTCACAAAATTGGGAGACTAGGAGGCTACCACCTTTTTATTTTTATATTAAAAACAAGAGCCTTTGACCTAAATTCCATAATTATGGATTTAGGTTTCTTAATTAAATCCAATGGGCTTTGTTAATTAAATAGACTAGTCAAACTAGTTTGATTAATTATATTAAAGTCCATTAAGAACTTTAATAATTTAATATGTTGGACTTGTACTCCTACAAGCCCATTAAACATATCTCCCATCATATTTAATTTAATATTTAATAAACTCAACTTTTGATTTTAATAAATTAAATTCATAATAAATTCAACATTTGAATTTATTATTAAAATTATAAATTCAACTTCTTGAATTTTATCATCTACGAAATTTAATATTTAATAAACCCAACTTTTGAGTTTAATAAATTAAATCAATTATAAATTCAACATTTGAATTTAATATTTAAATTATAAATTCAACTCCTTGAATTTATCATCTCCAAAATTTAATATTTAATAAACTCAACATTTGAGTTTAATAAATTAAATTCTCAAATTTTATAAATTCAACTCCTTGAATTTATTTTCTCAAAATTTAATTATCATAAATTCAACTTCTTGAATTTACTATATAATATAAATTCAACTTCTTGAATTTATTCACTCAACGGGAACAAACGATCCAGTGCTTGTGTGACCCTCAATGGTTCAGGGATACAGCTAGCCGTGGGTTCACAACTCTTTGTGATTCAGCACATAATCCTTTATTCGGGCTTACCCTACTTAGCCTCATTCTTTTCATCAACACCTTGATCAAGAATGTCAGAACTCATTTCTGATTGCACCCATCGGATCATGGTAAGAGCGTCCAGTAGCATCGCCCCATGATCCCCTAGGTATCACTGATAGTGCCTGCAAGAACCAGTCGATTATGATTAACGTACAGTACGGTCCCTTCATCTCATATATCCCGATCGAATCTACAACCATTGGTTCATCGAGGGTTGCATATTAATTCGATAACTATGTGATAACTATAATAGTGGCATCGCGTGTACTATTGGAGAACTCCTTCTCCAACATACATCTCATATTCTGGCCAGAGATTCCATGCACAATTATTTCATTAGATCACATAGGATATCCACACCCATAGGTGAGCGGTGAATCCCCGACTACAATGCACTGGCTCCTATATGTGTCGCAACTGTACCCAACCTCGCCACCTGATGACTCTCCTGGAGCCGGTAAACGAGTCAAAGCACAGCCCTAGCATATAGAGCCTCAGTGTTGTCCCGGGTCGTAAGGACTAATGATGTACAATCATAACCACAGACTTATCCTCTCGATGAATGATAACCACTTGGAAAGTCCGAGGGAGGGTTGTTCGGTATAATCATCATATGACTACTCATCTGCATGTTTGGACATCTCTATGCCCTTACCAAAAAACGCAGTACACAACATCACAGATGCTAGTCTCGAGCTCAAGCGGCCTTTATCCTTGTTTTAGGCGGCTGAATCGACTAGGAACGAATTTAGAATATGCAGTGTTTACAAATGAGTTTCAACATCGAATTACGATTCATTTGTATTAAAGCATAATCAAGGAATTTATCTATGCTCTTTGCATGCGTATACAGATAAAGTATAACAAGACCATAAAAAGTTAAATTATATTAAAATAAAGATTGTTTATTTTACTTGAGTCAATAAATTCCCTAGTCAACCGTTGGTTTGCAGGGCATCTACTCTAACACGTGACATATTCTTATACAGTTGAAATAATTATATTATCATTATTTTTGCATATATGTATGTATATATATCACAGATCTTTATTTGTGAGACTGATCAGCCCTACCGATATTCACATAAAAGTAATATTTTTAACATATATACATATATACATACATTTTAATTACGAATGATATCTAAAACTATAATAATATATATAGATAAAGATAAATAAACAATTTTAAAATTTTAAGAATAGATAAAAATTTGTTACACGAAAGATGCCAAAGTTAGTTTATGTTGTATAGTGTTCTATAATATAGGTTGATGCGTAAAACTAATATCTTATCATCTTAATATCTTTTAAATCTTAGGCTTTTTGTACGTTGCTTGTCAATTCGGATCTAGAAGGTGTTTATATTTTTCACCATATATATCTTGATAATTAGTTTTGGATAAATTTATTCAATTTTTTGGGTATCAGAGTGCAGCAGTCAAAATGTGGCACTTGAACTTCTGTTTGTTTTAATATATTATAGTTATATATTTACCATCAAATATACTTTTTTGGTAAACGACAAACTTCCGATTTTAATACGAATTTTCATATTAAAATGATATACGTCATTTGTTCTAGATACATATAATTATTTTTATTTAAAAAATAAAATTTAAAAATACTAAGATATCATCTATATAAAAAATTATAAAATTGCTATATGAATAAAAAAATATCCTTCATAATCTGTTGAAATTCTAAAGGGGCATTTTTAAGGTCAAATGACATAACTGTCCATTCATAATGTCCTATTGGAACATTAAAAATAGTTTTATACCTATCAGATTTTTTTATTTGAATCTGCCAAAAACTTGATTTTAAATCAAATTTTGAAAATATGATTGCATGAACACTAAACCTGTTCATAGAATTTTAAATGAATTACAAGAGCAGATTGAAAGAAAAACCTTTCAAAATATATTCTTTAAAAAAAGAAGTAAAATTTTTAACAATAGATGATAAATTATAGAATCCTAAATTACAGGAAAAAATTAAAATTATTTATAATAAATTTTCATTAGAAATATGTAATGATCTTCCAAATGTTTTTTGGAATAGAAAGAAGCATATTATATCTCTTCATACGAAGAGAATTTTGATGTTATACGTCATTTGTTCTAGATACATATAATTATTTTTACTTAAAAAATAAAATAAAATAGAGAAGATATAGATCCTTAAAAAGAAAATTGCAACGGTACGTAATCTTGTCAATTAAATATATAAAAGACCACTCCTATTTTATACATGAACAATGTGAAGGTATACAATTCAACACACGCGGAGAAAGCGCCTAAGGAGGAATTAATCCTTGGAGTTCAAAAGCTTTTCAGAAGATAATATTTTTTTTACTATTCTTTCTTTAAGTATTGGAATTGCATGAATTCCACAAAGAAAGAGGCCCACTTTGGGGCAAATATTAGGAAAAAAAACAAAAAAAAAGGATTGGATAAATATTCGATCAGAGGTACATAAAAATCCATGAAACTTGTCTGATATTTCCCAACACTAATTTAGGGGCCTTCTTATGTGATTGTTGGGTACTCATTGTGCTTGGTTTTCATGCCCTATTAATAAATAGTAAAGAAAACTATAAATCCATGTAATGTTATTTATATCATATGATCTAGAAAAATGGTATATGTAAGTATTAAAGAGCTCGATTCATTGCCAACTTGTGACAAGTCGGTCTGAAACGTGACAATGCGAGTATATATTACTTTATTGATCTGAAGATCATAAAAAATGTCTATATTTTTACATATAATCTCATCGATACTGATGACTGTATTATAATAGTAACTACGATATGCTTAATTTATATGTTTTGTTTAGAGTAATCCTACCATACAAGACAATGTGTTTTTCCTAATGATATAATATTACTTTAAAAGACTATGTAATTGACATATTATATTTGTAAAGGATGTTATAAAAATATTTTTCCTATTGGGAAGGGGTGACATTATGGGATGGAGCACATGGTGGCTATACATCCCTAGTTGAGATCTTTAATAGTTTTCAACCAAAATAGTACATAATCCGAGACATGTCAATTGCCCATCTACTCTTACATTTGTATTTATTATTGCTCCTTGATAGGGATATATACATTCATTTATGTGGACACATAAATAAGGGATCCACAACAATTAATTGTTGCAAAAATAATTTATTTATAAATAAAAATAAGCAACTAAAATATTTTAATTTTAAAAGTAAAAATGTATATTCTAGAATACTTATCTAAGAAAAATATCATTTGAAAAAAATGAAATTATATTTTTTAGTGTGGTAAGTTGTATATTTTATATTTTTGGTTATGTTATTGGTTAATTTAGAGTCTTGTTTTATTAACTTTCACATTTTCGATTTTAGTCATCTTTTTATCGTGGTGATGATGTAACTCGGTAAATGATAATGTGTCGCCAAAAATTGCTAACGTTTGAAGATGAACATTGTTGATGTATTCGAAGTTACGTCAGCATTCTAGGTAATATAGAATAAACCTGATAAAGAAGAAGAAAAAGTGCAAGTTAGTAGACTAAGACCATAGCTGATAACACAAATTTAGTGACTGTGCAAGTTAGTAGACTAAGACCGTGACTGAAAAAGAAGAAGAAAAAGTGCAAGTTGGTTTTTTTATGAGTGTAATTATATCAAGTATTGCGTCATAGAATAAGGTTTCAAGTGGTCATTAGCGAGAGAAAAAAAAATAAATTAAAAAAATGGAATTTAACCAGATTCACGGTAGGTATTAGTTGCATTCTTTGTTCAAAAAAATTTATTTCACATTTCGTTAATATATATAAAATAATTTCTTATTTTTTAATTGGTAATGAAATATAATTGACTTTGATCATTGAATAAGTTACCAATGATAATAATTTGTTCGCATGTGGATTTGGGAATATTGGTTTGATTAATTGTATCAGTATCATTTTCAATCTTCCCTTGTTGGATTTATTTAATTTTAAACATAATTTAAAATGTTACTTTGCACATGGTTTGCTATTCTTGATTTGAATGTATATCTTGTCTTTGTGTACCTTTTAGCTGTCAAATTTTATGTGATTAAGATGTTGAAGGCGTGTATTTATGTATACAACAATTAAGGAAGGCTGGCAATACATAAATTAGTTGATACTTAGAGACCAATGTTATGAGAGTATCATTTTTTAATGCCTATGAAATCCTCAACAGCTACTTTTTGATACGTACTGGATAAACTTCAGTACTAACTCAGTAGTACCTTGCAAATCACGGTTGTCAGATAAACCACACTGGACATACTCTCTGCGATAGGTGCATCCGAGAAAATGTTGGTATGATGAATAAGGATCATTAGTCAAATATGCTCATATTCTATAAATTAAGTCGAATACCCCTCAGAGACCCGTGTCATTTTGTTTCGAGTAGATATATAGAAAAATATGTCCCGATAATTTATTATATTTTTACAGATAAGATATTTTACTTTATTTTGTTATATGTAAAATTTAGTTGTTCTAATATATAACATTAAAAGAGAAAAACTTGGGACATTACCATAAAATTTTATTCTGATCACTCTCATCTTTATTATGTTAAAACTAAAAATCATTCGAATTTCCATTGTATTATGCATGTAAGAAAAATAAATTATATATTATTTCTCTTCGAATTTTCTAATGGAACTTCATCTAAGTAAACCAACGGTAAATTGCCTTTAAATCCCCCAGTCTCTAGTATATGTCAAGAAAAAAAATTCCGCACTCTTAGAACCACATGCATAACAAAATTTATATATTAATCTCTGAGCTAACAAAATTTATATATTAATCTCAAAAATCATGTTTCTACGCATATATAAACATGATATAATATGCGGAAGCTTAAATCGAGTGTTACCTCCGGCCATTGAAAACTTTGAAATTCTCTGATTTCCTTCTCGGTTGAAGCCTTCTAAGCAGTCTACCCTCTCGATAGATGGTGTATATTTCTTTATGAGGTGTGTGTGCTTAGAGACCTCAATCGCTCTATTTATAGGCGTTTTCTCATACCATGGATGAGTGTATTGGGAGCCGAGATTCAGAAGAAGAAACGTGTACGCATCTCAGTTTCTAAAGTTGAGCACGTTTGTCAAAAGTTGTAGGCAATGGCCGTCGCCATTTCCTACACGTCTGTTCTTCTTCTTATATGTGTCACATTTTCTTACATTCTCCCACTTGACAAATATATCTCATTTACCATAGGAGAAAACAAAATACATGAATCATAGCGATAGGTCATCTTAAAACGAATATTATCTTCCATGTATTACAATGCATTATGTCTCTCAAATCTGTATAACTTAATGAATAAACCCAATGTTTATTTGAGGTCCAACTTTATTGATATTTCTCGAATAACTGAATATGTGCACAACATATATGAGAAAATATCATATATAGTTTCATTAATTTGTTCTTACAACAAATATTACATAAAGGAACCAAGTCTCATTCTTTCTGTATGATCCTTAAATTTCAATGGTGGCATGCCCTTAGTTAAAGGATCCACAATCATCAATTCAGTGCTAATGTGCTCGATAAGTAACTTCTTATCTTTAACACGTTGTCGTATGGTTAAATATTTAATGTCGATGTGCTTGCTTCGACTACCACTTTTGTTATTTTTAGCCATAAAAACAGCAGCTGAATTGTCACAATATATTCTTAATGGCCTAGATATAAAATCCATAATTCTAAGCCCTGAAATGAAACTCTTCACCCATACACCATGTAGGTTGCCTCAAAACAAGCTACGAACTCAGCTTCCATAGTGGAAGTAGCAGTCAATGTCTGCTTTGCACTCCTCCAAGATACAGCTCCACCAGCTAGCATGAAAATATATCCTGAAGTGGATTTTCTTGAATCAATGCAACCAGCGTAGTCTGAATCAGAGTAGCCAGCTACTTCCAAATTCTCAGTTCGTCTGAATATAAGCATATAATCTTTGGTCCCTGGAAGGTACCTCATGACTTTCTTTTGAAGCTTTCCAGTGATCTAAACCTGGATTACTCTGATATCTTCCTAACATCCCAAAAACAAATGCAATGTCAGGTATAGTGCAAACCTGAGCATACATCAAGCTTCCGACAGCAGAAGCATAAGGAATGTTTTTCATTTTTTCCCGCTCTAGATCATTCTTTGGGCATTGTCTTAAATTGAATTTATCGCCTTTCACAACGGGAGCTATACTTTGTGAACAATCTTTCATCCGATATCTCTCTAAAAATTTGTTGATATAGGTTTCTTGAGACAGACCTATAATACCTCGAATTCGGTCTCTATGTATCTTAATGCCAATGACATAAGATGCATCGCCCATATCCTTCATATCAAAGTTTTTAGAGAGGAATTGTTTCACTTTATATAACAGACCCTTATCATTGGTTGCAAGTAATATATCATCCACATATAGAATAAGGAAACAAATCTTGCTCCCACTGACCTTCTGGTATATACATTGATCCATGGGGTTCTCAACGAATCCAAATGAAGAGATATCATCATGAAATTTCAAATACCATTGACGGGAAGCTTGTTGCAATCCATATATAGATTTCTTAAGCTTACAAACCAATTGCTCACCATTACTAGAGAAGAATCCTTCCGGTTGTTTCATATAAACCTCTTCTTCTAGTTCTCCATTGAGAAAAGCCGTTTTCACATCCATTTGTTGTAAATCTAAGTCAAAATGTGCAACTAATGCTAGAATGATACGAATAGAATCTTTCTTAGATACAGGAGAAAAAGTCTCCTTGTAGTCGATTCCTTCCTGTTGAGTGAATCCTTTAGCTACGAGTCTTGCTTTATACCTTTCAATGTTGCCTAATGAGTCTTTCTTTGTTTTGAAGACCCATTTACATCCAATGACTTTTACACCATCAGGCAACTGAACAAGATCCCGAACTCCATTATCCATAGAATTCATCTCTTCTTTCATAGCATTAAACCATAGTTTTGACTCATTACAACTCATGGCTTGTGAAAACGTTTCAGGATCATTTTCGGCTCCGATGTTAAAGTCTGATTCTTGTAAATTCACAACATAATCACTAGATATAGCTGATCTTCTTACTCTGGTAGATCTCCTTAGGTTGTTTGGTTGATCAACAATTTCTTGTTGTTCTTCGTTAACAACTTGATCTACTGGATTTTCATCAGCGACATGTGGAACTTCAGTGATCGATTGCCTAACACCCATTTGGTTTTGAAGGGTGTTAATAATGACCAATCTATCATTTGAATTAATGTGATCTTTCTCAAGAACTATGTCATTTGAATTATCACTCCCACTAATCAAATCATTCTCAAGAAATTTTGCATTTCTTGATTCCACAATTCTAGTGTTGTGAGATGGACAATAGAATCTGTACCATTTGGATTTTTTGGCATACCCAATGAAATATCCACTTATAGTTCTTGGGTCCAGTTTCTTTTCACGTGGGTTATAAACTCTTATTTCATAAGGACAACCCCAAACGCGTATATGTTGCAAACTTGGTTTCCAACCTTTAAATAACTCAAATGGCATCTTTGGGACAGCCTTAGTTGGAACTCGGTTTAATATATACACAGCTGTCTTAAGAGCTTCAGTCCACAAAGATTTAAGAAGTTTAGAGCTACTAAACATGCTCCTCACCATGTCCAATAATGTTCGGTTTCTCCTCTCAGCTACGCCATTTTGGTCCGGAGAACCAGACATAGTATAATGGGCAACAATCCCATGTTCTTGAAGAAACTTCGCAAACGGACCAGGTGTTGGTCCTTTCTCAGTGTATCTACCGTAATATTCTCCACCTCTATCAGTTCTCACAATCTTAATATGTTTTCGACATCGCTTCTCCACTTCAGCCTTGAAAACTTTAAAGGCTTCTAGTGCTTCGTTTTTGTTATGAAGCATGTAGATATACATGTATCGTGAGTAATCATCAATGAAAGAAATGAAGTATTTCGGACTTTGCATGTCCATATCTGGACAACAAATATCTGAATGTTTGATTTCTAATATTTCTGTACTCCTCTTGGCACCCTTTTTAAACTTATTGGTCTGCTTTCCCTTAATGCAGTCCACACAAGTCTCAAAATCAGGAAAAGCTAAAGTACTAAGTACTCCATCATTCACTAATCTTTTAATCCTTTCTATGGAGATATGTCTCAAACTCCTGTGCCACAAAATAGAGAAATCTTCATTTATAACACATCTTTTAATACCTCCTTGAACATGCATAGTGGTGTTATTATTTTGTAAAGAAATAGAGAAAAGACCATCAACCAATGTACCATTTCCAATAAGATTTGATTTATAAAACAAATTTATTGGTTTATTCAAAAACTGAAAGGAATAACCAAAAGGTACAAGTTTTGATACTGAAATTAAATTCCTAGAAAAACTAGGAACATAAAAGGTCTTTTCCAATTTTAAAATATAACCACTATTTAATACTAGGCAGCAAGTCCCAATAGTCTCCACATGCGAAGACATCTTGTTTCCTGAATAGATGTTCCGCTCATTTTCTATTGGTTTCCTTAAGTTTTGCATACCCTGCAAGGTATTTATAACATGGATTGTAGAACCAGAATCAATCCACCATGTGTTATAAATCATATTAACCATAATAGATTCATAACAGACAAATGAAGTAGGAATACCTTTCTTTTCAAGCCAGACCTTAAATTTATTGCAATCCTTCTTAATGTGTCTCGTCTTTTTACAAAAGAAACACTTGGATTCTTTCTTGATATCATGTTGAGGTGGAATTATTCCTTTCCCTTTTTCCCTTGGCTTTGGCTTGCTTTTAATTTCCTTGTGTGGTCATAAAGACATTATCACTTGTTTCCATCAACAGCCTTTCTTTCTCTTGAACACACATGGTCATTAATTCATTAATTGACCATTTATCCTTATGTGTGTTGTAGGAAATTTTAAAGGGTCCATATTGCTGTGGAAGAGTGCATAAAATGTAGTGCACAAAAAAAGTCTCAGACATTTCCACTTCAAGTGTCTTGAGCCGAGCCGCTATGTCCCGCATTTTCATTATGTGCTCTCGCACACCTCTCACACTGGTGAGCCTTAATGAAGAGAATTCCATAATTAGGGTGCTAGCAAGTGCTTTATCTGAAGACTGAAACTGTTCATCAATAGCCTTCAGTAATTCTTTGACATTATTATGCTGATCGACAGAACCACACATACCAGCAGAGATTTTGGTCTTTATTAACATTATGCGCAGTCGATTAGATCGTTCCCATTTTTCCTAAAGATCAACATCATCCGGAATGCTGTTTTCAGTAATAGCAGATGGTTCGTCTTTCCGTATAGCATAATCAATATCCATACACCTTAATTGAAGAAGAATTCTTTCTTTCCAAATTCTATAATTATCGCCCTTTAGATCGAGAATGTCACATTTCATATCAGAAAAACTCGCAGGTTGCATAACTTTACAAAATATCATATGCTTAAAAATTTGAGACAATATCATGTTTTACCAATGTAATTCATGTTTGAAAAATCTAGTGACATAAAATTTGCTTGTGGGCTAAAATTTTAATTCAATAAGATTTTTCTGTAACTTTATGATAAAACTATCAAAATGTATTTTCCTTAATTCCTGTGGGTAAATTAAGAAAAATATAGTTTGATATTTTAACCTAATTAGTTATATAAATATAATAAAAATCTCTGCGGGGTAAATTTTATTATGTTTATATAATTAATTACAATTGATGTCTACTATGTGATCCAAACTCATTTAATGCATAATTTTTCATAATTAAGGATGTTGTGGCTATTCCTCAATTATTTAAAATTATACGGTTCAGCGGACAAAATTTTGGCTTTACTTAATGCTTTATATATAATAATTATTTCGCAATCAACACTTTCCAAGAATGCTCCCAGGAAAGATAGGTAGTGCTAAGGTCCTTTAAATACCCAATTCCTAGACAGAGCAATGCTCATCAGGGAGACCAGTGGCTAGTCAAGTCAGTTTAAACCGGTCTATGAAGAACTTCCTCAGATCATGTTTTCTTATGCCACCTTATAATTATTATTCAACTTAATTATCAACATTTATGTGAATCTTTATAAGCCAAAATTTTTCATATTAAATAACTTTATATTCACATTTTTACTTAATATGAACAATTACATTCCCCATCAGTTTTTCTCTTCAATCAGAGTAGTGATAAAGTGAGGATCACATAAAAATGTGAGCTCCTCATCAGTTTTTCTCTTTTATCAGAGTAGTGATAAAGTGAGGATTATTTGTTCATTTGTGAATATCTGAAATATTTTATTAGATTATACTCACATCTTACTTGATATGTTCATCTCAGTATAATTTAATATGAACATAATGTGAATATTGATTTTCAAAATATTTTTCAATACAATTTGCATTTAAATTTCAAGAATAAATGCATAAATGCAAACACGATATTAAATTTGCATGTACAAATCAAACACTTATCCGTAATATTTGACATTATCTAACATGCAAAAATAATTTCTAAACATGTATTAGAAATTACTTCGAACTTAATGTGTACAAATTATTTGACCAAATGTTATATGTATACTAAACTATACATATAACTTAATTACACATTAATTAATTAATTAATAATTAATTAATTAAATAAAAAATTAACGACAATTGCAATCAATTGTCCAAATGTGTGGGTCCCACAATTTTTTATATTTGTTTATATAAGGAATACTCAACGGCAATTGATTGAATTGTGAATTGCAGGCTCCATATACACGTTCTACACATTTAATTAGTGGATTCCATTGTCTATGATAATAGACTCCAGCAAGCTTGTTCTTCTCCACACACATGCACGTTATTTGCATTCTTAATTCATTATTGAAGTCAGTTTGCAAAGTTATCTTCAACCTCTTTTCTTCTGCAACATCTTCGGCAATTTTCTCCGTAGAGAAAATTCATTCAAAATTCTTTTTTTTTAGAAATTCTCCAATTTTCAAGACTTCAAGGAAGATTTTAAAGGTGGAACCGAGAACAAAATTCTCAGGTAAGTTTCTTAATTTTATGTGGGGCCTCGAGTCCGATATCTAATATTAATAATTTTAAATGTAACAAACCAAACGATTTAGTAAATGCATAATTTCTGGTTCACAATCCACATAAACAACGTCAAAATAATTTAAAGTTCACAAATGTTTGAAATAAAATTTTCAACATGTCAAACCAAAGTAGTGAACCAGAATAATCCAAATATCAAAAAATAGCTCCTAAGACCCGAGAATCCCACTCTAACTCGTATCTCCTCGCCTGGAACTGGACTCTGGCATCCCAAACCTCGCCTCACCTACCATCAAGCACATGAAAACAAGAGGTAGCCGACATGCCGGTGAGTATAAACCCAGTATGATACAATCAATAACATATGAGAATTAAAATTTCACATAGTTCATATAAATTCATAAAGATTCAATATAATGCAATGCATGATCAGAAGCTGTGGGCTATCAATAAATCTCAAGATCAAGTGAATCATCTGGTCATAGGGTACCCAAGGGAATAGAATCACCCAGCAACATCCACCGACTCAACCGCTCGGGGTAGAGTGCTGTGTTCTACAATCCCAGGACTATGGTGCGCCTACAGAGAGTGTTCAGGCCATAGCAGCGACCTCCGCATACACTATGCCAACTCAACTATAGCCCCATACGTCCAACAAATCAGTATATCAAGGCGACCTCCGCCATATCAAATCTGAATCAAAAAGTGGCTCAATATGCAATGCAATGATGCATTTCAATCTCATCAAGTCAATATCATGATAAGCTCATCTCAAAAGAACAATCATCAACAAATCACAAATAATTCATCAAGCCATCGAATTTTCAATTTAAAATGAAAATGATACTTTTACCTCGTATGTTACCGACCGTAACATACCTTTCAAATATTACCAAAGGAAGATCGAAATGTGTAGGTGAGAAGTCTTGAACCTTTGAATTCTACTATAACTCAAGAACTCGGATAATTTATCAAAACAGAGCAATTTTTGTACAAAATTCATAATCAATTCAATATGGCTTCAAATCAATATCCGCAAATTAGATATTCAAGAAAACTCAAATTCCAACAATTGTGTAAAGAAGTAATCCGTATCATTTCTTAACAGTAATATGCCATAAAACATTCATTGAATCATTTTGTCAAACACGTGGCGTGCGTGCTAAAGAGTTAGCTCCTCTTCAATTCTATTTTAAAAAATTCAAACCAACACAATCACAACATCTCCAACATCTCAA
Source organism: Primulina eburnea (assembly GCF_022965805.1). Lineage (NCBI taxonomy): Eukaryota > Viridiplantae > Streptophyta > Magnoliopsida > Lamiales > Gesneriaceae > Primulina > Primulina eburnea. The sequence continues at coordinate 22,383,178 of NC_133105.1, forward strand.
TATCTCAAATATCAACTCAAATATCAATTCTAACTTCATCCCATTTCCAAACTTGAATAAAAATATAACATACTTACACCATCTTAAAGATCTTGGAGAGAGGATCACAAATCTAACTTCATTTCATAATTTCCTTGAACAAATCTCCCATAGATTTAAGAATAATTTAGAAAATGGAAGGAAGGAGAGAACCCTAGCTTCTAACCGATAGAGAGAAGAATGAGAAGGAAAATGAGTAGAAAGAGGATCCCATTCGATTTTATGCCTTCCCAAACACCAAAACACGTTTTTGTACAAGTGCTGGGCGCCATGGCGCGTGATTTGGCGCTGGGGCGCGCACCATACTGCACAAACAACAAAATTCCAGCAATGGGCGCGCTACAGCACGGGTTCTGGCGCAGGGGCGCGCGGTATTCTGTCCAAACACATTTTTAACTTCAGAATTTGCGAAAGTGGTAAACTACAAAGTTGTAGCCCTATGTCTTGGCTTGCAGCTCCCCAAATTTCAGGTCATTTGGAGGTCTGAGTAAAAAGTTATGCCCATTCTCCCAACATGTGTCATTATAGGAACGACGATACGCACGACACACTTCGGGGCGCTTTTGGCTCGTCTTCCCTAATGATTTGACCGAAACTCAAAATAACAAAGTTATAGCCTTCTGTCTTATCTTTCTAATGAAAAAGGCCTCACATCAATTGGATCAATATACAAAACATTATGCTAAAAACCACAACTACTGTCACATTTTTCATAACGTTTCTGCACGTCCATTACCTATTTAGCTCAACTTCAACCTTTGATTCCACCCATCCATTATCTATTCAATTCTATAACATTCATTACCATTCATACCATATCGTAAAGCCAAGAACCATCACAACTACTGCCATATTATATCAAAATTCGGGCATTACATTTTATGATCTCCAAACTTTAAATTTCAAGTTTCTTACGTAAAACTTAAAATTCTTTTCCAAAAATTTCATGATATGAAAACAAATTTTCAAGGCAGAGGTATAACGGCTCTGATACCAAATGTTAGAGATTTTTCTCAAAAATCATGTTTCTACGTATATATAAACATGATATAATATGCGGAAGCTTCAATCGAGTGTTACCTCCGGCCATTGAAAACTTTGAAATTCTCTGCTTTCCTTCTCGGTTGAAGCCTTCTAAGCACTCCACCCTCTCGATAGATGGTGTATATTTCTTTACGAGGTGTGTGTGTGCTTAGGGACCTCAATCGCTCTATTTATAGGCGTTTTCTCATACCATCGATGAGTGTATTGGGAGCCGAGATTCAGAAGAAGAAACATGTACGCATCTCAGTTTCTAAAGTTGAGCACGTTTGTCAAAAGTTGTAGGCAATGGATGTCGCCATTTCCTACACGTCTGTTCTTATTCTGATATGTGTCACATTTTCTTACACTAACATGTCTTTTTACAGATAAAAATCAGTACAAAATATGAAAACATGATATTAATATATGATATTTGCATACCATCTGTTTCGGATTTAGTACAAAAATAATATTGTGAGTATAAATTGAAACAATTTTATTAATAACAACATTTACTATACATTTTGAGAACAAAATATTAAAAATTTGATGCACTAATTTAAGAAATTTTAGTATAAAAAAATATTAAATGAATTTATTGATTAATATGTTTATGATGTCACTTGACTCAAATTGGGTATAAAATCATAATTTGCACTTTCGGTTTTAAAGATATGAAATGTAAAACACGAGTGGGTCTCATGTGAGACCGTATCACGGATCCTAATCTGTGAGACGGGTCAACCCTACCTATATTCACAATAGAAAGTAATACTCTTAGCATAAAAAATAGTACTTTTTCATGGATGACCCAAATAAGAGATCCGTCTCACAAATACGACCCGTGAGACCGCCTCACACAAGTTGTTGCCAAACACATATAGGTCAAAGATTTTTATAACTGAACACCTAGCAATAAATGTTACTGAAAAATCATATATTTATACTATATCACTAGTAGAAAAATCGTTTTTTACTTCGCGTATTCAATGAAGTAATAAGATAGTTAATTGCCGAAGTATATGGACGTGAAGTAATAGATATACCTTTTACTTCGCATAATAACCGAAGTTGTGTGATTGAAAATACTGAAGTCTTTGGCCGGTTTTCGAAGGAAAACCGGTCTAGAATTGGACCGGTGCCGAAGTAAGAAATGTGTTTTACTTCATCGATTATTGTAAATAATGAAGTAATATATTATATATAACTTCGTCTTAATTATTATTTAGCGAAGTAGTTTATAATATTTTACTTCAATTTTTACAATAATCGACGAAGTAATTCATCTGAAAGACCTGGTAGTTATGTATGTTGATGAGGTAATAGACACAAACAACTTCACAATTTATCCTATTTGTGGAAGTAAATATAATCTATAACTTCAGCATTTATCCTATTTGTTGAAGTATTTTATATTATGTTACTTCACAATTTACATTTAGTGACGAAGTAAGTGGTTCGAAAGACTTCAGTAATTTGTATTTTGATGAAGTAATTGCGCAAAACAACTTCGCTTTAACAGAACAATGTTGAAGTAAATTAATTCTATCACTTCGTCTGATTTCTTATTGACGAAGTATTTAATATTATGTTATTTCACAATTTGCAAATAACAACGAAGTAATTTACCTATTACACTTCATTTTTTTTTTTATTTTGATGAATAATTGTTAAAAAAAGATTTCGCAATATATGACTTAATACACTAATATAATTAAACTCATAAATTATCCATCTAAAAATTATTAATATCCACGAATCCACAATTACATATTCATCAATCCACAAGTAACCCAAAAAATGTATCCACAAAACCAAAAGTATATCCAAAAATCCACAATGACAAACAAAATATTTATCCCAACATACATCACTCATCTAAGCATCTACATAGGAGCAAACAAATTTTCACTCCATTCACTTCTAACCTCGTCATATTTACATTGGGTGTAATATTGGTTCTTAATGCATCCTGCAAACTGAAATTTGAAACATTAAAAACGTAAGGCTGGATGATTAAAACATAAAAAACGTAAGGCTGGATGAGCCGCCAAGCTAGCTAGGAAAATTAAAACTTAATCTTGGAACACAAATATAATAAACCCATGCTTAAAAACAATTATAAGAATTTCCCATGTACAACATATTTTTTTTCGAAGAACAAGCTGTCACAAAAAAGTAAAACCATATTAATTTGAGGATTAACGTAAAAGAATTAATATATGAGACAATTTTGATATGATTAACATGATGCATATACCAATAAACGCAGACAACAAGAGTCTCGAGTTCAATCCGATATGAGGGAACCAATGAGGACATATATAGACCAAAAAAACAGGAAAAGACAAAACCAGACACCTTAAACTCCAACAAAATCTGAAGCCACCCAACTTCTTGTTTCAAGAAGCGAAATCAACTTAAAAGTAAGAACAGATTGAATTTGTGCCACTTGGAAATGATACAAGAATCTTGATAAAAAGACAACACGTACAGTCCAGAATCATACTCCCGTATATGATTTCTGGGCTTCAAATTTCTTGATAAAACCAACAACCCACCAAATAAAACAAATGAAAAGAAAGTATTTTAACAAAACATATATCAGCAATAAACAGAATAAACACAAAAGCTTAAGATCACAACACAGAAGATATGAAAATCAGGAACAAAATTTCCTTTTTTATCAATAATATAAAATATATCACAATGACAACAATTCATCTCAAGCAATTATCTCAACAATAAAATATATACCAATGGCAACACATTATCTCAACAGTAAAATATATCCCAAGGGCAACACATTATCTCAACAACAACACATTATCTCAACAATAAAATATATCCCAATGGCAACACATTATCTCCACAATAAAATATATCTAAATGACAACAATTCATCTCAATCAATCAACAAATTTATCCCAAGAAGAAACTCACCATCTTCTCCAACAGTGGATCATCGCAATCGACTATCTCTTTCATGTACCTCATCACACAATATCCACACTCAACCGAACCACTTTGTTTCAGATTACCCTATAATGGAATTGAAAAGTTAATGCAACAATCACTATCTAATTAATAACCACTACAAATTCATGTATTCATAAATAAGTACCATACATACCGTCAATATTTTAAAACCTGGCCCTTTAGAAATACCCTTGGAGGCATTGTACATCTTCACCCTACTACATTTTAAAAAGTAAGAAGTTATTTTTTTGCATATTTATAAGTTAATGTATTCAAAACCAACATAAGCTACTACTTACTTTGTCACAATAGTTTTCCATTTATAGTCGGGCCACATATGATCCACCAACTTCGAAGATGGCGAATCAGCTGGATGACGTAACTGACCGGGAACTCCTGTGGTTTCTGCATGCCATGTTAAATTTTTCGAGGTATGTAGAGATTTAAACATGCGCTTAAATCTTGGTATGGGAGGGAAATACCACAAAACCTTTGTAGGAACACCTTTCTTCTCAACGTTCTTCTTGGTTAGCTTCCACCGTGACAAGCCACATTTACGGCAGCTTACGCAGTCTTTATATTGCTTCCTATAAAGAATGCAATCATTGGAACAAGCATGAATCTTTTCATGACTCAACGCCAAACAACTCAATGTCTTTTTTACATCATACATTTTGGTTGGCAGGTTGTGATTATCTGGTAGCATATCCCCAAAATCCATTAGTAGATCGGAAAATAGAGCGTCACTCATCCCATGCTTTGCTTTGGTGTTGTATAGTTTCACAATTGCACTCAACTTTGTGTAACGCTTACATCCATTATACAAAGGTTTCTCTGCTTCCTCCAAAAATTCCATAAACGCTTCTGGATTTTCTGTATAGTTATCATATGCTGCCTCACACATATTAGTGGTTTCAAAGTGTCCGTGATAGTTACCAATTGGCTCCTTGTTCGTGCTCCAATTTACTTTGTCACTTTCAGCAGACTCACCGTGCCAAATCAAATTCACATAATTTTGACTAAAACCATGGAAACAAAGATGCTCTCGAATGGACTTAGCTGGTCTTTTTTTAAGATTTTTACATTTGCAACAAGGACAATGAATTATAATGAGGTCAATATGGGGATTCTCCAAACAACCTCTGATAAGCAGTTCTACACCCTCCTCGTACTTTTTGACCTTCTATCCGAGTGAATTCAAGAATTATCCATTTCAATACAGCAAAATACCAGAAATATATAACAATAAATTTGATCTAAACCTGAAAATATTACATTTAATAATGTCATTTTCAGTGCATATGAAAATCCGAAAATTAGACAATGCCTTACAAAAAGGGGACAACAAATATTTTAGACAATGCCGAACATTAAGAACCCATAGACGGACAACCAAGGCCTTAGAAAACAACACGCACCTCCAAAGAAATGGTGTGTATCTCAACCACCAACCTCATCAGAAACTATTGAGTCATACAGAAAGGGACTTCTCAACTAGTAGCTCTTGATAATACAAGACAATAGACTACTGAGTCTTTGAACACAACAATATATCAATTACAGTATCGAAAGACTTACTCCATCTAATGGTCCATTAGAATACACTTGACTTATAAAGTCTTAACACCATGTATTTCAAACTTCTGATAAGGTTGGGGGTGGCCATTAATAAATAACTCAACAGAGGTACGACAACAAAAAATTAACCAATTATTGTTCCAATCAATACCATACCTCGGGAAACTGGTGCCGGACTAACTCAGTGCTTTGAACGGTGATGGTGGTGGTGGTGTTTTGCTTCCCTCTAGTTGAGTGGAACGGCGGTGGTGTTGGTGGTTCGAAGTCAATGGCGGTGAGTGGAACGGCGTGGTGTTAGGGTAATTTTGAAAGAAAATGTAGATGGATATAATGAACTCGTCTGCGAAGGATATATGATATAAATATCGAATCAGCGACGGTTTTCTAAAAAGCCGTCTCTAATAGCGACGGTTTTCAAAAATCCGTCGCTAATAGCGACGGTTTATTATAACACCGTCGCTGAATAAATCGGCGACGGTTTAAAAACAACCGTGACTTGAAATGCAAAAATTGATGTGTGAGGGCAGTGTCTCTCGCGCATTTGCACGAGGTAGGCAGAGGACCTCGCGCATATGCGCGAGGAGGGCAGTAGCTACGATGCGAGAACAGAGGCACTCGCGCATATGCGCTGAAGTGTGCGCGCATATGCGCGAACAAATCGTCGCTATTAGCGACAGCTTTTTGAGAAACCGTCGCTGATTAAATCAGCGATGGTTTTTTAGCGACAAACCGTCGCTAAATGTTAGTATATTTTAGTTTCCTTTGTTAATCTGTGCGGTTCATCTTATTACTTCAGCATGAACTTATTTTTCTTATTTTATTACTTCGTCAACATTGATATGCCGAAGTAAAATATAATAAAAAAATATAGTGAATCACGTGTTTTTAAACATCCGAAGTAAAATACATTATTTTACTTCGCTTGTGTTATTACTGAAGTTATTGGTAATGTATTACTTCGTAATTTATTATTGCCAAAGTAAAGCCTGCCGAAGTAAAATCCGATTTTTCTACTAGTGTATATTGAATGATTTGTACATATTTTCACATCGGAAAGGACATGTGAATTCAAAGAGTGAAAAAAACTTTTCATTTGGATCAAATAAAGTATAAATATATTTTTCTTGACAAGAACTCACCGCAAACCCAAGTTTGGCTTTGAGAATTTACCCTTGTTTGTTCTATTAGCACTCAAAATTTCAGATTTATAAGCTATTTTTCTAGACTATCCCCATATTATTTTCAAGATATTGTGAATTTCCCTAGTTTTTTTCTTAAATAGGTGAGATTATTTAATTTAACTTGTAGTTTTGAACATTTCAAATCGTGTGGTGTCTCGATTATTTCAGGTTTGGGTATAACTATGGTTGTAAACGAACAGAATATATTTGTGAGATTATCGAGATAGCTTGATAATTATTTGATTTGTATTCGAGCTTATCGAATTTGAGCTAAACTCGAAAATTTCGCAATTTTTCTGAACCAAACTCAAACTAAAATTATGTTGTTCGATAGCTCGCGAGCTTTAGTACTTTATTAATATAATATAATTATATTAAACAAAAAATTTCGAGCCTTTCGAGTACTTATTTTTTAGAAATAATTTAAATAGTTCGCGAACATGTTCGAATCTTTCGAACTAAACTCGAACTCGAGCTTTAATTTGAACTGAATTTGAGCTAAAAGTTTTAAAATTTCAAACTTCTAATAAAGCTCATACTCGAATAAAACTAAATCGAGCTTTCAAATTTTTGTCATATTAGGCTTTGTTAGGATTATTTTGTCCGACATATATAAAAAATAATGAATATATCAGTATAGGATGTAAAACAATAAATTTATGTTTTGTGAGAATTAGGTGTTGTGCCATATGTTACAACATCTCGGACAACATGCAGCAGAAAAATATATTTTGTAACACAAATTGACTTGAAATAAATAGATGGACAAGATTAAATATGTACAAGTATAAATACTTGTGCGGTGCCTTATGGCAAAAATTAATCACTAGAAAATCAAATCGTTTACACAAAAACCTATCACTAGGGATTGTCAATAAAATCAATTTTTTCCTCATCAAGTTGAGAAAACAAATGCTTTCTAAAAACAAATAACCAGAATAAAAACTTAATCAAGAAAGCTAAAAATGTGAGCCAAAAAAGGGAATCCACGAAAACAGTCGTCAGCCAACTTATTCACAGATGTTGTCTGCAGATGTTCCCAACATTCAAGAAAACACGGCGAACACCACTCTTCCAAACTTCAACGGCTTGGAGAATTATTTTGCTCTGCAAAATATTTTCTACGTATATGTATGTATCGTCAATGCCGAAGCACTTTCAATATGCTTGACCTCTATTTTATATATGTAGAGTCCTATCTGCATAAGGAACCTTAACACACAAGGAAAGTAGAGTTTTATTAGGAATAAACTCTTTTTAAAATATTAATACCATATCTTATGAATTCACTATAATAAACATCATATTTAGAAGATATTTCGATAACTACCTCATTATCTAGGAAAGGCAAAATCACATAAAAAAATATTATACCCAATTAAATCAATAAGGAAAATAATATTAGGGAAAATAATTCGAACATATCAATTAAACTCGATGAAATTATTTCCCTTCAATCTCCCCTTTTTTGCCTTTCTTAGACAAAATGAGATCAAACTTATATGTCACTTTTCATCTAACATCAACTCCCCATGAATTTGATATTTTCTCCCCCTGAATAAAATACTGTTAGTATGGGTGTTGTTAAACTTGTTGGCAACATTGAAGACAACACCTGCACAAATTTACTGATATTTCAGTGAACCATACGGAGCAAACAAAGAAGCAAAACCATATACCAAAACACACTAAAGCCTAATAGAGACAGAAAAACAATAGAGGCAAAACCCAAAAACATTTAATCATTCCCATCCTCTTCTTCATCACTGTCCTCCTCTTCATCATCACTATCCTCTCCATCATCCTTGGTACCTGACGGACCAGCACCAGTTTGATCATCTCCCCCTTTTTGTCCATGAACGGCCATTTCTAACATGACACGAATGGCAGTAGCCAAACTCTCATAGTAGGCCAAGTTGGCCTTAGCTTGGGAAATTTTCTTAAGAGCATGATCGAAATGGGCTTGGGCACCTGCGACGGTAATCTTCACATAACCAGTTTTAGGGGGATGAGAGGTAGAACTTGTAGCCGGTTCAGGAACAGGAGGTGCTGAAGTAGGGTCAATCCAGGGAAGATCTATTTTCCTAGGGCCCTTGAGAAGAGCAGATGCAATCTTCAGTGAGTCACTGGTCATTGTGGATGGTTCTGTGATGTTCTTAACGAACCCTTGTGACTCCAAAATTCCATAAATGAGAGATGGAAAAGGGAGCTTCGAAGACTTCATTCCTCCATTGGCATAATAACGGCCCGAAATTTCGTGTTTGAATATTTGCGAGAAATTTAAAATTTTCTTTTAAAATAAATGGAGTGCCTCATTCATACCAAAAAAACTGATAAAATGTTTAACGTTCAAAATAGCAGCGGAAGAAATTAATACTTGCCAAAAATAACAAATTAAAGTATTTAACAACTGGTAAAATATTTGAGCATCAAAAAATAAAATGGCAAGTGCTGAAACTGAGGTCCTCGGGTGCCACTACTGCCGACCTAAGCTAGCTCACTGGTCCCCGCCCTTGATCCCGACATCATCAGTACCTACAACAATCAAGTCTAGTGAGTCTAAAGACTCAACATGCATATATCGTAAATAACGAGTAAATAAATAATAAAGTTTTGCATGGGAGTAAAAATATCATGTCATGATGCATATCGTAAAACTGTCGTGTCAAGATTAATTATAATACGTGCATAGCTGAACTGAAAATCATAGTGAAACTGTTTGCTCCTGAGAGTCCTGTACTGAAATAGCTTGTAATAATTTTCTGGTGAGATTATGGTCTACGCATGTGGTCCCTGAATTGAACTGAACTGAGCTGACCGATACTGGGGACCGGACCGATACTAGGGATCGGATTTACGTCTGATCAGAATACTGCCACAGTACTAGGTGAAACAACTGAACTGACCGGTAACTGGTGACCGAACCGATACTGGGGATCAGACTTAAGCATGATAGTAAAGTGACCACAAGCAATATCGCATAAATCTCAAAATTTGTATTTTTGCACGTAATATAATTAAATAACTGAATGAAATATCCTGTACCCATTTTACTGATTGGATTGGATCGCTCCCAAGCTCGCTGCAACCTAAATATGTCATGAAAAGTAAGCAATAGATTTACTTGACCAAACTATGCAATAACCTTCAAAACTGTGACAATTACGCCTACCGACTTCGTATTTAATCATGACTCCGAACCAATACGAACCGACACTGAAACATCATATAGTCATGATTAAAATACACTTAAAATGAAGAATTAATGCTCCTTAAATGATGCAAATCGAATTTTAGGTGAATGGATGCCAAAACATGAAACGCTCTTTCGAGAGTCAATTTGGCACATCGCACCGTAAATTCTCGTACGATCTCAAAAATGATCCGAATGACAAACGGTCAAAAATATGACCTTCCCAACTCAATGAGGCACTGTCCAGTCCAAGGCCATAGGCTAAAAGCCAACCGAGAACTCGTACGAGCCACCGAACCGACGCAGCAAGCTGCAGTCCAGAAATTCCAGCAGCTGCGCTTGGGTTGCTTGTGTCGTTTGCGAGGCTAATGGCCATTGGGGCTTGAACCACCGACCAGAATCTCTTACCAACATCCTAAGGAATGATTTGAACCATGGCTATGGGCCCTAGACCCGCCACAATTCGCACCATTCAGCAAACACCAGAAAAACTCCAACCGAGAACACCTTGCATGCGTGTGTGGCGTTGTGCTTCGCTTGCTGTCTCGTCTCGTTCCAGTGGCCATTTGATTGACCATGGCACGATCTAGACATCTTGGGGTATGGTATGAACCGTGGCTAAGGGCCATAGGCCAACCAAGATCCACACCAAACCACCAAAACCGAACCATACATGCTGTAAAATGAGAGGGGCGAAAGTGGGGAGGGGCTGTTCTTGAGTTTTATGTAAAAACCGATTAACCATGGACCAAGCCACCAAAAGGACGACTTAGTCACGTCTTAGACATGCTAGGGAAGTGATCTAACCATGGATATAGGCCCCTAGGGCAGCCATGATCAAATCCATTTCCTTGGACAGCAACAAAAAATTTTCGAAACTCAATATGGCAAAGGTGATGAGTTGCTGTCATCTTCGTGTTTTCCAGCGTGCATGGTGTTGAATGAGTGGACCAACATGATACTAATGCATCCTATTACATGTCTAGATGTCGCCTTAGGAGCCTGGAATCGAACCAATACCTGAAATATGGAAACAAAAGAAACCGTGAAGCTTGTCATGGAACCGAAAATTCTGCATGTTAAATATTCTGAAAATTGTTGGTATATTTCGGTTTTAGCATGAAAGTGATGATCATGAAATGTAAAAATAATGATAATAAGACTTGATTGAAGAGTCAAGGAAGAATATATGCATGTCTTGGTTTCGTTTTGAAAGAAAACGAAAGAACGAGACGATCCGGCGCGGAGGAGATGGAGCGCTTCCTATTCTACCTTGCTTCTTACTCGATTTTTCTCTCCTCTTTCTAGCTATGGCACCCACGGTTTTTCTTCTCAATTTCACTCTGAATTTCGAGATTAGGGAGAGGTGAATGATGGTTGGAAAGGTGAGGGGGAAGATCCACTAATAAAGGGATTTAAAATTCAAGACCAAGTCTACCTCTCATTCAAATTTTAAATTTGTTTGAACAAGTCTTCTTGGAGTTGCATGGCCGATTGTCCATGAATATTTAGACTAGGATATTGCTTACTAATAATTTAATTAAGGTTGATTAATAATTAAAAAGATTATCATAAAAAAAATGACAATGAATGGGTCCAAGATGATGAGTTGGCAAGGCAATACACAATCCACTAGGGGGCCGAAATTCTCACAAATAAATGGTGGGGAATTCTTTTCTAACTAGTAAATTTATAACCCTTAAAAGCCTCACTAATCTTTTAATTAATTTAGTGAATTAATCCTTTAATTATTGGAACTTAAGTGAACTTATTTCCTAATCACCTCAAGTAAATAAATTAAATCCTCAAACCTCCTTTTTAACTTAAATGAACTTACTTGCTAGCTAAAATAAATTCCGGAAATGATTTCTGAATCTTAAATTCTATCTCAAAACTCCAACTCCAGTCCGGCCTCACTAAAAATACTGAAATGATAAAAATTAAACAACTGCATAAAATAATTAAATTTAAATACTCATGCAATAAAATCATTTTAATTTAAAATACTGGAATTATGCATGGCTTATACGTAGTCTAAGTTACGGGTTATCACACCAAAAACTCTCGATCTAACCTACAACGTGCAGCGGCCGAAGCCGACCCTCTTGGGTCAGTGGGAAGGCTAGGAAGGGGCTGAGCACAGCTGGTCTCGTCCCATGGTCGGATCGAAGGCTCGGGTAGTTGTTCTTGGAAGGGGACTGTCGAATGGTTGCATGGGGAGAGTTCCTTGATCAGTAAGGTAGCTAGGGCTGGTCCATGAGGTCTTGGTGAGTTTGGTTTGATTCCAGCAAGGGTGTTTAGGTGTTGTACCAGTTAGCTTGGAAGATGGGACCGATAGAACTAAATTTAGAGCCTAGGATCTTTTTTTTTTAATTGGTGGGTTGCTGGATTTTTTTCCAGTCACGGTCCAGGTTTCCTTTCAAAAGTTTAAGGGCTGGTTTGTGAGGTTTTATGGTCCTTTTAAATGTATAATAAGTGTGGTAGAAAGTTGGGAAATTTTGATTAAGTTTCGAGTCGATTCGGGTTAAAACCGGGACCCAGGTCCAAGTTTTAAAAAGAATCGATTAAGTTTGGATTTTGGCTTGGGTTTATGTCTAGGAATAATTTAAAAAAACAATGGTTTGGGACATTTTAAGGAGTTTGGTTAGCTTCTAGTTAATTTTAGAGGTCCAGGGTTGAAACGATAATTTTTCGGCTTCCAAGGGCAAAATGGTCATTTTGCACCGGCGTGATATTTTAGTCCTAGCAGCGCCCTGAGCACAAATCATGATATTTTTAAATGTTCATGCATCACGTTTACGATTTTTACGCTATTATAATAATTATGGTGCATGCTTAATTTAAAGGAATTAAGAGAGAAAAAGTGAGAAAGTGAAGAGCACTCCGTCTCCACCGCGCCGCGTCGTTGTTTCGTTTGTTTTCTGTCAAAACAAACCAAGGCATGTTTATATCTTCTTTCACCTTTCAATCAAGCTATATAAATATTTTTAAATATCGCAAGTACATGATTTTAATGCAAGAAGATCGAAATTGTTCATATTTAATTATGTTGATTAATTATATTACGTGCAAAATATTCATTTTGATATTTATGCGATATTGCTTGTGGTCACTTTACTATCATGATTAAATCTGGTCGCCAGTTATCGGTCCGGTCGTCAGTTACCGGTTATGAGAGCATTACGAAGTCCTGTCGCCAGTTACAGGCCCGGTCGCCAGTTACAGGTCAGTTCAGTTCAAGGACCACATGCGTAGACCATAATCTCACCAGAAAAATTATTACAGGCTATTTCCGTACAGGGCTCCAAGGAGCAAACATTTTCACTATGATTTTCAGTTCAGTTATGCACGTATTATAATTAATCATGACACGACATTTTTACGATATGCCTCATGACATCATATTTTCACTTGCATGCAAGCTTATTATTTATTTACTTACTTGCTATTTACGATATATGCATGTTGAGTCTTTAGACTCACTAGACTTGATTGTAGTAGGTACTGATGATGTCGGGGCCGAGGGCGGGGACCAGTGAGCTAGCTTGGGTCGGCAGTAGTGGAACCCGAGGACCTCATTTACATCACTTGCCATTTTTTATGCTCAAACATTTTATCAGTTGTTGAATACTTTAACTTGCAATTTTGGCGAGTGACAATTTCTTCCGCTGCAGTTTTTGAACATTAGACTGGATTTATCAGTTTATTTCGTGAATGAGGCATCTTAATCATTTTAAAAAGAAAATTTTAAATTTTTCCGCAAATTTTTAAACATGAATTTCCGGGCCGTTATAGGCATACTGCATAATAGAAAAAAAATACTAGACGCCCAAAGTTCAAAGTGCAGTTCCCAATGGCAAACAGTGCCAGTGCCTGAACCTTGGTGACAACCGTGGTGTTGGTGGTTGGGGTCCAGTAGCGAATGACAATCTTATGAAGAACTGAGTATATGGAAGTGAGATTGGCAGCAGAGACCTTATGTGGATGGGCAGGAAATTTGCTAACTAAGCCACCAATAAGAACAGAAATCACCTCACTAAGATCAGGTGAAGGGCCTTCAACAATTTCAGGAGTGTTATAGTGACGATTGATGACATGTGGGTCGAAATTGTACACCCTATTGCACACAAAGACTTGACCATATTTGGCCGATCTTGCATCACCAACACGCCAGGAGAGATTGCAATAGAATTCAAGCACAACTTTATGGCAATAAGGGAGTACAGCAGGGACGGTAGTGAACAAACCGCGGGACTTGAGAAAATCAATTAGATTGTAGCGGGAAAAAGCTTCCATATCAACATTGTGTTCTTCAATAAACTCCCGGTTGGTGTAAAGTGCCCAATTTGAGAATGATGTCTCTGAATAAAACTTGAGATTGAAGCTGCTGTCAAGATCATACGCGCTGAGATCAGTGTTGTCAGAGGTGTCTGCAACATCTGTGACAACATCCTCGTTCAGAGCCTCATGGGCCGCAGGGACTTCATGTACTGCAGCAGGTTGATCAGCAGAACTGCTGGAGCCAGTGGACCTTTAGAGTCTTGAGACTCAACAGGAACGACAGATGCTTTAAATAATAAAAATATCAGAATAAGATTAAGAATAGTAAATTTGTGTTTTGTCAGAATTAAATGTTGAGCCAGATGTTACCACATCTCGGACAACATCTACATGCAGCGGAAAATTAACTTTATAACACAAATTGACTTGAAATAAATAGATGGATAAGATTAAATATGCACATGTATAAATACTTGTGCGGTGCCTTATGGAAAAAATTAATCACTAGAAAATCAAACCGATTACAAAATTTATCACTAGTGATTATTACAAAAATCAATTTCCTCAACAAGTTGAGAAAATAAAGCTTTCTAAAACAAACAACAATATTAAAACGTTAACAAGAAAGCAAAACTTGATCCCGAAAAACACGATCAATTAGATGTAATCTTCAGTCAACATCGTTACGGATGTTGTCTGTTGATGTTGGCAACATTCAGAGCAACACGGGATCAACACTCTTCAAAACAGCAACGTCTTTGTAGAATTATTTGTCTCTGAAATCTCGACGTGCAAAAGTGCATCAGTTATGCATTCATGAAAACCTCCAAGCGAAGAGTGAAAAACAAAACGGACGACTCCTCTTTAAAACAACAACGTCTTTGTAGGATGTTTTTCTATGAGAACCATGACGTGCACAGTGCATGTATATTGATTGAGAAGAGAGAGAGCTTCAATGATGTCCTTGGTCTCTTATTTATAGATGTAGACTTTATCTTCACAAGGAAACCTATTTCACAAGGAAAGTGAGAGTTTAATAAGAAATAAGCTCCTTTTAAATATTGATACCATATCTCCAAGATCTTTATCATAAATGTAATATCTAAAAAATCTTTATCATAAAAATAATATCTAGAAAGGTAAAACTCAATATTCCACATGATATTATATCACAATAAAATCTTAACATAATTATCTAGAAAGGCAAAACCATAATTAAATATTATACTCAATCAAATCAACACGGAAAAGATAATATTAGATAAATCAATTTAATATAGAAATTATATTTCCAATCAATCTCCTCCTTTTTGCTTTTCTGGACAAAATCAAATCAAACTCAGTTTCTCAGTTAAGCTCCAATTAACTCCTCCTTAATATGGGAATTTTTCTCCCCCTGAATAAAATCAAGTTGGTACGGATGTTGTTCGTTGTGTTGGCAACACCTGAGACAACTCCTGGAAAAATCAACAGAAACACATCAGGGAAGCAGAACCTTAACAGAGTAGAACATTAAAAATGAAATCAAGCGAATGTATAAGATAGATGGTATCATGTGATCCTTTCAATTCACAGTTCTTTGAGTTTGAGTCGTATCTTCTCCCCCTTTTTGTCCAAAATGGACAATCTACCTCCATAGCCAGATGATAATCAGAAACTAAGTTCTCATAGGAAACAAGATCAGCTTTAGCGAGTAATCACTATCCAAATTACTAAATAATTGCGTCAAGAATCATTTCAAAAAAAATTTCAGAATTGAAACCCACATCGAATTAACACCACTGAATCATCAAAAATCACAAATATTGGATTTCTAGCAAAATCCGGATTTTCATCGAATTTTCTTTGTTGAAATACGCATACCCTCTTGACCAACAATATTCACAATGTTATGTTTATGCATGACCTATTTATGCCTAATAACAGAATGTAACAGAAATAGAAACATGAAAACAAATATGAGATATGTCACAAATGAAATGTTGTCACAAATGTTGGCTACATCTTCTGACAACACGTCCAATTTCAAAATATATTTCGATTTTTCTGCACACTTAAAGACTTATCAACTTTCTGATCATAGAAGTAGTAGCTCCCACACTAGAAGAACGGTCTTCTTTAAGACTCCTCTAGGTAGCTTTTTCTCTTCTATTTTTGCCCTTTGTATTAAATTCAGAAGAGGTAGCTCCCACACTAAAATCACAATCTTTATTGGACTCTTTTAGTTAGATTTTTCCCATCTTTTCTTCTGATACAGAACATATGCATAATTGATTTTTCTTTTTACTCAATCTTTTCAAGTCACTTTTCGTATAGGATAATGTCATGGAGCACATGATCATCCTTCAACTACTTTGTTATTTAATCGGATTATTAATCATATCCAAGTGTGTTAAGTTTAGATAGAACAAGAAATTGTAAGTGCACCAGAAGATTATGCAACATTGTGATAGCACATCATATAACAGTATGAATGAAAATTCAGTATGTTTAAGTTCTAGAAATGCACATGCATGTTAGGTGTTGTCCGAGATGTTGTAACATCTGAGACAAAATCTATGTATGTTTATACAGAACACATGCTGAGAGATTTCCTAAGGTTGGATAATCTCTCAAAATCTAATGCTTTTGTGAATATGCCAGCCAGTTGGTTATTTGTACCAAGAAATTCAATTCGAATCAATCCTTTTTATACTAAATCTCAAATAAAGTGATGTCTAATGTCAATGTGTTGTTCGAGAGTATTTTACTGGATTTTTTGAAATACCAGTCGTACTAGAATTATCACAGTACACAATTTCTCTCTCATGAAACCAACCCATGAAAATTGTGAGAAATCATCAACATAGACTTGACAAATAAGAATCTCACCTTTAGATTTCTGAATAAAAAGAGTTTTTTCTACCGCACCTCGTTTGAAGCCAATTTACAGTAGATATTCACTTAATCTGTGAGTATAAGGAGCTCGTGTAAATAAGTCTAGCCATCTTTCGGTAATCAACTTTTTCTTTCTTTCGAGTTCGGACACATTTATGCATACTTCCAATTATATGAGATGATGAATGGTTTTTCTGAATTTTACTTGGAATATTATGTCCACCATCTACTGCGTCATCATTGTTATTCGTTTCGTCCTCGGCTTCAGTGACTTCAATGTCAAGTGTTGCGCTAGGTGTTGCAACTTCTAGAGCAACATCTGTATTTTCCAGTATGATTGGAATTTCCAGTAGGTCTTCCACATTATCTCCAGCTCTTTTCTTTTTCAAATCTGCACAGTCATCAAAAACAACATTAATGGATTCCATAATAGTCATAGTTCGTAAATTAAACATGCGGTAAGCCCGACTATTAGTTGCATATCCCAAAAACAAACACTTATCACTCTTTGAGTCAAATTTTGCAAGTTTATCCCTGTCATTCAAAACATAGCACACACAACTAAAAACATTAAAATATTTAAGGTTAGGCTTCTTCCTCATAATTATCTCATACGATTTCATAGTCGAACCACTTCTCAAATACACCCTATTTGAAATGTGGCAAGCGGTGTTAAGGGCTTCTGCCCAAAAATGCTTTGAAATATACTTTGAAGTCAACATCACCCTTGCCATTTCTTGAAGTGTTCTATTCTTACGTTCGGCTATCCTATTTTGTTGTGGTGTCTTTGGAGCAGAAAATTCATGTGAAATACCCTTTTTGTCACAAAAAGATGAGAATGAAGTGTTTTCGAATTCCTTACCATGGTCAGTCCTTATCCTTTTCGCCTTCAAATTATGAAAGTTTGTAATCCTTGTGATCAATTTTTTAAACACATCGAAAGTGTCTGACTTTTCCTTAATAAAAATTATCCAAGAAAATTGTGAAAAGTAATCTACACACAGAAAGGAATATTTCTTACTCCCGAAACTTTCAACTTCCATAGGACCCATAAGATCCATATGTAGTAACTCCAGACAGCGTTTTGTCCCAGATGATGACAATACTGGGTGTGACGCGCGAGTCTGCTTACCTTTCTGGACAAAATCAAATCAAACTCAATTTCTCTGTTAAGCTCCAGTTAACTCCCCCTTAATATGAGAATTTTTCTCTCCCTAAATAAAATCAAATTGGTAGGGGTGTTGTTCGTTGTGTTGGCAACACCTGAGACAACACCTGCAAAAATCATTAACAGTTCATTAAAACAGAAACACATCAGGGAAGCAAAACCTTAACAGAGCAGAACATTAAAAAAGAGATCAAGCAAAGGTATCAGATAGATGGTATCATTTATCAGATAGATGGTATCATTTGATCCTTTCAATACACATCTCTTGAGTTTGAGTCGCATCTTCTCTCCTTTTTTGTCCAGAATGGACATCTATCTTTATAGCCAGACGATAGTAAAAAAATAAGTTATCATAAGAGACAAGATCAGCTTTAGTCCGTAATCACTATCCAAAATTACTGAGATAATTGCGTCACATATCATTTCAAAAAAAAAATTCCAGAATTGAAACCCACATCGAATTAACATTGAACAATAAAAAATCACAAATATTGGATTTCTAGCAAAATCCGGATTTTCATCGAATTTTCTCTGTTGAAATACGCATACCCTCTTGACCAACAATATTCACAATGTTATGTTTATGCATGACCTATTTATGCCTAATAACAGAATGTAACAGAAATAGAAACATGAAAACAAATATGAGATATGTTCACAAATGAAATGTTGTCACAAATGTTGGCAACATCTTCTAACAACACGTCCAATTTAAAAATATATTTAAATTTTTTTTGCACACTTAAAGACTTATCAACTTTCTGATCATAGAAGTGGTAGCTCCCACACTAGAATAACGGTCTTCTTTAGGACTCCTCTAGGTAGCTTTTTCATTTTCTTCTATTTTTGCCCTTTGTATTAAATTCAGAAGAGGTAGCTCCCACACTAAAAGCACAGTCTTGATTGGACTCTTTTAGGTAGCTTTTTCCCATCTTTTCTTCTGATACAGAGCATATGCATAATTTATTTTTCTTTTTACTCAATCTTTTCAAGTCACTTTTCGTAAGGGATAATGTCATGGAGTACATGATCATCCTTCAACTACTTTGTAATTTAATCAGATTATTAATCATATCCAAGTGTGTTAAGTTTAGATAGAACAAGAAATTGTAAGTGCACCAGAAGATTATGCAACATTGTGATAACACATCATATAACAGTATGAATGAAAATGCAGTATGTCTAAGTTCTAGAAATGCACATGTATGTTAGGTGTTGTCAGAGATGTTGTAACATCTGAGACAACATCTATGTATGTTTATACAGAACACATGCTTAGAGATTTCCTAAGGTTGGAGAATCTCTCAAAATCTAATGCTTATGTGAATATGTCAGCCAGTTGGTTATATGTACCAAAAAAATCAATTCAAATCAATCCTTTTTCTACTTAATCTCGAATAAAGTGATGTCTAATGTCAATGTGTTGTTCAAGAGTGTTTTACTGGATTTTTTGAAATATCAGTTGTACTAGAATTATCACAGTACACAATTTCTCTCTAATGAAAGTAAACCATGAAAATTGTGAGAAATCATCAAGACTGTACTTTTAGTGTGGGAGCTACCTCTTCTGAATTTAATACAAAGGGCAAAAATAGAAGAAAATGAAAAAGCTACCTAGAGGAGTCCTAAAGAAGACCGTTCTTCTAGTGTGGGAGCTACCACTTCTATGATCAGAAAGTTGATAAGTCTTTAAGTGTGCAAAAAAAATTGAAATAAATTTTGAAATTGGACGTGTTGTCAGAAGATGTTGCCAACATTTGTGACAACATTTCATTTGTGAACATATCTCATATTTGTTTTCATGTTTCTATTTCTGTTACATTCTGTTATTAGGCATAAATAGGTCATGCATAAACATAACATTGTGAATATTGTTGGTCAAGAGGGTATGCGTATTTCAACAGAGAAAATTCGATGAAAATCCGGATTTTGCTAGAAATCCAATATTTGTGATTTTTGATGGTTCAGTGGTGTTAATTCGACTGTGGGTTTCAATTCTAGAATTTTTTTCTGAAATGATATTTGACGCAATTATCTCAGTAATTTCGGATAGTGATTACTGACTAAAGCCGATCTTGTCTCTTATGATAACTTAGTTTTTGACTATCGTCTGGCTATAAAGGTAGATGTCCATTCTGGACAAAAAGGGGGAGAAGATGCGACTCAAACTCAAGAGACTGTGTATTGAAAGGATCAAATTATACGATCTATCTGATAAATGATACCAATTATCTGATACCTTTGCTTGATCTGTTTTTTAATGTTATGCTCTGTTAAGGTTCTGCTTCCCTGATGTGTTTCTGTTTTAATGAACTGTTAATGATTTTTGCAGGTGTTGTCTCAGGTGTTGCCAACACAACGAACAACACCCGTACCAATTTGATTTTATTCAGGGGGAGAAAAATTCTCATATTAAGGGGGAGGTAACTGGAGCTTAACTGAGAAATTGAGTTTGATTTGATTTTGTCCAGAAAGGCAAAAAGGGGGAGATTGAAGGGAAATATAATTTACATATTAAATTGATTTCCCTAATATTATCTTATCCTTGTTGATTTGATTGAGTATAATATTTAATTGTTGTTTTGCCTTTCTAGATAATTATGTTAAGATTTTATTGTAATATAATATCTTCCTTAAATCTAATTTCATTCTTGATAAGATTGTGTGGAATATTGGGTTTGCCTTTTGTAGATATGATAAAGATCTTGAAGATATGATATTATTGGTTTAACTCTTGATTTTGTAGATTTTCTTGTAAAATAAGTTTCCTTGTGAAAATAAAGTCTATGTCTATATATAAGAGATCAAGGACATAGATGCGGCTGCTCTCTCTTCTCAATCAATATACACGCACTGTGAACGTCATGGTTCTCATAGAAAAACATCCTACAAAGGCGTTGCTGTTTTGAAGAGGAGTTGTCCGTTTTGTTTTTCACTCTTCGCTTGGAGGTTTTCATGAATTCATTACTGATGCACTTTTGCCCGTCGAGATTTCAGAGACAAATAATTCTATAAAGACGTTGCCGTGTTGTGAAGAGTGTTGATCCCGTGTTGCTCTGAATGTTGCCAACATCTGCAGACAACATCCGTAACGATGTTGACTGAAGATTACATCTAATTGATCGTGTTTTTCGGGATCAAGTTTTGCTTTCTTGTTCACATTTTAATATTGTTGGTTGTTTTAGAAAGCTTTATTTTCTCAACTTGTTGAGGAAATTGATTTTTGTAATAATCACTAGTGATAGATTTTTCTAATCAGTTTGATTTTCTAGTGATTTATTTTTGCCATAAGGTACTGCACAAGTATTTATATTAGTGCATATTTAATCGTGTCCATCTATTTATTTAAAGCCAATTTGTGTTACAAAATATAATATTCCGCTGCATGTTGTCTCAGATGTTGTAACATCTGGAACAACACCTAATTCTGACAAAACACAAATTTACTATTTTACATCCTATACTGATATTTTCATTATTTTTTATATCTGTCGGACAAAATAATCCTAACGGGCTTGATTTGGTTCGTTTACACACCTACGTAGGAAAAAAAAACCAGAAACCTGACTCGAAAACCCAAAATCTGACCCATGCCTACCTAAATATAAGTCAAGTAATATATTTCTTTCTAATCAATGAGTCACACCACGTGACCCAAACATATAGAAACCGTCGTTTTTTTATAACCACAATTGAAAAAAAAAAAAGTAGCGTGATTTAGTATAAACCAAATCAGTCTATTTCATAAAATATCATAAAATAATCTTGTCTTTACAATTTAAATCTTCAAAACAAAACAAAAATATGTAGCTAAATAAAAATATGACTGCAGAACTGTTTTACATTGTAAATCGAATAAACAATTAAAAAAAATGATCTTCAATAAACAGAGATTTATCATCGTCCTAAAAAGTACTTTTTGTGGGGACCTGGACGCTAATTCATTCCTTAATCGTCTTTAGGAATATTTTATTATTTATAATAAACAGGGTGTGGGGACCCGGACGCTAATCAAGTTTTTAATCCTCGTTGGGACTAATTAATCAATTATAAAACAGGGTCTAAATTTTTTTTTTAAAATGCGGAACGTAGTGAAATCAACTAATATACAACTCAGTATAAAATAAAGTACAAGTCCTGTATCGTCTACAAATCAGTAAAACTAAGGTTCAACATCTAAATATCAAGTGTCAAAACCCTATATACATCCAAGTCCGAAGTCTCCACTCTATCACGATCTCTCCTCATCTTCTGGACCCTGATCCTGTCCCACATGTTGTCAAGTACACATACAGACGAGACAACAGCCGGATAAACCGATGAGAATATACTCCCAGTATAAATCAACGAAACATGCAGTCATATAAACAATATAAAGCATGTAATCAGGTAACAAATATATGTAACAAAGTCTGAAACATAATCAATATCAAAATGTCGACAATACTCGTAGCTACATCATTCAGACTAGACTCAATCATAGTCTAGGGATCCCGATTCCAGAAGTTGGCATGCGTATATCGACTAGCAGTAATAGAAAAGACTCCAGTTCTATCCACGCCGATATGGTATCGATCAACAGTAATAGAAAAGACTCCAGTTCTATTCACATCGATACGGTATCGATTACCAGTAATAGAGGAAGCTATTATTCTATCCACATCAATATAGTACCGATTAACAGTAATAGAAGCAACTCTAATTCTATCCACATCAATATGACATCGATTAACAGTAATAGAAGAGCTACTAATCTATCCACATCGATACAATGCTGATTAACAGTAATAGAAAAAGCCACCATCCTATCCACATCGATAGCCAAACATCCAGTGACAGTCTTTGGCAC
Source organism: Primulina eburnea (assembly GCF_022965805.1). Classification (NCBI taxonomy): domain Eukaryota; kingdom Viridiplantae; phylum Streptophyta; class Magnoliopsida; order Lamiales; family Gesneriaceae; genus Primulina; species Primulina eburnea. The sequence goes on from NC_133105.1 coordinate 22,406,346, forward strand.
AACCGCCAATACACAATCTTATGACATCGTGCAATGTGCCCGTGGTGATCCAACCACTAACGGCACTTCTGTCATAAGACTACTCGTCTAATACCTGCTGTCTAAAATTAAGAGAACAAGTATATCAATCAACTCAATGCAAATATCAATGCAATAAAGTAAAGTATGTGATTTAGGGAAACCCAAGTCTAAACCGACTCAAGTCCATCTCCCAATACCACATTGACTTATACCTTTCGTTTATAGTCTCGTTCTAAAGCAATCGAAGTTCTGAACTCAAGACTGTCTCTGTAAATCTGAAACGATATATCAAGAATCATAATATCAATATTTTATTCTCAATTCAACTCTGAATCTGATTAATCTGAATTAACTCAAATCCGCGGCATAACGGCACAATCTCAGTATTCCCGTCAATACCATATCACCAAATATTAATTACAAATCATAACCCATATTCGATACAATTTGTAATCATTCTATCATCCAAATCTGTCCGGTATAACTCAATATACCCTAAAAATTCATAACAATTCCATAATCAGTCCGTTTCTTAATCCTACTTCGATTCTATGATGTCTAGTATTCCCAAAACACATAATAATGATCAAATCACAATTTCTCCAACATCATATTTTTGAATCAAGATAAAACTTAATAAAACTTACGTCCTTGTGTAGCTCTTGATGAGGGGATCTCAAAACTGTGCTCGGATTAAAAATCGGCTCACCGATACTCGCAAAATCAAATTTTGAAAATAAATTGAAGTTTAGAGGATTTTGGCTATGGCTTTCTCGATTCTTTCCTTGGTATACTGGAGGAATTACAAATATATATCCAAGTGCATGACAAGTGTCCCACTCAAGTCCAAGTAATTGCACTTTAGTCCCTGGATTCTTCACTATTTGCAATTCAGCCCTCAATAACTATTTTTAATTCAATTTCAATCCTGCTTAAATATAAAATCGTGGAATTTAATTCATCATTCCAAAATTCGTAAATTAAATAATCTCGGATTAAAGTGATATAATCTCGGGCCTTACAATTCTCCCCCTCTTAGATAGGAGTTCGTCCTCGAACTTACAGGTAATCAAGTCAGATATCAACACAAAACGTATACAAGAGGTAAATCAGAAAACTTATCTCAATGAATCAATTCTGAAATTTCAATCTCATATCAGATTCTGTCTTTCAGATATTCTCATTGACCTACTGACAATCTTACTGTGTTTTCAACAACAGGATAATCTTCATTCTGAATTCTCTTACTTCTACTGATTCTGATTCCAATCTGGAATAAGAATTCGCTAAGTACAATGTCATAATACTTCTCCAATCCTTCTGACAGAATCAATCTCGTATTACTGGCTATACAACGTCCGTATAAACCAATCTACAGCTCATCACATATCAGGACCATCAGCTATTATCAAATCTGTTTATCTCAATCAAGGACATATACTGTCTTCAGCTTCAAATACCAATCGTCATCATCCGACGTTGGTTTCTTAAATCTGTCCATTCTGAACTGTCTTAATAATTATTGTCATACAGGAATTCATACAGTGACAATAATTCATAACAACTAGTGCTAACATCCAGCACTAAAGCTGTATAGTGCTAATATCCAGCACAAAGCTGTACCAATATCTTCCAATATCTGGCTAGTACATTCTGACTGTCTGTCAATCTGTAAAACAATCTAAGAGAAAGCTCATGATATACTCTATTACAAGTACCAAATCAATCAAAAGTCACAATCTGATATAATCTACTGTGGCATTCTGATCTTTCTGACCACTTTTTCTGACATCGATCTGTGTCAGTTGGTCATGTTTGTACGTTATCTGGTACAAACTAATAGATATAGATTGAACAATCTGTCAATCATAATCATATCATATCATATCTGGAAAGTATTGAAGTAATCTCATTATGAAATTCATCGAATTATACTCCCCATTTCTCGTCAGAACTATACAATTTCTATAATAAATCTTCTGATTTCTATCTTTCTTTCTTTTCTGTTAGCGATTTAGATATATCAATACAATTTCTGTCAACATTTCAATACAAATTCTGTCATAGCTGATCTAATCTGTCTATATCAACTCTATCTGTTCGAATACCATACATTCTCAATCATCAAATTGAAAACTGAATCCACTACGGTACATTTCTGACCCTATCTGTGATTTCATATTTGAACTATTTGATACAAACAAATCAGTTAATAACATAAATGAAAGAAAATATACCTACCTGGTATTCGGCTCTGACTATCTATATCAAGCTTTGCTGTACAATTCTGACACATCTGACATCACAAGATAATCAGTCTCATACAAAATACACAATCACATATCTGTTACATTCTGATCACATTCTGAACTGCTGTAACTCTCGAATTTAACTCTGATTCGGTTGGAACTGTATATACTCTCACTGGTTCACAATAATCTGCAGCATATACGGATTCAAAACACAGTAATATCAAATCAGATACAAAATATTAGTAACCTATACAGATCTAGTGAGTTCAGTGAACTCATAATACAATGATTTCTGGTAAACATCTTCATGTCATTCTAATCAACTGTTATATTCCATCTGCAAATAAAATATGCTCCCAAAACAATATAAGATGTCTCAAATAATGATTTAGAACAATAACAATATTCAGCAGATATAAAGCAACAGTCGAATAAAATAATCTGCCAAATCAGACAAAATACATTTCTGACAATTCTGACATTTCTGAAATTTCTGATCTTTCTGATATCGATATCGTTATCAGCCCCTGATCACAATCTCAACTGTGTCAAACTCAATCGATATACTAATTTCAGATAACGCATACTCTGAATACAATCTGTTTCAAGCAAGATTCTTATCTGAATAATTTCTGTATACAATCATCACAGTTCTCAGAATATTCAATAAAATCTTCAGATATTCGATTCGATCAATCAAATGCTGCAATTATATCAAAATCTCATAGATATAACAAGCATAGAATTATCAGAACATCTCTGAAGATACTGACACATGCAAAAGAGAAACACTAAATCAGATGTAACTCCTGGTCAGTACTCTTCTACTGATCTTTCAATTTATTCTGTATCATTCTGTACATACAATATTATTCTGTACTGAATTCTAAAACAACAATCAATATCTGATCTGAATTCAATTCTGAAATCTATCTTTCTAATATAAAGCAAATCTAAAATCTTATCTAGGCAAACATTTGCCAACTCGTATATCACTGGCAAATCTGCCAATGTTAAGCTCGATTTCAGTACATCTACTGAGTACATAAGGATATCATCTGTTCCTTTCTGTAACAATCGAGTCATATACGACAATATCAAAGGAATTCTAAATCTAGAATCCTTATTGCAAAATCTCTACTCATTAGCTATCTCTAATCTGAATCTTACCATGTCTGGAACAGATTCTACAATATTTCTGTCTTTCTGTACTTGATCATTATATCACCAATATCAGTAATGCAGTCAAATCAGACAATACAAGTACACCATACTCTGTCTCGATTCTCATTCTCATCTTACTGTAGTATACAATATATCACAGAAATCTCTGAGATCAATCTTTCTTTCCCCAGAAGGTACAAGGATTAATACTACAGCAATACAGACCCAACAGATAATGCATATCTCCATGCAACTCATTCCAGGATAATCTTAAGAAACGCATTAGTCTATATCAATACATATGCACCATAATCATAAAAGATCAGTACATGTCACTATGTCATCAAGTGTGCCCTGGGTCTGTTCCTCAATCACATATCCAAATGGTCCAGCCCTCTAAGATCTTCGGGGACCTCTCTGTGGACAAACCTTAGCAAAATGCCCTGGTTGTTTGCAGATATTGCAACGACCAAGCACTCCTTGGCAATGTCCTGTGGGATGTCTTCTTCCGCAAGTTCTGCAGTACACTCCAGTGTAAGTCGAACTAGAATCACTAGAACTAGAGGAACCACTCCCTAACTTCTTGAATGGCTTCTTTTGAGCTTTCAGCTGATCTTGCTTTCCACTCGTGTTGCCACGATCAACTCGAAGAGGGGATTGCTGTGTCTGGGGTTGCTTCACACACAACCTTGTCAATTGTCTAATCAAACTCGCCTCCGCTCTCTTCGCTCTACTCAAGACATCAGTAAAATGGTGAGGTCGCTGTATGTTCATCAATGCAACTATCTCTGAGTTCAATCCTCTGATGAATTGATCCGCTACAGCTTCATCATTTCCAGCTAAATGAGGAGAAAAACGCAGTAGAGTAGAGAATTTAGCCACATATCCTTCAATATTCAGTTGACCTTGCCTCAAATTCTCAAATTCTGCTTTCTTGTCCTCTCGGTACGAAACTGAGAAAAATCTTCGATAAAATTCAGTTCTGAATATTTCCCACGAAATCACTGTACCTCTCAGTTCTAATATTCCTTTGGTGGTAATCCACCAACTCCTGGCGGCCTCTCGTAACTGATGGAATACTAGTTTAACTTTCTGTTCATCTGTACAATCAAGTAAATCGAACAGTAGTTCTATGTCATCAAACCAGTTCTCACAATCTTCAGACGTCTCGATACCACTCAGAATCGGCGGCTGAAATAACTGAAACTCTTTCAACTGCATTTCTATCTGAATTTCTGATACATCTATCTGTTCAGTCGAAGTACTACCCCTTACTGGAATTCTCCGTTGAGGTATATCTGCTTATCAAAACATTAGTACTCAAATACTACAAATCTGTTGCAATCTTTCTCTGATCATCTTACTGCTGCTCAAGAATAAAATCTGATTCATACTCAATAATACATATTATCAATTCAAATCAGATAATTAGATAACATGTATTTCAAAGCAGTAAAGCATAATCTAATGCTAGCATACACAATTTCAATCAATGCTAAAATAAATCTCATGCTAGCAATCGCATGCAAGGAAAGAAAACTTAATCTATCTACCCCGCTCATTCTCTTCTATCTCAGTCTAAAGGATCTATCGCTCTGATACCACTTGTTGTGGGGACCCGGACGCTAATCAAGTTTTTAATCCTCGTTGGGACTAATTAATCAATTATAAAACAGGGTCTAAATTTTTTTTTTTTAAATGCGGAACGTAGTGAAATCAACTAATATACAAATCAGTATAAAATAAAGTACAAGTCCTGTATCGTCTACAAATCAGTAAAACTAGGGTTCAACATCTAAATATCAAGTGTCAAAACCCTATATACATCCAAGTCCGAAGTCTCCACTCTATCACGATCTCTCCTCATCTTCTGGACCCTGATCATGTCCCACCTGTTGTCAAGTACACATACAGACAAGACAACAGCCGGATAAACCGGTGAGAATATACTCCCAGTATAAATCAACGAAACATGCAGTCATATAAACAATATAAAGCATGTAATCAGGTAACAGATATATGTAACAAAGTCTGAAACATAATCAATATCAAACTGTCGACAATACTCGTAGCTACATCATTCAGACTAGACTCAATCCTAGTCTAGGGATCCCGATTCCAGAAGTTGGCATGCGTATATCGAATAGCAGTAATAGAAAAGACTCCAGTTCTATCCACGCCGATATGGTATCGATCAACAGTAATAGAAAAGACTCCAGTTCTATTCACATCGATACGGTATCGATTACCAGTAATAGAGGAAGCTATTATTCTATCCACATCAATATAGTACCGATTAACAGTAATAGAAGCAACTCTAATTCTATCCACATCGATATGACATCGATTAACAGTAATAGAAGAGCTACTAATCTATCCACATCGATACAATACTGATTAACAGTAATAGAAAAAGCCACCATCCTATCCACATCGATAGCCAAACATCCAGTGACAGTCTTTGGCACAACCGCCAATACACAATCTTATGACATCGTGTAATGTGCCCGTGGTGATCCCACCACTAACGGCACTTCTGTCATAAGACTACTCGTCTAATACCTGCTGTCTAAAATTAAGAGAACAAGTATATCAATCAACTCAATGCAAATATCAATGCAATAAAGTAAAGTATGTGATTTAGGGAAACCCAAGTCTAAACCGACTCAAGCTCATCTCCCAATACCACATTGACTTATACCTTTCGTTTATAGTCTCGGTCTAAAGCAATCGAAGTTCTGAACTCAAGACTGTCTCTGTAAATCTGAAACGATATATCAAGAATCATAATATCAATATTTTATTCTCAATTCAACTCTGAATCTGATTAATCTGAATTAACTCAAATCCGCGGCATAACGGCACAATCTCAGTATTCCCGTCAATACCATATCACCAGATATTAATTACAAATCATAACCCATATTCGATACAATTTGTAATCATTCTATAATCCAAATCTGTCCGGTATAACTCAATATACCCTAAAAATTCATAACAATTCCATAATCAGTCCGTTTCTTAATCCGACTTCGATTCTATGATGTCTAGTATTCCCAAAACACATAATAATGATCAAATCACAATTTCTCCAACATCATATTTTTGAATCAAGATAAAACTTAATAAAACTTACGTCCTTGTGTAGCTCTTGATGAGGGGATCTCAAAACTGTGCTCGGATTAAAAATCGGCTCACCGATACTCGCAAAATCAAATTTTGAAAATAAATTGAAGTTTAGAGGATTTTGGCTATGGCTTTCTCGATTCTTTCCTTGGTATACTGGAGGAATTACAAATATATATCCAAGTGCATGACAAGTGTCCCACTCAAGTCCAAGTAATTGCACTTTAGTCCCTGGATTCTTCACTATTTGCAATTCAGCCCTCAATAACTATTTTTAATTCAATTTCAATCCTGCTTAATTATAAAATCGTGGAATTTAATTCATCATTCCAAAATTCGTAAATTAAATAATCTCAGATTAAAGTGATATAATCTCGGGCCTTACACAGGGTCTAATTTTTTTTTTTATATATACCAAGCGAAACGTAATGTAATTAAATTCAAATTACATATTAAAATAAACATACAATTATTGTATTATCTACAATAATCTGACTAGGTTCAACTAAATGTCAGTGCTGAATCCTAAGTTGCTTCTGAGCCCGGATCTCCCCGCTATCTAGTCCAGCCTCGTTCTCTTCTTGACCCTGATCCTATCCCACCTGTTGCCATGAACACATACAAACAGGACAACAGCCGGATAACTCCGGTGAGTTATAAATATCCCAGTATAAAGCATGTATACATGCAATCATATAAACAATATAAAAGCATATGACATAAAATCATATCATACATCAAAATCATGACACGAATCAATAACAAGAATAAATCATATTCTAAACATGTACCCTAATCAGGAACATACATCAATATCAAGAATAAATTCTATTCTAAACATGTACCATCATCAGGAACATAATTCAATATCAAGCAATATAAATCAATATAGCTGTCACTCTGACTCGTGACTCTACGTTTTAGACTAGACTCAATCCTAGCCTAGGGATCCCGGTTTCCAGATGTGGTGTTCCTATATCGAATTCCGTAATAGAAGGAACAATGATTCTATTACTCGATATAACCATATATGGTGTTCTTATATCGAATTCCGTAATAGAAGAAATTCCAATTCTATTTACTCGATATAACCAAACATACGGTGTCCTGACCTAACCGTCATGGACTGTAGCTCTATCGCTAATATCCTATCTTGAGACATCGTGCAATGTGCCCGTGGCGATCCCGCCACTATCAGGCACTTCCGTCCCAAGATTTCTATACTATCTTGTGACATCGTGCAAAGTGCCCGTGGCGAACCCACCACTATCAGACACTTCTGTCACAAGATTACTCGACTAATACCTGCTTTCTATAATTCAAGAGAACAAGTACATCAGTCAATCAATGCAAATATCATTGCCATAAAATAAAGTATGTGATTTAGGGAAACTCGAGTCAAACCTCACTCGAGTTGTGCAATCTCAACTCAACATTAATTTATACCTTTATCTCCTCGCTCAGAAGAAGAAGAAGTCCCGACTCTATCTCGGTCCATTCCCAATCTGGTAATAACAATACCGAACAGATATAATATCAATAAACAATTCAATTCAGAACCTGTTCGGATCAATACGCAAATCAAAACACATAATCTGATCAATGTCAATTGAGATACAATCTAATCCATATCGACGATATCACGATATAATCGAAATCACTACTGAATCTGATCAATATCCATTAACTGATGTTTCGACGGCATAATAATACAGTCTCGATAACCCCGTCAGTCCAAACAGCACAGATATAATACCAGAACTCATAATCAATATCGATACTAGTCATAATCTCAATAACCATACATATCTGATATGAATTCTCAGTCAAATCAACTCCGAAAATCATAACAATTACATGACCAGTCCGTTCTTTAATCTGGCTTCAATTCTATGATATCTAACATGACAAGAACATCATATATGAATTCTATCTAATTCTGACAATATCATAATTTCAAATGATAACAGAACTCAATAAAACTTACGTCCAGTTGTAGCTCTCGTCGAGAGTAGTACGGTACTGTGTCCGGATTTAAATTCTGATAAACGGATCACGCACACTCAAATTTTGAAACCAAAATGAAGCTTGAGGGATATTGTAATGGTAACTCTCGGTTTTCCTTCTGAAAGTCCCAAAGCAATGAAACTTTTATATGTCAAAGCATGACAAGTGTCCCATCAAGTCATAATTTTCACTTTAGTCCCTGGATTCTTCACTATTTGCAATTCAGCCCTCAACAACTCTTTTTAATTCAATTTCAATCCTACTTAATTATAAAAATCGTGGAATTTAATTCATCATTCCAAAATTCGTAAATTAAATAATCTCGAATTAAAGTGATATAATCTCGGGCCTTACAATTCTCCCCCTCTTAGATAGGATTTCGTCCTCGAAATCACAGGTAATCAAGTCAGATATCAACACGAAACGTATACAAGAGGTAAATCAGAAAACTTATCTCAATGAATCAATTCTGAAATTTCAATCTCATATCAGATTCTGTCTTTCAGATGGTCTCCTTGACCTACTGACACCCTTACTGTTTTATCAACAACAGAATAATCTTCGTTCTGAAATATTTTTCTTTTACGGATCTCTGATTCCAATCTGGAATAAGAATTCAAGAAGTATAACATCGTAATACCCCCTTAACATAACTCTGATAAAATCAGTCTCAAAATACTGGCTGTATAACATCCGTATATATTAATTCATAGCTCATAATAAATCAATACCATCATCTGTTACCAAATCTGTTTATCTCATTCAAGGATATATTAAATCTTCGGCCTCAAATACCAATCGTCATCATCCGACGTCGGCATATTACATATCAATTTCCGAGCTATCTTCATTTGCTTTTGAATCAATTTCATTTTCTCTATCAGATATCTGATCCTATCAAATCCTATCTCATGTATCATTGCAATATCATCCCCATACAAAGGAAATCCACAGTTCTCACTGTACAGTACCTCGACTAAAGCTATTTCGATAATTGTCTAATAGCTATTATTGTACAATAATTAATAAAGTGACAAGACATCAGGTCACTAGTGCTAAAATCTAGCACGACAGTTCCTGAATATCCTCCAGTATCTAGATAGTTCACTCCGACTATCTTTCAATCTATAAACCACAACTGTAAAATCATGCTATACCTTCTGCCAAAAGTACAAAATCAATCAAAATCACGGTATGATATAATCAACTCTGGCATTCAATACAATCTCACCCCTTTTCTGACATACCTCTCAGTCGTCTAGTCATATCTGTACGTCATCCTGTACAATATAACATATGCAGATTTGAACAATCGTTCAATCAGAACCACATCCTGGTATAGTCTTGGCAAGATTTCGGTAATTCCATCATCAGATCCATAGAAATGTACTCCAATTTCTATTTAGAAATCAATAATCAAGATCATTAATCTAAAAGTTTCTATCTTTCTGTCTTCATCTGTCAGCGATTTAGACATTTCAATACAAATTCTGACATAACCGATCTCATCTGTTTATCTCAAAACTGTCTATTCGAATTATCACACATTTTCTGTTACCAGAATAATACTGAATCTACTACTGTGTGCATCTGACAATATCTGTCATTTCAAATTCGAATATCTGTCACAAACAACTCAGCTAATAATATAAATTAAAGAAAAATACCTACCTAGTATTCGGTTCTGACTATCAAAATCAAGTTCTGAACAGTCTGATCTAACTTCTGAACTGCTTTAATCTTCAAAATCAGTTCTGGCTCGATTGAACTGTATATAAGCTCAACAGTTCATAACAATCGGTATCAACCACGGACTCAGAATGATAATAATATCGGGTCAGATTCAAAATATCAATACGCAACACTGATCTAATAACTGCATAGAACGCAATTTCTGACATTTCGAAAATTCTGCCATATTCAATGTCGTTCTCAGCCACTGATCACGGTCTCAATGTGCTACAATCAATCAGTATACTATCTTCAGATATCACAGACTCTGAATACAATCTGTTACAATCCCGATTCATATCCGAACAATTCTGTATACAACAATCTCAGTTCCCAGAACATTCAATACCATTTCAACTGTTCAATTCAATCAATCATATGCTGCGAATATATCAAAATGTCATAAATAAACGGAGCATAAAATCATCAGAACACTTCCGAGCACATGATTTATCAACCCATAAACGGAACTAAAGTACTTTACAGAGAAACATATAATCAGATGTAACTCTAACTCTTCAGGTAATAAATCTTTCAACTTATATCCCAATTCTTTCAGTTCAATCAGTATCATTCTATAAAAAAAAATTCTAAAATGAAACCAATACCTGGTATCAAATCAAGGCTGAAATCACTCTCCCTGATACAGGATAAACCTGAAATTTCATTTGAAAGATTATAGCAAACTTCTTGCTACTAATAAATCAATCCCTGATAGGCTCATCTTCAGTAATCAACTGAATATATGAGGAATTACTCCATTCCTTTCGATAATCATCGAATCATATATAATATGGATAACAAGGAATTCAAAATCGAGAATCCTTACCGTATATCATTCATTCTTTGGCCATTTCAGGTCCGAATCTTACCATCTCCTGGCAAGAATCTATAATAGCTCTGTACTTGTTCGATATATCAATATCAATTACGTAGTCATCATCAGATAATACAAGTACAATCTAGTCTAATTTAATCTCATTCTCAACTTACTGTAGTATACAATATATCACAGAATATCACTGATATCAAATTCTTTCCCCAAAAGGTAAAGAAACAATACTACAATAGATACAGACCCAACAGGTAAAGCATATATCAATGCCACTCAATCAAGGATAATCATAATGAATGCATTAGTATATATCAATACATATGCAACATAATCATAAAGGAACAGTACCTGCCACTATATCATCTAGTGTGTCCTGTGTCTGTTCCTCGATCACCATATCCAGATGATCCAGCTCCCTGAAATCTTCGGGGACCTCTCTGTGGACAAACTCTAGCAAAATGTCCTGACTGTCGGCAGATATGGCACCTACCAGTCACTTCCTGGCATTGCTCTGTGGGATGTCTCCCTCCGCACGTGCCGCAATACACCCCGGTATAACTCGGGCTAGAACCACTGGAGCTAGATGAACCACTCGATCCGCTCCCTAACTTCTTAAACTGTTTCTTTCGAGCCTTCAGTAAATCATGCTTTCCACCGTACTGCCACTATCAACTCTGAGAGGGGATTGTTGTGTCTGGGGTTGCATCGCACACAACCTTTCTAGTTGTCTAATCAGACTCGCCTCCGCTCTCTTCGCTCTATTCAGGGCATCAGCAAAACGGTACGGTCGCTGTATAGTCATCAATGCAACTATCTCCGAGTTCAATCCTCTGATGAACTGATCCGCTACAGCTTCATCATGCCCAGCTATATGAGGAGAAAAACGCAGTAGAGTAGAGAATTTAGCAACATATTCTTCAATATTCAGTTGACCTTATCTCAAATTCTCAAACTCTGTTTTCTTGTCCTCTCGGTACGAAACTGAGAAAAATCTTCGATAGAATTCAGTTCTGAATATTTCTCACGTAATCACTGTACCTCTCAGTTCTAATACTCCTTTGGTTGTAATCCACCAACTTCTGGTAGCCTCTCGTAACTGATGGAATACCAGTTTAACTCTCTGTTCATCTGTACAATCAAGTAAATCGAACAGTATTTCTATATCATCAAACAAGTTCTCACACTCTTCAGACGTCTCGATGCCGCTCAGAATCGGCGGCTGAAATAACTGAAACTCTTTCAACTTTATTTCCATCGGAGTCTCTGATACATCTATCTGATCAGACGAAGTACTACCCCTTTCTGGAATTCTTCTAGGAGGTATATCTGATGATCACAAGAGTCAGTAATCACAGGAGATAAATCAATCTCAATCCCTTTCTGATCAGCTTACATCTGATCAAGAATTAGTTCTGATTCATTTTCAAATCAGATATATTACCAAATCAATTCAGATATTCAGGTAACATACATTTAAACGCAATAAAACATGCTGTCATGCTAGAATACTCAATGTAAATCAACATGATACTAAATCACATGCTAGCAATCACATGCAAGGAAAGAAAACTCAGTCTACCCCGCTCACTCTTTTCTATCTCAGTGCTAAGGAAGCTACAATTCAAGGACCTACAGCTCTGATACCACCTGTTGTGGGGACCCGGACGCTAATTCATTCCTTAATCGTCTTTAGGAATATTTTATTATTTATAATAAACAGGGTCTAATTTTTTTTTATATATATATACCAAGCGAAACGTAATGTAATTAAATTCAAATTACATATTAAAAATAAACATACAATTATTGTATTATCTGCAATAATCTGACTAGGTTCAACTAAATGTCAGTGCTGAATCCTAAGTTGCTTCTGAGCCCAGATCTCCCCGCTATCTAGTCCAGCCTCTTTCTCTTCTTGACCCTGATCCTATCCCACCTGTTGCCATGAACACATACAAACAGGACAACAGCCGGATAACTCCGGTGAGTTATAAATATCCCAGTATAAATCATGTATACATGCAATCATATAAACAATATAAAAGCATATGACATAAAATCATATCATACATCAAAATCATGACATGAATCAATAACAAGAATAAATCATATTCTAAACATGTACCCTAATAAGGAACATACATCAATATCAAGAATAAATTCTATTCTAAACATGTACCATCATCAGGAACATAATTCAATATCAAGCAATATAAATCAATATAGCTGTCACTCTGACTCGTGACTCTACGTTTTAGACTAGACTCAATCCTAGCCTAGGGATCCCGGTTTCCAGATGTGGTGTTCCTATATCGAATTCCGTAATAGAAGGAACAATGATTCTGAAACGTCTGCATAACTTTTCTTAAAACGTGCTAGATTTTTTTTTTTTTTTAAACCTCACATAGCATTCGGCCGAACCATAAAATATTTTTGATATCATTTTAAAATAAAACAACCAACTTCTTTACCAAATCTAAAAATAACGTTTGAAAAGTATAGCCCATACTATAACTTCTCAAAAATCTCTCATAAATAAATTGTCGTAAAAAAAATATCTTTAACATTGTTTAAAATCATGAATCGTAAACTAGTGCGGAAAACTAGCGTAGGTCCTCGGGTTATGTGCACCTTAAGTCCAGTCGGATCAACCATCAAGACCTCCATTAGAATTATCATGATAACCTGCATCCATCACACCTAGTGAGTCTAAAGACTCAACACACCATAATCTTGATAACGAGTAATACGTAATACAGTTAACATATAACAGTGAAAAATACTTGTACTTAAAATATAATTTTCATGAAGATGCATAAACTTAAACTTAAGCATTTTCGTAAACATTTTCATGATGCATAAAAATATTTTCATAAAAACATAAGCATACTCATATTCATATATGTATTCATATTCATATTCGTATTCATGTTCATGTTCGTGTTTGTTGAATTCAGATCGTGATTGTGACTCGTATTCTTAATCTTAATAGGCGATGGATCCATCTACATGTAACCACAGTACTGGGCGGCGGGGACACCAGCAACACTCTCACCGGTCAACTGGGCCTTGGCCTACGTATTAACATATTCGTATTCGTATCACGTATTCGTATTCGTATCAACGGAAACACGATCGTCGGGCTCCCACTGGGACCATAACCCTCACGATATTTCCAACATATTCAGTAGTCACAATCTCTTCACATCCTTCAACATGTTATCATCACTTAATAAAAATCATGTATATACATATCGTTTTATTTTTGAAACCAAGCATGCAACATATCTTTTAAATGTCAAAGATTAATCCATAAAAATCCATGAACATTTAAAATAAACGTTTTAACATATAAAAATCATAAAAACGTAAACGTTTTAAAATAAACATTTTAACATATTAAAAATCAGTAAACATTTAAAATAAACGTGTTAACATCTTAAAAATTCATCAAGACTTAAAATTGACATATTAACATATAAAAATTCATAAACATCCATAATCATACTAATAATCATATTAGCATATAAAATAGCATTTAGGGCACTGCCATGACATTTACTAATTTCCCGGTGTAAAATGACCGTTTTACCCCTGGACTCGACATTTTACGTTTTCGATTATCTTCTTGATTTCATGACTCTAACATGTCCCAAATAATTATTTAAGCCTACATGAATTTTTCCATAATCTTATTTAGCTTAATTCGATGACTTTTAAATTAATCTTTAAATGTGACGTATTAACACGTTTTAATCCCGAAAAATCCCAAACCTCATCATAAAATTCCTAAATCAGAAACTTAGACCTATAATAACTATTTAAGCTTAAATCTAATTTTTCATAATTTTATGAGGCTTACAACTAGGCGTTTCAATTAACTCGTTAATTAGCGTTTCGTGCGGCGATTAAATTCCGAATAAATCCAAAACTCGTTATTTTAATCCCAAATTTTAAACATAGCATTTTTATGATTTATTCTACCCTTCCAAGTCATGAGCCACCCCCGTGGACCCTTGGATCAATTTTTAGCTTTATTAATTTCGTTTTTGACCCTTTATCGAACGCACCGAACCATCTCCTAATTTACCCGAGCCCCGCCCGAGCCACCTCAAACCAAAACTTAGCCAACCCATCTAGGGACCCTACTATGCAATCCCAGCCCAAAAATCCGGCCCTGGCCCGCTCAAAAACTTCCTGGAACCGAGACCCAATTCTGTATGTGTTGTGCATGAGGTGTCCTAGCTGTGAAAGGTTTCCTAGTTGCCTTAGGACTCATCGAGCCCTCTAACCACTGCCCACCCATGACCTCTACTGACCCTAGACCAGCCCCAGACCTGAGCCACCCCAAGCCCGAGCCCCTGAGCCTCGTACCAGCCGCCTGAACTCAGGACAGCAACTTCTCGGGTAACTTGCTGTCATGCACTTCTCCCCCACGTTTGGTGTTTAGCTCGAGCCATGTCGAGCCAAGCCTGCCCCAGCTTATGACCAGCTCCTCTAGGCGCCCTCCTGGACCCTTAGAACCCCTAGGACTCGATCCTAGCCCAAGAACCGAAGCTCTAAACCAGCAGCTACAAGAACCAGCCGAGAAACCCACCTGCACTATAACACTTGTTTGTGATGCTAGGACTCTAACCAAGCGTTCCAGACCTTGAACCAGCCCCTTGTGCCCCTTCTTAAGACCCTAAGGACCTATCCTAGCCCAGCCCCAAAGCCCCTGGCCGAGCCTAAACCCCTGCACAACCTTCTGCACCCCTGCGCAAATCTTCCCTGATCTCACGGGTTGGAGTCCTAGCTTGCTAGGACTCCTTCCCAGCCTCTTGTCTCGAGTCCTAGCATGGCTAGGACTCTCCCTTTAACTCCACCATGACCCTGGTTAGCCTTGGTCCCAAGCCAAGATCAAGCCAAGCCCCTATACCCAAAACCGTGCCCCTCCTCCTACGTGACCACAACTTGCTACCAGATTGTTTCTCGTGATGTGCAGCCGACATGTGGGACTCTAATGACCCTAACTTGTGTAAAGCATGTTTGTTTCATTCCTAACTCATGGCAGCCCCTTGTTGGTACATAAAAACGTGAATTTGAAACTTCAAATCATGAGTTTTACACATGGTTATGCAATAATACGAAAATTTCATATGAAGTTCAAACTTATCATGCAAACATAATTTAAAACACTAATATGATGTGATAGATGAGAAAAGAAAGAAATATGACGTGCCTTTGCGTAATTTACGCTCGAATATACGTTGACGACGAAGAACGGGAGACGACATTGGCTTGAACTTTGCCTTGCCACCTTCGAAAAACACTACTGAAGTTTTGTGTGCAAGTGTGCAGCCGAGAGAGGAGTTGAAAGAATTTTCAGAATCTCAAACTTGGTGGCCGTGAGTTTGTAGGGTGGGGGAAAGGGTTTTGTTATTTTAAATAATTAAAAACCCTAATTAAGCTTAGGCCCATTAGGTAGTTAATTAGGCCCATTAGTGCTTAATTAAAATATTTAAAAGATTTAAAAATAATTTTGATTAATAAACTTTGTGAATTTATTAGCCGGGTTGCCTAAACGTTCGCGTTTTTGTTAAAAATCCAACACCGATAAAATTTACGTCCCGGCGTATAAAATCACCTCAAAACCCCATAATTTCAAAAGTAAGGAAAAATCATCACCCTTATTTAGAATAATTAAAAACAATTATTTATTAAAAACATTTTCTATTTTTCAGCCCTCGGTCTCCGTTCCCCGATCGCAACTTGAATATTCATTAAAAATACAATTTTAAAGCTTTCATGTAGAAATTATAATTTAAACATGTCAATATGCACCACAAAATTAATTCATGCAATTAAAACAATTAATTAAAATACCAAGAAATTTAATAATTTATATGCACGTGGTTTGTGTGGACTTTAAATTTTCGGAGCGTTACAATCTCCCCCCCTTAAATTGAATTTCGTCCTCGAAATTTGCTTATCCTTAATAACCCAAAAGTTTAGACTTAGTTCTAGTATCCCAATTAAATTTTTCTTCTAAATCCTTATTTTCAAATCGCAACTTAAAAAGACCCAAATACTTAGTGCTATTACTATTATAACCTCGAATTTAAATTTTTCTTATGATTCCCAATATTAAAAGATGGATAATCAAAATTATCGTATATTACTTTCCTTAATTTATACCCAAAATATTCGTCGACTTAGCAAATTTCCATCTTAAAATCTCAAACGCATCCGCTAACGCTTAAATTTTCAAGCCTAGTATTGATTCATCCTTAAAAACCCACGATCAACATTTCTTATAACACTATAACCCAAGATATCCCAAGGTTCCAAATATTCTTAAAAGTCTAAATCCTCAAAATTCTTATCATTTAAACCATTTAATTATCGCTTATTGCTAAACTAATCCCCAAATTCCTTAATAATTGCAAAATAAATTCTTAATTTCCTCAAAATTTATCTTAATTGGTTCTTAATTTCAAAAATCCTACGACTAACCCATAAATTCTTGGAATTCTTAATTCTCTTCTACTGGTTTCCCATAACATAATTTCAAAAATTTTAAACTTATTTACCCAAAAATCAATTCCTATAACCAATATTACCTTTCATCAACCATAAAATCCCATTTATACATTTTCTTACTCCCAAATTTGTTGCAAATACTTAAATCATCATTCTTTACGTCTAATTCCCAAAAATTAATTCGAATAGCAACCATGGATCATAATATTTTCTTAGAAAATCTACGTGTCCCAAAGCATTCCTAATATTCACGATTAACTTATAACCCAAAAAATAGAACGTCAATACTAAAACCCAAAAAGTCAACATAGTCCAATTCCACCACAAAACCAACATGCGTTGAAAAATAATTTTTCATTTCATATCGTATCACGTATAAAAATTCAAAGCATATAAAACAAACATGTGACGTAAACATATAAGTCATGTACTTATGCAGGTAACATCATAAAATCATATAAAGCATGTAAACTTACAAATTTGAGGCTTGACGACTGATCTTCCCGGCGCTGATGGTGACACAACCCTTTACAGGAACCACCGCTCTGATACCAACTGAAACGTCTGCATAATTTTCTTAAAACGTGCTAGATTTTTTTTTTTTAAACCTCACATAGCATTCGGCCGAACTATAAAATATTTTTGATATCATTTTAAAATAAAACAACCAACTTCTTTACCAAATCTAAAAATAACGTTTGAAAAGTATAGCCCATACTATAACTTCTCAAAAATCTCTCATAAATAAATTGTCGTAAAAAAAATATCTTTAACATTGCTTAAAATCATGAATCGTAAACTAGTGCGGAAAACTAGCGTAGGTCCTCGGGTTATGTGCACCTTCAGTCCAGTCGGATCAACCATCAAGACCTCTATTAGCATTATCACGATAACCTGCATCCATCACACCTAGTGAGTCTAAAGACTCAACACACCATAATCTTGATAACGAGTAATACGTAATACAGTTAACATATAACAGTGAAAAATACTTGTACTTAAAATATCATTTTCATGAAGATGAATAAGCTTAAACTTAAGCATTTTCGTAAACATTTTCATGATGCATAAAAATATTTTCATAAAAACATAAGCATACTCATATTCATATACGTATTCATATTCATATTCGTATTCATGTTCATGTTCGTGTTTGTTGAATTCAGATCGTGATTGTGACTCGTATTCTTAATCTTAATAGGCGATGGATCCATCTACATGTAACCACAGTACTGGGCGGCGGGGACACCAGCAACACTCTCACCGGTCAACTGGGCCTTGGCCTACGTATTAACATATTCGTATTCGTATCACGTATTCGTATTCGTATCAACGGAAACACGATCGTCGGGCTCCCACTGGGACCATAACCCTCACGATGTTTCCAACATATTCAGTAGTCACAATCTCTTCACATCCTTCAACATGTTATCATCACTTAATAAAAATCATGTATATACATATCGTTTTATTTTTGAAACCAAGCATGTAACATATCTTTTAAATGTCAAAGATTAATCCATAAAAATCCATGAACATTTAAAATAAACGTTTTAACATATAAAAATCATAAAAACGTAAACGTTTTAAAATAAACATTTTAACATATTAAAAATCAGTAAACATTTAAAATAAACGTGTTAACATCTTAAAAATTCATCAAGACTTAAAATTGACATATTAACATATAAAAATTCATAAACATCCATAATCATAAAAATAATCATATTAGCATATAAAATAGCATTTAGGGCACTGCCATGACATTTACTAATTTCCCGGTGTAAAATGACCGTTTTACCCCTGGACTCGACATTTTACGTTTTCGATTATCTTCTTGATTTCATGACTCTAACATGTCCCAAATAATTATTTAAGCCTACATGAATTTTTCCATAATCTTATTTAGCTTAATTCGATGACTTTTAAATTAATCTTTAAATGTGACGTATTAACGCGTTTTAATCCCGAAAAATCCCAAACCTCATCATAAAATTCCTAAATCAGAAACTTAGACCTATAATAATTATTTAAGCTTAAATCTAATTTTTCATAATTTTATGAGGCTTACAACTAGGCGTTTCAATTAACTCGTTAATTAGCGTTTCGTGCGGCGATTAAATTCCGAAAAATCCAAAACTCGTTATTTTAATCCCAAATTTTAAACATAGCATTTTTATGATTTATTCTACCCTTCCAAGTCATGAGCCACCCCCGTGGACCCTTGGATCAATTTTTAGCTTTATTAATTTCGTTTTTGACCCTTTATCGAACGCACCGAGCCATCTCCTAATTTACCCGAGCCCCGCCCGAGCCACCTCAAACCAAAACTTAGCCAACCCATCTAGGGACCCTACTGTGCAATCCCAGCCCAAAAACCCAGCCCTGGCCCGCTCAAAAACTTCCTGGAACCGAGACCCAATTCTGTATGTGTTGTGCATGAGGTGTCCTAGCTGTGAAAGGTTTCCTAGTTGCCTTAGGACTCATCGAGCCCTCTAACTACTGCCCACCCATGACCTCTA
The DNA here is from genome assembly GCF_022965805.1 of Primulina eburnea. NCBI lineage: Eukaryota > Viridiplantae > Streptophyta > Magnoliopsida > Lamiales > Gesneriaceae > Primulina > Primulina eburnea. The sequence continues at coordinate 22,426,526 of NC_133105.1, forward strand.
CTGACCCTAGACCAGCCCCAGACCCGAGCCACCCCAAGCCCGAGCCCCTGAGCCTCGCACCAGCCGCCTGAACTCAGGACAGCAACTTCTCGGGTAACTTGCTGTCATGCACTTCTCCCCCACGTTTGGTGTTTAGCTCGAGCCATGTCGAGCCAGCCTGCCCCAGCTTATGACCAGCCCCTCTAGGCGCCCTCCTGGACCCTTAGAACCCCTAGGACTCGATCCTAGCCCAAGAACCGAAGCTCTAAACCAGCAGCTACAAGAACCAGCCGAGAAACCCACCTGCACTATAACACTTGTTTGTGATGCTAGGACTCTAACCAAGCGTTCCAGACCTTGAACCAGCCCCTTGTGCCCCTTCTTAAGACCCTAAGGACCTATCCTAGCCCAGCCCCAAAGCCCCTGGCCGAGCCTAAACCCCTGCACAACCTTCTGCACCCCTGCGCAAATCTTCCCTGATCTCACGGGTTGGAGTCCTAGCTTGCTAGGACTCCTTCCCAGCCTCTTGTCTCGAGTCCTAGCATGGCTAGGACTCTCCCTTTAACTCCACCATGACCCTGGTTAGCCTTGGTCCCAAGCCAAGATCAAGCCAAGCCCCTATACCCAAAACCGTGCCCCTCCTCCTACGTGACCACAACTTGCTACCAGATTGTTTCTCGTGATGTGCAGCCGACATGTGGGACTCTAATGACCCTAACTTGTGTAAAGCATGTTTGTTTCATTCCTAACTCATGGCAGCCCCTTGTTGGTACATAAAAACGTGAATTTGAAACTTCAAATCATGAGTTTTACACATGGTTATGCAATAATACGAAAATTTCATATGAAGTTCAAACTTATCATGCAAACATAATTTAAAACACTAATATGATGTGATAGATGAGAAAAGAAAGAAATATGGCGTGCCTTTGCGTAATTTACGCTCGAATATACGTTGACGACGAAGAACGGGAGACGACTTTGGCTTGACCTTTGCCTTGCCACCTTCGAAAAACACTACTGAAGTTTTGTGTGCAAGTGTGCAGCCGAGAGAGGAGTTGAAAGAATTTTCAGAATCTCAAACTTGGTGGCCGTGAGTTTGTAGGGTGGGGGAAAGGGTTTTGTTATTTTAAATAATTAAAAACCCTAATTAAGCTTAGGCCCATTAGGTAGTTAATTAGGCCCATTAGTGCTTAATTAAAATATTTAAAAGATTTAAAAATAATTTTGATTAATAAACTTTGTGAATTTATTAGCCGGGTTGCCTAAACGTTCGCGTTTTTGTTAAAAATCCAACACCGATAAAATTTACGTCCCGGCGTATAAAATCACCTCAAAACCCCATAATTTCAAAAGTAAGGAAAAAGCATCACCCTTATTTAGAATAATTAAAAACAATTATTTATTAAAAACATTTTCTATTTTTCAGCCCTCGGTCTCCGTTCCCCGATCGCAACTTGAATATTCCTTAAAAATACAATTTTAAAGCTTTCATGTAGAAATTATAATTTAAACATGTCAATATGCACCACAAAATTAATTCATGCAATTAAAACAATTAATTAAAATACCAAGAAATTTAATAATTTATATGCACGTGGTTTGTGTGGACTTTAAATTTTCGGAGCGTTACAATCTCCCCCCCTTAAATTGAATTTCGTCCTCGAAATTTGCTTATCCTTAATAACCCAAAAGTTTAGACTTAGTTCTAGTATCCCAATTAAATTTTTCTTCTAAATCCTTATTTTCAAATCGCAACTTAAAAAGACCCAAATACTTAGTGCTATTACTATTATAACCTCGAATTTAAATTTTTCTTATGATTCCCAATATTAAAAGATGGATAATCAAAATTATCGTATATTACTTTCCTTAATTTATACCCAAAATATTCGTCGACTTAGCAAATTTCCATCTTAAAATCTCAAACGCATCCGCTAACACTTAAATTTTCAAGCCTAGTATTGATTCATCCTTAAAAACCCACGATCAACATTTCTTATAACACAATAACCCAATATATCCCAAGGTTCCAAATATTCTTAAAAGTCTAAATCCTCAAAATTCTTATCATTTAAACCATTTAATTATCGCTTATTGCTAAACTAATCCCCAAATTCCTTAATAATTGCAAAATAAATTCTTAATTTCCTCAAAATTTATCTTAATTGGTTCTTAATTTCAAAAATCCTACGACTGACCCATAAATTCTTGGAATTCTTAATTCTCTTCTACTGGTTTCCCATAACATAATTTCAAAAATTTTAAACTTATTTACCCAAAAATCAATTCCTATAACCAATATTACCTTTCATCAACCATAAAATCCCAATTTATACATTTTCTTACTCCCAAATTTGTTGCAAATACTTAAATCATCATTCCTTACGTCTAATTCCCAAAAATTAATTCGAATAGCAACCATGGATCATAATATTTTCTTAGAAAATCTACGTGTCCCAAAGCATTCCTAATATTCACGATTAACTTATAACCCAAAAAATAGAACGTCAATACTAAAACCCAAAAAGTCAACATAGTCCAATTCCACCACAAAACCAACATGCGTTGAAAAATAATTTTTCATTTCATATCGTATCACGTATAAAAATTCAAAGCATATAAAACAAACATGTGACGTAAACATATAAGTCATGTACTTATGCAGGTAACATCATAAAATCATATAAAGCATGTAAACTTACAAATTTGAGGCTTGACGACTGATCTTCCCGGCGCTGATGGTGGCACAACCCTTTACAGGAACCACCTCTCTGATACCAACTGAAACGTCTGCATAATTTTCTTAAAACGTGCTAGATTTTTTTTTTTAAACCTCACATAGCATTCGGCCGAACTATAAAATATTTTTGATATCATTTTAAAATAAAACAACCAACTTCTTTACCAAATCTAAAAATAACGTTTGAAAAGTATAGCCCATACTATAACTTCTCAAAAATCTCTCATAAATAAATTGTCGTAAAAAAAATTTCTTTAACATTGCTTAAAATCATGAATCGTAAACTAGTGCGGAAAACTAGCGTAGGTCCTCGGGTTATGTGCACCTTCAGTCCAGTCGGATCAACCATCAAGACCTCCATTAGCATTATCAAGATAACCTGCATCCATCACACCTAGTGAGTCTAAAGACTCAACACACCATAATCTTGATAACGAGTAATACGTAATACAGTTAACATATAACAGTGAAAAATACTTGTACTTAAAATATCATTTTCATGAAGATGCATAAGCTTAAACTTAAGCATTTTCGTAAACATTTTCATGATGCATAAAAATATTTTCATAAAAACATAAGCATACTCATATTCATATACGTATTCATATTCATATTCGTATTCATGTTCATGTTCGTGTTTGTTGAATTCAGATCGTGATTGTGACTCGTATTCTTAATCTTAATAGGCGATGGATCCATCTACATGTAACCACAGTACTGGGCGGCGGGGACACCAGCAACACTCTCACCGGTCAACTGGGCCTTGGCCTACGTATTAACATATTCGTATTCGTATCACGTATTCGTATTCGTATCAACGGAAACACGATCGTCGGGCTCCCACTGGGACCATAACCCTCACGATGTTTCCAACATATTCAGTAGTCACAATCTCTTCACATCCTTCAACATGTTATCATCACTTAATAAAAATCATGTATATACATATCGTTTTATTTTTGAAACCAAGCATGCAACATATCTTTTAAATGTCAAAGATTAATCCATAAAAATCCATGAACATTTAAAATAAACGTTTTAACATATAAAAATCATAAAAACGTAAACGTTTTAAAATAAACATTTTAACATATTAAAAATCAGTAAACATTTAAAATAAACGTGTTAACATCTTAAAAATTCATCAAGACTTAAAATTGACATATTAACATATAAAAATTCATAAACATCCATAATCATAAAAATAATCATATTAGCATATAAAATAGCATTTAGGGCACTGCCATGACATTTACTAATTTCCCGGTGTAAAATGACCGTTTTACCCCTGGACTCGACATTTTACGTTTTCGATTATCTTCTTGATTTCATGACTCTAACATGTCCCAAATAATTATTTAAGCCTACATGAATTTTTCCATAATCTTATTTAGCTTAATTCGATGACTTTTAAATTAATCTTTAAATGTGACGTATTAACGCGTTTTAATCCCGAAAAATCCCAAACCTCATCATAAAATTCCTAAATCAGAAACTTAGACCTATAATAATTATTTAAGCTTAAATCTAATTTTTCATAATTTTATGAGGCTTACAACTAGGCGTTTCAATTAACTCGTTAATTAGCGTTTCGTGCGGCGATTAAATTCCGAATAAATCCAAAACTCGTTATTTTAATCCCAAATTTTAAACATAGCATTTTTATGATTTATTCTACCCTTCCAAGTCATGAGCCACCCCCGTGGACCCTTGGATCAATTTTTAGCTTTATTAATTTCGTTTTTGACCCTTTATCGAATGCACCGAGCCATCTCCTAATTTACCCGAGCCCCGCCCGAGCCACCTCAAACCAAAACTTAGCCAACCCATCTAGGGACCCTACTGTGCAATCCCAGCCCAAAAACCCAGCCCTGGCCCGCTCAAAAACTTCCTGGAACCGAGACCCAATTCTGTATGTGTTGTGCATGAGGTGTCCTAGCTGTGAAAGGTTTCCTAGTTGCCTTAGGACTCATCAAGCCCTCTAACCACTGCCCACCCATGACCTCTACTGACCCTAGACCAGCCCCAGACCCGAGCCACCCCAATCCCGAGCCCCTGAGCCTCGCACCAGCCGCCTGAACTCAGGACAGCAACTTCTCGGGTAACTTGCTGTCATGCACTTCTCCCCCACGTTTGGTGTTTAGCTCGAGCCATGTCGAGCCAGCCTGCCCCAGCTTATTACCAGCCCCTCTAGGCGCCCTCCTGGACCCTTAGAACCCCTAGGACTCGATCCTAGCCCAAGAACCGAAGCTCTAAACCAGCAGCTACAAGAACCAGCCGAGAAACCCACCTGCACTATAACACTTGTTTGTGATGCTAGGACTCTAACCAAGCGTTCCAGACCTTGAACCAGCCCCTTGTGCCCCTTCTTAAGACCCTAAGGACCTATCCTAGCCCAGCCCCAAAGCCCCTGGCCGAGCCTAAACCCCTGCACAACCTTCTGCACCCCTGCGCAAATCTTCCCTGATCTCACGGGTTGGAGTCCTAGCTTGCTAGGACTCCTTCCCAGCCTCTTGTCTCGAGTCCTAGCATGGCTAGGACTCTCCCTTTAACTCCACCATGACCCTGGTTAGCCTTGGTCCCAAGCCAAGATCAAGCCAAGCCCCTATACCCAAAACCGTGCCCCTCCTCCTACGTGACCACAACTTGCTACCAGATTGTTTCTCGTGATGTGCAGCTGACATGTGGGACTCTAATGACCCTAACTTGTGTAAAGCATGTTTGTTTCATTCCTAACTCATGGCAGCCCCTTGTTGGTACATAAAAACGTGAATTTGAAACTTCAAATCATGAGTTTTACACATGGTTATGCAATAATACGAAAATTTCATATGAAGTTCAAACTTATCATGCAAACATAATTTAAAACACTAATATGATGTGATAGATGAGAAAAAAAAGAAATATGGCGTGCCTTTGCGTAATTTACGCTCGAATATACGTTGACGACGAAGAACGGGAGACGACTTTGGCTTGAACTTTGCCTTGCCACCTTCGAAAAACACTACTGAAGTTTTGTGTGCAAGTGTGCAGCCGAGAGAGGAGTTGAAAGAATTTTCAGAATCTCAAACTTGGTGGCCGTGAGTTTGTAGGGTGGGGGAAAGGGTTTTGTTATTTTAAATAATTAAAAACCCTAATTAAGCTTAGGCCCATTAGGTAGTTAATTAGGCCCATTAGTGCTTAATTAAAATATTTAAAAGATTTAAAAATAATTTTGATTAATAAACTTTGTGAATTTATTAGCCGGGTTGCCTAAACGTTCGCGTTTTTGTTAAAAATCCAACACCGATAAAATTTACGTCCCGGCGTATAAAATCACCTCAAAACCCCATAATTTCAAAAGTAAGGAAAAATCATCACCCTTATTTAGAATAATTAAAAACAATTATTTATTAAAAACATTTTCTATTTTTCAGCCCTCGGTCTCCGTTCTCCGATCGCAACTTGAATATTCCTTAAAAATACAATTTTAAAGCTTTCATGTAGAAATTATAATTTAAACATGTCAATATGCACCACAAAATTAATTCATGCAATTAAAATAATTAATTAAAATACCAAGAAATTTAATAATTTATATGCACGTGGTTTGTGTGGACTTTAAATTTTCGGAGCGTTACAATCTCCCCCCCTTAAATTGAATTTCGTCCTCGAAATTCGCTTATCCTTAATAACCCAAAAGTTTAGACTTAGTTCTAGTATCCCAATTAAATTTTTCTTCTAAATCCTTAGTTCTAGTATCCCAATTGAATTTCGTCCTCGATATAACCAAACATCCGGTGTCCTGACCTAACCGTCATGGACTGTAGTTCTATCGCTAATATCCTATCTTGAGACATCGTGCAATGTGCCCGTGGCGATCCCGCCACTATCAGGCACTTCCGTCCCAAGATTTATATAATATCTTGTGACATCGGGCAATGTGCCCGTGGCGAACCCACCACTATCAGGCACTTCTGTCACAAGATTACTCGACTAATACCTGCTTTCTATAATTCAAGAGAACAAGTACATCAGTCAATCAATACAAATATCAATGCCATAAAATAAAGTATGTGATTTAGGGAAACTCGAGTCAAACCTCACTCGAGTTGTGCAATCCCAACTCAACATTAATTTATACCTTTATCTTCTCGCTCAGAAGAAGAAGAAGTCCCAACTCTATCTCGGTCCATTCCCAATCTGGTAATAACAATACCGAACAGATATAATATCAATAAACAATTCAATTCAGAACCTGTTCGGATCAATACGCAAATCAAAACACATAATCTGATCAATGTCAATTGAGATACAATCTAATCCATATCGACGATATCACGATATAATCGAAATCACTACTGAATCTGATCAATATCCATTAACTGATGTTTCGACGGCATAATAATACAGTCTCGATAACCCCGTCAGCCCAAACAACACAGATATAATACCAGAACTCATAATCAATATCGATACTAGTCATAATCTCAATAACCATACATATCTGATATGAATTCTCAGTCAAATCAACTCCGAAAATCATAACAATTACATGACCAGTCCGTTCTTTAATCTGACTTCAATTCTATGATATCTAACATGACAAGAACATCATATATGAATTCTATCTAATTCTGACAATATCATAATTTCAAATGATAACAGAACTCAATAAAACTTACGTCCAGTTGTAGCTCTCGTCGAGAGGAGTACGGTACTGTGTCCGGATTTAAATTCTGATAAACGGATCACGCACACTCAAATTTTGAAACCAAAATGAAGCCTGAGGGATATTGTAATGGTAACTCTCGGTTTTCCTTCTGAAAGTCCCAAAGCAATGAAACTTTTATATGTCAAAGCATGACAAGTGTCCCACCAAGTCATAATTTTCACTTTAGTCCCTGGATTCTTCACTATTTGGAATTTAGCCCTCAACAACTCTTTTTAATTCAATTTCAATCCTACTTAATTATAAAAATCGTGGAATTTAATTCATCATTCCAAGATTCGTAAATTAAATAATCTCGGATTAAAGTGATATAATCTCGGGCCTTACACTTTTGCTCTTCTTCCATGACTCTTTCTTCATCACTATCTGGATTGAAATGTAATGGTGAGTATTTTGTGAAAAGCTAAGTAAGTAGGAGTCGTTCGAATATATATATACACACACATGATTTTTAAAATAACATATCATAACATAATATATTTCGTTTATATAACAACAACTATAATCCCGCTGTATAGGGGCCATAAACTTATCGTAATTTGGAGTTTCTACTCATATCCTGTTGAATCACAACTGTGCTAAAATGTGAAATAGTGTCACTTAATCAAGAAAGGTTATTACCAAAAATATGGAGCTGACGTAAAAAAATTCTCAATTAATTAATCAAGATCCTTTCCAAGAAGAGAGATTTTCGAAATTTCAATAAGAAAAATATTGATGCCAATCAAATGAACCAAGATTCTTTCCCAAAAAGACTAGGCAAAATTTCGAATTCGGAATCCATATACTCAAGGAATTGATCCAATTAATTATTCAAGATTCTTTCAAAAAATAGGGATGCAATTTTCGAAAATTGACATCAATATACAATTAAAGAATGACTTCATTGAATTAATCGAGATTTTTACCAAAATATTAAAAAATTTCCAAAAAATACAAAATTTTGAGATTCTTATATGAATTGAAAGGAAATGCTAGAAAAGATTCCAGAACAACAGACGGAATTAAAATCCAAGGTTCTTACGAAAAATTAAGAGTTCTATGAATATTTTCTAACATAGAAAAAAAATGTTTTTGAATGCCTCAACGAAGGATGAGAATGCTTAACCCATTGTCAAATTTTTTAAAATTTGACACCTTCTTTTCCACAAATTTATTCTTGTTAATTTTTTTCAACTGGATTACGAACCTAGTGTTAGAGTAGATGCCCTGCAAGCCAATTGTTGGCTCGGGATTTTATTGACTTAATTGTAATAAACAATCTTTATTTTTATATAATTCATTATTTCATGGTTTATTAATTCTTTATCTGTTTACCCATGTAAACAACATAGATAAAGACCTTGATTATACTTTAATACAAATAAATCGTATTTCGATGTTGAAACTCGCTTGTAAACACTGTATGATCTAAATTCGTTCCTAGTCGATTCAGCCGCCTAAAACATGGACAAAGGTCGCTTGAGCTCGAGACTAGCATCTGTGATATTGTTTACTGCGTTTCTTGGTAAGGTAGATGTCCAAACATACAGATAAGTAGTCATATGATGATTATACCAAACAACCCTCCCTCGGACTTTTCAAGTGGTTATCATTTATCGAGAGGATAAGTCTGTGATTATGATTGTACACCATTAGTCCTTACGACCCGGGACAACACTGAGACTCTATGTGCTAGGGCTGTGCATTGACTAGTTTACCGGCTCCAGGAGAGTCATCAGGTTGCGAGGTTGGGTACAGTTGCGACACATATAGGAGCCAGTGCATTGTAGCCGAGAATTCACCGCTCACCTACGGGTGTGGATATCCTATTTGATCTGATGAAATAATAGTGCGTTGAATCTCTGACCAGAGTATGAGATGTACATTGGAGAAGGAGTTCTCCAATGATACATGCGATGTTACTATTTATATATGTTACATAGTTATCGAATTATTATGCAACCCTCGATGAACCAATTGTTGCAGATTCGATCGGGATATATGAGATGAAGGGACCGTACTGTACGTTAATCTTAATCGACTGGTTCTTGCAGGCACTATCAGTGATACCTATGGAATAATGGGGCGATGCTGCTAGACGCTTTTACTATGGTTCGATGGGTTTAATCAGAAATATGATTTCTGACATTCTTATGATCAATTGTTGATACATAGAATGAGGCAAATAAGGGTAAGTCCGTTGAGGGTCACACAAGCACTGGGTCGTTTTTTCTCGTTGGGAGAGAATAAATTCAAGGAGTGGAATTTATATTATGATATAGTAAATTCAAGGAGTTGAATTTATGAGATAGTAAATTCAAGAAGTTGAATTTATTAATTTATAAAATTTAGGAGAATAAATTCAAGGAGTTGAATTTATAAAATCTGAGAATTTAATTTATTAAACTCAAAGTTGATTTTATTAAATATTAAATTTTGGAGGTGATAAAATTCAAGGAGTTGAAATTATAATTTAAATAATAAATTCAAATGTTGAATTTATAATCGATTTAATTTATTAAGTTCAAAAGTTGGACTAGCCTAATTAATTAATCAAACACACTAATGTAATTATGATTATTAAGTTATGACTTAATTATAAATAGCTGTTAGCATGGCATAACTCTAGCCTCCATCACCATAATTTCGAAATCCCCTCTCCCAAAAGGGTTGAAAATTTCGGCCAACCCCTTTGCCAAAAAATGAATTGAGCCGTCTCTCGATATTTTCTCTCCAACGTTAAAACTTCTTCCAAATTTTCTAGTACAATTTGGAAGAGAAACATGTCATCTAGTTGTGGACCTGAATAGAAGAATACACAAAGGAGATCTGAAGAAAGTTCGTAGGGAATTCATCAATAGCTATCTCCGCTAACCCCGGAAAAGTTGGAGCCTAGTTAATTAATTCACTAAAGGTATATTACTAAACTCCCTATTAATGTTTATTCATAAAACCATACGAGTGATCAAACACATATATTTTGATTGTCAAAATAAAATAAAAATTTTAAACTTCCGCTGCATTTTGGGCACGAGAAAACCGAGATCCAACAGTGGTACCAGAGCTAGGTTTTTCTAGATCGTATGGTTTTGATATTGAATAATTTATTTCTAACCACACAAGAAAATTTTTCAAAAAATTATAGCAAACAAAAAAAAAATTATTTTTCGGAAATAAAAAAAAAATAGACTGCTCGGAACTGTTCCGGGCAGTGCACTGAACGCGGACGTGCGGAGCGTCCGCAAGGCGTGCCGCTGCGCTGCAGCATGCGGAGCGTCCGCACGCTACGCGCACCTGTGCGCCCTGGGCGGCAGCCGTCTCGGGCATTGTTCTGGATATTGGGGTTGAATTGTTTGGGTATATGGTGTGATTTTCTGATTTTTCAAAACATTGGATTAAATTGATATTTTATGAAAGTTAGTTCAATTTGTATTTTAAAAAAAATTACTTATTGGAAAATTTATAATTTTTTTGTAAAATAAATATTTGGAATGTGATTTTAATTATTTATGGTAAAAGTGAGTTTTACAAGAAATCAAGTATTATTGATTTAATTAGAAATTAAATAAAGATGTTTATTTAATTTATTAAATTCTTTAATAATTATGGTGGTTAGTAATAAAATTATTAGATATAAGATTTATCAGTTAATTAAATTTGTCTAATTAATTGATGTTAATATTTGATATTAAAAGCATGAAGGATAATCGAGAGCCTTGACCAATGTTTAGGTGTATGTTAGGATATTTTACTGTTATTATTCATTTTGTTAATATTTGATATAATTAAAGTGAGCCTGGTTTATACCCCGTTCCCACCCCATGAGATGTATCCCTTGTGTGCCATGGCTATTTAAACGTAATTATTAGAAATAGTGGGAGATCAAGACTGGAAGATGGTGGGCCCGATGCACAAGATGAATACATGTAAAATATTTGAACTCTTTTAATAGTTGCATTTGCATCCCTGCATTCACTTAGGTTTTGGATCCGGATCCATGTGGGGCTCACATGGATCTAATAGTGTTGGCGATCGATCATTCTTATTTATTGTTGAATGTCATATTATGATATATGCCATATATAGTAATATGCATGTATGTATATTATTAAATAATATAGTTGCATGAATACGACAAACATACAAACATAGCACGCGATTTTTAAATTAAAATGATGAGACAATTTTAAAATTAAAATCCCTCATTTTGAATATGATTCAATATTTATATTAAACCGAAAAAGTAAAAATTAAAAGAGTTTAATTTTTTCTTGCCTTCCATCAACCGTGGTTGCATGTTGATCGCTATCCGCAAACAGTGTATGGCTCATATTATTGGGGAGGCCTGGACGCCTGAAAGTTTGTGACTTCCACCGGACATATGATGTGAATTGAGTGGAACTCCCATGAATTCTGCTCATATTATTGGGGGAACTCATGGCGACCGTCTACTACAATTCAACATTGATGGGTCAGTTTGACAAGTAAAAATAAATGACGTCATATTATTGGGTCCTTATTAAATGTGAGGCAAAAAACGCGGAGGTTTCATAGGGATGCAATTGGATTCTACCTTTTAAAAGTTATAATTGGCTGATATTATTCGGGATTATAATTGGTTAATTGGACTCTACGTGCCCACTAAGGAAATACGATTTCTCTTTTTCATCAGAGGGTGGTGGAAATGTCAAAATAGTAGGAGGAAGATTTATAAAATAAAATCTATATTTTATATCTTAGAATTATTTTAAAATTATCAGCAACCATTATTTTGTTTCTGTATCAGTATATTTTCGATTTCTTCACGTAATACATTTTTATTATTAACAAGCTAATCGAATCTAATTTTCAAGACTGGTTGAGAAAATTGTTCTGAATTCGAAGAAATGGCATACACACTAATGTCAGTCCTGCTGAACTAACAAAGCATGCAAGATGGTAGGACCATAGTATGCAAACTAAAGTGTAACATGCTCGCTTCTTTATCAAATGAACTGTAGGGAGAGTTTGAGGAAATGTGGAATGATGCTGACATTTGAGTACACATGCAAGAGTTGCATGGTACATGAAACTCGTATAGTGATGCACACAATTTTTAAAAGCTCATGACTACATGCATGCAAGATGGGGCTCTGGCGCATGAGTGTGGTGTACATATGACTGGGCTTATTGAGAATGTGGTGGGCCTGAAATATGTGATTCCTAACAAGTTACTAGATAATATCAATTTTTTGTCTTTCTCATTCTCATTTAACAGGGTTATGGTGAACTTCAATTTGAATAAGATAGATGATAGCATTGAAGAGCTATTCAATACACTTATAACTTATGAGATCACCATAAAATAGGGAATTATTGTTTTTCTAATGGGCCTATCGTCAAACGAAAAATAGCCCACAAGGTAAGGGAAAGAAATGTTCTGCCCCTCAGAAAGAAAACAAACCCAATGAGAGGCCAACTCTGAAGGACACTTAAAAGGCCTACAAAGCTTGATAAGTCGGAACATATTTATTTAACTTCAAGAAGTCCGGACATAAGAAATTATATGTACCATAAATGTTTTGGAAATGATAAGTGAATGTCCAAGTAAACAGGATTTCAACAACAAATAAAAAAAAGTTAGATGATCCGAATCCCGCACAAATATGGCACGCTAGACTATGTCACATTTCCAAAGAAGGATGCACAAGCTAGTGCGAGAATGCATGTTTGACTTGTCACACATAAATTCTCTACCTACTTGTAAGTCCTGTCTAAAAGGAAAAATGACAAGACTCCATTCAATGGAACATGGAACGTGCACATGGTCTACTGGATTTGATCCACACAGACGTTTGTGGCCCGCTAAGTGTTAGCACAAAATATGGGCAATCCTACTTCATTACTTTTACTGATGACCTTTCGAGATATTGGTATGTTTATTTGATGAAACACAAATCTGAAGCATTTGAAAGGTTCAAAGAATTCAGATCTGAAGTAGAAAACAACTAGAAAGAAGTATTAAGGCGCTTCGATCTGATCGATGTGGAGAATAATTGAGTGCTGAAATTTTGGATTATCTAAAAAAGAATGAGATTCTCTCACAGTGGACTTCAGCAGCAACACCACAATTGATTGATGTTTCTGAACGTCGAAATCGAACCTTGATGGACATGGTTTGATCCATGATGAGATTCACTGAATTGCCTACATCGTTTTGAGGATTTGCGCTTGAAACTGCGGTAATGCTGTTGAATAGTATCCATACTAAAACAGTTGATAAAATACCATATGAGATATGGATTAGAAAAACTCCCAAATATTCTTACATGAGAATATTGAGATGTCCTGCTTACGTGAAGAAGACAATTGGAGAAAAATTGGATAGTAGATCCACTTTGTGCTACTTTGTAAGATATCCAAAGAATTCTGTTGGATATTATTTCTGTCATCCTAATAAAGCAAAAGTGTTTGTTTCAAGAAATGCCACCTTTTTGGAAAAGGAATTTCTATTAGATATAAAAAGGAAAGATGATAGAACTTGAAGAAATTCAAGATACTCTGATAGGCGCGTAATAGTTAATATTTTTATTTTCATATTTCCCATTATTCCAACCTCCGATATGTTTAATTGATAGATTTTTGTGTAATTTTATTGTACGAGGAACGTTTACAGTCTTGGAGCAAATTTGAGCTAAAAAGATGATGTCTATCACATTTGAAGTTTCCAAGATAGATTTTGAAAGAAAATGGCCAAACCAGAAGAGGTCGTGGAACAAGGCGTGGCCACGCCTCATGATTATGTTTCAGCTGCCTAAAAATTGCAAGAAAGGAAAAAAAAAAATCTGATTTTGTGAAGATTATGCAAGATTTGAAAGAATTAATGAAATTCTAGATGAGATATTATATATTATTTTATATTTAAGATTTAGGGTTAATAAAAGATTAGTGGGCTTTTTAGCAAAAAATTAGACCCAAAAAAATCCTACCACTCACGTGAAAGACCACAACCGCCTCACAAGAATTGAAGAATCAATTTGGCAGAACTTTCTCCAACCATTCCATCACACGTGAAGAGAAGTTGAAGGCGCAAGGACTTCCAGATTTTTCCCAAAAAAATTAGTTTGTGTTTCTTTTTGTTTTCTTATTTATTTTTATGGATATTATAGATCAAATTATGTTAGGCTAATTTTCTTAGCCTGATTCAAGGGATAGTCTACTATTTTAATTTTATCACTGTGAGGTTTCTGTACTTTAATTTATTATTGTTGTTTGCCCAAGTATTCGTTGATTTATGATTTAATTATATGAATGTTATATGTCAATTAATCTGACAATTTAATTTGATGTATGATTTTCTAATGCTAATCATGAATTCAGTGATCCGTAATTGTCATGAACGATTGGTACGTGAGTAGCAACAATAGATTAGATGTGTTGTGCTATCATAACATGTGTAGTCTAAATAAATCGATGGAACTAGATCTTCAAATTGCAGCTATCTCAGTTGTTAGATTTTAGGATTAACTGTTTTCAAGAAACTAAAATGCTGTCTTTAATTAATATGGAACGCTATCGTGCCCAGTTGATTATTGGTAAGTTTTGACTAGATGTAGGGGCTTGGTCAATTAATTTAGGAAATTACAAGAATTTTTTAGTGGCTATCCCTATTATTCTAAAGTTAATTGCTTGGAATGACATGAATAAATGATTTGTTAGTCGATGAACAGTGATATAATTAATTAGTAGAACCCCCTTGAATCAGTATTTTCTCATAATAAATTCTTAACTTTATTCTCGTCGATTAATTTTCAATTCTAGATTCAGTATTTTTCTTGCTTGGTAATCTTAGTTTAGGTTATTTTATTTAGTAATTATCAAAACAAATCCCCCTATTTGTTTTTATTATCAAAAGAAATGAATATACCGTTTCCTGTGAATTATACCCTACTCACCATTACACTCGTTTTTATTTTAAAGAGTAGGAATTATATTTGTGGTCAACGACAGCACACCATACTTCCTCAACTATAGAATTTGAACCCATTTCCCAACAACCAGTAGTTGAAGTACAAGCTCCTAGAAAGTCTGATAGGGTTATTAGACCACCTGCTAGATATACGCTTCTTCATGAACAAGACCATGATGAGTCTTGTGTTGGATGTGATCCAATGGACTTTAAGGAAGCAGTATCTGATGCTGATTCAACCAAATGGCTTGAAGCCATGCAGTCAGAAATGGACTCTATGTATTCAAACCAAGTCTGGACATTAGTGGATCCACATGAGGGAATCGTTCTCATAGGATGCAAATGGATCTACAAAAGAAAGCTTGGGGCGGATGGGAAGGTAGTGACCTTCAAAGCAAGACTGGTTGCAAAAAGTTATATTCAAAAGCAAGGAATTGACTATGAGGAAACCTTTTCACCAGTTGCTATATTTAGGTCCATTAGAATACTACTAGCCATAGTCGCATGGTATGACTATGAGATATGAAAAATGGATGTAAAGACTACATTCCTCAATATATGGTCTCAAGCAGGCGTCAAGGAGTTGCAACCTCAGATTTGATAGCACTATCAAAGAGTTTGGTTTTGCTAAGAATCCCGAGGAATCATGTGTGTACAAGAAAGTTAGTGGGAGTGCAGTGACATTCATTAAACTTTATGTTGACGATATCATACTCATTGGGAATGATGTAGGACTACTACAATCAACTAAAGTATGGTTAGCAAGTAAATTCTCCGTGAAAGACTTAGGTGAAATATCTTATGTATCGGGAATACAAATCTATAGAGATAGATCAAAAAGAATGCTAGGACTCACCCAAGCCACTTATATCGATACCATTTTGAAACGATTCTCTATGGAAGAGTCCAAGAGAGGATACTTACCAATGTGTCATGGTATTACTCTATCTAAAGCTATGTGTCCCAAAACTGATGAAGAGATAGAGATGATGACACATATTCAATATGCGTCAGCCATTGGTAGTATCATGTATGTATGATATCGACACGTCCTGATGTTGCTTACGCTTTGAGTGTTACAAGAAGATATCAGGCGAACCCTGGTCCAATGCATTGGAAGGCCGTGAAAGATATTCTTAAGTACTTGAGAAGGACTAAGAACTTGTTCATGGTCTATGGGGGTGGAGAATTAAAATTGGAAGGCTACACCGATTCTAGCTTCCAATGTGATGTTGATGATTCAAAATCGACCTCTGGTTTTGTGTTCATGCTTAATGGTGCGGTTGTATCTTGGAAAAGTTCCAAGCAAGACACTGTTGCGGATTCAACCACTGAAGCTGAATACATTGTTGCATCTGCTGCAGCCAAAGGGGCAGTTTGGATGAGGAATTTTGTCCAAGAGTTGGGCGTTATTCCTAATGGAGTTGATCCAGTCCCCGTGTACTGCGAAACAACTGGTGTCGTTGCACAAGCAAAGAAACCAAGGTCTCAAGAGCGATCCAAGCATGTACTGAAGAAATTCACATCATCTGGGAGATTGTGGGAATATGAGATATATCAGTTGAAATAGTCCCCTCTGCAGATAATGTTACTAATCCACTTACGAAGCCCTTGCCAGGACCATTGTTTGCGAAGCATCGTGAAGCAATGAGATTAAAGTTTATGGGTAGTTGGCTCTAGGGCAAGTGGGAGATTGTTAGAGTAGATGCCCTGCAAGCCAATTGTTGGCTAGAGATTTTATTAACTTAGTTGTAATGAACAATCTTTATTTTAATATAATGCATTATTTCATGGTTTGTTAATTCTTTATCTGTATACCCATGTGAACAACATAGATAAAGACCTTGATTATAATTTAATACAAATGAATCGTATTTCGATGTTGAAACTCGTTTGTAAACATTGTATGATCTAAATTCGTTCCTAGTCGATTTAGCCGCTTAAAACATGGATAAAGGTCGCTTGAGCTCGAAACTAGCATATGTGATGTTGTGTACTGCGTTTCTTGGTAAGGGCATAGAGATGTCCAAACATACAGATGGGTAGTCATATGATGATTATACCGAACAACCCTCCCTCAGACTTTCCAAGTGGTTATCATTCATTGAGAGCATAAGTCCGTGGTTATGATTGTAAACCATTAGTCCTTACAACCCGGGACAAAACTGAGACTCTATATGCTAGGGCTGTGCTTTGACTCGTTTACCGGCTCTAGGAGAGTCATCAGGTGGCGAGGTTGGGTAAAGTTGTGACACATATAGGAGCCAGTGCATTGTAGCCGGGGATTCACCGCTCACCTACGGGTGTGGATATCCTGTGTGATCTGATGAAATAATAGTGCATGGAATCTCTGGCCAGAGTATGAGATGTATGTTGGAGAAGGAGTTCTCCAATAGTATATGCGATGCCACTATTTATATGTATTACATAGTTATCGAATTATTATGCAACCCTGGATGAACCAATGGCTGCAGATTCGATCGAGATATATGAGATGAAGGAACCATACTGTACGTTAATCAGAGCCATGTTCTCTCATAGTATGGTGTGGTTCGGGGACAAACCAAGCGGAAGCTGGTGGGCATGTGAGGCTCGGGGCTGAAGAGGGCGGGGAGTGATCGCCGGTGCCATGAGGTTGCACGGACAATGAGCGGCTCCTGGCAGGCTTCTAGGCGGAGGGAACATGGATGAACCGGTATTACACCGGAAGGAGAGGGATTCGGAAACTGTTCAGGTATGTGACTGTGCAGTTGTGGAGGGCTTAAAAGATTTGATTGGTACTGCTCATATCAAGAATGTGCATCTTCTTTTCAGTAGCTCATCACATAAGAACTCTAAGGTTAAGCGTGCTTGACTTGTGACAATTTTGGGATGGGTGACCTCCTGAGAAGTTTCCCAGGGTGCATGTGAGTGAGGACATAAACACGCTTGAAAGACTTGTCTTGGTACAGTGAGGACAGTCGTCGAATCTGTTGCGTTATAATTATGATCAATTGTTGATACATAGAATGGGGCAAATAAGGGTAAGCCCGAATAAAATATTACGTCTTGAATCACAAGGAGTTGTGAATCCACGGCTAGCTATATCCCTGAACCATCGAGGATCTCATAAGCACTGGATCATTTGTTCCCGTTGAGAGAGAATAAATTCAAGGAGTTGAATTTATATTATGATATAGTAAATTCAAAGAGTTGAATTTATGATAAAATTTTGAGAAAAATAAATTCAAGGAGTTGAATTATAAAATTTGGGAGATTAAATTCAAAGAGTTGAATTTATAAAATCTGAGAATTTAATTTATTAAGATTAAACGTTGAGTTTATTAAATATTAAATTTTGAATGTGATAAAATTCAAGTAGTTGAATTTATAATTTAAATAATAAATCCAAATGTTGAATTTATAATTGAATTAATTCATTAAACTCAAAAGTTGAGTTTATTAAATTTTAAATTAAAATTGGTGTGAAGTATGTTTAATAGGCATGTAGGAGTACAAGTCCAACATATTAAATAATTAAAGTTCTTAATGGACTTTGATTAATTAATTAAACTAGTTGAACTAGTTCAATTAATTAATCAAGCCTATTAATGTTAATTATGGATATTAGGTTATGACTTAATTATAAATATGTGTTAGCATGGGATAACCCTAGCCTCCACTACCATAATTTCGAAATCCCCTCTCCCAAAAGGGTTAAAAATTTCGGCCAACCCCTTTGCCAAAAAGAATTGAGCCGTCTCTCGATATTTTCTCTCCAACGTTAAAACTTCTTCCAAATTTTCTAGTACAATTTGGAAAAGGAACATGTCATCTAGTTGTGGACCTGATTAGAAGAATACACAAAGGAGATCTGAAGAAAGTTCGTAGGGAATCCATTGACTGTTTCTTCATCACAATCCTGGAATTCACTAACCCAAGAAGTACTCTTGCTTTTCTTCGTTGACTGTTTCTTCATCACAATCCGGGTTAGGAATGTTAGGAATAAATATTTTGTGAACTACTTAGCAAGTAAAATTCATTCGAACTTATACAAAACAGATATTCATGATTTTCAAAACAACACATCATAGCATAGCATATTTTGTTCATATAACCTAGGCATAAGCATGAGCACTGAAATTCATCTATTTTCCATAGTATACTGATATCAATACCTAATTTTTAATCCCACAAGGGGACGAGTACATAACGGTTATAATCATATCATATAGAGACCATAAACTTATCGAAATTTGGAATTTCTATCATATCTAGTTGAATCATAATAATGCTAAAACATATAATACTTTTTTATTGTAACCGAGAAGAAAATAGTATGATTAAACAAAACATTCAAAATCATCGAGTAATAATCGAAATACTGGTTTTAAAACTAGCTCACTTACCCGGTTCTCACACAATGTTGGAAAATGAGAAAATTTTTCGATCTCAACTTATAAATTAATCATACGTACATTCACATATATTATTATAATTTTTTTTCTAATTTTTCCTAACGTTGAATCTTTACCAAGTCACAACTAATCTCTGTTCTTGTTTGGTGCTCAAAAATGATCTGACATGTCGATAGCATCATAAGAGGTGGAATAAATAACGTGACAACGATGTTTCATTTTCAAAGTTTTTTCAAGAAGATGACCACATTTAAGGAGTGGGACTCAAGGTGTCTATAAAATTTTAAAACTCTAAAAAATTTATTTATGTTGAAAATAATATTTAAAATGTGTGTATTGAATATTTGAATGTTGAATATTTGAATGTTGAAAATAAGAGTTGTAAATATTGAAAATTAGTGTGTGATGATGTATGTAATGATGTATTTTATTTTTGGATTATTTGTAAAGAAATTCTATAAATAGGCTCACCATTTGTAAAAAAATTCACAATTGAGTAAAGATAAAAATATTATAAAGTGTGTAATTCGGTAAATTTTGAACGTTTGAGATTTTTACTTTTTACCATAAATTTTTACTTTTTCACAACACGTTATCAGAACGAAGCTCTAAAATTCCTGCATACTTTTCCAAGCTCTAAACAGAAGAAAAAGGTAACAAAAGTAATAATATTTGTTTTACTGTTATTTATTTATTTTGTATATATTTAATATATAATATAATGTTATTATTAGAAATAATAAAATTTTCAAAAACTTGTTATAAATCCTAGGAAGATGTTAAGACGACATCCAACACTCCCGGTAAGGGATACGACAAGTATAAAAACCTATAAGATTTTTAAACAAAATAACTTATGACACCCCATTATAATAATATGATATGATATACATAATTATTTAAACATTACTAATATTATATACACTGTATTATTACCATAAAATTATACAAATACATACCTTTATTTTTTTTACATCAACGGTCATAAACGGTAACAAAACGGCTAGTTTTTGCCCTATAAATATGATCTCACTAACACATTCAATTATTACAACTTTCTTTTCTCTCTAAAAATTATTCTTCATCAAATTTTTCGAAGAAAAAAGAAGATGACTTTCTCAAGGTTATTTTTAATCATTTTGGTTATCATACTCACGAGTCTTTTATTTATCTGAGAATATCCTCCTTGTGTGTTTTCTTTATTTTTACAAATGCTTGTACTTGTTGTTTATCCATTACTTTGTATTGCAATATTCATTAACTAATAAAATGCATCGTAATTTTTTTTAGTACCACCATGTCAAATTTGACAAAGCTCGAATTTGTTGCGCTCGACATCACGGGAAAAAAATTATATGCCATGAACCCTCGATGTAAAAATGCATCTTGAGTTGGGTCTAAGCGAGACCATTAAAGAAAATGGTATATCTTCATCACAAGAAAAAGCAAAAGCTATAATATTTTTGCGTCGACATCTCGATTAAGGTTTAAAATGTGAATATCTCATCGAAAAAGATCCCATGGCTCTGTGGAAAGGATTGAAAGAAAGATTTGAACATATAAGGGAAGTTATACTTCCGACCGCCCGTGATGAATGGAATATGTTAATATTCCAAGATTTTAAGAAAGTCAATGATTATAATTCAGCGATGTATCGAATAATCTCGCAGCTAAAATTTTGTGGACATGAGTTACAGAATCGGAAATTATTGAAAAACATTTTCCACGTTTCACGCATCAAATATAACTTTACATCAACAATATAGAGTGCGTGGATTTGCGAGATATTCTGAACTCATCGCCTGTTTTCTTCTGACGGGAAAAAAAACGAGCTGCTAATGAGAAATCAATAGTCCCGACCCACCGGATCAACAGCATTTCCAGAAATAAATGCTGTAAGCAAAAATGAATTTATGCCTGGAAACCAAAATCAAATTCAAAGACAAGGTTTTGGTCGAGGTCGAGGTCGAGGTCAAGGTCGTGGTCGTGGACGTAGACGTGGAATTGGTCGTGGTCGTTGTCGAGGCCGTGGTTTTGAAAACCATAAAGATAGTTATTTTTATAACTCATCTCAAAAGGGCGTCACGAACTACCTACAGAAAAGGCATCATGAGAACATGAGTGTTAATGAAAATCACTCGAAAAGATTTGAAAGTTCTTGTTTCTGATGCGGCACTCCAGGACATTGGTCTCGTATTTGTCGAGCCCCCGAGCACCTTTGCAAGCTCTATAAAGAATCTATAAAGGGAAAAGAAAAAAAGACCAACTTCACTGAACGCAGTGACCGTTTGAGTGATTCAACTCATTGATGCTGCTGATTTTCTGAATGATTTCTTTGGAAATGATCAATATATTGGTGGGATAGAAATGAAAAATATTGATGCTGCAGATTTTCTCAATGATTTCTCTGAAAATGAACAATATAGTGGTAGAATATAAATGTACAATAATTTATTTTTCATTTATTCATATAATAATGTATTATTGTATAGTTATGATATGTGTTATATTTAAATATGTATTGCCAATAATTTTATTTCATTGCATATTTTTTTTGAAGTTCAAATATGAAAAATGCTATGAGCAAAGCTGAAGTTTGCATACCCGATAGTGGTACAAAGCACACTATTCTTCGAGATAAAAGATATTTCTTGGAACTAAAACCAACAAAAACAACGGTGAATACAATATCAGGTCCTGTAGACTTGATTAAAGGATGTGGTAAAGCACAATTTTTGTTACCTAATGGTAAATTTTTTTTGATCAATGATGCTTTATATTCACCACAATCGAAAAGAAATCTGTTGAGTTTTAATGATATATATTCCCATTGGTATGATACTCAAACAATAAATGAAGGGAATAAGAAATATATGTGTCTTACCACATATAAATCAGGAAAGAAATATGTGATTGAAAAACTACCAATGCTCCCTACTGGATTGCATTATACACATATATGTCCTATTGAATCAAACATGGTAGTTGATAATTCTTTAATATTAACCAATTGGCATGATCGATTAGGACATTCTGGTTCAACAATGATGCGAAGAATTATAGAAAATACACATGGTCATCCGCTGAAAAACCAGAAGATCTTTCAGAATAATAAGTTTCAATGTAAAGCATGTTCTCTTGGAAAACTTATTATTAGGCCCTCACCAGCCAAAATCCAAACTGAATCACCAATGTTTCTTGAACGTATTCAGGGTGATATTTGTGGACCAATCCATCTACCATGTAGACCATTCAGATACTTTATGGTATTGATTGATGTCTCCAGCAGATCATCACATGTATATTTATTGTCAACTCGAAATGTTGCATTTGCAAGATTACTTGCTCAAATAATAAAATTGAGGAATCAATTTCCCGATTATACAATCAAGAAAATTAGACTTGATAATGCTGGTTAATTTACTTCCCAGACTTTCAATGATTATTGTATGTCTATGAGAATCATTGTTGAGCATCTTGTTACTCATGTACATACACAGAATTGATTGGCTGAATCATTGATTAAACGTCTACAAATGATTGCTAGACCAATGATTATGAAAACAAAGCTCCCTATTTCTATATGGGGACATGCAATTTTACATGCTGCTGCATTAATTCGTATCAGACCAAGTTCATATCATAAATACTCTCCATTGCAGCTTGCATTTGGTAAAGAACCGGACATTTCTCATCTGAGAATTTTTGGATTTATGGTGTATGTGCCTATTGCACCACCGACGAAAGAAAATGAGACCTCAAAAAAAGGTTTGAATTTATATCCGTTATGATAGTCCATCAATCATTTGATATCTTGAACCTCAGACTGGCGACGTATTCACAACACGTTTTGCTGATTGTCATTTTAATGAGAAAATCTTCCCAATGTTAGGGGGAGACAAGAAACATACGGAAAAAGAAATTACATGGTATGTATCATCATTGTTACACTGGATCCAAGAACACAACAATGTGAAAAAGATGTACAGCAAATTGTGCACTTGCAAAGAATAGCAAATCAAATACAGATGCATTTACAGATGCAAAAGGGGTAACTAAATCATATATACATGTTGTAAATGCTCCTGCTCGAATTGAAATTCCAAAGAAACAAATTGAAGATACCCATGATGTCATTAAACGCCTGAAGCGTGGAAGGCCAGTCGGTTCCAAGGATAAAAATCCTCGAAAAAAAAATTCATAGAGAAACACGATGATCACAAAGAGAAAATGATATTCCTGAAGAAACACATGATAATCATAAAATAGAGAATGATGTTCCTGAAGAAACACATGATGATGAAAATGTTCTGTCAGAAACACAAACTGATAAGAATTGTGAAATATCTATCAATTACATTAATACTGGAAAAATATGGAACCGAAAAGATATAGAAGAAATTGATGATATATTTTCTTATAATGTGGCAATCGACATCATAAAGGATAATGAAGATCATGAACCAAAATCTTTTTGTGAATGTAAAAATCGGAAAGATTGGATAAAATGGAAAAAAGCCATCCAGGTTGAATTGGATTCGCTAAATAAACATAATATTTTTGGACCTATAGTCCTTACACCTGAAGGTGTAAAACTTGTAGGATACAAATGGGTTTTTATTCGAAAGCGAAATAAGAAAAATGAAATAGTAAGATATAAAGCTCGACTTTTTGCACAAGGTTTTTCTCAAAGGCCTGGAATTGATTATGAAGAAACGTATTCTCCCGTGATAGATGCAATTACGTTTCGATATTTGATTAGCTTGGCGGTATCTGAAAATTTAGAAATGCGTCTTATGGATGTTGTTGCAGCTTACTTATGGATCACTTGATAGTAATAAATATATATATATATGAAAATCCCTGAAGGATTTAAGATGTCTGAAGCACAAAGTTCAAAACCCAGAGAATGTTATTTTGTGAAATAACAAAGATCATTATATGGGTTAAAGCAATCCGGTCGAATGTGGTATAATCGACTAAGTGATCACTTGATGAAAAAGAGATATGTAAATAATTCAATATGCCATTGTGTTTTCATTAAGAAAACAACATCCGGATGCGTAATTATTGCTGTATATGTTGATGATTTAAACATCAGTGGAACGAATAAGGAAATTCAAGAAGTTGTGTCATACTTGAAGGAAGAATTTGAAATGAAGGATCTTGGAAAAACCAAGTATTGTCTTGGTTTACAAATTGAACAAAAAGAATGTGGAATATTTGTTCACCAGAAAAATTATACAGAAAATATCCTTAAATATTTTAATATGGATAAATAAAATCCTTTAAGTACTCCAATAGTTGTTAGATCATTAAACATAGAAAGGGATTCATTCTGTCCATGAGAAGATGATGAAGATATTCTTGGTCCAGAAGTACCATATCTAAGTGCTATCGGTGCCCTTATGTATCTTACAAATTGTACAAGGCCTGATATATCTTTTGCCATAAATTTGTTGGCAAGATTTAGCACATATCCAACAAAGAGACACTGGAACGGAATTAAACATATATTCCGTTATCTACGAGGAACGACAGATTTGGGACTTTTGTATTCAAAAGAAGCTAATCCAAGTATAATTGGTTATACTGATGCTGGATACTTATCTAATCCACACAAGGCACGTTCCCAAACTGGATATGTATTTACTCGTGGAGGCACTGCAATTTCTTGGCGTTCACAGAAACAAACGCTCGTAACAACTTCATCAAATCATGTCGAGATTATTGCACAACATGAAGCAAGTCGTGAATGTGTGTGGTTAAAATCAATGACCCAACATATCCAAATCTCATGCGGATTATCATTTGACGAGAAGCCTATGACATTATATGAAGATAATGCTGCATATGTTGCTCAAATGATAAAGGATACATAAAAAGCGACAGAACTAAACATATTCCTCCTAAGTTCTTTGCTTTCACCAAGGAGCTAAAGAAGAATAAATGTATTGATGTTCGTCACATTCAATCAAGTGAAAACTCATCAGATCTCTTCACAAAGGCACTTCCTACGTCAATATTCAAAAAACACATATATAATATTGGGATGCGCAATCTACGAAATTTGTGAAGAATTGTTCATGTCAACATGGGGGAAGTTTACGTGACTGCACTTTTTTCCCTTACCATGGTTTTTATCCCAATGGGTTTTCCTAGTAAGGTTTTTAACGAGGCAGTATAAAAACACGTAATGAAGACAATCATTATGATCATCATCACAAGGGGGAGTGCTGAAAAATAATATTTAAAATGTGTGTATTGAATATTTGAATGTTGAAAATAAGAGTTGTAAATATTGAAAATTAGTGTGTGATGATGTAGGTAACGATGTATTTTATTTTTTGATTATTTGTAAAGAAATTCCATAAATAGGCTCACCATTTGTGAAGAAATTCACAATTGAGTAGAGAGAAAAATATTATAAAGTGTGTAGTTTGGTAAATTTTGAGAGTTTTTGAGATTTTTACTTTTTACCATAAATTTTTACTTTTTCACAACAAATTAATTATATTATATTATATTGTTCAAATTATTAGTTTTGGGATATATTTTTTTTCGAATTTGGATGACCATTAAAATTCTGCCACAAAATTAATAATATCAATATAATGTGACGGTTTAAAAACCGAAATCAGAATCGAGTACTTATGATTCAATTCAGGTTTTCCAAAATAAGCGATTAGGACCAGAACTAAAAATGGAATGGAATTAAAATATCCGTGAAAATTGATTGAAACTTGAGTGATTGCAATCATTACAAAAAATAATTCTTGGTTTTTTTTTTGGCTTAGTTTGATATGTTTCTTAAATTCATATTATGTTTCAACTTTTGTTTAATTTAATTGATATCCAAATGTTGGTGGGATGCTAGCTGATTCCACTTCTACAAAAGTGATTTTGGTAAATAAATTTAGTATTAAAATTACTTATTTATCAAATATTACTCACTTTTTCATAGTCTATAAATGAAATTATTTTTAGAAAAACAATTGTTTACAAACATGTCCTTAAAGATATACGGATTCATTGTTCGATGTTTATTGTGCTACATTATTTTTAGAAAAACAATTGTTTACAAACATGTCAATATTAGTATGCAAATGCTATAATTGTATATAATAGAGAAGGACCGTGATACGTTTATTCAATCACGAAAAGCAAACACACTTGAAAACGGAGTCACGCACTCTATTCGATGAAACAAAGAACATCGTGTTGTCCCGATATTTTTGAAACTAATAATTGTTGTAATATTCACTTCTAAATTACGAAGAACTTAGCAACAAATATTAACGAAGATAACAATCGATCTGAAATGAACCTTCAAATAATTCGTCTTTGACAACCCGAGTGAAAAACAATCGACAAACGCTACAAAGTATTAAACTTTGATAAGTTTGATTTGAGAAACACATAAAAATATATACAAAGCCAATACTTGAAACTGAGAGAAAAACTCAAAAATATATTAAAACTCAAGATTCATTGTTTCATTAAATTTCGTATATATATTATTTACAAATAAAAAAGACATCAAAATTCTAGTTGCCTAATTAATTTAAGCTCTAAATAAGAAATTAAGAATTTCTTCCCGCAAGCGGCGTGCTGTGGCGGTAAAACTCGACTGTCCTAGCACTGAGGTTTCTGGAACTCGCAATGTGGACTGTGACTTTGGAAATGGGGCAATAAGATTTGACCGCTCTAGCGGGGGAGCTTCTGGTCCTTAGAGCTGTCTTCGTGTTATACGTGTTGGGGCGCGAGAAACAACATCCCTGACGCTAAGGTTTCTGTCCTCCTCATCATTTTGTTGGATCTCGGTTTTCTACGTGGCCAAACGCAGCGGAAGTTTAAAATTTTTATTTTATTTTGAAAAACAAAATAATATTTGGACACTCGTATGGTTTTCATAATCAAACATAAGACGTTAGAATTTATACCTTTGGTGAACGATTCACACGGCTCCAACTATTCCGGGGTTAGCGGAGATAGCTCTTGGTGAATTCCCTACGAACTTTCTTCAGATCTGCTTTCTTTGATCCTCCTATCAAGTCCACGACTAGATCGCTTGTTCCTTTTCCAAATTGCACTAGAAAATTTGGAAGAAGTTTCTACGTTGAGATGGAACACTAAAACCCGGCACTACCTCAAACTTGGAGTGGCCGAGTTTTTGAGAGAATGTGGGAGAGAATATTTCATGGAATTAATTAAGATAATGAAAGATTCTTTAGGCAAACAAATCTTGGTAAATCTCGAGTTGAAAATCCTTGGGCAATAATAATAAATTCCTTATTATTATTTTTTCTAATCCATCCTTAACTTAATTAATCATATTAATTAAGTTAATTATAGATTCTAATTACATAATTAACATTAATGGGTTTGATTTAATTAATTGGACTAGTCCAACTAATTTAATTAATTCAATCAAAGTCCATTAAAACTTTAATTATTTATTATGTTGAACTTGTACTCCTACAAGCCCATAAAACATATTACCCACCATATTTAATTTATTAATTAATCAACTCAACTTTTGAGCTTAATAAATTAAATACATTATAAATTCAACATTTGAATTTATTGTTTATATCATAAATCCAACTCCTTGAAATTTTATCAACTCCAAAATTTAATATTTAATAAACCCAACATTTGAGTTTAATAAATTAAATTCTCAAATTTTATAAATTCAACTCCTTGAATTTATTCTCTCAAAATTTAATTATCATAAATTCAACTCCTTGAATTTACTATATCATAATATAAATTCAACTCCTTGAATTTATTCTCTCAACGGGAACAAACGATCCAGTGTTTGTGTGACCCTCAATGGTTCAGGGATACAGCTAGCCGTGGGTTCACAACTCTTTGTGATTCAGGACATAATCCTTTATTCGGGCTTACCCTAGTTAGCCCCATTCTTTTCATCAACACCTTGATCAAGAATGTCAGAACTCATTTCTGATTGTACCCATCGGATCATGGTAAGAGCGTCTAGTAGCATCGCCCCATGATCCCCTAGGTATCACTGATAGTGCCTGCAAGAACCAGTCGATTATGATTAACGTACAGTACGGTCCTTTCATCTCATATATCCCGATCGAATTTGCAACCATTGGTTCATCGAGGGTTGGATAATAATTCGATAACTATGTGATAACTATAATAGTGACATCGCGTGTACTATTGGAGAACTCCTTCTCCAACATACATCTCATACTCTGGCCAGAGATTCCATGCACTATTATTTCATCAGATCACACAGGATATCCACACCCGTAGGTGAGCGGTGAATCCCCGACTACAATGCACTGGCTCCTATATGTGTCGCAACTGTACCCAACCTCGCCACCTGATGACTCTCCTGGAGCCGGTAAACGAGTCAAAGCACAGCCCTAGCATATAGAGCCTCAGTGTTGTCCCGGGTCGTAAGGACTAATGGTGTACAATCATAACCACGGACTTATCCTCTCGATGAATGATAACCACTTGGAAAGTCCGATGGAGGGTTGTTCGGTATAATCATCATATGACTACCCATCTGCATATTTGGACATCTCTATGCCCTTACCAAGAAACGCAGTACACAACATCACAGATGCTAGTCTCGAGCTCAAGCGGCCTTTATCCCTGTTTTAGGCGGCTGAATCGACTAGGAACGAATTTAGAATATGTAGTGTTTACAAATGAGTTTCAACATCGAATTACGATTCATTTGTATTAAAGCATAATCAAGGACTTTATCTATGCTGATTGCATGGGTATACAGATAAAGTATAACAAGACCATAAAAAGTTAAATTATATTAAAATAAAGATTATTTATTTCACTTGAGTCAATAAATTCCCTAGCCAACCGTAGGCTTGCAGGGCATCTACTCTAACAATCTCCCACTTGCCCTAGAGCCAACTACCCTTAATCCCATTGTTTCGCGATGCTTTTGAAACAATGGTCCTGGCAAGGGCTATGTAAGTGGATCAGCAACATTATCTGCAGAGGAACTCTTTCGACCGATATGTCTCCTCTTCCCACAATCTCCCGTATGATGTGGAACTTCCTCAGTACATGTTTGGATCGCTGATGAGACCTTGGTTCCTTTGCTTGCGCAATGGCACCAGTGTTGTCACAGTACAACGGGACTGGATCAACTCTATTAGGAATAATGTCCAACTCTTGGAAAAAATTCCTCATCCAAAATACCTCTTTGGCTGCATCAGATGCAACATTTTATTCAGCTTCAGTGGTGGAATCCGCAACGGTGTCTTGCTTGGAACCTTTCCAAGAGACAGCCGCACCATATAGCATGAATACAAAACCAGAGGTTGATTTTGAATCATCTACGTCACATTGGAAGCTAGAATCAGTGTAGCCTTCTAATTTTAATTCTCCACCCCCTTAGACCATGAACAAGTTCTTAGTTCTTCTCAAGTACTCAAGAATATCTTTCACGGTCTTCCAATGCATTGGACCAGGGTTCGCCCGATATCTGCTTGTAACACTCAAAGCGTAAGCAACATCAGGACGTGTCGATATCATACCATACATGATACTACCAATAGCTGACGCATATGGAATACGTGTCATCATCTCTATCTCTTCATCAGTTTTGGGACACATAGCTTTAGATAGAGTAATATCATGACACATTGGTAAGTATCTTCTCTTGGACTCTTCCATAGAGAATCGTTTAATAATGGTATCGATATAGGTGGCTTGGGTGAGTCCGAGCATCCTCTTTGATCTATCTCTATAGATTTGTATTCCCAATACGTAGGATGTTTCACCCATGTCTTTCATGGAGAATTTACTTGCTAACCATACTTTAGTTGATTGCAGTAATCCTACATCATTCCCAATGAGCAGGATGTCATCAACATAAAGTACTAGGAATGTCACTACACTCCCACTAATTTTCTTGTACACACACGGTTCCTCAGGATTCTTAGCAAAATCAAACCCTTTGATAGTGCTATCAAATCTGAGGTTCCAACTCCTTGACTCCTGCTTGAGACCATATATTGATCTCTGAAGTTTGCATACCTTATGCTCACTTCCTACTGATGTGTATCCCTCAGGTTGAGACATATAAATTTCTTCTTTTTTTTTTTTTTTGATGTCTCCATTGAGGAATGCAGTCTTTACATTCATTTGCCATATCTCATAGTCATACCATGATGCTATGGCTAGTAGTAATCTAATGGACTTGAACATAGCAATTGGTGAAAAATTTTCTCATAGTCAACTCCTTGCCTTTGAGTATAATCTTTTGCAATCAGCCTTGCTTTGAAGGTCACTACCTTCCCATTCGCCCCAAGCTTTCTTTTGTAGATCCATTTGCACCCTATAGGAATGATTCCCTCAGGTTGATCCACCAATTTCCAGACTTGGTTTGAATATATAGAGTCCATTTTTGACTGCATGGCTTCAAACCATTTGGTTGAATAAGTATCAGATATTGCTTGCTTAAAGTTCATTGGATCATATCCAACACAAGACTCATCATGGTCTTGTTCATGAAGAAGCGTATATCTAGCAGGTGGTCTAATAACTCTATCAGACCTCCTAGGAGCTTGTACTTCAACTACTGGTTGTTGGAGATTAGGTTCAACTACTATAGTTGAGGGAGTATCTTGAATTTCTTCAAGTTATATCATCTTGCCTTTTTCTATCTAATAGAAATTCTTTTTCCAAAAAGGTGGCATTTCTTGAAACAAACATTTTGCTTTATTGGGATGATAGAAATAATATTCAACAGAATTCTTTGGATATCCTACAAAGTAGCACAAAGTGGATCTACTATCCAACATGTCTCCCACTGTCTGCTTCACGTAAGCAAGACATATCCGTATTCTCATGTAAGAATATTTGGGAGTTTTTCCCATACATAACTCATATGGTGTTTTATCCACTGCTTTAGTATAGACATTATTCAACAAAATTGCCGCAGTTTCAAGCGCAAAGCCCCGAAACGATGTAGGCAATTCAGTGAATCTCATCATTGATCGAACCATGTCCAACAAGGTTCGCTTACAATGTTCAGAAACACCATTCAATTGTGGTGTTGCTGGTAGAGTCCACTGTGAGAGAATCTCATTCTCTTTTAGATAACCCAAAAATTCAGCACTTAAGTATTCTCCATCTCGATCAGATCGAAGTGTCTTAATACTTTGTTTTAGCTGTTTTTCTACTTCAGATCTGAATTCTTTGAACTTTTCAAATGCTTCAGATTTGTGTTTCATAAACATACCCATACCTCGAATGGTCATCAGTAAAGGTAATGAAGTAGGATTGCCCATATTATGTGCTAACACTTAGCGGGCCATAAATGTCTGTGTGGATCAAATCCAATAGACCATGCGCACGTTCCACGTTTCCATCGAATGGAGTTTTGGTCATTTTTCTTTTCAGACAGGACTCACGGGTAAGTATAGAATTTATGTCTGACAAGTCAAACATGCATTCTCCCACTAGCTTGTGCATCCTTCTTTGAGAAATGTGACCTAGTCTAGCGTGCCATATTTGTGCGGGATTTGGATCATCTAACTTTCTTTTGTTTGCTGTTGAAATAATGTTTACTTTGACATTCACTTATCATTTGCAGAACATTTCTGGCGCATATAATTTCTTATGTCCGGACTTCTTGCAGTGAAATAAATATGTTCTAACTTATCGGGCTTTGTAGGCCTTTTAAGTGTCTTTCAGAGTTTGCTTCTTATTGGGATTGTTTTTCTTGTGAGGGGCAGAACATTTCTTTCCCTTACCTTGTGGACCAGTTTCGTCTGACGAGAAGGCCATAAGAAAAACAACAATTCCATGTTTTATGGTGATCTCATAAATTATAAGCGTATTGACTAGCTCTTCAAGGCTATCATCTATCTTATTCAATTCACCATAACCTCGTCAAATGAGGAAGAGAAATACAACAAATTGATGTTATCAATTAACTCGTTAGGAATCACATATTCCAAGCCCACCACATTCTCAATAAGCCCAATCATATGTACACCATGCTCATGGGCCAGAGCCCCATCTTGTATGCATGTAGTCATGAGCTTTTAAAATGGTGTGCAACACTGTACGAGTTTCATGTATCATGCAACTCTTGCATGTTTATTCGGATGTCAGCAACATTCAACATTTCCTCAAACTGTCCCTACAGTTCATTTGACATAGAAGCGAGCACATCACACTTTAGCTTGCATACTATGGTCCTACCATCTTGCATGCTTTGTCAGTTCAGCAGGACTGACAGTAGTGTGTATATCATTTTCTTTGAATTTAGAACAATTTTCCCAACCAGTCTTGAAAATTAGATTCGATTAGCTTGTTAATAATAAAAATTTATTACGTGACGAAATCGAAAATATACTGATACGGAAACAGAATAATAGTTGCTGATTATTTTAAAATAATTTTAAGATATAAAATATGGATTTCATTTTATAAATCTCCCTCCCACTATTTTGACATTTCCACCACCCTCTGATGAAAAAGGGAAATCGTATTACCTTAGTGGGCACGTAGAGTCCAATTAGCCAATTATAATCCCGAATAATATCAGCCAATTATAATTTCTAAAAGGTAGAATCCAATTGCATCCCTATGCAACCTCCGCGTGTTTTGCCTCACGTTTAATAAGGACCCAATAATATGACGCCATTTATTTTCGCGTGTCAAACCGACCCATCAATATTGAATTGTAGTAGACGGTCGCCATGAGTTCCCCCAATAATATGAGCCGAAGTCATGGGAGTTCCACTCAATTCACATCATATGTCCGGTGGAAGTCACAGCTTTCCGGCGTACATGCCTCCCCAATAATATGAGCCAGACAATGTCCGCGGGTAGCGATCAACATGCAACCACGGTTGATGGAAGGCAAGGAAAAATTAAACTCTTTTAATTTTTACTTTTCCGGTTTGATATAAATTTTGAATCATATTCAAAATGAGGGATTTTAATTTAAAAATTGTCTCATCATTTTAATTTGAAAATCGCGTGCCACGAGTTTGTATGTTTGCCGGATTCATGCAACTATATTATCTAATAATATACATACATGCATACTACTATATATCACATATATCATAATATGACATTCAACAATAAATAAGGATGATCGATCGCCAACACTATTAGATCCATGTGAGCCATACATGGATCCAGGTCCAAACCTAGGTGAATGCAGGGATGCAAATGCAACTATTACAAAAACTTCCAATATTTTACATGTCTTCATCTCGTTCATCGGGCCCACCATCTTCCAGTCTTGATCTCCCACTATTTCTAATAATTACATTTAAATAGCCACGGCACATAAGGGATACATCTCATGGGGGTGGGAACGGGCCATAAACCAGGCCCACTTTAATAATATCAAATATTAACAAAATGAATAAAAACAGTAAAATATCCTAACATACACCTAACACATTGGTCAAGGCTCTCGATCATCCTTCATGCATTTTGTAACGTACCGTACTTTTACTACTTGAAATTTGCGGAAAAATTAAAAATTTTATTAAATAAAAACATCCATACGGTCGTCACCCAGCATTCATAAAAATATTTTTAAAATAATCCATCACCAATTAAAAAGTTGTTAAAAGAACGCTGTCTCAAAACATCTCACATTCAAATCATAAAAATTCAGAGTATTTAAAACGGTGCTTAAAAACATAAACTTGCGGTCCTCGGGTTTAGCCTGCCGCTCAGCCCAAGCCTGCCCCTTGGTCGCCACCTCCTGTTTCCTGTTCATCGTACTCACTTGCATCGATCAAGTCTAGTGAGTCTAAAGACTCAACACGTATAAACTGGAAATAACGAGTACTACATAATAAAATCGCATGCATCTTTAATATAGGGCATACATAACTTTTATTTTTGAACTTGCATAAACTTCAACTTGAAATAAACTTGAACTTGAACATACATACTACGACGTGCCATGATCATAAACTTTTCTTAAACATGCTATCATACTTCACATACTTGGCTGAATAATTTTACGTAGAGGATGTTTCAAAGCAAGTGACCCTTAACATGATAAACGCCTGATCAGACACACCACAGTACTGGGCTGACAGGGACGTATCCACTGCCGCATACATAAGATCCCTGTTCATAATTTAACAGGCCAGTTGATCCACGTTCATAATTTAACGCTTCACAACCACGATCTAACCCGTTCATAATTTAACGGGCGGATTGGTCCCCGTTCATGATTTAACGCTTTCCAATCCTAACTTTC
This sequence comes from Primulina eburnea, assembly GCF_022965805.1. NCBI lineage: Eukaryota > Viridiplantae > Streptophyta > Magnoliopsida > Lamiales > Gesneriaceae > Primulina > Primulina eburnea. The sequence goes on from NC_133105.1 coordinate 22,461,542, forward strand.
TTTGGTCACAAGACAATTAGCATACCTCAAAACTTAAAACATTTCCTTTGCACGTCGTACATACTTACTTGGCGTTGAGGGATTCGTTGGACTTCGACTGGGGCCGTTGCTGCAACTTACTAACGTGAATTTCATACTTAACTCGCATTACTTAGACGTAGAAAACTCATGCTTACCCTCAAGCTCAATCATATCTTAGGACCTTCTACAACTTCCCACGACACGCCCTTAATAATCCTTGCACTAACCCAGAACATCAAACTTAAAATGAACTTACAAATATTTCCCAAAAACAGGGGTACACGGACCCCGTGCTTGGGTCCGGATGGGGGTCCGTGTAGGTACTGCATGTCAAGTGTCTCGAAAAGGAAAGGAAACGGACCCCGTGTGAGGGTCCGGGTTGAGGTCCGTGTGGCTACTGTCTTGGAACACCAAATGGAAAACAAAGGCACAGACCCCGTGCTCGGGTCCGTGTGGGGGTCCGTCCGCACACTGTACGAAGAAACCTGCGAGAAAACTTATGCACATGCCTACACACCCAAATTGACACTTGAACACTATGATTCAACACCTTAAGGACACCATAACATTGCATAAAACTTATATAAACACTTCAAGATACGACGTCCACCATACTACCCAATACAACGCTAATTAGCAATTGACATCAATCGAATTCCTACGACTTTAAACTAATTCGAACGCCTAACGACGTCCAACAAAACCTTGAAAAATACAACAAACCTCAATACTAACATACTCATACGCAGCAACGATCGCCCGTCGATTTCCCACGAAGCCTGCAACATAAAACTTCAAAAAATACCATGATACCAAACTTTTCTTAAAATTTCAGTTTGAGCAGTCACACGAAAAATATCATAACTCTCTCATTTTTCGTCCAAAAATCTTGAATTTTACATCAAATCGAAGGCATCAAAAAGTTCTACGTTTTTGCCGTGGAAAGTTTTCCCAAAGTATGAACAAAAAAATCGCAGTTTTGACATGAACAGTAAAAAACGAGTTTTAGATCTAAAAATCTTCCTTCGAAATTGATCCGATTCATGATCCGCTCAAACTACTATCATCATACATAACTTTTAAGCATAAAAACAACGCAATACAATATATGACTTGATCGACACAGAAAGAACAGATTATACGTGCCTTTTGATGATAACGTTACCGAAAGACGACACCGAAGCGGAGATGGAGAGAGGCTCGATCCGGGACGAACGTGGCGCCGTTTCTCTTGAAATAAAATCACGAAATCTGCTGGAATTTGAGAGGGAAGGGGGACGGCTGCTATGCTCTTTGAAGAACCCTAGTTTTCTCTTTTAAAATAATAAATCTAGAATGAAACTTGTGTGTGTGTGTTTAGGCGTGAGCTAGTGTGTGTAAAAGTGTGTTTGTGTGTGTGTGGCGTGTGTTTTATATTAATTAGGAGACTAATTGCTTAATTAAAAATAATTATCTACTAATCAAACACTAACTCTCCTATACCTTTTAAATGAAACTCTATAATTAAAAATATAACACTCCATACTAGACTTTGAAAGTTCTAAAATCATAAACTCACAAAAATAATTAATTTTAGGATTCAAAATACTAACATCTCATAAAATACTAAATTTTAAAAGTTTTAAACTCTTAAAATCACTAAATAAATATTTAGGCTCAAAAATGCTAAAACTCACTAAATTATTTAAAATGCCCCCAAACTCAACTTAAAATAAAATACCATCTTTAAAATTGCCAAAAATCGTCACCGGGTCTTTTCCTCAATCCCGCCTCGAATGATCGCCTGAAACATGAAACTCGAAAGACGTTTTAACGTGCATTACAAAAACGTAATTAAATTAAAAATAATGCATTTAAATAATTATGCATGACTAAACTCCTTTTAAAATAAGTTAAATGCTTTAATAATTTAAATAGATGCATGGGTTATACGTGTACTGAAATCGGGTTCTACAGTTCCTCCCCCACTTATATAAATTTCGTCCTCGAAATTAAGTCTTACCGAACAACTCCAGGTAGCGAAGCCTCATATCTATCTCTGACTCCCAAGTGGCCTCTTCCACTGATTGGTTTAACCACCGAACTTTGACTAGCTTAGTCACTTTGTTCCGGAGTCTGCGCTCCTGTCTGTCGAGGATTTGAGTCGGTCTCTCCTCATAAGACATATCTGGAGCAAGCTGCAAATGCTCATAACTCAGAATGTGCGAAGGATTAGCCAAATATTTCCTTAGCATCGAGACGTGGAACACATTGTGTACCCCGGCCAGGTTCGGCGGAAGGGCTACACGATAGGCTAATGTCCCAACTTTGTCAAGAATCTCGAACGGTCCAATAAACCTCGGACTCAACTTGCCTCTTTTCCCAAATCTCATAACACCCTTCATGGGTGCTATCTTGACGAAAACGTGATCCCCAACGGCAAACTCGAGATCTCTTCTTCTCTTATCGGCATAGCTCTTCTGACGGCTTTGGGCGGTCTTCATTCTGTCACGAATCTTGACCACCACTTCTGCAGTCTGCTGAACTATCTCTGGGCCTAGATCTGTTCTCTCACCAACTTCATCCCAATGAACTGGCGATCTGCACTTCCGACCATACAACGCTTCATAGGGAGCCATACCTATGGATGCTTGGAAGCTGTTGTTGTATGTGAACTCCACTAGAGGTAGCTTAGACTCCCAAGTTCCCTGAAAATCAATCATGCAAGCTCTTAGCAAGTCTTCCAAAATCTGAATCACTCGCTCAGACTGGCCATCTGTCTGCGGGTGAAAAGCTGTACTGAACAGTAACTTCGTCCCCATAGCTGCATGCAAGCTCTTCCAGAAGGACGATGTAAACCTCGGATCCCTGTCGGACACAATAGAGACTGGGAAACCATGCAAACGGACTATCTCCCGGATATAAAGCTCCGCATAATGCGTCATGGAGAAAGTCGTCTTCACTGGCAGAAAATGCGCTGACTTAGTGAGTCGATCCACTATAACCCAAATAGAATTAGACCCTTTGACTGACTTAGGTAACCCAACGACGAAATCCATAGTGATGTTCTCCTATTTCCACTCTGGGATAGGGAGCGGCTTAAGCATACCTGCTGGCCTCTGATGCTCTGCCTTCACCTGCTGACAAGTGAGGCACTCAGATACAAATCTGCGGATGTCTCTCTTCATCCCTGGCCACCAATACAAAATCTGCAGGTCTTTGTACATCTTGGTACCTCCTGGGTGAATAGAATACGGAGATGCGTGTGCCTCTGTCAGAATATCCTGACTGATCGAATCAACACTAGGCACCCACATGCTGTCTCTGTATCTCACGATACCGTCTGACACTGTGTACAACACACTGCCCTTAGCTTCATCCTTCAGTCTCCATTTCTGTAATTGCTCATCTGAAGACTGTCCTGCTCGAATGCGGTCTAGTAAATCAGATTTGACTGTCAGATTAGACAGTCTAGGAGCTCTGCCCTTACGATAAATCTCTAGACCAAACCTATGAATCTCAGACTGAAGCGGTCTCTGAACTGACAATTGTGCTATGACTGCCACCTTTCTGCTCAAAGCGTCTGCCACGACGTTAGCTTTTCCCGGATGGTAGCTAATCTCGCAATCATAGTCTTTCACAAGTTCTAACCACCGTCTCTGTCTCATATTCAGCTCTTTCTGCGTGAAGAAATATTTGAGACTTTTGTGATCGGTGAAAATCTGACACTTTTCGCCGTATAAGTAATGCCTCCAAATCTTCAATGCAAAGACAACGGCGGCTAATTCCAAATCGTGAGTCGGGTAGTTCTTCTCATGCACCTTTAACTGTCTGGAAGCATAAGCTATAACTCGACCCTGTTGCATCAACATTGCTCCTAAACCGAGCTTAGATGCATCGGTGTATAACACATAATCTCCTTGCCCTGATGGCATGGCTAACACCGGTGCGGAAATGAGAGCTTGCTTCAAGGTGTCGAAGCTCTTCTGACATTCATCACTCCACGTAAATTTAGCATTCTTCTTGGTTAGTGAAGTGAGTGGCACTGCTATAGACGAAAACCCCTGAATAAACTTACGGTAGTAGCCTGCTAAGCCCAAAAAGCTGCGGATCTCGGATGCATTCTTTGGCTCTACCCACTCCTTGACAGCTGCCACTTTGGCTGGATCCACTTCAATCCCTCTACTAGACACTATATGCCCCAAAAACGCGACTTTCTGCAACCAAAAATCGCACTTACTGAATTTTGCATACAACTTACGGCTCTGCAAAGTCTGCAAAATTGTCCTCAAGTGCTGGTCGTGCTCCTCATGGCTCTTCGAGTATATGAGAATATCGTCAATGAACACTATGACGAACTGATCGAGGAACGGTTGAAATACTCGGTTCATGAGATCCATGAAAATAGCTGGGGCATTGGTCAATCCAAACGGCATCACTAAGAACTCGTAATGCCCGTATCTGGTCCTGAAAGCTGTCTTATGCACATCTGCATCCTTTACTCTCAGTTGGTGATACCCTGATCGAAGATCGATTTTGGAGAACACGGTAGCTCCCTGCAACTGGTCGAACAAATCTTCGATTCGTGGCAACGGATACTTATTCTTCATCGTTACCTTGTTCAGCTCGCGGTAATCGATGCACAGTCTCATGCTCCCATCTTTCTTTTTCACAAAGAGTACTGGTGCGCCCCATGGTGAGAAACTCGGGCGGATGAACTCCTTGTCTAAGAGCTCCTGAATCTGCTGTTTAAGTTCTAACATCTCTGCTGGAGCTAATCTGTACGGTGCCTTGGAGATCGGCACTGTACCAGGCATGAGATCGATGGCAAACTCCACCACTCTATCTGGTGGAAGGCCTGTGACGTCGTCTGGGAAGACGTCTGGAAATTCTCTGGCTACTGGCACTTCTGAAATAGAAGGAGTGGGCACGTCAGGCGCTGCTATAACACTGGCCAAGAAAGCCTGACATCCCTTTGAAATTAATTTCCTCGCCTGCATGCACGAAATCATACGAGGAAAACTCCTCCATCTAGCTGGCTCGAATAAAAACTGCTCCATACCGAGCGGTCTGACCAATACCTACCTCTTCTGAAAATCGATTAGAACTCGGTTCTTAGTCAGTCAGTCCATGCCCAAAATGATATCGAACTCTGGCATCGGCAATACGATCAAATCTGCATACACTAGGTGGCCCTGCAGTTCTAGATCGATATCCCTGATCACACTGGTCGCTAACAACTCTTCCCTTGATGGGACTGTCACTGAGAAGTTCAAGTCTAGGCCGATGGACTTGATGTCCAGGTGATTAGCGAAGGTCTCTGATATAAAGAGTGAGTGGCTCCTGAATCTATCAGTGCAGTTGTAGCTAATCTCTTTATGAAAATGTTCCCTGAGATGCGTTAGCACAACACAACTTATATCCAAAATACTAATATTAACCTTACGAATAATAAAATTCGATGTCCTATGCCATTCAAAAATAATGCTAACAAGATAGTAACCCAAATATACTCAAACAATACTAGCATCCTAAAAATCCCCAAATAAAATTCACCTGCAAGGCAAGTAATACTGAGCTTAGGTAGGAAAGTTTACCGGTCAGTAAAGTAGTGTCTGGATCCGCTTCCTGAACGTGCATGGCGAATACCCGGCCTTGAGTTGGCTGCTTCCACTGCGGGCACTCCTTTAGCATGTGGTCGGTAGCACCACACTTAAAGCACTTGCCTGACCGATACAAGCATGGTCCTGGATGCTGGCCGTCACACTTCTGACAAACAGGGAAATTACCGGGCTTCTGCGGTGCCCCCTGCTGTTGGATAGGACCCTTGCCCTTAGGTGGTCCTTGGTATGGTTTCTTTCCAGGCTGCCCCTGGTAGGGCTTCTTAAATGGTGGTCGCTGCTGATACTGCTGGTGTTGCTGCGGTGCCTGAAAGGGCCTCTTGCCCAGTCGATCTTTCTCAATCTCTTTCATATCCTGCTCCGCCTCCAATGCCCTCGCTACGGCGACCTCATAGGTCATAGGCCCTACCACCTTCACATCACGGCGCAAGATCGGCCGCATTCCAAGGAGAAAGTGTCTCACCTTGGCCTGAACATCATTGGCGATTAAGGGCATAAATTGGCAACCCTTCTCAAACTTCTGCACGTAATCAGCTACGCTGCTATCTCCCTGTCGTAGCGTCATGAACTCCCCAATCAGTTTCGTACGCACTTCCTCAGTGAAGTACTTGGAGTAAAACACCTCTTTGAACTCATTCCACGTGAGAGTCTGTAGGTTAACTATCACTGATGCGCTCTCCCACCAAACTCTTGCACTCCCATGAAGTAGGAAGATAGCGCACCTCACTCGATCAGTATCCTGCAACTCCATAAAATCGAAAATTACCTCGATGGATTTAACCCATCCCTCCGCTATTAATGGGTCCGTCGTCCCTGAGAATTTATCTGGGTGCATTCTGCTGAACCTCTCGTAGACAGCCTCAGCTCTGGGTCTCACCCCTGTATCAGCCACTGTTTGGTTACCCATAAACTGGGCAAAGAACTGAGTCATTCCAGCCATCATCTGGGCCTGCATGTCGGGTGGTGGAGGTGGTGGAGGATTGGCCCTCTCCTCGACTCGAGGCTCTCTGTCCTCCTCCCTATCTTCCCGATTAATCTCACGTCTAGGAGGCATACTGTTCCAATAATTACCCAACACGTAAACCCAAGATGTATGATCGTGATATACATAACATATGATGCACGTACTGAACTTAAAACATGGGCATGCTGAAATCGTAACTCAATGCATACTACAAAACATAAATCTTGAAACTTTAAAACTTACAGACTTGAGGTGTGACTTCGAGGGCTTCTTGCAACTGGCAGTAGGCGTAACCTTTTACAAGAACACGGCTCTGATACCAACTGTAACGTACCGTACTTTTACTACTTGAAATTTGCGGAAAAATTAAAAATTTTATTAAATAAAAACATCCATACGGTCGTCACCCAGCATTCATAAAAATATTTTTAAAATAATCCATCACCATTTAAAAAGTTGCTAAAAGAACGCTGTCTCAAAACATCTCACATTCAAATCATAAAAATTCAGAGTATTTAAAACGGTGTTTAAAAACATAAACTTGCGGTCCTCGGGTTTAGCCTGCCGCTCAGCCCAAGCCTGCCCCTTGGTCGCCACCTCCTGTCTCCTGTTCATCGTACTCACTTGCATCGATCAAGTCTAGTGAGTCTAAAGACTCAACACGTATAAACTGGAAATAACGAGTACTACATAATAAAATCGCATGCATCTTTAATATAGGGCATACATAACTTTTATTTTTGAACTTGCATAAACTTCAACTTGAAATAAACTTGAACTTGAACATACATACTACGACGTGCCATGATCATAAAATTTTCTTAAACATGCTATCATACTTCACATACTTGGCTGCATAATTTTACGTAGAGGATGTTTCAAAGCAAGTGACCCTTAACATGATAAACGCCTGATCAGACACACCACAGTACTGGGCTGACAGGGACGTATCCACTGCCGCATACATAAGATCCCTGTTCATAATTTAACAGGCCAGTTGATCCACGTTCATAATTTAACGCTTCACAACCACGATCTAACCCGTTCATAATTTAACGGGCGGATTGGTCCCCGTTCATGATTTAACGCTTTCCAATCCTAACTTTCTTTGGTCACAAGACAATTAGCATACCTCAAAACTTAAAACATTTCCTTTGCACGTCGTACATACTTACTTGGCGTTGAGGGATTCGTTGGACTTCGAGTGGGGCCGTTGCTGCAACTTACTAACGTGAATTTCATACTTAACTCGCATTACTTAGACGTAGAAAACTCATGCTTACCCTCAAGCTCAATCATATCTTAGGACCTTCTACAATTTTCCACGACACGCCCTTAATAATCCTTGCACTAACCCAGAACATCAAACTTAAAATGAACTTACAAATATTTCCCGAAAACAAGGGTACACGGACCCCGTGCTTGGGTCCGGATGGGGGTCCGTGTAGGTACTGCATGTCAAGTGTCTCGAAAAGGAAAGGACACGGACCCCGTGTGAGGGTCCGGGTTGAGGTCCGTGTGGCTACTGTCTTGGAACACCAAATGAAAAACAAAGGCACGGACCCCGTGCTCGGGTCCGTGTGGGGGTCCGTCCGCACACTGTACGAAGAAACCTGCGAGAAAACTTATGCACATGCCTACACACCCAAATTGACACTTGAACACTATGATTCAACACCTTAAGGACACCATAACATTGCATAAAACTTATATAAACACTTCAAGATACGACGTCCACCATACTACCCAATACAACGATAATTAGCAATTGACATCAATCGAATTCCTACGACTTTAAACTAATTCGAACGCCTAACGACGTCCAACAAAATCTTGAAAAATACAACAAACCTCAATACTAACATACTCATACACAGCAACGATCGCCCGTCGATTTCCCACGAAGCCTGCAACATAAAACTTCAAAAAATACAATGATACAAAACTTTTCTTAAAATTTCAGTTTGAGCAGTCACACGAAAAATATCATAACTCTCTCATTTTTCGTCCAAAAATCTTGAATTTTACATCAAATCGAAGGCCGTGGAAAGTTTTCCCAAAGTATGAACAGAAAAATCGCAGTTTTGACATGAACAGTAAAAAACGAGTTTTAGATCTAAAAATCTTCCTTCGAAATTGATCCGATTCATGATCCGCTCAAACTACTATCATCATACATAACTTTTACGCATAAAAACAACGCAATACAATATATGACTTGATCGACACAACAAGAACAGATTATACGTGCCTTTTGATGATAACGTTACCGAAAGACGACACCGAAGCGGAGATGGAGAGAGGCTCGATCCGGGACGAACGTGGCACCGTTTCTCTTGAAATAAAATCACGAAATCTGCTGGAATTTGAGAGGGAAGGGGGACGGCTGCTATGCTCTTTGAAGAACCCTAGTTTTCTCTTTTAAAATAATAAATCTAGAATGAAACTTGTGTGTGTGTGTTTAGGCGTGAGCTAGTGTGTGTAAAAGTGTGTTTGTGTGTGTGTGGCGTGTGTTTTAGATTAATTAGGAGACTAATTGCTTAATTAAAAATAATTATCTACTAATCAAATACTAACTCTCCTATACCTTTTAAATGAAACTCTATAATTAAAAATATAACACTCCATACTAGACTTTGAAAGTTCTAAAATCATAAACTCACAAAAATAATTAATTTTAGGATTCAAAATACTAACATCACATAAAATACTAAATTTTAAAAGTTTTAAACTCTTAAAATCACTAAATAAATATTTAGGCTCAAAAATGCTAAAACTCACTAAATTATTTAAAATGCCCCCAAACTCAACTTAAAATAAAATACCATCTTTAAAATTGCCAGAAATCGTCACCGGGTCTTTTCCTCAATCCCGCCTCGAATGATCGCCTGAAACATGAAACTCGAAAGACGTTTTAACGTGCATTACAAAAACGTAATTAAATTAAAAATAATACATTTAAATAATTATGCATGACTAAACTCCTTTTAAAATAAGTTAAATGCTTTAATAATTTAAATAGATGCATAGGTTATACGTGTACTGAAATCGGGTTCTACACATTTAATATCAAATATTAACATCAATTAATTAAACAATTTAATTAATTGATAAATCATATATCTAATAACTTATCACAAACCACCACAATTATTAAAAGATTTAATAAATTAAATAAACTCTTTTATTTAATTTCCAATTAAATCAATAATAATTGATTTCTTGTAAAAACTCATTTTTACCATAAATAATTAAAATCATATTCTAATTATTTATTTCACGAGAAAATTATTAATTTTCTAAAAATCAATTTTCCAAAATAAAAATTGAACCAATTTTCAAAAATATCAATTTTACCCAAAAATTTGAAAAATCAGAAAATTGCACTCTAGGCCCAAACAATTCAAGCCCATTATTCAGCGCGCTTCCCGAGACGCTCTCGGGCAGCCGCCCGCCCGCTGCCCGAACGTTTCGGGCAGCGGCAGCGGCCCTGTTTGCGCAGAACGCGCACAGGCGCGCCGACGCCGCGTGCAGGCGTCGCCCGCCTGCGCTCTCGCGGTGCGCACATCCGGCGCCTGCTAGCGCTGCGCGCAGGCGCCGATGTGCGCACCGCGACAGCGCAGGCGGGCGACGCGCGCGCAGGCGTCCGACGCCTGCGCGCTGCCGTGTGCGACCCTGCGCGCACGGACTGCCCGGAACAGTTCCGGGCAGATTAATTTTTTTTTTTTTCGAAAATCTGAAAAATAAATTTTCATGGTGCCATAATTTTCTGGAAAATTTTCTTGTGTGGTTAGAAATAAATTATTCAATATATCAAAACCATACGATTTAGAAAAATATGGCTCTGATACCACTGTTGGATCTCGGTTTTCTACGTGGCCAAACGCAGCGGAAGTTTAAAATTTTTATTTTATTTTGAAAAACAAAATAATATTTGGACACTCGTATGGTTTTCATAATCAAACATAAGACGTTATAATTTATACCTTTGGTGAACGATTCACACGGCTCCAACTATTCCGGGTTAGCGGAGATAGCTCTTGGTGAATTCCCTACGAACTTTCTTCAGATCTGCTTTCTTTGATCCTCCTATCAAGTCCACGACTAGATCGCTTGTTCCTTTTCCAAATTGCACTAGAAAATTTGGAAGAAGTTTCTACGTTGAGATGGAACACTAAAACCCGGCACTACCTCAAACTTGGAGTGGCCGAGTTTTTGAGAGAATGTGGGAGAGAATATTTCATGAGATTCAATTCTTGTTGCCCCCTTTCAAAAACCCACCGAAAGCATGCTTTTGATAAGGATAAGAAATCCTTATTTTAATACAAATCTTTCATTTTACTTAATTAATTGAATTAATTAAGATAATGAAAGATTCTTTAGGCAAACAAATCTTGGTAAATCTCGAGTTGAAAATCCTTGGGCAATAATAATAAAATCCTTATTATTATTTTTTCTAATCCATCCTTAACTTAATTAATCATATTAATTAAGTTAATTATAGATTCTAATTACATAATTAACATTAATGGGTTTGATTTAATTAATTGGACTAGTCCAACTAATTTAATTAATTCAATCAAAGTCCATTAAAACTTTAATTATTTATTATGTTGAACTTGTACTCCTACAAGCCCATAAAACATATTACCCACCATATTTAATTTATTAATTAATCAACTCAACTTTTGAGCTTAATAAATTAAATACATTATAAATTCAACATTTGAATTTATTGTTTATATCATAAATCCAACTCCTTGAATTTTTATCAACTCCAAAATTTAATATTTAATAAACCCAACATTTGAGTTTAATAAATTAAATTCTCAAATTTTATAAATTCAACTCCTTGAATTTATTCTCTCAAAATTTAATTATCATAAATTCAACTCCTTGAATTTACTATATCATAATATAAATTCAACTCCTTGAATTTATTCTCTCAACGGGAACAAACGATCCAGTGCTTGTGTGACCCTCAATGGTTCAGGAATACAGCTAGCCGTGGGTTCACAACTCTTTGTGATTCAGGACATAATCCTTTATTCGGGCTTACCCTAGTTAGCCCCATTCTTTTCATCAACACCTTGATCAAGAATGTCAGAACTCATTTCTGATTGTACCCATCGGATCATGGTAAGAGCGTCTAGTAGCATCGCCCCATGATCCCCTAGGTATCACTGATAGTGCCTGCAAGAACCAGTCGATTATAATTAACGTACAGTACGGTCCCTTCATCTCATATATCCCGATCGAATTTGCAACCATTGGTTCATCGAGGGTTGCATAATAATTCGATAACTATGTGATAACTATAATAGTGACATCGCGTGTACTATTGGAGAACTCCTTCTCCAACATACATCTCATACTCTGGCCAGAGATTCCATGCACTATTATTTCATCAGATCATACAGGATATCCACACCCGTAGGTGAGCGGTGAATCCCCGACTACAATGCACTGGCTCCTATATGTGTCGCAACTGTACCCAACCTCGCCACCTGATGACTCTCCTGGAGCCGGTAAACGAGTCAAAGCACAGCCCTAGCATATAGAGCCTCAGTGTTGTCCCGGGTCGTAAGGACTAATGGTGTACAATCATAACCACGGACTTATCCTCTCGATGAATGATAACCACTTGGAAAGTCCGAGGGAGGGTTGTTCGGTATAATCATCATATGACTACCCATCTGCATGTTTGGACATCTCTATGCCCTTACCAAGAAACGCAGTACACAACATCACAGATGCTAGTCTCGAGCTCAAGCGGCCTTTATCCCTGTTTTAGGCGGCTGAATCGACTAGGAACGAATTTAGAATATGTAGTGTTTACAAATGAGTTTCAACATCGAATTACGATTCATTTGTATTAAAGCATAATCAAGGACTTTATCTATGCTGATTGCATGGGTATACAGATAAAGTATAACAAGACCATAAAAAGTTAAATTATATTAAAATAAAGATTGTTTATTTCACTTGAGTCAATAAATTCCCTAGCCAACCGTAGGCTTGCAGGGCATCTACTCTAACACATATAACATTTGAACAACGATCCTCTGGCCCAAACTAACTTCCACGCATCACGAACCTTTTGAGATTTGGCACCTTACTTGTAAACTCTCCTTGATTGCTCATGAGTCCATGTAATGCTTCCTTGAATCTCCTCATTCCAAACATTAGCACGTCATGTCCGGTCAGATTCATATCATACACCCCTTTTTCAAAAATATTTGTCCTCAAATCTTGGCTACCTACACAAAAATGAAGCAAGTTATAATAACACGGATTATATTATCAACATGCTTACCTTTAAACTCAAGTTTGTAGGTGCTATCGTCCTCGTGCTCCATCAATGCTTGGAACCCCAACTCCAGGGTTTTCTTTACTATAAACTTATCAACTTCAACATATACCAAATAACAAATGACACCAAATGATAAAATATCACTAAGCATCACAAATATCAGATTTCTCCCATTCTTAGACCTAGTTAAAACCAAAATGATATCCATAAATGTGTACAGCCATAGCTCACTAGGAATAAGGTGTAATTCATGCATGATATAAGAATCTAGCTGAAATGTCAATATCGTATATGCGATGTATGTTTCACAATCTCACTCAATATGCCTCTTCATATGCAACCATCAAATATAATCATGAATTTTATTAAAGATAAAACCACCACAATACTCATTACGTAGCCCATGCAATGAATATAGAATGGAAAATTACGCTCTTGAAACATATATTCATCATGAATGAAGAAATTATTATATTCAACCAAGCACCTTTCACCACTATCACCAACCAAATAATAATCATGCAAATATGACAAACTAAATGTACTATCCATGCAATCATTTAACTCATCACAAAATTATATTCTAATGCATATAATTTATTGCCACGACGAAGTCTTATTAATTTGAAAACTTTTGATAAATCAAACTCAATAACATTTGAACTTAAATCATGCAATGTTTCACCACTCTCAATTCCATTCCACTTACATAAGCAAATTGATCACATTCATGCCTCCTAAATATCACAGTTTCAACCCGTTCTCCAAACTTTTGAAAACCAAACAACACAAAATTAAGGTAACAAAGAAAGTCGTACATTGTAAGGTCCAAAATTAAGGCGACGTAATCCAACTGTATGCAAATCTAGGAAATATGAAAAATGGCTAATTAAATTATTTTTAATTGCTTAATTGATTATGTGACACATTTACATAATGTTTTAGTAGTTTTTCTACTTATATGCATTAAAATGTATTTTTAAAGGTTATTCGAGTTACAATCGAGGAACGGAGAACGAAAGCTGAAAAATGAAAAATGTTTTTATTAAATAATTGTTTTTAATTATTTAAATTAAGGGTGAGGCTTTTTCTTATTTTTAAAAATATGTGTTTTGAGGTGATTTTATATGCCGGGACATAAATTTTATCGATGTTGGTTTTAAACAAAAATACAAATGTTTTGCCAACCCCGCTAATAAATTCACTAACTTATTTAAACAAAATAATTTTTATATTTTAATTAAAGACTAATAGGCCTAATTAAACCCCTTAATGGGCCTAAACCTTGTTAATAGATAAACTAAATATTTAAAGTACAATTTCACCCAAAAACCCTTCCATACCCCACGCCCCACTCTCTCAAAAAATTCCCTCAAGCTACAGGACACATACACATCAAAGTTGAGAGAAAAAATTTGAAGCATTCAAAGGAATTCAAGCCAAGTCCCTCCTCGTCGTCGCTCTTCAATCGTCAACAAATAATCATGCGTTTAAAATTCAAAGGCACGCCATACATCTCCTTTTCTCGTCTATCACATTGTATTATCATTTTAAATTACGTTTGAATGAAAAGCACGATGTTCTTATGATTATTTTTCAAATATTGCATATACTTGTGGCAAACTTATGATTTTATGTTCCAAATTCGTGTTTTTATGTTGATTAAGGGGCTGCCATGATTATGACATGAACAAGCAAGGTTTTTACACAATTTAGAGTCGTAGAACACACACCATACACGCTGCTATCACGAAGGAATCAAGCTGGTACAATAATTTTGTCATATGGTCTTGAGGGCTCGGTTGTGGGGGGCTTGTTGATCGGCTTGGCGTTGGCTGGAGCCAGGGCTTGGCCAGGGTTCATGAAGGGTCAAGGGTAGGGTCCTAGCCATGGTAGGACTCGACCACCAGGGCTGGGAAGGAGTACTAGCAAGCAAGGACTCCAACCCGTGTGGGCAGTGCATGTGCGCTTCATGGCAGTTGCCGCGCAAGGGAAGGTAAGCTCGGCCAGGGGGATTCAGGCTGGGCTAGGGTGACTCCATGGGGTCCTAGGTAGGTGAACTAGAGGTTTGTCCAAGGGCTGGGTCGATGGCTAGGTCCTAGGCTCAGGTTTGAAGTGTCCATGCCAAGTAGAACTCTCGGCCGCAGCTTGCACTTGGGAGTTTAGCTTCGGGTTCGATCTAGGGGTCAGGTCCTTGGGAGATTAGGGTACAGTAGGGTCCAGGGAGAGGCTGGATAGGGGTTGGCTCGAGAGGGCTCGAGCTTGGCTCCATGAAAAACCAACATGGCTTGAACCGTAGGTCTAGGGTTTTTAAATTGGAAAATAAATCGAAACATGGCTCATGGGGTCGAATCATGGTTCCCGAGGGCCAAATAATTATTTTAAATCTAAGTTTTAAATTTAAGAATTTTATTTTAACGTTTGAAATTATTCGGGATTAAAACGCATCAAAAACGAATAATCACGAATTAATTAAAAAGTCTAGTATTTATGATCAATAAAATAATGTAAAAATTAATTTAAGCTTAAATAATTATGTAAAATCCAAGATTTTTGCATAATCGTGATAATATTTAATGGTACTAGGATTTGCGCAATCTTCGATTATCTATATCATTAAAAGATGTAAGATTTACAAAGTTATCTAAAGTTGAGTAGATAATTTTATGGTGTGAAATATTTTTGGAGATCGAAATTTAAGATAATATTTTATATATATTTTGAACTTGGGATAAATAAATAGACCAGGATCTAAGAAATTAAATAAAATTTTTTTTGGATATAAGCAGGTAAATTTTTGAGATTTAAATTCAAAGTTAGAAAGATTATATCAGATATAGATATAAGATTTGAGATGAAATAGATTATACCAGATAGAGATATAAGATTTAAATTCCGGATATCACCCAAGATCACGGATATATCACGATTCTAGATGAAGATTTATTTCAGGTTTAAACAAGAAGATAATACACGATCTCGATAGCAACCATCCCCTATTAATAGGAGAAGCTCTTATTTAGAATTTACACATCAAATTTTCGAGTTTTACTCTCAAAATTTCGAAATTCCTTTACAAAATTCTGCACGAGTCATCAAAATTCTGTTGAAGTTCAGAAATTCTTTTAGCTTGCTCGGGTACTCGGATTCCAATATCCACCGTTCAGAATCTGCTTCCATATGTTTCAAATAACATATTCAAATTTCGGCCAAATCCAACGGTTGGTGTTTTGTTTATATCCTTCGCAAGAAAACTGCTCCGATTCTAGGCGAGAAACAGTATACCTACGGTTTTGCATCCATAAACAGGTCCAAACGACTTCCAAACCCGATCTTCACCGTTCATAATTTATTTGACAAATGTTTGAACGTATTGTCAAATTTTGAGCCCGATCCAACGGTTCAATAATGCGCAAAGAATTTTTCAAGACGAATGATTTTCCGGCCGATGTGCTGTTGCGTTTTCGAAAAGTCGGTTGCATGATTCTTCTATGTTTCTCGAATTTTCACGATTTCTCCAAGGATCACGGTAAGTGGGCTTGTTTTAAATGGTTGAATTTTCGGTGCATGTATTTTCGTTTTTTTGAAAATTCGGTCGAGTGAAACTTCTTTTTCTACCCCTTCTGGTTACGATTTTTGGCATGAATAATGTTTTGACACTGTGAGAATTCAACTTGATATGGGTGGGAATCCCAACCATACGTACCCTTACGCGGTGGAGGAGATAACCGCTATACAGCCTCGTCCCCTTAGATGAGTAAAAATTAGGGACTGATATCAGTAAACCATTGAAAGTAGATGAATCTCAGTTTCTGGTTAATGATGTGCACGTGGTATGAGTCATGTTATGAAAGGTGTGTGTTTCGATTTTTTTATGCATTTTGTTATGTTGTGCTCGAACGGTCCCCACTTGTTGAGTATTTCCAAAAATACTCACCCCTTACTCTACCCTCCCAGATAAATCAGAAGAAATAGAGAAAGAAGAATCGGACACCAGTTTTGGGACTGATAGTGCGCATGAAGAATTTTAATTAAGAATAGGTTCTCGTGAGTTTTTAATTCAAGTTATAAACGCTTCCGCAGATTTTTATCGTTTTCAGAGTTACTATTGTAAAGACGATTCCATTTTTATGGTATTTATGATATATAAACTGGTTTTGGTTTATACTGTACTACGAGGCTTGTTTTTCAGCAATTATGTGATTGTTGAATAACGTCGGTGTCGAATAACCTCGGTCTCGGGGCGTCACATTTAAGTGGTATCAGAGCCGCCATGTTCATAATCCAGTTGGGGAAAATTTTACCAAAGAGAAGAAAAGAAAAATCGGTCAGATTTTTTCAAAGAGCCGATCCAGTCTCTTTTGGAACGACCCAATGAGTAATATTCACAAGTTGTGAGGCAATGTCCGAAAACGCAAAATTCTTTCATTTAGGCATCTGGAATCGCGTATTTTAGATAGTTTCATAGAACCCATAACTTTCTAAAGAAAATTCCAAATTTGGTTCCGTCAGTTGTTCTAAACGCCTCTCGACATATGCTTTAAATCCATATGTTTTTATCTAAACTTTTCATTTTTGGAAAATTTCTTGAAAAATCTCGTTCAACGCGTTTTTTGTAGTGCTTGTCAGATTTTTATGGAATTTGATTAAAGAAACAATTAGTATTAACCTATATTGTTGGGATTGTACCTATCTGAGATAAGTTGACTTAAGCTTCTGACTTAAGGTGAAATATTTGATTTGGGGACAATAAATTATTTATGGAAAAAAAACTAGTATGTATAAATCTGAGATAAGAGTTATAATAAGTTTTGAATATTCCAATATAGAAGTTGATTTTTGGGCAATAGTTAACTGTGTGAACATTAATTTGGGTTCTTAAGAATGCTAAGCGTTAACTTTTAATATGTATGATTTTGGGTTATCTGATTTAAATGAAGTTGGGAGACAATATCTTAAGGTTAAGAAATTTATATTACTTTGAGATAACTAGTAGGCTATGACCTTATGTGAATAAAATAAGTTACGAGATATTATTTTGATATCGAGGAAAATAAATCATAATAAGTTTTGACTTTTGTTACGGTATTAAGCAGGATTCAAGGAGAAAGACATCCAATAAAAATATTTTGTGTGGGAGCTCTCTAAGATCATTGTCTTGTTGGAAATAAGATTTAGCACAAGAATTAATTGAGGATTAAATTCATACAAGGTTGAATAAGATTTTATTTTATGACGACTGAGTTATAACTTTTGGGATTTAATCAATAGGCTATAGATTCATATTGAGTTAAGTTTTAAGATTTTATATGAGTTTCAAGTTTGAGATAATAATTGTGGTAAATTCAAGATAAAATAAAATCAGTATCTGTTCGCATATATTCCGTGCTGACTTGATTCCAAGTACTTTGGCAGATTTCGATGTCATCATATGGATGGTTCGGTTATCTAAGAGCAGTGCAATAGCAGATTGCCGGAGTAAAAATTTCAAAATCCAAACCATGAACCAAGAAGAATCAGGTATCATGGCAATGCCAAGAGACAGAAATACATTCTTTATGCTTCCCAGACTGGAAAGCCATAAAATCAGGCGAAGAAGATTACCTAGCAATGGTGAACGAAGTGCAGGAAGAAATTGAGCTCAAGCTGGAAGATACCCTAATAATGCGAGAATTCCGAACGTTTTCTGGAAGAATTCTCAGGATATTCTCGGACCACGAGGTTGAGTTCAAATCAATGTGGTTCTCAGTGCTGCACAAATTTCAATAGGACCATACCAAATGACGCCAACTAGACTCCAAGAGCCAAAAGAACAACTCCAAGAATTGCTAGACAAGAAGCAATTTCAACCGAGTACGTCTCCATAAGTAACTCTAGTACTGCTTGTGAATAAGGAAGACACAAGTATGAGATTGTGTATAAATTATAGAGAACTCAATAAGATCACAATCGAGAATAAATATCTTCTTCCAATGATAGACGATCTTTTCGATCAACTTAAAGAAGCTACAACTTCTCCAAACTCGGCTTGAGAACAGGATACTATCAATTGAAGGTCAGAGCTGAATATTTTTCCCAAAACAGCCTTCCGAAAAAGGTACATGCATTTTGAGTTCACAATAATGCATTTTTCTTGATGAACGTGTCGACAACCTTCATTGATCTAATGAACAGGGATTCAAGTCATTCCTTGACAAAAGTTTTAGCGGTGTTCATCGAGGAGATCCTCATTCACTCGCCAAATGAAGAAGATCGCCAGGAGTATCTTCGACTCACTCTTTATAGGTTAATGGATAGAGAATTATATGACAAGTTCAAGAAAGGTGAGAACATAATTTCTTATGTCACATAATATATTAGGCATGAGTATTTTGGATCCTAAGAAAATAGAGGCAATCTCCGACTGACCAAGACCAAGGACAATGACAGAAATTAAGAGCTTCATAGGATTGACGAGCTATTATCGGGATTTTTTTCAAGATGTTCTCTCAATTGCAATACAACTTACAAAACTCACAAAAGAACTCTAAATTCAATTGGAGCAAAGAATGTGAGAAAAGTTTTAAAGATGAAACTTGCAACCACAATGGTGGTAGTGCTGCTTGACGAAGGCAGTGATTTTTTCAATTACAGAGATCCGTCAAAGAAAGGTCTAAGATATGTGCTCATGCAAAAAAGCAAAGTAATTTCCTTTGCATCAAGTCAATTGGAACTGTATAAGCAAAACTACCCAACTCGCGACCTTGAGTTATCCGCAGTAGTTTTTTCATGAATGAAGCATTACCTTTACGACGCCAAGTGTGAGATCTTCACTGACCATCAGATCCTCGAGTATTTGTTCACCTAGAAAGAATTGAACATGAGGCAGATATGATAGATCATTTTGACATAACGGTAAGATACATTCCAGGCAAGGCGAATGAGGTAGCTGACGCTTTAAGTCGGAAAAACATGGGTAAGATGATTCCAGCTTCACTATCAGGGCAATCGTGCTTTGAGAAATCGTTAAGCAAAACCAGTTTCATGGTCTTGATGAGAAATTAAAATTTAGTATGAGAAAAAGAAAAGAAAATTTGAGATTACAATTATATGAAATGATCAATTGGAATTATGATTTTTATCTTTTAAGATAATACTTTTGAGGTTTATTTAAGGTTGACCGTATTGGATTATAGTTTGACTTTTGGGAATTTTACATTACTACAAGCATTGGAATATGAAACAATAATAATTGGATCAAGTTTATGCATTACACTGTTGATATTAAACTTATGAATTGATTTTTGGGATTTATCTTAGATTGATTATGAGACTAGTCTTTATATTAAATGTTCAATGGAAAATTGATATTGATTTTTTGGATTTCAGTTAGAGTTACATTATTAGGCTACATTTGAATTCAAAAGGTTTTTATTTATGTTTTTCTCTCTCATAAGACAAATGTTTATCAAATTATGATTATGAGTTATGCGACTATTGGGTTACAATAAGTTTTTGTAGAATCAATGGTTCTAATAATTATGGTTCAATAGAAGTATCATTGGATGCAATAATAGAAGTAATAATAAGAAATTAGGATGGTACAAGGATAATTGAAAGTATGAGTAAGTCAACACTTTTGTTATTAAGATGTCTGACAAGAATCACTAGGATATGATTTAGGAATTTTAGATGATTTTCTAATCATACTGAAGGAGAAGTCACTTGGGAATTAGAATAGAAAATACTTGAGCGATACCCGTACCTCTTCCTAGACCAAGCCAATCCAAGTTTCGAGCACGAAACTTCCCATAAGGAGGGAGGGATGTAAAATCCAAGATTTTTCCATAATCGTGATAATATTTAATGGTACTAGGATTTGCGCAATCTTCGTTTATCTATAGCATTAAAAGATGTAAGATTTACAAGGTTATCTAAAGTTGAGTGGATAATTTTATCGTGTGCAATATTTTTGGAGGTCGAAATTTAAGATAATATTGTGTATATATTTTGAACTTGGGATAAATAAATACACCAGGATCTAAGAAATTAAATAAGGAATTTTTGGATATAAGCAGGTAAATTTTTGAGATATAAATTCAAAGTTAGAAAGATTATATCAGATAGAGATATGAGATTTGAGATGAAATAGATTCTACCACATAGAGATATAATATTTAGATTTCGGATATCATCCAAGATCACGGATAGATCACGATTCTAGATGAAGATTTGATTCAGGTTTAAACAAGAAGATAATACACGATTTCGATAGCATTCATCCCTATAAATAGGAGAAGCTCTCATTCAGAATTTACACATCAAATGTTCGAGTTTTGCTCTCAAAATTTCGAAATTCTGCACCAGTCATCAAAATTCTTTTGAAGTTTAGAAATTATATTATCTTGCTCCGGTACTCGGAATCCGATCTTCACCGTTGAGAATGTGCTTCCATATGTTTTGAATAACATATTCAAATTTTGGCCAAATCCAACAGTTAGTGTTTTGTTTATAGTCTTTGCAAGAAAACTGCTCCGATTCTAGGCGAGAAACAGTATACCTACGGTTTTTCATCCATAAGCAGGTTCAAACGACTTCCAAACAAGATCTCCACCGTTCATAATTTATTTGACGAATGTGTAAACGTATGTGCTGTTGCGTTTTCGAAGAGTCGGTTGCATGATTCTTCTATGTTTCTCGAATTTTCACATTTTCTCCAAGGATCAAGGTAAGTAGGCTTGTTTTAAATTGTTGAATTTTCGGTGCATGTATTTTCGTTTTTTTGAAAATTCGGTCGAGTGTAACTTCTTCTTCTACCCCTTCTGGTTACGATTTTTGGCATGAGTAATGTTTTGACACTGTGAGAATTCAACTTGATATGGGTGGGAATCCCAACCATACGTACCCTTACGCGGTGGGGGAGATAACCGCTATACGGCCTAGTCCCCTTAGAGGAGTAAAAATTAGGGACTGATATCAGTAAACCATTGAAAGTAGATGAATCTCAATGTCTGGTTAATGATGTGCACGTGGTATGTTTCATGTTATGAAAGTCGTGTGTTTCGAATTTTTTATGCATTTTGTTATGTTGTGCTCGAACGGCCCCCACTTGCTGAGTATTTCCCAAAATACTCACCCTTACTCTACCCTCCCAGATAAATCAGAAGAAGAAATAGAGAAAGAAGAATCGGACACCGGTTTTGGGACTGATAGTGGACGCATGAAGAATTTTAATTAAGAATAGGTTCTTGTGAGTTTTTAATTCAAGTTATAAACGCTTCCGCAGATTTTTATCGTTTTCAGAGTTACTATTGTAAAGATGATTCCATTTTTATGATATTTATGATATATAAACTGGTTTTGGTTTATACTGTACTATGAGGCTTGTTGTTTAGCAATTATGTGATTGTTGAATAACGTCGGTGTCGACTAACCTCGGTCTCGGGGCGTGACAAATTACTTGGGACATGTTAGAGTCAATGAAATTAAGAAAAAGTCAAAAACGTGAACTTTTATGTTTAGGGGTAAAAAGGTAATTTTACACCCAAAAATTAGTAAACGTCATGGCAGTGCTCTTAATGCTGTTTTATATGCTAATATGATTATTTTTAATTTTTAGGAATTTTACATGTTATAATATGATTTTAAATGTTTTTGGACTTTTATGGTTTAAATATGGACAATTAAAAGTTATGCTCCATGCTTGTTTTTTTAAAGAAAATGATATTAAATGCAAGATTTTTGTAAAGTGATAAAAATGTGAATCATTGGAGGAGGTGAATTAATTGTGATTATTGAGGATATGAGGATAAGAATGAGGATATCCTCAGGGAAAAGGCCCAGAGGGAGCCCGTTTATGGGAGAAGGCCCCAGAGGGAACCCAACGATCGTATTTCCATTTGATGAGGATAGACCAAGGCTCAGTTGACGGGTGAGAGTGTCGCTGATGTCCCCTCCGTCCAGTACCATGGTTACATGTAGATGGATCCATCAACTTTTTGAGGATGAGGAAAGTCACAATTAACGATCTGAATTCAACAAAAAGGAAAAGGTATGTGTTCTTGATGAAAGGATATATGTTATGAAATGAGGAAAAGGAAAAATGTTGATGTTTAAGTTATACATGTCATGAAAATGTTATTTTTACGTAAAAATATTTTCATTATTTCATGCGATTTTATACGTATTGCTTGTCATCAAGATTATGATGTGGTCAGCCTTTAGACTCACTAGGTGTGATGGATGCAGGTAATTATGATGTTAATGTTACTGGGGGTCTTGATGGTTGACTTGACTGGACTGATAGTGCACATACCCAAGGACCAGCGCTTCTATGTTTCCGCACTTAAGATTTATGTTTATGATTTACGTTAAAGATTTTTAAGACTATTTATTTATGCTTTTGAGTGGTTTTGAGAGGATGATACTTTTCAAATTTATTGCTTCTTAGGTTTAGTAAAATATTAGACAATTTGATGATTTGACTATTCCCTTGATTTTTAAATACTAGTTGGATGTTTTATTTTCAAAATGGTGCATAATATTATATATATATATATATATATATATATATATATATATATATATATATATATATATATATATATATGTATCGGCCGAATATTATATGTTTAAAAAAAATAAAATTTCTGGTACTTTTTAAGCAAAACGATTAGCAGACGTTTTAGTAGGTATCAGAGCAATGGTTCTGTAAAAGGTTGTGCCACTATCAACACCGGGAAGATCAATTTTCAAGACTCAATTTATAAGTTTTACATGCTTTATATGATTTAATATGATGTTACCTGCATGATGAAATGAATAATATGCTTATATTACATGTCTACTAGATTTTTGAGTATATATGCTATGTGTACTTAAATTTGCTAAATGAATTAGGATATGTCACATGATTAGAAAACTTAGATTTAAATGCATGTTGGTTACGTTAGAATTGGGAAAACGTTCAGTAAAATGCCTCCTAGACGTGCCCCTGTTAATGAGAACCGAGATGAGAACAGTGTTAACCAATAAGGGAATGCACCCACACCTCCTAATAAGGATGATGCTACTCGTGCCTTAAAGGGGATTGCTCATTTCTTCGAGCAACAATTACAGCAGCAATTACAGCAATTACAACAAGCACCTAGGCCACATCATGACATACATGATCAGTTCCGGATGCTAGGGCCGAAGGAATTTTCTGGCACCACCGATCCCTTTGCTGCTGAGGCTTGGATTAATGCACTTGAAGTATAATTTCGTTATCTGAATATGGGGGATGCTGACCATGTGAGGTGTGCCACTTATCTGTTTAGAGATGATGCTTCTTTATGGTGGGAAGGAGCCGAGTATGGTGTTGACATTGATACTCTTACTTGGGCTCGATTTAAGGAGATATTCTACGAGAAGTATTTCACTGCTGATGTTAGAGGGCGACTGAAGAGAGAGTTTATGAGCCTCCGTCAGGGAGACTTGACTGTTGCTGAGTTTGTGAAGAAATTTGATAGGGGTTGTCACTTTGTACCCCTTATTGCGAGGGATCCTGTAGAGAAACTTAGACACTTCATGGATGGACTACGACCCACCTTACGAAATAATGTTATGATGATGCGTCCTTTGGACTATGCCACTGCTATTACTTATGCATTCCAGTCTGAGCAATCTTTGAGCGACATTGAGTTTGAGATGCAGCGCAAGAGGCAACAACACCAAAATAACAATCAGCCAAACAAGAAACCATATACGTGTCCTCCCAGACCTCCAGGGACTCAAAAGCCTCAAGGTCAAGTCAAGAAACAAGCACCACAAATGCCACAAAATCCTGGAGCACCAAATCCTGCTGAGAGGCAACCATGTAAGGAGTACAATCGCTTGCATCTTGGCAAATGTGAATGGGGGACATTCAAATGTTTCTATTGCAAGGAGAATGGGCACAAGGATGCTGATTGCCCGAAGAGAAAAGAACCTACTGTTGGAAGAGAATATGTTATGAATGCTGAAGAAGCTGTCAAATGTTTCTATTGCAAGGAGAATGGGCACAAGGATGCTGATTGCCCGAAGAGAAAAGCACCTACTGTTGGAAGAGCATATGTTATGAATGCTGAAGAAGCTGAGGAGGAGACAGACACTACGCTTATCACAGGTAACCTAGTCATTTAACATTTTTATATTGCTTTTAGTTGCATGGAATGTTAAATTGGCTATTACAGTTGAATTCGGATCAAGATTAACCTAGTGGAAATTAGGTTGCATGCTCTACCTTGGACTTAAGATATGATTTTAGAAACCATAGAAAATATTATTTTATTTTGAGCCTTATTTATGCAAAGGATGTATTAATTCCAAATAAATGTTTTAGGGCCAAAATTAGAAAAATCATAATTAAGGGTTGTAAGTGGTTTCGAATTTTTGAAGGGTTCTAAATGTAATTTTCGAAAGTTTTAGGAGTTAATTGAGATTTTTGAAAGTTAAGAGACTAAATTGCAAATACCGAAAACCTAAGGTTCTTAAATGCAATTTCTGAATTCTTAAGGGTTCAAAATGTAATTTAGGGACTAAAATGTATATCTTCGAAAATATAAGGGTAAAATTGTAAATATTCAAAAATTTTGGAAGGTAAATTACAAAAAAGTTGAAGGGCTAAAATGAAATTTTTCAAGAAATGCTTAAGTTCAACACGTAATCTTCACCTAACTTTGGGAGAATAATGATAGAAATTTCCTTAAGCTTCAACATGAAAAGATTTAAAAGACATTTTCGCCTCATGGAGGATTATCATTCTAGATGTAGCAACCTATGTGCTGCTAGATTTAGGAGCTAAACATTCTTTTATATCTGAAACCTTCATCAAAAGATTGAATATTACTCCTCAAGATATGGGTTTGGGTTTCAAAGTTACTATTCCCTCCGGTGATCAAACGCTCACTTCTAAAATTGTCAAGAATCTGGAGCTTCGCTTATTGAAGGATGTGGTTCGGGCAGATCTTATTGTGCTTCCTATGCCTGAATTTGATATCATACTCGATATGGATTGGTTATCAGCAAATGGAGCTTTGATTGATTTCCGTCAGCGATCAGTGTCTATTAGACTGCCTAGTGGTAAATCTTTTTCCTTTGAGGCGGCGAGAAACAAACAAATGCCGCACATTATCTCTTGTCTATGTGCGAGGAAGCTTATTAAACGGGGATGCCAAGCTTTTCCAGCATGTGTCACTACCACACATGCTCCTATCAGTCAGAAGTTAGATGTTGATATTGTCAAAGATTTTCCTAGCGTCTTTCCCGAGGACGTTTCTGACATTCCACCCGATCGTTTAGTGGAATTTTCTATTGACCTAATGCTGGGCACAATACCTATTTCTAAAGCGCCTTATCGTCTAGCACCTGCTGAAATGAAATAATTAAAAGATCAAATCCAAGAATTGATAGACAAGGGTTTTATTCGCCCTAGCTATTCTCAATTCGGCGCACCAGTATTATTTGTGAAGAGGAAAGTAGGTAATATGCGTCTCTGCATTGATTATCGAGAGTTAATAGGGTTACTATCAAGAATAAGTATCTTTTACTAAGAATTGAATATTTATTTGATCAGTTACAAGGCCCATCCATATTCTCAAAGATTTATCTTCATTCTGGATACCATCAATTGAAAGTGAAAGAGTGATGTTCACAAGACAGCGTTTCGCACTAGATATGGGCACTACGAGTTTATGGTCATGCCATTTGGTTTGACCAATTCACCAGCGATCTTCATGGATCTCATAAATCGCGTATTTCAGCCGTATTTAGTTCAATTCATCATAGTCTTCATTGATGATATTTTGACCTATTCTAAGAGCAAAGAGGAGCATAGTCGCCATTTGAGAACAGTACTGCAAGTTTTGCAAGATAGGAAGCTTAATGCAAAATTCAGCAAGTGTGAGTTTTGTCTTGATCAAGTGGCTTTCTTAGGCCACATTATTTCTAGTAATGGTGTTGAAGTCGATCCAAGTAAAGTTGAGGCAGTGAAACAGTGGCCAGTATCAAAGAGCGTTACCGAGATTCATAGTTTCTTGTGACTAGATGGCTATTATCGCAAATTTATTCAAGATTTCCCATCCATTGCAGTACCTTTGACATCCTTGACTAAGAAGAATGCAAGGTTTATTTGGAGATCCGTGTGTCAAGACAGTTTTGATAAGTTGAACCAAGCCTTGATATCAGCGCCAGTGTTGTTATCTATGCCGTCTGGGAAAGGAGAGTATCTTCTTTATACCGACGCTTCTGAACTTGGTTTGGGCTCAGTTGTGATGCAAATTACCAAGTTATAGCCTATGCATCGAGACAATTGAAAATTCAAGAGAAAAACTACCCTACTCATGATCTCGAGCTTGCAGCAGTAGTTTTTACATGGAAGATTTGGAGACATTACTTATATGGGGAGAAGTGCAAAATATTCACCGATCATAAACGTTTGAAATACTTCTTCGACCAAAAATAACTGAACATGAGACAGTGTAGATGTCTCGATTTAGTAAAGGACTACGATTGTGACATTAGCTACGATTCGGGAAAAGCTAATGTTGTGGTAGACGCATTGAGTCGTAAAGCAGTAGTTATTACTCAATTATTACTTCAAAGACCGTTGCAGTCCGAGATACAGTGGTTTGAGATTACATTTTATGCCAAGGGCGAGGGTCCTAATCTTGCCACATTATCAGTATAGTCGACCTTGAGATATAGAATTCATGATGGGCAGTGTACCGATAAGCAATTGCAAAAGTGGAGAGCAAGAGATGAAGCCAAGGGCCGGAAGTTATATTCAGAGGTGGATGATATATTCGTTATCGAGATCGTTTATGGGTTCCTAGTGACGATTCTTTTAAAGATCTTATTATGAAAGAAGCTCGTGACACACCATATTCCATTTATCCGGGAAGCACGAAGTTGTATAAATATTTTCAGTTATTATATTGGTGGCCAGGCATGAAGAGAGAAATTTTGAGATTTGTATCCGAGTGCTTGATTTGTCAGCAAGTTAAAGCAGAGCATCAAAGACCAGCGGAGAAACTTAAGCCACTTCCTATTCCTGAGTGGAAATGGAAAAAATATTACTATGGACTTTGTTGTGGGATTGCCGAAGACTATTAAGGGATTCCATGCCATATGGGTGATAGTGGATCGTCTTACGAAATCAGCGCATTTTATACCTGTTAAGACGACCTTTACCATGATTCAGCATGCAGAGTTATATATTCGAGAAGTAGTTCGTCTGCATGGGATCCCTGTATCTATTGTTTATGACAGAGATCTGAGATTTACGTCATCTTTTTGGAAGAGTCTGCATCCAGCTATGGGGACCAAGTTATAATTCAGTACAACATTCCATACTCAAACCGATGGTCATTTTTGCGTGTTTTCTTGAATGCTCGCAAGTGAAAGATGTCAAGTTATAGTAAAATGTAATTTTGAGCACAAGTGTCGATCCCACGAGGAGTGTGTATAAAAATGTATATCATTTCTTGTAATTAAAATAGTCTCAATTTTATTTAGAATAATCAATTAAAAGGTTGCTTTGCTTAATCGAATTAATTGAAAACAAAGGATTAATCTAATCACCGAATTGAGAACTAACAATGAGAGAAATGATTTCACCAAATTTCCACGATAATTATTCCCAGTTGAATTTATATTCATGAATTCCAATTATTTAATGGCCAAGAAGACTTAATTATTTTATTCCCCCTTTACCAAGTGACGAATAACTGTATCAATCAAACTTCGATTCAATTATTCCTAATAAAATCTAAGTTTAATTGATAAATGCAAACGATGTTCTTACCTAAGCCTCGCTAAAGTTATACGCCTTCCGAATGATATAAATATTCAACGATATATTTCTAATGATCTATAATCCTAATCCTCTCCCAAGTTATAGAATTAATCAAACAACACACAATTTATGGCCAGTAAATTTCAGTGAAATGAATACAGAGAAACACAATTAAACGAGAAGGAATTCAATCAAATAAACCACTGGCTCAATTCATCGTATCAACAAAGTTACGTTATTCTCTAGACTAGAAAAATAATTCATGACGAATTCTAAATAAAAGCAAAACATGTTTGAATATTTATACATCGACACAATAGAAAATAAAGATGAAAGAATCAGATAACAAATCGGAAGTGGCGTCTCTGCCCCAGATTCGTCGTTCTTCGTCTTTGATCTTGTTCCCTTGCATCTTTCCTTTCGAGAACGGCTGCGTCGTATGTTTCGTCTCCTAGCATGGATGAACTTCTCGTATAGTTCTTTCCCAAGGTGACCGATCCTCTTTCTGACCTAACTCGCGCAATTTATAAGATTCTGGGCGCACGGCGCGCGGTCGCGCGCGAGCTTCTGCTTGATGGCTCGTATCTGCGCGCGCGCGGTTGCGCGTGAAGTGGCGCGGCCGCGCGTGCGCTTCTGGTCTTCATGCGGTATCTATGCGCGGGCGGCTGCACGTGAAGTGGCACGAGCGCGCGCGCTCCTCTGTCGATCATCTTGCATGACTGCGCGCGCAGTTGCGCGTGAAGTGGCGCGGCCACGCGCGCCATTGTGTCCGACGATGCATGGCTCTGTTTTCTTGCATTTTGTGGCTCCGTGTGCACTTTTCCTCTGTTCCTGCAATGACAATTAAAACAAGCCGAAAACGCATAATTCCCTTCAAAACTAACATAATTCAATATGGATTCTTATATAAATCTTGCACTTATCAAACCCCCCAAACTTGAACTTTTGCTAGTCCCGAGCAAAATAAAATAAAAGCTAATAAATAAGGAAAAAATTACGCAAACTACTATAGTCATGGATGTGCGAAATGTGATATTGACCTCCGACTTATCTAGTTTCATGTAATTCACGATTTTTCAAGATTCACGTGTGTGTGATATGTCAATGTTAGTTTACCCAATCTAATGCTCAAATAGAGTTGTCATACCCATTCGCCTTACAAACTTAAGAAATCGTCAGCTCAGTGCAGCTCACACTTCATTAAAATACAAATTCACATTCATAGATCACATATGACTTTATCGGTGATTAATTGGCTCAATAAATATTCAACAAAAATATACCAAAAATGAATTCACACCATGAGATGCTTGCATGCAAATGATTAAAGTCTATACGTGTTGACAATGTTTTTCAGGTATCCATAGGCTTGACTTGAACAATTTTTCTCCACTAGTATATCGAATAAATGTGACAAGGTTAATAGGTCTTGTAAGCTTGTTACGTTAGGCTATGGCTCATGGCTACAATAAAGGTATGTAGATTAAAATTTGAGAGAAACAATTGAATTTTCATAATTTTCATCCTCATTTCATTCACCATCACTTTATTGTTTTCTTTCCAATCATATCCTGCATTTCCCATATTTTCCTTTCTTTTTGTCACCACTTTTGATTCATTTATTTCATTGTTTTTTTTTTCAACTCCTTTTAGCACATTTAACTTTTTCTTCTCTTTTCAAGGAGTATTTGAATCATTACAACACCCATGAACTTATTTCTCTCAAAATTAGGTAGGACAATAAGTGTATAAGCTTCATTAGGTAGTCGTTGTGGCATGTAGAATAGATACAAGTGGGGGCTAATTGTATGTCATTGACATATACCACGTGATTTTTAGTAGGCTCAAAATGGGACACTATGTTCATTTGGTAGGCTCGAAGGCTCAAAACGGCTCCAAAGATTGCTTAAATCATTCTTATGTCACATATTATCCGTATTTCGCCACGAAAAGTGCTCAAACAAGTTCTAGATTACCGTCAATCCATTAGTCAACTCATATAAACCAATCACATGCATTTGTTCAACCAAAAATGTTATACGCGGTAGGTACAAAAGAAATTTTTAAGCATCTCAAATAACTCGAAGTTCAAAGGGCTACAATTGACAGTAATCAAAGAACACATGCCCAAAGATATTGTGAAAAATTGCCTAGATAATTTCTATGTTTGCAAAAGTGTCAATCAATGTCATGCTAGAATTACCAAGAATCAGATCTCCATCGTCTATTTAGTATCACAGGCATGCAACTTGTTTCTATGCAACGATAGTATCAACAAACACGACAGTGCAAAATGATTATGACTCCTAAGTTATCATGAACACATATATACTTCAAGACCGCAATTCAATTTTCATCATCGGTCATACATTTTACTTATCCATGACTCTTCCTAACAAATCTAGCATGCAAAAAATAAATAAAAAACTAAAGAAGAAAAAAATCAATTTAACTACTGAGCAATAAAAAAAATAATTTTAACAAGCAAGCAATTTCAGCCCCCCAAACTTAAAGTATGCATTGTCCTCAATGTATATAAATAAAGAACACGACAACACATACCTCGCGCACGAGTGTCAGATCTCAAGGCTCGAGTCATCGTTCGGAGCATCTTTAGAATCATCGTCCATGGGCTGCGGCGGTGATAGATTTGGTGGTGGGTATTGTGGTGGCCAAGCTAGATGTGGTGGAAAGGAAGCATCTTCGGGTCTCATGGGTGGAAAATGGTGGGCGAGCACCGATGTGAAGTCCATCATATAAGACATGAAAGTATTAGTAGTGTGTCGGTGTTCGGCCAACTCTTGGCGCTGAGCCCGCATATCATGTTCCATTCGGAACATCCATTCTCGTAAACTGGCTCAAGGGATTGATGGTGGTGGCGGCTCTTGGCGTTCTCTGGTCCTCTGGTTGTAAGCTGCCCGAGCATCTCGTCGCTCTAACTCTCGTCCTCCGCGTAAGCGGTCTGGAGTATATACCGTGATTGGGCCCTTGGCTTTCAAAACTTGTTCATCCGCGCCCCATTGCACACCGGCATGAAGACATAGTGCAGTGATAGTATGTGGACATGGGAGACTGACGGTCATGAGTCATGCACCAGCACACATAATAGAACCATTGATTATCTTCCCTAGATCCACTGTCTTCCCGATCATTATGGCGTAAATAATTGCCACTTTGTCTTTTGTAATTTTTGTTTGATGGGATGAGGGCATGATTCATGATAGGATGAAAGATGCCCAACTGCGTGGGTCACGGCGTAATTCAGATTTCTTCAGAGTGACTGGGGAGCCTTGATTCAAGCGCCACTCTGCACCCTCGATGCATAATCTCCTAATAATCGTATCATAATCCACGGTGCCAGTAATCAAAGCAGTATACTCGTCATTTTCAAAACTCAGCAGATTATAGATAGCATTAATGGTTGCCGAATCGAAATAGACCAGTTGCCTCGTACCAAAACTCTGTAGTCCTCATGTTTAACTCTTAAATTGGCATAAAATTCACGGACGACAGAAATAGCTGCATCAAGTGGTGACTGGGCTATATCTAACCACCCCCTTCGCTCAAACTCTTAAATTATCGCACAGTCAGGGTGAGTCAGATCTAGCCCTCGTTTTTTAATAATTGACCTAGACAGGGTGATCTTGTAAACTCTGAATGCTTTCTCGTTCCAAAATTTATTAGCATTGCAGGAACGAGAAGAGGAAGCCACGTCTTTCGATCTTTTACGCGGTGGCATGATTTTTCAATGTTTATCCCAAACCCTCAATCAACAAATGTGCACCAACAATTTCTTGAATGCTGAAAATAAGCCCAAACTATAAAAAAAGTAAAGGAAATGGAACCTTCAGTGAAGAAAATTGACCGTAGATTACACTCGGCGGCGGCGGCGACTGTTGCAAGAGCGGCGGTGGCAGTAGTTTGGTAGCGGCGGTGCTGGGTAGTGGCGGTGGTGGTGTCTGGTAGACAGCGGCACGGCGGAGGCTTTGGTTAATTTGGGTGGTGTGATGGTTTGGAGATGATGGCTTGTGGTGTTGAGGTGAGTGAAAGTAGGTTGTGAGTTGTTGGAGTGAAGGAGTTTTGGAAAAAATTTTGGCAAGGGGAGGTGATGGAGGCGGTGATGTGAGGAGAGGATTTGTTTTGAGAGTAGGGTTTGTAAAGAATGAGTGAGGAAGATAACAAATTCGTGTTTTTAAAAAAAATAGGTACGTGGCGCTAGCGTGTTGTGGCGCGATCGCGCGCATGCTTTTGTCCCCCTCTCTATCATTGAGCGCGCGCCGATGCGCGTGATGTGGCGCTACCGCACGCGCTCCTCTGGTCTTGCCTCTGGTCGTGCCACAAATCTGAGCGTGCTGCTGCGCGTGATCTCGCACGGTAGCGCGCATGCATCTGTTCCCCATTTTTTTAGTGTAAAAACCACACCTGCAAAAATTAAAGCAATTCAAATCACTACGCAAAATGAATAATTAAAATCAACAAATAAACTATAAAAATAAACAAAATGACTGCGAAAAAATAATCGTGGGTTGCCTCCCACGCAGCGCTTGGTTTAATGTCATCAGCCCGACTACCAATCCTATTCAATTAGGTTCACCCAGACTAAGATTGTCAATATTCCTCACTTCAGTTCCATAGTACTCCTTAACCCTTTGTTCATTAACTTTGAAAGTTCGTCCATCACTGCACCTCAGCTCGTTAGCCCCATGAGGGTATACTGTTTCCACTACAAATGGCCCTGACCAACGCGATTTCAGCTTACCAGGAAACAACTTCAAACGAGAATTGAATAGCAGTAATTGTTGTCTGGGTTTGAGCTCCCTTCGTATAATAATTTTGTCATTCCATTTCTTGGTCTGCTCTTTATAGATCTTAGAATTCTCATATGCATCATTGCGGAATTCCTCCATCTCATTTAACTGCAGTTTCCTGACATCGACAAAAGCTTTCAAGTCGAAGTTCAACTTTTTACCTGCCCAGAATGCTCGGTGCTCCAGTTCCAGTGCCAAGTGGCATGTTTTCCCAAATACTAGCCTATAGGGAGACATCCCAATAGGTGTCTTGAATGCCGTCCGATAAGCCCATAACGCATCATCCAACTTAATGGCCCAATCCCTCCGATTGGTGTTGACAGTCTTTTCCAGAAATTGTTTAATTTCTCGGTTGGATATTTCAGCTTATCCATTCGACTGAGGATGGTATGCTATCGCCACTTTGTGCTTCACACTATATTTAGCCAAAAGTGAGTTGAAAATCCTATTGCAAAAATACGTACATTCGTCACTTATGATGGCTCTCGGTGTTCCAAACATGGGGAAGATGTTCTTATGCACAAATTTAGCTACAACACGAGCGTCATTAGTATTGGTGGCGATTGCTTCCACCCATTTCGAAACATAATCCACAGCTAATAAAATATAAGAATTAATAAAATAAGGGGGAAATGGTCCCATGAAATCAATGCCCCAAACGTCAAAAAGTTCCGCTTCCAAGACATTTGTCAGTGGTAATTCGTGGCGCCTGGAGATGTTTCCTAACCTCTGGCATCTATCACATGATTTTACTAAGGTATAACTATCTTTAAACAAATTAGGCTAATAAAAACCAGATTGCAATACCTTAGCTCCTGTTCGTGATGCTCCAAAATTTCCACCATATGGTGAAAAATGACGTTTCTCCAGAATTTGATGTGCTTCGATACCCTCCATGCATCTCCTAATCACTTGGTCAGCACACCTCTTATACACAAGTGGATCATCCCAATAAAAGAACTTGATATCATGGACGAACTTCTTCTTCTGATGATAGCTCAAATCTGGAGGAAGGGTCCCACAAGACAAAAAATTTTCAATATCAGCAAACCAAGGAATTACAGTTCTTACCTCAAAGAGTTGCTCATCTGGGAATGTTTCTTGTATAGCACCCTCTTTTTTCTTTTCCTCCAGCTCAAGCCTCGACAAGTGGTCAGCTACTTGATTCTCACTACCTTTTTTATCCTTGACCTCAAAGGCAAATTCTTGTCATAGCAAAATCCACCTTATCAAGCGTGGTTTTGCATCCTTCTTGGCGAATAGGTAGCGAATAGCTGCATGGTCAGTGAAAACGGTTACCTTTGTGCCAATCAAATAAGGTCTGAATTTGTCGAAGGCAAATACTACTACAAGCATCTCCTTCTCAGTCGTAGTGTAATTTTGCGGTGCAGCATCTATCATGCGGCTTGCGTAGTAAATCGCCCTAAACATCTTTTCCCTTCTCTGGCCTAAGACAGCGCCCATGCCTAATCACTTGAATCACACATTAGCTCAAAGGGCTCCTTCCAGTCCGGCACTATCATGATCGGTGCAGTCAACAATGCCATTTTGATCTTCTCGAATGCCTGCAAACAATCATCATCAAATATAAAAGTCGACTCTTTTTCAAGCAAGTTACACAGGGGTTTAGTAATCTTAGAAAAATCTCTAATAAATCTACGATAAAACCCCGCATGTCCTAGAAAGCTCCTTATTCCTTTGATGTTCTTTGGTGGGGGAAGTTTTTCGATGGCAACCTCCTTGGCTCTATCTACCTCTAATCCCCGAGAAGATATTTTATGTCCAAGAACAAAGCCCTCTTGGACCATAAAATGACATTTCTCCCAATTAAGAACTAGGTTCTTTTCTTGACATCTTTGCAAAACAAGGGATAAGATATGTAAACAATGATCAAATGAAGAGCCAAATACCGAGAAGTCGTCCAGGAAGACTTCCATGATTTCCTCCACCATGTCTGCGAATATGGCCATCATGTACCTTTGAAAAGTAGCAGGCGCATTGCATAGCCCAAAAGACATTCTTCTAAAAGCAAACGTGCCATAAGGACATGTGAAAGTAGTCTTCTCCTGATCTTCTGGCGCTACAGCAATTTGGTTATAACCTGAATAACCATCTAAAAAATAGTAATGACAATAACCAGTAAGTCTATCAAGCATTTGATCAATAAAATGCAGAGGAAAATGATCTTTACGTGTGACATTGTTTAACTTTAGATAATCAATACATACTCGCCAGCCAGTTACAGTACGAGTAGATATTAGTTCATCATTTTCATTTTTAACCACAATTATTCCATCCTTTTTTGGTACAACTTGCACAGGAGATACCCAACTACTATCAGAAATAACATAAATTACACCGGCATTTAGTAATTTCAGTACCTCGTTTTTCACAGCCTCTTTCATCGCTGGGTTCAACCTCCTCTGGTGATCCACATAAGGAGTATATGACTCCTCCATCAAAATTTTATGCATGTATATAGTGGGACTAATTCTCCTAATATCAGATATCGACCATCCTATAGCAGTCTTAAATTTTCTCAATACTCTCAATAATTTATCTTTTTCAGTAAATGTAAGAGAGGAAGAGATGATTACCAGATATGTCGACTTTTCACCTAAAAATGCATAGCAAAGGTGACTTGCAGCTCCTTCAAATCAGGGGAAGGAGGTATTACCTTTGTTTGCTCATGTACCTCCAATTCCTCAAGTGGTGCATCCGTTTTTCTTTCTTTCTGTGATCCATCAAGAGCCACCAGTTGCTCTTTCACTTCCTAAACATCTTCATCAACAGTTCCTGTAGAACTTGTCAAACAGCTCTCCAGAGGATCCCTAGTTCTTGCACAATCAAGAGACATACATGAGTCTATAACATCGATTTTTTTGACAGTCTTTACCTAATTTGATCCCCTCATGGCTTGATAGATATTAAAAATGACTTCTTCTCCACCAACTCTTAAGGTGAGTTCACCCTTATGCATATCTATCATTGCCCTTTCAGTCGCCAGGAACGGTCTCCCAAATATTGATGGAGCATCATGATCCTCTTCCATATCTAAAATCACAAAGTCACCAGGAAAAATAAATTTATCCACTTTTACCAGTACATCCTCAACAATCCCATGTGGATACGTGAGACTTCTTTCTGCAAGCTGTAAGGTGATAGTGGTTGGTTTAACCTCTCCAAGCTCCAATTCCCTGTAAATAGAAAATGGCATCAAATTAATAATTGCTCCTAAATTACATAAAACACTACAACATTTAGAACCACCGATAAAACAAGGAATAATAAAACTCCCTGGGTCTTTTAATTTTTGTGGTAGCTTCTTTTCCAACTCTTCAATAAGCTTCACAGTCTCAAACTCCTGTAGCTTCATCTTCTTAGACATCACATCTTTGATAAATTTTGCATAATTCGGCATTTTCTCCAAAGCATCAGTAAATGGTATGTTGATGTGTATCTTCTTAAAAATCTCCAAAAATTTTGCAAACTGATCATCCAAATTCTTCTTTTTGAACCTCTGAGGGTATGGAAGGGTCGGCTTATATACTAGAGGTCGTTCAACTTCAACTTATGTCTTGGATTCCTCAGTTTTGCTTTCTTTTCTATCCTCAAACTCACCCTCTTCAGCGCTCTTTTCCTTCTCCGTTTCCTCCTTGGGGCCTTGCACCTCTAAGTCTTTTCCACTCTTCAAAGTGACTGCCTTGCACTGCTCTTTTGGATTAACTTCGGTGTTACTAGGAAATTGACCCCTATTCTGATATCTCAATGCGGTAGTGTTGGAAACTAAATTCTGGAGTTTGACAAAACATAAATCAATCGATGAAATCAACTAATACATGAAAGCAAATTCGGCAGCTGGACATTCAACTGAAATCAGTTGACACAAACTGATCAGTTGAGAACTGATCAGTTAAAATATTCAGCCGAAAACATTAAAGCTTCTCAACAGAAGATACCTCGGGAAAGATCATTCAATAGACAGATAGACATATCAGACAACAACTGAATATGGAAAGCCGCACTGCATAGAACAACGTATTTCGGCTATTGAAATTAATACGCCGTCTTACAATCAATGATGAAGTGGCAATCAAGAACATTGTCTAAGAAATGATGAGGTGGCAATCAACGGATACGTAAATTCAAAATTACCGTTGAAAGATAAGTCTATAAATATGACTAAAGAGCAGTTGACAAAAAACACGATTGATTAATCTCAAACTTGCTATTACTCTGTCAAAATCTCAGCTCACACTTATTAGATCTATTCGTAGCAATCAAGGCTACACGTTGAGCAAACTAGCACTCTGTAATATTGATAATTCAATAAGTGCTAAGTTCAGTGACTTACAGAGATCATTGTATTATACTAATAGTTTCAGTTCAGGCAATAGATAAGTCCTAACTGAAGAGGGTCTGTACAAGTGTTGTACTCGATCAAAGTCTTTTAGTGAATATCCTATCCTTGAGATAGAAGGGGTGACGTAGGAGTTATTCAATTCTCCGAACATCCAGAAACATATTGTGTTGTCTTTACTTCAGCTTTTCATTTTCAGTTAGATATTCTATCTTTCAATCAGTTTATTTTCCGCAACTGCTTATTCAGTTTAACTGATTGATATTGACCGACGGGATACTTAGTTCAGTTTGTAACAAAGCTGAACTACCTTTTTCGAAGAACATTTAAATTCCTAGAAGTGTTTATTCAACCCCCCTTCTAAACACTCCTTAGTCAATAACCGATCCTAACAAGTGGTATCAGAGCGAGGCATATCCTATCAAAGACTATCTATACTCAATCTAATCACTATGTCCTCATTCAATAAGATTCCAATGTTCTCCAGAGAAGATTTTGATGATTGGAAAATCAGAATCCAGGCTCATCTAGCTGCACAAGACGATGACATGTGGTACATTATAACTGACGGACCCATGAAAATTTTGAAAGCAAACACAGCTGTTGCTATTACTGAAGGGGCACCTCACCAAATTGAAAAGCCTAGAGATGAGTGGACTACAGAGGACAAGAGAAAGGCAAATCTAGACAACGTTGCAAAAGACATATTGTATAAGACACTGGACAAAGTAACGTTCAGTAAAATCAAAATGTGCAAAACCGCCAAAGAAATTTGGGAGAAGTTAATTCAACTTTGCGAAGGCAATGAACAAACCAAAGAAAACAAACTTCTGTGCAGAAGTTCGACAACATCAGAATGAAGATGGGAGAAACAATGCATGAATATGATGAAAGAACCAGCTGTATCATCAACGAACTGAATGCACTTGGAAAAGTGTATACAAATAAAGAAGTAGCGTTGAAAGTTATCAGAGGACTTCCCAAAGAATGGGATGTCAAAACTATGGCAATGAGGGAATCCAAAGATCTTAACAAATTTGAACTTAATGATTTATTTGCTGATCTAAAAGCATATGAGTTTGAACTTCAAACTCGAGAAGGAGAACCATCTACCCCAGCAGCAACTACTGCTTTGACTGCTGTTAGAAATGAATCAACTGGTTCAGTTGAGAAAACTGCTGATCAACTGAGCAATGATGCCATGTCACTATTCATTAAAAAATTTGGAAGATTCATGAGGAAAAATCAAGGAAATTTTCAGAAGAATTATCAAAGAAACAACTCCAGAGAAGAGTCTAATGTATGTTTCAACTGTGGCAAATCTGGTCACTTTATTGCTAACTGTCCCAAGCCTAAAAAAGACAATCAAATCTCAACTGAAAGAAAGAAGAAAGTGTATGAGCACAATAGGAGATCTAAGGACGAAAAGAAGCCTTACAGAAAGAAACATGAAGTACTCCTAGCTGAAGATAGCAAAGCCAAATGGGCAGAAACTGACAGCGAAGAGTCAGAACCAGAAAGTTCTTGCAGTTCAAGTGAGGATGAGGAAGAAGTAACATGTCTAATGGCTGATA
The DNA here is from genome assembly GCF_022965805.1 of Primulina eburnea. NCBI lineage: Eukaryota > Viridiplantae > Streptophyta > Magnoliopsida > Lamiales > Gesneriaceae > Primulina > Primulina eburnea. Next base: position 22,500,975 of record NC_133105.1, read on the forward strand.
ACATAGAAGATCAATCAAGCTATGAGCAGGTATTTGATTTTAGCTCAATTGATTTTACAAGAGAAGAACTCATCTCAACTCTTCATGACATGGTCAGTGAGTATCAAAAGCTTGCTTTATCATTTGAAAAATTCAGAGCAAAGCAAGATGATCCCAAAGACGATAAAACAAAAACTGACGAATCAGTTGAAATGTTGAGTCTGAGAAGGGAGATTGCTGAACTCAGTAATGAAAGAAGCAGGAATCAATTAATGATTCAGAATTTGTCGCTTGAAAATACAAAGCTCAATGAGCTTATTCAAGTTTGGAACAAATCATCTAAAGCTTTAACTAATATACAGAACTCTCAGAAATCAGTTGATGATAAAACTGGTTTAGGATTCTGTAGTAAAGATGATTCGTCCTCCCAAGATACTCAACCAAAACTGAATATGAACAAAGGGAAATATATTCACTTTGTAAAATCAGTTATGGTACAAGATCAAAAAGAATCGAGTAAACTGATTGAACAGCCATCTCAGAATATGAATAAAGGCATGAAATGTGGGATTGGGTATAATCCGAAGAGTAAGACTGACTCATGGAATCAGCAACCAAAAACTCTCAGCAGAAAATATTCATATGGCTACTCAAACTACTACAACAGTAAACCAGTTCAGAAAAGATATCGGCTGAACAATCAATTGAAAAAGGACAAAACACATGTCGTATCATCCACACACCATACACCAAGCACACACAGATAGGGAAGGACCATATGGAATACAGCAACAGGACGGTCGCTTAGACTGATTCAAGTCTGGATTCCTAAAGGACTAATCAACTTTGGACCCAAATAGAAAAGGGTACCAAAATCTTATTTTGTGTTTAATTGCAGATAGTAGGTACAAGCATTGGATCAATATGGTATCTGGACAGTGGATGTTCACGACACATGACAGGAGATTCAAATTTATTATCTCAACTGGTCAAATACACTGGTCCAAACATCAGTTTTGGGGATAATTCCAAAGGTAAAACTGTGGGTAAGGGTAAGCTTATCCATGGTAACTTCACCATTAATGATATTTTATTAGTCGAAAATCTTAAGTATAATCTGATAAGCATTAGTCAGTTATGCGATAATGGATTCTCAGTTCAGTTTGACAAACACTCTTGTTCAGTCAAAAACTCAACTGAAGAGATTATTCTAACTGGCAAAAGGTGTGGAAACACTTACAAAGTCAGCTGGAATGATCAACCTTATAAACCAGTATGTTTTATTGCCTCTAAATCATCTCAAAACTGGTTGTGGCATAAAAGGTTAAATCATTTAAATTTTAAATCTCTTGCCTATCTGAGTAAGCATGAACTTGTAACTGGTTTGCCCAAAATAAATTTTTCAAAAGAAAAACTTTGTTCAGCATGTCAGTATGGAAATCAAGTTCGATCCTCTTCCAAAAACAAAGGCTGTAAATCTTCATCCCGATGCTTAGAACTATTGCACATGGATCTCTTTGGTCCAATACCAGTCATGAGCTTAGGGGGAATGAAATACACCTTGGTGGTCGTAGATGACTTTTCAAGATTTACTTGGGTTATATTTCTCAAATCCAAAGACCATACTGCTGCACAACTGATTAAACTCTTCAAAAGACTTTTAAATGAAAAATCAGTTGGGATTGATCGAATCAGATCTGATCGAGGAACTGAATTCATCAATCAAACACTTTCAAACTTTTTAGAAAATACTGGAATCAAGCATCAGTTCTCAGCAGCAAGAACACCTCAGCAAAACGGTGTAGCTGAGAGAAGGAATCGGACTCTTAAAGAAGCTGCTAGAACAATGCTTGCTGATTCTGGTATTTCTCAAAGATTTTGGGCTGAAGCAGTAAACACTGCATGCTACACTCAGAACAGATCAATGATTAATAAAAATCACATGAAAACACCATATGAGATCTGGCATGGAAGAAAAAGCATAATCACTTACTTCAAAATATTTGGTTGTAGATGTTTTATTCATAACAATGGTAAAAATTATCTAAAAGCATTCGATGTCAAATCAGCAGAAGGAATATTCCTTGGATATTCATCAGTTAGCATAGCTTACAGAGTATTTAATAAGAAAACCTTAATTGTTGAAGAATTTGCACATGTTGATTTTGATGAAACTGCACTAATCGATAAGCCAACTGATCAAGTTGAGCTAGTTGATCGATTTACAGATATCAGTCTGGAAGATGATGACTCAGACGAAAGTCGTAATAATCAGAATATCTTTCATACACCTGAACCTGAGATATTGGATCAACCAGCTGAATTGGAAGCAAATCTCGACAATCAGTTAGTGGAGCAAACTAATGGAAATCAATTAACAACTGAATCAGCTCCAACTGAAACTGAGAACATTCAGTTACCTAACGAAGAATTTGCTGCCTGTGAAGCAACAAATGCTGAACTTAGATGGAAGAAATCACACCCTCCAGAACTGGTAATAGGTAACCCATCTGATCCAGTAAGAACAAGAAATCAAATGCTTAATTTATTTATTCATTCAGCTTTTGTATCTCAAATTGAACCAACAAAAACTGACGAAGCTCTTGCTGATCCTAATTGGATTAATGCAATGCAAGAAGAGCTAAATCAGTTTGTTCATAACAATGTCTGGAACTTAGTTCCAAGACCAGTTTCTAAAACTGTTATAGGTACAAAATGGGTGTACAGAAACAAACTGAACGAAGATGGTTCAGTTGTGCGCAACAAAGCAAGGCTAGTGGCACAAGGGTATAGACAAGAAGAAGGAATTGATTATGATGAAACATATGCACCAGTTGCAAGACTGGAGGCAATCAGAATATTTCTTGCCTATGCATCCTTCAAAAACTCTAAAGTCTATCAAATGGATGTGAAAAGTGCATTCCTAAATGGCCAATTGCAAGAAGAAGTCTACGTTGAACAACCTCCAGGTTTTGTCAATCATAATTTCCCTAATCATGTTTATTATTTGAACAAAGCGTTATATGGTCTCAAACAAGCTCCACGAGCTTGGTATGAAACCCTCTCAAAATTCCTAACTGATCATGATTTTTCTGTTGGATCAGTTGATAAGACTTTGTTTAAATTTTCGAAAAATGATCATATCTTACTTGTTCAAATTTACGTTGATGATATTATTTTTGGGTCAACTAACCCCAAATTATGCAAGAAATTTTCCAAGTTGATGCAGGATAAGTTCGAGATGAGCATGATGGGTGAGATGACATTCTTTCTTGGTTTACAAGTGAAGCAACTGGATTCAGGAACATTTATCAGTCAAACCAAATATACCAAGGAATTGCTAAAGAAATTTGGCATGGAATCTTGTTCAGCAGCAAGCACTCCAATGAGCTCATCAGTTAAATTAGACACTGATCAAGGGGGAATATCAGTTGAGACGACACTATACAGAGGTTTAATAGGTTCTTTATTGTACCTAACTGCTAGTCGCCCTGATATTATGTTTGCTGTATGTATATGTGGAAGATTTCAAGCTAATCCTAAACAATCACATTTTTCTGCGGCCAAACGTATCTTGAGATATCTTAAAGGCACGGAAAATGTTGGATTATGGTACTCTAAAGACTCATCTTTCAATTTAGTTGGCTATTCAGATGCAGATTATGCAGTATGCAAGCTTGATCGAAAAAGTACAAGTGGATCATGTCAGTTTCTTGGAGACAGACTGATCTCTTGGTTTAGTAAAAAGCAAACATCCATAGCAACTTCCACAACTGAAGCAGAATATCTTGCTGCTGGAAGCTGCTTGTGCCCAACTACTCTGGATTCAGCAACAACTGAAAGATTATGGTGTTGATGCAAAGGAATCACCAATATTCTGTGACAACACGAGTACAATTGCTATTACATACAATCCAGTTCTTCACTCCAGGACTAAACATATAGATGTCAGACATCATTTCATCAGAGATCATGCACTGAAGAAGAATATCAGATTAGAATACGTCTCAACGGAACAACAAGCAGCAGACATCTTCACAAAGGCTAAGTTTTCTTATTTCCGAAATATTCTTGGTTTAATTGATTTATCTTAAGACACTATTAGTAATATAACTTCACTAACAGAATTAAGTGCAGAAAATAAGAACACAACAAATTGAGAATAATATTTCATTAAGAATACCAACGATCCCAATTTACAGAAGAAATCATAGATCCAACTGTATCTAGCCATGCCCTAACCCAATCATTCAACTCATAAATTCGAACTCCACCAAATGCCCTTGACTTTGAGATCTTATCAACAACATGCCACTCCTTCCATAGCATTGCTTCTAAAAGACATTTATCTTCAACCAAATCATTAACGTGCCTAACCTCAAAACGAGCAAGGTATTTCAGTGCTCTTGCCTCCTGAGCACGAGTAGGAATGACACCACTGTCACTCACCATCTTCAACTCATAAATCTTTTCCCAGGTTGTCAATACCTTCTGAAAGACATATTTCTCCATTTTTCTTTTAATTTCAGCTAAACGAGGGGCAGACTGATCAGTCACATGAACGTGAGTGCTACTGCATGCATCAGAATCAGACATGTTGAAATAATTTTGAACTGATCACATTTTCACCACTATCATCTCATTTATAAGAAAAAGGTGTTGAAGAAGTTGAAGAATCACAAGTCAATTAAAGCGACTCTCACAATTACCGAGGACATTTAAGATATCAGTTAATAACAGTTTGAATTTTATTAGTTGTTTATCAATTTATAAAAATTAGTTTTTCATCAGTTCATTTGTTTACTTATCAAAACTGATGACTGTTAGCATGTCATTAGATCATATAACAGGATAATTGTATGAAGAAATAAAAGCAAAACAATAAAATAAATATTTTATTCATCCATAAATATTTGACAGGATTACACGATCATAAGTTTCCTTCACACTAGCTATCCACAAATTCATCCAAGCAGCTAATGCTGAGGACGAAGTTTTGTAGAAACTGTGTGAAGAAGCGATGCTGTTAAGAGTCTCCAACTCTTTGCGCAACATCAGCTCATAGAGATGGCCTTCCTTAAAGGCATCCACCTCTGCAGAAATTTTTAAGTGCTCTCGCACTTCTCTCAATTGAGCCATCCGCCTGAACGTAGTCACCCTTCCTGAGTTGTACAAGAGCTCGAGCTCCTGTAATTCTTCCCAATAGGGAAGACTAGCATAGAAAACTTTGTCTTCTATAGCAGCTTTCTGTGCTTCCAGTGACAAAGGATCAACGTTTGAACTACTTGCTCCTGCCATTTATCCTTGAAAATCTTCTGCTAATGCTTGTGACTAACTTCTCTATTCTTATTTATAGGCCGGGACAAAGAAGATGAAAGGACACTCCTTTAAAAGACGATTACACTACCAAGCCTTGGGATTCGCTTAATCAGGATTATTTTAATTAATGCATCTATTTAGGAGGAATGAAGGTTTAAAAAGTTAACTGAGAAGACAGTTGTTAGTGAATTCTTAACTGAAAGGAATCGGTTTTTCCTAACTGATCATTCAGTTGATTATTCAACTAATCTTCTCGTAAGTTAAATAATTAAACCTATTATATTCCACATCAAATGACGTGACTGTCTGCTAATTCATAATGAATTTCAGTTTAAAACGTGTATACATTTTTAACCGCTCATTATTTTACACACATGATTACAGCACACGTACACATATTTTTACTCAAAATTTTACTGGACTGACACGTGTCCGAAAATTCAAAAAGTCACAAACCTTAGTACAATTCCCCGCTTCATTTCAGTTTTCTTTACGAACACTTTATCTTTCTAAAGAATTCTCATCTTGAGAGATATCAGAGTTTTTAACACTTTCAAATGGCAAACCAGATTCCAGCACATCTCTTGAACGCCATGGCTATCAACTTCAACTCAGTTATGACCATTACAGACGCTGATGTAAAGAAAGTATTTCAGCAACTGGAATCAGCAGGCTTAAAACCCTTTTTGGGTCTCTACGCTCAGGAAATTTATCCCAAAGAGCTTCACGACTTCTATTCAACAGGATTCATCGATTCTGATGAAAACATTGCTGCTACCATCAATAACAAACAAATGATCATATCTGAAGATCATTTTGGAGATTTGTTTTTACTACCTTCTGATGGGCTAACCCAAATTTCTGAGATCAAAGCATCGTAAATCGAAGAGATGCAAACTTTACTCTCTGCAGATGGACGGAAAATCAAAGTTTCCGATCCCAAGAAAGAGTTAAAGCACGAGGGGCAACTTCTGGCAGACATTGTAGCCAAAGGGCTTTTGGCGAAGGCTGGGTCCTTTGCTGCTCTAACTCTGGAAAAGTTTCAACTCATCACAGCAATCATGACTGGACGCCAAATCAACTGGAAGCATTTTCTATTCACTATTTTGAAGAACATGTTCTCTTCTGCTAAGCAATCCAAAGGTTTTGCTGTCCAGCTCAGTTATCTGCTGAAAAACCAAGGGTTAATTGCTGATGATTCTGACAGATTAGCAAGATTCAAGGTGTTCAATGCTAAAAACATTCTACTATCAAAAACCAAATTAGATCTTTCTCCTGAGAAATTCATCAAGATCAAGAAGGAAATTGAGATGGAGCAGGCTGCTCCCAAAACAGTCAAAGTTGCCAAGAACTTAACAAAGAAGAAAGAGTCAAAACGCAAACTGATTCTCAGTGACCCTGATAGTCAGAAGATTCTACCTCTTCAAATTGTGAAGAAACCAAGGACACTGAAGACCAAATCAGTTGATTATCATAAACTCACAACCACTCATCAGGTGATGGATACAGGAGCTCAAAAGCCGATCCAGGATGTTCTCTCAAAAGAAATTTCAGTTGCATCCTTAATTGAGGATCAGTTACCACTATCCTCACTTCTGCCCAAAATCACTGCATCCAGCAAATCATCAAAACTTCCAGGGGTCAAAGCTCCACTGATTAGTATCTCACCTTACTCTTCTTTGCCTTTTGCCAGACCCACCGGAATAATACTCAGAGAAAATATTGACGCAACTACATCTGGATTAAATATCCCACACATTTTGAGTGATTCTAAGGGCAAGGGTAAACTTCAAGAAGAACCCAGACCCTCAAATGCAATTCAGACTCACATTGATCTCATCTGGCAAGAAGTCAATACATTTGCAGCAGAGAGGTACCAAGTTTTTGAAGAATGGGTCAATTTCAGAGTTAATGTTTTTGCTAAGGAACTGCGCAATAATCCAAGTTGAAAAGATTTATTGATGTAGAACGACTAGTGTTAAAAACAGTTAAGGCTTCCTCCATTCAGCAAGCTTTGCAAAGGAAGAAATATTTCTTTAACTTATCTCGGGAACAAAAGTTGCAGCAAATAGTTGCTGAACTCAGGCAAAACTTTAATCCCCTAAGCCCAACTGCATTCAACGACAAAACAGTGTATGCTCAATTGGAGACAGATCTGATAACACTGCAAGCACAAATTAAAGACTGGGAAATGGATCAAGAACTGATCATCCCAGAGATGTCTCACAAAGTTGCTGAAGAAGTTCCAGCTGACCATTCAGTTGGAAACCCAGTCACGAATCTTGCTGATTCTTCATCCCAACCAGAAGGTATTTCATCAATTGCCTTATCTTCATTCGAGAAAACAACAATAACTACTATTCCTAAGATGTATTATGAGGCTGAGCTGAAATTGGGAAACATTGATGAAGTCGTTCAGTCAGTTGTTCATGAAATATCTACAGTTGATCACTCTGCTGATCAAATCAATCCGGAAGTCACTGATGCCTTGAAAGAACCTGAACAACCTGATCTATCTACTGATCCGGTTCACCCCACTAATGAGCCAGACACTTTCATCAATCATCCTTTAGAGGCGCCAACTTCAGTTCTCTTATCATCTGCTGAACAGAACCCTCCTTCACCACCTCAGGATCGAGATAAAATCACTGCGGATGATGTTCCTGCTCAAGGAGAAATAAATGAAATGACATTTCAGTTCAAAATGTTATTGAATCAGTCTCAACTGATCGGACTTTGGTCATCTCTGAGCACATCTCTAAAGCACCAGGAACATCTTATCAGTCTCCTCCTTCATCTTCAACAGATGTTGAACTTATCTTGGAAGAAGTTCAGCACTTACAGAATAATATGGAGAAAATGCTCTCTACCATCTCCAAAATTCAGAACACACAACTATCGCACACTCTAAAGCTGGACCATTCACATGCCTCCAACTTAGAGAAACTGAATAAACTTCAGAAAAATATGGATTCTCTCGGCCAACTTTTCAAGGATCTGAAGCAGGGACTCATCAACTCTTTCTCTACAAATCAGGATATAAACAGTCAAAGAATCGGGCGACTGGAAACCTCTGTTTCAAAGCAGATAGAATTACTGCGGATTTCCTTCACTACTATGGCCTCAAGTATCTCATCAGATGTAAAACTTCTATCCTTCGATGTTAAAAAGCTCTCAGATAAAATGGAGGTATTTGACAAAAAAGGGGAAAGCAGCTGAAGCAACTGATATCATTTGCCCAGTTATTTTGTGATTCATTTATGCTGAAGAATTAGATGAAGAATTAATCAGGCTATTATTATCAACTGATATCATTTTCTCAGACTTCTATATTATCTACAAGAAACCCAGATATTCTATGATTCAGTTGCGTAATCTATTATCAACAAAGAGCTGAGTTAAATCTCTTGGTTTTGTCAAACACCATAAAGGGAGAAATTGTTGGAAACTAAATTCTGGAGTTTGACAAAACATAAATCAATCGATTAAATCAATTAATACATGAAAGCAAATTCGGTAGCTGGACATTCAACTGAAATAAGTTGACACAAACTGATCAGTTGAGAACTGATCAGTTAAAACATTCAGCCGAAAACATTAAAGCTTCTCAACTGAAGATACCTCGGGAAAGATCATTCAATAGACAGATAGACATATCAGACAGCAACTGAATATGGAAAGCCGCACTGCATAGAACAACGTATTTCGGCTATTGAAATTAATACGCCGTCTTACAATCAATGATGAAGTGGCAATCAAGAACATTGTCTAAGAAATGATGAGGTGGCAATCAACGGATACGTAAATTCAAAATTACCGTTGAAAGATAAGTCTATAAATATGACTAAAGAGCAGTTGACAAAAAACACGATCGATTAATCTCAAACTTGCTATTACTCTGTCAAAATCTCAGCTCACACTTATTAGATCTATTCGTAGCAATCAAGGCTACACGTTGAGCAAACTAGCACTCTGTAATATTGATAATTCAATAAGTGCTAAGTTCAGTCACTTACAGAGATCATTGTATTATACTAAGAGTTTCAGTTCAGGCAATAGATAAGTCCTAACTGAAGAGGGTCTGTACAAGTGTTGTACTCGATCAAAGTCTTTTAGTGAATATCTTATCCTTGAGATAGAAGGGGTGACGTAGGAGTTATTCAATTCTCCGAACATCCAGAAACATATTGTGTTGTCTTTACTTCAGCTTTTCATTTTCAGTTAGATATTCTATCTTTCAATCAGTTTATTTTCCGCAACTGCTTATTCAGTTTAACTGATTGATATTGACCGACAGGATACTTAGTTCAGTTTGTAACAAAGCTGAACTACCTTTTTCGAAGAACATTTAAATTCCTAGAAGTGTTTATTCATCCCCCCCTTCTAAACACTCCTTAGTCAATAACCGATCCTAACAGGTAGCCAATTGTCCCATTTGAGTCTCCAAAGATTTCATCGTGGCACCCATATTTCATATGTGAGTCTCCATATTATCAAGGCGAGATTCAGTCCTAGCCATTCTCTTACCAGACTCGGCTTCAAATGAAGGCTTTCCTTCCCCCTTTGATGTATTGAATCTTGGTGGAGGATTCAACACATTTTTATTATTTGCATAAGAAAAATTTTCATGATTTCTCAATCCTGGATGATAAGTACTAGGGAGAGGGTTACCTCGATATCCTTCGAATCCACCAAAATTTCGGTTGTTGATATACTGAGCTTCTTCAAGTAGAGATGGTTCTTCAACAACAGTCGATGGATCCTCAGTTTCTGAAGTGCTCACCTTATTCATCGCTGTTATTTGTGTGGTCAATGCAGATACCTATGCAGTGAGTGATGTAATAGGGTCCACAGCATACACTCCTATTGTCCTCTTTACTCCGGATCTCTCAGACGACCACTGGTAACTGTTTATAGTCATCTGCTCAAGCAAATCATAAGCTTGCTCAGGAGATTTGGAAAATATCGTGCCACCAGCTGCTGCATCCACTGTTCCTCTTGTTTGCCCATTCAGACCATTTTACAATAATTCGATTTGCACCTAGTCTTCAAACCATGGTTGGGGCACTTTCTCAACAGCTCATTGTATCTTTCCTATGCCTTGTACAATTGCTCAAAATCAGTCTGCCTGAAAGTGCTAATCTCAATCTTCAACTGTGCAGAATTAGTAGGGGGAAAGTATTTTTCCAGAAATTTCGTCGCCAGCTCCTACCATGTCGTGATACTTCCCAAGGGAAGCGATTGGAGCCATCCTCTTGCTTGGATCCTGAGAGAAAACGGAAACAAACGCAGTCTAATAATATCATTAGGAACATTATTAATTTTTACCGTATCCGTTATCTCCAAGAAAGTCCTCAAATGAATGTGAGGATCAGCAGTGGCAGTTCCAGCAAACTGATTTTGCTGAACCATATTGATCAGAGCAGGTTTTAGCTCGAAATTATTGGCGTTGATGGTCCCTCGGGCAATGCCAGAAAATGACTGTTGATCACTGGTCGGAAGTGATCTCTGATAGGTATAGATTCCACGATAATTATTCCCAGTTGAATTTATATTCATGAATTTCAATTATTTAATGGCCAAGAACACATAATTATTTTATTCCCCCTTTCCCAAGTGACGAATAACTGTATCAATCAAACTTCGATTCAATTATTCCTAATAAAATCTAAGTTTAATTGATAGATGCAAACGATGTTCTTACCTAAGCCTCGCTAAAGTTATACGCCTTCCGAATGATATAAACATTCAACGATGTGTTTCTAATGATCTATAATCCTAGTCCTCTCCCGAGTTATAGAATTAATCAAACAACACGCAATTTATGGCCAGTAAATTGCCGTGAAATGAATACAGGGAAACACAATTAAACGAGAAAGAATTCACTCAAATAAACCACTGTGTCAATTCATCGTATCAACAAAGTTACGTCATTCTCTAGAATAGAAAATTAGTTCATGACGAATTCTAAATAAAAGAAAAACATGTTTGAATATTTAAACATCGACACAATAGAAGATGAAAGAATCAGATAACAAATCGGAAATGGCGTCTCTGTCCCCAGATTCGTTATTCTTCGTCTTTGATCTTGTTCCCTCGTGTCTTTCCTCTCGAGAACGGCTGCGTCGTATGTTTCTTCGCCTAGCATGGATGAATTTCTCGTATAGTTCTTTCCCAAGGCGGCCGATCCTCTTTCTGACCTAATTCGCGCAATTTATAAGATTCTGGATGCACCGCACTGCGCGCGCGTGCCTCTGGACTTCATGCTGTATCTATGCGCGCGCGGCTGCGCGTGAAGTGGCGCGACCGCCCGCGCCCCTCTATCTATCATCTTGCATGACTGCGCGCGCTGTTGCGCATGAAGTGGCGCGGCCGTGCGCACCATTCTGTCCGACGGTGCATGGCTCTGTTTTCTTGCATTTCTTGGCTCCGTGTTCACTTTTCCTCTATTCTTACAATGACAATCAAAACAAGACCAAAATGCATAATTCCGTTCGAAACTAACATAATTCACTATGGATTATTATATAAATTAAGTGCAAATCTTGCACTTATCAGTCAGTCCGAAATATTTATTCAAATTTTGGAAGATTTACTGTGAGCATGTGTTATCGATTTTCAAGGAAGTTAGAAACCAAAATTACCGTTAGTGTAGTTCACCTACAATAATAGCTATCAATCATCAATCGGGATGTCTCCTTTTGAAGCACTTTATGGAAAGAAATGTAGATCTCCTGTTCATTGGGACGAGGTTGGTGAAAGAAGATAGATTGGTCCGGATCTGATTGAAGAGACTGCCGAGCTTGTAGTCAAAATTCGTGAGAGAATGAAGACTGCACAAAGCCGACAAAAGAGATATGCCGACAAAAGATGAAGGGACATAGAGTTTGCGGTGGGAGATCATGTGTTTGTGAAAATAGCACATATGATGAAAGGTGTTATGCGTTTTGCAAGAAAGGCAAGCTTAGTACAAGATTTATAGGTCCGTTCGAGGTTTTAGAGGGTTGGGACACAGCTATAGAGTGGCATTGCCACCAGCGCTTTCTGGAGTTCACAATGTGTTGCATATTTCGATGCTGTGAAAATATATGTCAAATCCATCTCATGTGCTAAATTATGAACCTCTACAATTGACTCCAAATATGACATATGAAGAAAGACTTGTCCAAATCTTGGCAATACAAGAAAGAAGACTGCGTAACAAAGTCATTCCAATGGTCAATGTCAAGTGGCTGAATCACTCGGAAGAGGAAGCTACTTGGGAAACCGAGGAGGACTTGAAGAGTCGCTATCCAGAGCTATTTGGTAAGTTCTAATTTCGAGGACGAAATTTTCTTTAAGGGGGAGGAATTTTAAGGTTCAAAATTAAGCCGACGTAATCCAACTGCATACAAATCTTGGAAATATAAAAAATGGCTAATTAAATTATTTTAATTGCTTAATTGATTATGTGACACATTTATGTAATGTTTTAGTTGTTTTTCTACTTACATGTATTAAAATGTATTTTTAAAGATTATTTGAGTTGCGATCGAGTAACGAAGTCCAATGACTGAAAAATGAAAAATTTTTTATTAAATAATTTTTTTAATTATTTAAATTAAGGGTGATGATATTTCTTATTTTTGAAAATTTGGGGGTTTTGAAGTGATTTTATACGCCGGGACGTAAATTTGTTTGGTGTTGGTTTTTCAACAAAAATACAAATGTTTTGGCAACCCGACTAATAAATTCACAAACTTATTTAAACAAAATAATTTTTTATATTTTAATTAAAGACTAATGGGCCTAATTAAACTTCTTAATGGGCCTAAGCCCTGTTAGTAGATTAATTAATTATTTAAAGTACAATTTCACCCCAAATACTACCATACCCCACGCCCCACTCTCTCAAAAAATTCCCTCAAGATACACGACACACACACACATCAAAGTTGAGAGAAAAAATTCAAAGCATTCAAAGGAATTCAAGCCAAGTCCCTCGTCGTCGTCGTTCTTCAATCGTCAACAAATAATTGTGCGTTTAAAACGCAAAGGCACGCCATACATCTCATTTTCTCGTCTATCACATCGTATTATCGTTTTAAATTACGTTTGAATAAAAAGCATGATGTTCTTATGATTATTTTTGAAATATTGCATATACTTGTGGTAAAATTATGATTTTATGTTCCAAACTCGTGTTTTTATGTTGATTAAGGGGTTGCCATGATTAGGACATGAACAAGCAAGGTTTTTACACAATTTAGAGTCCTAGAACACACACCATACACGCTGCTATCAAGAAGGAATCAAGCTGGTACAATAATTCTGTCATATGGTCTTGAGGGCTCGGTTGTGGGGGGCTTGTTGATCGGCTTGGCATTGGTTGGAGCCACGGCTTGGCCAGGGTCCATGAAGGGTCAAGGGTATGGTCTTATACATGGTAGGACTCGACCACCAGGGCTGGGAAGGAGTCCTAGCAAGCTAGGACTCCAACCCATGTGGGCAGCGCATGTGCGCTTCATGACAGCAGCCGCGCAAGGGAAGGTAAGCTCGGCCAGGGGGCTTCGGGCTGGGCTAGGGTGACTCCTTGGGGTCCTAGGTGGGTGCACTAGAGGTTTGTATAAGAATTGGGTCGATGGCTAGGTCCTAGGCTCAGGTTTGAAGTGTCCATGCCAAGTAGAACTCTCGGCCGCAGCTTGCAGTTGGGAGTTTAGCTTCGGGTTCGAGCTAGGGGTCAGGTCCTTGGGTTCTTAGGGTACAGTAGGGTCCAAGGAGAGGCTGGATAAGGGTTGGCTCGAGAGGACTCGAGTTTGGCTCCATGAAAAACCAACATGGCTTGATGATGGCTTGAACCGTAGGTCTAGGGTTTTTAAATTGGAAAATAAATCGAAACATGGCTCACGGGGTCGAATCATGGTTCCCGAGGGCCAAATAATTATTTTAAATCTAAGCTTTAAATTTAAGAATTTTATTTTAACGTTTGAAATTATTCGGGATTAAAACGCATTAAAAACGAATAATCACGAATTAATTAAAAAGTCTATTATTTATGATAAAAAAAATAATGTAAAAATTAATTTAAGCTTAAATAATTACTTGAGACCTATTAGAGTCAATAAAATTAAGAAAAAGTCAAAAACGTGAACTTTTATGTCTAGGGGTAAAACGGTAATTTTACACCCGAAAATTAGTAAACGTCATCACAGTGCTCTGAATGCTGTTTTATATGCTAATATGATTATTTTTAATGTTTAGGAATTTTACATGTTATAATATGATTTTAAATGTTTATGGACTTTTATGGTTTAAATATGGACAATTAAAAGTTATGCTGCATGCTTGTTTTTAAAAGAAAATGATATTAAATGCATGATTTTTGTAAAGTGATAAAAATATGAATCATTTGAGGAGGTGAAGTAATGGTGATTATTGAGGATATGGGGATAAGAAAGGGGATATCCTGAGGGAAAATGCCCAGAGGGAGCCCATTTATGGGAGAAGGCTCCAGAGGGAACCCGACGATCATATTTCCATTTGATGAGGATAGGCCAAGATTCAGTTGATGGGTGAGAGTGTCGCTGATGTCCCCGCTGCTCAGTGCTGTGGTTACATGTAGTTGGATCCATCGAAATTTTGAGGATGAGTAAAATCACAATTAACGATCTGAATTCAATAAAAAGAAAAAAGGTATATGCTCATGATGAAAGGATATATGTTGTTGGAACTTTTCAAGTTCGCAATCTTGATTTTGATGATAACAAAACATGTTAATTTGTGTTACTAATAATCTACCTTAGAGTGTAGTAGCTAGCATGACTCACGAGCAGTTTACATCGCAAGCTGAAGACTTAACTGATCGCACAAATTGAATCAGTCTAACTGTTACTTCAATTGAGCAGTCCAGCTGATTATCCAGTTGATAGGTTGTTCAGCAGGAGAAGCTCAGAAGCCTGGCCAGTCGAAGGAGTGTTCAACTGAAGAAGAAACCTAGCTGATCAGTTCAACTGAACGAGAGAGAAATCAGTTCCACTGACGAGTCAACTGATTTCACCAGCCAAACTGAAGATCAGTTCAGCTGACCAGTTCGAAGCATCAGTCAGAATTTTCAGTTGCAGATGAAGACAAACTCTTTCAGTGGATTCAAGTTGTGCATGAAGGTAAGAAGCCATTGTCCAGTCAAAGGACAATAATAGACGTTGCGTCAGAGCATTAAAGACAAAACGTTTCAGAAAGGAAGTCAAAAATTCGAGAAGCTGGCTAGTGGTTGGCTCGAGAGGGATCGAGCTTGGCTCGATGAAAAACCAACATGGCTCGATGATGGCTTGAACCGTAGGTTTAGGGTTTTTAAATTGGAAAATAAATTGAAACATGGCTCACGGGGGTCGAGTCATGGTTCACGAGGGCCAAATAATTATTATAAGTCATAATTTAAAATTTAGGAATATTATTTTAAGGTTTGTAATTATTCAGGATTAAAACGCATTAAAAACGAATAATCACGAATTAATTAAAAAGTCTAGTATTTAAGATAAGTAAAATTATTAGAAAATTAATTTAAGCTTAAATAATTATTTGGGACATGTTAGAGTCAATGAAATTAAGAAAAAGTAAAAAACGTGAAATTTTACATTTAGGGGTAAAACAGTTATTTTACACCCGAAAATTAGTAAACATCATGGCAGTGCTCTGAATGCTTTTTTATATGCTAATATGATTATTTCTAATGTTTATTTTACATGTTGAAATATTATTTTAAATGTTTATGGACTTTTATGGTTTAAATATGGACAGTTAAAAGTTATATTGCATGCTTGTTTTTAAAATAAAAGGATATTAAATGCATGATTTTGTAAAGTGATGAAAATGTTAATCATTGGAGGAGGTGAAGTAATTGTGACTATTGAGGATACGAGAATAAGAATGGGGATATCATGAGGGAAAAGGCCCCAGAGGGAGCCCATTTATGGGAG
The DNA here is from genome assembly GCF_022965805.1 of Primulina eburnea. Classification (NCBI taxonomy): domain Eukaryota; kingdom Viridiplantae; phylum Streptophyta; class Magnoliopsida; order Lamiales; family Gesneriaceae; genus Primulina; species Primulina eburnea. The sequence goes on from NC_133105.1 coordinate 22,517,228, forward strand.
AAGGCCCAGAGGGAGCCCGACGATCGTATTTCCATTCGATTAGGAGAGGCCAAGGCTCAGTTGACGGGTGAGAGTGTCGCTGATATCCCCGCCGCTTAGTACTGTGGTTACATGTAGTTGGATCCATCGACATTTTGAGGATGAAGAAAGTAACAATTAACGATCTGAATTCAATAAAAAGAAAAAAGGTATATGCTCATGATGAAAGGATATATGTTGTTGGAGCTTTTCAAGTTCGCAATCTTAATTTTGATGATAACAAAACTTGTTAATTTGTGTTACTAATAATCTACCTTAGAGTGTAGTAGCTAGCATAACTCACGAGCTGTTTACATCGCAAGCTGAAGACCTAACTGATCGCACAAATTGAATCAGCCTAACTGTTACATCAATTGACCAGTCCAGCTGATTGTCCAGTTGATAGGTTGTTCAGCAGGAGAACCTCAGAAGCCTGGCCAGCCGAAGGAGTGTTCAACTGAAGAAGAAACCTAGCTGATCAGTTCAACTGAACGAGAGTGAAATCAGTTCAACTGACGAGTCAACAGATTTCACCAGCCTAACTGAATTTCAGTTCAGCTGACCAGTTCGAAGCATCAGTCAGAGTCTTTCAGTTGCAGATGAAGACAAACTCTTTCAGTGGATTCAAGCTGTGCATGAAGTTAAGAAGCCATTGTCCAGTCAAAGGACAATAATAGATGTTGCGTCAGAGCATTAAAGACAAAACGTTTCAGAAAGGAAGTCAAAAATTCGAGAAACAAAGTCCAAGAAACGAATTCAAGATGCAACAAATACAATGAATGAGTCTGGCTGTACGTTCAATTTTCCCGCCTATATAAAGAGAAGATCAGTGAAGACTCAAAAAAAACAACAAGAAGAAGCTGAAGAAAAAGAACGAAATACAAATCCCAAAAGCTTCTTCAAGAGAGAAAAGTAAGGGCACGCACATTGCACATCAGCTTTCAGAAGCAATCAGCCCAGAGAGATACAAAAGATATAAGTGCTTTGATTAGAAGCTATTTTCCGTCAGTGTGTGAGAACATCCTTGTTCAGTTCTCACACACAAATTCTCTCAACCACTAAAATATAGTCTTTCACAAAGACTTTAAACTTGTGTCTGCAGTTTTTGACACATAGACGTTAAAGAAGTGTTGGCTGGAAGGTGCTGCCATCAGTCGTAGCTAGGAGTTCAGTTTAGGCAGTTGTAAGTCCTAGCTGAGTAGGTTTGTACAAAGAGTTGTATAAATCAAATTTTTTTAGTGGATCCTACCCGAGGCGGTAGAAGGGGTGACGTAGGAGCAGTTGAAGTCTCCGGACATCCATAAACATATCTTATGTATTTAACTGACTAACTGCTGTTTTCAAACTATTTGGATCAGTTGGAGTATCCGTCAGTTCATTTGTCACCATAAATGAACTGATGAATGCAAAAACCAATCTACCATTTTTCGGTTATTCAGTTTATATAAGTTAAAATGGTTTCTAACATAACAGTTTTTTTTAGGAAGGATTACTTAGAGTTTTTTCCGCTTGGTTTTAACAAAACTCGATTTAATTAATCGGTGTTAATATTCTTAGAAGCGAGTTTTAATTAATCGATTTAATTAATCGGTTTTAAGCGAGTTTCTTTCTCTTGACCTGACTGGACTGACGGTGCATATAACCCGAGGACCAGCGCTTCTACTTTTCCGCACTTATGATTTATGTTTATGATTTACGTTAAAGATTTTTAAGACTATTTATTTATGATTTTGAGTGGTTTTGAGAGGATGATACTTTTTACATTTATTACTTCTTAGGTTTGGTAAAAAGTTAGACGCTTTGACGATTTGACTATTCCCTTGATTTTCAAATACTAGTTCAATGTTTTATTTTTAAAATGTTGCATAATATTTTTTATATATGTATATGTATCGGCCGAATAGTATAGGTTTTTTAAACAAATTCTAGTACTTTTTAAACAAAACGATTAGCAGATGTTTCATACATCATAGTCGTTGTGGTGGCAACTACGCTTACCTCAAGGTGATTGTTCTCAATGTCATATGGATAATCCCATTGTATTTTTATACCATCAACATTTGCTCGTCTCTTCATCATGACTTCATCGAAATCCTGCAAAGGAGAAATAACAATGATCGGGATTTAACCGGCTATATCATAATAATGTAATAAACCACTTTGTACAAAGATACATGAAAGGATTTATTCAAGAATAAAAAACTCTCTATCTTAGTCTTTTGGGCTTTCAAATTATTTTTCTTTTTATTTTGTTTGGTCTCCTTTTCTTTTTCTCTCATATCATATTCTTTTCTTTTGATGGCCATCTCACTTTTTTGTTCTCTCTTTCTTTTGGCTATTTTGAAATCTTTTTCACTCACTCACAAGGAAATTCAGTTGATCCTCAAGAATAACATTTGGATTCAATTGAACAAATGAAATATTTTGTTCTTCAACAAATTTATGTACAATAATTTCTCCTTGCCTACTCTACTCCTCCATAGTAGACAAATTAGGAACTTCTTATCGACCTAATGATTCAGCTTCCACTGTACATCGTCCAACATCATTCGACTCATCAACTAGTGGAATACTACCATCAACAACTTTCATAACCTCAAATTTAGATTCAGGTTCAACTACATCCTCAACCTCAAACTTAGATTCGACTACAACCTCAACCTCAATTTGAGATTCAAGCTCAAATGAAGATTTTATTACTGCCATCTCCTCACGTGTACATTGACTAATAATGTGACAAACTTCTCTACACCAACAACATTTAATATCAGCAGTACAAGGACTAGAAGTTTTAGATGTACCTCGATCTTCATGCCTCGACTCAATCATTTGTCTTTCCAAGATTTTATCGTTTCTGTTGTACCGCCAGATGGATACCATCGAATCATCATACAAGCAAAGCTCATCTCTCCTACCACCTCTCTTATCATCACGATTTGGAACAAATCGCTTCCTCAACACATTTTTCATCTCATCTCATGTAACTATAGGGTCATGCCCACATCGTCTCTTACTAGAACTAACTTATCCTACCAAGTAGTTTCATAGTCGGTAAACTCACTACAAGCTCATCTTACCTTCATTGCATCCATTTAATCTCGGCTCTCAAAAACACACTTTATCCTTTCCTTCCAATCAAGACACTACTTCAGATATGCTCCCCCATGGAAATATTTAATTGTCATCTTAGTATAACTTCTCCTATACTGTCCCCGACTCCTATATCCACTATTCTCGTCATGTTTCCTATCATCATCACGACTTAGACATGACTTCTCATTCCCTTCAGCTCTCTGCCCTCTTCTATTGTCATCAACATTTCTATCACACAACTTCTCTTCTTCCCACCGCCTATACTCCTCACGTAAAAGCCTAAATGACTTCACCAAATTCCTATCAAACTGTCCAAGAATTGTTTGAAATTGTCTGTCGTCAGACATGTGTACCTGCAAGAAAAGTTAGTAGAAAACAACATAGCAAGTCCTCACTAGTCACTCCAATAAAAGCCACTCAATTTTCAATCTTTTTTTGTCCTCACCACAAAATCTCACACGTCACTTGAAGAAAATGCTCGCACTCAATTGTTTCATTCAATTTGAGAGTTCCCTTTTAGGGTGTGCTTTTCAAGCTTTGTATCTTGTGTGCATCAAACTGACAGGATCAATTAGGGGGGTAATCGTTGAGCTACAATATCTCGGTTCTTGATATATTGAACACCGACGAATTAAATCGAGTTTGGTTTTCAAACCAAGCGGAAGACACTCGAAATAATCCTTCGTAGAAATCGATTGAATATTTTGTAAAGAATTTAAAATATATGCAAGTTGAATGAGTAAAAATATTTTAGTTGAAGCATTTTATCAAACACTTCGTACCAAATATTTGATATTTGAAGAACACATAAAATGCTTCAACAATACATCTTTAAAATAATGGAAATGATAAGTAAATGCAATAAACAAATAGACACGAATTTGTTTATGGATGTTCGGAGATTTTAAACACTCCTACGTCACCCCTTCTTCCCCTTGGAAATGATCCACTAGAAGACTTTGATTTATACAACTCTTTGTACAAACCCATTCATCTAGGACTTACACTACTTCCTGACTGAACTCCTAGCAGTCAAGATTGTAGGAAGCACCTCACAATCAGCAAATTATTTAATGTCTCATGTACAAAGACTACATACACAAGTTTATTGTCTTTTTGCAAGACTCACTCAACTAAACTTTGAAGTTCAACTCTCTTGTATATGTGTGAGTAATTGTGTGTGAGTAATTGTATGTGAGGAATTTATCCTTTACAGTGTACATATGAAATGTATCCTCACACAAGGGCTTGTGCTCTCAACTAGCTGATTTCTTCATGCTAACTGCCCATGCTTTGAATCCACTTCAAAAGCTCTTGTTTGATCTTATAGATGTTGTATTTATAGGCCCCAACAATGATATATAAGTTAGACATAAGAATATGACCGTTGGAAAGTTTTTGTACTGTTTCTGAGATTGTAACGGTCAAATTTGTCTTGGTGGACATTTTCCGGACTGGTCAACTTTCTTCAACTCAACTGGTCGTTCAGTTCAACTGGTCAGCTGCTGGTTCATTTCATTTCAATTCAGTTGGTCAGCTGCTAGTTCGGTTCAGTTCAGCTGGTTCAGTTGGTCTGGTTGAATTCAACATGTTCGGTTCAGTTTCAGCTGGCCTGGTTCAGTTTCAGTTGGTTAGCAGCTGGTTCAGTTCAGTTGGTTGGTCAGCAGCTGGTTCAGTTGGTTCAGTTTCAGCTGGTGTGCTGAAATTAGCTAGGCTGATTTCAGTTTTTGCAAAAACAGTAGCTTCATCGTCATTTATCAGCATCTTAAGCTTCGATTCTGTAAGGTCCAAAATTAAGACGACGTAATCCAACTGCATGCAAATCTAGGGAATATTAAAAATGAGCAATTAATTGATTTAATTGCTTAATTGATTATGTGACATGCATGATTATATGTTGAATATGATTTTATTGCCTTTATGCATAAAATGTAATTTTTAAGGATTATTAAAGTTGCGATCGAGGAACGAATACTGAGGGCTGAAGAACGTAAAATGTTTTTATTAAATAACTGTTTTTAATTATTTAAATTAGGGTTGATACTTTTTCAAAATTTTGAAAAATAAGGGGTTTTGAGGTGATTTTATACGCCGAGACAACTATTTTATCGGCGTTGGTTTTTCAACAAAAATACGAATTTTTTTGCAACCCGGCTACTAAATTAACAAAATTTTTTTTATAAAACTATTTTAATATTTTAATAAAACTGTAATTAATATAATTGGGCCTAATTTAAAGGCTTAATAGGCCTAAACCCTATTAGTATAATAATTTACTATAAAATACGTTAAAATCCTTTCCCCCACTCACATAACTCACGCCCCAAATTCAGAAGTCCCCCACACGAAAATTCTCCACCCCGTATTCACGATACACATAGTATTTTGGAGAAAAATTCGAAGGGAGCTTCAAGGATTCAGCCTAGGGTTTTCCTCGTCCCCGTTCTTTGTCGTCAACATATAGTCGTGCGTTTAAAACGTAAAGGCACGCCATACTTCTTCCTTTTCTCATCTTTCACACCATAGTATTTATTTTAAATTGTTTTGCATGAAAAACAAGAGTACTTGATTATATTTTCGTTTTTCATGCATATGTGATGTTAAAACATGGTTTATTATCCCAAAAACTTGTAAGTTATGTGGTTAAGAGGCTGCCATGATTAGGAAGGGTAAGGGCGCAGTTTTTACATGACACTAGAGTCCTAGAACACCACCAAACCGGAGCACAAACATGCACACAAGCGAGGTACATCAAAAACGAACAAACGGAAGTCATATTCTTTCATGGGGGCTTAAGTGATCGGTTAAGGGGGGCCAACAGCTAGGGCTGGGTTCGGTTAGACCAAGGCCCGGCTAAGGGTTGGTGAAGGATCAGGGGGAGAGTCCAATCCTAGCTAGGACTCGAGTTAAGGGCTGGGGAAGGAGTCCTAGCCACGCTAAGACTCCTAACCGAGAGTGGTATGAGGCACACGCAGGTTGTAGGCTTGCGCAGGAGTCAAGGGCTCGGCCTAGGGTTCTAGGGCTGAACTAGGGTGCGTCCTAAGGGTCCTAGGTGAGTGCTGGAGAGGCTGGTTTGAGATCCGAGTCGATGGTTAGAGTCCCATGCACCTAAACATGAGTCCTTGTCTACATGGGTTTCTCGGCCACTTCATGTGAAAGTTGATGTGGTTTGCTTATGGGGCTAGGGGTGGTTTCCATGAGTTCCTAAGGTCCAGCAGGGTGCCTAAGTGTGTTGGTCAGTGGTTGGTTCAGCGTGGCTTGGTTGTGGTTCGTGAAAATCGGACCATGGCTCGGGGTCGAAACAACTAGGTCAAGTTAGGGTTTTTAAAAGCTAAAATAAACGAAACACAGCTCACGGGGCCGAGTCATGGTTCATGAGGGCTAAAATGATATAAAAAGTCTAAGTTTTAAGTTTAGGAATTTTATTTTAAAGTTTGGGATATTTCGGGATTAAAACACCATCAAAACGATTAATTAAAGATAAATTCAAAAGTTTTGTTTTTAAGCTAAATAAAATTATGAGAATTTTAATTTTAGCTTAAATAATTATTTGGGACATGTTAGAGTGATTGAAATCAAGAAAAAGTTAAAATCGTAAAAGGTCACGTCCAGGGGTAAAACGATCTTTTACACATAAAATTTAGTAAAGGTCGTGGCAGTGCTCTGAATGCTGTTTTTATGCTATTATGATTATTTAAAATGTTTATGAAAGTTACATGATTAAATTATGATTTTTAAATGTCCATGGATTTTTATGATTTAATGTTGACATTTAAAATATATGTTGCATGCTTGGTTTCAAAAGAAAAATGGTATTTGTGCATGATTTTATAAAGTGATGAAAATATGAAACGTTGATGAAAGTTAAGTAATTGTGACTAATGAGGATACGAGGATATGATTGAGGATAGGCCAAAGCTTAGTTGACGATCTTATGTCGTTGATGTCCCCGCCGCCCAGTACTGTTGTTTCATGTAGATGGATCCATCGACTTTTGAGGATTGAGGAAAGCCACAACTAACGATCTGAATTCAATAAAGGAAAATGTTTATGATCATGATACATGTTATGTTGAGAAAAAAGGAAAAAAGGTTAATATTTATGTTTGCATATCATGAAAATGCTATTTTTATACGCAAAGGTATCTTTCACTATTGCATGTGATTTTATACATATACTTGTTATCGAGATTATGGTGTGTTGAGTCTTTAGACTCACTAGGTGTGATGAATGCAGGTGATATTGAGAGAGGTCTTTATGCTTGATTTGGCTGGACTGAAGGTGCACACAACCCAAGGACCAGCGCTTCTACTTTTCTGTAATTATGATATATGATTACGATTCACGTTAAATGATTTTTAAGACTATTTATTTATGATTTTGAGTGGTTTTTGAGAAGATGATATCTTTCACGTTTATTGCTTGTTAAGTTGGGTAAAACAATTGACGATTTCATGATTTTTAAATACTAGTAGGTTGATGTTTTATTTTTAAGTGGACAAAATATTTTATAAAAATATTTTCATGTGTTGGTAAAGGTTCGACCATTTCATTTTATGGTTTAATTTTTTTTTAGCAATTTTTAACATTAAGAAAGGCAGACGTTTCAGATTCAAACTTTGACTTCTCAAGATGATTTGTCGATCATCGTCATATCTTTCCAACGCATACTGAATCGCTTCATTTTGATAACCGAGCTGAGAGATATGACCAAAAACCGCAGCTGCTCAAATCCAACTGATTGTTGTCTTCGTGCGATCAGGTACGATCAGTTATGATCATTTTGACCTAGATAACATCCGATTTTGCCCAACTGACGTGAAGTACGACTTGTTTCAAAGTGAGTTTTCTGATCATTTTAAGTTGGCGGATTGTCATTTGGATCATCCACCTGAGTGATATATTCAAAACACCGAATCTCGCCAGAAATTCAGTTTGTGCAGAATTCAGTTTCAGCTTGTTTCTTGTTTTAATAACTTCACACTTGAATAAATATGTTAGAACACAACAACAAGTTTTGTTAACTTCAAAATCAAGATTGACAACATGAAATGTTTCAATAATCTCCCCTTTTTTATGATCACAAAACTCGGATAAACAATCGATTCAACTAACATATTTCTCTCCATTTTTGTGTGAATCAAAAAAATAATATTTTCAAAACATTTTAAACACAAAATTTTCTCCCTCTTTATATTTAAAAATAATCTCTCAATTAAATTTATAATGATTTCTCCCCCTATATTTTTGAAAGTTTGTAAATTATAAAAGAAGAGGTATAACTAACCAATTTTCTCCATGGCTCATTTTCTGCTGCAGCACATATGCTCTGCCTTTAAGGAATGAACTGATTTTTCTCGAGAAAAAGTAGGCTGCAAATTTTATACTGCTGTAATCCTCTACGAGTCTAGTTTGCAACGCAAAAAGCAGTTCATCATTTGGACAATCGAGCAAGGAGATATGTCATTTTTCCTACAGTCGCTGCGAGCTACACGAAAATTCAGTTTTGAATATATATATGTTTAAAAAAAACTGAAATTTTCGAATTCTAAACATCAAAATCAATTTCAATGCTCTTTCAAGAACAACCAGCTCTGATACCAATTGACAGGATCTATTAGGGGGTAATCGTTGAGCTACAATAGCTCGGTTCTTGAAATATTGAACACCTATAAATTAAATCGAGTTTAGTTTTCAAACATGGCGGAAGACACTCGAAATAATCCTTCGTAGAAACCGATTAAATATTTTGTAAAGCATTTAAAATATATGCAAGTTGAATGAGTAAAAATATTTTAGTTGAAACATTTTATCAAACACTTGGTATCCAATATTTTTTATTTGAAGAACACATAAAATGCTTCAATAATTCATCTTTAAAAAAATGGAAATGATAAGTAAATGCAATAACAAATAAACACGAATTTCTTTATGGATGTTCGGAGATTTCAAACACTCCTACATCACCCTTCTTCCCCTTGGGAATGATCCACAAGAAGACTTTGATTTATAAAACTCTTTCTACAAACCCATTCAGCTAGGACTTACACTACTGCCTAACAGAACTCCTAGCACTCAAGATTGTAGGCAACACCTCACAATCAACATATTATTTAATGTCTCATATACAAAGACTACATATACAAGTTTATTGTCTTTGTGCAAGACTCACTCAACTAAACTTTGAAGTTCAACTCTCTTGTATATGTGTGAGTGATTGTATATGAGGAATTTATCCTTTATAGTGTACATCTGAAATGTATCCTCACACAAGGGCTCGTGCTCTCAACTAGCTGATTTCTTCATGCTAACTGCCCATGCTTTGAATCCTCTTCAAAATCTCTTGTTTGATCTCCTAGATGTTGTATTTACAGGCCCCAACAATGATATATACGTTAGACACAAGAATATGACTGTTTGGAAAGTTTCTGTACTGTTTCTGAGATTGCAACGATCAAATTCGCCTTGCTGGATATTTTTCAGACTGGTCAACTCTAGTCAACTCAACTGTTCGTTAATATCAACTGGTCAAAAATTGGTTCAGTTCAGTTCAGTTGGTCAGCTGCTGGTTCGGTTCGGTTCGGTTGGTTCGGTTAGTCTGATTCAGTTCAACAGGTTCGGTTTAGTTTCAGCTGGTCTGGTTCAGTTCAACTGGTTCAGTTTCAGTTGGTCAGCAGCTAGTTTAATTCAATTTGTTGGTCAGCTGGTCAGTAGCTGGTTCAGTTGGTTCAGTTTCAGCTGGTATGCTGAAATCAGCCTAGCTGATTCCGGTTTGTGCAGAACCAGTAGCTTCATCGTCATTTATCGGCATCTTAAGGTTCGATTCAGACTTTGACTTCTGAAGATGATTTGTAGTTCATTGTCGTATCTTTTCAATGCATACTGAATCGCTTCATTTCAATAACCGAGCTGAGAGATATGACCAAAATCTACAGCTGCTCAAACCCAACTGATTGAAATCTTCGTGCGATCAATTATGATCAGTTTGACCTAGATAAATTTGATTTGGTCCATCTGACGTGAAATACAACTTGTTCCAAATTCAGTTTTTTGGTCAGTCAAGTTGGCGGATTGTCATTTGGATCATCCAGCTGAGAGTTATCTTCAAAACATCGAAGCTCGTCAGAAATTCAGTTTTATGCAAAATTCAGTTTCAGCTTGCTTCTTGTTTTAATAACTTCACACTTGAGTAAATATGTTAGAAACACAACATGAAGTTTTGTTAATATCAAAATCAAGATTGCAAACATGAATGGTTCCAACATAAACTCACAAGTTCAAACTTCATGCCACTTTCAAATGACTTACACGGATTGAGTAAAACAAGAATTTTTTTTTTGTGAGAGTCACTTGAATATGAATCATAAAAGAGAATAGAACAAAATAACAAAATAAATTTATAGCAAATTTTTGTATTTTTTCCTTTTCTGGATTTGCACAACGATGGATTGGTGCAACTCGGTAAAAAATACAAAGAATGACTCACGAAATTTTGAGAATCACAAGGTTCAAGAAAGACAAGAAACAATAGAATAAGGCAGATCTGAAAGCAAAATGATAGAATAAGCAGATATAATAATAACAATCAAAACTTACTTGAATCAAAAGGAACCAAAATCTCTGATAAGAAATGATGCGATTCTTCAATCACGAAAAGAAAACACACTCAAAAATGGAGTCACGCCCTTGATGGGATGAAATAAAGAACGTCGTGTTGTCCCAATCTTTTTGAAACACGTAATTATTGTAATATTCATCTCTAAATTACGAAGAACTTAGCTACAAATTTTAACGAAGATAACAATTGATCTCAAACAAATTTTCAAATAACTAGTCTTTGACAATCCGATTGAAGAACAATCGACAAACACCACAAAGTGTTAAACTTTGATAAGTTTGATTTGAGAAATATACAAGGTGTATACAAAGTCAAGCTTTGAAATTGAGAGAAAAACTCAAAAATATATTAAAACTCAAGATTCATTGTTTACAATAATCAAATTTCGTGTATTTATTATTTACAAATATAAAGAGATAAAAAATCTAGTTGCCTAATTAATTTCAACTCTAAACTAGGACATAATAATTTTTTCCCATAGGCGGCACGCTGGAGCGGTAAAACTTGACCACCCTAGCACCGAGGTTTTTGGAACTCGCTATCTGGACAGTGACTTTGGCGCTGGAACGATAAGATTTGACCGTCCTAGCGTGGGAGCTTCTGGTACCAAGTTCTGTCTTCGTGTTATACGCGCTGGGACGCAAGAAACGGCTGCCTTAGCGCGAAGTTTTCTGTCCTTCTCATCATTTATCACTTGAACAACGATCCTATGACCCCAAAACACTCTTCCACGCATCACAAACCTTTCGAGAATTTGCTCCTTGATTGCAATCTCTCCTCGATTGCTCATGAGTCTATACAATGCTTCCTTGAATCTCCTCATTCCAAACATTAGCACGCCATGCCCAGTTAGATTCATATCAGGTCGAAATGTAAGGCTTGAACTGCTATTCAATTTAAGATATTTAAGTTGTACTATTATCATTAATTGTAACTTTTACTAAATCCTATAAGCTCGTTAAAATTGTACCAACTCCTTTTATTTTCTTCCTTTCCTAAATTAAAGAGCCACTTCTAATCTTGAGGATAGTCCATGAGAAGTGGCCCATAGATCTATGATCTGAAACTACAGATGACCCATAATTTTTGGGGCTTAGCAGTTCTTAAGTTCAAGAAGAGTAAATCAGCAGCCGCATATGATTAAGTTCGATATTACAATAAAATTCCTTTTTTTACAACAACAATACGAAGATTAGTGCATTTGAAGCCGACTCGAATGAAGTTTGGTTTACTTGTATTCGATCTTGACTGGATCGGCTTAATCGCGAGCATCAATTGCCACTCAAGTTCCGATATTCGATCAACAAAAATACCCTTTCTTTTTTGAAAAATTAACAAATAAGGAGATACAACAAGAACTCAAGAACTTGACAAGAAATTACAAGCACGAAAAAAAAATGTTGCCCCTTTGGGAAATGGGCCTGAGGCATGATCTCAAAAGCGTTTGGGCAAGGGCATTTTATGTGTGCGTAAATGGAAAAAAATATTAAAACAATTGGTTTCATATTTTTTAAAAGACAAATTCTATATAAAATTATGGACAAATTAATGATTTCGTGATAAAATGAACTTTTTTTTCATAACCGGACTTGGTTATGAAAAATATCAAACCAGTAGGTGATGTAGGGAATTAGAAGCAAGGTGGGAAGGACCCTTCAAAATAGTTCGAAGAGTCAGCTCGAGTACGGCTTATTATCTCGAAGATTCTCAGGGACACATTCTTAAGAGGCTATAGAATGCTTTTCATTTAAATAAATATTATTTTTAAAAGCACTTGTATCTACCTTTTCTACATCAAATAAAGAAATTGTTCAAAAGAAGTATGTACAAAGTCCAACGACCCGTACCTTGGCCAAGGGACCCGCACCCCGGTCATCTACTAAGTCCAGGGACCCACACACTGGCTCAGAGACCCGCACTCTGGTTATCTACAAAGTCCAAGGACCCGTACCTTGGCCTAGGGACTCGTACCCTAGTTATCTACTAAGTTCAGGGACCTGTACCCTGGCCCAGGGACCCGCACCCTGGTTATCTACAAAGCCCAAGAACCCGTACCTTGGCCCGAGGACCCGCACCCCGGTCATCTACTAAGTCCAGGGACCCGCACCCTAGTTATCTACAAAGTCCAAGGACCCGTACCCTGGCCAGGGACCCGCACCCTGGTTATCTACAAAGTATAAGGACCCGTACCTTGGCCTAGGGACCCGCACCCTGGTTATCTACTAAGTCCAGGGACCCGCAACCTGGTTATCTACAAAGCCTAGGGACCCGTACCTTGGCTCAGGGACCCGTACCATGGTCATCTATCAGGCCCAGGGAACCATTCCAGTGACTTGCACCCTGATTATTTATCAAGACCAATTTCATATTGGACCCCCGGGTTTATGCTTTGTGAATATGTATTGGTTAGTGATTGATAAAATTCACGGAGTTATTACAGAATTCAAGTCAATTTACAGCCCTGGAAATATTTTGAAGCAACTATCAAATGCGAGAAAAGGAAATATTTCATTGAAAGAGAAAATATTTACAAGGTGCCCGGAAGCCCGGGAATAAATAAAAAAAAAACACAAACAGAAGGAGTCCTAATCTATTTTGGGATCTTGACCCTGGTCCTCCTTTTCTTCTTTTGGGAGAGATGCAGCAGCCTTCTCTAAATCAGGGAAGCCCTCCCGGTCAGCCGGAACAAGGCCCGCCTCTTCAAACTGCTCCAGGCATTTATTGAAGCCCTATTCCAAGTAAGGGAAGGCTTTGTCAGCCACCGTCTTCTTGAACTCTGGGGACTTCAAGAAATATGTCTTTTGCTCCTCCTAGGTAGTCTTTATCAGGCTCACGACAGCCTGAAAATCCTCGGCTCGGATCCGGTAAGACTCTGCTTCTTCTCTAGCAGCCTGCGCCTCTGCCTGGGCCTCAGCAAGCTCCACCCGAGCCAGATTCATCTATTGCTCCTAGACCACCATTTCTCAGGCCAGAACAAGCTCATGGAGCTCATTCAGCTGGCCTATCTCCTCCTAGAGTTTGGCATGTTTTTCCCGGGAAGTCTGGGCCTGTGCATTGGCCCCCTTCGCAGCCTGAGCCACTCGCTCAAAGGTGGCCATGATCATCTGCAAGCCCTGTAAAAATATAAGAAAGTTCAGATTTGATGCTTAAAAAAGGGGAAGAATAAGAAGACTTACGGAGAAAGTTCGGGCCACTCCGTCGCATAGCATCTCGTTGGGGTGGAGCCCCTGAAGATGCGCCACCTCATCGGGACGTAGAAGGCCCTGGATCATCTTCACAAGATCCGAGCTGACTTCGTCCCCAAATATATTGGGGAGGATCCAGGGCCTTCCACCGGATGGACCAGCAGATGACCCGGCGAGTGGAGGAGACCAGACGATCTCCTCGGGTGCATCCTCCAGAACCACCTCTCCATGACCGGCTCTATGGCGGCCTTCCTCTTTCTATGGTTCAGAGGAACCGGGTCTTCCTCTACAGCCGAGGAGATGGGTTCCTCCCAAGGAGGGGTGGTTTCCTCCCGGGCCGTCGCCTCTGCCTCGACCCGACGTTCCTCAGCTTCCCGAGCCTCAGCCGCCGCCTGGGCTCGGCGTTCCTCATCCTCCTGAGCTTCCCGAGCCCTTTTCTCTGCCCGGGACTTCTTCTGGTCTGCCTTCCTCTTGGCCGCTGCCTCCACGAGACTCGCCTTGATCATCTCTTCCTCTGTTACACCAAAGATGATATTAAAGAAAACAAAAAACAAATCAAAAGTTGGAAGAGTGAAGTAATTTATCGGCATGTGACCCGGCCTGGTTTAATTAGATATTATATTTTATGGATAAATTTTATACAATAATTATTTTCAAAATTATCTCTTTGCATGATCATATATCCCTACTTATTTAAATGAAATTTGAACTAATTTGGAAGCCTAGATATAATTTTCATTAAATGATCTTCTTAATAAATGAATACAGATAGATTTCCAAAATTGTCTCACATCATTTTTCAAAAATTAATATAATAACATAAATTTTAATTATGGGAGTAAAGACTCGATCGAATAAGATTATTTAATTTTCTCTCTCGTTAATAAACTTTTAATAGGTGGAGTAATTTTTGTCTTTTCCTATTGATACCCCGGGATGTCCCGTCGTGGATGGTTCCTGGAACGTCCCGGGCCATTGAGCATATCCATGGAGAGTGCCCGGGTCAGGAGGAAGGAATGCTCCCGGGCCAATAAAGCAACAAGATAGATCAACACCCGAGTCATAGAACTACCCGAGATGAGGAAGGTGCGACTTGAAGAATTCATGGAGTGAGCAGTCAGTCAATAGGCAGGCCACCACCCATCATTCTAGTCACTCCGAACAGCAACGGGAGAAGCCGCATGAGGAAGAAATAAGGGAGGATGAGAGAGTGTCACGTGCGGGTTCTAAATTTCCCACTGTGGCGGAGGAATTAGAGGATTTAAGGAAGAAAGTAAGAGTGTTGGAGGGGCAGGTTGGTTCTAAGGGTAGTGCTCAAGTTGTCAAGGGTTGCCCATTCTCTGCTATCATCGTCCGGGAACCATTACCCGGGCATTGAAGTCAGCCAAAATCAAGGACTATGATGGGAGTTCTGACCCCGAGGAGCAACTTGCTCGCTTCGAAAATATGGCCATGTTGCATTGCTACGAAGATCATATCAAGTGTAAAGTGCTTTTAACTACTCTAGTGGACTCTGCACAAAGGTGGTTTGAAGGGTTGGCACCACAAAGCATTCATTGCTTTGAAGACTTCCAAAAGGTATTCTTGCATCAATTTAGTAGCAGCAAGAAGTACAAGAAGACTGCTTTCAGCTTGTTTGAGGTGAAGCAGGGACAAGACGAAACCCTAAGGGCGTATATCAAAAGATTCAACCGGGTGGCCTTGGATGTTCCGGCCTGTGCACCCGAGACCGAAACTACCGCGTTCATGCAAGGACTATAGGAAGGGATTTTTTCCGATCCCTCACCAAGAAATTGCCCGGGAACTTCGAAGATGTAAGGCCCGAGAAATTAATCCGGTTAATCTGAAAAGATTTGGAAATGATTATTATAATCATAGATGATAATTGATGTGATTATAAACGAAATGGATCTGATCGGGAGAGCCGAAAGAAGAAATCACATTATGTGTGAAGTATAGGATTGGTGCACATGCGCGACATGTATCGGCGCACATGCGCGAAAATTACAGAAGCATCGGCGCACATGCGCGAGATAAGGCGCGCATATGCGCGACCAGTCCAGAAGGATCGGCGCATATGCGCGAAATAATTGGCGCACATGCGCGGACTGGACAGAATGGTTGGCGCATATGCACGACTAAAATGGCGCATATGCGCGAGAAGACAATGCTAGTTTTTTTATAACTAGCGCATATGCGCGACTTTGTGCACGCATATGCGCGAAACGTGCAGAACATGCACAACGCCACTTGCCCTTGTATCATGCAATGTATGTATATATATATATCAACCTGCGAAATCCTTCAGAAAAAGAAAGAAACGGAGGAGAAAAGCTTTAAGTCCTTACGTGCGGGAATTTGAACGTTACGCAAAATCCGTCCGTCAGAATTTGAATCCGAATTCAGTACCGAGTTTCTAGCGACGACAGCTACAACTGGACGTAAGTTTTGTTACGTTTAGACACGTTTTGAATTTATGATATTGTCAGAATTGAATATGATTCAGATATGGTGTTTCTGCTACAGTAGACATTATAGAATTGAAGTCAGATTAAAGAACAGACCGTTTCTGTAATTGTTATGATTTTTGAAAGATATTAACTGAGATTCTATATCAGAATTGTGTTAGTATTCAGATTATGAGTTATATTGACACCGATTATGAGTTCCAGTATTATATTTGTGATGTTCAGAACCGACGGGGTTATTCAGATTGTATTGTTATGCCGTCAAAATATCAGTTGATTTAGATTGATCAGATTCAGATATGATTTCGATTTTATTGTGATATCGATGACATGAATTGAATTGTATCCTGTTCAGATATTGATCAGATTATGTACTGAGTTAAGTATTGATCAGAACAGATTGTGTATTGAGTTATTCACTGATACAGGGTATTCGATATTGTCATTTCAAATTCGATATGGACAGATTTGAGTACAGGTCATCGTCTTCGTCAGACCGGGTCGACAAAGGTATAATTCATGTGATATTCGGGAAGACACAACTCAAATAGATCCCATTTGAGTTTCCCAACAAAATCACATACTAGATTATTGTTATATTCTGATATGAATAAGCTTTGTTTATATGCTGATATGGTACTGCTATGTTTATAGATTTATATGCATTGCATATAAGATAGGAGAGTCTGACAGAAACAGTCAAACTTCTAGATGTTCGGTGGTATCACGGCTTAGGGGAAGATTCACTCTCCTATTGTAGATGTGGATATAGATCAGACCGAAGTCTAGGAATAAGACGTACTGTCACCCCGATTGGAGAGTAGGTGATAGATCGTCTTATTCACAACGGGATCCCTAGAGGTATAGTTGAGTCGAGTCTGTACATGATTTGACTAGAACTGCATGTGTTTATGGATGTGGTATCATAGACTATGAAACTCATCTTTATTGCTTTCAGTCATGATAGCATGTGTTTATGATTTGATTAAACTGAATGTTTATCTGAATTGAGTTGCATGCTTATTTTGATTTGATTTTATAGATTATGAAATCTATTACTTTTGAATATGTTCATGATAGCATGTTTTATGATTTAGATTGTTTCTATACATGCTTACCATGTTTTATACTGGGATTTATTCTCACCGGAGTATCCGGCTGTTGTCTTGTTTTGTATGTGTGCATGACAACAGGTGGGGCAAGATCGGGGTCGAGAAGATGATGAGAGAAGACGAGTTTAGCGTGGTGATTCCGGACTTGGATATAGATAGGTTTTATTACTTGAACTTTAGTAGTCGAACCTTAGATTAATTTTGAGACTATTGTACATTATTGTATTTTTGTACTGAAACGTAGTTTTATACAGATATGTATATTACGTAGATGCCATTACCTTCCGCACTTGTATTTTAAAAAGAAAAATTTTTAGACCCTGTTTTATCTGAATTGATAATTAAATCCCAAAGATAATTAAGAAAAGATCAGCGTCCGGGTCTCCACAACAGGTGGTATCAGAGCGATAGATCCTTTAGATTGAGATAGTCAGAGTTGATAGATCTTTTAAACTGAGATAGAAGAAAATGAGCGGGGTAGATTGAGTCTTCTTTCCTTGCATGTGATTGCTAGCATGAGATTTATTTCAATGTTGAATTGCATGATGGGTGCTAGCATGATTTACTGTTTTCCCTATTACATGTTGTTTGTATCTGAGTTGATTACAGCATGTAATTGTTAAGCCTGAATCAGAACTGAGTCTCGATCAGAGGTATATGATCAGAGGAGGGCTGAGACAGATTGTATATACTGTGTACTAACCGGTTTGATATTCAGATATACCGCCTCGGAGAATTCTAGAAAATGGCAGTACTTCAGCTGAACAGGTAGATGCATCAGAAACTCGGATGGAAGTAAAGTTGGCAGAACTTCAGTTATTACAGCCGCCGATTCTGAGTGGTACCGAGACATCTGAAGATTGTCAGAACTAGGTTGATGACATAGAAATACTATTTGACCTACTGGATTGTACAGATGAATAGAGAGTTAAATTGGTATTTCATCAGCTACGAGAGGCTGCCAGAAATTGGTGGATTACAATCAAAGGAGTATTAGCACAACGTGGTACTGTGATCACTTGGGAAGTCTTCAAGACTGAATTTTATCAAAGATTTTTCTCAATTTCATACCGAGAGGACAAAAGAACAGAATTTGAGAATTTGAGTCAAGGGCAGTTGAATATTGATGAATATATTGCAAGATTCTCTACTCTAATGCGTTTTGCTTTAGCTGGAAATGATGAAGCGGTAGTGAATCAGTTCATCAGAGGGTTGAATTCGGAGGTAGTTGCATTTATGAATCTGCAGCGACCTTACCATTTTGCAGATATCTTGAGTAGAGCGAAGAGAGCTGAGGCAAGTCTGATTAGACAATTGACACGGCTGTGTGTGAAGCAACCCCAGACACAGCAATCCCCTCTTCGATATGAGCGCGACAGTACGAGTGGGAAGCAAGATCTGTTGAAAACTCGTAAGAAGCCATTCAAGAAGTTGGGAAGTGGTTCCTCTAGTTCAAGTGGTTCCAGCCCAAGCCATACTGATGTCTATTGTAGGACTTGCGGAGGGAGACAATCTTCAGAACAATGCCAAAGAGTGCTTGGTAGATGCAATATCTGTAAACAGCTGGGGCATTTTGCTAAAGTTTGTCCCCAGAGATGGTCCCGAAGATCTTAGGGAACAGCGTTTAATTGAGAAACAGACCCAGAATCCACAACAGGTACTATTCTTTATGATTAGATTGCATATGTATTGATATATACTAATGCATTCCCTACGATTATCTTAGACTGAATTGCATTGATATATGATGTATCTGTGGAGTTTGTTTGTACTGTGGTATTGATTCTTATTTGTTGGGAAAGAAAGAGTGATATCAGAAATTTTTGGTAGAATATGGTATACTACAGTAAGATGAGAATAAGATTGAGTTAGATTATAATGTACTTGTGTATTCTGATTCGACTGCATTATTGATATGTGTATGCTGAACAAGTACAGACATATTGTAGAATTTTTCCAGAAATGGTAAGAGTCAGACCAGAGATAACTGATCAGTGGAGATACCACGATAAGGATTCTAGATATAGAATTCCTTTGATACTGATGTATATGACTCGATTAATACAGAAAGGAGCAGATTGCATCCTTATGTATCCAGTAGATCCACTGAAATCGAGCCTAGCATTGGCAGATTTGCCAGTAATGTATGAGTTGGCTGATATTGCTAGATAAGATTTTAGAATTGCTTTATATCAGAAAGATAGATTTCAGAATTGAATTCAGATCAGATACTGATTGTTGTTTTAGAATTCAGTACATAATGATATTGAGTGTACATAATGATACAGAATGAATTAAAAGAATTGAAAAATCAGTAGAAGAGTACCGACCAGGAGTACATTTGATTTAGTGATACTCTTGGGCATGTTCAGTATCTTCAGGGATGTTCTGATGATTTTATGTTCATTGTCTTTATGAGATTTGATATAAGTGCAGCATCTGATTGATGGAATGGAATATCTGAAGATTGTATTGAATATTCTGAGAACTGTGATGATTGTATACAGAAATTGTTCAGATAAGAATCTTGTTTGAAACAGATTGTATTCAGAATATGCGATATCTGAAGTTAGTAAACTGACTGATTTTGTTATAGTTGAGATTGTAATCAGTGACCGATAAATACCGATATCAGAAAGACCAGAAATTTCAGAAATGTCAGAATTGTCAGAGATATATTTTGTCTGATTTGGCATATTATTTTATTCGACTGTTACTTTATACCTGCTGAGTATTGTTATTATTCTAAATCAGTATTGGAGACATCTTATATTGTTTTGGAAAGCATATTGTATTTGCAGATGAGATATAACAGTTGATCAGAATGACATGAAGATATTTACCAGAAATCCTTGTTTTATGAGTTCACGGAACTCACTAGATCTGTATAGGATATTGATATTTCGTTTCTGATTTGATATTACTGTTGTTTTGAATCCGTATATGCTACAGATTAGTGTGAACTAGAGGGAGTATATACAGTTTCAACCGAATCAGAGTTGAATTCAAGAGTTACAGTAATTCAAGAATGTGATCAGAATGTTCAGAACTTGATTGTAATAACCAGAATAGGGTATCTATCAGAGTAACAGATATGTGATTCTGTGTTTTGTATGAGACTGATTATCTTGTGATGTCAGATGTGTCAGAATTGTACAGCAAAGCTTGATATCGATAGTCAGAGCCGAATACCAGGTAGTTATATTTTCTTTCATTTATGTTATTAACTGATTTACTATACCGAATAGTCTAAGTCTGAAATCACAGATAGGGTCAGAAATGTACCATGGTGGATTCAGTTTTCAGTTTGATGATTGAGACTGTATGATATTCGAACAGATAGTTGTGATATAGACAGATTAGATCAGTTATGACAGAATTTGTATTGAAATGTTGGCAAAAATTGTACTGATATGTTTGAATTGCTAACAGAAAAGATAGAAAGATAGAAATCAGAATATTTATTAAAGAATTTGTATATTTCTGATTAGACATGGGGAGTATATTTCGATGAATTTCGTAATAAAATTATTGCAATACTCAGATGGTGATAGGATATGATTAAGATTGACAGATTGTTCAATCTATATCTATCAGTTTGTACCAGATAACGTACAAACATGACCAAATGACACAGATCGATGTCAGAGAAGTGGTTAGAAAGATCGGAATGCCACAGTAGATTATGTCAGATTGTGATTTTGCTTGAGTTTGTATTCGTGACAGAATATATCATGAACTCTCTTTTAGATTGTTTCACAGATTGACAGACTGTCAGAAGATTTTATCCAGATATTGGAAGATTTTGGTAGAGTTATAGAGTGCTGGATGTTAGCACTAATTTATATGACTTATTATCACTGCGTGACAATAGCTATCAGCTTATCAGATGGGTAATGAGATAGTTATAGACAGGACGGTATACAGTGAATACAGCAGATTTCTTTTGAAGAAAATTCGAAGGAAAATGAAGATAGTTCAGAATAAACAGATTTAAGAAACCAACATCGGATGATGACGATTGGTATTTGAAGCTGAAGACTGTATATGTCCTTGATTGGGATAAACAGATTTGATAACAACTACTGGTATTGTTTTGTTATGAACTGTGATTGGCTTATACGGATGTTGTATAACCAACATGGCAAGATTGATTCTGTCAGAGTTAGTTTAAGAAGTATTATGATAGTATACTCCATGAAGTCTTATTCCAAAGTTGAAATCAGAGGTTGATACAAGAAAGAGATTTCCGAATGGATTCATTGAGATGAGAGTTTGATTTAAACTCTATGATACATTTCTTCTAGTATATTGGAGTTGATTACTTGCGAGTTCGAGGACGAACTCAGATCTAAGAGGGGGAGAAATGTAAGGCCCGAGAAATTAATCCGGTTAATCTGAAAAGATTTGGAAATGATTATTATAATCATAGATGATAATTGATGTGATTATAAACGAAACGGATCTGATCGGGAGAGCCGAAAGAAGAAATCACATTATGTGTGAAGTATAGGATTGGCGCACATGCGCGACATGTATCGGCACACATGCGCGAAAATTACAGAAGCATCGGCGCACATGTGCGAGATAAGGCGTGCATATGCGCGACCAGTCCAGAAGGATCGGCGCATATGCGCGACATAATTGGCGCACATGCGCGGACTGGACAGAATGGTTGGCGCATATGCACGACTAAAATGGCGCATATGCGCGAGAAGACAATGCTAGTTTTTTTATAACTAGCGCATATGCACGACTTTGTGCGCGCATATGCGCGAAACGTGCAGAACATGCACAACGCCACTTGCCCTTTTATCATGCAATGTATGTATATATATATATATCAACATGCGAAATCCTTCAGAAAAAGAAAGAAACGGAGGAGAAAAACTTTAAGTCCTTACGTGCGGGAATTTAAACGTTACGCAAAATCCGTCCGTCAGAATTTGAATCCGAATTCAGTACCGAGTTTCTAGCGACGACAGCTACAACTGGACGTAAGTTTTGTTACGTTTAGACACGTTTTGAATTTATGATATTGTCAGAATTGAATATGATTCAGATATGGTGTTTCTGCTACAGTAGACATTATAGAATTGAAGTCAGATTAAAGAACAGACCGTTTCTGTAATTGTTATGATTTTTGAAAGATATTAACTGAGATTCTATATCAGAATTGTGTTAGTATTCAGATTATGAGTTATATTGACACCGATTATGAGTTCCAGTATTATATTTGTGATGTTGAGAACTGACGGGGTTATTCAGATTGTATTGTTATGCCGTCAAAACATCAGTTGATTTAGATTGATCAGATTCAGATATGATTTCGATTTTATTGTGATATCGATGACATGAATTGAATTGTATCATGTTCAGATATTGATCAGATTATGTACTGAGTTAAGTATTGATCAGAACAGATTGTGTATTGAGTTATTCATTGATACAGGGTATTCGATATTGTCATTTCAGATTCGATATGGACAGATTTGAGTACAGGTCATCGTCTTCGTCAGACCGGGTCGACAAAGGTATAATTCATGTGATATTCGGGAAGACACAACTCAAATAGATCCCATTTGAGTTTCCCAACAAAATCACATACTAGATTATTGTTATATTCTGATATGAATACGCTTTGTTTATATGCTGATATGCTACTGCTATGTTTATAGATTTATATGCATTGCATCTAAGATAGGAGAGTCTGACAGAAACAGTCAAACTTCTAGACGTTCGGTGGTATCACGGCTTAGTGGAAGATTCACTCTCCTATTGTAGATGTGGATATAGATCAGACCGAAGTCTAGGAATAAGACGTACTGTCACCCCGATTGGAGAGTAGGTGATAGATCGTCTTATTCACAACGGGAACCCTAGAGGTATAGTTGAGTCGAGTCTGGACATGATTTGACTAGAACTGCATGTGTTTATGGATGTGGTATCATAGACTATGAAACTCATCTTTATTGCTTTCAGTCATGATAGCATGTGTTTATGATTTGATTAAACTGCATGTTTATCTGAATTGAGTTGCATGCTTATTTTGATTTGATTTTATAGATTATGAAATCTATTACTTTTGAATATGTTCATGATAGCATGTTTTATGATTTAGATTGTTTCTATACATGCTTACCATGTTTTATACTGGGATTTATTCTCACCGGAGTATCCGGCTGTTGTCTTGTTTTGTATGTGTGCATGACAACAGGTGGGGCAAGATCGGGGTCGAGAAGATGATGAGAGAAGACGAGTTTAGCGTGGTGATTCCGGACTTGGATATAGATAGGTTTTATTACTTGAACTTTAGTAGTCGAACCTTAGATTAATTGAGAGACTATTGTACATTATTGTATTTTTGTACTGAAACGTAGTTTTATACAGATATGTATATTACGTAGATGCCATTACCTTCCGCACTTGTATTTTAAAAAAAAAAATTAGACCCTGTTTTATCTTAATTGATAATTAAATCCCAAAGATAATTAAGAAAAGATCAGCGTCCGGGTCCCCACAGAAGATCTCTTGTCCCGGACAAAGAAGTACATTAATATGGAAGAGGCGCAGAACCAGAAAAAAAAAAGCCTTGAAGAGGGCCAGAGGAGACCGGGTGGTCAAGCCCGAGGAGAGAGCTCACAAGAAAAGCGGTTCAGGACATTTCTCTTATGTACCTTTGAGAATTACCTGGGATCGAGAGATTCAAGAATGCAGCTCGAATATAGCCCCGCTTCCCAATTCAGTGGCGAGGGCACCAAGACCAGAACAGAGAGGGTATTGCACCCTTCATAAAGAGTGTTCTCACAACACTAATGAATGTCGAACCCTGAGAAAGGAATCCAGTAAGCGTTCAATGCCAGCATCTCATCCCCGTCGGGATAAGTCTAGACAGCCACCTTGGTTGTCTAGACGTCCCGGACCAAATATTCCCCATAAGTCAGCAGACATCCCGAGTGGAAGCAGAAGAGAGGGAGCGAGTTCTCGGGAAGAAAGGAGCAGACAAGCAGAGAGGAAGGACCCTTCCCCAAGTCGAGGATTAATAAAAATGATATCGGGAGGGTCCATAGATGGCGATTCCAACCGGGCTCGGAAAGCAAGAAGCAGGAGGGAGTGCTTGGAGATTGATGGGAGGAGGAGAGACGAGCCAGTTATAAGCTTTGGACCAGAGGACCTCAGGGGCGTTAGTCTACCCCACAATGAAGCTCTTGTCATCCAGGCCCGAGTGGCTAACTATGATGTGTTGAGGGTATTTGTTGACAATGGTAGCTCTGTCAATGTCATCTTTAAGGAAGCACTGGTCCAGATGGATTTGCATGAATATCAATTAGAGGCAGTTGAGACTACTTTGTTTGGCTTTGCTGGACATGCTGTGTACCCTGAGCGAGAAATCACCCTGCCACTAACCCTGGGCACTGGAGACTTGAGGAAGACTGTGATGACCGTCTTTACAATGGTGGATGCCCCGTCCTTGTACAATATCATATTGGGGAGGCTAGCTATGAATGAAATGAGAGCTGTGGCCTCCACCTATCACCAGAAAATTAAATTTTCAGTTTGAGGACAGGTCAGGGAAGTCAAGGGAGATCAACCCTCTTCTCGGAAGTGTTGTGGGAAGACCGTCCGGGAAGACCTGAAGAAGGCAAAAGGGAAGGGAAGGGGAAGGAAATTCAAGAATAGGTGGCCAAAGAGAGAGAAGTACATTTTGTTGCTGAAGAGGAGAAAGAAGTGATGGAAATTGAGCAAAGAAAGGACGTCCGGGTGGCTCGAGACATCAACGCGTCCACCCGGGTAAATCTCTTACATTGTTTAAAAGCTAACATTAGTGTTTTCACCTGGTCTCAACATGAACTAGCCGGGATCTCGCCCCAAGTGGCCGAGCATAAATTGAATATCCTCCTGGGATCCCGGCCTGTGAAGCAAAAGAAGAGGCATTTCGGCCCTGAAAAAGATAAAGTCATTGAAGAGCAAGTGGGAGAGTTGCTGAGGGTCGGCCACATCAGGGAAGTCCAATTCCCTACTTGGCTATCAAATGTGGTCCTCATCCCAAATCAGGGACCTGAATAAAGCTTGCCCCAAAGACTGTTATCCACTACCCTGGATTGATCAACTAGTAGATTCCACCTCTGGATGCGAGTTATTAAGCTTTCTGGAAGCATATCAGGGGTACCACAAAATCCCCTTGGCTCTGGGATCAAGATAAAGCCAGTTTTATCACACCGGGGGCACCTTCTGCTACGTTGTTATGCCTTTTAGATTGAAGAATGCGGGGGATACATACCAACATTCAATGAATCTTGTCTTCCAAAAGCAGATAGGTCGGAATATTGAGGTGTACGTGGACGACATTCTAATCAAGACCCGGGAAGTCTCCCACTTTATTGATGATCTAGCCGAGACCTTCAGCACTTTGAAACAATATGGAATAAAGCTCAACCCGGCTAAATGTGTGTTTGGGTTGAGAAGTGGGAAGTTTTTGGGACTCTTGGTAACCGATCAAGGAATCGAGGTCAACCCCAAAAAAATCAAAACAATAATGGACATGCCTTCTTCTCAATCTATCTGGGATGTGCAAAAATTAACCGGGGGGATTGCTACCCTGTCACGCTTCATCTCCCGATCTTCTCATCGGATTTATCCATTTTTTGAAGTCCTAAGAAAAGCGCAAAAATTTGTCTGGGACGATAAATGTGAGCAAGTTTTTCAAGACTTGAAAAAGCATCTGGATGAATTACCTATTCTGGCCAAGCCCGAGCTCGGGGAAATGTTATGGGTATATCTCTCCGCCACTGAGTTCGCTGTTAGTTATGTGCTTGTCAGGGAAGAAAGAGCCGATTAGAAGCCAATATATTATGTCAGTCATGCCCTTCGAGGAGCGGAATTAAATTACAATGAGGTGGAAAAAATAGCATTGGCCTTGGTGATGACTTCCGGGAAGCTGAGACCTTATTTTCTCTCACATCCCATTGTGTTCCTCACCAATTCTCCACTCGGGAGGATCATGACACATGCCGAAGTCTCGGGGAGAATGGTTAAATGAACCGTGGAGCTCAGGGAGTATGCCATTGAATACAAGCCTCGAGTTGCTATAAAAGCCCAAGCATTGATAGAATTCTTAAAAGAAATGATTCAACCGGTAGAAGAAGAGGTATGGAGAGTGTTTGTTGATGGTGCATCAAATTTATCGGGATGTGGAGTTGGTGTGGTCCTGATTGCCCCATCAGAAGAGAAAATCAAGCTGGCTCTGAGGATTGATTCCAGGGTCACCAATAATGAAGCAGTGTATGAGGCTGTTCTGGCAGGGTTGAAGGCTGCCCGGGAAGTCGGTGCTTCCCGGGTCATTATTTATTCCGACTCTCAGTTGGTCACACAGCAAATCAAGGGAACATATGAGGCTAAGAACGAAAAAAGCTCAAGTATCTGGGGCTCATCACGGCCCAGGCAGCATCTCTGACCGACTGGAGCATCGAGCAAATTCCTAGGGAGGAAAATGCGGAAGCTGATACCTTGGCCAAATTGGCTGCTTCCATGTCAGATATAAGCACCCGGGAAGTTCTTTGTTTGACCCGGCTGGTGCTC
Source organism: Primulina eburnea (assembly GCF_022965805.1). Lineage (NCBI taxonomy): Eukaryota > Viridiplantae > Streptophyta > Magnoliopsida > Lamiales > Gesneriaceae > Primulina > Primulina eburnea. Next base: position 22,544,301 of record NC_133105.1, read on the forward strand.
TCCATTGATGAAGAAACACCCCCGATTCAGGAAAGCTCGTGGATGACCCCTATCATTGAATATATAGTCCATGGCAAGCTCCTAGAAAATTGAGCTCAGGCTGCAAAATCAAAAAACAAGCACTCAGGTTCGTCTTTTTGAATGGTGTTTTATACAGGCGATCATATCAGGGCCCATTACTCAAATGCTTATCTGAGAATGAGGTAGAGTATGTTCTTCGAGAAATACACGAGGGATGCTGTGGTGAACACCTCGGTGGAATAGATCTGTCTCGGAAAACCATATTGGCAGGATTCTGGTAGCCCCAAATGAATCAAGATGCTGCCTGACTTGGCCAAAAATGCCAGTGTTGTCAACACCATTCTAATTTTCATCATCACCCAGCTGCTAGTATGCAACCAATCTTAGCATCATGCTCTTTTGACCAATGGGTTTGGATATTGTGGGTCCCTTCCCCATAGCCCGAGCACAGAAAAAGTTCCTTTCTGTGGTTGTGGATTATTTCTACAAGTGGGTAGAGGCCGAGCCATTAGCCAAGATTACTAAGGAGGAAATCATGAAATTTCTTTGGAAAAATATTGTTTGCAGATATGGCATCCCGAGGAAATTGATTTCAGACAATAGAAGGCAGCTCCAAAGAAAGAAAATCAATTCATAATGTCAAGAAATGAAGATCGTTCAATCCTTCACCTTAGTAGCCTATCCCCAAGCTAATGGCTGAAGTAACTAATAGAATCATTGTGCGAGCATTGAAAGCCCGGCTTCATGGAAAGGGTAAAGCTTGGGTAGAGGAACTACCGAGTGTATTATGGGCATATCGAACTACACCACAATCATCTACTCGGGAAACTCCCTATAGCCTTGTCTATGGTTCATAAGCAGTCCTACCTTTGGAGATTGGGCAATCTTCTACTCGGATATAATCTTATCCGTGCAACAATGATCAGTCCCAGGCCATTGAACTTGATTTAGTTGAAGAAAGGAGAGACCGGGCAGCCATTCGAATGGAAGCTTATCGCAGCCGGGTGATGAAATCTTACAACAAGCATGTTCGATCACGAGTTTTTCAGGTTGGGGAATTGGTTATGAAAAAGATCAAACCAGTAGGTGATGTAGGGAAATTAGAAGCAAGGTGGGAAGGACCCTTCAAAATAGTTCGAAGAGTCAGCTCGTGTGCGGCTTATTATCTCGAAGATTCTCAGGGACACATTCTTAAGAGGCAATGAAATGCTTTTCATTTAAAGAAATATTATGTTTAAAAGCACTTGTATCTACTGTTTCTACATCAAATAAAGAAATTGTTCAAAAGAAGTATCTACAAAGTCGAAGGACCCGTACCTTGGCCCGGGGACCCGCACCCTGGTCATCTACTAAGTCCAGGGAGCCGTACACTGGCCCAGAGACCCGCACTCTGGTTATCTACAAAGTCCAAGGATCCGTACCTTGGCCTAGGGACGCACACCCTGGTTATCTACTAAGTTCAGGGACCTGTACCCTGGCCAAGGGACCCACACCCTGGTTATCTACAAAGCCCAAGAACCCGTACCTTGGCCCGAGGACCCGCACCCCGGTCATCTACTAAGTCCAGGGACCCGCACCCTGGTTATCTACAAAGTCCAAGGACCCGTACCTTGGCCCAGGGACCCGCACCCTGGTTATCTACTAAGTCCAGGGACCCGGACCCTGGTTATCTACAAAGCCCAGGGACCCGTACCTTGGCTCGGGGACCCGTACCTTGGCCCGGGGACCCGTACCCTGTCAGCCCAGTACTGTGGTATAGTCTGATCAGGCTCATTTATGTTACGGGTCACTCGCTTTGAAACGTCCTCTACGCAAATGATGAAGTTATGTATGTTAAAGTATGTTCAAGTATGCAGCATGTTTATGAAAAGTTTAAGTTATGGCACGTCGAAGTATGTATGTACGTATGTTCAAGTTTATTATGCAAGTTCAAGTTCCAAGTATGTATGTCCTATTTTAAAGTTGCATGCGACCTTAATATGTAGTACTCGTTATTCCAGTTTATACGTGTTGAGTCTTTAGACTCACTAGACTTGATCGATGCAGGTGACTATGTTGAGGAGACAGGAGGTGATGACCAAGGGGCAGGCTTGGGCTGAGTGGCAGGCTAAACCCGAGGACCGCAAGTTTATGTTTATGCAAATTTTTAAAATACTCTGATGTTTTGATTTGAACGTGAGACGTTTTGAGACAGTTTATTTTAGCAAAATTTTATTGGTGACGGATGATGGTGAGATTTATTTTTATGAATGTTGAGTGACGACCGTATGAATGATTTTATTTAAGAAAATTTTTAATTCTTCTGCAAATTTTAAGTAGTGTAGAATACGGTTCGTTACAGTTGGTATCAGAGCCAGGTTCTTGTAAAGGGTTACGCCTACTGCCAGTCGCAAGAAGCTCTCGAAGTCACACCTCAAGTCTGTAAGTTTTAAAGTTTTGAGTTACGCTATGGACTATGCATTAGATCATGATTTCAGCATGTTTATGTTTTAAAGTTCAAATTACGTGCATCTTATGATATTGGTATTATATTCATGCATGTTGGGTTTACGTGTTGGGTAATTGTTGGAACAGTATGCCTCCTAGACGTATGGTTAACCGGGAAGATAGGACTGAGGACAGGGAGCACCGAGAGGAGGAAAGAGCCAATCCTCCACCTCCACCTCCACCACCAGACATGCAGGCACAGATGCTTGCAGGCATGACACAGTTCTTCGCACAGTTTGCGGGGAACCAAACAGCAGCAATGGGTGCAGGGGCGAGGCCCCAACCAGAGGCGGTATATGAGAAGTTCCGGAGGATGAGTCCGAAGGAGTTTTCGGGTACTACTGACCCGATGGTGGCTGAGGGATGGATCAAGTCCATCGAAGTAATTTTCGACTTTATGGAGCTGGCAGATGCTGATAGGGTCCGTTGTGCCATTTTCTTATTGACTGGAGACGCTAGACTATGGTGGGAGAGCGCGTCTGTGGCGGTGAATTTACAAGCGCTGCCTTGGAATGGTTTTAAGGAGGTTTTCTACTCCAAGTACTTCACTGAGGAAGTGCGAACCCGACTCACCAACGAGTTCATGACGCTGCGGCAAGGAGACAGTAGCGTGGCAGAGTTTGTGAGAAAGTTTGAGAGGGGGTGTCACTTTGTGCCCCTCATTGCTAATGATGTTCAGGCGAAGTTGAGGCATTTCTTAAATGGCTTGCGGCCGATCCTACGCCGTGACGTGAGGGTAGCTGGCCCTACTTCTTATGCAGTTGCTGTTTCTAGAGCTCTGGCTGCAGAGCAAGACCAGCGAGATATCGAGGCTGACAGACAGGGCAAGAGGCCCTACCAGGCTCCACCGCAGCAGCAGAATCAGAGGCCCCAGTTTAAGAGGCCATTTCAGGGGCCGCCAGCAAAGAAGCCGTTTCATGGACCACCTAAGGGCAAGGGTCCAGTTCAGCAGCAAGGGGCACCTCAGAAGCCCGTTAACTTTCCGGTGTGCCCTAAGTGCAACCGCCAGCACCCGGGGCCATGCTTATATGGATCGGGCAAGTGCTTCAAGTGTGGAGCTAGCGATCATATGCTGGAAGAGTGCCCACAGTGGAAACAGCCAACCCAGGGCAGGATATTCGCCATGCATGCTCAGGAGGCGAACCCAGACACTACTCTACTAACAGGGAACATTTTTATTAAGAGATTATCCACAACCGCACTGATAGACTCAGGAGCCACTCACTCCTTTATATCAGAAACGTTTGCTAACCATTTGGACCTCAAGTCCATAGGCCTAGACGTGAATTTTTCAGTGACAGTCCCGTCAGGGGAAGAGCTGTTGGCTACCAGTGTGATCAGAGATATTGATCTAGAACTGCATGGCCACCTAGTATACGCAGATTTAATCCTATTGCCGATGCCAGAATTCGACATCATATTGGGAATGGACTGGCTGACTAAGAACAGAGTTCTTATCGACTTCCAGAAGAGATCAGTGTTAGTCAGACCATTGGGCATGGAGCAGTTTCTCTTCGAGCCAGCTAGATGGAGGAGCTTCCCTCGCATGATTTCGTGCATGCAGGCGAAGAGATTGATCTCCAAGGGATGTCAAGCCTTCTTGGCTAGTATTATTTCAGCGCCTGACGTGTCCACTCCTACTATTTCAGAAGTTCCAGTAGTCAGTGAATTTCCAGACGTCTTCCCAGATGACGTCGCAGGCCTTCCACCAGATAGAGAGGTGGAGTTTGCCATTGATCTCATGCCAGGTGCAGTGCCCATCTCTAAGGCACCATATCGTTTAGCTCCAGCAGAAATGTTAGAATTCAAGCAGCAGATTCAGGAGCTCTTAGACAAGGAGTTTATCCGCCCTAGTTTCTCACCGTGGGGCGCACCAGTGCTTTTTGTGAAGAAGAAGGATGGGAGCATGAGACTGTGCATCGATTACCGTGAGTTGAACAAGGTAACAATCAAGAACAAATACCCTTTGCCTAGAATCGAAGACTTGTTCGATCAATTGCAGGGAGCTACCGTGTTCTCTAAGATAGATCTTCGATCAGGGTATCACCAGCTGAAGGTGAAGGATGCAGATGTTCATAAGACAGCTTTCAGGACCAGATACGGGCATTACGAGTTCTTAGTAATGCCGTTTGGATTGACCAATGCTCCAGCTATTTTCATGGATCTCATGAACCGAGTATTCCAGCCGTTCCTCGATCAATTCGTCATAGTATTCATTGACGACATTCTTATTTACTCGAAGAGCCATGAGGAGCACAACCAGCATTTGAGGACAGTTTTGCAGACCTTGCAGAGTCGCAAGTTATTTGCGAAGTTCAGTAAGTGTGAATTTTGGCTGCAGAAAGTTGCATTTTTGGGGCATATAGTATCCAGCAGTGGTATTGAGGTGGACCCATCGAAGGTTGCAGCCGTTAAAGAATGGGTTGAGCCAAAGAACGCATCTGAAATCCGCAGCTTTTTGGGTTTAGCAGGCTACTACCGTAAGTTTATTAAGGGATTTTTGTCCATAGCAGTGCCGCTCACCTCACTAACCAAGAAAAATGCAAAGTTTGTGTGGAGCGAGGAGTGCCAGAAGAGCTTCGACACCTTGAAGCAAGCTCTTATTGCAGCGCCAGTGCTAGCCATGCCGACAGGGCAAGGTGAGTTTGTGCTTTATACCGATGCATCTAAGCTCGGATTAGGCGCAGTGTTGATGCAACAAGGTCGGGTCATAGCTTATGCTTCCAGACAATTAAAGGTGCACGAGAAGAACTACCCGACGCACGACCTTGAATTAGCCGCCGTTGTCTTTGCATTGAAGATTTGGAGACATTACTTATACGGCGAGAAATGCCAGATCTTCACCGACCACAAGAGCCTCAAATACTTCTTCACGCAGAAAGAGCTGAATATGAGACAGAGAAGGTGGTTAGAACTTGTGAAAGATTACGACTGCGAGATTAGCTACCATCCGGGAAAAGCTAATGTTGTCGCAGACGCCTTGAGCAGAAAAGTGGCAGTGGTAGCTCAGTTGTCATCTCAGAGACCACTACAGTCGGAGATTCAGAAGTTTGGTCTAGAGATTTATCGTGATGGCAAGGCTCCTAGGCTGTCTAATCTGACAGTCAAATCTGATTTGCTAGACCGAATCCGAGCAGGTCAGTCTTCGGATGAGCAGTTACAGAAATGGAGACTGAAAGACGAAGCCAAGGGCAGTGTGCTGTACACAGTCTCAGACGGCATTGTGAGATACAGAGGTAGAATGTGGGTGCCTAGTGTTGGTTCGATCAGACATGATATTTTGACAGAGGCACACGCATCTCCGTATTCCATTCACCCAGGAGGCACCAAGATGTACAAGGACCTTCAGATTTTGTATTGGTGGCCAGGAATGAAGCGAGACATCCGTAGGTTCGTATCAGAATGTCTCACTTGTCAGCAAGTAAAAGCTGAACATCAGAGACCAGCAGGGTTGGTAAAGTCACTCCCCATCCCCGAGTGGAAGTGGGAGAACATTACTATGGATTTTGTTGTTGGGTTGCCGAGATCAGTCAGAGGATCGAATTCCATTTGGGTTATAGTGGACCGACTCACTAAGTCAGCGCATTTTCTGCCAGTGAAGACGACTTTCTCTATGATGCAGTATGCGGAGCTTTATCTCAGAGAGATAGTTCGTTTGCATGGATTTCCAGTCTCTATTGTGTCCGACAGGGACCCGAGGTTTACATCGTCCTTCTGGAAGAGCTTACATGCAGCCATGGGGACGAAGTTGCTTTTCAGTACAGCTTTTCACCCGCAGACAGATGGCCAGTCTGAGCGAGTGATTCAGGTTTTAGAGGACTTGCTAAGGGCGTGCATGATTGATTTTCAAGGAACGTGGGAATCTAGACTACCTCTAGTGGAGTTCACATACAACAACAGCTTCCAAGCATCTATTGGTATGGCTCCCTATGAGGCGTTGTACGGGAGGAAGTGCAGATCACCAGTTCATTGGGATGAAGTTGGTGAGAGAACAGAACTTGGTCCAGAAATAGTTCAGCAAACTGCAGACGTGGTGGTCAAGATTCGTGACAGAATGAAGACCGCCCAGAGCCGTCAGAAGAGCTATGCAGATAAAAGGAGGAAAGATCTCGAGTTTGACGTAGGAGATCACGTTTTTATCAAGATAGCACCTATGAAGGGTGTTATGAGATTTGGAAAGAGAGGCAAGTTGAGTCCGAGGTTTATTGGACCGTTTGAGATCTTGGACAGAGTTGGGACGCTAGCGTATCGTGTAGCCCTTCCGCCGAATCTGGCCGGGGTGCACAATGTGTTCCATGTCTCGATGCTGAGAAAATATTTGGCTAATCCTTCTCATGTTCTGAGTTATGAGCCGCTGCAGTTGACTCCAGACCTGTCTTACGAGGAGAAACCAGTCCAAATCCTAGACAGACAGGAGCGCAGACTTCGGAACAAGACGACTAAGTTGGTCAAAGTCCAATGGCTGAATCAATCGGTGGAAGAAGCCACTTGGGAGTCAGAGGCCGACATGAGACTTCGCTACCCGGAGTTGTTCGGTAAGACTTAATTTCGAGGACGAAATTTTTATAAGTGGGGGAGGAACTGTAGTGCCCAAATTTAATACACGTATAACCCATGCATTCATTTAATTATTAAATCATCTAAATTAAATTTAAATGAGTTTTGGCGATGCATGATTTATTTAAATGCATTATTAAATTATTTATGTTTATGTGATGCACGTTAAAATGTCTTTCGAGCTTAATGATTCAGGCGATTATTCGAGGCGAGATCGAGGAAGAGACCGGTGACGATTGTGACCAGTTAAAATATGGTATTTTATTTTAAGTTGAGTTTGGGGGCATTTTAATTAATTTAGTAAGTTTTAGCATTTTTGAATCCTAAATTAATTATTTTGTGAGTTTATGATTTTAGAACTTTTAAAGTCTAATATGGTGTGTTATATTTTAATTATAGAGTTTTATTTAAAAGTTGAGTGTGAGTTAGTGTTTTAATTAGTAGACAATTATTTTAGTAAACCAAAAGTTAGTCTTCTAAATATTTAAAACACGCGCACACACACAAACACACTTTTACACACACCTAGACACGCACAAACACACACACAAGTTCATTCTAGACTTTTATTATTTTCAAAGAGCAAAACCTAGGGTTCTAAAGTCTATAGCAGCCGCCCCTTCCCTTCATTTTTCCAGCAAGATTTTCGTGATTTTATTTCAAGAAAAACGGTGACACGTTCGTCCCGGATCAAGCCTCTCTCTATCTCCGCTTCGGTGTCGTCTTTCGGTAACGTTATCATCAAAAAGGCACGTATAATCTGTTCTTGCTGTGTCGATCAAGTCATATATTGTATTGCATTGTTTTTATGCGTAAAAGTTATGTATGATGATAGTAGTTTGAGCGGATCATGAATCGGATCGATTTCGAAGGAAAATTTTTAGATCTGAAACTCGTTTTTACTGTTCATGTCAAAACTGCGATTTTTCTGTTCATATTTTGGGAAAACTTTCAACGGCAAAAACGTAGAAATTTTCGATACCTTCGATTTGATATATGATTCGAAACTTTTGGACGAAAAATGAGTTAGTTATGATATTTTCCGTGCGACTGCGCAAACTGAAATTTTCAGAAAATTATGTTATTGATACGTTCTTGAAGTTTTATGTTGCAGGCTTCGTTGGAAATCGACGGGCGATTGTTGCTGCATACGGGTATGTTAGTAATGATGTTAAGAGTGTTTTTTTGAGGTTACGTTTCATGTCGATAGGCACTCGAGCTAACTAGAAGTCGTAGGAAACAGTTTGATGTCAATTGCCATATTTTGGGTCGTGTGTGTCGTAGAGCGAACACTGTTGTTTTGAAACGTTTGTACAATTTGGGTTTTATGTTGTGGTATGCTAGGATGAGTCTCGAGGTGTCGGTGCATGGTCCGTATAACCGAGTCTAGAAGGATGAATATTAGGTGTTCGGAATTTTCGTAAGTTCGCGATTACAGTGGGTGCACGGACCTGTACACGGACCCTGACACGGGGTCCGTGCCTTTGTTGTCTTCTCGGAGTCTTTTTCCAGTATCTACACGGACCCCTACACGGATGAGGGCACGGGGTCCGTGCCTTTGCTTCCTTTCAATGTCTTCTTCCAGAGTCTACACGGACCCCCATCCGGACCCGAGCACGGGGTCCGTGCCCCTTCCGTTTCCCGACACACTCTAGGCAGTATGTACACGGACCCTCTCCCGGACCCAAACACGGGGTCCGTGTACCCTTGTTTTGGGAAATATTTGTAAGTTCATTTTAAGTTTGATGTTATGGGTTAGTGCAAGGATTATTAAGGGCGTGTCGTGGCAAATCGTAGAAGGTCCTAAGGTATGATTGAGCTTGAGAGTAAGCATGTGTTTTCTATGTCTAAGCAATGCAAGTTAAGTATGAAATTCACGTTAGTAAGTTGCAGCAACGGCCCCAGTCGAAGTCCAACGAATCCCTCAACGCCAAGTAAGTATGTTGACGTGCAAGAAAACATTTTTTAGTTTTTGAGGTATGCTAAATGTCTTGTGACCAAATTATGTTAGGATTGGAAAGCGTTAAATTATGAACGGGGACCAATCCGCCCGTTAAATTATGAACGGGTTAGATCGTGGTTGTGAAGCGTTAAATTATGAACGTGGATCAACTGGCCTGTTAAATTATGAACAGGGATCTTATGTATGCGGCAGCGGATACGTCCCTGTCAGCCCAGTACTGTGGTATAGTCTGATCAGGCTCATTTATGTTACGGGTCACTCGCTTTGAAACGTCCTCTACGCAAATGATGAAGTTATGTATGTTAAAGTATGTTCAAGTATGCAGCATGTTTATGAAAAGTTTAAGTTATGGCACGTCGAAGTATGTATGTACGTATGTTCAAGTTTATTATGCAAGTTCAAGTTCCAAGTATGTATGTCCTATTTTAAAGTTGCATGCGACCTTAATATGTAGTACTCGTTATTCCAGTTTATACGTGTTGAGTCTTTAGACTCACTAGACTTGATCGATGCAGGTGACTATGTTGAGGAGACAGGAGGTGATGACCAAGGGGCAGGCTTGGGCTGAGTGGCAGGCTAAACCCGAGGACCGCAAGTTTATGTTTATGCAAATTTTTAAAATACTCTGATGTTTTGATTTGAACGTGAGACGTTTTGAGACAGTTTATTTTAGCAAAATTTTATTGGTGACGGATGATGGTGAGATTTATTTTTATGAATGTTGAGTGACGACCGTATGAATGATTTTATTTAAGAAAATTTTTAATTCTTCCGCAAATTTTAAGTAGTGTAGAATACGGTTCGTTACAATAGAAGTTACAGTAGAGAACCACAAGGGCCCTGCTACCTTATCTTTCCCCTTGCCCTGGGTGCCAGAGGGCCGGGAAGAAGAAGCTTTGAGTATTTGCAGGGGTCAGGAATGGGAAATATGTATGCCTATAGGAATATGAGCAGATTGCTCGGAAGGGGTTGGGGAGTTATCCTCCGATCGGCCCTTGGCATTTTTACTAGAAGTGGAAGAGGTGGAATTTGACATGACTTAAGGGAAGTAAAGATGGTAAGGGAGAAGGAACTTACGGGGAAAGAGAAGCGGAGATGGTGATTGGTGACTGGAAAATCGCCGGAGTAGACTCTAGACTGACTTTTTAAGAAGGGAGTGATGATACCCCGGGATGTCCTGGGTCGTGGATGGTTCCCGGATTGTCCCAGGCCATGGAGCATATCCATGGAGGGTGCCCGGGTTAGGAGGAGGGAATGCTCCCGGGCCAACAAAGCAACAAGATAGATTAACACCTGAGTCATAGAACTACCCAAGATGATGAAAGTGAGACTTGAAGAATTCATGGAGTGGGTAGTCAGTCAATAGGCCGGGCCATTGGAACACCTGGAACATGACTTCCCCGGGACGTGGAGTACCCGAGCTCCTATATAATTCCCCGAAAAACATTCTACCCTGGCCACCTCGATATGAGTGAAGCATTTAATTGCGCTGACTTGATAGAGTATGCACAGCCGACCAATCTCTGACAGTAACATAAATGGTTGACAAAATCAGGTGGTCTGGATATGACTAGTATAAGATTTGACATGTCAGAACAACAGAGTATAATCAGCCACCCTTCTACAATTAATGCTCACACACAAAAAACGAGGTCATCATTGCATCCTCTACTATAAATACCAGGTTCTTTACTTTGCATTTACTTTCGATTAAGATATTAACTCTCGCATTTAATACTCCCATTTACTCTACACTTTCCACACGAATCACACAGCCATCACTTGGCTACATTGGTTTTCTTGCTTGAGTACACTACTGACTTAAGCATCGGAGTGGTCACGCCGGACACCCCTCCGACGCCCATTCACGTGGTTATTTTCTTGTTCACAGATCTTTCGAATCGTTCAAGGAGTCAAGAAGCTCAATCCAAGCATCTAACTCATATTTCCTTCAACATTTTGATAGCATATCCGGCAGAGTACCCGACCCGACTCGTCCTTTTTGCCCGGGATGCATCACCTATCAAAATTATGCCACTGCGAATACGATCCACACAAGCTTTAATAGGAACTACTCCTTGTCTTGTTCTATGAAATTTTATATTTGACTCGCTATTTTGATATGTTTTTTTTAAAATCATAAATAAAGATATATTGAAAAAAAGCATTATATTTTAGAGTAAAAATATTAATTTAAAAATCGCAGTATATACATCTATAATGTTAAGGCCCTTGCCGGTATGATATTGCGCGGATTGGATTTTACAAGAATTACGCATGTCAAATTAGAAAAGTAATATGATGCAAGGCAAGAGACAACTGGCGAACTGAAACATCATCGTAGCCAGAGGAAAAGAAAGCAAAAGCGATTCCCGTAGTAGCGGCGAGCAAAATGGGAGCAGCTTAAACCGTGAAAACGTGGTTGTGGGAGAGCAATACAAGCGTCGTGTTGCTAGGCGAAGTAGCGAGAATGTTGCGCCCTAGATGGCGAAACTCCAGTAGCCGAAGGTATCACTAGTTTACGCTCTGACCCAAGTAGCATGAGACACGTGGAATTTCGTGTGAATCAGCAAGGACCACCTTGCAAGGCTAAATACTCCTCGGTGATCGATAGCGAAGTAGTACCGTGAGGGAAGGGTGAAAAGAACTCCCATCGGGGAGTGAAATAGAACATGAAACTGTAAGTTCCCAAGTACTGGGAGGAGCCAGGGCTCTAACCGCGTGCCTGTTGAAGAATGAGCCGACGACTCATAGGCAATGTCTTGGTTAAAAGAACACACCGGAGCCGTAGCGAAAGCGAGTCTTCATAAAACCAAATTTTTCGGGAGTTCAGTCTGATGCTGTGGGGACCCGGACGCTGATCTTTCTTCTTAATCATCTTTGGGATTTAATTATCAATTAAGATAAACAGGGTCTAAAAATTTTCTTTTTAAAATAAAGTGCGGAAGGTAATGGAATCATGCTATTATACAAATCAGTATAATAATACAAATCTTGTACAACATTTATCTAGTTCAACTAAGGTTCAACTACTATAATCAAGTAATAACACCTACTCTACAATAAGTCCGGAATCACAACGCTAAACTCGTCTTCTCTCGTCATCTTCTCGACCCCGATCATGCCCCACCTGTTGTCATGCACACATACAAAACAAGACAACAGCCCGATAACTCCGGTGAGAATAAATCCCAGTATAAAACATGGTAAGCATGCATGTACATAAACATGTCATGAAATATTCTATCATGAATAACATTTAAACAATGAATTTCATAATCTATGAAATTAAATCAAAATAAGCATGCCAATCAAATCATCTAAACATGCTATTCAAATCAAATCATAAAAACATGCTATCTTGACTGAAAGCAATAAAAATGGGTTTCATAGTCTATGAAACCACATTCTTAAACGCATGCAGTTCTAGTCAAATCATGTCTAGACTCGACTCATCTATAACTCTAGGGATTCCGTTGTGAATAAGACGATCTATCACCTACTCTCCAATCGGGGTGACGGTACGTCTTATTCCTAGACTTCGGTCAAATTTGTATCCACATCTACAATAGGAGAGTGAATCTTCCCCTAAGCTGTGATATCACCGAACGTCTAGAAGTTTGACGGATCTGTCAAGACTCCCTATCTTAAATGCAATGCATATAAATCTATAAACAAAGCAGTAGCATATCGGCATATAAACAAGAATATTCATATCAGAATATAACAATAATCTAGTATGTGATTTTATTGGGAAACTCAAATGAGATCTGATTTGAGTTATGTCTTCCCAAATATCACATGAATTATACCTTTGTCGTCCCGGTCTGACGAAGACGATGATATGTATTCAACTCTGTCCATATCAAATCGGAAATGACAATATCGAAGACATAGTATCAATGAATAACTCAATTCACAATCTGTTCTGATCAATACTCAACTCAGTACATAATCTGATCAATATCTGAACAAAATACAATCTGATTTATATCACTGATATTGTAATACAATCGAAGTCCAATCTGAATCTGAACAATCTAATATAACTGATGTTTCAACGGCATAACGATACTGTCTCGATAACCCCGTCAGTCTAAACATCACAGGTATAATATCAGACTTCGTAATCAATAACAATACCAGTCATAATCTCAATAACAATACAATTCTGATATGAAATCTCAGTCAAATCGACTCCAAAAATCATAACAAATACATAAACAATATGTTCTTCAGTCTGACTTCAATTCTATACTACTGTCTACTGTAGCAGAAACATCATATCTGAATCACATGCAATTATAGCAACATCATATTTTCAAAACATGTCTAAACGTAACAAAACTTACGTCCAGATGAAGCCTGCGTTGATAGGAACACAGTACTGTAGTCGGATTCAAAAACAGACGGACGGATTTCTCGTACGATTCAATTTTCCCCTCGAAAGAACTTGAGCTTTTTCCCTCAATTCTTTACTTTAATTCTGAAGAAGGAATCGGTTGTCTACATATATATATCTCGTGCATGCAATCATACGTGGCTTCTACAAAATTTGCCACAAAACCACTCGCGCATATGCGCGCTTCATCTCGCGCATATGCGCCAAAGATTCTGGAGCTGTCGCGCATATGCGCGCATTATCTCGCGCATATGCGCGAGGGCTTCTGGACCCCTCGCGCCGGTCATTATTTTTGAGATGTTCGGCCGAACATCTCGAGATGTTCGGTTGAACATCTTGACTTATATTATAACAATGCCCGACTTCTTCATTCAAGTTCGTATAACCTTAATCATGACATTAATCAACGTATGATTACAGTAATTAAGTCTCGGGCATTACATTTCTCCCCATCTTAGATCTGAGTTCGTCCTCGAACTCGCAAGCAATCAATTCAGATATATCAGAAGAAATGGATAACAGAGTTTAATTTAAAACTCAGATTTCTGATTCCAATCTGGAATAAGAATTCAAGAAGTATAATATCATAATACCCCTCAAATTAGTTCTGACCCAATCAATCTTGTAATACTGGCTATACAACATTCGTATAAACCAATCTACAGCTCATAACAACACAATACCAGTAGTTGTTATCCAATCTGTTTATCCCAATCAAGGACATATATAGGCTTCAGCTTCAAATACCAATCGTCATCATCCGACGTTGGTTTCTTAAATCTGTCCATTCTGAACCATCTTAATAGCTATTGTCATGCAGTAACTCATACAGTGATATTAAGTCATAACAATTAGTGCTAACATCCAGCACTAAAGCTGTATAGTGCTAACATCCCGCACTAAAGCTGTACCAAAATCTCCCAATATCTGAATAATACATTCTGACAGTCTGCCAATCTGTAAAACAATCTAAAAGAAAGCTCGTGATACATTCTGTCACGAATACAAACTCAAGCAAAACCACAATCTGACATAGTCTACTGTGGCATTCTGATCTTTCTGTCCACTTCTCTGACACCGATCTGTGTCATTTGGTCATGTTTGTACGTTATCTGGTACAACCTGATAGATATAGATTGAACAATCTGTCAATCACAATCATATCATATCACAATCTGGAAGGTATTATAGTGATCTTATTACGAAATTCATCGAAATATACTCCCCATGTCTAATCAGAAATATACAAATTCTGTAATAAATCTTCTGATTTCTATCTTTCTATCTTTTCTGTTAGCAATTCAAACATATCAGGACAATTTCTGCCAACATTTTAATACAAATTCTGTCACCACTGATCTAATTTGTCTATATCAACTCTATCTGTTCGAATATCATACATTCTCAGTCACAAGCATGACAACTGAAGTCACTACAGCGCATTTCTGACCCTATCTGTGATTTCAGACTTGGACTATTCGGTATAACAAATCAGTTAATAACATAAATGAAAGAAAATATACCTACCTGGTATTCGGCTCTGACTATCGATATCAAATTCTGTTGTACAATTCTGACACATTCTGATATCACAAGATAATCAATCTCATACAAAACACAGCATCACATATCCGTTATTCTGATAGATACCCTATTCTGGTTATTATAATCAAGTTCTGAACATTCTGATCACATTCCTGAATTACTGTAACTCTCGAATTCAGCTCTGATTCGGTTGAACTGCATATACTCTCGCTGGTTCACAATAATCTGTAGCATATACGGATTCAAAACAATAGTAATATCAAATCAGAGACGAAATATCAATATCCTATACAGATCTAGTGAGTTCAGTGAACTCATAAAACACTGCTTTCTGGTAAATATCTTCATGTCATTCTGATCAACTGTTATATCTCATCTGCAGATAAAATAGGCTCCCCAAAACAATATAAGATATCTCAAATACTGATTTAGAACAATGACATTACTCAGCAGATATAAAGCAACAGTCGAATAAAATAATCTACCAAATCAGACAAAATATATCTCTGACAATTCTGACATTTCTGAACTTTCTGGTCTTTCTGATATCGGTATCTTATCAGTTACTGATCGAAATCTCAATGGTATCGAAATCAATCTGTATACTAACTTCAGATAATGCATACTCTGAATACCATCTGTTTCAAGCAGGATTCTTATCTGAATAATTTCTGTATACAATCATCACAGTTCTCAGAATATTCAATATAATCTTCAAATATTCGATTCAATCAATCAGATGCTGCAAATATATCAAAATCTCATAGATATAACAAGCATAGAATCATCAGAACATCTCTGAATATTCTAAACATGCCAAAGAGTATCACTAAATCAGATGTACTCCTGGTCGGTACTCTTCTACTGATCTTTCAATTCTTTTCATTCATTCTGTATCATTCTGTACTGAATCTAACATACAATCAATGTCTGATCTCAATTCAATTCTGAACTCTATCTTTCTGATATATGCAAATCTTAAAATCTTATCTGACAACATCAGCCAACTCATACATCATTGACATATCTGTCAATGTTAGGCTCGATTTCAGTAAATCTACTGAATACATAAGGATACTATATGTTCCTTTCTGTATCAATCGAGTCATAGACAACACAGATATCAAAGGAATTCGAAATCTAGAATCCTTACTGTGAAATCTCTACTCATCAACCGTATCTGGTCTGACTCTTATAATCTCCTGAAAGGAATCTATAATGGTTCTGTACTTGTTCAGCATATTCATATCAACAATGCAATCAAATCAGAAAACACAAGTACATCATAATCTACTCGATCTTATTCTCATCTTACTGTAATATACAAGATGTCACAGAAATCTCTGATATACATTTTTCTTTCCCAAAAGGTAAATACATCGATACTACAGTAAATACAGACCCAACAGGTACATCATATATCAACGCAACTCAGTCAAAGACAATCGTAGGGAATGCATTAGTATATATCAATACATATGCAATCTAATCATAAAGAATAGTACCTGTTATGGATTCTGGGTCTGTTTCTCAATTGAACGATGTTCCCTAAGATCTTCGGGACCATATCTGGGGACAAACTTTAGCAAAATGCCCCAGCTGTTTACAGATATTGCATCTACCAAGCACTCCTTGGCATTGCTCTGAGGAATGTCTCCCTCCGCAAGTCCTACAATAGACATCGGTATGGCTTGGACTGGAACCACTTGAGCTAGAGGAACCACTTCCCAACTTCTTGAATGGCTTCTTTTGAGCTTTCAGCAAATCTTGCTTTCCACTCGTGCTGCCACGCTCAATTCGAAGAGGGGACTGCTGTGTCTGGGGTGGCTTCACACACAACCTTGTCAATTGTCTAATCAGACTCGCCTCCGCTCTCTTCGCTCTACTCAGGATGTCAGCAAAATGGTAAGGTCGTCGCAAATTCATGAATGCAACTACCTCTGAATTCAATCCTCTGATGAATTGATTTACTATAGCTTCATCATTTCCAGCTAAATGAGGACAAAATACATTAGAGTCGAGAATTTAGCAATATATTCGTCAATATTTAGCTGTCCTTGGCTCAAATTCTCAAACTCTAATTTCTTGTCCTCTCGGTACGAAGCTGAGAAAAATCTTCGATAGAATTCAGTTCTGAATATTTCCCACGAAATCACTGTACCTCTCTGTGCCCACATTCTTGTACTGGTAATCCACCAACTCCTGGCGGCTTCTCGTAACTGGTAAGGCACCATTTTAACCCTCTGTTCATCTGTACAATCAAGTAAATCAAACAAGATTTCTATATCATCAAACCAGTTCTCACAGTCTTCAGATGTCTCGGTACCACTCAGAGTCGGTGGCTGTAATAACTGAAATTCTTTCATCTTTTCTTCTAGCTGAATTTCTGATGTATCCATCTGTTCAGACGAAGTACTGCCCTTTTCTGAAATTCTTCGAGGCGGTATATCTGATAATCAAACAGATTAGTACATATTCTATACAATCTGTCTCAGCCCTCCTCTGATCATATACCTCTGATTCAGACTCGGTTCTGATTCAGGCTTAGTAATTACATGCTGTAATCAACTCAGATAACAAACAACATGTAATAGGGAAAACAGTAAATCATGCTAGCACCCATCATGCAATTCAACATTGAAATAAATCTCATGCTAGCAATCACATGCAAGGAAAGAACACTCAATCTACCCCACTCATTCTCTTCTATCTCAGTCTAAAAGATCTATCAACTCTGACTATCTCAATCTAAAGATCTATCGCTCTGATACCACCTGTTGTGGGGACCCGGACGATGATCTTTCTTCTTAATCATCTTTGGGATTTAATTATCAATTAAGATAAACAGGGTCTAAAAATTTTCTTTTTAAAATAAAGTGCGGAAGGTAATGGAATCATGCTATTATACAAATCAGTATAATAATACAAATCTTGTACAACATTTATCTAGTTCAACTAAGGTTCAACTACTATAATCAAGTAATAACACCTACTCTACAATAAGTCCGGAATCACCACGCTAAACTCGTCTTCTCTCGTCATCTTCTCGACCCCGATCATGCCCCACCTGTTGTCATGCACACATACAAAACAAGACAACAGCCGGATAACTCCGGTGAGAATAAATCCCAGTATAAAACATGGTAAGCATGCATGTACATAAACATGTCATGAAATATTCTATCATGAATAACATTTAAACAATGAATTTCATAATCTATGAAATTAAATCAAAATAAGCATGCCACTCAAATCATCTAAACATGCTATTCAAATCAAATCATAAAAACATGCTATCATGACTGAAAGCAATAAAAATGGGTTTCATAGTCTATGAAACCACATTCATAAACGCATGCAGTTCTAGTCAAATCATGTCTAGACTCGACTCATCTATAACTCTAGGGATCCCGTTGTGAATAAGACGATCTATCACCTACTCTCCAATCGGGGTGACGGTACGTCTTATTCCTAGACTTCGGTCAAATTTGTATCCACATCTACAATAGGAGAGTGAATCTTCCCCTAAGCTGTGATATCACCGAACGTCTAGAAGTTTGATAAATCTGTCAAGACTCCCTATCTTAAATGCAATGCATATAAATCTATAAACAAAGCAGTAGCATATCGGCATATAAACAAGAATATTCATATCAGAATATAACAATAATCTAGTATGTGATTTTATTCGGAAACTCAAATGAGATCTGATTTGAGTTATGTCTTCCCAAATATCACATGAATTATACCTTTGTCGTCCCGGTCTGACGAAGACGATGTTATGTATCTGAAATGACAATATCGAAGACATAGTATCAATGAATAACTCAATTCACAATCTGTTCTGATCAATACTCAACTCAGTACATAATCTGATCAATATCTGAACAAAATACAATCTGATTTATATCACTGATATTGTAATACAATCGAAGTCCAATCTGAATCTGAACAATCTAATATAACTGATGTTTCAACGACATAACGATACTGTCTCGATAACCCCATCAGTCTAAACATCACATGTATAACATCAGACTTCGTAATCAATAACAATACCAGTCATAATCTCAGTAACAATACAATTTTGATATGAAATCTCAGTCAAATCGACTCCAAAAATCATAACAAATACATAAACAATCTGTTCTTCAGTCTGACTTCAATTCTATACTGTCTACTGTAGCAGAAAATTCATATCTGAATCACATGCAATTCTAGCAACATCATATTTTCAAAACATTTCTAAACGTAACAAAACTTACGTCCAGATGAAGCCTGCGTTGATAGGAACACAGTACTGTAGTAGGATTCAAAAACAGACGGACGAATTTCTCGTACGATTCAATTTTCCCCTCGAAAGAACTTGAGCTTTTTCCCTCAATTCTTTACTTTAATTCTGAAGAAGGAATCGGTTGTCTACATATATATATCTCGTGCATGCAATCATACGTGGCTTCTCCAAAATTTTCCAAAAAACCACTCGCGCATATGTGCGCTTCATCTCGCGCATATGCGCCAAAGATTCTGGAGATGTCGCGCATATGCGCGAGGGCTTCTGGATCCCTCGCGCCGGTCATTTCTTTTGAGATGTTCGGCCGAACATCTCGAGATGTTCGGTTGAACATCTTGACTTATATTATAACGATGCCCGACTTCTTCATTCAAGTTCGTATAACCTTAATCATGACATTAATCAACGTATGATTATAGTAATTAAGTCTCGGGCATTACAGATGCACTAAATGCTTCAATATTCCTTGCCGATTTGATTCTATATGAGTTTAATGTAGCCGAGCTAAGTTTGGCAGAGCGAACAAACATTAGAGGGTGCCAAAAGTATTTTCTAGGTAGCCCATCCAGTGCTTAAGTCTTTCAGGAGAGAAAAGTTTAAAGTGCAAATATAATAGTGTTTGTGTAAGTAATGAGTGAACGAATGTAATAATGAGGAGTCTTTGATATTTATAGAGGTATGAAAGATCAGAGTCCGTGTATGACAATATTTCTGGTATGATAAATTACCTTAAACATGTGATTAGTCTAATCACATATCATATTTGGTAATTTGTAATTTGAATGGTATATATCCCTATTCTTTCGGTTTTATTTCCTTATTACAAAAGATTTGTATGGGGTTTTATGATTTTCTATTTCTTGATGCAATTTTTTGTGTGATATGGACTTGAAATATTGATATCATACATTGTTCGTTATTGTGTCTTCCTGTTGTATTGTTATCAACTGTATGGAGGACGAGTCGTGGGTATTTATTAGACATAACATGACATATCCCCAAGAACTTGCCTCGTTGTACACCAAAAGTGCACTTGCTCAGATTCAACTTGAGTCGATAGTTTCAAAGGGCGGAAAATTTTCTTCGAAATAACCAACCAATTCTTCAAACTCTTTGGTTTTAATCAGAATGTTATCCACATAGACTTCGATGTTTCGACCAATATGGTCCATGAAAACTTTATCAATTAGCCTTTGATATTTGGCGGTGCATACTTAATCCTGAAAGGCATAACAACATAGCAAAATGTCATGTCCGAAGTGGAAAAATTTCTTTATCTCCATCTCGCTCGGCCAAAGGAATTTGGAGATATCCTTGATAAGCATCGAGAAAGCATAAAGGTTTGTGCCCGACAATGGATTTGACTAGTTGGTCGTTTATCGGTAGATGATAACAATCTTTGTGGCAGGCTTGGTTTATATCTCGAAAATCTACGCACATTCTCCATTTTCCCTTTGATGTGGGCACAAAAACTACATTAGATAACCAGCTTGGGAATTTCACTTTCTTAATGTGCCATGCTTTCATCAGTTCTTCTACTTGCTCGCATACAACAACATATTTTTTTTCCGAGGAGAAATGTCAATTTTTCTGTTTTACGGGTCACCATCTGGCTTCATGTTTAGCCAGTGTTCTATATTTTAGGTCGGACACCCTCGAGGTGCGAGGTTAACAATGAAAAAGCGTCTTTATCTTTTGTCAAACATTAGAACAATGGATTCATCAGCGATTCGAACACCGTTCTGGCGATTTGAAATTCACCAAATGGAGTGGATATAACTGCCTTTTCACATTCTTCTTTAGTACTTACTTGGGTAGCTTATTAAATTAGATTTAAGTGACACGTCCTTGTGGTTTTTGTTACCTCGGAAGTTCAATCTTAGCTGTTTTTTGTTCTACTGGGACTTCTTTGACATAACATTTCCGAGTCATCCTTTTATCACCCTTCACTTCTCCAACCTTCCTCCCCACGGGAAACTTAATCTCCCGATGAAGAATAGAGGCCACCACCATGAACGTGGCCATGGACTTTCGGCTTAGTATAACATTGTAAACCAAAGGTGATTCTGCTACGATAAAGATGACTATCCAGGTTTTCCTGGCGTCTCCTTAACCCAAAAATAATTGCAAATTTATCATCCCAACGGGGTCAACAGCATGCCTCCAGAATCCAAATAGAGTCGTTACCACTGTCTCAAATTTCTATTCGCCCAACTCCATTTGATCTATGGCTTCTTTGAATAAGACATTTACTGAACTGCCTGAATCCACAAATACTCGAAGCTACTTCATAATTGGCTATCATAGCTGGAATAACCAAAGCTTCATTATGCGGTTCAGACACCCATTTCGAATCATTAGGCTAAAATGATATAACAGGATCATTTCAGGTCTTTTAATAATTTACTTCCAAATTATCCATCTTTCGACTGTTGAGTGTTCTTGCTATGTTGGAATCCCCATTAGTAGGTCCTCCTACAATAATGTTGATAATTCCTCGAGGTGGCTGGGGAGCTTGAGGTTGCGCCCTCTAGCTGTTATGGGGAAGGCGTAGAGGTCCCGACCTCGGGATCTCAGGTGTTATTCTCCTTCGATCCCAATAATTCATTTATTCTTGAACCCGTTTATGGGGCCCATCGTCTTTGATGGTTCGGGCAAAGATGTCTTTCATGTCCAAGTCTCGCTTTATCACTAACTCAATTTCCTTATATAAGTGCCTGCATTCATCAATAGTGTGACTATAATCATTATGAAATCATGATACGTATCTGGGGGAGGTCCCCGGGGATTTTTATTGCTTCTTCGAGGCCTCTGCATGAAGTTCCTTTGTTCGAAAATCTATAAAGCCCGAGTTTTTCCACTTTTAGGGGGTTTTATTGTAAATTTCCCCAACTTAGCAGAAGGATTGGCTCGGTTTACCTGAGAAGGAAGGTTCTCTAGTCAGGCCTCCATGCGCGGTCGCAGGTCTTTCTTTGGCTCCTCAACTCGAGCTTTTTGTGTCTCTTTCATGTTAATTTATTTTTCTGACTCAGTCAAAATGTTTTCAAAATTGGTAAGAGGCTTCTTTACAATTGAGTTAAATAGGTCTCACTGCCTTAGGCCCGGAATAAATGTTCTAATGACTACCACTTTTGAATTGAATCTTTGGAGGTAAGCGTGCAGGCTCTCCTGCTCTTGGTACTTCATATTGAACAAGCTCAGAGTGGTCGGGGGCTGCTTCTTGCTGCTTATGAACATGTGCAGGAAAATTCAGCTAAAATCTTGGAACATCCGTATGCTTCCAGGTTCAATCAAATTGAACCATTGTTTTGCTACCCAGGCTAGGGTGTTGAGGAACACCCGAAATTTTGTGGGGTCAGCGTATTTGTTTAGTAAAACGACATTCTCCAACCGAGACAAATATTCCTCTGGTCCTCCTTTCCAAATGTTTGGGAATCCGAAGTGTGGAAGAAGCTCGACCGCTAATACTTTTGTCGAGAAGGGGACAGCTCGTGTAGAGAAGGAGGGCCTACTCAGTTCCCTGGAGGCGGCTGATCTCTTTGTCTATGTTTTAACACCAATTCCACTGTGGAAGTGATCAGCAGAGTGAGTGATAGGTGTTTTTTTTCATATTTTATCATGTTGATTTTAATCCATTATCACATAAGTTAATGGTATTGAGTCTCCATTTTTCCATTTTAGTCATAATTTATGTATATTGTTTGCCCCTCGCATGTTTAAGTTGATTTGTATGTGGACTTGCTAAAAAAAGGGAATAATTAGCAAAAATGATAGTAGGACGCGCTAGGGCAGGTGTTTTTACCCGCCCCAGTGTGCAAGAGAGCGAGCTACGAGGACCACAAGCTAGGGAGGGTGAGGGCGGGTGGTTTCGCCCGCCCCAGTGCGCATTTGGTGTCACCCGCTCCAGTGCACATGCCTGGAAACAATTCGAGGACCTCGCTCTAGGGCGGATATTGTAATAGCCGAGCCCGGTGTACGGTACGGTTTAAGCTTTACTTGTTATTTGGGTTATGATTTAGATGTTTAGAGTTGTGTTTTGAGCTATAGTATTGTTGGTTAATGTTATCTTGAGGTATTAGATGTTGTTGGTTGTTTGTTTCAGTGTTTCGGTTCGATTTTATTTGGTTGTGTACTGTTCATTGCCGAAGCAAGAGTGCACCCGCGCTCTTAGAGGAGTGCCCCCTCGGTGTACTATTCATCATTTTGGTTTTGAAAGGCCGTGGCATCACCGCACCCACGGTAATTGTAGCACCGCACCCGCGGTGATCGTGCATGGGATTTTTGTTGGAATGCCGTGAGCTTAGCGCACCCGCGGTGCTTGTGTGACCGCACCCGTGGTGTAAGTATGGGCGAGATATCTAGCTACTTTTTGGAGTTGTTGGCCATATCTTATCCTATCCTATCTACCTTTTTCGAGATTTCCTCTCATCTACCAAGGGTTTTCCTCCATTTCTTTAGCTTCCTATCTTTGATTCTTGGAGTTATTTGGAATTCCGGCTTGAGACTGTCGTTCTCCGTGGTATAAGGAAGCTTAGGTAAGTTTTTGGTGCGATTCTATTAAGGTTTTGAGTTAAGGGTTGACTTGAGCTTGATGTTTGAGTTGGTTAATGGATTATTTGACTTGTATTTGTGGATATAGAGTTGATTTTGGTGTTGTTTATGGATTATTGTTGTAGGTGGTGTACCAAGAGCTAAGTTTGAGGTGTTCTATTGGGTTGTAAGTGGAATTTCATCCTTTTTGCTCACATGATATTATATGTATTGTGTTTTAAAGGTTTCAAAGTGTTATTCCCTTCCATTGATCCATTGTTATGTATTGATTTTATTGATTTTCTATTGGAGGCATTGTATGTCTCACTATTGTTAAAAAGGGAATACAAGAGAAAATATGAGATTGTGAAACGACGGCTTTAAATGATATTCAGAGTTCAAATGTTTTATTGGATTGATTAATCATAGTCAGAGCATTGCATGCAATTAGATGATCATCGACCATAGGCTTTTATCCCTCAGAGTTATCGGTTTATATCGATAGGGATATTAGCACCAGAGCAGAGATACTATTGATATCAATCCAACCAGAGAAAAGAGAATACCATCCTATTGCTATGCTATTGCTACAGTTATTGCTACATTATTCATGTTTCAGAGTTGATGGTATTTCTGATTTCAAAGTCATGTTTTACAGAGTATGCTATGTATCATTGCTATGTTAGAGTTCCACTTGCTGAGATTCATTCTCATTTCAGTTTATTCATGTGATGCAGATAAGAGCGACGGACCGGGACATTGACTGTGGATGGGGGTCATATGCATACGAAGATTGGAAAGATGATTATTTTGTATCATTTTGTAACATGATCACACTAATTATATTTTTGTATTTTGTTATGTCATTGGAATGATCATGTTGTTATTTAGTAAACACTTTATGAAATGTATTTTGAAATTCCTTCCATTTGAAAGAAAATTTTAAATTCCGCTGTATTTTAATTGTAACGGGTCAGGGTGTCACATTTAGTGGTATCAGAGCGGTGTTCTTCGGACCAATGCATATGACTTCGTCTACTTTCTACTGTCCGGGTATTTTTTCTTGCATCTATCCATTGTTATATATTGATTGGTGTCTTGTGAGCAATTGTAGAGCATGCCTCCTAAGCGTAAGGCGACCGAGGGTGAGGATAGTTCTTCCTCGAGAGTTGTCGACGAGTTCGGCAAGTTGCTTAAGGAGCAGGCTAAGGTGCATAGCGATCAGATTCAGCAGTTGCTCCGATTGCAAGGAGCAGGACAGGGTCGAGGCCAAGTGAGAGGTCAGGTTGCTCAGGCTGTTGGCACTGATGCCGTCTTTTCTGCTTTTAAGAGAATGGATCCACCGGAATTCGCAGGTAGCACCGATCCTCTAGTTGCTGTCGAGTGGGTCAAGGCGCTTGAAGCTATCTTCGATCATCTCCAGTATGAGGACAAAGACAGGATCAGTTGTGCTGTTTTCATGTTGGTTAAGGCTGCCCGCATTTGGTGGAATGCGACGAAGGTCAGTGTTACTGTTGCGACACTGAAGTGGTCTGAGTTTACGGACTTGTTCTACGACAAGTATTTCCCCGATGCCCTTAGAGCGAGGAAGGTTACGGAGTTCTTGGAGCTTCGTCAGGGGAGCTTGGATGTTGGTCAGTATATTCTGAAGTTTGAGGAGGGTTGCCTTTTTGCTCCGTATATTGCTTCCAATGACAAAGATAAAGGCGCTCATTTCATTCGAGGCCTTAGAGCTGAGATTCGTCGTGATATCAACATGTCCAATGCCGTGACTTTCAAGGAGATCGTGTCCAAAGCTTTGTTGGCCGAGCAGGATGAGAAGGACATCGCCAGGGAGAGGCAAGAGAGGCATCAATCTATTGCTCAGAGAGGCCAGGGTTATAACCAGAGGGGCAGGGATCGTTTCAAGGGCAAGGGCAAGATGGAGTCGAGTCCTAGACCTCCGCCAGTTCCAGTTGTTCCATTTGATCCCGAGAAGCCACTTTGTCCTAAGTGTGGCAAGCATCATCGAGGAGAGTGAAGATATGGCACTCATACTTGTTATCGTTGTGGCACGGCAGGCCACGTTTCCAGAGATTGTCCGAGAGGAGCTAGCCAAGGGAAGGTGCAGGGTCGTATCTTTTCGATGACCAAGGAAGGTATTAATCGTGATTCTTCATTGATCTCTAGTACTATTTTGATTTCAGGCAGAGTAGCTACGACTTTGGTAGATACTGGTGCTACTCATTCTTTTATGTATGATTTATTTTTGAGATCTTTGGGTATAGTTCCTTCTGTTCTTCCCCTTCAGCTTAGTGTTATTTTGCCTTCGGGGGACGTGTTGTGCCCGACATCGATTGTGTTTGCGTGCCCTGTTCGTATTGAGGAGCGAGTTGTCTTCGCTGATTTAATTGTTATTCCTATGGTTGCTTTCGATGTTATTCTTGGCATGGATTGGCTTTCGACTTACCGTGCAGTTATCGATTGTGTTGCTAAGACAGTAGCTTTTGCGGATGATGGCCAGGGAGGAGTTCTCGCCAGCTCAGGTACTTCGCTGGTCCTTCCTTTTATTTCTTGTCTTGAGGCTGAGAGGTTGATGTGTAGATGTTGTGTTGTTTTTCTGGCTTCTATTGTGGATGTTGATAGACTGATTAAGTTGAATGTAGATGATATCGATGTTGTGAGGGAGTTTGCTGATGTGTTTGAGGATGATGTTCCGGGTTTGCCACCGGACAGAGATGTTGAGTTTGTGATTGATTTAGCTCCAGGTACGGTTCCTATTTCTAAGGCTCCGTACCGGATGGCTCCTACTGAGATGAAGGAGTTGAAGGCGCAGTTGCAGGATCTTCTAGATAAGAGTTTTATTCGTCCGAGTTCTTCGCCTTGGGGAGCTCCGGTTCTGTTTGTCAAGAAGAAGGATGGATCTTTGCGGCTGTGTATCGACTACAGGGAGCTCAACAAAGTGACTGTCAAGAATAAGTATCCGTTACCTCGGGTAGATGATTTGTTTGATCAGCTTCATGGTGCTACTGTATTCTCGAAGATTGATCTTCGGTCTGGCTACTATCAGTTGAAGGTTAGGGAGTCCGATATCCCTAAGACAGCGTTCCGGACCAGGTACGGTCACTATGAGTTTCTCGTCATGTCTTTTGGTTTGGCCAATGCCCCTTCAGTCTTCATGGATTTGATGAACCGTGTGTTCAAGCCTTATCTGGATAGCTTCGTCATTGTCTTCATCGATGATATCCTGATCTATTCCAAGACCAGAGAGCTTCATGCAGAGCATCTCAGAGTGGTTCTTCAGTTGTTGCGAGAGAAGAGGTTGCTTGCCAAGCTGAAGAAGTGTGAGTTTTGGCTGGATCAGATTTCTTTCCTAGGTCATGTTGTTTCGAGGGATGGCATTGCTGTTGATCCATTGAAGATAGAGGCGATTCAGAATTGGCCTATTCCTACCACTGTCTCTGAGGTACGCAGTTTCCTTGGTTTGACGGGTTATTATCGTCGTTTCATTTCAGATTTTTCCAAGATTGCCCTGCCATTGTCCAATCTGACGAGGAAGACTGTGAAGTTCGAGTGGTCTATCGATTGCCAGCGTGCATTTCAGGAGTTGAAGGACAGGTTGACGACAGCTCCTGTTCTTTCTTTGCCTAGTGGTTCCGAGGATTTTGTGGTCTATACCGATGCGTCGAAGAGAGGCCTTGGTGCAGTGCTGATGCAGCGAGGTAAGGTTATTGCCTATGCTTCTCGCCAGTTGAAGGATTATGAGAAGAATTATCCGACGCACGATTTGGAGCTAGCAGCTGTGGTTTTCGCCCTGAAGATTTGGAGGCATTATCTGTATGGCGAAAAGTGTGAGATCTTCACAGACCACAAGAGTTTGAAGTATCTGTTTTCGCAGAAAGAGCTCAACACGCGACAGAGGAGGTGGTTAGAGCTTGTCAAGGACTACGTTGTGATGATCAGTTACCACCCAGGGAAGGCGAACGTTGTGGCTGATGCTTTGAGCCGCAAGTCGAGTGCTTCATTGAGTTCTTTGATTCAGAGGCCATTGTTGATGGATTTGCAGAGAGAAGAGATTGATCTGGTGATTCCAGGTACCATTGCTCGTCTTTCAGCATTGGTTATTCGATTTACTTTGACGGACAGGATCCGTAGAGAGCAGGCGACTGATGTGAAGTTGCTAGAGTTGAGAGCTAGAGCTGAGGAGAGGGGTAATTCAGAGTTTGGTTCGAATGGTGATGGTTTGGTTACTTTTAGAGGCCGTATTTGTGTTCCTTCAGGCGATGATATTCGACGAGACATTCTGTCAGAGGCTCATACCGCACCTTATTCGATTCATCCAGGCAGTACGAAGATGTATCAGGATCTTCGTCGGCTCTACTGGTGGCCAGGTATGAAGAGAGATATTGCTTTGTTCATTTCTCAGTGCCTTACTTGTCAGCAGGTGAAGATTGAGCATCAGAGACCTGCTGGGACATTGCTTTCATTGCCGATTCCTCAGTGGAAGTGGGAGCATATTACGATGGATTTCGTGACTGGTCTTCCCAGAGTTCAGAGAGGTTATAATTCCATTTGGGTCATCGTTGATCGATTGACCAAGTCAGCGCACTTTCTCCCAGTCAAGACGACGTACTCCATGAATCAGTATGCCGAGGACTACATTGCAGAGATTGTTAGACTTCACGGTGTCCCTGTGTCGATTGTGTCTGATCGTGACCCCAGGTTTACCTCCGAGTTTTGGAAGAGTTTGCATAGAGCTTTGGGTTCTCGATTAGCTTTCAGTACAGCTTATCATCCTCAGAGCGACGGTCAGTCAGAGAGAGTCATTCAGATTCTTGAGGATATGCTCAGAGCTTGTACTATTGATTATTCTGGTAGCTGGGATTCTAAATTGCCACTTGTGGAGTTCACGTACAACAATAGCTACCAGGCGTCGATTGGGATGGCACCGTATGAGGCACTTTATGGCAGGAAGTGCAGATCGCCTTTGTTTTGGGATGAGGTTGGTCAGAGGAAGATGTTGGGACCAGAGTTGGTCCAGCAGATGGCCGATGTTGTTGCTGTGATCAGAGAGAGGATGAAGACTGCTCAGTCGAGACAGAAGAGCTATGCAGATGTTCGTCGCAGACCTTTGCAGTTTGAGGTTGGCGATCATGAATTTCTGAATATAGCACCTCTCAAGGGTGTGATGAGATTTGGCAAGAAGGGCAAGTTGAGTCCGAGATTCATTGGTCCATTCGAGATATTGGACAGAGTTGGTGACCGAGCCTACAGATTAGCCCTACCGCCCGATCTTGACAGAGTTCATAATGTGTTTCACGTATCGATGCTCAGGAAGTATATTGCAGATCCTTCCCATGTTCTTCACCACGAGCCATTGGACTTGACGCCGAATTTGACCTACCAAGAGATTCCGGTCCAGATTTTGGATCGCACAGTTAGAGTTTTGAGGAACAAAGAGATCGGCATCGTTAAAGTCCTTTGGAGGAACCATTTGATTGAGGAGGCTACGTGGGAACCAGAGATTGAGATGAGAGAGAAGTATCCTGAGTTGTTCGTGCAGTGACGTCGATTTCGCGGACGAAATTCCTCTAAGGAGGGGAGATTGTAATAGCCGAGCCCGGTGTACGGTACGGTTTAAGCTTTACTTGTTATTTGGGTTATGATTTAGATGTTTAGAGTTGTGTTTTGGGCTATAGTATTGTTGGTTAATGTTATCTTGAGGTATTAGATGTTGTTGGTTGTTTGTTTCAGTGTTTCGGTTCGATTTTATTTGGTTGTGTACTGTTCATTGCCGAAGCAAGAGTGCACCCGCGCTCTTAGAGGAGTGCCCCCGTGGTGTACTATTCATCATTTTGGTTTTGAAAGGCCGTGGAATCACCGCACCCGCGGTAATTGTAGCACCGCACCCGCGGTGATCGTGCATGGGATTTTTGTTGGAATGCCGTGAGCTTAGCGCACCCGCGGTGCTTGTGTGACCGCACCCGCGGTGTAAGTATGGGCGAGATATCTAGCTACTTTTTGGAGTTGTTGTCCATATCTTATCCTATCCTATCTACCTTTTTCGAGATTTCCTCTCATCTACCAAGGGTTTTCCTCCATTTCTTTAGCTTCCTACCTTTGATTCTTGGAGTTATTTGGAATTCCGGCTTGAGACTGTCGTTCTCCGTGGTATAAGGAAGCTTAGGTAAGTTTTTGGTGCGATTCTATTAAGGTTTTGAGTTAAGGGTTGACTTGGGCTTGATGTTTGAGTTGGTTAATGGATTATTTGACTTGTATTTGTGGATATAGAGTTGATTTTGGTGTTGTTTATGGATTATTGTTGTAGGTGGTGTACCAAGAGCTAAGTTTGAGGTGTTCTATTGGGTTGTAAGTGGAATTTCATCCTTTTTGCTCACATGATATTATATGTATTGTGTTTTAAAGGTTTCAAAGTGTTATTCCCTTCCATTGATCCATTGTTATGTATTGATTTTATTGATTTTCTATTGGAGGCATTGTATGTCTCACTATTGTTAAAAAGGGAATACAAGAGAAAATATGAGATTGTGAAACGACGGCTTTAAATGATATTCAGAGTTCAAATGTTTTATTGGATTGATTAATCATAGTCAGAGCATTGCATGCAATTAGATGATCATCGACCATAGGCTTTTATCCCTCAGAGTTATCGGTTTATATCGATAGGGATATTAGCACCAGAGCAGAGATACTATTGATATCAATCCAACCAGAGAAAAGAGAATACCATCCTATTGCTACAGTTATTGCTACATTATTCATGTTTCAGAGTTGATGGTATTTCTGATTTCAAAGTCATGTTTTACAGAGTATGCTATGTATCATTGCTATGTTAGAGTTCCACTTGCTGAGATTCATTCTCATTTCAGTTTATTCATGTGATGCAGATAAGAGCGACGGACTGGGACATTGACTGTGGATGGGGGTCATATGCATACGAAGATTGGAAGGATGATTATTTTGTATCATTTTGTAACATGATCACACTAATGATATTTTTGTATTTTGTTATGTCATTGGAATGATCATGTTGTTATTTAGTAAACATTTTATGAAATGTATTTTGAAATTCCTTCCATTTGAAAGAAAATTTTAAATTCCGCTGTATTTTAATTGTAACGGGTCAGGGTGTCACAGATATTTTTGTCTGGCCCTGAACGACTCAATATGTAAACAGCATCTGGATGATTTATTTCCTTTTGTGTTGGATTTTTGGATCGAAAGAAAAATAGCAGTGCATATATACTTTTTTGGGGAGGGGATTTTGATTATTGATGAGAGAAAGACAAAAGAACAAGAACTATATAAGTGTTTTTCTTCTTTTCTATTTTCTTTAGTTGAGATTAAGGGGATCCCTATCCCCAAACATTTATGTTTTGAATTCTCTTTGAAGTTTGAATTTTGTGTAAGTATACTTGATTATGTTATTGATGTTTCTTACTACTTTGGAGTGTGATTCACTTCGGAGGATTTTGAAACAACCCCCTCTCAAGACATTGAAATTTAAAAAGAAAAACATGCGCGGAAGCATTTAAAATTACACTGGAAAGAACAATAAACCATTTTCATCAAAAGCATTCTCAAAAATGATTTAACATAAACATTAACTTTTGTAGTATCCCAAAAGAAATCCACAAACTAACATAATTTTTACCCCATAATTCATTTTAAAAAATATGACAATATTTAAACTTCTCATGTTCACCCAAAATAGAATAAAAAAGACATGATCAAAAGTCTTTCCCATTGGCTTTTATATGACTTCTTCCCCTTGGATGATCCGCTTCAATTCTTTTTGTCACCTGCATCACATGATATTAAATGGAATGAGATAAAACTCAGTAAGCAGAAAGCTATACATAACAAATACATATATATGGCTTGGCTTGAAACATGGCTATGGAAATGGCAATGAAAATCGAACAATACCATCTTCAATGAACAATACATAATCAAGGCAATATAAGTGGTATAACATGGCATGAATTAAAGGTAAGGAACCTGTGACCTGTGACATGTGGATAGTATCTCTTTGATATATAAATATATCAAAACTGTGAGAGATAGTCATAATCATGTGATTGGCCAATGACATGCATTAATTACTATCATTCCTTGGCTTTAATCGTAGGAAAGTTCATTGAGACAATAGAACAAACACTTGGTAAGCAAAATATAATCTTAGCTCCCTTGACAATGAATTCAATGAAAATCTTTGAACAATGAATATATAACAACTTATATATCAAGAGCATATCAATGGAGGGAGCTATATATCAATAAACATGGCTTGGATACATATATTCATCATTGAGCACAATAGAAAAGCTTCTACTTACAACCCACAAGCAAATGATGGTTATGATGATCTTGAATGCTTCCTACAACAATAAACACAATAATAACCAACAATCATCAACATTAATCCAAGAAATCAACAATTCAACTAAACCCTTCATCACTTCAAACCCTTCTAATTCTAAGAATATAGAAGTCTTACCTTGAAACTTGGAAACTTAGTGAATGAAGCTAAGAAATTTACTTAAATCCTTGACTTGAAGTAAAGAAATGTTGGAGAGAAAATTTTAAGGGAAGGAAGCTTAGAACCGATGGAGAGTAAGGGAAAAGGAGAGAAGTGTGGAGAAGTATCTAGAAATGGGTATAAAAGCCTTCCAATCCATAAAAACGTGTTTTATTTTTTTTATACAGTATGCCGGGTGCATATGCGCGGACCTTTCTGTCCACCCGGGGCATATGCGTGAGTTCTGGCGCATATGCGCGCCACATTTTGCCAAAAAACTCAGTTTTAGCTTCCGAATTTGCAAACGTGGTAAACATGAAAGTTGTAGCCCTATGAGTTTTCTTCAATCTCCCCAAATTTCAGGTCATTTAGAGATCTGAGTAAAAGGTTATGCACATTCTCCCAACATGTGTCAGTGCAGGAACCACGAAACACACGACACACTTCGGGCCACTTTTCGCTCGTCTTCCCTAATGATTTGAACCAAACTCAAAACAAGAAAGTTATAGCCTTATATCTTATCTTTCCAATGAAAGTGGAGTAACATCAATTGGATCAATATACAAAACATTATGCTAAAAACCACAACTACTGCCACATTTTTCATACCGTTTCTGCACTTCCATTTCCTATTTGGCTTAAGATCAACTTTCTATTCTACCCATCCATTTCCATAATCATCACCAACTATGAACATGATTCCAAAACAATAACCATAAACAATGACCATATAACAATCATTCCAATAAACATATTTACAACCATCACAATATCCATAACCATAACCAATAATCATTTCCACCATAACTATTAAAATATTTAAAACCATATCTTATCACCATAAATCATAAATAATACTATAAACTATAACATGACAAAAAGGTCGGGATATTACAATCTCCCATCCTTATAAAAATTTCGTCCCCGAAATTTACTTACCGTCGAATAAAGTTGGATAACGATGTTTCATCTCCTCTTCCGGTTCCCATGTTGCCTCTTCAATAACATGATTCCTCCAAAGAACTTTTACAAGGCAATTTCTTTATTTCTCAACACTTTAACTTTGCGATCAAGAATTTGAACTGGCATTTCCTCGTAGCTTAAATTAGGCAAAAGGTCTAATGATTCATGTCGAAGAACATGCAATGGATTGGGAAGGTATTTACGTAGCATAGAAACATGAAATACGTTGTGAACTCGATCCATGTCCGGTGGTAACGCAAGACGATAGGCTCGATTTCCAATCTTATCAAGAATTTTGAATGGCCCAATATATCGAGGACTTAACTTACCTTTCTTGCCAAATCGCATAACTCCCTTGAGAGGAGTTATCTTAATAAATACATGATCACCAACCTCGAATGCTAAAGGTCGTCGTCGAACATCGGCATAACTCTTCTGTCGAGACTGAGCGGTCCTCATTCTTTCTTGGATCAATGCCACAACATCTGCTGTTTGTTGAACCAACTCCGGGCCCAACATCTTCCTTTCACCTACCTCTTCCCAATACAAAGGAGATCGGCACTTTATTCCATATAAAGCTTCATAAGGTGCCATGCCTATAGAAGACTGGTAGCTGTTATTATATGTGAACTCCGCCAAAGGCAACTTGGAATCCCAACTTCCCGGGAAATCAATCGTGCAAGCCCTTAGCATATCTTCAAGAATTTGGATTACCCTTTCTGATTGACCGTCGCTTTGAGGATGATAGGCGGTACTAAAAGCCAATTTCGTTCCCAAGGCTCTATGCAAACTCTTCCAAAATTCTGATGTAAACCTTGGATCATGATCTGAAACTATCGATACCGGTATCCCATGAAGCCTCACAATCTCTTGAATATAAGCCTCGGCATATTGATTCATAGAATACGTCGTCTTGACAGCAAGAAAATGAGATGACTTGGTCAATCGATCCACGATCACCAAATAGAATTGAAGCCTTTCTGCGTCCTTGGTAACCCAACAACAAAATCCAAGTTATGTGCTCCCACTTCCATTGCGGTATAGGCAAGGATTGCAACAATCCCGCTGGTCTCTGATGCTCAATCTTAACCTGCTGACAGGTTAGACATTCAGAAACAAATAACATGATATCTTTCTTCATACCTGGCCACCAGTAAAGACGTCGAAGGTCTTGATACATCTTGGTACTACCAGGATGTACAGAATATGGCGCTGTATGAGCTTCAAGAAGTACATCTTTTCGAATGCCATCACCCATAGGGACACATATCTTACCTCGAAAGGTCAATAAACCATCACGATTCAACCCAAAATCTGGAAGTCCTGTCAGATCACTTTTTCTTTTCAACTCTAATAACTAAGTGTCCAGCTGTTGTTCCTTCAAAATTCGATCAAATAAGGTTGAGTGGAGAACCAGTGCAGATAATCGAGCAACTGTACCTGAAGATACCAAATTGATCTCATTTCTTTGCAAATCAAACAACAAAGGTTTAGAAATCATGGAACCCAATAATGAACTTGATTTGCGACTCAAAGAATCCGCAACCATATTAGCTTTACCAGGATGATAGCTAATGGTGCAATCATAATCTTTTACCAGTTCTAACCATCTCCGCTGCCACATATTCAATTCCTTCTACGAAAATAGATAACTCAAACTTTTGTGATCTGAAAATATTTCACATTTCTCACCATATAGATAGTGCCGCCAAATCTTTAAAGCAAAAACTACAGCCGCCAACTCCAAATCATGAGTGGGATAATTCTTCTCGTAGTCCTTCAACTGACGAGAAGCATATGCTATCACTTTCCCACGCTGCATCAGTACTGCACCTAACCCCTGCTTTGAAGCATCTGTATATACAACAAAATCTTGAGTACCACAAGGAAGTACTAATACAGGGGCAAACGTTAACTTATCTTTCAATGTTTGAAATGCTCGTTGACACTCAATGGTCCATTCGAACTTTGTTGCCTTCCTTGTCAAACTCGTTAATGGCAAAGCTATCTTCGAAAAGTCCGCAATGAAACGTCTGTAATATCCTGCCAAAACAAGAAAAATTTTTACCTCTGAAACTGTCTTTGGAATGGACCATTGCTTTATGGACTCAACTTTGGATGGATCAACAGATATTCCTTCTTTCGAAACGATGTGGCCCAAAAATGCCACCTGCTCCAACCAGAACTCACATTTCTTTAACTTGGCATACAATTGCTTATCCCTCAACAGCTGCAACACAATCCTCAAATGCTCACGATGAAGTTCTCGTGTCTTTGAGTAGATCAAGATGTCATCAATGAAAACAATGACAAAAGTATCCAAATACGGCTTAAAGACACGATTCATCAAATCCATAAAAACTGACGGAGCATTGGTTAGCCCAAACGACATCACTAAAAATTCATAATGGCCATACCTCGTTCTAAACGCAGTCTTTGGTATGTCCTCCTTTTTCACTTTCAGTTGATGGTAACCGGACCGAAGATCAATCTTTGAAAATATTGCTGCTCTTTGCAATTGATCAAAGAGATCATCAATACGTGGCAAAGGATATTTGTTCTTCACGGTTACCTTGTTGAGTTCTCGGTAGTCAATACATAATCGCAATGATCCATCTTTCTTCTTTACGAACAAAACTGGAGTTCCCCACGGTGAGGAACTAGGTCGGATAAAACCTTTATCTAATAGCTCCTGCAATTGAGTCTTCAATTCTTTCATTTCAGTAGGAGCCATTCTGTATGGAGCCTTGGAAATTGGAGCTGTACCTGGAATTAAATCAATAACAAACTCCACCTCTCGATCAGGTGGTAATCCAAGCACATCATCAGCAAACACGTCAGGATAATCCTGAACCACATCAATATCTTGTAATTGCAAATTACTTTCCTTTCGCACATCTACCACTGAAGCTAGAAAACCCATACAACCTTTGTACAACAACTTATTAGCTTGAAGGCAAGAAATAATAGGAATACCAATCGAAAAGCCTAAACCAACAAACACATCACTATCATAGTCATCGACCAAAAACTTCACCGTCTTACCCACACAATCAATGACCGCACGATAAGCAGATAACCAATCCATTCCCAAAATAACATCAAATGCAACCATCGGAATAACAGTAAGATCAGCAAACAGTAATCTATTACCCACTTGTACAGGACATGCCTTGATAATATTAGTGGGACAAATTTCATCCCCAGAGGCCAACACAATATTGAAGTTTAATGGCATATCAATAGGTTCAACAGATATAGAATGCATAAACACTTCAGACATAAAAGAATGAGTTGCTCCAGTGTCAATCAAGGTAAGTGCTTCCTTACCGAATATTAAAATATTACCTGATATTACTGAAGAATCAGGATTGACACCTTCTTTTGTCATTGAAAATATTCTGCCCTGAACCTTTCCTTTATCTGCCGAAAGAGGACATTTTTGTGTTGTGTGTCCCATTTCTTTACATCTATAACACCGGCCACTTCCAATCAAACATTCCCCCTTGTGTGGCTTTCCGCACTTGGGACAAAAGGGTCGCTCCATATCTGATGAAGGCAAAGAAGGCTTATTGCGTTGCTCCAACTTGCCTTTCCCTTTGAAGCCGCCTTGACTAGAATGACTTGCACCTTGACTCCTGGCTTGAAAGGTTTGTCTTCTCAACTGCCTTTCCTTTTCAATCTCTTGCTCATCAAGTTCAGCTAGCAGTGCCCTTTCAACAATATCTTGATAAGAAACCACTTTAGCCATGTGAACATCTCGTTGAATCTCGGGTCTCAAGCCGCGAATAAAGTGCTCTCCTTTATATTTATCATTCTCAGCGATTAAAGGCACAAAGACACAACCTTCTTCAAATTTGAGAGTATACTCATTGACAGTCATGGCAGCTTGTCGTAACTAGAGAAATTCTTTCATTTTCTTCGCTTTAACCTCTCGAGAAAAATATTTGGTGTAGAAAAGCTCTTTGAATGCATCCCACTTCAATTCACGAACATTCACTGTAACCTTGGTGGCTTCCCACCAAATACGTGCTGCTTTGGCCAACATAAAAACTGCACAACTAACCTTGTCTTGATCATTGAACTTCAAATAGTCGAAGATGGCTTACTCTAGAGCCACCAATAGATCAGAACCACCAACAAAATCAGGAGGGTTCATTCTTCTAAAACGATCATAGGCACCATCTTCAGAACTTTCTATTGTGCCTAGAACTCTACCACGACCCTGAGTCGAGGTGTGCATGCTCAATAACTGTTGGATTTGCTCACCGTGAACCTTTGCTTGCTCTTTCAATAGCTTACTAAACTCATCAACAACCTTCACTGTCTTATCAGTATAAGTGGTCCTATCATCCCCTTCTATATTCTTTCTCTTGGGAGGCATATCCTACACATATGCTCACTTTAACAATGGATAGGAAGAAAGAATACATCAATAACAATAAAATAGAATCAATTCTCAAAGTTAAAATCAATAGATGCAGGATCGAAAACATACCGGATTGTCATAGGTAGAAGAAGTCATATACGGTCCAAGAAATTTCGCTCTGATACCAATTGAAACAACCCCGTCTCATGACATTGAAATTTAAAAAGAAAAACATGCACGGAAGCATTTAAAATTACACGGGAAAGAACAATAAACCATTTTCGTCAAAAGCATTCTCAAAAATGATTTAACATAAACATTAACTTTTGTAGTATCCCAAAAGAAATCCACAAACTAACATAATTTTTACCCCATAATTCATTTTAAAAAATATGACAATATTTAAACTTCTCATGTTCGCCCAAAATAGAATAAAAGTGACATGATCAAAAGTCTTTCCCATTGGCTTTTATATGACTTCTTCCCCTTGGACGATCCGCTTCAATTTTTTTTGTCACCTGCATCACATGATATTAACTGGAATGAGATAAAACTCAGTAAGCAGAAAGCTATACATAACAAATACATATACATGGCTTGGCTTGAAACATGGCTATGGAAACGGCAATGAAAATCGAACAATACCATCTTCAATGAACAATACATAATCAAGGCAATATAAGTGGTATAACAT
This sequence comes from Primulina eburnea, assembly GCF_022965805.1. Classification (NCBI taxonomy): domain Eukaryota; kingdom Viridiplantae; phylum Streptophyta; class Magnoliopsida; order Lamiales; family Gesneriaceae; genus Primulina; species Primulina eburnea. The sequence continues at coordinate 22,582,647 of NC_133105.1, forward strand.
GGCATGAATTAAAGGAAAGGAAATGATAGTTCTGTGACCTGTGACCTGTGACCTGTGGATAGTATCTCTTTGATATATAAATATATCAAAACTGTGAGAGATACTCATAATCATGTGATTGGCCAATGGCATGCATTAATTACTATCATTCATTGGCTTTAATCGTAGGAAAGTTCATTGAGACAATAGAACAAACACTTGGTAAGCACAATATAATCTTAGCTCCCTTGACAATGAATTCAATGAAAATCTTTGAACAATGAATATATAACAACTTATATATCAAGAGCATATCAATGGAGGGAGCTATATATCAATAAACATGGCTTGGATACATATATTCATCATATGAGCACAATTGAAAAGCTTCTACTTACAACCCACAAGCAAATGATGGTTATGATGATCTTGAATGCTTCCTACAACAATAAACACAATAATAACCAAGAATCATCAACATTAATCCAAGAAATCAACAATTCAACTAAACCCTTCATCACTTCAAACCCTTCTAATTCTAAGAATATAGAAGTCTTACCTTGAAACTTGGAAACTTAGTGAATGAAGCTAAGAAATTTACTTAAATCCTTGACTTGAAGTAAAGAAATGTTGGAGAGAAAATTTTAAGGGAAGGAAGCTTAGAACCGATGGAGAGTAAGGGAAAAGGAGAGAAGTGTGGAGAAGTATCTAGAAATGGGTATAAAAGCCTTCCAATCCATAAAAATGTGTTTTATTTTTTTTATACAGTATGCCGGGCGCATATGCACGACTTTTGGGGCGCATATGCGCGGACCTTTCTGTCCACCCGGAGCATATGTGTGAGTTCTGGCGCATATGCGCGCCACATTTTTCCGAAAGACTCAGTTTTAGCTTCCGAATTGGCAAACGTGGTAAACATGAAAGTTGAAGCCCTATGTGTTTTCTTCAATCTCCCCAAATTTCAGGTCATTTGTAGATCTGAGTAAAACGTTATGCCCATTCTCCCAACATGTGTTAGTGCAGGAACCACGAAACACACGACACAATTCGGGCCACTTTTGGCTCGTCTTCCCTAATGATTTGAACCAAACTCAAAACATGAAAGTTATAGCCTTATATCTTATCTTTCCAATGAAAGTGGCCTAACATCAATTGGATCAATATACAAAACATTATGCTAAAAACCACAACTACTGCCACATTTTTCATACCGTTTCTGCACTTCGATTTCCTATTTGGCTTAAGATCAACTTTCTATTCTACCCATCCATTTCCATAATCATCACCAACTATGAACATGATTCCAAAACAATAACCATAAACAATGACCATATAACAATCATTCCAATAAACATATTTACAACCATCACAATATCCATAACCATAACCAATAATCATTTCCACCATAACCATTAAAATATTTAAAACCATATCTTATCACCATAAATCATAAATAACACGATAAACTGTAACATGACAAAAAGTTCTGGATATTACAGATTTTATGTGTCATAATTGAAGCCGAGAGAAGATTTTATAACATTATATAATAACATAATTCATGGATCTACAATTACATAGATATATGATGTAATGCCCAGAACACCGAGTGATCATTCTGAATTGAGAGATATGTTATGAACAATGTGTATAGAGATAAGAAATAAGAGATGAAGAAGTTTGGCGTAAAATGTAGAATTATGCCATTGTAATTCGAAGTTACAGCGCACCCGCAGTGCTTGTAAGCACCGCACCCGCGGTGCAATGGGTTGAAAATTAGTAACATTCCCGTAGCCACACCGCACCCGCGGTAGAATTAGGCCGCCCCCGCGGTGTTGAGACCGCACCCGCGGTAGTTATATGACCGCACCCGCGGTCATCACTTGTGAAAAATAAAAGTTCTGCCGAAGCCATAGCGCACCCGCGCTCCTTACGTTACTGCACCCGCGGTATTGCGTGTTACGAAAAGACATAGCCATGTGTGGAGTTTCATGCAATATCTATTAGGTGTCTTCGTTTCCTTCATTTCACGCAGCTGATAACCGAGACACCTCCAAGGGAATTCAGTAAGTTCTTGCAAGCCTTCTTTGCTAGTTTTACAAGATTCGATTATCCGAATTTAGTTCCGAGTTGAGATTCTTGTTCCTTGCGTCGAAGGCTTTGAAAGGGTACACTTTTTATTCCGTTCTAACATGTTTCAAGAAGCTCATGTAAGGGAAATGCTATTATGACTATATTTAGATAGTCTAGTAAGGATTATGAGTTTATAATCGAAACTAGAACCAAGAAAGGACGTCGTACGCATTTCTTATGAATTTCGGCATGTTTAGGAATAAGAGGTATCGATTTTGAATATGGTGTTGTGTATTTGATTCGATCGTGAGTTGAGGATGGTATATGTGTGATATTTGTTGAGATTGGATTGACCGGTAGTAAGAATATATGTTGTTATGCTGTCAAATTATATCGAGATCACGTAGTGACTTGGCTTTGTGTTGATTAGATAAGAGATTGACAGATTTTGTATCAACATTTCTATTTCAGATTCGTAGTGTCAACCGTGACAGCAACTGTGCGACGAAAGGTATAGTACATGTTTTGTTTGGGGACTTTCGACTCAAATGAGATCACATTTGAGTTTCCCAACCAAAATCACATACTTGTTTTATTGATTATATCTTGATATGATTATGATTGTTTATAGATTTGTTTATAGAACTTGTATACAAATCTTGCTTTGCTTTGTTTACAGATCATGTGGCATTGCATTAGAACGATTATGCTTGTTTACAGATTGTGTATTCATGCATTAAGATAGTACAGTCTGGAGATCAGGCAGACTACTAGACGTTCGGCGATATCACAGCTTAGGGGAAGATCACCGCCCCTATTGTAGACGCGGATACAGATCAGGCCGAAGTCTAGGAATAAGACGTACAGCACCTCGATTGGGAGGGTAGGTGACAGACAGTGACGTCTTATTCACAACGGGATCCCTAGAGTTCTAGTCGAGTCGCATCTAGACATGATTAGACTTGCATTGCATGATTTTATATGAATGACATTCATATTAGCATGTTTCATGTTTTAGATTGTTTAGTGCATGTATACATGTTTATACTGGGATTTGTTCTCACCGGTTTTCCGGCTGTTGTTATGTCTGTATGTGTGCATAACAACAGGTGGGGCAGGATCTGGGTCGAGACAGAGATGATCGTGATAGCGTGGTGATCTCGGGCGCAGCAGAGGACTAGTGGTTCTTTTGTTAGACTTGTACTACCGTTTGTTTATAGATGGTATTGAACACTAGTTGTAAGAACAAGACTTGTACTTCATGTTTATATTGTAAGTTAAACTAAGAATTATGTTTGTTTAGTTACATTTGATTTATTATAAAAAGCAAAAATTTGACCCACGTTTTTAATAACAATCCATTTAATCCCAAGAAAAAGAATTAGAGCCCGGGTCCCCACAACAGGTGGTATCAGAGCAGAGAGTTCCTTTAGACTGAGATAGGATAGAATGAGCGGGGTAGATCGAGTCTTCTTCCTTGCTTATGATGTGCTAGCATGATTATTGCTTTCCTATTACATGTTGTTTGTGTTTGATTTCTTTCAGCATGTGATAAACTGAATCAGAACTGATTCTAGATCAGAGGTAACTGACTAGAGGATGGCTGAGACAGTTGTATATTTTGTATACTAATCCTTTGGAATATCAGATATGCCTCCTAGAAGAGCAGCCGTGCCTCTACGACCCTTAGCGCCAGAACAGGGGAGTACATCCGGAGATCCTATGGATGTTACAGCGACCCCTATGGAGACGTTGCTGAAGCGATTCCAATCTTTTCGACCTCCCACATTAAAAGGTACCGAGAATGCCATCGAGTGCGAAAGTTGGCTTGAGGACATTGAAATGCTATTGGACTCTTTGGAGTATAGTGATGAGAAGAGAATAAAGCTAATTGGCCATCAATTGCAAGATATAGCCAAGAATTGGTGGTTGAACATTAAGAGAGCTTTAGAGCAGCGGGGTACCGAGATTACGTGGAAGGTATTCAAGACGGAATTCTATCAGCGTTTCTTTCCCATCTCTTATCGCAAGGATAAAGGTGCAGAATTTGCCAATATGAGGCAAGGGCAATTGAACATTGAGGAGTACGTTGCCAAATTCTCTTCTTTGCTTCGTTTTGCACCTCATGTTTCAGGTAGTGACGAGGCGGTGGCGGACCAATTCATAAATGGCTTGAACCCGGACATCTTTACCTTGGTAAACACGGGAAGACCTAATAACTTTGCGGATGCATTGAATCGAGCCAAGGGTGCAGAAGCAGGATTGTTGAGGCAGCGGAGTGCTCCTTATGTTGCTCCGATACCGAGACCACCAGCACCTCCATCCCAAGTTCCTCCTCCTCGATTCGAAAGCGGTGGTAGTAGTAGTGGACGCAAAGAACAGCTGAAGGCGAAGGGGAAACAGTTTAAGCGACCTGGGAGCAGTTCGTCCAGCTCCAGCGGATCAAGACAGACGAGTTTTGATCAAAGTTCAAGGACTTCAAGTGTCTACTGCAATTCTTGTGGAGGTAGGCATGCGACTGAACAGTGCCAAGGAGTTACAGGCCGATGCAACATTTGTAGGCAATCGGGGCATTTTGCCAAAGTCTGTCCCCAGAGGAGTGTACAGCAAGGCCAGAGTGGAAGAGCATCCGGTTCCGTACCTCAGTTTGAGCGGCAGGCATCATCAGTTCACTCTTTTCAGCCTCCACCGGCACAGACTCAATCCAGAGGCCGAGGTAGTCAGACTGTGACTCAACCTCCGAGGCAACAGGCCCAAGTGTTTGCATTAACCGAAGAGCAAGCACAAGATGCACCAGATGATGTTATAGCAGGTAACTGCTCTCTTTATGGTTATCCTGCTTATATCTTGATAGATACAGGTGCATCGCATACATTCATTTCAGAGCGATTTGCATTGTTGCATTCTTTGCCTGTTGAATCGTTAGATGTTGTGTCTATTAATTCTCCGTTGGGAAGTGGATTGATATCTGTAACTACGGTTAGACATTGCATTCTACAGTTTGAGGGGCATGAGATTGACCTAGATTGTATAGTGTTGGGTCTAGCTGATTTTGACTGTATAGTTGGTATTGACATGCTAACGAAGTATAGAGCTACCGTGGATTGTTTCCACAAGATTGTCAGATTCAGACCCGAGATGACAGACGAGTGGAAATTCTACGGGAAGGGTTCCAGATCTCGGATTCCCTTGATTTCAGCTCTGACTATGAACAGATTGTTGCAAAAAGGAGCAGATGGTTTCTTTATTTATGCTGTAGACATGCAGAAGATGAGCCCGACATTGGCAGATATACCAGTAGTGCGGGAATTTCCAGATATTTTTCCAGATGAAATCCCAGGATTACCTCCAGTTCGAGAGGTAGATTTAGCATTGAACTTGTACCAGGTACCGTTCCTATTTCAAGAGCTCCGTATAAGATGGCACCTATCGAACTAAAAGAATTGAAAGCACAATTAGAAGATCTTCTGGCCAAGGGATATATCAGACCTAGTGTATCTCCTTGGGGCGCTCCGGTGCTGTTTGTGCGGAAGAAAGACGGTTCGATGCGATTGTGTATAGATTATAGGCAACTGAACAAGGCAACGATCAAGAATAAATATCCTTTGCCTAGGATTGATGATTTATTTGATCAGTTGCAGGGATCCTCTGTGTATTCTAAGATTGATTTGCGTTCTGGATATCATCAGCTCAGAGTTCGAGATGTAGATATACCGAAGACAGCATTTCGAACTAGGTATGGACATTACGAATTTATTGTCATGCCTTTCGGTTTAACAAATGCTCCTGCGGTATTTATGGGCTTGATGAACCAAGTATTTCAGAAATATTTGGATGAATTTGTCATTGTTTTCATTGATGACATTTTGGTGTATTCAAAGAACAGAAATGAGCATGCAGAGCATCTCAGAATTGTTTTGCAGACGTTGAGAAACGAGCGACTGTATGCTAAATTGTCAAAGTGTGAGTTTTGGTTGAATCGAGTTGTATTCTTGGGGCATATCATTTCTGGAGACGGTATTTCTGTAGATCCGAGTAAAGTGGAAGCTGTGATCAGTTGGTCGAGACCGACTTCTGTACCAGAAATACGCAGTTTCATGGGCCTAGCCGGATACTACAGAAGATTTATCAAGGATTTCTCCAGTATTGCAAAGCCAATAACTCAATTGACGCAAAAGAATGCACCATTTGTTTGGTCAGAGGAGTGCGAGTCTAGCTTTCTAGAGTTGAAGAAAAGGCTGACCAGTGCTCCAGTACTGACGATACCTTCAGGTACGGGTGATTTCGTTGTATATTGTGATGCTTCTCATAGAGGTTTGGGATGTGTTCTTATGCAGCGAGGCCATGTGATCGCATACGCCTCGAGACAATTGAAGCCACACGAGATCCGATACCCCATTCATGATCTGGAATTGGCGGCTATCGTATTTGCATTAAAGATTTGGCGTCATTATCTCTACGGCGAGAAATTTGAGATCTTCTCCGATCACAAGAGCCTAAAGTACCTATTCTCTCAATCAGAACTGAACATGAGGCAGCGTAGATGGCTAGATCTTCTGAAAGACTTTGACTGTGAAATCAAATATTATCCAGGGAAGTCAAATGCAGCAGCAGATGCCTTGAGTCGTAAGGTATGTTCTTTGTACTTATCGACGATAGGTGTTAACAAGTTAGTTGAAAATTGCTGTACATCTGGATTAGAATTTGATACAGATAGTAAGCCACTACGACTTTTTACGATCCAAGTTGAGCCCAATTTGATTATGAGGATCAAGGAAGCACAAAGAACCGATCATAATGTGCAGAAATCAATCCAAATGGTCAGATCAGGGCATGTATCAGAATATCAGGTACGAGATCATGTGTTGTACGTGAATAACCGTCTAGTTGTGCCAGATGTTGCAGATTTGAGACAGCAGATTCTGACAGAAGCACATTGTAGTCGGTTCAGCATTCATCCTGGTGGCAGGAAGATGTACAATGACATTGAAGACACAGTTCTGGTGGAAGCAAATGAAGTCAGACATTGCCAGAATTTGTGTCTAAGTGTTTGAACTGCCAATAGGTGAAAGCTGAGAGGAAGAAGCCTAGTGGATTACTTCAAAGTTTAGCCATTCCAGAATGGAAATGGGATCACATTTCCATGGATTTTGTGACGAAGTTACCACGATCATCCAGAGGCTGCGATGCGATTTGGGTTATTATTGACAGATTGACCAAATCTGCTTGTTTCATTCCATACAGAATGACGTATAGACAGGATCAGATGGCGGAGATTTATATTCGAGAGGTAGTCAGATTGCATGGAGTGCCGAAGTCTATCGTATCAGATCGTGATCCACGATTCACTTCACACTTCTGGCACAGTCTACAGCAGGCCTTAGGTACGACATTACACCTGAGTACTGCTTACCATCCTCAGACAGACGGACAGTCAGAGCGGACTATCCAGACATTAGAGGATATGTTGAGAGCCGTCGTGCTAGATTTTGGCATTGGTTGGCAAGATTCTCTACCTCTTTGCGAATTTTCTTACAATAACAGCTATCAGACGAGCATTGAAATGGCACCGTTTGAAGCTTTGTATGGCAAGAAGTGCAGATCTCCGCTATACTGGGATGACGTTTCAGATGTACCAGAACTTGGGCCAGATATGATTCGTGACATGACAGAGAAGGTGAAACTCATTCAGAAGAGGATGAAGACAGCACAAGATCGACAAGCAAAGTATGCCAATATCAGACGTAGACCGTTAGTATTTGAGGCAGGAGATAGAGTATTCTTAAAGATTTCTCCATTCAGAGGCGTTGTTCGATTTGGCAAACGCGGGAAACTATCTCCTCGATACATTGGTCCTTACGAGATTCTTGAGAAGATTGGCGATCGAGCTTATCGACTTGCACTTCCTCCTTCTCTATCCGGAATACATGATGTCTTTCATGTATCAATGTTGCGAAGATATATGCCAGATATTTCTCATGTCATTCAACCTGACCAAGCTGAACTTGATCACACTTTGAGCTATGTGGAACAACCGATACAGATCCTGGATCGGAAAGAAAAGAAACTCAGAACAAAGACTATTCCACTTGTGAAAGTTCAGTGGAGTCGTCATGGCATTGAAGAAGCGACGTGGGAGACAGAAGCAAATATGCGTCAGAAACATCCCGCGTTATTTCAATGATGTAAGTATTGATTTAACTTTAATGTTATTATTGTTGATACTTGCATTGATAGAATGATGTGCGATTTCGAGGGCGAAATCATTTCTTAGAGGGGGAGAAATGTAATGCCCAGAACACCGAGTGATCATTCTGAATTGAGAGATATGTTATGAACAATGTGTATAGAGATAAGAAATAAGAGATGAAGAAGTTTGGCGTAAAATGTAGAATTATGCCATTGTAATTCGAAGTTACAGCGCACCCGCAGTGCTTGTAAGCACCGCACCCGCGGTGCAATGGGTAGAAAATTAGTAACATTCCCGTAAGCCACACCGCACCCGCGGTAGAATTAGACCGCCCCCGCGGTGCTGAGACCGCACCCGCGGTAGTTACATGACCGCACCCGCGGTCATCACTTGTGAAAAATAAAAGTTCTGCCGAAGCCATAGCGCACCCGCGCTCCTTACGTTACTGCACCCGCGGTATTGCGTGTTACGAAAAGACATAGCCATGTGTGGAGTTTCATGCAATATCTATTAGGTGTCTTCGTTTCCTTCATTTCACGCAGCTGATAACCGAGACACCTCCAAGGGAATTCAGTAAGTTCTTGCAAGCCTTCTTTGCTAGTTTTACAAGATTCGATTATCCGAATTTAGTTCCGAGTTGAGATTCTTGTTCCTTGCGTCGAAGGCGTTGAAAGGGTACACTTTTTATTCCGTTCTAACATGTTTCAAGAAGCTCATGTAAGGGAAATGCTATTATGACTATATTTAGATAGTCTAGTAAGGATTATGAGTTTATAATCGAAACTAGAACCAAGAAAGGACTGTCGTACGCATTTCTTATGAATTTCAGCATGTGTAGGAATACGAGGTATCGATTTTGAATATGGTGTTGTGTATTTGATTCGATCGTGAGTTGAGGATGGTATATGTGTGATATTTGTTGAGATTGGATTGACCGGTAGTAAGAATATATGTTGTTATGCTGTCAAATTATATCGAGATCACGTAGTGACTTGGCTATGTGTTGATTAGATAAGAGATTGACAGATTTTGTATCAACATTTCCATTTCAGATTCGTAGTGTCAACCGTGACAGCAACTGTGCGACGAAAGGTATAGTACATGTTTTGTTTGGGGACTTGCGACTCAAATGAGATCACATTTGAGTTTCCCAACCAAAATCACATACTTGTTTTATTGATTATATCTTGATATGATTATGATTGTTTATAGATTTGTTTATAGAACTTGTATACAAATCTTGCTATGCTTTGTTTACAGATCATGTGGCATTGCATTAGAACGATTATGCTTGTTTACAGATTGTGTATTCATGCATTAAGATAGTACAGTCTGGAGATCAGGCAGACTACTAGACGTTCGGCGATATCACAGCTTAGGGGAAGATCACCGCCCCTATTGTAGACGCGGATACATATCAGGCCGAAGTCTAGGAATAAGACGTACAGCACCTCGATTGGGAGGGTAGGTGACAGACAGTGACGTCTTATTCACAACGGGATCCCTAGAGTTCTAGTCGAGTCGCATCTAGACATGATTAGACTTGCATTGCATGATTTTATATGAATGACATTCATATTAGCATGTTTCATGTTTTAGATTGTTTAGTGCATGTATACATGTTTATACTGGGATTTGTTCTCACCGGTTTTCCGGCTGTTGTTATGTCTGTATGTGTGCATAACAACAGGTGGGGCAGGATCTGGGTCGAGACAGAGATGATCGTGATAGCGTGGTAATCTCGGGCGCAGCAGAGGACTAGTGGTTCTTTTGTTAGACTTGTACTACCGTTTGTTTATAAATGGTATTGAACACTAGTTGTAAGAACAAGACTTGTACTTCATGTTTATATTGTAAGTTAAACTAAGAATTATGTTTGTTTAGTTACATTTGATTTATTGTAAAAAGCAAAAATTTGACCCACGTTTTTAATAACAATCCATTTAATCCCAAGAAAAATAATTAGAGCCCGGGTCCCCACAACAGGTGGTATCAGAGCCATAGTTCCTTTAGACTAAGATAGGATAGAATGAGCGTGGTAGATCGAGTCTTCTTCCTTGCTTATGATGTGCTAGCATGTTTATTGCTTCCTTATTACATGTTGTTTGTTATCTGATTGATTATAACATGTGATAAACTGAATCGGAACCGATTCTAGATCAGAGGTAACTGACTAGAGGAGGGCTGAGACAGTTGTATATCTTGTGTACTAATCAGTTGGATTATTAGATACATGCCTCCTCGAAGAGCAGTAGTGCCTCTACGACCATTAGCGCCAGAACAGGGTAGCACATCCGGAGATCCGATGGATGTTACGGCGACCCCTATGGAGACGTTGCTGAAGCGATTCCAATCTTTTCGACCTCCCACATTAAAAGGTACCGAGAATGCCATCGAGTGCGAAAGTTGGCTTGAGGACATTGAAATGTTATTCGAGTCTTTGGAGTATGGTGACGAGAAAAGAATAAAGCTTATTGGCCATCAACTCCAGGACATAGCCAAGAACTGGTGGTTGAACATTAGGAGAGCTTTAGAGCAGCGGGGTACCGAGATTACTTGGAAAGTATTCAAGACGGAGTTCTATCAGCGTTTCTTTCCCATATCCTATCGCAAGGATAAAGGTGCAGAATTTGCCAATCTAAGGCAAGGGCCACTGAACATTGAGGAGTACGTTGCCAAATTCTCTTCTTTGCTTCGTTTTGCACCCCATGTTTCAGGAAATGACGAGGCCATGGCGGACCAATTCATAAATGGCTTAAATCCAGACATCTTTACGTTGGTAAACACGGGAAGACCTAATAACTTTGCGGATGCATTGAATCGAGCCAAGGGTGCAGAAGCAGGGTTGATAAGACAGCGGAGTGCTCCATATGTTGCTCCTGCGCCAAGACCACCACAACCTTCAGTGCAATCTCCTCCTCCAAGATTTGATAGTGGCGGTAGTAGCAGTGGCAGAAAGGAACAGTTGAAGGCGAAGGGGAAAGAGTTTAAAAGACCTGGGAGCAGCTCTTCGAGCTCCAGCGGATCAAGACAGATTGGTTTTGATCAGAGTGCCAGGTATTCGGGTGTTTATTGCAGTTCTTGTGGAGGAAAACATGCGACTGAACAGTGCCAGGGAGTTTCAGGCCGATGCAACATTTGTAGGCAACCGGGGCATTTTGCCAAAGTCTGTCCCCAGAGGAGTGTACAGCCAGCCCAGAGTGGACGAGCATCCGGTTCAGTACCTCAGTTTGAGCGACAGACATCATCGGTTCACTCTTTTCAGCCTCCACCAGCATCGACTCCACCCAGAGGCCGAGGTAGTCAGACGGTGACTCAACCCCCGAGGCAACAGGCTCAAGTGTTTGCATTGACAGAAGAGCAAGCACAAGATGCACCAGATGATGTTATAGCAGGTAACTGCTCTCTTTATGGTTATCCTGCTTATATCTTGATAGATACAGGTGCATCGCATACATTCATTTCAGAGCGATTTGCATTGTTGCATTCTTTGCCTGTTGAAGTCTTGTTAGATGTTGTGTCTATTAATTCTCCGTTGGGAAGTGGATTGATATCTGTAACTACGGTTAGACATTGCATTCTACAGTTTGAGGGGCATGAGATTGACCTAGATTGTATAGTGTTGGGTCTAGCTGATTTTGACTGTATAGTTGGTATTGACATGCTAACGAAGTATAGAGCTACCGTGGATTGTTTCCACAAGATTGTCAGATTCAGACCCGAGATGACAGACGAGTGGAAATTCTACGGGAAGGGTTCCAGATCTCGGATTCCCTTGATTTCAGCTCTGACTATGAACAGATTGTTGCAAAAAGGAGCAGATGGTTTCTTTATTTATGCTGTAGATATGCAGAAGATCGAGCCCGACATTGGCAGATATACCAGTAGTGCGGGAATTTCCAGATATTTTTCCAGATGAGATCCCAGGATTACCTCCGGTTCGTGAGGTAGACTTCAGTATTGATCTTACACCAGGTACCATCCCTATTTCGAGAGCTCCGTATAGGATGGCACCCATCGAACTAAAAGAACTGAAAGCACAGTTAGAAGATCTTCTGGCCAAGGGATATATCAGACCTAGTGTATCTCCTTGGGGCGCTCCGGTGCTGTTCGTACGAAAGAAAGATGGTTCGATGCGATTGTGTATAGACTACCGGCAACTGAACAAGGCAACGATCAAGAATAAATATCCTTTGCCTAGGATTGATGATTTATTTGATCAGTTGCAGGGATCCTCCGTGTATTCGAAGATTGATTTGCGTTCTGGATATCATCAGCTCAGAGTTCGAGATATAGACATACCGAAGACAGCATTTCGAACCAGGTATGGACATTACGAATTTATTGTCATGCCTTTTGGTTTAACCAACTGCTCCTGCGGTATTTATGGGCTTGATGAACCAAGTGTTTCAGAAATATTTGGATGAATTTGTCATTGTTTTCATTGATGACATTTTGGTGTATTCAAAGAACAGAAATGAGCATGCAGAGCATCTCAGAATTGTTTTGCAGACGTTGAGAAACTGAGCGACTGTATGCTAAATTGTCAAAGTGTGAGTTTTGGTTGAATCGAGTTGTATTCTTGGGGCATATCATTTCTGGAGACGGTATTTCTGTAGATCCGAGTAAAGTGGAAGCTGTGATCAGTTGGTCGAGACCGACTTCTGTACCAGAAATACGCAGTTTCATGGGCCTAAGCCGGATACTATAGAAGATTTATCAAGGATTTCTCCAGCATTGCAAAGCCAATAACTCAATTGACGCAAAAGAATTCACCATTTGTTTGGTCAGAGGAGTGCGAGTCTAGCTTTCTAGAGTTGAAGAAAAGGCTGACCAGTGCTCCAGTACTGACGATACCTTCAGGTATGGGTGCTTTCGTTGTATATTGTGATGCTTCTCATAGAGGTTTGGGATGTGTTCTTATGCAGCGAGGCCATGTGATCGCATACGCCTCGAGACAATTGAAGCCACACGAGATCCGATACCCCATTCATGATCTGGAATTGGCGGCTATCGTATTTGCATTAAAGATTTGGCGTCATTATCTCTACGGCGAGAAATTTGAGATCTTCTCCGATCACAAGAGCCTAAAGTACCTATTCTCTCAATCAGAACTGAACATGAGGCAGCGTAGATGGCTAGATCTTCTGAAAGACTTTGACTGTGAAATCAAATATTATCCAGGGAAGTCAAATGCAGCAGCAGATGCCTTGAGTCGTAAGGTATGTTCTTTGTCCTTATCGACGATAGGTGTTAACAAGTTAGTTGAAAATTGCTGTACATCTGGATTAGAATTTGATACAGATAGTAAGCCACTACGACTGTTTACGATCCAAGTTGAGCCCAATTTGATTATGAGGATCAAGGAAGCACAAAGAACCGATCAGAATGTGCAGAAATCAATCCAAATGGTCAGATCAGGGCATGTATCAGAATATCAGGTACGAGATCATGTGTTGTACGTGAATAACCGTCTAGTTGTGCCAGATGTTGCAGATTTGAGACAGCAGATTCTGACAGAGGCACATTGTAGTCGGTTCAGCATTCATCCGGGTGGCAGGAAGATGTACAACGACTTGAAGACACAGTTCTGGTGGAAGCAAATGAAGTCGGACATTGCAGAATTTGTGTCTAAGTGTTTGAACTGCCAATAGGTGAAAGCTGAGAGGAAGAAGCCTGGTGGATTACTTCAAAGTTTAGCCATTCCAGAATGGAAATGGGATCACATTTCCATGGATTTTGTGACGAAGTTACCACGATCATCCAGAGGCTGCGATGCGATTTGGGTTATTATTGACAGATTGACCAAATCTGCTTGTTTTATTCCTTACAGAATGACGTATAGACAGGATCAGATGGCGGAGATTTATATTCGTGAGGTAGTCAGATTGCATGGAGTGCCGAAGTCTATCGTATCAGATCGTGATCCACGATTCACTTCACACTTCTGGCACAGTCTACAGCAGGCCTTAGGTACGACATTACACCTGAGTACTGCTTACCATCCTCAGACAGACGGACAGTCAGAGCGGACTATCCAGACTTTAGAGGATATGTTGAGAGCCGTCGTGCTAGATTTTGGCATTGGTTGGCAAGATTCCCTACCTCTTTGCGAATTCTCTTACAATAATAGCTATCAGACGAGTATTGAGATGGCACCGTTTGAAGCTTTGTATGGCAAGAAGTGCAGATCTCCGCTATACTGGGATGACGTTTCAGAGGTACCAGAACTTGGGCCAGATATGATTCGTGACATGACAGAGAAGGTGAAACTCATTCAGAAGAGCATGAAGACAGCACAAGATCGACAAGCAAAGTATGCCAATATCAGACATAGACCGTTAGTATTTGAGGCGGGAGATAGAGTATTCTTAAAGATTTCTCCATTCAGAGGCGTTGTTCGATTTGGCAAACGCGGGAAACTATCTCCTCGATACATTGGTCCTTACGAGATTCTTGAGAAGATTGGCGATCGAGCTTATCGACTTGCACTTCCTCCTTCTCTATCTGGGATACATGATGTCTTTCATGTATCGATGTTGCGTAAGTATATGCCAGATATTTCTCATGTCATTCAGCCTGACGAAGCTGAGCTTGATCAGACCTTGAGCTATGTGGAACAACCGATACAGATTCTTGATCGGAAAGAAAAGAAACTCAGAACAAAGACTATTCCACTTGTGAAAGTTCAGTGGAGTCGTCATGGCATCGAAGAAGCGACGTGGGAGACAGAAGCAAATATGCGTCAGAAACATCCCGAGTTATTTCAGTGATGTAAGTATTGATTTAACTTTAATGTTATTATTGTTGATACTTGCATTGATAAAATCATGTGCGATTTCGAGGGCGAAATCATTTCTTAGAGGGGGAGAAATGTAATGCCCAGAACACCGAGTGATCATTCTGAATTGAGAGATATGTTATGAACAATGTGTATAGAGATAAGAAATAAGAGATGAAGAAGTTTGGCGTAAAATGTAGAATTATGCCATTGTAATTCGAAGTTACAGCGCACCCGCAGTGCTTGTAAGCACCGCACCCGCGGTGCAATGGGTAGAAAATTAGTAACATTCCCGTAGCCACACCGCACCCGCGGTAGAATTAGACCGCCCCCGCGGTGCTGAGACCGCACCCGCGGTAGTTACATGACCGCACCCGCGGTCATCACTTGTGAAAAATAAAAGTTCTGCCGAAGCCATAGCGCACCCGCGCTCCTTACGTTACTGCAACCGCGGTATTGCGTGTTACGAAAAGACATAGCCATGTGTGGAGTTTCATGCAATATCTATTAGGTGTCTTCGTTTCCTTCATTTCACGCAGCTGATAACCGAGACACCTCCAAGGGAATTCAGTAAGTTCTTGCAAGCCTTCTTTGCTAGTTTTACAAGATTCCATTATCCGAATTTAGTTCCGAGTTGAGATTCTTGTTCCTTGCGTCGAAGGCTTTGAAAGGGTACACTTTTTATTCCGTTCTAACATGTTTCAAGAAGCTCGTGTAAGGGAAATGCTATTATGACTATATTTAGATAGTCTAGTAAGGATTATGAGTTTATAATCGAAACTAGAACCAAGAAAGGACGTCGTACGCATTTCTTATGAATTTCAGCATGTTTAGGAATAAGAGGTATCGATTTTGAATATGGTGTTGTGTATTTGATTTGATCGTGAGTTGAGGATGGTATATGTGTGATATTTGTTGAGATTGGATTGACCGGTAGTAAGAATATATGTTGTTATGCTGTCAAATTATATCGAGATCACGTAGTGACTTGGCTTTGTGTTGATTAGATAAGAGATTGACAGATTTTGTATCAACATTTCCATTTCAGATTCGTAGTGTCAACCGTGACAGCAACTGTGCGACGAAAGGTATAGTACATGTTTTGTTTGGGGACTTGCGACTCAAATGAGATCACATTTGAGTTTCCCAACCAAAATCACATACTTGTTTTATTGATTATATCTTGATATGATTATGATTGTTATAGATTTGTTTATAGAACTTGTATACAAATCTTGCTTTGCTTTGTTTACAGATCATGTGGCATTGCATTAGAACGATTATGCTTGTTTACAGATTGTGTATTCATGCATTAAGATAGGACAGTCTGGAGATCAGGCAGACTACTAGACGTTCGGCGATATCACAGCTTAGGGGAAGATCACCGCCCCTATTGTAGACGCGGATACAGATCAGGCCGAAGTCTAGGAATAAGACGTACAACACCTCGATTGGGAGGGTAGGTGACAGACAGTGACGTCTTATTCACAACGGGATCCCTAGAGTTCTAGTCGAGTCGCATCTAGACATGATTAGACTTGCATTGCATGATTTTATATGAATGACATTCATATTAGCATGTTTCATGTTTTAGATTGTTTAGTGCATGTATACATGTTTATACTGGGATTTGTTCTCACCGTTTTTCCGGCTGTTGTTATGTCTGTATGTGTGCCTAACAACAGGTGGGGCAGGATCTGGGTCGAGACAGAGATGATCGTGATAGCGTGGTGATCTCGGGCGCAGCAGAGGACTAGTGGTTCTTTTGTTAGACTTGTACTACCGTTTGTTTATAGATGGTATTGAACACTAGTTGTAAGAACAAGACTTGTACTTCATGTTTATATTGTAAGTTAAACTAAGAATTATGTTTGTTTAGTTACATTTGATTTATTGTAAAAAGCAAAAATTTGACCCACGTTTTTAATAACAATCCATTTAATCCCAAGAAAAAGAATTAGAGCCCAGGTCCCCACATATGAAGTTGGATACATGTTGATAGCCATAGTCCATTAGGTCGAAAGATGCGATTGCATCTGTGAAATAGCTCAAAGACAGTTGGTTACATCATTTTTTTAATCAAATAAATATATCTCGACAGAGTATATTGATAGAATAGGGAATCCTGTCAAAAGTATGACTTAATAATTGAAATTTAGTCATTAGAAAAGATTCAGGGGTAGGTGAACCAAGATCCTAAAAATTGTTCGTTTATTAATGTGATTTATATTATTTATATCGTGTTTGCAAATTATTTTATTTGACCTTCAATTTTTTATATGAATCAATCCATTATTCTTTTAAGTTGACTAAAGAATTGTGTTTAAGTTAAATTTGTTTAATCAATTTCTGTAAGAACTATACTCATATTTAATACAATATATTTTAATTTGACTCGTGCAATTGCGATTCATTCGAGCATAAACTTCTATTTTATTTTTATTGGAGATTTATTGTGCAAGAAAAGCTTGATCAATTTTTTGGCGCCGCTTTCGAAGATTGAAATTGGAAACTTTTTCTTTTACTTAAATTTTTGTTAATTTTATATATGTATTTATTATACTTTATTTGTAATGCCCGGGATTTCTATTTGATGATTTGCGATTATTGATTTATAATTCGTTGTAATTATGAACGGAAAGGATCGGACCGGGAAAGATGAGAAAAGACACAAGTTATGTGCGAGGACAGTACACCTCGCGCATATGCGCGACCAGGAGGCGCGCATATGCGCGAGATGGGCAGAGGGCCTCGCGCATATGCGCGAAGTGAGTGCGCGCATATGCGCCAGCTGTGCGGAAGGAAAATAATGATTCCAGAGAACGTCGTGCATATGCGCGGAATTAGGGCGCGCATATGCACGAGCTGTCGAGAAGCTAAGGATCGAGACCAGTAGGTCTCGCGCATATGCGCGGGTTGAGGTCGCGCATATGCGCGAGACGTGTTGGACAAACATGAAGCCATTTGCCCCTTACCATGCAATATATATATATATATATATATATATATATATATAACTTTTTACATTCAATCAGCCAGGAACAAGAGAAGAAACGTGAAGCTCCGGGAAAAACTTATTCATATAAAAGAATTTGAAGGTTATTGTAAAATCTGACCGTCTGATTTTGAATCCGAGTGCAGTACCGTGTTTATATCAATGCAGGCTACAACTGGACGTAAGTTTTATTACGTTTTGATATGACTTGAAATTATGCTATTGAAGGAATTGAATAGGATTCATATATGGTGTTTCTGATATGTTAAACATCGTATAATTCTAACCAGATTGACGAACGGATACCGTATGAAATTTTATGATTTTCAGAATGGAATTGATTTAGATTCAATATCAGATTTTGTAGGACCGAGTGCTTACCGCTTTACCAAAAGCTATAGCTAGTAGTAATGGTGCAACTCAAATCTTTTAAACTGCACAGCAGCTCCAGCACCACGGTTCGATTGCTCTACCAAGCAGGGACAATTATTGCACCCAACAATCTCACTCCCAATAATTGCACTCCTTGCAATCAATGGGAATCAAACCCGTGACCTTGGCTCTGATACCAATTGTAGGACCGAGTGCTTACCGCTTTAACAAAAGCTATAGCTAGTAGTAATGGTGCAACTCAAATCTTTTAAACTGCACAGCAGCTCAAGCACCACGGTTCGATCGCTCTACCAAGCAGGGACAATTATTGCACCCAACAGATTTGTATCGTTATTGATTATGAATTGTGGTATTGATATCTGTTGATATTATATTGATGAGGATATCGGGATTGTTCCGTTATGCCGTTGATTTGGAGTTAGATTCAGATTGATCAGATTCGGTATTTATTTGAGCAGTATATTGATATTGTACTTCTCTATGTTGTCATTGCCAGATTGAGCATTGACAGATTTCGAATCCCAGACGTGAACGTTGTCATATCTGCAACTAAAGAAAGGTATAAGTCAATGTCAAACCGGGAGAATGGCTCGAGTGTGAAATAATTGAGTTTCCCTAAACCACATACTTATTGTTATTGTGTGCATTGATTTGGATTGATATGCTTGTTCTATTGATTTATAGAAAACATGTATTAGACAATTGTTTTTGTGACAGAAGGGCCAGATGGTGATGGAATCGTCACTGACCCATTGCACATTGTCACAGAATAGTGATTGGCGGATGTGCCAAAGTTTTTGACGGATAGGTCAAGATACTGGATGTTTGGTTTATATCGATGTTTGATTAGAAGTGGATTTACTTCTATTACTGAGATTCGATATAGTATGCCAACGTCTGGAAATTGGGATCCCTAGACTAGGAATGAGTCTAGTCTGAGATGTGGAATCACGAGTTCATTTACAGTGTTATGTTGATTATGTTTTCAGATTTTGATGCATGTTACTGATATGTGTTTCATGCTTTATATTGATTATAGGATTACATGTTACGTTGATTTATACTGGGATTTATTTCTCACCGAAGTTATCCGGCTGTTGCCGTGTTTGTATGTGTGCATGGCAACAGGTGGGACATGATCAGGGTCGAGGAGATGAAGAGAGATCGTGATTATAGTGGAGACAACAGACTTTGATTATAAATAGGGTTTGAACACTTGATATGTAGTCGTTGAACTTTAGTTTTAAATGATTGTATATAGTACAAGACTTGTACTTTACTTTTGATATATATATCATAATGAATTCCATTACGTTCCGTATTTGACATTTGTATAAAAAAAAATTTAGACCATGTTTATTATAATTGATTTAGTTATTCCCACAGACGATTAAGAAATGAATTAGCGTCCGGGTCCCCACAACAGGTGGTATCAGAGCGATAGATCCTTTAGACTGAGATAGAAGCTAGTAAGCGGGACAGATTGAGTTTTCTTTCCTTGCTTTTGATTGCTAGTATGATTTACTGCTTTAATACATGTTTACCTGATTATCTGACTTTGATATAGTAATGTGTATTATTGAGATTTAATCAGAACCAATTCTTGATCAGAGATAAGATGATCAGAAGTGAACTGATATATATATTTGTCAGATTTGGTTGCTAACCCTTTTGATAAGCAGATATGCCTCCTCGAAGAATACCAGAACAGGGTAGCACCTCGAATCCTCCAATGGATGTGAGAGCAACACCGATGGAAACATTGCTGAAGAGATTTCAGTCGTTCCATCCACCGACTCTGAAGGCACTGAGACTTCAGTGGATTGCGAGAGTTGGCTAGATGATATTGAGATGCTGTTTGAGTCCTTGGATTACACCGATGAGCGGAGAGTGAAACTGATCGGGCACCAATTGCATGACGTTGCGAAGAATTGGTGGCTCACCACAAAGAGGGCCTTGGAGCATCGAGGTACAGAAATTACTTGGAAAATGTTTAGAACTGAATTCTAGCAAAGGTTCTTTCCAGTGTCGTATAGGAATGACAAAGGTGCAGAATTTGCAAACTTGAGACAGTGTCAGCTAAACATTGAGGAATATGTGGCCAAGTTCTCTACATTATTGCGATTTGCTCCACATGTGGCCGAGAATGACGAAGCTGTTGCTGATCAGTTAATAAATGGCCTGAATCCTGAAATATTTACATTGGTGAACACAGGACGACCGAATAATTTTACTGATGCCTTGAACAGAGCCAAGGGAGCCGAAGCCAGTCTGATGAGACAGAAAGGAGCTTCGTTTGTGCCTCCAGCACCGAGACCACCGTTTCCTCAACCATCTCCCAGATTTGAGAGTGGCAGTAGTAGTGGAAAGAAAGATCAGCTGAAAGCTAGAGAAAAACAATTCAAGAGATCTGGAAGCAGTTCATCCAGTTCTAGTTGCTTGAGACAGACCGGTCAGGGCCAGAGTTATACAGGAGCCTATTGTAGCACTTGTGGATGAAGACATTCCACAGAGCAGTGCCGAGGAGTGTTTGGCAGTTGCCGTATTTGTAGACAGCAGGGATATTTTGCTAGAGTTTGTCCCCAGAGAGATTCTCAGAGATCACAGGGTGCCGAATCATCTGGTTCAGTAGCTCAGACTGGTAGACGACCACCATCTGCAGTTCACTCTTTCCAGCCAGCACCAGCCCAGTCACAGCCGAGGCCAGGAGGAAGTCAGACAGTTAGCCAGCCTCCTAGACAGCAAGCCAGAGTGTTCGCCTTGACTGAAGAACAGGCTCAGGACGCACCAGATGATGTTGTTGCAGGTAATTGTTTTATTTCTGGTTATCCTGCATATGTATTGATAGATACTGGTGCATCGCATACATTCATATCTGAGCGATTTGCATTGATGCATTCATTGCCCATTGAGTCATTATTTGATGTAGTGTCTATCTCTTCTCCTTTGGGGACATGTTTGATATCATTAAAGTCTGTGAAACATTGTATGTTACAGTATGATGGGCATGAGATTGAGTTAGACTGTATTGTGCTTGGGTTGTCTGATTTTGAATGTATTAACGGCATCGATATATTGACCAAGTACAGAGCTATTGTTGATTGTTTCCACAAAATTGTGAGATTCAGACCTGAGATGTCTGATGAGTGGAAATTCTACGGTAAAGGTTCTCGAGCTAGAATTCCTTTGATATCTGCTATGAATATGACTCGATTATTGCATAAAGGAGCCAAGGGGTTTCTTGTATATTAAATTGACTTACTGAAATCGATTCCATCATTGGCTGATTTGCCAGTGGTGTGTAAGTTTGCTGATGTCTTCACAGATGAGATTCCTGGTTTACCTCCGATTTGGGAGACAGACTTCAGCATTGAGTTGATGCCAGGTACAGTTTCGATTTCTAGAGCTCCGTACAGAATGACACCGATTGAATTGATAGAGTTGAAAGAACAGTTGGAGGATTTACTGGCCAAAGGGTATATCAGACCGAGCGTGTCTCCTTGGGGTGCTCCAGTATTGTTTGTGAGAAAGAAAAGATGGTTCGATGAGACTTTGCATTGATTACCGGCAACTGAACTAGGCGACGGTAAAGAATAAATATCCTTTGCCTCGTATTGATGATTTATTTGATTAGTTGCAGGGTTCTTCGGTATATTCCAAGATCGATCTGAGATCTGGATATCATCAACTGAGAGCCAGTGATTCTGATTTCTCGAAGACAGCATTTAGAACCAGGTATGGCCATTATGAGTCTATTGTCATGCCGTTTAGTTTGACAAACGCTCCAGCTGTATTCATGGGTATGATGAACCGTATATTTCAGAGATATCTTAACGATTTCGTTATCATATTCATTGTTGATATTTTGATTTATTCTGAATATGATTGAGCATGCTGAACACTTGAGAATTGTGTTGCGAATTTTGAGGGCTGAGAAACTGTATGCCAAACTGTCGAAATGTGAATTCTGGTTGTGACAGGTTGTATTCTTGGGTCACATTATAACCGGAGACGGTATTTCTGTTGATCCCAGTAAAGTTGATGCCGTGATTAGTTGGCCAAGACCGACATCAGTACCCGAGATTCGCAGTTTTATGGGTTTGGCAGGATATTACCGCCGATTTATTAAAATTTTTCCAGCATTGCCAAGCTGATTACTCATCTGACTCAGAAGAATGCTCCATTTGTTTGGTTTGAAGAATGTGAGACCAGCTTTCTTGAATTGAAGAAAAGACTGACCAGTGCACCAATACTGACTATTCATCAGGTACAGGTGATTTTGTAGTTTATTGTGATCCATCTCACCGAGGATTGGGTTGTGTTCTGATGCAGCGAGGACATGTTATTGCTAATGCTTGAGACAGCTGAAGCCACATGAAACTCGTTACCCAATTCATGATCTTGAATTGGCTGCCATTGTATTTGCTTTGAAGATATGGCGACACTACCTTCACGGTGAGAAGTTTGAAATTTATTCTGATCACAAGAGCCTAAAGTATCTGTTTTCACAGTCCGAGTTGAATATGAGGCAGCGAAGATGGCTCGATTTATTGAAGGATTTCGATTGTGAAATCAAATACTATCCTGGAAAGTCCAATGCAGCAGTTGATGCACTGAGTCGAAAGTTATGTTCTTTATCCTTATCGACGATTGGTGTTTCAAATATGATAGAAGATTGTTGTTTGTCTGGATTAGCCTTTGAAACAGATTGTCAGCCTCTGAGATTATGTGTTATTCGGGTCGAACCAGAACTGATATTGAGAATCAAAGAAGCACATAAAGTTGATCATAATGTACATAATTCTATTGCTATGGTCAGAGATGGACATCAATCGGAATATAAGGTTCATGACAGTGTTTTGTATATGAATAACCGTATTGTTGTGCCGATGGGTCCAGGGAAAGGATCTCCCGAATATTGGGTAGCGGTTGTTAAATCGGGTCGAATACTATATGAAATAGGTGGAGTAACTGAAAATATAGCTAAAAGGGCTATGTTTCAAATTTGAGATGGCGGATACTGACATAAGCGCACATCAGTCGTTTTAGCATTTATCCTGGTGGCAGGAAGATGTACAATGATTTGAAGACACAATACTGGTGGAAATAGATGAAAGCTGATATTGCTATATTTGTATCCAAATGTCTGAATTGCCAATAGGTGAAAGATGAGAGAAAGAAACCAGGAGGTCTACTACACAGTTTATCTATTCCTGAATGAAAATGGGATCACATTTCCATTGATTTTGTGACACAGTTACTGCGCTCCTCAAGAGGTTGTGATGCGATTTGGGTTGTGATTGACAGATTGACCAAATCCGCACGTTTTATTCCATACAAGATGACGTATAGACATGACCAGATGGCCGATATTTATGTCAGAGAAGTGGTCAAACTGCATGGAGTGCCAAAGTCGATTGTATCAGACCGTGATCCTTGGTTTACTTCACACTTCTGGCAGAGTTTGCGGCAACTCTAGGTACGAAATTACATTTGAGTACCACATATCATCCACAGATCGATGGACAGTCAGAGCGGACTATCCATACGTTGGAAGATATACTGAAAGCTGTAGTTCTTGATTTTAGCACTAACTGGCAAGATGCATTGCCGCTTTGTGAGTTCTCGTACAACAACAGCTATCAGACGAGTATTAAGATGGCACCATTTGAAGCGTTGTACGGTAAGAAGTGCAGATCCCCTCTGTATTGGGATGATATCTCTGAGGTACCTGAGATTGGACCTGATATGATCAGAGATATGACAGAGAAAGTGAAGCTGATTCAGAAGAGGATGAAGGCAGCTCAAGATAGACAGGCCAAATATGCCAATGTTCGACGTAGACCATTGGTATTCGAGGCAGGAGACCGAGTATTCTTGAAGATTTCACCTTTCAGAGGAGTTGTCAGATTTGGCAAGAAAGGGAATTTGTCTCCACGTTATATTGGGCCTTATGAGATCCTCGAGAAGATAGGAGATCGTGCCTATCGACTTGCCTTACCGCCTTCTATATCTGGCATACATGATGACTTTCATGTATCATTATTGCGGAAATATATGCCTGATGCTTCATATGTCATTCATCCAGACGAGGCTGAACTTGATGAGACACTGAGTTACTTTGAGAAGCCGATTCAGATTCTCGATCGAAAGGAAAAACAGCTCAGAACAAAGACAATTCCGCTTGTGAAAGTTCAGTGGAGTTGTCATGGCATTGAAGAAGCTACCTGAGAGACTGATTCTGATATGAGACAACGATTCCCGGAGTTATTTCATTGATGTGAGTTTTTTATTTAACTTCTGTTATACCTTCTTATTGATATGATTTGATGACATGTGATTTCGGGGAAGAAATCGTATCTTGGGGGGGAGAAATGTAATACCCGGGATTTCAATTTGATAATTGAAAGGTATAAGTCAATGTCAAACCGGGAGAATGACTTGAGTGTGAAATACTTGAGTTTCCCTAACCACATACTTATTGTTATTGTGTGCATTGATTTGGATTGATATGCTTGTTCTATTGATTTATAGAAAAAATGTATTAAGCGATTGATTTTGTGACAAAAGGGCCAGATGGTGATGGAATCGTCACTGACCCATTGCACATTGTCACAGAATAGTGATTGGCGGAGGTGCCAAAGTCTTTGACGGATAGGTCAATACACTGGATGTATGGTTTATATCGATGTTTGATTAGAAGTGGATTTACTTCTATTACTGAGATTCGTTATAGTATGCCAACGTCTGGAAATTGGGATCCTAGACTATGAATGATTCTAGTCTGAAATGTGGAATCACGAGTTCATTTATAGTGTTATGTTGATTATGTTTTCAGATTTTGATATATGTTACTGATATGGGTTTCATTCTTTATATTGATTATATAATTACATGTTTCGTTGATTTATACTGGGATGTATTTCTCACCGGAGTTATCCGGCTGTTGTCGTGTTTGTATGTGTGCATTGCAACAGGTGGGACATGATCAGGGTCGAGGAGATGAAGAGAGATCGTGATTAGAGTGGAGACCACAGATTTTGTTTATAAATAGTGTTTGAACACTTGATATGTAGTCGTCGAACCTTAGTTTTAAATGATTGTATATGGTACAAGACTTGTACTTTACTTTTGATATGTATATCAGAATGAATTCCATTACGTTCCGCATTTGACATTTGTATAAAAAAAAATTTAGACCATGTTTATTATAATTGATTTAATTATTCCCACAGACGATTAAGAAATGAATTAGCGTCCGGGTCCCCACATTATTCCTCCGTGATTTCCTCTTTTCTAGTATATCTTTTCAGGAATTTTTCTTGTGCAATACTTCGAAATGTTTCATCAAAAATTATTCACAAATTTTGTCCCACAAGACGAAGAGCCATTCTATTCAGCATGGGATAGATTCAATAGTTTACCAAACACCTTTAGTGATGGATCGTGTATGCTAGTGCCTTCGAAGGCATCTCGTACACAACAACCTTCAATGAGCTTCAATAGCTCGTGTTCTAAGAATATTAACACCAACGAATTAAATCGAGTTTGGTTTTAAAATAAGCAGAAGAAACTCGAAGTAATCCTTCGTAAAGAAAGCTGAAAGATTAGAAAATATTTTAACTAGTGTAAACTGACTAACTGAATAAACACATATTAGTTTTTGCATTCTTGTATTTTTGTTATGGTAACAACTGAACACACGAACACTCCAACTGATCAAAACAATTTTAAAACAGTAGTTAATCAGTTAAATACGCTACATATGTCTATGGATGTTCGGAGACTTCAACTGCTCCTACGTCACCCCTTCTATCTCCACGGATAAGATACACTAGAAGACATTGATTTATACAACTACGTGTACAAGCCCACGCAGCTAGGACTTATCTACTGCCTAAACTGAACTCCTAGCTACGACTGAAACCAACACTTTCGGTCAACACTTATTTAACGTTTATGTGAGAAAGACTACATACACAAGTTTAACGTCTTTGTGCAAGACTGTATTTGGGTGGTTTTGAGAGTGAATGTGTGTGACAACTGAACAGAAACATTCTCACACACTGAGGGACAAAATGCTTCTAAACTTAAGCAGATATGGCGATAAAGGTTTCCCTCTAGGCTTAAATGGTTCGACAAGCTAATTTGCAACTGAGCGTGCCCTTCTTTGTTTTTTCTTTTCAATCTCAAGAATGTCTCACCACTGTTGTATGTTGAATATTCATTGATCTTCTCTTTATATAGTCAAAGGAGACTGATCGTACAGTGAAACTCATTTAATGTATCCGTTGCATTTGAATCGTCTTCTTGGACTATGTGTCTCGTCCTTTTGACTGTACATCTGAAGCGTTTTGTCTTTAATGCTCTGATGCAACGTCCATTATTGTCCTTTGACTGGACAATGACTTTGTACCTTCTCCCACAGTGGGAATCCACTCGAAGAGATTTAACATCTTCCATAACTGAAGGATTCTAACTGATGCTTCGAATTGGTCAGTTTGAACTGATCTTTCAGTTGAGCTAGTGAAATCAGTTGACTCGTCATTCGAACTGATTTCACACTCGTTTAGTTGGACTGATCAGCTGGGTTTCTTCATCAGGTGAACACTCTTTTGGCTGGCGAGGCTTCCAAGGTTTTCCTGCTGAATCACGTATCAACTGGTCAATCAGCTGTACTGCTCAAATGATGTAGTCGGTTGAACTGATTCATTTTGTGCGATCAGTTGGGTCTACAGTTTTGCGATGTAAACACCTCGCGAATGATCCTAGATGCTGCACAACTAAGTTAGATCATTAGTAACACAATAAACAAGCTTTGTTATCATCAAAATCAAGATTGAGAACTTGAAAAGTTCCAACAATCTCCCTCTTTTTGATGATTTCAAAACTTGAGCAATTAAGCGCAATATATTTAGTTTGAGAGTTAGTACTTTCAAATTGTCGAAAGCTCCCCCTTAACAACTGAATTACAGAGATTTTGAATACTAAAGAAAAAATCTCCTTTTAAAATTGAGTAGAAAGAAAATGAGAATTCTAAAACAATAGTTATCAGTTAACTGAGAGAGTAACTGGTTTTTAATACGTGTTTTTAGTTAAAAATAACGCTCACCCTCAGAATCTGAATGAAAGCCCGTATTTGAGAATTATTTAAATAGTCATTTAATCATTCAACCATTATAAACAAGAAAACTGAGAATATCTATTCAATCACGAAGAGACAAAACTGAATAATCATGTTGTTTTATTTGAATAAACTTCCATGTATTTACATATAAGTACATACATTAGTTGAGAAAAGGAAAGATGATACAACAATAGCATATTTTAAACAACATCAGATATCAGTTGGTTCTTGTGATAGAACTGGATATACCATCAGCTGATTGTCTTGACTGATTGAACTGCTGTGTCAGTTGTGAGTTCAATTTGCTAGAGAAATGAGTAAAACTGCTTTGAACTTGTCCTCTGTGCTTAGCCAACTGGTCGAGCAGACTCTGACTAGGCTCACGTGGAGTTCAGTTGGGGATAGAATCGACCAACATCCCAGATAGATGAGTTTCGTCTAAAGAACAACTGACTCGGTTGGTTTGCAACTGATTTCTTGTTCAGTGAGAAATTCAGCTTTTCATCTTTGCAGATGTTCCTCAGTCCCCTGCCAGATGATTAATTACTCCGAGGTTAGGAAATTGGAGAAGTGGCCATAACGAACATTGCAGGACCAATTCTCTCAACTCTTTACCAAAGAGCGACATATAAATATTTTCAAATAGTTTTTTTTAAATTGTATAAAACGTTTTCAAATAGCTTTTAAAATTATTTTAGAGCAATATATTTAAAACAAAGTTTTCTTCAAATGTTCTTCTTAGAACAACCTGCTCTAATACCAACTAATGGATAGTGTGTGCTAGTGCCTTCGAAGGCATCTCTTAAACAACAACCTTCAATGAGCTTCAATAGCTCATGTTCTAAGAATTTAACACCGATGAATTAAATCGAGTTTGGTTTTAAACCAAGCAGAAGAAACTCAAAGTAATCCTTCGTAAAGAAAGCTGAAAGATTAGAAAATATTTTAACTAGTGTAAACTGACTAACTGAATAAACACATATTAGTTTTTGCATTCTTGTATTTCAGTTATGGTAACAACTGAACACACGGAGACTTCAACTGCTCCTACGTCACCCCTTCTATCTCCACGGATAGGATACACTAGAAGACTTTGATTTATACACCTACGTGTACAAGCCCACGCAGCTAGGACTTATCTACTGCCTAAACTGAACTCCTAGCTACGACTGAAACCAACACTTTTGGTCAACACTTATTTAACGTCTATGTGAGAAAGACTACATACACAAGTTTAACGTCTTTGTGCAAGACTGTATTTGGGTGGTTTTGAGAGTGAATGTGTGTGACAACTGAACAGAAACGTTCTCACACACTGAGGGACAAAATGCTTCTAAACTTAAGCAGATATGGCGATAAAGGTTTCCCTCTAGGCTTAAATGCTTCGACAAGCTAATTTGCAACTGAGCATGCCCTTCTTTGTTTTTCTTTTCACTCTCAAGAATGTCTCACCACTGTTGTATGTTGAATCTTCACTGATCTTCTCTTTATATAGGCAAAAGAGACTGATCATACAGTGAGACTCATTTAATGTATCTGTTGCATTTGAATCATCTTCTTGGACTATGTGTCTCGTCTTTTTGACTGTCCATCTGAAGCGTTTGTCTTTAATGCTCTGATGCAACGTCCATTATTGTCCTTTGACTGGACAATGGCTTTGTACCTTCTCGCACAGCTGGAATCCACTCGAAGAGATTTAACATCGTCCATAACTGAAGGATTCTAACTGATGCTTCGAATTGGTCAGTTTGAACTGATCTTTCAGTTGAGCTTGTGAAATTTGTTGACTCGTCAGTTGAACTGATTTCACACTCGTTTAGTTGAACTGATCAGCTAGGTTTCTTCATCAGTTGAACACTCTTTCGGCTGACCAAACTTCCGAGGTTTTCCTGCTGAATCACCTATCAACTGGTCAATCAGTTGTACTGCTCAAATGATGTAGTCAATTGAACTGATTCATTTTGTGCGATCAGTTGGGTCTACAGTTTTGTGATGTAAACACCTTGCGAATGATCCTAGATGTTGCACGACTAAGGTAGATCATTAGTAACACAATAAACAATCTTTGTTTTCATCAAAATCAAGATTGCGAACTTGAAAAGTTCCAACATTTAGGTATCATGATTGTTTTAAATATTTTTTAACCGAATTTTCTTTAACGATTTGGATGCATAAACACAAAGATGGATGATGAATGGAGCTCTAGCAACTAGTAGTCCCATATTTAGCTTAGATGATGATGAGATGATACATTTATTAAATGATATGGTAGATTTGACAACCATCAACATAGGTATCCTTCACTGTAGAGATGGAGCCACCAATACCTTCCTGAAATTAGTTACCCAGATTTTATGTGTAAGGACCGTGTATCAAATTATCGTAAATCTTATGTGATTATCGATAATCTATGAAATTGTCATGTAATTATGTATTTTATGTATATCATGACAATGAAATTGAGAAAATGAATATTGAATATGAATTGACGTTGTAAGAGCTCGATTGGAAAAGTCGGACGCCAATATAATACCAAAACCAACATTTGGTACAGAATATGTGGCGCCAGGTCGGTAGAAAATGACCGCCCGAGCATCAGTGTGGAGTAAGGGGTGTTCTCGGACAGAACATGCCGCACCTGAGCGGTAGATTTTGACCGTCCGAGCGCGGTGCATTTGAAACTCGGGGGCAGAACCTCTCGCGCTCGGGCACGAGAATTCTACCGCCCGAGCGCCGAAGCGGTGGGGATAAGAATAAAATTTCCGTTCATTTCTTTCTTTCATTCCTTACCGTAGCTTCGAGAGAATTGAGAGGAAATTGATTTCCCTCGTCCGAATCGACTTCGAAACGTTGTCAAAACGCGAAACAAATTATATATTTGTGATCTTCGCGTCGAGGGCTTCTGACTGAGGTAATTTTCTTCTGGTTCCAGCAGATCTAAATATTAAAGTGCTGGAATAACATGTATTTGAAGTTGAAATTCCTATATGTAGTAGAATAACCGACAAGAAACTCATATTCGAAGTCGGAATTGAATTATGATATGATTTTCATTTGATATGAATTTTTTAAGTTTCAAATGATATTTGAAACTCATATTAATAATTTTAGATAATGTTATTGATTGGAATGAGTATGTTTTTGATGTAGATAAAGTATTATACCGATATCTTCAGGCTACATCAACTGGAAACGAAGAATTGAGGTATATTGCGACCGGGTAACATACGACAGGTATCTGTATTATATGATATATGTCGGATTGATTGGAATGAGATTATATGTCTATATGCCTTATTTGTTGATTGATACATGACATGGAGATTGAGATATCGATGTATAAATAAATGTTTTGTTAAAACACATCGTTTGATGCATACATCGATACATGACATGCACGTTGAGCTATGATCCTTGAATACAATTATATGATTTGATTGGATTCTGGGGTTTGTGAACACAATGCTATGTTTGTATTATATGACTCGTAAAGCGTAGACATTTGTGGCCCCGATGATTGGATATGAGATTTGGGATTTGAGGGTGCTTTGTCGACCCTATCATACGAGTATCCCTTATTGAGGCCGGTGTGCCAGATCGAGCATTGATTTGATAGCGATTCGTTTGATTCTGACATGTGCTCAGTGGATGGGCATATTACCTGATACCTCCATGACATACATGCATTGCATACCATATATCATTGTTTAGATATTTGTGGTATATATGTCGGTTGCTCCATACGGAGCTTTGCTCACCCCCAAGGGGGGCTGTTGTTGTCTTTGTGTGTGGACAATGGCAGGTACTCCAGGATATCAGGAGGCCAGAGAGGGTACTTCTGGAAGGAGTCACAGTTTGAGTTGAGGTTTATATTTTATTCCCAGTATATATGTATATGTATCTATATACCGGGGCATGTCCCGAGGATATGAGTTGTTTGTATATGATTGGTTTTGATTACGTGTGGTCATGTTTATGATGTGAGTTGAAATACTATTTTTAGTATTCAAATAAAATGATTTGGGCTCATCGTAAAGAAAATTTAAACCCGTTTTTCCGCTGTAATTAATTAAACCTGATCAGATTGTGTTGTACTAACGATTAGAAGCTAAGGGCCCCACACTGAATGGTATCAAAGCATAGCTGGGAATGCTCGATTGAGTCTTGTGTACACTTAAATAGGCACAAATGAATTGTGCGTATGTGTTTGATTTGTTTGTATCACTTGCTCCTACTTGATTTAGTTGAGTAATTTATTGATGAGATTGATGATATGAGACGATGATGATGTGAAATTGATATGAAATTGTGATAGTCATCTTTTGATTTGTAGATGGATCACACAAATGAAACTGCGAGTAGCAGTACTGAGAGAATAGTTGGACAATTTGAAGGGTTGTCCATGGATGTTGTGATGGCTCGATTCCAGGATCTGAAACCACCGAGGCTCTTTGGCACTGAGAGTGCGGAAAGAGCCGAAGCCTGGTTGAAGGATATCGAGAACTTGTTTAATATTGTTGAATATTTCAAGACTCGGAGACTGAAACTTGCTTTGTATCAGCTGAAAGACCGAGCTAAATCTTGGTGGGAAGCCGCTCAGATTGGATTGAAAGAGGTCGGGATTGAAATCACTTGGGATGTCTTCAAGGCCCAGTTTTTTGACCACAGCACCTGTGCTTACTATTCCCTTAGGTACCGGAGGATTTGTGGTGTGTACAGATGCATCTGGTAAAGGTTTGGGTTGTGTTCTGATGCAACACGGTTGTAAGGCTCGAGATTAATAGTTCTCATCGACATAATACTCTGAATATATGAGTATGTATATATATAATGAGGAGTGTTAAGTGAGATGAGAATAAGAAATACTTGGACGAGGAGAAAATCTTAAAATTTGGACAGAACAGTTGGCGCATATGCGCGAAGATAAGTGGCGCATATGCGCGATAATTCCAGTAGCATTGGCGCATATGCGCGGAAAGAGTGGCGCATATGCGCGACATCTACAGTAGCATTGGCGCATATGCGCGGATAGAAGCGGCGCATATGCGCGACACCTCCAGTGACAATGGCGCATATGCGCGAGAAAAGTGGCGCATATGCACGAGGTGGTAAATTCTGCATGGCCGAGACCAGTAGGTCTCGCGCATATGCGCGAGTAATGCCGCGCATATGCGCGAGACGTGTACTTCAAAGAACAAGCCATTTGTCCTAAATCATGCAATATATATATAGAAGTGGCTTCGATTCCTTCTTCATTTCAGAGGATTCGACACTTTCAGAGAAAGGAAAATACATGTTCTTTGGTTCTTTAAATTGTGGTTTAACAAGATTTAGCCATCTAAACTTTAATCCGATTGCGGTTTTGAACTCCCCTCCGTATTAGCTACAAAGTAATGTAAGTTTCATTCAATTCCAGCATGTTTTGATATTTATGTGATGGGAAAATGATGAATTGAACTTCATACTATGTTCTTGAAATGGTAGAGGTTGTAGAACCGTAAACGGATCGATTATCGGATGTCATATGCAATTGTAACGTTTTTATAGCATGTTTAGAGCTAAATATGCAGATTTTGAATACTATGACATGTTTAGGATAATGATTATGAGTTGATGAGTTTAGATTGATAATGTGTTGATATGTGTTGAGAACTTGATTGACCGGTATCGAGAATTACGTCGTTATGCCGTCAAATTGTACCGAAATCAAGTATTGACTTGGATAGGTGTTGATTAGATTAAAGATTGATAGATTGTGTATCAACATTTCTATTTCAGATTCGTCTTGACGACTGTGACACCGATTGTGCGACGAAAGGTATAGTACATGTTTTGTTTGGGGAATTACGACTCAAAGGAGATCACATTTGAGTTTCCCAACCAAAATCACATACTTGTTTTATTAGCTATATCTTGATATGATTATGATTGTTATATAATTGTTTCCAGAACTTGTATGCAAATCTTGCTATGCTTTGTTTACAGATCATGTTGCATTGCATTAAGATGATCATGCTTGTTTACAGATTTTGTATTCATGCATTAAGAGAGGAAAGTCTGCGAGATCATCCAGACTTCTAGATGTTCGGCGATATCACAGCTTAGGGGAAGATCACCGCCCCTATTGTAGATGCGGATACAGATCAGGCCGAAGTCTAGGAATAAGACATACCGTCACACCGATTGGGAGGGTAGGTGATAGATCGTCTTATTCACCACGGGATCCCTAGAGTTCTAGTCGAGTCGAGTCTAGACATGATTAGATTCGCATTGCATGATTATATATGAATGATATTCATATTAGCATGTTTCATGTGTTTAGATTGTTTTAATGCATGTATACATGTTTATACTGGGATTTGTTCTCACCAGTTTTCCGGCTGTTGTTATGTCTGTATGTGTGCATAACAACAGGTGGGGCAGGATCTGGGTCGAGACAGAGATGATCGTGATAGCGTGGTGATCTCGGGCGCAGCAGAGGACTAGTGGTTCTTTTGTTAGACTTGTATTATCATTTGAGTTTAGATGATAGTGAACACTAGTTGTGTATAAATCAAGACATGTACTTTATGTTTTATATTGTAAATTAAATTAAGAACTTATGTTTGTTAGTTACATTTGATTAAATGTAAAAGAGAAAAATTGACCCACGTTTTAGAATAATGATCCATTTAATCCCAAGAAACAGAATTAGAGCCCGGGTCCCCACAACAGGTGGTATCAGAGCCATAGATCCTTTAGAGTGAGATAAGATAGAATGAGCGGGGTAGATCGAATCTTCTTCCTTGCTTTATGATGTGCTAGCATGATTTATTGCTTTCATTATTGCATGTTGTATGATTATCTGACTTGTATTACAGCATGTGTTAGTAAAGACTGAATCAGAACCGATTCTGGATCAGAGGTAAATGATCAGAGGAGGGCTGAGACAGTTTGTATAGCTTGTATACTAACTTGGTTGAATAGCAGATACATGCCTCCTAGAAGAGCAGCAGTGCCTCTACGACCCACAGCACCAGAACAGGGTAGCACATCCGGGGATCCAATGGACGTTACTGCTACGCCAATGGAGACGTTGCTCAAACGATTCCAGTCTTTCCGACCACCTACCTTACGGGGTACTGAAAACGAAATCGAATGTGAAAGCTGGTTGGAGGATATCGAGATGTTGTTCGAATCTCTCGAATACAATGATGAGAAAAGAGTGAAACTCATTGGCCATCAACTGCAAGACGTGGCTAAGAATTGGTGGATGAACATCAAAAGAGCATTGGAACAGCGTGGCACGGAGATTACATGGAAAGTGTTCAAGACAGAGTTTTATCTGCGATTCTTTCCTATATCCTACCGTAAAGATAAAGGCGCTGAGTTTGCAAACTTAAGGCAAGGGCAACTGAACATCGAAGAGTACGTCGCTAAATTTTCTTCCTTGCTTCGTTTTGCACCTCATGTTTCAGGTAGTGTTGAGGCCGTGGCAGATCAGTTTATAAACGGCTTAAATCCCGATATCTTTACGTTGGTAAATACTGGAAGACCCAACAATTTCGCTGAGGCCTTGAACCGTGCCAAAGGAGCAGAAGCAGGACTGCTTAGGCAACGGAGTGCTCCGTATGTTGCTCCGAGTCCGAGACCACCACTACCTCCAGCACAACCTCCTCTTAGATTTGAAAGTGGCGGTAGTAGCAGCGGGCGAAAGGATCAGTTGAAAGCAAAAGGGAAGCAGTTCAAAAGACCTGGGAGCAGTTCTTCAAGCTCCAGTGGATCCAGACAGGGTGGTTCTGATCAGAGTACCAGGTATACAGGTGTCTACTGCAGTTCTTGTGGGGGTAGACATGCGACAGAGCAGTGCCAGGGTGTAGTGGGCAGATGTAACATATGTAGACAACAGGGGCACTTCGCCAAAGTGTGTCCCAAGAGAAGCTCACAGAGATTTCAAGGTGCAGGGTCATCTGCATCTGTAGCTCAGCCTGAGAGGCAAGCTTCATCTGTACACTCCTTTCAGCCACCACAGACACAGACGCAGCCCAGAGGCAGAGGTAGCCAGACCGTGAGCCAACCTCCCCGACAACAGGCTCAGGTGTTTGCATTAACAGAGGAGCAAGCACAAGATGCCCCAGATGATGTCATAGCAGGTAACTGTTCCCTTTGCGGTTATCCTGCTTATATCTTGATAGATACGGGTGCATCGCATACATTCATCTCAGAACGATTTGCATTGTTACATTCATTGCCTGTTGAATCTTTGCTAGATGTTGTGTCTATTAATTCTCCGTTGGGAAGTGGATTGATATCTGTAACTACAATTAGACATTGCCTTCTACAGTTTGAGGGGCATGAGATTGACCTAGATTGTATAGTGTTGGGTCTAGCTGATTTTGATTGTATAGTCGGTATTGACATGCTAACGAAGTACAGAGCCACTGTAGATTGTTTCCATAAGATTGTCAGATTCAGACCCGAGATGACAGACGAGTGGAAATACTACGGGAAGGGTTCCAGATCTCGGATTCCCTTGATTTCGGCTCTTACTATGAACAGATTGTTACAAAAAGGAGCAGATGGTTTCTTTATTTATGCTGTAGATATGCAGAAGTCGAGCCCGGCATTGGCAGATTTGCCAGTAGTACGGGAATTTGCAGATATTTTTCTAGATGAAATCCCAGGATTACCTCCGGTGCGAGAGGTAGATTTTAGCATTGATCTTGTACCAGGTACCGTCCCTATTTCGAGAGCTCCGTATAGGATGGCACCCATCGAACTAAAAGAATTGAAAGCACAGTTAGAAGATCTTCTGGCCAAGGGATATATCAGACCTAGTGTATCTCCTTGGGGCGCTCCGGTGCTGTTTTTGCGAAAGAAAGATGGTTCGATGCGATTGTGTATAGACTATCGGCAACTGAATAAGGCAACGATCAAGAACAAATATCCTTTGCCTAGAATTGATGATCTATTCGATCAGTTGCAGGGATCTTCTGTCTATTCTAAGATTGATTTGCGTTCTGGGTATCATCAGCTCATAGTTCGAGATGTAGATATACCGAAGACAGCATTTCGAACCAGGTATGGACATTACGAATTTATTGTCATGCCTTTTGGTTTAACAAATGCTCCTGTGGTATTTATGGGATTGATGAACCAAGTGCTTCAGAGATATTTGGATGAATTTGTGATTGTCTTCATTGATGATATTTTGGTGTATTCGAAGAACAGAAATGAGCATGCAGAGCATCTCAGAATTGTCTTGCAAACGTTGAGAAACGAGCAACTGTATGCGAAATTGTCAAAGTGTGAGTTTTGGCTGAATCGAGTTGTATTTTTGGGGCATATCATTTCTGGAGATGGTATTTCTGTTGATCCGAGTAAAGTGGAAGCTGTGATCAATTGGCCAAGACCGACTTCGGTACCAGAAATACGCAGTTTCATGGGTCTGGCAGGATACTACCGAAGATTTATTCAAGATTTCTCCAGTATTGCAAAGCCAATCACACAATTGACACAGAAGAATATGCCATTCGTTTGGTCAGAGGAATGCGAGTCTAGCTTCCTAGAACTGAAGAAAAAGCTGACTAGTGCTCCAGTGTTGACGATACCATCAGGTATGGGTGATTTCGTTGTATATTGTGATGCCTCTCACAGAGGTTTGGGATGTGTTCTTATGCAGCGAGGTCATGTGGTCGCATACGCCTCGAGACAACTGAAGCCACATGAAGTACGATACCCCATTCATGATCTGGAATTGGCGGCTATCGTATTTGCATTAAAGATTTGGCGTCACTATCTCTACGGCGAGAAATTTGAGATTTACTCCGATCACAAAAGCCTGAAGTATCTATTTTCTCAGTCAGAATTGAATATGCGGCAGCGTAGATGGCTTGATCTACTAAATGATTTTGATTGTGAAATCAAATATTATCCAGGAAAGTCGAATGCAGCAGCTGATGCCTTGAGTCGAAAGGTTTGTTCCCTATCCTTATCAACGATGGGTGTTACAAAGCTAGTTGAAAATTGCTGTTTCTCTGGATTAGAATTTATACAGATAGGAGGCCACTACGACTTGCTGCTATTCTAGTTGAACCAGATTTGATCATGAGGATCAAAGAAGCACAGAGAATAGATCAGAACGTGCAAAGATCGATTCAAATGGTCAGATCAGGGCATATGTCAGAATATCAGGTACATGATCATGTGCTGTACGTGAATAACCGTCTTGTTGTACCAGATGTTGCAGAGTTGAAACAGCAGATTCTGTCAGAGGCACATTGTAGTCGATTCAGTATTCATCCTGGTGGCAGGAAGATGTATAATGACTTGAAGACACAATTCTGGTGGAAACATATGAAATCAGATATTGCAGAATTCGTGTCTAAGTGTTTGAACTGCCAACAGGTAAAAGCTGAAAGGAAGAAGCCCGGGGGGTTACTTCAGAGTTTATCTATTCCAGAATGGAAATGGGATCACATTTCCATGGATTTCGTGACGAAGTTACCTCGATCATCCAGAGGCTGCGATGCGATTTGGGTCATTATTGACAGATTGACCAAATCTGCTTGTTTCATTCCGTACAGAATGACGTATAGACAAGATCAGATGGCGGAGATATATATTCGAGAGGTAGTCAGATTGCATGGAGTGCCGAAGTCTATCGTATCAGATCGTGATCCACGATTCACTTCTCACTTTTGGCACAGCTTACAGCAGGCTTTGGGTACGACATTACACCTGAGTACTGCTTATCACCCTCAGACAGACGGACAGTCAGAACGGACTATCCAGACACTAGAGGATATGTTGAGAGCCGTTGTGCTAGATTTTGGCATTAGTTGGCAAGATTCCCTACCTCTTTGCGAATTTTCTTACAATAATAGCTATCAGACAAGCATTGAGATGGCACCGTTTGAAGCTTTGTATGGCAAGAAGTGCAGATCTCCGCTATATTGGGATGATATCTCAGAAGTACCAGAACTGGGGCCAGACATGATTCGTGACATGACTGAGAAGGTGAAAGTCATTCAGAAGAAAATGAAGACGGCACAAGATAGGCAAGCCAAATACGCCAATGTCAGACGGAGACCGTTGGTATTCGAGCAAGGAGACAGAGTATTTTTGAAGATTTCTCCATTTAGGGGTGTTGTCAGATTTGGCAAACGTGGGAAGCTGTCTCCTAGATACGTCGGTCCTTACGAGATCTTAGAGAAGATTGACGACCGAGCCTATCGACTTGCTTTTCCTCCTTCGTTATCCGGGATACATGATGTTTTCCATGTGTCAATGTTGCGTAAGTATATGCCAGATATTTCTCATGTCATTCAGCCTGACGAAGCTGAGCTTGATCAGACCTTGAGCTATGTCGAGCAACCTATCCAAATTCTTGATCGGAAAGAAAAGAAGCTCAGGACGAAGACTATTCCGTTAGTGAAAGTCCAATGGAGTCGTCATGGCATCGAAGAAGCGACTTGGGAAACAGAAGCGAATATGCGACAGAAACATCCTGAATTATTTACATGATGTAAGTAAATTTTTAGTATTGATTATATTACTTGTCATGTATGTTTGGTAATTTCCTACGATTTCGAGGACGAAATCATTTCTTAGAGGGGGAGAAATGTAAGGCTCGAGATTAATAGTTCTCATCGACATAATACTCTGAATATATGAGTATGTATATATATATAATGAGGAGTGTTAAGTGAGATGAGAATAAGAAATACTTGGACAAGAGGAGAAAATCTTAAAACTTGGACAGAACAGTTGGCGCATATGCGCGAAGATAAGTGGCGCATATGCGCGATAATTCCAGTAGCATTGGCGCATATGCGCGGAAAGAGTGGCGCATATGCGCGACATCTACAGTAGCATTGGCGCATATGCGCGGATAGAAGCGGCGCATATGCGCGACACCTCCAGTGACAATGGCGCATATGCGCGAGAAAAGTGGCGCATATGCGCGAGGTGGTAAATTCTGCATGGCCGAGACCAGTAGGTCTCGCGCATATGCGCGAGTAATGCCGCGCATATGCGCGAGACGTGTACTTCAAAGAACAAGCCATTTGTCCTAAATCATGCAATATATATATAGAAGTGGCTTCGATTCCTTCTTCATTTCAGAGGATTCGACACTTTCAGAGAAAGGAAAATACATGTTCTTTGGTTCTTTAAATTGTGGTTTAACAAGATTTAGCCATCTAAACTTTAATCCGATTGCGGTTTTGAACTCCCCTCCGTATTAGCTACAAAGTAATGTAAGTTTCATTCAATTCCAGCATATTTTGATATTTATGTGATGGGAAAATGATGAATTGAACTTCATACTATGTTCTTGAAATGGTAGAGGTTGTAGAACCGTAAACGGATCGATTATCGGATGTCATATGCAATTGTAACGATTTTTATAGCATGTTTAGAGCTAAATATGCAGATTTTGAATACTATGACATGTTTAGGATAATGATTATGAGTTGATGAGTTTAGATTGATAATGTGTTGATATGTGTTGAGAACTTGATTGACCGGTATCGAGAATTACATCGTTATGCCGTCAAATTGTACCGAAATCAAGTATTGACTTGGATAGGTGTTGATTAGATTAAAGATTGATAGATTGTGTATCAACATTTCTATTTCAGATTCGTCTTGACGACTGTGACACCGATTGTGCGACGAAAGGTATAGTACATGTTTTGTGTGGGGAATTACGACTCAAAGGAGATCACATTTGAGTTTCCCAACCAAAATCACATACTTGTTTTATTAGCTATATCTTGATATGATTATGATTGTTATATAATTGTTTCCAGAACTTGTATGCAAATCTTGCTATGCTTTGTTTACAGATCATGTTGCATTGCATTAAGATGATCATGCTTGTTTACAGATTTTGTATTCATGCATTAAGATAGGAAAGTCTGCGAGATCATCCAGACTTCTAGATGTTCGGCAATATCACAGCTTAGGGGAAGATCACCGCCCCTATTGTATATGCGGATACAGATCAGGCCGAAGTCTAGGAATAAGACATACCGTCACCCCGATTGGGAGGGTAGGTGATAGATCGTCTTATTCACCACGGGATCCCTAGAGTTCTAGTCGAGTCGAGTCTAGACATGATTAGATTCGCATTGCATGATTATATATGAATGATATTCATATTAGCATGTTTCAGTGTTTAGATTGTTTTAATGCATGTATACATGTTTATACTGGGATTTGTTCTCACCGGTTTTCCGGCTGTTGTTATGTCTGTATGTGTGCATAACAACAGGTGGGGCAGGATCTGGGTCGAGACAGAGATGATCGTGATAGTGTGGTGATCTCGGGCGCAGCAGAGGACTAGTGGTTCTTTTGTTAGACTTGTATTATCATTTGAGTTTAGATGATAGTGAACACTAGTTGTGTATAAATCAAGACATGTACTTTATGTTTTATATTGTAAATTAAATTAAGAACTTATGTTTGTTAGTTACATTTGATTAAATGTAAAAGCAAAAAATTGACCCACGTTTTAGAATAATGATCCATTTATCCCAAGAAACAGAATTAGAGCCCGGGTCCCCACAACGGTAAATTGGTTTCTTATGCATCTCGTCAATTGAAATCTCATGAAACACGTTATCCGGTTCATGATCTCGAATTGGCTGCCATTTGTGTTTGCTTTGAAGCTTTGGCGCCATTATTTGTACGGAGAAAAGTTTGTTATTTATTCAGATCATAGAAGTCTGAAATATATCTTTTCTCAATCTGATTTGAATATGAGGCAACGCATGTGGATGGATCTTCTGAACGATTTTGATTGTGAGATTCAATATCACCCTGGATCGGTGAATGTTACTGCGGATGCCCTGAGTCGTAAGGTATATGATTATATTTTAGCTTTTGTCAATGTCGCCAAAGTACACGAGGATATATGTACTTCTGGTTGGACTTTTCACTCGAATTGAAATTCTGTCACGGTCTCAGCATTGCAAATTGAGCCGAATTTGA
This sequence comes from Primulina eburnea, assembly GCF_022965805.1. NCBI lineage: Eukaryota > Viridiplantae > Streptophyta > Magnoliopsida > Lamiales > Gesneriaceae > Primulina > Primulina eburnea. Next base: position 22,624,162 of record NC_133105.1, read on the forward strand.
TATAGAAAATCCGAAAGGCCCAACGAAGCGATGCTCACATTCAAAAGTCGAAAGAACTTGTATCTGCAGGACATCAGTCTGGATTTCAGATTTCTTCTGATGGTTCTTTACGACTTAATGGTCGGCTTGTAGTTCCTGATGATTCTGATTTGAAATATGCCCTTCTTTGTGAAGCACATTGTAGCAAATACAGTATTCACCTTGGAGGTCGGAAGATGTATTTGACATTGAGACCTCAATTCTGGTGGAAACGTATGAAGAAGGACATTGCTGATTTTATTTCGAAATGTCTTGTCTGCCAGCAAGTGAAAGCCGAGATAATGAAACCTAGAGGATTACTCCATAGTCTTGAAATCCCGAAATGGAATTGGGAACATATTGCTATGGATGTTGTGACTCAATTACCTCGTTCGCCCAAGGGCTGTGATGCTATTTGGGTCATTATTGATCGGTTTTCGAAATCTGCGCATTTCATTCCGTATGAGCGGACTTATCCTTATCAGATAATGGCCCGTTTATACATTGAGAATGTTGTGAGACTGCATGGTGTGCCAGTCTCGATTGTATCTGATCGTTATCCCAGGTTTGCTTTTAAATTCTGGGGTAGTTTCCAAGAAGCGATGGGTACACGTTTGGCTATGAGTACTGCTTATCATCCTCAAACTGATGGCCAGACCGAGCGTACGATTCAGTCTTTATAGGATATGTTGCGTGCGATTGTGATGGAATTCAGAATGGGATGGCAAGATGCCTTACCCTTGGTTGAATTTTCTTAAAATAATAGTTTTCAGACGAGTATCGGTATGGCACCGTTTGAAGCTCTATATGGGAGACGATGTAGATCACCGTTATTCTGAGATGAAATTGGTGAGAGACAAATGACTGGACCTGAAATGATACAGGAAATGAATGATAAGGTTCAGTTGATTCGGCAGCAGATGAAAGCTGCTCAGGATCGTCTAACGAGTTATGCGAATAAACGAAGACGACCTTTGGAATTCCAAAAAGGTGACAAAGTGTTTTTGAAAATATCTCCCTTCAGAGGCACTGTTCGATTTGGCATGCGAGGGAAATTATCTCCTCGTTATGTTGGTCCATACGAGATTCTTAATCGAGTTGGGGATCTTGCTTATCGATTGACATTGCCACCAGCTCTATCTGCCATTCACGATGTGTTTCATGTTTCTATGTTGAGGAAATATGAGCCAGATCCATCACATATACTTGCACCTGACGAGGTTGAACTTGATCCTTCTCTTTCCTATGTTGAACAACCTGTTCGCATTATGGATAGAAAGGAAAAGATATTGCGTAACAAATCGATTCCGTTGGTTCGAGTACAATGGACATGACATGGGGTAGAAGAATCAACGTGGGAATTGGAAAGCAAAATGCGAGATTCATATCCGCATTTATTTGATGCTAGTCCATCTGTTCCATTGTATTCGATGTATTCTGACCCGTTTACTGATTTTAGTTTTGATATGTACTATATTTGGTGACTTATATATGTTTGCCAATGTTATGTATATAGAGATGTTTGAGATTTCGAGGACGAAATCTTTTAAGTGGGGAGAAATGTAAGGACCGTGTATCGAATTATCGTAAATCTTATGTGATTATCGATAATCTATGAAATTGTCATGTAATTATGTATTTGATGTATATCATGAAAATGAAATTGAGAAAATGAATATTGAATATGAATTGACTGTTGTAAGAGCTCGATTGGAAAAGTCGGACGCCAATATAATACAAAAACCAACATTTGGTACAGAATATGTGGCGCCCGGGCGGTATAAAATGACCACCCGAGCGCCAGTGTGGAATAAGGGGTTTTCTCGGACAGAACATGCCGCGCCCGAGCGGTAGTTTTTGACCGCCCGAGCGCGGTGCATTTGAAACTCGTGGGCAGAACTTCTCGCGCTCGGGCGCGAGAATTCTACCGCCCGAGCGCCGAAGCGGTGGGGATAAGAATAAAATTTTCGTTCATTTCTTTCTTTCATTCCTTACCGTAGGTTCGAGATAATTGAGAGGAAATCGATTTCCTTCGTCCGAATCGACTTCGAAACACTGTCTAAACGCGAAACAAATTATATTTTTGTGATCTTCGCGTCGAGGGCTTCTGACTGAGGTAATTTTCTTCTGGTTCCAGCAGCTCTAAATATTAAGGAGCTGGAATATTATGTATTTGAAGTTGAAATTCCTATATGTGGTAGAATAACAGACAAGAAACTCATATTCGAAGTCGGAATTGAATTATGATATGATTTTGATTTGATATGAATTTTTGAAGTTTCAAATGATATTTGAAACTCATATTAAAGATTTTAGATTATGTTATTGATTGGAATGAGCATGTTATTGTTGTAGATAAAGTATTATACCGATATCTTCAGGCTACATCAATTGGAAACGAAGAATTGAGGTATGTTGCGACCGGGTAACATACAACATGTATATGTATTATATGATATATGTCGGATTGATTGGATTCATTTGAATGAGATTATATGTCTATATGCCTTATTTTTTATTGATGTGGCATACATGACATTGAGATTGAGATATCGATGTATAAATAAATGTTTTGTTAACACACATCGTTTGATGCATACATCGATACATGACATGCACGTTGAGCTATGATCCTTGAATACCCTGATATGATTTGATTGCATTCTGGGGTTGTGAACACAATGCTATGTTGGTATTATATGACCCGTAAAGCATAGACATTTGTGGCCCCGATGATTGGATATGAGATTTGGGATTTGATAGCGCTTTGTCGACGCTATCATACGAGTATCCCTTATTGAGGTCGGTGTGCCAGCTTGAGCATTGATTTGATAGAGATTCGTTTGATTCTGACATGTGCTCAGTGGATGGGCATATTACCTGATACCTCCACGACATACATGCATTGCATACCATATATCATTGTTTAGATACTTGTGGTATATATGTTGGTTGTTTCATACGGAGCTTTGCTCACCCCCAAGGGGGGCTGTTGTTGTCTTTGTGTGTGGACAATGGCAGGTACTCCAGGATATCAGGAGGTCGGAGAGGGTACTTTTGGAGGGAGTCATAGTTTGAGTTGAGGTTTATATTTTGTTCCCAGTAATATGTATATGTATCTATATACCGGGGCATGTCCCGAGGATATGAGTTGTTTGTATATGATTGGTTTTGATTACGTGTGGGTATGTTTATGATGTGAGATGAAATACTATTTTTAGTATTCAAATAAAATGATTTGGGCTCATCGTAAATAAAATTTAAACCCGTTTTTCCGTTGTAATTAATTAACCCTAATTAGATTATGTTTTAATAACGATTAGGAGCTAAGGGCCCTACATTATGAACCAACCGTTCGATTACCGAGATGGGAATGAAGATAGATTAGAACTAATTATGGATCAACTCGAGGTTATGGTGGAATAATACCTAGAATTGATTGGGGAATCGATAGAGGATCAGATTCAGTTGGGAAAAGTGGTCGAAGAAGTATCGTTTGAAGAAGAGCTCACGACATCCGTTTTCAAGAGTCTCCAAGAATGTGAAATGAAGCGAGATACTCAAACTGTGATAAATCTAGTTTGGTTTGATGATGATGACTCAAATAACCAAAGTGGTGAGAGTAATTTGGAGCAAAACCAGAAATCTAGGGATGTTTGAACCTATGATAGATGTTGAGCCTTAGCTAGAAGAGGTTTTTAAAGAATTATCTAAGAAAGATGTGACAACACTGATTTTCTTATCTCGTGCCTATTGTTAAATGTAATGCCCGAGAAATTATCCGGTTAATTTGAAAAGATTTGGGCGATGATTATTATAATCTGTGGTTGATAATTAAGATGATTATAGACGGAACGGATCAGACCGGGAAAGCCGAAAGAAGAAATCTCAATAAGTGGGAAGATTATGCTTGGCGCATATGCACGAAGAAAATGGCGCATATGCGCGGAAGGTCCAGAAGGATTGGCGCATATGCGCGACTTAAATGGCGCATATGCGCGGGTTAGGCAGAATGATTGGCGCATATGCGCGACATAAATGGCGCATATGCGCGAGTTGGCAAAATGCTTGTGCGCGACATTGTTGGCGCATATGCGCGAAACGTGCTGAACATGCACGATGCCACTTGCTCTCTTGCATGTCATGGGTGTATATATATATATATAGATACAAGCGAAATCCTTCAGAATTCAGAGAGGAAATCGAGAGTGTGAGGGAAAAGCTTCGTTCTTAATTTTGGAAATTGATTTCCGAGTGAACCGTTTATCCAAATTAAAATCCGATTGCGGTACCGTATTCCTATCAACGTAGGCTACAACTCAACGTAAGTTTTGCTACGTTTTGATATGATTTGAAAATATGGTATTGTCAGAATCTGATATGATTCATATATGATGTTCTTGTCATGTTAGACATCGTATAATCGAAACCGGATTGAAGAACAGATACCATATGAAATTGTATGATTTTCGGAGTAGTTTTGGAGCCGATTTGATATCGGAATTGAGTTGTTATTGATTATGAGATATTAGAATTGATATCTGACTGATATGATATGGCTAGGTATATTGAGATTATACCGTTATGCCGTCCATATCGAATTATGTTAAATATTGAGCAGAACAGATTTGATTCGAGTGGTGTATTGATATTATACTCCTCGATATTGTTCTTGTCAGATTGAGTATTGACAGGCTTTGAGTTCGAGACTTCGACAGAGTCAGAGTATCAGAAAGAAAGGTATAAATTAATGTTGTGTTGGGATTGCACAACTCGAGGAAGGTTTGACTCGAGTTTCCCTAAATCACATACTTAGTTTATTACATTGATTCTTGTAATTGATGAGATTGATGATTGTAGTCTATTGATTTATAGCCACTGCATGTAATGACTGCTGATTCGCTAGTCATTGATTGATTTGCTTAGATACTGACTGTCTGTATTGATTACTGAGTCGTTGAGTCATAGGCTGATTCGCCTAGTCACCGGCTGATTCGTCGGGTTATTGACTGATTCGTCCATTATAGGCTGATTCGCCTAGTCACCGGCTGATTCGTCTGGTGATTGACTGATTCGTCTAAACTTAAGCTGATTCGCTTAATTACAGGCTGAGTTGTCTGATTATTGGCTGATTCGCCTAATTACTGGCTGATTCGTCAGGTTATTGACTGAGTTGTCAATTCTGTGGCTGATTCGCCCAGACACTGATATATGAATTATACCGATGCCGTTTAGGGATTGATTCATTCCTATCGACTGAGATTCGATATAATTACCTATATTCAGACATCGGGATCCCTAGGATAGAATTGAGTCGAGTCTGAGACGACGTGTCAGTGGAGTCGAGTCTGAGACGACGCGTCGGTTGAGTTGAGTCTGATATGACATGTTGATTTACCTTGTTTATGTCATTCATGATTATTGAATGTTTGATATGAATTTATGTTTCTGATTTGAGACATGTTATGAATACTTCTTATATGCTTTTGTATATGTTTTTATATGACTGCATGTTTACATTGTTTATACTGGGATATTTATATCTCACCGGAGTTATCCGGCTGTTGTCTTGTTTTGTATGTGTGCATGACAACAGGTGGGGCTGGATCAGGGTCAAGAAGAGGATAAGAGAAGATTAGATAGCGTGGAGATCCGGGCTTCGAAGCAACATAGGATTCAGCACTGATATGTAGTTGAACCTAGTTGAATTCTTGTAGATAACGCAAGATTTGTATGTTTATGTAATTTGAGTAAATTACATTACGTTTCCGCTTTGTATTTTAAAAAAAAAATTTAAAATTTAGACCCTGTTTTATAATTGATTAATTAGTCCCTATAATGATTAAGAATTTGATTAGCGTCCGGGTCCCCACATTAAAAGTCGTGTTTTGTTGAGCTGACGAGCTTACAAAGTTTATGTCAAGCCATACTTGAGGGCATATTGAACACAGACCTAGATGTGGTGTCATATGACACTTACTTTGGGCGTCAACCACTGTTTAGTAAGTGGTTTAAGGGTCAAGCCGACGATTAAAAATCCGGCGCTACTTGGGAGACAACCCAATATTTTTATTTATGTGTTATTTACATAAAGTAATTTAGCTTTTGCATTGAGTTCTTGTCTCTGTGTGAGTTGATATTTCTTAATCCCTTAAATTTTATGCAAGGTGTGCACTTTGGAGGAAGTGTAAGATGCGTGGCCTAAGAACTTTATGCAGCATAAGAAGATTGGCGTACATCTGCGGAACTTAAGGCCACTGATTTACAATCAACCAGGGGAGTCCTTTTTTCTACATAATGTATTCTTGATTTTAATTACTTGTATGTATAGGTTTTGTGTCTAGGGTGTCATCTAATGCAAAGGGGACATTGCACGAGTTTCGTTTCTGGGGAGGGGAGTTGAATAATTTAGATTGTTGAGATTTTTTATTTCATTTTTGTTTCATATTTGCATTGTTATATGTCTGTGTCATATGAGAAGTAGCTTATGGTTTTGTGCTAGATGGGTAATTGGTAGCCAATGATGATGTAAATTGACAATATACATACACGTCTTTTGGTGTCACTTCTTTAATTTAGAGCGTACATGTTGTTGACACATGAAAATCTTGATTAGAAAATGAAAATATCTTGCATGTATGTTGGCCATAGAAAATTGCATGGCGTAGCGAAATTTGAAATTGGTTGTGGGGAATTTGAGATTCATTAGGTGTGAATTGAACTTGAACATGTTCCTTGAAATTAACACTGACCAGCAGCATGAAAGCGAGTTGGGAAATTTTATTTTGAACCAGCACATCGTACTGGGCTTGTTGAGATATATGTTGTTCTATGATTGTCACCTTTACATCAAGCCTTATATATGTACCCCTGAGATTGAATTGAAACCATATCTTTATTTCTATACCTCTTGTTCATATCTAAGGGAGTACAAAAAAACAAACGAATTGTGCTACACTTGTGAAAATAAAAAAGTTCCTACAAAAAGAACTTTGAGAAAAAAGGAGATGTAAGGTGTGGGAAGCCAAATAAAGGTATGAAATTCTATAGGCTAAAAATATGGAGATGTATAGTGTTGAAGAAAATCATATGCAAAATCTGAATACGCACGAATTGATATATCGATGTACTTCTTTCTTGTTACCTATTTAATCATTTCCAAGGTAAACATGACTTATATTTTGATCTATGTCTGACAAGTCCCAATTGTCTGTGTTGTGGGTCGGAAACTAGTGAAAAAAGATGTGAGAGAGGTATAGTTACACCAATATGTTGATTAAAGTTTCTCGCAGTTTTAAAAATTGAATTGTTGAAATGCACGTTTAAAATCCATGAAGGATTGTAGGCTAGTATGGGGAGGTTGATAGGTGTCGTTTTTGCATATTTTATTATGTGGATTTTAATCTATTATTGCGTAAGTTTAGGGTATCAAATCAGTATTTTTCTGTTTTAAATATAATTTATGTATATTGTTTGCCCCTCACATGTTTAAGTTGATTTGTAGGCGGATTTGCTAAAAATAAGAGAATTATTGGAAAAATGCTAGTAGAGCACGCTAGGGCGGGTGTTTTTACTCGCCCCAATGCGAAAGAGAACGAGCTGCGAGGACCATGCGCTAGGGTAGACGCCGTGTGCTGGGGCGGGTACACGTGCATGCATGGGAACAATTTGAAGATCTCGCGCTAGGGCGGGTATTTTTACCCTCCCCAAAGCGACTCAATATGGAAACAACATCTAGACGATTTATTTCATTATGGATTTTTGGACATAAATGAAATATAGCAGTGCATACACATGTTTTTGGGGAGGAGATTTTGGTTATTGATGAGAGGAGGCACACGGAAAAGAGCCGGAAGCGAGGAGACAGAGAAGAGCAAGAGAACTCAACCAAATAACAAGAACTGTATAGGCTTTTTACTTATTTTCTCTTTTCTTTATTTGAGATTAAGGGGATCCTATCCCAAACATTTATGTTTTGAATCTTCTTTGAAGATTAAATTTTGCTAAGTATACTTGATTATGTTATCTATGTTTCTTGCAACTTTGGAGTATGATCCACTTCGAAGGGGTTTTATGTGTTATAATTGAAACCGAGTGGAGATTTTATAACATAATATAATAAGATAATTCAATATATTTTAATTTGACTCGTTCACTTGCGATTCATTCGAGCATAAACTTCTATTTTATTTTTATTGAAGATTTACTGTGCAAAAAAAAGCTTGATCAATTTTTTGGCGCAGCTTCAAAAGATTGAAATTGGAAATTTTTTCTTTTACTTAAAATTTTAGTTAATTTTATATATGTATTTATTATACTTTATTCCTCCGTGATTTCCTGTTTTCTAGTATATCTTTTCAAGAATTTTTCTTGTGCAATACTTCGAAATGTTCCATCAACAAGTATTCACAAATTTGTCCCACAAGACGAAGAGTCATTCTATTAAGCATGTGATAGATTCAATAGTTTACCAAACACCTTTAGGTATCATGATTGTTTTAAATATTTTTTGAACTGAATTTTCTTTAACGGTTTCGATTCATAAACACAAAGATGCATGATGAATAGAGCTCTAGAAAATAGTAGTCCCATATTTAGCTTAGATGATTATGAGATGATACAATTATTAAATGATATGGTAGATTTTGACAACCATCAGCATTAGTACCCTTCACTGTAGAGCTGGAGCCAACAATACTGTAAGGCTCGAGAATTATCCGTGTCATCGATGTGAGGGTTGAAGAGGATTATGCATGACATGGAAAATGTGAGTTTGAGTAAGCATGGCCGAGACAAGACCGCACCTGCGGTATTAACATCACCGCACCCGCGGTGTAAAGATAGAAAAAAATGAGTTTTGTGCGAACAGACACCGCACCCGCGGTGATAGCGTGACCGCCCCCGCGGTGTGAGACCGCACCCGCGGTTATGTAAGGACCGCACCCGCGGTCATAGTGTTGCAATTTTTGGTGAATTCGCCGTGAGCATAGCGCACCCGCGCTCTTGAGACACCGCACCCGCGGTCTGCATGCGAGATTGCCACCTTTGAATTTCGTATTGACACATGGCATGTGATATATAAACCTTGGCATGACATCTCATTCTTCAGATTTCAGAACTTAGAACCGAGAGAGGATTTGGGAGAAGCTTTCATTCTTTTGATCTTTGCACTTGAGATTTTGCTATTTCCGGTTATCCGATTTTAATTCTGAGGTAAGATTTGTGTTCCTTGCATTGAAGGCTACAAAGTGACGTAAGTTTGATATAATTCCAGCATGATTCAGATTGGGGATGTTGGGGAACTTATGATTTTGTTGCGAATATGTGTTCTTGATATGCTAAGCATCGTAGAAACGTAAACGGATTGAATTACGGATGTCGTATGCTATAGGTTCAATTTTCCAGCATGTATTATATGAAGATTATGCAGAATTTGGTATACATGTTTGTATTGGATGAGATTATGAGTTATTGAGATTGATTATGATATTGTTATGTTGAGATTGAGTTGGCCGGTATTGAGAAATAAGCCGTTACGCCGTTGAATTGTATTGAAATCAGTTACAGATTTGTACATTGAGTTAGTTGAGATGCTTGTTGATAGAGTGTGTCTACACATTGCCATTTCAGATTATATTGGTTATTGTGAACTCGAGACTTCGACTGAGACACCGACGATTCGACAAGAAAGGTATAATTCATGTGGTCTTGGGATTGCACAACTCGATTCAGATTTGATACGAGTTTCCCTAAATCACATACTAGATAGTTATTACATTGTTTATGTAATGTTTCGTTTATTGATTTATATTCGAGTCTTGAGATAGGAGAGATTGGCAGACTTGCCAAAACTAGACGTTTCGGTGTATCGACGCATAGAAACAGATTTGTTATATGTGTAGACCCTCGATACAGAGTTGACCGAAGTCTAGGAATAAGACGTACCGTTGCCCCGAGTGGCTGGGTAGGTGACAGACCGTCTTATTCACACCGGGATCCCTAGATTAGAAAAGAGTCGAGTCAAGATTTGAATTGTTGAATACAGATTTGTATTCTACTACATGTTTAGATGTATATTCATGTTACTTGATTCATGTTATGCATTTGTACATGATTTATTACATTGCATGCATCCATGTTTTATACTGGGATATGTTCTCACCGGAGTTATCCGGCTGTTGTCGTGTCTGTATGTGTGCATGGCAACAGGTGGGGCAGGATCGGGGTCACGAGCTAGATGAGAGATGATGATAGCGTGGAGATCTCGGGCATCGCAGATTACTAGTGTTCCTTATGAAACTTGTACTACTTATGTTTAGAGTTGTCATTTGAATACTAGTGAATGTTTGTACGAACAGACATGTATGTACATTATGTTGTTTATTTCAGTTAATGACATGTTATGCTTTATCTATACATTTGAATTAATGTTAAAAGCAAATTTTTGACCCACATTTTCGAACAAAGATCCAATTAAATCCCAAAAGAATTGAGTTAGAGCTCGGGTCCCCACAACAGGTGGTATCAGAGCAGTAGGTTCTGTAGACTGAGATAGAATAGAATGAGCGGGGTAGATCGAGTCATCTTCCTTGCTTTTGAGATGCTAGCATGATTTATTGTTTTCCCTATTATATGTTGTGCATTATCTGAGTTGATTTACAGCATATACTTGTCAAGCCTGAATCAGAACCGATTCTCGATCAGAGGTATATGATCAGAGGAGGGCTGAGACAGATGATATGGATTATGTACTAATCAGTTTGATAATCAGATTTATGCCGCCTAGACGAGTGCCACAACCAGAGCAAGGTAGCACATCCGGTGTACAGATGGATGTTACCGCTACACCGATGGAGACTTTATTGAAGAGATTCCAGTCTTTCCATCCGCCTACCCTGAAGGGCACCGAGAGTGCAGTAGAATGCGAGAGCTGGCTGGATGATATCGAGATGCTGTTTGAGTCCTTGGCTTACACTGACGAACGACGTGTGAAGCTGATAGGGCATCAGATGCAAGAGGTTGCAAAGAGCTGGTGGTTGACTACGAAGAGAGCCTTGGAGCACCGAGGAATTGACATCACGTGGAAAGTTTTTAAAGATGAGTTCTATTAGCGTTTCTTCCCCGTTTCCTACCGGAAAGATAAGGGAGCTGAATTTGCGAATCTGAAGCAGGGACAGTGGAACATCGAGGAGTATGTGGCTAAATTTTCTGCATTGCTACGATTTGCACCTCATGTGGCCGGGAACGACGAGGCAGTGGCCGATCAGTTCATCAACGGGCTGAATCCCGATGTCTTTACTTTGGTGAACACGGGCCGGCCTAGTACTTTTTCGGAGGCACTGAACCGAGCAAAGGGAGCAGAGGCTGGCTTGATCAGGCAGCGAGGAGCTTCCTACGGTGTTCAGGGGCAGAGACCGCCACAGTCCACGACCGTACAGTTTCCACCACCTCCTCCTCGTTTTGACAGTGGAGCTAGTGGTAGTGGCAAGAAGGAATTTCTGAAGGCTAAGGGCAAGCAGTTTAAGAAATCTGGGAGTAGTTCATCGAGTTCGAGTGGATCTCGACAGAGAGGTCAGGGGTCAGATTATAGTGGCGCATATTGTGGTTCGTGCGGAGGGCGACATGCGACGGAGCAATGTCAAGGAGTTCTGGGACGCTGCAACATTTGTAGGCAACAGGGACACTTCGCCAGAGTTTGTCCCCAGAGAGGTGCATCACGATTCCAGAGCACAGGATCATCAGCACCAGCGCCACAGATGGAGAGACAGGCATCCTCTGTACACTCCTTTTAGCCACCCTCCACACAGACACAGCAGAGGCCAGGAGGTAGTCAGACGGTGAGTCAGCCTCCTCGACAGCAGGCACGTGTTTTTGCCCTGACAGAGGAACAGGCGCAGGAGGCGCCAGATGACGTCATTGCAGGTAATTGTTTCCTTTGTGGTTATCCTGCATATGTGTTGATAGACACAGGGGCATCGCATACATTCATATCTGAACATTTTGCATTGAGACATGCATTGCCTGTTGAGTCGATGTCGACAGTAGTGTCTATAGCTTCTCCGTTGGGAAGTGGTTTGATATCTGTGACTACTGTTAGACACTGTATGCTTCAGTTTGAGGGGCATGAGATTGATCTTGATTGTGTAGTACTTGGTTTAGCTGATTTTGACTGTATAGTTGGCATAGACATGTTGACCAAGTACAGGGCCACGGTAGATTGTTTCCACAAGATTGTCAGATTCAGACCTGAACTGACAGATGAGTGGAAATTTTACGGCAAGGGTTCCAGATCTCGGATTCCCTTAGTATCTGCTCTGACTATGAGTAGATTGCTTCAGAGAGGAGCAGAGGGCTTTCTCGTATATTCAGTAGATCTACTGAAGACGAGCCCAGCATTGGCAGATCTGCCAGTGGTTTGCGAGTTTGCAGATGTTTTTCCTGATGAGATTCCAGGGTTGCCTCCGGTTCGAGAGGTTGATTTCAGCATAGATCTTATGCCCGGTTCTGTTCCTATTTCGAGAGCTCCATATAGGATGGCACCGATAGAGCTGAAAGAGTTGAAAGCACAGTTGGAGGATCTTCTGTCCAAGGGATATATCAGACCCAGTGTATCACCTTGGGGTGCTCCGGTGCTTTTCGTTAGAAAGAAAGATGGTTCGATGCGACTGTGTATTGATTATAGGCAGCTGAATAAGGCAACAGTGAAGAACAAATATCCTTTGCCTCGCATCGACGATCTGTTTGATCAGTTACAGGGATCTTCGGTATACTCGAAGATTGATTTGAGATCAGGGTATCATCAGCTCCGAGTTAGAGACGTTGATATTCCGAAGACTGCATTCCGAACCAGGTATGGACATTACGAGTTTGTTGTTATGCCTTTCGGTTTGACGAATGCACCTGCGGTGTTTATGAGTTTGATGAACCGCATTTTTCAGAGATATTTAGATGAATTTGTGATTGTGTTTATTGACGACATTTTGGTGTATTCGAAGAGTTTGACTGAGCATGCAGATCATCTGAGAATTGTATTGAAGACTTTGCGGAATGAGCGATTGTATGCCAAACTGTCCAAGTGTGAATTCTGGTTGCGACAGGTTGTCTTCTTGGGTCATATTATATCTGGAGATGGTATTGCGGTAGATCCGAGTAAAGTTGAAGCTGTGATCAGTTGGCCGAGACCGACTTCTGTGCCTGAGATACGCAGTTTCATGGGTCTAGCCGGGTATTATCGTCGTTTTATTCGAGATTTCTCCAGTATAGCGAAGCCTATCACCCAGTTGACACAGAAGAATATGCCATTTGTGTGGTCTGAAGATTGTGAAGACAGTTTTGTAGAGTTGAAGAAAAGGTTGACTAGTGCGCCTGTCTTGACGATTCCTGCAGGTACAGGTGAGTTCGTTGTATATTGTGATGCATCTCACAGAGGGCTTGGATGTGTTCTTATGCAGCGAGGGCACGTGATAGCGTACGCCTCTAGACAGCTGAAGCCACACGAGACTCGTTATCCGATTCATGATCTTGAATTGGCGGCGATTGTGTTTGCACTGAAGATCTGGCGTCATTATCTGTATGGCGAGAAATTTGAGATCTACTCCGATCATAAGAGATTGAAGTATCTCTTTTCTCAGTCAGAGTTGAATATGAGGCAGCGACGATGGCTTGATCTGCTGAAAGATTTTGATTGCGAGATCAAGTACCATCCAGGAAAGTCGAATGCAGCGGCAGACGCCTTGAGTCGAAAGGTATGTGCTCTTTCCTTGTCGACTGTAGGTGTATCGAGTTTAGTAGAAGATTGTTGCTTGTCTGGATTAACATTTAATACAGAGAGTAGACCGTTGCGACTTGCTGCGATTCAGATTGAGCCAGATCTGATTTCGAGGATCAAAGAAGCACAAAGAACTGATCCGAGCGTGCAGAGATCGATTGATATGGTCAGAGCTGGTCATATATCAGAATATCAGGTCAGAGATTCTGTTCTGTATGTGAATAACCGCTTAGTGGTGCCAGAGATTTCAGATTTGAGACGACAGATCATGTCGGAAGCACACTGTAGTCGGTTCAGCATTCATCCTGGTGGCAGGAAGATGTATAACGACTTGAAGACACAATTCTGGTGGAAGCAGATGAAGACAGACATTGCAGAATTTGTGTCTAAGTGCCTGAATTGCCAGCAGGTGAAGGCAGAGAGAAAGAAGCCCGGAGGTTTACTTCAGAGTTTGTCTGTTCCTGAATGGAAATGGGACCACATTTCCATGGACTTCGTGAGGCTGTGACGCAATTTGGGTGGTGATAGACAGACTGACCAAATCAGCGTGCTTTATTCCGTACAGAATGACATATCGACACGATCAGATGGCCGAGTTGTATGTTAGAGAGATCGTCAGATTGCATGGTGTGCCGAAATCAATCGTATCAGATCGTGATCCACGATTCACTTCTCACTTCTGGTACAGTTTGCAGCAGGCTTTGGGTACGACGTTACACCTGAGCACTGCTTATCATCCTCAGACGGACGGACAGTCAGAGCGGACTATCCAGACCTTAGAGGACATGCTGAGAGCTGTAGTACTAGACTTTGGTACTAGTTGGCAAGATTCATTGCCGTTGTGTGAGTTTTCATACAACAACAGCTATCAGACGAGCATAGAGATGGCACCGTTCGAAGCTTTATACGGAAAGAAGTGCAGATCTCCGTTGTACTGGGATGATATTTCTGAGATACCAGAATTGGGGCCTGATATGATTCGTGAGATGACAAAAAAAGTGAAGATCATTCAGAAACGAATGAAGACGGCACAGGATAAGCAAGCGAAGTACGCCAATATTAGACGCAGACCGTTAGTATTCGAACAGGGAGACAGAGTATTTCTGAAGATTTCACCTTTCAGAGGCGTTGTCAGATTTGGCAAGCGAGGAAAGTTGTCTCCTAGATACATCGGTCCGTATGAGATTCTTGAGAAGATTGGCAATCGAGCTTACAGACTTGCTCTTCCTCCTTCACTGTCCGGTATACATGATGTTTTTCATGTATCGATGTTGCGCAGATACATGCCGGATGATTCTCATGTCATTCAACCTGACGAAGCTGAGTTAGATCAGACTTTGAGCTATGTTGAGCGACCGATTCATATTCTTGATCGGAAAGAGAAACAGCTCAGAACAAAGACTATTCCGCTTGTGAAGATTCAGTGGAATCGTCATGACATCGAGGAAGCAACTTGGGAGACAGAGTCTGAGATGAGACAGAGGCATCCCGAGCTATTTGTATGATGTGAGTTTTCTTTCAGTTCTAATGTCATTTCTTCCTTTACTATGATTGATTAAGTTGTTATGAGTTCGAGGACGAACTCTTGTCTAAGAGGGGGAGAAATGTAAGGCTCGAGAATTATCCGTGTCATCGATGTGAGGGTTGAAGAGGATTATGCATGACATGGAAAATGTGAGTTTGAGTAAGCATGGCCGAGACAAGACCGCACCTGCGGTATTAACATCACCGCACCCGCGGTGTAAAGATAGAAAAAAATGAGTTTTGTGCGAACAGACACCGCACCTGCGGTGATAGCGTGACCGCCCCCACGGTGTGAGACCGCACCCGCGGTTATGTAAGGACCGCACCCGCGGTCATAGTGTTGCAATTTTTGGTGAATTCGCCGTGAGCATAGCGCACCCGCGCTCTTGAGACACCGCACCCGCGGTCTGCATGCGAGATTGCCACCTTTGAATTTCGTATTGACACATGGCATGTGATATATAAACCTTGGCATCACATCTCATTCTTCAGATTTCAGAACTTAGAACCGAGAGAGGATTTGGGAGAAGCTTTCATTCTTTTGATCTTTGCACTTGAGATTTTGCTATTTCCGGTTATCCGATTTTAATTCTGAGGTAAGATTTGTGTTCCTTGCATTGAAGGCTACAAAGTGACGTAAGTTTGATATAATTCCAGCATGATTCAGATTGGGGATGTTGGGGAACTTATGATTTTGTTGCGAATATGTGTTCTTGATATGCTAAGCATCGTAGAAACGTAAACGGATTGAATTACGGATGTCGTATGCTATAGGTTCAATTTTCCAGCATGTATTATATGAAGATTATGCAGAATTTGGTATACATGTTTGTATTGGATGAGATTATGAGTTATTGAGATTGATTATGATATTGTTATGTTGAGATTGAGTTGGCCGGTATTGAGAAATAAGCCGTTACGCCGTTGAATTGTATTGAAATCAGTTACAGATTTGTACATTGAGTTAGTTGAGATGCTTGTTGATAGAGTGTGTCTACACATTGCCATTTCAGATTATATTGGTTATTGTGAACTCGAGACTTCGACTGCGACACCGACGATTCGACAAGAAAGGTATAATTCATGTGGTCTTGGGATTGCACAACTCGATTCAGATTTGATACGAGTTTCCCTAAATCACATACTAGATAGTTATTACATTGTTTATGTAATGTTTCGTTTATTGATTTATATTCGAGTCTTGAGATAGGAGAGATTGGCAGACTTGCCAAAACTAGACGTTTCGGTGTATCGACACATAGAAACAGATTTGTTATATGTGTAGACCCTCGATACAGAGTTGACCGAAGTCTAGGAATAAGACGTACCGTTGCCCCGAGTGGCTGGGTAGGTGAATAACCGTCTTATTCACACCGGGATCCCTAGATTAGAAAAGAGTCGAGTCAAGATTTGAATTGTTGAATACAGATTTGTATTCTACTACATGTTTAGATGTATATTCATGTTACTTGATTCATGTTATGCATTTGTACATGATTTATTACATTGCATGCATCCATGTTTTATACTGGGATATGTTCTCACCGGAGTTATCCGGCTGTTGTCGTGTCTGTATGTGTGCATGGCAACAGGTGGGGCAGGATCGGGGTCACGAGCTAGATGAGAGATGATGATAGCGTGGAGATCTCGGGCATCGCAGATTACTAGTGTTCCTTATGAAACTTGTACTACTTATGTTTAGAGTTGTCATTTGAATACTAGTGAATGTTTGTACGAACAGACATGTATGTACATTATGTTGTTTATTTCAGTTAATGACATGTTATGCTTTATCTATACATTTGAATTAATGTTAAAAGCAAATTTTTGACCCACATTTTCGAACAAAGATCCAATTAAATCCCAAAAGAATTGAGTTAGAGCCCGGGTCCCCACAAATACCTTTCTGAAATTAAGAACCCAGACTTTATAAACTAACCGTTCGATAACCAAGATGGGAATGAAGATAGATTAGAACTAATTATGGATCAACCCGAGGTTATGGTGGAAAAATACCTAGAATTGACAGGGGAATCGATAAAGGATCAGAGGTTATGGTGGAAAAGTGGTCGAAGAAGTATCGTTTGAAGAAGAGCTCACAACATCCGTTTTCAAGAGTCTCCAAGAATGTGAAATGATGCGAGATACTCAAACGGTGATCAATCCATTTTGGTTTGATGATGATGAGTCAAATACCCAAATTGGTGAGAATAATTTGGAGCAAAACCGGAAATCTAGGGATTTTTGAACCTATGATAGATGTTGAGACTCAGCTAGAAGATATTTTTAAAGAATTATCTAAGAAAGATGTGACAACAGTGATTTTCTTATCTCGTGCCTATTATTCAAAGTCGTATTTTGTTGAGATGACGAGCTTACAGAGTTTATGTCAAGCCATACTTGAGGGTATATTGAATACAGACCCAGATGTGGTGTCATATGAAACTTACTTTGGGCGTCAACCACTCTTTAGTAAGTGGTTCTGAAGGTCAAGCCGACAATTAAAAATCGGGCGCTACTTGGGAGACAACCCAATATTTTTATTTATGTGTTATTTACTTAAAGTAATTTTAGTTTATGCATTGAGTTCTTGTTTCTGTGTGAGTTGATAGTGCTTAATCCCTTAAATTTTCATGCAAGGTGTACACTTTGGAGAAAGTGTAAGATGGATGGCCTAAGAGCTTTATGCAGCATAAGAAGATTGGTGTACATCTGCGGAACTTAAGGCCACTTATTTACAATCAACCAGGGGAGTCCTTTTTTTTCTACATTATGTATTCTTGCTTTTAATTACTTATATGTATAGGTTTTGTGTCTAGAATGCCATCTAATGCAATGGGGACATTGAACAAGTTTCGTTTCTCGGTAGGGAGTTGAATTATTTAGCTTCTTAAGATTGTTTATTTCGTTTTCGTTTCATATTTGCATTGTTATATATGTGTGTCATATGAGAAGTATCTTATGGTTTTGTGCTAGATGGGTAATTGGTTGCAAATGATTATGTAAATTGACAATATACATGCACGTCCGTTGGTGTCACTTCATTAGTTTAGAGCGTACATGTTGTTGACACATGAAAAACTTGATTGGAAAATGAAAATATCTTGCATGTATGTTGGCCGTAGAAAATTTCATGACGTAGGGAAATTTGAAATGGTTGTGGGGAATTTGAGATTCATTAGGTGTGAATTGAACTTGAACATGTTCCTTGACATTAACACTGGCCACCAGCACGAGGGCGAGTTTGGCAAATATCTTTTGAACCAGCGCATCGTACTGAGCTTTTTGAGATATATGTTGTTCGATGCTTGTCACCTTTACATCAAGCCTTATATATGCACCCCTGAGATTGAATTGAGACAATATATATATTTCCATGCCTCTTGTTCATATCTAAGGGAGTATAAAAAAACAAACGAATTGTGCTACACTTGTGAAAATAACAAAGTTCCTGCAAAAAGAACTTTGGGAAAAAAGGAGATGTAAGGTGTGGGGAGCCAAATAAAGGAATAAAATTATATTCTTAAGCTAAAAATATGGAGATGCATAGAGTCGATGAAAATCATATGCAAAATCTGAATATGCACGAATTGATATATAGATGTACTCCTTTCTTGTTACCTATTTAATCATTTCCATGGAAAACATGCCTCAAATTTTGATCTATGCCTGACAAGTCCTAATTGTCTGTGTTGTGGGTCGGAAACTAGTGAAAAAGGATGTGAGAGAGGGATAGTTACACCAATATGTTGATTAAAGTTTCTGTTAGAGTAGGTGCCCGTCGAGCCAAGTGTTGGCCGAGTGTTCACAATGAAACTCTATGTATAAGCAATCTTTATTTTAGTAATATTTGATATTATTATTTTGGCACATCTTTATCTGTATACCCATGCTAGTTGCATAGATAAAGCCCTTGAATATACAAATGGTAGAAAGAATATGAGATGCTCATATGATGGGTATCATTAAACTCATATTTGTAATACTGTATATTCTAAACGGTTCCTAGTCGATTCAGCCGCCACTAAGAAGGATATAGGCCGCTCGAGTTAGAGACTAGTATCTGCGATGTGAGTTCCATGTTTCATTGGTAGGGGACATTGTGATGTCCGAGCATGCAGATAGGTGCTCCTGGTAGAGTGCGCTGAACAACCCTCCATTAAAGGACTTTCCAAGTGGTTCTCACTTATCGAGTGGAAACGTCCTAGTTTATGGTTGTACACCATTAGTCCTTATGACCCGGGACAACATTGAGACTCTATGTGCTAGCATTTCACTTTGACTTGTTTACCGACTCTTATGGGGTCATCAGGTGGCAAGGTTGGGTGTCATGTCGAAACATATAGGAGTCGATGCATTGTAGTCGGGGATTCACCGCTTACCTTCGGGTATGATTATCCTATGTGTTATCATGTGTATGTAGGTTGAAATCTCTGGCCAGAGTATGGTTGTAATTATGAAAGGGGTTTCATAGATTACACCATCGATGCCACTACGACATGACACATAGTATCGATTCATTGAAAACTCTCGATAAACCAATGGTTGTCGAATCGGTCGGGATATATGAGTTGAAGGGACCGTACTGTACGCTAACCATAATTGAATGGTTCTTGCAAGCACTATCATTTGATACCTATGGAATCATGTAAGCGATGCTGCTAGGCGTTTAACATGATTGGTTGGGTACTATCAGACTTGAGTTCTGACGTTCTTATTATCAAGGAGTTGATAAGTAAGAATGGAGCAATTGGGGTATGCTCATATAAGGACATGTTTAGTCCGAATCACATGGAGATGTGAACCCACGGCTAGTTGTATCAATGAACCATTGAGGGCCACACAAGTACTAGCTTTCTAGATCCCGTTGAGAAGTAAAAATAGTTCAATGTGTTGAACGGCTTATAAAGAAGTTTATAAGCGTAAGGAAAATTAGAAGTATGACTTCTATAAAGGAGAAAATAGTTCAATGTGTTGAACGACTTATAAATGAGTTTATAAGTGTAAGGAAAAATAGAAGTATGACTTCTATGAGAGAAATGTAAATTTTAATTTATGGAAGTGTTCCTAAATTAAATGTTGGCCAATTGAATAATGTATTTGAAAATTGTGATTTTCATAAACATTATTATGGACTAAATTAAATTAATTCAAGTGTTGAATTAATTAAACACTAGTGGACCTAGTAGAGTCCAAATAATTAAATTAATTCAAGTGTTTAATTAATTAAATTATATTGAGTCTTGTAGAGCTCAATTTAAATTAATTATTTAACTAGTGGGACTTGGGTAAATTCAAGTAATGTTTAATTAGTCTCAAATATGTTTGAGATAATTAAATTTAGTCCATGGTTTTTATTTTGATAAAAAAACCATATAATATGCATGCATGGGAGGTGAAAGGTTGGGAGACTACTTTTTGAGTTTTCAAGGCATGGCATGCAAAAAGTGATTCTACTTTTTCCACTACCAAGACAAGTCTCCCTCCCCCTCATTGCAATACCTAATGGCAGAAATTCCACCTTACAATCCTCTCCAATTTTTCTCTCAATTTTCTTCTTCAAGTGTTGAGGAATGAAAAATACTTCTCTTTGAAAAATCCTCCTATTTTTCTAGTGCAAAATTTGAGGGGATCTACCTAGTTGGTGGTCGGCCTAATTTGAAGGAAAGATTCAAGAACTTGGAGGAGGAAGCTTGTAGACTTGTCTTGCATTCAAGAGCCAAGTTGTTTACAACTTGGTTGGAGCCATCATCAACCTCAAGAGGTTGATAGGTACATTTCTTAACATCCTATGTATTATATATGTTTGTTTTTGTATTTGCTACACAAATCTTGAGGTGGCCGAAAATTTACCAAAAAATTAGATTTTTAAAACTTCCGTTGCGATTCCGGTCACTGTAACTGATCCTCTTTCAAGTGGTATCCGAGCTATGGTTACGATTTTTTGTAGCAAATACAAGATATTATATTGAGATTGATTTCTAACCGCATGAGAATGAAATTTGCAACAAAAATCATGGCATGAAAATGGGGAATTTCGGGCAGCATGTTGCCGCCCGTGTCGGGCAGCTCGGGCTGCCTGAGGGGCTGCCCGTTTCGGGCAGCAAGGGCAGCCCCGACCGCCCCTCTTTAAAAAAAAAAAATTTGTTGCCGAAATCCGGCGACGGAGCTCCGGCGACGGCGATGACGGCTAGGGTTTCCAAAAGTGTTTTGGAATATCAAAGTGTCATGGGCCTTGAGTTGTTGGGCCATTGGATGGCTAACATGTTTGTGAATTTTAAATGGGCCAAAATGTTTTTGGTGAAAAATAAGTTTTTGGGCCCTTAAGTTTAAAATTACAAAAGTTGTAAATTTATCTCATAAAATAAATAATTGAAGTTGGACTTTAATTATATATAGTAAATTGTGATTTATAAGAAATTCGGTTATAAATAATTTAATTGGAAAGTAGACAAAGGTGTTTGTATACTTTGTTAATTTAGTTTATAATCGTGGCGGTTAGTGATTGGATCAAGATATATAATATTGGATCAATTAATTATTGTGATAATTCTTTGATGGTGTATGATATGTGATATTATGCATGAAGGATGATCAAAAGCCCAAGCCAAATTTGCTAGGTGTATGCTATGATATTTTGTGTTGAATGATTGTAATAATTATCAATTTATAAAGTGAGCATGGTTAATGGCCCGTTCCCACCCCATGAGATGTATCCCTATTTTCCATTGATATTTATTTGTAAATATTAGTATAGTGGATGATCAAGATTGGAAGATGGTGGCCATGATGATTATGAAGATCGAAGACATGTAAATATTGGAAGCTTATGTAATAGTTGCATTTGCATCCCGTGCATTTCCCTAGGATTGGACATAGGCCCGTGTTTAGCTCACACGATCCGTTTGTATTGGGGCGATTGATCATCCTTGTTTGTTTACTGTTTATAATATATGCATGATATGTTATAAATAATGAGTATGTGCGTTATTATTATGATAATAACAAAGTTGCATGAATCCGGCAAACATACGATCAAACATGGCGAGCTTTTAAAATAAAATTAATGATGAGACCTTTCAAAATTAAAAAACCCTCATTTTGAATAAGATTCAAAATTAATATCAAGCCCGAAAAAAGGGAATTATAAATTTGTTTATAATTTCCTTGTCTTCCATCGACAATGGGTGCATGATGAACGCTACCCGTACTCGGGGCTCGGCTCATATTATTGGGGGAGCTCTGGGTGCTGGAAAGCTGTGACATCCATTGACATGGTGATGTGAACTACGTGGAACTCCCATGATTTCGGCTCATATTATTGGGGGAACTCATGGCGACCGTCCATTAAGGTTCAACATCGATGGGTAAGGCTTGACACGTGAAGATGAACGACGTCATATTATTGGGTCCTAATCAAACGTGAGACAAAAGTTTACGTAGAGGGTTGCATTGTGATGCAATTGGAAACTACCTTTTAGGAATTGTGATTGGCTGATATTATTCGGGATCATAATTCGCTAATTGGACCTTACGTACCTACTGAGGAAAGGAGTTTCCCGTTTTCACTAGAGGGTAGTGAAAGATGTCAAAACAGTGGGAGCAAATATTTATGAAGTAAAAGTCCAAACTTCATATCTTACTAAATATTTTAAAATAGTCACCAACATTTATCTGTTCTCACTTTTCAGTACAAATTGACAATGTCTTCGATTCGCAATCCAATATCCATAATACTCAACAAACACATATTAACTAGACCAAATTACCTCACTTGGCTAAGAAACCTGAAAATCGTCTTGAATTCGGAAAGGGTAGCATTTACACTGACTGAGTCGCCCCCTGTTGAGGCTCCGACTGACTGCAATCCTGAGGAATTGCAGGCTTACAAGGAATGGTGTGACCATGACTTGATAGCCAGGTGTTATATGCTGACTTCTATGAATGATGAACTGCAGAGGCGTTTTGAGGATGCAAAGAATGCTGCTGACATTCATATGCACCTCAAAGAGCTCTTTGGTGAGCAGACTCGGCCTCTGAGGCATGCTACCGTCAAGGAGCTGATCACTTTGCGTATGCGAGATGGGGCCTCGGTCCATGAGCATGGCCTAAAGATGATCGGGCTCGTGGAAAAGCCAGTTGGCATGGATCTGATCTTGCCTTCGGAGTTGACCACCGACGTGTTGCTGTTATCATTGCCTAGCTCATTTGATCCTTTTGTGGTGAACTTCAACATGAACAAGATGGAGCCGACCCTTGAGGAGTTGGTGAATATGCTTGTTACGTTTGAATCAACCATCTAGAAAGAGAAGTTGGTTCTTTATGTGGGTTCTTCATCTGGTACGAAGATTGATCAACATGGGAAGGGAAAGAAGAGTTCTTTCCAACGTCCCAAGAAGAACGTGCCCTTGATGAGGCAATCTCCGAATCCCGTTGAGGCAGCCAAACCAGCTAAGGCTGACAAGACTGATGATGTATGTCATCACTGCAAGAAGCCTGGACATTGGAGGCGAAATTGAAAGGAATATCTGGCCCAGAAGAGTTCTGAAAACGGTATGTTCTAAATTGGAGTAAACATTTCAATTAACTCTACTTCTTGGGTATTAGATAGTGGTTATGACTCACATCTCTGTAATGGGTTACAGGTGATGGGAAGAAGTAGGAAGCTTAAGGGAAGGTGAGACCTTCTTGAGAATGGCTATGGAGCAAGAGTTGCTGCCAAGACCTTAAGAAATGTTTACTTATTGTTGAACAATGATTTTTAAGTTAATTTTAAGAGATGTTTTGTTTGTACCTGTTTGGTGTAAAACATTGTTTCCATTTCTATTGTGATAAAAATGGATATTCTTGTTTATTTTGCAAAGGTGTTTGCAAAATTTACATGAATGAATGTTTGATTGGTACTGGTGAACTTGAAAACGATCTCTATAACTTAAAATTGAAAGATATTCCATTAAATGTCCATACAAAGGCAGACACCATATGAGATATGGATGTGTAAGTCTCCCAAATATTCTTATCTTAGAATATGGGGAGCCCTGCTTATTTGAAGCAGGTAGTGGGAGAATTGGATAGTCGATCCATTTTATGGTACTTTGTGGGATATCCACAGAATTCAGTTGGATATCATATCTATCATCCCCAAGAAACAAAGGTGTTTGTTTCTTGGAATGCAACCTTTTTGGAAAAGAAATTTCTATTAGATAGAAAAGGCGAGATGATAAAACTCGAAGAGGTTCGAGAGACACCCACAATTATAGAACCCACACCCGAAGAGTCAAGAGAGGAGATACAAGCTCCTAAAAGATCCGAGAAAGTCTCGAGACCACCTATGAGGTATGGTCAGCTTCTTGAAGAGGGCCATGTGTTAGAGTAGGTGCTCGTCGAGCCAAGTGTTGGCCGAGTGTTCACAATGAAACTCTATGTATAAGCAATCTTTATTTTAATAATATTTGATATTATTATTTTGGCACATCTTTATCTGTATACCCATGCTAGTTGCATAGATAAAGCCCTTGAATATACAAATGGTAGAAAGAATATGAGATGCTCATATGATAAGTATCATGAAACTCATATTTGTAATACTGTATATTCTAAACGGTTCCTAGTCGATTCAGCCGCCACTAAGAAGGATATAGGCCGCTAGAGTTCGAGACTAGTATCTTCGATGTGAGTACCATGTTTCATTGGTAGGGGACATTGTGATGTCCGAACATGCAGATAGGTGCTCCTTGTAGAGTGCACTGAACAACCCTCCATAAAAGGACTTTCCAAGTGGTTCTCACTTATCGAGTGGAAATGTCCTAGTTTATGGTTGTACAGAATTAGTCCTTATGACCCGGGACAACATTGAGACTCTATGTGCTAGAATTACACTTTGACTTGTTTATCGACTCTCATGGGGTCATCAGGTGGCAAGGTTGGGTGTTCTGTCGAAACACATAGGAGTCGATGCATTGTAGTCGGGGATTCACCGCTTACCTTCGGGTATGGATATCCTATGTGTTATCATGTGTATGTAGGTTGAAATCTCTGGCCAGAGTATGGTGGTAATTATGAAAGGGGTTTCATAGATTACACCATTGATGCAACTACGACATGACACATAGTATCGATTCATTGACAACTCTCGATAAACCAATGGTTGTCGAATCGATCGTGATATATGAGTTGAAGGGACCGTACTGTACGCTAACCATAATTGAATGGTTCTTGCAGGCACTATCATTTGATACCTAGGGAATCATGTAAGCGATGCTGCTAGGCGTTTAACATGATTGGTTGGGTACTATCAGACTTGAGTTCTGACGTTCTTGTTATCAATGTGTTGATAAATAAGAATGGAGCAATTGGGGTATGCTCATATAAGGACATGTTTAGTCCGAATCACATGAAGATGTGAACCCACGGCTAGTTGTATCGATGAACCATTGAGGGCCACACAAGTACTAGCTTTCTAGATCCCGTTGAGAAGTAAAAATAGTTCAATGTGTTGAACGGCTTATAAAGGAGTTTATAAGCGTAGGGAAAATTAGAAGTATGACTTCTATAAAGGAGAAAAATAGTTCAATGTGTTGAACGATTTATAAATGAGTTTATAAGTGTAAAGAAAAATAGAAGTATGACTTCTATGAGAGAAATGTAAATTTTGATTTATGGAAGTGTTCCTAAATTAAAATTTGGCCAAGTGAATAATGTATTTGAAAATTGTGATTTTCATAAACATTATTATGGACTAAATTAAATTAATTCAAGTGTTGAATTAATTAAACACTAGTGGACCTAGTAGAGTCCAAATAATTAAATTAATTCAAGTGTTGAATTAATTAAATTATATTGAGTCTTGTAGAGCTCAATTTAAATTAATTATTTAACTAGTAGGACTTGGGTAAATTCAAGTAATGTTTAATTAGTCTCAAATATGTTTGAGATAATTAAATTTAGTCCATGGTTTTTATTTTGATAAAAACCATATAATATGCATGCATGGGAGGTGAAAGGTTGGGAGACTTTTTGAGTTTTCAAGGCATGGCATGCAACTTTATGCCTCAACTTTTTCAAGGACCAAGAAAAGTCTCCCTTCCCCATTCTTGCACACACAATGGCCGAAAATTTCTCATCTTTCTCCTCCATTTTTCTCTCATTTTTGTTCTTCAATTTGTTGAGAAACAACACACTTCTCTTTGAAAAATCCTCATATTTTTCTAGTGCAAAATATGAGGGGATCTACCTAGTTGGTGGTGGGCCTAATTTGAAGGAAAGATTCAAGGTAGGAGGAAGCTTGTAGATTTCTTCATTCATACAAGAGCTAAGGTGTTTACACCTTAGTTGGAGCCATCATCAACCTCAAGAGGTTGATAGGTAACGATTTTCTTACACCCTATGTATGACATAGTTGTGTTTTTGTATTTGCTACACCAAATGCATGGTGGCCGAAATTTTTCCCTTAAAATTCGATTTTTTAAACTTCCGTTGCGCTTCCGGTCACCGTAACCGATCTCCTTTCAAGTGGTATCCGAGCTATGGTTACGATTTTGTGTAGCAAATACAAGATATTATGTTGAGATCGATTTCTAACCGCATGAGAACAAAATTTTTGCAACGATTCAAGGCCATTTTTGGGGCTGTTTTGGGCATCAAGTTGCTGCCCATTTCGGGCAGCTTGGGCTGCCCGAAACGGGCAGCTAGGGCAGCCCAAGGGGCTGCCCGAACAGCCCCAACAATTTTTAAATAAAAAAAAAAAAAATTTTTGTTGCCGGAATCCGGCGACGGCGATGACGGCTAGGGTTTCCAAAAGTGTTTTGGAATATCAAAGTGTCATGGGCCTTGAGTTGTTGGGCCATTGGATGGCTAACATGTTTGTGAATTTTAAATGGGCCAAAAATGTTTTTGGTGAAAAATGAGTTTTTGGGCCCTTAAGTTTAAAATTACAAAAGTTGCAAATATTTTCTCATGAAATAAATATTTTAAGTTGGAATTTAAATATTTATAGTAAATGGTGATTTACAAGAAATTCGGTTATAAATAAATTAATTGGAAAGTAGACAAAGGTGTTTGTATACTTTGTTAATTTAGTTTATAATCGTGGCGGTTAGTGATTGGATCAAGATATATAATATTGGATCAATTAATTATTGTGATAATTAATTGATGGTGTATGATATGTGATATTATGCATGAAGGATGATCAAAAGCCCAAGCCCAATTTGCTAGGTGTATGCTAGGATATTTTGTGTTGAATGATTGTAATAATTATCAATTTATAAAGTGGGCTTGGTTTATGGCCCGTTCCCACCCCCATGAGATGTATCCCTATTTGCCATGGATATTTATTTGTAAACTATTAGTATAGTGGATGATCAAGATTGGAAGATGGTGGCCATGATGATTATGAAGATCGAAGACATGTAAATATTGGAAGCTTATGTAATAGTTGCATTTGCATCCCGTGCATTTCCCTAGGATTGGACCTAGGCCCGTGTTTAGCTCACACGGTCCGTTAGTATTGGGGCGATTGATCATCCTTGTTTGTTTACTGTTTATAATATATGCATGATATGTTATAAATAATGAGTATGTGCGTTATTATTATGTTAATAACAAAGTTGCATGAATCCGGCAAACATACGATCAAACATGGCGAGCTTTTAAAATAAAATTAATGATGAAACCTTTCAAAATTAAAAACCCTCATTTTGAATAAGATTCAAAATTAATATCAAGCCCGAAAAGGGGAATTATAAATTTGTTTATAATTTCCTTGTCTTCCATCGACAATGGGTGCATGATGAACGCTACCCGTACTCGGGGCTCGGCTCATATTATTGGGGGAGCTTTGGGTGCCGGAAAGCTGTGACATCCATTGACATGGTGATGTGAACTACGTGGAACTCCCATGATTTCGGCTCATATTATTGGGGGAACTCATGGCGACCGTCCATTAAGGTTCAACATCGATGGGTAAGGCTTGACACGTGAAGATGAACGACGTCATATTATTGGGTCCTAATCAAACGTGAGACAAAAGTTTACGTAGAGGGTTGCATTGTGATGCAATTGGAAACTACCTTTTAGGAATTGTGATTGGCTGATATTATTCGGGATCATAATTCGCTAATTGGACCTTACGTACCTACTGAGGAAAGGAGTTTCCCGTTTTCACTAGAGGGTAGTGAAAGATGTCAAAACAGTGGGAGCACATATTTATGAAGTAAAAGTCCAAACTTCATATCTTACTAAATATTTAAAATAGTCATCAACATTTATCTATTTTACTTTTCAGTACAAATTGACAATGTCTTCAATGCGCAATCCGATATCTGTAATACTCGACAAACACATATTAACTGGACCTAATTACCTCACTTGGCTAAGAAACCTGAAAATTGTCTTGAATTCGGAAAGGGTAGCATATACACTGACTGAGTCGCCCTCTGTTGAGGCTCCAACTGACTACAATCCTGAGGAATTGCAGGCTTACAAGGAATGGTGTGACCATGACTTGATAGCCAGATGTTATATGCTGACTTCTATGAATGATGAGCTGCAGAGGCGTTTTGAGGATGCAAAGAATGCTGCTGACATTCATAAGCACCTCAAATAGCTCTTTGGTGAGCAGACTCGGCCTCTAAGGCATGCTACCGTCAAGGAGCTGATCACTATGCGCATGCGAGATGGGGCCTCGGTCCATGAGCATGGCCTGAAGATGATTGGGCTTGTGGACAAGCTCGTTGGCATGGATCTGATCTTGCCTTTGGAGTTGACCACCGACGTGTTGCTTTTATCGCTGCCTAGCTCATTTTATCCTTTTGTGGTGAACTTCAACATGAACAAGATGGAACGGACCCTTGAGGAGTTGTTGAACATGCTTGTTACGTTTGAATCCACCATCAAGAAAGAGAAGTTGGTTCTTTATGTGGATTCTTCATCTGGTACGAAGATTGATCCACATGGGAAGGGAAAGAAGAGTTCTTTCCAACATCCCAAGAAGAACGTGCCCTTGTTGAGGCAATCTCCGAATCCCGTTGAGGCAGCCAGACCAGTTAAGGCTGACAAGACTGATGATGTATGTCATCACTGCAAGAAGCACGGACATTGGAGGCGAAATCGCAAAGAATATCTGGCCCAGAAGAGTTCTGGAAATGGTATGTTCTACATTGAAGTAAACATTTCAGTTAACTCTACTTCTTGGGTATTGGATACCAAATGTTGATCACATCTCTGTAATGAGTTACAGGTGATGGGAAGAAGTAGAAAGCTTAAGGAAGGTGTGACCTTCTAGAGGATAGGCAATGGAGCAAGAGTTGCTGCCAAGACCTTAATAAATGTTTACTTGTTGTTGAACAATGATTTTAAGTTGTTTTTAAGAGATGTTTTGTTTGTACCTTTTTGGTGAAAAAAACATTGTTTCCATTTCTATTGTGATAAAGATGGATATTCTTGTTTATTTAGCAAAGGTGTTTGCAACATTTACAAGAATGAATGTTTAATTGGTACTTGAGAACTTGAAAACGATCTCTATAACTTAAAATTAAAAGATATTCTACTAAATGTCCATTCATAGGCAGACACCATATGAGATATGGATGGGTAAGCCTCCCAAATGTTCTTATCTTAGAATATAGGAGCCCTGCTTATGTGAAGCAGGTAGTGGGAGATAAATTGGATAGTCGATCCATTTTATGTTACTTAGTGGGATATCATTTCTATCATCCCCAAGAAACAAAGGTGTTTGTTTCTAGGAATGCAACCTTTTTGGAAAAGGATTTTCTATTGGATAGAAAAAGGGAGATGATAGAACTCGAAGAGGTTCGAGAGATACCCACAATTATAGAACCCACAGCCGAAGAGCCAAGAGAGGAGATACAAGCTCCTAGCAGAAACGAGAAAGTCTCGAGACCACCTATGAGGTATGGTCAGCTTCTTGAAGAGGGCCATGATGAGCCTGACCATGGATGTGATCCAAGGACCTTCAAGGAAGTGTTATCTGATGCCGATTCATCCTAAATGGCTTGAAGCAATGGAATCTGAGATGAATTACATGCATTCGAACCAAGTGTGGAATCTCGTGGATCCACCTGAGGGAATTGTTCCCATAGGGTGTAAATGGATTTACAAGAGGAAACTTGGGGCGGATGGGAAGGTATTGACCTTCAAGGCGCGATTGGTGGCAAAAGGATATACTCAAATACAAGGAGTTGACTTTGAGGAAACCTTTTGACCAGTTGCAATGTTCAAGTCTATAAGGATATTGCCAGCCATAGCTGCATGGTATGACTATGAGATATGGCAGATGGATGTCAAGACAGTCTTTCTTAATGGGGATTTTAAGAAAGTGATTTACATGTCTCAAACCTGGAGGGTTTACATCTATCGGAAGTGAGCATATGGTATGCAAACTTCAGAGATCTATTTATGGTCTAAAGCAGGCATCTAGGAGTTGGAACCTCAGATTCGATAGTACGATCAAAGAGTTTGGTTTTGCTAAGAATCCTGAGGAACCCTATGTGTATAAGAAGGTCAGTGGGAGTGTTGTGACATTCCTGGTGTTTTATGTTGATGACATTCTAATCATTGGGAATGATGTACGAATGTTGCAATCGACTAAGATATGGTTAGAGAGTAAGTTCTCGATGCAGGACTTGGGTGAAGCATCTTTTGTATTGGGATACAGATCTATAGAGATAGATCGAAAAGATTGCTTGGTCTCACCCAGTCCACATACATTGATATCATCGTGAAGCGGTTCACGATGGATGAGTCCAAGGGAGGACATCTACCAATGTGTCATGGCGTGTCCCTATCCAAGTCTGTCTCCCAAGACTGATGCAGAGATAGTGGCGATGACACGCATTCCGTATGCTTCGGCAATTGGTAGCATCATGTATGTGATGATATCTACACGTCTTGACGTGGCTTTCGCACTAAGTATAGTGAGTAGATATCAATCGAACCCTGGTCTTCCACACCTGAAAGCTGTGAAAGACATCCTCAAGTAGTTGAGAAGGACCAATAAGTTGTTCTTGGTCTATGGGGTGGAGAACTAAGATTGGAAGGCTATACCGACTCTAGCTTCCAAAGCGATATCGATGACTCGAAGTCAACCTCTGGGTTTGTATTCATGCTCTATGGTGCTGCTGTCTCTTGGAAGAGTTCCAAGCAAGACAATACTGCGGATTCCAGCACAGAGGCCGAATACATTGTTGCATCGGATGCAGCAAGGGAGGCTGTTTGGATAAGGAATTTCGTCCAAGAGTTGGGCGTCATTCCTAATGGAGTTGCTCCTGTCCCGGTGTTGTGTGACAACACGGGAGCTATAGCTCAAGCAAAGGAGCCTAGGTCTCATCAGAAATCCAAACTAGTATTTAGAAAGTACCACATCCTCGGAGAGATTGTGGAAAGAGGAAAAGTGTCTTTTGACATAGTCGGCTTCGCAGATAAAGTTGTTGATCCACTACCTAAGCCTTTACCTGGACCATTATTCGACAAGCATCGCGAATCAATGGGTTTAAAGCATATGGGTAGTTGGCTCTAGTGCAAGTGGGAGATTTTTAGAGTAGGTGCCCGTCGAGCCAAGTGTTGGTCGAGTGTTCACAATGAAACTCTATGTATAAGCAATCTTTATTTTAATAATATTTGATATTATTATTTTGGCACATCTTTATCTGTATACCCATTCTAGTTGCATAGATAAAGCCCTTGAATATACAAATGGTAGAAAGAATATGAGATGCTCATATGATGAGTATCATGAAACTCATATTTGTAATACTGTATATTCTAAACGGTTCCTAGTCGATTCAGCCGCCACTAAGAAGGATATAGGCCGCTAGAGTTCGAGACTAGTATCTGCGATGTGAGTACCATGTTTCATTGGTAGGGGACATTGGGATGTCCGAACATGCAGATAGGTGCTCCTTGTAGAGTGCACTGAACAACCCTCCATAAAAGGACTTTCCAAGTGGTTCTCACTTATCGAGTGGAAATGTCCTAGTTTATGGTTGTACAGAATTAGTCCTTATGACCCGGGACAACATTGAGACTCTATGTGCTAGAATTACACTTTGACTTGTTTACCGACTCTCATGGGGTCATCAGGTGGCAAGGTTGGGTGTTCTGTCGAAACACATAGGAGTCGATGCATTGTAGTCAGGGATTCACCGCTTACCTTCGGGTATGGATATCCTATGTGTTATCATGTGTATGTAGGTTGAAATCTCTGTCCAGAGTATGGTGGTAATTATGAAAGGGGTTTCATAGATTACACCATTGATGCAACTACGACATGACACATAGTATCGATTCATTGACAACTCTCGATAAACCAATGGTTGTCGAATCGATCGGGATATATGAGTTGAAGGGACCGTACTGAACGCTAACCATAATTGAATGGTTCTTGCAGGCACTATCATTTGATACCTAGGGAATCATGTAAGCGATGCTGCTAGGCGTTTAACATGATTGGTTGGGTATTATCAGACTTGAGTTCTGTAACGACCCATTACAGGCCCAGTGGACCGCCCATACGGCCCACTGCCCCAATCGACCCAAGGCTATCCCGATCTTGTGACTTGGCCCGTAGGCCCAGTGGGCTTGCCCACCCTGTGGTGTCACTCACGGGCTTTCCATAGGCGTCGTATGGGTTACTCATAGAACTCTTAAGCCCATGAACTTAAGTATGTGCCTCCCCAGGATCGAACCCAAGATCACATGGATATATAGATACTTGGCACAGTCCTGGTACCAATTGAGCTAGTCGTTACAATAAAAGGCGCCTTTTATTGTAACGACCCATTACAGGCCCAGTGGACCGCCCATACGGCCTACTGCCCCAATCGACCCAAGGCTATCCCGATCTTGTGACTTGGCCCGTAGGCCCAAAATCCAGAAGTGGTGGCGCTCGGGCGGCCAAACATTACCGCTCGGGCGCCACTCTGTGCACTGCAACGCTAAAAATCGCTTCAGAAACCCCTCTTCCAGTCCGAATTAGAAAAAGTGATAAACTACAAAGTTGTAGCTCTATGTCTTATCTTCAATCCCTCAAAATTTCAGATCATTTGGAGGTCTGAGTAAAAAGTTATGCCCATTCTCCCAACATGTGTCACTGGAGGAACGACGAAACACACGACACACCTCGGGGCTCTTTTGGCTTATCATCCACAATGATTTGAACAAAACTCAAAATAAGAAAGTTACACCTTTATGTCTTATCTAATCACTCCAATTGGCCTCATACCAATTGGCTCAACATACGAATTATCATGAATTTAATCGTAACGCCGCTACAACTGCACCACCCATCATCTATAACCAACCTTACTAAAAATCCTAAATCGAAACTCTTAACATCCAAACTATACTTAAACTTAATCAATAAATCCATAACATACGAAAACTTAAACCGTACCGTTCACCAGGCTCGGCTATTACAATCTAGCTCAATTGGTACCAGGATTGTGCCAAGTATCTATATATCCATGTGATCTTGGGTTCGATCCTGGGGAGGCACATACTTAAGTTCATGGGCTTAAGAGTTCTATGAGTAACCCATACGACGCCTATGGAAAGCCCGTGAGTGACACCACAGGGTGGGCAAGCCCACTGGGCCTACGGGCCAAGTCACAAGATCGGGATAGCCTTGGGTCGATTGGGGCAGTGGGCCGTATGGGCGGTCCACTGGGCCTGTAATGGGTCGTTACAAGTTCTGACGTTCTTGTTATCAATGTGTTGATAAATAAGAATGGAGCAATTGGGGTATGCTCATATAAGGACATGTTTAGTCCGAATCACATGGAGATGTGAACCCACGGCTAGTTGTATCGATGAACCATTGAGGGCCACACAAGTACTAGCTTTCTAGATCCCGTTGAGAAGTAAAAATAGTTCAATGTGTTGAACGGCTTATAAAGGAGTTTATAAGCGTAAGGAAAATTAGAAGTATGACTTCTATAAAGGAGAAAAATAGTTCAATGTGTTGAACGACTTATAAATGAGTTTATAAGTGTAAAGAAAAATAGAAGTATGACTTCTATGAGAGAAATGTAAATTTGATTTATGGAAGTGTTCCTAAATTAAAATTTGGCCAAGTGAATAATGTATTTGAAAATTGTGATTTTCATAAACATTATTATGGACTAAATTAAATTAATTCAAGTGTTGAATTAATTAAACACTAGTGGACCTAGTAGAGTCCAAATAATTAAATTAATTCAAGTGTTGAATTAAGTAAATTATATTGAGTCTTGTAGAGCTCAATTTAAATTAATTATTTAACTAGTGGGACTTGGGTAAATTCAAGTAATTTTTAATTAGTCTCAAATATGTTTGAGATAATTAAATTTAGTCCATGGTTTTTATTTTGATAAAAACCATATAATATGCATGCATGGGAGGTGAAAGGTTGGGAGACTTTTTGAGTTTTCAAGGCATGGCATGCAACTTTATGCCTCAACTTTTTCAAGGACCAAGAAAAGTCTCCCTTCCCCATTCTTGCACACACAATGGCCGAAAATTTCTCATCTTTCTCCTCCATTTTTCTCTCATTTTTGTTCTTCAATTTGTTGAGGAACACCACACTTCTCTTTGAAAAATCCTCATATTTTTCTAGTGCAAAATATGAGGGGATCTACCTAGTTGGTGGTGGGCCTAATTTGAAGGAAAGATTCAAGGTAGGAGGAAGCTTGTAGATTTCTTCATGCCATACAAGAGCTAAGGTGTTTACACCTTAGTTGGAGCCATCATCAACCTCAAGAGGTTGATAGGTAACGATTTTCTTACACCCTATGTATGACATAGTTGTGTTTTTGTATTTGCTACACCAAATGCATGGTGGCCGAAATTTTTCC
The DNA here is from genome assembly GCF_022965805.1 of Primulina eburnea. Classification (NCBI taxonomy): domain Eukaryota; kingdom Viridiplantae; phylum Streptophyta; class Magnoliopsida; order Lamiales; family Gesneriaceae; genus Primulina; species Primulina eburnea. Next base: position 22,659,322 of record NC_133105.1, read on the forward strand.
CTTAAAATTCGATTTTTTAAACTTCCGTTGCGCTTCCGGTCACCGTCACCGATCCCCTTTCACCATGATGAGCCTAACCATGGATGTGATCCATGGACCTTCAAGGAAGCGTTATCTGATGCCGATTTATCCAAATGGCTTGAAGCTATGGAATCTGAGATGAATTCCATGCATTCGAACCAAGTGTGGGATCTTATAGATCTACCTGAGGGAACGGTTCCCATAGGGACTTGGGACGGATGGGAAGGTATTGACCTTCAAGGCGCGATTGGTGGCAAAAGGATATACTCAAATATAAGGAGTTGACTTTGAGGAAACCTTTTCACCAGTTGCAATGTTCAAGTCCATAAGGGTTTTTCTAGCCATAGCTGCATGGTATGACTATGGGATATGGCAGATGGATGTCAAGACAGCCTTTCTTAGTGGGGATATTAAGGAAGAGATTTACATGTCTCAAACCTGGAGGGTTTACATCTATAGGAAGTGAGCATATGGTATGCAAACTTCATAGATCTATTTATGGTCTAAAGCAGGCATCTAGGAGTTGGAACCTTAGATTCGATAGTACAATCAAAGAGTTTGATTTACTAAGAATCCTGAGGAACCCTGTGTGTATAAGAAGGTCAGTGGGAGTGTTGTGACATTCCTGGTGCTTTATGTTGATGACATTCTACTCATTGGGAATGATGTAAGAATGTTGCAATCAACTAAGATATGGTTAGTGAGTAAGTTCTCGATGCAGGACTTGGGTGAAGCATCTTTTGTATTGGGATACAGATCTATAGAGATAGATCGAAAAGATTGCTTGGTCTCACCCAGTCCACATACATTGATACCATCGTGAAGCGGTTCTCGATGGATAAGTCCAAGAGAGGACATCTACCAATATGTCATGGCGTTTCCCTATCCAAGTCTGTCTCCCAAGACTGATGCAGAGATAGCGGCGATGACAGGCATTTCTTATGCATCTACGATTGGTAGCATCATGTATGAGATGATATCTACACGTCCTGACGTGGCTTTCGCACTAAGTGTAGTGAGTAGATATCAATCGAACCCCGGTCTTCCACATTGGAAAGCTGTGAAAGACATCCTCAAGTAGTTGAGAAGGACCAATAAATTGTTCTTCGTCTATGGGGTGGAGAACTAAAATTGGAAGGCTATACCGACTCTAGCTTCCAAAGCGATATCGATGACTCGAAGTCAACCTCTGGGTTTGTATTCATGCTCAATGGTGCTGTTGTCTCTTGGAAGAGTTCCAAGCAAGACAATACTACGGATTCCAGCACAGAGGCCGAATACATTGCTGCATTAGATGCAGCAAGGGAGGCTGTTTGGATAAGGAATTTCGTCCAAGAGTTGGGCGTTATTCCTAATGGAATTGCTCCTATCCCGGTGTTGTGTGACAACACAGGAGCTTTAGCTCAAGCAAAGGAGCCAAGGTCTCATCAGAAATCCAAACTAGTATTGAGAAAGTACCACATCCTCGGAGAGATTGTGGAAAGAGAAGTGTCTATCGACAAAGTCGGCTCCGCAGACAATGTTGTTGATCCACTACCTAAGCCTTTACCTGGACCATTATTCGACAAGCATCGCGAATCAATGGGTTTAAAGCATATGGGTAGTTGGCTCTAGTGCAAGTGGGAGATTGTTAGAGTAGGTGCCCGTCGAGCCAAGTGTTGGCCGAGTGTTCACAATGAAACTCTATGTATAAGCAATCTTTATTTTAGTAATATTTGATATTATTATTTTGGCACATCTTTATCTGTATACCCATGCTAGTTGCATAGATAAAGCCCTTGAATATACAAATGGTAGAAAGAATATGAGATGCTCATAGAATGGGTATCATGAAACTCATATTTGTAATACTGTATATTCTAAACGGTTCCTAGTCGATTCATCCGCCACTAAGAAGGATATAGGCCGCTCGAGTTAGAGACTAGTATCTGCGATGTGAGTACCATGTTTCATTGGTAGGGGACATTGTGATGTCCGAGCATGCAGATAGGTGCTCCTGGTAGAGTGCACTGAACAACCCTCCATTAAAGGACTTTCCAAGTGGTTCTCACTTATCGAGTGGAAACATCCTAGTTTATGGTTGTACACCATTAGTCCTTATGACCCGGGACAACATTGAGACTCTATGTGCTAGCATTTTACTTTGACTTGTTTACCGACTCTTACGGGGTCATCAGGTGGCAAGGTTGGGTGTAATGTCGAAACATATAGGAGTCGATGCATTGTAGTCGGGGATTCACCGCTTACCTTCGGGTATGGATATCCTATGTGTTATCATGTGTATGTAGGTTGAAATCTCTGGCCAGAGTATGGTTGTAATTATGAAAGGGGTTTCATAGATTACACCATCGATGCAACTACGACATGACACATTGTAGTGTCCCGATGCCTAATTTGAGTTAATTATTGGATTAATTATATTTCGGTGGGATCGGAAGGACCGAACAGGGTTCGGATCGTCCGATCAGCGTTCGGATCGTCCGATCAGGATTCGGATCGTCCGAGCCAGGTGGCTGGACCCGTGGAAGACATGCAGGATTCGGATCGTCCGATCAGGGTTCGGATCGTCCGAGACAGGTGGCTGGACCCGTGGAAGACATGCAGGGTTCGGAAGGTCCGAAGTGTACCGGATCGGATCTTCCGAAGTGGATCGGATCTTCCGAAGTTTGACTATAAATAGAGGCGCGAGGCTTCACTTTTTACTCGCCAATTCCGAGTGTTCCAGAGCTTTTTAGTCGTTTCTGATGGGTTTCTAGTCTTTTCCCGAGGTTCAGGCACTAGCGGGGAGCTACTGGTTTTGTAGCGGTACTGTGCTCTAGTTGGGAGCTAGCGGCATCAGTGGGCTGACTACGGACGCAGGCTTGATTCTAGGGCTGATTGCTAGGATCTACTGGTTTGAGGTACTTAAGTACTATCCGAGATATCCTGGTCGAGTATACATTCTTATATATGTTGCATGATTACTTGCTGCATTGATATATGTCATATGATGCATGCTATTATGTCACGCTTATTGCTGCATGTTGCATTTCATCTTGAGCCGTATCTCTTTCGAGATAGCCTTTATTGTTGAGCTGTATCTCTTTCGAGATAAGCTATATCTTGTGGGGCCGCTCAGCCCTGTCTTGTGGACGCATGGACACCGAGAGTACACAGTGGCCGACGGGTCCGGAGGGCTTCGGTGATCCGGGACATTTTAGGTCCACGTCTGATCTTGTAGTGGATGCAGTGACCCAGAGGAGTGCCGCGCGGCACTATCCACTTGGCGCCTCTAGACTGAGCATATTGAGATCTTTTGTGACTCCTGTTTCTTGACTACCCTGGTATCATATCATAGCATGTGCATTTCATATAGGCTTGTATACTCTTGCTTTTGTACTGGGCGTTCTTATCGCTCACGTCCTCGGTTTTGTTTATCTTGGACACCCCATTTCCGCGGGGCAGGCCTCAGGTTGGATGGCTCAGGAGGAGGATGAGGAGGACGTGGAGTAGCCGGTTGAGTTATTTCTTCAGTACTGCTTTGTTTCGATATGGTTGTACCGCATACTTTCATTTTAGTTTAAGTTGTTCTGGATTTTCGATTGGGTTGTATATCTATCATTTGTTGACCTTTTCCGCCATTATCTCTGATTGTTATTAATTAAGTTAATTGCATGCTTAATTCTTGTTTAGTAGGTGATTCTGGAACGGGTCACTACATTTATGGTATCAGATCATGCTTATGATTTTGGGATATAGATTCTGTTTTGGGATTTCCGTTGACCATTTTACCATTTTCCCCATTCTATCTTGTAGCGATGGCTGACCACTTTGGTGATGAGAGTAGTCAGGGGAGTGTAGGTCGTCGGGGTGACCAGGACGATCGGAGGCGTCATCGTGAACATCGCCATCGTCGTGATGGCCCTAGGCGTTTTGAGATGCACCGTTTCATTCAGATGGGGCCTAAGCCTTTAGTCGGTGGTGAGACTCCCGATGTTGCTGAGGATTGGTTAGAGCGCATGGAGAGTTGTTTCCGTGCATTCCAGTGCACCGAAGAGCAGCAGATGGAGACCCTTAGTTTTCTTCTCGAGGGCCGTGCGCGCAAGTGGTGGCGATCGACTTCTGCGCCGATAGTCCAGTCTCAGGGTAGGGTGACTTGGGCCGATTTCCGTGCAGCTTTCATGCAGCTATATTTTCCTCCAGCCCTTCGCCAGGCAAAGACGATTGAACTTCTGAATCTTAAGCAGGGTAGTATGTCTGTTGATGCATATCAGCAGAAGTTCTTCGAGTTGTTACCCTTTGCTCCTCATATTAGTGGCAGTTCTGAGGCCAAGTATGACCATTTTCTTCAGGGTCTTAACCAGGAAATCTTTGATCGAGTCACTGTCTGCGATAATCCTACTTCTTATGATGGATTAGTGAACCGGTGTCGCCAGGCAGAGATTAGTCTCCAGCGTGGTAGGTCTATTCTTTCTTCTAGACCTCCGAATACTTTGAGCCCTCGATCTCAGTCTTTCAAGAAGTCAGGTTCTTCTTCTTCTGGATCTGGATCTCGGTCTAGCGGTATTTTTCGCTTTGGTAAGAAGAAGGTTTCTTGTGTGCATTGTGGGAAGAACCATCCATCGGAGCAGTGCCGATCAGCCGCGGGAGCTTGTTTTCAGTGCGGAGAGATGGGTCATCTTAAGAAGAATTGTCCTCAGTTGCGAGGTGGAGCAGGATCTGGTTCCGGATCTCAGACGACTGTTCAGCAGAGGATGCAGGGTCAGGCAATGGGTAGTTCAAACCTTCGACCTCGTGCCCAAGGTCAGGTATTTGCGCTGAACCAGGATCAGGCTGCAGATGAGACAGGGAGAGTCATAGCAGGTACTTTTTGTTTATGCGGTATTCCTGCTTTTGTTCTTATTGATACCGGAGCATCACATTCATTCATTTCTGCACGATTTGTTAAGCGTCATAAGTTACCGTATGTTTCTCTAGACGTCATTCTTTCCGTTTTTACTCCGATGGGTCATTCGGTGTTAGCAAAGCGTCTAGTGATGGGTTGTCCCTTAGATTTTGAGGGTAACGAATTGAATGCGAATCTTATAATCCTAGAGATGGAAGATTTTGATTGTATTTTGGGTATAGACCTATTGACTACCTACCGAGCTACTGTGGATTGTTACCAGAAGCTTGTTCAGTTTCGTACGACTGAGAGCTCTAGTTGGTTTTTCTATGGTGAGGGAGCGCGACCTCCGATGCCAGTGATATCTGCTCTGAAAGCCTGTCGTGCTTTAGAGTCGGGCGGGGAAGGCTACCTCATCTATGCGATTGATTCGTCCACAGGTAGTGTTGGTATAGATGATATTCCAGTGGTTTGTGAGTTTCCTGATGTTTTCCCAGATGAGATTCCTGGTTTTCCTCCGATTAGAGAGGTGGAATTTGGCATCGAGTTAATGCCAGGGACTACACCGATTTCTCGTGCCCCCTATCATCTTGCTCCGTCAGAGATGAGAGAATTGAAGCAACAATTGCAGGATCTTCTTGATAAAGGTTATATTCGCCCGAGTGTTTCACCTTGGGGAGCTCCAGTCTTGTTTGTCAAGAAAAAGGATGGATCGATGCGATTGTGTATTGATTATCGCCAGCTGAATCGTGTGACGATCAAAAACAAGTATCCATTACCTCGTATTGATGACTTGTTCGATCAGCTTCAGGGTACCTCTGTTTACTCCAAGATTGACTTGCGATCGGGTTATCATCAGTTGAGAGTTAGAGATGATGATATTTCCAAGACTGCATTTCGTACTCGATATGGGCATTACGAGTTTCCAGTTATGCCATTCGGATTGACAAATGCGCCAGCGGTGTTTATGGATCTGATGAACCGAGTCTTTCGGGATTTTTTAGATCAGTTTGTTGTGGTTTTCATCGATGATATTTTGATTTATTCTCACAGTGTGGAAGAGCATATCCATCACTTGAGGATGGTGTTGCAGATTCTTCGCGAGAAGCAATTGCATGCTAAGCTGAGTAAGTGCGAGTTCTGGATTAATCGTGTAGTACTCCTTGGTCATGTGATTTCCAAGGAAGGAGTTTCTTTGGATCTTAGCAAGATTGAGGCAGTGCTGAATTGGTCACGTCCGACGACAGTGGCCGAGATTCGTAGTTTTCTAGGTCTGTCAGGGTATTATCGTCGCTTCATCGTGAATTTCTCTCAGGTAGCTAGACCATTGACGCAGCTTACTCGGAAGGATGTTCCATTTGAGTGGTCATCTGAGTGCGAAGATAGTTTCAGAGAGCTTCGTCGACTTCTGACTTCTGCACCTGTTTTGGCATTACCGTCAGGATCTGATGGTTTCAGTGTTTACACCGATGCCTCTTTTCAAGGCTTAGGGTGTGTGTTGACGCAGAATGGTCATGTGATCGCTTATGCTTCCAGACAGTTAAAATCTCACGAGGAGAAGTACCCTATTCATGATCTAGAGTTGGCAGCTATTGTGTTTGCGCTGAAGATCTGGCGTCATTATTTGTACGGTGTTCAGTTTGAAATCTTTACTGATCATAAGAGTCTGAAGTATCTGTTCACTCAGGCTGAGTTGAACATGAGACAACGTCGTTGGATGGATCTACTTAAAGATTATGACTGTGTGATCAAGTACCATCCAGGTTCTGCGAATCTCACAGCCGATGCTCTTAGTCGCAAGGTGAGAGCCTCTGCACTTCAGACCAGTGCTATGTCTAGTACTGTCCAGGATTGTTGTTCGTTGGGGTTTAAGTTCAAACATCGGAAAGGTATGGAGAGCATTCGTGTTGCTACCATTTTATCTGAGCCAACTTTGTTCACTCGGATTCGAGATGCTCAGATGTCTGATCTCAAGACTCAAAGATTAGCTCGGTTGGTTGGTGGAGATAGTAATTTCCATTATCAGTCTAATGGTCTTCTGTGTTTGTCTAATCGGGTTGTAGTACCAAAGGATGATACTTTGAGGGAAGAGATCTTGTCTCAGGCTCATCGAAGCAAGTTGAGTGTTCATCCGGGAAGCAACAAGATGTATAAAGATTTGAGGACACGATTTTGGTGGAAAGGAATGAAGCGCAGCATTTATCAGTTTGTCTCCAAGTGTCTAGTTTGTCAGCAGGTTAAGGCAGAGCACCGTCGACCGGGAGGATTATTGTTGAACTTACCTATTCCTGAATGGAAGTGGGAGCATATCGCGATGGACTTCATTACTCACTTGCCTTTGTCTTCGAGGAACAGTGATGCTATTTGGGTAGTGGTGGATCGACTCACCAAGTCTGCTCATTTTCTGCCATATAACCGTGATTTCACTTTCGATCGTATGGCTCGATTGTATATTCAAGAGATTTTACGCTTGCATGGAGTGCCAGTCAGTATTGTTAGTGACAGAGATCCTCGTTTTACCTCACGATTTTGGGGTAGTTTCCAGTCAGCATTGGGTACTTCACTAAGTTTGAGTACGGCTTATCATCCAGATACCGACGGTCAGACAGAGAGGACTATCCGTACACTTGAGGATATGTTGCGAGCTTGTGTTATGGATTTCGGAACCGCTTGGCAGGATCATTTGCCTTTGATTGAGTTCGCGTACAACAACAGCTATCATCGTAGTATTGGTATGGCACCATTTGAGGCGTTGTATGGGCGACGTTGTCGTACTCCATTATTCTGGGACGAAATTGGGGAACGACATGTTGAAGGACCAGAGTTAGTCCAGCAGGCTATTGATAAGGTTGCAGTAATCAAGAAGCGGATTAAGACTGCTCAGGATCGACAAGCGAGTTATGCGAACACCAAGCGTCGACCTCTTCAATTTCAGCCAGGTGAGAAAGTGTTTCTCCGAGTTTCGCCTTTTCGCAGGATTTTGAGATTTGGTCTCAAGGGTAAGCTGTCTCCGAGATTTATTGGTCCATTTGAAATATTGGAAAGCGTGGGAGATTTGGCTTACAGACTTGCATTGCCGCCGTACCTATCAAGTATTCATGATGTGTTCCACGTATCTTTGTTGAGACGATATGTAGCAGATGAGTCTCACATCTTACATCCCTCTGAAGTTCAACTTGATTCGGATTTGTCTTACGTGGAACGACCAGTTCGGATTCTAGATCGCAAAGACAAGGTGTTGCGAAATAAGATCATTCCTCTTGTCTTAATTCAGTGGCAGCGCAGAGGCACTGAAGAAGCTACTTGGGAACTAGAGAGTCGTATGCGGTCAGAGCATCCAGAGTTGTTCTAGTTGTGGTATTTTCAGTTATGATTATAATTTCAGTTGTACTTTCGGTTGTAATTCATTCTTAAGTTGAATGTATTGTTGTTCAGAATTGTCATTTTTCAGAGACGATTTCGCGGACGAAATCCTTTTTAGGGGGGGAGAATGTAGTATCCTGATGCCTAATTTGAGTTAATTATTGGATTAATTATATTTCGGTGGGATCGGAAGGACCGAACAGGGTTCGGATCGTCCGATCAGCGTTCGGATCGTCCGATCAGGATTCGGATCGTCCGAGCCAGGTGGCTTGACCCGTGGAAGACATGCAGGATTCGGATCGTCCGATCAGGGTTCTGATCGTCCGAGACAGGTGGCTGGACCCGTGGAAGACATGCAGGGTTCGGAAGGTCCGAAGTGTACCGGATCGGATCTTCCGAAGTGGATCGGATCTTCCGAAGTTTGACTATAAATAGAGGCACGAGGCTTCACTTTTTACTCGCCAATTCCGAGTGTTCCAGAGCATTTTAGTCTTTTCTGATGGGTTTCTAGTCTTTTCCCGAGGTTCAGGCACTAGCGGGGAGCTACTGGTTTTGTAGCGGAACTGTGCTCTAGTTGGGAGCTAGCGGCATCAGTGGGCTGACTACGGACGCAGGCTTGATTCTAGGGCTGATTGCTAGGATCTACTGGTTTGAGGTACGAAAGTACTATCCGAGATATCCTGGTCGAGTATACATTCTTATATGTGTTGCATGATTACTTGCTGCATTGATATATGTCATATGATGCATGCTATTATGTCACGCTTATTACTGCATGTTGCATTTCATCTTGAGCCGTATCTCTTTCGAGATAGCCTTTATTGTTGAGCTGTATCTCTTTCGAGATAAGCTATATCTTGTGGGGCCGCTCAGCCCTGTCTTGTGGACGCATGGACACCGAGAGTACACAGTGGCCGACAGGTCCGGAGGGCTTCGGTGATCCGGGACATTTTAGGTCCACGTCTGATCTTGTAGTGGCTGCAGTGACCCAGAGGAGTGCCGCGCGGCACTATCCACTTGGCGCCTCTAGACTGAGCATATTGAGATCTTTTGTGACTCCTGTTTCTTGACTACCCTGGTATCATATCATAGCATGTGCATTTCATATAGGCTTGTATACTCATGCTTTTGTACTGGGCGTTCTTATCGCTCACGTCCTCGGTTTTGTTTATCTTGGACACCCCATTTCCGCGGGGCAGGCCTCAGGTTGGATGGCTCAGGAGGAGGATGAGGAGGACGTGGAGTAGCCGGTTGAGTTATTTCTTCAGTACTGCTTTGTTTCGATATGGTTGTACCGCATACTTTCATTTTAGTTTAAGTTGTTCTGGATTTTCGATTGGGTTGTATATCTATCATTTGTTGACCTTTTCCGCCATTATCTCTGATTGTTATTAATTAAGTTAATTGCATGCTTAATTCTTGTTTAGTAGGTGATTCTGGAACGGGTCACTACACACATAGTATCGATTCATTGACAACTCTCGATAAACCAATGGTTGTCGAATCGGTCGGGATATATGAGTTGAAGGGACCGTACTGTACGCTAACCATAATTGAATGGTTCTTGCAGCCACTATCATTTGATACCTAGGAAATCATGTAAGCGATGCTGCTAGGCGTTTAACATGATTGGTTGGGTACTATCAGACTTGAGTTCTGACGTTCTTATTATCAAGGAGTTGATAAGTAAGAATGGAGCAATTGGGGTATGCTCATATAAGGACATGTTTAGTCCGAATCACATGGAGATGTGAACCCACGGCTAGTTGTATCAATGAACCATTGAGGGCCACACAAGTACTAGCTTTCTAGATCCCGTTGAGAAGTAAAAATAGTTCAATGTGTTGAACAGCTTATAAAGAAGTTTGTAAGCGTAAGGAAAATTAGAAGTATGACTTCTATAAAGGAGAAAATAGTTCAATGTGTTGAACTACTTATAAATGAGTTTATAAGTGTAAGGAAAAATAGAAGTATGACTTCTATGAGAGAAATGTAAATTATAATTTATGGAATTGTTCCTAAATTAAATGTTGGCCAATAGAATAATGTATTTGAAAATTGTGATTTTCATAAACATTATTATGGAGTAAATTAAATTAATTTAAGTGTTGAATTAATTAAACACTAGTGGACCTTGTAGAGTCCAAATAATTAAATTAATTCAAGTGTTGAATTAATTAAATTATATTGAGTCTTGTAGAGCTCAATTTAAATTAATTATTTAACTAGTGGGACTTGGGTAAATTCAAGTAATGTTTAATTAGTCTCAAATATGTTTGAGATAATTAAATTTAGTCCATGGTTTTTATTTTGATAAAAAAACCATATAATATGCATGCATGTGAGGTGAAAGGTTGGGAGACTACTTTTTGAGTTTTCAAGGCATGGCATGCAAAAAGTAATTCTACTTTTTCCACTACCAAGACAAGTCTCCCTCCCCCTCATTGCAATACCTAATGGCCGAAATTCCACCTTACAATCCTCTCCAATTTTTCTCTCAATTTTCTTCAAGTGTTGAGGAATGAAAAATACTTCTCTTTGAAAAATCCTCCTATTTTTCTAATGCAAAATTTGAGGGGATCTACCTAGTTGGTTGTGGGCCTAATTTGAAGGAAAGATTCAAGAACTTGGAGGAGGAAGCTTGTAGACTTGTCTTGCATTCAAGAGCCAAATTGTTTACAACTTGGTTGGAGCCATCATCAACCTCAAGAGGTTGATAGGTACATTTCTTAACATCCTATGTATGATATATGTTTGTTATTGTATTTGCTACACAAATCTTGAGGTGGCCGAAAATTTACCAAAAAATTAGATTTTTAAAACTTCCGTTGCGCTTCCGATCACCGTAACCGATCCCCTTTCAGTTTCTCGCAGCTTTAAAAATTGAATAGTTAAAATGCACGATTCTCGAACCAACATTACACATGCACGTTTAAAATCCATGAAGGATTGTAGGCTAGTATGGGGAGATTGATAGGTGTCGTTTTTGCATATTTTAATATGTGGATTTTTTTAATCTATTGTTGCGTAAGTTTAGGGTATTGAATCAGTATTTTTCTGTTTTAGTCATAATTTATGTATGTTATTTTCCCCTCACATGTTTCAGTTGATTTGTAGGCGGATTTGCAAAAAATAAGAGAATTATTGGAAAAAATACGAGTAGGGGACGCTAGGATGGGTGTATTTACTCGCCCCAATGCAAAAGAGAACGAGCTCTGAGGACCACGCGCTAGGGTAGGTGTCGTGTGCTGGGGCGAGTACACGTGCATGCCTGGGAACAATTCGAATATCTCGTGCTAGGGCGGGTATTTTTACCCTCCCCAACGTGACTCAATATGGAAACAACATCTAGACAATTTATTTCATTACGTGGTGGATTTTTGGACATAAATGAAAGATAGCAGCACGTATACATGTTTTTTAGGAGGGGATTTTGGTTATTGATGAGAGGAGGCAAACAAAAAGGAGCCGGGAGCGAGGAGACGGAGAAGAGCAAGAGAACTCGATCGAAGAACAAGAACTGTATAGGCGTTTTATTTCTTTTCTATTTTCTTTATTTGAGATTAAGGGGATCCTAGCCCCAAACATTTTTGTTTTGTATCCTCTTTGAAGATTAAATCTTGCTAAGTATACTTGATTATGTTATCGATGTTTCTTGCAACTTTGGAGTATGATCCACTTCGAAGAGATTTTATGTGTTATAATTGAAACCGAGTGGAGATTTTATAACATAATATAATAACATAATTCATGGATCTACAATTAGCATAGACAGATGAGGTTGGATACATGTTGATAGCCATAGTCCATTAGGTCAAAAGCTACAAGATTCCACGGTTCGTTAATACGATTGCAATTGTTAAATAACATAAGAACACTTAGTTACTACATTTTGTTAATTAGATCAATATAGCTCGACATAATATATTGATAGACTAGGAAATCCTGTCAAAAGCATGACTTAATAATTGAAATTCAATCATTAGAAAAAATTCAGGGGTAGGTGAACCAAGATCATTCTATTTACTAATGTGATTTATATTATTTATATCATGTTTGTAAATTATTTTATTTGACCTTCAATTTATTTTATTAATTAATCCAATTTCCTTTTTAGTTGACTAAAGAATTTTGTTTAAGTTAAATTTGTCTAATCAATTTCTGTGGGAACGATACTCGTACTTCATGCACTATATTATAACTTGACTCGTACACTTGCAATTCATTCGAGTATAAACTTCTATTTTATTTTTATTGGAGATTTACTGTGCAAGAAAACCTCGATCAGTGAGTTGTGCGATATCAAAGACGTAGCTGGTGGGATAGGTTTGTTCTCTTGGCTCCATTCTTGATTGGTATTGGCCTCATTCTCTAGGTTTGGGCCATGACCTCTTCTGCCACCACGTCTTCCTCTCCTCTCATTGTCTTATCTTTATTTCTTCAATTTACCATAGATGATGCCAAATGCAACAAAAAAATTCACTTAACCTAGGGTTCGGTCTTGTGAGCCAAATGCTTCAATATTCCTTGCTGATTTGATTCTATCCGAGCTAAATGTAGGCGAGATGAGTGTCAGCGAGCTGAATCTTGAGTGGACGAACAAACGTTAGAAGGCACCACAAGTATTTTCGGCAAAGCTCCTCCTATGCTTAAGTCAGTCCGAAAAAGAAAACTTAAGAGTGTAATATAATAGTGTTTAAGTAATGAGTGAATGAATGTAACAATGAGGAATACCTGATATTTATATAGGTATGAAAGGCCGGAATCGTTGTGTGGCAAGAATTCTGATATGGTAATTTGCCTTAAACAGAAGATTTAGTCTGATCTCATCTCTTTTTTCGTAAATTTGTAATTTGAATGGTATATCCCTATTCTTTTGGGATTATTTCCTTACTACAGAAGATTTGTATATTATTTTACATGGGTAGAAATTTATTCACCGTCATTCATATTTCTATTCGGTTCAGAGAGCTGTTAATTCAGCTGCTCGGTAACCCTGTGCTCAGTTGTTTAATAACAATGTGCTCGGCTGCTCAGACTTTACCTGGTAGAACTTTTCCCGAGTTGAGAGAGAAATGAGCCGCATTCTGAGTAGGTTATTGAGGCTTCTACCTTGGTCTTAATTGTATTTAATATGGGATCATCAAATTGTTTAATGGGCTACGACGGTGATCGGATTGGCTTAAATCAGATCTGGGTCGGGTTGGAATTATAGGGTATCAATATAATCCTTTGTTTTCAATAAAATTATGGGAAACTGCATATTAGGTTATGCATGTTTTGTTATGAACTATTTTGGAATATCTTTTATTTTTTGCAATTGTAGTCATTTTTTTAAGAGAGCTGATGTGACACTACACATGTCAACATCATATTGAAAAATACTAAGAATGAAAAAATAATAACTTAAATTTGATAATAGTGAATATCAAAATGAAAAAAAAAAAACATAAATATATGATAAAAATGAAATATTCCCTAATTTATTTTTTTAAAAAAACTTATTCTATAAATATTTATCACTTATGTATCTCAATCACTTCAAAATTTTCAAAACTACAAAAATATTAATTTATCCTTATTAATTTTTTGAATCATATATACATATATATTGTGTTGAAAAATATGAGTTGGAATATTTGAATGTTGAAAATAAGAAAGTTGAATGTTGAAAATAAGAGTTGCAAATATTTAAAATTATTGTGTGATGGTGTATTTATTTTTGGATTATTTCTAAAGAAAATCAGCACGTTATTGTAAAGTGTGTAGTTTGGTAAATTTAGAGAAAATCACAATTGAGTAGAGAGAAAATTTTTGTGTGAATAAAATCACAATTGAGTAGAGAGAAAATCAATGTGTGAAGAAAATTACAATTGAGTAGAGAGAAAATTTTTGTAAAGTGTGTAGTTTGGTAAATTTTGAGAGCTTGAGATTTTTACTTTTTACCGTTAATTTTTACTTTTAACACGTTATCAACACGATACTCCAAGGTTCGGTTCTCCATATTTTTCCAAGCTCCAAAACACAAGACAAGGTAAAAATATTCAAAAATAAGAATATTTACTTACTGTTTATTTATTTTTATTGTGCATATATTTAATATATAATATCATGTTATTATATAAAAAGAGTCTATGACACCTCATTATAATAACATGAGTGATTGTATTATTATACTGCTTATATTATTTTATTGTGTTAATATTTATTTATTGCATATATATTTTTGAATAATATCATGTTATTATATAAAAAGAGTCTATGACACCTCATTATAATAACGTGATGTGATATTTCACTAATTATATATTTTTTTAATGTGTTATATAATAATTATATATATATATATATTTGTATAATGTCACAATATTAATAAAAAGAGTCATTGACACCTCATTATAATATTTTGATATGATATACATAATTATTTAAACATAATTAATATTATATACATCATATTATTGCCATAAAATTTACATATACATACATTTATTTTTTAAGAATTTGTAACTGTCATAAACGGCCATAAACGACTAGTTTTTACCCTATAAATATGACTTCATAAACACATTCAATCACTCCAAACTTATTCTTCCTCCCTAAAAATTTTCTTCATCAAAATTTTCGAAGAAGAAGAAGATGGCTCTTTCAAGGTTATTTTGTATAATTATTTTGGTTATTATACTCACTAGTCTTGTATTTATCGGAGAATATCCGCATCGCATTTTTTTTTATTTTTAAGAATGCTTGTACTTGTAATTTATCCGTTACTTTTTGTTAATAGAACTTAACTAATAAAATGCATTGTTATTTTTCTAGTACCACCATGTCAAATTTGGCAAAACTCGAATTTGTTGCGCTCGACATTACAGGAAAAAATTATATGTCATGAACTCTTGATTTAGAAATGCATATTGAGTCATTGGGTCTAAGCGAGACCATTAAAGAAAATTGTATCTCTTCATCACAATAGAAAGCAAAAACTATAATATTTTTGCGTCAATATCTTGATGAAGGTTTAAAATGGGAATATCTTATAGAAAAATATCACATGGCTCTGTGAAAAAGATTAAAAGAAAGATTTGGACATATAAGGAAAGTTATACTTCCGACCGCCCGCGAAGAATGAACTATGTTGAGATTCCAAGATTTTAAGAAAGTCAGTGATTACAATTCGGCGATGTATCGAATAATCTCGCAATTAAAATTTTGTAAACATGAAGTTACGGAATCGGAAATTCTTGAAAAACATTTTCCACATTCCACGCATCAAATATAACTCTACAACTACAATATAGAGTGCGTGGATTTGCAAGATATTCTGAACGTATCGCATGTCGCGGATCGCGGCCGTGGTTTTGAAAACAATCGAGATAGTTATTTTTATAACTCATCTGAAAAGGGCGTCACGAACCACCAACTGAAAAGGCATCATGAGAACATGAGTGTTAATGAAAATCACTCAAAACAATTTGAAAGTTCTTGTTTTAGATGCGGCACTCCAGGACATTGGTCTCGTATTTGTCGAGCCCCAGAGTACCTTTGTAAGCTCTATAAATAATCGATAAAGGGAAAAGAAAAAGAGACCAACTTCACTGAACACAGTGGCTGATTGAGTGATTCAACTCATTTTGATGCTACAGATTTTCTAAATGATTTCTCTGGAAATGATCAATATGCTGGTTGAATAGAAATGAAAAATATTGATGCTGCATATTTTCTCAACGATTTCTCCGAAAATGAACCATATAATGGTGGAATGTAAATATAAAATAATTTATTTTTCATGTACTCATATGATAATGTGTTATTGTACAATTATGATATGTGTTATATTGAAAAGATCGATTAATAAGGTGATAAGTGTTTAGAAGGAGGGGGTTGAATAAACAGTTACTGATTTTATATTTTTTTCGAATAATGGGTACAATTTTGTTACAAACTGACACTCGGTATTTCGTCAGTCGATAACAATCAGTTCATCTGAAATACAGTTGCGGAAGTGAACTTATTGAAAGATAGAATAACTCAAAGTAACTGAATATGAAAAACACGCGATATGTTTCTGGATGTTCGGAGAATAGAATAACTCCTACGTCACCCCTTCTATCACAAGGATAGAATTTTCACTAAAATACTTTGATCAAATACACACGTTGTATTGACCCACTTCAGTTCAGACTTAACACTGCCAAACTGAAACTCTTAGTTAACAAAACTTTTAAAGTATAACACAACTGAATGAATCTTGACAAAGATCTCAAAGTGCTAATAAGCTCGTAAGGTATCCTTGATTGCTACTGATAAATCTGATAAGAGTGAGCTTTGATATCTGAATGCGATTTTTGATTTTAGCAGAATAACAGCAAGCTTGAATAGAATAGTAGTTCGCGTGATCTGTATTCTCAGCTGCCCTCTTCACATATTTATAGGCTTCCCTCTCAATGGTAATATTAAATATCATTTGAATGTTTATATCCATTTATTTCCACGTCGATATCTTCTGACATTCGTACAATGCAATCTATGAAATACGGCATCCCACTGCTAGTTGCAGTCTGTTGTACTATTTGTCGGTTTTTGTTCTCAACTGATGACATGTACAGCTGAGGGACCGGCTGAAGGATAATTTGATGGAAAGCTTATAATTGATTTGTTTCAACTGATCAGTCAGTTATAATATTGCTTCAGCTGATGACGTGTATAATTTATAGCTGGTACGCATTAATCTTCAGCTCATTGTTCGTTGCTTCGTTTCCTTTGATCAGTTATACAAATACATTTCGAAGCTTAGTTTAGTTTGTCAAATCACTGAAATTTAGTTTCCAACATATATTTTTCAATAAATTACATATGTATTGTCAATAACTTTTTCATTGCATAATTTTTTTTTGAAGTTCAAATATGGAAAATGCTATGAACAAAGCTAATAATGAACTAATCCCATGAAATTTTGCATACCTGATAGTTGTACGACGCACATTATTCTCCGAGATAAAAGATATTTCTTGGAACTAAAACCAACAAAAATAATGATGAATACAATATCAGGTCATGTAGACTTGATAAAAGTTTGTGGTAAAGCACATTTTTGGTTACTTAATGATACAAAATTTTTGATAAATGATGCTTTGTATTCACCACAATCAAAAAGAAATTTGTTGATTTTTAATGACATAAATTCTCATGGGTATCATACTCAGACAATAAATGAAGTAAATGAGAAATATATTTGTCTTACCACATATAAATCAGAAAAGAAATATGTAGCTGAAAATCTACCAATGCTCCCTGCTGGATTGCATTATACATATATAAGTCCAATTGAATCAAACATGGTTTTTATAATTCTTCAATACTGATCAATTGGCATGATCGATTAGGATATCCTGGTTCAACAATGATGCGAATAATTATAGAAAATACACATGGTCATCCAGTGAAAGACCATAAGATCTTTCAAAATAATAAGTTTCAATGCAAAGAATGTTCTCTTGGAAAACTTATTATAAGACCATCACCAGCTAAAATCCAAATTAAATCACCCATGTTTCTTGAACGTTTCAGGGAGATATTTGTGGGCCAATTCATCCACCAAGTGGACCATATAGATATTTTATGGTATTGATCGATGCCTCCAGCAGATGGTCATATGTATATTTATTATCAACTCAGAATGTGTCATTTGCAAGATTACTTGCTCAAATAATAAAATTGTGGAATCAATTTCCCGATCATACAATCAATAAAATTAGACTTGATAATGCTGTTGCATTTACTTCCCATATTTTCAATGATTATTGTATGTCAATGAGAATCACTGTTGAGCATCGGTTTGCTCATGTACATACACAAAATGGATTAGCTGAATAATCGATTAAAACGTCTACAATTGATTGCTAGACTAATGATTATGAAAAAAAAAACTCCCTGTTTTTGTACGGGGACATGTAATTTTACATGCTGCTGCATTAATTCGCATCAGACCAAGTGTATATCATAAATAATCCCCATTGTAGCTTGCATTTGGTAAAGAAGCAGACATTTCTCATTTGAAAGTTTTTGGATGTATGGAATTATCTTGAACCTCAGACAGGCGACGTGTTGACAGTACGTTTTGCTGATTGTCATTTTAATGATGAAATCTTCTCAATGTTAGGGAGAGAAAAAAAAAATTGAAAAAGAAATTCATGGTATACATCATCATTGTTACAACTGGATCCAAGAACTAAACAATGTGAAAAAGATGTACAGCAAATTGTACATTTGCAAATAATAGCAAATCAAATACCAGATGCATTTGCAGACACAAAATGAGTAACTAAATCATATATACATGCTGTAAATGCCCCTGCTTGAATTGAAATCCCAAATAAACAAATTGAAGACACTCATGATGCCATTAAATGTTTGAAGCGTGGAAGACCAATCGGTTCCAAGGATAAAAATCCTCGAAAAAGAAAAAGTATAGAGAAACACGATGATCACAAAATAGAGAATGATATTCCGGCAGAAATACATAATGATGAAAATGTTCCTTCAGAACCACAAACAGATGAGAATCGTGAAATCTCTATAAATTATATTAATATTGAAAAATTATGGAACCAAAAAGATACAAAAGAAATTGTTGAGATATTTTCTTACAATGTGGCAGACATCATAAATGACAATGAAGATCATGAACTAAAATAATTTGGTGAATGTCAAAATCGACATGACTGGATAAAATGGAAAGATGTCATCCAGGTTGAATTGGATTCGCTAAATAAGCATAATGTTTTTGGGCCTATAGTCCTTACACCTGAAGGTGTAAAACCTGTAGGATACAAATGGGTTTTTATTCAAAAACGAAATGAGAAAAATGAAATATCAAGATATAAAGCTCGGCTTGTTGTACAAAGTTTTTCTCAAAGGCCTGAAATTGATTATGAAGAAACATATTCTCCTGTTATGGATGAAATTACTTTTCGATATTTGATTAGTTTGGCGGTATCTGAAAATTTAGATATGCGTCTTATGGATGTTGTAACAGCTTACTTATATATATTTGTGTGTGTGTGTGTGTGTGAAAATCCCTGAAAAATTTAAGATGCTTGAAGCACAAAGTTCAAAACTCAGAGAATGTTATTCTGTAAAATTACAAAAATCATTATATGTGTTAAAACAATCCGACCAAATTTGGTATAATCGGCTAAGTGAACACTTAATGAAAAAGAGATATGTAAACAATTCAATATGCCCTAGTGTTCTAATTAAAAAAACAACATTCGGAAGCGTTGATGATTTAAGCATCATTGGAACGAATAAAGAAATTCAAGAAGTTGTGTTGCACTTGAAGGAATAATTTGAAATGAAGGACCTTGGAAAAACAAAGCATTGTGTGGGTTTTCAAATTGAATATAGAGAATGTGGAATATTTGTTTATCAGTCAAATTATACAAAAGGTCCTTAAACATTTTAATATGGATAAATCAAATCCTTTAAGTACTTTAATGATTGTTAGATCATTAAACGTAGAAAATGCTCCATTCTGTCCATGTGAAGATAATGAAGTTAATTTTGGTCCAGAAGTATCATAGCTAAGTGTTATCAGTGCCCTTATGTATCTTACAAATTGTACAAGACTTGATATATCTTTTGCTGTAAATTTATTGGAAAGATTTAGCTCATATCTATCAAAGAGACACTGGAACGGAATTAAACATATATTCCGTTATCTACGAGGAACGACAGACTTGGGACTTTTGTATTCAAAAGATACAAATCAAAGCATAATTGTTTATGCTGATGCCGGGTATTTATCTGATCCACACAAGGCACGTTCTCAAACATGATATGTATTTACTCGTGGAGGCACTGCAATTTCTTGGTGTTCACAGAAACAAACACTTGTAACAACTTCATCAAATCACGCCGAGATTATTGCACTACATGAAGCAAGCCGTGAATGTGTGTGGCTAAAATCAATGACCGAACATATCCAAACCTCATGCGGATTATCATTCGACAAGAAGCATGTGACACTATATGAAGATAATGTTGCATGTGTTGCTCAAATGAAAGAAGGGTACATAAAAAACGACAGAACTAAACATATTCCCCCTATGTTCTTCGCATTCACACAAGAGCTTGAGAAGAATAAAGATATTGATATCCGTTACATTCAATCAAGCAAAAACTCATCAGATCTCTTCACAAAGGCCCTTCCTACGACAATATACAGAAAACATATGTATAACATTGGGATGCGCAATCTACGAAATTTGTGAAAAATCATTCGTGTTAACATGAGGGAGATTTTACGTGACTGCACTCTTTTTCCCTTACTATGATTTTTATCCCAATGGGTTTTTCCTAGTAAAGTTTTAAATGAGGCATTATAAAACACGTAATAGAGACAATCATTGTATCATAATCATAATCACGAGTTGAAATATTTGAATGTTGAAAATAAAAAAGTTGAATGTTGAAAATAAGAGTTGTAAATATTTAAAATTCGTGTGTGATGATATATGTATTGATGTATTTATTTTTGGATTATTCCAAAAGAAATTCTATAAATATGTCTCTCAATATGTGCAGAAAATCACAATTGAGTGGAGAGAAAATTTTATAAAGTGTGTAGTTTGATAAATTTTGAGAGTTTGAGATTTTTTTTAACGTATTGTATATTTTAGGATTTAAATCTTTTGTTTATTTAGATATCTTAAAAGACCATGTCAAAGTGACAACTGAAAAACGGCATTTTATCAAAAGTCTACAATCAATATTTAATGACGAAAGAAAAAAAAAGGTGCATGTGGCATCCAATGATTGGTGAACATCTCTTTATAAATTGGAAAAATTGGAACTCTTCCCCCAACTCCCAACAACTTTCATTACACATTCGACTTCGCTATGCTTCAAAAGTCAATCTTCATTGTAATTTAATTCGCCGTTTGAAATTCTCCCAAGTACCAATTTCGTCAGCCATTAATAATATATAAACATACAATCTCAATTAAATCAATTTCAAAACTTTATCCTCATCAGAAAAATCGCATTTGTTTCCAGTTTCTTGATCATGGCTTCTGTTTGCTTCGCTGTTTTTCTTGCAGTTTTACTAGCTTTCCAATTCTCTGCTGCCACTGCCATCTTTCGTTCATTCTGGCCACCTTTCTTTGGTTTGTATCTGTACAATTTCTAGTAATCTTTTTCATGAAATAAAAGTCGAGAACTTCTTTCATATTTCAACTGGACGAGGTTTTTGCTTTAGCGTGAGATAGAATTGACACGGATTTTTGAGACGGAAAATGTGCTTTGGATTCGAATTTTTCCTTCTCTGAAGCCCTGTTTTCTTGCAGTGGCACTCTGGTTTATGCCACTACACGCTACTCGGCACGTTGGCGTGTTCCATAACTTTTTATTTTGGAAAGGAGGTTCCGTAACATATAAAAATAGAAATAATTATATAATTGGAAAAAAATAATTAAAAAAATTAGAAAAATTTGAAAAAATTACAGATAAAAATTCCGCATTATCGAGTTTAATCTGCGCACACAGTCTCGCGCACATATATATGTATATGTGTACCTGCATATATTATCCATCTGGGAGTGGCTTCAGTAGCATATATATGTATGTGATTCTTAGAAAGAAATTGATCAAATTTATTGATTTTATAACAATATACTGTTTATGAATATTTTATTGTTTTGGGGAATAGGTAATGCATGCCAAGAAAATTTGTGTGGGAGAGGAAACTGTACGGTTTCGAAAAATGGCACTTTCGGGTACGAGTGTATATGCGACAAGGGATGGAGACAAGCTTTTACTGAAGAAGACGACGATTTAAAATTCTTGCCTTGTGTGATTCCCAATTGTAAGTTCTCTCGATTATTCTGTTTTTAAGAAAAAGTATATCTGCATATCTTGTCTCAACTAATTCAACTACAGTTGAATCGGGAAATTTTAGGGAATATATTTTCTCAACTAATTGTCCATTCTCTGTTTTGTTGGGATCCATTATCTATATTAATTTCAGGTAAAATTATGAAATGATTGATGTATTTGAGAAATACCCCATGCAGTAAGTAATAACATACTGTTCTTGTTTCTTGAGGCTTAATGTCTTTCAGAGCCAATGCTGCCGAAGGAATATCCTCCTTGAGGTTATCGTTACGAAGTCCTCACTTGTACTCGAATATTGTATTAAATTAAAGCATATGAACATAACAAGAAAGCCAAATCCTCTTCTTTCTTCATGATCAAAAAAATGTACAAATTGATGCTTTATATTTTAAAATTCCGATGTTTTACGCCAAATCAGATTAAGTTGGTAGAGTATCTTGATAATCTATAAGTCAGTTACTCAAGGGTTTATGTTTCCTCTCAGAAATTATTGCTACAACCAATGTTGACAAATATTTTATAAAAATTTATCTTAATTTCAAGAATGATATATAAAACTCTGTTTTACAGGTACACTAAACTACACCTGTGCAACTACTCCATCCCCAGTGCAGAACAGAAGCGTGAAAGCTAAATCTATTTTCGATCGTAACTATAAGCTCTCAAACTTCATTACAAGTTCACATTTATCATCAAGGATTTGTTTAGTTAAAATATACATTGTTTTTGCTTTATAGCTTGCTTCTGGACTGATTGTGGAGGTGGTACCTGCAATCAGACCTCGCCGTTCACATTCGCTTGCGAATGTGAAGAGGGTTACTATAATCTGCTCAATTCCACAGCATTTCCATGCTACAAACAATGTAAGAACATCACAATAAACAACTTGTATAGAGCTTAGTAAGAAGCGACTATATCTAGCACAGGTTATGGTAGTAGAAAGCGAGGACAAGTGCGCGATCTACGTGTGCAATCAAGTCCTACTTGTCAAGTTTCATGAGCCTAAACTCAAGTTCAACTAAAAAATTGAGACTGAACTTGAGCTCAGACTCATAGAGCCCAAACTAAAGAGACTCCACCTCAAACTCAGCTTGGCTCACAAGTTGTCTTGAACTGACATGTTCATGAGCTCAGATCACATTTTGTTTAAAAATATATTATTAATTATAAAAAGGCTGTGAGTTTGTGAGCCATAACTTAAGTTTGAGCTTGCCACAAGCTTGAACTCGCTTTGGCTTGAGTTGAGCTGGCTCAACAAGCTCACAAAGCAGTGGGCTCGATTTGCTCCCCTGGTATCAACTCAAGCAAGCGGCAACAGCAATTATTGGTTTAGGATACAATTAAATGGACAGACCTAAAATCGATCATGACTTGCAATATTAGGTTCGATAGGAGGGAACTGTCAGAATCTTGGACTCAACTTTCACACACCATCAAGTTCTTCAGGCACTTCTCCAGCAACTAATTTGGACGAACAGAGTACAAGTCATGGTGAGACCACACCCTTGAAATATTTTCTTCAATTTTACTAGTATTTCGCCTCATGTCAATTTTTTTGTTCGGTAACAGCGGCTACATTAAACACGAGAGTTGATTTTACTTGGTCAATTACAATGGTGACAAGTTTTGCTCTGGTTGTGTGGAAGCATAATTAGGATACAGAGTGGTTATCTATGTACATTTCACCATTGAGACATGAGATATGGTTTGTGTTCTATTTCTGTCAGCTGTATGGTTTTACTGTACAATATTAGGATGAATATTTTATACTGCAGGCAGTCACTTGTAATATAGACCACACGATTCTTTTACAGACTTCAGTTGCATGTTTTAATTTTTGTATTTGTTTCCTGCTTCTCTGATACAGATTTTCCTAGTCAATTTCATAACCCTTTTCACATGTTTCTAACCAAAACATTAGGTGGTTGCTATAGAAGATTAGGTTAAGACTGAATACAAAAAATATGGATATACTGGGACATAAGTTTCAAATACAGGCGCTAGAAAGGGTTAGTTAAGTACAGCCGATTGGCTATACCATCAAATACTAGCTATAGGGCGGCAAACTGGTCCGCAGTCTTGGTTTTATTATCTGCCGGCATTAGTTTCTCAATTTCTATCGACCATTGTCCAATAAAATCGAGTTTGGTAACGAACAAAGAAGTAAAAATTGCGGACTGAGCATTTATATGTACAATGACCGATTATAGGAATATTCCTGAATTTCATATTACCAATAAAACAAAAATTCCAAGGCACCAACTCCAGATTGACATCAATATTCAATTAACTTACCTGGAAAATCCTAAAGATTGAAAGATAAATCCAAACCTAAGAGCTTTTATGTCAGAGTAGATGCCCTGTAAGCCAACGGTTGGCTGGAGAGTTTATTGACTCAAGTGTAATAGACAATCTTTATTTTAATATAATTTATTTTTTAATGGTTTATCTGTATACCCATGCAAGCAGCATAGATAAAGTCCTTGATTATGCTTTAATACAAATGAATCGTAATTCGATGTTAAACTCATTTGTAAACACTGCATATTCTAAATCCGTTCCTAGTCGATTCATCCGCCTAAAACATGGATAAGGTCGCTTGAGCTCGAGACTAGCATCTGTGAAGTTGTGTACTGCGTTTCTTGGTAAGGGCATAGAGATGTCCAAACATGCAGATGGGTAGTCATATGATGATTATACCGAACAACCCTCCCTCGGACTTTCCAAGTGGTTATCATTCATCGAGAGGATAAGTCCTGTGGTTATGATTGTACACCATTAGTCCTTACGACCCGGGACAACTCTGAGACTCTATATGCTAGGGCTGTGCTTTGACTCGTTTACCGGCTCCAGGAGAGTCATCAGGTGGCGAGGTTGGGTACAGTTGCGACACATATAGGAGCCAATGCATTGTAGTCGGGGATTCACCGCTCACCTACGGGTGTGGATATCCTATGTGATCTAATGAAATAATAGTGCATGGAATCTCTGGTCCAGAGTATGAGATGTACGTTGGAAAAGGAGTTCTCCAATAGTACACGCGATGCCACTATTATAGTTATCACATAGTTATCGAGTTAATATGCAACCCTCGATGAACCAATGGTTGCAGATTCGATCGAGATATATGAGATGAAAGGACCGTACTGTAGTTAATCATAATCGACTGGTTCTTGCAGGCACTATCAGTGATACCTAGGGGATCATGGGGCGATGCTACTAGACGCTCTTACCATGATCCGATGGGTGCAATCAGAAATGAGTTCTGACATTCTTGATCAAGGTGTTGATGAAAAGAATGGGGCTAACTAGGGTAAGCCCGAATAAAGGATTAAGTCCTGAATCACAAAGAGTTGTGAACCCACGGCTAGCTGTATCCCTGAACCATTGAGGGTCACACAAGCACTAGATCGTTTGTTCCCGTTGAGAGAATAAATTCAAGGAGTTGAATTTATATTATGATATAGTAAATTCAAGGAGTTGAATTTATGATAATTAATTTTGAGAAAATAAATTCAAGGAGTTGAAATTATGAGATAGTAAATTCAAGAAGTTGAATTTATGAAATTTGGAGAGAACAAATTCAAGAAGTTGAATTTATAAAATTTGGGAATTTAATTTATTTAACTCAAATGTTGGGGTTTATTAAATATTAAATTTTGGAGGTGATAAATTCAAGGATTTGAATTTATAATTTAAATATTAAATTCAAATGTTGAATTTATAATTGATTTAATTATCAAAAGTTGAGTTTATTAAATATTAAATCAAATATAGTGGGGGTATGTTTAATAGGCTAGTATGAGTACAAGTCCAACATATTAAATAATTAAAGTTATTAATGGACTTTGATTAATTAATTAAACTAGTTGAACTAGTCCAATTAATTAATCAGGCCCATTAATGTTAATTATGAAATTTAGGTCAAGCTATTGTTTTTAAGGAAATAAAAATTGACCTAGTCCTCCAATTGGATTCCCATTTGTAACTCACGAGAGTTGTACAAAATATTCCTCAAAATTTTTGCCACTTTTCAAAAAAAAATTTATTTTGAGGTCTCTCTCAAATTTTAGATCTCAACGTAAAACTTCTTTCAAATATTCTTGGCTATTTGAAAGAGGAACAAATCTTCTAGTCGTGGACCTAATTAGAAGGATTGAAGGAAAGAGTTTTTGAAGATCGTTCGTAGGGATTCATCAAGAGCTAGTTCCGCCTATACCGGATTAGTTGGAGCCAAGTGATTTAATTCACTAAGGTATAATTCTAACACCCTATGAATGTTTATGATAAAATCATACGAGCGTTCAAACATATTTTGATTGTCAAAATAAATAAAAATTTTAAAACTTCCGCTACGTTTGGGCGTGTAGAAAACCGGGATCCAACAGTGGTATCAGAGCCAAAGTTTTTTCTAAATCGTATGGTTTTGATATTGAATAATTTATTTCTAACCACACAAGAAATTTTTTTCAGAAAATTGTAGCCCCATTAAAAATTTTATTTTTCCAGAAATTAAAAAAAAAATCGGGGCTGCCCGGAACCGTTCCGGGCAGTGCACAGTGCGCGCCAAGTGCCGCGCGCGAAGCCGACGCGCGCGTTGTGCGGATCGTCCGCACAGCGCGCGGCTGGCGGAGCGTCCGCACAGCATGCGGCGGCTGCGCGCGCGCATGTTGTGCGGACCGTCCGCACAGCGAGCGAGCGTGCCGCCGCTCCGCGCCCCTGTGCGCGCCTGCGTGCATAGTGCCCTTGCGGCTACCCGAAACGTTCGGGCAGCAGGGGCGGCTGCCCGGGATTGTCTCGGGAAGCGTTCTGGATGACGGGTTTGAATTGTTTGGGCATAGGGTGCAATTTTTTGATTTTTCAAATTTTGAGCAAAAATTGATATTTTTGAAAATTGGTTCATTTTTGTATTGGAAAATTAAATTTTGAAAAATTAATAATTTTCTTGTGAAATAAATAATTAGAATATGATTTTAATTATTTATGGTAAAAATGAGTTTTTACAAGAAATCAATTATTATTGATTTAATTGAAAATTAAATAAAGGAGTTTATTTAATTTATTAAATTCTTTAATAATTGTGGGGACCCGGACGCTAATTCATTCCTTAATCGTCTTTAGGACTAATTCAAACAATTATAATAAACAGGGTCTAATTTTTTTTTTTTTTAATACACAACGAAAACTTAATGTAATTAAATTCAAATTACATATTAAACATAAACATACAAATCTGATGTTATCTACAATAATTCCACTAGGTTCAATTACGAATCAGTACTTAATTCTAAGTTGCTTCCGAAGCCCGGATCTCTACGCTATCTAGTCCAGCCCCGTTCTCCTTCTGACCCTTATCATGTCCCACCTGTTGTCATGCACACATACAAACAAGACAACAGCCGGATAACTCCGGTAAGATATAAATATCCCAGTATAAATCATGTATACATGCCATCATATAAACAATATAAAAGCATATATCAAAACCATATCATATATCAACATCATGATATAAATCCATAACAAGAATAAATCATATTCTATACATGTACCCTAATCAGGAACATAATCAATATCAAGAATAACTCCTATTCTAAACCTGTACCAATATCAGGAACAGCAAGGAACATGAACCATATTCAGGAACATAATCAACATCAATAAATATCAATCAATATAACTGTCACTAAAACTCGTGACTCTACGTTTTAAACTAGATTCAATCCTAGCCTAGGGATCCCGGTTTCCAGGCATTGGCATTCCATATCGACCAACAGTAATAGAAAAGACTCCAGTTCTATCCACGTCGATATAGTATCGATCACCAGTAATAGAAGAAGCTCTGTTTCTATCCACATCAGTATAGTATCGATCACCAGTAATAGAAGAAACTCCAATTCTATCCACATCGATATAACATCGATCAACAGTAATAGAAGAAGTTATAATTCTATCCACATCGATACAGTACTGATCACCAGTAATAGAAGGAGCTAAAATTCTATCCACATCGATAGCCAATTATCCAGTGACAGACTATGGCACTTCCGCCAATACAATATCTCATGACATCGTGCAATGTGCCCGTGGTAATCCCACCACTATCAGGCACTTCTGTCACAAGATTACTCGTCTAACACCTGTTATCTATAATTCAAGAGAACAAGTATATCAATCAACTCAATGCAAATATCAATGCAATAAGTAAAGTATGTGATTTAGGGAAACTCGAGTCAAACCTCACCCGTGTTGTGCAATCCCAACTCAACATTAATTTATACCTTTATCTCCTCGCTCAGACGAAGAAGAAGAAGAAGTCCCGACTCTATTTCGGTCCATTCCCAATCTGGTAATAACAATACCGAACAGATATAATATCAATATTCAACTCAATTCAATACCTGTTCTGATTAATATTCAAATCGAAATATACGTTGATCGATATCCAATCAAGATACACTCTAATCCATATCGACCATATCACGATATAATCGAAATCACTACAGAATCTGATCAATATCAATTAACTGATGTTTCAACGGTATAACAATACAGTCTCGATAACCCCGTCAAGCCGAACATCACAGATATAATACCAGAAATCATAATCAATATCGATACCAGTCATAATCTCAATAACAATACATATCTGATATGAATTCTCAGTCAAATCTGTGGGGACCCGGACGCTAATTCATTCCTTAATCGTCTTTAGGAATAATTCAAACAATTATAATAAACAGGGTCTAAATTTTTTTTTTTTTTAAAATACACAGCGGAAACATAATGTAATTAGATTCAAATTACATATTAAACATAACATACAATCATTGTATGATCTAAAATAATCCGACTAGGTTCAACTACAGGTCAGTGCTGAATCTTAAGTTGCTTCAAAGCCCGGATCTCCACGCTATCTAGTCCAGCCTCGGTCTCTTCTTGACCCTGATCCTAGCCCACCTATTGCCATGCACACATACAAACAAGACAACAGCCGGATAACTCCGGTGAGATATAAATATCCCAGCATAAATCATGTATACATGCCATCATATAAACAATATAAAAGCATATAACAGAAATCCTATCATATATCAAAATCATGATATAAATCAATTACAAGAATAAATCATATTCTGTACATGTACCCTAATCCGGAACATAATTCAATATCCAGAATAAATTCTATTCTAAGCATGTATCAATATCAGGAACATACTCAATACCAAGAATAACTCCTATTCTAAACATGTACCAATATCAGGAACAGCAAGAAACATGAACCATATTCAGGAACATAATCAACGTCAATAATGTAAATCAATATAATCGTCACTCAGACTCGTGACTCCACGTTTTAGACTAGACTCAATCCTAGCCTAGGGATCCCGGTTTCCAGATGCGGTATTCCTATATCGACCAACAGTAATAGAAAAGACTCCAGTTCTATCCACGTCGATATAACCAAACATCCAGTATCCTGACCTAACCGTCATGGACTGTGGTCCTATCACCAATATCATGTCCTGTGACAAAGTGCAATGGGCCAGTGACGAGTCCTCACTATCCGGCCCTTTTGTCACAAGATGAAATGTCTACGACTAAGCATATCCGCTTATGACTCAAGACATACATTGTCTATAAATCCATAGACCAAAAATATCAATCGTATTCAATTGCAAATAACAATGCAATAAAATAAAGTATGTGATTTAGGGAAACTCGAGTCAAACCTCACTCGAGTTGTGCAATCCCAACTCAACATTAATTTATACCTTTATCTTCTTGCTCAGAAGAAGAAGAAGAAGAAGTCCCGACTCTATCTCGGTCCATTCCCAATCTGGTAATCACAATACCGAACAGATATAATATCAATAAACAATTCAATTTAATACCTGTTCTGATCAATACTCAAATCAACACATAATCTGATCAATGTCAAGTCAAGACACAATCTAATCCATATCGACAATATTACGATATAATCACAGTCAATACTGAGTCTGATCAATATCAATTCATTGATGTTTCGACGGTATGACAATACAATTTCAGTAACCTCGTCAATCCCAACATCACAGATATAATACCAGAACTCATCATCAATATCGATACTAGTCATAATCTCAATAACAATACATATCTGATATGAATTCTCAGTCACATCGACTCCGAAAATCATAACAATTACATAAACGGTCCGTTTCTCAATCTGACTTCAATTATACGATGTCTAACATGACCAGAACACCATATATGCATCCTATTCAATTCTGACAATAGTCTAATTTCAAAACATGTCAAAACGTAGCAAAACTTACGTCCAGTTGTAGCCTACGCGGATAGGAACACGGTGCTGTACTCGGATTCAAAAAAAGACGGACGGATTGAAATAAAAAGGCGTAAGGATTTCCACAAAGTTTCTGCGACCCCTTTCTAAATCTGAGGGAATTTGACGTTGCTTATATATATATATATATATATATATATATATATATATATATATATATATATATAAATATATATATATATATATATATATATATATATATATATATATATATATATACTTACACGTTGCATGAAAAAAGAACGTGTCAACTTTTCCTCCATTTTGCTCGGCGCTCGGGCGGTAATAAATTTCTGCCCGAGCGCGAGGTATTCGGCCCTCACCATGTATCATTGGCGCTCGGGCGGTCAAAAACTACCGCCCGGGCGCCACCTTCTCTGCCCGAAACACACCTTGTTGAGCTTTGGCGCTCGGGCGGTTACTTTATACCGCTCGGGCGCCAATTGTTCTGCCCAAAACTCATATCATTCATATTCTTTACCCAATCTGGTCTCATAATAGCCCGTATATAATTATATCAATTCATAATCAATAACCATCTCAGATTACAAATAATTATACTCAAATCCTTTCAGATTACAGTAATCCAATCCTCGGGCCTTACAAAATCGATTCCAAAAATCATAACAATTACATAATCAGTCTGTTTCTCACTCTGACTTCGATTCTATGATGTCTAACATGACCAGAACATCATATATGAATTTTATTCAATTCTGACAATATCATAATTCCAGAACATGTCAGAATGTAGCAAAACTTACGTCTAGTTGTAGCCTGCGTTGATAGGAACTCGGTACTGTACTCAGATTCAAAATCTGACGGACGGATTGAAATAAAAAGGCGTAAAGATTTCCCGAAGCTTCCTCGGCTCTCTCTTCAATTCTGAGAATTGAAATCAATTCAGATATTTATATATATATATATATATATATATATATATATATATATATCTCGTGCATGTTCAAGGGCAAGTGGCATATTCTCGTTCTGCAAGACTGGCGCTCGGGCGATAAGAAACTACCGCTCGAGCGCGGCAGTTTCTGCCCAAGCATTTTCAGCTTGCACCCTTGGCGCTCGGGCGGTAATATTCTACCGCTCGGGCGCCACATCTTCTGCTCGAGACATATTTCTGTTGAACATTGGCGCTCGGGCGGTCAAAGACCACCGCTCGGGCGCCACACGCTCTGTCCAACTTCCTCAAATTTCATATGTAGTTTTATTTTCGTGTCCCGATTAATCCTTTCATAATCATATCAAATTATATATCAATAATTATAGATTACTAGGATTAAATTTCCGGGCATTATATTTCTCCCCCTCTAAGATATGATTTCATCCCCGAAATCACAAACACTCAACTCGTGTTATACAGATAATCATATTATATCTCAAATCAGATACAAGAAGGAGACATCGAAATGACAATAATCTCATATCAACGAAATCACTCGTGATATAATCAACCTCAGAACCATGGCTATACAACATCCGTATATACCAATCAATTAACTCATAGCAATAAATATCCCGGTCAGAGATATACTCAATCTTCGGCCTCAAATATCAATAGTCATCGTCCGACGTTAGCATATTTAGTCTATATGTTCTGAGCTATCCTCGATTTCTTCTGAATCAGTTTCATCTTTCTTATCAGATTTCTGATCTTGTCAAATCCAATCTCAACCATCACCGCAATATCATTCTCATACGAAGGAAATCTGCAGTTCTCAGGGTACAATACCTCAACCAAAACTATTTCGATACTCATCTGATAGCTATTATTGTACCATAATTCACAAGTGACAATAACTCATGTCAACTAGTGCTATAATCCAGCACTACATTTCCTGGATATCCTCCAGTATCAGGATAGTTCACTCCGACTATCCGTCAATCTATAAATCATAGATGAAAAAACATGTCATACACTCAGCCAAAAGTATACAATCAAACGAAAATCACAGTCTGATAAAATAAACTCTGGCATTCAATACAATCTGACTCATGTTTCTGACATACTTGTCAATTTCCAATTTGAATATCTGACATAAACAAATCAGCTAATAAGATAAATTAAAGAAAATACCTACCTGGTATTCAGCTTTAATCTTCAAAATTAGTTCTGACTCGACTGAAATGTATGTAAGCTCAACGGTTCATAACAATCGGTATCAAATACGGACTCAGAATGATAACAATATCGGATCAGATTCAAAATACCAATACGCAATACTGATCTAATAACTGCATAGAACGCCATTTCTGACATTTCGAAAATTCTGCCATATTCAATGTCGTTCTCAGCCACTGATCACGGTCTCACAGTACTACAATCAATCGGTATACTGTCTTCAGATATCACAGACTCTGAATACGATCGGCTACAATCAAAATTCATATCCGAACAATTCTGTATACAACGCTCTCAGTACCCAGAATATTCAATATAAATGTCAACTGTTCGATTCAATCAATCATATGCTACGAATATATCAAAAGATCATAGATAAAACGAGCATAAAATCATCAGAACACTTCCGAGCACAGGATTTATCAACCCATGATTGGAACTGAAGTACTTTACAGAGAAACATATACTTAGATGTAACTCTAACTTTTAGGCAGTAATTCTTTCAACTGATATCTCAATTCAATCAATATCAGTCTATAAAAAAAAAATTCTCAAATGAAACCAATACCTGGAATCACATCAAGGCCGAAGTCACTCTCCCTGATACAGGACCAACCTGAAATCTCATCTGCCAGCCTATAGCAAACTTCCTGCTACTAGTAAATCAATCCTTGATAGGCTCATCTTCAGTCATCAACTGAATACATAAGGAATTACTCCATTCCTTTCGATAATCATCGAATCTTATATAATACGGATTTCAAGTAATTCAAAATCAGGAATCCTTACCGTATATCCTTTAGTCTTTGGCCATTTCAGGTCCAAATCTTACCATTTCCTGACAAGACTCTATAATAGCTCTGTACTTGTTCGATATATCAATATCAATCATGTAGTCATCATCAGACAATACAAGTACAAGCTAGTCTAACTCAATCTCATTCTCAACTTACTGCAGTATATGATATATCACAGAATATCACTAATATGAATTCTTTCCCCCAAAAGGTATAAAAGTCAATACTACAATAACACAGACCCAACAGGTACAACATATATCAATGCACCTCAGTCAAAGATAATCACAAGGAATGCATTAGTATACATCAATACATATGCAACATAATCATAAAAGAACAGTTACCTGTTACAATCTCATCAAGTCTATCCTGGGTCTGTCTCCTGGTCCTTACAACCAGATGGTTCTGCTCTATCAGATCTCCAGAAGCTTTTCCGCGGACACACTCTAGCAAAATGTCCTTGCTGTTTACAAACACGGCATCTACTGGTCACCCCATGACATTGTTCCGTGGAATGTCTTCCCCCGCAATTTCTGCAATAGATGCCAGTATAACTCGGACTCGAACCGCTAGAGCTAGATGAACCGCTCCCAAAATTCTTGAATTGCTTCTTTTGAACTTTCAACATCTCTTTCTTTCCACCACTGCTACTGCCAATCTCAATTCTGGAAGGCAGTTGTTGTGGTATCGGTGTTGGAAGAACATATGAAGCTTCCTTTTGTCTCATTAGAACGGTTTCTGCTCTTCTGGCTCGATTCAGAGTATCAGTAAAATTACTCGGTTGTCTCACAGTTACCAAGGTGCGTATTTCTGGATTCAAGCCCTTGATAAACTGATCAGCTACAGCTGTATCATTTCTAGCCACTTGCGGACCAAACTTTAACAAGGTGAAGAAATGGGCCAAATATTCATCAATCTTCAATGGACCCTGCCTCAAATTTGCAAATTCTGCACTTTTGTCCTCTCGATATGATAGAGGTACAAACCTTTGATAAAATTCCACTTTGAAAAGTTTCCACGTAATCGTGAAACCACGCTGTGCTATGGCTTCCCGGGTTATCAGCCACCAACTCCTAGCGACTTCCCGTAGTTGATTCCCAACCAATTTAATTCTGCACTCATCTGTGAATCCCAGAAATTCAAACAGCATTTCAATCTCCTCCACCCAAGTCTCACAATCATCTGGTGCTTCAACACCCTTCAAAATCGGTGGTTCAAACGACTTAAACCTTATCATCTGTGTTTCCATCAGAGTTTCAGACACATCCATCTGATCATACGACGTACTACCCCTTTCTGGAATCCTTCTAGGAGGAATATCTGATAATCATAGACGTTAGTAGTAACAAGAGACAAATCCGTTTCAATCCCAATCCTGATCAGCTTACCTCTGATCAAGAATTGGTTCTGATCCAGTTTCAAATAATACATATTACCAAATCAACTCAGATATTCAGGTAACATGTAGCTTTCTAAACAGTACCACATACTGAAATCATAACATATACAATGTAGTTTCAACATTATATTCAATCATATGCCATATAAGTCCAGGCAGTAAAACATAATATCATGCTAGCGTACACAATGTAGTTCCACATTATAATCAATCACATGCTAGCAATCACATGCAAGGAAAGAAAACTCATTCTACCCCGCTCACTCTTCTCTATCTCAGTGCTAAGGAACCTACAGTTCAAGGACCTACAGCTCTGATACCACCTGTTGTGGGGACCCGGACGCTAATTCATTCCTTAATCATCTTTAGGACTAATTCAAACAATTATAATAAAAAGGGTCTAATTTTTTTTTTTTTAAATACACAGCGGAAACGTAATGTAATTAAATTCAAATTACATATTAAACATAAACATACAAATCTGATGTTATCTACAATAATTCCACTAGGTTCAATTACATATCAGTACTGAATCCTAAGTTGCTTCCGAAGCCCGGATCTCCACGCTATCTAGTCCGGCCTCGTTCTCCTTCTGACCCTTATCCTGTCCCACCTGTTGTCATGAACACATACAAACAAGACAACAGCCGGATAACTCCGGTAAGATATAAATATCCCAGTATAAATCATGTATACATGCCATCATATAAACAATATAAAAGCATATATCAAAACCATATCATATATCAACATCATGATATAAATCCATAACAAGAATAAATCATATTCTATACATGTACCCTAATCAGGAACATAATCAATATCAAGAATAACTCCTATTCTAAACCTGTACCAATATCAGGAACAGCAAGGAACATGAACCATATTCAGGAACATAATCAACATCAATAAATATCACTCAATATAACCGTCACTCAAACTCGTGACTCTACGTTTTAAACTAGATTCAATCCTAGCCTAGGGATCCCGGTTTCCAGACATTGGCATTCCATATCGACCAACAGTAATAGAAAAGACTCCAGTTCTATCCACGTCGATATAGTATCGATCACCAGTAATAGAAGAAGCTCTGTTTCTATCCACATCAGTATAGTATCGATCACCAGTAATAGAAGAAACTCCAATTATGTCCACATCGATATAACATCGATCAACAGTAATAGAAGAAGTTATAATTTTATCCACATCGATACAGTACTGATCACCAGTAATAGAAGGAGCTAAAATTCTATCCACATCGATAGCCAATTATCCAGTGACAGACTATGGCACTTCCGCCAATACAATATCTCATGACATCGTGCAATGTGCCCATGGTAATCCCACCACTATCAGGCACTTCTGTCACAAAATTACTCGTCTAACACCTGTTATCTATAATTCAAGAGAACAAGTATATCAATCAACTCAATGCAAATATCAATGCAATAAGTAAAATATGTGATTTAGGGAAACTCGAGTCAAACCTCACCCGTGTTGTGCAATCCCAACTCAACATTAATTTATACCTTTATCTCCTCGCTCAGACGAAGAAGAAGAAGAAGTCCCGACTCTATCTCGGTCCATTCCCAATCTGGTAATAACAATACCGAACAGATATAATATCAATATTCAACTCAATTCAATACCTGTTCTGATTAATATTCAAATCGAAATATACGTTGATCGATATCCAATCAAGATACACTCTAATCCATATCGACCATATCACGATATAATCGAAATCACTACAGAATCTGATCAATATCAATTAACTGATGTTTCAACGGTATAACAATACAGTCTCGATAACCCCGTCAAGCCGAACATCACAGATATAATACCAGAAATCATAATCAATATCGATACCAGTCATAATCTCAATAACAATACATATCTGATATGAATTCTCAGTCAAATCGATTCCAAAAATCATAACAATTACATAATCAGTCTGTTTCTCACTCTGACTTCGATTCTATGATGTCTAACATGACCAGAACATCATATATGAATTCTATTCAATTCTGACAATATCATAATTCCAGAATATGTCAGAACGTAGCAAAACTTACGTCCAGTTGTAGCCTGCGTTGATAGGAACTCGGTACTGTACTCAGATTCAAAATCTAACGGACGGATTGAAATAAAAAGGCGTAAAGATTTCCCGAAGCTTCCTCGGCTCTCTCTTCAATTCTGAGAATTGAATTCAATTCAGATATATATATATATATCTGGCGCTCGGGCGGTAAGAAACTACCGCTCGAGCGCGGCAGTTTCTGCCCAAGCATTTTCAGCTTGAACCCTTGGCGCTCGGGCGATCATATTCTACCGCTCGGGTGCCACATCTTCTGCCCGAGACATATTTCTGTTGAACATTGGCGCTCGGGCGGTCAAAGACCACCGCTCGGGCGCCACACTCTCTGCCCAACTTCCTCAAATTTCACATGTAGTTTTATTTTCGTGTCCCGATTAATCCTTTCATAATCATATCAAATTATATATCAATAATTATAGATTACTAGGATTAAATTTCCGGGCATTACAATAATTGTGGTGGTTAGTGATAAAATTATTAGATATATGATTTATCAATTCATTAAATTGTTTAATTAATTGATGTTAATATTTGATATTAAATGCATGAAGGATGATCGAGAGCCTTGAACAATGTGTTAGGTGTATGTTAGGATATTTTACTGTTTTTATTCATTTTTTTAATATTTGATATTATTAAAGTGGGCCTGGTTTATGGCCCATTCCCACCCTCATGAGATGTATACCTTAAGTAACATGGCTATTCAAATGTAATTATTAGAAATAGTGGGAGATCAAGACTGGAAGATGGTGGGCCCGATGATCAAGATTAAGACATGTAAAATATTGGAAGCTTTTGTAATAGTTGCATTTGCATCCCTGCATTCACCTAGGTTTTGGACCTGGATCCATGTATGGCTCACATAGATCTAATAGTGTTGGCGATCGATCATCCTTATTTATTGTTGAATGTCATATTATGATATATGTGATATATAGTAGTATGCATGTATGTATATTATTATATAATATAGTTGCATGAATCTGGCAAACATACAAACTCGTGGCACGCGATTTTTAAATTAAAATGATGAGATAATTTTAAAATTAAAAACCCTCATTTTGAATAAGATTCAAAATTTATATCAAACCGAAAAAGTAAAAATTAAAGG
Source organism: Primulina eburnea (assembly GCF_022965805.1). Taxonomy (NCBI): domain Eukaryota; kingdom Viridiplantae; phylum Streptophyta; class Magnoliopsida; order Lamiales; family Gesneriaceae; genus Primulina; species Primulina eburnea. The sequence continues at coordinate 22,697,355 of NC_133105.1, forward strand.
AGTTTAATTTTTCCTTGCCTTCCATCAACCGTGGTTGCATGTCGATCGCTACCCGCGGACAGTGTTTGCCTCATATTATTGGGGAGGCCTGCACGCCGGAAAGCTGTGACTTCCACCGGACATATGATGTGAATTGAGTAGAACTCACATGACTTCGGCTCATATTATTGGGGGAACTCAAGGCGACCGTCTACTACAATTCAATATTGATGGGTTGGTTTGACACGCGAAAATAAACGACGTCATATTATTGGGTCCTTATTAAACGTGAGGCAAAACACGCGGAGGTTGCATAGGGATGCAATTGGACTCTATCTTTTAGAAATTATAATTGGCTGATATTATTCGGGATTATAATTGGCTAATTGGACTCTACGTGCCTACTAAGGAAATACAATTTCTCTTTTTCATCAGAGGGTGGTGGAAATGTAAAAATAGTAGGAGGTTAATTTATAAAATGAAATCCATATTTTATATCTTAAAATTATTTTAAAATAATCAGCAACCATTATTCTGTTTCCGTATCAGTATATTTTCGATTTCGTCACGTAATAAGTTTTTATTATTAACAAGCTAACCGAATCTAATTTTCAAGACTGGTTGGGAAAATTGTTCTGAATTCAGAAAAAATGGCATACACACTAATGTCAGTCCTGTTGAACTGACAAAGAATGCAAGATGGTAGGACCATAGTATGCAAGCTAAAGTGTAACATGCTCGCTTTTTGTCAAATGAACTGTAGGGACAGGCTGAGAAAATGTTGAATGTTGCTGACATTCGAATACACATGCAAGAGTTGCATGGTGCATGAAACTCATACGATGATGCACACCATTTTCAAGGAACTCATGACTATACGTATGCAAGATAGGGCTTTGGCCCATGAGCGTGGTGTACGTATGATTGAGCTTATTAAGAATGTGATGAGCCTGGAATATGTGATTCCTAACGAGTTGATTGATGACATCAATTTTTGTATTTCTCTTCTCATTTGACGCGGTTATGGTGAACTTCAATTTGAATAAGATTGATGATAGCTTTGAAGAGCTAGTCAATACGCTTATAACTTATGAGATCACCATAAAACAGGGAATTGTTGTTTTTTTCTCGTCAGACGAAAAATAGCCCACAAGGTAAGGGAAATAAATGTTCCGCCCCTCACAAGAAAAACAATCTCAATAAGAGGCAAACTCTGAAAGACACTTAAAAGGCCTACAAAGCCCGATAAGTTAGAACATATTTATTTCGCTGCAAGAAGTCCGGACATAAGAAATTATATGTACCAGAAATGTTCTGGAAATGATAAGTGAATGTCCAAGTAAACATTATTTCAACAACAAACAAAAGAAAGTTAGATGATCCAAATCCCACACAAATATGGCATGCTAGACTATGTCACATTTCCCAAAGAAGGATGCACAAACTAGTGGCAGAAGCCATGTTTGACTTGTCAGACATAAATTCTCTGTCTACTTGTAAATCTTGTCTAAAAGGAAAAATGACAAAGGCTCCATTCGATGGAAACGTGGATCGTGCGCATGGTCTATTGGATTTGATCCACACAGACATTTGTGGCCTGCTAAGTATTATGGGCAATCCTACTTCATTACCTTTACTGATGACCATTCGAGGTATGGGTATGTTTATGAAACACAAATCTGAAGCGTTTGAAAAGTTCAAAAAATTCAGATCTGAAGTAGAAAATCAGCTGGAAAGAAGTATTAAGACACTTCAATCTGATCGAGGTGGAGAATACTTAAGTGCTGAATTTTTGGTTTTCTAAAAGAGAATGAGATTCTCTCACAGTGGACTCCACCAGCAACACCACAATTGAACGGTGTTTCTGAACATTGTAAGCGAACCTTGTTGGACTTGGTTCGATCAATGATGAGATTCACTGAATTGCCTACGTTGTTTTGGGGCTTTGCGCTTGAAACTGCGGCAATGTTGTTGAATAATGTCCATACTAAAGCAGTGAATAAAACACCATATGAGATATGGATGAGAAAAACTCCCAAATATTCTTACGAGAGAATATGGAGATGTCTTGCTTACGTGAAGCAGACAGTGGGAGACAAATTGGATAGTAGATCCACTTTGTGCTACTTTGTAGGATATCCAAAGAATTCTGTTGGATATTATTTCTATCATCCTAGTGAAGCAAAAGTGTTTGTTTCAAGAAATGCCACATTTTTGGAAAGGGAGTTTCTATTAGATAGAAAAGGCAATATGATAGAACTTGAAGAAATTCAAGATACTCCCTCAACTTTAGAAGCTGAACCTAATCCCCTAGAACCAGTAGTTGAAGTACAAGCTCCTAGAAGGTCTGATAGGGTTATTAGACCACCTGCCAGATATACACTTCTTCATGAACAAGGCCATGATGAGCCTTGTGTTGGATGTGATCCAATGAATTTCAAAGAAGCAATATCTGATACTGATTCAACCAAATGGCTTGAAGCCATGCAGTCAGAAATGGACTCTATGTATTCAAACTAAGTCTGGACATTAGTGGATCCACCTGAGGGAATTGTTCCCATAGGATGCAAATGGATCTACAAAAGAAAGCTTGGGGCGGATGGGAAGGTAGTGACCTTCAAAGCGATGGTTGCAAAAGGTTATACTCAAAGACAAAGAGTTGACTATGAGGAAACTTTTTCACCAGTTGCTATGTTTAAGTCCATTAGAATACTACTAGCCATAAAAGCATGGTATGACTATGAGATATGGCAAATGGATGTAAAGACTGCATTCCTCAATGGAGACATGAAAGAAGAAATTTATATGTCTCAACCTGAGGGATACACATCAGTAGGAAGTGAGCATAAGGTATGCAAACTTCAGAGATCAATATATGGTCTCAAGCAGGCGTCAAGTAGATGGAACCTCAGATTTTATAGCACTATCAAAGAGTTTGGTTTTGCTAAGAATCTTGAGGAACCATGCGTGTACAAGAAAGTTGGTGGGAGTGCTGTGATATTCCTAGTACTTTATGTTGATGATATCCTACTCATTGAGAATGATGTAGGATTACTGCAATCAACTAAAGTATGGTTAGCAAGTAAATTCTCCATGAAAGATATGGGTGAAGCATCCTATGTATTGGGAATACAAATCTATAGAGATAGATCTAAAGGTATGCTAGGACTCACCCAAGCCACTTATATCGATACCATTCTGAAGCGATTCTCTATGGAAGAGTCCAAGAGATGATACTTACCAATGTGTCATGGTATTACTCTATCTAATGCAATGTGGCCCAAGACTGATGGAAAGATAGAGATGATGACACGTATTCCATATGCGTCAGCTATTGGTAGTATCATGTATGGTATAATATCGACATGTCCTGATTTTGCTTACGCTTTGAGTGTTACAAGCAGATATCAGGCGAACCCTGGTCCAATGCGTTGGAAAGCCGTGAAAGATATTCTTAAGTGCTTGAGAACCACTAAGAACTTGTTCATGGTTTATGGGGATGGAGAATTGAAATTGGAAGGCTACACTGATTCTAGCTTCCAATGTGACGTAGATGATTCGAAATCGACCTCTGGTTTTTTATTCATGCTTTGTGGTGCGGCTGTCTCTTGGAAGAGTTCCAAGCAAGACACCGTTGCGGATTCCACCAATGAAGCTGAATACGTTGCTGCATCAGCTGCAGCCAAAGAGGCAGTTTGGATGAGGAATTTTGTCCAAGAGTTGGACGTCATTCCTAATGGAGTTGATCCAGTCCCGGTGTACTGCGACAACACTGGTGCCGTTGCGCAAGCAAAGGAACCAAGGTCTCATCAAAGATCCAAACATATACTGAGGAAGTTCCACATTATCCGGGAGATTGTGGGAAGAGGAGATATATCAGTTGAAAGAGTCGCCTCTGCAGATAATGTTACTGATCCACTTACATAGCCCTTGCCAGGACCATTGTTTGAGTAGCATCGCGAAGCAATGTGATTAAAGTTTATGGGTAGTTGGCTCTAGGGCAAGTGGGAGATTGTTAGAGTAGATGCCCTGTAAGCCAACGGTTGGCTGGGGAGTTTATTAACTCAAGTGTAATAGACAATCTTTATTTTAATATAATTTAATTTTTAATGGTTTCGTTATACTTTATCTGTATACCCATGCAAGCAGCATAGATAAAGTCCTTGATTAAGCTTTAATACAAATGAATCGTAATTTGATATTGAAATTCATTTGTAAACACTGCATATTCTAAATTCGTTCCTAGTCGATTCAGCCGCCTAAAACATGGATAAAGGTCGCTTGAGCTCGAGACTAGCATCTGTGATGTTGTGTACTGCGTTTCTTGGTAAGGACATAGAGATGTCCAAACATGCAGATGGGTAGTCATATGATGATTATACCGAACAACCCTACCTCGGACTTTCCAAGTGGTTATCATTCATCGAGAGGATAAGTCCGTGGTTATGATTGTACACCATTATTCCTTACGACCCGGGACAACTCTGAGGTTGTATATGCTAGGGTTGTGCTTTGACTCGTTTACCGGCTCTAGGAGAGTCATCAGGTGGCGAGGTTGGGTACAATTGCGACACATATAGGAGCTAATGCATTGTAGTCGGGGATTCACCGCTCACCTACGGGTGTGGATATCCTATGTGATCTAATGAAATAATAGTGCATGGAATCTCTTGCCAGAGTATGAGATGTACGTTGGAGAAGGAGTTCTCCAATAGTACACGCGATGCCACTATTATAGTTATCACATAGTTATCGAATTAATATGCAACCCTCGATGAACCAATGGTTGTAGATTCGATCGGGATATATGAGATGAAGGGACCGTACTGTAGTTAATCATAATCGACTGGTTCTTGCAGGCACTATCAGTGATACCTAGGGGATCATGGGGCGATGCTACTAGATGCTCTTACCACGATCCAATGGGTGCAATCAGAAATGAGTTCTGACATTCTTGATCAAGGTGTTGATGAAAAGAATGGGGCTAACTAGGGTAAGCCCGAATAAAAGATTATGTCCTGAATCACAAAGAGCTGTGAACTCACGGCTAGCTGTATCCCTGAACCATTGAGGGTCACACAAGCACTGGATGTTTGTTCCCGCTGAGAGAATAAATTCAAGGAGTTGAATTTATATTATGATATAGTAAATTCAAGGAGTTGAATTTATGATAATTAAATTTTGAGAAAATAAATTCAAGGAGTTGAATTTATGAGATAGTAAATTCAAGAAGTTGAATTTATGAAATTTGGAGAGAACAAATTCAAGGAGTTGAATTTATAAAATTTAGGAATTTAATTTATTAAACTCAAATGTTGGGTTTATTAAATATTAAATTTTGGAGGTGATAAATTCAAGGAGTTGAATTTATAATTTAAATATTAAATTCAAATGTTGAATTTATAATTGATTTAATTATCAAAAGTAGAGTTTACTAAATATTAAATCAAATATAGTGAGGGTATGTTTAATGGGCTTGTATGAGTACAAGTCCAACATATTAAATAATTAAAGTTATTAATGAACTTTGATTAATTAATTAAACTAGTAAGACTAGCCCAATTAATCAATCAAGCCCATTAATGTTAATTATGAAATTTAGGTCAAGCTATTGTTTTTAAGGAAATAAAAATTGACCTAGCCTCTAATTTGATTCCCATTTGTAACTCACGAGAGTTGTACAAAATATTCCTCAAACTTTTTGCCACTTTTCAAAAAAAAATTATTTTGAGGTCTCTCTCAAATTTTAGATCTCAGCGTAAAACTTCTTTCAAATATTCTAGTGCTATTTGAAAGAAGAACAAATCTTCTAGTCGTGGACCTAATTAGAAGGATTGAAGGAAAGAGTTTTTGAAGATCGTTCGTAGGGATTCATCAAGAGTTAGATCCGCCTATAGCGGATTAGTTGGAGCCAAGTGATTTAATTCACTAAGGCACCGTTTGGTTCGTGTGATAGGATAAGTAAATGATATATAATAATAGTGATTATAAAATAAAAAGTAAGGATACACAATACATTATGATAAATTATATGATGTTTGGCATGAGTTTAACTTGCTTGATTATTTTTGTTAATTATTTACTAAAATGCCCTCGTCATATATTAGTTAGTAATATATTTTTAAAATGATTGAATAAATAAATAAAATATCTAGAATTAATTGATTTTAAAAATTATAAATAAAATTTAAATATTATATTAATTATTAAATTTTCATTAATTCTAATTTCGAAAAAAAAAACTAAAAACCCGATTAATATTATAAAAAATAATTAAATTTTGATAATAATATAAATATGCATTTATTGTGATAATTAAAATATTAATACAAATTTGAATGATAAAAAATGGTTAATAAAAATTATAATATTACAGTTAAAAATAATATCATAATAAAAAATATGATCAATATTAATTAAATTATTTATAATATTAGTCAAATTAAAAATTATATTAAAATTTTATTAAATGTTTTGAATCTATAATTATTTTAAACTTTAGAATAGTAAAGAAAAATTTAAATTAATTAAACATAATCTTTTTTCTCTTAAAAGATTATATAATCATCCACATGAGGATAATAATGCATATGTGCGGGCTGAACGGGCCTATCACAATTTTAATCATGCACACCTAACACATGATAAGTGAAGAATTAACAATCAATCCCCCTTTATCATGCACACCAAACAATACCTAAAGGTATAATTCTAACACCCTATGAATGTTTATGATAAAATCATACAAGCGTCCAAACATATTTTGATTGTCAAAATAAATAAAAATTTTAAAACTTCCGCTGCGTTTGGGCGTGTAGAAAACCGGGATCCAACATTTTATTTATTATTCATGTATTTTAGTCCGTTCAAAATCATCACTATATATCGTATATATCTAAACAAGAACAAAAGATCTGATACTTCCTCAAAAACTTGATCAGAAAAGACTCTGTGTACCCGAAACATTCGAATTATAGTTTCCGGAAACTTGAGCTGGAAGGAGCAGAAGACCCACCAGAATTGTTAGAAACATCAATCCACAACTCCATAGCTCAAAATCAAGACTCAATTTCCCTCATCGGTCCCAAAGAGCTTCATACGTGACAATGGCGTCCTCAAATACCCTTCCACCTCAAATTTCTTAGGTGAAAGCTCACGATACTTAGCAAACTCCTCCCTAGCCTCTACATTCTTATCCAGCAAACTAAAAATCATCCCTTTACAAAAATAAGGCCGAAAATCATTTGGATCCTCTTTCAAAATCTCATCGTAAGTTAGCAACGCCTTATCCACATTCTTTTGCAAGAACTGCATTTGCGCCATTATCAACTTCACATCCCTAGCTTCCTTCGCCTTGTTCTACGTCTCAGCAAAGGTCAATGCGTCCTCCAATCTCCGCATCACTGCATCCCCTTCTCCCGACTTATCCATCAACAATGCGTTTTCCAACAAAGCCTCATAAGACAACCGGTTTTTCGTCAAAATCTCCTCGAGGGCATCGCGGGCTTCTTGAATTTTCCCCAATTCGTTCAAAACTCTAGCCATCAGGAACTTCCATTCAAGATTTTCAGGCTGACCGGAGGATAGTTGTCTCAAAATAGCCAAACCCTCCTCATCCTCGCCAGCTTCCAGTTTCTGCTGGAGAAGCGATTTCAACGCGTCAATGGCTTCCGAATTGGATTCCAACAACTGGGCCAGAGGAGAATTTGAAGAAGGACCTTTCTTTCCTTCAATCGTTTCTTCCTCCCCAGAACCAGATTCAGCGAGCTCTTCGGTTACACCCGCCGGCGGCGACAAAATATCGGCTTTGGAATGCAAAAATGGGAAGCTACCCCAGGCGACAGCGGCGAAGACAACTGCTGCGGAGGCGCTTTTGAGGCTGAAAATGGAGGACTTGGGAGGATCAGATGGTGGCACGGAACCACTACAACTGGCTTTAACTGTGAATTTCTTGGTCATAGAGTGTGAAAGAAGCTTGTGCGGCGGATGAAGATCGGTGGTAAAGGAAGAATCGTGAAGCTTAGGGGGCATTGGATTGGGACGAATGAAGGTAGAATTCATGGTTCTGAGTTCCTTCAGGGTTTCGTTCTGAAAATTTGAATGTTCCAATTTCAGGAAGAAGGAACCAAATGGAGAGCTGCAGCGCAGGCAGGCAGACGGGAAGAGAGTATTTCACCAAACATAGTGGAATAATAATAAAATTAATTAATACGTTCTATTTCATATATACAAAAATATGTTAATTATATATATGTCCATGGATTTGACAATATAAACCTCGATGATAATGAAATTTCTTGCTTATGGCGTGTCAATTTCACAAAATTTTGGTATAAAATGCCTTGAGAAGATCTTGATACAGGAAAAATTGTTAATGGAAGAAAAAATTCAACCCTATAAACAGGACTATTATATAAAAACAAGAATAAGAAAAAGGACAAGAGTCTTTAAGTTCTTTTAAAATTGTTACTCAAAAATATTTTGATAATTACTCCAAATAGAAAATCATTGATTTATATATTCAAGAAATGAAAAAGGATATTTTCAAGAATATAGTTTGCACATATTCAAAATCAAACAAATTAATGGCTTCAAACTCTACTGATACTCAATTCATTAATCTAATGAAAGCACATGATGACCAAGATGCTCAAGATCCAGAAGATGATATGTTTGAAGATATTTCCATCAATAATGCCTTTGTTTATTATAGGGATACAGTTGAGTTTGTTCTCCTCTATTTCTTGAGTGGGTTTCATGTGAGACCGTCTCACGGATCCTAATCTGTAAGACGGGTCAACCCTACCCATATTCACAATAAAAAGTAATACTCTTAGCATAAAAGATAATATTTTTTCATGGATGACCCAAATAAGAGATCCGTCTTACAAATACGACCCGTGAGACCGTCTCACACAAGTTTTTGTCCTATTTCTTTCTCCCTCTTAATATATTTGAAATATTGAATAAAAGCTCAAGGTTCTGTTGTAAAAATTTGTAAGTTTGATTTTTGTTTTTAATTCTTTTTTTTTTTGTCTTTAGTTTAAAAATAAATTACATATAGATTAGCCTGAATGACATGCTAAATTATTTGTGCTAAATCATCGTCTTACTATGATATGGTCTAATTTATTTTGTAGCTTGTAATTAATATGAGATATAAAAAGATTTATTTATGTTTTTGAATTCTGAAAATTAATATAAAGTTTTGGATTAAAACATAAGGTAAGAGATGAACCAGGAGATGATAAATACAATGTTAGAGTTTAATTAGGAAACTATAAATTCATGCTGTAGTCAGTTACCCTGCTAAGCCGAAAAATAACGTTTAAAGCGTTTGTGAGTGATTTTTATGAATTTATATTTCTGAGGTGGACCTCGTTAAAAACTTTTTTTTTGTTTAATTTCTTTGATAAATATTTTTATATTTTGTAAAAGATCCATATGTGAATCTTATATAATTATTATTCCAAGAATTAAATGTCTATTTTTTTATCTCAATTTTATTCCAAGATTCAGATGAATATATTAATTATATATATGTCAAAATTAATTTATTAATAAATAACATAATTAAGGATGAATTTCAAAATGGCTTACTATGTTTAGCTTGTAAACGTTGAAGCCCGCCTGCAACCTTATTTTATTTTACTTTTTTATAAATTAATAATAAAAAATTTATATGTATAAAAAAAGGAGTGAATGAGAATATTTGGTAGTTGTAATTAATGGTCAATATTATTTTAGGCCATCTCCAATCATGGCACCACAATGGTGTGGCACCATTGTGGTGCCATGAAATTTCACTCCAATCCAGCACCAAATTTGGCGCTGGATTGGAGCAACGCCAAAACCTGCACCACTTGCTGCGCCACATTTTTTTTAGTTTTTTTTTTATTTTTTTTAATTTGATTAATTTTATATTAGTGTTTAATATTTAATTAATTAATATTTTTTTGAAATTATAAATTTTTTGTAATTTTAATTATAAAATTGTTAATATTTTGATTAAATATTAATTAAGTGTAAAAATAAAAAATAAAAAAACACAGATTAAATTAATAATGCGTTAAAATGGTACAAATTACGAAAAAAACAACAATAATTCTAATATTTAATATTGTATTTTTGTTGTATTATTAATTTAATATCAAATAAACGTGTTTTTTTCAATGATATTTTGATTTTATTAACTTATAGTTTGTATTAGATAATTGTACGTAAATCAAATAATTATTTCGTTAATATGAAATAATTAATTCACATTTTAATATATAAATTAAAATATTTAAATATATAAATTTTAATATTTAATTATCATTAAATTATCAAGTTACAAATAATTAACATAAAACAGAAAGATTAATATTGAAAAAAAAAGAATATTCTTGGAATATTCTATTGTAGTGTAAAATGTAGTGTAATGTGGTTGGAGATGATTTTAGTGTAACACCAATGTAGTGCAGAATGTAGTGCAGAATGTAGTGCAGTGGATTGGAGATGACCTTAGACTTTAAAAATAAAAAATCACTACAAAAACTAAAATCATCTTCGCCTTTTAATTACTAGTAGGTTTCATGTGAGACCGTCTCACGGATCTCAATCTGTGAGACGGGTCAACTCCGCCCATATTCTCGATAAAAGTAATACTCTTAGCATAAAAAATAGTATTTTTCATGGATTATCTAAATAAAGATCCGTCTCACAAAATATGATCCGTGAGACCGTCTCACACAAGTTTTTTCCTTTAATTACGTGTGTTTAAATATGTATGTGTCTTATTTTTTAATGATGCGTGTTATTTTTTAATTATGCTTTTAAAATTATGTGCAAGCTTTTAAATTTTAATACGTGTAATTTTAAAAAAATTCAATTAAATGTAATTTTATTCTGTGTTTAAATACTCAAATATTTGATGGGAAAAATTAATATTTTTAAATAAAAAATTAATATTTCAAGATAATCTCTGTAATAATCATCTCATCATCACATAATTATGAGATTAGGTTATCGTCGCTTACAAAAGTATCTAATGACAGCATTGAACATGCTCTTATGGATCAAGCGGGTTTAACCCCCGCCATATATGAAAAACAATAAATTTTTTAAAAATTGAATAATTAATTAATTTAGTTTCTATTATTTCTGTAGTATATTACTTGTGCGATACACATAGTATTAAAATTAGTACGTATGAACATTTAAATAATTACTTAAAATTGTTGATATAATGAATATTTTTATTTATTATATAAATTTTTTATACTATTTGAGATAAAATTCAAATAAAAATATCAATCATGTCGTCAAATTGAATTATTTATCATTGCATTCGATATATGGATTTAGTGGAAAGATTATCAACGAAAAAAGATATTAAAAATAATATATTATTTGTCTATCAAAATTTTAAATCATAATTAAATTATTTTCATAAATTTAAAAAATCATTTATTAAATGAAAATTTTGATTAAATTTATTTTTTGAATATTTTAAAAAATATTTATACTAAAGTTCTAATTAAATAATAATTATATCGATGCATTAATAGTTAATATATCAAAAATTCACTATGACAATCTTCACTAAAAAGTTGAAAAAGCATAATATTATATAAAATTTATGTTGTATTTAGAAAATCTAACTGTAAGGCCCGAGATTTAATCGTTTTAATCCGAGATTATTTAATTTATGAATTTTGGAATTTTGAGTCATATTCCATGGTTTTACAATGTCATAGGATTGAAATTGAATTAAAAAGAGTTGTGAGGACCAAATTGCAAATAGTGAAGTTCCAGGGGCTAAAGTGCAATTAATTGGATTGAATGGGACACTTGGCTTTCTTATGCAACTTGATATGTCAAATATCATTTCCTTCTTCATACTCCAGCAAGAACCAAACGAATTCCATAGCTATTCTCTCAAATTTCCTCAAAGCCTAGAAATTTATTGTGCAAGATTGAATCCGAACACAGTTCTGTGCTCCTCTCATCGACAGCTACAACTGAACGTAAGTTTTATTAGGTTCTGTTATCATTTGAAATTATGATGTTGGAAGAATTATTATTTGATCATTATTATGTGTTCTGGAAATATTAGACATCGTATAATCGAAGTCAGATCAAATAACAGATTGATTATGGAATTGTTATAATTTTTTGATTATATTGATTGGAAATTGGACAGATTTGAATTATTGATTGATTACAGATTGTAGCGGATATGGGTTATGATTTTTAATTTATATCAGTTGATATTGTATTGACGGGATATCGGGATTGTGCTGTTATGCCGTTGAATTTGAAATAAATTCAGATTAATCAGATTCAGTATTGAATTGGGAATGGAATGTTGATATTATTATTCTTGATATGTCATTTCAGATTGACAGAGATAGTCTTGCATTCAGAACTTATATTGTTTCAGACCGAGACTACGAAAGAAAGGTATAAGTTAATATGGTACTGGGAGAACGACTCGAGTAGGATATACTTGAGTTTCCCTAAATCACATACTTATTGTTACTATTAACATTGATTTGAATTGATATGCTTGTTCTATTGATTTATAGAAGCATGTATTAGATGAGTATTAGACGAGTGATCTTGTGACATAAGTGTCGATAGTGATGGAATCGTCACTGGCACATTGCACATTGTCACAAGATAGTGAATTTGGCGATAGTGCCACAGTCTGTGACGGATAGGTCAAGACACCAGATGTTTGGTTATATCGATTGAATAGAATTGGAGTTTCTTCTATTACTAAATTCGATATAGGAATACCAACGTCTGGAAACCGAGATCCCTAGACTAGGAATGAGGCTAGTCTGAGACGTGGAGTCACGAGTTTGGTTAATGATTTTATATTGATTATGTTTCTGAGATACATGTCAGTGATATATGTTACATGCTTTTACATTGTTTATATGATTGCATGTTTCGTTTATTTATATTAGGATTATATTTCTCACCGGAGTTATCCGGCTGTTGTCGTGGTTATATGTGTGCAAGACAACAGGTGGGACAGGTTCAGGGTCAAGGAGATGAAGATATATCGTGATTAGAGTGGAGACTACGTACTTGGAGTAGAGATAGGGTTTGGACACTTGACATTTAGTTGTTAAACCTCAGTTTGAATAATTGTATATATAGTACAAGACTTGTACTTTAATACTGATATGTATATTAGATTAAATCCCATTACATTCCGCATTTAAAAAAAAATTAGACCCTGTTTATTATAATTAATTAAATTTTCCTGATGATGATTAAGAGTATGATTAGCATCCGGGTCCCCACACTAACAATCTTGATTTTGATGATAACAAAACTTGTTATTGTGTTGCTAATATATTTACTCAAGTGTGAAGTTATTAACTCATAATGGAAGTTAAAACTTAAATTTAGCCAAACTGAAAATCTGGAGAGCTGTAGTGTTTCGATGTATCTCAATTCGATGATTCAAATGGCCCGCCACAAAAACGACTAAATAGAAAACAAAATTTGGGACAAGTTGTATTTCACTTCAGTTAGGCTAAATCAGATTTTATCTAGGCCAACGGATGTCAGTAGAGGTCACCAATTTAACTGATCAGCAAGGATCAGTTGTTTAAGGTCCAAAATTAAGACGACGTTTGCTAACTGCATGCAAATCTAGGGAATATGAAAAATAGTTAATTAATTGATTTTAATTGCTAAATTGATTATGCGATATGTTTATATGATATTTTAGTATTTTTCTACTTAAATACAATAAAATGTATTTTAAGGGTTATTCGAGTTGCAATCGAGGAACGGAAACCGATGACTGAAAAATGGAAAATAATTTTATTAAATAATTGTTTTTAATTATTTAAAATATGGTTGATGTTTTTTCTTATGTTTGAAAATAAGGAGTTTTGAGGTGATTTTATACGCCGGGACGTAATTTTTATCGGTGTTGGATTTTTAACAAAAATACGAACGTTTTGACAACTCGGCTAATAATTCACAAACTTTATTAAAAAAATAATTTTATTAAGCATTAATGGGGATTATTAGACCTAACTAACCTTGTTAATGTGCCTAAGCTATGACTAGTGTTTTAATTGGTATTTAAAATACAAAACCCACCCCATAACAACCAATTCACACGCCCCGCTTTGCTAAATACCTCAAACTCTTTTCTCTCAAGCAACACACGACACAAAAAATTACTAGGAGAGGAAAGCTTCGGTTTTATCAAGAAAATTCAAACCAAGGTCGTTCGTCGTCGTTCTTCGCAAGCGTCAACGTTTTCTTGCGTAAATTACGCAAAGGCACGCCATATAATTTCATTTACTCATTATCACACCATATTATGTATTTATTCATGAATTTTATGACAAACAAGTGACACTTTTATGTATTTTCGTTTATGCAAAAACATGGGTTTTTTGAAGCATGGTTTTTATCCAAAAAATTGTTGATTTCATTCATGAAGGGGCTGCCATGTTGTAGGATTAAAAAGGTCATGTTTTACACGAGTTATAGTGTCCCAAGTCATGCATGAGACGCTGCACACGAGCACGATAGAAGCTGGAACCAATCTTCACGGTTTTTGGGTCAAGGAATCGGTTAGAGGGAAACTTGATGCACGGCTTGGCTTCGGCTAGACCAGGGCTGGGCTAGGGTCACGTATGGGTCAGGGAAGGAGTCTTAGCCACGCTAGGACTCGAGAGACATGGCTGGGAAGGAGTCCTAGCAAGCTATGACTCCACCCGTGAGGCTACATGCAAGTGCAACAGCGTGCGCAGGGAAAAAGGGCTCGGCCACGGGGCTTCGGGCAAGGTTAGGTTGAGTTAATAGGGTCCTAAGAAGGTGCACAAGGGTCTAGACTCGGGGCTGGTGTAAGGTCTAGGAATTTAATTCACGCAACCTGAATGCATGCAATCTATCATTTTATTTAAATGATGTGTTTATTTATTTTTATGCATTTAATGCATAATTATTGCATATTATGATTCATTTCACGATGATTTTAAAAGTTCATGCATTCGGGTTTTAGGTTGCAATTCACGCTCGATCGAGGAACGAAGACTTTGGAAATATCAGGAAAACTATTTTTATTACATGGTTAATTTTTTTTTAATCAATTTGGAGTGTTTTTAAGTGTATTTTTCGAAAAATTGGTTTTTTGGGTATTTTTACCCACATGACTTTATTTTTATCCAGTACGCAAATTTTATCGAATCGGGAGACTTTTTGAGGGATCGGACAATATTTTCAAAACTTATCCAAACAAAATATTTTCCGGGAGTGTGTTTGGGCTTGATGGGACTATTTTTAAGCTTGGTGGGCTCAAGACTCTTTTTTTTTAACTTTTAAAATTTATTAAAGGCCCATCATGTGGGGACCCGGACGCTAATTCGATTCTTAATCGTCTTTGGGACTAATTAATCAAGTATAATAAACAGGTTCTAAATTTTTTTTAACATACACTATTACATGCGGAACGTAATGGCATTCGGCTATTATACATATCAGTATAAATTAAAGTACGAGTCCTGTACAACATACATTTATTCAAACTAAGGTTCAACAACTAGACATCAAGTGTCCAAACCCTATTTCTAATCAAAGTCCGTAGTCTCCACCCTAATCACGATCTCTCTTCATCTCCTGGACCCTGAACCTGTCCCACCTGTTGTCATGCACACATACAAACAAGACAACAGCCGGATAACTCCGGTGAGAATTATATTCCCAGTATAAATCAACGAAACATGCATTTCATAGAACATAAATAAAAGCATGAAGCATATATTCATCACATGTATCGAAATCAGAAACATGAATCAATATCTAACTATAAATCATACTCGTGACTCCACATTTAAGACTAGACTCATTCCTAGACTAGGGATCCCGGTTTCCAGACGTTGGCATTCCATATCGATCACCAGTAATAGAAGAAACTCCGATTCTATCCACATCGATATGATATCGATCACCAGTAATAGAAGAAACTCCAATTCTATCCACATCGAGATCCAATCATCTGGTGACAGACTTTGGGGCTATCGCCAATACACTATTTTGTGGCATCGTGCAATGTGCCCGTGGCGATCCCACCACTATCAGGCACTTCTGTCACAAGATTACTTGTCTAATATTTGTTTAATACATGCTTCCTATAACTCAATAGAACAAGCATATCAATTCAAATCAATGCATATAATAATAGTAAGTATGTGATTTAGGAAAACCCAAGTATATCCTAATTGAGTCGATCTTCCAATATCACATTGACTTATACTTTTGTCTTCTCGATATGACGAAGTCGAGGTCTCGAAGTCAAATCTGTCCATATCAAATCTGGAATGATAATATCAAATAAACACAATATCAATATACGGTCCAATTCACGGCTTGATCTGATCAATACACAAATCAAACATAATCTGATTAATGTCACGACAGAACGATACAATCATAATCAATACTGAATCTGATTAACACCAATCTACTAATGCTTCGACGGTATAATAATACAGTCTTGATAACCCCGTCAATCTCAACATCACAGACATACTATCACGAGACATAATCAATATCAATACAACTCATAACTCCAGCGATAACAGATCATAATCTCAAATTGGTACAATCTCAATCATATCACTTCATAAAATCATAACAATTATATAATCAGTCCGTTCTTCGATCTGACTTAAAACATACGATGTTTACTATATCATAAACACCATATATGATTCGTATTCAATTCTGACAACATCATAATTTCAAACGATATCAAAACGTAACAAAACTTACGTCCTGTTATAGATGTCGTCGCTAAGAACTCGGTACTGTACCCAGATTCAAAATCAATCAGTGGAATCTTCGCAAAATCACAATTCCTAATCTTGAAGAAACTTTCCTCGGCGCTTTCGATTTCTCCTTCTTTTTATTTCTAAAGACTGATATATATATATATATATATATATATATATTTGTATAGGCAAGTGGCTTGTTGCATGTTCTGCACGTCTCGCGCATATGCGCGACCAGCAGCGGCGCATATGCACGAGACACAAAGTCTCAGCGCGTCTTCGTCACGGCGGCTCGCGCATATGCGCGCCCCATCGCCGCGCATATGCGCGAGACCTACTGTCTCCGCATTCTACCACTCGCGCATATGCGTGCCCCAGCTCGGCGCATATGCGCGAGGTCCTCTGGACATTAACTTTGGCTACTGGACACCTCGTGCATATGCGCGCCCTCACAACGCGCATATGCGCGGGGTCTTCTGCCAAACCCGCGCATGTGCGTGGATAGAGTCTCCCTCGCACATATTTTGCGTCTTTTCTCGTCTTTCCCGGTCTGGTTCATTCCGTCTATAATCACATCAATTAATCACTAAATCGTTTCAGATTAACAGGATAAATTTCTCGGGCCTTACACATCATCTTGTAATTATCTATTTAAAATTACCCTAAGCTAACTCTAAACCTAACCCTAAACAAGCAGCCATCCACCCTCCCTTTAGCAGCCATTTATGTGAGAAAAATCCAGCAGCCAACATTCTTCAATTTTTTCGTTCAAGCAAGATCGTTTCTCCGCTCTCCGGTGCATCCTCGACGTGATATTCTTCAAAGTTTTCGAGCACAATTCATCAAGGCACGCTGTATCCTCTTTTCTTCTTCATTCAAGCCATATTTGTAATAGCCGAGCCCGGTGTACGGTACGATTTAATTTTTGTTTGTTATTTGGGTTATATGATTAGATGTTTAGAGTTGTGTTTTGGGCCATAGTATTATTGGTTATTATTGTTCTTGAGGTGTTAGTTGTTGTTGATTGTTCGTTTCAGAGTTTCGGATCGATTTTAGTTGCGTTGGTTTTGTTCGTTGCCGTAGCAAGAGTGCACCCGCGCTCTTAGAGGAGTGACCCGCGGTGTACTGTTCATGATTTTGGTTTTGAGAGGCCGTGGCATCACCGCACCCGCGGTAGTGCAAGGACCGCACCCGCGTTGCTTGCAGCACCGCACCCGCGGTGTTAGTGGTTCAGGAATTGTTTGGATTGCCGTGAGCTCAGCGCACCCGCGGCCCTTGTGTTGTCGCACCCGCGGTCGAGGTATGGGCGAGATTTTAAGTGACTTTTTGGGAGTTGTTGGCCATACCTTACCTTATCTTCTTCCTTTATTTCCGATTTCCTCTCATTTTCCAAGGGTTTTCTCCATTTTCTTTTGCTTCCTATCTTCGATTCGTGGATCTAGTTCGATTTTCGACTTGAGATCGAGGTTCTCCTTGGTGCTGGGAAGCTTAGGTAAGTTTTTGGTTGAGTTCTATCATGGTTTTTGGTAATGAGATGTTATAGGGTGTTGTTCTTGTTGGTTTAAGGGATTATTTGACTTGTATTTGTGGATATAGAGTTGATATTGGTGTTATTTATGGATTATTGTTGTAGGTGGTGTACCAAGAGTTTAGTTGGAGGTGTTCTATTGGTTTGTAAGTGGAATTTCATCCCTTTGCTCACATGATGTTATATGTATTGTATTTCAAAGGTTTCAAAGTGTTATTCCCTTCAATTGATCCATTGTTATGTATTGATTCCATTGATTATCTATTGGAGGCATTGTATGTCTCATTTATTGAAAAAGGGAATACAAGAGAAAAGATATAGTTTCCAAAGTGATTGTTTAAATGCTATTGAGAATTCAAATGTTTTTATTGGATTGATTGAATCATAGTCAGAGCATTGCATGCAATTAGTTGATCAACAACCATAGGCTTTTATCCCTCACAGTTATCGATTTATATCGATGGGATATTTGCAACCACAGTCAGAGATACTATTGATATCAATCCAACCAGAGAAAAGAGAAATACCATCGTATTGCTATCTATTGCTACGTTATTGCTACAGTTATTGCTACAATATTCATGTTTCAGAGTTGATGGTATTTATGATTTTAAAGTCATGCTTTACAGAATATACTATGTATCATTGCTATGTAGAGTTCCACTTGCTGAGTTTTTATACTCATTTCAGTTATTTTCATGTGATGCAGATAAGAGCGACGGACCAGGACGTTGACTGTGGTCAGAGGTCATATGCATACGAAGATTGGAAGGTGATTATTTTGTTATCATTTTGGGACATGATCATAGAAATGTTTGTTTTGTATTTTGTATATCATTTGAATGATCATGTATTTATTTTGTAAACATTTTCTGAAATGTATTTTGAAACTCCTTCCATTTGAAAGAAAATTTTAAATTCCGCTGTATTTTTATCGTTACGGGTCAGGGTGTCACAATATTATTGCTGCTATACGTGTATATGCATGAGGTTTTCTCTCGGCTATCATAGTAAATCATTTTATGCATGTTTTGTCATGAATCCTTGCATCTTTATGGCATACACTCACTTTCTCATGTTGATGTACAAGGGTTGTTGGATGCTGTTCCTAGGGAAGGGCCGAAACATGTCATGGTATAGAGGAAATAGGGCTGGAGTCGGTGTTGGTTGAAGCATGGTGTAGATTGAGAGTGGTGTCCAAATTTGGCTCGGTTTTAAGGAGATTGCATGCAAGGATCAAACCGGCAGTGCAAGGACTCATCCGCGCCATGGACCAGACCCTGGTGGGTATGAGATAGGGCCTGGAAGGGCTCGGAACCTGCTGGAACCAACCCCCAAGTGCGATCTATCGGTGAGGGAAAAATTGGTCCCGGTAGTGCTCCTTCGGTGTCTAGCGGTCATAGGCTTAGTTCAGCTTGCATGGGACTGAGGCCGTGAGTTTAGTGGGTCCGGTAGGGTCCTAGGGTGGTCAAAGGGAGGTTGTGAAACGTCTGCTACTTCGTTTTCTTAAAAAATACTAGAATATTTTTTTTTAAAAAAAAACTCTCACATATTCGGTCATTGCATATACATATACATAAAAATACTTTTGCACTATTTTAAAATAATCCATCCCACTAGTATTTGAAAATCCAAAGGAAATAACCCATACTATAACCTCTCAAAAACCACTCATAAATAAAAAGTCGTAAAATATTTTTAACATAACTTAAAATCATAAATCTTAACTAGTGCGGAAAACTACCGTCGGTCCTCGTGTTATGTGCACCTTCAGTCCAGCAAAGTCAACCATCAAGACCTCCATAAAAATTATTATCCTAATCACCTGCTTCAATCACACCTAGCGAGTCTAAAGACTCAACACATCATATTCTTGATAATGAGTAATACATATAAAGATCACATACAATAGTGAAAATACTTGTACTTAAAATATCGTTTTCATGAAGATGCATAAACTTTAAACAAATCCATTTTCATAAACATTTTTATAATGCATAAAACTTTAAATAAAAACGTTTTCATAATCTTATGCATAAACAATTTCATATAAACATATTCATATTCATATTCATATAAACATATTCATGTCCTCATATTCATATTCATATTAACATATTCATATTCATGTTCGTGTATGCTGAATTAAGATCGTGATTGTGACTCGTATTCTTAAACATCTTGGGCGATGGATCCATCTAAACAAAATCACAGTACTGGCGGCGGGGGACACCAGCGAGACTCTCACCGGTCAACTGGGCCCTGGCCAACGTATTACCATATTCGTATTCGTATCCGTATCCGTATCCAAAGAAACACCATCGTCGGGCTCCTACTGGGACCATAACCCTCACGATATCTCCAACATGTAGTAGTCACAATCCCTTTACATTCTTCAACATGTCGTATTTCCATCACTTAATAAAAACATGCATATAATATCATTTTATTTTGAAACCAAGCATGCAACATATCTTTTAAATGTCCAATTTAAATCATAAAATTCATAAACATTTACAAATCATAATTTAACATATTAAAGCCATAAATATCCATAAAAAATTAAAATAAACATTTTTAACAGATTAAAAATCCGCAAACATTTAAAATACACATTTTAACGTATAAAAATCATAAAAAGTCATAAACGTTTCAAAATAAACATTTTAACATCATAAACATTTAAAATAAATATTTAAATCATAAACATTTGATAGGATCGGTTAGGGGGATCATCGTTGAGGTACAATAGCTCGGTTCTTGAAATATTGAACACCGATGAATTAAATCGAGTTTGGTGTGCAAACCAAGCGGAAGATACTGGAAATAATCCTTCGTAGAAACCGATTAAATATTTTGTAAAGCATTTAAAATTATGCAAGTTGAATGAGTGAAAATGTTTTGGTGGAAGCATTTTTTCAAACACTTGGTATGTAATATTTTGGTATTTGAAGAACACATAAAATGCTTCAACAATGTATATTTAAAACTATGAAAATGATAAGTAAATGCAATAAACAAATAGACACGAATTTGTTTATGGATGTTCGGAGACTTCAAATGCTCCTACATCACCCCTTCTTCTCCTTAGGAAGGATTCACTAAAAGACTTTGATCGATACAACTCTTTGTACAAACCCACTCAGCTAGGACTTACCCACTGCCTAAATTGAACTCCTAGCACTCAAGATTGTAGGAAGTACCTCACAATCAGCATATTGTTTAATGTCTCATATGCAAAGATTACATACACAAGTTTTACGTCTTTGTGCAAGATTCACTCAACTAATCTTTGAAGTTCAACTCTCTTGTATAAGTGTGAGTGATTGTGTGTGAGGAATTTATCAGTTACAGTGTACATCTCAAATGTATCATCACACAAGGGCTTGTGCTCTCAACTAGCTGATATATTCATGCTAAATGCCCATGCTTTGAATCCACTTCAAAAGCTCTTGTTTGATCTTCAAGATGTTGTATTTATAAGCCCCAACAATGATATATATGTTAGACACAAAAATATGACCGTTTGGAAAGTTTCTGTACTGTTTCTGAAATTGTAACGGTCAAATTCGTTTTGCTGGGCATTTTCCCGACTGGTCAACTCTGATCAACTCAACTGGTCGTTCAGTTCAACTAGTCACCAGCTGGTTCAGTTTATTTCAGTTGGTTCAGTTCAACTGGTCTAGTTCAATTGGTCTTCAGCTGTTCTGGTCTAGTTCAACTGGTTCAATTCAGTTTCAGCTGGTGCGCTGAAACCAGCCTAGCTGATTTCAGTTTGTGCAGAACCAGTAAATTCATCGTCATTTATTAGAATCTTAAGCTTCGATTCAGACTTTGACTTCTGAAGACGATTTGTAGATCATTGTCTTATCTTTCCAACGCATACTCAATCACTTCGTTTCGATAATTGAGCTGAGAGATATGACCAAAATACCGCAGCTGCTCAAACCAAACTGATTGTTGTTTTCATGTGATCAGTTCGGTAATTAAGCGATCAGTTAGACCATGATAACATCCGAGTTTGCCCAACTGACGTGAAATACTACTTGTTCCAAATTGGGTTTTATGGTCAGTCCAGTTGGCGGATTTTCATTTGGATCATCCAGTTGAGAGATATTATTCAAACACCGAAGCTTGCCAGAAATTCAGTTTGTGCAGAATTCAGTTTCAGCTTGCTTCTTGTGTTTGCAACTTCACACTTGAGTAAATATGCTAGAAACACAATAACAAGTTTTGTTAACATCAAAATCAAGATAGCGAACATTAAATGTTCCAACAACATTTAAAATAAATGTTTTAACATATTAAATCATAAAACATTTAAACATATTAACATCTTAAAAATCCATATACATTTAAAATTGACATATTAACATATAAAAATTCCATAAACATACATAATCATTGAAAATAATCATATTAGATTAGAGCACTGCCATGACGTTTACTAATTTTTCGGTGTAAAAAAATCGTCTTACCCTTGGTCGTGACATTTTACGTTTTTGACTTTTTCTTGATTCCATGAACTCTTACATGTCCCAAAAAATTATTTAAGCCTAAATGAATTTTCTCATATTTTTATTTGGCTTAAATCGATGACTTTTAAATTAATCTTTAAATAAGACGTATTACTGCATTTTAATCCCGATTAAACCAAACCTTAATATAAAATTCCCAAATTACAAACTTAGACTTCAAATAATTATTTGAGCTTAAACATAATTTTTCATAATTTTATAAAGCTTAAAACTAGGCGTTTCAATTAACTCGTTAATTAGCGTTTTCGTGCGGCGATTAAATCTCGAATAAATTCAAACCTCGTTATTTTGATCCCAAACATTACACATAGAATTTTTATTATTTATTCTACCCTTCCAAGTCATGAGCCATACCCGTGGACCCATGGATTCATTTTTATCCTTTTAATTTTTGAAATAGACACCTTATCGAACACAACGAGCCATCTCCTAATTTACTCGAGCCACGCCCAAGCCACCTTGAGCCAAAACCTAGCCAACCCACGTAAAAACCATCCTGACCAAGCCCATCCCGTAAAACAAGCCCTGGCCTGACCAAAACTCTTCTGGAACTTGACCCCAAAAATCTGCTTGTGTGCGTGTGTTAGTATCCTTGGTGTATCAGGTTCCCTTGTCAACTAGGTCACCTCCTAGCCTTAACCACTTGACCCCTCACGAACTTAACCCTCCATGTACCATGCCCAGACCTAGCCCAGGCCAGCCCAAGCCCTGAACCAGCGCCCAAAGCCACATCAATCCCCGTGCCCTCCAACAGCTGCATGCGTGAGTTTGCACAGCAAGTGTACTCCACGTTTTTTTGCTGCTAGGGCCCCAACCACCGATACAACCCTTGAACCATCCCCTCAATCACCCTCCTAGGACACTAAGGAACTAACCTAGCCCAGCCAATTTCCCCCTGACCGAGCCATGATCCCCGCACAAGACCCTGAACCCTGCGCATCCTCCCTTGAACTTCTCTCGGGTAGGAGTCCTTGTTGGCAAGGACTCCTCCCAGCCCACTTAACTCAAGTCCTAGCGTGGACATGACTATTCCCTTGAGTCACACATGACCCTAGCCCATCCTGGTCCAGCCCCAGCCAAGCCAAGCCACAAACTCCACATCAACCGAGCCCCTTGATTAACATGACAGAAAGTTTGTTCCAACTTATGTAATTTTCGTGTGTAGCATTTTTTTTATTTCTATGGCTCTATGTAGAGGCCTAAAAATCCGTCTTTGGAAAATTGCGGAAAATTTAAAATTTTCTTTTTTTTTAAATAATTAAAATCGCCTCCTTCATAAATGAACTGATAAATAAAGTTTGATGTTCAAAGTGGCAGCGGAAGAAATTAACATTTTCGAAATAATAGTAAAATTTTATCCAACGATAAAAATGTTTGAGCATACAAATAATAATAAATGCTGAACTGAGGTCCTCGGGTCCTACTACTGCCGACTCGAGCTTGCTCACTGGTCCCCGCCCTCAATCCCGACATCATCAGTACCTACAACAATCAAGTCTAGTGAGTCTAAAGACTCAACATGCATATATCGTAAATAACAAGTACATAAATAGTAAAATTGCATGTAAGTGAAAATATCATGTCATGAGGCATATCGTGAAAATATCGTGTCATGATTAATTATAATACGTGCATCACTGAACTGAAAATCATAGTGAAAATGTTTGCTCCTTGGAGCCCTGTACTGAAATAGCATGTAATAATTTTTCTGGTGAGATTATGGTCTGCGCAAGTGGTCCCTGAACTGAACTGAACTGAGCTGACCAGTAACTGGCGACCGGATTTAATAATGTACGTCTGATCAGACTACTGCCACAATATACTGGGTGAAACAACTGAACTGACCGGTAACTGGCGACCTGACCGGTAACTGGCGACGGGATTTAGTAATGCTCCCATGACCGGTAACTGGCGACCGGGTTAAATCATGATAGTAAAGTGACCACAAGCAATATCGCATAAATCTCAAAATGAATATTTTTGCACGTAATATAATTAATTAACATAATAATTATCCTGCAATAATTTCACTGAATGGATTGGATCGTTCCTAGGCTCGTTGCAACCTACATATGCCATGAAAAATATGCAATAGATTAATGGGACCAAACTATGCAATAACATCCAAAAACTGAGACAAGTTCGTCTAACGACTTCGTGTTTAATCATGACTCCGAACCAACCCGAACCAACACTGAAACATCATATAGTCATGATTAAAATACGTCTAAAATGATTAATTAATACCCATAAAATGGTGAGGGTCGAAATCTAGGTGGATGGAGGCCAAAACATGAAACGCTCTTTCGAGAGTAAATTTGGCACATCACACCGTAAATTCTCGTACGACCTCAAAATTGATCCGAATCACAAACGGCCAAAAATGTGACCTTCCTAACTCAATGAGGCACTGTCTAGTCCAAGGCCATAGGCTAAAATCCAAGCAAGAACTCGAACGAGCCACTGAACCGCAGCAGCAAGTTGCTGTCCACAAAAATACAGCAGCTGTGCTTTGGTTTCCTTGCGTCGTTTGCGAGGCTAATGGCCATTGGGGCTTGAACCACCGACCAGAACCTCTTACCAATATCCTAAGAAATAATTTGAACCATGGCTAAGGGCCCTAGTCCAGCCACCATTCGCATCACACCATAACTCAATCGAACGTCACACCCGAGAGCACAAATTCTGCGCGTCGGGCATTGCTCTTGTTTTGCTGTCACGGATCGTTCCAGTGGCCATTTGATTGACCATGACACGATCTAGAAATCTAGGGGTATGGTATGAACCATGGCTAAGGGCCATAGGCTAACCAAGATCCAAACCAGTCCACAAAATAGAACCATACATGCTGTAAAAATGAGAGGGCCGAAAGTGGGGAGGGGCTGTTCTTGAGTTTTATTGTAAAAATCGATTCACTATGGACCAAGCCACCAAAAGGGCGACTTAGTCATGTATTAGACATGCTAGGAAATTGATCTAACCATGGCTATAGGCCTTTTGGGTAACCATGATCAGAAACGTTTCCCTTGACATAAAAACAGAATTTTTCGAAGACTCAAGTGGCAAGAATGGAAAGTCGCTGTCATTTTTCGGTTTCCATCATGCATGGAGCTGAACTAATGGATCAACATGATCCTAAACAATCCTAGAATATGTCTAGATGTCACCTTGGGAGCCTGGAACCGAACCAATCCTGAAACCATCAAAACACAAGAAAACGTGAAGAGCATCATGAGCGCCGAAAATCTGCACCTTCTATTTTCTGAAAATTGTTTGATATATTTCGGTTTTTGCATGAAATGATGATCCTGAAACATAAAAGTAATGATAGTAGGACTTTATTGAAGAGTCAAGGAAGAATATATGCATGCCTGGTTTCGTTTGAAAGAAAAACGAAAGAATGAGACGATCCGGCGCGAAGGAGGTGGAGCGCTTTCTTATCTTGCTTCTTGCTCGATTTTTCTCTCTTGTTTCTGGCTATGAGGGTCACGATTTTTCTACTCTAAATTCTCTGAATTTCGGTCATGGGGGGTGGAGAATGATGGTTAGGAGGGTGAGAGGAAGATCCACTAATAAAGAGGTTCAAGGGCAAGACTAAGTCTACATCTCATTTAAATTTTGAAATTGTTTGAACAAGTATTCTTGGGGGGGGAGGGGGGGGGGGGGGGGAGGGGAGCATGGCCGATTCTCATCTTGACTAGGTTAGGATATGCTCTAATATTAATTAATTAAGGTTGATCAATAATTAAAAAGTTTGTATGCTAAACTTTAACAAATAATGGGTCAAAGGGTGAGTTGGCAAGGAAATTGATTACGCATCTAAGGTGGCCGAAAATTCACAATAAAATGAAGGGAAATTGTTGTTTAGTTACTAAATTTATAACCCTTAAAAACCTCACCTATCCTTTAAATAATTTAGTGAACTAACCCCTTAATTAAGGAACTTAAATGAATTTATTTTCTACTCACCTCAAGTGACTAATATAATTCCTTAAACTTCCTTATTAACTTAAATGAACTTACTTGCTAGCTAAAATAAGTTCTGGAAATGTTTTCTGAATCTTAAATTTTATCTCTAAACTCCAACTCCAGTCCGGCCTCACTGAATTAACTGAAATGATAAAAATCAAACTACTGCATAAATAATCAACTTAAAGAAAATCATTTAAATACTCATGGAAAAAAATCAATTTAATTTAAAATACTAGAATTATGCATGGCTTATACGTAGACTGATTTACGGGTTCTACAATCCTTCCCCTCTTAAAAGAAATTTCGTCCTCGAAATTAAAACTCACCGAATAACTCGGGGTAACGATCTCTCATCTCCGGCTCAGACTCCCATGTAGCTTCCTCCTCTGAATGGTTGAGCCATTTGACCTTGACTCGCTTAACCAGCTTGTTCCGAAGCTTCTTCTCCTGCCTGTCTAAGATCTGCATTGGTCTCTCCTCATAAATTAAGTTCGGAGTAAGCTGCAACGGCTCAAAGTTCAGGGCATCCGAATGGTTCGCCATATACTTCCTCAGCATAGAGACGTGGAAGAAATTGTGTACTCTGGTCAGATTCGACGGAAGAGCCACACGATAAGCTTGCGTCCCAACTCTGTCAAGGATCTCAAATGGTCCAAAAAATCTCGGACTGAGCTTCCCTTTCTTCCCAAATCTCATGACACCCTTCATAGGTGCCACCTTCACAAAGACATGGTCGCGGACAGCAAACTCTAAATCTCTCCTTCTCTGATCTGCATAACTCTTCTGTCGACTCTGAGCAGTCCTCATTCTATCACGGATCTGGGCTACTACATCGACAGTCTGCTGAATAATATCTGGACCCAACTCTGCTCTATCTCCTACTTCATCCCAATGAACAGGAGATCTGCACTTGAGACCATACAATGCTTGATACGGAGCCATTCCTATAAACGACTGAAAGCTGTTGTTATAGGTGAACTCAACCGATGGAAAGTTCGATTCCCAACTCCCTGAGAAATCAATGATGCAGGCACGGAGAAGATCCTCCAAAATCTGAATGACTTGCTCTGACTGCCCATCTGTCTGTGGATGGAAAGCTGTGCTAAACAACAACTTCGTCCCCATAGTCGAATGCAAACTCTTCCAAAATGAGGAAGTAAATCAGGGATCTCTGTCAGATACGATAGAAACTGGAATACCATGAAGTCGGACTATCTCTCGGATTACAACTCCGCTTACTGAATCATGGTGAAAGTCGTTTTAATAGGCAAGAAGTGCGCTGATTTGGTAAGACGATCTACAATCACCCAGATAGCATTCGATCCTCTGGCTGACTTCGGCAATCCGGTCACAAAGTCCATGGTAATGTTCTCCCACTTCCACTCGGGAATAGGAAGAGGCTTGAGCAAACCTGCTGGTATCTGATGCTCGGCCTTCACTAACTGGCAAGTCAGACACTCGGATACAAACTGTCTGATGTCTTTCTTCATCCCAGGCCACCAATACAACAACTGTAGATCTTTGTACATCTTCATACTCCCAGGGTGAATGGAGTACGGTGACATGTGGGCCTCCGTCAGAATATCCGCTCGAATAGAATCACTGCTAGGAACCCATATCCTGTCTTGGTATCTCACAATACCATCGCTGACTGAATACAAGACACTGCCCTTGGCCTCATCTCTCTGCTTCCACTTTGCTAACTGCTCATCTGATGACTGACCACTACGAATACGGTCCATAAGGGAAGACTGAATGGTCAAGGTAGATAGACAAGGAACTCTACCTCGAGGATAACTCTCAAGATCAAATCTCTGCATCTCAAACTGAAGAGGTTTCGAAACTGTCAAATGGGCCATCGCTGCAACTTTCCTGCTCAATGCATCCGCAACTATATTAGTTTTACCCGGGTGGTAGCTAATGTCACAATCATAGTCCTTCACAAGCTCCAACCAACGCCTCTGACGCATATTCAGCTCCTTCTGCGTAAAGAAATACTTGAGGCTCTTGTGGTCGGTAAAGTTCTGGCACTTCTCTCCATACATATAGTGCCTCCAAATCTTCAAGGCAAAAACTACTGCGGTCAACTCTAGATCATGGGTAGGGTAGTTTTTCTCATGGGTATTCAACTGTCTAGAAGCATAAGCTATCACCTTCCCATGCTGCATCAATACTGCGCCAAGACCGAGCTTCGAAGCATCGATATACAGAACAAACTCACCGGACCCTGATGGCATGGCCAAAACTGGTGCTGAGATAAGAGCTTGCTTCAAAGCATCGAAGCTCTTCTGACACTCCTCGCTCCAAACAAATTTCACATCCCTCAATGAATTTCCGATAATATCCTGCTAAGCCAAGAAAACTGCGGATCTCTGATGCATTCTGTGGCACAACCCAATCTCTGACTGCTGCAACTTTCGCTGGGTCTACCTCAATGCCACAGCTGGAAATAATGTGGCCTAGGAACGCCACCTTCTCTAACCAGTTCTTTGCATTTACTGAACTTTGCGAATAATTTGTGCTTCTGCAATGTCTGCAACACTGTGGTTAGATGCCGGCTGTGATCCTCCCGATTCTTGGAGTAGACGAGAATGTCGTCTATGAACACTATCACAAACTGGTCGAGTTACGGCTGAAATACGCGATTCATGAGATCCATGAAGATCGCTGGCGCATTCGTCAAAACGAACGGCATCACAAGGAACTCGTAGTGACCATAACGAGTCCTGAAACTGTCTTCGAAACGTCGGTGTCTCTCACCATCAACTGGTGATAACCTGAACGCAGATCAATCTTAGAGAAAATCGAAGCTCCCTGCAACTGGTCAAACAGATCCTCAATCCTCGGAAGTGGGTATTTCTTCTTCACTGTAACCCTGTTCAACTCCCGGTAGTCAATACAAAGCCTCATCGTGCCATCTTTCTTCTTAACAAACAAGACTGGCGCGCCCCAAGGTGAGAAACTGGGGCGAATGAACTCCTTTTCAAGAAGTTCCTGAATCTGCTTCTTAAGCTCTGCCATCTCTGTCGGTGCTAGTCAGTACGGCGCTTTGGATATCGGAGTCGTACCTGGCATAAGCTCAATGGAAAACTCCACCTCTCTCTCAGGTGGCATACCAGAGACGTCCTCAGGGAAAACGTCTAAGAAGTCTCTAACAATCGGAACATCTGCGGTTGACTGACTGGGTGCCTCGGGGACAGATATAAAAGTCGCTAAAAATGCCCGACACCCTCTATGCATGAGCTTTCTAGCCTGGACATAAGGAATAATGCGCGGTAAAGGAAAGTACCTGTCCGGCTCAAATAGGAACTGCGTCATTCCAGGCAGTTGGACTAGAATAGATCACCGCTGAAATTCGATCAAAACTCTGTTCCGCAATAGCCAGTCCATCCCCAGAATGATGTCAAACTCTGGTATCGGCAATAAGATAAGATCCGCATAAACAAGATTTCCATGCAACTCAAGGTCTATGTCTCATATCACATTGGTGGCTGTGATCTCCTCTCCAGAAGGCAATGATACGGAATAGGCTACATCTATTCCGATGGTCTTAACTTTGAGAAAGTTCGCAAAGACCTCTGAAATAATGAATGGGTAGCCCTTGAATCTATCAGGGCTTTGGTAGCTGAGCCAGCTATGAAAATTCTCCTTGAAAGTTCGGAACACTAAGTAAAATCCAATAATCACAAGAGCTAAGCTTATAAGCATGCAAATGTCAAAGTTCTTCTATCTTAATCCCGGAAATAATACTGAGTAGAGCATGCAATCCTATCTCCATTCCTAAGTTCAAAATCTTAATCCCGATTCCCAAAACATTGGAATGTAAATGTAAACTTAAAGCTGTAAGGTACCTGTCATCAGCATGGTATCGGGGTTCGTCTCCGCAGCATGGAGAGCAAAAACTCTGCCTTGGGTAGGCAGATTCTTCCGGGGGCACTGCTGTAGAACGTGGTCTGTGTTGCCACACTTATAACATTTCCCTGAGCCATACATGCATGTCCAGGATGACGGCATGAGCAGTTGGGACAGACTGGGTGCTCAAATGGCCTCGGGACTGTGCGTCCCTACTGCTGCTACTGCTGAGGTCATCCTCTGTTTCTGGGCGGGCCGTGAAAATGCCTCTTATGCTGGATGAACTCCGTAACAGTCAGATCTCCTTGACTCTGGCTCATGAACTCAGTAGTCAACCTGGTGCGCACTTCTTCAGTAAAATATTTAGAGTAGAATACCTCCGTGAAGCGTGCCCAAGTCAGTGTAGCCAAGTTAAGGGCTACTGAAGCTCCTTCCACCATAAGCGGGCATCTCCTCTGAACAGATAAGAGGCACAACGAACTCGATCTGAATCCCCAAGCTCCATGAACTCGAAGATAACCTCGAGGGACTTGATCCAGCCCTCGGAAATCATGGGGTCCGACGTCCCTGAAAAACCCTTCGGACGCATTTTCATAAATCTCTCATATACAGCCTCTGGCCCTGTCGGCCTGGTCGCCACAGCATGGTTCCCTGCAAACTGTGCGAAGAACTGCGTCATCCCAGCTAACATCTAGGCACTCATGTCAGGTGGAGGGGGTGGTGGAGGTGGTAGGTCTCTCTCCTGCCTCTGCTCCTCCCTGTCCTCTTGGCGAGGCTCGTCATTTCTAGTGCGCTCGAGGATGCGTCTAGGGGGCATACTGTTCCATACATAACCCATACGTAACTAACATGCATAATTCCCTCATTAATTTAAATTTAAATACTGAGCAATAAAAAATCTGGGCGCAACATAACTCATGAAATCATGCTGTTGAAAATAATTCATGCTTTAAATAAAATGCGTAAACGTAAAACTTACAGACCGAAGACGTGACTTCGTGAGCTTCCCGAAATCAGTAGTAGTACGACCCTATACAGAACCATTGCTCTGATACCACCTGTAGAGGCCTAAAAATCCGTCCTTGGAAAATTGCGGAAAATTTAAAATTTTCTTTTTTTTTCTAAATAATTAAAATCGTCTCCTTCATAAATGAACTGATAAATAAAGTTTGATGTTCAAAGTGGCAGCGGAAGAAGTTAAAATTTTCAAAATAATAGTAAAAGTTTATCCGACGATAAAAAATTTTGAGCAGACAAATAATAATAAATGCTGAACTGAGGTCCTCGGGTCCTACTACTGCCGACTCGAGCTTGCTCACTGTCCCCGCCCTCGATCCCGACATCATCAGTACCTACAACAATCAAGTCTAGTGAGTCTAATGACTCAACATGCATATATCGTAAATAACAAGTACATAAATAGTAAAATTGTATGTAAGTGAAAATATCATGTCATGAGGCATATCGTGAAAATATCGTGTCATGATTAATTATAATATTTGCATCACTGAACTGAAAATCATAGTGAAAATGTTTGCTCCTTGGAGTCCTGTACTGAAATAGCATGTAGTAATTTTTCTGGTGAGATTATGGTCTACGCAAGTGGTCCCTGAACTGAACTGAACTGAACTGAGCTGACCGGTAACTGGCGATCGGATTTAATAATGTACGTCTGATCAAACTACTGCCACAGTATACTGGGTGAAACAACTGAACTGACCGATAACTGGCGACCGGATTTAGTAATGCTCCCATGACCGGTAACTGACGACCGGGTTAAATCATGATAGTAAAGTGACCACAAGCAATATCGCATAAATCTAAAAATGAATATTTTTGCACATAATATAATTAATTAAAATAATAAATATCTTGCAATAATTTTACTGAATGGATTGGATCGCTCCCAGGCTCGTTGCAACCTTCATATGCCATGAAAAATATGCAATAGATTTATGGGACCAAACTATGCAATAACATCCAAAAACTGAGACAAGTGCGTCTAACGACTTCGTATTTAATCATGACTCTGAACCAACCCGAACCAACACTGAAACATCATATAGTCATGATTAAAATACGTCTCAAATGATGAAGTAATACCCCTAAAATGGTGAGGGTCGAAATCTAGGTGGATGGATGCCAAAACATGAAACGCTCTTTCGAGAGTCAATTTGGCACATCGCACCGTAAATTCTCGTACGACCTCAAAAATGATCCGAATCACAAACGGCCAAAAATGTGACCTTTCTAACTCAATGAGGCACTGTCCAGTCCAAGGCCATATGCTAAAAGCCAAGCAAGAACTCGAACGAGCCACTGAACCACAGCAGCAAGTTTCGGTCCACAAAAATACAGCAGCTGTGCTTTGGTTTCCTTGCGTCGTTTGCGAGGCTAATGGCCATTGGGGCTTGAACCACCGACCATAACCTCTTACCAACATCCTAAGGAATGATTTGAACCATGGCTAAGGGCCCTAGGCCAGCCACCATTCGCATCACACCATAACTCAATCGAACGTCACACCCGAGAGCACAAATTCTGCGCGTCGGGCATCGCTCTTGTTTTGCTGTCACGGATCGTTCCAGTGGCCATTTGATTGACCATGCCACGGTCTAGACATCTCGGGGTATGGGATGAACCGTGGCTAATGGCCATAGGCCAACCAAGATCCACACCATTCCACAAAATCGAACCATACATGCTGTAAAAATGAGAGGGCCGAAAGTGGGGAGGGGCTGTTCTTGAGTTTTATTGTAAAAATCGATTCACCATGGACCAAGCCACCAAAAGGGCGACTTAGTCACGTTTTAGACATGCTAGGAAAGTGATCTAACCATGGCTATAGGCCTTTTGGGTAACCATGATCAGAAACGTTTCCCTTGACATAAAAACAGAATTTTTCGAAGACTCAAGTGGCAAGAATGGAAAGTCGCTGTCATTTTTCGGTTTCCATCATGCATGGGGCTGAACTAATGGATCAACATGATCCTAAACAATCCTATAATATGTCTAGATGTCACCTTGGGAGCCTGGAATCGAACCAATCCTGAAACCATCAAAACACAAGAAAACGTGAAGAGCATCATGAGGGCCGAAAATCTGCACCTTCTATTTTCTGAAAATTGTTTGATATATTTCGGTTTTTGCATGAAATGATGATCCTGAAACATAAAAATAATGATAGTAGGACTTTATTGAAGAGTCAAGGAAGAATATATGCATGCCTG
The DNA here is from genome assembly GCF_022965805.1 of Primulina eburnea. NCBI lineage: Eukaryota > Viridiplantae > Streptophyta > Magnoliopsida > Lamiales > Gesneriaceae > Primulina > Primulina eburnea. The sequence goes on from NC_133105.1 coordinate 22,731,250, forward strand.
GTTTCGTTTGAAAGAAAAACGAAAGAATGAGACGATCTGGCGCGGAGGAGGTGGAGCGCTTTCTTATCTTGCTTCTTGCTCGATTTTTCTCTCTTGTTTCTGGCTATGAGGGTCACGATTTTTCTACTCTAAATGCTCTGAATTTCGGTCATGGGGGGTGGAGAATGATGGTTAGGAGGGTGAGGGGAAGATCCACTAATAAAGGGGTTGAAGGGCAAGACTAAGTCTACATCTCATTTAAATTTTGAAATTGTTTGAACAAGTATTCTTGGGGGGTGGGGGAGGGGAGCATGGCCAATTCTCATCTAGACTAGGTTAGGATATGCTCTAATATTAATTAATTAAGGTTGATCAATAATTAAAAAGTTTGCATGCTAAATTTTAACAAAGAATGGGTCAAAGGGTGAGTTGGCAAGGAAATTGGTTACTCATCTAAGGTGGCCGAAAATTCACAATAAAATGAAGGGAAATTGTTGTTTAGTTACTAAATTTATAACCCTTAAAAGCCTCACCTATCCTTTAAATAATTTAGTGAACTAACCCCTTAATTAAGGAACTTAAATGAATTTATTTTCTACTCACCTAAAGTAACTAAAATAATTCCTTAAACCTCCTTATTAATATAAATGAAATTACTTGCTAGCTAAAATAAATTCTGAAAATGTTTTCTGAATCTTAAATTTTATCTCTAAACTCCAACTCCAGTCCGACCTCACTGAATTAATTGAAATGATAAAAATCAAAATACTGCATAAAATAATCAACTTAAATAAAATCATTTAAATACTCATGAAAAAAATTAATTTAATTTAAAATACTAGAATTATGCATGGCTTATACGTAGACTGATTTACGGGTTCTACACTCTAAAACTTGTGTAATTCATCCTTAATCCTATCCTAGTCATGACAGCCCCTTTAGCAACCAAATAACCATGTTTTGAATCCAATATCAAGGGTTAAACACAAGCATATGCATAGTTACGAAAATTGTGAATTGTGTGACTTGTTTCCATGACAATTCATAAAACAATTACATAATATTGTGTGATGATGAGTAAAAGAAGAATATGGCGTGTCTTTGCGTTTTTAACGCACGATTAATCGTTGACGATAACGTAGAACGGAGCAAGACCTTGGCTTTGAATTTCCCTTGAGCTTCTCGAATTTTCTCTTTAATATTGATGATGGTGTGTGCCGTGTGATTGGTATGCAATTTCAGAAAAGTGGGCGTGTCTTTTGTAGGGTATTGGGAGGTTTAACATATAATATATACTAATTAAATCACTAAATAAGGTTTAGACCTAATAAGCTAACAATTTAGGCCCATTAGTCTTAATTAGGATTTAATTAAAATAGTTTTGGTTAAAATAAGTTTGTGAATTTAATGGCCGGATTGCCAAAAAGTTCGTATTTTTGTTGAAGAACCAACACCGATAAAATTTATGTCCCGGCGTATAAAATCACCTCAAAACCCCTTAGTTTAAAAAAAAAAGCATCACTCATATTTTAAATAATTAAAAAAATAATTTAATAAAATATTTTTCATTTTTTAGCCCTCGGTCTCCGTTCCTCGATCGCAACTCGAATAACCTTTAAAAATACATTTTAATGCAATCATGTAGAAAGCATATTTTAAACATGCAAATATGCACAACATACTTAGTTAATGCAATTAAAACATTTAATTAAATAATAAGAGAATTTAATAATTTATATTCATGTGGTTCGTGTGTATCTTTAAATTTTAGGGGCGTTACAATCTTCCACCCTTAATTGAATTTCGTCCTCGAAATTTGCTTATCCTTAATAACCTAAAGTTTAGATTTAGTTATAGTATCCCAAAAATCCACGCTTCCGCTGCGCTACTCTGATAAAAACTTAAATTCTAGAATGTCCTTACGTCTCATTGATCCCAATTAAATTTTCTTTCTAAATCCTTATTTTACAATTCGCAACTTAAAAAAACCCATAATGACTTAGTGCTCTTACTATTATAACCTTGACCCTCAACTTTTCTTACAATTCCCAATATTAACAGATGGATAACCATACTTATCGTATATTACTTTCTTATTTTATACCCAAAATTTTCATCAACTTATCAAATTTCAGTCTTAAAATCCCAAATGCATCCGCTAACGCCTAGATTTTCAAGACTAATATTGATCCAATCTTAAAAATCTTTGATTACATTCCTTATAACACTATAACCAAGATATCCAAAGGTTCCAAATATTCTTAAAAAGTGTAAATCCTCAAAATTCTTATCATTTAACCTATTCAATTATCGCTTATTGCTAAACTAGTCCTCAAATTCCTTAACAATTGCAAAGTAAATTCTTAATTTCCTCAAAAATTATCCTTATTAGTCCTTAATTTCAAAAATCCTACGATTATCTCATAAGTTTTTGGCATTTTTAATTTTTTTTCTACAGTTTTCCCATGAAAAAATTTCGATAATTTTAAACTTATTTACCCAAAAATCAATTCCTATAACCTATATTACTTTTCATCAAATTTAAAATCCCAATTTATACATTTTCTTATTCCTAAAGTCGTTGGAATCCTCGAATCATTATTTCTTATGAGTAATTTCCAAAAATTAATTAAACTAGTAACCATGAATCATAAATATTTTCTTAGAAAAATCTAAGTGTCCCAAAGCATTCATAATATTCGCGATTAATTTACGGCCCAAAAAGTAGAATGTCAATTCTAAAACCCAAAAATCAACATAGTCCAATTTCACCACAAAGCCAACATGCGTTGAAATCAAATAATTTCTTATTACATATCATATCACGTATAAAAATTCTAATGCATATAAAACATATATCCTCATAATGCTATTAAACATGTGGCATAAACGTATAATTCATGTATTTACGCAGGTAACATCATAAAATCATATAAAGCATGTAAAACTTACAAATTGATGCTTGAAGACTGATCTTTCCGGCACTGATGGTGGCACAACCCTTTACAGGATCTTTGCTCTGATACCAACTGAAACGTCTGCTACTTTGTTTTCTTAAAAAGTACTAGAATATTTTTTTTTAAACTCTCACATATTCGGTCATTGCATATACATATACATAAAAATACTTTTTCACTATTTTAAAATAATCCATCCAACTAGTATTTGAAAATCCGGAGGAAATAGCCCATACTATAACCTCTCAAAAACCACTCATAAATAAAAAATCGTAAAATATTTTTAACATAACTTAAAATCATAAATCTTAACTAGTGCGGAAAACTAGTGTTGGTCCTCGGGTTATGTACACCTTCAATCCAGCAAAGTCAACCATCAAGACCTCCATAAACATTATTATCCTAATCACCTACATCAATCACACCTAGTGAGTCTAAAGACTCAACGCTTCATATTCTTGATAACGAGTACTACATATACAGATCACATACAATAGTGAAAATTCTTGTACTTCAAATATCGTTTTCATGAAGATGCATAAACTTTAAACAAATCCATTTTCATAAAAATTTTCATGATGCATAAAACTTTAAATAAAAACATTTTCATAATCTTATGGATAAACATTTTCATATAAACATAAACATATTCATATTCATATCAACATATTCATGTCTTCATATTCATATTCATGTTCGTGTATGTTGAATTCAGATCGTGATTGTGACTCGTATTCTTAAACGTATTGGGCGATGGATCCATCTAAAGAAAATCACAGTACTGTTGTGGGGACCCGGACGCTAATCAAGTTCTTAATCGTCATTGGGACTAATTAATCAATTATAAAACAGGGTCTAAATTTTTTTTTTTAAAATACAAAGCGGAACGTAGTGAAATAAAACATATATACATCTCAGTATAAAAGTACAAGTCTTGTACCACATACATTTAATCAACTAAGGTTTAATAACTAATATCAAGTGTCTAACCCTATCTCTAATCCAAGTCCGGAGCCTCCACGCTATTTAATCTTCTCTCATCTTCTTCTTGACCCTGATCCAGCCCCACCTGTTGTCATGCACACATACAAAACAAGACAACAGCCGGATAACTCCAGTGAGATATGAATATCCCAGTATAAACAATGTAAACATGCAATCATATAAAAGCATATACGAAAGCATATAAGAATTATTCATAACATGTCTCAAATCAGAAACATAAATCAATATCAAACATTCAATAATCATGAATGGTATAAACAATGTAAATCAACATGTCATATCAGACTCAACTCAACCGACGCGTCGTCTCAGAATCGACTCTACTGACGCGTCGTCTCCGACTCGACTCAACTCTATCCTAGGGATCCCGATGTCTGGATATAGGTAATTATATCGAATCTCAGTCGCTAGGAATGAATCAATCCCTATACGGCGTCGATATAATTCATATATTCAGTATCTGGGCGAATCAGCCGCAGAATTGACAAATCAGTCAAGAATTAGGCGAATCAGCAAATAACCAGACGAATCAGCCTGTAATTAAGCGAATCAGCTTAAGTTTAGACGAATCAGTCAATCACCAGACGAATCAGCCAATAACCCGACGAATCAGCCGGTGACTAGGCGAATCAGCCTATGACTCAACGACTCAGTAATCAATACATGCATTCAGTATCTAAGCAAATCAGTCAATGACTAGCGAATCAGCAGTCATTACATGCAGTAGCTATAAATCAATAGGCTACAAATATCAATCTTATCATACAGTAGCTATAAATCAATAGACTACAATCATAAGTCTCAGCAATTGCAAATATCAATGCAATAAGTAAAAGTATGTGATTTAGGGAAACTCGAGTCAAACCTCACTCGAGTTGTGCAATCCCAGCTCAACATTAATTTATACCTTTCTTTCTGATATTCTGACTCTGTCGGAGTCTCGAACTTAAAGCCTGTCAATACTCAATCTGACAATCACAATATCGAGGAGTATAATATCAATACACCACTCGAATCAAATCTGTTCTGCTCAATACTTAACCTAATTCAATATCGATGGCATAAAGGTATAATATCAATATACCCAACAATACCATATCAATCAGATATTAATTCTATTATCTCATACTCGATAACAACTCAATTCTGATATCAATTCTCAATCAACTTAACTCTAAAAATCATAACAATTTCATATGGTATCTGTTCCTCAGTCCGGTTTCGATTATACGATGTCTAACATGCCAAGAACATCATATATGAATCATATCAGATTCTGACAATACCATAATTTCAAATCATATCAAAACGTAGCAAAACTTACGTCCAGTTGTAGCCTACGTCGATAGGAATACAGTACTGTACTCGGATTTGAAAACAGACGGACGGATCTTGCGTAACAATCAATTTCTCACTCACAAAAACTTGAAGCTTTCCTCCTTCGATTCTTTTGCTCCATTCTGAAGGAAGAATCGGTTGTATGCATATATATATATATATATATATATATATATATATATATATTGCATGTAAATCGTACGTGGCTTCTCCAAAATTTGCCAAAACACCACTCGCGCATATGCGCGCTTCATCTCGCGCATATGCGCCAAAGATTCTGGAGCTGTCGCGCATATGACCCCTCGCGCATATGCGCGTGTTTCTTCGCGCATGTGCGCCGGTCATTTCTTTTGAGATGTTCGGCCGAACATCTCGAGATGTTCGGTTGAACATCTTGGCTTATATTATAACGATGCCCGACTTCTTCATTCAAGTTCGTATAACCTCAATCATGAAATTAATCAGCGTATGATTACAGAAATTAAGTCTCGGGCATTACATTTCTCCCCCTCTTAGATTTGAGTTCGTCCTCGAACTCACAAGTAATCGATTCAGAAGAAATGTATATATAGAGTTTAAACCAAAACTCAAATATCTGATTCCGGTCTGGAATAAGAATTCACTAAGTATAATGTCATAATACTTCTCCAATCCTTCTGACGGAATCAATCTCGCATTACTGACTATACAATGTCCGTATAAACCAATCTACAGTTCATCACATATCCGTACCATCTGCTGTTATCAAAGACATCTACAGTCTTCAGCTTCAAATACCACTCGTCATCATCTGACGTTGGTTTCTTAAATCGGTCCATTCTGAACTATCTTCATCTTCCTTCGAATTTTCTTCAAAAGAAATCTGTAGTATTCACTGTATACTGTCTTGTCTATAACTATCTCATTACCCATCTGATAAGCTGATAGTTATTGTCACACAGTGATAATAAGTCATATCAATTTGTGCTAACATCCAGCACTAAAGCTGTACCCAGGTCTTCCAATGTCTGGATAATACATTCTGACGGTCTGTCAATCTGTAAAACCATCTAAGAGAGAGTTCATGATATACTCTATCATAAGTACACAATCAATCAAAAAAAAAAAAATCACAATCTGATACATTCTATAGTGGCATTCTGATATTTCTGACCACTTCTCTGACATCAATCTGTGTCATTTTGTCATGTTTGTACATTATCTGGTACAAACTGATAGTCATAGATTGAACAATCTGTCAATCTTAATCATATCATATTACAATCTGTAAAATGACGGTAATTTCATTACGAAGGCTATAGAAATGTACTTCCATTCCTATTTAGAGCTTCACAATTCTGTAATAAATCTTCTGATTTCTATCTTTCTATCTTTTCTGTTAGCGATTTAGACATATCAGTACAATTTCTGCCAACATTTTAATACATTTCTGTTATAACTGATCTCAATCACAACTATCTGTTCGAATACGATACAATCTCAATCGTCAGACTGAACACTGAATCCATGACTGTAAGCTTCTGACAATATCTGTCCTTTCTGATTCGAACTATTTGATATACACAAATCAGTTAATAACATAAATTAAAGAAGAAATACCTACCTGGTATTCGGCTCTGACTATTACTATCAAGCTTTGCTGTACAATTCTGACACATCTGATATCACAGAATAATCAATCTCATACAACATACACAATCACATATCTGTTACTCTGATCGACACTCTGTTCTGATTATCGATATTGAGTTCTAAACATTCTAATCAGCTTTTTGAACTGCTATCGTTTCAAAATCAGCTCTGATTCGGACGATACAACATAATCTCCGTTGTCTACAATCAGTCTCAATTACGTATTCAGAATATCATCAATATTCAATCAAATTCAAAACATGCTAAACTCATAAACCGCAACTGTTTGACACTGATGCCAATCTCAGCTGACTAATTACGGTTTAATTCTGTGAAAATCAACGAATATATCATCTTCAGATATAACACATCTTGAATGCAATCTGTCTCAATCAGGATTCAAATTTCAGCAATTTCTAATATCAGTTCAAGGCTAAAATCAATCTCTCTGCCTGAAATTAGATCTGAAATCTGATCGGGGAAAACATCAATAACTTTCATATCATTGGTAAATCAGCCAATGATAGACTCAATTTCAGTAAATCAACTGAATACATAAGGAGTCACTCTGCTCCTTTCTGTAATAATCGAGTCATAGCTAGTACGAATATCAAAGAAATTCTCAGTCTAGAGTTCTTATCGTACAATATTCATCTCTTGATCCTCTCAGGTCTGATTCTTACCATCTTCTGGAACTAATCTATGGTAGCTCTGTACTTGGTCAGCATATCCATATCAGTAATTGCAGTTCCAAAATCATAGAACACCAGTACAATACAAGCTACTACATGATCTAGCTCGATCTCATTCTTATCCTACTGTAGTATTCAAGATTTAACATAAATCATTGATACAAGATCTTTTCTCAAATGAAAGGAAACAAATACTACAGTAAATAGGGATTCAACAGATAATGCATACATCAATGCAAATTTTCAAAAATAAAAGTATGTGAAACACCAGTATCCCTCAATACATATGCAGGATAATCAAACAAATCAGTTACCTGCAATATCATCATCTGGTGCTTCTAGAGCCTGCTCCTCGGTCAAAGTAAATACTCTGGCCTGCTGTCTAGGAGGTTGGCCAACTGTCTGGCTTCCTCCTGGCCTCTGCTGTGACTGAGATGGTGCTGGCTGAAATGAAGGGACGACAGCTGATCTTTTACTCCACTGTGCCGCTGGTTCAGATGGTTCGGCTCCCTGGGATCTTTGGGAACCCCTCTGTGGACATACTCTGGCAAAATGTCCCTGTTGTTTGCAGAAGTGGCAGCTACCAAGTACTACTTGGCATTGTTCAGTGGAATGTCTTCCGCTACAATTTCCGCAGTAAACACCAGTATAACTCTGCTGAGAACCACTAGAGCTAGAAGAACTGCCGCCAGACTTCTTAAACTGCTTTTCTCTAGCCTTCAGAAAATCTTTTCTTCCACTACTACTACAGCCACTCTCGAATCGGGGAGGTGGTTGCGGTGGTCTCAACACTGGAGGAACAAATTCGGCTCCTCTCTGCCTTATCAGGCCCGCTTCAGCGCCCTTTGCTCTATTCATGGCATCAGCAAAATTATTCGGTCGTCCTGTGTTCACCAATGTAAAAATATCGGGATTCAAGCCATTGATGAACTGATCAGCAACGGCTTCGTCATTTCCAGCCACATGTGGAGCAAACTTCAACAAAGTAGAGAACTTGGTCACATATTCTTCAATGTTCAGCTGACCCTGTCTCAAATTGGCAAACTCCGCTCCCTTGTCTTTTCTGTACGATATTGGGAAAAATCTCTGATAAAACTCAGTTTTAAATACATCCCAAGTAATAATCGTACCTCGCTGCTCCAAGGCCCTCTTCATTGTAACCCACCAGCTTTGTGCAACATCAAGCAACTGGTGCCCAATCAATTTAATCCGGCGCTCATCACTGTACTCCAGTGAATCAAACAGCAACTCAATGCTACCTAACCAACTCTCACACTCGACTGATGTCTCAGTACCCGTCAGAGTGGGTGGTTTGTGTAGTATCCCGATGCCTAATTTGAGTTAATTATTGGATTAAATATTATTTCGGTAGGATCGGAAGGACCGAACAGGGTTCGGATCGTCCGAAGACAGGTGGCTGGACACGTGGAAGACATGCAAGGTTCGGATCGTCCGATCAGGGTTCGGATCGTCCGAAGACAGGTGGCTGGACACGTGGAAGACATGCAGGATTCGGATCGTCCGATCAGGGTTTGTGTAGTGACCCGTTCCAGAATCACCTACTAATCAAAAACTAAGCATGCAATTAACCTAATCAATTATAATCAGAGATAACAGCGGAAATAGTCAACAAAATAATGGTTATACAACCCAATCGAAGTCTAGAATAACTCCAAAATAAAATATCCAATACAACCATATCAAATCAAAACAATACCGATAAACTAAACCAACCAGATACTCACGTCCTCCTCCTGCTCCTCCTGAGCTGTCCAACCTGAGGCCTGCCCCGTGGGAATGGGGTGTCCAAGAATAAACAAAACCGAGGACGTGAGCGATAAGAACGCCCAGTACAAAAATATGAGTATACAGACCTATATGAAATGCACATGCTATGATCATGATACCGGGGTAGTCAAGAAACAGGAGTCACAAAAGGATCTCAACAATGCTCAGTCTAGAGGCGCCAAGTGGATAGTGCCGCGCGGTCCAACCTCTGGGTCACTGCATCCACTACAAGACAGACGTGGACCTAAAATGTCCCGGACCACCGAAGCCCTCCCGACCCGTCGGCCACTGTGTACTCTCGGTGTCCATGCGTCCACAAGACAGGGCTGAGCGGCCCCAAGATATAGCTTATCTCGAAAGAGATACAGCTCAACAGTAAAGGCTATCTCGAAGAAGTTACGGCTCAACATGAAATGCAACGTGCAGTAATAAACGTGACATAATAGCATGCATCATATGACATATATCAATGCACCACATAATCATGCAACACATATAAGAATGTATACTCAACCAGGATATCTCGGATAGTACTTTCGTACCTCTATCACAGCAAGCCTAGCCTTACGCAACACCGCTAATCAGGTCTAGCACAAGCCTACGCATCAAAAACATACTCAATCAATACTACCATGCTCGACTAGCAAAACCAGTACTCCCTAGTACTACCAAAGGTTTAGGGTTTACCTTCGTCCGTCGACAGCCCTTTGATGTCGATTGCCTCGAAACTCAGGCGCCGCTACGCTACTACTCCTGGCAGCTCTTGGCTATCGCTCGACCAACAACTAACCCTAGAAACCTTCCAAATCTCTCACTAAAGACTCAATCTCAAGAAATGGCAAGTCAAAAATGAGAAATCCGAGCACTATTTATAGGCTATGTTCGGATCCTCCGAACAACACTTCGGAACGTCCGAACGCTACGTGTCCATTGGCTCTTGACAGCTCATGATCGGATCCTCCGATCATACACTTCGGAACGTCCGAACTCCCACGTGTCCAGCTGCTCTTGACACCTAATGATCGGATCCACCGAACCCACTTCGGACCTTCCGACCTCTTCGGTGCTTCCGAACCATCTTCGGTCCGTCCGATCATGACCACGGTCAAAATTACACAATAAACCTTCTTAATCACCAATACTCCGTTAATTACCCAATTTGGAATTCGGGCTACTACATTCTCCCCACCTTAAAACGATTTCGTCCTCGAAATCAGGCTTAGAGAATGAACAAAACGAAAATAACAACATCGTTACCCTCAAAATCTAAAGGACAACCCATCACTAGACGCTTAGCTAACACCGAATGACCCATCGGAGTAGAAACAGAAAGAATGACGTCTACGATCGTCCTGGTCACCCCATCGACCTACACTCCCCTGACTACTCCCGTCACCAAAGTGGTCAGCCATTGCTACAAGATAGAATAGGGAAAACTAGTAAATTGGTCAACGGAAATCCCAAAACAGAATCTATATCCCAAAATCGTAAGCATGCTCTGATACCATAAATGTAGTGACCCGTTCCAGAATCACCTACTAATCAAAAACTAAGCATGCAATTAACCTAATCAATTATAATCAGAGATAACAGCGGAAATAGTCAACAAAATAATGGTTATACAACCCAATCGAAGTCTAGAATAACTCCAAAATAAAATATCCAATACAACCATATCAAATCAAAACAATACCGATAAACTAAACCAACCAGATACTCACGTCCTCCTCCTGCTCCTCCTGAGCTGTCCAACCTGAGGCCTGCCCCGTGGGAATGGGGTGTCCAAGAATAAACAAAACCGAGGACGTGAGCGATAAGAACGCCCAGTACAAAAATATGAGTATACAGACCTATATGAAATGCACATGCTATGATCATGATACCGGGGTAGTCAAGAAACAGGAGTCACAAAAGGATCTCAACAATGCTCAGTCTAGAGGCGCCAAGTGGATAGTGCCGCGCGGTCCAACCTCTGGGTCACTGCATCCACTACAAGACAGACGTGGACCTAAAATGTCCCGGACCACCGAAGCCCTCCCGACCCGTCGGCCACTGTGTACTCTCGGTGTCCATGCGTCCACAAGACAGGGCTGAGCGGCCCCAAGATATAGCTTATCTCGAAAGAGATACAGCTCAACAGTAAAGGCTATCTCGAAGAAGATACGGCTCAACATGAAATGCAACGTGCAGTAATAAACGTGACATAATAGCATGCATCATATGACATATATCAATGCACCACATAATCATGCAACACATATAAGAATGTATACTCAACCAGGATATCTCGGATAGTACTTTCGTACCTCTATCACAGCAAGCCTAGCCTTACGCAACACCGCTAATCAGGTCTAGCACAAGCCTACGCATCAAAAACATACTCAATCAATACTACCATGCTCGACTAGCAAAACCAGTACTCCCTAGTACTACCAAAGGTTTAGGGTTTACCTTCGTCCGTCGACAGCCCTTTGATGTCGATTGCCTCGAAACTCAGGCGCCGCTACGCTACTACTCCTGGCAGCTCTTGGCTATCGCTCGACCAACAACTAACCCTAGAAACCTTCCAAATCTCTCACTAAAGACTCAATCTCAAGAAATGGCAAGTAAAAAAGAATCGCACTATTTAGGCTATGTTCGATCCTCGAACACACTCGGAACGTCCGACCCGACGTGTCATTGGTCTTGACAGCTCTGATGGATCTCGACAACACTTCGAACGTCGAACTCCCACGGTCCAGCGCTCTGCCCTATGATCTGGAACTTCGACCTTCGACCTTTCGGTGCTTCCGAACTTTCGTACGTCGATTGACCACGGTCAAAATTAACAATAAACCTTCTTATCACCAATCTCGTAATTACCAATTGGATCGGGCTACTACAGTTTGGATCGTCCGAAGTGTGCCGGATCGGATCTTCCGAAGTGGATCGGATCTACCGATCGTTGTCTATAAATAGAGGCGCGAGGCTTCACTTTTTACTCGCCAATTCCGAGTGTTCCAGAGCGTTTTAGTCGTTTCTGATGGGTTTCTAGTCTTTTCCCGAGGTTTAGGCACTAGCGGGGAGCTACTGGTTTTGTAGCGGAGTTGTGCTCTAGTTGGGAGCTAGCGGCATCAGTGGGCTGACTACGGACGCAGGCTTGATTCTAGGGCTGATTGCTAGGATCTACTGGTTTGAGGTACGAAAGTACTATCTGTAAAGGCCCTAAAACTTCTTGCTTTAAAATTTGCGGAAAATTAAAAATTTTCTTTTTAAAAGAACTTAAATGGCCTCATTCATAAAATCAACTGTTAAATCACGTTCAATGTTTAAAAATAAAGCAGCGGAAGAAAATAAATTTTGCCAACAATTTCAATTTAAAAATATCCACGACTGATAAAAATTGTTTGCGGAATAAAATAACAACTGCTGCACTGAGGTCCTCGGGTGCCACTACTGCCGACCCAAGCTGGCTCACTGGTCCCCGCCCTCGGCCCTGACCTCATCAGTACCTACAACAATCAAGTCTAGTGAGTCTAAAGACTCAGCATGCATATATCGCAAGTAACGAGTAAAAATCTGGAGTAAAATATGCATGGGATAAAATATCATGCCATGTGACATGCTGAAAATAATCTGTACTGAGCAATTATAATACGTGCATGCTGAACTGATAATCACAGTGAAAATAATTGCTCCTTGGAGCCTGCACTGAAATAACTGATAAAATTTTCTGTTGAGATTATGTTTTACGCCTGTGGCCACTGCACTAAGCTGAACTAATTGGTAACTGACTACCGGGGAGCCTGGAACTGAGCTGGGGGTCACTGAAGACCCGATGGTACCAACCTGAACTGAGCGGTCACTGAAGACCCGATGGTACCAACCTGAACTGAGCGGTCACTGGCGACCGTATAAATAATAATAATGCTCCCACATAGTGAATGAACCACAAGCCATATCGCATAAATCTCAAAAATAATCATTTTTCTGTTTTCATGCACGTAAAATAATTAACTGACGATAATGAAAATATCCTGAAATTTTACCAACTGGAATGGATCGTCCCCAGGCTCGCTGCAACCTAAAAATGCCATGAAAATATGCAATGGATTTTTCTTAGGCAAATTTATGCAATTAAATTTCTAAAATGCGACAACTACGTCTAACGACCTCGTATTTAATCATGACTTTAAACCAACCCGAACCAACATTGAACCAACGTGATGTCATGATTAAAATACGTTTAGAATTATGAATTTATGCTCCTAAAATTATGAGGGTCGAAATCTAGGTGAAATGGAGGCCAAAACATGAAACGCTCTTTCGAGAGTCAATTTGGCACATCGCACCGTAAATTCTCGAATGACCTCAAAAATGATCCGAATCACGAACGGTCGAAAAACATGACCTTCCTAACTCAATGGGGCACTGTCCAGTCCAAGGCCATAGGCTAAAAGCCAACCAAGAACTCGAACAGGCCTCCTAATCGACACAGCAAGTTGCTGTAATTTCCAGCAGCTGTGCAAGTGTAGTGTCTTGCTTTGATCGATGTCTTGCGTCGTTCCAGTGGCCATTTGGTTGACCATGGCACGATCTAGACATGTAGGGGCATGGTATGAACCGTGGCTATGGGCCATAGGCCAACCAAGATTCACACCAAGCAACCCAAAACCGAAATGCATGTGCTGTACAATGAAGGGCCGAGAAGGGGAGTGTGGGCTGTTCTTGTTTTGTGGGTTATCTTGCGTCGTTCCAGTGGCCATTAATTTACCGTGGCACGACCTAGACATCTTGGGGTGTGGTATGGACCGTGGCTAAGGGCACAAGGCCGAACCAGATCCACACCAAGCCACAAAAACGAAATGCAAACCTGCTGTCAAAACTCAAGAGCCGAGAAAGGGGAGGGGCTGTTGTGACGTTTTATTTACAAACCGCGGAGCCATGGACCAAGACACCAAAAGGGCGACTTAGTCACGTCTTAGACGTGCTAGGGAAGTGATCTAACCATGGCTATAAGCCCCTGGGGCAGCCAAGATCAGATCTCTTCCCATGACAGCAAAACTGAAATTTTCGAAACTCATAAGATGCAAGGGGGAGGGTTGCTGTCATTTCTGAATTCTGACATGTATGGGGCTGGTTTTAATGGACCATCACGGTCTTAACACACCCTAGTATGTGTCTAGATGTAGCCTGGTGAGCCTGGAGTCGAGCCAACCACCTGAATGCACAAAAACAAGCCAAACCCTGAAGAGCACAAGGAATAAAACTGTGCAGAATTTTTTTAAGTGATGTTGCTGTCAAAAAATCGGTTTCCTGCTGAAAAATCGAGACCATTTGATGCTATAAAATAATATAGGACTTGATTGAGGTTTAGAAAAGAATATAGACATGCCTTGCTATCGTTTGAAATAGAAACGAAAGAATACGACGACTCGGCGCGGAGGAGACGGAGTGGCTTCCTTTCTACCTTACCTTGCTCTCGATTTTTCTCTCAACCTTCTAGCTATGGTGCTCACGGTTTTTCTACTGAAAATGGGTCTGATTGCACTCTGAATTTTCGAAAATGAGAGGGGGGAGAAATGGTTAGGGGAGTGAGGGAGTGGTTGAGAGATATAAGGAAGATATCAAGACCAAGTCTTCTCTAATTTGAATTTGAATTCTAGTTTACTATCAAACCTTTGTTGGATGCTTCTAGGAGGTGTGATGGCTGAGTCTTGCATGTCCAACAAGGCTTGGATAATATTGATCATTAATTAAATGGTGCTAGAAAAGAATGAAGAAATTATTCTACTAATTAAATACAAAGAAAGGTCAAAGGTGTTGAGTTGGCAAGAAAATGCTTAGTCATCTAAGGGGCCAAAAATTCATCTATTAAAAGGAGGGGAAATTATTATCTAACTAGTAAATTTATAACCCTTAAAAGCCTCACTAATCCTTTAATTAATTTAGTGAATTACTCTTTCAAGCATGGAACTTAAGTGACTAATTTTCTACTCGCCTCAAGTAACTTAAATAATTCCTTAAACTTCTTACTAACTTAAATGAACTCACTTGCTAGCTAAATTAACTCCCGGAAATATTTCTCAAATCTTAAATTCTATCTCAAAACTCCAACTCCGGTCCGGCCTCACTGAAATAACTGAAATGCTAAAAAATCAATTACTGGACTGAAATAATAAAATAATTAACTTCAAAGAAATGCATTTAAAATAATCATGCAATGAAGTCAATTTAAAAATCTAGAATTATGCATGACTTATACGTAGATTGATTTACGGGTTCTACACTATCCGAGATAGCAGGATTGAGTATGCTTTACTATGTGTTGCATGTTTATATGTTGCATTATTATCTGTCATATGATGCATGGTTTATTATGCGGCATTTGCATAATCATGTTGAGCCTGATTATCTTTGAGATAGCCTGTTGAGAGGGTGCTCAGCCCTCGTTTGTTGTGGATGGTTGGACCTCGTTGGCCGACGGTGGTCAGGTCACCGGTATATCCACAGGTTTATTTTGGTATGGGAGCCACCTCCTGGTGCGACGGCGCAGAGTGCTACATACCTTGACGTCATTTACCTGAGCAGTATTTCGTTATACCCAGATCCTGGTATCCAGTACATTTTACATACATGCATGTCATAGTCTTGTATACTCATGCTTTCGGTGCTGAGCGTTTTATGCTCACGTCCTCGGTTTATCTCTGTTTTGGACACCCTATTCGATGGGGCAGGTCTCAGGTTGGACGGTCCAGGAGGGAGCGGACAGGGAGCTGACAGAGGTTGACCTGTAGTTGTTGGTATTTGTTCTTGGAATTTAGTTCGATCTGGTTGTTTAAGTATTTTGTACTTACAGATTCGATTGGATTGTATTACTGTTTTTTCCGCTGTATTACCTGATTCAGTTTTAAATGTTAATTTTGCATGCTTAAGTTCTGATTAGTAGGTGATTCTGGAACGGGTCACTACAGTTTGAATGACTGAAACCTCTTCAGCAAGGTTTCCATTGGAGTCGGTGTTACATCCATTGGAGGATTCGATGTACTACCCTGTTCTGGGATTCGTCAAGGAGGCATATCTGAAACTCAAAAGGATTAGTGACCCAATCCAACACATCTGTTTCAATTCAATCCTTCCTCCGATCATCTTACTGCTGATCGAGAATCGATTCAGATTCGTTCCCAATAATACATATTACAAAATCAAATCAGATAAATCAAGTAACATGTATTATATAAAGCAGTAAGACATGCTAGCATTCAAAAGCAGGAAAGAAAACCTCAATCTACCCCGCTCACTAGCCTCTTCTATCTCAATCTAAAGGATCTATCGCTCTGATACCACCTGTTGTGGGGACCCGGACGCTAATCAAGTTCTTAATCGTCATTGGGACTAATTAATCAATTATAAAACAGGGTCTAAATTTTTTTTTTTAAAATACAAAGCGGAACGTAGTGAAATAAAACATATATACATCTCAGTATAAAAGTACAAGTCTTGTACCACATACATTTAATCAACTAAGGTTTAACAACCAATATCAAGTGTCTAACCCTATCTCTAATCCAAGTCCGGAGCCTCCACGCTATTTAATCTTCTCTCATCTTCTTCTTGACCCTGATCCAGCCCCACCTGTTGTCATGCACACATACAAAACAAGACAACAGCCGGATAACTCCGGTGAGATATGAATATCCCAATATAAACAATGTAAACATGCAATCATATAAAAGCATATACGAAAGCATATAAGAATTATTCATAACATGTCTCAAATCAGAAACATAAATCAATATCAAACATTCAATAATCATGAATGGTATAAACAATGTAAATCAACATGTCATATCAGACTCAACTCAACCGACACGTCGTCTCAGAATCGACTCTACTGACGCGTCGTCTCCGACTCGACTCAACTCTATCCTAGGGATCCCGATGTCTGGATATAGGTAATTATATCGAATCTCAGTCGCTAGGAATGAATCAATCCCTATACGGCGTCGATATAATTCATATATTCAGTATCTGGGCGAATCAGCCGCAGAATTGACGAATCAGTCAAGAATTAGGCGAATCAGCCAATAACCAGACGAATCAGCCTGTAATTAAGCGAATCAGCTTAAGTTTAGACGAATCAGTCAATCACCAGACGAATCAGCCAATAACCCGACGAATCAGCTGGTGACTAGGCGAATCAGCATATGACTCAACGACTCAGTAATCAATACATGCATTCAGTATCTAAGCAAATCAGTCAATGACTAGCGAATCAGCAGTCATTACATGCAGTAGCTATAAATCAATAGGCTACAAATATCAATCTTATCATACAGTAGCTATAAATCAATAGACTACAATCATAAGTCTCAGCAATTGCAAATATCAATGCAATAAGTAAAAGTATGTGATTTAGGGAAACTCGAGTCAAACCTCACTCGAGTTGTGCAATCCCAGCTCAACATTAATTTATACCTTTCTTTCTGATATTCTGACTCTGTCGGAGTCTCGAACTTAAAGCCTGTCAATACTCAATCTGACAATCACAATATCGAGGAGTATAATATCAATACACCACTCGAATCAAATCTGTTCTGCTCAATACTTAACCTAATTCAATATCGATGGCATAAAAGTATAATATCAATATACCCAACAATACCATATCAATCAGATATTAATTCTAATATCTCATACTCGATAACAACTCAATTCTGATATCAATTCTCAATCAACTCAACTCTAAAAATCATAACAATTTCATATGGTATCTGTTCCTCAGTCCGGTTTCGATTATACGATGTCTAACATGCCAAGAACATCATATATGAATCATATCAGATTCTGACAATACCATAATTTCAAATCATATCAAAACGTAGCAAAACTTACGTCCAGTTGTAGCCTACGTCGATAGGAATACAGTACTGTACTCGGATTTGAAAACAGACGGACGGATCTTGCGCAACAATCAATTTCTCACTCACAAAAACTTGAAGCTTTCCTCCTTCGATTCTTTTGCTCCATTCTGAAGGAAGAATCGGTTGTATGCATATATATATTGCATGTAAATCGTACGTGGCTTCTCCAAAATTTTCCAAAACACCACTCGCGCATATGCGCGCTTCATCTCGCGCATATGCGCCAAAGATTCTGGAGCTGTCGCGCATATGCGCGCATTTTCTCGCGCATATGCGCGAGGGCTTCTGGACCCCTCGCGCATATGCGCGTGTTTCTTCGCGCATGTGCGCCGGTCATTTCTTTTGCGATGTTCGGCCGAACATCTTGAGATGTTCGGTTGAACATCTTGGCTTATATTATAACGATGCCCGACTTCTTCATTCAAGTTCGTATAACCTCAATCATGAAATTAATCAACGTATGATTACAGAAAATAAGTCTCGGGCATTACAACTGGGCAGCGGGGGACACCAGCGACACTCTCACCGGTCAACTGGGCCCTGGCCAACGTATTAACATATTCGTATTCGTATTCATATCAGTATCCAAGAAACATGATCGTCGGGCTCCCACTGGGACCATAACCCTCACGATATCTCCAACATGTAGTAGTCACAATCCCTTCACATCCTTCAACATGTCGTATTTCCATCACTTAATAAAAACATGCATATAATATCATTTTATTTTGAAACCAAGCATGAACATATCTTTTAAATGTTCAATTTAAATCATAAAATTCATAAAAATTTAAAAATTGTAATTTAACATATTAAAATCATAAATATCCATAAACATTTTAAAATAAACATTTTTAACAGATTAAAACCCGTAAACATTTAAAATAAACGTTTTAATGTATAAAAATCATAAAAAGCCATAAACGTTTCAAAATAAACATTTTAACATCATAAAAGTTTAAAATAAATATTTAAATCATAAACATTTAAAATAAACGTTTTAACATATTAAATCATAAAACATTTAAACATATTAACATCTTAAAAGTCCATAAACAATTAAAATTGACATATTAACATATAAAAATTCCATAAACATCCATAACCATTGAAAATAATCATATTAGCACATAAACCAGCAATTAGAGCACTACCATGACGTTTACTAATTTTTCGGTGTAAAAAGACCATTTTACCCCTGGTCGTGACATTTTACGTTTTTGACTTTTTCTTGATTCCATTGACTCTAACATGTCCCAAATAATTATTTAAGCCTAAATGAATTTTCTCATATTTTTATTTGACTTAAATTGATGACTTTTAAATTAATTTTTAAATAAGACGTATTACTGCATTTTAATTCCGAATTAAACCAAACCTTAATATAAAATTCCCAAATTACAAACTTAGACTTTTAATAATTATTTGAGGTTAAATATAATTTTGCATAATTTTATAAATCTTAATATTAGGCGTTTCAATCAACTCGTTAATTAGCGTTTTCGTGCGGCGATTAAATCTCGAATAAATCCAAAACTCGTTATTTTGATCCCAAATTTTACACATAACATTTTTATTATTTATTATACCCTTCAAATTCTTGAGCCACACCCGTGGACCCATGGATTCATTTTTAGCCTTTTAATTTTCGAAATGGACACCTTGTCGAACACACCGAGCCATCTAATAATTTACTCGAGCCACGCTCGAGCCACCTTGAGAAAAAACCTAGCCAACCCACCTAGAAACCCTCCTGACCAAGCCCAGCCTATAAAACCATCCCTGGCCTTACCAAAAATCTTCTGGAACTTGACCCAAAAATCTGCTTGTGTGCGTGTGTTTGTATCCTTGGTATATCAGGTTCCCTTGTCAACTAGGACACCTCCCAGCATTAACCACTTGACCCCTCACGAACTGAACCCTCCCTGGACCATGTCCAGACCCAGCCCAGGCCAACCCACGCCCTGAACCAGCGCCCAAAGCCACAGCAAGCCCCCTGCCCTCCAACAGCTGCATGCGTGAGTTT
This sequence comes from Primulina eburnea, assembly GCF_022965805.1. Lineage (NCBI taxonomy): Eukaryota > Viridiplantae > Streptophyta > Magnoliopsida > Lamiales > Gesneriaceae > Primulina > Primulina eburnea. The sequence goes on from NC_133105.1 coordinate 22,751,570, forward strand.
GCACATAAAGTGTACTCCACGTTTTTTTGCTGCTAGGGCCCCAAACACTGAGCCAACCCTTAAAACCATCCCCTCAATCACCCTCATAGGACCACAAAGACCTAACATAGCCCAGCCCATTGCCCTCTGACCGATCCATGATCCCTGCACAAGACCCTGAACCCTGCGCATCCTCCCTTGAACTTCTCTCGGGTAGGAGTCCCAACCCACTTAACTCGAGTCATAGCATGGATAGGACTCTTCCCTTGACTCACACATGACCCTAGCTCAGCCTTGTCCAGCGCCAGCCAAGCCAAGCCACAAACTCCCCATCAACCGAGCCCTTTGATTACCATGACAGAAAGTTTGTTACAGCTTCTGTAATTTTCGTGTGTAGCATTTTTGGTTTTTTTCTATGACTCTAAAACTTGTGTAAATCATCCTTAATCCTATCCTAATTATGACAGACCCTTTAGCAACCAAATAACCATGTTTTTGAATCCAGTATCAAGGGTTAAAGACAAGCATATGCATAGTTACGAAAATTGTGAATTGTGTGACTTGTTTCCATGAAAATTCATAAACAATTACATAATATGGTGTGATCATGAGTAAAAGAAGAATATGGCGTGCCTTTGCGTATTTAACGCACGATTAATCGTTGACGAAGAACGGAGCAAGACCTTGGCTTTGAATTTACCTTGAGCTTCTCGATTTTTCCCTTCAATATTGATGATGGTGTGTGCCGTGTGACTGGTATGCAATTTCAGAAAAGTGGGCGTGTCTTTTGTAGGGTATTGGGAGGTTTAACATATAATATATACTAATTAAATCACTAAATAAGACTTAGGCCTAATAAGCTAACAATTTAGGCACATTAGTCTTAATTAGGATTTAATTAAAATATTAAAATAGTTTTGGTTAAACTAAGTTTGTGAATATAATGGCCGGTTTGCCAAAAAGTTCGTATTTTTGTTGAAGAACCAACACCGATAAAATTTACATCCCGGCATATAAAATCACCTCAAAACCCCATAGTTTTTTTTTTAAAAAAAGCATCACCAATATTTTAAATAACTAAAAACAATTATTTAATAAAATATTATTCAATTTTCAGTCCTCGGTCTCCGTTCCTCGATCGCTGTTGTGTGTTTTCTTGATTGCTTGCAAGCGCACGACGTCAAGTTATAGTAAAATGTAATTTTGAGTACGAATGTCGATCCCATGAGAGTGTAAACTAAAATTATATCAATTCTTGTAATTAAAATAATCTCGACTTTATTTAGAAAAATCGAAAGTGATTTGTTTTGTTTAATCGAACTAATTGAAACCAAAGAATTAATCTAGTAACCGAGTTGAGAAATAACAATGAGAGAAAATATCTAGAGAAATGATTTCACCAAGTTTCCACGATGATTATTCTCAGTTAAGTTTACATTCATGAATTCCAATTATTTAATGATCAATAACACTTAATTATTTTATTCTCCCTTTCTCAAGTGACGAATAAATTGTATCAATCAAACTTCGATTCAATTATTCCTAATAAAATCTAAGTTTAATTTATAAATACAAACGATGTTCTTACCTAAGCCTCGCTAAAGTTATACGTCTTCCGAAAGCTATAAACATTCAACATGTGTCTCTAATGATCTATAATCCTAGTCTCTCTCCTGAGTTATAAAATTAATCAAACAACAAACAATTTATAGCCAGTAAATTGCAGTGAAATGAATACGGAGAACACAATTAAACAAAAGCGGAATTCAATTAAATAAACAACTGCGTCAGATCATCGTATCCACAAAGTTACGTGTTGCGACTTTGATTGTTGCATTCCTAAGAGCAGGTTGTTCACAAGTAGTATAATTCGGTGAGTCCGAATATCGTATCCACAGAGAAGCTAAGGTAATTACAAGTACACCACAATGTCTTTTTGTTTTTGTTTATGTTTTTTATTTCTTTTAATGGTTTGATTCTTTGATTGGTAATTTTTAATTGTTCAAATTTTAATTTAAGTAGTTGAGATTAAAGGATCCATTCTAAGTATTTTAATAAAGTTAACATTAATGAACATTATTGAAATCCACTTAATAATATGGTTCCAATATATATTAAATAATCATATTTTTATTATGTTATATATTATTATCTTATAAGTATATAATATATACCAAACTTATAAATGTTGTCAAGTATTTATTGTGCTATATATATTTGTAAATACTAAATCAAGGTTCCCACTTTAAATGGTTGGTAGCACAAAAAAACATTTAAATGGTATAAAAAAAAATTAATATTATGATATATTGATATATAATAAATCAAGGCATCCACTTTAATAGGTTGGTAATACCAAACTATATTTAAATGGTTCCAAGAATTTAATATTATAATATATTCATATATAATAAATCAAGGCATCCACTTTAAATGGTTGGTAAAACCAAACTAACATTTAAATGGTACCAAGAATTTAGTGTAACATATAGCAACAATAAATCAAAACTCCCACTTACAAGTAGGGTATAATAATGCTTAAAGAAATAAATATATCATAAACAATAAATAATAATTAAATAATATCAAACATAAATTATTACCTTTTAATAACCTTATTATCATTCCAAGAGTTTCACCTTTTCATCTCAACCTTGGGAAGCTAGCTACTCATTATTCAAAGTATAAAACTTTGAATATGAAATTAACATGCTAATTATATTTAAATGAAGAAATAAAGGAAAAATAAAGAGAGAAACATTATGAACTCAAAGATTTGTTCATAGAATAAGGGATATCTCAATACATTATAATGCACCCCTATTTATAGCCAAATTTGGGGAGACAACCACAAATAAAATATTATTTTTTACACATAAGTCTTCATTGGTGTTCCAAGAAATTAATATTTTAATGCACATCACTTTTGAAAATCTTCCTATCCGAATTTTCTTCTCCACATAAAAACAAACATGTAGATATCCGAGTTGTTTGAATTGTGGTATTTTTTTTAACCATTTGACCAAATAATTTGAGAGATATGGTCAAAATACTAGAGCATGGTAAAACTGCCACTTCTTTGGTAACTTTAATTGTTGCTTAATTTGATCCCACTTGTGAGAAGATTTTTATCTCATGCTTGCCACCAATAGTATAGATATTAACATCAACTTTCTACAGTTCCAACAATCACCTTAATCCCATTTGCAACGCCAAGTTTATTCTTGTTTTATCGAACCTGTAAAAAATAGTAAAAACTTATAATTACACAACAACTTATATTTTATATAATTTATTATAAAACATATAATATTTAAACATTTAATAAAACAAAAACTATATATTTATATTATAAAACATTTAATTAATATACAATTTTTTATCTTTATCACACTCCCCAACCAGCTTATTGCTAGTCCCTAGCAATTTAAGAGTTAATAGCAACACAAAACATATTGATTAAGTTAAATAGAAATGTAATCAGAACTATCCAAGTGTTTAAATTAAATTCGAAAACTGTCAAAGTTATATCAAGATCATTATAATTATAATTTATGAAATAATCTGAACTGATCAATTCAAAGCTTATTTTCAGGTAGTTAAATGTACATGGCCTTCAGAAATTCCTAACAAGAGTCTCAACTCCATATTCTCACATGTTAATAAGTGTTTCAATTTATGGGAATGATTTCTCTCATGGAGTTGGAATACAGATAAATGCTCAGGAAAATGGTTTACAGAATGCAGACAGACAAACGAGCCAAACTAATCAAAAGATAGGAAATCCATTGATTTAAAATCCAGTTGTTCTTGTTATATATTTTTTTCCTGAATTTTTTTTTTACATCATGGAATCAGACTAAGTTAATGCTATTGACCACATATTTATTTAATTTGTACAATGTATTTCTTTCATTCTTTTTTTTTTCTTTTTTTTTTTTGTATTTTTATGAGCGATAAATGAGTCGCAGCATATAGCTTAAAAATTACGTAGATCTTCAACATCTTTTTTTTTTCAAGAAATATCAATATATTTTTTTCAAAATAAGAACACAAGATCTAAACAATAGATAGCCACTCTGATGATCAATAAAGGCTCACAAGCTGTTTTCTCAATTCTCTCCACTCACTCACAAAATATGTGTGAGTTTAAAAATTTTAGGCACTCTTATCAGGTATATCTAGGACCATATACTTTAATAACTGATTTTATCACAATGGTTAATCATTCAAAAAGATTTCATAAATCATATTTTTATAGTGATAAAAATATTAAAATTGACTTTTTTTTTTCAAATAAAAATTTAAACATCCTTAGAGAGATTATTACAATTTCTAATCTAAACTTTTCAAACATGCAATGTATGATATTTTTGCAAAAATGACTAAGATACAAACAATAAACATGTTTTTATTTTAAATAATTTTTTTTATTTTTATTTTTAAAATTTTTAAGTTTGTTCTCCTCCCAATCAGAATATGACATTGTCCCTAATGTCAAAATAACTATTAATAAAGAGTACATAATGAAAGAGATATCACCTGGAATTTTATTGAAGATAACAAACTGAAACAAACGCAAACCAATCCACGATTTTTGAATCAATGATCCAAATTTCTTTTCTTACTGCTTGATGCGACCAATTGATATTTTTTATCATCGGATCAGGCTTATGAACAAAAGCTTCCAAATCATCAATTAATTGGTCGGCAGTCGAAGCACAGATGAGCATCCGTCGTGAATTTTCTGAAATGAAATTCTGTTCCACAGCTTTATCAAGAAATGTCAACAAACTGTCATAATAATTATTGATATTCAACAAGCCCACAGGTTTATTATGGATGTTAAGTTGTGCCCAAGAAACAGCGGAGAAATTTCTTCTAATGTACCAAAACCACCTGGTAGTACGATAAAAGCATCAGAATTTTCGATCATTTTTGTGATTCTTTCATACATAGAAGAAAATTTTAATTCCTCCCCAATCGTAACACCTATAATATTTCCTTCAACTAAAGCTGTAGGAATAATACCCAAAACCTGACTACCTCCAAGATGAGCAGATGTTGAAACAGATCCCATTAACCCAATATTACCTCTCCCATATACCAAGTGAATTTTTCTCTCAGCCAATATCTTTCCAAGATTATTCGCTGCTTCTACAAACACTTCATTTTTTCCTGGACTCAATCCACAAAATACAAAAATATTTTTCAATATTTGTGCAGAGCTTCCAGCCATGTTTTTACTTTCCTTTTTTTTTTCTGCGAAAATAGAGAGAAAGATGAGAGATTTTATAGGGGTAATATGTTATCAGGACAAAACTATGGGTCACAGTTGTAAACAGAATAAACAGTAAAAACAATAATGACACACCTGCATATAAACAGTAGTGTGATTGTGGCTCACAATTTTCCTCTGGTTTTACGTCCAGAAACAGCTTCAACGCCTTCTATGAGTCGAGGATATGCTTCCGATCCAATTTTCTTATAAATTGGCAAACATGGTCTTTTTTAGTCGGATTCCCAAGACTATGACGCTCATCTTGAAATTGTTTCCATAAACGGAGAATTTCAATATGCACATGTCCACTAGAATGCATCTCAAGAGTTAATAAGATGTTATCTAAAGACTCCTTACTCAGCCCATTCTTATTAAAACTAATTTTATCTTCTCTGTTATCGGAAACACATCCCAAAGATCTGCATCGTTTGTCACAAGTCCATCTTGCACACGTATGACAAACCCCTAACCTTTTGGCCCTTCTTTTTTCGCATAAGTGCTTTTTCCTAATCCAGCCAAATACCGAATGAGCAATGATTGTGGAACTTCTCCTCCTAATCGGACCTTAGCTTCTACTACAAGACAAATATCTTCTGGAATTCCTTTTTGCATTAACAATATCAATCTTTCACACCTACCTGCATAAATTTTTCTTAGAATATTTTCAGAAACAGAGGGAAAATATTTACAAATTTTTGAGAGATTTTCATCCATTTTGAAAAGAAAAGAAATGATTTTCTTTTATTTTTGTATCAGCAATTGTGGTAAACTGATTTAACCGACTATGAGAGTCACGAAGTATCGTTATCCACCTTTTAACCGAGAAAATAAAAAGATTAAGGAAACCTGAAATAAAAACAAACAAAATTAAATGCAACATAAAAATTTAAGGATCAGAAAGGGAAATAAACTCTTCTTGAAAGATTTCGTTTTCCAAAAATGGTTTAAGCCTTTGTCCATTCACTTTAAAAACATCACCATTTTTAGGATTTTCAATATCCACGGTTCCATAAGGATACACATGCTTTACAACATATGGTCCTGTCCATCTTGATCGTAATTTTCTTGGGAATATGTGAAGTCGAGAATTATAAAGCAAAACTTTTTTATCAATCTCAAAAGATTTTCTCAGAATTGTTTTATCATGAAATGATTTGATTTTTGCTTTATAAATCCTTGAATTCTCAAACGCATCATTTCTGAGTTCATCACGTTCATTAAGTTGCAATTTGCGCAATTTGTTGCAATCATCCATGCTTGAATTAAAAGTTTTGATCGCCCAATAAGCTTTATGTTCCAATTCCACAAGCAAATGACAATGTTTTTCGTAAACCAACCTATAGGGAGACATATTCAATGATGTTTTAAAATCTGTTCGATATGTCCAAAGTGCATCATTAAGTCGCAGAGACCAATCTTCTCTATTTGAGTTAACAATTTCTTCCAAAATTTTCTTTATCTCCCTATTAGCTAATTCAACTTGTCCATTTGTTTGAGGATGATAAGGAGTAGTTACTTTGTGAGTAATACCATATTTTTTCATTAATGAAGCAAATGATTTATTAACAAAGTGAGTTCTCCCCCTCACTTATCATGGCTCGAGGAATTCCAAATCTACTAAAAATATTTTCTTTCAAAAATTTGATGACGATTTTATGATCATTTGTTTGGCATGGAATTGCCTCTATCCATTTGGAAACATAATCAACTGCAACTAAAATATACAAGTATCCAAACGACTGTGGAAAAGGTCACATAAAATCAATTCCCCAGCAGTCAAAGATTTCAATTTCAATGATAGGATTCAAAGGCATCATGTTTCTTTTTGAAATTGCACCCAATTTTTGACAATTTTCACATATCTTGCAGATTTCGTGGGTGTCTTTAAACAAAGTGGGCCAATAAAATCCACACTGCAAGATTTTTGCAGCCGTTTTCTTTGAATAAAAATGTCCTCCACATGCTTCTGAATGAAAAAATTTAATGACACTACTTACCTCATTGTCGAGTATGCAACGTTGAAAAATTTGATCTGGACAATACTTGAACAGATACGGATCATCCCAATAAAAGTTTTTACCTCATTCAAAAATTTTCTTTTATCTTGGAAACTCCATTGCGGTGGCATTTTTCCTGTCACAAGATAATTTACTATGTTAGCAAACCAATGTGTAGTAGTAACTGAAAATAGATGTTCATCAGGAAAATTATCGTTAATTGGTGTCATTTTACAAGATGATCATGTTACTAGTCTCGATAAATGATCGGCTACGACATTCTCAGTTCCTTTTTTATCTTTGATCACAATGTCAAATTCTTGGAGCAACAAAATCCATCGTATCAGTCTTGGCTTTGCATCTTGTTTGGTAAACAAATATCTAATAGCAGAATGATCAGTAAACACAATAGTCGTTGATCCAATCAAATAAGAACGAAATTTATCTAATGTAAATATTACAGCAAGTAGTTCTTTTTCAGTTGTGGAGTAATTCATTTGAGCATTGTTTAAAGTTCTACTTGCATAATATATCACGTAAGGCTTACCGTTTCTTCTTTGACCCAGTACTGCACCGACTGCATAATCACTAGCATCGCAAATGATTTCAAATGATAAGACCAATCATTTCCTCTCCCCCAGTCTCAGTCTAGTCACTCAAATCCTTTTATCACTTACCACCCTTGTACAGCCCCCCTTCCCTTTTTAAAACAACACCTTCCTTCCACTCCCCCCTTCCCTCTTCGTGCTCCACAATCTTTTCCTTCACGTCCCTTCTCTTACTCCCCACTTTCTTCTACCCCTTTTAGAGAGTGCTAATAAGCTCAGATTGTAGCCTTGATGCTACGAATAATTCAAATGAGAGTGAGCTGAGATTTTGACAGAGCAAACCAGCAAGCTGAAGATTTGAATGATCGTCTCCTGCTTTATCGAGGGTCTTCATTATATTTATACGTCTTTTTGAACTGTAACTTTAATTGGCATTGAATTATGTATCCGTTGATTGCCCACTTCATCATTCCTTGGGCAATGTTCTCTTCATGTGATGTGATACGGCGTCTTAATTCGAATAGCCGAAACACATTGTTTCTATGCTGTAATGATTGAAGTGCGAAGTTCTTGTAATCTGTTATGTCTCCTTTGTTCTTTCCCGAGACGTTCTTCAGTTGAGAGACTGATCAGTTTACTTTATGCATGTACAACTTACTTCAGTTGCCGAATTTGCTTTTGCGCATCAGTTGAGTCATTATTGTTAATCGATTGGTTTATGTTTGGTCAAACCCAGAATCTAGTTTCCAACAATTTCCCCCTTTATGTGTTTTGACAAAACCAAGTGATTTAAGATCGAATAACTGAGTCTTTGTAGATTACGCAACTGAATTATAAAAAGCTGGGTTCCTTGTAGAAAACATAACATCTGAGAAATATAAACGGATTCCTTGTAGATAATATAAATCTGATCATATAAATAATCTGATTAATCTTCTTCATCTGCTTTGGTCCTTCCCCCTTTTTGTCAAAAACATCTCCATTGTGTCTGACAGCTCGAACATCATGGATGAGAAGTTTTACATCTGCGGAGATACTTGAGGCGACAGTTGTGAAGGAAGTTGTAGCGAGTTATTCGATTAGAAACAGAGGTTTCCAGTCGCTCACCTCTGACTGATTACATTTGAGTTGTAAAGAATGAGCTGACTAGCCATCTTCATTTTCTTGCCACAGTCCTGCGAAGAGAGTCCATGTTGGCTTGAGATTGTTTAGTTTTGCTGAGTCAAATTCAATCGAAGATCTAATTTGACAGTAGGCACAGCTGTTCGAGTTGATTTTCTGATTTCAGCTGATGCACTGCTGCAATACTGTAGGTAATGTCCTGAATTTCTTCAAGAACAAATCCATTTCTGTGGATTGAATTGGAGGTTGCTGGGTGTGCGTTTCTGAATGCTTCGATGGTTGTCCAAAAGAACTAATGCTTGTTTGGTTTCCATTGTTCCAACCGTAGACTGAGCGGGAATGTTTTCTTGAATTTGAGATGATGATGGTTTGTTTTTGATCAAATAATTGTCTGTCTGGCTGAATGATGGAGATGGATGGTTCATGCATAGAGGCTCTGTGGAGGAATAAATGAACTTTGTTCTTCGCTCTTTGAGTTAGTGAGCAACTGACTTCTTCTAGTCAGCAGTGTTCTTGGTCTGATGGTTTTTGCTTGTGTTCGTCAGTTTGA